>NC_085953.1:0-2500000 GCF_963556715.1 Cydia fagiglandana | reverse complement strand
CTATGTAACATCGAGAACCGCTGTATAATGTGAGTTTGAATTAGTTTTCCAAGATAAAATGGGGCAGCTATATACAGATGTATGCAGCTATATGTATATGTAGCAGAATTTTCCGAGGTTGGGTAGATCATTATTGTTGTTTGATGTTTTGCGGATTTTAATGCGAAGAGCCAAGGAATTCAGTGGAAGAATATCAATCTAAAATACCACCTTCCTTATATTCTTATATGTATTGTAACAGGCTGATGAAAGAAAGATCATCAATACTTACTAGTAGAGATGCAACGGATAGTTGTTTGGCCGGATACCGGATATCCGGATCCGACGGAACTATACCTACATTTCGGTTTTTCAGGTGCGCATTCTGCAGGTTTGACCTGTTTCCTAGAAACGTTCGCGCGGACTCATTTCTGATTCGAAATGAGTGCGCGTGCAAGTCAGTGGAATGATTAAATTGTTTTAAAATAATAAATAAGTACAAGTATGACCGTGTCTGTTTCTTAAATCCAATTTGTTTACTTCGAAATCAAGCAATGTTACTATCCGGTATCCGGCCGGATAGTAAAATATTGGCCGAATAGGCCGGATACCGGATAGTAACCGGATATCCGGTGCATCTCTACTTACTAGTGCATATCTCGGTTCGTTCTGGTAGATAGTCCCGACCCTCGTCCAGTTGAAGTGCTGCAGGAGTCTGATGCGGGGCATGTTGAAGGCATTCTCCGAGGGGACGATGCGGAAAAAGTTGGGGAAGGCTTCTCTCGTGAACATGGGGTGAGTATCTGCGTAGGAGAGCTGAAAGCACAAACCTAAGATTAAGTAGGAAACTATAAGCTGATAAGCGCTGGTGGTGATCGTTGGTCCAAAATCAAAGACTGGTACAATACCAGTGAGTTTCTTGGCATTTATATATGTAGGTACTTACAAAATGTTATTTTGATATAAAGCTGTTACTTTTAAAATGCAGCCGGAAAAACTCTAAGATGTGGAGTAAAAGTATTATACCTACGTTTACTATCTTTCTGACTTACGCTTGCTGTTGTGGGGTAAAATAAAACCCTATACCTGCGTCAGATGCCAATGCTTGGAAGCCTTGGCTATGGGGTCCGTGACGTGGGTACAGGCGGCGCCGAACAGCATCAGCTTATGAGGGCCCGAGTGCATCATGTCGAAGAACGACTTTACTCCAACCGCTGCGTTGCACTGGAGGAAACAGTAATGTTTAAAAAAAGTTTCTAGAATTTTCACCCGAATAACATTTTTTTCGAAAATAATATATTGTTAAAATCATAATATATCTTGTATTCTAGTTCTATTCTTTTAGCATTAGAAAGAACTTGAAAGAAAGTAAGCGATCTTGATGGCATGTCTTTTAATTAAAAAACGCTTTTTTAAAATCAGTAACTATTACTTATGAAAGCAGAAGAATATAAATGATCGTACCTATTAGATTCATAATTGTTACATATTTGCCGTATCTTATTTTTAAAATGTGTTTTTCAATTAAAAGTCACATCAAGATTGTTTACCTACTTGTAATTTCTAATGCTAAAAAAAACGAAGTATCAGGCTTTTTATAGAGGCAATTTAAGGCCTGTCCAGGCGAAAACAATTTTTAGCCAATCTTGTCCGATCAAATCAGGTGGTGCGGACGCAAACGCCAATTTGACCACTTACACCAATTTTAAATTTATGATGATATTCGAGCGCTCTAAAATAAAAAAAATGCCCCCAAATGCGAATACTAGCGTCACAAATTGGTATTCTTGCGTCCTCACCCCATTTTATCGAATCGGTCATAATCGGCAGTTGGATTCGGCGAGCCAGATTGGCGTTTGCGTCCGCTCGGCCTGATTGGATCGGACAATTTAATCAGATTGGTGAAAAATTGTCCTCTTTTGGACACGCCTTTAGGTTTTACGTTAAATAGTGCGAGGGCAAATAAAAGTTGCTTTATAAGTCGATAACGATAAACATTTTTTGTTTTGTTTGCAAGTAGGTAGAAAAAGCTGATGGTTTTAATAAATAACGTTTAGTTTAAAAGGAGTCACATTTGTTACATTACGAGATTTACGAGTCAGTAGCACAGATGCCTTTTGGTCTCTTATAATTTAGATACCTATATTTCGCCTCACTTAATTTGTGTCCGTGGCCGGTAGGGTTTGCAATCCGGATCCGAAATGTATGAAATTATCCGGATCTGGATCCGGATCCGCGGATCTTCCCATACATTTCGGATCCGTCGTGCAAACCCTAGTGGCCGGTAAAACGTCCCACTTTGTGGCTTGTCATAAGGATGACTTGATAGATTATTGCATAAAGATACAAGCAAATCTCGTCCTTATGGCAAGCGACAAAGTGGGACGTTTTGCCGGTCGCGGTCAAATTTTGTTCCGTCTTTCTTCCGCTGTCCAGTATTGACTGGCTACTACTTCAATACTCACCTCAGTATCATTCCACCACATATGCAGCCGGTAGTTCCGCAGCACGCTGTCATGCTCGTTCACATGGTCCAAGGCCAGCTTGACACTTGGCATCACACCTCGCCCTACAGTTCACGACACCATCACTATGGTGGTATCTACATACTCACCTCAGTATCATTCCACCACATATGCAGCCGGTAGTTCCGCAGCACGCTGTCATGCTCGTTCACGTGGTCCAAGGCCAGCTTGACACTCGGCATCACACCTCGCCCTACAGTTCACGACACCATCACTATGGTGGTATCTACATACTCACCTCAGTATCATTCCACCACATATGCAGCCGGTAGTTCCGCAGCACGCTGTCATGCTCGTTCACATGGTCCAAGGCCAGCTTCACACTCGGCATCACACCTCGCCCTACAGTTCACGACACCATCACTATGGTGGTATCTACATACTCACCTCAGTATCATTCCACCACATATGCAGCCGGTAGTTCCGCAGCACGCTGTCATGCTCGTTCACGTGGTCCAAGGCCAGCTTGACACTCGGCATCACACCTCGCCCTACAGTAAAGTTCACGAAATCATTAATATCGTAAAATGACGAGTGATAATAATTTAACAATTGGGTAGGTAAAGTTTTTTGAAGATAGGCAAATTATATTTTTTCCCGATAGTATTCATTATAGCGATCACGGAAATGCAGCTCTTTTATTTTGATATTATTTTATTGATTAAATATAATTTTTTAAATGATCGATATGACGTTTGTGAGGTGAAATGGCAGATTCGAGTAATTAATTCCTTTGCCGTAGTAAATGGGACGAGATAGAAAAAAAATCGATGTCAACTGTCAGTGTCATTCTTGGAAAATAACTTGCAAATAATTGGAAAATAATGATCGGACGAAACATTTGTGTTTTCTTGTAATTGGATGTCGGTGTGATTTCTAGAATAAGTATTTTTAACGTCCCTAGCACGCTCAACACGGATATTTTGATAATGATAACGATTGCTTTCGACTACTTGGCACTGCTTCTTGGAGAACATTTTCATTAACGCCTTCACCACGACTCTTGGACTGCTACACGAGTCATTTTGGATCTCAGTATCAACACAATAGATGGAGACGATCCCGGAAACGTTCGAATGGAAATAGAATATTACAGAGATGAACTCAAACTGCGTCGTACCGTCTACAAGACAGTACAGACGTTACTTTCCAAATTCAGCGTATTTGAGCACACCAAAGTCTTTAACAGCGATTCGGTGCCAAGCTTTGAAGATATATTGGCCAAAATGGTAACTTATACGTTTGTGAGGAGTATATAAACGTGATTGTTGTATTATACATACATAATGATTAAGATTGTAATAGTCTTATAACTAGGTCGTTATTGGCTATTATATATGGGCTCGGCAAGGTGTTCACGATATCTGGCGGCTTAGCACGGTAGCCTTTTTATCGCTTGTCACCATGCCTGTCACGTTCTAACAAGTATGTAAGTGCGAAAGGGACGCGCTTAGTGATAGTCGATAAAAATGGAACCGTGCTGCGCCCGCTGAACATGCACGCCCTGATAATAGAGGCGTGTTCAGATATTTATGAGCATCCTAGCTGCACCAATATATCTGATGGCGACTGTACTTTAGAAAACTTATAATATAAATCCAATATAATATAATATAAATCCAGTAAATTTCGTTTCGTTTTATTTTATAAATCCACAAATTATTATCCTTAAGCATTAACATTACGACAGTAGAATCACGCTGTGTGGCGTGCCCTTGAAGAGAGTTGAGAGGTTCAAATATGGTCAATATGGATAAGTATGTCTGTAGGGTAAATGTGCTTCACGTTGGGGCCTGTTTACATATTGATTAGTGTTGATTGCGGGTTTAATACATTTGCCATTATACACAAGTAGCAAGTGTATCAACTCGCAAAAATACTATATTTTTGCTTCCATTGAGGTATACATAGTAAGCACTATTCTCAAATTATGTGAGGAAATAAAACAAATTCAATTTAGTAAAGCGTATTTAATAGGGGTAAAGTGACGCGAATACAATTAAAAAAACAACGCATATTCTTAGTTTATATTAAATGTAGATGGCTTTTTAGTTTTCACTTGGTCACAGAAATACGCTAAAAACCACTTTCAGAGTAGGTGTTTCTTGCGTTTTGGCTGTCCTTCATGTGTCCTTCCAAAGCATGAGCATGTCGTAAGTCCTGTTGTATTTGTCCCTGGACTTAGCAGGAAGCTAGTTATTCATTATTAAGTTTGCTTCTGCTTTCAAATGAGGCGGTGTGCCGTCTATTCCAGGTCGTTTTCGTCACTTGAACTCATTTTGTTTATTACGAGTATTAAAATAACAAGCGGTAACTTATTGAGTATTGCACAACGAATAAACTTTGCCGCCTTTTATCTGCATATTTTTTTAAATTATATTACCATAGATACTAAGCATACGGTACGCGCATGCGTCAATCCGCGCGCACCGCGCAGCGCCCTTTCGCGGTGCTAAAGCGGTATCCAGACGGGACTGATCAAATCGGTTGATTTGATCAGAAATGAAATTGGCGTCAATCTCCAATTTTAGATTTATGGTGATATTAGAGCCATTTAAATTGAAAAAATGCCCCATAACGAAAATACTAGCCTCACAAATTAGTGTTCTTTTGTCCGCACCTCATTTTATCGGTCATTATCGGCGGTTGAATTCGGCGAGCCAAATTGGCGTTTGCGTCCGTACGTCCCGATTCGATCGGGCAATTTAATCAGATTGGCGAAAAATTGACTAATCTGGATACGCCTTAAGCAACATCGAGTTCACGATAATTTGACATATAATAATAATAGATTTTTAGCATAAGTTGCATTTCATAAAACTTAACCCAAATCATTTGTACATTTTCAAGTCAAAGATAAAGACATGTTGGTTTTAAAATTTTAATAAGTATAGACCATAACATTGTCATGATCTTGTAACATTGTTAAAATAAGAGAGTCTCCCATTTTCATTTTATTGCATTTTTTATAAAATGTCTTTAGATTCTCGGGATATCTTGGTCCTAATTCGATTGCTCTTTTTTATGGAAATAATTATATCCTTCAGTTTCACAGGATGCTCGAGGCTTAGCCGAATAACACTGCAAGGAAGTATGTCATGGCTCAATGGTTCTAATTAGCCATCAGTATAATACCGCCAATGAATGTTTACATCCACCTGAAAATAAGAACAACATTCATAAAATGAGGATAACCACACAAAACTAACAGATGGTTGAAATTGTTAGAAAAAATTAGACCGATTTCTTGTTTACGAACTTAACAGCTCATGGCAATTTAATAATAAAAATCAAAACACAAGTGAAGAAAGTTTTATGTACCTATGTATTTCACGGATACGTACTCCTGTACGGCCATTGCTCCTCTAATTCAACGGCATTGTGCTTATCACTGTTATGATAATAATTTCAAATTTGTAGAATCTGCTCGCAATCTCGTATGAACTCGCTTATTTTTCTTGCAAAACTCTGTCCAAGGGTCAGCGTAGGGGCTGTCGTGTAGGGGTGGGGAAGAAAACGTTGTCCAATAATTTTATTATGCAGTGCCAAGTTATCGAAAGTAAATTCAATCTTTGTCCAAATACGCGCAGATGTCGTGGGGAATCAGAAGTCCGTGGGTCGTGCTGAGGTCGTCGAAAATCTCAATGATAACATTAATAGCAATTCGCAAGGTAACATGAGGCTTGTCCGTTATTTTTCGGGAATGAGAGCTAAGTGACACTGACAGTTGACATCGTTTTTTTTTAAATCTCGTCCCATTTACTACTTGCAAAGGAATTACTCGGATCTGCCATTCCATCTCACAAACGTCATATCGATCATTTAAAAAATTATATTTAATCAATAAAATGAAATAAAAATAAAAGAGCTGCATTTCCGTGATCGCTATAATAAATACTATCGGAAAAAAATATAATTTGCCTATCTTCAAAAAACTTTACCTACCCAATTTTTAAGCCCGACGCAAAAAGAGGGATGTTAAGGTCTCCCCAGATATATCGACGCGCAATCGGCAAAAGCCGATAGGAAAAAGCTTTAAGTCTGTGCAATAGAGCGAAAAAGTCGTCGTTCTGCACGGCTCGCATCGGCCGGCGCCCGCTGATGCGTCGATGGCTTTTTCGCTGTTATTGCGCAGATATAATAGTACATTATTGTCGAGGCTCGGAAGTAGCTACTTGCAGGCTGAGGATTCGTTTTAAACGGACGACCTTGGGAGTCCGTTTAACCCTTAAATTGGCATTGTACATCACCGTGTACGTTAGTTAGTAAAAATTGCTGTCGTAAATATATCTAATTTCCTAAGCTTTTATTATCAGAAACTACTTAATAATGATGTTATGAATAGTAGTAAAATATGTGATATGGCAAAAATTTGAAATTAACGTCGCTATCAAAAAATCTTTTCGAAGCGGCGACGCTCGCCAGTACCTCTAATAAGTTTTATTAAATTTCAACAACTTTTCTGTATGCAAGTTATGATTATTATGTTTTAAGTTTCATAAGAAAATGTTAAATTATATGAATAATTGGTCATTTTGCGTGCATAAGGCAGAATAATAAAGATAATCGCTGGTAAATTGGAATGTACACCACGGTTACCGTTGACAAGTTTGTAAAGATGTAGTTACATTCAACTACGGTAACCACCGTGTACGTTGCCAACTACACGGTAAATAAACATCGGTAACCACGGTGTACATTACCAACCTATCTGTACTTAACTTTTGTTTTGAATCTAACGATTTTGCGTGTCCTTGTTTATTTCAAATATTTTTAAACGATATGCTTTCCTTTCTTTGTCTGTAGTACTTAACACTATGTAGATCGCATAAGATTTTGGCTTTAATTCACGTAAAAATGTATGTTCTGATTATGAATCAGATTCCGATGAGGAACCAACGCGACCACAATTTTATTCTAACGATAGCTCTGATCCACATTCTTTAAATTCTTGGAGTGATTAAATTTGCTAGACAGCTTGTAGGGCGAGGATGAGGACGATAAACCACGATAAGCACCATTTATTTCTGAAAGCACGTTGATTCTCTTTCGAGCATATTAGAGTTCTATACTCTCCATCTACAGTTATTTATGTAATGATGCTTTGCCTACACTACTCTTAAACACTCATCGCCATTAACTAATAGGGTAACAAGAGCTTCATATAACACGTGAAATGTACCAGCCTGAAAAAAAAAGACAGAGTTAGATACAGCTTTAGATTACTTTTAGAACTTCCGGTTTGAGCTATTCGAAGGATATTGTAAAGCGACGAAGATTGGTAACCGATGAAATGAAAGTTGAGAAACTGTGCCATAAGAAAAAAAATACAAAAGGCTCTGAAATAGCGACCTACAGAGTTACAGATATTCTTTGGTTTAACAACACGGAGCATTTTCCTGAGAGTGGACCGAAAAATGTACGCTACAGATACTGTAAGGAGGGAAAGACGAAATTTTATTGCGTCAAATGCAATATGCTCCTTTGTTTCATCGTTCGGAGAAACAAAAAAAACTACATTGCTTTTGACAGTTTCACACTAAATTATGTTTCTCATAATAATTTACGTAAATTTTTATATAATATTTTACTGGCTTCTTGGCAGCGGTAACCAGCGTGTACATAGAACAATGTTACTTTTCTTGTTATGAAATTGGCAACGTGCATGGTGATGTACATAGATTTTCTGAAAAACTGATAATACTGGATTTTTTTAAACATTTTTCTGTAGACCCCCAGACGGTATTAAATAAAGGTATGCACCTATATTACATGTTTTTACAAATTTTTACTCTTGCCAATTTAAGGGTTAATTGAATCCGAAGCCAGCAAGTAGCCTTCCAGCCGAGTCATATATAGTGCTTTTCTCAAAAATGGTGCAAGAAACATAAATATCATAGAAATATTTTACAAAAGCAACGTTCTTACGTATATATTTTCACAGAAAAAAACCCTTGCCGCCTTTTTATTTTTTTAATAAAAAAATAGAAGTGTATTTTTCTGCCGAAAATACGCCAACCTATTTGAGACAGCTAAATAGTCGCGGTACTAATCATCTGTTTGGCTGTTTAATGGGCCTGTGCCTTCATTTGATATGGCCATTTCAACTTTTAAAAAGTTTGGAACTCGACAAATAATGGAATTTGTATGCAACATTGCAGTCCCAAAATCGAGACTGCAATGTTTTTAACTTTTTAATTTTTGACTGACCATAAACTACGCGCTTCGCGACCTATTTTTTAGACGGCAAAGTCGACTTTGCCGTCCATTTTTGAGAAAAGCTTTATTATCCTATCGCCTTTTTGACACCAATGTATTTCTGTGTCAAATAGCTGTCTGGACCGATTCCGATGCAGTATTTTTTTACGTGAAAGCGAGTTTCCTTGCGGTGGTGCTTAGCTATGAATGATAAAAATCGATCCAACAGTTTGACTGCTGTTCAAACATAATATATTTTTCAAAAATAATATAAGGCATTTTTTTTGCATAATTGCGTAGGGGGGTTTTAAACAATGCTACTTTACTAGTTATTTTTGGAACTTGGAAAGGCTTTAGATTATTAGGTACCTGAATCCAAAAATAAACCTGACTCCAAAAATTTGCTTGACTCCATTTCTTTCGGAAGTTGACTATGTTAGAATTATAACTGAGTAGGTACCTACCGTAATTATTAACTACAACAAATAAAGTTTATTTGAATAAGAAATAACTAAATTATGCAAAACGTAAATGTAGATATCAATTTGTGTACGTCCGATCCGTATCAGCCACTGAATAGTTTATTATTGTACTTATTTATAATTCGACGGTAGAGTTGCCATCAGATATATCGGATCGGTCAAGGCGCTCACAAATATCTGAACACACCTCTATTGCCAGGGCGTTAGAGTGAGTGTTCAGACATTGTGAACACCTTGGCCGCTCTGATATATCTGATGGAGACTGTACAATATTATGTTGGCTTTGTTTGTAATGTTTCTGTCCGTTTTCATTCCCGCAAAGTTAAAATAAAATTGGAATCTAATTAGAATTGGATTCGCAACTACTTTTCCTCACACTAGTATGTAGGTAATATTCGGTGACCGACCTTAGTGTTCCTAAACGAAAAAGCATATTTGCTTTTTGCTTTGCAGTTATTAAATAAAAATATATGAATTTTATTCAGTAAAAATAAATATGATCAATAAAATTACTCTATTAATTCATTGCACACATATGAATGTTGGTGTATAAGTGTGAGGCGAATGATTTGTTTCATCGATATCGATAAAATTGCATTTGTACAAAATAACGACGTAGAAAACATTTCATGAACGCTCGTTGGAGGATTTTTTTCTTTGAATATTAAAAAGAATGAAATGTTTTTTAGTTTTTTTGTGGTTTTCAGAATTTATAGAAATGGTAAACGGAGAACGTTCTCGAGAACGGCACAGCGGACCCTATGCGGCTTCTATGATTCGTGACAAAAAAGACACGACAACCTGAAAAGGATTATCCTGGGCACTGGAGGACTTCGTTTGTATATGACATTTATTTCGGTTTATAACCTGACGAAGGTGACAAAAACTCATTTATTATAATAATATAATAAGTGTTATAAAATGAATATAAAGCTAAAAGTAACTAAAATTTAAGACGACTAAAGGTAAAAAAGTAAAAATACCTATAAAAATTTTGCGCCCTTGGTACCCTTTTCAGCAGCGTGCCAGCAGCAGCAGCATGCCATAGCACTGGATTGCTATGGCCAATCTTTGCGCGAGATAGCTGCCTGCGCGAGGGTCACCTCTGGCCTCACTTAGGCGTTTGCTAAGCACCCTCGAGCCCTTTACCCCACGGTCCTAGTGTCTCGACGACGAGGAAATGGTTCCCAGTGGGCAGCGGATAGTTACCAGTGTGCGAGTTCTCGACGCCCTTCCCAAAAGGGAAGAAGCCGGCGATGTAGACGTCCGTCCGTCGGTTCAGGATGGCGTCGAGGTTCGGCTTCTGCGCTCCCACCAGCGCCAGGAGCAGCCATATCGCTGGATAAATAAATATTTATTTACCCCCTTATTCATAAACACGCTACAAACTTCAATTAGCTTATAGGTAATCGTTTGTCCTTATATGTCATTTGGGGTCATCCATTAATTACATCACACGTTTAGGGGGAGGGAGGGGGTAAAGAAAATGTGACATATTATGACATGGGGGAGGGGGGAGACACAAACTTTGCGACGTCACTTTAACTTCATCAGTAACCGAAAATTTATTTAAATTATTTTATTCGCTGTACATTTAAATAACAAATTTTTAAAACGATAATCGTTTTTATTCGTTTAATTTTCTTTCCTAAGCAATTTTGGGTTATAAAATTACTAATATTTATATCGTCAAAAATATTTTGATAAAATATTAATAATACTTAGGTACTTACTTAATTCGATTTGGCGATTTCGTAGAAAAAATGTGACGTAACACTAGGGGGGAGGGGTTTGCCAAATGTGACCAAGTGTGACAAGGAGGGGGGAGAGGTCAAAAAACCAAGAAATTCGTGTGACGTAATTAATGGATGACCCCTTTTGACTTATGTATTTGTAAGAAAGGGATAAAACATAATTTAACTAAATCAGACCCGTAAAGGTTTATGAATAAGGGGGTTACTTTATTGCACAAAATACAAAAATAAAGTACAAATACTTAATGCCTAATTAAATTAGTGTTTAATAAATATTAATTAAGCATATAAATATGAATTAGTGATTTATGTTTGTTTCAAAAAGAATAAATAAATACTTATAATAATAACGGTCGCAAATGTCGCAATTACCCCAATTATGTAGTTTCCTACTGTTTACTTATTTACTCCTCTGGCGCGGTTACCCTACCCTAGATATTCGTACTTATTATTAAGCCGTGCAGATTCCCCGCGAATATTAAAAAAATATCCCATAATTACTATTGGCTATGATATTATTTTATTGATAAAAACAAAGAAAGAAATAAACAAATATAATAAATCTTAAAAGTCTATAGATAAAAAATTTGCCCCCGATCGCCGTCAACGGGCTAGGTGCCCAGAAGGTTGGCCGTATTTCCCCGCTGTATAATAGCGATCCTAATACGCTGGGCGAAATAGTGGCCAGCCCTCTGGTCACAGAAGCCTCTATTATTGGCTTAATATTTAATTTTTTTTGGTCCAAGATGTTTCACTTAGATAGGTTACTGGTACCTATACTGGTTCTATTTTTTAATAGGTATTAAAGTAATATTTTGACTATCAAAAATCTTTCTCATATTTTTTCCTTACTTAATAAATTTGAAAGAGCTAGCTTTTTTTTTGTGGGTCGATAAATCAACTTTTTATATAATATCTCATTTCTATCAACTTTTAGATATTATACAGCTTTACTCTAAACTACAGATAAATAGTCCAAAATACTCTTACGTCCTTTTAGAAACAACGACAATATTTTAAGTACTCAAATGGATTATATTAAGTACCTAATACTTAATATATTATATCTAAATAAAAACTCTTACAGTAAAAATCACCAATTCTATACAAACGAATAAGCTATCTATTAAAATAATAAATAATTACTCAAATCGACCCACGGGTCTCGGAGTAATCGGTGAACATACATAAAAAAAAACATAGCCACAACCGAATATACAGAACCTCCTCCTTCTTTGAAATTGAAGTCGGTTAAAAAAGTTGTCGAATGACGTTTAGGCTACGTGCAAAGTTCGCCTTGGGTCTCGGTAGATATAATTATAAATAGTCTCTAGGTCAATAAGTTAAATTCAGGGTTAAATCACGTATAAATACTATACATATCACTCACAAAATAAATTTAGCAACCCAAGAATTAATCTTCATTAATTAAATAATAAATCTATTAAAATACCCAAAATTTCTTAAAGCAATTTATTACCTAAAAGGCAAACGATGAAGAAACTTACCGAAACCACAGTCCCACATGCTGAATCCCACTGCCCACTTTCCCACTATGCCCACACCATCCCACAATCCAGCTCAGACCGTCTCTCCGAGCCTAAGGACTCAGGTATCATAGTAAAACACACATTTTGCTGAAACCGTTCTTCAAGCGGCCTATGAAAACCACACTTAATATGCAGTACACGGAATGGCATCTATTTTCAGTTGCTTAAAACACAATATCGCATGCTATGACGTGATGGGAAGAAATTAAATTCAATCCCCAATAGGCTTCACCTTAAAGCTAAAACAATCTAAAATCAACCTTAAATGTATCACTTAAGGTTTTTTTTGGCTTGTTAAATGGTGGTTCTTGGGACGTTTGGCCATGGACAGCATTGAGCAAACAGGCAAAATTAGGCTTTGTCGGTGCAGATCGATATAGGGAGGGCAGTTGACGTAGGGATGTTTGTACCAAGGTCTATCGATAAAAGTATTCACCGGGGAGATATATTCAGCGGGTAGAATAGTAGATGAAGATATTCTATGATTTGGGAGACGAAGACTCGTTAGATTCGTTAGAAGATAAGTGTAGACAAAATACCAAGTAAAATTTAAATGTGACAGAAATACCAACGTGCTAAAATATTACAATATTCTACAGCAAATAAATGAATAGCAAGTACTTTAACTATTTATAAAAATATAGTTGTCATGCGAAAGGCCTGAACATCAGTATGAAATGATCTTAAAACACTTAATATTTTAATATGCTCAATAAAATAATACCTAGGTCAAAACAACAAAATTCGCAACTGCTTGTATATTTGTTTTTGTGCAGTTTATAAATTTTAATTGCTGTACTAAAATAAAAATTCGTTCTTATTCGATCACGATAAACTATATCGACAACTCAATACCCCATCCCTACCAACCCTCTGAATACTGAAGCACGCATGCGCACAACACAGGGCGTGTCATCCCCGGCTATCTCTACCAAGACGTTCGTTTATCGAATCTGTTACTTCCATCCCGCTTCCACTCCTTTGCAACCAGTATAGAGGAAAAAGAAAGCAGGAGCGTAGTTTTGGTTCTTCGAATTTCGAATGCTGTCTTGCGCAGTATTGTTTCCACGCACACATTGAACTGCATTCGCTCTCGTATTTGTGCTTTTGTTTTCCATTACTGGTTTTACTGCAAGATAGAAATATTGCGTATATTAAAGCAGCAATGTATATGATAACGTTTGATACGTATCAGATGCTTCCAACTTTCCAAGTTCTAATTGAGTTGTGAAGTTAGATAAAGTTTTATGAGTTTATTGGGTTTTGCTTCACTAGAATTAGTGATGTTTGGCACCAATTATCTTAACAAGCTTTGAATTAAGACATTTAAGTTTGTACTACTAGGTATTAGCTCTATTCTTTTTTTATATTTACTTAAGTATAATAATATTTTTATTTTTTTTGATGATTGGCAGTCCTCAACTGTGCGTTTCTTCAGAAACTTCCTGCCTCGCACAGTTAAACTGGAATGAATTGTCATTCGTGGTATTTCCGGTCCGATACGACGTTCAAGAAAAGAGCGTACCTACTCCCATATTAAATTTCGGCAACGCACTTGCAACCCCTCTGGTCACTCTGGTGGTGCAGGTGTCCATGGGCAACGCTAATTGCTTACCATTCGAATTTCGTTAAAATTTTAATTATATTTCAATACCGTACTCTATTACGTAACTCCTAAAGCTTATTTTCTGTTGACGCTGCTTTAAATGTGACAGATGATTTTTGGCATTGCCATGCTGAGTCACACCGTTCCGTTATGAAATTATTTTTACACACAGCAGTATATGTATTAAATTAATTTTGCTGTATAATCGAATTTTAATTGAAATATATGTATTGATTTAATATTTTACATGTTACGTTTTAATAAGTATTAATTATTATTGTAGTAGTAGCTGAAAATTATAAAGAATTTACGTTCCGTTCGACGCGCAGGAATTGAACAGTCAAAAGTTCCACATAAGCGCTTGGTGGCTGACAACACCGCCAAGATACGTGGCCCGTGTATATTCCGCTGGTCGTGTTCTTGTTTATATTTTTTACTAGAAAATATCGTGAAAAAACACTCCATAAGCCGTAAGTATTAAAAAGGGGTTCTTTACCTGCGTCCTGTGCAAATTATAATAGTGTAATGATTGTTTTTTTGTGTAAAAATAACTTACGAATCGAAAACGGCAGCTGTCAGATTTCACTTACCAATATTTAGGGATAATTCAGCAGATTTAAGTGATTTTCGTTGTAATTACGACGTTATTGTGCAATGTGTGACTTGAGAGATAGCTGGAGATTGTTTTTTGATTATAAATGAATGATGTTTGTTAATATTTTGATTATGCCAAGTGACCTAACAGGTTCTAATCGAATCCTAATTAGACTTATTCTGCAACGTTTACCGTGTTGTCATTCCTGATTTATCCTTGTTTATGCTTTCATTAATAATATCTAATTGTTAAAACATTAAGAAAATGGGTAATAAAAGACTAACCTAAATTATATCTTTAATTGTACATTCTTATCAAACTGGTTGACATACATTTCATATCATTGTGTAAAAAACATATTTATCAGAAACCCTACGATGCATTTTCTTCTTAACAGGCCCTTGAATGGTGTAGACATTTTATTGATTATTTACATGCTATGCAGTTAAATTAATTGAATCCAATATGTCACAAATGAGTGTCCTAGTTTTTTGGCTCACAATAAAAATGTATTGCATTATTAATAGTATCAAGATGGAGAAATGAATCTAGAAATAAATGTCATCTAAGTGAAAGTAAACTAAAATCTCATTGCATCAAATTAATGTATATTGAATCGTGAAACTCTTGAATGACATATTAGAATATATTTCCACACAGTGCATTGTTGTCACTTTGGGCTCGCCATTGTATTGTATCCTTAAAAGCTTTTTTTTAAATCTGCAATCGGCTGTTCTAGCCATAATCAGATGGTTTGTCTCTTTTTTTTTAAGTTGCTATTTAGGGTGGTGTTCCATTGAGCACCATCACCAGTTTACGTGGGAGTTTATTGTCTCTGGTCTAGCCCTAGGATGTGCCATCTTTTTAGCCTCGGTATGTAGTCTTGTTCGTTTAACAGGTTTCTGGCTAATTCATTGCAGTGGATTTGAAGTCTTTCCTTGTACTTTTTGCAGTATTCATTTGTAATGTAATGTAATAATCCTTTATTTCAGACAGTAGATTGCATTATTTTCTACAGTTCTTGCGTTTTTTTCTGTCTGTGTGCCATTTATTGGCAAAAGGCCTCCTCCAACCTTCTCCATTCCTCTCTATCCTTGGCAACTCTCGTCCATGTGGTTCCTGCTGTGGCTTTGATGTCGTCCACCCATCTTGTAATGGTCTACCTCTTTTCCTTTTCTTATGGCCTGTGAACCAGTTCATTATCGATTTCGACCATTTTTCTTTGCCTCTAATTGTAAGTATTCATTTACCTCTTGCTTTATAGTTGGTATTTCTGTATCCTTAAAAGTACCAAATAATTTATTTTTTATTTCTTTTAAAGGATGGGTTTTTGTCACATGATGATGTCACCTCTCAATGTCGTCGTCGTAAATTTCTAAGCTCTCTCCATTTGACTCTATCCAGGGCTGCCTCCTTGATTTCCATATGTAGTAGTGTATTATTATTTACTACATTATTTTTAGGGTTCCGTACCCAAAGGGTAAAAACGGGACTCTATTACTAAGACTCCGCTGTCCATCTGTCTGTCTGTCACCAGGCTGTAACTCGAGAACCGTGATAGCTAGACAGAAATTTTCACAGATGATGTATTTCTGTTGCCGCTATAACAACAAATACAAAAAACAAAATAAAATATTTATGTGGGGCTCCCATACAACAAACATAATTTTTAGGGTTCCGTACCCAAAGGGTAAAACGGGACCCTATTACTAAGACTTCGCTGTCCGTCCGTCCGTCCGTCCGTCCGTCCGTCCGTCCGTCTGTCACCAGGCTGTATCTCACGAACCGTGATAGCTAGACAGTTGAAATTTTCACAGATGATGTATTTCTGTTGCCGCTATAACAACAAATACTAAAAACAGAATAAAATAAAGATTTAAATGGGGCTCCCATACAACAAACGTGATTTTTGACCAAAGTTAAGCAACGTCGGGAGTGGTCAGTACTTGGATGGGTGACCGTTATTTTTTGCTTTTTTTTGTTTTTTTTTTTGCATTATGGTACGGAACCCTTCGTGCGCGAGTCCGACTCGCACTTGCCCGGTTTTTTTTTCGTCGTTTTTGCGTAATGGTACGGAACCCTTCATGCGTGAGTCTGACTCACACTTGGCCAGTTTTTAAGTATAGATTGCACATCATCCTGGCCTCGTCTGATAGTGGCGATGCCAGGACGATGTTGCGACCTAGCAACTACCTATGTTGGTAGTTTTAATGTCATGTCACTCCTCAGCCCCTCATTGCGGACACATTCTACCGAATCATATTATAAATAAATCATGATTTGCACCACCTACAATATCATTTGTTCGTAGAGTGTCGTGTCGAGTTTGCCTTGTATGATGTGTTTTCTTTTGTGCAATAAGTAAATAAAATCATGGTCTTTGCAAATAGTCAATTGCTATATTATTTATAAAATATAGCAAGTGTCTATTACCTTAATAGATAATTAAGGTAATTGGTAATTCTGATTATTCTGAATACTTCAAAAGGTGCACAGACAAAACATCTCCCAGACTGAGCATAGTCGCGCTACCCCCTCTGCGACGCATACGGTAATTTTACTCTATGTTCGAGTCGAAAGTGTCTTTGTGTGACGTCCGTGTCTTTGAACGGACCAATCACGGCACGGGACTTCGCTCACCTCGTCCCGCGCACCCCCGCATTTTTGGCAGCATCGGTTGCATGAAATAATTGCTCTAAACTCGGTCTAGAGGATTCCTAGTCTATGCCTAATTGTGAAAATGGACAATATTTAATATTAATTTATCATTTCAGGTACAAGGCTAGGCCAGCACCATGAACCCACAATACCTGCCCCCAGGGCCGAACAACAATGCACCGAACAACCCTCTCGGTTCCGACTACAACGGAGTCCAGAACGCCAACATGTACAGTCAGAACGGGCCACACAAGCCATACGACAGCGATATGGCCCAGAAAATGCAGGGCATGAACTTGAACGGACCTCAGGGCTTCTCCCAACTACCACCCGGACAATTACCGCCTGGCGCTTTCCCGCCAACATCCAATTTTGGTGGACAGCCTGGATTTCGGCCACCAAGTGCTGGACAGTTTCCGCCGAGACCAATGCCTGGGCAGCCACCGCAAAGTCAAACTCCTAATTTAGAGAACAGGCCGTTCCCGCAAGGGCCTATGCCAGCAAAACCACCTAGTCAGCAAGGTCCTGGGCTGATGCCAAATCGTCAACCTCCAGGGCCTATGGGGCCTCAAGGGCAATTGCCTCCTGGTGCTCAATCACATCCTGGTATGCCACCAAGCTCGCAACCAGGCCAGATGCCTCCAGGCCAAGGTCCTCCAAGTCAGTTCGGTCAGATGCCTGGCCAGGGTCCACCTGGTCAATTGCCTCCAGGTCAAATGCCACCTAGTTCCCAGGGTCTTGGTTTACCTCCTACATCACAGGGCCCGCCCCATATGCCTTCTGGTCCTCAACCTGGAGGCCTGCAGAGTCAGCCTGGTCAAATACCATCACAAGGACCGCCTGGGCAAAATTTTCAAGGTCCTGGACAGCCTCCAAGTTCACAAGGACAGTTGCCTCCACATAGTCAGCCAGGACCTCAAGGTTCGGGCCCTATGGGTCCTCCTGGACATAAACCTATGCAACCACCAATGCCTGGGCAACCACTAATGCCTCAACAACCACAAATGCCAGGACAACCGCCGATGTCTCAGCAATCACAAATGCCAGGGCAACCACCAATGACTCAGCAACCGCAAATGGCAGGTCAACCACCAATGCCACAGCAACCACAAATGCCAGGACAACCTCCAATGTCTCAGCAATCACAAATGCTAGGACAACCTTCAATGTCTCAGCAATCACAAATGCCAGGGCAACCACCTATGCCAGGGCAACCACCTATGCCAGGGCAACCACCTATGCCAGGGCAACCACCTATGCCTCAACATCAAAGGCAACCAGGCATGCCACCTTTTGGAGCCCCTCAGTTTCCTCAAGGGCAACCACCACAACCAGGGTTACCGTCGCAACCTGGGCAACCATCGATGCCTGAGCAACCTCAAATGCCTGGGAAATCGCCACAAATGCCCGGGCAACCACCGATGCCTAGCCAACCACAAATGCCTGGGCAACCACCAATGCCCGGCCAACCTCCTATGCCTGGCCAACAAATGCGTCAACCAGGTACGTTGGTACAAAATTGTGCTGTATGTAATTTTAACATTTTAAGGAATGATAATGAATCATCACATCAATTTTAGTTATTATCTGTAAAAATTTCTACATAATTTCGACAAAAAAGCAACTAAAAGTTTTAACAAGTTAAAATGCATGTCAAGTTTTATGAATATAGTAAATTTTAAGAGAAGTTTGCAGTTTTAAGCTTAGAAGTGTGTGATTCTGATATAAATCGTAATTATACAATCCTTTCAGGATTGCCGCCTCAACCCGGTGCGCCCCAGCAACCGCCAACGTCGCAATTTAGCCAGTACTCTGCGTCGTTACCCGGCATGCCGCACATGCCACCCCCGCTGCAGCAAAAGGGACCTTATGGTTAGTATCTTCTTCTTCTCAACATATTTGCATCCACTGCTGAACATCAGACCGAGGGCTGGGAGAAACGCGCCGAAATGAGACCGGAGTGGCGTCATGACATTAAAGTCAGAACTTCTAAGCATGACGATGACTGGCTGGAGAACCTTAAGCGGAAGTCTTCGTCGTCCTCTACCACCTCCTGCGGACTCGCGTTTTGTGTGCGACCGATGTGGCAAGAAATGCCGCGCTGCTATAGGACTTTATAGCGGGACCCCATAAACACACAAGCGCCGCAACAAACATCTACAACAGATGATGTGGCCAATGATGATGCTGAACATATGCCTCTTTCATGGATTTCCATGTTGTTCTGTATGCGGCGGTTCGATGCCAGGTCGGCTCTGCCGTCTGGTGAGTATAGGCATGCATGAACTGTAGGGGGCAGCACAGGAGCCCCCTGTTCATTGGCGCGCATAATGTCATGTTCTTATTTTAGATTTAGATTAGTTATAGTTTTCCATTCACGGCCCCATTGCTCTAAAATCTGAGTGTATGCTCGAGCGGGGAGTGCAGCGCAGTAAACACAAACAAACAGCAAAAGGGATGCAAATGACCTCAGTGCACGCTGTTGACATTATTTTGATTTTATGCGTTCTATACATTGCCATTTATACAAATGGTTATTTCTTGAGCCTACGGTAATATTCGTTTAATTATTACACTCAACTATGTACGTAATGAGAAGTCGCGAAATGGACGATCTGCGTTTTTTGGGATGAATGGTTACAAATCATTAGTTTACGGCAAAGTACTGCTATACTTATACTAAAATGAGGGGCTATTATTTTAATTAGCAGTGAGTATGTTTATGTTTCATTATTCAAAGCCGTACCTATTATTCAAAGAGGGTTATTTACATTTTTAGGTCAACCCCCAATGCCTGGTCAACCCCCAATGCCAGGACAACAAATGCCTGGACAACCCCCAATGCCAGGACAACCCCCAATGCCAGGACAACCTCCAATGCCCGGACAACCAATGCAGCCGATGATGGGTCAGCAGATGGGACAACCGCCCATGCCCATGCCTGGTCAACCGCCGATGCCTGGTCAACCGCCGATGCCTGGGCAACCGCCGATGCAGCAAGGATATCAGCAACCGGTATGACTATTTTCTCATTTTTTTTTAATTGTGGGGGTAAATTAACACGGCTGTATCTCATGAATCGTGATAGCTAGAGAGTTGAAATTTTTACAGATGTATTTCTGTCGCCGCTATAACAACAAATACTAAAAACTGAATAAAATAAATATTTAAGTGGGGCTCCCATACAACAAACCTGATTTTTTTCCCGTTTTCTGCGTAATGGTACGAAACCCTTCGTGCGCGAGTACGACTCGCGCTTGGCCGGTTTTTTATTGAACAACTAGACTCTGTCTGCAATTTCGTCTGCGTTGAAACTATCTGTGCAATTGAATGAGGAATAGACATCAAAATATGTATCCAAAGAAGAAGAAGAAGAAGAAATACTTTATTTGGTGTAAAGCATAAAACTTAACCTATAATACATCTTATTCTAATATATTCTAACACCAAAATGGATGCCATATGCCGATGACTAAGATACTTAGTCATGGCGCTGGTTTTCAGGGCAACCAGGAGAAACACGTAAATTTTCACACATAATATTATATCTAGCAAGGTGATTTGTTTGTAATGTTACAACGAATTATGAACTTATCAAACAGTTTAGACAGACATTCAAGTCTTTAACAATTGCAGCATGTATTTTGTCTAAAATTGAAACCACCATAAAACTGCGCCACCATTTAAACGAGTTTCATTGTTTCAGCAATCCGGGTACCCGCCGCAGTACCAACCCCCGTTCCCCGCCCAGCAGCCCGGGTACCCCGCCCAGTACGGCCAGCAGCCTCAAAAACGGCTGGACCCTGACCAGATGCCAAGCCCTGTAAGTACTGAATATCTATGTCCGTTTTTAGGGTTCCGTACCCAAAGGGTAATACGGGACCCTATTATTAAGACTTCGCTGTCCGTCCGTCCGTCTGCCTGTCACCAGGCTGTATCTCATGAACCGTGATAGCTAGACAGTTGAAATTTTCACAGATGATGTATTTCTGTTGCCGCTATAACAACAAATACTAAAAACAGAATAAAATAAAGATTTAAGTGGGGCTCCCATACAACAAACGTGATTTATGACCAAAGTTAAGCAACGTCGGGCGTGGTCAATACTTGGATGGGTGACCGTCTTTTTTTGCATTTTTTTCCGTTTTTTTTTTGCATTATGGTACGGAACCCTTCGTGCGCGAGTCCGACCGCACTTGCCCGGTTTTTTAGCATTAGAAAGAACTTCGCAGAAGTAAGCTTGTGGTTCCAAATCCGGCACTTTTAGCGGTAATAATTTGAAGTTAATTATATGTATTGACCATACTACATTAGATAATTCAATAACTATTAACAATTAAAGAGCCTGATAAAAACTGCACGCTTGCTTCTGTGGAGTTCTTTCTAATGCTAAAAAAACGAACTATATAAACACAACTAAAAAACTAAAACAACTAAATAAATAAAACACAAATGAAGGGAGTGTCTTACATCGCCACGAGTTGTGAATTACCTTTTCGCACGTGTATTGTACAAAGTTTTACAGTACAGTATGGAGCAAATCTTTTGAAGTCTCTTGAATAATTTGTTGATATAATTTAGATTTGATTTAGCTTTTTATCGGTGGTGCCCGAGTGAATCTGACGTCCGATTTTCAGATCCACGTTCACAACCAATGAACTCGGAACTTATTTGTTATTATTTGTGAAGCAGGCAGGCAGTTGAAATAACTGATAAGGGGTCATCCATTAATTACATCACACCTTTAGGGGGAGGGAGGGGGTCAAGAAAATGTGACATATTGTGACATGGGGGAGGGGGGAGACACAAACTTTGTGACGTCACATTAACTTCATCAGTAACCGAAAATTTATTTAAATTATTTTATTCGCTGTACATTTAAATAACAAGTTTTTAAAACGATAATTGTTTTTATTCGTTTAATTTTCTTTCCTAAGCAGTTTTGGGTTATAAAATTAGTAATATTTATATCGTCAAAAATATTTTGATAAAATATTAATAATACTTAGGTACTTACTTAATTCGATTTGGCGATTTCGTAGAAAAAATGTGACGTCACACTAGGGGGGAGGGGTTTGCCAAATGTGACCAAGTGTGACAAGGAGGGGGGAGGGGTCAAAAAACCTAGAAATTCGTGTGACGTAATTAATGGATGACCCCTAATGCCTGTATCTAGTATCTTATGTAGGTACGGAATATCATTTGATATTTACCACTATCGTTTTGGTGAAGGAAACCTGCATACATCTGTTAAAAAATTCAAAGGTGTATGTGAAGATTGTGAAGTCCCCAACCCGCATTGGGCTTGCGTGGGGGCTATAGCCCAAACTCAGTCGTGCTTGAGAGGAGGCCTGTGCTCAGCATTGGGACATTTAAAGGCTATCCCTCTTATTCATAAACGTTTACTAAAGTAGACAAGCCGATAATAATCGTTTGTCCCTTTTCATCATACCTATACGTCGGAAAGGGACAAACGATTATTATCGGCTTGTCAACTTTAGTAAACGTTTATGAATAAGGGGGTATATTATTAATTTCAGATCCAAGTGATGGCGGACGACCAGGCGAGCCGCGGGGGGGTGTTCAGCACCAACGAGAAGGGCGCTGTTCCACCGCTGGTCACTACCGACTTCATCGTCGACGATAAGGGGAATGCTAGTAAGTCAACTTATATAACTCTTGTTTAAAAAATTACACCAATTTTTATTTTGTCAATCAAATGCGCAATTGTTAGTATAACGACATATCTAAAAGCAATCTTGCAACAACAAATAGCCAAAGTCAAAGTCAAATAATTTATTTGCTATAGGTATACAAATATACATGCAAATATAAAATATAACAGTATTTACATTTAAAATAAATTTACATAAAATTATTATTTCCAAAAAAAAAAAACGTTAAATATTAATTATATCCACACTTAGCAAAGCAATCTTGTAACAAAAAAATGCACACGAACAAAAACAAAAGTTGATTTTCCGTTTCTGAAAATGTATGATACATAATTTAACTTAGTTTTGTATGTAGTAGTAGTTAGTACCTAGTCACTTTATTGTACACAACACAGGTTTACAAAAATAAATTACAGTAATCCCCACTTGCACCATCCCACTAACCCGGGGTTAAGCGGTTTAACCGTCAACTCAGTGTCAACCAGTACTGGTAACCATGGTAATTCTAGATTTAACCGGTCAACCCCGGGTTAGTGGAATGGTGCAAGTGGGCCTAATGGAAGTACAAAGGCGAATTTATCCCTATAAGGGATCTTTTCCAGCTAACCTTTGAGTAGATATAGAGAGAGTGGACATTGATTCCACCTATTTATCAAATATTTGTCCCTTCCAGGTCCGCGATTCATCAGGAGCTCGATGTACAACGTGCCGGTGACCGCTGACCTGTTGAAACAAACCGCCATGCCGTTCTGTCTTGTGGTCAGTTTACATTTTTAGGGATTACTAAGACTCCGCTGTCCGTCTGTCTTTCACCAGGCTGTATCTCATGGACCGTGATAGACAGTTGACATTTTCACAGATGATGTATTTCTGTTGCCGCTATAACAACAAATATAATAAATATTTTAGTGGGGCTCCCATACAACAAAAATGTATGGGATTTGACATTGACCGTCTGTTTTGTAACGATTGCTAACCGGCCGTTAAAGGTGCACAGTTAAGTGAAAATGCCCATCTTACTCAATCAATGTACATATCTTTGGTTTGGTCTGAGTAAGATAGTCTCCAATTTTTTTTTCACACCACCTATTCGGAAAAGAGCTTTTTCTTCCCTGCTAGGAGGGATCGAAGTGGCACTTTTCCTCCCTGCTAGGAGGGAGCAAAGTGACACTTTTCTGTTCAAGCACACTATTTTTACATTTTTTTGTACTTTATTTTTTTAGCTTAAATAATCTGTTCAAGCATCACATTGTGTTAACTCTAAGATTTTTTATTTTCCTCATAGTTGATGTGAAAAGCAGTATGTGTCACACGGTATCAAAATTATTTCGTCTTGGGCGTTAACACTTGAATCCCTCATTACGCTCAGGATTCTACTTTAGAATCTATTGTAGAATCTATCGCTTCATTCAGAATTCAATGTATGCCCTTGACGGAAATATAATTATCATTTTGATCCCTTGTAACACAAACTACTATTTCTTCAGATATCCCCCATGGCGGAAACCTTCGAGCAAGAGCGGCCGCCCCCTCTCCTAGACTTTGCAGCCCTGACGGGGAGCCCAACTTTGGGCCCGGTGCGCTGCTCGCGCTGCAAGGCCTACATGTGCCCTAACATGAAGTTTATAGACGCAGGGAGACATTTTAAGTGCGCGTTCTGCAAGGCTACCACGGAAGGTTCGTACACTTTAGAAAAAATATGTAAAAGTTCCATCATGTAGAAAATTTGAGCAAAGTTGCATCATATGGGCAAAGTTGTATAACCTGGGCAAAGTTGCATCATAATGTGCAAAGTTTCATCATATGAAGCAAGTTTGCTGCAAAGTTGCACAGGGTTTACATGTGCCCTAACATGAAGTTTATAGATGCTGGCATTGCTGGCAGGCATTTTAAATGCGCGTTCTGAAAAGCTACCAGTAAAGGTTCCTAAATTTTTTTACTATCTTAAGTCCCATAATACCTACTTGATTTTTGCAGATTTGGATTAGAAACTTTTATTATGGTTTGATTTTATTACTTGTGACTTAAGATAAAAGTTCCATCATGTAGGAAAAGTTGTGCCGTGTGAGCAAATTAGCGCTATATGGACAAAATGGCACCACGTGGGCAAAGTTGCATCGTATGGGCAAAGTTGCACCATGGGAGCAAAGTGGCGATATGTCAACAAAATTAAATTGTGAATTCATGTACATATTTACATACATTGTGATATTCAAGCGTAATTAATTTTTATAATCTCAATCTAGGATAAATGCGGTTTCGTCATACCTAGCTATTCATTTTCTGTATGTAATAGTAAATCCACCCACAAGATGGACGGACGACCTTGTTAAAGCCGCCGGAAGACGCTGGATGCGGGTGGCTTCCAACCGGTACGAATGGACGTCCAAGGGGAGGCCTATGTTCAGCAGTGGACGTCTTATGGCTGAGATGATGATGATGATGAATAGTAAATACAACGCTCGATATATTTGCAATAAAATGACAGAATACCTGATTGTCCACAGTACCCATGGAGTACACACAGTACATCAACAGCATGCAGCAATACGGACATCTGCCCGCAGAAATGGCGCTCGGTGCCTACGAGATCGTCGCTACGAAGGAGTATTGTCGAGTAAGTACATTATTAATTACAATACAATAAAAACATTCTTCATTGCTCACCACTATCAAGAAACATGACATACAAATTAAACATAAGTATACATCAAAATATGGTAGACAACAGTCGGTCTTATCGCTAAAGAGCGATCTCTTCCAGACAACCTATTCCGAGAAAATCACAATTATCACATACAGTACCGGTCAAAAGTTTAAGTTCACTCTGTAAATTCGGTTAAATGAAGCTATAACACAATGTACTAATAAAAGTATTTAATAATCTTTTATTACATAATAAATTAAAGGTAATTCTCTAATTTAAAACCACAATTAAATAAAAAAGATCAGTTTTTGCCAACTTTAGACTCTTCAAAATATCCGCCTTTTGCTTTCAATGCAACACACACACACACTTTCGGCATTCGCGTAATTAGTTTTTGCAGTGGTGATGTCGAAATTTTATTCCAACAAATGTATAGGTATTCCCAAAGCTGTTCTTTATTAGTTGGCCGCATTTTTCTCACACTCCTGTCCAATTCATCCCATAACAACTCAATTGGATTGAGGTCGGGCGATTGAGGAGGCCAATCCATATATTTTAATTCTTTTTGGTTCTCTTTGGATGAAATGTAGTTTTTGCACAACTTCGACGTATGCTTGGGATCGTTGTCTTGTTGGAAAACAAAACCTCTGCCTACAATCCGTTTTCCAGATGGACAAGCGTGACGTTGCAAAATGTTATGATACATTTTCTTATCCATTATGCCATTGACTCTCACGAGATCACCAACTTTATCACCCGCAAAGCATCCCCAGACCATAACTGATCCTCCACCGTGCTTCACTGTTGGCAACACGCATTGCTTTATCATTCGTTCGCCTACTTGTCGTCGAACATATTGACGACGACTCCCTCCAAAAATTTCAAACTTCGATTCGTCAGAAAATAAAACTTTAGACCACTGTTCAACGTCCAGTTTTTGTGTTTCTGGGCCCATTTCAACCTCTTAACTTTATTCTGACTACGTAACAAGGGTTTTTTGGCAGCAATACGACCTTTTAGACCATAGTTTCGCAGACGCCGTTGCACTGTCGAAACCGATACTCGCTGTTCTCGGGTGGCGTTGAGTTCTTCGCAAATTTCTGGAGCAGTTAGAGTACGTTGGCGTTTGCTCTGCACGCAAATAAATTGGTCTTCGCTTTTAGACGTGACTTTTGGCCTACCTGACCGAGATCGACTGCAATTAAGACCGGTTTTTTGTTTTCGTTTCAAAGTACTCACGACAGCGGTTTGAGAAACCTTCATTTTTTCAGCGATTTTCCGCGTCGTGTAGCCCTCATTTGACAGAGTTACAATAACAGCACGAGTTTCGACACTAAAATCGGCTTTGCGACCCATTTTAAATGATTTCTAACTTCACGAAATCTCATAGGAAACACGGAACAAAAATATTAAATGGATCAAATTTTCCGAATAACATAAAACGATTCCTCCAAGAGGTATTTTTATTGTTATTTGGTAGTAGTGGAAACAATTAAACGTTTGAAATTCAAAACATATTCTATATTTGAACATAATTAAATATGATAACCTTATTTCGCAGAGTGAACTTAAACTTTTGACCGGTACTGTAATTTTATTAAATTATGTCCTGAATCTGAAAATGATCCTAATCACAAGATGAATTGCCGATAGTTTTGGTATGACACTTACATTTTTCTGTGTCTTTCAGAAGTATTAAGATTTGCGTCTTTTTAGGTCAGGAAATGAATGTTCAAAAAACGTTGTAGAGGGAAATGCTAGGAACACAGTTTTTGACTCCGTAACTTTAATTAAAATCCCTAAATAAACTTTCAAGAGCGGGTATCTCAAAAACTATTCAAGATATCGAAAAACTTGACTGGATAAAACTTGTAACTAATTTTATCAGCTTTCGGTTTGTCTTAGTAGTCATGTCGCTAAGACGCAAAGTTTCCAAGATATCAATGAAAAACCGAAAAATTTGACCTTCTTTCCCCCCTCTACCCCCCAGCACCGGGGTTACGGCCGGGGACTTTTGATATGTTCACCTCCTAACTAGTCCAAACAAAGTTACGGAGTCAAAAATTCTGTTCCTAGCATTTCCCTCTATATCTTCTTATTGCTTGGCCTATGTAGCAACACTCTAATATGATGGTTCATTAGGCGTGTTTTTTTAATACAGGGTTTTTATATAGTCCATCTTTGGAAACCAGCTAAAAATGGACTAAATAGTCAGTATTATATAGTCCATTTTTAGGATGGCACCGTTCCTATCTTAACGTTTTAAATAAGTAATCAACTTTTTTATAATTTGATCGTTTTATTTCAGAATAACACACTGCCAAACCCGCCCGCCATAGTGTTTTTAATTGACGTATCCTACAATGCTATCAAGAGCGGCCTCGTTCACACCATCTGCGAGAACATACAGGAGATTATTGAGGTACTGTTATTACAATGTTTACTGTGACTTGAAACTTTTAATTGGAATTCGAATCATGTGCAGAACGGCGTAACGCCATATAATTTAATATACATAGTAATAATAAGGCTATTTTAGATTTAATCTGAACTATACGCTCGCGATTATATCGCGAATTCGAATAAAATGTCTTTAAGATTTTATTTTAGAATAAATTAATTTATAAAATGGATTAATCGGATTAATTGTTGTAGTTTTAGAATATAGCTAAAACTTCAACTATTAATCTCCTCACTCCCACCATCATCATTTATTCATAATAATTATAGGACAGTAAGTACCTGGCTTTTCCAATTTTAAAGAAAAGTATTGATAAATGATGTATTGAAGTTTAGGCAGCCTATTTTTAAACAATCTTCTAGGATTTTAAAATACGTTAAATCAGCATTTCCCAAACTATGGGTCGCGACCCATTGGTGGGTCGCGATCGAATATTTAGTAGCCCCTGAAACTACTAGGGAATCTGAGCGTTAGGCACTGGTCCCACCGCGAGCTAGTAAGCTATGAGCTATCGGCTATAAACACGAACAAAAGATAAGCACTCCCGTGTAAATAAAAGAGACACAGCGATATTTATAGCTCACCGCTGGGCGAGTAACTATAAAATATCGCCGTGTCTCTTTTATTTACACGGGAGTGCTTATCTTTTGTTCGTGTTTATAGCCGATAGCTCATAGCTTACTAGCTCGCGGTGGGACCAGTGCCTTACCAATAATACATATTTTATGTCGCCTTTTTAAGACGGCCAAGAGGTGGGTCCCGAATTTGGCAGTTTTTGTAAGGTGGGTCGCAGCCCAGTCAACTTTGGGAACCACTGCGAGATTGTACAGATTCTCGACCGTATTTCATAGCATTTAGGCTTATAATAGCTTGTTTTTCACAGGCGATACCCAAAGACGAGCAAACGGGTAAAAGCTGGACCCGCCTCGGCTTCATCACCTACAGCTCCACCGTCCACTTCTACAATATCAAGGTAAGTTGTTGCAACTTTGCCCATTGACAACTTTGCCCTCGCATGGCAACTTTTTCCAAGTTTATGCACGAAAATACTTCACAAAAAAATAAATTACATTATAAATGAAGACCTATAGTTCTAAACGTGTTTGTAGAGAAGCGTGCTTCTCCCATGCACAAACAAATTAAAGTTAATGATCATGGATAATAGTTAATAGTGTAAATGTTTATTTTAAGTAATTGATTCTATTTATTGTGACTTTAAATTTTATTGTTTTTATGTATTGTGCATTTAAATTTATTTAATAACATTTTTACAACATAATAGAAACCCTAAAACTTATTTATATAGTATTTTAAATATTAACAATAGATTTTAAGTCACTATGTACCTAACCCCAATGGATCCTAGTTATCTAAATAAATATAATAAATTATAATTATAGTAGAAGAGGTATAAGAATAAAAAATAATATTCTTCGTATTTGACAGGTGATGTAGATGTCCCTGTACATTATGCCAAAGAGAATAGAGTGTATAGAGGCGGATTGTCAAAGTAAATTATGTAGCCACTGTAAATTTACTGCCATCTTTCGACAGAAGATTAAAACTGTTAGAACGCCATTTGACTTTGATCCTTATTCTTTCACTTATATGTGTTAGTCATTTTGACTTATGTATTTTTAAGAAAAGGATAAAAGATAATTGAACTAAATCAGGTCCGTAAAGTTTTAAGCACATTTTTGTTTTCAGGGCTCCCTAGCACAGCCCCAAATGATGTCCGTGGGCGATGTGGCGGACATGTTCGTACCCTTACTGGAAGGGTTCCTCGTGACGCCAGAGGAAAGCGGGGTGGTGTTACAAGCACTGTTGCAGCAACTGCCCAACATGTTTGCTGACAACAAGGAGACGGAGACGATATTGCTGCCAGCCGTGCAGGTGCGTTGCTTGCTTATAGTATAAAGTGGTATCCAGACGGGACTGATCAAATCGGTCGATTCGATCAGAAATGAAATTGGCGTCAATCTCCAATTTTAGATTTATGGTGATATTAGAGCCCTCTAAATTGAATTCGGCGAGCCAAATTGGTATTTGAGTCCGCACCTCCTGATTCGATCGGGCAATTGAATTAGATTGGCGAAAAATTAACTAATCTGGATACGCCTTAAGTGTTCTAGTGTCTCAATTTTTCCCACTATTGTAATTGTAAACGTTTATTTTAGACAAATAGTCCATATTATACATACGCACAAATAGAAATAAAAAGAATCTCAAATTCATAAAACAACACACACACATTGAATAATTAGTATGTCTCACAACAGCTTAAATTCGAACACACACACACACACACACATTATGTCACATGTGCATTTGCCCGACGTACCTACTACCTAGAGTACGATAAATGCCGTCCGGCGATTTCGATGCGAAAGCGATGCTGGCTTTATTAGCTTATTAGTCCCAACCTCACGTGTACAGATCACCTGCAATATTATCACACAACGAAGGCAGCAAAAATATCTGACCTGATCTTATTTGTAGAACCATAAGAGCGTGTCACATATTTCGAATTACAAAGCGCTAAAGGCAGCTTCGTCAGGCGCTAATATCTCATCTCTTCGCAACTTTGCCCACCTACATTATATTTTTGGCAATTTTACCACATCATTTCAACTTTGCCCAATCTCAGTAACTGCTATTTTTCTGTAGCCGGGGATACAAGGCTCGTGTTGGATACAACTTTGCCCACGATATTTTGCAACATTACTCAATCTCAATTTCTGTTTCTCTGCAGGCGGGATACGAAGCGCTAAAAGCGGCGGACACATCAGGTCAACTGCTGGTGTTCCACACAACTTTGCCCAGTTACAATGCGCCGGGCAAACTTATCAACAGGGAGGATAGGAAACTACTAGGCACGGATAAAGAGAAGCAGATTACTTGTAAGTGTTTTAGAGGCTACATTTAAATGTTAAACAAATTGGATTTAAATGTCCAAATTTTATATTAAAGTAAAAAAATTATAAATGTACGCTTCCGGCAGGATTTCAACCCATTGACATTATTACTGGTGAATTCTTAATTCAACTTGAGACTCCGGTGCCATTAACCCTTTATAAGGAATAAGGGTGTCAGGAATTATGCAAAATTGAATCCTAATCACTATGAAATAAAGTTCAAAACCAGGTGGGAAATATATTCCCTTTGCCTTATAAAGGCTTAAAAGATGTAATCGTCTTTCGGTAGATGTCGCTATACGCCACCCCAAAGGCGTGTATACACAAAGGAAGGAATGGAAAGATTCGCGAGTTTCTGGTAGGCTTTCGTAACTCAATTGGTTCAAGTCCTGCCGGAAGCGTAAATTTTTCCATTTTTTCCTTTAATAATTCTAAAGCATCTTCTAAATTCGCTACCTTTTAAATCTCGACCTTCATCCTCTAACATAAAGCTTAATTTCCAGCACCGCAAACGACAGCATACAACGAGCTAGGCCAGCTCTGTTCTCAAGCCGGCGTCGCGGTAGAACTGTTTATATGTAACAACGCGTACGTCGACTGCGCTACTATTGGACAACTGTCCAGACTAACTGGGGGAGAGCTACACAAGTACACATACTTCCAGGTTAGTGTCTTACGTGTCTAGATCATTTTGAGCGCCTTGCCCGCTCAGCTACTTCTGCAACGAGCTAGGCCAGCTCTGTTCTCAAGCCGGCGTCGCGGTAGAACTGTTTATATGCAACAACGCGTACATCGACTGCGCTACTATTGGACAACTGTCCAGGCTAACTGGGGGAGAGCTACACAAGTACACATACTTCCAGGTTAGTGTCTTACGTGTCTAGATCATTTTGAGCGCCTTGCCCGCTCAGCTACTTCTGCAATCAGCTAGGCGAGCTCTGTTCTGAAGCTGGTGTGGCGGTAGAACTGTTTATATGCAACAACGCGTATGTGGACTGCGCTACTATTGGACAACTGTCCAGGCTAACTGGGGGAGAGCTACACAAGTACACATACTTCCAGGTTAGTGTCTTACGTGTCTAGATCATTTTGAGTGCCTTGCCCGCTCAGCTACTTCTGCAACGAGCTAGGCGAGCTCTGTTCTGAAGCTGGTGTGGCGGTAGAACTGTTTATATGCAACAACGCGTACATCGACTGCGCTACTATTGGACAACTGTCCAGGCTAACTGGGGGAGAGCTACACAAGTACACATACTTCCAGGTTAGTGTCTTACGTGTCTAGATCATTTTGAGCGCCTTGCCCGCTCAGCTACTTCTGCAATCAGCTAGGCGAGCTCTGTTCTGAAGCTGGTGTGGCGGTAGAACTGTTTATATGCAACAACGCGTATGTGGACTGCGCTACTATTGGACAACTGTCCAGGCTAACTGGGGGAGAGCTACACAAGTACACATACTTCCAGGTTAGTGTCTTACGTGTCTAGATCATTTTGAGTGCCTTGCCCGCTCAGCTACTTCTGCAACGAGCTAGGCGAGCTCTGTTCTGAAGCTGGTGTGGCGGTAGAACTGTTTATATGTAACAACGCGTATGTGGACTGCGCTACTATTGGACAGCTGTCCAGACTAACTGGGGGAGAGCTACACAAGTATACTTACTTCCAGGTTAGCGTTTTACGTGTCTAGATCATTTCGGGGTTGGTCCCATAGTAAAAGTTGCTCAGATGAATCCCAAAACCTCCCTGGCAACGGGAATGCAGTTATTTTTTTGCCACTGTGTAATGTTAATTTTGTTCACAGGCGGACTTAGACGGTCCCAGAATAGTGTCTGACGTGATCCGTGTGGTGTCCCGTCCGACGGCGCACGACGCAGTAATGCGCGTGCGCACCTCCACCGGCGTCCGCGCTACTGACTTCTATGGACACTTCTTTATGTCTAATACTACTGATGTCGAACTGGCTGCCATTGGTAAGTGTAACACTTAACTACAATCTCTAGATATGAGTCGCTTAGGCCCACTTGCACCATTCCACTAACCCGGGGTTAACCGGTTAAACCAAGAGTTGCCATGGTTAGCCATACAATTTGACACTAGGTTAACAGTTTAACCGCTTAACCCCGGGTTAGTGGAATGGTGCAAGTGGGCCTTAATCTCAAACAAAGGTAAATCCATCTGTCAGACTTGGCGCCACTTGCACCATCCCACTAACCGGGGGTTAAACCGTTAACTCAGTGTCTAATATGGATACAATGTAGAACACAAAATATTAAAACGTTATACTTATAATACAAACATACATACATAGATACATACATACATACATATAATCACGCCTATTTCCCGGAGGGGTAGGCAGAGACCACGGATTTCCACTTGCTTCGATCCTGACATACCTCTTTCGCTTCCTTCACATTCATAACATTCCTCATACATGCTCGCCGGTTTAGGGTGCTCTTGACCTAGCTTTCTTCAGGATTTCCCCGATCTGATCAGAGAAAGTCCGCCGAGGTCTACCCCTTACTTATACTTATAATATGTTCATGGATATTTTGATTGTAAAAGAAATAATTTATGAATATTATGTTTTGTATTCTCAGACGCGGACAAAGCGATCGGCGTTGAAATCAAACATGACGACAAACTAACAGGAGAAGACGGAGTATATATACAGGCTGCTCTACTATACACACACCGAAGCGGCCAGAGGAGATTGAGGGTGCTCAACCTGGCGCTAGGAGCGGCGCCGCAGCTCGCAGATGTATATCGGAGCATGGAGCTTGATACGACGCTCAACTTCCTTACTAAACAAGGTGACTAGTTTTATAACCTGTGTCTCTCTAACAGATAGTGTTAGAAAGAGGAGTATATAAATATGCTCTATTATACACACACCGCAGAATAAAAAAACGCGTAATACGCGTATTAATCGCTTTGATAACTAATTTGCCGAAATAGAAAAATCTTTATTGCTTAAGCATAAGCTTGGTTTGTATAGTTAGCAAGGTGAAGTCGGATGTAAGTAAAGTTAGAAGGATGGTATACTCGTAATTGTGGTTAAATTATGAACATAATTGAATTTAAATTAAACCTTAATTTTTTTATTATGTTTTTTTTTCTAGCAGCAGGTATGTTTAATATCTGACCTTATTTGGCATACATGATAGCATTAACACATACGAACCGAATCTAACTGACATACAACCTTCCGTTGTCTGTCGCGTTCGGTCGTTTCATCCCACTATTACGGTGTCTGATGCGAATATTGAACTTTTTTTACAAACAAAATTTTATTTTTTACTGCACAAAAGAAATAACTTAGTGTACAAAAGGCAAACTTAATGCTACCAGGCATTCGATTCTATTAACCTTAAATATTTCTTCCAGCCGTCTGGGCGCTGAGAGAACACACCCCCCGCCAAATCCGCGAAGGCCTGGCCGCTCGCTGCGCCAAGTCGCTCGCGGCCTACAGAAGACATTGTGCCTCGCCGTCCAGCGCTGGGCAGCTAGTGCTGCCGGAGAGTATGAAGCTGCTACCGCTGTATACTAGCTGTGTTCTACGATCGGACGCACTAGGAGCAGGTAAGACACAAAAAAACGGAAAATATCCCCAAAATATAATGCCATACGGCGTAATAAGCTTGAAACAACCAATATAAACCTACAATATTATTATTTATTTCACTTAAGCTCTATACTAAGCTGCGATCTGCCATGGGGCGCATTAATAGGAGGTAATATTTAGAAAAACGTCCCCAGACTATAATGCCATACGGTGTAATACCTTGTAAGTAACTAAGGTAAACCTTCCCTCGTCAAAGCCCCTCGCCTACAGGAGACAGTGCGCTTCGCAGTCCAGCGTGGGAGTTGCCGGTGTGCTCTGTTAATTATGCTACATTATCATTAACTGTATTTTTTTTCTCAGGCACGGACATAACCTGCGACGACAAATCGTGCGCGATATACCGCACTCTAACCGCGGACGTGTCGACGTCCGTCGTGTACACGTACCCGCGCCTGCTGCCGCTGCACCGCCTCGCGGAGGAGCCCGCACTCACGCCGCTCAGGGCTTCCATGGACAAGATGAACGACCAGGGAGTGTATCTATTAGGTGAGTAACTAAGCGTGTGCCGCACTCTAACCGCGGACGTGTCCACGTCCGTCGTGTACACGTACCCGCGCCTGCTGCCGCTGCACCGCCTCGCGGAGGAGCCCGCACTCACGCCGCTCAGGGCTTCCATGGACAAGATAAACGACCAGGGAGTGTATCTATTAGGTGAGTAACTAAGCGTGTACCGCACTCTAACCGCGGACGTGTCGACGTCCGTCGTGTACACGTACCCAAGCCTCCTCCACTCCACTCCATCAATATTTCTCAGGCTCAAACTCCGGGCTCAAACCTCGCTTTCAATAGTTATTTGTACAACAAGAGATCAAAGTTTGATATTTATCCGAGTGCTTATTTTGAGTCCCGTGCAAGCGAAAGATTCTATAATTTATATTCTTGAGCGTAGTAAGGGATTCAAAAGCGCACGAGATGTAAATAACTTTGATCTCGTGTAGTACACAAAAATTTTCACCCTAAGCAGTGAGAACATACCTAGAGGGACAGAGATAATAGAACCCAAGTATATCGAACTTGTATTAGACCCCGCATGTTGAAATGACATTTGACTATAAAGGTCACTTGAATGACATTTTGTCTCACTCAGTGAGCAAAATACGATTTTGCTCAGTCATTTTGTCTCACTCAGTGAGCAAAATCGCATTTTGCTCACTGTTTTTAAGAAGCAAAGTAGCCCTTGTTCGAGCTGCCGAGGTGAAAAATATACTTCATAATTATTTTTATTTAGAAACAAACAATCTCGTATTGTTAAATTAGATACAATTGTATTTACTAATATTGTAGACTTACAGTCTCCTAATATCACGTCAGCGGCAGGTTCAGCATTATTATCCGCATTATTATTATTACAAAAAAAATGTCATTGGCCTAGATTAAATTTCAATAAATAACGACAACCTGTCGTCACTGGCACCCAACATTTTATCTTTTTTTTTTCAGAAAACGGCGTCCACATGCTAATCTGGGTCGGCTCGCAAGCCCCGCTCGACTTCGTACGAGACGTCTTCGATGTGGCTTCCCCTCAACAGATCGACACTCGAGTATGCACGTTGCCTGAGCTGGACAATCCGCTCAGCGTCGCCGTGAGGGGCGTGTTAGAAGATGCGACCAGATCAAGAAGAAAGGCCATGAGGGTAAGTTACATAGATACTTATCTCAAGGCAATAAGACTTAAATTGTTAATGAAGCCAGTGTTCGGAACTGCTGACAAGCAACCGTTGGGTAAGATACGAGTAAATGCATGGTTTATTGACTTAGCACGTTAGCATGTTGCATGTCTGCACGACTAAAGTTTCACGCGGCGCGCCATATCTTTTCTTCCCTTCTTATTTCCTGGCTTTACACTCTTAAGGCCTGTGCACACCGGCTGCGTGTGCGTGACGTGCACGTGCGCGTGCGACGTTGTAGTATACAGATCCTTATGAGAGATGGCACACCGCTTGCGTGACGTGTACGCGTGCGGCTCCAACATTTTAGCGCACGCACACGCGCACATCACGCACACGCAAGCCGGTGTGGCTCGGCCTTTAACCCTTAACGGACCAAATTAAAAAACTACAAGTTTCAAGCCTCATCATACACTATTCCTGTCTGAAGTCCTAAAAATTCTCCATAAATACAAAAAGATGATTTTATAGGTTGGTAATTTTGGGTGTCTGAATCCCTAACAACGTTTGTCCTAAAGTCACTTGCCCTAACTGGTTTGTCCTAATGGGCACATGCCCTAACGATCAACTGTCATAACAATTATTTTCCATAATGTAAGGTTCTGAAAAATGGTTAACTTGCTGTCACAAAAGTGGGTTAGGTTAGGTTAGAACTGGGTTAGAACTGCGATATAGATCCGGTAATTTTTGCCGTATAATATCTAAGCGTGCCGTTTTCATTGTTCCTTGAGATTGTATGCTTAGTTATGTATTTTTAAATTACTACGTTGTTCTTACCTACCATTTTATTTTATTAATATTGTGTTTGTATCACCTCCAGGTCTGTTTGTATCACCTCTCAGTTTCTGTACATTGTGTACAGCATATGTAATATGTTTATTATGACTGTTTGTGTTCTAAATAAAAAAAGCGGCCAAGTGCGAGTCGGACTCGCCCATGAAGGGTTCCGTAACAGCAAGTAACATAATAAAAATGCGGTTTACGGTTTATGACGTATTAAAAAAAAACTACTTACCAAATCTTGTTCAAACTAATTTTCGGTGGAAGTTTGCATGGTAATGTACATCATATATTTTTTTTAGTTTTATCATACTCTTATTTTAGAAGTTACTGGGGGGGGGGGGGGGACGACACACATTTTACCACTTTGGAAGTGTCTCTCGCGTAAACTATTCAGTTTAGAAGAAAATGATATTAGAAACCTCAATATCATTTTTGAAGACCTATCCATAGATACCCCACACGTATGGGTTTGACGAAAAAAAAAGTTTTGAGTTTCAGTTCTATGTATGGGGAACCCTAAAAATTTATTGTTTTTTTTCTATTTTTGTATGAAAATCTTAATGCGGTTCACAGAATACATCTACTTACCAAGTTTCAACAGTATAGTGCTTATAGTTTCGGAACAAAGTGGCTGTGACATACGGACGGACAGACAGACAGACAGACAGACATGACGAATCTATAAGGGTTCTGTTTTTTGCCATTTGGCTACGGAACCCTAAAAAGGGTTAAGTAAGTTTCCGTTTTTTGTCATTTGCATGCACGCCTAACTTTTTTCCCCGCATCAGCTGGAGATCGTCCATCAGTTCGACAAGCGGGAAGCGTTGTTCCGTCGTCAGCTGGCCGAGGATCGCGGGCTGGACGGCTCTGCGTCGTACTTGGAGCTGCTTATGGAGACGCATCGCCGTGTTAAAGACCTCATTTAGACAGTACGTCGCGTTGGGAGGCTTGTGGAAGTATTAAAACTGTTTAAATAGTTTTTATAACTGATTCAGCGCTAATCACGACACGTTGTCGTTTCGCTTTAACCAAGCATTTTGCGCGTCAACTTGCTCAATATTGCATTATAGCCTCTGTGATAACAAACTGTGATAATACTTGTACAAGCTATTGTTTTTGGGCTTTTAAAAGCAGCGGTTTCAACAGCGTGTGAGTTGAAAGGGATTTGATTTTTTATTGGTGGAGGGAGTGGGATAGCCTTCAGCCATGGTACCCATCGCATCGTGGCGGAAGCGGTCTTGTCGTCTGGACGCCAATAATGCATATCGTCGTGACTAGTCCTGTCCACAGCGCCAAGAACGCCTATCGTCGTTAGTAGTTACTTGTATTAAGGTGACGTTAAACATTATTTTCCAAGATTTATCTGCTTTTAAGCTTTGCTGGTTAAAAACCTAAAAAGGTTTTCCTGTTGTTTTCGCTTTTACAGGTTTTCGGTGATCGAGTGTTTTCGTTATGAGAGTTAAATATTTTCGCAATTTGTTTGTTCCAGTGGAGTTCCAGTTTTTTCTGTATTTTGTATCATCTTAACGTGTGTGAGAATTTACAAACATAACTGACTTTGTTTTGTATTTTCTGCTATTTGATTTGTCTTAACACATTTAACACCCATTATATTTAACACTCATTATATTTAACACCCATTATATTTAACACCTATTAATCATCATGCATATATTGTTTTTTTATGAGAGAAATATCATTTTTAACTACATCGTATTTTAAAACACCAGGGATACGTAAAGAAAGTTTAGGTTTTTCAGCTTAAAATGACGAGCACTATCGATTCTCCTAGACTAGCAGATAAAGTGTTATTTTTAATACCTAATATTTTCGATTTACATTACGTTAATTCCATTGAAAAGTAGCGGTAATTAATAAAAAAATAGGGATTTCATTTTCTTCTTGTAGAATAGATAATGTTCGTTATTCTAATTAGGAAAAATCTAAATTTCTCTAAACCTTAAGCAAAAAATCTTATAATTACCCGTGGAAAGCTCTTTAGGCTGCCTCTCCACCAGGGTGGAGATAAGAGGACACATGCGGTATAATATCCGGTATCCGGCCAAACAACTATCCGTTGCATCTCTAGTCAAAAGGCTAATAAACCCATTTTGTTGCAGCTAACCGTGATGCGCCAACACGACAAGCTGGAGACCGTCCTCCGACACTTCCTGGTCGAGGACCGCGGCGTGGACGGATCCTCGTCCTACGTGGACTTTCTCTGCCACATCCACAAGGAGATCCGCGCGTTGCTATAGCATTTGTACTATTAACGCGCTTGATAGCGCGTACGCACGCGGCGGGTAAAGGTCCTTATGGTGCGCTTTCGATTTCAATCTACAATTGTCACCTTACTAGGTGCATATTAAAATCCATATGTATCAAAGGCCTGCTACTTGACGACAGCGTGTCGTGATTGGCGCTGAAGGAATTAATCATTGTAACTATTACTAAATACACGATATTTACCATGTATATTACTTTTTCCGTGTAAAAATTATATTTTTAACATATTTGAAACTAAAAAAATGCATGGTATAAATCTAGGTCTTAATAGTAGTTATGAAAATGGCCGTGTTAGCTTGAAATCGTATATTGCATTGTCAGGACAAGACTGGCTAGGTCGCATTTTAAAAAGGCCTGGAAACATGCCAATTTGTGATTTTAAAGCCGAGTTAATAATATGCGCACCATGAGCATCACGACAACGTTTCGTGAGTGGCAATTTTGTCGTTTCGTATACGTTAGGCATAGACAAAACATCCTCCAGACTGAGCATAGTCGCGCTACCCCCGCTGCCACGCATACGGTAATTTTACTCCATGTTCGAGTCGAAAGTGTATTTGTGTGACGTCCGTGAACTCGTTCGTCGTTTGAACGGACCAATCACGGCACGGGACTTGGCTCAGCTCGTCCCGCGCACCCCCGCATTTTTGACAGCATCGGTTGCATGACATAATTGCTCTAAACTCCGTCTAGAGGATTCCTAGTCTATGACGTTAGGTGCCGACAAACCCGAAAGAACTTTGTTAAAACAATAATAGCAATTGTCATAGTTGAAATCCAAAGCCGAAGTAACATCAACATTATTACCGTCCCTGACAGTCTAAATGGTTAGGGTTTATCGCGCGATTGACATTGTAAATCCGAATAAGACTTGGTTATTTGTTATACAGGGTGTTTGGTACATCGTTTGCCAAATTAAAACGGCAGATAGGTTGAGTCATATGCTATGTTCGCATGCCTAGAAAAACAAAATAGGCCATGTTTTTTTCATACCTAAATAAATAAATTTTTTTTTACTACTACGCAAGTGAAAATTTGAAATCTACGAAAAACTGGCATAGAAGTGAAAAAAAAATGTGCGCCAAATTAAAAATTTCTAGGCATGAGAAGATAGCAAATGACTCAACCTATCTGCCGTTTTAATTTGGCAAACGATGTACCAAACACCCTGTATTTTGAAATATTTGTACATTGAATGAATGGGAAGTTATCTGAAGTGAAAATATTCGTTCATTCACGATAAACATACACGACAGTATGCGTCATCATTAATAACGATTTAACAAGTAACTTAAGTTATTTTCAATTTTCTATTCTGTGAGTGTATTTGAGTGTCACACATGTAAGGGTATTTAGAGTTGGACCAAGCTAACTTTGCAGCGATCTAGCACAAGATTGGCGCGACAGTGTCTCGCCGCGAGATAGACTACCCGGCCCTCTTTAATTAATACAGTTAGAAAAAGACGGTGTAGCTCTCGCGGCGAGACAAATGTTTGGCAAATGTAGTGACGTCACGGTAAATTCACCTACTTTTTATATTTCAATCCGATTTATTATACAAATTGTGTTTAAAAATAACTGCTATGTTTTTCTAATAATTATCGGGTGCTTTATTTCGTGCACGGTTTGAAATAATTTATTTTTCACCACACCAGCTCGGAAAGAATTACTTTGCACTTCAAAAACGAATAGCAAAGTTGCATTTTATCCACATGTGAGGCAAAGTAATCAAATGCAAATTTTGAGTTGTTTTCTTATGTTTGCTGGTAGAATTGACTTTTAAATGATGATTTTGGATGATAAATATTTAATAACATTCATTTGGATTTGATTTGGTTTGATTTTGTTTGATATTACATTTAATATTTGCTTCGGGTTGGTGTGGTGAAAAATTTTGTGTTTCACTCGGGGGCAAATTTTGTTTAACCCTCGTGCTTTGAAACCCTCACAACGCTCAAGATTCCATTTTTCGAACCAATTTGGATTCAATTTTGGAATCTTTCGCTTGCTCGGGTATCAATATTAGCACGAGCGGTTAAACAACAACTTTGCCCCCTTGTAAAACAAATAACTATTAAGTACAGGAAACATCCCTATATCCCATATCATCCCACAAGCATCAAGACTATAAAATACTTATTCTGTGGTATTGTAACATACTTTTTATCGATGGTTGCAGAGTTAGCTTGGCCTAACTTTATATGTTTACTCAGTTTTGGACGCCAGTGACCGATATATCCGCACCGCAGGTTCAACGCCAAAGACCGATTAATCGGTCACAGACCACAGAGCAACATAGACCTACGTGCATATGCATAAAGTTCAATTTCAGTTTTGACATTTCGGTGACGTGGCGTCCGAGTGACAGCTTTTGTGTTTGACACGGCGTCGTAAAGGTTAAATCGTGAACTTGATTTTCGTTAAATCTTAAAATACCGCTAATTTGAACCAAGTTATTTGAATTCTAAAATAACGGCCGGTAAATACGAATAACTAGTTATTTGTCAAAAAAAATGTGACGTTCCACGGCAAAAGGTACCTTATGGCGGCTGGCGCTTACGTCGCATAGCGCCGCAATAATATTGGAGCGGCGTTAATAATAGCGTAAGCGCCAACCGCCATAAGGTGCCTTTACCCGTGGGACGTCACAAATGTATTCATGTAACCACCCGTTACTCCATCATAGCTAGGATTATGTATAATATTCCATCATCCATGTCTATTTTATGTTATAAATTTTTGTTAAAATTATAGAAATTATAATCGTTTACGAGCACAACCGTGTAAATAAATTATTGGCATTAATTGTTATTGTTTTGATTTATTATAACAGAGCGGCCAAGGTGCTCAATAATATCTGAACATGCACCGTCTTGTTAATAAAGGCTAGTTAGGTTCGGATATTTGGTAACACCTTAGCCGCTCTTTGTGTTATTCGCCTGTATGTTAATATAGGGAAGGCAAACACGTGGTAATATTAAAAGATATTTAATACTATTGTAGGATATTGTAATTATGTATTAAAAATCCATTTACAGCCTTCCCTGTGCTCAATGCCAATGACGACACGTATGCGTCAATGCGGCTGTTTTGAGTTAACCAGGAGTTAACAGATTAGATTCGATTCGTAGTGACATGGCAATTCTTCCACTTGTAATATAATGCTAGATCGTAAACATAGTTCTGTTTAGTCAGCAAAAATAGAAAGTAAGTTGTTTTCTATAGATTGACGATTCACATAAAATATAAAAACAAGTTACTTTACTATTTTTTGTTATAGTTTAGCGTGAAATTAAATTTGTTTATTATTTCTATGTATTATTGAAATTATATTCAATTACTTAAGATTAAATAGGTATTCAATAAACAATTTTTATATTACATGGTTTTTATTTTCAAAAGATGCATAAATTAACAAACATTTACTTTCAATTTGATGGAGGTATTATATATTTATTATTGTTTCTTACAAAATAGTTTTTTTATAATAGGGGACCAGATATAGTCGGCACAACGTAACAACTCCTATGCGACAATTATGAACTGAGTCAAATATATATAAGAAGTTAAGGCTAGTATGAGTGAGTATGAGTATTATTAGTTAAACGGTGGATCTTAGCTTCATTTAAATAAGGGTCAATTCATAACTGTCTAATACTAGTTATTACATTGCGCTGACCATATTAACTGTAAGAAGACAGTAACATAACAAGCCAAATTATTGATTTAAAAAGTCATAAAAACATGACGACAGGTGTGCGTCCGTAGCATTCATATAGGTGCAAGATTAAACTGTGTTATAATGGTCCCACGCGGTTGGTGCCATCACGAGCCTGAAACGGGTGAGGAAGGGAAATAAATTCAAATTAAAAACGGATTGTATTCTACGTACTTACTATCTTAAAATAATGTTCGCACAAATCCAAGTTAGGTGAAACAATCTACTGCTTATTTTTTAGGATTCCGTCCCAAGGGTAAAACGGGACCCTACTACTAAGACTCCGCTGTCCGTCCGTCTGTCACCGGGCTGTATCTCACGAACCGTGATAGCTAGACCACAGTATAATAAAGAGTACTAACGTACAGTATGGACACTCCCTGCCTCCCGTTGAAAGTGCCGCCCACCCGCTCTCGGTTACCTCACAGTTACCGGCTGGCAAGGACGCGACGACGCGGTGCGCAGAGCGGAGGCCACGTAAAATATTCAAATATTAAACAAATATTTACAAAACCTATGAGATCACACTGAAACCAGTACAATACCTATATGAACAAAAAATCATGTTTACAACTTACGTAATATGTTGGTGGCCTGAATTTCCTTACAAAATTTTCGTTACTTTGTTTATACTGATTCAAAATAGGAAACTATTGTATAAATTGAGCTTAGATACCCACCTTACAACATAATACGATTCTTATTTCTTCCTAATTCGCGCAATGAGTTTTGAGTAATTGAGGTCATCGAACTTGACAACAAACTGGCGAGAACCCTCACACGTCTTATCTCACTCACACAAGCATGGTACGCGTTTACCTACACGAGCTTACGCACACAATCTGTGCGTAGGAACGCGTTTGTTTCATACATTTTATCGCCAGTGTCCGGGGTGTGGCTAGACAGTTGAAATTTTCAAAGATTATGTATTTCTGTTGCCTCTATAACAACAAATAATAAAAAGTACGGAACCCTCGGTGGGCGAGTCCGACTCGCACTTGTCTGGTTTTTTTTTATCATAAAGTAGGTAGACAACAATTTTCTAACAATTATTATCTTGACAGGCTATCAGAGTTTACACCTGTGTTGGACACGTGTGTGTCGTCTCTCAACCTATTGCAAGGAATTAGGGTTGAATGTGTCAATTATTGGACCCGGGTATGTCCTTAAACTACGTCCAAGGCCACCGGTGGACGGGCAGCAGCGTCCCTCAAATTCGGTGTACTCGACTGCGATCGCCAACCCGCCTGCCAAGCGTGGCGATTATGGCATTCACCCCCCACAAGGGGGAGGCCTATGTTCAGTAGTGGACGTCTTATGGCTGAGATGATGATGATGATGATGTGTCAATTATTGGGACATTTAACCCTTTTCCAGGCCGCACCAATCTACAAGGTTTTCCCAAAAAATCCAAATATATTTTAATCAATCCAGCCGGGGTATTATGGATGGCTTTATCCACCTTTATCCACGTGATAAAATAACTGTCACTTTTTAACACCATGGGATAGAAAGTGACAGACACCGTTTTTTCACGCTGTCACGTAGATAAGAACGACCATCATATCCGTACAGCTTTGATGATTAATTTGAAGACGTCACATTTCTCGAAAATCCAATCGAATTTGAACCTTAAATACGTATGCTAAAGTTGAAATTCTATTGGCGCGTATGTGGTCGGTAAATGGTACTATACTTCGTTTTTTAGCATTAGAAATTAGGTAAACAATCTTGATGTGTCTTTTAATTGAAAAACACATTTTAAAAATAAGTTACGGCAAATATGTAACAATTATGAATCTAATACGATCATTTATATTCTTCTGCTTTCATAAGTAATAGTTTTATATTTTTATAAAGCGTTTTTCAATAAATGACATGTCAAGATCGCTTAACTTCTTGCAAGTTCTTTCTAATGCTAAAAAAAACGAACTATATGCCTGGAAAAGGGTAAATGTTAATACCATTCCGTTCTTTGCCACAGGACAAATGGAGCATTATCTATGATAAGGGACCTTATTGTCGATGGCGCTTACGCCGCACAGCGTCGCGCGGCATTGAAATTATATCGGAGCATCGCTAGTAATGGCGTAAGCGCCATCGGCAATAACGTCCCTTTTCATAGATAACGTCACAATTATAGTATGAGGTCCCGAGCTACTTTCATATTGATTGTCACTGTGACAAGGTACGAATAAATGGTGCGATTTTTTTTTTTACTGTAGGTATGTTAATGTATTAAGAACGGGTCACTCACGTATTTTAAGTCGAAAAACGCTCGACATGTTTCACTCCGTACCGAGGAGTGTCATCAGGAGCTTGCGTTTACGGTGACGGACCGTACGTGAAATACGTGAGTGACCCGTTCTTAATATACTTAATATGTCTGTGTCTCACGGAAGTTTTGTTATTAAAAAGGTATGTTAATGATTCTTATATGCAGAATAATTGAATAAATGAATAATGCTTATGTACCTGATTCTTTACGACTTTAATCTTTGCCAGCGGGTGTTGGTACGGAAATTCCTTGCTGCACGGAGAGGTCGGTCTCTCAGGGTCTGAAAATATGGACTGAAAAACGAGCCCCGTTAGTACGGTTACAAACAGCAACACTGTCCATTGGTGGACCTTATGCTTATTGTAATAAGGTTTACGAACTGTCAGTTAACAGTGTCGGCGGTATCGTCTTGGGTCGTCCCATTCGTTTTTCGTCAAGTTCTTAAGTATAGATGGTCAAGCAAAGCTTGTCAGTAGAAAAAGGCGCGAAATTCAAATTTTCTATGAGACGATATCGCTTCGCGCCAACATTTTTCAAATTGCCGCCTTTTTCTACTGACAACATCTGCTTGACCAAGTATAAGTACTATTCTGCTTTCGTCACGCATTCTACATTGAAAGCCACCGACGATTGTAGTATGGGTGACGAAAGCAGAACAGGACTAATTTAAGAACTTGTCGAAAAACGAATGGGACGACCCAAGACGATACCGGCGATGGTACGAATGCGGATATTTTTCTGACAGGGTTTTCCAAACAACATATGTACAGTCACCTGCAATAATATGTCACACAACGAAGGCCGCAAAAATATCTGGCAGTATCTTATTTGTAGAGCCATAAGAGCGTGTCACATATTTTTGCAGCCTTCAAAGAGTAACATATTATTGTTGGTGACTGTACCTACTCGTACCTAACTTATAAATCTGATAATTACGTGAGACCTAGTAAGTATTAAAGTGATGCAACCTGAGAGCCTAACGCGAACCACGTTCGAAGTGTAGCCTCCCTGTCACACTTACGTACGAATTTACAAGTGCGACAGAGAGGCAACTCGTCGAACGTGGTTCGCGGTAGGCCCTCTGTGATGGACGCGACGGGACTGGGCTATAACCGCGAAAATCGAAGTTCGCAAATTGCGGGCATCTTTCTCTGTCACTCTTATTACACCTTCATTGGAGTAAAAGAGAAAGATCCCCGCAATTTGCGAATTTCGGTTTTCGCGATAGCCCCTCTGAAACCTGCTATAAACGTAAGAACTATTATAATAATCTGCAATGGACAGACAGACAGAGACAGACAGACAGAACAGCCTGTCTTGTTTTCTTTATTTTTAACCGACTTCCAAATCCCAAAGGAGGAGGTTATCAATTCGGTTGTATGTTTTTTTTTATTTTTTTTATTTTTATTTTTATTTTTTTTATTTTTTTTATTTTTTATGTTTGTTACTCCATATCTCCGTCATTACTGGACCGATTTTAAAAATTCTTTTTTTGATTGCATGTATATGCATACAGATTGGTCCCGTTTTTGTCAAAATCCAGTTCTGATGATGGGATCCATGAGGAATCGACGGAACTCCTTGCCTTATAGTGATTTTTGTGTTTTTATCAACAAATCAAGCATATACATTCAAAAACATGACATTTGATGAAGTGGAACTGCTGATGATGATCAGAACGGAACTCTTCAACGACGCATAGTTCACCTTTGGCGATTTGTCCTCTTCCTTATGTTTGATAAGCAAGTTAAGTTTTTAAGCAACATTTTTGTCAAGCTTGAGTTCTGATGATGGGATCCATGAGAAATCGAGGGAACTCCTCAAATTTTAAAGGCATGCGTATAGAGGTTTTTGTATTTTCATCAGAAAATCAAGCATTTTCATTCAAAACTGTCGCATTTGATGAAGTGGAACTGCTGATGATGATCAGAACAGAACTCTTCAACGACGCATAGTACACGTTTGGTGATTTCGATTTTGACTTGGACTGGGACCCGGACTCGTACCCGGATCGGAACCGGACCTGGACTCGGACTCGGACTTGGACCCGGACTCGGACCCGGACTCGGACCCGGACTCTGACCCGGACTCTGACCCGGACTCGGACTCGGACCCGGACTCGGACCCGGACTCGGACCCGGACTCGGACCCAGACTCAGACCCGGACTCGGACTCAGAGTAGGGTTGCCAGATCGAAAGGCGCTATTATCGGGAAACAATATCAATTTTTCGGGATTTTGGGACTTAAGTCGGGAAAAAAAATACATTCAAACTAAAGTAATTGTATTAAAAACAACGATATTTTACATTATTGGCACTACGTCAGCTCTCTCGCTCGACGACAGTTCGGAACTTGAAAATATTGTTTTATAACGTGAAGCTGTTTTTCGGGACAGTTTACACTTTGTCGGGAATCGGGAACACATGCTAAAATCGGGAGAATCCCGCCAAATCCCGACCATCTGGCAACCCTAACTCAGAGACCTGGACCTTGACCCGGAAAATCACTATGATACCTAAACTAAATAAACCGCTATAATTACCTACCATAAAATGTAGGTATATAGTATGATGATGCCAAACCCCTCCCGCTCATACCCCCGTACACCGCACGGCATGCGCCGTTAAGTAGGTTAGGTTAGGTTTGAACTGCGATCCTCACAGACCAAACAAAAGTGGGTTAGGTTTGGTTAGCACTGCGGGCTTTACAGAAACGAAATGCTACTAGAAAAGTGGGTTTGATTAGGTTCGAACTACGATCCTCACAGAACCGAACTGCAATCAGAGAAGTGGGTTATTAGGTTAGGCTAGAACTACGACCCTTACGGAAACGAAATGCTACTATAGTTCGTTTTTTTTAGCATTAGAAAGAACTTCGCAGAAGTAAGCTTGTGGTTCCAAATCCGGCACTTTTAGCGGTAATAATTTGAAGTAAATTATATGTATTGACCGTGCTACATTAGATAATTCAATAATTATTAACAATTAAAGAGCCTGATAAAAACTGTACGCTTGCTTCTGTGGAGTTCTTTCTAATGCTAAAAAAAACGAACTATAGAAAGTACTGGTTTTACCTCCTTTTCTACATAGTGCACCATCTACCATAATTTTTCACCGGGCCCCATAGGAGTCGGTTTTTTTTTCTTAAAAATTATTCTGTGTTTGATTCGTTGGTGTTGTGTTTTATTTAATTATTTAAGGATGTTCAGTATTAACTAAGCGTTTACGTTCTTACCTGAGCTCTGCTAGAGTGCTGCGACCCGTGATCAGTGTTACCAGATGAAATCTGAAATATTCAGTAGAAAAAAAATCGGTTTAGCAGTAGATAGGGGAAAAAAGCAGTAGATTTAAAAACTGATGTCTGCAATAGGTAAAATTGAATAAAAAAAAATATGCTCTGGCCTGACACCAACCTCCCATAGAAAATTTGTTTTTTTTTCCCTTTTTAGGCCCCATTCGCACGGGAGCTTTTTCACCGCGCATTAAAAAAGCGTTTGAATGACACAAATGGATAATCATGTATAGCTGGTCAAGCAAATCTTGTCAGTAAAAAAAGGCGCGAAATTCAAATTTTCTATGGGAAGATATCCCTTCGTGCCTACATTTTTCAAATTTGCCGCCTTTTTCTACTGACAATATCTGCTTGACCAAGTATATGTATTCACACGAAGGCGGTTTTTAAGCGCGGCGCTTTTTTATCGAGCACTGTTCACTAGACGACACGATACGACGGTATAATGTAACTAGATGATCCGGTCACGACGAATAATCATTCGTTTTCTAAAAATCAGTAGCTCAGCAGCAAAAAGCAGATCTACTGCTTAATCAGTAGATCTGGCAACACTGCCTGTGATGGACGCGACGGGGTTTAGACGTCCTATCTAGGGTTTCTGGTTTCTCGACCTTTTTAATTTCTCGAGGCACGGGAATTCTCGACTAAGATTTCTCGAGTTTCTCGAGTATCTCGAGAAATTTTGAAAGCTCCAAAAACACCATGTTATTTCTTTTTTTTGCTTTTTTACAAATCAGACTAGTAGGAATCATAGGTGAGATCAATAATCAAACATATGGTACATTTTTAGTCACCATAAATTACACTTAATAATCAAAAATACAACAACAAAAAAGAAACTATAGGTGCAGGCGTGCGCACCGGCGATGTGTTATGCTATAGTGTATTTCTTTTGGTATTCAACAAAATGTAAACAAACTACAATATGGTATTTTATTAGGCAGCAATATTCAAGTCAATAAATTTAACTCGATGTGACTACGTAATATGAATTACTCGTACTTACTCAACGTAACCATAAAGCTGCTAAAATTGTAATATTTTGCTAATAGGAATATATTGGGATGATTTGATTTATCAATAGTAATTTAGTTTTGTAATATTTGTTATTACACTTATTACATGGTCCTATAATTCGTTACAAATTTTTTTAAAGCGTTTTTCTATAAAAAGACATTACATGAACGTCATGAATCATGATAGTTCAAAAGTTTCAAAACATGATAATCGGTTAAAGCTTTCTAGCTAGGGATAGGGGACGGATCAAGGTAGTTTTTTATTTGGTTGGTAATAAATATTTTAAGTCGGTTTCTACCTGAAAACGTAAAAAAAACATTGTTCATATTTATTTAACTACCTAAAGAAGTACATTATAGACACATCATGTGTTATACGCGTGTTATCTTTTTACTTATCACAAGAGATTTATTTCTCGAGTTCTCGAGGCATTGAATATTTTTTTCCCGTCTCGACTTAGGACAAATTTCTCGAGATTTCTCGCCTCGGGAATTCTCGAGCAGAGACCCTAGTCCTATCAACGTTGGAGCAACATCCGAGCGACATGCTAGGATGTTCAGTATTACCTAACCTTTATGTTGATCTTCTAATATAATTTTCTTTTTCGTATTTGTGCTCACGAATAAAAATATTTATATTCTATTCTAACTAAACTCTTGCGTTCTTACGTGAGCTCTGCTAGATTGATGCGACCTGTGATGGACGTGACGGGGTTTAGACGTCCTATCAACGTTGGAGCGACATCCGAGCGCGTGTCCGACCGAACATGCCATGATGTTCAGGATCATGAACAGCAGTTGGTAGAAGAGTTTCATCTTGAGCCTGTAGAAATAGAAGTTCGATGCTGTAGAAACATGTGGAGTGATATACAGAGTCGGACCAAACCAAGCTAACTCGTCTGCATGACAATTGCTACTACAAAATGTTAATATTAATCATTTGTGACTTAGTTACAAATGTTACAATATAAAATGAAGCTTATAAATATGTTTTATAAATTATAATATAAATTATATAATGTATATTACTAGTTTAGTTAGCAGCGTCTTTTCGACGGTCGGCAATCAATAGGTACATCAATGCGTGAACATTGTCTGGTCGGTCGTCCGTGTTGAGTTGCGTAAGCAGGCTAAAAACAATCGCTATAAGTTAATCAAAATCAGGTGACACGGCGGTTTTCAATTTAATGTATTCGCTGCGCCAAATAGGGTATTATACCGGGTGTGGCCTGTAATATGAGCAAAAAATTTAACTGTAGGCTGTACTCCTCATACTGACCAACATTTGTTCAGCGACTTTTAAAAATAACTTGTGGTTTGATTTTTAATACACTTTAAAGTTTATTCTAAGACGCAATGTATTGCGAATTCTGTTATGTTTAAGGCGTGACAAGCAACGTCAATCATAATGATATGGCGTGGCAATGGCGTCCATTGAAGATAATATTTATTTTCTATGAAAAATAGGGAGTCTAAATACTTCATAATTTTTAAAAGTTGTTGAACAAAAGTGTCACCGTTTGAGGAGTACAATCTATGTTTTAATTATTTGCCCATGTTACAGGCCACACCCGGTATTATACTGTATTTAAAATAATTAATTATCTTACACCATGCATGAAATAAAGCACCAGATAATTATTAGAAAAACACAGGAGTTATTTTTAAACACAAGTTCTATTTAACCTTTTGAACGCCACAGACGTCAATTGACGTCAACGCAAAATCGTGACAACGACGCCAAAGACGGCATTTGATGTCGATCGTTTTTAGGGTTCCGTACCCAAAGGGTAAAACGGGACCCTATTACTCCGTCCATCCGTCCGTCCGTCTGTCCGTCTGTCTGTCACCAGGCTGTATCTCACGAACCGTGATAGCTAGACAGTAGACAGTTGAAATTTTCACAGATGATGTATTTCTGTTGCCGCTATAACAACAAATACTAAAAACAATAGGTACAATAAAGATTTAAGTGGGGCTCCCATGCAGCAAAAGTGATTTCTGACCAAAGTTAAGCAACGTCGGGCGTGGTCAGTACCTACTTGGATGGGTGATCGTTTTCTTTTTGCATTTTTTTCCGTTTTTTTTGTTTGCTTTATGGTACGGAACCCTTCGTGCGCGAGTCCGACTCGCACTTGCCCGGTTTTTTTTATTTGATGATAATTTACTGAAAAACACCCCACTTTTAGGTTAATTGGCATTATTTATTCACAAAACTAAATTTTACCCCCGTGGCGTCAGTGGCACGGCAAATGGATGCGCCGTTTTGCGTTCAAAAGGTTAATAAATCGGATAGAAATGTAAAAAGTAGGTCAGTTTACCGTGACGTCACGATGTAATGTTTCATATAAATTTCATATTAGCAAATCGTTTTGACAGTACTAAAAAAGTAACTGATTTGACTAGTAGGAAAATACTCTATAACGATAACTCGCATTAGACCTTTTCGCCGCCATGACTTGATATAAAGTCAGTACATTTGATGCCTTACACGCCACGACCTGATATGTTTATACCTACGGGTTGTTTACGTATAGGTAATTTTTGTCATGGCGTTGATGACACTTTATTACTTCATTTACGTAGCGGCAAAAAGGCTAACGGCTCGGCCACGACATCGAGCGACTTGCGACGGCGGGAGCGATAACCATAGGTTGGAGCGAAAGGTCCGATCGCTGTGTGACTCTCCAACCTAGAGTTATAGCTCCCGCCGTCGCAAGTCGCTCGATGTCGTGGCCGAGGCGTAAGTAACTCTAATAGTAAGTTATATGTAACTCTAATAGTGATAATGTTGAGAATTATGAAATTTATGAACAAGAATTAAATTGAATGGTTACATACGGGGTGTAATGGAGTCACGACCCTATTTTCACAATTTCCTGAACATTTATGCTTCTTATCGACAGTGAACGAGACTCGTGGTCTCCCAGTTTGACTGCGACGACTGGTCACACCGCGTCTCTGGCAGCCGAGCGCGCGCCCCGTACAACAGGCGAGAACGTTTAGAATGAGGAATAGGAGCTGGTAGAGAAAATTCATTGTCGATCTGAAAGGTTAAGTACGTTCGCAGCTTTAGATTTTTCTAAGAATGATTATGAACCCGTGTTTGGGATTGACATTAAGTATTATTTTTGAACGCCAGGAACTATTAACGGCGTCGTAAGAAACTGCACCCGCGGCGCCAAAAACGCTTTTTATTATTAAGTTCTATGGCGTTTAACGTTTCCAGTACGCTTTATAATTTTTCTGAGAATGCTAACTTGTGTTTTGGAATTTAATATTATTATTTTTTAATGTTTTTAACGCCAAGAACCATTAAAAACTTCGTAAGAAAAAGTGCCCGCGGCGCCAAGAACGCTTATTAAGTTCTATGGCGTAGGTATAATGTTGTGAAATAACTTTCAACGTTTCTAGTACGGTTTATATTCGTTAGATGTTTGCTAGCTTATGCCAGAGATATTGGCGTGTGCACGACTTTCTTGGAATTGAAAGACTATGGTGTTGAAAAGGTAAAGCAATATTGTCAAAAGTTGCATTTTCATCGTCCATGAAATGTTTTAGTAAGCGATAGATACTATAACAGATAATAAAACGGTAACCTACTAAATGTTTTCCCGTAGCCAATGGTGCAAAATAAGACTATAATTAAATCTAGAAAATATCTACTTGTAAAATATTTAAAAACTTACCTTCTATATCAGTTTATTACTTATTTTCCTTGCTTTTATCAGTGCCCTTACTACTTCCACCAACTTCCATCAAGGACCTTATACAAGTGCATCTTTCATCTTTCTTCATGCAGCCGAAGCGGCGAAGAAACTTTACGCAGCAATTGTCACTGTCACTGTCATTGTCACTCATGATTATTTACAATCTGTTGGGAGAAAAATGAATCACTACACCTTCCCCAAAACAAAGTTCGTCTGTCTGTTCGTGTGTTTGTTCGCGATAAATTGTCCATGCAATATCTGTTAAACTCACCTAATCACCTTCTTTTATTAGCTCTCTCTTCACTTCAGCTTCAAGCAAAGGTTGTGCGCAACAGCACGCTTCACCCTTCTTCGCCATCTACCCCTTTTTAGCTTCTGCTTCGAACAAAGGTACTGCGCAACTGCATCGTTCACCCTTCTTCGCCTTCTTCCCCTTTTTAGCTTCTGCTTCGAACAAAGGTACCGCGCAAAAGCACGCTTCTCCCTTCTTCGCCTTCTTCCCCTTTTTAGCTTCTGCTTCGAACAAAGGTACTGCGCAACTGCACGGAGTTCCCTCCGTGGCCGTGGCGGGTGTACCCCCGCTAGGAAGCTTGCCTTCTTTCATCAATTGTTTCTCGTAAGTCTTTATGCAAGTACAGCGTTTTTTCTTCCCGCACATTTCAAGTAGTTTCTGGCAGCAATTTATTCCGGAATCTCTTGGATATGTGGTTCCTAAAACATCGTTTCGCAAACAAATGCTGTTTTCAGTGCTGCAGGTTGTTGAAATTCGGGTTGGCAAAAATTAATAATAGTCGAGCAACTACTATTTATTTACAAGCGAAAGTCTCGTTCTAAATCATCAGGTTAGAAAGAGACTTCCGCTTGTAAATTGTAACTTGTAGCTTTATAAAATAGGCCTCTGATCGTCCTGATCGACGACTTCTTTAACCTTTTCGCCCCCGCGTCAATAACATATTAAGTGTCATCATTCATCAACGCTACAAATTGCACAAACAACCCGTATAATATATCAAGTCGTGGCGTGTGGGGCACGAAATGTACTGACTTCATATCAAGTCAATGGCGGCAAAAAGGTTAAGCATTCTTGGTGCCTTGGGCTCGACTACTGACGACAATTTCGAACGTTTAAAATTATAATTTTTATACTATCAGAACCCATAGTGTAAATAAATTTCATTCGAAAGCGTGACGTGTTGTACGCGTTAGCGTTAAGTCTAATTTTGTATGGGATTTTGAATAGGGCGCGGAATCTCTCAAAATCTCAAAATCCCATACAAAATAAGACTTAACGAGTACTACATAAACGTCACTTTATCGTATGAATTTTACACTAGGCGTACTGAACTCTTAAAATAGCTAACTATTACTAACCTTCTGAAAATAAAGAACTACAATGGGCGGTTTTCTATATGAGAAAATTGTTTTCGTACTTCGCAGAACGTCCACAAATGGATGGAAAATTAGTGTGAACAGAAGAAGAAAAATGCTTTTCAGGGTCATGTGTGTTTGCTTCGGTTTTCAGAAAATGTAGTTATTAGGCTGAAAATAATACATTTTGATAATAATAACTCATGTTCTTCTTCCTCGTCCTGCCCAGTGTGACTTTTAAGGGACATATTCCATTTTTAGCAAGTTACGATTAAAAAGTGTGGATGTTGAGGTTACACTGAAAATTCTTTTATAAATAAATAAATATAAATATTATAGGACATTCTTATACAGATTGACTACTTAAGTCACACAGTAAGCTCAAGAAGGCTTGTATTGTGGGTGCTCAGACAACGATATATATAATGTATAAATATGTACGTACAGTCGTACATAGAAAACAACGTGGTTGAGGCACTGGTCCCACCGCGAGCTAGTAAGCTATGAGCTATCGGCTATAAACACGAACAAAAGATAAGCACTCCCGTGTAAATAAAAGAGACACGGCGATATTTATAGCTCACCGCTGGGCGAGTAACTATAAATATCGCCGTGTCTTTTTTATTTACACGGGAGTGCTTATCTTTATTGTTCGTGTTTATAGCCGATAGCTCATAGCTTACTAGCTCGCGGTGGGACCAGTGCCTCAACCACGTTGTTTTCTATGTACGACTGTACGTACATATAGCTCAGATAGCTCATAGCTTACTAGCTCGCGGTGGGACCAGTGCCTGAACATCTGTGTCATCACACAAATAAATGCCCTTACTGGGATTCGAACCCAGGACCATCGGCTTCACAGCTAGGCAGGGTCACTACCCACTAGGCCAGACTGGTCGTCAAAATCATTCTTTTATTTTATTTAAAACGTGAACCAAACGAAAATCAACTCTATTTTCCAAATATTGGCTTCCCCATTCGCCCCTAATAGCTACGCCATTTGACAGATTACAGGATTAATCTCTTTTGTGAATGATTGCATCATTAATCTCCGTCTCCCCGTCCCGTCCCTTTCCGTCCGTCCCCCGTCCGACCGTCCTACCCGACCGTCCGACCGTCCGACCGTCTCTTTTTGGCCCAGTGGTTGACTGGTAGAGAATGCCTTATGGCATTAAGTCCGCCATTTGTACTTATAATTTTATGTGCAATAAAGTTTAAATAAATAAATAAATAAATAATTACCTCGTATATTATTAAAGGTTTATTACTATCTTGGCGTTCACGTTGCTTGTTCAGGTGACCCCTTTGTTTGCCGTCTGTCAAGCTAAAGAGGGACACCACGATGTGAAGGAATAGGAGGGTGAACTCGTTGATGAAAGGCATTTACCTGGATGAACAGAGAGGGAACATAGGTATGTTGTGTTATGGTTATACCGGGCAGCTCGTTACACTAATAATGTAAAAAAAATGTACACACACAGTCATGTTTTGTCGGTATCGTCTTGGGTCGTCCCATTCGTTTTTCGTCAAGTTCTTAAATTAGTCATATTCTGCTTTCGTCACCCATTCTACATTCGTCACAATCATCGGTGGCTTTCAATGTAGAATGAGTGACGAAATCCGAATAGGACTAATTTAAGAACTTGACGAAAAACGAATGGGACGACCTAAGACGATATCGTTTTGTCATGCCCGACATTTTCATCAGAGTTTAATAGTTATAATAGTTTTGTTTTATGAAATTTGGATTAAAAGGCTGGCATCTAGGCATAAAAATTCCATAAAACAATAAGAATTTTGTTTTAGCAGATGGCGCTAGCATAGGTTTTACCTGTTAATCCTATAATGTCTAAGATTGTGTCAATATTTTGTTTTTTTATGCCCTGGATGCCAAGCTTTTAAGCCAAATCTCATAGAAAAAGGGGCAAGCTATGATGGCGCCATCTATGCAACCCTTTGACAGTTGCCAACCCCATAGCGAGAGCCATCACCGATTCCAAACAGGCGTGGTTCACTCCGGAATTTCGTCGCGTCACTACAAGTACATGCGGCCACACCACTCTTCCACTAGCAGTAGTTGTTGCGGCGCACCGCTATTGTGGTCATATAACTGTCGTAACTCTAGGGTTGCCAACCGTACTATATTATATAGTATTGTACTGTATTTTGGCTCTCTGTACTATATACTTTTGGAAAAATATATAGTACGCTAAAATACTATATTTCCGATTAAACGTATATTACACTTATGTTTAGTATTTTATCTAAAAGTACTATATTTTTTGAAATGTACTTACTACTTATATTTTTGATGCCTTATTCCAAACCACCAAAAAAAAGTTGGCAACCCTAGTCGTAACAGACGCGTTTTGTTATAGAGTACGAACCTTCTGTACAGTCGCCATCTGATATATCGGAGCGGCCAAGGTGCTCACAAATATCTGAACACGCCTCTATTGTCAAAGCGTTAGGGTGCGTGGGCAGATTTTGTGAACACCTTGGCCGCTCCGATATATCTGATGGCGACTGTACCTAGTAATTATTTATTCGGTGCACCAAAAACGTCAGGACCAGAGGCACGAGGTAATCGGCTTTGATAGCAGAACTCGAAGAAAGATATGATCAGTACCACCACGAATGTGATGAAGTCTTCTAGCTCTACATCCACGGCTTCTGTTGAATTATGTTAAGAATAATTAACATAAAGGTTTAAGTACAACTACTCTACTACTTGGCTTATACTGCAAAACGTAATTCAAGACCAAACAAAGTAAGAAAATGTTGCCACTGCAATAATTTGTTTGTAAAATAGTAAATTCCTTTTGATAAATAATCACGCTAAGATAATTTATTCATTGGTAATTTTACTCCTACTGTTTAAAAAAGTACTTTTACTTACATATTTGTACATAAATACAAGACGCGCTAGTAAAAAAGTGGCAACGTTTCTTACTTTTTTTGGTCTTGAATTACGTTTTGCAGTTTAGTGTTGGGTAGGACTCCAGTCTTTTGAGTCCTCTGCTTCAAGATTGGACTCAGTTTTTCAGACTCTTATAATTTAGTCTAAGCTTCAGTTGTTTTCAACTTGACAGAGACCCGAGTCTCTTGTAGACTTGAGTCCTTTTCAGAGAACTCTAGATTTTTCCAAACAATTTGGAAATGTAAGTTGTAGTACCAAGCTACGAACAATGGCGATGTATGCAGCTCGGGTGCGCGCGCCCCACCCCTCACCCCTCGCACCCCGCACGATTGCCCTGTCTAGACGGCTTCGTCGAATAACTGTATTATTTTATGGGTATCGTCTTGGATCGTCCCATTCGTTTTTCGTCAAGTTCTTAAATTAGTCCTATTCTGCTTTCGTCACTCATTCTACATTGAAAGCCACCGACGATTGTGACGAATGTAGAATGGGTGACGAAAGCAGAATAGGACCAATTTAAGAACTTGACGAAAAACGAATGGGACGACCATTTTATGACTGTGGCATGATTAACTGTAACTGCTAATGGAGCATTCCAAGAAATTGTCTACCGTTGTCCCGTACAAACGCGAAGTTTCTGAAGATTTAAAGGTATTAAGAGATTCCTTTTCTATGACAAATAGTCAAAAATATGCACAGAAAAATAATCGCCTGCTTTAAATTCCGAGAAAAAAGTCGCAACACCGGAAATACAATGCGTTTGTACGGGACAGCTCGTGGAATGCTCCTAATAAAACTTACATAAGACTGCTAATTTTCAACGACGACGCCAGCGGTAAGCACGAAATCTTTATTTTTCTGGTTTATCATGAGAGTATGTCTTCAGCAGCGGGACCCGTAACAGGACTCCAAGTAGGAGAGCACCAGGGTGACCACCAGGACAATCAGCTCCTGCACCACCACGGTTTCCATGACATGGGGGCTGAAATACATTTTTTTTAAATAACGTAGCAACATGGTCGGAAAAAGCACAACGACGGGAGTTGTGGAGATCAATGGAGCGGGCTTTGCCCAGCAGTGGGACAATATAAAGGGCCTAAGGTAAAAAAAACCGGACAAGTGCGAGTCGGACTCGCCCACCGAGGGTTCCGTACTTTTTAGTATTTGTTGTTATAGCGGCAACAGAAACATCACGTCCGAAAATTTCAACTAGCTATCACGTTTCATGAGATACAGCCTAGTGACAGACAGACGGACAAACGGACGGTGGATCCTTAGTAATAGGGTCCCGTTTTTACCCTAAAAAACGAAGCAACAATTCTCATTTGGGCCGATTTTGACTTTGTTGTCGATTTTTGTTTCGTCAGATTTTGAGAAAATTTGTTGGATTTTGCTCACTCATTTTGTCTCACTCAGTGAGCTAAATGCGATTTTGCTCACTGAGTGAGACAAAATGTCATTCAAGTGACCTTTATAGTCAAATGTCATTTCAACATGCGGGGTCTAATACAAGTTAGATATACTTGGGTTTTATTATCTCTGTCCCTCTAGGTATGTTCTCACTGCTTAGGGTGAAAAATTTTGTACTACACGAGATCAAAGTTATTTACATCTCGTGCGCTTTTGAATCCCTTACTACGCTCAAGATTCTAAATTATAGAATCTTTCGCTTGCACGGGATTCAAAATAAGCACTCGAAGAAATATCAAACTTTGATCTCTTGTTGTACAAATAACTATTTACGCAACGAAGGCCGCAAAAATATCTGGCACGATATTATTTGTAGAGCCATAAAAGCGCGATTTTTGCGGCCTTCGAAGAGTAACATATTATTGCAGGTGACTGTACATAATAAGCGCAATTACATGAGGTAAAAAATCTTTCACTGAGTTACAAAAACGTATATACGTAACTCAACGTAAACTTTTTTATAAAAAATTATATACATTTTTAACCGACTTCCTAATCCCAAAGGAGGAGGTTATCAATTCAGTTGTAAGTACCTATGTTTTGTTTTTCGTCACAAATTGGCATTTTGCATCTAGGTATTTATTCCATTCAGATTTATTGAAGAGTTCATTTCTAAAACCAGCAAAATTCTATCCAATAGCAACGAAAAATAAAAAAATATCGGAGCGGCAAAGCTGCTCACAAATATCTGAACACGCCTTTATCGCAGTGTAAAAAGTAACAGTGGCACAGAATAAATAATAGTACTAGGTACAGAAGACTCACTCTCCAACAAAACGCGTCTGCCACGATCAGCACAGATATGGCCGCTAGGTGGCGACAGCGCCACGCGCGGCTTATGGCTTTCCCCAAAATTGGGGTGGAACGGATGTACTTTTAGCTACCTGTAGCAAAGCGACGAAATCGCGGAGTGGGCCACGCCTGACAGTTGGTCCGAATGGTCCGATGGCCTTTGACGTGTACTGGGCTACTCACAATGCGATGACAGCGGTGTATGTAGAGGGCCTACCGCGAATCACGTTCGACGTGTTGCCTCTCTGTCGCACTTGTAAATTCGTACGTAAGTGTGACAGGGATGCAACACGTCGAACGTGGTTCGCGGTAAGCCTTCAGTTCGGGTGCGCGCGACCGTTGAACGACTGTGCCTTATACAGGCGCTAGAGTGCGCGTTAAGATATTTTTGAGCACCTCAGCCGCTCCGATATATCTGATTCTGAGTATACCTAAGATTGTGTGGAAGCGGCACTAGCGGAAGGGGAAGAGGCGGGAGTCTCGCAGGGTGAAGGGTTCATGCAAGGCAAGACGGATTTCCTATTGCACGCCTCCGCTACGAAGAGGTTGGCCAATATACCAACCAGCAGCAACAACATCAAACCCCATTTCATTATCTGAAACATAGGCATACCATTTACTAGCAACGGGTTACCTACTCGAAAAATTTCGATTCGCATGTGGAAATTCCGCAATTTTGGAAACTTTTCGATGGTACATCAGGAATTAAAATTAACTTTCCATCGCAGAAAAGCGCTACTGAATCCGATACCGAACACTAAAAGGAAATCATTTTTAAGAAAAAAAAAACCGACTTCTATGGGGCCCGGTGAAAGATTATGGTAGATGGTGCATTATGTAAAAAGGAGGTAAAACCAGTACTTTCTAGTAGCATATCGTTTCCGTAAGCGTCGTAGTTCTAGCCTAACCTAACCCACTTCTCTAATAGCAGTTCGGTTCCGTGAGGATCGCAGTTCGAACCTAATCAAACCCACTTTTCTAGTAGCATTTCGTTTCTGTAAGGCTCGCAGTTCTAACCAAACCTAACCCACTTTTGTTCGGTTCTGTGAGGATCGCAGTTCAAACCTAACCTAACCTACTTAATGGCGCATGCGATGCGGTGTACGGGGGTTTGAGCGGGAGGGGTTTGGCATCATCATACTTTATACCTACATTTTATGGTAGGTAATCATAGTGGATTATTTAGTTTAGATATCATAGTGGTTTTCCGGGTCAAGGTCCGGGTCTCTGAGTCCGAGTCCGGGTCCGAGTCTCGGTCCGAGTCCGGGTCCGGGTCTGAGTACGGGTCCGAGTCCGGGTCCGAGACCGGGTCCAAGTCCGGGTCCGAGTCCGGGTCCGAGTCCGGGTCCGGGTCCGAGTCCGAGTCCGAGTCCAGGTCCGGGTTCGAACCGGATCCGGGTACGATTCCGGGTCCCAGTCCAAGTCAAAATCGAAATTCGAAATCACCAAACGTGTACTATGCGTCGTTGAAGAGTTCCGTTCTGATCATCATCAGCAGTTCCACTTCATCAAATGCGACAGTTTTTAATGTAAATGCTTGATTTTATGATGAAAATACAGAAAATTCTATACGTATGCCTTTAAGATTTGAGGAGTTCCCTCGATTCTTTATGGATCCCATCATCAGAACTCGAGCTTGACAGAAATGTGGCTTACAAACTAAACTTGCTTAACAAACATAACGAAGAGGACAAATCGCCAAAGGTGAACTATGCGTCGTTGAAGAGTTCCGTTCTGATCATCATCAGCAGTTCCACTTCATCAAATGTCACGTTTTTGAATGTATATGCTTGATTTGTTGATAAAAACACAAAAATCACTACATATATGTATGCCTTTAAGATTTGAGGAGTTCCGTCGATTCCTCATAGATTCCATCATCAGAACTGGATTTTTACAAAAACGGGACCAATCTGTATGCATATACATACAATCAAAAAAAGAACTTTCAAAATCGGTCCAGTAATGACGGAGATATGGAGTAACAAAAAGTCGCTTGCTCTGGTTATGTAGTTAACAGTCTTAAACTCATTCTCCACGCTAGATCTGCAACAAAAAGAATTGATTTGAGTCTTTCCACCGACATTATCATCTAAACTAAATCTAAATACTTACAAAAACAATAATAAACAATGAAAAAAACAGGTGGAATTTGACCCGAACCAATACTTTCCGTGCAAATTAATCGTTTTAGCCTAAACTAAAGCCCCCTCCAAACTATGCGCGTGAATCGCGGGCGAAGCCGCGAACGCGAGTGTGGAGTCCAGAACGCAGACCTGCGAAATCGACTCCACACTCGCGTTCGCGGCTTCGCCCGCGATTCACGCGCATAGTCTGGAGGGGGCTTAAGAACAAACATATTTGGTATCGTCTTGGGTCGACCCATTCGTTTTTCGTCAAGTTCTTAAATTAGTCCTATTCTGCTTTCGTCACTCATTCTACATTGAAAGCCACCGACGATTGTAACGAATGTAGAATGAGTGACGAAAGCAGAATAGGACTAATTTAAGAACTTGACGAAAAGCGAATGGGACGACCCAAGACGATACCACATATTTAAACTAAGAATAAAACTGAACTTTGCACACATTACACTAAATGTGCCGTTATCTATGAAAAAGGACCTTATTGTCGATAGCGCGTACGCCATTATTAACGATGTCCGCAGCGTCGTGCGGCATTGTATTTATATCGGAGCATCGTTAAGAGCCAACAGGAGTGGTCAATGGTCATTTCTCCATACAAACGTACTCGACTGTTTCCTCCGTGGGTTTTGATGCTAGAGCAATATTTTTTTCAACACAGATTAATATTGTCAATATCTGCGTCGGACCGTTTTGATTTTTTGATATTTTTGTTTTTTAAGGCGCTGGAGCCCTTCAAAAATGGCTAAAATGGCCTAATTGACTATGCCGCAATGAGAGGCGTGGTATTCAAACCTGATATCAATTAGCCAAAAAAGCAAAACGGTCCGACACAGATAATTTCATAAACATTTAGGTTTCAAAATTTGGTTACGTAAATTTGGTTAAGTTTTGGAGGAGGAAACAGTCGAGTACGAAACCTCGATTTTTGATATTTTTACGCAGAATTTATCGCCTTGTCCTTATCGCACTAAGTTTTAGGAGCCTTCCGTTAGCGAGACGGGTATATTTACCTAAAGTATTTAAATCTCAGCTCCTGTTTCGTCTTAATAATGGCGTACAATACAACCCCGGAAAAAATGTACTCTCCCATAGAAAATTTCAACATCAGACCAGCAAAATGTATGAAACTTCTTCCAATTATTTTTCCGCGTTATCGGGGATGGTCCCATAGTAAAAGTTGTTCAGTATGACCTAAACATTAATGGGTCTCTTTCTTGGCATTTCGTTCTGATACATACTATACATATATCTTTGAACTTATTGTTAATATAACCTAGCAGTAAACATCAAATGGCATTCGGCACAGGAGTAATCTAAGGTACGCCCGCTGCGGGTTCAAACCTACAACGTCCTGTTAGAAAGTCGTACATACGCTACATGTGACATATGTATCTTCAAAAAACATATAAACTTATGCGAAATTAATATAAAACCACAAATTAATAATAGAAATGAAAAAAAAATAAAAAGCCGTAATCTCTAGGTGCGTCCGACTGAGATTTGAACCCGCGGTCTCTGCTTTGAAAAGCAAACGCCTTAGTAACAAGTCCACAACGTGCCTTGACAATTGGCTCTAAATTCGGCTTCAGTTAGCTTTCGCTATGTGTCACTCATTCGTTTTGATGATTCTATTAAATATAAAAGAAATACAAGTTTGCAGTAAGTTGACTGACAGGCCCAGGCCCAGGTCGGTTGAAGGGCAAAACGTGAGATAGATGTATGTGATGACAAGACTGTACTGCTTTCGATGATTGTCAAAACGCTTTACCTGACATTAGCATAGCTATTATTCATTCAATATACGACCATACATGTACCTATATTGTTCAGTTATATTTGACACGTTGACCGCTTAGATACCAGTGGTTTTTTGACAGTTAAAGTATCAATGATTTGTTGTAAGTGTAGAAATTAATGAATAGCGACTGTTAAGATATTCGTGACATCTTGAGCGCTCACAAGTAAATGCTATCATGGCATTCATGACAGTCGACAACTTTTTGACAGTTTAAACGTTTACCTCTCTTTGAGCACGTGGAGTGTATAGTGACTTTCTTCTTAGTGTATAGTGCTGACTATACTTGGCAGGCGCGATGACCCAAAATTAGTCTTGCCCTCCAAGATAAGAGCACGCCATTTTCCTCCGGCCTAGGTTTTGAGTTCATAGATCACGATTATTTAGCAGTGGCGCTAGTGTGTACATTGGTGGGTTCTTAAATGAAGTGGAACTGCTAATGAAACTTACATAAGACTGCAAATTTTCAACGACGACGCCAGCGGTAAGCACGAAATCTTTATTTTTCTGGTTTATCTTGAGCGTATGTCTTCAGCAGCGAGATCCGTAACAGGACTCCAAGTAGGAGAGCACCAGGGTGACCACCAGGACAATCAGCTCCTGCACCACCACGGTTTCCATGACATGGGGGCTGAAATACATTTTTTTTAACCTTTTGGACGCCAATGACCGATATATGCGCACCGTAGGTTCAACGCCAAAGACCGATTTAATCGGTCACGGACCACAGAGCAACATAGACGTTGTATATATGCATAAAGTTCAATTTCATTTTTGACACTTCGGTGACGTGTGGCGTCAGCGTGACAGCTTTTGTGGGTATCGTCTTGGATCGTCCCATTCGTTTTTCGTCAAGTTCTGAAATTAGTCCTATTCTGCTTTCGTCACTCATGCTTCATTCGTCACAATCGTCGGTGGTTTTCAATGTAGAATGAGTGACGAAAGCAGAATAGGACTAATTTAAGAACTTGACGAAAAACGAATGGGACGACCCAAGACGATACCCTTTTGTGTTTGACACTGCGTGAAAAAGGTTATTAATACCTAACGTAGCAGGAGCATTCCACGGGCTATCCCGTACAAACACATGGGTCAATCAGAAAACTGTGTTACCTCTTTCCTGTAGACATACACAAGAGTTAAGTGATATAAAGGTTAATTTTCTTATTCAACCCTTATCCACGTGAAAAGGTCCTCCTTTTATTTAGAGAACTATGATAAAATCATTACTTACATGCCCACAAGCTGTTAACTTGCCCACAGGAGAGAAAAAATGTACAATTCGCGCGAACATACAAGTTTTAACTCTTGTATATGTCTACAGGAAAGGCGTAACACAGCTTTCTGTTCGACCCACATTTTATTTCCTGTGTTGCCACTTTTTTTTCTTCATTTAAAGCAGGCGATTATTTTACTGTGAAACTCTTATACCTGCAAATCTTCAGAAAATTTGCGTTTGTACGGGACCATAGACTAGGAATCCTCTAGACCAAGTTTAGATCAATTATTTCATGCAATCGATGATGCCAAAAGTGCCGGGGTGCGCGGGACGAGGTGAGCGAAGTATAGACTGTGCCTTATACAGGCAAGAGTGCGCGGTAAGATATTTTTGAGCGCCTCGGCCGCTCCGATATATCCGATTCTGAGTATTTAATACCTAAGATTGACTGGAAGCGGCACTAGCGGAAGAGGCAGAGGCGGGAGGCTGGCAGGGCGATGGGCAGCAAGGCAAGACGGATTTCCTATTGCACGCCTCCGATACTAAGAGGTTGGCCAATATACCAACCAGCAGCAACAACATCAAACCCCATTTCATTATCTGAAACATGCGAATAACAGTTACTATTCGTTTTGCATTAGAAAAAAGGTATACAATCTTGACGTGTTTCAAAAAAAGGCTCTTACCCTCGGTCGCGGGTAAAAATACCCCAAAAATATTCATCAGCATAATATGTTATTATTTTCGCAGCTCTGATGGTCAGTTAACTGCTAGGTGCTTTTGAGTGCGGCTAGTTACGAATATTATAACAATGTAACCCTTTGCCCCTATTTCACAAACGTGACAGGTCCGACATTTGTCGACATCACTATTACTGACGTCACAGGCCTTCATATGCTACGGTAACCGCTTACCATCAGACGGGCGGTGTGGTTGTTTGCCACCAACATGTTAATAAAAAAAAAAACTCCACTATATCGCCAGTTAATAAATACCTACTTATTTTGCGAAGCTAATGACAATTGTCACAAGAAATACGACAATTGTCACGAAATTCCGACACAGAACGTCAAGAATTACCGAAAGTTCTTTGAAATCTTGTGACAATTGTCATCATTATCATCATACCTGATAATGATAAATACCTGTTTTTTGCCGATATAATAAAGTTTTTTTAAATAAAACAATGAGGGTGACAAACAGGAATACGGACCGCCCGATGGTAAGCGATAACCGTAGCCCATGGATGCCTGTGACGTCAGCAACAATGAGACTTGTCGAATTGTCGCACCTGTCACGTTGGTGAAATAGGGGCCAGGCTGACATTTCAAAAACGACAATCGAAGTAGTAGAAATAGAACACATGTTTGAAGTGTCGTATGTGAGAAATATATATCCCTTTAGCCTGGCAAAGGGATACCTCTTGACGAGAAGGATCCTTGCCGTATTTTTCTTCGTCTCTTTCCAATTTTTCTCGAGAACGATTTTTTTCTACTCTAATACAGCAGCACAACAGAGCCCACAATTTTGACCAACGTGATTAATTCCTTTGTTTTTTTGCTCATTAACATTGTTCAAAGTGTAATATCGCCGAGTGACAAGCAAAAGTCACTAAGTACTATCAAAAAATTAAAGTAACAATGCACTTTATTACACTTGTAACACGGTTTATTGTCCAATAATTTCAATGGTGTTAGTTAGTGACTTTTGCTTGTCACCCGACGATATGTAGGTAATATCGATAGATTATAATAATACACAGTATACTAATTGGATACCATTGTGGAGTCAACGGCCGGTAGTCCACGTGCTACTTGTAAAGTCCAGCTATCGCTTTACGAGCTAATAGAATCACCGTACACTGTCTTATACTAACCGCACAATTTTAATAGTATTTAACCTCTAGCCGCCCAGAAACCTATAAAAAATTCTCCTGTTCTAGTCTAATTTGAACTTTGTGTTGACAAAATAAAACTACATTTTGCTTGGCAAGGTTTGACGTATGGGCGGCTAGAGGTTATAGCTCCCAATACCTTGATACTGGTGAAATAGTCCCATTGGACTGAAGCCATATTTTTAAAAGAATGAATGAATTATAATTATAATTATGCGAGTGCAATAATAGAGATAGCAACAGGCAGGTCAATGTACGAAAATCGTCTCTTCTTTAGTTGAGTCATACTCATTCATTATTCATTCATAATTTATATATATATACTCACTAGAACTACTTTCCCTTGCCCTGGTTATGTAGTTAACAGTCTTAAACTCATTCTCCACGCTAGATCTGCAACAAAAAGAATTGATTTGAGTCTTTCCACCGACATTATCATCTAAACTAAATCTAAATACATACAAAAACAATAATAAACAACGAAAAAAACAGGTGGAATTTGACCCGAACCAATACTTTCCGTGCAAATCGTTTTAGCCTAAACTAAGAACAAACATATTTAAACTAAGAATAAAACTAAACTTTGCAGTTACAATGATCAATTTGATGCACACATAACACTAAATGTGCCGTTATCTGTGAAAAGGGACCTTATTGTCGATAGCGCTTACGCCATTATTAACGATATCCGCAGCGTCGCGCGGCATTGTATTTATATTTTATATCGGAGCATCGTTAATAATGGCGTACGCGCCATCGACAGTAAGGTCCCTTTTCATAGATAATGCCCCAAATTATTATATATATTCACTTAAAAACGATCCCCAGAAAACTATTAAAAAGCGGGTTAAAATGTTGACAGTTATAATGTAATATTTCCAAAATTACAAAAGACGAAGCAGATATGAAGTTGCACATTTAACGGTGAAATACTCTTGAATGGTTTAAAATAAAAACTGTAGGGTCCGGTTAAGAGGCCACTTTCTTTTGCCATCTGAAAGTTGTTGAAGAAATCTCACGGTAGTTTCCATCTTTTGTGATTGAAATCTCTAGGGTTTTAATCCATAGCGTATCTTCCTTGAGTTGACTTTCTACAGTTGAGGTCCTGAATTATTGATGTTTTGATGCTTTTAGGGATAGAATCTGTAGAAGCTTTTTCTATATTAGCTTGAATGTAGGAGTTATTGAATATTGATTCTTATTTCCATGGTTTTAAGTCTAATATCTGTACGGTCCTCGTCTACACGGGGCCCTGCCAGAGCAAGGGACCTTTCTTCGGCAGCATTTGCAGCCGTATACTGAGGATATTATACTGAATAGCAAAACTAGGAACATCAAGTATCGACTGAGGTCGACTTGTGCCATTTTAGAGCTGGAACAACAGAAACGCTGGATGAAGATCGGACTGTGCAGAGATTAATATAATTCATCAAATTATTCCTAGTTAAGTGATAAGTGCTCGAGTGGCCACCACGGACTAGCAAGCGCAGCGTAGGACGTCCACCCACAAGATGGACAGACGACCTTGTTAAGGTCGCTGGAAGACGCTGGATGCGGGTCGCTTCTAACCGGCACGTATGGAGATCCAAGGGGGAGGCCTATGTTCAGCAGTGGACGTCTTATGGCTGAGATGATGATGATGAAGTGATATAAAAATAGCCAAAGACTTGTATGTATACAACGCAAAATCTTTAGAGATGATTCAAGCCATAAATAAAATCAAGAGTTTAATATTAATGAAGTTCTTTATCGAATAATTAAAGACAGCTTGAAAAACTGTTTTGTTAGGCCGCAAATGCCGCAATAAGATTATCATAGAAATATGATCGTATATTTTTTTATTTATTCAAACAATATGTACCTACAGTTTGATAGTATTAACCAAATCACTGTACAAATTAGAGTAAAATTATTTAGCTGGGAAATGACACTTTAAAAACAGATTTATACTCCACTACCAGTCATCGCCTTACAATATGTATGCCACTAGGTCCTACTTAGTCATAAGATCCATCATAAGTTCTTCATATTTAAAAAAATTGTTGCTATAGGTACTTTCATATCATATCATATTTCTATGATAGTCTAATTGCGGTTTTGACAGGACTCTACTCGGGACTGATTTGATTCTGAAGCTTTTTAATGACTCTGATGAAAACGAACCGCTTTATTCAAATCTAGACTACCCAAGTACCTATAGGAGATAAACACTAAAGATTTAAATGACTAAATTTAACAATCAGTTCAACTCACCGTACTGAATAAATCACTTGTGTAGGCAACGCAGGATATGCTGTTTTCTCGGTAGGTAACACTATTGAAATCTGGACTCAGGGCAAGCCATAATGTCCTTATTACGCCATGTTGTAAGTCCCTGTAAAACCCTACCTAGCTTCCCCTAATGGTTCAGGTCAAATTCCACGGTCTAACATGAAATATACTTACTTAGTTTGTTTGGATGGTTAAAAACGCAATTTTTTTGAGTTTGATGTGTTTTGTGACTGACGGAGGAATTTTGCTTGTGTCTAATGGAACTGAATGTTTGAAATGGGGAAAGGTATTATGGCCAGTGTGTGCTGTAAAAAGTTTATAAGCATTCCGACAAGTACACTCGGCTGCCGTATTCGAACTTCAAGATATTCACAAGAGACGACACGTACTAGATCCATTCTTGATACGTTATAATTGGACGTAGTTACGCGAAAACGTTCCAACCCACAAGTCACTCGAAAATGAGTTACCATAACCAGGGTACTATTTTTGACATATTACATCATGTGCACACAAAGATGCTAGTATTTTTAGGTTAGTTTCATCAATAAAGTTTGACCCAAATGCTCCAACCCACCATTATACCAAGGACATGTACTCAAAATAAAGTAAAAACATTACATGCATACTGAAACATATTGTTAAAAACTCCTTATAGAATAACATATCGTTATAATGTTCCACTTGTCTTGAAACATTATACTAAATTCATAAAACGCACATTTAATTTTTTCTTAAATGATCCATGTATGTTGGAACGTTTTTGCAAAATCTTTATACATTTTTTATTTCTGCAAAAATGTTCCATGTAATTTGAAACCTTTTAGATTAATCCATACTGTTTTTTTAAGCTGCGAAGACTGTTCTAAATAAATTGGAACATTTTATTATAATATATTATTTTCTAATTTTTTACTATAAACGATCCACATATACTTGATCCATTTTTGCTATTAAATATGTTCGAGAGAAAAAATTTTTTTTTACCTAAATAAATAACTATGGTATATTTAAGTTTATGTATTTAGTCAAAACAATCAATGGACTATTTACAGTAAAGGTGGCAACATTATTACCCTTTGCTTCCGTAAAATGACAGCACCAACGAAACGCCGCCGCGGACCTACCTGTCATTAAATGTCATGTAGCTGGTTTGTTAGCGCACACCGTTGTATGGGGACCTTGCACTTTGTGACTATGCGCTGAAACTTGGCACAGTTGATTCTTAGCTGGTCTTGAGCAGATACAGACCGGGGAGACATCGAGAGCCACCTCTCAATTAGTGGGGGGGGGGGAAGTTCAACACTGCCGCGCTTCACTTGGAGCTGCATTTCTCTAAAACTATACCTATTAGGGCATGTATTATTTTCGGATAAATTAAGGACAAGGAATCTATTTTTAGAACAAAAAATGCCCTTTCGAACAAAAAAGTGAGTAAAGTAGAAAAGACTAAATAACGTATTTTACTTTTTTTTTTATTACAATTTTTTTAAAAGTTTAGCAGGAATCTGAAAAAAAAATATGCCGATGTGCCGCCGACATATTTATGAATATGGAATTCTTAGAGATTTTTGATTAAAATAACTCATTTTTAGTTACTTTGTCAAATTCGATCTCGTCGAGATATTAATCTCGATCTCGAAAGTGTGACTCTCGAGATCTCGAAACACCCAACCTCAAAAAAAACAAAAAAATAAAATATTATACCTAATCTCTATTCGGATATTTCGTGCGAGATTTCGAATCGCCAATCTTGTACCTAAAGAATTTTGTAAACCCATGACCATGCAATAAAATAAATTTCATATCAATTTCAATTTTGAAATATTAGAATCAAAAAGTTCAAAATAGATTTTATAGGTACATAACTTCAAAAATGTGTTCCCTCTCAACCCAAAACCCCTTGTCTCTCAGGTCTAGATATTTAGGATCTAGATATTTTCACACAAGACGGTTTATCGATAACTTCTTACATCACTAGATTCTTCTTCCTCGCGTTATCCCGGCATTTCGCCACGGCTCATGAGAACCTGGGGTCCACTTGACAACTAATCCCATGATTTGACGTAGGAACTAGTTTTTAAGTAAGCGACTGCCATCTGACCTTCTAACCCAGAGGATAAACTAGGCCTTATTGGGATTAGTCCGGTTTCCTTACGATGTTTTCCTTCACCGAAAAGAGACTGGTAAATATCAAATGATATTTCGTACATAAGTTCCGATAAACTCATTGGTACATTGGTACGAGCCGGGGTTTGAACCCGCGACCTCCAGATTGCAAGTCGCACGCTCTCACCGCTAGGCCACCAGAGCTTCTTAGATCACTAGATTATCGACATTAAATGTCGACGATTGCCCATCACTTTTCTGTCTGTGTACTTATTTAGAAACTTGACTCCGCCCTTAAAATTAGTGCGATAAGTACAACTGCAGCACAGGCGAAACATACTTACTTACTTACTTACTTACTTACTGCCGTGGCGCAGTGACCCGAAGTGGATCTTGGCCTCTGACACTAACGCCATGCTTCTCTGTCATGCGCCGTTTCTGTCCAATCGACGGCACCGAGCTCGTTCAGATCTTTCACGACCTCATCGCTCCAGCGATACCTAGGACGCCCAACCGGTCGTCGAACCTCCGGACGGCCCGAGTACGCTCTCCAAACCGCTCGATCTTCACCCATACGGACCACGTGCCCGAGCCATCGGAGTCTTGAGGCTTTCGTTTCTCCGACTATATTGGGCTCGGCCACTAGATCTTCGATTTCCTGGTTCCTGCGTAGGTATCCTCCATGAGCCATCTTCTCCGCGAGTGGGTCCAAGTATCTTCTGGTAGATCCTCCGTTCAGCCACCAGCAGTGCGTATTCCTCTCTTTGTGTTAGGGTCCAGGCTTCGCATCCGTACATCAAGATCGGTCTGATTATAGTCTTGTATATACGGAGTTTCGTCTTTCTGGTCATTAGCCTGGACACCAACACTTTAAGAAGAGCAGCTGTGCACCGGAGCGCGTACTGAATTCGGGTTTGGATCTCCTCTTCCCTCCGATTGCTGTCTGTGACGATACACCCAAGATATTTAAATTTCTCTACACCTTTGTAAGAGGTTTGTCCTATAGTGAGATCTTTCCTACGAATAGAGTTATTTCTGTATCGCTTCATATGAAGGTACTCAGTTTTCTCCCGACTAATTCGTAGGTCAACCTTCACTGCCTCTTCCTCAACGAGCAAAATGACGGTGAAAACGGGAGTCGGCCTAACGCTACGTCTTACGTAGGCGAACAACGCGCGAACGCGGCGCGGCGCGGCGCGGCGAAATCAATCCTTTGATGCCCATAGAAGTGTCCTACGTAAGCGATCTCGTTGCGAACGCGGTGCGGCGCGATTTGCACGCGAATGTCAGGCGGCGCGGCGCGGCGCGGCGCGGCGGCGGCCGCTTTCGCCGCGCCGCGCCGCGCCGCGTTCGCGCGTTGTTCGCCTACGTAAGACGTAGCGTAACAGACCAGTTTGATGTCGGTACGGGTCTCAAGCAAGGGGATGCTCTCTCCCATACTTTTCAACTTGGTGCTCGAATATGTCACCAAGAAAGTTATAGCCTCTGGCGTGGCGGAGTAGAGTTGAACGGTAGCCACCGAATTATTGGGTATGCAGACGACCTAGCCCTCCTGGGGGAAAACGAGGCGGATGTCCGTAGGGCTGCTCAGAGCCTAGAGGACAGGCGAAACATCCTGCGTAAAAATCTCAAAAATCGAGGTTTCGTACTCGACTGTTTCCTCCTCCAAAACTTAACTAATCAAACTTAAATAACCAAAAAGAAGAAAACAATGTTATATGCTTTAGGTCAATTTAAATTCATTACATACACTTAAATTCGTTTTGGAACGTTTATGCATAATTGCTATTTAACAAGTTTCATACAAAATTAAATTTAGCGAAAACGTTTCAAACTCGTTTTACCTATTTATATGCCCCTTGTATTATGTATTTACAAAAAATATGCATATCATTCAATAACCAGTTTGGCATTCCACAGTAAAACCAATAGTATTTGCCTGAAATAATTACAGGGAAAAAGTGTACCGCTAAAACACAAAATTGCGTTTATCTCAAAATGGGGTCGCTGTGGGTTGGAACGTTTTCGCGTAACTACGTCCATTTAGATATCAACTAGTTCTCTTTTGCAGCGCAATTCGGGCAACCAATGTCACTTTTACGTTTGATAGCGTAAGATATCTATTAGAAATGAATTGGATATCTAAGTCGTACCCTGAGGAAATCGTTCAAGAGTATCTCCAGAATCGTGTCTTGGTGATGTCTACAAGATATCTAATAGATGTCTATTTCAAAATCCGAATCGGGCCATGGGGCCCATTTCTCAAAAGCATCAAAAGCTTATAGAAAGCTGTCAAAAAGTGACATCCGCTTGTATATGGAGTGTACCTTCCATGTGTTACAAGTTACAAACTTTTAAGAAACGGGCGGGCAGGGTGTCAGACTTTTATGATTTTACAAGCGTTTAGTTCACCTGTCTCGTTTTAATAACACCCAAAATTCCTTATTAATAAAGCACCCGATGTTAAATGTTTTTAACGCCTCACAATGTAAACTATACCGCTTTCCGACTTTAGTTCTACGCAGGAACACGTTCGGCAACTTCCGTGAAAACAACACTTGTTATAAAATTATTACAAATGCTGTGAATCAAAATTACAGCCGACAAAAATATCCTCCTAAGGCCCAGCTTTACAAATGCGAAACCCTGAATTTGCCAATGAAATTTGAACCTATATATAGTGCAGGGAATAGGGTTGAATTATATTTGTTTCGAAATTCCACGAAACAAAAGAAATGCAACTCTGTTCCAATTGAATATGGTTTAAATTTCATCGAACTGAAGAAGTACCATAGGTAGGACCTTGGGTTTTAGGAGGATATGTAGAAGTTTATTGAGGGCGCTACTGAGCTACAATACATGATGCAAACAGATAGAGGATTACTGCAATGTGCTGCCGCCAGAGTGCAGCACTAGCACCTCTAGTAAACCATAGACAGGCGTGGCTCACTCCGTGATTTCGGCGCTTTGCTACAGGTAGCTAAAAGTACATCCGTTCCGCCCCAATTTTGGGGAAAGCCATAAGCCGCGCGTGGCGCTGTCGCCAACTAGCGGCCATATCTGTGCTGATCGTAACAGATGCGTTTTGTTAGAGAGTGAGTCTTCTGTACCTAGTACTATTATTTATTCTGTGCCATAGAGTAACGTATACATACTACGCCTTAACCCTTAAAGCCTTTCTGTCACTTTTTTAGTACAGGTACTAAATGTGGCGCCAAGTATAAACACTAAGTGCAGGCTAGAAAAGAAAGTACGTTAAAGAAAGTGCGAGAATTGTACTTATTTTCCTAGTTTAAGACAATATCAGACAAAATTCGGTTTATGCGCAGGCGGCAGTTGAAATTTGAAATTCGCTGAATTTGCGACAGAGTATGTTCCTGACGCCATAGAATATAAAGTAAATAGCCAAAGTGTTTTCTTTCTGTTGACATTATTACTAGATGAGTTAGACATTGTTATTTTATATAAAGCTCATTAAATCATAGATTAATTCTAAGTCAAAAATTGCGAAATATATCTTGTCCCATTTTTGTGACATTGTCGATAGTACTGGTAACAAAGTACCATTTAGCACGTCCTAAAAAACGGACAGTGCCGGCTTGTGCGGAGACAAGATTGTGACAGAAAACGGACATTGCCATACATAGGGTATATACTGTTTTTTTCATTTATCGTCGTTTTATAGGCTATTGTTGCGTTGGGGTTTCGTTATACATAAGTATATGTGTACATATTTATATATTTTAATTTCAGGTGGTTCCACCATCTGACTCAGAAGAGTGAGATAACAAAAAATACTGACGAAATTTTACTAGAGGCAGATTGTACATCTGCCTTGCCCCAATCTGACTCTTTTTCAGCCAGGTCACTTTCTAACAGGATGTCAAATATGATGGACAAATATATGTTCATTTACGAACACGCGTGCTTTTATTCTTATTGTCATGCTATTAAAGTTTAGTGCGCCTCATTGTGAATGGCACTGTCTGTATTTAAATATAATTTCGAAGTCTAACGTGGTCCTTGTGGGAAAAAAGTTGTTCATAATACTCGACCTGATGACCCGAACACGACCTGTCCTCTAGTACTCCATCTACAAAACTTAATTCCTAGCCATTAAATGCATAACTCGCTTCAGTATACAAATTATTGGCACGTCTTGAAATGTCCTACGGTTAAAACCTATTTCAAGTCGATGATGAAGATGCTACAGTTCCTGAGGCCTGTAAAATGTAATCTCTACGAAATTCAGGAGAGTAAATAGCTAATTTCGAATATAGTCTTTTATATGTCGGGCAGACGAAGCAAAGCATTTCTACTAGGGTACAAGAACTATTAGAATATTATTATACCTGATGATGTCAAGCACCGCCAACTAAAGCCTGCGGTATGGGAGCATGACATAGATAAGACTCTGGTTCTCGCCAAGGAGGAACCATATATTCCCAATATGTTGCCAGAGGCCATTGAGACTGAAAAATATCTAAACTTTTACTGGAACTACAGCTACACTCTACCACCAGCTTAGGTTCCAGATAGTCCGGGTAGTAAAAAAACAAGCAAGACATAGAACTGTGAGACCATAGTGATAAACGGTGTGGTCATTTAAGTAAAGTAATGCTACTTACAATAATTGTAATGTGTAACTAGCTTTATGAGCCTATTTTCCATGTATACGTAGCTTTAAAATGTATATTTTTGTTTAATATATCTGTACTTGGGTCGTTTTACACATCAACACTAGAAGTAAATATGGTATTATTATGTTTCCCGTAAGTTTTTTCTTCTTAGTAATCGAATTAAACATTTTTTCCAAACATTCACTAGTGTGTTATTGAAATAATTTTAAATTTTCTTGCCCTGTAATTCTTTAAAAAATGTTGTATTCTTAAACTGTATAACGGCATTGTCCGTTTCTTAGGACAACCTTGGGAGTAATCAATATATAAGGTTCGTGGCAATGTCCGTTTTAACGGACGTCCTGAAAACCCTACTTTCAGAATGCTTTTAATTTTTTTTTCTTAAATACGAGTATAGTACTTTTTTACTCATTACTATCCCCAAAAATATTCCACGTGATAGGTGGATACATTATATCATGTCTTGCCATGTTAAGGGTTAAACAGTTTTTTGACAAGTTTTCACAGACGATAAAATATGACATTGATGCATCAAGGCGGTTTGTTAAGAGCCTACCGCGCGGGAAACGCGAAAATCGAAATTTAGTTATCTGCCTCTTTATCACTCGAATATCCAAGAGTGATAGGTTAGATCAGCGGTCGGCAACCTTTTAGCAGCCAAGGGCCACATAGCAGTTAACGAAGTGGACGCGGGCCGCATTTTGTTAATATTTATGACTTTATCAGACATTGTCATTTGTCAATATTACATACAAAATAGCCAGATTGTGATGGATTGTAGTAGTGGCGCCCCCTACGCAAAGTTTAGCGTACTATTCCCTATTAAGGTTTATTAGAGTCAGACCAAGAATAGTCTGCAGCGGATTTGATAGCCCACGCAGGGCGAGTGTTATTTTAAACGTCAAACTTCTATGAAATTATGACGTATAAATGGCACTTATACTGCGTGGGTGGGCAAGGTAGAGGTAGCGTGGGCTATCAAATCCATTGCAGACTTTTTTTGATCCGACTCTAATATAAAACCTACCTGCCTGTAACTGTTTCAGTCACTGACAACTTATGACAACTGTCAAATTCACGTAAAATTATAAGTTATAACGCCATATTTTATTCATTCACTTTTCACCTTAAAACAAAACCACTAAATTCACAGTTTTAAATTTACAAGACCACTAAATTTATGGTTATATTTAAATTTACAAACCCACTAATTTTGAAGTAAATATGAAAGACTTTAGTGACCCCAACGTTGGAAAGAAGCTCTTCCTAACCCGCTGTGCTTGTTGCCACTCCATGGAATTAGGAGCAAAGCATAAAGTGGGACCCAATCTGTACGGGTTTTATGGAAAAAGATCCTGCACGGCTGAAGGTAACGGCACAGAATAAAAATAATAGTACTAGGTACAGAAGACTCACTCTCTAACAAAACGCGTCTGTTACGATCAGGACAGATATGGCCGCTAGGTGGCGACAGCGCCACGCACGGCTTATGGCAAACCCCAAAATTGGGGTCGAACGGATGTACTTTTAGCTACCTGTAGCAAAGCGACGAAATCGCGGAGTGAGCCACGCCTGATAACGGTGCGATTTGGGAAATGACTTAGAGATTCACTAGATATGAAATAGTAAAGTTATGTGACGTTTCACAACAAAAGGTACCTTATGGCGGCTGGCGCTTACGCTATTATTAACGCCGCTCCAGTATTCAGCCGAGGCAATGGTACCTTTTACCGTGGAACGTCATCTTTACTATTTCGTATCTAGTGAATCTCTAATTTATTTCCCGAATCACGCCGTAAGTATTTATTTTACTACGGTGGCAAATAAATGTGCTGCCTGTTCACTGGTGTAAATATTATACTCTATCTCACTAGGCTACCATAACCACCACCCAGCAACACCAAAAATGAGCCTTAAGGTGGAGGTCCGCGCCGCGACAGAGACAAGCGACCGAGACAGAAGACCGCGACCGGAGACCGCGACCGTCACTTGACCATATGCAACATGTAAACGACAGTTCGCGAGCGAGACGAAGACAGGCGACAGAGACGCGAGAGTCTCTGTCTCGCTCGCGAACTGTCGCTTATATGTTGCCTATGGTCAAGTGACGGTCGCGGTCTCTCGTCGCGGTCTTTCGTCTCGGTCGCTTAGTCTCCGTCGCGGCGCGAACCTCCACCTTTAGTAAAGCGGGCATTACATTATACAATTTGCAGAGCGCTAATTAAGTGTTGCTCGGCGAGATAAAAAACCGGGCAAGTGCGAGTCGGACTCGCGCACGAAGGGTTCCGTACCATAATGCAAAAAAAAAACAAAAAAAAAGCAAAAAAAAAACGGTCACCCATCCAAGTACTGACCCCTCCCGACGTTGCTTAACTTTGGTCAAAAATCACGTTTGTTGTATGGGAGCCCCATTTAAATCTTTATTTTATTCTGTTTTTAGTATTTGTTGTTATAGCGGCAACAGAAATACATCATCTGTGAGAATTTCAACTGTCTAGCTATCACGGTTCGTGAGATACAGCCTGGTGACAGACGGACGGACGGACGGACGGACAGCGAAGTCTTAGTAATAGGGTCCCGTTTTACCCTTTGGGTACGGAACCCTAAAAAGAGCTTGTTCATTACACTACACTAGCTAGCGACGCTAGTTAGTGTCTTATTTTCATTTCAGCAGTGATCATCGTTCGAATCGAACGTCGCGTTTCAGTCGAAGGTCGAATTCAGTCGAAGGTCGAATTCAGTCGAATTCTTTGTACGTTTCAAGAAGCACATTGTTACCATAATATCTAATGTCTTTGTTTTTGTAATCTTTATGTTTTTTATCCCATAAAAATGGCATGTCTTTGTAAAGTTCATGATTGAAGAAGAAGATTTTAGCAGTAGGTACTTACTTTTCCCTAGGCTGTGGCTGCGTCATTTTGAACTGAAATGCAATAACTAAAACAATAAAACATCCATTATGGGTCAAACAGATCACTGTGTTACGTTCTTTCCTGTAGACATACACAAGAGTTAAGGGCTATAAAGGTTAATTTTCTTATTTAACCCTTACCCACGTAAAAAGGTCCTCCTTTTATTTACAGAACTATGATAAAATCATTAATTACATGCCCACAAGCTGTTAACTAGAGAGAACGTAGAGAAAAATGTACAGTTCGCGCGAACACGCTAGTTTTCTCTCCTGTGGGCAATAGTTAACAGCTTGTGGGCATGTAAGTAATGATTTTATCATAGTTCTCTAAATAAAATGAGGACCTTTTCACGTGGATAAGCGTTAAATAAGAAAATTAACCTTTATAGCCCTTAACTCTTGTGTATGTCTACAGGAAAGAACGTAACACAGTGATATGTTTGACCCTTATACGCGTGTTCGAGTGCGTCGGTGGCGTGCCGACAACTGACCTTACACAGTAAGCGCTGAGCGCGCTAAAACCATTTACACTATGCGTTCTAGTGCGCTAGAAAGCGTTAGTGCGGCAGAGCACATGCGATATGCGATTGCACTAGATTGGGTCACTAACTGGCTAACTGTCTTTACACTATACTAAATTAGTGCGTTAACTCAGCTAGCGCACTGCAAATTGCTATACTAACCTACTATAAACCTTTTGATAACAATATTGGCCATTAGCTACTACTGTTAGGTACATAATTGTAGTTATGTAACTATGTTTATAAATGTCAAATCTTGCAAGCAAAATTTGACCCATTTTCCGACTTCCATTGAAGATGAAAATTTACATACATATGTTAGTCGGGTGACAATGCAATATTATGGTACCATCGAGCTGATCTGATGATGGGGACCGGAGGTGGCCATAAGAACTCTGTGATAAAACAAAATAACCTAATCTGTGGAAAGAAAAGTACGGTCAGCGATAAAAGCTTGTACCAAAAAATTGAATTCTTGCCAAAAACTTTTTTTTTTCTCAGATTACAAATACTCTGAAGACCTTTTTAAGAAGGCATACATCTGGGACGACGAGACCCTACTAAAATTTTTAGAAGACCCCAGGAGAGAGGTACCGGGGACCAAGATGCTGTTCGTTGGCCTGAAGAAACCTCAGGAACGGGAAGACATAATGGCTTACTTTAAGCAACTATGGCGGTCGCAAGTAAAATCCTAATTGTGTAGTCTATAGTCCATATATCAAAGTCTATATGTCAAAGATATGTTTACATTATTCGCCTTATTACAAAGGAGTAAGGTGCAAAAGTGTAAACATATATATGACGTCGACTGTATATACCTAAATGATTTTTCGTTGGGTGAGGAAATATTTCTTGAATGCGAAATTGTAAAATGTGTGTCTAGTTTATTGAATAAACGATTTATTTATTATTGGCTTTGTTTCTCTCAGACGTAATAAACCCTTAACTTTTATTGAGGTCACAAGTATGTAGAGTCACAGTTTGTGCCAAAGAGTAAAGTAAGTACGTATGGTATCGTCTTGGGTCGTCCCATTCGTTTTTCGTCAAGTTCTTAAATTAGTCCTATTCTGCTTTCGTCACTCATGCTACATTCGTCACAATCGTCGGTGGCTTTCAATGTAGAATGAGTGACGAAAGCAGAATAGGACTAATTTAAAAACTTGACGAAAAATGAATGGGACGACCCAAGACGATACCGTACGTATCTATATACATAGGTAAAGAGAGCCCTCTTTTTACATAGTATTAGGTCTACTTGGGCGGTTTACAAGTAAATTTTTTGTTTGATTTTTTTGTAACTTTTCTAGGATTTTTAATTACAAGATATCAAGCAAAAAAATGACTCGTAAACCGTAATGGTCTGTGCATATAGAGAAGTCACAGAATGTATTGTTATTCCGAAACTATCAAAGGTTTTCCGAATAGATCTTTCTGGAAAATCAATTTTAATTAAATTTTACCAAATTTTTTAAGCACAGCAAACGGCATGGTTTCAAATAGTACATTTCGATGCTAGTGCGGAAGGTATGTCATTACTTCACGAGTACCGAGATATCTTGCCACGAGCCGCAGGCGAGTGGCAAGACTCGGGACGAGTGAAGAATGACATTTCCGCACGTGTATCGAACGACGTTTTTTAATACAGTTGCGAAAAAATAAGAAAAACATTGTTAATCGTACACTAAACAAAAGTGGTAACAGTGACAGCTCGGTTAGACGTCGTCTTTAAGTATATTATATCTATGGGCGTTTGGCAGCTATTCCGTTCCATTCAGTCAACTTATTAAGAACGGAATTTTCAATATTGAATATTAAAAAATAAACGTGTTATAATGATGAAGAGGTAAGTAATTAAATATGAAATATGTAATATTTTTCGTATTCTTACATTAACGGTAGGTTTTTATGCTGATTACGACGTTTAAAGGAAACAAATATTAACACTCATCAATAAGTAGTCGTGAATTGGAACAAGTATAAATTTAAAAAAATTGGAAAAGTAAAAAGCACTAGTTCGAGATAACCAACTTTCCGCACGCTAAACAGCTACGTAAAGTAGCACTTTTTGAGCAACTGTATTAAAAACGTTATTTATTAATCTGTGACAAAAAATACGAAATGAAAGGTGACCATAAGGCACCGAAACTCAATAACGAAACTCAAAAGAGTTCCCATTTCTAAAAAAACAAACAAAAAGTAACTGTCGTGCATTGTCAAAAATGTCAAAAAAAATCAAGCCCCGTCTCCACCTCAATCTCCCACGATAAAAAAACAATAGCTAGTTTTTTTACCAACGCACAAACCTAAATGTAAAACATGAGCGCGGACAATGGCAAAAAGCTGTTTGTAAAAAGTTGCGCGCAATGCCATTCCGTAGATTCAGGGGGGAAACACAAAGTTGGGCCCAATCTCCACGGTCTTTTCGGCCGTAAGTCAGGCACCGCTGCCGGATTCAACTTCTCGGACCCTATGAAGAATAAAGGGGTGACATGGAACGAGGCAGCTTTGACTGAATACCTGGCAAACCCGAAGAAGTTCGTTCCTGGCACAAAAATGGTGTTTGCGGGGCTTAAAAAGCCGTCGGATGTGGAAGATCTCGTCGCGTACCTTAAGTCTGCTACGAAGTAACCAAGTAAAGGAAGAAACCAAGTAATGCTAACTGCTAGGAACTAACGACTGGAATATGAAGTGTCTGTTTGACCATTTGTGACGTTATCAACCAAAAGGTCGTTTGTTGTCGGTTGTTGATAAGGTTGATGTCAAAATGAAGCTATATGGAAATAGCGCATATTGACAACCGACAATAAGTACCCGTTTGGTTGAGAATGACAGATTTAGTGTATTTTAGGTGCCGTAAAGATTCTCAACGTTGCATGTTATACCAAACATTGCTGACCTTACTTAAGGACATTTAATTCCTAATTTTGGTAGCCTTTCTTCAATTTATGATGCATTGGGGTAACTTCGAAAGTGACATAGATAATATCTGCTAAACTGTGGAATGAACTGTCGCCTGCGGTATTTCCGGACAGGTACGGTCACCCAAAAAAGTGGTTTGCCACTTTTCGTCTCTATTAATCAGATGATAGAGTCGAAAAGTGGTAGACCACTTGCTTGGCTGACTGTATGACCTTCAAACCTGCAAGAAAAGAGGATACCTACTCCCATCTTAAAGGCCAGCAACGCACTTACAACCCCTCTGGTGGTGCAGGTGTCTATGAGCGGCGGTAATCGCTTACCATCAGGTGCTTCGTCTGCTCGTTTGCCTCCTATGAAAAAAAACCAGAAGGACTTCATACTTTTCCAAGACTTATAGTCCGTTTTTTTTAGCATTAGAAAGAACTTCGCAGAAGTTCGCTTGTGGTTCTAAATCTGGCACTTTTAGCGGTAACAATTTGAAGTAAATTATATGTATTGACCATGCTACATTAGATAATTCAATCATTATTAACAATTAACGAGCCTGATAAAAACTGCACGCTTGCTTCTGCGGAGTTCTTTCTAATGCTAAAAAAAACGAACTTTACGTTTCTACAGCGCTTACTGAAGCATCTTGCTTACTGTTGCTACAATACAATGTGCTTTGGAGATATTTGCAAATTTCAAAATTATTCGATTTTCGAAATAGCCCCAAAGCTACTAGCTTCACCTTATAAAGAATTAAATATAGACGGCCGTTTATTGGATTTTTTTGAACCAGATAATTCTTATTCATTTATTCATAAAACAATTTTACGTTGTGTTTGAATTATGTTATAAATAACTTAAAACTACAAGAACAACAACAACAAACAAACATGCAGCTAATATTAAAATTAAAACATAAAAACACACAAAATTAATAAAATGGGAATGGGAATAGGGTATTTGACCACTAGTCAGATCAGTTTCCCTCCTCGAACCGTCAAATCTATTTTGCTACTATGGAAATTACTTATATGAAACACTAGCACGTGACGTCACAATCAAAATTACCCGCTCTTTACAGTCTTATACGGGTTTAAAAATAGAAATTGTATCTAAAAGTAACTGCTATCTACTCTATTAATCTTCTTGTGCTTTATTTCATGCATGGTGTAAAATAATTTATTACAGTCAAATATTTGGGGATGTAGGCAATGTTGAGAAAAGTTACGGTACTTTTTAATAATTGCTATAGTGTTTTTTATACAAATCGCAGCCCTCATGGTAATAATATTTTGACTACAGTTCCGCACGAGTTCCAAGAATTTTGGGGGCTAAGGAATTCGGGTGTGCACCTGCAATAATATGTTACACAACGAAGGCCACAAAAATATCTGACACCATCTTATTAGTAGAGTCATGAGAGCGTGTCACATATATTTGCGGGCTTCGAAGAGTAAAATATTATTGTAGGTGTTCGGACTTCGTGCGCGAACTGTAAGTCTTACAGCAAAGATAAAACGAACCATCCTAGAATTTAATGAAAGTTGTATATTTACTTCGAATACAATCCATTATGTTCGGCTTTTAATAATTTTGTTCTTTTATACCTGCCCCTTTAGTAGAAGCATAGAGAATAGAGTGTGTAGAGAGTTACTGTAATGTTAAATTATGTACCTAGTCATAGTAGGTACATTTACTGCCATCTTTCGATTGTAGGTAGATTAAAACTAAACAGTAAACGAATAAGGATCAAAGTCAACGCCATTTGACTTTCTAACAGTTAATCTTCTGTCGAAAGATGGCAGTAAATTTACTGTGGCTACATAATTTACTTTGACAATCTGTCTCTATTTCAAATACTCTTTGGTAGAAGCATTTATAGAAACCTCGTCAGCTGAAGGACGGTAAACTATATTACAAGATTTTCGCAAATAAATGATTGATCGAGACAAGTCTGCGAGTCTGCAATCGGCCAACTCTTCACGAAGGCACCAGTCGTCGGCCTAAATCGCAAACCTCGTAACTCCTCCGGGGGAGTTACAAGGTTTGCGACTATCGGCTCGATTCGGAAAATGAAATAGATCTCTACTAGACGTCAACAAGTTACGATATGGATAATTTATAGATATTTATGTAAGATAGATATGTCAAATTTGACGTTTCCGCGATTCTGGAGGTCCACTTGAACGTTTTCGACAAGTTATGACTTAGATATGCAAGTCACATCTAGTCGATATCTAATGTAAATCTAGTTGATCTCTATATCGTTTCTAGATCTTGTGATTATCTCGTTTCCCGAATACGCGTGTATAAGTATTGTTGTCCAAGGTAGCAATTACTAATTTCCTTGAAATGGAGTTACGAGGTTTGTGATTTAGGCCGACGCAGTCCATCTTGCGTCGTCCGGTACGTCAGTTCAATGTGTACCAGCACCTCTAGCACATCTTGCATCCGCGACTTAGACCGCGACTCGAGTCGCCATTCCCGCGGCTGTCAAATCTGTCGATTTCCGTAGCATAACTTGTACCCGCGACTGCAACAGCCGCGTAGAGAACTCAAAGTCGCGGCGCGACTCGTCAGTGTTACCCGGCGAAATCAAAGTCTAAACAAATCGATATTTGCAAGTGGCAACACTGAATCGGAAACCAGGGATGCGCTAAATCATTCGTTCTTTGGTGGTAAAAAATCAAGTTTTTTGTCGATGGTTAAGTTTTTCCTGTCAAAGTCAAGGAACTTTCAAATTTTGTCAACATTTACTTACGGGAAAAAATATGAATAAATGTAAGTAATAGAGCCTTATATACTTAATATTGATAATTTTCCTTAAAATATATATTGTTTAAAAATTTCTGTTTAATAAACCTTTTAAATAAAATATTTTTGTAAGTAACTATAATAATGGAATTGCTATTATTGGTTTTGTTCTCATATTCCTGTTGTAAATAGTGTTTTTTTATTCAGAATAAGTTCGGCATTATCCTAGACACGATTGATATCCCAGCACCCAAAGGAAAATATTATTAACAGGAACGTGCCAACGGGACCCGAAGTGGAGATTCAGGAAAAGAAACACACTAGGCAAGCTTGTAGGTTTCAAACGCGGAGCTGTCCCCTTTTCTAAATTAACTAAGATTTGAGAAGCGCTTTAGCTTTAAGAACACCACCGAGGAAGTGAACTTTTAATAATAAACCTAATGGTTATGGCGTACCTATCTAAGCTGCCACAGTAACTCTCAAATAAGTTTCATATAGTTTTTCTTGTGCCAATAATGGATGGCATGTGTGTGTACTGTGTACTTAACTGTTTATGTGTGTGTACTGTGTACTTAACTGTTTATGATTTGACAAATTGATATGAAAAGCTTATTTCATAGTCCTCGATGAAGTCATGACCATAGTTTATTGTCTTGTTTACAAACCAATTTTCTTTCCAGGGTGATATTTAATTGTCCTACGCCGCATGTCGAAGAAAAAGGAAGAGAGAAAATACTTTTCAAGGGTAATAAAGAAGATTCTTACAATGTCTCTATAGTGGTTCTAGATATTAATATATACTCGTATTAGGTTTAATAATAAGAAATATATAAGGCAAAGCAATATACTATTAATTTAAATATTGTTTTTTTCTCTCTCCTGTATTTTTACCTGAAAAGAAACAAAAATAAAGTAGGTAGGTAAGTACCTAGAACTCCTAGAAGCCATTATTAATAAGCTACCGTATCATAGCATGATCGTATCAGGCCCTGTCAAACATGAAGTGAAACATCTAGAACACGGGTATGATCTAGAGGAGTTTCAATATGGTAGACCATATGATAACCGTACCTATGCTACCTACGCAGACTATGACATGAGCGTAACGACTTCTTCAAAATATTGTTGGTCGGCTCGGTCCAGTCACGTCACGGTATGGTGTTGGCAGGGGACGGAATGGTTTAGTGGGTGTTGACTGATAATATTTCATACAAAGCATGATTTTGAGCCGGACATGATCCTGTTATAGCCACGTATTACATCATTCTGTTACAGTACGATGCAGCGGGCACAGGCCACATGTAGGTATGTTTTGTTGAAGTCGAGGAAGGTTCCAAACGGTACCTAAATAGTAAGAGATTGTTGAAATTAGACATCTAACCGTGATCCTAAATATTACTACTAAGTACCTATGCTACCTACGCAGACTATGACATGAGCGTAACGACTTCTTCAAAATATTGTTGGTCGGCTCGGTCCAGTCACGTCACGGTATGGTGTTGGCAGGGGACGGAATGGTTTAGTGGGTGTTGACTGATAATATTTCATACAAAGCATGATTTTGAGCCGGACATGATCCTGTTATAGCCACGTATTACATCATTCTGTTACAGTACGATGCAGCGGGCACAGGCCACATGTAGGTATGTTTTGTTGAAGTCGAGGAAGGTTCCAAACGGTACCTAAATAGTAAGAGATTGTTGAAATTAGACATCTAACCGTGATCCTAAATATTACTACTAAGTACCTATGCTACCTACGCAGACTGTGACATGAGCGTAACGACTTCTTCAAAATATTGTTGGTCGGCTCGGTCCAGTCACGTCACGGTATGGTGTTGGCAGGGGACGGAATGGTTTAGTGGGTGTTGACTGATAATATTTCATACAAAGCATGATTTTGAGCCGGACATGATCCTGTTATAGCCACGTATTACATCATTCTGTTACAGTACGATGCAGCGGGCACAGGCCACATGTAGGTATGTTTTGTTGAAGTCGAGGAAGGTTCCAAACGGTACCTAAATAGTAAGAGATTGTTGAAATTAGACATCTAACCGTGGTCCTAAATATTACTACTAAGACTATGGCTTACTTAATAAGTTGGATAGTTTGTTTTGAACATTTGTACCTACCCACCTCATCGGCTTCATTTATGTACAAGCAAGCGGGCTCCGTTGTTAGGTTGATGAAAGTTTTGTGTAAGGAAGTCTTAGGATTACTTTTACAAACTTACGAACCTGAATTGAAATTTAAAAATCCTACATTGTACCTAATTATTTAATTGAGTATCTACAAGCTAGCTGTTTGAAATTAAAGTTGTAAACATGATGGGTTTGTTGTGGTACTTGTAGGTATCACCGTGCATAATCGATATAAGAGTGCGTAAAGCGCATTTAGTGATTGTTCCATACTTCCTTATTCCTTAGGGCAATAAGTAATTATACAAATTATATTGTTGTTGGGAGCCTATAATGTCCCACTGCAGGGCAAAGGATAAATTATATTATTACATAATATATGAAACTTGTTTTTAAGTTATAATTATCATGAGTTTAGTTAAAAAAGTACAAGCAAACCACCCGCAAGAGCGAGTCGCGTTATAAAGTCGCGTAGACTTCGACTCGCGGATTGACATAAGACGAGAGAATATTTTGTCTCAAAATAGGCAGTTGTGCTACGGATTTTAGTTCAAAGTCGCGATCGTTGTCATTTTCTGACAGTGACACCTGAACGCGAGTTTGTCGCAGCTCTCGCGCGTGAGTTGTGCTGCCAACACGCGACAAGCCGCCAAGTCGCGCCGATCTGTCACTTCTCACGCCTGTCGCGGCCAGTTGTGCTAGAGGTGCTGGTAGGGTTTGCACGACGGATCCGAAATGTATGGGAGATCCGCGGATCCGGATCCAGATCCGGATAATTTCATACATTTCGGATCCGGATTGCAAACCCTAGTACCAGGTAAAACCATACTTGCCTTGCGACTAACTAGTATGTAGGTACTTAACTTTTTGTACCGAGACTGACTGAAATAGCTTGCTTTGTACGTTCCCGTGAAAATACCATTTCCAATATGTATTTCATGTATTTTTTTCCTAACCACCTCGGGGGCAACAAGCATTCGGCCCGCCTGATGGTAAGTAATCACCGCAGCCAATGGACGCCGCCGACTCCAGTCTGTAGACGGAACACGCTACCGCTGACGCTTACGAACTATGTTGTAGTTAGTATACTTATGACTCAACCTTACATTTTGAATCACAAGCGAACCGGAAGCTTGCAGGAAACGGAAATACCTTCTAAATATAACCATACAATAATATCCAGGCATTCCGAGAATGACAGCCAACGACATGTCGTTTCAATGAGCATATTTACTCCGTTTCGGAGATAGTTCGCGTTTGATATATTGCGCTGGCGCCGATGGCAACGGCTGAGGAGGGGACGATGTCGATAGAAATATCGAGTAAGTTTTAGTTAGTTCTAAGATTTATTACGTAGACACAACTACACACACGACTACACAATCTCGTTTGTATACATACACGATTGTTTCTGAAAAGTTTCGATTACCTATTTTAATGTTGGAAATCAGTTTACATGTGTATGGAGGGCCTATTTGTTTAAAGTGCCGTAAAAACGTAGAGCGCGCATTAGGTTAGGTTAGGTTAACCGGCTTTGGAACGCGTACAGTGCACCACGTATTTACGTCGGGCTACGCCCGACGCTTTGAGTATGAGGGCGGGGAGCCGAAGGCGCCTGGGTTTGGAACGCGTACAGCGCATGTACCATCACGCTCCGCGATTGTTGCGCCATTTTGGGTCCTAGCTAAATCGGTTGTTCAATACTTGCACTATAGAATTTCCAATTTAGCAAGAACCCTAAATGGCATAACAATCCCGCGTTGTGACTGTACCACGTACGTCGGGCTACGCCTGACGCTTTTAGTATGAGGGCGCCGAAGGCGCCTGGCTTCGGTAAGCGTACAGCATGTCACGTACATTAAGCTATGCCCTAAACCGTTAGGTCGAATCCACATTTTTCTTGGGTTTTTTGGTTTTGACCTTGCTTTTAAAACAATGTAAGCTGCTGCAACGCGTATGAGTTCGTCAGCCATTGTAGCCCTACTAGCCGTGTAGGTATGTAGCCCATGTAAAGGCAAAATAATGAGCCATATACTGCTCCAGAAATATTGCCGATCTATACATTTTCCAGCAATATGCTGCATTAAAATGTTTTTTGTATTGTTGGGATACTGTCGGCAATTTTATAGCCACATGTTTCATCAAAAATATAGCCCGTCTGGGGGCCCCTTTAGATACCTATTTATGTTTTCTTTAAGTACAAAGTTATGAAAGAATATATACGTACACAAACATAATGTACACTTCTGTTTCAGAAATAATTTACAGGATAAAAAATAATCTGTGTAACAGCTTGAGCACGAACTGTACCAGTTCAGGTTTTAAGAACGTAAAGAGTGTGGGGTTTTATTCCGTTCCGCTTCAGCGGAATTTGTGTATAAATGTAGATTGTAGGTAATTCATGTTTAATTTTATTTAAAATTTTATCTAAATCTGTTCTATTTGTTTTGGGGTTTTGGAACGGATAACACTTCAAAGATTATCTCTGACAATTCACACTACGGCTTTTATCCTTTGATCTGTCACCTTATTGGCGGTTTGACTCATATGGGCTTAGAGCATTTTTAAATAACTGGAGTTACCTTTAACAGCTTACCCCTCTGCCGAAAAACTTGCACAATTCTGCAACTTTTGTATGGACTGATATGGCTATTTGTGCGTTACGTACAAAGTACAAATAGCAATACACGTTGACGTTCCCTCCCCCGCAAAAATCGGCAGACTGTTTCGTACACAGCGAAATGCTATACATGGAAGTATTCTGTCCGCTCAATTATGACCCAACGCAAACTACCCCGCGATAGGCGGTACTTACAAACTGCTCGATTGGCAATCTCAGTACGACCGAGATGACAGTCAGTGACAAATGGCTAAATTGATTTATAAAAACAACGTTTTTTTTGTAATTAAAAATATATTCATGTGTCGTGAAGTGGTGCAGAAGTTATTTTAGTTCATACCAAGGACAGTGGAATCACTTTTCACTTTGTAGTAAAGAGATAACTTCAGTAGAATTTGGAAAAAACATGACGATTTGTTTTCAATACTACCGTGCTAAGCTAAAACGTAACAACTGCATACGACTTTCATAACAACATACGACTTTTTAAATTGCGAGGATAATAGGGATGGTGTTATGCTAAATGAAGTAGACTATTTTATTAACTTGTGTTTGGTTTAGGTATTTTCTATATAATTATAAATGTAGTAATAAATTGCTTCTTACAGATTTGTATTTTCCTTTTTTATTTCATGAGATGGAGCTATAAAAAAACTACCTAGTTATTTCAAATTAATAATCAAATTTGGTATTGTCATTTTACTTTACCTACTTTCCATTCAGATTCCCACAAGATGCTATTCGCAGAGAACTAAGGAAAAAAGTCTCTAAGCTGTCCAATTAGAGAGACATGAAATTGAGTGGATGCCTGGCAAGATATCTAGAATATGTTCTATTCATGAGATATAACCCATGTGATAATCATACCCGGTCTCCTATATGTAGATACATTTTTCCTATCATGCTTTCACTGAATTAATTTAACAAATACACACATTATCTGAAAATGTTGATCATTTGAATCCACCCTCTACTGTCACATTTATGTAGGTTCTCTCTCAAGCCATTTCCGTCAGTAGAAAAGAGCGGCAAACATATTAACTCACATTATAGACGGGTCTAACGCGAATTATATTCAATTACCTTGATTTACCGACGTAAATCAGTTTCGTTTCGTATAATGTGAGTTAATATGTGTTCAAAACGCGAAAGTTTAAAATATTATAAGAGCGGCAAATTTAGAAAATGTAAGCGCGCGAATGGCTGTGGTCCTATACAAAATTTTAATTTTGCACCTTTTTCTACTGACAAACTTGCTTGACCGGCTATATACATATAAAATATTCTGGACTGAAAGTGGGGATTTATTGTGACTCCGCCTGTTCAAATATTTTTGACCCGATTCGTGTACCCATGTAAATTTTGCAGACTGTATAGCCAGTCCTATTTCTAAGATCAAGTTCGCCATACATTTACTATGGCGTACTTAATCTTAGAAAAACGGAAAGACTATACCTGAACGTGACTTCGCACTGCCATGCAGATTGATAATAAAATATACAAAATACTTATTATAGCGGAATACATTTATACAACAATGATATATTTACTTATGTTGAGTTAGTCTGTCATGTCATAACAACATTATAACTAGTTATCTTTTAATCTGCATTAAATTATTATATGTACGTGAATTATTTGACTGATTCTTCACTGTATGGCATAAACCTATCCCTGTCCAAGTCATATTCTAATCAAATATGAACCGCGAACTCTCAGCGGCCAGTACGTACAGCAAGAAGGTTATTAGCGGATTAATGTCGCTGATTGGTAGTTATTGACATTATATGCATTTCATCTACACTTAGCTATGTACCATTAGTGTAATAAAGATGACTATTATTTCGTTTACCAGCTTTGATTACAGGCTCTGTAAACGCGTCGTCTTATTTGAATGTAGGCGTAATTGTGTATGTGTGCTAATTTGGCCCGAGAATTTGAACGGTAATGTTCCTAAAGGCGGTATCCTTAGTTATATATGATCGCAGTTCGTACAGGATATGACAGCCATGACGTTTCAACTTTACTAAAAGCTCTAAGCTTATGGGCTTTCAACTTGCCCTCACTAGGTATTTTATGCATTGAACCCTTGTTACGTTACGTGGTCGATTAAGTACAGCAACATCGACATCGACATCGACCGTCACATCACTAGCCGCCGCGGCGCGCGCGCCACGCGCCGTTTATTTTTACCGAAAACTTCCGATCGACCGAACGAATCGCGTTAACATTATAAATAACTTCTCAAAAAACACCTGTCAAAGCATAAAGGCGCTAAAAAATATAAAACGTGTCCGTATAATAAACAAACCGCACGTTTTTAGTGGACGATGTGGATCAATCAACTTAATTTAATTATGCATTCGAAAGTGAACTTTAAGTGGTAGGTAATAAAGTATGTATTTGCGCGGGAGTGGAATAAATTATGTTAGAGCTTACCAAAATGACTAAACAGTGAGTGAGTGCATTTTTGTCAGTTTGCTCATGAAAGTGTGAATCAGAGGATTTCTTCACTCATTTGGGATTTCTACAGTTGTGATTGTGTGCTAATTGTGAACGGACGGACGGACGGATACGGGACAGGTGAGTCTTTTTATTTCATTGTGTTTTTCAAATAGTTTTCATATCGGTTGTGCTGAATAAAGCAGAAAAAAATATTATTGAATAAATTGCAAAAATATGACTAAAATTCGGTCAGTCAAAAGTAGAATTAAATAATAAAGAAATATGTATCTATTAGATTTAAAATAAATGGTGCTGCGTAAAAATAGCTATTTATTGTTGCTATAACGTAAAATAATCAAAATTTCAAAATAACCTTACTTCGCCTCCCTTCCCCCACTTCGCCTTGTACCATAATTATTTCTTTTTAATTATGAAAATTATACTTAAAATCCTATGAATTACTAAACGCAAATGAGAATATTTATAATACGGCACATTTTACAAGATTTGTTACGGTGAGGTTATGTACCAAAGGCGAATTTACGGTACGTATAGTAGATTTGCCATCCATAATTTTGAATGAAATGCAACAGAGAAAACGGGGTTTGGTATTACCGCCGAGCTATAAGGTGTTGACATGTTAATGACTCTCATTATCTTGGTGTTAGAAAATAGGCGAGTTGACAGGCCGTTGATGAAAACGGTGTAAAAATTCTATAATACACAATGACCCATTTCATTACACTGATTTAAACTTTCACGATTATTTAACATTATGAAACTAGAGTTCGTTTTTTTTAGCATTAGAAATTAGGTAAACAATCTTGATGTGTCTTTTAATTGAAAAACACATTTTAAAAATAAGTTACGGCAAATATGTAACAATTATGAATCTAATACGATCATTTATATTCTTCTGCTTTCATAAGTAATAGTTTTTGAATTTTAAAAAGCGTTTTTCAATTAAAAGACATGTCAAGATCGCTTACCTTCTTGCAAGTTCTTTCTAATGCTAAAAAAAACGAACTAATGGCTAGTGCGCAAAACGTTCAAACTGATAAACAAGACCAAGTGCGGGTAGTTCGAAAAACTCGCGCGGCTAGAAGATGTTGATGTCAACTTAAGCCAGTCTTCTCCGAGACCACGGGGACAACGCCGTCCTCGAAACGTCGGAGGTAAATCTTAAAACTTAAATACGCGATTAAGTCCCGTTATGTAGTTTCATAATGACCCATTTCATTACTCCTGAGTATTTAATTGACATGTAATTGATTCTGGTTTCCTGGCCATGTCCGTTTAGATGTAGACTAGGAAAAGTCTGCAGCTTTTTGATAGCCCACGAGCAGTGCAAGTGTTATTTATACGTCATAATTTCATACAAGTACACACAAGTTCAAGTTTCATACAAGTTTGACATTTAAAATAACACCTGCACTGCGTGTGCTATCAAAATCTTTGCAGACTTTTCTTGGTTCAACATTTCAATGTACGTTTCATTATCATTAGCATGGAATTTGGCAGCAATTTCAAAATGAAAATGATAAATGTATAAGTACTAACACATTTGTTAATGAACACAATCATGTAGATTATGCTTTTCATAAACGATAAATTAGGTATATCAACATCAAAAGATCATAGTTACGATTGTTATGAATTATAGATCACTTACGTTCTAGATGAAAAGTTTAAGAATATTCAAGGTCAGATAAGAACATACAAATTCATGTCAGTTCGTTTGATCTAGAGACCGATTTTGAGTTACCAATTTTTTAAGGTTTTGTTTTGATATTGTTTTACCTAAGATGATACAATCTTGAAGATCGCTAAAACGCTGATTAATGCGCGCGAAATGCACTGGGAGAAGTGTCAAGGTTTGACGACCGGTCTGGCCTAGTGGGTAGTGACCCTGTCTATGCCTAATCCTGGTAAGGGCATTTATTTGTATTATGATACATATATTTGTTCCTGAGTCATGGTTGTTTTCTATGTATTTAAGTATTTATATCTTATATATATCGTTGTCTGAGTACCCACAACACAAGCCTTCTTGAGCTTACCGTGGGGCTTAGTCAATTTGTGTAAAAATGTCCTATAATATTTATTTATTTATTTATTATAATATCAAAACCGTAACAATTTGCTTAGTCAGAATGGGCATCTACGAGTTTAGTAAAGTTTTTCGTAAAAGCAAAGATTCTACTGCCGTATTCGAACTTCAAGAGAGACGACACGTACTAGATCCATTCTAGATACGTTATAGTTTAGATATCAACTAGTTCTCTTTTGCAGCGCAATTCGGGCAACCAATGTCACTTTTACGTCAGATAAGTAAGATATCTATTAGATATGAATTGGATCTCTAAGTCATATCCTGTGGAAATCGTTCAAGAGTATCTCCAGAATCGCGCAAATGTCAAATTTGACAGGTTAGATCTTAAACATATCGTTATAGTATCTTGGTGATGTCTAAAAGAAATCTGATAGAAGTCTATTTCAAAATCCGAATCGGGCCCCTAGACGTGCTACGGACCCCATTGTGGTACAGGCTTAGTCGTAGACCCTCTACGTGCTACGAACAGGCTACGAGCGTGCTACGACTCCGTGGGGAGTATATTACTTAATATTTGACGTGACAGTCCATGACCTTGACCCGGGCGGATTCATATATTAAAAATATTATCTTATTTGATATTGATGGCGTAATTATTAAAATCTGCATATCCCTCCTGCAGATTTTTATTTTGTTTCTATAATTTTTAAGCTACAGAAAAACCCGTAAGCCTTAATAATAAAGATGATTTGAAGACTTCTCCTTTTTTTTTATTGATAATGGGAAGGAAACAAACAGCGAAAAATAACACATATAGATAATTACAATTAAATATTACATAAGCCAAAACAGTTTCCACTAATTAATTAGCTCATTATGGTTGCTCAGACAAGACTTGTTTATACAATTCAATTAAATTTCATTCAAAAAATTAAAATATAAATGTGACATGCATTAATTTAATTTTGCAATAGTAAACTATCAAAATCAGTATGGTATTAGTTTTGCTCTATTAGCAGTAGAGTAATATATTATTAGTTCATTCGCTCTTAATTGCAGAAACAAATTTTTGTACTGACGGAATGAAAAACAAGTCAACATGAGAATATTTATCATTGTATTTTTTTCTTTCCTAATCAACCTAAATTCTATAAAAATATGTAACTGCGTTCTAAAAAAACAAGAAATGCACGTAAAATACGATACCAATATCTATAAGTTCTATACCAATACGAGTGTCTGAATATACCCCTTGGTTACTTACTTATTGTTTACTAGACTAGACAAAAAAATTCAAAATCTCTCTCCTTCTTGATGCGACTGGCAAATCGTATTACTTTTTGGCAACCGGGTTTTTTAACCTAATTAGACCCCGCTGAATCCGAATTTGCCGGTTGCTTGAACGAAATCTTGACCGGAAGTGAGATATTTGACATTAAAAGTCCCTTTTTTTCGTTTTTCGTAAATAACTCTTAAACGGTGGCGCATAGCAAAAAATGTTCTATTACATAAGTAATCTACATAAAATTGCCTACAAGAAAGATTCAGTGCAATTTTTCGCTAGGATCAATATTCAAAGAGATTTCAACGCGGGAAATTTAATTATAATCACTTCTAAGGTCCCGTTTTTTAGGTTTTCGTAAATAACTCATAAACGGTGGCCAATATCAAAAAATGTTGTTAGACGTTAATAATCTACACAAAATTTTGAATAAAAAAGATTCAGTACACTTTTCGCAGGGATCAATATTTAAAAAGATAATAAAGAGGGAAAGTTAATTATAATAAATTCTAAGGTTCCTTGTTTTTTTTATTTTTTCGTTAACAATTTGAAAAGTGTGACACATAGGAAAAAAAATCTTATACATAAATAATAAACGTAAAATTTCCTACAAGAAACATTTAGAACACTTTTCGCTAGGATCAATATGTAAAAAGACAAAGCACCGGGTAAGTTCATTATAATCAATATTAAAGTCCCTTTTTAGTTTTTTGTAAATAACTCGTAAACGGTGTCCCATAGCAAAATAGGTTTTTAAGAACAAATTATCTACATAAAATTTCCTCCAAAAAACATCTAGAACACTTTTCTCTAGGATCAATATTTCAAGCGATATTAAAGGAAGAAAGTTAATTACAATCAGTTCACAGGTCACTTTTTTTTAGTTTTTCGTAAATAACTCGTAAACGGTGGCCCGTTGCAATACAATATTCTACATAAATACTAAACATAAAATTGTCCACAAAAAAGGTTCTGTACATTTTTTTCGCTACGATTAATATTTAAAGAGGTATTAAAGGGGGTAAGTTAATTATATTCAATTTCCAGGTCCCTATTTTAGGTAAAGAACTATTTTATTTTATTTTAAAAATGTAGACCCAGTAGTTTCGGAGATAAAGGGGGGGATGGTCATTTTTTGTATTTTAATGTTTTATTTTGGGGGGAGGGGCTTTATCTCCGAAACTATTAAGTCTAAAATTTTGAAAAAATATACAGAATAGAACCTTTATAGATGACAGGAAAACCTATTAGAATTATGCAGTCAAGCGCGAGTCGGGCATTACTTAGTTTTTGAACCGATCCCGACAGGTTTTTTAAAGGCAATCACTCGCGTTTCACATATACAAAATACATTGTTAAAAATTGGGTAATGTACGGAACCCTTGCAATGCGAGTCCGACTCGCGCTTGGTCGGTTTATTTTCATTTTGAGGTACGGAACCCTAAAAAGAGAAAAGTGTTCCATATGTTTTGTCGTAGAAAATTTTGTATCTATTATTTATTTACAAGAACATTAAGAACTTATTTTGCTATGAGCCTTATTTTACGAGTCATTTTCGAAAACCTAAAAATAGGGACCTGAAAATTGATTATAATTAACTTACCCCCTTTAATACCTCTTTAAATATTGATCGTAGCGAAAAAGTGTACAGAACCTTTTTTGTGGACAATTTTATGTTTAGTAGTTATGTAGAATATTGTTTTGCAACGGGCCACCGTTTACTAGTTATTTACGAAAAACTAAAAAAAAGTGACCTGTGAACTGCCGGCCTAGCCAAGGTGACAATCGCTATCGCTTCGACAACGAAAAGCTTTGTGTCTCTCTATCACTCATCCTTATTAGTGCGACAGTGACAGTTGCGTTTCGATCGCTACCTAGCGTTAGCGATTGGCAGGTTGGCTACGCGGCCTGGTTGTAATTAACTTTCTTCCTTTAATATCGCTTGAAATATTGATCCTAGAGAAAAGTGTTCTAGATTCTTTTTGGAGGAAATTTTATGTAGATAATTTGTTCTTAAAAACCTATTTTGCTATGGGACACCGTTTACGGGTTATTTACAAAAACCTAAAAAGGGACTTTAAAATTGATTATAATTAACTTACCCGCTGCTTTGTCTTTTTACATATTGATCCTAGCGAAAAGTATTCTAAATGTTTCTTGTAGGAAATTTTACGTTTATTATTTATGTATAAGATTTTTTTTGCTGTAAGTCATACTTTTCAAATTATTAACGAAAAAATAAAAACAAGTAACCTTAGAATTTATTATAATTAACTTTCCCTCCTTATTATCTTTTTAAATATTGATCCCTGCGAAAAGTGTACTGAATCTTTTTTATTCAAAATTTTGTGTAGATTATTAACGTCTAACAACATTTTTTGATATTGGCCACCGTTTATGAGTTATTTACGAAAACCTAAAAAACGGGACCTTAGAAGTGATTATAATTAAATTTCCCGCGTTGAAATCTCTTTGAATATTGATCCTAGCGAAAAATTGTACCGAATGTTTCTTGTAGGCAATTTTATGCAGATTACTTATGTAATAGAACATTTATTGCTATGCGCCACCGTTTAAGAGTTATTTACGAAAAACGAAAAAAAGGGAACTTTAATGTCAAATATCTCACTTCCGGTCAAGAATTCGATCAAGCAACCGGCAAATTCGGATTCAGCGGGGTCTAATTAGGTTAAAAAACCCGGTTGCCAAAAAGTAATATGCTTTGCCAGTCGAAATCGTTTTTATGAAAAATATGACCAGTCTATACCCAAAGGGGTAAGCGTATTATTTATTTAACCTAATTACTCTTTTTCATTAAGAACCCGTTAAAAAAAAGGATTTAGTACAATACTCTTTATTGTGCAATAAATACTTCATATATTTGTTGTTATAGTGGCAACAGAAATACATCATCTGTGAAAATTTCAACTGCCTATAGTCGCACCAATAAAAGTCTGCAGCGCATTTGATAGCCCACGCAGTAGAAGTGTTATTTATACGTAATAATTTCATAGTACGTTTAAAATGACACTTACACTGCGTGGGCTATCAAATGCGCTGCAGACTTTTTACGGTCTAACTATAGCTAATAGCTATCACGGTTCATGAGATACAGCCTGGTGGCAGACAGACGGACAGCGGAGTCTTAGTAAGAGTCCCGTTTTTACCCTTTGGGTACGGAACCCTAAAAAGGCATGAGAGATAAGGCCTGATACTTTACCGTCTGCAGCGATTTAGATAGCCCACGCAGTGCAAGTGTTATTTTAAACGTCAACCTTCTATGAAATTATGACGTATAAACAACACTTGCACTGCGTGGGCTATCAAAATCGCTGCAGACTTTTCTTGGTCTAACTCTAGTGTGTTGTTAGTACAGTCGCGCACGAAACACCGCCGATTGACAGGCGAGATAGCGGCAACGCTTGCGAGCGCGATTGTAACGCGCTGATACGGTGTGAAGGCAGTGTTATGTGATATACTTCGTGGGCTTGTCATGATATCTTATTTAACCCTTCGGGTGGCAGCACCTCCGGTTGAACGGCAGGAGAAATGGCGCGGCCATTTTTTAAATATGCCTTTGCGTGGCAGAGGCCGCGAGAAGGTTCGGTCATAACAAGCCCGTAATTGGCAGAGACCGTCTCGCGGCATCTGTGCGACGCTGCATTTCGCGCCTAAAATAAAACCGTTAAAACTATGCCTTGCTTGCTCACTCTTGCAAGATGCATTCGTCAATAAACAAGGATAGTATTCCCTAACGGTCGAATTCCCGCGTAAAACAAAGTCACGCGCCAAATTCGCGATGATCACCCATTGAGGCCCCGCCACTTGACGTATATTTTTCCAAAATGGCTGCGCCACTCAACGGGCTTGTTATGTCTGTCCTCCTCGCGGCCACCGCCACTTACCGTAGAGACCTCGAGGAGGACAATGCCACTCGAAGGGATATGGGCTGAAAGGATAATATACGGCCCGCTTCGAACTTTAAGATACGTTAATAGATCTAGAAACGATGTGGATTAGATATGTCAGTGTCAAATGTGACGTTTCTTCAAATAAAAACGTCACATTTGACACTGCCAATGGCAGTCTGCCATATCTAATCCATATCCTTTCTAGATCTTATCTTAAAGTTCGAATCGCGCAGATTGTCTGATAAATATAGACTAAAAAAAAGGCTTGAAAAATAAGGCTTGATGATGTGATATAGGACTGAAATACGTTATAAAACCTTTATTCTGCTATAAAGCAGAATATTAAGTTTTGGTTTATCTATTCTTGTCAAAATTTAATTCACCATTAAGATGTCGTTTCGCAATTAAGATGTGGACAACCATTTCTTCTTATAAACAAAGTCCCGATTTTCCTCCCTGGATATGGATATTAAAAAAGAAATTCACAATTTTTTGTATAAATTAACATCACATTTATTCGTTTTTTTGATAAGGTTAGGTTAGGTCGCTTCTAGAAAAACAAAATTCTATATACCGGGTGTGGCCTGTAATATGAGCGAAAAATTAAACTGTAGGCTGTACTCCTCATACTGATTAACATTTGTTCAGCGAATTTTAAAAATAACTTGCAGTTTGATTTTTAATACGCTTTAAATTTTATTCTAATACGCAATGTATTGCGAATTTTGTTATGTTTACGGCGTGACAAGCAACGTCAATCACAATGATAATGTCGTGGCGATGGCGTCCATTGAATATAATATTTATTTTGTATGAAAAATAGGGAGTCTAAATACTTCATTATTTTTAAAAGTTGTTGAACAAAAGTGTCACCGTTTGAGGAGTACAATCTATGTTTTAAGTATTTGCTCGTGTTACAGGCCACTCTCGGTATAAATTTTTTAAGCTATTTAAAAATATATTCAAAAATGGGCCATATTTGTACTTAATATACCTACATTATATTAAATTACAAACGCATGAAAGTTATGAAGGTAAAAATTCTAAATTAAAAATGGCGCTGACTGTTTAATTTCAAACACACGACGTGTGCGTGTCTTCTCTTTACACCTATAAACAAAACAAACCCTATTTACTTTAAAAAAGCAAATAATTGTGCGACCCAGTTCCCTACCGTAAACATATTATGTTGAACGCAACACAAAGACAACTAGCCTCAGACTCCACTTTATAAAACGTTAACTCAGACCACGAGAGCGCTGTGCCTTATATGCTGTGTCTGGTGGGTGAGTGGTCTGTGACGTAACATGTCCGCATGATTACAACAGGCACGTAGTTATTCAAAGCATACGGGATCTAAAGGTGCGACCACACGCTGCTTAAAAAACCGGCCAAGTGCGAGTCGCGCACGAAGAGTTCCGTACCATTACGCAAAAAAACGGCAGTCACGTTTATATGATAGCCCCACTTAAATATTTATTTTATTCTGTTTTTAGTATTTGTTGTTATAGCAGCAACGGAAATACATCATCTGTGAAAAATTCAACTGCCTAGCTATCACGGTTCATGGGATACAGCCTGGTGACAGACAGCCGGACAGTCTTAATAATAGGGCCCCGTTTTTACCCTTTGGGTTTATATGATTTTTTTTATTTACCTTTTTGACATTTCTGAAAACAATTTAATCGAAATTTTGTTCTTAGAGGTATTTGAATATTGTTTTCAACGTGTGTTTTGTAAATACTTTTGAGTGTCTCCGCCTCAATGCATGGAACTCTTGTTGATGTGGTTATACTTTAACTGTAAGGTAGGTAACCGAACAAAAAATGCGAGCAAATAACCGTTAAAAATACATTCTTTAACACATTCGCTGCCTTACGGGAAGCATTTGGCCGTATTTGACTTTCCGCGCGGCAGCTATCTGCGCTTGTCTTATCTCCGGTGCAGCGGTGGTTTTTCTATGTTCTCGTGTGAGTAAGAAAAAGATGACTATATGCCCGATATTCTTACTTCAAGTATATTCTATATCAAAAGAAAAAAATTACGGGAAGTATTTTTGCGTAACGCACTGAAAGGTATTATTTTTTCTTGAGCGCGGCACGGTTAGGTACTATTTGTCCGTACTCCATCACCCCGTACCGCACCGAAAGGTGGGTACGCAGCGCTCAGATTGTTCATAGTGCTGCGCATTGTTCACGTTTCCGCGTCGATACGTCTTTAATATTAATGCGACAATTCAAGACCTACGGTACCTTGCCGAGGGGCGATTTTTTATTGTAGTTTAGGTTTTATTTTTATTCATTTAGTATAATTTTAGTTTATAAGTTTTTATACAACATTTATATTAATATCCTTGTTTTATATGAATTAAATAAATATTAGACTATGACATCTATGTATATTGAAAATTACTGTGTTTAGACAGTTATTTACTCTAAAGATAGTAATTTTTCCACTTTAAAACTTATTCTAAGCTTAATAGCATCGTTCGCTGACGTTTCTGCTTGTTAAAAATTAAAATGACCTACTCTAAAAGTCCGATTATTTTTTATAATTATATGAGGATGAATGATATTTGTTTTGAACACGTACAGACACGATGACGATATTAAATATTTTGTCGATTATAAAAGTCGTTATCGATTCTTTAGTATCCCATCGCTAGTGTTTTATACGGCCTGTACGGGAAGGAAAGTATAATCCCGTAAAATTAAGGGTCTTGAAAAATGGCTATACCTTTTGTAATTTTATACAGATCCGCAGGCGACGGCAGCTGTATATACACAAGGATATAGTCTATTGATTAGAATGACTTTTAGTTCAAATCGATAACGTTCCAGGTCTGTAGGGACCTTTAAAGTCAGGACATGGTATGGGAAAATATAGGAAGTATATGACTCGTATAGCACTGGCAGTAAGTTTGGGTTTTGCGCTGCCGCACCGAATGTGTTAAAAAATACGCTGTAGACATTTAATGACAAATAAGGATGCGTGCACGAGAAAATAATTCATCGTCCAAAATGAGGTCAGGAAACGCCGTGAAGTCAGCCATTTTCGATCAATGCGCGCGCACCCGAACGACTTGAAGTTGGCTCAGAGGTTGCGCGCGCCAGTCCGCCCAGCCGTCTTCGACCATCTCGCGTAGAAAAATAAAAATTAAAAAATAATAAGCGCAATCAAGGCGTGTTCGAAATTCAAACAGTTCAATTTTCAAACAGTTTTTTTTTAAATATCAATATGGCTGTGGTTGTGATACGTGAACTGCCGACATAGTGCACAATATGTTTCGTTGTGGAGACGGGACTTAGGTTTTAGATTTAATTCTTGTGTTTGTGTGTAAATATTAAAGTGGTGTGAATTAACTGTTTTATACTGTACGCGACCCTTTGTAAGTATTTTTTTTTAATATACTTGCTTAAGTCTCAATTTTTAAAAGCGGAGAAATTGTATACTTTTAGGCTAAGCATTTTTAAGGCAAGTTAATAATTATTGAGATAAAATACACTTATAAATGATTTAGATTTAATATTATTGTCAAATTACACACTGTCTTAGTCATAAAAGAAAACGTTTATTTTTATGTGATATATTTATCTTGGCATTTTTATTTAAAAAAATGATAAGTAGGTACTCTATGATTAGTAAAGATTTAAACATCAAGTACATTTTATACTACAGATCTACCTATCCTTGAGAAGTAGGTATATACATATTAGTACACTACTTGTACTCAAAAAAACTCGAGTCTTCGAATGCACATCCCTAAGACTCGTCTTATTTTTTAGGGTTCCGTATCCAAAGGGTAAAACGGGACCCTATTACTAAGACTTCGCTGTCCGTCCGTCCGTCCGTCTGTCACCAGGCTGTATCTCACGAACCGTGATAGCTAGACAGTTGAAATTTTCACAGATGATGTATTTCTGTTGCCGCTATAACAACAAATACTAAAAACAGAATAAAATAATAGATTTAAATGGGGCTCCCATACAACAAACGTGATTTTTGACCAAAGTTAAGCAACGTCGGGAGGGGTCAGTACTTGGATGGGTGACCGATTTTTTTTTGCATTATGGTACGGAACCCTTCGTGCGCGAGTCCGACTCGCACTTGCCCGGTTTTTTATTAGATCCACCTTGAAATCGCTATTGCTTGATTTGAGTCAAAAAAATTAATTAATAGAAAAAAATGCCAATATTTATAAGAGTTAACGATAGTCACATAATATGTAATGACAATTTTTTTAGTAAATAGTTATATTGTTTGGTGTTTCATATTTCCAAATTCCTATTTGGCCGAAACAATTTTTAGAGGGGCAGTGTTTAAAAAAACCGGACAAGTGAACGCAACCGTGGGTTCCGTACTTTTTACACGACTGCCCAAACAAAAAGAGTGTATTGTTTTTAGTGTTAGTTGTTATAGCGGCAACAGAAATACATCATCTGTGAAAATTTCAACTGTTTAGCTGTCACGGTTCATGAGATACAGCCTGGTGACAGAGAGTCGGACAGACTGACAGACGGACAGCGGGAGTAGCGGGACAAACTGACAGCCGTACAGACGGACAGTGGAGTCTTCGTAATAGGGTCCCGTTTTTACCCTTCGGGTACGGAACCCTAAAAAAACATCCGTCTGATTTTTAGGGTTCCATACCCAAAGGGTAAAACGGGACCATATTACTAAGACTTCGCTGTCCGTCCGTCTGTCCGTCTGTCTGTCACCAGGCTGTATCTCACGAACCGTGATAGCTAGACAGTTGAAATTTTCACAGATGATGTATTTCTGTTGCCGCTATAACAACAAATACTAAAAACAGAATAAAATAATGTTTTAAATGGGGCTCCCATACAACAAACGTGATTTTTGACCAAAGTTAAGCAACGTCGGGAGTGGTCAGTACTTGGATGGGTGACCGTTTTTTTTTTTTTTGCTTTTTTTTGTTTTTTTTTTTTGCATTATGGTACGGAACCCTTCGTGCGCGAGTCCGACTCGCACTTGCCCGGTTTTTTTAACTACTAATCGGCTTTTAAATAGTCAAATGTAACGGCATCGTTATTGCCATTAGTTTGTTTCTTTGCTGTAATTATGCGCAATTAAGTGATTATATATAAACAACTAAGAACACGCAAAGTCATCAATGGTTTCAATGGATAAGCCAGAGGATTATTAAGGATTTGATAGCCCACGCAGTGGAAGTGTTATTTATACATCATAATTTCATAGAAGTTTGACTTTAAATTTAAAATGACACTTGCACTGCGTGGGCTATCAAAATCGCTGCAGACTTTTTACGGTCTAAAGGGGCCCACTGATTAACAGTCCGCCGGACGGTATCGGCCTGTCAGTTAGAACAAAATTTTGATAGTTCCGAACAACTGACAGGCCGATACCGTCCCGCGGACTGTTAATCAGTGGGCCCCTTTACTAACAATCCCGTGTGGTGACTGAACAACAGTAATTCTTGCGTTTTATTGTAAAACTTACTTATTGGAAGTTAATAAAAGTCTGTGCCTATTATCTATTTAAAAGACAACTTTATTTTTTATATGTGGAACCTCAAACTCACATACACTTCGCCTTAAGAACGACTTAAATGTGTATCTCTAATCACTGAAACTCCTACATTCAATTGTTGTCAATGTCAATACGTTATCGATATCGACCCCATGAAAGGGAATAATCGTGTTTCGCCCACGCGGTGACATACGCACTACCCCCGGGGTTTATCCGGGCGTGAAAGGGGTATTTAAGGCGACTGATAACGCCAACGACTTTGAACATACGGGGTGTAATTTTTTAGGTGATACACGATATACAATGATACATACGCGACTGTAAGGTACTTATTACTGTGAACAACTTTTGTTATGACAGCAACCCTGACATCACAAAAAAGTGCAAGTGCGAGTCGGACTCGCCCACCGAGGGTTCCGGACTTTTTAGTATTTGTTGTTATAGCGGCAAAGGAAAACATCTGTGAAAACTTCAACTATCTATCACGGTTCGTGAGATACAGCCTGGTGACAGACGGACGACGGACGGACGGACAGCGGAGTCTTAGTAACAGGGTCCCGTTTTACCCTTTGGGTACGGAACCCTAAAAAGATTCGGTGTTCCATATTAAAATTCGATTCGACAGTTGTATGGATACGATTTTTATTTGTGATTTTAGAGATACCTATTGCTAAAGTAGTAAAAGTTGATTTTAGCAATGATACGTACGTACATATACAGATACGATCATACACGGTGGCAAAAAATAAGTGCATTTCCGTTGCCATGGAGATTTTGGGATTATACTGAGCAACTTTTACTATGGTAGCAACCCCGAAATTTTGTATATTATAAGAAAAATTACCTCCCATACAAAATGGTCCAGCCAAAGGTATGAAAAAGCCAATTTTTTTTCGCAATTCCGGGGTTGGTTCCATAGTAAAGGTTGCTCAGTGTAATACCAAAGCCTCCCTGGCAACGGGAATACGCTTATTTTTTGGCCACCCTGTCTACCCTGTATCATCTAAAAATACGCACCCTCTTACCGCTAGGCCACCAGCGCTTCTTCTGGAGTAGAAAAGTTCATCATCATCTCAGCCATAAGACGTCCACTGCAGAACATAGGCCTCCCCCTTGGACCTCCATACGTGCCGGTTGGAAGCGACCCGCATCCAGTGTCTTCCGGCGACCTTAACAAGGTCGTCTGTCCATCTTGTGGGTGAAGTAGAAAAGTTATTGGCGTGAAATCGTCGACCGCAAGTCCCCGGTGCAATCCTACCGCGCAGTTAGCGATACAAACTTCCTTCGATTACTTACGAGAACAATCATTAAGGATACTTCCTTAGGGACATTGTTGCCAACTTGGCATAAATGATGCCAGATCTGGCATATTTTCACTCTCTTTGGCACCAAAATTTTCCATTTAGCATCTGGCATATTTTTTAGCATAATTTAGTCTAAGCCAAGTTTGCACCAACTTGGCAGCAACAATATGCGCCATCGCTTAATGTGGTTCATATTTTCATATGAATTTTGACTTTTATGGACGGGTGGACGTCGACGGTCTATATAAAGTTGGTCAAGCAGATCTTGTCAGTAGAAAAAGGCGGCAAATTTGAAAAATATATGTTTGAAGTGTCTATAATTTCAAGTGACATTTTAGCATTTTTCAAAAACCTTTGGAATAATTTTGCCATAATCTAGACATTAAGGTTGCCTCCAGAATCTCGCGAACTAAATTGACAGGTCAATGTGCACAAATGATACCACAGTTTGGCCAGTGCTGTTCATATTTTCAAAAAAGTTTGAATTAGAGAATATCGCGAGAATTCACCGCTAGCGGCGCTACTGTTGCGCGGTCAGTTAAAATGTATCTTTAAGTATAGCCTGACAAGTTCTTTTTTAGCCCTGATATAATGTCGCTACAAACAGCTTACATATAGCAACAATACGTGTACGTCATGAATAGTCGGGACAGTGTGTATTGGCATCGTGCAAGAGCGAGTGAGGTATACAATTATGTACATGTGAGTTGTAGAAGTATGTTTCCCAATCGAAACCCAATCGAAAGAGCATGTTTAGTTGATAATTAAGTATGAATAATTTACCTATCCGCCATAATTTGATTCTAAATATTCGACCTCCGTATATATATTTACCAGATTCAGTCACTCGTGGTGGTAATGGTTCATTCTTATAATAAATATTTTTGATTATAGCACTAAAGACGCCTTAAATGAGAAAAATAATAATTTAATAATTAATATTCATATTTAGTACAAAACTAACCAGTTTATTACAAACTCACTATGAAAATCAGTACCCGTCATGTCAACAAATAATTTCACAACATTGTTTAATGGAATGCTACTGAATCCCGTATCCTTTTTCTGTCGCAAGTATTTTAATGTATTTAAAATTATTTGTTTAGCATCGGTGTGAATTTTTTTGGGCATTTTGATTGCAAAATCTATTATTATCCTGAAATATTTACAATCATTTTCGATTTGTTTACATCGGTGACATTCAATGACTTTCAATGTCGGATGTCAAACAAAATAATTGCCATTAAAATAAATTAGTTCCATCGAAAATCCGCAACGTGGCGAGGGCTAAAAAGGAACTTGTTAGGCTTTAATTTAAATTATTTTACTAACGTTACTTGGTATTTCAAAAATTGTGCAATTTTATAGTAATCGATACACGGATATTGGACAAACACATTGTAGGTAATTAAATAAATATTTTATTATATTTATTTTATTTTATTTGTTAGGAAAACTTACAGCTAGAGTAACAAGTTGTAGGTGATAACATAGAAACAGTGATTTAGGCTCAAAATACAAATAAGGCCTACGACCCAGAATACCCAAATACGACCCAGACGCAGACGGGGAAATTTGTGTGGTGTGGACGTAAAAATTAAATCGTCTCGGTGATCCCTATTGCTTTGATTGTAAAGAAGACCAGTCCCTAAACTGGAAATTCAAGTTGACAATTAGTTCAGAATTTAAATACAGTTAGACCAAAAAAAGTCTGCAGCGATTTTAATAGCCCACGCAGTGCAAGTATTATTTTAAACGTCAAAATGAGACTATGCCGCAATGAGAGGCGTAGTATTCTAAACTGATATCAATTAGCCAAAAAAGCAAAAAGTTCCGGCATAGATAATTTCATAATCATTTAGATTTCCAAATTTGGTTACGATTGGTTAAGTTTTGGAGGAGGAAACAGTCGAGTACAAAACCTCGATTTTTGAGATTTTTACGCAGGATTTTTCGCCTTGTCCTTATCGCACTAGTTTTAGGAACCGCTTCCGTTAGCGAGATGGGTATATTTACCCAAAATATTTAAAACTAAGCTCCTGTTTCGTCTTAACATTGAAATTTGTCAGTTTCACATCCGCACCTCCTGATTTGATTGGTAACGTCACAATCTTACAATCGAATCAACCACTTTTCTCGTCACATTCATACAATTCGAAATCGTTTGTGACCCCTTTATAATTATCACATGGGTAGTAAGTGCATCTCACTTATCGATATCATTTTATCGACATATACCCCTGCCTATTTTTTCTTTGCTATTCCTGGTATCATTTTATTTGTCAAACTCATGTCAATTTAGTTCGCGAGTTTCTGGAGGCAACTGTAGTCAAGCATTTTTTCAAAATCTGAGTTGGCAACACTGCTTAGGGAATAGTGATTATCACTCATCTAAATTAAGTTATAACTGTTATGGGATACTTTACGGGCAAGCGGGAATGAGATTGTAATAACTAGGGGAAATGATGATGCAAAGTAAAAAAAAAACATGGAAAAACAAAATTTTGTTTTTTTTTTACCCGAGTACGGCATCGCAAAAGGAGGGTTATGATTTTGACCGGTATGTATTTGGGTGTGTATGTATGTTCATCTGTTCCCTCATAACTTCTATTATATTTTTGTATGTGAACCTAGAATCCAATTCCAAAATGGAATCTCTTTTATTTCCTGGGTCATTCTCAAAAAATATGTCAGCGGTCTAATTTCCGCGACCCATACAAAATGTATGAAAAGAGTCGTGGCAATTAGACGCAACCGCCGACATATTCTCAGAGAATGACCCTCCTGTGAAATGATTCAGAAGCCCTAGAATTTTTCCAACTTTTTGCGAAATATTTATTTCACAAAGTTAATTTTAGTAAGTAAGTACATACTTATACGCAAAATACTTCATTTCGGTCTTTATCTTTTCAGTTGATTAATGGTGACAGAAACGAAAACATAAAATAAACCATAAAGTGAGTACCTACAGTCGCCATTGGATATATCGGAGCGACCAAGGTGTTAAAAAATATCTAAACACACACTCTAATGCCTTGACAATAGAGGCGTGTTCAGATATTAGCAAACACCTTGACCGCTCCGTTATATGTATTATCCTCTAGCTGCCCAGAGACCTATAAAAAGGTCTCCTCTTCCATTCTAATTTGAACTTTGTGTTGACTGAATCAAAGTTTCATTTTGCTTGGCAAGGTTTGACGTATGTATGGGCGGCTAGAGGTTATTATGATGTTGATGGTTGTACCTACCTGTTATGCCATGTGTTTTCTATGCTCTTTTACTATTATTTATACGATACCTACGTTATAGTATTATATTTCTTTCGCCATAACTTACTTGAAATCCTTATTCTTGCTCAAGTAATATCAGACAAAGCAAAGATCGTAAAACCCAGTGACCTTTTCCGAGCTACGAGCGAGTGAGTTCAAAAGTAGACCTTGCCTGCTTACTTAGTTCTTGAGGCATTAATATCTTCAGCATTTGAAGGTAATATACTCGTAAGTGTAAAAATATGGGTGCACTCATCATACTAAAAATGTGTTCCAGATAGTTCATTTGTCAGCGAATTAAGAACTAAAAGACATATTTTTGAGTAAGTTGTATGCCCATATTTTTACACTTGACTGTACTCGGACTAGCTTCTGCCCGCAACTTCGCCTGCGTGGAATCTCTATACATAATTTCATCTAAATCGGCTCAGCGGTTTAAGCGTGAAGAAGGAACAGGCAGACAGACAGACAAACAGTATTCCTTTCGCATTTATAATATTTGTTGGGTTATTTGTATTTATATTGGGAGTTTGGTAAAATACGTGCATGACCAAATTAACAATGAATGAAATGAAATGAATGAATGGAATGAAATGAAATGAATGGATGGAATGGAATGAAATAAATTAATGAAATTAAATGAATAGGGTGTAAATGTTAAAGTTTATGCTTTCAATGTAGCCAAGCACAAGATGGCACAATCTACAATGCACAAGAAAACGTAGGTAGGTACGTGAACGGTAGAGGGCAACACAGTCTTGCTTTGGCGTGAAGTGTATAGCTTATGTTTCCGATTCAGGCCAGAAGATGGCAGACTCTCCAACTTGCACGGTCCCTATAATTAAACATTGTATTTACATTAATTTTATTTGTAACCCGTTTTATACAAATCGTACCTATTTATAGTTTTACAACAGATGGACACTGAACAGATCCTAATACGTTTTCTTATCATAATATTTGGCAAAGTCTAATGCAATAAATCATCATTCATATTGACCGCTAATAAATCAAGTTTTATTGGAATAGATTTTTTATTTGCTTGAGACTTTGGGAACTGATTACAGATAACCATTATATTAGACAGATTTACATTCAGAGAGGCAAGAGTTGCAAATATCGATAAGCAAGAATAAATAATGCAAGGTATCTTTCAGTTATCGATATCGAAAACAAAATGTTTCAATCGTAATAAAAAAATTAGCTCATCTTTGAAGTCAATGTCATTAATTAGGAGCGTAAGCTCTTTCATTGCTTACTTCCATACATCTTCAATTTATTGGTGACGTGATACGTCATCATTTTATCTACATCGGCTTGTAATTCCGGCTTATCCTCGCACTACTTAATCGTCTCACCCAAATATTCCTGTCAAGAGTCATTCTCTGAGAATATGTTTGCGGTTGCGTCTAAATGCCACGATTCTTTTCATACATTTTGTATGGGTCGCGGCGATTAGATCGCAGACATATTTTTTGAGAATGACCCTTTAACAGGGGAATAGGTACTTAAGTATACCGGGTGGGCCTAGTAACACGAGCAAATAATTGTAACATATCGGGGGGCACGGCAGTGCCCCCGCCAAGTCGAGCGCGAAGCAAACACTGCCGTACCATCCTTTACTGGAACCATTTCGCCGCATTTTCAGGCCCCTATTTGAGAACCTCTGGATAAGACCAGAACGCAGAAATTTTGGTCATCCAGTAAGCTATAATCACATACTTAAAATCCAAAATTTCAAGTCTGTAGGTCATTTAGTTCCGAAGTTAAGCGAAAGCAAAGTTTCGCATTTATGAAACTCACTCATGATCATCAGAATACAACTAGTACTTCCCATAAACTCAGAGAGCTGAAATTTGGTACAGAGTTAGGGTTTAATGGCCACATAAAGGGAAAACCTAAAAATATTGCAATATCAGTCACGTTTTAAAGATCTAAGAACTGCATAAGTAAGTTTGTAATCCCATATAAATATATGATATTACAAAGTTACTGTTGCAGTTCCTACAAATAGTAGGTAAAGTAAAGGTACACTACGATGTACGATGTGAGTATGAATGAAGATATGTTTAGTTATGATATGTGTATACATAGTATGGGTATGAGTACCCGAAAAGAAGGACTGCCTACAAAAAGAGATGAGATCCCATCAAAAACATTACATGTAAAAAGGTGCAAGTCTCGCAACGCTTTTATTACAAAAAAGTTTTGAGATGTAATGTGAAACCAAGTCGGTTATTTTAATCAGTGCCAGGGGGTGTTAAAACCGTATAAATAAGATATCTTTAATTTGTAATACGTATAATGACTTGGCCATCGCACGGCTGCATAATGACAAAAGGATCATCGTCACCTATTAAAAATAATTCTAATTGAACATAACGCTAGCGCTAGTTGCAGTTTGAGCATTACACATATTTACGAGTACGGTACGAGTAAAGCATTATGTGCGATTGCCAAGTCATTATATGATGATTAGTGACGGATTATTATTTAATTATTAGATTTAATGAATGGGCAATACGAAAAACTGTTGCTACTGTACAAGAATCAGAACCGGAAAAAAAGAAAAGAAAGATTTGTAATAATAAAAAAACTACTCCTAAAAAGAAAAAAAATGTGTTAAATAAGAAAATCTAATAAAATAAATCAATATGCCCACGTTTCTACAAAAAGAAGTGAAATCCCACCAAAAACATTCTGTAAAAAACTAGCCAAGTCTCGATGGAGCTGCTTGTTTATCTCTAAAAAGTAATGAAATCTAGACAAAGCCGTGCCAAGTCTAAGGTTCCTTACTGCGATTTCTTTATTATTATAGTTAATGTTGTGTGACTTGGCCGTTGAAGGGTACACAAGGGTACAAAACCATCAGGTGCTCCATGACACCATTGCACCAATCTGCCATTGCACCAAAAAGCAGTGTTTGTTTCAGGCTCGCCCATACATCGGGGGGCACGGCAGTGCCCCCGCCAAGTCGAGCGCGAAGCAAACACTGCCGTACCATCCTTTACTGGAACCATTTCGCCGCATTTTCAGGCCCCTATTTGAGAACCTCTGGATAAGACCAGAACGCAGAAATTTTGGTCATCCAGTAAGCTATAATCACATACTTAAAATCCAAAATTTCAAGTCTGTAGGTCATTTAGTTCCGAAGTTAAGCGAAAGCAAAGTTTCGCATTTATGAAACTCACTCATGATCATCAGAATAGAACTAGTACTTCCCATAAACTCAGAGAGCTGAAATTTGGTACAGAACTAGGGTTTAATGGCCACATAAAGGGAAAACCTAAAAATATTGCAATATCAGTCACGTTTTAAAGATCTAAGAACTGCATAAGTAAGTTTGTAATCCCATATAAATATATGATATTACAAAGTTACTGTTGCAGTTCCTACAAATAGTAGGTAAAGTAAAGGTACACTACGATGTACGATGTGAGTATGAATGAAGATATGTTTAGTTATGATATGTGTATACATAGTATGGGTATGAGTACCCGAAAAGAAGAAGTGGTGGCCGAGTGGAAGCAGTGGTGGCCGAGTGGATATGACGTCTGACTTTCAATCCGGAGGTCGCGGGTTCAAATCCTGGCTCGTACCAATGAGCTTTTTCGGAACTTATGTACGAAATATCATTTGATATTTACCACTAGCTTTTCGGTGAAGGAAAACATCGTGAGGAAACCTGCATACATCTGCGAAGAAATTCAAAGGTGTATGTGAAGTCCCCAATCCGCATTGGGCTAGCGTGGGGACTATAGCCCAAGCCCTCTCGCGCATGAGAGGAGGCCTGTGCTCAGCAGTGGGACCTATATAGGCTGAAATGATGATGATGACCCGAAAAGAAGGACTGCCTACAAAAAGAGATGAGATCCCATCAAAAACATTACATGTAAAAAGGTGCAAGTCTCGCAACGCTTTTACTACAAAAAAGTTTTGAGATGTAATGTGAAACCAAGTCGGTTATTTTAACCAGTGCCAGGGGGTGTTAAAACCGTATAAATAAGATATCTTTAATTTGTAATACGTATAATGACTTGGCCATCGCACGGCTGCATAATGACAAAAGGATCATCGTCACCTATTAAAAATAATTCTAATTGAACATAACGCTAGCGCTAGTTGCAGTTTGAGCATTACACATATTTACGAGTACGGTACGAGTAAAGCATTATGTGCGATTGCCAAGTCATTATATGATGATTAGTGACGGATTACTGATTATTATTTAATTATTAGATTTAATGAATGGGCAATACGAAAAACTGTTGCTACTGTACAAGAATCAGCTCCGGAAAAAAAGAAAAGAAAGATTTGTAATAATAAAAAAACTACTCCTAAAAAGAAAAAAAATGTGTTAAATAAGAAAATCTAATAAAATAAATCCATATGCCCACGTTTCTACAAAAAGAAGTGAAATCCCACCAAAAACATTCTGTAAAAAACTAGCCAAGTCTCGATGGAGCTGCTTGTTTATCTCTAAAAAGTAATGAAATCTAGACAAAGTCGTGCCAAGTCTAAGGTTCCTTACTGCGATTTCTTTATTATTATAGTTAATGTTGTGTGACTTGGCCGTTGAAGGGTACACAAGGGTACAAAACCAGGTGCTCCATGACACCATTGCACCAATCTGCCATTGCACCAAAAAGAAGTGTTTGTTTCAGGCTCGCCCATACATAAGTATTATTGAAATACGCAGCTTTATCAAGCCTACAATTGACTGGTTATTGAATCAACGTTTTCCAAGTGCCAGTTTTCCATCGTCAATGGGTAGCGGTTCTGGCGACAGATTGGTGCAATGGTGTCATGGAGCACCTGGTTTTGTACCCTTGTGTACCCTTCAACGGCCAAGTCACACAACATTAACTATAATAATAAAGAAATCGCAGTAAGGAACCTTAGACTTGGCACGACTTTGTCTAGATTTCATTACTTTTTAGAGATAAACAAGCAGCTCCATCGAGACTTGGCTAGTTTTTTACAGAATGTTTTTGGTGGGATAAGTATTATTGAAATACGCAGCTTTATCAAGCCTAGAATTGACTGGTTATTGAATCAACGTTTTCCAAGTGGCAATTTTCCATCGTCAATGGGTAGTGGTTCTGGCGACAGATTGGTGCAATGGTGTCATGGAGCACCTGGTTTTGTACCCTTGTGTACCCTTCAACGGCCAAGTCACACAACATTAACTATAATAATAAAGAAATCGCAGTAAGGAACCTTAGACTTGGCACGGCTTTGTCTAGATTTCATTACTTTTTAGAGATAAACAAGCAGCTCCATCGAGACTTGGCTAGTTTTTTACAGAATGTTTTTGGTGGGATTGTACTTACTGCTCAAACGATAGAACTTTTGTTTAACAACTTTTATACATTATGAGGTTTTCTATCTATTTTCATACAAATTAATTATTATCTTCAATGTACGCTATCATAATTGTAATTGGTTGCTTGTCACAATTACGTAACGAACGAAATTCGTAATATACAGCGTCTTAGAATAAACTTATAATATAATAAAAATCACAACACATTATTTAAAAATCGCTGAGCAAATGTTGGTCAGTTTGAAGTGTTTAATTTATTGCTCCCGTTACAGGGCCTACTATTACAAGGGCCACATTTCGCTAAAGGTCAAAGGTAGAGATGTAAGTATTAGGTTTGAACTAGCGGCCGTGCTCAACGACCCGATGCAACTGATAGCTAGCCTAGCTCAAACTGGTTCAGGGACACTTTTATACGTCAGTGTTGCACTTTTATATGTACTTACCTACTAGCTTCTGCCTGACTTTATAAAAACTTGCCTTTGTCCTTCCTCGGGCCTTAAACTATCTCCATAATCATCATCATATCAGTCAGAGGACGTCCACTGCTGATGGACATAGGCCTCCCCCAAAGAGTGCTACACCGGTCTTGCGCCACCCGCATCCAGCGGACTCCCGCGACCTTTACCAGGCCGTGAGTCCACCTTGTGGGGGGTCTACCCACGCTGCGCCTTCCGGTACGTGGTCGCCACTCGAGAACCTTTCCGCCTCATCGGCCATCGGTTACCGGCAATGTGCCCCGCCCACCTCCATACCTAATTTTATTTATTTTGTGGTGAGTGTTCCGAATGAACATCAGTGCTGCAGTGAGGGTGTCAAATTCCAGCGGATCCGCGGCCGGCTCCCTGACACTGCAGGGTCGCATAATACATCCCAACCATGACGTGTTTTGTAGTTTAAATATGTTTTGTGTACCTGATATTGTACGCTGCCACTTAGTTGCCTGAAATAAAGTTTTTCATTTCATTGAAAGATTTCCCTTCGCTTGCGAAGAGTTGTAAAAGCGGTGCCGGCGCGGCGGTGACCGCATCCCGTGTTTAATTGTAGACTGTAAACGTGTCGATGGATATGCTAATACTTCAACGCTGGTGGCCTAGAAAGTACTAAAACGGTCTTGGGGTCGTCCAGAAATCATGTGATCGTTTGAGGGATGAGGGTTAAAATCACCAAATACCACCAAGGGGGGGGGGGTCAAAATGGACCAAATATGATCACATGATTTCTGGACGACCCCCTTCTAGCCTCATCGGTTTATGGAACAGGTCGTAGGGTCGAATCCTGGTAAAGGCATTTATTTGTGTGTTTATCACAGATAAATTAACTTTTCACCACACCAGCCTGTAAAGGCTTACTTTGCACTTCAAAAACTGATAGCAAAGTTGCATTTTATCCAGATGTGAGGCAAAGTAGACAAATGCAGATTTTGAGTTGTTTTCTTATGTTTGCTGGTAGAATTGACTTTTAAATGATGACTTTGGATGATAAATATTTAATAACATTCATTTGGATTTGATTTGATTTCATTTTGTTTGATATTTTACATTTAATATTTGCTTTGGGTTGGTGTGGTGAAAAATTTTGTGTTTCACTCGGGGGCAAATTTAACCCTCTTGCTTTGAAACCCTCGCAACGCTCAAGATTCCATTTTTGAACCACTCGCTACGCTCTTGAATATTAGCACGAGCGGTTAAACAATAACTTATGCCCCCTCGTAAAACAAATAACTATTTCGTGAGTTACGGATGTTTTTTTATGTTTTTAAATACCTATTAGTACCCACAACACAAGCCTTGACGTATATTGTGAGACTAGAAGGATTAGGTGGATTTGTGTAAGTTTGCCCAAAAATTGTGCCATTTTCAAACCAAAGGTCACATTTTCAAACCCCAACTCCTACCAATTAGTTTCTTTGGTGCTTATAAAATGATTTTTATATGTAGGTACGAATCTTTTCTGTGCAAAAAAATATAATGAGGAAACTGGACTAATCTCAATAAGACTTACCAGAAAGTCGCTGCGCCAATTTTAATATTAACGTTAATTTAAAAAAAAAGACACTAACAGGCGTTGATTCCTTCCACTTGTGTTGCTGTTTTCTTTCTGTATTTTTTTTCTTCTGTTAAAGTATTCAATAAAGAGTACTTGTTTTGTATTGTAATTAATAGAATCAGGCGTTATTTTAGGGTTTAGCAAAGTAATATTGTTGTTTTAATTAACATTAATTCTTTAACTGGGAAACATTCTTGCGTATATTAACTCTAGTTACCAGCCATGACTGTTATTGCCTAGGCATTAGAGTTTAATAAAACAACGTATCTATTGTGGACACCCGAGACGTAAGCCTAACCAAAAATTACTAGACGGTATATGTATAGTAGACGCAGGCGGGTGTTTTAGCTACATGAGTATTGCGAATTGATTTGTAACAGGGTCATTCTCAAAAAATATGTCTGCGATCTAATCGCCGCGACCCATACAAAATGTATGAAAAGTTACGTGGCAATTAGACGCAACCGCAGATATGTTCTCAGAGAATGACCCAGCAATGGATCTCTGGCCAGCAGTACGTCGTGCATATGCTATTGAGGCGTATCGTACCAAAGGATTTTTACTAACTGCCGTATTCGAACTTCAAGATATTCACAAGAGACGATACGTACTAGATCCATTCTAGATACGTTATAGTTTAGATATCAACTAGTTCTCTTTTGTAGCGCAATTCGGGCAACCAATGTCACTTTTACGTTAGATAGAGACACCTATCTACTAGATGTGAATTGATCTCTAAGTCATATCCTGTGGAAATCGTTCAAGAGTATTTCCAGAATCGCGCAAATGTCAAATTTGACAGGTTAGATCTTAAACATATCGTTATCGTATCTTGGTGTTAGTAACGCAGAGCGTATGTTTTGTATTAATTTCGGAATATGCGAAAAAGGTTAGAGGATTTAAACTAACACGATTTTCACACATACTTTTATAACTAACGCGGGACTCCGGAGGTAGGGGGGAAGTCCCGTATTAGTTATAAAGGTTAGAGGAGTGCGTACACAGATGGTACACAGCGAAAGTCGACATTAAGAAAATAAAAAAAATATATAATTCGCATTCATCATCTTTCCATAAAAATAAATTCCATATTTGATTTTATCTGTTTTAGTTTTTTTTAATCAAATTTTGAAATCGGAAACCTGGCGCTGGAGGAATTTCGCAAAGGATCATGTCCTTGTAGCGCTATTACGGAAGTTAGAGTACTTAGAGTCAGTAAGAGTAAGATAATAAAGTGGTAATTATTTAAAAAAAACCAGACCCAGTAGTTTCGGAGATAAAGGGGGAATGGTCATTTTTTGGCTATTTTCTTAAATAACTTCGAACCTATGTATTTTAAAATTATAAAAAAAATATGTCCATTTTTGGGTCACTAATTTACATATGTGTACCAAATTTCAACTTAATTGGTCCAGTAGTTTCCGAGAAAATAGGCTGTGACAGACGGACAGACAGACTGACGCACGAGTGATCCTATAAGTGTTCCGTTTTTTCGTTTTGAGGTACGGAACCCTAAAAATTAAGCAACCGAGTTTTTTGAAAGATGAAACCTTCACTGCCGCGACGGTGACCGCATGCTGTTTAATTGCCGACCATAAACATGTCAATGGACATGCTAATAGTTGCGTTTTATTGCGGACGCTAAGCGGTACAAGACGCGGCGCTAAATAATGTGACGAGTGAGGAGGGGAATCTTGTCGCGGGATAAAGATATGAATTATATGACGATCTTATTAATAAAGAAGTGAGGAGGAAAAACTTGTCACGAGATATGATAAAATGTGGGAAAATAAATTAGTTGTTGTTGATGTAGTTGACGTTAGGAATCGAGGAGTCATTTTTTTCTTTTTAAACGTTATAAACAAACTTAAATTATGAAGCTTTCAAGGTTTTTATTTTTACTCAAATGAATATTTTTCATCTACTTTATTATGGTAATTTGCTTTTTTCTATTTATTTAACAAGATATTTTTTTTTTTACATGTATCATCACCCAATTACTATATATTACGTGAGACTTCCGAACCTATTATCATTGTACGGAGTTTGATACTTAGTTACTAGTAGCGCAAGAGAAAACTTTGTAAGGAATCCGGACTAATCCCAACAAGACCTATAGTTTCCTCAGTAAATACTTACTGGAACCCTAGAGCTTAGAGCTTTGAAGGACTTATTTTAACCTTAATTGGTAGAATAAAGGCTTTGTTTTTACCATATAAGACGATAGTATGTATATTTTGAAATGTGTACTTATCTAACCAATAAACATTATTATATGGGTAATTTAAAGTTGTACAGTCGAGTTCATACCACATGTGTAGATTTCTTCACCTTCACGTAGGTGAAGATTTCTTCACCTTATGACACATTTATGAACTCGACTGTAGGTATACTACACTACACATTTTTTTTTATTTGGGATTTTTTTTTTTTTGCTATTTCTACTGATATATCAGATTTCTACTATCAGAATCACGAGCTCTTTCGATCCTAAAAATATCCCAATATTTTAATTTCCATTCCGTTACCGTTATAATTATGACATAAGTGAAAACGAAACATTTATGGAAAATTTGGGACTCTTTATTACACTAAATTATTAATAACATTAAGAAAGATCATAAATATAATGAATTCATTGATAAATGTTGTTCGATTTATTGTATAGATTTTCTTTCGTGTGTTTTTTTATCTGTATTTTGTATGTAATTCGACATTAAGAGACCATATACATCTCTTAGTAATTGTAATACGTTAGATTGAATTGTTAGTTTTATTTTATAAAATTGTTGATGTTATTATTTTTGCTTTTATGTAAATTCAATGTTGACGTGTAAAAGTGCCCTTGTGGCCTATTTGCTGAATAAATGTTGATGTTTGATGATGTTTGATGTAGAAAAGCAACTTTTCTTTACATGATTTAACCATATTTCTACCATGCTCTCGTATCGAATGGATCCCTCGGGTGTTAGAGGCCCCCGGTTGAGCCGTGACCCGGTCACGGTCCTGAAAGGGGCTGCACAAACATCCCTCAATGAAAACTAAAGATACGACCTACGTATTAGTTCGTTTTTTTAGCATTAGAAAGAACTTGCAAGAAGGTAAGCGATCTTGACATGTCTTTTAATTGAAAAACGCTTTTTAAAAATCAAAAACTATTACTTATGAAAGCAGAAGAATAAAAATAATCGTATTAGTAATTAGATTCATAATTGTTACATATTTGCCGTAAATTATTTTTAAAATGTGTTTTCCAATTAAAAGACACATCAAGATTGTTTACCTTATTTATAATGCTAAAAAAACGAACTATTGTAATGAAGAACCGTTCTTTTACCGTATTTTAGTTTTAGACACATGTTGAGTTTTAATTCAATGGATAGAAAGAAACAGGTCTAGTGCGAGTCGGACTCGCGCTCTGAGGGTTAAATACAGGGTGCGTCTGACCTTGGGGCTTTAAATCCAGGGCTCGATTCTTACTCGCTAAACTGAGCTACTTTTATTATGGCACCAACCCCGAAATCCCGAATTTTTTTTTACTTTTTCATACATTTTGGCTGATCAGATGTCGACGTTTTCTATGAAAAGGCCAAAAATTTTTCCCCGATTAAAGGGTTGGTCCCATAGTAAAAGCAGCTCAGTTTACCGAGTAAAATCAAGCCCTGGATTTAAAGCCCCATGGTCAGATACACCATGTACATATAACTCAATTTTAAACCCGTAGGAGTCGGATCAAAAACTAAGTAATTAAGCCCGACTCACGCACGCACATTCGCACAATTCTAATAGGTTTTCCTGTCATATATAGGTAAAATACTATTTTGTGTATTTTTTCATAATTTTAGACCCAGTAGGGGGGGGGGGGGGGGGGGTAACGGTCGGACAGACCAGACAAGTGATCCTATAAGGGTTCCGTTTTTTCTTTTTGAGGTACGGAACCCGAAAAACCAAAGTGGAAATTGGAAAGGTTGCTGTGGATGTGTAATAAAACTAATAAATTTACCCGTGTTACTCTCTCTGCTCTTTTCATTCTCTCCTCTCATCTACTTGATCTACTTAAAGATGAACTGGAAGAGATCCCTCAAAGGGATAATTTCGCCTTTGTACTTCCTATTATTTCTTCTTTCTAGCCGTGCTAAAAAGCCGGGATAACGCGAGGAAGATGATGAACATAATTATTTATATTATAAGTATGTATACCCAGTGTCCCCAGTTACCGAGTGAAACTAAGTAAAAAAATTCCGGAAGCTAAAAATTCACCACCCATTTTTACATACAAATCCTTTTCCCGGACCATAAAAAGTTAATTAGCGACCTAATGTGGATCTCGGGCTAATCACTTTAATTATTAATGGAGCCGCAAGTTAATGTAATCAGGGACATTTAAAGGTGCTTTTATGCAGTCAAATATTACAATCACATCCCGACCTATACCGGGTGTGGCCTGTAATATGAGCAAAAAATTTAACTGTAGGCTGTACTCCTCAAACTGACCAACATTTGTTCAGCAACTTTTGAAAATAACTCATGTTTTGATTTTTATTACACTTTAAAGTTTATTCTAAGACGCAATGTATTGCAAATTTTGTTATGTTTAAGGCGTGACAAGCAACGTCAATCACAATGATATGGTGTGGCGATGGCGTCCATTGAAGATAATATTTATTTTGTATGAAAAATAGGAAGACTAAATACTTCATATTATTTAAAAGTTGTTGAACAAATGTGTCACCGTTTGAGGAGTATAATCTATGTTTTAATTATTTGCTCATGTTACAGGCCACACCCGGTATAAAGGCAGAAGAAAGAGATACGGCATACGCAAAAAAGTTGAAATCGTTTCTTACAGAAGAATCGTACTTTACTCTGTCACAGTATTCCTTAATGATAGATAAGTACCTAAATTAATATAAATAATTTGTATACAATTAATTTTAAGTTTGTGTTCCTAAGGGCCACTTGCACCATTCCACTAAACCGGGGTTATCAGGTTAAACCAGTAGTTCGCATGGTTTCCAGTAGATTTGACACTGGGTTAACGGTTTAACCACTTAACCCCGGGTTAGTGGAATGTGTAACATTCTCCCACCTCTCTTAAAACTAACCCTAACTACCCCTACTCAGCTAGACCTAGACCTGCCTAAAGTACTAAAAATTCCAATAAGAAAATCTAAAAATCTAAAATTCTTAAAAATACCGTAAACCGTCATTACCTTTAGTAGTTATTATGAAATAATGCAAATAACCTAAATAAATTCTAATTAAATAAGTTAATATCTTGAATTGGATCAGTAGATTGGCCAAATGATCGTCTAATGTTTATGTAGAACCCTTCGTCGTAACCGTTAATAGTAACCAAAATCCTTTTCACATAATAGAAAAGAGTTATGAATAATATGCCTATAAATACCAATAATGTTAAATAATTATTAAATCATGAATTACGTCAGAGTAAAATATATCAGAATTCTAAGAAAGATCATTGCAAGTTATAGTAAAGTCAGACTTAATCAAATTAAGTCTGTAATAAAATGTAAACATTAAATCAATAGTAAGTATGTCATAATCAAATAAGTCTGTAGTATGTCATAGTCAAATTGTCTGTAAAGTTTGTCAATGTAAGTAAAGTCCGTCAAATGTAATAGTCAGTTGGTCAAAGTACAATTACTCATAAATGTCACAATATTTTGTTTTTGGGGTATAGATGTCGCCCCGCCTCCGAGACACCCGTGATCATCATCCAGTTGCAGGACAGAATCCCCGCCCCAGTTCTGAAGGAACTATATTGTGGTCCAGAAGGGACATCTTTTAATAATGACAGGCCATCACCATCATTCGACCATATCATTATTTTGTGACATTTTTCGTCAACAATGAGAGGATTTCAAAGGGACAATTTAACATAACAAAATACTGGTAGTAGAGCAGCAGTATTTGATCCACTCCAATTCCCCAGAACTCTGCAATTTTGTAATACATTTTAGTAATCAATGAAGTAATATTAACCAAACTATAATTGTAGTCATTTTGAATCACACTTTCGGACCAAAATAAACCACGGATCTTGCATCTGCCTCGATCTAGCCTGGATAAATCACTCATTGATATAATTTCAATAATATATATGACCCTGTATTTTTAAGGTCAAGTGTGAAAATCACAGATAATCTGCAGAAAACAGAATGTAATCGTCATACAAACTGCTGAGGGACAGGCAAAACAAATATTTCTTTGTAAGCAAAATGATTCTACAATACTACATTATATTGTGGTTATTAACTTTAGTATTTCCCACAATATATTTCTACCAGTAGCGTTGCAAGGACCAAATATATACAGTCATGTCATAAGTAAGTCAAGTTTGTCAATAAGTCATAAATAAGTATATGTAATAAAGTCCTAACAATCCCTAACCCCAAACTACATCCTAGCTATCTCTAATCTGAATTTAACCCATAAACCCGTAATAATGAACAACAAATGCAATAATATAGCCATAAATGTATCGAAAGGGAACCTAGCTATCTACTGTAAATATGTCTTTGATATATTAAATTTATAAATCTAGATCAATTCTACAAAACCCTAGACCAAACAAATAAAACCTAGTCCTAACAGCTATACTATCCAACTATTCTACCGAAATATTTGCAAACTAGCATCCCGGGATGCACATTTAATTTACTCGCGCAATTACTCGATGTGCAATGAGTAATTCCTATGCTATAGCTAACTAAGACGAGTGGAGACACCTCGTTTTAGACCTAAAAACCCTATTTCTCCGTGTGCTAGCCATACTTTCACACAGTGGATTAGGACAGCGAAAGTAAGGCCGGAAAGGGGTAATATAAAAGTGAATATATAAGTATATAGATACGGGATAATTGGACTAGAACCTGGCTTCTTTAAGAAGTCTAGATGACAACCCAAATCTTCCAGATCCTAGGGGGTGAACCTGTCTTAATAAAAGCAGGAACTGCCAGGCCCCCACCTGGTATTTATCCAAAACACCGCAAGTTAGTAATTTGGACTATAGTTGACACCGTGAGGTTACCCGTCCAACTCACTAACCCCCCCAACACTATGTTGGATCGGAACTAGTTCTCTCTAACCCATAAGTATGAACGAAATAACTCACTACACTAAATTTAAATTAATATATAGAGTATTCCAACCAAGTTCATTTCAGTGCTTAATATCACTAAAATAAACCAGGCCAAAACACTACACATATTAAACACATTTAAAACACAAACTAATTAATGTTCACTGGAAACAACTCAAGACTATACAATATTTAAGACTCTATTGATTTGTAACCTAGACTTCACTTAGTATATTGTAACACACTAGTCTTGTCTGAGCACAAATCAATAAATAACACAAAAAGAATTAAACCCACTAAAATTAACACAATTTAAATGTACTTCTCTAAAATTAATCAAGTAAAACCCCACAATAAATTACACTATATTATGCTCCAATCCAAACTCTACCAGCATCATGAGAAACTAGCAAAGTTCAGACTAGGACACAATATAGGCAACCTAGATAGACCTAGCTCCCTAAGCTAGAGAAACACGTCCGACGGTCCGCGGAAGGCGACCAAGAATCATCCCGTAAAGCTATTTCTGGATCCCTACCTTAATCCCGAAATCCCACTTCCTTGCTCCTGATTGGTATTTTCCATAACCAATACTGAATTTCATAATTTCGTACAATCCTTTCACTAATTACACCTTATTTCCTAATTAAAATAAGGTCCAAATTGACCTACTTTTGGGTGTGGTTTAAACTATTTCTTTACGCCTATGGGATTGACACTACAGTTTTTTTATTCTAACCACCTTTGTTTTTCTATATGACACATATTGTAGAGCCCCGCCCTTTGTTAATTCTTTATAATATGGTTCAATTTTGCATAGAATATTTTAACCAAAACAAACATTATTCATTCAATTTTACGATGACGTCTGCAATCGGAGTCTAAACACTTGAAACTTAAGAAACCAACCTGATTTTTAACAAAATTTTATACTACAAAAGCTTTATGACATTGAAATAAAGTTCAAATCATTTTATGAATAGGTATCTTAATATTTTGGTTTACTATTAATCACTAAGCTCTCCAAAACTATATCTAGTATTTCAGACGAAATGGCTTACTTGAGATATGAGAAGAAATATTACCGTGGGACACAATATTGAAATTTAACCGACTTAAAAATAGAACAATACTATGTTCACATATAATGTTAACATGGAAGGAAGCCGCTGACATGTTACAAATGGTGCAAGTGGCCGTAAGTAATTTGGTTGATACTTAGCTTAAGAAAATGTTTGCAACACCCTCCTGGGGTCCATGAGAAACTTTTATACCTTGTATTTTTTGTAACAACTGCTTACCATGGTGCAATAAACGATATTATTATGATTAAGTATGCAGTATCATCAAGGTTTATTCTCTAAAAATATGTCTGCGATCTAATTGCCGCGTACTCGTATTTTCATACAAAATGTATGAAAAGAGATGTGGCAATTAGATGCAACCGCAGACATATTGTCAGAGAATTACCCGTCACAATTACCCTCTGTTGAGCATGCTTGCATGCTGCATGCTGGGGTCGAAAAGTGCTCCAGTGGAGACCACGGACTAGCAAGCGCAGCGTAGGACGTCCACCCACAAGATGGACAGACGACCTCGTTAAGAACCAGTTAGAAAAAGTTAAGACCGCCGGAAGACGCTGGATGCGGGTCGCTTCCAACCGGCACGTATGGAGGTCCAAGGGGGAGGCCTATGTTCAGCAGTGGACGTCTAATGGCTGAGATGATGATGATGATGAGCATGCTTCTCACAAATTACAAAACCGCATGGATCGGTCACTGAACGACCACTTTAACCGACATTATTTGATCGTGTAATGTCAATCTCAACTGGTTTAAGGAGCCATTTGAGGGTAGATTTTGTTTACTTTTATTTAAATACCTAAAGATACAGAATATAGGACCGCGGGACGCTAAAGGTTATGGACTCGGAAATGAATATGCCTGACTCGTATTATAGTCCCATACTTCACACTTATTGAATTTGTTCCGTGTCAGTGAATTACTGCAGACATAACTACGCTCCCACGCCACCCACGCACGTTTTACTGTTCTAAACAATTCAGCCGGCGTATTATGGATGGTTTTATCCATCTAAATGATAAAATAACTGTCACTTTTTAACACCGTGTGATAGAAAGTGACGAACACCGTTTTATCATGGTGTCACGTAGACAAGAACGACCATCATAGCCGTACCAAAAAGAATAGATAGTATAGAGGGGTCCTGTCAGTGTCAATTTTGTAGTCACGGTACATTTACTGCCATCTATTGACACACGGTTAAAACTTAAAATAAAATTGAAAATGTATAAAATAATCAAAATATGTTTACGGATAAATGATTCTTAATTTTTATTGTTCCATACTGACCCATGTTCTTTCACTGATATGTGTTAAAATTGTTAAATACCAAATGGTGTCATTAACGCCATCTAGCCGAGAATAGGCCAAAGGTAATGGCGCCATCTATTCGAGAATGACTTTTCCTTGGCCGTTCGAGGCACGTTTTTTTCTTAGACTTTATTTATCTTATACGGAGTTATATATATATCTCTGGCCGTACTGAGCTATTCTAGGCTCTAGCATAACAACCATATTCGAGGCCTGAATACAGTTTTTACAATAATCCTTTTTTCTAATTTAATGATTTTCAAATTTCAAGTTGAAATGATTTTCAGTTGTCACTTAAATACGGTATAGAATCGGACCTATATATGACGTTATCTATGAAAATGGACCTTATTGTCAATGGCGCTTACACCATTATTAACGATGTTCCGAAATAAGTACAATGCCGATCGACGCTGTGCGGCGTAAGCGCCGTCGACAATAAGGTCCTTTTTCATAGATATTATACAAGACAATGCAATATTATGGTACCATCGAGCTGATCTGATGATGGAGACAGGAGGTGGCCATAGGAACTCTGTGATGAAACAACGCAACCTAATTGTGTTAGGGGTTTTTAGAATTGTCTCGATGAGTATTAGTTGTCGTAAGGAAAGTACAGTCAGCGATAAAAGCTTGTACCAAAAATTAAATTTTTTCCAAAAACTTATTTGTCACTTACGGTAACATACAGTCGAATCTACAATGTACAAGAATTCCAGAAAACTGTTCACTTTCATTACCTACTTTTCTGTTACACAACTGTTCTTGTAGTAACGAAACGATCAAGTACATTTTGACTAAGGTGTAGAGTTTGTGAAGTTGGGGCGTGTAGAGTTAGAAGCTTAGCTCTACAAGAGATCTGATAACTTTTTTGACGGTGCAACCATTATGGTCTCGTCTAGGCAACATTTTACATGAAAATGTTTCAGTGGGATATTTGTTAATTTAATTTTTATGTCAAGTTAGGCGGCTAGGGTCGCGTCTCTCTTATATAAGAAAAAAATATCCAAAAAATTAAAGTATTTCTTGGGCCAGCCTGTATGACGCAAAACTTTAAATAATAAGGATTATCAATCCAAGCGGATTCGCCCAAACATTAAAATCCTAATCCAAATAAACCCAAGATCCACGGCATGTCCAAGGAACGAAAAAAAGACTAATGGCCTTCATTAATATAGCTCCCGGGACGTTATTCCACGGGCACAAAAATTATAGTCTGAATTGGTCACTGTCTCACTTCGCTTTATGTGTGAGGGAGAAAAAGCGTTGGTACCTAAAGGGCGAGCATTACCTTCTTGCCTCCTATACGAATTCCTTACCTTACAGGATCACGGTATACCGAAAATCATCGATATCGATCTTGCTGTCTTTGAGATAATCTCTCAGGTCTGTATTCAATTACAAGTCAATTACAGAACCTCCGTTTCGCAAAACCGGTTAACCAAAAGCTCCAAAATTCAATGCACACCCTTTCGGTCCATCGGACAATCTGCTCCAAAACCAAAAAGACGTAAGCGGTAGGCAAGTTGTACAAATATATGTCGTTTTGTTCTAAACAACGCTTGTAAGGCAAAAACGGCGTAAGGGGCAGGGGAATTGTGTGACTATACGACGTTTTACAAATCAAATGAGGTGTGTCGACGATCAAAGGATTGTACGTTAATTGGTACGTGTATAGTACAGTCAACAACAGAGCTATGAATACAGGCAAAGTGCCAAAAATATGTATACACGACCTTAATGTACAGGCAATAAAGTACTGTATACATATTTTTGATACTTTGCCTGTATTCATAGCTCTGTTGTTGACTGTACACGATTTGGAATTTACTATTTTCAAAATGACGCCAGTACACAAAGGTGTATTTGCGTGAATAGATTCAGCTGGATATTGTTGTTTTTAGGGTTCCGTGCCCAAAGGGTAAAAACGGGACCCTATTAGTAAGACTCTGCTGTCCGCCTGTCTGTCACCAGGATGTAATTCATGAACCGTGGTAGACAGTTGAAATTTTCACAGATGATGTATTTCTGTTGCCGCTATAACAACAAATACTAAAAACAGAATAAAATAAAGATTTAAATGGGGCTCCCATACAACAAACGTGATTTTTGACCAAAGTTAAGCAACGTCGGGAGTGGTCAGTACTTGGATGGGTGACCGTTTTTTTTTTTTGCTTTTTTTTCCGTTTTACAACAAACACTAAAACGGTGGGCGAGTCAGACTCGCACTTGACCGGTTTTTTTGTAAAATGACGGGCAATTACATCATATCTTTTTTAAATGGAATTAGAATTTTTTGAAAACTTGTTAGGTCATGAAAATGAATCGTATATTTTAGCAGAATTAATAAACCCGCCTCCCAATTATCGTATCTACTTACTTCTGAATCCCTTGGATTGCTCATTTCTCTTCTTTTAAGCGAAAGATTCTGTGTTGAAGACAAAATATCGAAAACAATTCTAAATAATTCTAAATAATGTCCAAATACCTAACAGCCGGCGAATAATTCACAAAGTCAAAGTTCTGAACGTTGTCACGTCCGGATCTGAAGTTCCATTTTCTTCATCTTCAGATCACATCCCACTAGATGGAATATGTACCCGTAAAACGCCTCTAGATCGCCACACTATCCCACACTAAATTAGTATAACTAGTATAAGAGCGGTCGCGCTCTCTTCAGTTACTCTGTAATAGAAACATTCTAGACTGGTATTTTTATACATTTTTTTTATGTTTGACGATCTTTTTGTGAAATTCTTAGTATTCAATTTGATCTGTATAATAATCCAATATTACTATGGAATAATATTAACATCAATAAATTGCTGTGAAAATTAGCTTAATATTATATTAAGTAAGTATGTAAAACGTTCATAAGTGCTTGTTGCTAGGCCTACATGAATAAAGTAGGTGTATTTGATTTTGACTTTGACTAAACCCAGTGTGCCACCACACAACACCTAACCTCGTCACCTCGTGGTCTTATAAACGCTTCATAAAACGTCATCTATCGAGTGTAGTCTAAGCCTTAACCCGTCAAATTAGGCGAAGCGAGGGCAATTTACTTAAAAATGAAGAAACCCTTATTCAAATGCTTCGCAACTCTTCGGAGTTCCAAACAGTTGCGAAGTTTGGTCTAAACAAGCTGCAATCCAACCAAAAGACTTTCCGTTGCCTCTTAGTTCTGTATGACGATGAAAAATCAACCTAATGAAAAAGAATAGAGAGTTGATTTTACTTTTTATTTAATTTAACATTTATGATGCTTTTAAAAATTACGCTACAGTTTTGTATGCATTGAAAAAGCAACCTAATGAACATGAATATAGAGTTGATTTCATTATCTAATTTGATATTTAAGAACTTTTTGAAAGTTGAAATCTTATTCAGTCACGTTTATGGCGTTATGAACATCTTAATCGTAAGGCTATAGAAAGCTTCGAGGGGTTACATATTTACGCTTGTTACGCCCTTAGGAAATGATAATCCATTTATTTGCAGTGGTTCACCTGTTACCCAAAATTGAGCCTAATTTTACAATTGAATCCTTAACACACACACACACACACACGATAACCCTTTGCGCCTAAGTATCAGGTACATTTTAAAAGCCGCTTTTTTCTACTGACGCAAATGGCTTGACAGGCTATAGTTTGAAACTCGAGGCCTACTAATTATAGTTTTTTTTTTCTCTTCATTTTTAGAGCTTGTCACCGAGGTGAACATGTCGCTCCATAAAAAACCACAAATTAATATATTCTTACAACTAACTTATTCAACATACTAAAGCCTTTCGTACAAGCTGCAATAGCGCCATGGCGGCGTCCGACAGAGGAGCAGCCAGGACGCTATTGCAGCCCCCAACATCAAACATATTATTATGGCTTGAAAAAACCAGTTGTATCCGAGCAGCTTCATTCCGGACACATTCCATTATAACATGGTACACGTCTTCTAATACATCACATTCATCACAATTAGGAGAAGGAACTTTCTTCATTAAATAACCGAATTTATTCAATGGGATATGTCCAGAACGTAGTCTCATCATCAATACAATGTCACGTCTATTAAGAAAACAATCAATCCACGGTGTCATTAAATACTAATTATAGTTAATTTCCCTAAAACTTCCGTTTTCTTCCAAAGACAAAGAGCACAAACTGGGATATTTTTTTAATTGCTCCATTGACGTTTGACAAAGCGTCCGTCGGCGCGGCGGGGCCGTGGGCGGAAAGCGTACATATTTAATGGAGACTTGCTGCGTTAACTTACGTTCTGAAGGAATGGAATGAATGAGAATGAACTGAATGATTTAAACTGCCGCGAACTATTTTTTCCTTTGATTTTTCTACTAGCGACCCGCCCCGGCTACGCACGGGTTAACAAATTATACACCTAAACCTTCCTCACAAATCACTATTGATAGGTGAAAACCGCATGAAAATCCGTTCAGTAGTTTTTGAGTTTATCGCGATACACACAGACAGACGCGGCGGGGGACTTTGTTTTATAAGGTGTAGTGATTTGCCTCCCTATCAGTGGAATATGAAATGATAGAGAAGCAGATAACAAAATGACAATTTTCAATTTTCACGGAAATCCCCCTGATTGCAAATATACTCTGGCAAACAAAACAAGTCAATAGAGGCTTCTAATTTTCTATGGGAGGACAATCCTTCGCACCAACATTTTTTTTATTTGCCACCTTTTTAGGGTTCCGTAGCCTAAGGGTAAAACGGGACCCTATTACTAAGACTTCGCTGTCCGTCCGTCTGTCCGTCTGTCCGTCTGTCCGTCTGTCTGTCACCAGGCTGTATCTCACGAACCGTGATAGCTAGACAGTTCAAATTTTCACAGATGATGTATTTCTGTTGCCGCTATAACAACAGATACTAAAAACAGAATAAAATAAAGATTTAAATGGGGCTCCCATACAACAAACGTGATTTTTGACCAAAGTTAAGCAACGTCGGGAGTGGTCAGTACTTGGATGGGTGACCGTTTTTTTTTTTCCCTTTTTTTTTGTTTTTTTTTTTTTGGTTTATGGTACCGAACCCTTCGTGCGCGAGTCCGACTCGCACTTGCCCGGTTTTTCTATTTTTTTTCCGCCAAGTCACTTAGGTATGCAAAAAAGCTTTGAACAAGTTGAAACGGAGCTGCGGAAACGCTTAGCTCGCGCTTCATGCTCGCTCGGTCTGAGGGAAGGTAATGAAATTGAATTTGGTAACTAATTGTATTCCGGTAGCTTCATTAATATTACGCCCACGCGCCGCGTTATAATATATTATGACGTCATTTACATTATATGTATTTTGGAAGTCAATTCATTAGGACGACATACTCAATTAAGTTAATTTCATATACTAATTAATGAGTTTTGAAACAATGAACAAAAAATGTGTACAATCAACAAACTATTAGAATAACTAAAGCAGCCTGAAGGACCGTGCGCGTAGGGCCTGCCATCTCATGGACTGACTCGGAAACATATGTGCACACTGCACACGTACATTGCCAAAGCCAGTGCTACCATCTACCGTTTTCGTCGGTACGTTTCCTTGTGCATAGTAGGTTCTACCATCTTGTGGGCTACATCGGAAGCATAAACATTTACGCCTCGCGCCAAATTCTGACAGCTCCTATGCTGCCCCCTATAGTTCACGGGGCCTAATAGTGTATATCGAGCAATTTGACAACGCCAAATATTGTAATAGACCGGGAGATAGTGACACATTTTACTGGGTCATTTGTACCAGTATGGCGGTTCGTCAGGGGTCTAAGTACGTAATGAACGAAATAAAAATGATGGTCATAGCGCTGGTACCGGCGGCCCAATCGCGTGGGCGTTAGTCGAACGTGTCGGATAAAATACGAGTGTCGAACGATTTGTTCCACAAAAATCCTCGTATTATTCGATAGTCCATAAAAAAGAAGTAGACGGTAGCGTAACGCCATACTTCTCCGGTGTGACTTACAGCCCGCCATACTGTGGCGAACACATTAATTAAAAAAAAACAATTCAATCATTTGTGCCAAGCTAATTTTTGCACAGGTGATCATCGTCGAGCAGCCATTCATGGACATCACCATGCCATACTTTTCGGATGGTTCCAAATGGCCGCCATACCGCCGCAAAGGAGTTATTTTTTTTTTATTGCTAAACGATTTGTACCATCTTGTAATTTTTTTTCAAGACTTTCTGTGTGATCATATATGGAAATCTCATAATGCCATACCTGTAGGAGGTGGCAAATGTGTACAATATTTTTTTTATTTCAAGTATGGTGCCCCTTTTTCCCCCTATTAGAAGTATGGCAAATATAATAATGGTCACATTGCATCATACAATTTCCAAAAATCCAAATGCCATACTGGTACAAATCGTCAAAAAATTGTTTTTTGTTTTAAGTCTTGGCTTAAGTCTCACAGTCGTCCGCCCCGTAGTTATAATCTGAAATATTTTTTTTTTAGGTATAATTGTATCCAAACAAACAGAATATGATGATGCCATGCTTTAAAAAAATATTTTACGTATACATAGTCGTATTTTTGAAACGTGTCGATTAAATAAGTTTTTCAAGTATGGCAGCACTTTTTCCCCCTACTATAAGTATGGCAATTATAATAACGGTCACATTTTATCACATACTTTCCAAAAATTTAAATGCAATACTGGTACAAATCGTTTAGCAAAAAAAGAAAAAATTAACTCCCTTGCGGCGGTATGGCGGCCATTTGGAACCGTCCGAAGAGTATGGCATGGTGATGTCCATCAATGGCTGCTCGACGATGATCACCTGTGCAAAAATTAGCTTGGCACAAATGGTTGAATTGTTTTTTTTAAATTAATGTGTTCGCCTCAGTATGGCGGGCTGTAAGTCACACCGGAGAAGTATGGCATTACGCTACCGCCTACTTCTTTTTTATGGCCTATCGGAAAATACGAGGATTTTTGTGGAACAAATCGTTCGACACTCGTATTTTATCCGACACGTTCAACTAACGCCCACGCGATTGGGCCGCCGGTACCAGCGCTATGACCATCATTTTTCTTTCCTTCATTACATGCTTAGACCCCTGACGAACCGCCATACTGGTACAAATGACCCAGTAAAATGTGTCACTATCTCCCGGTCTATAATGTCCGTTTTAGTTTTGTCATATATAGGTATACAGGGTGTTACTGACCATCGGGCTTTAAATCCAGGGTTCGATTCTACTCGCTAAACTGAGCTACTTTTATTATGGCACCAACCCCGAAATCCCGATTTTTTTTTACTTTTTCATACATTTTGGCTGATCAGATGTCGACGTTTTCTATGGAAAAGCCAAAAATTTTTCCCCGATTTTATGGTTGATCCCATAGTAAAAGTAACTCAGTTTAGCGAGTAAAATCAAGCCCTGGAATTAAAGCCCCATGGTCAGACACATACTGTATGGATTATAGATATAGATATGGATTGTCACAATATTTGTATCTGTATCTGACTGTATTTGACTTCACCGAATATAACGTTATTTTATTCTGAATAAATTATTTTAAATTAACCGTTCGCTGTCAGACTCGGTTTGTAGAATAACATTACTAATAATTAAGGTTAATTTACATTATTAATAATTGCGATTAACTGGCGCAGTCGCAAGTGGATTTATTAAATTTTAATTTTATTATGTCAATGCTAATTTTGTTACTTTTTGCAGTAAGTATTCATAATTTTTGGGTGGTTGGGAATGAAATAGGTTTTCACGAATTTTTATACTCATTTCTTGAACTAAAATGCTAAAGGTGACACTTTAAGGGGCCCACTGATTAACAGTCCGCCGGACGTAATCGGCCTGTCAGTTAGAACAAAAAGTTGACAGTTTCGAACAACTGACAGGCAGATACCATCGATATTAAACTTTCGTGAGACATATTTTAAATTGTTTATACGACAACGGTTTCACTCACTTAAATTTCACCACAAAACATGTCGCCAATAGCGACTAAAAATTGAAGTGAGTGAAACCATTGTGGCAGTATGAAATGTGATTCAGTATGAAATGCAATCGTAAACGGGATAAAATTTAAGATGATCGAGAGATTCAAATCCCAACACAGAGTTTTTTATACCCAAACTAAAAACTCGGTCAACCAAAACCATATTTATTACCGTACGATCCATCAACAAGTATTTTAACCCTCTGGCTACAATGTATGTGTATAATGTATGTATGTATATATACCGAATTGGATCGCTGATGGATTGAGCGCCTGAGCGACCTTTACCCGACCAGCTAGGGTCACCAGACTTTCTGGAATTTCCCGGACATATTAGAAATTTTGATTAATTGTCAGGAATAAATAGATTTTCATTTCATAAACATAATTTATTAAAAAAAGACGTATTTCATGGTATGGTATTTGTATGGTATGGTATGGAATGCGACTATTATTAAGGTCTCACTTTATAGAGACTCTCTCTCATTGGATTAATCCCTGCTACTTTTTTCTGCCATCGCTCTACGTGACAACATTTCCATTTTCACCATTTAAATGGTTGGCAGTCCTCGACAATACGTTTCTCCAAAAACTCCCTGCCTCGCACAGCTGAACTGTGAATGAACTGTCGCACGCGGTATTTCCGGACCGATACAACCGTCAAGAAAATAGAGTGCCTACTCCCATAAACTGGCAACGCCCTTGCAACCCATCTGGTGTTGCTGGTGTCCATGGTCGACGGTTATTGCTTACCATCACCTGATTCTTCTGCTCATTTGCCGCCATTAAAAATGTGACCTGACTCCAAAACTTACATATGTCACTACACATACATAATTGTTTTCCATCGTATTTTCTCGAAAACGTTCGTATTCGTCATGCTACTTCAGGCAACCTCAGTACCTTTTGGACCGAGGCTGACAGAAATAACAAGACACGTTCGTACGTTTCCGTGAAAATACGATGGAAAATAATTATGCACTACATCTGTACATCATATCTACAATCTGCTCTTTTTTAGGGTTCCGTACCCAAAGGGTAAAACGGGACCCTATTACTAAGACTCCGCTGTCCGTCCGTCCGTCTGTCACCAGGCTGTATCTCACGAACCGTGATAGCTAGACAGTTGAAATTTTCACAGATGATGTATTTCTGTTGCCGCTATAACAACAAATACTAAAAACAAAATAAAATAAAGATTTAAGTGGGACTCCCATACAACAAACGTGATTTTTGACCGAAGTTAAGCAACGTCGGGCGGGGTCAGTACTTGGATGGGTGTTTTTTTTTGCATTATGGTATGGAGCCCTTCGTGCGCGAGTCCGGCTCGCACTTGTCCGTTTTTTTCTAGATTTTTTTAACTGCCTTTTCCACCGCAGAGATTCTATCCAGGCTTTTCAAATGCCTGGTCACCCTACTCTTACAGCACCTATTGTGATATATGTTGATAAAAGGTTGATAACTAACAATGTGTGCCACAATGGCCGGCAAAATTGAGTTCGCAGATTATTTGGGATAATAACATTGACGTATATCTCAGGACTGGCTTTACGGGCATGAATGGGGCCAGTACAGCGGTGTGACTAGGGAGTGCTTCCGGTATTGGTTTTCTATACAAATACAGCACCGGAACCGGGAATTCCTGATTCTCGCCATACAAACTCGGTACCGGGAGCATTCCCTAGGTGTGGCACTGCTACAACGCTATTGGTTGATGAGTTCGCATCACGCGCGCTATTGGTCGCAACGCAACTAGTTGCGTTAGACTGCACGATTGACTAGAATTCGTGAGTGACACCGCTGAACTAGCACCATTTTTAGGGTTCCGTACCCAAAGGGTAAAACGGGACCCTATTACTAAGACTTCGCTGTCCGTCCGTCCGTCCGTCCGTCTGTCCGTCTGTCTGTCACCAGTCTGTATCTCACGAACCGTGATATGATACGTGATACAGTTGAAATTTTCACAGATGATGTATTTCTGTTGCCGCTATAACAACAAATACTAAAAACAGAATAAAATAAAGATTTAAATGGGGCTCCATACAACAAACGTGATTTTTGACCCAAGTTAAGCAACGTCGGGAGTGGTCAGTACTTGGATGGGTGACGTTTTTTTTGCTTTTTTTTTCATTATGGTACGGAACCCTTCGTGCGCGAGTCCGACTCGCACTTGCCGGGTTTTTTTTTAGTGCCCGTAAGCCCCGTCCTGAGATATACGTCGATGAATATCATCCTTGATTATATCACGTAGGTGTACATGGTGGGATGGGACGGAGGGATTTCCCGCAAATGTATATAGTATAATACAAATATTATTTATTGCTGGAAAATAGGAAACGACAGCAAAATAACGAAAAAGCTGTACACAATAGATAATAAACAATCTTATCAAGTCATCAGGGCTATAACCGCGAAAATCGAAGTTCGCAAATTGCGGGCATCTTTCTCTGTCACTCTAATTACGCCTTCATTGGAGTAAAAGAGAAAGATCCCCGCAATTTGCGAATTTCGGTTTTCGTGGTAGCCCCCCTGTATGAAGCCATATTTTCCGGACAACCGTTGTGTATGTTTATTATTTCTTTTATTTAATCTATTTTATTGTTTTTACCAATTATTTGTAGGAGTAATAACTCCTACTACTTATAGTTTCTAGTTGCATTGTCGGTTAGGTCAGTAGAGTCAGTGACAAAAAAAAAATTGAGGTCATATTTTACTTGCATACCGATATATCTTTATTGTAGGATTGTCATTACAATTTCATTAAATTGTACCTCTTTAAAAAGGCAATATATTTTACCTATTTATGATATCCGCATTCTCTTAGTTGTATAGATATTTATGTAAGAATCGTTCCATCTTTATGTATACGTATTTAGGATATATTCCACTAAAACGGAGATAACTAATTGTATTGCATAATTTTACGGTTTAGACTCACTTGTTTTTAGTCACTCGCGCGACATGTTTCGGAGAGCCTAGGTCTCCTTTCTCAAGCACTAACAGTGCGAGCAGCGTTCACGACGGCCGTGTATCGCGTACTGCGGCTCGCCGCGTGCAAAAAAAAAATGCAATGTTAGTATGTCTCACAACAGTTTAAATTCGGAGATAATTCTGTGGCCCTAGTGAAAAAGGGAATTCAAGGAATTTAAATTCCGACCCATTTCGTACTTTGTCACAGTGACGATCAATATGAAAGCCGCTAGAGACCTCATACGGTTGTCACTGTGACAAAGTACGAAATGGGTCGGAATTTAAATTCCTTGACTGTACAAGTCTCACACAGATTAGGTGTAAAAGGGCATAAATGTTACGTGGAACTTACATCCTTTTGCTCCTGCGCTGCCTGAGACTTGTACCCTTTATAGGGCCACAGAATTGTAATTTAGCAGAGCGGAGAGAACCAATATTATTCGTTGATTCCCGCTCGGCTCTCTCATCTTCGTTTCGGTGGAGAGGCAGCCTTAATGTAACTAATAAAACAGGCCTAGTACTCTGTCATAATAAATTTAAAACTTCACAAGTCACCTAACGATATTAGCAAAGTTTTTCTTTTTAAACATCAAGGGGAGACTGGGGCACGTGGTACAAGTTTTGAGTTATCGCTCTTTATTTTCCCGACAGGCTTGTCTTGAGAAAAATGATATCCACTTTAGCCGATAAAACACGGAAAAAGGTCAATGGTAAATCATTCGTATTCCCGTTTTACGGGATCTCGAAATTCGTATGTAGATTTTTTATTCCTGATGTCAATCAATTTACTTACCCCCTTATTCGTAAAAGTTTACTAAAGTTGATAAGCAGATAATTATCGTTTGTCCCTTTCCGACGTATTGGTATGATGGAAAGGGACAAACGATAATTATCGGCTTGTCAATTTTAGTGAAGTTTATGAATAAGGGGGTTTGTGTTTAGAATGCTACGAAGTCCTATAAATTGCCTTCTGAGTGAATGAAAGAATGCAATCTAAAGGGATTTAGTCACGATTCAATTTTTAATACAACTATCTTAACTAACTATGCGTGTAGATTAAGTCTAAGTAGGGGAGACAGAGGTGAGTTGTGACAGAGGAGAGTTGTGACATCGTCGATTTTTTGAATATATTAACTAAAAACTAGGTCGCAATAGCGCGCGTTTGTTAGTTCAAGTTACGAGCTAACAAACGCACACTGTTGCGACCTAATAGTTTCTAGTTAATAGGTTCCAAAAAATCGTCGATGTCACAACTCTCCTCTGTCACAACTCACCTCGGTCTCCCCTAAATACCTTAATCCCAATGATAGTGTAGATGCTTACCCTCATGATTAAATACACTGCGTTGCGTTAACTCCCTACGTTGAAAAAATCGAATTAAAAGCTTCACGTATACCTAAATAAGTATAATTAAATAAGTAACATTTTTGGGGACAATCTTGCACAGATCACAGATCAGATCAAATTTAATCCACCATCCTTTTATAATACAGGTTTTCTCGTATTTCGCATATTACTGAGCAAATATAACGAAATACAACAACTTTCTCTTTGAAGAGCATTGTCACGCTAACAATTTTCCTTGTTTACCTAATCATCTCCGTTTTATTGTACAAACAAATGGTAAACGTTCTTCGAGTCCTCAATAATGGAGGATCTTGAAAAGATTACTTTGTAAAAGTACGCGCTGTTCGTAACAATGTCTAAGTTCCAGTAGAAATGTATTCTAGAAATAATTGAAAACACAATTTTAGTCTTGCCTGGTATTTTTAAATTAGCTGTCATACTCGTTTTGTCACTATGGCAATACGACCTTGTCACATACTGGAATCAGTTATGTATCGCTGCCATTCGGCTCTGCGTTGATGAATCAGTCAGCCAGGACACTTGCATTGTACCCCACCCTCCCCGACTAGACGCACGCTTCTTTTTGCCTCCCAGGCTAGAAATGCTTAGAATTATACTGGAGTCAGTTATGTAACGCTGCCATACATGACCCAAAAAATTTTTATTAAGCTATGAGCTTCATCACATCTGATATTTGAGTAATTCTAAGCATTTCTAGCCTGAAGTGGGGGGGAGGGTGGGGTATAAAGACGGCCGCCACCCGTCATCTTTAAAAAAAATCTACTCTGATCCAAAGAGCATATAATCACTACGTTTTAAGAGTCGGCACTCTCGAACAATCCTCGAACCGAATTATGAACGTACATATCCCAACACACCAAATACAGGCTTAAAGATCTCGCATCCAGGCCATAATTGTTAAAAAAAGAAAAACCACACAATACTACCAACACAAAAAAAACAACGCTAGGGCTCGACACTTCCAGTACCTACTGTTTATCGATATCGATAAATGTGCGATACGTGCTGCTGTATTTACCTACTGTACTACCTATTAATAAAATAAAAGAACATTATATATATACAGGGTGATTCAGGAGACGTGAGCAGGACTAAGACTGCGCATTTCATAAATTATAAGCAACTGTTTCGTATCAGTATTAGTGAGGTTAACGTTAATTTTCTAGTCGTGTTGAAAAAAAGAAGTTATTAATTTATTTACGACGTGCATGGTAACCCTACAGTTAGAATACTAAACTACCGGTATTCTGTTTCAAATTGAATGTCATCACGGTCTGGTTACTTTTGAAAACTCGTATGTCACTCAAGTTTGACAGTTTATTTTCTTCATAATCAATATGCTGTTATTGCGGTTAAAGAGGTTTTGTGTTTATTAATTAGATCTTGTAGGGTGACCATGATTGCAGAGAATAAAATTTTCCCTCGCCAAAAATTAAAAAAAATAGAAAAAATTGTGCTTGTTTCACCTAAATACGACGGTGATCGATCAATTATCAGTTACTGAGTGTGCAGGATTAGTCCTGCTCACGTCTCATGAATCACCCTGTATAAACAATTTTATTTTACATGATAAAAATAACATAGTTTATTATTCAAGTAGGCATATTACAATATGCTGAATTCGCGCGCATTCTTTTTTAATCTGGTCCCTTTTTATTGAAGGCACTGGATGGAGAATGATTTCCACAAATGAACTTGTTTCCATTCAGCTTTTGAATAGGTAAATAAATACGCCAAATCCTCATTTCCTTTTCCTCAGCTTTGCCCATAATCGACATCTGAAATAAAGAGATTATCGATAAAATTGGTCGTACACTATTCGTGTCATAAGTTACTTAGTTTTTTACTTAAAAATACTTTATTCACAAAATATTTTCGTTTTAATCATGGATTGTACACGACTAAAACTAATTAAATTAGTAACTGTTAACGACTCAAAGTAAAAAATGAAAATATTGCATACAAACATCAGTTTACCGACCTGTTCGGATCAAGTTGGAAATTTGGCCAAAAATGCGTCAGTAGTTAGTCTTCTTACACACCCACTACAAACTTCACATTTCCTTAAAGATTTGGCCCCCATTTAAATAACAGCTAAAGTTATTTTACCAATTACAATAAAAAATAACCACGTATTTTCACGTTCACGACAATTCAAATGACGTTTGACGTTTTACTACCAATCATACCAACCTAAAGAAAAGTAAGTATAATACGTCTATGTTAAAAGCAAGTATGGTATGTGCCACCAAAATGCAACAGCAGTCATTTTAATTCGATAAGATTATTTCTATGCCTCAATGTTGGTAACAAGGGCTTTCATAATTTATCAAAGTATGGGGTGTCGATGGGCTGCTCTGATCCTGGTGGGTACTAGGGCAAGTTTGGTATCATTTTCGTATAAACCAAAGACGTATAATTCATTGCTGATATTTGTTTTTTCAATTTCATAGTAATTTTACAAGAAAAACGTAAAAAGGTTAAAAATTTGGTTGGAGATTTTTGCTACGCGGAGCCGAAACTACAAAAGATAGAAAGTTGAAATTTGCACACTAGATTACATTTATAAAGTGTACAAGAGATAAGAAGCGATTTTGAGAAATTCAACCCCTAAGGGGGTTAAAAAGGGGATGAAAGTTTGTATGGGGTTCAAGTTTTATTTTAAGCTAGGAATTTGAAACTTCGTAAAACGATATATTATTAAAATACAAGAAAACTAATTTCAGCGTTTTTGAAAATTCATCCCCTAAGATGGTGAAAAAGGAGTAGAAAGTTTGTATGGATATCAAAAAAAATTTCGAACGCGGGACTTGAATCTTTGTATTTGGGGATATTATTAAAAGACAGGAAAAGTAATTTCAGCGTTTTGTAAAATTCATCCCCTAACAGGGTTAAAAAGGGGTTGAAAGTTTGAATCCATTACAAATCCGAGTAGACACATTTCTTATTGCCTCCCAGGCTTGAAATGCTTAGAATTACTCAAGGAACATATGTGATGAAGCTCATAGCTTAATAAAAAATTTTTGGGTCAACTTTATAACTGCTTCCGCTATTACTCATATATCAGATGTGATGAAGCTCATAGCTTAATAAATTTTTTTGGGTCAACTTTATAACTGCTTCCGCTAACAGTGACAATAGCAATTCTGTACCTACAGAATGGGTAGGAAATTAAATCCTTTGACTGTACCTTCCGTATGAGTCACTTAACTTCAAACTTGGGTAAATCCGACTGTCAGATTATGCGATTTTTTCACTACGACGTAACATTATCCCTTAAATTGTATGAGACAAGTATTTCCCATTGGTAATTTCCATTCCTCCATCTAATTAAAATACGAAGTACAAGCGCAGACAGCTTTAATTCAGTGCGCAGACAGACTAAACACCCATTATCGGTTCACCGCTTCTTGCCACTGAAGCAAAACATAATAGCTACAGTGTTATCCAGACAGTCTCTACTCTCTACCCTATCTGGATAGCACTATAGCTCCTCTGGGAGCCTGTCCAAGGTGAAAACTCCTAAGGGACTTATAGCTTTTTTTTCACAATCCATAACTCCCGCGGGAACAATATAGGCCTTCCTCCTTCAGTACACTTGCATGAAATAAGGTATTTCTCCAGCAAGTGCGATGAAAAAGTAATTTACAGCCGTATTCGAACATTGAGATACGTCAAATACTAGATATTGAAACGATATGGATTAGATATGCAGTGTCAAACAAGTGTTAAAATTGACATTTCTTCAAACAAAAACGTCACTTTTGACACTTGTTTGACACTGACATAGATATTCCATATCTTTTCAATATCTGGTATTTGACGTATCTCATTGTTCGAATACGGCAGTTAATCAAAAAGGAGGTAACCTATCCCTTTATGCGGATAACGTTTCGATCAGGAAATTAGCCTTTATAGCCCTTAACTTTGGATGTGTCCACAAACGAATACTTACTTGGTTAAACATTACATTCCAGTTTCCAAACCCTTGTAACGATGCCAGAATTGACATAAATTAAGCGTCGGACCCGAAATTACAAAATTAACATAACCGCCCACTTGCCATGACAGGTTATTGACAGCCCCCTGTAATGGAAGTTACGGATGAAACTTTGCACGTATTCGTAACTGTCAAAACATTATAAACAATGTAGTTTGGGTGGCCTTACAAAGTGACAATCATTTATAGAAAACGCCACGCAAAACTTAAACAATGTATGGAAATGATAAGGACCCCTATTCGACAAGCGACGTTTGACGTATCGTGTTGATCTACCGTTGATGTAGAAAAAGTCATAAGTTCGCGAATACGTACAATGTCAAAATTTGACATTAACAATCCACAGTTAGGGTGACAAGCATACCAAACCGAACCACCCTTAGTTTAGAGTTGAGTTTTGGTTGTGCCAAATGATATTATCCACCGTTGATGGAATCAACACTTAGTATGCAATAAAATCAACTGTTGATTTGACGTGGATGCGAAATCTGACAGTTGTACATGTCGAATTAGGCCCAGATTTCCACCAGAGATGTCCGAGGATGCGTAGCGAGAGATGTGTTTGTTAAGATCCAATAGAATAACTTCATTTACCTATTCTCGCTCGCAGGTCTAGTGGACGATATTCTATTGTTTGTAACTGTTACAATTACAATTGTTATAACTGTTAATTGAGACTTAAGGATGACTCACGTAAAGGCTCCTCTACACGATGGGCCAACGCCGGCCACTCCAAGGGACGCATATATGCATTAAAGGGAGCAAGTGATATTGCTATCTCATTCTACCGCATGGCTGCGTCCCTTGGAGTGACCGGCGCTGGCCCATCGTGTAGAGGAGCCATTACACCGGGCCGTGTCCGAACCAGAGCTTCCGGCGCATAATTTTCTAAGGAAAGCATCACGTGATCGCCTGTCCTAGTCTAGCGTGAGTCATTCTTTAATTACAAACAATGTAGTTTAGGCCTAACTTTGTAAGTGAAAATCGTTTTTAGTAAACGCTAATCAAAACTTAAACAATGTATAAAAATGGCATTTTATTTTTTAATATTTTTACAAGAAAAATTATATCTGCGTTTTTGTAATTTCATTCTCAAATGTGAAAAAAGGGTTGAAAATTGGTATGAGGAAAGATTTTTTTATTATTAAAAAATTAAAAAAAGGACTTGAAACTGTAGAAAGGCACAATATTAGAAAACAAAAAAAATATACTACCGTTTTTGAAAATAATTGATCTACAACTGTTTTTGGAAATTCATTTCCTGAAGTATTGAACAGAGGGTTGAAACTTTAAAGTTTGTGTCATGAATTGATTGATTTTTTTTAGTGAAAGTTTAGAAACTTCCAAAGACACGATATTAGAGTCAATATAAAATTGTACACGAACGAAGTCGTGAGAAACAGCTAGTATTGTTATAAAACGAAATCAAACAAAGAACCGTATTATGTAGATTACGATTGTATCAAAGGATTTGCATGATATAGAAGGTAGATAGAAAAGGACGGCTCGATAATGCAAATAAGACAAGCGACATTATATTAGTACGCAGAGAACCACAGACGGGGCAGTAAGATAAGGAAAAAACCATTGAGGGTTCCGCCAGAGCGACATTTCCTCCGTGGGTTTTGATGCTAGAGCAATGTTTTTTTCAACACAGATTAATATTGTCGGATCTATATCTGAATCCCTAAAGTCTTTTCTCCTATCTTTGCATTCCCTAATATTGTTTGTCATAATGATCAGTTGTCCTAACACTAAAAACCCTAATTTTGGTTTCCCTAATTATTGATTTTATCCTAATGTTATTAAGCATATTTTCTTTTTTGCGAGGGTCGCAGTTCTAACCCTAACCTAACCTACTTTTGTGGCAGCAAGTTCTAAAACCTAACCATTTTTCAGAACCTTGCATTATGGAAAATTCGACAATTGATTGTTAGGGCATGTGCCCATTAGGACAAACCAGTTAGGGCAAGTGACTTTAGGACAAACGTTGTTAGGGATTCAGAATGACACCCAATATTGTCAATGATGATGAGAATTTACGCTTGCAAAATTACTCTTTTCCTCTCTCAACCACAGCAAAAGACAATGTGATAAAATCCCGCCGCCGCCCAAATCAAATACGCCATCAATAATTCAAGGAAACAACAGAATTAGCGGCTCGAACGGTAGCCCGAGGACCCTTGAAGGCAATAAACAGTTGTATTCTGATCGCTATTGTATATATCGACCTAAGAAAACCAGTTTTATTTGACCTCACGTCTCTTGACGTTTGATTTTGGTTACTGGCAACACCTCTTTATTTGCAGTATTTATTCTTAAATAAATTTAAAAATCAAAAACTCAAAAGCGATTTTTCTGCTTTCGGATGTTATTGAGAAAATGTCACGTTGACACCATGCACAGAATTGAAAGGTTTTTTTCAATGCACAAAGTTTGCCACTGCCGGCGCCTAGTAATGAAGCGCGCGGAGCGCCCCATACATCGGTCTGCGACCGACTCTTTTGGCATGAGGGCACCAAAGGCGCCCGGCATTGAAGCGCGCGCAACAGGCCCCATACGTCGGGCTACGCCAGACTCTTCCAGCATGAGGGCGCTGACATGCTGATGAGAAGTTACGCTCGCAAAATTAATACTTGTTCTTTTCAGATTCTAAGTTCTTGTGACTTTTAATCGGTTTATGAGTCTTCTGGAGAAACTTAACTTTACGGAGACCATGCTTATTCATATGTGTGGTAATCAATAACCGTGGGATCAAACCTCGGTTAGTGTACAGAGCAGAAAAAAATTATCCTTCCGTTCCGTTCCGTTTACCATTTCGTTATCCTTATTATACTAGTTTCTGATGAGACAATTTGCCCGAAAACAGGAATAACATTGGAATCCTCTTTTACGAGAGCTCAATCCGCTTCGACAGAACATTATTATTTTCAGATCCGTTTATTCATTGGGCTGCGGGAAATGTGTTTTGTGCTCAAGGCTGTAATTCACTAAGTTATCTTGTGTTGTAGGCGGTATATTTCCTATTTTTAGGGTTCCGTACTTCAAAAGGAAAAAACGGAACCCTTATAGGATCACTCGTGCGCTCGGCTCGTGCGTCTGTCTGTCTGTCCATCTGTCACAGGCTATTTTGTCGGAAACTACTGGACCAATTAAGTTAAAATTTGGTACACATATGTAAATTAGTAACCCAAAGATGGACACATTTTTTTATAATTTGAAAATACATAGTTTCGAAGTTATTTATGAAAATAGCCAAAAAATGACCATTCCCCCCACTTTATCTCGGAAACTACTGGGTCTAAAATTTTGAAAAAAATACACAAAATTGTTCTTTCTAATAGATGACAGGAAAACCTATTACAAATGTGCAGTCAAGCGTGAGTCGGACTTATGTACGGAACCCTAGAAACGCGAGTCCGACTCGCACTTGGCCGGTATTTTTAGAAGAAAACCTTTGTGATAATTTTCGCCTTGATTATTAATATACCCACATAAATTTATTTATTATTGAGAACCGGTTCGCGTACCATTTCAAACACAAACTTGTATTGTTGAAGAATAACTATGATGATGATGATGATTAATCCCTGCCGCTTATTTTGTCTTCGCTCTACACGACAGAGAGCCTACCGCGAACTACGTTCGACGTTTTGCCTGCCTTGTCACACTTACGTACGAGTTTACTAGTGCGAAAGAGAGGCAAGACTTCGAACGTGGTTCGCGGTAGGCCCTCAGATTTGCACCCTCGCCATCATAATCATCATCATCATCATAATCACCACTCACCTCTCAGATGATTGGCAGTCCTTAACCGTGCGTTTCTCTAGAAACTTCCTGTCTCGCACAGCTAAACTATGGACTGAACTGTCGCATGCTGTATTTCCGGACCGATACGACCTTCAAATATTCTAGAAAAGAGCATACGTATACTACCATTTTAGACCGGCATCGGACTTAACCCCTCTGGTGTTGCGGATGATCATTGGCGACGGTAATCGCTCACCATCAGGTGAAAAAGATGGTAAGGGAGACCGAGGTGAGTTGTGACAGAGGAGAGTTGTGACATCGTTCATTTTTTGGATTCTTTTTACTAAAAACAAGGTCGCATAGCGCGCGTTTTTTAGTTCAAGTTACGAGCTAACAATGGCACACTGTTGCGAGCTCCCTAACAGTCATTAGATTCCAAAAAATCGACAATGTCTCAACTCTCATCTGTCAAAACCCATCTCGGTCTCCCCTACATATGAACATTACAAGTTATATAAAAGCCTGTAAAATGGATCATATAATCCTCATTTTGGTCCACTGAGTTCCCTGGCGACGGATAAGGAACCTAATAACATAATCTTCTTAAGGATTTCATTTTAGTCGTAGGTAAAATCACGTACTTAATCCGATACAAACGAAATATACTTACTAAAGGAATAAATCATTTCAAATAATTCATCGTCGTAGAAAAAAGCATCTTTGCACTTTTGTAGCACAATAGCACAGTCGCCATCAGATATATCGGAGCGGCCAAGGTGCTCACAAATATCTGAACACGCCTCTATTGTCAAGGCGTTAGAGTGCGTGTTCAGATATTGTGAACACCTTGGCCGCTCGGATATATCTGATGGCGACTGTACATTGTGTCACAAGGGAGCAAAATGACATTTACGGCGCGGGTGTACATTGAATCCTAAACGAAGCGAAGGATTTTAAAATGGAATCCCGAGCGTATAGTAATTTCACTCGAAACCTAGTAATTAAACTTTACGAGTAAAATACTTGAAAATCAAATCAAGGTGCAAATATCGTTGCCAATAATTGATAAGTACTCCGGGCATCTCTCCATCCCATTTACGGTAATTTCAACTCTACTGGTAAGAGCTAAAATTGATTTTCGATTGAAGCTTGCAACCTTACAGTTGGAAACACTTTTAACTGAAATACCACTCTATTGCGACGAGTTAAAGTTGCTTTTCATTTACAGCTAGTAATCTTAAGGTTGGCTAACCGTTTAAAGGGAATACAACTTTATTGCCAAGTGGTAGAGTTAGTTTTTGCTTGCACGTAGATGTAGGGTTGGCACTTGTCAATTCTATTAGGAACCTTTCGGTTTTGAGTTTGAATGTGTCAAGATGTTAACATGGGTAGAAGGTTCGCTTTCAGACATCTTGCTACGGTAAATGGGTTTTATTTGGTTTGCGGAGTAATTGACTGAGCGTTGCCGAAGGTCTCCGTTTCAGCTTTAGTATGTCCGGATCTTCTCCTCTGCAGGGGGCTGATTTTTGAATTTCGATCGCTCGATTTAGTCACTCGAAAATCGGTGGAAAACGGCGAAATGCTGATTTTAGTAATAGGTACGAGCGATAGAAATTTGGAATCTAGTGGCATTGACCACTCGATTTCAATTCTATTAGTAGAATTTAAATGCCTAGTAGGTACTGGAGATATTATTGAACGAAATACACGAAATAGAGCGATCGAAATTCAAAATCGGCCCCCAGGTCGAGTTTGTCAACCAATTCTCGGAAATTTTGTAAGCAGGCTCGGAAGTTAGACAGAATTTTTCAGTCGCATCGTTTTTTTTGGAAAGAACAGGCATCCATAAGCGCCGGTAACAGCTTCCCATCAGACAGACCGTATGTTTATTCGTCACAAATGTTGATAGTATAAAAATAGTATCGAAATTGGATGTCGGGTAGTTATCAAACAACCATGAATTAGAATTATAATTAGAGTCGGACTAAAAAAGTCTGCAGCGGATTTGAAAGCCCACGCAGTGCAAGTGTTATTTACACATCATAATTTCATAGAAGTTTGACGTTTAAAATGACACTCGCACTGCGTGGGCTATCAAATCCGCTGCAGACTATTCTTGGTCTAACTCGAGGTATGTTCCAAGCCATAGTTATTATGTGTAAGAGAACGCTCATATCATAATCATTAAGAGTCTGTGGAGCCCTTTATGGTCGGTATGTCCTCGGTGCTTGTACGGCAATATAAGCCGGACTACGTCGCATAGACTCCGCATTTAAACATTACTTTTTTACTAAAACGTGTATATCTATAGACATAGCATAGCCCATCTATTAGCATAGGTAGTTTTAGGTACCTAACTGTAATTGATCTGTAAGGGTAGCTATTCAACACGTTATCGCCATTAAACCTAACGAACGTATCGTTGTGGCGGTGACGTCAGCGACATATTACACCCACACACCTCATTATTGAGGTTTTTGTTTCACGAGGTACTTACTCTTCGAGGTATAGGTATATAATGTGGGATTATGTGGGTCATTACTTAACAACTTTTCTTACGGGATTTGTTTTTGCACTTGACTGTAGGTAGGGGTCCCTTTGTTTTCCATAAAGTTTTAAGTCATAATGTATTGTTTGTCATATTATCGTTAGTCATAAAACTGAAACCGTTAACTTTTCAGGATTTTCGTAGGGTTATTTTATAGATAGGTTAGGTTAGGTTAGATTAAACGGTAAGAAGGGTGACGCCGGTGTGGCTTTTAGTGGGTATACCTCCTCTCCCCCTCTCAACATGAGAGGGCGGTTGCAGGAGGGAGTCCCACATATCCCCCATGGCTCCCCAGGCCGGGGGAATGCGTAACGCATTTTTCCACTCCGTCAACAAAAAAAAAAAAAGATTTGTTTTATGGCAATCCTGAAAAGTTACGCGTTTCTGAGAAAAACCAATTATGACTAACGAAAATTCGGACAAACAATACATTATGACTTAAAACTATTTGGGAAACAATAGAGAGCCCTGTAGGTACAGTCAGCAGCAATTGTTGCTAAGCGGGCGAGGCGAGGTGTTCAAAATGATCTTGACGCGACTTATTAAGAAAATAAGAGTGCGTCAAGGTAAATTTGAACACTTCGCCCGCTTAGCAACTTCTGCTGCTGACTGTACCATTATATCAGCTCCATTTTAGCATATTATTGCATTGTCCGAAAATAGATAGATATATATATTACGGCTCTAACGATTTAGATGAAATTTGCTATATGGGGGTTTTCGGGGGCGAAAAATCGATCTAGCTAGGTCTTATGTCTGGGAAAACGCGCATTTATGAGTTTTTTATGTTTTCCCAGCAAAGCACGGCCTCCCAGATATTGTAATTTAAGTCACAAGATTTAAAGCACACACACACACACACACAAACATATTTTTGTACACGCAGTGAAGCTTAATAAAAGTGTGTAAATAAGTTTATAATTGTAATTTTCAAAGTTTTTAATTCTTCATCTCCTTGTATATTATACAGTTATTGGTCCAAGCAAATTGCTTACGCTTAAGAATTTTCATCAAAGCTCGAGCTCATTTATGTTGTATAATGGAACTTCTATTACAAAGATCACTTGTCAACTAGATAAAGCATGTTAATTACTCGAAGTTACTTCAATATTTTCTTCCTATACTTGCGCTCACACATGCAACCGCTCGCAATAAAAAATAAATGTATTAATTTTAAAGGCCAGTCAAATATTACAAAATAATATACTAAAACGTAATTTAGAACTTCATTTTGGTACAATGTTCTAAACTGCTTAAGGGAGATACAGGATACTTTAGTACACTTTAGTCTCCCGTGTCTCCCTTCAGTAATGAAAAAAAAGTTGTGCTTTGAAAATTTTGAAAATTTAGACTTTTTAGCATAGACTCACGATATGAAATCTTTTTATAAGAGTGACTTTTTAACTTGAGAATCAAGCGGTTCCATTTTATGAAAGCTAACAAGCATTCATGAAGTGTGAAGTCACAATTCCTTAAAATTATTATGCAAGTATGATACGTAACCGTTAAAATTTATTCATGCTAAGAATTGAAATGAATTGAAAATCTTTATTTTCAGGCAACTATCCGCCCATAGATAAATACCTTAAAACTAGCATACATATTATACAATATATCTAAAAAACTAAAACACACTATACTTAGCTGCAAAACACTTCGCAACCCCGCTGTGTCCGGAGCCGGCCGCGAAACCGCCGGAACTTGACACCCCTCGGCCAAGTATTGCGGAGTCTATCTATTGAGCTCTAAAGCGAACTGTCTTAAGTTCCGACAAGATGTTGACAAAAGCCCCAAGTTTGTGATTTAAGCTCTCGAGTGTCGATTAGCGTATCTTCCTAATTATCCAACGTCTTCGCGCACTATAGGTAGATGAAGTTTCACACAAACACAAACGTCACTTTTGACACTGACATATCTAATCCATATCGTAGAGTCTGGCTAGCCAAAAATTGTTGACAGATATTTCGTTGTTGTATCACCAATTGTCTATGATTTGAAAAAAAGCTAAAAGTCAGTTGTCGATTTATGTCATTCATTCAAATTGTTTGCGGTTTTTATGGGGTTTATTTTAAATAATATTAATAATTTCTATGCTGAGTGAGGTTCACAAACTATTATTTAAGCTCGTAAATAATTACGACAATGTGCGAAGTCGACGTGTAGCGTTGTATAATGAAAAAGTGCAATGTTTACAACTTCTAACCAAATGTAAACAAAATACGAGGTTGGTGCTCTATAAATATTTTGATACTTTAAGTACTAGTTCTAACATTTGCCGATTACTTTGATTAAGTACGTGAATTTATTAATGCCTGAATCTCATAAATAGGACAAGTGTATAAAGAAACGGATAAATTAAAAGTTCTGAAAAATATCTATAAAATCTAAATATTGGAACGTAAACATGTGTGTTTGTCGTTGACTGTACTTTAAATAGTGGTAGAAATTATGTGAGCTGACTTTGAGTGCACTTAAACGTTTATTTAGCTTATTTCCTTAGGTACCTTATTTGTGCACAGAATATCAAAGATATTGTCTAGTATCAAAACTATAATTCCTACTACACAAAGTGTGACCAGCCCAAGATTTTTTGAATTTCCCGCCAATAATTTAGGTAAAATTTCAGTAGCCAGACTCTATCTAGTCGTATAATATAATATTTGACGTATCTTAAAGTTCGGTTCGGGCCGTTCAGTGGCCCACTGATTACCAGTCCGCCGGACGATATCGGCCTGTCAGTTACAGGGTTGTCAACTCCAATTTTTTTTTACCCCTGAGCTCAACTTAAAAACCCCTAAAACTGTACTATTATTTTGGAAAACCCACTAAATAAAAAATAAAAGAAATTATTATAGATTTTCCAAATTTTGAACATTATTATGATTTTCAACCTGTTCCGACATTTTAATGATCATACATATGAACGTTATACATAGATGGTCAAGAAAATCTTGTCAGTAGAAAAAGGCGCGAAATTCAATTTTTATATGAGACGATATCCCTTCGCGCCTACATTTTTTCAAATTAGCCGCACTTTTCTACTCTAAAAAAAACCCTAAAAAAATCACTAAAAATATTTAGCCCCTAAAAAAACCCCTAGATGGTTTAATTCCCCCTAAATGTAGTGGTAAAACCACTAAGTTGGCATCCCTGGTCAGTTAAACGCAAAATTTGACAGCTCCGAACAACTGACAGGCTGAATTGATGTCGTCCTGCGAACTGGTAATCTGTGGGCCCCTTTAGACGTGGAACGAGTGGCCTTGCGATTAATTACTTTAAGTATGGTCGATTGGTAATGGACGGGTTTTATATTTTATGGCATATCGGCACTACTTTGAAAAAAACTCGTATCTTATTTTGTCAATCAAAAGAAAACACGTATGTTGACGTGTATGTTTTTACCATATTAATCAATCAATCAATCAATCAATCAATCAATCAATCAATCAATCAATCAATCAATCAATCAATCAATCAATCAATCAATCAATCAATCAATCAATCAATCAATCAATCAATCAATCAATCAATCAATCAATCAATCAATCAATCAATCAATCAATCAATCAATCAATCAATCAATCAATCAATCAATCAATCAATCAATCAATCAATCAATCAATCAATCAATCAATCAATCAATCAATCAATCAATCAATCAATCAATCAATCAATCAATCAATCAATCAATCAATCAATCAATCAATCAATCAATCAATCAATCAATCAATCAATCAATGTGGTAGAGTAGACCAAGAAAAGTCTGCATATATTTTGACAGCCCTCGCAGTGCCAGTGTTATATATAGGAAAGTCATTTTCATAGAAGTTTGATGTTTTAAATAACACATGCACTGCGTTAACACACACAAAAAGTTGCCCGCATTTTGAGAACTATTCGCAGTGGGCCCTCAGTTCACATTCATCATCATCATCATCTCAGCCATAAGACGTCCACTGCTGAACATAGGCCTCCCCCTTGGACCTCCATTCGTACCGGTTGGAAGCGACCCGCATCCAGCGTCTTCCGGCGGCCTTAACAAGGTCGTCTGTCCACCTTGTGGATGGACGTGCTACGCTGCGCTTGCTAGTCCGTGGTCTCCACTCACTTTTCGACCCCATCGGCCATCTTAGCGCGCAATGTGGCCTGGATCTTAACATTACACAACGTTAACATCTCGTTTCACGGTAAATCGAAACCTAGTACTATCGCCCACACTGTTAACTGTCCATCGGTGGACCTTATTCCAAAAGGCATAAGGTCCACAATTGGACAGTTAAGAGTGTTGCTGTTTGAAGCATCGTGGGAAAGCACAAGTGTTGGATCCATTTCCTAACGCTCTTACTTTATTGTATTCGTTGCGATTATATTTCACGTCTAATATTGGCGGTGTAATGTTTACTTATCTTATCACGTGTTATGTCTACCGTTAGAAAGTAACAGGTATACATATTGTTGAATGCATGTACAGTCAGCTGCTAGGATAACTGGACGTTTTTCTAAACCACGGGGGCAATGTTGCCATCAAAATGACGGAATGCCTCCAATTCCCGTTTTAGTTCATTAAAGATAAAGATAAAAAAGAGAACAGGGTGTCCCCGATGTCAAAAATTGTTATTATCATGTAACCACGCTTCTCTCGACGTCAAAATATAATGGCTCCTCTACACGATGGGCCAACGCTAGCCACTCCAAGGGACGCATTTATGCGTTAGAGGGAGCAAGTGATATTGCTATCTCATTCTACCGCATGGCTGCGTCCCTTGGAGTGGCCGATGCTGGGCCATCGTGTAGAGGAGCCATAATAGAAAATTGACGCAACCATTGCCGACCAACCTCACCGTAAATTGGCTTATAATGTCTTATTCTACTATTTAACTCATCATCATATCTGCCAGAGGACATCCACTGCTGAACATACACGGAAAAAAATAAGCACTAGCAAAGTACCAATTTGGCTTCGTTAAAATTTATTTAGTTGAATACAACCAAGCCTTATTTAAAATACGGATTAAAGCTTTGTAATTGACAAACAAGCAATTATTGTTAAACGTTCTTGGTTGTTTTAACCAAGTACTAATTTGTTTTCAAATAAGTGTCTTAGTCAATATAAACGCGTGTTGTTTACTTTTAATAAATTTAATTGCAGAATTTTAACAACTTACGGTTACCTAGTTGACTTCTTTGATTTTTAACAACGAACTTTGCAGGCTCCCTCGGAGCTAAGTCACTCGGTTGTAGACAGCAAAAACTTATTTATTTCTAGCCATTTCATTTTCTCAGTGTAGGCCTCCCCCAAAGCGTGCCACAATGACCGGTCTTGCGCCACCCGCATCCAGCGGCCTCCCGCGACCTTTACCAGGTCATCAGTCCACCCACGCTGCGCCTCCCGGTACGTGGTCGCCACTCGAGAACCTATCCATCCCAATGGCCATCGGTTATAGGGGCAATGTGCCCCGCCCACTGCCACTTAAGTTTAGCGATTCGGAGGGCTACATCAGTTACTTTGGTTCTGCTGCGGATGGCCTCATTTCTGATGCGACTATTATTATGTTGTATTACTTACTTACTTCGCTGGCTCAGCGACCAGAAGTGGATCTTGCCCTCCGACACTAGATTTCGCCATTCATTCCTTTCCTGTGCGATCTGACGCCATTCAGCCGCTTGTATGCCACACAGGTCTTTCTGGACCTCGTCGATCCATCGGTACCTAGGCCTTCCGACCGGACGTCTCCCAGTTGGTCGCACCATTATTATGTTGTATTAAACTATATTTTCCTTTGTTTCAGGGGACCAACCTACCAGAAACAGCGACCTATACAATAACCTATTATTTTAGTCCGAGCCCTATACACCTGACACTGATCCTTTACCCTCCACTCCAGTCCTTGGATAATGGTCGTGGAAGGCATGACTGCACCTGACATTTAATAGGTGAGTGATCAAATATTCGGACGAATAAAGACGTCACTATCGGCGCGATTCGGAAAATGAATTAGAGATGCACTAGATATGAAATAGTAAAGATATGTGACGTTCCACGGCAAAAGGTACCTTATGGCAGCTAATTAGCGCTTACGCTATTATTAACGCCGCTCCAATATTCAGCCGGGACAATGGTACCTTTTGCCGTGGAACGTCACATATCTTTACTATTTCATATCTAGTGAATCTCTAATTCAATTCCCGAATCGCGCCGTATGGTATCTAAGTATTTGTAGGCGCAATGTAACCAAAGCAGACCAAACTTGACCAAAGCAATAGATTAGACTTATACCACAGAAACAGAATAAATAATAGTACTAGATACAGAAGACTCACTCTCTAAGAAAACGCGTTTGTTAAGGCTCATTTAGACGGTGCGAGAACTCGCATGCGAGTTTCATTACATTGCGGTATTTGATTGGTCGGATGAATTGGATGTAACCAATAGTCCTCAATGTAACTAAAATCGCATACGAGTTCGCGCGTCATCTAAATCAGCCCTTACGATCAGGACAGATATAACCGCTACGTGGCGACAGCGCCACGCGCGGCTTATGGCAAGCCACCTAAATTGGTTTGGAACGGATGTACCTGTAGCAAAGCGACGAAATCGCGGAGTGAGCCACACCTGCTCATATATATGATGGCTTAACGAGAGGCTTTCGACGAGGGTGTACAACCAACATTACAGTCAGCTGCAATTACTTAAATATTAACAAAAAAAAACGTATCGTCTTGGGTCGTCCCATTCGTTTATCGTCAAGTTCTTAAATTAGCCCTATTCTGCTTTCGTCACTCATTCGTTACAATCGTCGGTGGCTTTCAATGTAGAATGAGTGACGAAAGTAGAATAGGACTAATTTAAGAACTTAGCGAAAAACGAATGGGACGACCCAAGACGATACCAAAAAAACTAGAAAGTGCAATATTTTTCACATCGAAAAATTTAAGACGATTGTCATATTTTTGTATGAATCAGATTTTTTTATTTGTGAAAACATAGGTACAGTACGTACAGTCACCTGCAATAATATGTTACTCTTATTATTTATTGTTTTTTCGTTTTAGTGATTTTTTTCACATATACTTATTTAAGTAAAGAAAAAGATTTTATTAAAATGTAAAAGAGTAGAGAAAAATTAAGTAGTAAAATAAACGGCCGAATAAATTTTATTAGACGTCTTGTTAAAGTAAGAAAATAAATGAGGTGAAGTAATGAATGAATGAACATCTGCCCAATAAAACTGAATTAAATGTAACATTTACACGTTCTCGTTGGAATGTTTACATTACGTTTTATGCGTACAGTGTTTCTTTAGAACTAATCAAACTGTTATGCTGGCTGTACACATTCGTCGCGAGACCTCGAGACAGACCGATTACGACTGCCGTATTCGAACATCAAGATATTCACAAGAGACGACACGTACTAGATCCATTCTAGATACGTTATAGTTTAGATATCAACTAGTTCTCTTTTGCAGCGCAATTCGGGCAACCAATGTCACTTATACGTTAGATAGAGTAAGATATCTATTAGATGTGAATTAGATCTCTAAGTCATATCCTGTGGAAATCGTTTAAGAGAATCTCCAGAATCGCGCAAATGTCAAATTTGACAGGTGAAATCTTAAACATATCGTTATCGTATCTTGGTGATGTCTAAAAGATGTCTAATAGATGTCTATTTCATAATCCGAATCGGGCCCCGAGTCTATACATACTGCTTCCTTCTCGTTTCGCTCTTACTCGTCTCGCCTCGCTCTTCTCCGATTGTAGTAGTAGTAAACTCTTTATTGTACAAAAAAACATATTAAAGATAACATAAAATTAGTAATAAGTAGGTACAAAGGCGAACTTATCCCCATTGGGACTGGGTCGAGTTTCTGACGAGATTCTTGGCGAGAAGCTTCCGACGGCGTGTGTAAAGCCAGCATTACAGTCAACTGCAATTACTTAAATATTAACCAAAAAAACTAGAAAGTACAAAAATGTTTCACATCGATAAATTTGAGAGGCTTCTCATATTTTTGTATGAATTAGAATCAGATTTTTTTATTTGTGAAAACATGATGGGTACAGTATGTAGTGTACACACAGTACCTACAGTAGACAGTATTTTTGGCTATCCCCCCATACTCTAACCCCCTTATTTACAAGCCTCAATAATTTAATTTATGCATGTTTCATTATTTTATAACAAATAGATACACAACTAGAACGTAATTGTACGGTCCGTACAAAGGTTAACATTTCGCCCGTCAGCACTTTCCGTCACATAGCATATACTTATTACCTATTTTAAGACAGTACATGCCCGACCGCCGCGGAGTGTATTCATTAAGCCGCTTATAGTATCAATTTATCATATTATCAATAAATCGTTATTTCGGTGGAAACTGCAGTGTTATCATTATCAACTATCATCTCAAGACTGTACGAGGCGCATCCCGTACATCTTTTTGGTCCTTCGAGCCGGATCAGTGCACAACCCTATACCTGTAGCTCTACTATCAGTTGGCAGAGTATTTTTCACTTACACTCGGTGAATAAACGTGCCGTGTGTCACGTTTTACGTTTCTTTACGGTCTTATGTACCTAACTTCACTCCACTCCAAACGATGCTGTCCCTTTCTAAGTATACTAAAAAACAGAGCAAGAGTTATATCGGAGTTTTATACAGCGCCTCTAGGACTCACTTAAAGAACTAAATAAGAAAATTGACACATTTTCTCACGTCTACGTAATTTACTATCTATGCATCTCGCTCTCGCATATTAGTGCAAGTGAGATGCACAGAAAGTAATGTTACATATACTGATGGTAGCCGTGAAAATATGGAGGGTAGAGGTAAGGAGAATCCTTTATGACTTTATGAGAAAACTCCTTTATGCGAGAATATTTGCAAAAACTGGGCACGCTGTCAGCTATTATAATTTTTCTAAATCTCTCCAGAGTAGCGAAAAAAGAAAACCCATAAACCTAGTTTTTCATTGTATCAATACCATACTAAAAATCATGGAGAATGGAAGTTTCTCGTATTTAGAAGTGGAAAAACGTTTTCTCTTTTTGTATGGACGATTACGACGTATAGTCAGACCGTAAAAAGTCTGCAGCGATTTTGATAGCCCACGCAGTGCAAGTGTCATTTTTCTATGAAATTAATAACACTTAAGCTGCGTGGGCTATCAAATCCGCTGCAGACTTTTATTGGTACTACTATAGTATACTTTCCTCTTAAGGTTTTTGACGGAGACTTTTTCATTAATTAATTACATGGAGATTGTATTCCTTTACCTCTACCCGCCACTTAGAGCATTTAGAAAGGAGATGTCATCGCTGTCATTTTCTTTACAAAACGCGGGGACGTCAAATGTATTGCTATTTCTACATGATTTGTACGTAACGTACAAATAGCCATGTCAGTCCATACAAAAGTTTGCACAATTGTGCAAGTTTTTCGGCACAGGGGTGAGTAATATTGTCAACAAAAAAAAATAAAGAATATAGACTAGGTATCTGCCGTATTCGAACTTCAAGATATTCACAAGAGACGACACGTACTAGATCCATTCTAGATACGTTATAGTTTAGATATCAACTAGTTCTCTTTTGCAGCGCAATTCGGGCAACCAATTACGTTACTTTTACGTTAGATAGCGTAAGATATCTATTATAGTTCGTTTTTTTTAGCATTAGAAAGAACTCCGCAGAAGTAAGCGTGCAGTTTTTATCAGGCTCTTTAATTGTTAATAATTATTGAATTATCTAATGTAGCATGGTCAATACATATAATTTACTTCAAATTATTACCACTAAAAGTGCCGGATTTGGAACCACAAGCTTACTTCTGCGAAGTTCTTTCTAATGCTAAAAAAAACGAAGTATAGATGTGAATTGGATCTCTAAGTCAAATCCCGAGGAAGTCGTTCAAGAGTATCTCCAGAATCACGCCAATGTCAAATTTGACAGGTTAGATCTTAAACATATCGTTATCCTACGAGTATCTTGATGGTGATGTCTAAAAGATATCTAATAGATATCTATTTCAAAATCCGAATCGGGCCCTATGATATTTGATTTATTCGGTTGTCAATATAAAACAAATGTAGTTGTTCTTTCTTCTTGTATGAGACGCCATTACTATGTAGTCTTGCTTGAGATTAAGAAACATTATTTGGTGTTAAAACAAGCTTTTTTTTCCTGCTTGGAACCCTAATCCTAACAGTAAGCACTCAATGACCACTCCAGTTATTAAATGCTCTAAGACCAATTTTGTCACTTTGTTACTGACTCAACCTTCATTCTAATTTTTTTTAAGATTTGACGTTGCCATAGTTACGAAAATAATAAACACATCAATATTAGTAAACAATGTATAAAATAAAATATATTGTATTCAAGAAAAAAATTGCAAAAAATGATAATTACATAAACATCATTAGAGTTAAAATTATAACTTTGCGTGTTAAAAAATAGGAAGCAAAGTATATGGCGCGATTATACAGGCTACTTTAGTTTTTTAGGTAGTTTTATAATTTTAGGTTAATTTTATTCTAAGTTTGTTTTTAATTATGTTTATGGTTTTATAAAATAAAAATACTTTTGGCTACATATTTATTACCTATGATGAAAATAGTACACACATGAGAAGAAATCTTAAAATACTAAAATAGGTATATATTATATTATGGTCCGCTTCAGTCCGCATCATAACAACGGCCGTCTCCTACTGCTAAGTACTATTATCATATAGAGTGTGCGGAAAGAGAAGAGTTGTGAAATGTAGGGGAGCCCATACATTATACCTACGACTCTTCTCTTTCCGCACAGACCCTGACCTTAATAGCGATCTTAATTTTATAGTAAATGATCTCGAGTATATTTCAGTGCCAAGCGCCCCATTTCCAATACAAAATGAACCCACGCAGCGGGTTTTTGGCAATAAATGTGTTTAAACCTTATTTAAATTTTCAGATTCTAAACCACCACGAAAAGTTTTTGAAGAAAGTTTTATATTTCCTTTTACCAAATTGACATGAAAAACGATTACTTAGGTATCAAACACAAGAATTTGAACATCGGAAAATAAACTATACTTACTTATTAAAGAAAAATAAATAAACTCACAGAACATTTGTATGTTTTATTTTATGTAAGATGATAATACTTAATAAAATACGTAGGAATTTTTGCGTACATATTATAATAGGTCTTGCGGTATTCTTATATGTGTTATGTGCAGTGTGCACCCAGCAACAAAAGCAGCAGCATATCGTACCGCTCCTTGTAATGAGCCTTAATTCTTATTGCATACATGCATACGCATGCATACATGATGCCATCCGGATTTTCATGGAAATGTTGGTTCTTGCCTAAAACCAAAAACTGCTCGTAAGCAATGTGATCTTCGCAAATGTAGCAGTAGAAACAGGAAGATATGATGTCAAGTATATCTCATTACCTTTGTACTAAATCAGCCTTTTATCGAGCTATTAATTGATTTACCCCTTAAAGTTTTGCTTGAAGTTCACGTACTGTTATAAATTTATACATATTACGTTGAAAATTGCATTGATACTCGTGAAAAATCTGCGTATTTGTTGTGTTTACAAGTTGACAGAAATGTCACGTTGGAAACGCACGTATTTTTCGATAACATCTGTCACGTTTACTCGCGTAAAGTATTTACGCAGAATAATTCTGGCTCAGTTTTCATTATATAATTAGAAAGAGAGCGTTTTAGGTGTGAAGTTAGGCAAGTATGGGAAACTCGCGTAAAAACGTTTGTAACTCATGGTACAAATTGAAATTTTTAGTTCTTTACGTGACCGGTAGAGGCACTGTACAATTACTCCATACATTTTCCTTAACTTTCTCACTATCTTCACTTCTCACTGTCATTCACGGAACTCATAGTAGAGCTACTGGACCACGCCACGTGTTGACGCAACGTGACCAGGAGCTGTGACACTATCGCCGTGTGAAATATCAAAGCCGTCAGTATCAGCATTAAATATATCAAGCAACATATCAAGATTATCAAGATCAAATTTTAAGCAAGTTTGTGTGAACGTGAACTTTGTGCGATAGCGAATCGGTTAGGCGGCTTCCCACAAGCGGGTCTCACCGTCTGATTGAGAAGGCGCATATATCCACGAAGGACACTTAAACACAAATTTCCGACGGTCTTCGTTCGGAGTTGTATCATCATTATCATCGGTTGTTTAGTTATCATATCAAATTATTGGCAAAACTTCTAAAATGGAGGGACTACTAAATAAACAAAATCAACTTGCCATTGCTATTGAAAAGCTCCTTATCAATTTTAAAAAAGACGGCGCTGAACGTAAGACTCCTCAAAATATCCAAAGACGTTCAGAAACTCTAGAACAATACTGGAAGGAGTTCCAGACAAATCATGTTGCTCTCTGCGAGTTTGAAAATCAAGATTATATTTACTTTGCCGAAAATCATCATGATCGAGTATCAAGCATTTATCACGAAACTCGCAACCTTTTGCAACAGTCCCTAGCTATAGAGACAAAGTCTATTATAAGGCCCGCTACTCCCCAGTTTCACTTGAAAATGGACTGGAATCAGCCACCGGAAGAACAAGCCGGTACCTCAACCCCGCAATCTTCGGCACCCAAAACTATCGCTCAAAAGGCTGAACGCGGTAATCAAAGTAAGTTGGAAGAGATGTACCGTAAGCAACAAAGTAACTTCAAAGCCTTCCAACGCGCTATCAACAACACTAGATTAGAATTACTCACCGAACGGTGGGAATTCGAAGATGCTTTAAAAACCGTGCAGGCTCGGTGGACCGCCATCGACACCTTACATTGGGAAATCGACAGTGAACAAATCAACGAAAAGCCGGAATACGAAGAAACCTACAACCAGTGCGAACAAAAATACAACGATATCAAAAAACGTATCAATATCAAGATGTGGGACTCTTCGCACCGAGAAAAATCAACTCCAAAAATAGAAATACCCATCTTCAATGGAAATTATCATCAATGGATATCTTTTAAGGATTTGTTCACAGAAACCATACACTCTATATCATCTCTATATCAAACGCGCAAAAAATGCAGTTCCTAAAAAGTAAGGTCAAGGGCGAGGCAGAGAAGCTTATCCAGCATTTAAAAATCAGTACCGACAATTATCAAGTTTGCTGGGAAATTTTAAATCATCGCTACAACAACACCAAATTAATATTCACATCCTTCTTGGACTACCCACTATGCAACAGCAGACTGCCGTAGCAATAAAAAGGCTACACGACAACACTAAAGAATGCCTTCACGCCATACAAAATTTGGGCGTTGACACATCTACGTGGGACCCGTTAATTGTACATCTACTAGCACAAAAATTAGATGCTGACTCTCATCACGACTACGTGGAGCACGTAGCGGACCCGAGGGAGCTACCTACACTGGCTGAATTTTTATCATTCTTAGAAGCAAAATTTACTGCGTTAGAATCATCTCGGCGAAAACAAGAGCAAACGAAACCTGTTCAACATACCAACTACGAAAAAAGGTTTGGCGGCAAGCCTTCGTCATATCAAAACCCCCGCTCCGAAGGTTATATCAAAGAAAACCGAAATTATCATTATTCGCCAAACAAGAATTATCAAGGAAATCAAGTAAAAAATCATCAATCATTTTCAAGCAACAATTTCAAGTGTCCTTGTTGCACTTATAATCATGATCTATTTCGATGCTCGAAGTTTCTAGGCATGACACCCGAGACGAAACTTGCAACAATAACAACAAAGGAAATATGTCCGAACTGCTTATACAAACATTACGGCAATCCATGTTTGTCGGAAAAACGTTGCAAGCAATGCAACGGCGAACATAATACGATACTCCACGAGGCCTTTGTCAGCAAGAAAAAGGGGGCCACAAATTAACAAAGTACATCAAAAAACGTGGTACACGTGTTTCAAGATGAAGATTTGGACACTCTATTATCGACTGCCCAAATTAAGGTGCAGACAAAGGATGGATCTTATATCAAGTTTAGAGCCTTAATCGACCCAGGAAGCCAGCTAAACCTCATATCAGAAAACGCTGCCCAATTACTAGGCCTACCACGCCAAAATTACAGTGGTACGGTCTTTGGAATCGGAAAAAAGGAGAGTAGCTGCAAAGGATATACTATTATCAAGGCCGAATCTATGCATACGGATTACACATTTACCACAAAAGTTTACATAATGAACCGTCTTACCATAGACTTACCAAATGAATCATTTATCAAGCCTTTATGGCCGCATCTTGAAGGCTTACAGCTGGCAGACCCCGAGTTCAATGTCAGCAACCCCATTGACATTTTATTGGGCGCAGGTGTTTACGCAAGAATCATTTTGGGCTCTGTCCTCAGGGTAGATGACGTAACCCCCATAGCCCTGGACTCTCATCTTGGGTGGCTTCTCTGCGGTGACATGAAGTCTTATCATTGCAATATGGTTTTAAACAACATTGAAGATATCAGCAGATTTTGGGCAATAGAAGACATCGCCGAAAATTCGGACAACTTATCAACAGAAGATCAATATTGTATCAATCAATACAAATCAGAAACCACGCGCCGAGGCGACGGACGCTATGTGGTACGATTACCCCTGAAACCAGACATTGAAGAAAAATTGGGGGAGTCAAGAAACAAGCACAATTTTATCAACTTGAGAGAAAACTTATGAAAAATGAAAAATTATCGGAAGGTTACAAATCATTTATCAACGAATACTACGAACTGGGACATATGCGCGAGTGCGAAAGAGACACACAACCTAGCAACTACTTACCACATCACTGTGTGCAACGCGCTGAATCATCAACTACAGCTCTTCGTGTTGTTTATAATGCGTCAGCACCCACATCGTCGGGTTACAGCTTGAATGATGAAATGTACAGTGGGCCCAATTTACAATCAGATTTATTTAAATTGATTTTAAGATGGAGGCAATACAAAATTGTCTTTCTCGCGGACATAGAAAAAATGTTTCGCCAGATATTGTGTCACGAAAAAGATCAACTTTATCAGAAAATTATTTGGAGAGATCATCCAAAACAAGCACTACGAGAATATGCATTAACGACGGTGACTTATGGCACAAAGGCCGCACCGTTTTTAGCAATGATGACTTTGAAACAGCTGGCCCTTGACGAAGGTCACCAATATCCTGAAGCAGCAAAAATATTGGATCAAGATTTCTACATGGACGACCTTCTAAGTGGCACGCACGATATCATATCAGCAAAGAAAATGCAAACGGATCTTATCAACCTCCTTAAAGCAGGGGGTTTCAACTTACGGAAATGGTCATCGAATAACCCCAGATTGCTAGAAGGTGTGGACACCACAAAACAGCAATCATTCGATTTCAAACATCAAGAGTCGCAAAAAACCTTGGGGCTGCGATGGAACCCTCAAGACGACGAATTTACATTCCAACTTAAAATACAACCGTCGCCGACTGGTAAAACCACGAAACGCTCACTATTATCAGACATTTCGAAGATCTTCGACCCTCTAGGGTGGTTGTGCCCTACAACAACAAAACTGAAGCTATTATTTCAATCGGTCTGGAAAGAAGAAGATTTGAAATGGGACGATCAAGTATCAGAAACAATTGAAAACGAGTGGAAAAGTATCAAGCAAGACCTATATCAAATCAATCATATGAAAATCCCTAGATGGTTACAAAACGAAGGAAAGGACACGATCGCATTGCACGCCTTTTGTGATTCCTCAGAACGTGCGTATGCGTGCGTCATTTACAGTGTTATTCGAAGCGACTGTACCGGATCAAGCTCAACGCCCCCAAAGATAACCATAGTGGCTGCCAAATCTAAGCTCGTGCCAGCCAAGAAAGCTGTGTCCTTGCCCAGGCTGGAACTGAGCTCAGCGTTGCTACTTTCCAAATTATTGAAAAACGTCATGGAAAGTTTATCAAAAAATAATATCAAGCTTTTCTGTTGGACGGATTCAACCGCCGTTTTAGGGTGGTTACAAGGTGATATCAACCGATGGAAGCCGTTTGTATCAAATAGAGTACAAATTATCAAAGAAATTGCGCCTTCGGATTGCTGGCGTTACGTCAAATCTGCCGAAAATCCGGCAGACTGCGCGAGTCGCGGAATCAGCGCTACGCAGTTAAAAGAACATCCCTTGTGGTGGACAGGACCTTCCTGGCTATCTACATTTGAAGAAAACCCCCAAGAAGAGAAATATACAACCGATGAAGATATCAAAGTATCAAAACAAACAAACGTCACGACGCTACAAGGCAATAACGTCGTAAGTGACTTAATTATCAAGCACAGCAATATCAACCGTATGACGCGAGTATTAGCATGGATACTACGCGCCGTATCAACATGCAAGCCTACAGTACCTTATCTTACGGTGGCGGAATTACGAAAAGCAAGAAATATGATTATCAAACATGTGCAACAAGAATCATTTGGCGAGGATATTCACAACTTGTCTCGACATGGGCAAGTGAAATCGAGAAGTACCATTTTATCATTAAATCCCTTTTTGGACGACAATGGGCTGCTCAGAGTACGAGGAAGAATAGGAAAGGCAAATATTGACCCAAACATGAAATATCCACTTGTCATCCCTCACAAAGGTCACGTAACCGATCTTCTCATAGAAAATGCTCACAAACTGACCCTTCACGGTGGAGCTCGTCTGACCTTGAGGCAGCTCAGATATCAATTTTGGATCATAGGAGGGAATCGAGCAGTTAAAAAACATATCAACAATTGTGTCACTTGTATACGCCATAGAGCTATGAAGCAAGAACAAATCATGGGAGACTTGCCGGCGGCGCGGTGTAACCCGACACGCCCGTTTTATCACACCGGCGTTGATTATACCGGCTTTATTGACGTTAAATCAAATAAAGGCCGAGGTATAAAGACAACGAAAGGATATGTAGCAGTATTTGTATGTATGGCGACGAAGGCCATACACCTCGAACTTGTATCAGACCTCAGCAGCTCAGCATTTTTATCAGCTCTTCGCCGAATGGCAGCGCGTCGAGGAACTCCACGGCACATTTACAGTGACCAGGGGACAAATTTTATTGGAGCAAACAAGCAACTACACGAGGAAATTATAGACTTGAAAAACACCTTGGACGCAGAGTTCTTCACGACTTTATCAGAGATGGAAATTGAATGGCATTTTAATGCCCCATCATGGCCCAGTGCAGGAGGTTTGTGGGAGGCTTCAGTAAAAAGCCTCAAACATCATCTTCGCAGAGTCATGGGTGAACAGAAACTGACCTATGAAGAATTATCAACTCTGTTATCCCAGGTGGAAGCATGTCTTAACAGCAGACCATTGTGTGCTATCTCTGAAGACCCGGACGACTTGAATTTTCTGACGCCGTCTCACTTCTTATCAAGTGGTCCAAATTTGACAATATACGAAACCGAAAGAGACGAGCGTACGAGATGGCAACTTGTGCAAAAAATATTCTCAGACGTATGGAAGAGATGGAAATCAGAATATTTGTGTGAATTATCAAAACGAAGCAAGTGGCAAAAACCAAAAGAGAACTTAAAGGTCGGAGACATAGTTATCATTCACGATGCCAACTTGCCAGCCGGAAAGTGGGCACTTGGCAAGGTTGTGACCGTTCATCAAGGTCACGACGGATATGTACGTGTAGTATCAATCAAAACAAAGAATGGATTGCTCAAGAGACCCATTACCAAATTATCAAAACTGCCTGTTAATCAAGAAACGAAAGAAGAGTTGAAATCCGACCCCGAACCGAAAAAAGCAGAGCCCGATGTTAAAAAACGACGTCCTAAGAGAACGGGAAACTTACTGACACTTGCGCTCATGCTATTATTCGCAATAATATCACCCGTCCAGTGTGAGCACAGCCTTACGAACATAAATAAACATCAAGGAATTTATTTCGACAAGATATCAAATATGCACCTTATTCGCGACGAATGGAAGCTTATTGCTTATTACAACATGGGACCTTATTGGCAAGGACAAAAATTATTAAAAGAATATCTTCACTCATTAGAAAACATGTGTATCAAGGCAGATAAGCAATCAAAATGCGACGTTATTCTCATACAACTAAGGCACGGATTCGCGGAATTAGAGTACTACAACAGCATAATGCTAGCTCAGCAGCTCACACGCCCGGCTCGCCGCCGGCGCGGCCTTGCCAACGGAGTCGGATATGTCGCGAACACTTTGTTTGGAATACTGGACGAACGTTTCGCTCAACAATACGAAATGGATATCAAACTTATCACTATCGATAATGAGAAACAACTGGCGTTGCTGTGGAAAAATCAGACTTCAGTGGTTGAGGCTGAATATAATTTACTAAAAAGAGTGGAAGAGGCCATGGACAAGCAACATAAAATCCTCAACCGCAACTTTATTAATCTTGAAAAAGCGACCAATGTTTTGGCCAAGGAAGTTGTCGCTGTCGAAAACACAAGTGAATTTATGTTATCATCGATTATCACTAACTCAATATTGGTGAATCTAAAAAGCATTCAAGAAACATTATTAGATACCTACTATCACCGACGTTCACCATGGACAGTTTAATTTTCACTTATTGACTCCAGCTCAGCTAAGGAAAGAGTTAAGCATAATTTCCGGCCAGTTATCAAAGGACTTAACTATTCCAATTGAAAATATACAAACAGATCTACAAGACATCTATCAATTGCTCAAGGTCAAGACAAGGATGACGCCCAAGTACCTCATATTTGAAATCAAGATTCCGTTAGCCAGCCGGGACGACTACGAAATCTACCACCTGATACCTGTACCTCAACAGCAAAGTGAAGCTGATATCTTAGCCACCCGATTATCAACCCATGACGTCCACCAGTACGTCCTTGTATACTTACTACTAGGCGCCGCCATAGTAGTATTCAGCGTGTATCTATGGAAACGCTTGCGTCTTCGCTGTTCGGCGCGGATACCTCCTGTGCCCCCCAGCGACGCACCTGCGAATATCAGAATTCAGTACGTTGCCAGAGATGACAACCGAGAGGAAGCCAACCCGCACCACACGCCTAAGATCAACGCGCACCCCACAACCAACTCGAGAACTTACCTTTCAAGAGCACGAGGACGCTTCGCTGCGAGTGAATGATTTAATATTGTGTTTATTTTATAAGTTTTATCATTTTATTGCATACTTTTGTAAGTCTACTATTTTTTGTAATTTTTTATCTTAATTTCATCTCGCGCCCGGGAGCATGTACGGTCCGTACAAAGTTTAACATTTCGCCCGTCAGCACTTTCCGTCACATAGCATATACTTATTACCTATTTTAAGACAGTACATGCCCGACCGCCGCGGAGTGTATTCATTTAGCCGCTTATAGTATCAATTTATCATATTATCAATAAATCGTTATTTCGGTGGAAACTGCAGTGTTATCATTATCAACTATCATCTCAAGACTGTACGAGGCGCATCCCGTACAGTAATAATAGTTTTCTTTGTTTTTATTTCCTTCTGATATAGTTTTACTTTACGCAAATTTGCCTTCACCATTAATAATAATTAATGACACTTAACACTTTAAACTCTCGCGTTTTGTACACATAATTAATTACACAAACGGGTCTACCGCGATATAATTTCATTGTTTTGTTGTTATATCGCGGTAGACCCGTTTGTGTAGGTAATTAATTAAGGACACTTACTCAAATAATCATAAACCAACTGAAAAAGGCCCTGACAAATAAATCAAACTATGTTTAGCTATTAATGGATCATTCATAAGACCAACACAAAAATAACTATTTTCGACGCAAATGAACAGTGAAAATTGAGTTCTATATTTAGACATACAAAGTTGAATTTAAAGTTTCACCCCTTTTACTTGAAAGGATCAAAGTGTTTCGGATTTCAAAAGATTGCGTCTAAATTGTAAACGCACAGATTTTCTTTGATGTGAACCCAGGTCAGTGCACCGAAGATTAAACAGACATAGTTATAAATTTGAAGTCTAGATAGGTGTACTAGCTAATAAAATGGAACCTCTATAGCAAGAATCTCAAGGGAAACGCCAAAAACTTCGTTCTAACGAGTTTTCGTCTTGGTTTGTCTTAAAAAGGTTTCGAGTTAAGGTGGTTCTCCTTGCTCGATTTTCATACAACTTTCTTGGCACCCTAGCTCCTATTATATAGGGTTTCTTCACTTGTATATGTAATGTTTGGGTAGTATATATATTTCTGTCTTCGCTTAACGTAAAAAATACTAGATTTTGATTAAAATTATTAAGAAAAAAGCCTTTGAATATTGGTAAAATTTTGCCTCATTGCTTGTTTGTGTGAGTGATGCTTATAGTATCGGTGTAATTCTAACATGGCGACTTCATTTGACAAGTAATCATTTTTAATTTGTCAAAGGTGTAACAGATGGCACTTTAAAACCGTAACACAGATTACCTGTGTATTTTGTTTTATTTTCACTCAATAGAGGGAGGTATATTTAATGCACAAAGCATGTTACGAGTATACCTACTCATTTAAGAATCTCCTTTCTGATATAATTTCATTCCCAGATTTAATATAACTTAATAATTATTATGATTATTACACAATAAAATACATTTATATATTTATAGAAAGGTCAGTCCAAACAATCATTCGCGTTACGGTCGTCCACCGAAAACCCTTGTGAATTCTGCTTTCTTTTCGGTAAATGTTCTCTGGAAAAGCCTATATTTATTATAACAATGATTTTTAAACTAAAATACCTAGCTATATTTTTCTCAAAAATATATAGGTATGTGGAGAAAAATGTCATCTTCTTGTAAATAAACAAGATTCTATAATATCTTCTGCTTGTGCATAACAATAACATTAGTAGATGATATTTTTAGGGTTCCGTACCCAAAGGGTAAAATGGGACCCTATTACTAAGACTTCGCTGTCCGTCCGTCTGTCCGTCTGTCTGTCACCAGGCTGTATCTCACGAACCGTGATAGCTAGACAGTTGATCACAGATGATGTATTTCTGTTGCCGCCATAACAACAAATACTAAAAACAGAATAAAATAAAGATTTAAATGGGGCTCCCATACAACAAACGTGATTTTTGACCAAAGTTAAGCAACGTCGGGAGTGGTCAGTACTTGGATGGGTGACCGTTTTTTTTTTGCTTTTTTTGTTTTTTTTTGCATTATGGTACGGAACCCTTCGTGCGCGAGTCCGACTCGCACTTGCCTGGTTTTTTTTTCAAAAATGCTGCCTTTCACCCGAGTTAAAACACTCTACTTTTCATTTCGCATACGAGGAAAGTAAAATGCATGTGTTTTTTTAAATACATTTTTATAGTAGGTATTTTTGAGAGTAGGTATTTTCAATTAACAATTTGGCCAAAAGTAATTTTTAATACAGTTGCTCAAAAAGTGCTACTTTACGTAGCTGTTTAGCGTGCGGAAAGTTGGTTATCTCGAACTAGTGCTTTTTACTTTTCCAATTTTTTTAAATTTATACTTGTTCCAATTCACGACTACTTATTGATGAGTGTTAATATTAGTTTCCTTTAAACGTCGTAATCAGCATAAAAACCTACCGTTAATGTAAGAATACGAAAAATATTACATATTTCATATTTAATTATTTAGCTCTTCATCATTATAACACGTTTAGTTTTTAATATTCAATATTGAAAATTCCGTTCTTAATAAGTTGACTGAATGGAACGGAATAGCTGCCAAACGCCCATAGATATAATATACTTAAAGGCGACGTTTAACCGAGCTGTCACTGTTACCACTTTTGTTTAGTGTACGATTAACAATGTTTTTCTTATTTTTTCGCAACTGTATTAAAAAACGTCGTTCGATACACGTGCGGAAATGTCATTCTTCACTCGTCCCGAGTCTTGCCACTCGCCTGCGGCTCGTGGCAAGATATCTCGGTACTCGTGAAGTAATGACATACCTTCCGCACTAGCATCGAAATGTACTATTATGGAATGGGGAGTCAAATATCAGAATGGAAATTGTATAACAAATCCATTTATACCCAAATTTCAATTGCTTATTGTAAAAAGAATAATAAAATCGTACTTGGAATTGGAACCTAAACTGCTCTAGTGCAGAAACGTATCATTTCCTGCACACCTTTTACAACAACAATGACCCTCTTTCATATATTCGGTCAAATTGTGCTTTTTGAAAAACCAATTATAGCCAGCCTTTTATGAATGTAGTATGATACCTTAGGGTATGGTGCTTTACGCACACTAGCGTCCCTTCCCCTCCCCCTGACGCAACCCACCCTTTTTGCATGAAATATGTCCCGGTTCACAGTTTTTTACATTTTTTGAGGAAAGTATACATTTTAGGAAAAAAGTGTCAATGAAAGAAATAATCCTTAATAAATTCTTAATAAAAAAGGTCATATTCATTTTTTTTATATGATGCACCTAATTCATGTATTAGCTTGTCAAAATTCGAAATAAAATAGTTTTTACTTAGGGTTCGAAACTCATTTATTATACACGGTGTAACATGAGGAAACCGAATAATTTTAACAGCGTATTCCTGATCACATTTAGAGACAAAAATGTCCTATAAACTTTTTTGAAATTCGCCTAGTTTCAGAGTTAATACCAATAAAAAAAAACAAGTTTCTATTGTTACATAGTTCAAAACGCCTTTTTGATGGCGATGTTGCTACTATGGGATTTAGTCTAAATATCCTTATTGATATGTCAAAAAGTGACAAGTAACACTTTGCAAAAACTAAGTTTTACGAAAAAAAAAACATTTTAAGTGACAAGTTTACCAATAGCATTTAATTTTTATATACAAATTCATTCATAAAATTAAAAAAAAAACCAAACAAAATTTTTTTTTGGCGAAATTGACCTAAACACATATTACATCTTTTCCTTTTTTTTGACCTTGTGGCAATGCCACCTATATGTATATACTTATAAATACATATTATTTACTTATATACATAAATAGTACATAGATATTGCAAATATACTTAAATACTAAACATAACTAAATATATACATCATATAAATACAGTTACATATACAAATATAACACTTAAATCATAACAGGCACATACATATTTAATTATACATATATAGATGTCAATAAATAAACGTAAATATTTGCAACTACAAAATGCAAGTTCCCGGCCGTGTCGACAGCAGCGAGTCTTCACCGCGCCAACCGGTCCTGCCCGGCGCTGCGCGGCCGCGTCATGCGCCCGCGCCCCGCCGCTCCCGCCAGTGCATATCCCGACTCCGCACTGAACGCACGTCGCTTTGCGCTAGCACCTACTTCGCTTTCTATCGCACTTGCTTACGCTTTACTTACGGATTTATGTTGCTATGTACCTGTGTGTGCCTTTGGAACATTATAGTGCTTGAGGTTACGCTTGTGAGTTGTTATTTATCACTGCATCCCCGCTATACAAGTACCTTACTGGTAAGTCCGCTTTGCATTCTTAATAAACAAAGACCGTGCACTCCATCACTACACTGGTGACCCCTCTATTTGGATATTTATCGTAGCCTTTCTGAGAAACAAATATGGGTGATGACAAAGCCGGTCCAAGCGGGGAGAATGCAAAAACACCACAAGTGAATGTGCAAGTCACGCAACCTTCGGCCGCGCAACCGCTAACGGAATTTTCCGCTATGCCGTTGTCCACTGGTGCCGACACATTCCGTGTCGGAGTGCGATTACCACCATTTTGGCGTCAGGAACCGGCCGTTTGGTTTGCGCAAGTGGAAGGTCACTTTGTTTTGTCCAAAATTACATCGGATGTTACTAAATTTTATTATGTACTGTCACAGCTAGATCACGAGTACGCTGCTGAGGTGAAGGACGTAATTGTTAACCCGCCAGCAGAGAACAAGTACGAGAAGCTGAAAACAGAACTGATCTCAAGGCTGTCAGCGTCCCGCGAAAAGGAACTCAAGAGATTATTGGTGCACGAGGAGTTAGGGGACCGCAAGCCGTCCCAGTTCTTGCGGCATCTTCAGCATCTGGCAGGCCCACAGGTACATGAGGAACTTTTAAGGACTATTTGGATAAATCGTTTACCAATGAACATCCAGGCAGCGATAGCATCGCAGCCGACCCCGCAGACGCTCGAGGCCTTGGCAAACACCGCCGACCGTGTATGTATACATTTTAGGATAAAAGTGTCAATGAAAGAAATAGTTCCTTATTAAATTCTTAGTAAAAAAGGTTATATTCATTTTATAATTCATTTGACGACCGGTCTGGCCTAGTGGGTAGTGACCCTGCCTGCGAAGCCGATGGTCCTGGGTTCGAATCCCAGTAAGGGCATTTATTTGTATGATGATACAGATATTTGTTCCTGAGTCATGGGTGTTTTCTATGTATTTAAGTATTTGTATATTATATATATCGTTGTCTGAGTACCCACAATACAAGCCTTCTTGAGCTTACTGTGGGACTCAGTCAATCTGTGTAAGAATGTCCTATAATATTTATTATTATTTATTATTATTTATTATAACACTTATTATACAAGGTGTCCTCAAGAAATGCGAAAGATTTTATTTCTGAGGTCAAATTAAAAGAAGGAAAAAATGTTTGTATGACTTTAGGTCAATTTCGCCGAAAACAATTTTTTTTATTGTTTTTAGGGTTCCGTACCTCAAAAGGAAAAAACGGAACCCTTACCCTGTCTGTCACAGCCGATTTTCTCCGGAACTACAGGACCAATCAAGTTGAAATCTGGTACACATATGTAAGTTTGTAAACAAATGAATTTTAAACATGGGGGCCACTTTTGGGGGGTAAATGAAAAAATTAAAAAATAAAAATTTTCAAACTATATCATGTTACATATCAAATGAAAGAGCTTATTGTAAGGATCTCAAATATATATTTTTTATAATTTTCGAATAAACAGTTTAGAAGTTATTCAAGAAAATAGGCAAAAAATGACTATTCCCCCCTCCCCCTTTATCTCCGAAACTACTAGGTTTAAAATTTTGAAAGAATACATAAAATAGGTCTATACCTATAGATGACAGGAAAACCTATTAGAAATGTACAGTCAAGCGTGAGTCGGACTTAATTACAGTTTTTGATCCGACTCCTACGGATTTTTTAAAGATTTCACTCACGTTTCGCATAAATAATGTATAGTTTTAAGTTTATAAAATACATATGTATGTTAGTCTGTAAGGTATTTGTAATATGGGCCTTGTTCCCTGAATTAAATATCTAAATAAATAAATAAATAAAATAAAAAATACATTGTTAAAAATTGTGTAATATACGGAATCCTTGGAACGCGAGTCCGACTCGCACTTGGCCGCCATTTTTTAATTTTTTGAATATATAATATATGTATGTACATAAAAAGTAAATGTTATTGGTAAACTTGTCAGTTAACATGGATTTTTACTTTTTTTTCGTAAAACATAGTTTTTGCAACGTGTTACTTAACTGTCACTTTTTGACATATCAATAAGGATATTTAGACTAAATCCCATAGTAACAACATCGCCATCAAAAAGGCGTTTTGAACTATGTAACAATAAAAACTTGTTTTATTTTTTTAAATTGGTATTAACTCTGAAACTAGCCGCATTTCAAAAAAGTTTATAGGACATTTTTGTCTCTAAATATGAAAGGATTATTTCTTTCATTGACACTTTTTTCCTAAAATATATTCTTTCCTCAAAAAATGTAAAAAACTGTGAACCGGGACATATTTCATGCAAAAAGGGGGGGTTGCGTCAGGGGGAGGGGAAGGGACGCTAGTGTGCGTAAAGCACCATACCCTATGGTATCATACTACATTCATAAAAGGCTGGTTATAATTAGTTTGTCATCCCCATACATTAGAATAGAACACAATTTAACCGAATCAATAGCATGAGAAATGAAACGGATATTTCTTGTTTTCTTTGCATTAGCATTTTTCTCTCGATAATTTAATCAATTTGCAACATAAGTAGAAGAATCCTCATATATCCATAAATATCAAAATATAAAAGGACATACATTTTCAGAAGATTTCCCCGCGTGCGACGTTGCCAAATGGTTTAAAGTACAACATGCTCGCAACGTTTGGATGTCAATAAGTCGACAATGAAAAATTATATTTCAAATCAATTTAAACTTGATATTTTTGACAGTAATGGGTTACTTAAATAAGAAGGCATTTTTCACCCGGGTCTACTATGGTCAAATGGTCTAGTGGCTTTTAGCTACTGAGTATAAGTTTAACAAGTTGAACAGCATGACAGGGTTCAAACCACGAACAAAGACTCATTTCTTTTTGTATTTATTTATTTATTTTGTTTCATCTTTTTGGTAATTTTATATGCCTTATTTTAAAAGTTATTTTAAGTAAATGTGTTGTATTTGATTATTTCATGTAGGTATATCATTTCAATAAAATTTTGGAAACTTTTATTTTATACCTGGTCAAGCAAATCTTGTCAGTAAAAAAACCGGGCAAGTGCGAGTCGGACTCGCGCACGAAGGGTTCCGTACCATAATGCAAAAAAAACGGTCACCCATCCAAGTACTGACCACTCCCGACGTTGCTTAACTTTGGTCAAAAATCACGTTTGTTGTATGGGAGCCCCATTTAAATCTTTATTTTATTCTGTTTTTAGTATTTGTTGTTATAGCGGCAACAGAAATACATCATCTGTGAAAATTTCAACTGTCTAGCTATCACGGTTCGTGAGATACAGCCTGGTGACAGACGGACGGACGGACGGACAACCCTGTCATGCTGTTCAACTTGTTAAACTTATACTCAGTAAGTTTAACAAGTTGAACAGCATGACAGGGTTCAAACCACGAACAAAGACTCATTTCTTTTTGTATTTATTTATTTATTTTGTTTCATCTTTTTGGTAATTTTATATGCCTTATTTTAAAAGTTATTTTAAGTAAATGTGTTGTATTTGATTATTTAATGTAGGTATATCATTTCAATAAAATTTTGGAAACTTTTATTTTATACCTGGTCAAGCAAATCTTGTCAGTAAAAAAACCGGGCAAGTGCGAGTCGGACTCGCGCACGAAGGGTTCCGTACCATAATGCAAAAAAAAACGGTCACCCATCCAAGTACTGACCACTCCCGACGTTGCTTAACTTTGGTCAAAAATCACGTTTGTTGTATGGGAGCCCCATTTAAATCTTTATTTTATTCTGTTTTTAGTATTTGTTGTTATAGCGGCAACAGAAATACATCATCTGTGAAAATTTCAACTGTCTAGCTATCACGGTTCGTGAGATACAGCCTGGTGACAGACGGACGGACGGACGGACAGCGAAGTCTTAGTAATAGGGTCCCGTTTTACCCTTTGGGTACGGAACCCTAAAAAGGCGCGAAATCCAAATGTTCTATGAACGATATCCCTTCGCGCCTACATTTTTCAAATTTGCCGCCTTTTTCTACTGACAAGATCTGCTTGACCAGCTATACTTCGTCGATAGTTGACTTCTTATGTACCTATTCTGCGATCCTAATTAGCCTCATGCATGACTTTTTTTTAATTATTTTAATCATTATTTATATCCTTTGAAAACCGGAAAATAAAAATACTTTTATAAATCTTCCCATAACTGACTTTAAGGTGACTTTAAGTACGTAAGTGTGCGTGAATGCAAGAAATTGCAATATTTTGCAGTTGGATTCCGGTAATAACGAAATGAGACAATGTTGAGTTGAACATGTCTCGATTTGGATGTAGTATTTTTTATAGTTTTCGCACATATCAACACATCTTATGAAACTTTTAGTCATATGCCTTATGGGAATATAGTTCAGAGCCGGAAACCGCTACCAACTTTTAGTATGTTGTTGGGCATGGCATTGGGTCTCCAAAACTGCCGGGAGACGGCGGCGCCGGCCATCTACTTCAGCGGAATGACGTCATCAAAATGACTCCCGCTTCGTTGCGAATATTGCATACTGCACCCAAACTATGCATAGCACATACACGTGTGGGGTATTAAATGAAAGCCAATTAAATAATCTATATTTTATTTATACAAAGTGTATCAAAATATGCAACAGTTTCAGAGAAATTTACAAAATAATAAAAATTACGTAAAAAAATATTCGATTATTTGGGTTTTACAACCAAACCAAAAGTCGGACGATAAAACAATGTACTACAACATTAAAGATGACGTCTCAAGCCATACACTGATATCAATAAAATCAAAATTGGACCAAATATGTGGAAATTATGCATCAAAATGTAGATATTTGCCCATACAAATGCATAAAAGTTAAAAAAATCCAAATTGGTCATTTTCAGGATAATCCGCATAAGCTTCTAGTATGTTATTAGCAATATAACCTGGATTCTAAAACTGCCGGGAGACCATCTTTATTGTCCCCCAGTCACGAATTATGACGTCATACAAATAATCACTGCCGAATTTCGTAAAATCTAAATTATAGCTATACTATGAGTCACACATACATGTGTGTTACATGTAATGAAAGGTTATTAAATTTAGTATGATTCACCTAAACATTATTTGTAAAAAAAATGTACGGTTTAAGAGCTAGAAACAAAGAAATACCACTTTTTATGGAAAAAGTAGATGTATATCAATTTTATAGCTAAACTAAAATCGTCAATAAAACGTTGCATATAACATTTAAAAAACCAGTTATTCAACTATACATCACAGTTTAAATTTTATATTTTCGATAAAAACTGTGGAAGTTGTGGAAAAAAAACTAAAGCGCGCCAACAATTCTACCTTAATGCGCTCATATTATGCAAAGAATAGTTCTAATTATCGAGTATTAAATGAATGAACATTACATAAAATACATGAAAACGACATTTTTGAATGGAACCATAATTAAAAAAATAATAATTTACTTGATAAGTAAGCAAAATACTGTTTCTTTAAGTGCATAATCTCCTCCTTTCAAAGTCGGTTTAAATGTGGTTTTTGTGACCTGGGCTACAAAGACAAATAAATTGACACCTCATTTATCATAATCAGATCAGTTGTTTCATGTAAAAAATACATAATTACATACGTAGACAGCAGTTCCTGCTGTAGTCGCGGTAAATATTAATATGAAATAGACTCTTACGCTACATTATTAGAGAAATGTAAAGTTACATGCCAGTAAGTAGGTACATGCCTAATACAAAATGCCTTATCGAGGTAAATGCCATATCAGTTCACTTAATGCGATACATAATTACTTATATATTTAAGCCTCGATTAGCCTTATACATACATACATCACTGGCTCAGTGACCCAAAGCAAAGAGGATCTTGGCCTCTGACACAAAAGAGCGTCATTCTGCCCTATTCTGCGCCACTTCGCGCCAGTTGGGTATTCTTATAAAAGTGGAATCTTGAGTGGTGCAAGGGTTTCAAGGCTGAGCTGAGAAGGCTGGCAGAATTTTCCCTCTGTTCCTCCGAAATACAGGTCACCCCTCTGGTCCTTCGAAGCCTCCATAAGGCATCTTGCTAACTCATCGAGGCGACGCCCGCTAGGCCTGCTAACATCTACGGCCTGAGGGTTTCAACGTTTGATGCCAAGCCACGCCAGGCCATAATAGTAAAGGTCTAATTATTGAATTTTAATTTTTTGTCCGACTACGGCAGAATTTGCTATCTATGCGTGCATGTGTAGGTACCGTTTGCATGAAACTACTGAACTGATTTTGATAAATTAGGTGTCATTTTATTTGTCTTTGTAGCCCAGGTCACAAAAACCACATTTAAACCGACTTTGAAAGGAGGAGATTATGCACTTAAAGAAACAGTATTTTGCTTACTTATCAAGTAAATTTTTTTTTTTAATTATGGTTCCATTCGAAAATGTCGTTTTCATGTATTTTATGTAATGTTCATTCATTTAATACTCGATCAATAGAACTATTCTTTGCATAATATGAGCGCATTAAGGTAGAATTGTTGGCGCGCTTTAGTTTTTTTCCACAACTTCCACAGTTTTTATCGAAAATGTAAAATTTAAACTGTGATGTATAGTTGAATAACTGGTTTTTTAAATGTTATATGCAACGTTTTATTGACGATTTTAGTTTAGCTATAAAATTGATATACATCTACTTTTTCCATAAAAAGTGGTATTTCTTTGTTTCTAGCTCTTAAACCGTACATTTTTTTTACAAATAATGTTTAGGTGAATCATACTAAATTTAATAACCTTTCATTACATGTAACACACATGTATGTGTGACTCATAGTATAGCTATAATTTAGATTTTACGAAATTCGGCAGTGATTATTTGTATGACGTTATAATTCGTGACTGGGGGACAATAAAGATGGTCTCCCGGCAGTTTTAGAATCCAGGTCATATTGCTAATAACATACTAGAAGCTTATGCGGATTATCCTGAAAATGACCAATTTGGATTTTTTTAACTTTTATGCATTTGTATGGGCAAATATCTACATTTTGATGCATAATTTCCACATATTTGGTCCAATTTTGATTTTATTGATATCAGTGTATGGCTTGAGACGTCATCTTTAATGTTGTAGTACATTGCTTTATCGTCCGACTTTTGGTTTGGTTGTAAAACCCAAATAATCGAATATTTTTTTACATAATTTTTATTATTTTGTAAATTTCTCTGAAACTGTTGCATATTTTGATACACTTTGTATAAATAAAATATAGTTTATTTAATTAGCTTTCATTTAATACCCCACACGTGTATGTGCTATGCATAGTTTGGGTGCAGTATGCAATATTCGCAACGAAGCGGGAGTCATTTTGATGACGTCATTCCGCTGAAGTAGATGGCCGGCGCCGCCGTCTCCCGGCAGTTTTGGAGACCCAATGCCATGCCCAACAACATACTAAAAGTTGGTAGCGGTTTCCGGCTCTGAACTATCTCTGCGATCGTTTCCCATAAGGCATGGCACTATTTGTATTTTGGGAGAAATAGTGAAAATCCACAATTCGTGCACAGTGACGCCATCTTTTGGCTGATAATCGGCATCCCATCCCTAGACATCCACCTTAAGGAGGTAAAACGATGAAAAAATTCTTAATGATAAACGAAATTCAGTTGTTTCACCTAAAGACTAAATTAATTTTAATTTGACCTGTCAATTGACAATTTAATATTTCATTAAATACTACTTACGAATACCGCCGACGCACTTGTACTCCTTTGGGTTTCAGGTGTCCATGTGCGACGTTAATTGCTTACTATCTGTCAATGCGTCTGCTCGTTTACCTCCTATATTATAAATATGGTAGGTAACCAAAAAAAATTTTCGTGGACTTTTTATGTCGCAATGGAAGATTTATGTATCCATGACAAATTGCAGCACTAACGATCACGGAGCAATGCCGCGGACGGACAGACAGACGGACATGGCGAAACTATAAGGGTTCCTGTATAGTTGAACCCTAAAAAACAGTAAAACGGTAGAAGAATATTGGATTTGAAACCAATACAGTACTTATATCGTGCAAACCAAAGTCAACAAAACCAATAAACTGCATAGAATATTAGAGACATGTTGGAAACTTTTGCCGATGCTGTTCTAAATGCAGTTGTGCATGCACCGTGTGTAAAATCAATTCGCTGCATATTGCATAATAGCATCCATAACGATATGTGAATGTTGCTGTAAAGGTGTGTCTAAACTGGAGTACTTAAACAATTTACTCTTTGAAAAACCGACTTCACAAAACAGATCTTAAAATATTATGGGTATTACTAATAATATGGGTAATACCTACCTAACCTTAACAAAATAAAAAAAGATCAGTCCAACAGTTTTAGAGAGCTTTTCTGGGTCACGGAGCAAGTAAAATAAGTATCAGTCTTATCACATGTATTTGTTTCTAAGTTATGGACGTTTTCTATGTATTTAAGTAGGTATCTAATGTATCTATCTATTATATAGGTATATTGTCGTTTAGTACCTACTCACAAAACAGGAGGTCGATTTGTGTAAGATTATAGGACGCATAATATTTTTATTTATTTATTGCAGAAGTTTCTATTATAATAGGGAATATTACACAAAATTATGCGTAGGGGGCACCACTAGCAGTATCCATCACAATCTGGGGGTCTACCGCGAAACAAGAAAATCGAAATTTCGTTATCTAACCTCTCTATCACTCTTGGTTGCCTAATTGCCTATTCGAGCGATAAAGAAGCAGATAACTAAATTTCGATTTTCTCGTTTCCCGGTACGCCCTTGTTAACCAACCGCCTTGGTGCATCAATGTCATATTTAATTGTCTGTGAAAATTTGTCAAAAAACAGTTTAAGGGACAGTATGTATAAGCTACTCTATAGTTTACCAAAGAGAATATAATTCTACGTTAGCTATTTTAGTGCTGCACTCTGGCGGCAGAACATTGCAGTAATACCCCCTATTATGCTATATAAGTATATCTGTTGCCTTGTCGTAAAGCAAGCCCCGCTTAACATCTCCAAGAATTTAAATATTAAAACTACTTGCATATTGCATTCCTTGCTTAAACACCAGAATATGCATTCCACGGATTTGCATGTAATGCTCCGTGAATGCTGCTAACCTAGAAACGGGTGATATACTCGTGCCATCACCTATATAGCTGCTTATTTATATTTTTACGTTATTTACACGTCATAAATAATTTCATGATTTTTCTTGGTCTTAACTCTATCTCGTTTTAAAAATAAGAGACTTCGACTATAATGTAAGGTTATAGTGACTTTTTTTCGGCGGGTTTGTGTGACTTTTTTTAAGGAGATTCGCGCGGACGAAGTCACAAGCAAAACTATCATATTATTTCGCAATCGGGATGAATCCAATAGTAACTATGACTGTGTTTGCTCAACCCAGTATGACTTCATATTAGAGATGCACCGGATATTCGGTTACTATCCGATATTATTTTAATATCCGGCCGGATACCGGATAGTAACATTGCTTGATTTCGGAGTAAGTAAATAAAATTGGAATAAGAAACAGTCACGGTCATAATCGTACTCGTTTATTATTTTAAAACAATTTAAACATTCCACTCACTTGCACGCGTACTCATTTCTAACCTATAAATGAATCCGCGCGAACGTTCACTACGAAACAGGTAAAAACCAGCACAATGCGCGCCTGAAAAACCGAAATGTAGGTAGGTATAGTTCCACTGGCCGAATATTCGGCGGCCAGATACCGAATATTTGGCCGATGGTCAAGCCGAATATCCGGTATCCGGCCAAACAACTATCCGTTGCATCTCTACTTTATATAGAGCAATGATATCACAATATTGCTTGAGCTATTCCCGTCCGTTGAATGGCTATGGGATAATGTAAACGGGTATTTATAGGCTTAACCGATAATGCTCTTTTAACTCTGTTGCGGTTTTCACTTTAAGTGGGACGCGAGCCAGTTTTTATGGCCTAATTCTTTCCGGCGATAACTCATAAAAGGGTAATGTATCTTGAAGGGTGGACGTCAGCTGCTGCTCAGTTGGTGGGTTGAGAAACAGTCATCATCTCAGCCATAAGACGTCCACTGCTGAACATAGGCCTCCCCGTTGGACCTCCATTCGTACCGGTTGAAAGCGACCCGCATCCAGCGTCTTCTGGCGGCCTTAACAAGGTCGTCTGTCCATCTTGTGGGTGGACGTCGTACGCTGCGCTTGCTAGTCCGTGGTCTCCTCTCGAGCACTTTTAGAAACACTTTTTAAACAGTTTTTTTTGAGAAACAGTAGCCACTATAAATACAGAAAACTGTGATGTCACACATACAACAGTATGTATACATGTACTTATGTAGTATGTAGTAGCTACAAGTTGAATGAACGCAGAGATACGGAGGTTCATCGCGAATATGTACATTTGTATATTTGTATACACATCGTATCTCACCGCAACTCGCAGCTCAGTGGAAACGATAGCTTTTATTGAATCGTAAAAGCTCAATCAGAGTTAATCACCATTACCGGTTAAGCTGGGTACAGACAGGCGGTTGGATTCAGCCTTGCCACAGAATATAATAGTACTAGGTACAGAAGACACTCTCTAACAAAACGCGTCTGTTACGATCAGGACAGATATGGCCGCTAGGTGGCGACAGCGCCACGCGCGGCTTATGGCTAGCCACCAAAATTGGTGTGGAACGAGTGTGGAACGGATGTACTTCTAGCTACCTGTAGCAAAGCGACGAAATCGCGGAGTGAGCCACGCCTGGCCTTGCGCAGCGAAGAACTAGAGGCCTTCTTCTTCTTCGCGTTATCCTGGCATTTCGCCACGGCTCATGGGAGCCTGGGTCCGCTTGACTACTAATCCCAAGAATTGACGTAGGCACCAGTTTTTACGAAAGCGACTGCCATCTGACCTTCCAACCCAGAGGGGAAACTAGGCCTAGTCCGTCTAGTATTAGCATTAGTCCGGTTACCTCACGATGTTTTCGTTCACCGATAAGCGACTGGTAAATATCAAATTATATTTCCGAAAAACTCATTGGTACGAACCGGGGTTTGAACCCGCGACTTCCGAAGCGAAATGAACGTGCGAGTGACATACTTTAGATTACGGGAACCACACGCCAAGCAGCTCCTCTACACGATGGGCCAACGCCGGCCACTCCAAGGGACGCATTTATGCGTTAGAAGGAGCAAGTTTTATTGCTATCTCATTCTACCGCATGGCTGCGTCCCTTGGACTGGCCGGCGCTGGCCCATCGTGTAGAGGAGCCATAAGGTTTATTGCACAATGTAGTTCGCAGCAGTGTGACCTTGTTAGCGATGATTCAGTGGTAATGGTTTAAAGGTGAAGGTCATGTGGTGTAGACGGTTTAGTCCATAATATTAAATGACAATTTAAATTACCAATAACCAAATACATTAGAGTCCAGTTAGTACGACTTCGCAATCTTCGCATATATATACCAACCGCTTATAGCGACATAAGTATAGCCACGATACATGTGCGAATAGGTAATTTGCAACTCGTGTCGACTTAAACACTCCTCTTTTTTACAAGCTTTTATTTACTTTCACCTGACCGTTGTCTGTCGGTCTGTAATCAAATCTCGCAAGTTAAATTTGATCCACTTCCCGCTTTCCGATTGAGCTGAAATTTTGCATGAATGCATAAATCGGGTGACAATGTAATATTATGGTACCATCGAGCTGATGTGATGATGGAGACCGGAGGTACCCATAGGAACTCTGTGATAAAACAACGCAACCTAATTGTGTTAGGGGTTTTTCGAATTGTCTCGATGAGTATTAGTTGTCTGTCGTAAGAAAAGTACAGTCGGCGATAAAAGCTTGTACCAAAAATGAAATGTTTGCCAAAAACTTATTGCACTTGTATCGTAGTATACTATTAGTTCGTTTGAGGGTTTAATACACACTCAGAAATGTTGAATATGACACAGGGTTTACTAAGTAAACATATGTAAACTTTACTTATGTTGATTTGTTTTTACAAAACTTAGTTTAAACTCTCCCAGAAGGTCCATTTCATTTTACGGGTAATGTACATTTTATAAATGTATAGTTAAGAAGTCTTTGTTACCATGCGACAAATTTAACGACTCACTAAAAACATTCTTGTCGTGAAACGGAACGGTTATGATTCCTAGTAGATTGACACTCATCTGGGGCTCACTTCTCGAACGGTTTAGACATTAGACTAATATTATTAGTGTGTTGCCATGGTAACCAATACGATTTGACAGTTTGTGGACTGATGAATTATTTGTCCACAAACTGTCAAATCGTATTGGGGCCCACTTCTCGAAAGTCTAAAGACATTAGACTAATATTATTGGTGTCTTACCATGGGGCCCATGTCTCGAAGGGTATTAGTCTAATATTATGTGTGTGTTGCCATGGTAACCAATACGATTTGACAGTTTGTGGACTAATAAATTATTAGTCAAATCGTATTAGTTCACAAACTGTCAAATCGTATTGGTTACCATGGCAACACACTAATAATATTAGTCTAATACCGTTCGGCCCTGATCGCTGTCCTCCTCTGCCTTGAGTCAGTTAATGTTCCCAGTACCGGGTCGGAAGCTTTTAAACGCTCCGTTTCACGGAAAATATATTTTTAGTGGGCATTGAGTTCTGCTGACTCAGACAATCAGAATATCGAGAATATGAGGCTGAAAAAGTTCATTTTATGTTGAATGAGTTGTTATTGACGAGATACCGTAAAATTCAAACCTCGATAAAATTCTCACTCTCATTTTCACTCTCTCCTCTCATCTACTCAAAGGTTAACTGGAAGAGATCCCTCAAAGGGATAAGTTCGCCTTTCTACTTCTTGCTAATTGTATGTTATTTTTAATATGTCTTTTTGTACAATAAAGAGTTTACTACTACTAAAATTTTATTTTTACATGTGAAAACTGAATGGTGTATATAATACGTGGTTCGGACGTTTGTATTTTAGTTTGTATTTTATTTTGGGTAGTTCCATTTCATAACTTTGACGATAAAGAGGAAAACCCACCTCACCCCGTAGTGTCTCGTATTTGGGGTGAGAGGGTTTTTCATACAAAGGTGATTTTAGAAGATTTTTGAATCGATTTTTTTTATTATGCGTATTACTATAGCCCGATTTTAAATTGGAATACATTATTTTTGTAGCAGTAACCTTAAAAACCCTTCTGACCCCCCTCTCAAACCTTCTCTCCCCATTCATAACCCACCTCTCCCCGCGAAACCTACTCACCCCGTTTTACGGTAACGTCTTATAAATTGATGAACACCGGTAGCATGCACGAAAAAGTGTCACGTCGTGGACAAATCTCCGTGGTAACGTTGAGGACAGATCTCCATGGTAACGTTACGGCAATTTTTATCACGCAAAATTATCGTCCGTAAACCGACTTTACAGACAACCATATTTTTTATATTTGAATGTCGATAACGTGTTGGTTTAAATAAGTTATAGAAAATAAACCTTGCGTTCCAAGGGGTCGTACATTACTCGATTTTTAACAATGTATTTTTTATGTGGAACGTGAATGAAATGTCTTTAAAAACCCGTAGGGACCGGATCAAAAACTAAGTAAGTCCGACTCACGCTTGACTGCACATTTCTAATAGGTTTTCCTGTCATCTATAGGTATATAAAGAACTATTTTGTGTATTTTTTCAAAATTTTAGTCCCGGAGTAGTTTCGGAGATAAAGGGCCCCGGGAATGGTCGGACAGACAGACAGGCCCATGAGTGATCCTATAAGGGCTCTGTTTTTTTAGTAGGTTAGGCAACTAGATATGTAGTGTAGGCTTTCCCATCACGGAACAATGGTCTTACGGACTTGCCTGAAGCCGAAGCCAACACGTAGAGTCCCTTTTGAAACTTTAATTAAATGTAAGGTAACAGTTATTTTTTCTAAACATAAACATCGATGTAGTCGAGGTCGAGATGGAGAAGCCCCCCCCCCCCTAAATTCTAAAACTTACCATACCAAAGTGCCTAGGGGAGGGGCTCTAGGTCTCTAAATTCCTGTAATCAAATTGCCCATATCCTTGGGTCCCGCATCCTCCTTCTATTTCAAACATAACTCTAAGATCCCGAAAAACATTACGAAATTACTACAAAGTAATGTTCTGCGCATCTCTCGATCATACCTAAGATAGCCAAGGCAATATGGGCCATAAAGCTACGTTAATAGAGTTGAATTTACATAATCATTCCGGCCGTTTTGGAGTTCAATGGCTCATATTTTATGTCTAATGGAAAATTTGCCTTTCAGTCGCAGTGTAGCTTTTAAAACAGTAATTCAACTGTGGCCTTGGCACAAAAACTGTGAACCAAAACATAAGGAAGTAAGGATTAGAGCGAATGGATATAGGATAAATTTAATACAGGGTACCTACCTAACAGGGACCAGGGCTCATTTTAATAAACGAATAATTTTAGTCCACAAACCGTTATTTTGTATAGGTTGTCATGGCACCACTCTTTTATTATTCGTATTAGCCTAACATCGTTCCAAAAATGCTCTAAAGGAGAATAGAGATTCGTTTTTTTGATAGGTACTAATTTAAATCGGGTTATTTCCGAAATGGGTCTATTTTTTCACCCAAATTCAGGTCTAAGTCATTAACTATTTACTTACTTTTTTCGCTTTTTAAAGCTTCATTATAAATGGTTGAATTTTTTGTCGCCTAAATCAAAAAATCCGAAATAATATGAATACCTACTCATACTGACGACCGGCCTGGCCTAGTGGGTAGTGACCCTGCCTGCGAAGCCGATGGTCCTGGGTTCGAATCCCAGTAAGGGCATTTATTTGTGTGATGAACACTAATATTTGTTCCTGAGTCATGGGTGTTATCTATATATATAAGTGTGTATTTATCTATATAAGTATGTATATCGTCGTCTAGCACCCATAGTACAAGCTTTGCTTAGTTTCGGGTTAGGTTGATCTGTGTAAGATGTCCCCAATATTTATTATTTATTTATTATATTGCCATACTGTCGATCAAAAGTCTGCAAATGGCGGCAAATGACTTTTGTATTTCATTATGATTTATAAACACTTAGGTATATTACTTCACTATTAAATAAATATAAAACATTAAATTAGCTAACAAATAATTTATTTCTTAGGAAAAAGACAGTAGAAAAACAAATAAATAACTTATGAACTAAATACATCTATAAATAATACTAAATTAAAACTAACAACCCTAAATATATCTAAAATAAAATAAGGAATATAAAAACTACTCAAAGAGGCCTCCCCGCGCTACCCCCGGCGCAAAGGTGCCCATCACACTCGCTGCGTTACCGCGTTGAATTGCGATGGACAGCTTTTGCACCAGGAAAAACCCGGAGCGCGGGTCAAGGCCCCTTTCTTGCATGCTAATTAATTAGCTTAAAAATAATAATATAAACTATCTCTAAACTAAATAAACTTAAAATAAAAATCCTATAAATAAAAAACCTTTGGACTTTTTGAATTTATGGTACAGTTGACTACAAAGATGTGACAAATATTCACATTTTTCGCCTAACTTCAAGGAATTAAGGTGCAAAAGTGTAAATATATCTTTGACGTTGACTATACGGATTTTCTTTTGTACCTGTTGATTTTATTTGTGGCAATAAACCATTTTTTCATTTTCATAGGTGAGAAAAACATAGTTACGGAATATAAAGCGTATAGTAAAATATTGCCCTCCCTTCTATATTCATGCAACCACAACATTAAATGTGGCGTGGAGGCTTGTTAACAAAATAATTACCCTACGTGTCGTTGTGAATGACTGCTTACATTAATTAACACTGTAGCGATAATTCTACACGCCATTTATGTACTTTGTTCATAATAACTGACTTTAACAACGATTATTTCGCGAAAACATGTACTATTTACGTGAAAATTTAGGAATTTACGTAAATTTCAGGCACATAAAGTTATAGTTATAGTTTCAAGAATTTTATACAAAATATACTCATACTCATATTTTATTGATAATATAAATTACAGGTCAGGCTTACATGACTAAACTACATTAAAGGTAGATTTATAAATATACAAGATATTAAATATTAAATGAATGTATCTAAACTCCCTTTTCTAAACGAACCCAAAAAGATTCGAATGGTAGTGGTTCCAATTTCACCACGTTCTCCTTTTTTCCCCAAACCAGAATTGCCATACTCAAAAACAAAAGGCACGTAACCGTAATACATATCTCAATGAAACTTTTTTGTGGTAAGAAGCAATTTTTTTAACCTTTTTAGATTTGGAGAGGGATATATTTTGAGCTGGATTTCATTTCAACAAATATCTCTTTCATAGACACCAGTTTAAAATGTCTTTGACGTCATAATGTATTAATAGAATGGGTCAGGTCATATTTATTAATAACTCACACGCACGATTGGAAATAACTATAGTACGTATAAATTTAGTAAGTTCACGTTTAAATATAGACAGCTTGTGCCTACTTTTGAAGGTCCGTGTGAAAAACAAAATCTGGGCAACATTTGAGCAACTGTGGAAATATATAGCTCATATTATTTTGATACTACTACTACTGGCGCAACGACCCAAAATGAGTCTTGGCCTCCGAGACGAGTACACGCCAGTTGTCTCGATCTTGTGCCATCTCCCGCCAGTTATCGGTATGGAGATCGCGCAAGTCCGCTTCAACCGCATCGCCCCAGCGATACGATTATTTTGATACGTATCGAAAATTATAATGCGTCTTGGTAAACTTTGTAGGGGCGTTAACAATGTCCACGTACGAAGTGCTTTTAGCTTAGTAGATACTAGAATTTTTCTAAGTAGCCCTCATACGCATATCTATTTAGGTATAAATTTAGATTGTCATTTATTAATCAATAATTGGGGCATTATCTTTGAAAAGGGACCTTAATGTCGATGGCGCTTACGCCATTATTAACGATGCTCCGATATAAATACAATGCCGCGCGACGCTGTGGGTTGTAAGCGCCATCGACAATAAGGTCCCTTTTCATAGATAACGTCACAATTAAATGAATGAGAGTAGGTAGTCCAAGCTTAGTTAATACAGTCATTGCAAATTTTATTTGGCGTGCTGATTTCTTACTTATATAATCATCCTAGACGTAGTAGATCTGAGGAACTAGGAAGCCACTTTTGATTGGATGTAAGTCAGTTGTAAAATTTTTGCGAGGAAGATTTTGTAGCAATTATTATTACCTCTCCTTTCCAGGCAACCATGAGCGCCCCAGAACCGGAGCCGGTCCCGGCGGCCCCTGCCGGGACCCCGGCGGACCCCCCCGAGCCGGACGGGCCGCTGATCCCGGTCCCCGCGCCCCGCAAGACCGCCCGCCGGGGGCCTAAAGTACTGCAGGAGAGGCCGAAGCGCGCGCTCTTTTGTCTCACGCTCAAGAACCCGATTAGGAAGGTCTGCATCGATATAGTTGAGTGGAAGTATCCTTTTCAATTGTATTTATTTATTTAAACTTTATTGCACAAAATACAAATAAAATGTACAATTTTTTGAATTAATAATTAATCTTGACCACCAAAGACGTCAATTAACTCGCGCATAGCAATAAGCACCTTTAACGCAATATGAAAGAAAGAAAGAAAATACATTTATTCAACGCCACAATTTTACTACATATAGAAAAGAAGACATACACGCCACATGCGTATTATGCGTTCGTAACCACAATATTTAAGCAGTTAATCCCTGGAACTCAATCGGCCACCTGCGCTAAGTAGACAATCACATTTTCAGCCTCTAATGGTAATAATTGTGTCAAATAATCTAGAGAAAATCTATAATAGAGAAAATTAACACCTATTGTTTTCGTTACACAGTTTATATAGGTAGATAGTTAATAGTTGTGAAACATGAAGATGGAATGCCTCAACAGTCCGTATCCCAACGTTCCGCATCCCCACAGCATAACGCCACACACTGGTAAGGAAAGCACATATCCGTAATACAATGCGCACATTATATTGAACTTAAACGCTCCATACAAATGCAGGTAAAATTATATCAACTAAGTAGCTACTTTAGTTGGTATACGGATACGGAAAAAGCAATTAGCAGTTTTAGCGCAATATGCGTTCGAAACCACAATATTTAAGCCGTTTATCCGCCGGAGCTCAATCGGCCACCCGCGCTAAGTAAACAATTATATTTGCGGCCGCAATCCGCAACAATCGAGCACATGGGCTTTTAATAGCACATTATGTCATAAGAGACGAAAATTATACCTTATAAATCGGAGTTGGTTTGGTGTTTTGAAGATCCATCAGTTTATAAAGCCTTTAGAGTCGCGGGGGCCGAGAGAGGGTTTATTATGAGAATTGAATCAGGGTTATCTTGAAACAATTTATCTTCTTAGATAATGAAACCTGTACTCGTGCTATGGGTATTCAAATTCTATAAATTTCAACTATAGTTCGTTTTTTTTAGCATTAGAAAGAACTCCACAGAAGTAAGCGTGCAGTTTTTATCAGGCTCTTTAATTGTTAATAATTATTGAATTATCTAATGTAGCATGGTCAATACATATAATTTACTTCAAATTATTACCGCTAAAAGTGCCGGATTTGGAACCACAAGCTTACTTCTGCGAAGTTCTTTCTAATGCTAAAAAAAACGAACTATAATGGAAATATCAAAATATTAACATAGTTATTTTAAATTCATAATATAATAACTTTTCATTGAATTCTAGGTAATTAGTTTTAAATTAGGGAGAGGTTGTATATATACGTAGCTATCCAACGTGGAACGCGGTAATGTGGTAAACGCAGCGTTAAACGAAAATCAAAATAGATGCCAGACAATCATACGGCCCGCCTGATGATGAGCGGTCACCATAGCCTATAGCCTGCACATCCAAGTAATAGTAAAGTGCTAATAACGCAGTTTTACCACCAAGGAGTATGAGTGGTAGGTACACTATATGATTGTCTGGCACCTATTTTTATTTTCATTTAACTTTACCCCAAACTTTGCTGCGTATATCGCATAAAACAACCGCGCGCTTATAATCAATTTATTTGACTAGACTGGAGGTCGGGGCATGTTGTATAAAATAAAGCATATACACATACATACATCAAATCTCACTAAAACATAAAAATAATCACGCGTCCGTCAGTTAAAAACGAGGCAGCCATCAATCTGATTTATTGAGCGAACAAGATAATCCAACTACTTTTATCGCGGTTGTAAATTTAAAATAGTCGTTATGGAGATTGAACGAAAATAAATACGCGAGATCACTTTGAGAATTAGAAAGAAAAACTGGCAGCGTTTTGAAATAATATTTTTTGATTCAGGCGTAAGGTACTTGCGCCTAAGATATATTTTTATTAATAGCCTAGTTTAATGTCCCACTGCTGGGCCTCCCCTTCTTTCCTCCACTCAACCCTTGTGAGCGACGCAATTAGATTAAGTTTTTAAATACCAGTTTTACGTTTGTCAAAGCTAGGGGACGAACGGGGAAGGCGGGGTGCGCGGGAGCGGCCCTGCCGGCCTAGCCAAGGTTACAATCGCTATCGCTTCGACAACGAAAAGCATTATGTCTCTCTATCACTCTTCCATATTGGTGTGACAGTGACAGTTGCGTTTTGATCGCTACGAAGCGTAAGCGATTGACGTCTTGGCTACGCGGCCAGATAGTTTACCGCACTAGAGCAAATTTTAAACCAGTCGATATAAGCTGTTGCACTCTCCGCACGTCCCTTTATGCTAGTATTTTGTGGATGTACCGCCCTCTTTAAAAATATGTGACGTCCCACGGGTAAAGGTACCTTATGGCGGTTGGCGCTTGCGCTATTATTAACGCCGCTCCAATATTATTGCGGCGCTATGCGACGTAAGCGCCAACCGCCATAAGGTACCTTTTCTATGGAACGTCACATATAATCGTTTGTACTTTCCCATCCGATGTCCAGACCCCCCCCCCCTCAATTTGTAATGACGTAATTTATGAATAGCCCCCTATCATTATTTTTTATTATTCTTATTTTAATTATGAACTTGCAATTTTGTCTATGGTATTAGCGAACATGGACGCACTTAGAGAATATAACCAAACGGAGTGGTCATTAACAGGTGTTCCCCTCTGTCGAAAATAGGCGGCCAATGGTCAACCACATGTATGGAGTGACGTTTATCTGACATGACGTATCTATACATTTGATGTACCCCTCCCCCGCAAAAAACGGCAGACTATTTTGTACCGAAAATAATAGACATGGCGTTTCCGTTGGTTATTTTATTTACCTCTAAGTGGACGCAAAATTGGAACCTATTTACACTAGTATGAATCGGACATTCAGCAAGAGAGAGACGTTGAAACAATGTGAAACATACACAAACATTTCAAATTCCGCCTGCCCCGTTTCAACTATTGAATATAGAAATTTGATATTGGCTGATTTGGTTGCTGTCATAGACAGCACTTTAGTTTTTATGTTTAGTTCCGAAACTGGCCATGGGTCGCTAGTAGTACGTATGGTAGACGTTCGGTCGCTCACGTTTACTTACCGGTGTTGTTCGATTTAATATATTATTATATACGAAAGTCTTCTCGTTTTTCTTATATCTCCAAGTTCAACGAACTGACATCGAGTTTTTGAAGTCCCATTCGTAATTCACGCGCCGTCCCACGCGCCCCGCGTTTCCGGTTCCTGACACTTGCCACAGTTTAAACTAGGGATGTACCGACTAGTCGCCGACTAGTCGGGAAAGCCGACTATCCGGCCACATTTGTAGTCGGCGATTAGTCAGCGACTAGTCGGCAAAAATGGCCGATTAGTCGGCACTTTATTAGTGAAAGAAAACAGAAAAAAAAGAAATCAACAGTCAATATTTGCCATATGTTTTATGTCTATTTTACCAAAATACCTATTCAGGGTGCAGACGAAAACTTTTGTTCATATAATTTGGCCGTTTGATCGTCATCGTATGTTGGTGAGCTGGTGTTTTCCTCTCGTGTTGTCGATCTCAACTGATTCTCGTGTAAATTCATGGCCATGTTCTAAAGTTAAATGATTTTATTACTATCCCGTTTTTGTTTTTTTTTTAATGGTGGAGCCATGGGGAACTGTTAATGTTATTGCAAAATTTAGAGACTTATAAACAGGGCACGTTGCTCGTAATCTCGTAAAGACGCTGACCATAGGTGATAGGTTCTTAACTGGCGACTACGTACGGGAAATAGAGCCTTGGAAATACGTCCTACAAGTTATACTGACGGTCTGCTCAGGATCGCAAAATAAAAGAAATACCGAAATCGAACGAGGATTCTTGTGATAGGTCTTTGAACCTGTAGAGAACACCTTTTAGCTAAGCTAATAATATATGATGAATAGCGCAACCAAAGGAGCAAAACTATTGTTTTTCACCTGAAATTATACGAAACTAATGATCTGCCCGACTAGCCGACTAGTCGGCCGACTAATCGGCCATTCGAGCGCCGATTAGTCGGCTAGTCGGCTAGTCGGCCAAATCAATAGTCGGTACATCACTAGTTTAAACATAACAATTTATATACGCAACCACCAAACCAAAACTGGCAAAAATCGTCTTACGTAATAAATTAATGGCACCCATTTCGCTCGAATCTAGAACAGCCTAAAGGGGAAGTACCTCCACCTTATAGAAAAAACTACAGCCATAATAGCAATGCTATTTACTCTGTATGCTGTAGTGTTGTGTAAGTTGTGTTCCTGGAGGTTCTCATCTCGTGTTTTCGGGTTTCGTGTTCTCGGATCCACACAATTATTTATTACTAATAACCCACTACTTATTCCAAATAGAATAATTACCTATGTTTTTTAAATGTTTTCACTTCTGTCGGCACTCCCGGAGTGCCACTATATGGTCAGTAAGGTTTCCAGTGTTCCCAATCAGTTGATCTACTGCTTTAAACCATGAATATACTTACTGTGCTCTTGGCTCCTCTCCAGATACCTAAAATCTGCCCCATAGGCAGTTATCAGTTTCACATTGGACGCGATTCGCACGTCGCTCTGGTGTGTGAGCGGGATATCGCTATAATACGAGCATAGCGTTGTCTCGCTCAAACATAGGACTGTCATAATTATATTTATAATATAATTATGACAGTTTAAAACTTACGGATTACAAATATTATATATTTAATTACACAAACGGGTCTACCGCGATATAACGCCTACCGGGTCTACGTCGAAATTTAAGTTAAAAACGATGAAATTATATCGCGGTAGACCCGTTTGTGTAATTAAATGTGTGTACAAAACGCGAGAGATTAAAGTGTTATATTATAAATATTATACTTATACAATGTTGCATTTTGTGAGTTCCTTAACCAGCATTCAGACCGTTCGAATGGATGATCCTGACCACCATCTTCGCCAACTGCATCGCTTTGGCGGTGTTCACGCCTTACCCCAACAGCGATTCCAACTACACCAACTCTGTGCTGGTAAGTCTACAAAACCTACACCCTTACTCCAGACCTGGTGAATTCTCACCATCTTAGCCCACTGCCCGGTGTCTCATGCCTTACCATAAATACCAACCATCACACCACCAACTCCGTGCAAGTATCTTCAGAACCTGTGTTCTCATTGCAAACCAGGTGAATCCTGACCACCAACTTAACCCGCTGCTCGTTGTCTCACGCCTTACCCAAACAAAGACGAACTACATCAATTCTACTGGTGAGTCTTCAGACACTGGACCCTCCTGACCGTTCGGATGGATGATCCTGACCACCATCTTCGCCAACTGCATCGCGCTGGCGGTGTTCACGCCCTACCCCAACAGCGATTCCAACTACACCAACTCTGTGCTGGTAAGTCTACAAACCCTGGATCCTTACTCCAGGCCTGGTGAATTCTCACCATCTTAGCCCACTGCTCGGTGTCTCATGCCTTACCATAGTCACAGAATAAATAATAGTACTAGGTACAGAAGACTCACTCTCTAACAAAACGCGTCTGTCACGATCAGCACAGATATGGCCGCTAGGTGGCGACAGCGCCACGCGCGGCTTATGGCAAACCCCAAAATTGGGGTCGAACGGATGTACTTTTAGCTCCCTGTAGCAAAGCGACGAAATCGCGGAGTGAGCCACGCCTGCCATAATTAAGACCAACTACCTACAGCAACTCTGTGCTGGTAAGTCTACAAACCCTGCATCCTTACTGGTGAATTCTGACCATCATCTTTGCCCAGTGCTCGGTGTCTCATGCCTTACCATAATAAACACCAACTACACCAACTCTGTGCTGAGTTAAGAGCACATAATCCAGGAAAATCCAGAAATCCAGATGGGAGCATGATATTAAAAAGATTGTAGGCCCAGTCTAGAGGAGAGGAGCAGCACATCGGGCTGCTTGGACAAGAAATGGAGAGTATGCCTAAAGGATGACTCACGCTAGACCGGGCCGTGCCCGGGGCGAGGCATCCGACATGTCATTTTCTATGATATTCGTCATGAACCTACGGCTGATCGGTGATCACGTGATGCTTTTCATAGAAAACGAAGCGCCGGAAGCTCCGGCCCGGCCTCGGCCGGGTCTAGCGTGAGTAAACCTTAACAGTGGGCGCATATTCGCTGAAATAGAAGAAGATAAGATAATCCACGCAAAATATTCCTTTGCAAAATCAAGTAGCATTCGTTGAGCGTCCCAAGCCGTTCGTTGCGCAGCTCATTCTTTCGAGCTGACCACTAGTCAGTAGGAAGTTTTTCGACCAGTTTTTATTTTCTTCTAAAAGACTTACTGGAAAGATAAGAGTTGACCTTTTTGATTTACAAAAATAATCATGAAAAGATGCTTTCGGTTTACGAAATTTTTAAACCAAGACCTCGTCAAAACACATCACACACACACATCACGTCATAAAAAATTGTTTGTCTTCTTCTAAAGCTGCTTCTTTAAAATTTTCAGGAGAAAATAGAATACGTGTTCCTGGTCATCTTCACAGGGGAGTGCTTGATGAAGATCTTTGCGTACGGGTTTGTGATGCACGCTGGCTCCTATCTGAGGAATGGATGGAATTTGCTGGATTTTACCATCGTCGTTATTGGGTAAGTGGAAACTTGAGTAGTGCCTTTTCCTGTGATATACATAATGTTCCCGACACGAAAGAAAGACGGTGATACGATCTCGAACTTACTGGGGCTTGGGTCAATGAAACTTGATCAATTCACTCTCTCACTCAAATGGCCTCGTAGCTGACGACCGATCTGGCCTAGTGGGTAGTGACCCTGCCTATGAAGCCGATGGTCCTGGGTTCGAATCCTGGTAAGGGCATTTATTTGTATTATGATACAGATATTTGTTCCTGAGTCATGGTTGTTTTCTATATATTTAAGTATTTATATATATTATATATATCGTTGTCTGAGTACCCACAACACAAGCCTTCTTGAGCTTACCGTGGGGCTTAGTCAATTTATGTAAAAATGTCCTATAATATTTATTTATTATTTATTAGCTAGGTGGCAGTATACGGACGCCATAATTACTCGTAAAACAGATTCCCACTACAGAAGAAAGATTCTTAAGGCCCCAAAACAATTTGATCTAATCTAAATTGCCCGTAGTTTTTTAATGAGTAACGAATGATCGATCGTTTTGGAGATCATTGGCTGAAGCTCTTGTTAAGCAGTGGACGCCGCTAAACTGATATGATAGAGATGAATTTCACCCCCAAAAGTAAAAGTAGTAATAAATAATCATGTCTGTCTCATTTCAGAATGGTGAGCACGGTACTGTCGAGCATATTCAAAGACGCGTTCGACGTAAAGGCGCTGCGGGCATTCAGGGTGCTCCGACCTCTGAGGCTCGTCTCTGGAGTACCAAGTAAGTATTTTTTTCTATATATAAGGTCTTGGTCTAAAATCAAAAACTTGACAAACGCTCTTGATTGTCTCGAGCCGAATAAAGTGTTGAAAAATTCAACATATGACAACTACACTTTAAAATTACAAACATCTCCCAATTTCCAGGTCTCCAGATCGTGCTGAACTCCATCCTGAAAGCGATGATCCCGCTGCTCCACATCGCGCTGCTGGTCATCTTCGTCATCATCATCTACGCCATCATCGGCCTTGAGCTGTTCTCCGGGAAAATGCACAAGACTTGCTTCAACAAACACACCAGTAATTATTTAATTTAAAGTCATGAGTCATCTATCGATCTAGATATCTATCTGCTAAATCAGCCCCATCGAATTAATGGGTGAGGCGATTCTAAATCCTGAAGTGGCATATGTGGGATAAAAGCTAGGCAGTCGCCCGAGATATCGATGGGTTGAAGATATTGAACCGGGTTTGTGCGATCTTTATGTGACGATGGGAGACTGTGCAAGATTAAACTTACATTAAACAGATGTTTGACTGAGGCTGACAGTGGTTTTGGGTTAATGAGCCATTAAGTTAGTTGATTAGCCGTGAGTCATAATGACATTACACTAAAAAATTCGACGGTATATCACTTATTGGCAGCAACAGATTTCTTTCCCCTATTTGTATCCTCTCTACCTGTGAGCATCGCACACTAGCACGAGCCACTAATGATTAATTTACTCGTAATCATTAACTCAATCTGAAGAACGATGCCTACATCTGGCATCTTCAAAGTGTGGTCACCTAAATGAAACATTCAATTCTTCATTTTTCAAAAATACTTCGCCTTTTTTTCAGACGAGATGATGGACTCTCCCCACCCCTGCGACTTGGATAACGGTTTCAACTGCTCAAGCTTGGGCTCTGAGATGGTGTGCCGCGAAGGCTGGATCGGGCCCAATTTCGGCATCACCAACTTCGATAACTTCGGGCTGTCCATGTTGACGGTATTCCAGTGCATTACTTTGGAAGGGTGGACTGAAGTTATGTATAATGTGAGTACTCAATTTAAACAAGCTTTTTTTTTGAAAATAACACAAAAACTGGATCGATGAAAAAACTCCATTATCAAACCTGCTTACAAATTTTCACGAGAATCAGTTGGGAAAAGCGAACTGTAGAAGAAAACCGCCGGATGAATATTATGTGTACATATCTTCCGAAAGCTTGTTTTAAGTTACTATAAATGCTCAGGTATACCCGTGTATACCACAAGGAGGTATTTTGGGGCCATTTTAATTAACTACGAAATTAAGACTGATCCTAACTTGACACACGGAAACACGGACAATTTGTCAATTTTTGTGGTGATTTTCAGATTCAAGACGCGATGGGCAACAGCTGGGAGTGGATTTATTTCGTGTCGATGGTCATATTGGGAGCTTTTTTCGTCATGAACCTAATTCTCGGTGTGTTGTCTGGGTAAGTACGAATTATTAACATTGAATCAAATTATACTGAATCGTTAAAGCCTATATAAAGGGACTTAATAATTGTGTATACATAAACTTCCAGTTTATCTCCGACGTTTTGAAAGTAGGACCCCATTGAAAGTTAAAGTAAATATCAACGTCTTCTAACTACGTGAGATTTTTCAATTGTCTCTTTTTTATCAACCGAAAGACTAGGATTGTGACTGATAATTTTGAAGATTGTTTCTTCGATTAAATCTTACTTAATATTATATTTCAGAGAATTCTCAAAAGAGAGAGAAAAGGCGAAAAACCGGGGAGACTTCCAGAAACTTCGCGAGAAGCAGCAGTTAGAAGAGGATCTGAAGGGCTACCTCGACTGGATCACGCAGGCAGAGTACTTGGAGCCCCTGGCGGATCAGAACGACACTGCTGACCAGTTGAGGGAGTATAGTTTAGGTAAAACAAAAAATACACTAATGATTTTTAATAGGAGACAAAGCTCAAAGAATGGATAATTATCTCATTGAAAAAGTGAATACTGAGCGTTTTAAATAACTAAACAATAAAACAAGACGACCTTCAACGCGCCTGCGATACGACGCTAGGGTTGATTCATCATCATCATATCAGCCAGAGGACGTCCACTGCTGGACATAGGCCTCCTCCAAAGAGTGCCACAATGATAGCTAATGAATGATAGGTGCTAGGGTTGATTACGATAAATACATTAATGGACTGAAGGAAAATACACTGGCCCAAGTTAATTTTAAAATAGATAACACCAATGACATTATAACCCCTGAAAGGCTATAGGCGTTCCCAATATCTGATACCTGGCCGCTCATTTCCATTGCTTATTTTTTTGCTTAATTTGTAATTGCTGCTTGTACAGGAGCAGGAACAGCAGAAAACCACGACTCATCAGACCATTTGGGAGTGGAGATGAGTGAACCACAGAAGAAGAGCTGCATTTGCAAACTCTGGAAGCAAGACTTCGATAAAGTAAGTACCCACTATTATTTGTAATGTCTTAATAACGATCGTAAAAGGTGAGGCAAAAAAGTGATTGAATGATTTTTGAGAATTCAAGTTTTATCTTAGGATCATATCAACACATTTACTTAAACCTTCTAAGCTAGTTACTGAATTAAGGGCCGGTTGCATCAAACCATCCGTCACCGTTAAAGCGTTCGCTAAATTTTATAGTATGGGAAGTTGCATAGATCACTGCTGAATGTCATTGATCAACTGCCGCTAATTGTTTTTGGTGCAACTAACCCTAAATCTCAATCATTAAATAAATCTAACTGAAATTCAAGGTATTAGTTATGTTTTTGATTCGGTCAAATTGTGTTTTTTGAAAAACGAATTATAGCCAGCATTCTATGAATGTAGTATGATACCTTTGGATATGGTGCTTTACGCACACTAGCGTCCCTCCCCCTCCCCCTGACGCAACCCCCCCTTTTAGCTTGAAATATGTCCCGGTTGAGAGTGTTTTTTGTTTTTTGGGGAAAGTATACAATATAGGAAAAAAGTATCAATGAAAGAAATGTTCCCTATTACATTCTTAACAAAAAAAGGTTATATTCATTTTTTTGATACGACGCATGATGCGTCGTATCACAGTACTGAAAGAAACCTTCACGAAGAATAAGCTTGCAAGCTTATTCTCCGTATTAGTTTTATTTCAGTACTATCACGTACTAACGTATATTGAACTTCAACAAGTTAATACGTGAAAATGGTGAGTCTTACCAAAAAGTTGTATATAACCTTTTTTGTTTAAAATTTATTAAGGATTATTTCTTACCTCGACACTTTTTTCCTAACTCTAATACTTTTCTCAAAAATAAAAAAAAACCGTAAACCGGGACATATTTCAAGCTAAAAGGGGGGGTTGCGTCAGGGGGAGGGGGAGGGACGCTAGTGTGCGTAAAGCACCATACCCAAAGGTATCATACTACATTCATTGAATGCTGGCTATAATTTGTTTTTCTTGCCCATACATTAGAACATAATTTAACCGAATCATTTACCTAATGTGAGATTAAAAGGAATAATAATTTAACTTTCTTTATAATGTTGTCCCCAGATTAATCGAAGAATGAAGCGCAGCTGTCGGAAAGCCGTGAAATCGCAGACGTTTTACTGGCTGATCATTCTTCTCGTGTTCCTAAACACTGTGGTGTTGGCCAGCGAGCATTATCAGTGAGTATGTTTAATTTGAAAGGCAGGAAAATGAGAGGGCTTTAAAGTGAACAAAGGTTTAATATAAGAAAAGAATTAAATAACAGTATGATTTTAAAACACACAATGAACACAATAATTATCCTGAACAAGAAAACACAGGAAATGTAAAGAAATTTTTATTAGGTAAAAAGAGCAATCCTCTAAATTGGATAGAAATTAAAGTATAGTAAGTAACTCTGAGGATAACATTAATCATTGCGGAAAAAAGTGTTAAAATAATATAAGTAGGTATGAAAGCTTTTAGACTTTTATTGATTACATTTTTATTACAGGCAACCAAGCTGGCTGGATTTGTTTCAAGAGTACGGGAACGCCTTTTTCGTAGCACTTTTTACTTTAGAAATGTTAGTCAAGATGTACAGTCTAGGATTACAAGTAAGTTATAGTCCTAAATCATGTTTTATTTACGTTCTCATATTAACACGTTCGCGGACGCTCAGTCACACCGTTTGGACACCTAAATTTTGTATGGAGATTTTGGGACTGTTATAGCATTCCTGTCACTGCAAGTATATATTTTAGGTTTGTATATGACGCGTAATGCTATGCAAGGCGAATGCTATGCAATCCGCGTCAATATGAAGTATATTTTTTATACGCTATATGACAACAAATGCTCTACAATTCGGATGCATAAGCATGTCTGTCACATGACGTAGTCAAGATGTGATCTTATATGACATCGCATGTTATAGCATTCATTCATCGTGGTCGATGAACTTGATGGCTGAGATTTCTGACTGCCTAGAGTCAAGATCTTTGCTCTAAAGACTCATTGCTGGCGTCTTCAAACATTTTTCTACTTCTGTTTTGTTCCCTCATTGCTTATCATTGTCATATTGTGTCCATCTCATACATGCCCCATCCCAAGCACGTTCGCCATTCATTCGACCTAAAATTATGTGATACTACACATCCTGCGTTGGAGACCGCATCATATGTCTGAAGAATCTAAAGGCCCACTCATGGCATATTGCAGAGAGCCGAAAGGGCAATGTTGAGCTCTCTAAAATAGAGTGGTTTGTTTTTCTAGCTGTTCAAGGTATACGCAGCATTTTACGCCAACACCACTTCTCAAAAGCGTCAATCTCGTCCGCATTACACTTTTAGAGTTCCCTGTAAGGCACCGCCGCGTTAAGTTCTGGACGTAAAACGTCCACCACTTTTCCTGTCAGGCGATGATTCATCCAACTTTATATGATGAATGCATCTGCACCAAACATAAGGCGTGAAATATACAAGAATTATGCCACAATACTTGTCAGAAAGGTTCTTACCTTGTAAGAGGTGATGATCGAGCGCCAGCAGGCTTATAATTCACAATTATACCATCAAAACTATGACTAGTAACGTAATTACTTGAATGCTAGGTATACACATTCATGCCTCACTTTTTCACATTCACCGTTATCAAAATTTGATTGTAGCACAATAAACCACTAGTAAATATGTTCGTTTATTAAAACACATTGAAAAACTTAAAGAAATTGTAAGAAAAACATTAATTACGATTTTATAAAAATACGTCAAAATCGCTATCGCGCACGAAAATCACCCAAATTTCATGTGTCTACTCCCAGACGCACCTGCCGGGCTACTAAGGGAGCTCCCATACAAAGACGAATGCTATTGCAGGTGCGTCACAGAAAGGGGGGCCCAATTGGAGACGTCACAGGATAATTTTTAATTTCGATAAAACTATGTAATATGGCAGTATGCAAACTTTGATTCTGGTGACTGGTAGAGGAAAAGTTGGTGAATAATATTATACTGTGGTAAAGCGGATTGATAAGCATTTCAACGCAGAAATTTAAAACGAATAACGGATGCTATAGCATACGCGTCACCAGGAGTAGTGCAAAAACGGATGCTATGCAATCCGCGTCCGCGAACGTGTTAACTTTTACAAAGATTTATTCATGTGATGACAAGACGAACATGTTCAACGGCAAGATCTTCATCAACATTTATTGTCTGTCTCTATATTTCTACAATTTTGAACTTAGGTCCCTTCTTTTTCTTCTTGTCTATCTCAACCATTGCTCCATCCATCACCTTCAATACCATTTACTCACGTGGTATAGGAGTAAACGAATAAATAATTTATTTATCTACATATCTTTACAAGCCTGCTCACTGTACCAGGGTTACTTCGTGTCGCTGTTCAACCGGTTCGACTGCTTTGTGGTGGTCGGGTCCATCAGCGAGATGGTGCTCACGAAGACGGAGGTGATGCCTCCCCTCGGCATCTCCGTGTTGCGGTGCGTGCGGCTGTTGAGGGTGTTTAAAGTCACCAAGTAAGATTAAACTTAAATTTGCCGAGTTTATTGTATAATTTATCTACATATAAATTTCTCCTAAATCAAGATACATCTAAACTATTGTTATCCAGTTTTTGTTATTTTTTCCTCAGATACTGGCGCTCCCTCTCCAACCTAGTAGCGTCTCTCCTCAACTCCATCCAGTCCATCGCCTCGCTGCTGCTGCTGCTGTTCCTCTTCATCATGATCTTCGCGCTACTTGGCATGCAGGTCTTCGGAGGGAAGTTCAACTATGATCCCGTGGAGGAGAAGGATCGGCACAATTTCGATTGCTTTTGGCAGGCGCTGCTAACGGTTTTTCAGGTTTGTTTTCAGTTATACGGTGGTTATACGTTACTTAGATTTGTAAGGACATCATCTTCATAATCAGCTACTTCATACACACACAGCTACAATAAAGAGACAAAAGCGGATACATTTATTCCATCATTAAACATTCTCATTGTTATCAACATGAACATGAGGTCATGATGATAACATTAACATTGACATTAATCTTATATACCTCATAGTTGTAGTAGTTAATAGCCATTTTTTTCTTATATGCAATTCTTAAATTTTAATTGTCATATTTACGAACATAAACATAAAGATCTTAGTCACAGTACTCACAGTATTATCATTTATTCAGATCCTGACGGGGGAAGACTGGAACGCGGTGATGTACGAAGGCATCAAGGCGTACGGCGGCGTCGGCTCCGTCGGCATCGTTGCCTGCATCTACTTCATCATCCTCTTCATCTGTGGCAACTGTATCCTTTACTATAGCTGTTTTATCTTATTTCATGTTATTTATTTACTAAATATGTCAATTGTATTTATTTAATTTATCGTTAATCTAAATTAAAACACAAATAAGAGAAAATAATTGTATATTAAAAACCATAGTACACACGTTCCGCCATGGTAAATACTCTGGAACGCATTATACGCTTGAACAAATATATAATTTTAAAATATTTTAGGCCATTATTTTAATATGTAAATGAGAAGTTCATCATTAGAATCCCTATTTTAAAAGTAATTATTCAATAAGATATTGTTAATTGTATTTCAATACCTTTATCATAAAAAGCCTTTTAAAGTCCTGAACTCATAAATACAGACATCCTACTAAACGTTTTCTTGGCCATCGCCGTAGACAATCTCGCGGACGCAGAATCGTTGACCAACATTGAAAAGCAGGAAGCGGTGCGTATGCCTAGCTCATATCAATTTCAAATCTAAATCTGTAACATACTTTAATTTAGTCACTTTAATTAACATTTGTTTATTATGTTTTTAGAATCCCGATGAGAAGGAAGCCGGTAGTGTAATAATTGATGGTGCACATGCAGATACTGATGATGAATATATTCACGACGACGATGCGTATACGACGGACAAGTATGTACACTATATTTAAGTAAAAGCAAATTCTCATATTACAGTAATATCAAAAAGTGAACTTATATTTTGTCACTGTAGTTCGGAGCGTGAATATGAAGAGACAGGCTCAGAGGAAGGAGAAGACGGGAGAATCGAGATAGAGGGTGGAGAGGAAACAGAGAGGATAGAAGAGGAACAAGAACGGGAAGAAGAGACTATTCAGAGGAATCATATAGGTATATTGATTGATAGATTGTTCTGTCGTTATTGGAGAGAAGCTAAAGTCTCAATGAGGTCTTTCTCAAACGTACTTAAACAAAATTCTTGATTCGAATTAGATCCTTTAGTACCAAAAATGGTGGATGCCTGATCGTTAGACATGACCAATAAAGGTAAATTGAAAACACAATCAACCCACCCAAAAAAAACAGGGTTTTTGCGTCCATTAATGTAAAAATATTACTTACCTATTTACGAAGACGTGTGGTAAGAGCATAATGAAAAATTGACATATGGTTTACAATAGTTTAGTAGGTATATTTTACGTAAGTTGATGAAATTATGAATGTTTCGTTTGCTGATATTTACTATGAATTGATTATTTTCTGATATGATTTTCCTATTATAAATTCATAACTGAAGAACATTTCGTAAACATCAGCAAACTTCAAATTTATTATTAATCACTAACATTTGTTAACATCTATGTACTAGTTTAAGTAATATACAGGTATTAAAACAATCCCTGGAGATGGTAAAAATACTAACAATGCATTAGGTTCTAACAAAGAAGGACCCACTGTAACCGTGATGGAGCTAACACACAAAGAAACAGAAACTAACTATGCAACAACAGTGAACACAGAGGGCGAGGAGCCAAGATTGAAGCGAAAGCCGACAACATCATCGGCGAGACCAAGGAGGTTGTCTGAAGTCGACATACACGACTCTAAGAAACCCATCCCTGACGCTACCTCCTTCTTCATATTTACCAAAACCAACAGGTTAGGGTGTGGGACAGCAGCAACTACAGCTTCTATTAATTAGATGTTATTTTTTGAAGTATTTTTTGATTTGATGTCTTTTGATTTGTCATTGATAGTTTTATCGTCATAATATTTTCTACTTCAATTTTATTTCTTATGATTGATTTTACATCAATGATGTCACTTTAACTATCAAAGACGAATTTCTTGTTATTCTTCACGCCTCTATTTTTCTACTTTAATATTTTCAGCTGTTTTATTATGTATATTTTAATATTACTATTATTTACTCTAACTACACGTTTATGAGCTACACTCACTTTAATTAATTTAGCATTATCTTATTCTAAAATACTTTTAGCTGAGGATACAAACTGTAATGAAATTAGGTATCTAAAATCTTTTCCAGGGATTTCGGCATGTATATAGAAGAGTTTCTTTAGTTTAGGGTATGCTCTAGGTTAAAGTGCATTTTAGATTTAACAAAAGTCTACTGTCGTCTCTTTCTATCTCACAAAGATGCCGGGCAGTCTGAAGAAGAAGGGACGCTAGTTACCGCCAGGCCACGGCGGGTTTCAGAAATGAATATGACCAATCAAGTGCCGCCTATACCCAACGCTAGTAGTTTCTTCATATTGTCACCAAAGAACAGGTGATTGGCGGGGAACATACCTGATCTCATTGTCGAAATTAGCATCATGTTGTCACAATAGGCGAATACAAGTAGCAGTAACTGTATAAACGATGAAATCGAGCACATTCAAACAAATAATAGTATAATATTACATTCGTATACCAATATCCTTCAACAATCACTGCTCCAAATAGAATTAAATGTTAATAAAATCCTAAAAATTTAAGATACTCGTAACGAAATCAATGAATTTATTAACTATAAAACATAATCAAAATAAGAATTTTGCTCAAGTTTTGATGTAAATGTAAACAGACATACAATAATAATTTAACACGTTTAACACAAATTAAACAATTCAGTTATCCTTACCAACTTGCAATGTGTATATTTCAACGATTTGTAAAAGCTTCTACTTGTCGACGCATATTGTAGTGATGTCTTTCAAATAATTGGCCTTATCATCATCATTCATATCAATTGTCCCGTCTAAGTCATCGCACGAGTGTCGTTCCTCAATGTGAATCCCAAAAAGTTGAAAAACAATGAGATTTCAGGGTATTTCAGATTCCTGTTAGTCGTTAGGATTGATTGTTAGCAGTATCGATAGATCAAAGCATGAATTGAGCTCCCTAGATAGATTTAGGCGTTAAAAAATGGCGTTAATGAATAGTTATAGTATCGTCTGCATGCAAGTATGAAATGTTGTCAGTTTGATTTAGTACGTCTGCATTTATTTTGCATGCACTATGCAAATGCATGAGCTTCATTTTGTTTTAACTATTATATTTTAAGTATCTATCAATATACGTGTTATGAAAGCATCTAAATGTTTCTATATATTACTCCTGAACAATGTTTAAATGTTTGCTCTAACTCCTGCCTAACCTTTACAGTTTATCTCAAGATTTTATTCAAAGTTTTTTCTGAATATATTATATAATACATGTATAAAAAATGTATTCTTACATCGAGTAGCACCCGAGCTACCTATTGCCACCATTGTTCAATAGTCACTTTAAGTTCCGATTCGACATTATGTGTATCACTTTGGTGTCCCCTTAGAACACTACTTTCAGCCCTATCCTTATTTCCAGTATAATTACCTTTATCATTTACATGGTTATTATATGCAGGTTCCGCGTGTTCTGCTACAAGCTGTCAGCATCTTCGACCTTCGGGAACATCATCCTGATCTGCATCATGTTCTCGTCGGCCATGTTGGCAGCTGAAGATCCTTTGGATGCACAGCAAAAAGGATTCAGGAATTGGGTGAGTAAAAGTTATAACTTACTCCGTTGGCTCAGCGACCCAAAATGAGACTTGGCCTCCGACACAAGACAGCGCCACTTTTCTCAGTCCTGTGCGACCTCTCGCCAATTGTTGACTCGAAGTTCGCGCAGATCCGCATCCACCATGTCGCACTAGCGACCTGGGTCGTCCGATAGGACGTCTTCCTGCCGGGCGGCCCAAGTAAAAGTAATAAGTAAGAGTTTTTTCTATAATAAGTGTAACTGTATGTTAAAACTATCGAGCGACCATCGTTTACTAATTAATTCAATCCCTAGTGCTCACTCTTCAACTTAGCATATTTTTCATCTGATATCCATTCCGATACCTATTTTTTTTTCATCTTCCACTTGCATATCTAGTTAACTAAGGAATGCTCCCAAAACTAGTTTTTTACAGCAAGATTTCTCGGATCAGGTATTGTTTTTTTACGGAAAACTAGTACACGCTATAATTGATACATTTTAATATCATAAAGTTCCACATTTTATAAGGTTTAATTTATGGTCTACGTTGCCATCACTACGTTTTCAATAAGTATAATTATTTTGAACTTTCTCTTCCAGCTCCTAAGCCAATTCGACGTGTTCTTCACGGGCATCTTCACGCTGGAGCTGTTCCTCAAGCTGGTGACGTACGGGCTGATCCTGCATGAGGGCGCATTCCTCCGCTCTGCCTTCAACGTGCTCGACATGCTCGTCGTCTGCGTGTCGCTCATCTCCATGTGCTTTAAGTATGTTATCGTCATTAACTTCCTAAGGTCCTTTGATCTCCTGGTGTGTACTATTAAGAATTATAATAGTAAAACTATAATGTCCTGCAGTCAAAATTGTAAACATAAACCAAAAGAATTGCAATTTTTTATCAAAGCTATAGTTTGACATTATTTTATCTAAATTATTTATCTTGTGGGGTAAGTGAGGTTTGGTGGTGTAATTTTGTTGTATAGTATAATATTTGTTAATCTGTATACTGTATAAATCTCGACTGCCCTTTATTTTCTTTGTTACCTGCTTTACCAGAATATTAATTAATTTACTTTCAACGAAGTCATTTTAGTTTTCCGATATTCCTAATAAGTTTTATGAAAAGCGTTAATGTTTAGTTTGTTAAATATTTCAGGTCAGGAAGTATATCGGTGGTGAAGATATTAAGAGTGTTCAGGGTGCTGAGGCCACTCAGGGCCATCAATAGGGCCAAGGGCCTTAAGGTCAGTCATCTTCTACCTTGTTTCCTAATTATGTCATATTTTACCTAATACTTATATGTGTGAAGATATATTATTTAAGTTATTTGTAATAAGTCTGCCATTTTAATTTTTGAAAAAATCTTTCCATAATTCTGAAGTATTTTCTGGGCAATGTCAAAAATGGTTTCCAATATTTTAGAAAATAGAGGATGCAGTGTTATATTAATTTATGCCCGGACAGTAACCTATCCGTTATAATAATAACAATGTTTTTGTAGATCAACGATCTTTCAGCTGTTGTATACGTAAATTTATACATTAATTGACCTCTGATACATTTTTTCCATGATTATAGCACGTTGTACAATGCGTGATCGTTGCTATCAAAACAATCGGGAACATATTGTTGGTAACGTCGTTACTGCAATTCATGTTCGCCGTCATGGGAGTACAAATGTTCAAGGTAGGGGGCTTCTGTATTCTCCACACTTAGCACCTTCCTTGGGAACACGTGTGGTCCACGGTCTCTACATTTCTCATCGATTCCTTGTCTAGAATCTTCGATTACACCTTTGGGTAACTAAATGACCTTTTCTATAACTATCTTTATTTTTCCTGATGCAGTAGCATATAATGTATTAACTGCAACATCCTATTCTCTATGCTTTATGAGTATGTGATGTTGTTATTTACCCCCGAAACATTATTTGCTATAACATCTCACTCATTTCTCATGATTTCATCGTCTATTAAAGTCAGTTCTGTAATTTTTGTTCCGCTTCTAACTCTTGCGCTATTTATTTTGTTGCTAAAGCTTCCATGTGATCAATATTGGAAAGCTTGATGGTTAACGATATATCTATGTCGTCTTCTGCTTCATTCCTATTGTCTTTAATATCTTCTTTTCTAATTATTTTCCAAAGGAATCCATCACATTTCGCGCTCTCTATCCTATTAACTAAACAACCAAAATAAAAGATAGGTACATAAAAATAAGAAGCAAAAGTAATTCATCGTCGGCATGTGATCTCGTTAGCAGTAGCAAAATTTAGAAAACTGTATGTCGTCAATATAGTCAAGCATGGAAATAACGAACGAACCCAAAGGTGTAGACGTTAGTTGACTAATAAAACCAATGAATGTTAGAGGTAACCACCCCTACCTTGGCGTTTACAAGTCCCCCAAGGATAACAAGTGCCCCGTTAACAAAGTCGCCCCGAAGTCCCTTGTTATTAAAATTGGTTTGCTTCTCCCCTATGTTCCGCTGCTGGATCGGTCGTCCCCGTTGGTAACGTATGCCCCTAACCTGAGTAGTATGTGGTGAAATGTGTGATAGTAGCTATTAAGACTATAGGCAATATAATGCTAGTTACATATTTGTTACAATTTATGTTTGCTGTCGTTGGCGTACAGTTGTTTAAGGTGAGATTTCGGTGTTGTGCTTGGGATTTTCTACAAAGACTTGAACAGCATTTATATAGGCTACATCTGTCTGTACTTCGATACAATGCGCTAACTTTTAGCTGCTACCACTCCATACTTATACAAAATTATATAAAATCAAATTTCTTTTTGTGACCTGATGACTATCAGTATCATAAATTATATTATGACTCATAATAATATCTTTATTACAAAGTTATGGTTATGATTTCATTACTTGTTACGCTATGTTATATGACGTTATCTGAGGTTTGTGAGTACTATAAGAATAGAGCTACCTACTCAAAAAGTCAGTTATTACATCAATGTGTTCAACTCTTTTTAGAATATCTCGGTCTTAAACTAATTCTAGCCGCATGTTAACTAGGTGTTGTGGCATGATCGTATTGATGGTCATTTCAGTTTATTCAGTCACGGGTCTATTAAAATGTTAAATTTAATTTTATTAGTAACACTTGTGATATTATTAAATCAAACTTATGCAGTCTAACTTTACTTCTTTACCTGGTCAGACACACCCTGGTCCAAGACTATCAGAGACTAATAGCATTATAATGCTTCTTAATATTGTTACTGAAGGTATCTACTATTTATAAGGTTTGAGTTTTTGTGGCATAACTGCGTGGGTATGGGTAACTTGCGTTTGATATAAAATGTATTTAAGTGTTAAACGATGTTCCAAACATAACATGCACACTTATACCTAGAGTCAAACCAATTGATTAGGTGAGGTATTATCTAAATAAAATAAAAAAATGTAAATAAAAACATGAGATGCTTTATTAGGGTTCCGTACCTCAGAAGGAAAAAAACGGAACCCTTATAGGATCACTTGTGCGTCTGTCTGTCTGTCCGTCTGTCACAGCCTATTTTCTCGGAAACTACTGGACCAATTAAGTTGAAATTTGGTGAAATTAGTGACCCAAAGATGCACATGTTTTTTTTATTTATTTTAAAATACATAGGTTCGAAGTTATTTATAAAATAGCCGAAAAATTACCATTCCCCCCCCTTTATCTCCGAAACTACTGGGTCTAAAATTTTGAAAAAAATACACAAAATAGTTCTTTACCTGTAGATGACAGGAAACCTATTAGAAATGCGCAGTCAAGCGTGAGTCGGACTTATGTACGGAACCCTAGAAACGCGAGTCCGACTCCCACTTGGCCGGTTTTTTTACCGTCAATTGTTGTGGCAAAGTTTTGCAAGCCATCAGCAAAGTTGATTGTTATTCAGTTTGTTAGACCATGCAAAATAGGAAGATCATTCAAAAGAAACTTATATTCTGTAGCTAATATCAATGCTTTTGTATAGTCTTTTTCATCATGAGAAATGAGTTGCGTAGACACATCAGGTGCCATTCATTAATGACGCAAGACGATATTTGCCAGTTTTTGACCCCCTCCCACCCCTATGTAAGAAAAAATAAATATACATATTACGTAAGAATCTAAAGGAAAAAAAAAGAATACAATGTTCGGTTTGTTTTAGTGTTAATTTTTCTAAACAATCATTTTTATAGAACATTTATTGTACCTAAAAAGGTATTGGAGCCCGTCTAAGCTAATTCTGCACCATGTTTGATAGCATAATAGTGTGGAAGTATTATTTTAATCGTCATAGTTTCATAGAAATTTTAAAAAAAATCTCATTTTGTGACCCCCTTCCCCCCTTAATCGTCTTACGTAATAAATGAATGGCGCCATCAAATCCTCTAATAGGGTTAACGTCATCTTATGATTTAAATTGACTCATGTTTTAGTAGTTGCAAAGCATGGTACTAATCTCTTGGTTTTCAATTTAATCGTTATTAATCACTGAGTTTTGGTTTCAGGGAAAGTTTTTTAGATGTACTGATATTTCGAAGATGACGAAAGCTGAGTGTCAGTAAGTAACTTATTCATTTGGTGTAACATTTGAGTTCCTAAAAAAATTAATGTCCATGATATAATAAAATGATGGAAATAAAATAATTTAACCAAATCTAATAAGAGGTGTTATAATTAAAGAAAGCCTATTTTAGCTTAGACATTACTTGACATATAAACGCGTATATTTAGTCGGATATGGATTAGGTTTTTATAATGATAATTGAAATCTAAATTTGCTCCCTGTACCTACATGTACATATATGTTATGTAAGTATATCAATGTTCAATTTAATATTCGTAACAATTCTTCAAAAAATTTAGTGTAAGAATCTATTTTGAATAAAAGCATTAAAAACATTTTGATTTTGTTGTAATTTTGACATAAAGCAAGGAATAATTTTATCTTTTATTTTTCAGAGGAACATACCTTGTCTTTGAAAATCGTAATTACGTAGTTAGAGATAGAGAGTGGAAGAGGAATGACTTCCATTTTGACAACGTCATGAAAGGGATGCTGACGTTGTTCACCGTCTCCACGTTCGAGGGATGGCCTGCGTGAGTTTTTCCTTACATACATACATACATACATACACATTCACGCTTATTTCCTGGAGGGGTAGGCAGAGGATTTCCACTGGCTACGATCCTGACATAGGTACCTCTTTCGCTTCCTTCAGTTTCATAACATTCCTCATACACGCTCGCCGGTTTAGGGCGGTGTAGGGAGGTGTAGTGATTTCCTAAAGATCCAATACCACAAATGCTGTATTACCAATATTATTATTAGAAGCTCTGTAGACTACGCGAACCCCCATGGCTCCGCCATTTTGAAAAATTTCCCAAAACTGAATCGAAGAAAAAATTTAACTATCGAATCTGCTCACAAAGTTTCACGAGAATCGGTTGAGAAATGCGACTTGTAGAGGAAAACATCCGGATATGCGAAAGAATTGTCTATTTTGTAAATTACTATTGTTGTTTTATCATTATTGTTTTCTTCTTTATTATGATTATTTATAGCTAATTGCAACATTTTCTTTTCAAATTTACATTATTTTAGATTTTCAATCTTTACATTTATTTTTATAAAAAGGAAGGAGAGTCATTAAACTCATTATAGATTGGTTGCTATATTCTCATAGAAATGTGACTATCATGATGACATTTACACACTTTGCCATTGCAAATGCCATGCAGCATTTGGTCCAACTTTAAAAAAGATAACATAAGATAATAGGCTTTATCTTATTTTATCATAAGAAAAGATAAATATTTCTGTTGCAGGTTGCTGTACGTGTCCATCGACTCGAACCAAGAGGACCGTGGTCCCATTACTAACTTCCGTCCAATCGTTGCAGCCTACTATATTATTTATATTATTATAATTGCCTTCTTTATGGTGCGTCTTACTATGATCCATTTATTTATTTTTCTTCTTAGGCTAGGTCATTTATAACATGAATATAAAAGTAAAATACAAAAACACATAAAAAACAACAAAAAATAAGTATAAACACATTATAAAAAACCTAACCTAGGGTGCCGCCAGCAGCGGGGCAGGGCCCAAGCTGCCGGTGGTCAGGGCCGCAGAGAGAGGAACCGGCGGACTATCCGCGCCGTGTCCAAGATCACCGCCTTCTGCATCTGACCCTTGATCCAACCACCTAGCGAGAGTCTCTCAAGATGTCGGTCGAGACTCTTCGCTATTAGACCGTTCACTGAAACGACTATCGGGACAATGATCGTCGAATCAACATCCCACATAGCGGTTATCTCGTGAGCCAAGTCTAGGTACTTACTGGACTTGTCCTTCTCGGCTTTCACGAGATTCTCATCATGGGGGATGGTGATGTCAACGAGCACGGCCCGACGTTGCGATCGATCTATTATCACGATGTCAGGCTTATTGGCTACAATAGTCCTGTCAGTGATGATAGATCGATCCCAATAGAGCGTGGCACGACCATTCTCGAGAACAGGCGCAGGTAAGTACTTGTAGTACGGTACTTCGCGGTCCACAAGGCCGTATAGAAGAGCAAGTTGCTGGTGAATAATCCTGGCTACGAGATTATGTCTGTGCAAGTACTCACCGTTAGCAAGATGAGAACAACCGGAAATGATATGCCTGAGTGATTCTCCGGGACGGCGGCATGCCCGACAAATGTCGACCGTACCGTCCTTCAGGATATATTTCCGATAGTTGTTCGTCATCATCACTTCGTCCGCAATTGCACAGGCAAAACCCTCGGTTTCTCCGAAGAGGTCCCCGAATCGTAACCAGTTCACCGACGCGAGCAGGTCCACATCGGGTCCCGTGAGGGCCTTGTAGAACCGCCCGTGTAGCACCTTACTCTCCCATGCCGCCTTGCGATCCGCAGTACTTAGTACCACAGGTTTGCGCCAGTTCTCGTTTGCCAAGGAGAGCGGCGTGAGGTTCCTGTCTACTGCCACCACATCACGATGCATCCCACACTCGTTGTTAAGGAAATAATTCCTGAGATTATTATTATATAACTCTGAATCTTAAATAATACCAAAATATACTTTATTTAATAAGCGAACTTATAATATAACTTTAACCCGTCTACCTTTGTACTTAACTAGTGTCGTTTGTTGTTGGCCAAATCTGTTTTTTATAATTGTACATTTTTGATAATGACACTTATATTATAAATATTCTCAATAATTACGGTATAAACTTTAACACTGTCAAGCTTTAAAGCTTTTATACCTTAACACTGTGTTAGGTATTGAATATATCTGAAGTATCTGAACAGAAATGTAACTATATTTCAGGTAAATATATTCGTCGGTTTCGTCATAGTAACATTCCAAAACGAGGGAGAGCAGGAGTATAAAAACTGTGAACTGGACAAGAATCAGCGGAACTGCATAGAGTTCGCCCTAAAAGCAAAACCTATAAGAAGGTATATGAACACTATTTTAAATTTAATTACTCACTTAATGGCGCAGCGACCCACGATGAGTCTTGGCCTCCGACATGAGTACACGCCAGTTGTATCGATCTTTTTTTTTTCTTGACGGAGTGGGAATGTGTTTACGCACGGTGTGTGGGACTCACCGCTCCTTCCCCCTCTGCTGGCGAGAGAGAAGGAGATGGCCCTAGCCCTACCCACTAAACCCACTCCTGCGTTTCACCCCCAATGGGATCGATGTCATTCCGCCACGGCACCCTCCGGCAGCCCCCGCAGTCTACCGCCAGTTATCGGCTTGGAGATCGCTCAAGTCTGCTTCAACGGCATCGTCTAAACGAGCTACTTTAAATTTAGTTGATGATCATAATACACTCAATTTATAAAAGATATTAAGTAGTATTATTTAAAATCAAAAAACTACCTACAGTATTCATTTGAAAATCAGTTTTTTTCGGAATCATCTGCAACCAATCTTTAACCTTTTCCAAGCATTTCTCAATTCATATCTCAAAATTTAATATCAGGGTTTCAAAATCAACTTTTACTTTTATTTATATTTCAGGTATATCCCAAAGCATCGCATCCAATACAAAGTGTGGTGGTTCGTCACATCCCAGCCGTTTGAATACGCCATCTTCGTTCTCATCATGATCAACACCATCACACTAGCCATGAAGTACCACAATCAGCCCCTCGAATACAGCAAAGCTTTGGACATGCTCAATATGATTTTCACCGCTGTCTTTGCTCTTGAGTTCATTTTCAAACTCGCTGCCTTTAGGTTTAAGGTTTGTATCACCAGCAGTTTTAACATCATCATCATCAGCATCATTCCTCCTGACAGTTATTTCATCGATCCTTTCGTTTCATTTAGCCGCTAAGACGTTCTCAGGTATAATGACGACAATTGTTTCAGTGTCACTTTTCAATTCTGGATTAAGTACTTTTATTTTTATCTCTGTAGCATGTTAATGTGGTTACCTGTCATAACCTTGATTCATATTTTCACATAGTATCATTTAAAGGTAGTTTTTATTTGCCCTTAAATTCCTAAACTATTTAATTTTTAATAACAAACCCAAAACGGTTAATTTGTCATTATTTAGGATAATATGGCAAACGTTTTTTGAACAATTAAAAAAACACAGGAACTAAAAGAAGTAAAAGAGATTATAATCATATTCATTAAAAATTTACTGTTAGATGTACTAAATAGTTTTTTATTTATTTTGAAATACCTACCTTTTTTTATGTACAAACTACTGCGACATACTCGTGAGCAAATTTAGTTTTCTGTTGTAGTTTCTAATATCCCCTCACTGCTATATTTACTTAGATAAATAAATAACCTGTATACACCATGATTACTTCTACTTTCAGATCTGCATCTGATCCAAACTATGATTAGGTACTATTTCAAGTTCCATTAATTGCCATGTTATTACCACATAATTTAATTTTCAGAATTATTTTGGAGACGCGTGGAACACATTCGACTTTATCATCGTACTAGGAAGTATTATAGATATTGTAGTATCACAAGTCAACGAGCTCAAAAACCAGGTAAAGCCACGGTGCACCACTAGTAATTATAGCAATCACCGACCACAATAAATGTACTATTTTACATTGAAAAAGTTATTTACTATAAAAACAGTAAAGACTGAATCAGTTTATATATATAACCATATTGAATTATGATGATTAGGTAAACATTTGAAATACACTAACACAATATATACTCGTATTATTAATGAAAACTTAAATGACTTTTTCGATAAAAATATTACAGTTACTGTCCCGCGCATGGATTATTTTGTTGTTACAGAAGTAAATGTTGTAGCTTACTCTATAACTAGCTATCTTTCAGCCCTTAGATTATTGATGCATAAAACCATCAACAGTACAGTATCCATTGTCCCATAAATACGTTCAAACTGTGAAGAATAAATTAAGTAAGTGTGTATACTTGTAGACTTCTTCTAGACTTCTAACATTTCTGAGTAATTTAAAAATATTTGTATCCCCATTTTGCAAACAAATTAATTATTTCATGACTCATGTAAGCAGCATGATGTAGTAATATTTTCCCATGTTATTACAAATGTAGATAACATGTTGATTTCAGGGAAGCGGTTTAACAAAAGCCCACATAAAGGTAAGTTGCACTCGGTGACACTAATAGCTGCCCTAACACTAAACACAAATAAGTACCTAAAAATAAAATAAAACCTTTTAATGCTGTAAATAAAGATAACGATATAGCTTTAGATGTACATATAGATATAGACGATGGGACAGTAACAAGCAAATCTGCAACTTCCAATGTTGTAAATGCATCTGGCACTGAGCACTCAGCCAATATCATGCAATGTAAAAATGACACACTGTCACAATATCCTGAAATAAGAGCAAAACTTTTAGTTGATGACGTAGCTGTAACATTATTCAATTTTTATATTTAGCATTGATATTAACGTTATCAAAATAAAAGTCAACACATTTGTAGCCAATCTATTTAAGCAATTTTCCTATTTATACTAAAGTTAGAATTTACCGATTGTTATCTATGTTCTGTTTATAAAAAATAAGATTGTGATTCAAAGCTAGTCAGTAGTCAGCCATATTAATATTGAAAGTTTTGAATCTCCATATGTAGATCTCTGTTCACGTTGCATACTAACCAAAAATATTTGTAAATCTTTCAAATTTTTACTACTTATAAACATTCCAGGAAACCTCAATACCATCGATCAACTTCTTCCGTTTATTTCGAGTGATGAGGCTCGTGAAGCTACTGTCGAGAGGGGAGGGGATCAGGACTCTCCTCTGGACGTTTATAAAGTCATTTCAAGCGTTGCCGTATGTTGCCTTGCTGATTTTGATGCTGTTCTTCATTTATGCTGTAGTGGGGATGCAGGTAAGATCGTCAGCTCTATAAATCACGTTTGATTAAAAATTTAGGGGGTTCGAAGCTTGTTTGTGAGATTAATCTCACAAAGCTAGTTTCCTAAGGGCAACCCACTTAAATCGATAACCAAACGAAGCTTAAAAAAAGTTATCGCAACCAAACATGTATTAGCTCCAAACATTAAGGTTACTTTCAGACTATTGAATTTCTTGTTGTAATAGTTTTTGTCTCCGTATTTTTGATATTACTAAGGTACTACATTTTAATTATAAGCACGAACCAACAGTCAGTACCTCGCATAATTTTAAACACTCGTTTCAACAGCCATCCAGCCGTCCATTCATAAGATAATAGACAGTAATCGAAATTAAACTTTCGTAAGACATATTTTAAACTGCATATAGCGACTAAAAATATAGCTATACTCAGCTCAAGATAAAAGGTCATCATCATGCTATATGACTTCTATTCTACTACTATTCAATTTCTAATTTTGATTTTTTTAACAGTTAAGACTAGTAAAGCTCAGTCGGGGAAAGATGGTAGAGCTACAAAGGTGTTGTTAAATTAAAACTTTCTTGTCGGTTATCATCTTGGGTAAAGGTAAAGGTGTAGGGTTAGAGCCGGCGTAGCTCTATTTGACGTTCATAAGAGCATTGTAATATGCCCACTTGAAAAATAAACTTTATCTGTATCTTTATCTTACCTTATCTTTGTTTTCAGGTGTTTGGGAAAATAGCCATAGACGACGAAACCCCGATCACTAGAAACAACCACTTCCAGACATTCCCTCAAGCCATTCTAGTCTTATTTCGTTCAGCTACAGGTAAGAATGCCGATATACAGAAATTGTTATAATGCTTAGCATGATATCCAGGATTTTTCGATGCAACAGATTTAAAAAAATATGAATTGTGAAAATGGTTGTTAAATTCATCTGTAAATTTGTCTCTACCTAAATACCATCGCCCACACTGTTAACTGTACATCGGTGGACCTTATGCCTTTTATAATAAGGATCTACAGTTAGGGGCGTTGTACATACATAAAATTTCTTACGTATCTCTTTATGGAATTTGTATTTGTTTATTTTATTCTTCTTTTTCTTCTTCTTTCTTTAAAAGTTATCCTTTTCCGGGTTTAGCAGTATCCAGTCTAGGATTATTAGAGTCTATACAATATTTTACAATTACATATATTTATTTATATGTATATTCAATAATTTGCCAACCGGACCCCAAGCTCCCATGAGCCGTGGCAAAATGCCGGGACAACGCGAGGAAGAGATTCAATTATTTTTATTCATCATTTCTCTTAGGCTAGGGTTTTTATAATATGAATATAAAAGTAAAATATAAAAACAGTTACAAAACAATAAAAAATACATATAAACACATTATAAAAAACCTAACCTAGGGTGCCGCCAGCAGCGGGGCAAGGCCCAAGCTACCGGTGGTCAGGGCTGCAGAGAGAGGAACCGACGTACTATCCGCGCCGTGTCCAAGATCACCGCCTTCTGCATCTGTCCCTTGATCCAACCACCTAGCGAGAGTCTCTCGAGATGTTGGTCGAGACTCTTCGCTATTAAACCGTTCACTGAAACGACTATCGGGACAATGATCGTCGAATCAACATCCCACATGGCGGTTATCTCGTGAGCCAAGTCTAGGTACTTACTGGACTTGTCCTTCTCGGCCTTCATTATTTTATTATTATTTTAAAGATATCCAAGAGTCATGAATGGAATTACATTTACTTTAGTACGAATTAATTAGCTCAAAAAGTAATTCAACTCTTGATCTGAAAAAAAAATTTTTTACCACACCAGCTCGGAAAGGCTTACTTTGCATTTCAAGAACTGATAGCAAAGTTGAATTTTATTCACATGGGAGGCAAAGTAATCAAATGCAAATTTTGAGTTGTTTTCTTATGTTGGCTGGTAGAATTGACTTTTAAATGATGATTATGGATGATAAATATTTAATAACATTCATTTGTATTTGATTTGGTTTGATTTTGTTTGACAAATTTACATTTAATATTTTACTCGGGTTGGTGTGGTGAAAAATTTTGTGTTTCACTCGGGGGCAAATTTTGTTTGACCCTCGTGCTTTAAAACCCTCGCAACGCTCAAGATTCCATTTTTCGAACCACTCGCTACGCTCGTGGTTCAATTTTGGAATCTTTCGCTTGCTCGGGTATCAATATTAGCACGAGCGGTTAAACAACAACTTTGCCCCCTTGTAAAACAAATAACTATTATCCGACTAACAGACAGTTTTCAAGTGTAGGTAAACTTAGAAAAGAATCATTAGGTATCTGAAGAAAAGAGGCCTATGCTCAGCAGTGAGCGATAAAGAGCTGATATGATGATGATGATGATGATGATGATGATGATGATGATGATGATGATGATAATGATAATGATGATGATGATGACGATGACGATGATGAGGTATCTGTAGTATTGTCACCATTTTTGTCGGTTCTAGGGGAGGCGTGGCAGGACATTATGATGGGGGTCTCCCCGGAGCCGGAAGTGCAGTGCGACGACAACTACGAAGAGGAGCCCGGCGAGAACGTCAATTCCTGCGGCTCCGTGCTCGCCTTCCCCTACTTCATCTCGTTCTACGTGCTGTGTTCTTTTTTGGTAAGAGCGAGACGTAAATAATAATTGTTGCCAAATCTTGATTCGCTTGACCTTTTCCCATTACTATAGGGATCGGCGTAGCATTGTGTTTTTCCTCCATACCTCTATGTAGTTCATCATTTATTTATTTATTTATTTAAAATTTTTTGCACAATACATGAAGAGTACAAATAGTGGACTTAATGCCAGAAGGCGTTCTCTACCACTCAACCATCATCATCATCATTCACCTACTTTTTTTTCATATCACCTTTTACGCAGTCCATCTATCTTTTCTTTGGTTTTTCTCTTTTCATTCTTACAAATAACTATAGATGAAATAAGTACCCAGTGAAAATGTTGGGTTTTCCTGCTTATTTATTTTTCCCTTTTAAATCTAGAGCAAATAAAAATGATCTTTTTACTTCTGATTTATTGCTTACCGAAACAAATTATACAATTTCAGATACAATGAAGAGAAATTCCGTATCTTGAAATTCTGGATAACCAATACCTTTGATATATTTCTATTGTAACTTTATACCTTCAGCATAAATATCGTACGAACTGCCAGAAAACTCGACCAGCGAGTATTTTATACTGACGGTTCTAGTTTTGTCATCGTAGTCGACTTTGGGAGGGTTAATCGCTCGCACTGTCACTTTAATGTAGCTTACTTGAGTGTCTGGTGGACTCTGAAATTATCAGCCGTTAATTAAATTACTATTGAATATCTCATAGGTAGATAACATACATAATTACAGATAGGCAAGTTACACATTTGTCATTAGGTAAGCTTGTGAATGCAAGCCTCCAATAGTTATTTGTTTTACAAGGGGGCAAAGTTGTTGTTTAACCGCTCGTGCTAATATTGACCATCAAAAACATAAATGTAAAAAAGGAGAGCCAAGTTCAATACAAAAATTATGCTTGGCTGTGGGGTTCGCCGCAAAAAGAATGGAGATTTAAATGAGTGCCAAGTTCTATGCAAAATCCAAATATGTATTTATAGGAACAAAATAACATTATAAACAAGTATTAAACTCTATTTCTTTGCTTTATTGGATACCTATAACAATTGCTGTTATTTAAAAAAATGCGAGATCTTAAAGCAGGTTAGATTTGACTTGGCCAGTTTTCATTACATCAGTCATTTTATAAAGTTATTCAACATATATATTTTGTAATTCTGATAAAAACTGGCCAAGCCAAATCTAACCTACTTTAAGATCTCACATTTTTTTTTGAATAACAGCAATTGTTATAGGTATCCAATAAAGCAAAGAAATAGAGTTTAATACTTGTTTATAATGTTATTTTGTTCCTATAAATACATATTTGGATTTTGCATAGAACTTGGCACTCATTTAAATCTCCATTCTTTTTGCGGCGAACCCCACAGCCAAGCATAATTTTTGTATTGAACTTGGCTCTCCTTTTTTACATTTATGTTTTTGATGGGATATCAATACTTTTTGTAAAGAAAACTAGGCAGGTATTGAGATTTAATGTTTTTTCTTGTGTTTCCGCTGCATTTTTTTTACTTCTGTTCTTTGTATTAATTATGTGGTGCCGCGCGCCGCCAACGACACACCGTTGGCCGGTTGTTTAGCGCGTATTACAGGTTTTTTGTATGGGGACCCCCCCTATTTTTTAACTTTTTTTATTTTTTTATTTTTAGATTTTTTCCTACGCTTACACACAATTACCGAGCTGGATTCCAAATTTCATCCTTCTAGGTCATCTGGAAGTAGGTTAGGTTTAGGTACTATATGTCAGTCACAATAAAAAAGAAATTTGTATGGGGACCCCCCCTATTTATTAACTTTTTTTTGTTTTTAGATTTTTTCCTACGCTTACACACAATAACCGAACTGGATTCCAAATTTCATCCTTCTAGGTCACCTGGAAGTAGGTTAGGTTTAGGTACTTATATGTCAGTCACAATAAAAAATGGTTTTTTTGTATGGGGACCCCCCCAATTTTATAACTTTTTTTAATTTTTAGATTTTTTCCTACGCTTTCACACAATAACTGAGCTGGATTCCAAATTTAATCCTTCTAGGTCATCTGGAAGTAGGTTAGGTTTAGGTACTTATATGTCAGTCACAATAAAAAATGGTTTTTTTGTATGGGGACCCCCCCTATTTTATAACTTTTTTTAATTTTTAGATTTTTTCCTACGCTTTCACACAATAACTGAGCTGGATTCCAAATTTCATCCTTCTGGGTCATCTGGAAGTAGGTTAGGTTTAGGTACTATAGGTATGTCAGTCAGTCTTAAAATTTACGATTTTTTGACCTTCATATCTTTATAACCGTTTGAGCTAGCTTCATGAAATTTGGGCTTCTAGATGTCCTTTTGGATATAATTAAACACACGTAGTTTTATGTGTTTTCGTTAAAGATGTTTTGAGTTATAGAAGGGTCAAAAGTGGCACCAAGTGGTTCGTGTAATATTACACTTGGCGCTGGCTAGCCAGTTCCTTTTTTGAACTTGGCTTGACACGCTGCCGCGTGTCTAGATAGCCGAGCAAGCGAAAGATTCTAAAATTGAACCAAGAGCGTAGCGAGTGGTTCGAAAAATGGAATCTTGAGCGTTGCGAGGGTTTCAAAGCACGAGGGTTAAACAAAATTTTCCCCCGAGTGAAACACAAAAATTTTCACCACACCAACCCGAAGCAAATATTAAATATAAAATTTCAAACAAAATCAAATCCAAATGAATGTTATTAAATATTTATCATCCAAAATCATCATTTAAAAGACATTTCTACCAGCAAACATAAGAAAACAACTCAAAATTTGCTTTTGATTACTTTGCCTCACATGTGAATAAAATGCAACTTTGCTATCAGTTTTTGAAGTGCAAAGTAAGCCTTTCCGAGCTGGTGTGGTGAAAAAAATCTTTCTCAAATACGACAGTCGCTGATCGAAAACTTTCTGCCTACTCCAATATCAAACTCGGATCCTGAGATCGCTAACCATGAATGAAAAACAGGACATAATGAGCTTACATTACACAGAAAGATTACAGTTGATTTGTTTTTTTTTTATCACAGATATAACGCTTTTTTTATAATACTTACAGGTATATTGACTTTTGTATTAAATCGAAGCCAACCAATCCAACTATGACTATCATATATTTTTACTCCACGGCCTTTCTTACCTGTAAATAATTTAATATCTAAATGGGTTATTCTTTGGAAAGGTATTTCTTGGGCATCAACAAAAGCTAAGGATTTTGGTTGATACATATTAATTATGCGAATTATGAAGATAACTTTCTAGAGATAGAAATACTCGCAAAATACACGGGTATTTTACGGATGGATAGAGACAGACTCTGCCATCATTTGTTCACGCATTATGAAGAAACGGATACATTTGACAATGAAAGAATATGCATACCGGTATGTAAAATAACTTACCGAATTCGTAAACATATTCCGGAATAATCTCTGGAACACAGACCACATTTATGGCAAGGTTCAATACTAGAGCCAATAGTATCAGTTGTTTTGGACCCATACTGCTTATTGTCACGAAGATAATACTTATCCAAGTTGAAAATTATGGGTTTTTATTAAAGATTCATTTGTGTCGCAGTAATTGGAAATGTAGTAATGTCTTGTATTTAAACGGTGTGAAATCGATAGGTATGTTAATGTCAATTGGATATTTAGTTCCGTTCATAAAATACCTACCTACTATCTTTCTCACGTGGTAACAAGTCAAGATTAATAAATCAATCAAATCAAAAAATTATGATTTCTTTGTCAATTATATTAGAAACGTGAGGCACCAAAACCTAAGAATTGAGGCAACTTATAACAATGCTTAGGACATCAAATTGTCTTATACCATCCTGATTCCTGACCATGTTGGACAATGTCATGCACAATCTGATATTTTTTTCGGCAATGTGATTGTCCCGTGTGGACGGGCTTTTAATGCGCCGCGTTAAAGTATTATTATGATCTATTGATTTCTAGGAAAAGCCTTCAACCTTTTCCAACAATGGATGTAGCCTCCATACTGTAGCACTATTCTGTACTAGGGAATGCAAATCGGTTATAACCGTAACCGAAATATTCGGTTATAACCGAATATTTTGACAAAATTTCAAAACCGAATATTGAAAATTCGAATAACCGGTTACGGTTATTTTCGGTTATTTATTTATGACTTAAATTATATGTTTTTATCGTTTTAATGACTACAAAATCCTGCCTTTTATGCCTGTGGCTATATTTTTTGTCATTAGTAACGTACTTTAATAACTAAAATATACCAAATTTACTTCCCTTATTTATGAAATATTTTTATTTAATATTGTATCACGTCCAATGTCATATTTTACATATTTGGTGTGTTTTATTAAAAAACGAAAGACTTTTACTCACATTCCCTAATACTGCAGGTACTAAAATAAAGATTTTTGTATTTTTTTAATTATTTCATTGTAAATTTATAATTTATCGTCGAAAATAACCGTAACCGATCATAACCAATATTCGGTTATTTTTCGGGCATAACCGTAACCGAAACCGGTTATGAAATTTGGCCGGTTATTGCATTCCCTATTCTGTACTGTAGCTTGAGCCTTTTTGCTGGCACACTTAGATAATTTATTGTTTTATACCTGATTATTTGTGTTTATGTGTGTTGGAAAATCAAATATTTTTCTTACTTTCTTTCTTTATTACAGTTCATAATGCTTGTGATAATTGATTGCTTAATAATGAGTTTGTATTCATTTGTTTCAGATTATCAATTTATTTGTAGCCGTTATCATGGATAATTTCGACTATTTGACCAGAGACTGGTCAATACTGGGACCACACCACTTAGATGAATTTATAAGGTAAGGCTTCCCAACCTCGCATAACAGCCGTAAAGGGCAGCTGATTAACAGTCCGCCGGACGGTATCGGCCTGTCAGTTGTTCGGAACTGTCAAAATTTTGTTCTAACTGAGGCCGATACCGCCCGGCGCACTGTTCATCAGTGGGCCCCTTAGCACTTATTTTAAAACACATTCAATTTTTTACTTTATTTTCGTGCAGCAAGGTCCAATTGTAGTGCAGAAGGAATGAGTATAAAGAGATAGGTGTATGTAATGTACACGAACTTATAAGTATATTGATTTACCCGAATTTAAATTGTCATACTAAGTCGTAAGACTAGTAGTTTAATTCACGTATTTTCAGACACGCGCGTGACATGTCTCAGAACAGAAAGCTTAGGTCTCCATTTTTGAACACTAACATGGCTGAATACTTAGCGTTTCTCAGCGCTAATAATACGTTAATTAAATGGTTAAATTAGTTTAATATTGATTTACTTCATATTTTTTACTAATACAAAATTGAAAAAATCTCTTAATCATTATTTAAGTGTAAAATAAACTTTTTTTCAGGTTATGGAGTGAATACGACCCAGACGCGAAGGGTCGGATAAAACATTTAGATGTAGTTACTTTGTTAAGGAAAATTAGTCCTCCATTAGGTAAGTTCATTTAGATAAATAATTTACCTACTTGTATAACAATAAATTTATTCATATATATGGTACAAAAACAAGTCAAAAAAAGGCCCCTGTGGCAAAGTCCCCAAGATGCTGGCTGCGTTACCCCGCTGAACTGCCAGACTAAAGCGTTGAGCGAGGTAACTGCCAGCTCTCGGGTCCCCAGTTGCGTCCCTGAGTCTCTTTGAAAGGTTTCCACAGAGACTCAGGGCGCCAGGACCCCACGGACCCAGGGTCTCGGCGCCGAGACCGCGATACTTCCCAACCTTTGCGTTTTCGGCCGCCTCCGCAGCAGCTGCCGCCCTCGCAGAGGTTGTATTATATCGTATTGCTCTTTGCTTTGGTGAGACACTTCTGCGCCACTCAATAAATTGAAAAATGATTTTTAAATAAACTTTTAATTAAATTTATTGATTTTTCTCTGATAAAACTAGACTGATGTACCCATGAAGCCAATCCTGTGTAAATTTCCAATAATTTTACAAAAATATCTAACCACCATCCACTTGCAGGGTTCGGCAAGCTGTGTCCACACCGCGTGGCCTGCAAGAGACTGGTCTCGATGAACATGCCTCTCAACTCCGATGGGACTGTCCTCTTCAATGCCACCCTCTTCGCCGTCGTCAGGACTTCGCTGAAGATCAAAACTGAGGGTATCTATTTTTTTTTCGAAGCGAAGCGAGGTCTGGGGTAAGGCACTTGGTATCCCAATGAACCATTTTAAAAACAATGAAAACAACTCTTATCAGGTATTATATTTTGGTTATTCAGACGAAAAGCGATATCACCAAAACGCATAAGTTTTTGATTCCAACAGCAACGTACCTAAGTGATAACAGTTCAAAGCGAGGGGCTATGTACGTCTACATATATGTACGTATGTACCTAGTCCCCCTCGCTTTGTAATTGTGTTATGGCAACGCACGTTAACAATTATAGGAGGCCTGCAAGAATGTACATACATATAGACGATGATGATGAAAACAATATTATACCTAGTACACGTTTTTAGGGTTCCGTACCCAAAGGGTAAAACGGGACCCTATTACTAAGACTTCGCTGTCCGTCCGTCACCAGGCTGTATCTCACGAACTAGACAGTTGAAATTTTCACAGATGATGTATTTCTGTTGCCGCTATAACAACAAATACTAAAAACAGAATAAAATAAAGATTTAAATGGGGCTCCCATACAACAAACGTGATTTTTGACCAAAGTTAAGCAACGTCGGGAGTGGTCAGTACTTGGATGGGTGACCGTTTTGTTTTTGCTTTTTTTTTTGTTTTTTTTTGCATTATGGTACGGAACCCTTCGTGCGGGAGTCCGACTCGCACTTGCCCGGTTTTTTACTTACAAAACAGACAGATTACACAAATCCCAAAAAAAATAGTTGTAAATATACATTGACATAAAATACTTTAACCTTAACGCCAATCAATGAGATTGAATACATGTATACGGTGCTTTCAATTATCAATTTTCATTATTAACTATCGTATTAACAATTCTAAAAGTAATAAGTAAACGAGCAGTATTTTTTATTTTATTTATATATATTAAGTATAATAATTGTTTTAAGTTGTCTATAATTGCTTATTTGAGTTAAATGTTTGTTTTTCTAAACTTTTTTGTTCCTAATGCGGTAATTATCTGTAAAAACACATTAAAGAGGAATCCAGACGAGACAATTTTTCGCCAATCTGATGAAATTTTCGGATCGAATCAGGCGTGTGGACGCAAATATCTACCAATTTGATTCCCCGATCAAATCAGCAGATGCAAACACAAAAATGCCAATTTTCATCATTTTCATTTTCTATGGAATGCAAATTGGTGATTTAATTTGTGTATGTGTGGACGCTAGATGCGATTGGCCAATTATTTTCCTGATAAAATAGACTGATTTATCAGTCCCGTCCGGATACCACTTTACTCAAATTACCCTCTTGGCCACAGGAAGACGCAATCAAAATGTTGCACCGTCAACTCCCAGTAAGTCATCATTAGGGTCAAAATTATTTTCGTTGTCTTGTTTTTTATCCTCAAAAAATGTGACTTAATTGTGCTTTGAGCATGAGAAAATTAGTTTTAATTTTCCTCGTGTAAAATATAATCTAGACTATTGTTACAAAAAATATAACGGGTGTGGCCTGTAATATGAGCAAAAAATTTAACTGTAGGCTGTACTCCTCATACTGACCAACATTTGTTCGGCTACTTTTAAAAATAACTTGTGGTTTGATTTTTAATACACTTTAAAGTTTATTCTAAGACGCAATGTATTGCGAATTTTGATATGTTTAAAGCCGACCACTGACTAACAGGCCGCCGGACGATATCGGCCTGTCAGTTAGAACAAAAATTTGACAGTTCCGAACAACTGACCGGCCGATATCGTCCGGCGGACTGTTAGTCAGTGGTCGGCTTAAGGCGTGACAAGCAACGTCAATCACAACGATAATGGCGTGCCGATGGCGTCCATTGAAGATAATATTTATTTTGTATGAAAAATAGGGAGTCTAAATACTTCATAATTTTTAAAAGTTGTTGTACAAAAGTGTCACCGTTTGAAGAGTACAATCTATTTTTTAATTATTTGCTCGTGTTACAAGCCACACCCGGTATGTTACAATTGGTTACAAGAGCTAGAGAAACATACAATAGGTCTTTGATAGAAGAAACAAATAAAAGCTTGACAGAGTTGTCAGAAACAAGGCAACTAAAAGAATTTTCACCCATTTGCCAACTGTCAGTTTCGTAAAATTTCGGTTCTTCTGTATACTCGTAATATAACAAATTTAACAAAAACGCTAACGTCTAAGTATCTTCTATTATTTAAATGTTAGAATCACTAGACTACATAGGGAATGCAACCAATAATTCGCGTACATCATGTTTATTTCAGAAATACAATAATAACAGTGTTACATTGATGGGGCTCATGTGGGGTAAATAATACGGTTTACATTAATATTTGCCGGTTTGCATTCCCTAGGCTACACAATGTAGGTATTTACACACACCAAGTTACTGGAATATGGAATAGCACAAATTTATACCTAACACACACTCAAATCTCAATGTTAATAACAATAACAGAACTTACGTATCTATTACGTATTACGTGTTGTATGATTATATTATTTGTTGTTTTCTCACTTGTTTGTCACAGATATTTTTCAATTAGGTACTAGGCAACTCGAACCTCTTGTTTTCATTCTTGTACTGAAATACCTAATGTAATAAAATAATTCCTTGTACTCACACGAACTGCTGGAGAGCCCTTAGGACGGACCTTGACTTTCAATATACTTATGTTACAATAGAAACCCCTTCGTTATTACAACTCGTACATTAAAGTCCGTTTTTTTAGGTTGGAAATTTTATAACCTCAAAAGTAGTCGTAACTTTTTACCCCTAAAATTAAATCTGATTAACTATGCACTGAATTATAGTGTCATTTACATATTATTGTACCACAATATTAGATATCATATATACAAACGCTAGCACTTCAGAAGAAAAAGTTAATAATTACCACTACCCCTAGTAGCATTTTCGTTGGGGCCCACGGTGCCAACGGTAGGGAAAACGTTGGGATGAGGTTCGTTCCGTAGCCAACATTAATTTTGTATTGGCCCACCATCGCATTTACCAACATTCGCTGTGGCACAGATGCCCAATAATGGGCCTTTGTGTATTTTGGTACCGTTGGCTAAACAACGATAATATTCGTTGGCCCAATGATGACATATATCGCATTTACCAACATTGGCAGTGGCAGTGATGCCCAACAATGGGCCTTTGTGTATTTTGCTACCGTTCGCTAAACAACGATAACATTCGTTGGCCCAATGGTGACGAATACCGCATTTACCAACATTGGCTGTGGCACGGATGCCCAACAATGGGCCTTTGTGTATTTTGGTAACGTTGGCTAGTCAACGATATCATCCGATGGCCCAATAATGACAAATATCGCATTTACTAACATTGGCTGTGGCACTGATGCCCAACAATGGGCCTTTGTTTATTTTGGTAACGTTGGCTAATCGACGATATCATCCGGTGGCCCAATGACGACAAATATCGCATTTACCAACATTGGCTGTAGCATTGATGCCCAACAATGGGCCTTTGTGTATTTTGGTAACGTTGGCTAATCAACGATATCATCCGATGGCCCAATGATGACAAAAATCGCATTTACCAACATTGGCTGTGGCACTCATGCCCAACAATGGGCCTTTGTCTATTTTGGTAACGTTGGCTAATTAACGATATCATCCGATGGCCCAATGATGACGAATATCGCATTTACCAACATTGGCTGTAGCATTGATGCCCAACAACGGGCCTTTGTGTATTTTGCTACCGTTCGCTAAACAACGATAACATTCGTTGGCCCAATGGTGACGAATACCGCATTTACCAACATTGGCTGTGGCACGGATGCCCAACAATGGGCCTTTGTGTATTTTGGTAACGTTGGCTAGTCAACGATATCATCCGATGGCCCAATAATGACAAATATCGCATTTACCAACATTGGCTGTGGCACTGATGCCCAACAATGGGCCTTTGTTTATTTTGGTAACGTTGGCTAATCGACGATATCATCCGGTGGCCCAATGACGACAAATATCGCATTTACCAACATTGGCTGTAGCATTGATGCCCAACAATGGGCTTTTGTGTATTTTGGTAACGTTGGCTAATCAACGATATCATCCGATGGCCCAATGATGACAAAAATCGCATTTACCAACATTGGCTGTGGCACTCATGCCCAACAATGGGCCTTTGTTTATTTTGGTAACGTTGGCTAATCAACGATATCATCCGATGGCCCAATGACGACAAATATCACATTTACCAACATTGGCTGTAGCATTGATGCCCAACAACGGGCCTTTGTTTATTTTGGTAACGTTGGCTAATCAACGATATCATACGATGGCCCAATGACGACAAATATCGCATTTATCAACATTGGCTGTAGCATTAATGCCCAACAATGGGCCTTTGTGTATTTTGGTAACGTTGGCTAGTCAACGATATCATCCGATGGCCCAATGATGACGAATATCGCATTTCCCAACATTGGCTGTGGCACTGATGCCCAACAATGGGCCTTTGTCTATTTTGGTAATGTTGGCTAATCAACGATATCATCCGATGGCCCAATGATGACGAATATCGCATTTACCAACATTGGCTGTGGCACTGATGCCCAACAATGGGCCTTTGTTTATTTTGGTAACGTTGGCTAATCAACGATATCATACGATGGCCCAATGACGACAAATATCGCATTTACCAACATTGGCTGTGGCACTGACGCCTAACAATGGGCCTTTGTGTATTTTGGTACCGGTGGCTAAACAACGATAACATTCGTTGGCCCAGTGAGCACAAATATCGCATTTACCAACATTAGCTGTGGTACTGATGCCCAACAATACCAGTCGAGTTTGCTTGTGGCGTCACTAGATGGCGTTACTGTCTCCAAACATCGAAGTTATAGTTATTTTCTCGATTATTCCGGATATAATCATAATATTTTTTAAAAGTAACTTATAAATCTAATAGATATAACTATAAAATTTATACATAAATTTTAAAAATTGTATTTTACCAACATTTTCTCAATTTAAATCTCAAAAAACATAAATCTCGCTTACGAAGTTTCGAAGTGCGGTTAGTATATATACAAATTAGAGTGTATAGTAAGTGTACTTGCTTCGGCAGTACATATACTAAAATTGGAACGATACAGAGAAGATTAACAACAACTGCTGCCTAGGGCCTTCATGTGGATACAACCAATGCCTACCGTAGTGTAATTGTAATATTTATCAGCAAAGGCCCAACGTCGTATTATACAACCACTTACTTAACGTAGGGTAACTGTAGGACTCGTAAACAAAAGCCCATTACATAATTAGACTGTAGGCACACTATAAATTACACCAGTATTTACCTACGGTAGTATTGTAAGAATCCTACACAACGCCCAACGTTAAAGTTACAATGTTGGCCCTTTGTGGGACAAGCTGTGTTGGGCCTTCAACCTGGTGCACGACTACCTACCGACCTACCTGACTTGCCGTTGGGTAATTATTGAATTTGCAAACAGAAGCACAACGAAAAAATTGCCCTTTTTTATTTTTTTGCTGTTGGCCCTACAGCAAGCCATACGGCCAAATGTAACAATTAACCAACCATCAAACAAATGTGTATAGGCCCAACCACGGCCCAACCAAAACCACCACCGTTGAATAATTGTATGATTTATTTAAATAGGCCCAACGAAAAAATTACTCTAATGGCCCTCTGTTGGGAATCTTCGGGAGGGCCTTTGTCGAAGGCCCTCCAGCAAATCGTACGGCCAAATGTAACAATTAACCAACCATCAAACAAATGTGTATAGGCCCAACCAAAAACACCACCGTTGAATAATTGTATGATTTATTTAAATAGGCCCAACGAAAAAATTACTCTTATGGCCCTCTGTTGGGAATCTTCGAGAGGGCCTTTGTCGAGGGCCCTCCAGCAAATCGTACGGCCAAATATAACGGTTGCCCAACTAATACGTAAACAAAGGCCCAACAAAATCCCTACAAGAAAATGCTATTAGGGACTTTTGAGGTTAGAAAAATCTTTAAAAACACGGGGTGTAGTAAAATTTTACTATAGAAGGCCATCATAAAATGGTACGATATGGAACTGTTTTGCGAAGCTCTCTTTTGCTCCTCAGGCAACATAGACGACTGCAACACAGAACTAAGAGCGGTCATCAAGAAGATTTGGAAGCGAACGTCTCCGAAACTTCTGGACCAGGTGGTTCCGCCACCTGGGGACCCGAATGAGATCACTGTTGGCAAGTTCTATGCCACCTTTCTGATACAGGACTACTTTAGAAGGTAGGATATGTTGGTAAAGGGTTCTTGTCAACTTGGTAATTTGGGGTCATCCATTAATTACATCACACTTTTAGGGGGAGGGAGGGGGTCAAGAAAATGTGACATATTGTGATATGGGGGAGGGGGGAGACACAAACTTTGTGACGTCACTTTATCTTCATCAGTAACCGAAAATTTATTTAAATTATTTTATTCGCTGTACATTTAAATAACAAGTATTTAAAACGATAATCGTTTTTATTCGTTTAATTTTCTTTCCTAAGCAGTTTTGGATTATAAAATTACTAATATTTATATCGTCAAAAATATTTTGATAAAATATTAATAATACTTAGGTACTTAATTCGATTTGGCGATTTCGTAGAAAAAATGTGACGTCACACTAGGGGGGAGGGGTTTGCCAAATATGACCAAGTGTGACAAGGAGGGGGGGGGGGGGTCAAAAAACCCAGAAATTCGTGTGACTGACTGTAATTAATGGATGACCCCTTTTATACTTTACTGATGCAACAAACTGAACTTAATGGGGTCTTCTAAAAAAATTGTTTTAATTAGTCTTTTTTCCTAACTTCAAGTGTGGGGTGGACACTAGCGTCTTTTGAGCGTCGGCGGCATCAGCGATGCCATCTTTACTTAGCGATGCCAAAATGGAAAATGGCGTCGCTGGGCTGTTGCGTCAACGTTGCGTCGAGCAGCAGCCATACTGCCGTATTCAAACTTCAAGATAATCACAAGAGACGACACGTACTAGATCCATGCTAGATACGTTATAGTTTAGATATCAACTAGTTCTCTTTTGCAGTGCAATTCGGGCAACTAATGTCACTTTTACGATAGAGATCTATTAGATGTGAATTGGATCTCTAAGTCATATCCTGTGGCAGTCGTTCAAGAGTATCTCCAGAATCGCGCGAATGTCAAATTTGACAGGTTAGATCTTAAACATATCGTTATCGTATCGTGGTGATGTCTATTAGACGCCGACGCTCGGAAGCACTACGTGTGGGGTGGCTCTTAGAAGGTGTTTGTGACATCAGCGTAACAAGATGTTATTTGTGTTAAACCAAGGGAGGGCCGATGTCAAAAATGTTTGGAAACGCCTGCATTCAAAATTATTTACCAAAATTCATTTTTGAAATATATAAAAATTGGATTAAAACAATTTACCCGAATTCGATGTTATGAATTTTAGATATACTTAGGTATGTTTATTTACTATTTCCGTGTCGGTGGTTCTCTTTCATTGCATGGTTCAAATAAAAGGGGATTACAAAGCAGCAATGTAGTACATATAAAAATACGTTAAAAATTTTGGTCTCAATGTTTATCTTTCTGCAACTGAACATAAAAAGTAGGATATTGGCACGTAACTTCTTTTCTTGTCTTAACCAGTCCATTTTGGATTTTATTTCCATTCAGTTAAAGTTTCATTTGTTTCGAACACTGACACTGTTATTTTTGTTTCATAGGAATCACGCGTAAGTAACGCATCGGACGTATGTCTAGGTCTCGAATGTTCCCAATTAGTGTTTACGCAAGACCTAACGGCTTAGCCACGACATTGTGCGACCGGCGACGGCGGTGGCGACAACCGTAGGTTGGAGACCTATCGATCAGCGATCGGAGCTTTCGTTCCCACCTATGTTTGCCGCCACGGCCGTCGCCAGTCGCGCAATGTCGAGGCCGAGCCGTAATGCTGGCTCCACACAGGCGGTTATGTCGTATTCGTAATTCTTGTTTTTGTTTATATAACTATGACGTTTAATGCTGTTACTATCGCATTAAACGTCATACCCATCGCGCACTACCCATCGACAAATTTAATAATTATTATAGTAGTGGACCCTATAATGGACGTGGAACCAGTAATGGGACAAAAAAACATAATTCCTCTAAAATAAGTATCTAAAAGTAGTTTATAAACACTGGCTGTATATTATCATAAGTAAGAGTCCAAGAGCTGTTTCAGTTTGAAGTTTTATTAAATTTGGTTGTTTTTTAAGAAATTGGCGTCAACCTAAAAGTTGTGGTGTCACTGAAAAAAAATACCACTACGAATTTTTAACAACTTCGCTAAGAGAGGTGAGTTAATTTATTAAATGTTAATTAATTAATACTTGATGAAAACTAGAATGTGTTTTGTTAATTGCATTTACCATGAGATAAGGTATACAACACACTATGTTGTGACTCCACAGATGTAAAAAAATAGTGGTATTTGGCCCAATCCCATTATAGGAGCTGTAAAACTGCGTACCTCCTATGATGGGACAAATGACAGAATGATGCTTGCTATGCCATAATTTCATGTTTAAACAATACAGAAATAAAATGTAGTTAAGAAATATGTCAATCAGGAGGTATTTCCGGACTTCGGATAAATTAATATCGTTTTTCCAAACTTTTATTTAACTTGCCCTGTTAGTTAGTGTGGGTCCAATCTTGGTAGCTGAATTTGAGCCACTTTTTGATTTCCGATTCAGTTGAAATTTTGTGTAAGTACGTAATTAAGTATGCAAATCGGATGATAATGCAATATTATGATAACATGGACCTGATCTGATGATGGAGACAGGAGGTGGCCATGGGAACTTTATCGCATTAAACCCTAACTATTTGTGTTAGGGTATATTAGAATTGTCTCGATGGATCTAATACAATAATAATTGGCTGTGGAAAGAAAAATAAAAAATAAAAAAAATAAAAGATAAAAGCTTATACCAAAAATTGATTTATTTTGCCGTAATTTATTCCCCATTTCAATATTTTATACTGATAGAGCAATGTCCATTATAGGGGGCCCATTACTGGATCCACGTCCATTACCGGGGGCCCATTACTGGAACTTTGGTGTCCATGACTGGAGAAAAAAAGCATAGTTTTAATTTGTTAAATATGTGGAAACTAATTGCAGTATCTTTGATACAACACGCCTAAAACATGAAAGACGGATAGGACTTTCATCTTTTAACACGCTAAGCGGTAGACCATTTACATGTATAAGGGAAATATCATAAATACTCCAAATTTCCTCTTAAATGTCCCATGACTGGTGCTGTTACTATATCACATATTTTATTCACTTCGGATATTTTTAAAGCAAAATTATTCGTGCATTAATACTGTTAAAGTCAATTATAGAATATCGAGACACTTTTTGACAGCTATTACAAGTTTATTACAAGCTTTTGAGAAACTGGCCAATGAATTTTTTTTGTACCTTCATTCCAAAAACAGAAATCATTGCCACAATAATATTCCAAATTGGGTGCCATTTTGCTATATTCACGGCACTATTTTCCCTTAGGCTTTTTATTTCTTATTATGTTATTTCTTAATTATGTAATGGACAAAAAAGAAATCACGATTGATCGTACATTACCGTCAGTGTGGCTCTAGTGTAAAAATGGTAAATAAATTAGAATATAAAATATACGTAAATACCCGCAAATAGTTTGGGTTCCATGCATGTACCTAAGACAATGACGTAAATAAATATATAACTAAAGCTCCCACAAAAAGCTTCAAGGCATGTCTTTGGGTTGTCCCTGATTCCAAATAATGGTACATAAAATTTTCTGTTTGGTATTATATGGTTAAATGTTGTGTTTTTGTGATATTCCGTTAAAAACTTAAATTGTCGTTAAACTAGGTCTTTGTCCGATGTATATTTAGGAAAATTGTAGCTCTTTTATAATCGTAATATTTTAATTAGGCTGCTGATTATTTTACAACAGAAATAATGAACAATATTTTAATATCGCCATTGCACTTTTATTATAGTTTATTTTTGATTTGTAAGTATATTACGCAATTTCTCAAAGATACAAATAGCCATTATACTCCAATTTTATAGATTATATACGATGGCTCCTAGATCACGCATAGCCTAGCTTACACTAGATTTTTCCATCTCATAGTTTAGATGCACAAGTACCGTCAATGTACCATTCGATTCTCAGTCTTATCTTCTTTACCACAAGGTTCAAAAAGCGGAAGGAGCAAGAGTTAAGGCAGAACGATGAGGCCTGTCACCAGATGACTCTCCAAGCGGGTCTGAGGACTCTTCATGAGGCAGGACCTGAGCTGAAAAGGGCTATATCAGGGAATCTCGACGACATCACAACAGAATGTGATGTGCCTATGCATAGGGTAAGCAACGCAGAACTTGAAAAGGAAGCATTCGTTCAAAAAACTTGCAATAATTCAATCAAGAAACTCTCATGTTTGTATTAAAATTACGCTGCGTCTTACGTAAGCGAACAACTCGCGAACGCGACGCGGCGCGGCGCGGCGGGCCCAAGGCGTTCGCGTTCGCAACGAGATCGCCCACGTAGGACACTTCTATAGGTACCAAAGGATTGCTTCACCCCGCGCCGCATCGGTTCGCTTCGCGTTCGCTTGTTGTTCGCCTACGTAGTACGCTGCGTTAGTGGACTTTCGGCGCAATAAATTTCCTTGTTTTCTTTGGATCAGATTTTTTAAGCAAGGACATGTTTTAAGACACAGCGAATTGACATGCAGAATCTATTAATTAATTAGACTGATTAATAAGACTGAATGTGTGTAAACAGAGAAACCACTCATTGTTTGGAGGCGTGTGGTCAAGCATCCGAAGACACGGACCCAACAGGAACATCAGACAGAGGAAACCGGGGGAACCTCCGATGGGTAAATTAAGAATTTTTAATTAATATACACATAACATACTAGAAATCCAACAAAAATGTTAGTAGCTTTTGTCATTAGTATCTCGCGTTATTATTATCTTTTACAAGAAGATGCATTAAAAACCAAATACAGTTTAAATTCGACTAAATATGTACAGATGTACTCGTAGTGCATAATTGTTTTCCATCGTATTTTCTCGGAAACGTTCGTATTTGTCAATGTTATTTCAGTCAACGTCAGTACTTTTTGCACCGAAACTGACTGAAATGGCAAGAAAGAAAAGAAAGAACGAAAGAGAATACATTTATTTACGTCAAACCAAACCAGTTAATTACAAACGTTCGTACGTTTCCATAAATACCTATACGATGGATAATAATTATACACTACGGTCCCTTATTCATAAACGTTTACTAAAGTTAACACGCCGATAGTAATCGTTTGTCCCTTTCCATCATACCAATACGTTGGAAAGGGACAAACGATTATTATCGGCTTGTTAACTTTAGTAAACGTTTATGAATAAGGGACATCTGTACCATCCTTTAAAATTCAAAACGCATTATGAATTGAATTGTTATAAATAATATGACTGGATAATAAGGATAAATATGTTCAAACAAACGAAAACACTAACTAGATATTTTATGTTTGTAAATTATAACAATTATTTTGCAATCATTAGGAGAAGGAGTGGGTAATCATCTGAGTTCCATGATGCAGCGAGAATACGGAGTGGGGACTTTGCCTCTAGCGCCGACAGTGTAAGTAAACCACTCTCAAACTATTTACAAGTTATCAATTTAATATTTTCGAAAGAAAACGCGCAAAGAGGCACAATCCACCTGATGATGCCGACATGGCTCCCTACTTCAGCTGCCATAAATGCGGTCGCAAATGCCGGTCCCGCATTGGCTTAATATAGCCACGAGAGACGTTGTTCCTCGCCTGATGGTGAATATTTCCATGACTATCATTATCATCATTATTACTATAATTTGTATTATTTACAATATCTATTTATATATTTAGTATTATTTATATATATATATGTAGTATTATTTATGCTACAGATGTAGTGCATAATTGTTTTCCATCGTATTTTCTCGGAAACGTTCGTATTTGTCTTGCTACTTCAGTCAACGTCAGTACTTACTTTTTGTACCGAGACTGGCTGAAATAGCAAGACACGTTCGTACGTTTCCGTTAAAATGCGATGGAAAATAATTATACACTACATCTGTACAAAGCACTGACAGGAGTCGAGGAGGAGATAATTAATTTCGTAACATTTAACTGTAACGTCACATAACTTGAACTTTCAGACCGAATGGACAACCAAAGGAGCAAATACCACTTAGACCTTTAATATTCAATGGAGAATCAGAGAAGATATATCAAGTTCTAGAGTGAGTACCAAAATTATAACAACCAATTAAATATCATTGCTTTATTGTCATTAAAATTCTATTAATTTATGTAGTTTAAGCTCTAACGTTGGCAAGATATTTTGCACATAAAGATTTTTGTTCACAAGGCCAACTGTTTATAATTTAGAATATAATCCATATTATATCTCGAATTCTAAATGCAAATTAATTGTTACGTTGCAGAAAAACCACAAATGATCTAAAGAACGCTTACAAAGGTAGTCTTGTGTGGTTTTGAGTTTGTTTTCCCCGAAGTAGATCAGCCTTTTGGCCCACAGCACCAAATAACCCTAGCTTTTGTACTAACACCTTTCCTAACACGATCTTCTATTTCACTGCATCCTTCTGCGGAATCCGGTAACGTATTCAGCAATCAGAAATCTAACTACCCGGAGATGTTAGGTCAAATAGGTCTCGCGTTCGGTTGCGTTAACTATCTAACGACGCCGAGCGAGGCGATAAAAACGTCCCCCGCCGTGTCTAGACAAAAGATCCATCCAGAAGACTCGACGTCTTCCAGGGAGAAGCTACCGATACCGAGGAAGGCGTCCCCGGAGGATAAAACGCCGTCGCCGAGCGCGTTCGAAGCGATACAGCCGAAGATCTCCGCGCATCTGGCGAGCGAATGCACGCCGACGACCGAGTCGAAAACGATGACGCTGTACGGCTACAACGCAGCAGCGAAGCTCCCGTTCGCGTTCTCCCACGCGAAGGCGGCGTGCCGCGGAGGGGAGAGAAGGAGCCTCCGAGCCATCAAGCCGGTGGTGACAGGTCGGATGGTGCGCAGTGCCTCGTCAGGGGCGGCGAGCTCGCATGCGCCGCCCGCCCAGCTTTTAGCTCGACCGCACTCGCCAGGTCCGCACCCTTGGGAGCCTCCTTCTTTAAGTCCTTAATGGACGCGTGTTGTAAAACAATCCCGAACTTTTTATCGTTGATTTTAAAACTCCTTTATTATTTAGTCCTTCTCTTTACAACCTTATTAGTTTATATTTTTGTTTTCACTTCCTTATTCCGTATGTATTATTTAGATACCAAATAATACACTGGTGATTTCCTTTAATGATCGAAGTTTTGGATTATTTTACAGCACCAGATTCACATTGGCAGTTTTGAAACATATCAGAAAAACGTTTAGATGTAGCAAATTATCTTGACTATTCCTTAGAAGGAAGCTTCCGAATTGTAGAAAAGTAAACATGAATGCATCACTAATAAAATTCCAAGGCTTTACAGAACCACGATGAAGGAAAGAGATGGTATACATGAACACTATCACATGAGCTTCCGCCAATCAAATCACTTTTTCTGACTAACATTAGTGTCAGGCCAGCCAGATATGGCAGTAAACGGAGCTGAGAAAATAACCTTCCTTTCTTTTTTTACAAGCTTTTATTTACTTTCACCTGACCGTTCTCTGTCTGTAATCAAATATCGCAAGTTAAATTTGATCCACTTCCCGTTTTCCGATTGAGCTGAAATTTTGCATACATAGGTACGTAAGTCGGGTGACAATGCAATATTATGGTGTCATTGATCTGATCTGATGATGGAGACCAGAGGTGGCCATAGGAACTCTGTTATAAAACACCGCAACCTAATTGTGTTTTGGGTTTTTAGAATTCACTCGAAGAGTATTAGTTGCCTGTGGAAAGAAAAGTAGAGTCAGCGATAAAAGCTTGACCAAAAATGATATTTTTGGCAAAAATTTTTTTTACTTATGGTACCGCCATTTAAAAGAAAGAGGTTGGGAAATATCTCCAACGTCGACAAGATATGTCAGTCATCTGCCATATTTGGCCAGCCGGACTATAACACTAACACTGTATTGCACATTATTGTACACACATTAACTAACCGCTGAATTTGCTGTAACATTAAATTCATATTCATAATCAATAACAGCTAAAATTTAACACGTATTTTAAATATTTACGAGAGTAACCATTTTTGTATATGGCAGCATGAAAAGAAATCGTTTGATGAGCTAAAATAGTGCATCTTAGTAAATAGAAAAGGTTTAGCAGCTTATAGAAGAAGTAAAACTTGATTTTTTAATTTAATCGGATGCTGAAACGGATGTTTTGAATAATATCATTATTATCCATAAAATAATTAACAATAAAGAGATCAACAATTAACAAAAGTCCCGAAACATAACACATTTAAAAACTTGTAAAAATAATAGATCAAAACTATAGTTTGGTGATGATATCAATTTTATGTAGGTACCTATAGAAGAAATATTTGTTCACAATAGTCAAAAATAAAAATCATAACTTTATACCTATTGAATTTGAGTGAGTTAGACCAAGAATAAAGTCTGCAACGATTTTGATAGCATACGCAGTACAAGTGTTATTTTAAACGTCAAACTTCTATGAAATTATTACGGTGGTATAAATGACACTTGCACTGCTATCATATCAAAATCGTTGCAGACTTTTCTTGGTCTAACTCTAGCATTCATTGATCGGTAATTTTTAGTCAGTCGTATACCTAAACCTGACAGTCAATTGTCTTTATCAGATGTAGGTGTTATTATTTCTTTTTCTCAAATATTTTATGAATTATAATGATACTTGAGACATCCTTCAGTCACCTTTATTTGAGCACGACAGCTTCTAACGGCCCGGCAACGACTTTGAGCGACCGGCGGCGGCGGCGGCGGCAACCATAGGTGAGAACGAAAGGTCCGATCGCTCCGTCTCGCTCCAATCTGTGGTTGCCGCCGCCGCCGCCGCCGCCAGTCGCGCAATGCCAAGCCGTAATAAAACAAATCGTAAAGTTTCACGAGGACTCCAGATTTAGTTGCAGTTTGTTAAATAAATAGATTAATAATGCTTTAGAATTAATATTATACATAGAGAAGCTAGTTTTCGCTTCAAAAATAGATAAATATATTAGTAGACAACATCATAAATAAATACTTACTTAATATATAATCATTTTGAAGACATTAAAGTTAAAATAACATCAATTGCTATGCCCTTGTAGGACATCATATGATAAACTGTTTAAACGACAACGTTTCACTCACTTGAATTTTTAACCGACTTCCAAATCTAAAAGGAGGAGGTTATCAATTCGGTTGTATGTTTTTTTTTATGTTTGTTACTCCATATCTCCGTCAGTATTAGTCGCCAATTGGCACATTTATACAAAATCTTCACTAGTTTCTTATTACAGGAGGCGATAGCTCGGGCCGCGGCGTGGTGTCGCTGCCGGGCAGTCCGCGCGGCGTCAACTCCGCAGTCCCGGTGGTTGGGTCAGCCGAGAGCCTCGTCACTAGGGTACGTACTATATAGGTACACATATGCTTTACTTATTTATATACAGGGTGCTTCCTGTAACAGGAGCAATAAATTAAACTAAAGGCTGTACTCCTCAAACTGACCAACATTTGTTTAGCAACTTTTAAAAATTATGAATCCTTAAGACTTCCTCTTTTTCATACAAAATAAATATTGCCTTCAATGTACGCTGACATCAGAGTGTTTGACTTGACTTTACTTGTCACGCTTTTAACATGACAAAATTTGCAATACATTGCGTCTTAGAATAAACTTTAAAGTGTAATAAAAGTTAAACCATGAGTTATTTTCAAAAGTTGCTGAACTAATGTTGGTTGGTTAATTTATTGCTCCTGTTACAGAAAACACACTGTATATCAACTGCATAGGACGACAACTATTGCTCAGTATTAGAGCGTTTTCACATTGTCCTAGCCGATATCGGATGTAAGATCCTACATCCGCGTACTCAGGCCGCGGCGGCGCGCCCGGGCGCCGTCGCCAGCGGTCACGCACACTAGACACAAGAAGCATTATTCCTACACGTACGCACGCAAACAAATAGGTAGGTATTCGGCGCGATTCGAACTTTAAGATATCACGCCGTTAGACATTCACTAGATATGAAATAGTAAAGATATGTGACGTTCCACGAAAAAAGGTACCTTATGGCGGCTGGCGCTTACGCTTATTATTAACGCCGCTCCAATATTCAGTCGGGGCAATGGTACCTTTTGCCGTGGAACGTCACATATCTTTACTATATCTTATCTAGTGCATCTCTATTTCATTTCCCGAATCGCGCCGATTGTCGGTCCGACAGCTGACGGGGGGCTCCGACATAACTGATTTATCGGGAGCGCCTTTCCGATATCGGATGTCGGCGCCTATGACAAAAACAGCTGCAGGAGAGTGCCTACATGCATTTTATTTATTTCTCTAAGCTTTAAGCTAAAACAAGAGAACTTGGGCTCAGAAGCGCTTATTCCTTAATCCTCTGTCCAGGTTTTAGCCGAACAAGGTCTAGCGGCGTACTGTGACGCAGAGTTCGTGAGGAACACATCGCGGGAGATGCAGGAGGCGCTTGAGATGACGCAAGAGCAGATGGACAGGTAAACTGGAACCTTTTTTATCCTCTAGCCGCCCAGAGACCTATAAAAAGGTTTCCTGTTACATTCTAATTTGAACTTTATGTTGACAAAATCAAAATTTCATTTTGCTTGGCAAGGTTTGACGTATGGGCGGCTAGAGGTTATGCGCAAAGACAGGCCCACGAAATCCATATTTAAAAATTCAATCGTCGTCTTTATCACTGTTGCAAATCTCCAGTGGCGTAACTAGGCGGGGGGGGTTGGAGGGGGCACGTGCCCCGGGCGCCGTCCAAGGGGGGGCGCCAAAATGGGCAAAAGACTACCTCTCCGCCTTGCCAAAGGCACAGCAGAGATACTTTCGTCAGTCGTATTTACCACCACTGTGAAGTGTGAAATACGGATGGTAATCTGGCCCTCCGGCAAATTTGGTGCCTGCCCCGGGTGCCATATCCTCTAGCTACGCCACTGCAAATCTCTTAGGATAGGAAACAGATATAGAGATAAACATTTATATTTGGTGCAATAGATTTCCTTAAACACTCGATTGGATTGCGATAAAGGCGCTGTAGAACCTATCCTTTCTCTTCGAACCTTTCAATATGTACTTGTCTACGAAAGTTAATGGAGACTCTGGGAATTTGTCTGGAAATTTTAGCCCCCAATTCCCTGAATTATTTTTAGTAAAATATACTAAACCATAACTTTTTCTTCAGAAGTCTTTGATTACGTAGCATCCCGTTATATATAATATATATATCTTTCAGTTGACGGTGAGTTTAAAGTAGTGACGGTATAAGTAGATTTGTCATGTTTTCTGTATACTTACATCTGTCTTCGCCGATTTCAATTTTAATACCAGTTTAATTTTTACTTTTTATTGCCTACATATTCAGAGAGAATTTATCAGGAAAATTTACACAGCTAACGAGTATAGGTAATAATACTAAAATTTGACTTATTTTTATAGGGCGGCACACCAACTCATGATTCAAGAGAGAAATATAAAACAAGCCCAAAACCAGCCTCAAGTTGTAAGTATCTACTTCAGCATTGTGGGGTCGATAACACCATAAAAAACCACGTCCAAGCATCATCCGAACGCACTAACTGGATATCATGCCTGCCACTAAATTGTGCTTGTATTTAACCAAATGCTAGTTCCAGTGTCCTATGACCCCTTTGATGATCAGTCAGAGGATGTCCATTGTCCACACAGCCCTCCGCAGTCAAAACTGTTGAAACTTCAAACCTTCAACATTTTGCGCTTGAGGTCGGTCCAGTTTTTGTCCTGTAGACTACAATTCCGTATGGCTTGTGTTGTGTGTATATACCCCTACCCTCACAGTTGTAAAACCTTTTTGCTAAAGACAAAAAAAAAAATTTTTTTTGGCAAATAAATTACTATACGAGTATATTTAATGAACTAGTAACTTAAGTCTTCTCTAACTTTCAATATTTTTGGCTGGAAGATCCAACAAAACCGAGAGGTTAGTTATGAACTTTCTAAAATTCATTAATTAATTAAGGTGGACTCCATTACTGGTGTCGCATCATGATAGTCGGTATCTAATTAACTGTATATGTACATACTCTTCAAAAATTCAGATGAGAAGATTGCTTTTCAATTAAATTCAATAAGTACCTATGTTCAGGCGTAGGTTTTTCAGAAACATTTCGCGGTTAACATTATTTTAATGGTGAAATCGGCCCCTCTTTACGTACCTTCCTGTAGTTCCCAAGCACACAGAATTTAATGAATGTATAGGCTAACATTTGGGCTGTTCCAGGGCGATATGCTAGCTCGCCACCCTTACCAGCCACCGACCATGCCCCCACCCTTCAAGCCGTTATAGCAGAGAGTGGCCGCGCCTCACAAGATGGCGGACACCACCAAAATGGCAGCCAAGATGGCGCCGCGCCGCGGAATGGCGGCAATGGCGCGAAACACCACAAACAGCACAAGAGGAAGAGAAAAAGGAAACCAGTATTGGTATAGTGTATGGAAATATGTTTGAGATGTGCTCAAATTTTTATTTGTTGCTTAGGATTAGGGGCAGATGATTTTTACCGCCGATTTATCATCGCAATATAGTTAGAATGCGGCAGCAATATAGTTCTGCTTTTAATAAATATCTGTGTCCTTATCGATTGTACCGACAAATTAACTTTGTAAATCCTTAATGAATTATATATTGCCATGCCAAATGTCAATGCGAAACATTATTACTTGTCAATTGCTTTCTAATTGTACGAGTAAGTCCTTGGACTTAAAAAGTAATTAAAACTTCTAAATGAACACTAATTTTACATGGGCGACAGTGTTTGGAAATACAGGACAACGCTCTAAGGCTACGTTCTAAGCACAGAATAAGTTTAATATGTTCAGTGGTTCTAAGACAGTTGTTCGAGTCAAGGAGCAATAAATAAGAGTACTACACAAACTCACGTTCCTCGTCGTTGGCATAGATGGCACCACTTAGCGTAAATTTTGTATGGCTATAGACCTGTTACCGTCATATCGTGATCTAGTGCGCTCTCTGAGAGATATAATGCAGATGGGGTTTTAATAAAAGCTGAGGTCAAAGTGCCTTACAAAATATGTTAACTGAGATCTTGCTAATGTAACGCCATTTACAACAAAATTTAAGAAACTTATTTGTCGCTAATTAAAATGTCTATTAGCATCTTTTCTTAGATGCCTACCTTCGTTGGCTGTACATACCTTTGTTGGTACATATTGGTCTTCTATGCATTAAGCATATTAGACTTCCTATTTTATGAACTTCTGTGTACGGCAGATGAAAAAGTGAGATTATTAGTAGATCTAACGTAACGTATTTGGTAAAATTTAGGCGTTGTAATGTTTAGAAAGGGCCAAATAATCATTGCAACTTCAGGAGTGGTTCGTAATTTGAAATACAAATTTGGAATGTAGGTACCTTTATCATAAAGTAGAAGTAAAAAAAAAGAACCTGCAAGTTTGTGGTGAGGCGATTACCTATCGCCTACTCTACCTAATTACAAAGGTAAGGCAAGAAAAATTCTTCCTTTTTACTATAGAACGAGGGAAGCAAATGACACAGTTGCTTATGGTGAACGACGGTCACCGCTTCCCATTAGGCGGATATCAATTAAAAAAGCAGTAACAGGCAGTTGTGCTGGTACTATTGGTCCTTTATTTAGATTTAAAACATAATACAGAGAGAGAAAATTGTCTCTAAAACAATATTTAGAGATACTTTGGTTTATCTTGTGTATTAAAAAAAATGTAATTTTTCTAGATGTGTAGTTTTACAGTTATATGAAAATGATATAGATATATCAATATCATACGTCATTTTAAATTAATACATCATGTTAAAACACCTATATGTCATATATAGGTACTTGGTCAAGCAAATCTTGTCAGTAGAAAAAAGCGGCAAATTTGAAAAATGTAGGCGCGAAGGGATATCGTCTCATAGAAAATTTGAATTTCGCGCCTTTTTCTACTGACAAGATTTGCTTGGCCATCTAGAGGTGTGTTATTTCGTCGGTACACATATGTATTGGCAGAAAAAACTTTCAGTACCTATAGTATTTATGGCATGGTTATTTAGACCTTTGTGTTTGGGTGCTTGGAAGAAAACGCCAAAGCAAGACGCACAATTCATCAACCTAATCGTGAAAATGTTTGTCCATTGTATACTTTGATCCATTGTTATATCAGATTACAAGTAGGTAGATAGATTATAAAGTAGGTAGTAATTATTTTAGAAAATATAAATGAGCAGGGGTCTAGCAAGATGACAATCGTTGATAGGAAATGCGAATCAAAACTTATATCTAAATAATCACGTGACTTTCACGTAGCATCTCATCCCAGTACATTTTTTATTTATTTAATTTCACAAACGGGTCTACTGCGATATAATTTAATTGTTTTTACCTTTAATTCCGACGTTTCAGCTGATTTGCACCAGCTGTGGTCACGGAAAGACCCGCTATCACGCGCTATCGCGGTAGACCCGTTTGTGTAATTAAATATGTGTACAAAACGCGAGAACTTAAAATGTTACATTTTTTATTTGTTTGACGTTTTTCCATGTACGATTGTCATCTTGGCTACGCCCCCATACCGTGCACTCAATACAAGTGACGTGTCTGAAGTAACTTTAATTACTAAAGGGCAGGGGCGAGTCAGTAACTTCTAAAGGGCTGGACCGATTTTGATCAACATTATTTGAGTGTTTGAGTAAGTCAGGATAGAATGAGCTAGGTTGTAGAGGGTTCCTCGAAATAAATAAGAAGGCTTGAAAGTCACAGCTATATATCTGGCAAAATGGAGTAAAAAAATGTTTATATCCATTTCCAATTTTATCAAATCGCTGTATGCTTTCTGGTTTCTTATTTATTTTTACCAAGACAAAGATCCTAATCTCAATCGATGGGACTTTTACTTATAAATAATGTCAATGTAACAATGTAGTATTAATAGCATTTTATAAACAAATAAAATAATTAGGTATAGAACTTATTATTATTTCTACAGATTTTTTATAAACAAATACCTGTAATAGAACTTATTATTATTTCTACAGATTTTTTATAAACAAAAACATCATCTAATTATAACGGTAGTAAACTACCCTCTGTTTCTTTCCGTTTTTTTTAATGAATTACGTTTAGAATTATAGGTATGTCTGTAACCGGAAAAATCAAACCATCTTCCAAAGCTGTATAGAAATATGTATACTCGAATTCCTATCCGTATTTCCATATTAACCGTCTGACAATACCCGATCAGGAAATCGTTGAACTGATAACATGTCTAAAACTGTAGAAAAACACAATTTTCCGTAGAGATTCTAGAGTTAGAGTTGGTTTAGCGATGACTGAGATTTTATATAGGAGAACATGTATTTCAGAACTTGGCTCAAACCTTTTCAAACTTTAAAGAAACAATTTTCCTACGCTGAAATTATTTGTATTTTCAAGCCTAGCCTAGCCTTACAGATGTAGTGCATATCTAATTGTTTTCCATCGTAAGTATTTTCTCGGAAACGTTCGTATTTGTCATGCTACTTCAGTCAACCTCAGTACTTTTTGTACCGAGACTGACTGAAATAGCAAAACGCGATCGTACGTTTCCGTGAAAATACAATGGAAAATAATTATGCACTAGATCTGTATGTCACCTTAGTCTAGCCGATCATTTTAATGGACCAACAAACTTCCATAAAACTCACGAATAGGTAACCTTTACATTTGACTACTACATTTCAATACAAATTAAGTTTCATAATTGTCATTAAAAGATGGCGCTGCACACAAATCACTACATCGATAAACTGGAAATCAATATAAAGTTTTTATGGTGTCATCATCATCATCATCATCTCAGCCATAAGACGTCCACTGCTGAACATAGGCCTCCCCCTTGGACCTCCATACGTGCGTTTTATGGTGTATTAGCGTATTATTTATATAACAGTTCAGTCGAGCTTACAAATGAAGTTACTAATAAAAGTTACCTTACCTAACATACACTACAAATTGTAAAGCAAAATTGTGTAACTTCGAAATCTTTTTCGGTATACCTAAAAATCCTAATTATATACACCTCAATGTCTCCTTTACTACGTGAACTCAAATGATGTTTAAAGTGTGTGTACAGACAGTATGTGTAGACATATAGGTTTAGGACTTTAACGTATATTTTTTTATGTGTAAAATATTTGACCAACAAAACAAAAACGAGTAGATGTTATTCTTTACTTGACTATGAAAATAAATTCCGTTGGTATTTAAAATTAAAGTCAGCTTATTCAGACGGCAAAATTACATGCTTAAAATATAGGTAGCCAAATTATAACATACGCTGAGCTTTTTTTTGAAGCCACGGGGAAGTACACACTACATAATTCAGATTCCAACGTAATTCAAAGCAACAACATATGTGTTATGAATCACGTAATAATTTTGTTTTATTTACTGTGTCAAATTTTACAATTTAGCTTTGTAAGGACCCCTAGGAAGTGCCCTTTTAAGTAATCGAATAAATTACGTAGTTTAGCTCTCATCTCTTCAAATGAACGACATTCCGTAGACATAAGAAAATAACAATATAATGGTAAATAAATAAACCGACGTTTTCGTTATGCCCAAAGTGAAAAGATAGACAAAACAAGAAACAACTTTTAAATAGTTGTACTCGGACAGTCCACAGATGGCGCAAGTAGTAGAGATAAATTAACGCCACCTAGGACAAGATTATAGGAACTATTATATTCTTTTCTCACCTAATATGGAATGAAACCGCACAATTATATGCTTCCCTATCTTTATAAGTGCCAACTGCCATTTCCTGGTTCTGAGAAATCTATTATACTTGCATTTGAAAAATCCAAAGTACATATTTTCTATTTAGTTGCTAACTTTCAAATTAATTGATTGTTAGTTATTTCCTTTTTGTTAATGTGAAATTAGGAGCAGATGCCAATTTAACTTTTTTTAATAGTCTTCTTTAAAAATGGTGCCCATTTAATACTCTTGATATTTATTCTTTGTGATTTACTTGTATGTATATCCTAAATGTTTTGTTATTCCTTGTTGTGTATATTCGTCTGTTTATTCTATGCTAGGTAATTCGCCAGTAACTGGCCACCTGAAAGTAACTGGCCACCCAAAACTAAAAATGAATTCTATTCACCTATAAACAGAATAACAGAATTCATTTTAGTACAAGGTGGCTAGTTATTGAAGGCTGACCAGTTATTGAAACCTTATACTAAAATGGATTCTGTTTATTGGTGAAAAGAATTCATTTTTAGTTTAAGGTGGCCAGTCACTGGCGAGTTACCCTATTAAAGTTTATTAGAGATGTAAAAATATTAAATATTTTTATTAGTTAAGAATAGTTTCAAATTGAATATATTGTTGTGACATGCTGATGATACAAGATAGAGTGAAATAAAAATAATACTACAAAAATGTATGACACAACTTTGATGGTCTTTCATGTACCTGATTTACTTTTATCTACATACTGTATACTCCACATTTTCTTATAGTGGATAAAAAAGCCAGTAACATAAACTTTGAAGGTCTGTGTTAGATTTAATCTATGATGAGGAGGAGGATGATATTATGATGAGGAGTCTTTACTATTAATGTGTCTCTGGTTTTTCATAAACCCCCATCAATAATTTGCAGCATTTTCATTGTGAATTACAAGTAAATACATGTTTTGTTAAGCTGGATTGGATAAAGAGATTTTTTATGAGTTGGTTATACATTTTTTAGTCAAGTTCTAGATTTTTGATCCTCAGAAGTCAGAAAAAATCTCCATTTATTTGTTTTTTCCAACAGGAACTTAAGCCACATTTTGCGAAAAGTATACAAAAATATGTAAATAATGTACAAAATTGAAATTTCAGAATTTGAACAATTTGTCTTCTTAATTAAGTACATTTTTATATCCTAGTGCAGATTGGCTAGTACATCTGATTGTACATAATTGTTGTAAATAGATAATGTAAGTGAAAGATATATTTATTCCGTCAGTCATATTAATATTTAAACATTATTATATTTATTGTTTAAAATGAACATTGTAAAATTGTTTTCATTTAATAAAAAAAATGGATGCTATTCATTTGTTTTAATGTATTTTTTACAGGCAACTGATTCTTATTGTAAATAAGTGTTCCGCAAACAAAGTTTTTAGGCAGATTAAATATTGCATAATTTGGCAGTAAAATTGCATAATAACTTGAATGTTTGCTGTTATGGATGTTAAGTTTACATTTCCACAACACAGAGACAGTAGGAACAACATTTAGAAAGAAAATAAATGTAAATTGAAGTCAAAATTAAAATTCAATAGTCAGTCATTCATATCAATATTTATTTATCAATTAAAGTCCCCCGGACCCTCTTCTCCTGGACCTGCACGGGAGCCTCCGCCTGTCTTTTATTCATGCCCTTCCTCTCCAACTGTTTCTCAATAATCCTTGCATTGTTAGCGTAACTGTCCGCTACCTCTCTCGCCTCTATTTCATCTTCTTCCTCATCTATTGTTGAAACAGTCACTGAACTAAACTTGCCCATGTTCTTAGTGTGTTTAGTGACCATAATTTTCTTAGGCTGCGTTAACGCTACTTGCTTGTACATATCTGTAACGTTATTTTCACCTGCAGTTTGTACTAAGGCTCCTCTCATTATAAAAACAACATTGCTGTCTTGATCCGCCTTGTAATAGATAGGGATCGCGCACTTCTTGCATTTTAACCTATATTGCCTCTCGATCCCCTTTTCACGCTTCAAATAAACCGTCTCATCGGGGTCTGAAGTGATTTTATGGGCGTGTTTGGAGCCGTCTATAACGCGCGCCCCGTCCGTCGGCCGCAGTGGCAATCGGTCGATAGTGCAGTCTAAAATCAGGGACATCTGGCCGCATATGCAGTAGTAGATGTGTAGTGGCTTGGTCTCGTTGTATTCTTCTTGATCTTTCGTGTCTGAGCAGACGATGCTACGAGACACAACTTTCGGCATTGTGAAGGTTGTGAAACGAAGTGTAGCGCAGTAATTGGAGTCGTAATAAGATTGTACCACCGTTTCTTCTCTAAATTAGAGAGCTTGTTGTTTGTTAGCCAGTTTTAATAGATATATCAATTCTAATTCACCAAAATCACCATTGAAACGCAACACTGCTCTGTCTGTGCTCTAATAAGTCAATGTCAAACTGACAGTAGTCACAGTGACAAATACTTTTTTTAACTGGTGTTGCCAGTACTACTACATTTCTAAACCTTTATTTTTTGAGTAGTTTTAAAAGTATCTTAAACAGCCTGACAGTCGGTAAAAAACGAAATTAATTTGTTTATGGTTACCTGTTATGTTGGTACATGTGTACTGTCAACTTCACACTGCTGCGATTGTCTTTTATTCGACAGAATTGTGTTTCACTGCACATGTTCATCGATTTCTGAGGAATTTAGGGAAAGTATATTAAATTCCTCAATAAAATGGGTGCTATATCAAGCAGATATCGCGTCTACAATTCCGGACTAACACCCACGGACATAAACAATTTAGAGAATGCAGATAAACGTGAAAATCCAGGGACATTGGATGAGTTGCACAAAAAAACCAAAGGTGAGTCGTGTGGGTGGAAATAGTAGCATATACGTGATCAGAAATGATAAGAAAAGGTATTCGCATGTTACGGGAATATTGTTGTTTTCTGTTCATTCAGAAAAACCCGGTAAACATAACTTGAGCTCCCTTCAAAAGTTTGGTTATCTTGTGATGTAATATTAGACAATTATTTAAATTAATACTTGTATCTAATCATGCAAGGGTAGTTAATTAAAATAGAAAGCTATTCTGTGTTAATTTTGTAAGTAAAGTATGGATGGTACTTGAAGTGAGCTGTGTCCCGACCCAATTTTGATGTTTACTCACTGATAAGAACTGATTTATGCATGCTGAACCCTTTTTATATCTTGATGGCACTTCTAGAAGTGTTGCGCTTGAAGTAGAAGGTTCCATATCTAAATTTAATTAAATGTTTTAAGATGCGGGACGAAAATATAGTGACCTTGAATTCTCAATAAAATTGAGTAGCAACACTCATACTAGTAATTAGAGGCTGAAATAACCATATTCCATTTTTCAGATGTTATGCCAGTAAACTTTGAAGGTGGTAAATTAATGGTCAACAAGGGAATATCTAATCACTTCCAGGTAAATTTTATCATTGTATTTTTCTGCTTGAGTAGAAATATAAAAAGTAAAAAAATATATACATATAAAATAGCCGCTTAACCTTCTTGCTAGTGTCTATGCCTAAAAAGCTGATGGCTCTGTGTTCAATTACAGTAAGAGTACAAAGATTACCTCGAAAGTACCTTGGTGTAGTAAGAGCTTTTAGCTGTTTCATGAGTGCAGATATTTCTTCCTGAATTATGGATATATTTATGTTTTTATCTGTCTGATTACATATGTCATTGTCTCTAGTACCCAAAGTGTCTAATTGTTATTTTCGTTTTTGTCAGTGTAAGCTTTGCTTAGTTTAGGGCTAGATTGATCTGTGTAATATGTCCCCTAATATTTATTTATTTATCTAATTTATTTTTTATACCAATTACAACATTACATTATTTATATAAATTTTATTTAAATTCCAGATGTCACACACATTAACAATGAGCACAGCTCAGAACGGCTACAAGCTGGGCGCCACATACATCGGCACGAAACAGCTGTCACCAACAGAGGCGTTCCCAGTGCTACTCGGAGACGTGGATCCCTCGGGGAACCTCAACTTTAACCTTATTCATCAGCTCACACCGGAGATCAGGGTTAAAGGAGCTGCTCAGGTAAATATTTTAACATTTAAATAGAAATTTCATATGGCTCATGCTGTTCACAAAATATAAAGTGCACAAGTTTGATCAAGATCGGCTCATTTTATGTTTCGTCAACTTTACCTAAAAAAAATTTAATTCTCTTTTTTTTCTAAAACTTTAAATAGATAGATTTAGCCAGATAAGATAAAGTCTGTGGAAACCTTTCAAATGTATGGTTATAATGTAAGATAAAACTTATAAGAATTAAATAAGTGTAATTTATTACTGCTTATTTTCAGTAAAATTTACAAATTACTTACAATTTGCTATTACCAAACAACCTTAATTTCCTATGAAATAACATGGGAAGTCATCTACTTTACAGAATCCGAGTACAGTAGAATCCGTTTATTATGACTCCGCTTTACTGACCAACTGCTTACTATGACGTAATTACTGTGCGAAGTTTGGTTTTCATATAAAATTCTTAGTGACAAATTCGGATGACTTCGCTTATAGTGACAAATCGCTTACTATGTCTGTAAATTATGTCCGGTTATATTGACACATTCGCTGGTTTTCGTGGCCATCACCACGTCTTTCCCTGCGAGGACGTTTGGTGCGTTCATGGCGTGTAAGGTATTTTAGTTTGGTCATCAGTGACAAGTTGATATTTGTTACAAGTTTAATAAAACTCATTTCTCACAAAAGAATTTGAGATTAATTTGGAAAACAACAAAAATAATAAGTTGTACAACTATGTTTTATATGACATCCGCTTAGTATGACGTGTTTGTCACTTCCCTTCGATGTCATTATAAGCGGATTCTACTGTATTTATAATTTATTTTTTGGAAATCATTTGCAACTTTCATGGTAACAAACTGTTTTGTCTCTCCAGGTTCAAGAATGCAAGCTGACAGCCACGCAAGGCACACTAGAATACAAAGGCTCTGACTACACGCTCGCTATGGCGGTCGGCAAGCCCGACTTCAGTGAAAGCTCCTCGGTCTTCGTAGGACACTACCTACAGGTATGTATGCCAGTTCCAGTATATAAGCTGCAATACAAGGCTGGAATATAAAGGGTCTGACTACACACTTGCTATGGCCGTCGGCAAGCCGGACTTCAGTGACTCCTCGGTCTTTGTTGGGCACTACCTCCAGGTAAATATTCTACACTGGTGACCTAGCATCTCTTCTTCTTCGCGTTATCCCGGCATTTTGCCACGGCTCATGGGAGCCTGGGGTCCGCTTGACAACTAATCCCAAGAATTGACGTAGGTACTAGAGGTGTGCGCCGATGGCAAAATCATCGGCGGCGGCGTCCGATGATTTTTTGACCGGCGGCGGCGGCGTGATCGGCGTGAAATCGGCGTGGCATAATTTTTGATACTGCATGAGAACGTGGCTATAGAAACTCTACATTAAAGCCTTCTGAGTATTTACTAGGCTATCCAAAGCATATTATGTGTGTTTTCTAAATTATTGCCGAAAATCATATCCCGGCATGTCACTTGGCAACCATTTATTACCAATACCTACCTAATGGTTACCAACGGTATGTTTAAATATTAAATTAAAAAGGATACTTTAAAACGCTACATTTTAGGCACTATTTTTACTTACTTTTAAGCGAAATATAAATAAAACACAAAAAAATCTTTAAGTTGCCTTAAATCTATATTGACTTTTCCCAGCCGCTGTCGCCTCACTTAGGATTTGTTACGATATAATGATGAATACTTTACATTTGTCTGAACTGAAGTTTAACAGAAAACTATGTAAGACTAAAGATATCGTCGTTTTCGAAAGTAAACTTATCTGGCCGGTTGATTCGCTCAACAGAATGTCTTTGGAGTGTCCTGTTTTATAGAATATTAAGGTCTACTTTGTTTTCTTTACTCCTAGCTTAGTGAAGATATTTGGTGATTTATGTTCCTATAAGTAGGTATCATTGTTTAGGTATAGCTTATTACGAAGCGTTAACCTGACTTTTATTATTTTGATTGAAATATATATTACTAAGTAAAAGAAGCTGATAATCACCATAAAATGACTAAGAATTGCTCGTGTGTATTTTTAAATGAAATTGTATATTATGTGATAAATAAATCAAATCATATCTATCATATGATGACATTGATGTCTTGTTGATGACCCTCATGCGTGTCACCAGAATCATACGAGAAATCATAAAATACTTACCCAATTACAGCTTGCTGAAGATTCTAAGAAGAAAATAGCATGTTTATGTCCTAGGATATGAACCTGCTATTTTCTTGACTTTAGTTCACTGATTAAACTGACAATAAAGAGACTATTGATGTAAAACAAAATGCGTTCTACAAAAAAGCTGTGCGATAAAATATCAAATAATAACCTGAGATCCAGAAACAAGATCTTGTTTAAATTAACGCTAAATCGTTGTCACAGCTAACACCGCAACAACAAAAATTATGTTAATATGCTTCACTGGCAAATAATAAGCGAAAAAGCATAAGGATCTTTAAATTATACCTCTGACACTATCTACTCACAACGCAACATGGAATAAGACACGATAGGTATCAAAATTTCCCACGCCGATTATACGCCGGTCATATTTATCGGCGGCGGCGGCGTGGAAAAATCGTCGTCGGCGGCGGCGGCGCGGCGCACATGTCTAGTAGGTACTAGTTTTTACGGAAACGACTGCCATCTGACCTTCCAACCCAGAGGGGAAACTAGGTCTTATTGGAATTAGCCCGGTTTCCTCACGATGTAAACAAAAGGTAAACCTTCACCGAAAACTCATTGGTACAAGCCGGGGTTTGAACCCACGACCTCCTGATTGAAAGTCGCACGCTCTTACCGATAGGTCACCAGCACTTTTTGCGCTGTGGCCTAGCATCTATAGAATTTATTTCCTACCTGCATGCCTATTTTGAGACAACTAAATACCTTATCTTACAATCCTTGCGGAAAAAGCAAGTGAAGTGAAATTAAAGTGAATATATTTGCTTTTTAAAGTATATAATAGTTAACTTTTAAATCTCTTTTCATTCAAGAAAGATATGTTGGTTTCAATATGGCTACAGTTAAAACGCCGGCACCAAAAAGTGTGACCACATGTGGTACAAATGTACCGCATTTCTGCTAAAGTATTTTGTAAATCTTTATCATTAGAGTCCAATTCCGATTGTGCACAATTTTTAGCGACAGCGAAGCCGAGAATGTAGTTAGATCGTTAATGAAATGGGACATAATGAGTGCACACGGATTGTTAACGATTTCTGATGATCATTTTACTGTATATTGAAAACTTATCTTTAAGGAGATGTATTTAGAGTTCATATTAAAAAACAGTGGATTCTGTCGATGGGTTTCTTTATTTTATGATTTTTTTGTTTTATTGATAGGATGAATGTCATTTTTTTTTGTTATACAGTTCTGTGTTTTAGCTTAAGTAGGGTACATCGCCAATTATTAGCCAGTTTTCAATTACTGGCCACCTATACTAAAATGAATTCTGTGTATAGGTGAATAGAACTCATTTTTGTAAGAGGCGGCCAGTTATTGAACGAGTGGGTTGTGGATAAATTTCAGTTACTGGCCATTTTCCTTATACTGAAAATGAGTTTTATTTATCTGTAAATAGAATTCATTTTTGGAATATGTAGGTGGCCAGTAATTGAAAACTGGCTAATAATTGGATTTTCGTACCTTATATACTAAAATGAACTTTGTTCACCTATAAATAGAAATCAAATTAAGTGGCCAGTAATTGGGGGGTGGCTAGTAATTGGCGATGTACCCTATGTCATTTCAAATTTTTTGAAGAAAAGTATTGTTGATTATATTAACATCCAAGTATTGTTTTCTTTAACTTTGATCGATATTTAGCTCGAATAACAAATCATTTTTGATCTTGTTTGAGTGAGAATACCTATAGATAGGGCTTAAACAACTGCAAATATATTGGACTTTTATTTATGTGAGACTTTGGAATGGAATATAAATATTTACCAACATATTAGAGATAGGGATATTAGAAAGTGACATTGACGTAACCGGTGACGGTGACCGAAGAGCTGGCGGCTACCACGCACAACGTATCAGCATTGTGATACAGCGAGGAAATGCCGCCAGAATCCTCGGTGCAATGCCTCAAGGGCCTATTTTAGATTTATGCTAGTTATTAATTTATTTTAGTAATACCACTGTATATATCTTGTTTACAGTTTATATTAGATTAGTTTCCCCGTTTTTATTTTTTTACGACTGATTTTACCACTTTCTTCAATGTCTACGGTCACACCTACTCAAAAAAAGCTAAAAGCACATGTTTTTTTCTTTTTAGTCGGTGACGCGGCGGCTGGCGCTGGGCGCGGAGCTGGTGTACCAGTCGGGCGCGCGCGTGGCGGGCGGCGAGGTCGCCATCGCCTCCGGCGCCGCGCGCTACACCATGGACGGTACGCACACACACTGCACACACACACACTGCACACACACACACTGCACTGCACACAGCACACCGCACTCAGCACACCGCACACAGTACACACTACATCGCACGCAGCATACCGCACACCGCACACAGAACACCGCACACAGCACACCGCACACACTACACCGCACACAGTACACACTCCCGGTCCTGGGCTAGTCTCATCCGGAAGTGCCCCGCGACTTTTCGAATTTCATCGTCTCCCCCCAAAACGTGCGAAATACAATATAAATCAATACTTTTGCCTTGTTTATGTGCATTATCAGGCAATTTAATAGTAGTTTATGTGACTGCTACATAATGAGAGGCATTAAAATACGAGTGTGGGTTTAAGAAACGAACGTTAGTGAGTTTCTTAATAGGATCACACGAGTGTTTTAATGCCTAATTATGTACAGTTACATACACTACTTTATCTAAACACATACTTAAAACTAACTAAAAGATAAACTGTACGTCAAATGGTGGTGAATGAAAACTTTTTTCACGCATGTCACACATCCTTAGTTTTTTTTTAATTCTAGACAAAAGAATGAAGTCCCTATTCTCATGTCACTCGAGATCAAAATTAAATGTCGTGCGGTTTATATTTAAAAAACATACTAAATTGACGTTTCGTATCGATAACTGTTTTAATATCTATGGATACTAGAATAGAGACCTACTTGAGTTTTGACTGCTGTTCCAAATTTAAACTCATAACCTACAAAAATCTATAACGTTATGTACATTAAAGTACAAATTTTCCTACTACCACAGATAAGAAAGTTCTCATAGTAAAATTGGTTGTAATAAAGCTTGTCATTTCCTACGGTTTCTGAACGTATTATAGAGCACTAATGACATGTGTGTAGATAAATAATAATTTATGTCTAATACTCTCAAAAGTACAATCATACGCGTCCAAAATGCTACATAGATAACTCCTTATTTGCTATATTTCAGATTCGGAGGTGTCAGCGACGCTGGGAGCTGCTGGCTTCCATTTATGCTACTTCAAGCAAGCTAGTGAACAACTTCAGGTATAGTTTTTTTAATAATTTTTGCCAAAAATAGCATGTAGCAAATCAACAAATTTGTTTATACATTTACTTGACTTTTATTTGTAATTAATTGTAGGTGGTAGCGGAGATGGACACGTCTTTCCGAGGTATGGAGTCTGTCGGCACCATCGGATACCAGGTCACCATCCCCAAGGCGGAGCTCGTCTTCAGAGGTAAATAATAACTTCTTAAATTTGTAAAAATATGGGTGCACAAATCATCTCAAAAATATGTCCCATAACTCTTGTGTCAGCGAATTAAGAACTATGGGACATATTTTTTAATAAGTTGGCTACACCCATATTTCTACAGTTGACTGTGCCTATTTCATATTTAGTTGTGTGCTGGCATGAGACGCTGGTATTTTAAAATAGAACTGCATTCACCCACATTGCTAACTCTGATGTTTTAGTAAAATCGTGTTTTCTTCTAAGGAATCTAAGGCATCATAATAATTTTCTAAAATTAAATAGTAAGACACTGACAAAAGTGTCCGGGTTAGACCTGAACGCTTTTTAGTACCCTCTCTGGACTGGCTTTAAACTAGGATAAACCTAGAAAAACCTTGACAAATGATAGTTTAGTGTATACTAGCCCAACGTAACGATCTTATAGTTTGGTTTCTATAGTTTACTAAATAACATAGCTGGATTAAATCTTTTTTATTTAAAGTGTAGAAGTATACATTATTTAGAAAATGATAAAAAAAAATACCTGCATCAGAAAGTTATAAGTCGATACGTCTTTAAAAAAAATTACAACATAATATATTTTTTTCAGGAATGGTAGACTCAAACTGGAACATCGGAGCGGTCCTCGAGAAGAAGCTCCAGCCCCTGCCTTTCACGTTTGCCCTGTCGGGGATGGCCAACCAGGCCAAGCAACAGTTCAAGTTCGGCTGCGGACTCATCATCGGTTAGACACCCAAAGATGCCCACACACTGTCGATAGTTCTTACACATGTGTAGTGTGTACTAGTTACTGTAACATCAGAGCGATCTTGGCACGCTCCGGGATGGCCTGTCAGGCCAAGCAACAGTTCACGTTCGGCTGCGGACTCATCATCGGTGAGACACCCAAAGATGCCCACACACTGTTGATAGTTCTTACACATGTGTACTATTTACTGTAACATCAGAGCGATCTTATAATTATAGCTATCATTACTTTATACACAAGAGAAAAAAAACAGTGACGTGGGTGGTATACTAGTACTATGATCAGCAACTATTTTGTCCAGACAGTGAACTGAACATACACAGTGCGTCTCACAACCAAATGTTTCACTAAACTATATACTAGAGATGGGCCGAATATTCGGTAATTATTCGCTATTCGGCATATTTTTCAATGTTCGTATTCGGCCGAATAGTTCGGTTCGAACTGCGGAATATTTACCGAATTATTTTTTAAGGGCGTCCACTAGCTGGCGCGGGTGCACAGTGCACTTCACGGTCAGGCATGAGACGGTCAAAAACACTTGCGGAGTGCAGAAGAGCAGAGACCTGAATGACCTTGTTTTCAGCGTTTTAGACAGTTTTATTTAGCCCAACCGCGAATATTCGGTTCGGTATGATCTGAACCGAATATTCGTATTCGGCAAAGACCATATTCAGCCCATCTCTGTATATATGTCGGCGGCCGATCGTAAGAGCAGGCAGATCGTAATGTTCCTGTGTAATGTTTTGACGATAGTCACATTAAACCAATATATAGGTAGGATAGGTTCGTTACGTTGCTTCAGATGCCCGAAGGGCAAACTGCCCAGAAATAGGAGCGTCGATTCAGGGAACGAGTCAAAGATTTTCACGATTCACGATATGCCTAGGAATTTCACGATATGCCTGATCTTACGATCGGCCGTGGACATATACATTTACTATCTTATGTGTATTGCTATGCTATGTTGTTCATGTTGCTATCATCCTGACGAGTTCAGACAGAACAGTATATTATAAAATGATTTCGAATCATTAATTTTAATTGATTATTGTTATGGACATTGAATGTATGCGTGAATTTACCTTTCCACCATATTGTATGTATGGTATGCATGTATGTGTTTTGTTACATTCATACCTTAAATCCAGTTGCATTTAAAAGGGATATTTGGTAATGGGTGGTAGCTCAAAGAATTATGAAAGAAAAGTATCCTTTTTCTATGTAGCAACACAATTGGACTATCTGTATTTGTGGCTATCTATCAGAGAAGGGTCTTTATGCTAGAGTCTGTGCGGAAAGAGAAGAGTCGTGAAATGTATGGGAACCAATACATTCCACGACTCTTCTCTTTCCGCACAGACTCTACATGTTAATTGTCTCTTCTGTGGACAATAGTTAACAGCTTGTGGGCATGTAGGCATAGTCTAATAAAACATGGTCTTCTCTTCCCAGAGTGTCACAAGCCTACGTCACAATAACATGGCCGCTATATATAGCGCTATCGCATATTATCATATAGCGCTGTCGCATGATGACGTAGGCTTGTGTAAGTCACGTGACCACGAAAAGACGGGAAGAGAGTACCAGGCGGAGTATATTATTATACCATGGCATGTATGATTTTATCATACTTATACAAATAAAAGACGTAGCTTTTGATGTGGTTAAGGGTTAAATAACAAAAAATACCTTTATAGCCCTTTTGGGTATGTCTTCAGGAAAGACGTGAACACAGTTTTGTCTTTGACCCAAATAGGATCTTTCCCTCAAAGACCCTTTTCTGATGGAAAGCCACATTCGTAGTTTTGTCCTCAACTACATATACGAGGGTCACTTTTCAAGATATCTAGATCGGACCACGCTAACTCTGCACGGCATTTGAACTGACAAAGTATGGCAATGTCAAATTTCTATGAATATTTTTGTTCTGTTCAAGCCGGTGCACAGTTAGCTTAGACAGACTAAACACTTATAAAACGTGTGTTACACTATCCGATATTTAGGGTTCCTCCGACGAATTGGATGGTCTAATGCGTCGTTAAGGGTATTGAGTAATTAAGATTTTTATCATTATAATAACTTATGTTAAACAAATAAAAAATGCAGAAAAAATAGTATAATTGCAATTTCGTTAGATGGCGAACCAAAAATATGTAAACTTAAATTTCATCACCAAAATGCCTGAACAACATGTATTTGGAACTGTGAAATGTTGCAACATTGCCCAACTTTGAGTCGCTTAGCATCTTTGTATACAAACTTCTATGCAGGGGGTGATACCTTTTCTCTGCAGCTTACACAATGCGTTAAAAAAAAATTGGCCGAATTTAATCAAACTAAAGTGAGAGGTCTGTCTAAAGTGTAATCTTATTGAACTTTAAATAGATACTTTTAGAATTGTCAAACGGATACGTAGTGTAAAGTTGTCACCAAACGGGCAATGTTGCAACATTTGACAGCATTCTCAGCACTGTGTATATGTATTTTCTTTTTTTATGAGAGCGTTTTTATATTTGTTATGAATACCCTACCAGAGAGCATTTGTGATGTCACTCTAGGACTAGGATATGCCGAACTGTGACTTGTTTATTCAAATTTGACCCTTATTGCTTTGTTAGTAGAATTCAGATCAGAATAGTCGAATATTTTGCCTAAGTGCGTTCTTTTCTGGCATTTTTACTAACGAAGAAATTGTTAAGACATAATTAAAGTTGATAAAATTAGGGTAATGCCGGCTGTACATACTCGTCGAGAGCCTCTCACCTAGGGTTGCCATACGTCCGGATTTGTCCGGACATGTCCGGATTTTTGACCCTTTGTCCGGATTGCGGCCGGACTTGCCATGTGTCCGGATTTTAAGGAATGGCCTTATAAAAATAAAATGCGCGCCTGGGGAGGGGGCTACGGGATCGGGCGAAGGGAAAGTAGATCCACGATACAGTACACCACAGAGAGCAGCAGTCGTTCAAGCTACGCCAAATCTCTGCTACAGGAAATGTCCGGTTTTTTAGGGTGATGTCCAGATTTTTATCAGGACATTTAATTCTTCCATATGGCAACCCTACTCTCACCGAATCTCGGCTCCGCTCCGATCCAATCAGAGAAGAGCAAGACGAGAAGGGAGCAGTATGTACACACTCGTTCTCGGCCTGTCCGAGTTCTCGCAACGGGTGTGTACAGCCGGCATAAGGGATTATACACAGATTTAGGGCCAGTTACACCAACCACAGCTGACGGACTGACTAACATCACTCAGCAGTGAACTATGAAACTTTCCATACGACAAAATTTAGCGAACACTAACGGTGACCGACGGTTTGATGCAACTGATCCTTAGATTCTAATACATAATATGTCTTTTCTGTTCTCAAAAGTTAAGAAAATTGATCAATACTGAATATATGTATATCTATAATTTTTATATAGTTCTCAACTTCGCTAGGACCTGATTTGGGAGATGTCACAACCAAAAATTAGGTTCTAATACTTCCAGAACAGAAAAGTATTGTTTTTCCACATGAGTGACCACATTTCTATATTTTTAATGAAGAAATGAGTATTAACAATGAATAACATCAACTCTTTTAACTAATACTAATTCGTCAAATAAATCGCTTCGGTTTTATACTTTGACTTAATTCCGTATAATAAACGGGAAAGTTTTATTAACAATAAAGTTCTTCATTGACTGGAGTAATAGACCGATACGCGGGTCCTAGAGTGGCGAGTCCACCAGCGATCGCATGTAGATAGAATGGCACTGTACATAGAAGCCTGTTGTTGAAATGTTTATTTTTAATAGAGTTATGTTAATAAATCAGTTGGTTGTTTTATTTGCAAGTTATCCACGAAATTACCCTTTCATCTATTGTTGTTTATGCTTTGTTCACGATTCGGATTCTCTTATATTTGGATTGTACGTTCTAAAGTAAATCCGGCGAATCGGGAACTAAATCCGTTTACTGAGAACGTGGGAACTAAACTTTATTTATTTTCCTTCATTTGGACATCGAAATCAATCAAAGTTTTTTTAACGTGTAGTTGCACCCTAGCACCTAGTATTAATCTTTATTTTGACCATTCAAACTTGCATTTGAATTGGCTGGAAGTAATGGGGGTTTACAGCAAGGAGATGAGAAGAAAAAAAATTGTAATTCCTTATTTTTATTACTAAGCCGTTACACATAACTTATTAAAAAATTAGACAAATTTCGATTTTTAAATGCCTTAAAAGTATACAATATACAGTACATTATATGACACGTAATCTCAATAATCGATAGTGACTCTATACAGTGATATTTTGTATTTACATTCCCAATTTCGTGATTTTAATATTAACCCTTTACAGGCTGACATTTCAAAAATGACAATCGAATGTCAGTTTTACTCATTGAGAATAGAACACATATATGAAGTGTCGTATGTGGGAAATATATATCCCTTAGCCTGGCAAAGGGTTAACTAAGAATGAGTAAGACTTAACTAAAATCCATTCGATAAGAACTAAAGTAGGTAACAAATGTAATAAATAACACAACTATGAGAAAGAAATTGTGTAGAAAACATGTTGATATTGTAAATATACGAATACTTCTCTATGCCGGCAGCCATTTTGAATACAGATTTTAAGATATCGTCCAAAACCCCAATATGTGTATTTTTATTAAGGCATAGTTATAGGCAGCTGTTTCACCGCTAAGGTTTTTTTTACGAATAAGTTAGTGTTTTTTGTTAAGTTTATTCACGCAAAATCTACATTTACACGTTTCATGAGCTAGAAAATAGATCCATATTCGCTATCTCGTAAGCAGTCGGACAGGTGCCTTAATAAACCACATTATAAGGGGAACATTTTTAAATTCTAGTTAAAATTTGCGCAGAATCTAGCAACACTGATGAGCAAATGATGTTAATGTTGCTAGGATAAAAAAAAAGTCTAGTTTTTTAATGTGCCAGATTACAAGAGATAATGATACCTAGATTATTATTGCACATAAAAAAATGTACAAGATTAAACACTATAGGTTACATGTGTAAGTGAAACAGAAGTGAGAATCACTCATGGCCGGCTGACTATATATATAATATAATATTAATACTAAACTAAATACTTTTGCACCAGCAATTTTTATAAAAATATTGACTATCATTATTTTGGAAGATTATCAAAGTATACATGAATGGTTGAGACACAGGCGATAACGAGACAAACATACATACAATAAAACTGTATGTAGAAAAGCTCAAGATTGAATGTTGTATGGTCATTGCATGACACCATACTAATCTAGAGTGACAATGTGTTTAATAAAATAATCATTGGCTATGAGCGCGAAACAGAGCTCGGAACCGGTTTTTTTTTAATCCCAAAATATCCCTGTGTTAGTTATTTTATGTAACAACTTCGTCTTATTAGATTGTCCCATTAAAAATGAAATAATAAACCGAAGAACGTAATAATACCGGTATTTTTTGTATGAAGAAAAAAGCGGTTCCGAACCATGGCGGGAAGAGCGTGGCGGGTGAAAAACGCGCTTGACGTGGCAGAAATTTGAACATTCATAGCATCAAAATTTTATGCAACTTGTGTTCCGTAGCTACAGTCGCGCACACAGTCTTACATATTCTATGTGTGTAGCTACAGTCACCTGCAATAATATGTTACTCTTCGAACGCCGCAAAAATATGTGACACGCACTTATGGCTCTACAAATAAGATCGTGTCAGAAATTTTTGCGGCCTTCGTTGTGTAACATATTATTGCTGGTGACTGTACAATTAAATAAAAAATATCTTATTCCCATACTGATATGGATTATTTTTGCATGCTAACAACGCCTGTGACTCAACCTGTTCAAGCTATATTATCCTATAAAATATATGTTCATGTATTTCGCAAGTATTTATTTGCTTTTGCAAATTTTTCAACTATGCTACATTCAGGTTTGGTGAAAAAAATAGGTTCAAAACCAAAATATTACTTTGCTAATCCGCGTAAAAAGATAACGTGCTAGTCAATCAGTGCTAACCCGTTATACTTACTTGCGTATTTTTTGCATGCAATTAATTTTCCCACCCTCCCACCGCAAAAATAAATACGCAAATAAATATAACAAACCACCACCAAAAGAATAATACTCGACACGTGTTTCGCCTCTCTACGAGGCATCCTCAGGAGCTGTTGACGGTCTGACGTCCGGCAACGGAATGACGTGTCCAGAATGGTCGGCCATATTTATACCTTGACCACTCCCCCTACTGTGCAAGTGTGAGTGAGATGGAAAAATTCGTAATAACGGCGATGACGCAACATTCAATTGTTCGTTAAGAATCATGCCCCTATTGTTGTACCTAATTATTTCCAGTTGTTCCAGAACACCCAAACGCAATCCCTTCTCGCAAACATGCAAAACTTCAAAAGAATGATTCTCAGATAAAGTGTGGCCTGTATCTAATAAGTGCTTTGCAAAATTGGATTTTTCTGGATGGTTATGTCTATATGACGCAACATGCTCTTTATACCTAGTAGTGAAATTACGGCCCGTTTGCCCCACATACACTTTATTACAATCGTCACAGGTAAGTTTATAAACTCCAGACTTTTTTCCATTCTCAATCTTATCTTTGCCATTACAAAGCTTTGAGCGCAAAGTGTTATTTGTCTTAAAGGCCACAGGAATGTCGTTAGACTTTAAAATATTGTAAATTGCATCAGACAACTTGCCAACATAAGTTATGCTCGCTTTATATTTCTTAATTGGTTCAGAGGATCGTGCCGCATACACCATAGTGTTGACTATAGTATTCTGCTTCTTTCTGATGATACCATCCACAACAGACTTATCGTAACCATTCGAAACTGCTAAGTGATAAATATTATTTAATTCAATCTGATAGTGTTCATCAGAAAGAGGCACAGTCAACATTCTATGCACATAACAATGAAAAGCAGCCAACTTATGCTGCCACGGATGCGTGGAAGAAGCCGGGATAACTGTATCGGTATGTGTAGGCTTACGGTAAATTCGGAACTGATGCCTGTTGTTTACTTTAGTGATTGTCAAATCCAGAAAATTCAGTGAGTTGTCTTGCTCTAGTTCCTTTTTAAACTTAATTTTTGGATGCTTACTATTAATTTCAGCAATAAATTCATCCAGCAGGCCCATACTACCCGTCCAACAAATAATCAGATCATCCACGTATCTAAAATAGTATAATATGTTATTGTTGCCCACAATATGCTGGTTCTCAAAATGGTCCATAAAAATATCTGCCATTAAAGGACTTAGTGGTGAACCCATAGCCAAACCATCACTTTGCCAATAATACTATGTTGGTTTGGCTATGGGTTCACCACTAAGTCCTTTAATGGCAGATATTTTTATGGACCATTTTGAGAACCAGCATATTGTGGGCAACAATAACATATTATACTATTTTAGATACGTGGATGATCTGATTATTTGTTGGACGGGTAGTATGGGCCTGCTGGATGAATTTATTGCTGAAATTAATAGTAAGCATCCAAAAATTAAGTTTAAAAAGGAACTAGAGCAAGACAACTCACTGAATTTTCTGGATTTGACAATCACTAAAGTAAACAACAGGCATCAGTTCCGAATTTACCGTAAGCCTACACATACCGATACAGTTATCCCGGCTTCTTCCACGCATCCGTGGCAGCATAAGTTGGCTGCTTTTCATTGTTATGTGCATAGAATGTTGACTGTGCCTCTTTCTGATGAACACTATCAGATTGAATTAAATAATATTTATCACTTAGCAGTTTCGAATGGTTACGATAAGTCTGTTGTGGATGGTATCATCAGAAAGAAGCAGAATACTATAGTCAACACTATGGTGTATGCGGCACGATCCTCTGAACCAATTAAGAAATATAAAGCGAGCATAACTTATGTTGGCAAGTTGTCTGATGCAATTTACAATATTTTAAAGTCTAACGACATTCCTGTGGCCTTTAAGACAAATAACACTTTGCGCTCAAAGCTTTGTAATGGCAAAGATAAGATTGAGAATGGAAAAAAGTCTGGAGTTTATAAACTTACCTGTGACGATTGTAATAAAGTGTATGTGGGGCAAACGGGCCGTAATTTCACTACTAGGTATAAAGAGCATGTTGCGTCATATAGACATAACCATCCAGAAAAATCCAATTTTGCAAAGCACTTATTAGATACAGGCCACACTTTATCTGAGAATCATTCTTTTGAAGTTTTGCATGTTTGCGAGAAGGGATTGCGTTTGGGTGTTCTGGAACAACTGGAAATAATTAGGTACAACAATAGGGGCATGATTCTTAACGAACAATTGAATGTTGCGTCATCGCCGTTATTACGAATTTTTCCATCTCACTCACACTTGCACAGTAGGGGGAGTGGTCAAGGTATAAATATGGCCGACCATTCTGGACACGTCATTCCGTTGCCGGACGTCAGACCGTCAACAGCTCCTGAGGATGCCTCGTAGAGAGGCGAAACACGTGTCGAGTATTATTCTTTTGGTGGTGGTTTGTTATATTTATTTGCGTATTTATTTTTGCGGTGGGAGGGTGGGAAAATTAATTGCATGCAAAAAATACGCAAGTAAGTATAACGGGTTAGCACTGATTGACTAGCACGTTATCTTTTTACGCGGATTAGCAAAGTAATATTTTGGTTTTGATTAATATGGATTTCCGCAAAGTAACGCCTGATTCTATTAACTATTTAAAAAAATAGGTTGTTGTCATAATAACTAGCAAAAACCTTGTATATAGTTGGTCAAACCAATTTGTCAGTCAGTAAGAACCAGGAAAACTATACTCATCCTTCTTTTATAGTATGATTCTCTCTGTTTATGGTTGAAATTAAACAGTCCTTTGACAAACTATAGATGAAAATATCGAGAGGAAGGCCTGCAACAAGGTAAAGCCTATATTTTTATTCCGTAGACTAAAATGACATTTCACAGCTATGAAATGACATTTTATGTTCATACTAGGAAATGTCATTTTAGTCTACCGAATAAAAAAATAGGCTTTATATCGACGATCTGGGTGGCTAGCCAATATGCTAATTGTTTGCGCAACGACAACGAAACGCTCTCTCTATCGCACTAATATGTAAGAGTGATAGAGATAGAAAGCGTTTCGTTGTCCCAGCGCAAACGATTGACATTTTGGCTAGGCACCCAGATCAAGATCTCTGAAAACTGTTAGATGCAAGGATTCCACGTACAGATCTGATGTCGTGCATAATTGTTTTCCCTCGTATTTTCACGGAAACGTACGAACGTGTCTTGCTATTTCAGTCAGTCTTGGTACAAAAAGTACTGATCTTGACTGAAGTAGCATGACAAATACGAACGTTTCCGAGAAAATACGATAGAAAACAATTATGCACTACATCTGTAGACCTTTGTGCCTATAAAACAAGGTATCTGTAAATTATGTTTCTATAACCTCTAGCCGCCCATAGGTCAAACCTTGCCAAGCAAAATGAAATTTTATTTTGTCAACACAAAGTTCAAATTAGAATGGAACAGGAGACCTTTTTATAGGCCTCTGGGCGGCTAGAGGATAAAAACAATCTATTTTTCTTCTACTCTAATAATTTCTGTGTAACACCAATTCCGTATTTCACAACTCTTTAAAAGTGTTTAGTAAAACGTTCATTAAACAACATGTTATAATAATTACATAATGCCATATGCATATAAAATGTTTGGTATAAAAATCGAAAAACACCCATTATTCGATGTATGTTGTTAAAATATTCAATTCCTCCTTTTACAACTTCAAATAAACTTACTCAAAATATACTGAACTGAGCCCCAAAATTACAAAACAGTATATATCATCGAAGCTACAAATGATGAAAAACATATGGACTTTTCTCAGTATATTTAAATAGTATGGGAAGCGCAAAATGCAATATTAACGTGTACAAAAGTGCACCGTACTGCCTTATTAATAAGACTCAAAATGCATGTTAGATGAAATGCCATATTCAAAATGTTACAACATGCAAACACATCAAATTATTTTATTTGATTATCGTAATTTTTAGAATTTTAGATTCAAATAGTTTAAAAACCAACCATAACTCAAAGTAGAGAAAATAAGCTTACAACGAGGAATATCGTACATTGACCCGTATATTGCGGTCTCGCTCACATAGTGACATTGAGTGAGTGTGCGACAGAGTCAAGAACAGGGTGAGTAGCCAACGTTACAATCACTTGCGCTCCGTAGCGAACGAAACGCAACTATCTCCGTCGCACTAATAAGGAAGAGTGATAGAGAGAGATGACTACGCTACGGGGCATTAACCACATTAACCATTTGCACGTTGGCTAGGCACCTTGGCGAGTCAATGTACGAGAATTCTCGCGCTAAGCGTCCTTTCTTTAGTAATAGTTTTAGTTATGACAAAACATATAATTTATAAATGAGTTTCAATAATCTCAATGTTAATAAATATTGGTGTTCAATTCGTTAATACTTTTGCAATTTCCGTGTTACACATTTAGTTAAAACGATTGTACATACATACCTATATTGACATGTAAAAATATGTGTTTTATGTATAGTTCTACATAACCTGATGTTTATCATAGACAAAGAAATACTAAAACATGTGCAAAATATTATAAATGCAAATTTGACAGCTAAAATAGATGACGCTGTACGGCCAAATATATTTTGTAGTAACGAAGTTGTCACGCTTGACAATCAGAGGGCCTACCGCGAACCACGTTCGACGTGTTACCATCCTGTCACACTTACGTACGAATTTACAAGTGCGACAGAGAGGCAACACGTCCAACGTGGTTCGCGGTAGGCCCTCTGTGCCTAACCAAGTGACATTCGTTTGTAGAAAACACCAATAGAAACTTAATGAATATAGGGACCGTGCGCGTTGGAGGATCTGCCATCTTGTGGCCTTAATCGGAAACATATGTGCACATGTACATTGCCAAAGCAAGTGCTACCATCTACCGTTCTAGTCGGTACGTTTCCTTGTGCATAGTAGGTTCTGCCATCTTGTGGGCTACATCGGAAGCATAAACGACACACTTACGCCTCGCGCCAAAAATCTGACGGCTCCTATGCTGCCCCCAATAGTTCATGAACTGAGACTATAGCCGATCAAGTAACTTAGTAGAAAAAAGCGCGAAATACAAATTATCTATGGAACAATAACGCTTCTCCGCTAAATTTTTAAAATTTGCTCTACTGACGGAAAAGCTTGACAGACTATATATGACTTTTCGTCGCATCTGTGATCTAGCTACGTTTTTACTTTTCAATTGGTGTGGAACCACGAAACATCGCGTATATTTTGCACCATTTTACGCGTCTCAGTATTAATTTGTCTATGATTTATATCGTAATCTATCTAATCATTACATGCACATGCCCCGGTCGGTGGGCAAATATCTAAAATTATGTTTACGTGAGCATTCAACTCATTCCTTTCAGTCAGAAGCGGAACAACCATTAGAAATCAGTCCGGTATTAAGGCCTGTGCACACCGGCGTGTGCGTGACGTGTAGGTACGTGCGCGTGCGGCGTTGTAGTATTGAGATCCATACAAGAGACGGCACACCGCTTGCGTGACGTGTGCGTGTGCGGCTCCAACATTTCAGCGCACGCGCACGTGCACGTCACGCACACGCAAGCCGGTGTGCACAGGCCTTTACTTCATGGTATATAATTTCCTATTATATGGCATTTTAGCCTTTTAGGAAAGTCAGTTTTACTTTTTCGCACTAAAAGTTTAATGTGCTGTTGATCCACTGTTAATACTCCGATATACAGTGAATTTACCAAAAACATGAAACACTAAACTTTTTCACTCTCTCAACATACTGACCGAACATTATTGCCAACATACCGTCTAAATCAGAGGTTTTCATACCCTACACTCCCTAGAGGTCTACAAACCCTAGGGTCCATCTTACACTAGCGTCTCCGAGCCAACTCGATCGAGCGCTGACTAGACGCCAACGCTCAAAAGACGCTAGTTTGCGGTGGCCCTACAAAAGAGTAACTCTCCGCGTGACCTCGGATTTATACCTACACGCCGCGCACCGCATACGGTGCAAAGCCTGTAGGTTGCCACCTTCACAGACGACGGGCGAATCAACACTTTGATCGACAGTTTTAAGTGTCACTTGCTTTACTCAAAATGTCTTTGGAGTTACCAAGAAATTGGGCTTCGAATATACATTCTTTATGTTTCTTCATCCTCGCGTTATCCCGGCATTTTGCCCCGCTGAGCCGCTTGACAACTAATCCCACGATTCTTTCTGTTTATTAGATTGAACAGTTGGGGCCTTTAATGTTTTTACGCCATAAATTGTCACAGAAAATCCATGATTTAAAGGTTAATTTTTACAACGAAGTGGTGGACAAATTTGTGTCGGTCAAAAAGTTGTTTCCCCCGGATATCTCGCCTGCGGGAATTGAGGGGTGTAATAACATAATATTCGGTAAGTATGAACACATATGACTGTAAACACTGCTTAGCTGGTGGGTTCGTCCAGGAATTCTACGTAGGTGAAGGGGAAGTGTCCCGTCCGGCCGTTGAGCTCGCCCTCCCACTGCCCGTTTATGTTCATACGGGTTACCTGACGAATAAAAAAAATCCTTAATATTATTTCAAAAATTTAGGAGCAATATCCCTAGAAAAGATGTGCACAGATGTATAGTTCGGTTTTTTTAGCATTAGAAATAAGGTAAACAATCTTGATGTGTCTTTTAATTGAAAAATATATTTTAAAAATTAGTCACGGCAAATATGTAACAATTATGAATCTAATATGATCATTTATATTCTTCTGCTTAAAGCAATTTCTGCAATGAAATTCATAAGTAATAGTTACTGATTTTTAAAAAGCGTTTTTCAATTAAAAGACATGTCAAGATCGCTTACCTTGTTTCAAGTTCTTTCTAATGCTAAAACAAAAGAATAATTGATTTCTATGTTTGTAAGCCGTAGATCTCAAGAGTCCAAATCCCCCATTTCTACAAAAAATTATATATAATAAAATTATCGAACCAGCTTACAAATTTTCAATAGCATAAGTTGAGAAATGCGATCTGTAGAGAAGAACACACGTCTGTATTGTTGAAATTTCAGACGGAAACGTCCTTATTGCACTTGAAGCATAGGGACCCTTCTGTGATGGATAGCCACTTACTCTCACGATGTCGCCCTCCTCGAGCCGCAGCGCGGTGCGGTCGTACGCGTTGGGCACGCGCGTCTGCCGCACGCGCGCCAGCGCTGGCAGGATGCGCTGAAACACACACGTTTGTGAACGTCAGCTGGCGCTCCGTTGGGCGTAGACTGAAGAGCGGTTAGCCCACAGATAAGACATGCTCCAGACTGAGCATAGTAGCGCTACACCCTCTGCCACAAATATACGGTAGTTTTACTCCATTTTCGAGTCAAAGTGTCTTTGTGTGACGCCCGTGACTTTGAACGGACCAAGCACGGAGCCCCTCCCATGCACCCCTGTATTTTAGCATCGGTTGCATAAGATAATTGCTCTAAGCCCCGTCTAGAGAGGATTCCTAGTCTATGGGTTAGCCACGAAAATAATTGCATGTTTTAGGAATTTAAATACAAAAAATTCATGATTTCCAAGATAAATAGCCACTTAAATCGTTGATAGAACCATCCTCAATCTTCAAAACTGAATGTATTTTTAAATTTATTTTTCGTCGTTTCTTCTCGAATCGTGTAAGTAATAAATATGAATTGTTATTTTTTTCTGCCTACCTGCATGTTGGTCCTCTGCGGGTTCCTATTGTTGGTGGGAGGACTGGGCGGGTCGCCCAGCTGTGTCATGCCCTCCGTCACTATGGGCGCTCCGGACGCCTCCAAATTCTACAAAACACATGCAATATTACCAGAGGGTTATGCAAAAAACATAAGTCAATATTAGTAAGAAACTTGGGAGCTTTCAGACTGACCAAAATTATCTTCTAACTCACGTTATCCCGGCATTTTGCCACGGCTCATGGGAGCCTATGGCCCGCTTGACAACTAATCCCATGATTTGACGTAGGCACTAGTGTTTACGAAAGGTACTGCCATCTGACCTTCCAACCCAGAGGGGAAACTAGGCCTTACTAGGATGAGTCCAGTCAACTCACAATGTTTTCCTTCAGCGAAAAGCAACTGATATGGATACATACATACCCTTTGTACATACGGTACGGGAATGGAGCCAGTCCTGCCTTGGCTGTTGCGCGCCGTCCACCACTGTTCCTCGTCACGGTTGATCACCATGAGACGCTCCCCGCGCCTGAAGGGTAGGTCGTCGGGGTCCTGAGAAATAATAGAAAAAAACTGTATCAGAACTTTTTTATGTTAGTATTTTTACCGAATCCTATAGACGCTTTCGACTAAATATAGGTCAGCAAATGTCTGAAGAGAAAAGCCAACCACAATGGAAATCATCATTTATCGGAATCTCAAAGCACAAAGAGCCATAGAACTTGATTTGATACACTTCTCGAGGCTATCATCATCATCATATCAACCAGAGGACGTCCACTGCTGGACACAGGCCTCCCCCAAAGAGTGCCGCAATGACCGGTCTTGCGCCACCCGCATCCAGCGGACTCCCGCGACCTTTACCAGGTCATCACTCCACCTTTAGCCTATGCTCGGCTAGATGGCGTGGCGACACCGTTTCATATTTAACAATTTTAACACAGATATCAGTGAATGAACATGGATCAAAATGATATAAAAATAATAAAATCATTTATCCATATATATATACATTTTTTTGATAATTTTATACGTTTTCATTTTGAATTTTAGTCGTGTGTCGATAGATGGCAGTAAATTTACTGTGACTACAAAATTTACAATGACAGGACCCCTCTATACTATCTATTCTTTTTGGTAATACCTAATAGGTATTGGATTACATAATTGTTATTACCCGTCAACACAGTTAATATGCGTATCGACTGGGTTTCCTTACTTAGTAATAATTTAGTATGATAATGTGTTTTACTATACGTGTCGGGGATTCCCGTATAAACAGATAATAATATATAAAATGTACCTACTATATAATTCAAAGCCAAATGGGGTTTACATCATATTTATAGCGTATGTCATATATTAGCTTATTTATTATGACAAATATAGCCACATGAAAATGAAATGGAACACAACAAATTGTGTCTTAAGAGCCAACAGGAGTGGTCATTTCTCCATACAAACGTACTCCTCGTTTTCCTCCGTGGTTTTTGAAGCTAGAGCAATGATTTTTTTCAACACAGATTAATATTGTCAATATCTGTGTCGGACCGTTTTGCTTTTTTTGATATTTTTGTTTTTTAAGGCGCTAGAGCCCTTTAAAATTGGCTAAAATGGCCTAATTGACTATGCCGCAATGAGAGGCGTGGCATTCAAAACTGATATCAATTAGCCAAAAAAGCAAAACGGTCCGACACAGATAATTTCATAATCATTTAGATTTCCAAATTTGGTTACGATTGGTTAAGTTTTGGAGGAGGAAACAGAGGAGTACGAAACCTCGATTTTTGAGATTTTTACGCAGGATTTTTCGCCTTGTCCTTATCGCACTACTTTTAGGTGCCGCTTCCGTTAGCGAGACGGGTATATTTACCTAAAATATTTAAAACTCAGCTCCTGTTTTGCCTTAAAATGGTTTATATCAGGAACAACACAGTAACAATTAACCCCTTATTCATAAAAGCGCTACAAACCTCAATTAGGATTGTTCATTTTTTTTAGACCCCCATTTTTATTTTATTTTCTGAAAATATAGGTTAATTTAAGATATCAATTTGAATGATTTAGTAATTCGTGGCTCGGTTGAATATTTATAATTTATTGAAAATATGAGATACGACTTCTCGTAAATTACATGTCGTCGGCTGATTAGGATAATGCACAAGCAACAACAAGCATTAAAAAAATAGTTGTCATTGTCAATTGATGTCAGCTGTCGACAATGTCAGTGTCACGTGTTTCTATAAATAACAATCGTCTGGAATGGAAAACTCGTTTATTATGAATCATTAATTTCAAAATAAGTACCTACGCTATAAATTTGAGAAAGCTGATTCCAGAAATCTGCCTAAGTTATATATATAATATAACTTAGTTTTATTGGAGTATGTATCCATATAGCATCCAACTCCAACCATAACTTGGCTGAAATCAAGGGAGCAAAAATACAAATGTAAGTTACCTACATCATATATATATTTTAACTGATTCGATTTGTAAAAAGATTGGATTCATAAAATCGTTACAAGCGTCCATTGCTAAAGGTAGCTTAGCACTCAGTGGGTGCTTTCTACCGGCTTGTCACCATTGTTTGGATATTGTACTACATACTTATACTACTATATTAGGAACATGCCAATTTTGCTAATTATATCCTATTATTTCAGGTCATCGTGATTCCTATTTAGATACAGCTGTGAGATATGTAACTGCACTTGGGCCCAGAACAAAGTTGAGCATTTTGTATTGAAACGAAAGTCATATTAATTATTAATCGTCGTAATACTTTACGACCGTAAATAATGCCTGGGAACAGAGTAAATAACAAACCATACACACTTCTCTTCTGGATGGTCAACAAGAAGCCATCATTGTCAGATGCTCGTGCAGAACATGATAAACATACATTTAATGTAAAGTTACTATTTTTTTTGGAAACATATATAACATATTTCCCAAATTAATAAAAAAGTAGGTAAACAAAAACATGTTTTATTATTCACAACTCTTTATTAAGTCTTGTCCACCATGATATCAGCAGCTTGAACTGCAACATGTACCTGGAAATTAGAAATTATATCTTTTTAAAGCAGTTTCAGGCTGAATTTTGAGTATGGCTATGTATTCTTGTATATTCCTTCTTTCTAGTAGGCACCATCTCTGTTTAACGGTTTGCCTTTAGATACTCTGGCTACATTACCACAGAAAATAAATAGATACCACGACCCTACCAATAAAGTGAGCTTTTAAATACTTAATTGTAGTAAATTAATATTAATTTTATACTTACATCGACGTGATTCTCACAGCAATACTGTGTGTAACACGTGAAGTAGGTAGGTATTCCAAGTTTAATTCACGGCACTATCTTTCACGTCGTAGGTCTTCGTGGATTCGAACTAATATTTTTGTGAATCATTCCCACACATAGGAACAAGGTTTTTGATATATTATTAAGCAATGAAATCTACTGTTTAGGTATTCATTATAAATCAAATTGTAACAAACAAGCGCAGCGGTTTAACTGAAAATTTTTGTTATGACAATCGATGACAATGATAACTTTGACAATACGTGAGTGACGGATTTATTTACTATGGTTCGATAACTTTTATTATGCAATGACTTTACATTCAGCCCAGGAGAAGGTCAAACTAAGGTCATAAGGATATTTGTTGAAATATCTTCAATCCTCAATTATTACATCGCAGCAAATGTCGGAAACTGTTTAAAAACCTTATATCTCGAAATGGTTTTCGAAATAGAACATTTGAAAAAAAATGAACAATCCTAATTAGCTATCAATTTCTTACAAATACGTAAGTCATTTTGACTTACGTATTTGTAAGAAAAGAAAGATACATTTGATGTGCCCCTCCCCCGCAAAAAACGGCAGACTATTTTGTACCGAAAATTTTAGACATGGCGTCTCCGTTGGTTATATCCTCTAAGCACTGGGCTAACTGCGAAAACTCGGAAAAACTAATGATAAAATTCTCATTTTCGCCCCTATATATATTGTAAAAATCTAAATCGCTTGAGCTGTTTTAGAGAAATTATAAAAAAAAAATGCAAACATAATTATTTCTTTTTTACATTATTTGCCGTTACTGTAGTTCTGATCTAAATATAATTTCAATACAAATGTATAAATTTTCTGGACAGAGAAAGTTTTCCAGGTCATTAGATCGGAAACTCAGAACAGATGTTCGAGGAAGTCCGCACGTGTTTGTTTATTTTAGGCCCACGGGAGGAAAATGAGCGATTACTGTTCAGTTAGTCAGCAACATTGCTGGAGTATAATAATAGTTATTAGGCCATAAAGTTTTCGGTGTATTTCAGATGATGACCCAAATCATCTAATTACAGATTCGCCAGTAACTGGCCACTTTTTGTAACTGGCCGCCCTAAACTGAAAATGAATTCTATTCACCTAAAAACAGAATTTATTTTAGTATGAGGTTTCAATAACTGGCCAGCAACTAAAATGAATTATATTTATAGGTGAATAGAATTCATTTCTGGTTTGGGGTGGCCAGTAACTGGCGAATTACCCTATCAAATATCAGAATAAAGTTCCTATTATCATTGTGTTTACATTTAAGTGCACGTTCAGAATGAGATTTGAGATTACCTATGGGCCATGGGCCAATAGTTGCCTGAAAATAAAGATTTTCATTTTTTTTTCAGATATTTTTGATCACCTCGGCCGCTAAGATGTATCTGGTGGCGACTGTACAGTATGTCATCTTTAAAACTTACGTCACACTGTGGAATGACGCCATACTCTTGTAGTTGACCTGAGAATTTTCTGTTTTTCGACGACAAAAAGTGGTTATGACAAAAAATCGACAAATTTGGGTGGGATAGGCATTTGTCCCACCGCCGACGATGACCGATAAGCGAGTAGAACGATAAACTAGAAATAAGTGGGCGAGCGGCGAGAAGCGAGTGTTAGCTCCAATAGTTTTATCGCTCGGCTAACAGGCGAGTGTTCGAGTGCTATGGGCTATTACTCGCGTCACTCGCTCAGGCGGTGCAGCGTAGCCGAACACGCAGACGTCGCAGACTTGTTCAAACTACGGAGCGAGCATCGCCGAGCGAGTACCGCTGAGCTAGTTTTATCTTATCGCGGCGACAAACTAGTAGAGCGAGTGTTTTCGCCGGCTATGTGAACAGCCACCGATGAACTATTAATAAATGTGTCTCTTTTACCAACACAGGATCCTAATCTTTTGTTCGTTTTTTGGGCGATAAAATCGCCGATAGTTAATCGCTTACTCGCTCTTGGTGAGACAAGTGCCTGTCTTGAACAGAGACAGATTCTAAAGGTCCTTTTGAAACTTTATAGTTTTTTTGGATATCGTCTTGAGTCGTCCCATTCGTATTTCGTCAAGTTCTTAAATTAGTCCTATTCTGCTTTCGTCACGCATTCTACATTGAAAGCCACCGACGATTGTGACGAATGTAGTATGGGTGATGAAAGCAGAAAAGGACTAATATAAGAACTTAACGAAAAACGAATGGAACGACCCAAGACGATACCGTTTTTTTAGGACAGGAAAAGTTATCGGTTAGGTCGGTAAGATTGTCCCATCACTACACCTTATAAAACAGACTACAAAGTCCCCTATCACGTCTGTCTGTTTCTGTGTATGTATGTTCGCAATAAACTCAAAAACTACTGAACGGATTTTCATGTGGTTTTCACCTATCAATAAAGTTATCTTTGAGGAACGTCTTGGTGTATAATTTGTTAAGGTTTACCCGTGCGAAGCTGGAGCGGGTCGCTAGTAATATAATAAAAAAAAAAACGGGTTGCATATTTAATTACACAAACGGGTCTACCGCGATATAATTTCATTGTACCACAGCTGGTGCAACTCAGCTGAAACGTCAAGGTAAACACAATGAAATTATATCGCGGTAGACCGTTTACCGTTTGTGTAATTAAATATGTGTACAAAACGCGAGAGTTTAAAGTGTTATACAACGGGTTGCACTCCGGGAGTGCCGGCAGAAGTGAAAACTCAATGACATTGTAACAGTTTTTCGAGCAATTCATGTGTCCGTCTTACGAATTTTCAATCTGTCGGTCACGTGACCTGTCGCGAGTTTGACATTTTTTCCCCATCACAAAAAGTGCACAGCGCCGCTAAAGAAGTTTTCACTTAAAAAAATACACTCACGTTGCCCACGAAATCGAACCGCGCCACGACAACTTCCAGCACCTGGTGCTGCTGCGGCGGAGCCTTGACGCTGGCCTGCGGCAGCGGCCGCACCAGCGGCGTGGTGTCCAGGTAGTGGAGCCGGTAGAACGACAGCAACGCCGGCATGTCGGCGAACAGTTGGTCTCCGATGCGGAAACGCGTCGAGCCGTCGGGGGAGACGACGCGATTTATTATGTAGTGGGAGACGCGGTCGTCCTCTCTGTGGAGTAAGAAATAAACTTTAATAGAAAAGACCCGACAATAATATACTGAATTAGATGTCATATATTAAAGAAAAAGTGACGAAGCCCTCCAGTGGTAAAGGCGAGTTCGAACCGGTGTCTTAAGCAATCCGGGCTAACGCCTTAAACCCCTGGGCACACAAATCAAAATATTTAATAAAATAATTTGATTTGTTCCCAAAGCTGTGTACCGGGCAATAAGTTTTTGGTAAAAAAAAATTTTTTGATGTGTATTGAGATACTATAAAAAACAAATATCTACTAAACTTTCTGAAGCATTTCTGCTATAAGTAGCGACAGTAAACAAGATGCATTGGTAAAAGCGTTGCAGTAGCGTAGGTGTTGCTAAATTATATACTCATGTACCTATTCGAATAAGGAAATATGAATTAAATTTATGATATAATATGTTTTTATTATTGCGAATCGGCATTGTGTTTTCCTCGACATCGTACGTAATACTGGAATTTTAAAAACAGTGATGCAATGCACATTGGGTTGTTGACCGTCTGACTGTGGTTGTAGGACTATTTTCATATTACGTCACTGAAAAACCGTGAGAAGACTTCAAACCAGGAAGACCCCGCTTTCTGTCTCGCTGAGCAATAGTCTAGTGGCCTCCGGTCGGGACAGCCCGAAATACCAGCTGTGTTAGAACCGGCACATTACATGGCGACCCTGCCTTCAAATACGTAGTACACTATTTATTTATTTATGTTATTTTGTATTGTCTTCTTTTATTGAGGTGTGCAATAAAGAGTATTTGTATTGTACACTAACCTGACACACAGCACGTAGTCGCCGTGTATCGTCCTGGAGTCCCTGACCAGGAAGACCCCGCTTTCTGTCTCGCTGAGCAATAGTCTAGTGGCCTCCGGTCGGGACAGCCCGCCGAAGTACCAGCTGCAACAAGAAACTTGGTGTAAGTTTTACAGTCTTCGATATCAGCCTGTCAGTTGTTCGGAACTGCCACCTTTTGCGTTTAACTGACAGGCTGATACTGTCCGGCGAACTGGTAATTAGTGGGCCCATTTAGGGCTACGCCACACGAGCGTATTTGAGCGTCGGCGTCTACTCAGCGCTATGGAAATTGGCGTCGCTGCGCAGTTGCGACAAAGCTGCGTCGAGCAGCAGCCATAGAGTTGACGCCGACGCTCGGAAGACGTTTCGGGTCTCTCTAATGGCGTTATTCATAAATATTTGTCAAATCTAACAAACAGTTGATAGTCGTTTGTCAGTGACAATTCTGTTTGTTAGAAAGGGAAAACATTTAACAGTTTTATTACAGTTCGTTTTTTTAGCATTAGAAAGAACTCCACAGAAACAAGCGTGCAGTTTTTATCAGGCTCTTTAATTGTTAATAATTATTGAATTATCTTATGTAGCATGGTCAATACATATAATTTACTTCAAATTATTACCGCTAAAAGTGCCGGATTTGGAACCACAAGCTTACTTCTGCGAAGTTCTTTCTAATGCTAAAAAAAACGGACTATAGAGGTTGCTAAGTTTTATAAATAAGGGAATAGGAATCATAGTCATTGGGCAATCCAGAGTAATGTAGCCTGATTTTTCCTTGAGATATGTTCACTTAGCTCTAAAATCAGTCAAGCCGGTGGGAATCGAAAAACGACCTGCCACTGATATGGGCTTGCGCACAAATCACGCAAGGTTCGATAAGGGGAGGGGGGGTCACGAAAAAATCACGATAGAACACGTTGGGGGAGGGGGGTATAAGGAAACCTCACGTGTATTTTTTTACAGTGAACGAAATTAAGAAAAAAAACCCCTATGCAGATACTTTAGTGTGCTGTTTCGGTGTCTTTTTCGTAAAAAATCCGTTGAAACCGATTGTTTATATCCAAGGCTGAAATGATTAGCGGTTCTTTATACGATCTCGGCCTTTGTGATTAGACACAATTAAGGATAGTTAAGTGCAATAGCGTATCAACAAACTATTGTTCAAAAACTGTTTATGGGGTGTCTTGGAAGTGGAATCCATACAACTAGAACTGAGAAATTATTGAGTTTTTGGCAAAAATTTCATTTTTGGAGCAAGCTTTTATCGCTGACTGTACTTTTCTTTCCACAGGCAACTATTAATACCAGGCGTGGCTCACTATGAGATTTCGTCGCTTTGCTACAGGTAGCTAAAAGTAAATCCGTTCCACACCAATTTTGGTGGCTAGCAATAAGCCGCGCGGGGCGCTGTCGCCACCTAGCGGCCATATCTATTCTGTTCGTAACAGACGCGTTTTGTTAGAGAGTGAGTCTTCTGTACCTAGTACTATTATTTATTCTGTGCTAATACTCATTCTAATAATTCCAATGACCCCAAACACACTTAGGTTGGGTTGTTTTATCACAGAGTTCCTATAATAGCCACCTGTCTCCATCATCAGATACGGAGTGTAAACGATCGGCATGTTGGCTACGCATGCTTTCGGCAAGCAAAGAGAATACACAATTTAATCTCAAGTAAACCTCTACCTCTAACCGCCACTTTCGCCGATCAGCAAATAATTGCTTTCGATAAAAAGGAAAGTCTGAAGCACTTGTAGTATGACATTGCATGTCGAGCTGAGCCTAACAAATAGCGTAGAATACTCGACATGCGAGTTTGTTCACATCACTTTCTCCTTGTTTTAGTGTCGTCGTTAGCTTTATTACTAACTTCTGCATATATTTAATAACACAAACTAGTCTAACGCTATATAATGTCATTGTTTTTACCTTAAATTCCGACGTTTCAACTGAGTTGCACCAGCTGTGGTCACGAAAAGACTTACGTCCCAGCAAATATCAACGGAGATATAAATAAAACAACTACCCGAAATTAGTTTATAAAAATGTTAGGGGTAGACAAAGAAATTGCAGCTACCCGTTAAAGTTTAATGTTTATTTACTTCTGCACATTTAATTCTTACTTACATTATAATTCATATTATATTATAATTCGTATTCTACGCTACTTTATATCCAAGACCGGAATTGTAAACTAAGAAACTGATTGATGTCTACTATCATAATTTTTTGAACAGAACTTAATCTATCTAATACCACAGAATAAATAATATTACTAAGTACAGAAGACTCACTCTCTATAGGCTTGGCCACACACAGAGCGCGACGCAGCGCCGCGTCCGCGCCGCGTGATGCCGACGCGAAGCCTGGTCAAACAGGGCGCGCGCCGATCGCGCCGGCCTCACGCTCTCAACACGCCCTCAAGGCGCGCGTGAACGCGGCGCGGCCGCGCGGGAACGCGGCGCACCGCTCGCTGCCTAACGTCCGATCCTACTGATGTGACCTTGCGCGACGCGGCGGGCCGCCGCGTTCGCTCGGCGCAGCGCTGCGCACGCGCCGCGCGGACGCAAGGGGCCGCGCGGCGCGGGGCGCGACAGAAGCGGGGCGTGATACCGGCGGGACGCAGTCTGTTTGACGTCGGTAACCTGTTAGCATGTGCCGCGGTCGCGCGGCGTGGACGCGGCGCGGACGCGGCGCTGCGTCGCGCTCTGTATGTGGCCAAGCCTCAAAACGCGTCTGTTACGATCAGGACAGATATGGCTCTAGGTGGCGACAGCGCCATCACGCGCGGCTTATGGCAAACCCCAAAATTGGGGTCGAACCTTTAGCTACCTGTAGCAAAGCAACGAAATCGCGGAGTGAGCCACGCTTGCTAATACCTTTAAACGAGCAATTCTAAATTCTTGTTTATTTATATATAATATTTCGGGGATCTGGGAAATGAAATGGCTCTAACGGTTTCAATGAAATTTGCTATATGCGGGTTTTCGGGGGCGATAAATCGATCTAGCTAGGTCTTATCTCTGGGAAAACGCGTATTTCTGAGTTTTTATATGTTTTCCGAGCAAAGCTCTGTCTCCCAAATATTAATACCTAATGTGTACAAATCTTGAACGTATAAATCAGTGGATCCTACACATTTACCACCAAAAAGAAAACTCATTGAATCGCGCCCCTTGACGACAGTCTGCTTTTAAATGCCAAAGGGGACTATGGCGTAAACAAAATGTTTACAATGTTTATATTATTACTTGTTTACGTTTGGTGGCGATTAACCTGTCTTCTCTTTCTGGGGCGGTCGTAAAACCGGTTCAGTTAACAGACTGATTCAGATACTATGTCAAATAAGATAGACCTAAATAGGGTAGACTGAGAACGGATCACAGGGTGAATTGGATCATGATAAAAAATAGTTGAAAATTAAAATATTTTATTTTCACCTCAGCAGCTCGAACAATGGTACTTTGCTTCTTAAAAACAGTGAGCAAAACGCGATTTTGCTCACTGAGACATTTTGTCTCACAAAATGAGTGAGCAAAATCGCATTTTGCTCACTGAGTGAGACAAAATGTCATTCAAGTGACCTTTATAGTCAAATGTCATTTCAACATGCGGGGTCTAATACAAGTTCGATACACTTGGGTTCTATTATCTCTGTCCCTCTAGGTATATTCTCACTGCTTAGGGTGAAAAAATTTGTGTACTACACGAGATCAAAGTTATTTACATCTCGTGCGCTTTTGAATCCCTTACTACGCTCAAGATTCTAAATTATAGAATCTTTCGCTTGCACGGGACTCAAAATAAGCACTCGAAGAAATATCAAACTTTGATCTCTTGTTGTACAAATAACTATTGTTTCATTCATTTATTCATGTAATGTAAGACAGTTACTATGTTACAGATTTACTTCCTTTACCATCATATTTTCTCGAAAACTTTCGTATTTGTTATACTACTACAGTCAACCAGTGAAATAGCATAACACGTGCGTTTCCGTGAAAATACGACGCTATATTGTGTTGCCCCGCTCACCCGCTCCGTGCACCCGCGCCAGTTAGCGGATGCCCATATGTATCGCAACATATCCTTATTCTTATGGTAGCAATGGTGCATGGCAATAAATATATATGTATATGGAGGGTTTTTATTTAATTTCCTCCTGGATTTTTGTACAATTATGACGTCACAAATGACGTTGTGATGAAGTACTTGAATTATTTCCACAAGTATGTCATATCATGTGATTCTAATGTGGTATTTCATTCTGAGTTTTTATGGTAGGCCAGTAACTTCATATATTGAATCTTATCACTAGTAAATAAGATGCAAAATCGATTGTCTGACCATGTTAAACACAATTACAGACCAATATATTTGGGTTGCCATTACTGCCATATTTTTCAAGTGTTGTATTTTTAGATGGCAGACTTTGAATGTAATAACAATAGCTTTTTATTAAGGTCATGTCTGTATAAGGCAAGTTAATGAAGATTGTTATATTAATTTTAGTACAGCAATAGACTTACAACAGAGTAAAGTGGGGTGGCCCAGAAATATGTAGACAAAAAGTTTTAGAAATATATCTTCTACTTACAGAAAAAAAAATATACAAAATTCATAGTACTTGTTTCCTGCAATACTAGCTCAGGGGTCACAAACCTCGGCTCGCGGGCCGCATGTGGCTCTTTGGACCTGCTATTGTGGCTCTTCAAGGCATCCAAACAATTAACATGTATTATTATTATTTATGCTTGTATATAAATTCAATGTTGACATGTAAAGTGCCCTTGTGGCCTATTTGTTGAATAAATGTTGAAGTTTGAAGTTTAAACTTAGTTTAAATTTAAATTTAGATTAGACCAGTTTAGAACTAGAATAGTCAAATCAACTTTATAGTGGCTCTTTGTCTCAACTAAAACTGATGATCTCTACTGTGGTTTGCTCTTCCCTTCAAAAGTTTCCAGACCCCTGTACAGTCAATGTCAAAGATATGTTTACACTTTTGCACCTTACTCCTTTGTAATAAGGCGAAAAATGTAAACATATATTTGACGTCCACTGTACTAGCTTATTGATATTATAGAAAAACATGCCCGGCAAGTTTGTTAGATGCACCACATGGTGTTGATGACCTATTAATTATGCCATGAAACAAAATGATAATGTTGCTACTTCTCATTTTTTACAAACTTAGTAATTCAAACACAATATAAAATTGTTTTATGAATAAATAAATGAAATGAAATTAATTGAATTATACTAAGCACAGAGCATCAGATGGTTTTCACATCAATATTTTACAAAACAGTTGTTTCCTTATCTGTTTCCCTGAATAACCATACCCTGAAATTATGTTGTTACTATAGACCAAAAGTGTTTTTTTCTTTTATTTTGTACTCAATTCTTTGGGTAATTTGAGATTGGATAGTTTATGGATTAGATATTATTATATTCTGGAGATAAATTGGCCAGTGGCATTACTTAAATGTTATTGCAGAATTTCTAATATTAGTAGGCAACTTTACGTTTATAATTAAATTAAAGTATACTGCTACACTACAATTGGTAACTTCTTAGGGTCACTAAAAAATATAAATCATATTTTTTTGCAGAAGCAATCCAAGAATATTCAATTTGTACGACAAACCTTTACAAAGAAGACAGGAAACAGATACTTAAAAAAAACACAAACTAGACTCGTCAGTTACAGTTTCCAGTCTATTTTAGATGCCCAATTACGATACAATTCTTACGAACGAGATAATTCTGCCAATTAAGGCAATCCGACTTCGAATACGAGATATAGGCACCTGCTCCCGCGGTAATTTTAGCCTAATAACCTGTTGGATCGCTCCACCCGGCGCCCGCGGGCAGATTCACACGTATTCACGTACCTGGACATGTCATTCTGGTCGAAGGAGGCCCCAATCGCCGGATTCGCCATGCCAAGGTCGACTTTAGTCCAGAAAACTTTACAACCCCATCAAAGGACCGGAAGCGGCACGAAACCTCAGTCCGTCACTCGCCAGAGCCCTCGGGCTGTCCGCCGCCACATTCAGACACAATTTCTAACTTTTACACGTATTTTGATCACAAACTACCAACTCTCCCACAGCCCCAATCACAGGCAATTAGGATTTAGGATTTGTTGTTGCACTTTCTGATCGTGTCATCACTTCATAATGTTCACGTCGGAACACATGTTTCCGCATTCATATCGCACTGACTAAACGTCTTGGTTAACGCGCACGCCTTCGATATATTCTTCTAAACGTATAAACAAATAGATCTATAATTAAAACTGAATTAAAAATATCTTCCACGGAGTCACACACGCGCAGATTCGCTGATGAGCCATAGACAGTATACGTTTTTATTTTTGTTTGATTGACGCATAATCTTCTACAAGTCCTTTGGTTATGGTTGGATGTCTATGCCAATGAAATGTCAAACTATTATTATTTTTCAAATTATAATTTTCAACAAATCAGTTTGTATGCTTAATTTATTAAGCTCAATAGCTTGTCACTGTTTTTGATAGGATGTTTAATTATTTTACCTATTTAAAGTAATTGTAACTATTTTTATTAGGACAACACTAATCTCATTACACATCACCTTCGAAATTTAGTCTATGGTTTGTGTCCATTGTTTTTCTACAATGTTATTTTTCTGACTGCTGCTAGTGGACGAGAAATTTGGTCTGGCGGAGAAGTGAGTGGGTTTGTGCTGGTGTTCGTGTTCGATATTGTGATTTATTAGTAATAGATCACGAAGATGTCGTCACCGAGCGCTGGGAAACGTCGGATGGACACAGATGTCATCAAACTGTATCCTTTCTTTGTTATCGTCATTACTAGCCACCCTACTGCGTTCGAGGGCTTCCATGTAAATAACTGCCTGAAGGGCCATCAGCTGATTGTCACAGCCCCTATTTAAAATCGATATGGTCTGTGTATATATTAATTTATCATGTTTTTATCCTAGTATTCATCGTGTGGAAAGCATTTGGTACATAATTATTAATGTTGATTAGACCTTAAACTATTTATCTGCAAAAGAGCGTGCAGTCTTTGTGTGACTCCGTGGGCCTACGTATCTATATATAACACGTTGATAAACACGTACATTACTACGGTCGCGCGTTCACGGCGCTCTTCCGTGTGTTAGATTGTGATATTGTATTTCGTAATTCGTTAAGTAGGCCACGGTCTTAGTTGCGCATTTTTTTTCTACACTTTGTTACGGTCCTAGGCTCGAACGGATTATGAAGATGGTCAATTCTGTTACACGCAATTAAATGCTAATTGCACATAGTTTATACCTACATGGTACAATGAAATAAATTATGTAGTGGCCTCACCCTTGGCTGTTTGTAACATGCCTTTGTCATCATAATGAGTAATAAAATTGATAAAGTAATAAAAACGTACAAAAAGTCTATGCCTATCTCAGTGTGTTGACCTTGCTGGTATTTAATTACTATGGCTGTGTTATATTTAATTTTATCAAATAAACTGGGGTCAGTGTGAAGTTCATTGTTTCTTTGGTATTTTGCCAAACAAAGAAAATGTATGGTTTAGTAATGATTATAAACAGCTCTGAGTGACACAATATGCTATTATCTTCTAGAATATATAGAATCTGTTGAAATACAATAACCAGACCAGGATTATGCATAATAATAATAATATGTTTATTACAAGTAAACATAGTAGGTATAGGTACTTGATTGTAAATGTTTTGTTGACTAGTAAAATAGTTATTGAGGCTGTCTTGCAGAATACATTATTGAACATAGTAAAATAGTTTCTAAATCAAATTAGTATGCTGTAAAATGAAATACTAAAAATCGGACTCTCTCCCACTTCAGGGTTCCATACTTTTTTATTATTTGTTGTTATAGCAACAACAGAAATACATCATCTGTGAAAATTTCAACTGTCTAGGTATCACGGTTCATGAGATACAGCCTGGTGACAGACATACAGGAAGTCTTAGTAATAGGGTCCCGTTTTTGGTATGGAACCCTAAAAATGAACACGAAATGATCTCTTATATAATAAAATTAATGTGTTAGCTTGTTTTGCTCTAACAAAATGTTCCAGTGATAATAATTAGAGAAAGTGAAACAACGTCTTTTTTTACTCTTTTTAATTTAAGTTATTGGCTCTGGTTTTTTTATTTCATTTTGTTGCTAGTCTGTTAATTTGTTTTTTTTTTTTTTTTTTTTATTATGAATGGGCTTACTCATGGCCACAGACTAGCCGAGGCGTAGACGTGGCCTACGATGGAGCGAGCTCGCCCAGAAGGTGCCTGTTCACTCTTGATTTGAAGGTTGCCGGGTTATAAGAACACGGAAATATAGACGCCGGCAAGGAATTCCATTCCTTGGCAGTGCGCATAAGGAAAGTAGAAGCAAAGCGCTTCGTGCGAATTGGTGGAATATCTACCAAGTAAGGATGGAAACCGGCCGTGCGTCTAAAAGTCCGATGGTAGAATGGGGACGGTGGAATAAGCTTGTGTAGCTCTTGGGCACACTCCCCGAAGTCACTAATAAAGTAAATAAAAATGAATTCTGGGAATATTTTATGGGTGAATAGAATTAATTTTTAGTTTAGGGTGGCCAGTTATTGGCCAGTGGCCAGTAATTGAAAATTTACCCTATCTAAGCTTATTTTTTGAACAGTCAGTCTTTTTAGGGTTCTGTAGCCAAATGGCAAAAAACGGAACCCTTATAGATTCGTCATATCTGTCTGTCTGTCTGTCTGTCCGTCTGTATGTCACAGCCACTTTTTCCGAAACTATAAGAACTATACTGTTGAAACTTGGTAAGTAGATGTATTCTGTGAACCGCATTAAGATTTTCACACAAAAATAGAAAAAAAAAAACAATAAATTTTGGGGGCCCCCATACTTAGAACTGAAACTTAAAATTTTTCATCAAACCCATATGTGTGGGGTATCTATGGATAGGTCTTCAAAAAGGATATTGAGGTTTCTAATAGGGTCATTCCATAATAAACGCTACCAAGGGTTCAAAAATGAAAATTGGTTTAAGAAGTCAACACTAACCTATTTCCATAGAAAACATACCAAACCTTCATGTCAGAAGAAATACCCGAAAAAAAAACATTTTATACATGTTTTCCATGTACTTGATCGCGACGTTTAAATGATAGGCGTAAAACTAAATTTATACAGCGATATTGGCAAGACTAATTTAATAGAAAATAACTGTAAACTGTTACAAATTTCTCGCAGTTATTTCAGGTAAAATATCGTAATTTTATAATTTGTCTTTAAAAATATTAAAAAGCATGGATTAATTGGTTTTTAGAAGAGTATTCTAGACTGTGGTCTCAAAGTAACACCCGAAACGAAAAAGAGATAAAAGTATGTGTAACTTTTCCCGTAATTAACTATAGCCAAACATTGTTTTGCCAAAGAAAGGCTATGATGTGAACCTATTCAAATGTGTAATAATTATTGTTTTAGCGTCTGCTTTAGTCGTATGTTTTAAAGTTTGAAGTTGTGTAACACCCGAAACGTGTTGATCGTCCGCCTGTCCGTCCCCGGCTTTTCTTCGTGGTGGTTATTGCTAGAAAGCTGCAATTTGGCATGGATACAAAAATCAATCATGGCAACAAAGTAGTAATACAAAAATTACAAAAAAAAAATTTTTTTAGGGTAGCTCCAGTACAAAATATTTTTTAATTTTTTTCTCCTTTAATCCTGTGGTGTGGAGTGTCGTTGGATAGATCTTTCAAAATGAATAGGTGTCACCATCAACCATTTTTTGATCAAGTGAATATTTACGAAAAAAATCGCATCGAAAAAAAAAATTATGATATCTTCGAGAAACAGTTTTTATTGTTAAGATTAATGTATTTAATACTAATTCAGTATTTATTACTTATGATTTTAATAGAATTTATTAAAAAGACACTAATTTCAATAAAATGAGCCATAATTTCATATAAATATGTCTTAATTTCGTACTCGTAACACCCGAAACGAACCATGAGTAACACCCGAAACAGGTAATTTATTTTATTAAAATTAAACAAAATGTGATACTAAGTGTTACTTCAGTGTTTCAGTAGACTATACTAACTATTATTACTTGACATAAATAAAACTGGAGCTTACTTGACAAAATTCGCTAAAATATGCATTTTGGTACTGATGGTCAGAAGGTATAGGCCAATTCGCGTAACGCCCGAAACAGCTACTTTTTAGTGATTCTCTCGTTATTGGTCTTATACTTTAATTATGTGTGTACAGGAAAAGAAAATATTATCAAAGTAGTAGATGAATCAATAGTTATAACCTCCTAGTTCCTGTTACAATATCGAATAAAACCTTATTTTATGAGTTCAAGTGTAACACCCGAAACGATGGAATGACCCAATATCATTTTTTTCTAAACTGAATAGTTTGCGCGAGAGACACTTCCAAAGTGGTAAAATGTGTCCCCCCCCCCCTGTAACTTCTAAAATAAGAGAACGATAAAACTAAAAAAATATTTGATATATGTACATTACCATGCAAACTTCCACCGAAAATTGGTTTGAACGAGATCTAATAAGTAGTTTTGTTTAATCGTCATAAATCTTAAACCGCAATTTTATTATGTTACTTGCTGCTACGGAACCCTTCATGGGTGAGTCCGACTCGCACTTGGCCGCTTATTTTTTAATCATAGGTACTGTTTTAAATTTAAATGACTCCTATTTTTGACATTGAAGCAAAATCATAATGAGCTCGCCAAATCATTACTTGCCGCATTAATAATCATTACAGGTAATGAATCAATTATTTTCTACCTTTTGTTTCATTGTTTTATTTTGTTTTTACTAATTAAGCAACAAGTCAATCTCACCCTGGATACTGAGTATTATTTTAAAGTTATGTTAATATGTCTATCACTGTGCCACACCTTGTATTGCACATAGATATTTTTACTTAATTTTATGACCTTCATACGCGCTAGCTGTTTTCAGACACAATTTCTGCTGGATTATTCTATCACTGAAAAGTCTTTTATACATTATTGAGCCCAAAGTTCTTTTTAAACTAAATATTGTATACACACCTACGCATTATGCCCAAAAATTCATTTAAGTATGTCAAATATGCCTTACGTACAAACGTACATCATCATCATTCTCTTGCCCTTGTCCCATTCACTTGGGGTCGGCGCAGCATGTCTTTCTCTTCCACACCTCTCTATCACCCGTCATCTCATCATTCACTTGCGTTCGTTTCCTATCATCTCTCACGCAGTCCATCCACCTTTTCCTCGGTTTTCCTTTCCTCGTATTTCCCTCCACATTCATTCGTAATACCTTTCTCGTCACATGACTTTCATCCCTCCTCATCACATGCCCGTACCACTCTAGGCGATTTGCCCTTACTTTTTCTGTTATGGGTGCAACTTTCAGGCTTCCTCTTATTTACTCATTCCTTATCCAATCCATTCTCGTCACGCCACACATCCATCTCAACATTCAACTACACTATACTTTCATACATATTTCGGAAAATTACTGATGCTTTTTGTTCATTCTTTTAAGTACTTCCACATTCGCAACTCTATCGGTCCAGGTTAAAAAAAATATATGTTTATTATTTATCATCATGCAAAAAATTATTAATATGTCATTTCCGCCATCATTCATACAAAGAGCGTCTGAACGATCGCAAATCAGAGCCAACAACCCAGACGTATCGATTTTCAACATTACCTTGTTCACGTGCAGCTAATGCACGGACAATCAATATGCATTATTTAATATTACCTACTAGCTAAACTTCAGTGAGACACAGACATATTAAATACATGGTGTGTCTGACCATGGGGCTTTAAATCCAGGGCTTGATTTTACTCGCTAAACTGAGCTACTTTTACTATGGGACCAACCCTAAAATCGGAGAAAAAAATTTGGCTTTTCCATCAGTCAAAATGTATGAAAAAGTAAAAAAAAATTCGGGATTTCGGGGTTGGTGCCATAGTAAAAGTAGCTCAGTTTAGCGAGTAGAATCGAGCCCTGGATTTAAAGCCCCATGGTCAGACACACACTGTATATTAAGCACGGGTCACTCACGTAGAGTTTTTCTACTTAAAATACGTGAGTGACCCGTTCTTAATATATTTAATATACCTACTAGCTTCTGCCCGCGACTTCGCGTGGAATGATTATGATGATTGATATTTAAAAACGACTTTCCCGGGCCTCGAACTTACCTCCTAATACCAAATTTCGTCTAAATCGGCTCAGCGGTTTAAACGTTAAGAGGTAACAGAGCGGCTACCGCGAAAACCGAAATACGCAAATTGCTTGGGGATCTTTCTCTTTTACTCCAATGAAGGCGTAATTAGAGTGACAGAGAAAAATGCCCGCAATTTGCGAACTTCGATTTTTTTTTTTTTTCTAGCCTACTTGGTGTCCCACTGCAGGGCAAAGGCCTCCCCTCGTTCTTTCCACTCGACCCTGTCATCGGCATTTTCCCACCATTTGGGGTAGAATGTGTCCAAGTCGTCCCGCCATCTCCTTTTCGGTCTGCCTAAACTCCGGCCTGCACCGTCTACTGTATTCCGTGGGTCCCACTCAGTAACCATTTTGGCCCACCTTTCTGGGTGCATGCGGCAGACATGTCCGGCCCAGTCCCACTTAAGCTTAGCGGTCTTGACGCCTACATCTACAACTCTAGTTCTGGAGCGTAGTTCCGTGTTTCTGATCCGATCAGTTCTGCGAACACCTAATATACTACGCTCCATCGCACGCTGGCAAACCTTGAGTTTAGACTTTAGAGCCTCAGTTAATGACCAAGTTTGTGCACCGTAGGTTAGAATGGGCAGGATGCACATGTCAAGGAGTTTGCGCTTGAGACACAAGGGAAGGTCGCCCTTCATTAGCGCTTTCATGGACCAGAAGCTCTTCCAGGCGTTCTCGATACGTCTATCGACTTCGATTATCGCGGTTATAGCCCAGACGGACAGATTTACTTTCGCATTCATAATATTTCGCACGGAGCCTTGGACGGACAGACATCACAGACTGACAGACGGACACGGCGAAACTATAAGGGTTCTTAGTTAACTACGGAACCCTAAAAAGTAGGACCATGACAATTAAATTATTCTGGATCATCTTGCACAGTTGCAACCAGATATTTCGGATCGGTTAAAGTGCTTACGGCTCGGCCACGACATTGAGCGACTTACGATAACCATCGTTTGGGGCGAGGCACAGCGATCGGACCTTTAATTTGATGGTTGTCGCTGCCGCCGTCGCAAGTCGCTCAATGGCCCTAGCCGTTACAAATATCAAAACACGCTCCGCTGGTATTGCCAAGGCGCTCAAGCGTTATTCCCGAATATTCGTGTAGTTCACCTATTTTCTTAATGGCCTAAACGGAAATTACGCAGATTTAAGTATAGCGCGATAAAAAACCACAACGTGAAATTTTGACATAGAGTTCAGTTACTTTTGAGCCAAAGTGATATGTCTGGCCTGATATGGTACGAACCAAACTGTACAGCTGGCCAAAGGCGCTCGTGAGAGATTGCATATCAATATAACTAACGCCTTATAAAACAAAGTTCTCCGCAACGTTTGTATGTTCTCGATAAACTCAAAAACTACTGAACGGTTTTCATGCGGTTCTAACCTATCAATAGAGTGGTTCTGGAGGAAGGTTTAGATGTACAATTTGCTAAGGTTTTGTGTAACCCGTGCGAAGCTGGGGCGGGTGCTTGAGAAAATTCGACCTGTCCCCGTGACTCGGATGGCCGAGTGATCATGGCATCTGCCGCAAATGCAAAGGACACTGGTTTAATCCCAGCCCTGGGCACTGGAGGCCTTGGTCTCTTATTGTTTCGAATCGTATAGTTTCTAATTGAAATAACACAAATCAAAATATTTTCATTGATTTAATTTATTTCCTAGTAGTGATATATCTGGCAACTGTACTTTGACTATCTATCTTGCAATTAGCTTTATCTATCAGACATCAACCCTCAGTTTTCTCACGATGTCACGGAGCTGGCCGCAATCTTATCTTCTGCGATAGTGACGCGAACAACTACCGCTTATCTTATCTTTTCTTAGCCGTATTTTGCCATAGCGAACGCCTAGGGGCTATACTCTGTATCTTTAGGTATTTAAATAAAAGTAAACAAAATCTACCCTCAAATGCCTCCTTAAGCCAGTTGAGGGTAGATGAAAACATTACAAGATCAAATAATGTAGGTTACAGTCAGGTCGTTCAGTAACAGATGCAGGCAATTTTTCTATTTGGTTGGTTAACCAATAAATGTTATAACTACCCGAAAATATACAAAATGTTTATTTACTTTTATTTACTTAAATACCTAAAGATACAGAGTTTACAGGGCAAGTAAGTCGGAATATTAAAGAAACCGGTATACTTTAATAGGGTTATGCCATAATGCACCTCTATGACTAATTTCAAAATTATATCGGGAAATATGTGACGTTATCTATGAAAAGGGACCTTATTGTCGATGGCGCTTATGCCGCACAGCGTCGCGCGGCATTGTATTTATATCGGAGCATCGTTAATAATGGCGTAAGCGCCATCGACAATAAAGTTCCTTTTCATAGATAATGCCCCATATGCTTTTGTTACATTCTTATGAATCTTATGATTCATTTTTCATTAGTCACTCATTGAACTCTTTTTACAGTGACGTCACTCAAAAGCGGCTACTTAACGTAAACTGGTGATTTGTATGCAATCTTTGCATCCGAGAAAATGGTTTAGCCGTTTTCTGAGTTCATTTTTAATAAACTTTTATTTTGCTTGCCTCCTTGCCCTGTTAGTAATTATGTTAAATACTAACATACCTAATGTTAGTTGGGGTAAAATCTTGGACATTAAATTAGAACTATTCCTAATACTCGATAATCTCGATCTGAAACACCAATGACATTGCACTATGCAGTAGGTATTATTGATGACTTGCTGATCTGTGCCCTGTTTATCAAAAGCTTGTAACTTGTAATACAAGTGGAAGTCCCTTTCTAATAAAACCTGTCAAAAAGGTCCCTGTCATAAACAGGGCACTGATGATGGAGACCCAAAGTGGCGATATGAACTAGGTGACAAAACAAGTAAAATGATGTGACCTTTGTTGAGTTTGGGTTACTTCTTTGATATTAGTTATAGACTATATTTCATGCATTTTTTTACACTTTCATTGTTTTTATAATTTAATATATTTAATTGCATGTCGCGTGTGCAGAAAAGGCCTCCCCCAGTTTTTTCCCATTACTTCCTATTCTGTGCTGTTCTCCACCAGTATCTGTGTTTCTTAGCTCATCTCCATCTTGTATTCGTTTATTTTTGTTTTCTTTATTAGTATTATTAGTAAAAGTGAAATACGTCCTTGCACAAATCAAATTACAGGGAAAAGAGAATGAATATATCAATCAAAATATCTATTTGCATTAATAAGGGTACAAAACAGGTGGTATACAAAGTTTTCATTCTCATTCCTTGTTTTACCATAATTAATTAATTAATTTATAATTAATTCCCTTGACTAATGGTGTCAGCATTGAAAGCAAGCACGAGGTGACCATATTGGGCGGGCTCAACGAGTTCTGCGTGAAATTCTTCGGACCCCCAGGAAGTGAGTATCCATCCATATCCTATAATTATGTGACCCATGTAGGGTAATTCGTCAGTAACTGACCATTTTCTATTCACCTATTCCTAAACAAAACTCATTTTAGTAACTATAAGGTGGCTAGTTATTGAAGGCTGGCCAGTTATTGAAACCATATACTAAAATGAATTATGTTTATAGGTGAACAGAATTCATTTTTACTTTAGGGTGGCCAGTTATTGGCTGGTGGCCAGTTACTGGCGAATTACCAGTCATCATTAACCAACGAACTGAAGTCTTGACTTTGGCAAGTTTGGTATAAAAAGCCGAAGTTTTGATTTCTGCAGGTATCGGCACAAAAAAAACATGTTTCGGCAAAATATCCTGTTTCATTCTGACCACATAAAGTGACCAACTATAACGGATCTTAGATGATCGCTTTCCCATTTAATCTATGAAGAATATATAAGCAAAGTCGTAAAATCAAAACTTAAAGATTTTTCGGAAATATTGTTGTACGGATGTGGTGCATAATTATTTTCCGTCGTATTTTCACGGAAACGTACGAACGTGTCTTGCTATTTTAGTCAGTCTCGGTACAAAAAGTACTGATGTTGATTGAAGTAGCGTGACAGTTACGAACGTTTCCGAAAAAAATACGATGGAAAACAACTATGCACTACTTACATCTGTACGTCTTGTAAAACCTTTAAGCTCTTGGTGTTGGAACTAAATTAATAAATAATTACAAACGCCTAAATCAAAGTAATGTAGCCTAGGAAGCAAAACTTTCCGGTAATAAAAAATTATAAAAATACACACAAACAACTTTTTTCGTTTGTGACGCCCTTTCCGCACCACTGACCGGCGATTCATTGATGCGGAAACAATCCATTCAGGGTTTTAAATGTAACAAATAATCTAAAGATAACTCAATTATCATTTCACACAAATATTGTGCGATCACGCGATTAGTCAGATTGTTTTGGTATAGTATTTGCTGTATTTGATTACTTAATTATAATATAATAACAAAGAAAATTTGAAATAATGGCGGATTGTCAAAGTAAATTATGTAAATAGTCACAGTGAATTTACTGCCATCTTTCGACAGATGATTAAAACTTTTAGAACGCCATTTGACTTTGATTTGATTTCTTTTACATATATGTGTTAAATATCAAAAAATCAAATGGCGTTCTAAAAATTTCAACATACTTATATCGAAAGTTGGCAGTGGATTCACTGTAACTACATAACTTTGACAATAAATCTCTATACACTATTTCTCTTTGATAATAATTTTTAATAGTACATAGTTATTTAACTACACAACTTACTTGAGACTCGATATGTATTAAATAAATTGAGCGTGAGTGACCCATTTTAAATATATCAACGCGGGTCACTCACGATTTATTAGAATCGACTTGCGTTATGTGAGTGCCCTGTTTGAATACGTATTTATAAAACGTGTTATTTTAAGGATCTTTTGGTGTTTACATCGCGAAGCGTCTCATTTGTATTGGAGTGTCGTTAACAGTATTTACGCTTATAATCGGCAACGACCTTGAATTAGAATAATAATAAACACCTTCGTCCTAAGGTCTGAATTTTATACGAAAACATTTTGTACACGGAAACATTATTTGAATTGAATATTAAAAAAAACCTTTCGAGAATTCTTGCGAAACTTTTAATTTTCAAGTAAATTAAATCTATGATTCTGTTAGACACATACTTCGTTTTTTTAGCATTTAGAAATTAGGTAAACAATCTTTTAATTTAAAAACACATTTTAAAAATTAGTTACGGCAAATATGTAACAATTATGAATCTAATACGATCATTTACATATATTCTTCTGCTTTCATAAGTAATAGTTATTGATTTTTAAAAAGCGTTTTTCAATTAAAAGACATGCCAAGATCGCTTACCTTCTTTCAAGTTCTTTCTAATGCTAAAAAAAATGAACTATATGTACCTATCACTTCATTACATTTTGTTAATTACAAATGTAAAACAACAACAAAAAGTTCCAATAAGTCTCAAACAAAATCGCGTGGTGATCAATTATCATTTTGGTAAACATTTGTAGAACCAAACACATAACAAGGCAAAGTAGCAGGACTTCCCAGTTTTCACTTCTCAGTTTTGACGTTAAATAAATGTTAGACGATTACTTAACCAGGAGAAAGGAAGAATGTCGCTTAAAATTTAGTCGGTGCGATATTACGTTACACGCAATGGTCTAAAAGAATGCGAATTGGCATACCGATGTAACCGCTATATTAATGCCCATCTTTAGTCTTGGTTTCAGTGTCAATACGTTCATAAATCTGTCTTGACACAATGTTTATAAAAAATTTATACATACAGCATTAAATCCTATTGTGTTTCTGTTTTTATGCTAACACCTGAAACTGAACACAAGTGTGTTGCAATGTATTTAACCATTTTGGTTGTCACTATTTATTTAATGCTCACTATACACTCGTCGATTTTATACTTTAAAATGGCTTATAAGGGGTTGTCCTCAGTTACTAACAGTGCAACGCTTTGCGTGTCATTACGAAGTTTTTGCGCCGCTCCCTGAGAACAGACAATAATAAGTAATAATCGCATTCGGCTCTGTTAACTTTGTCGAGCGAGTTGAGTCTTCTTCCTTGCGTTATCCCGGCATTTTTGCCACGGCTCCTAGAAGTCTGGGGTCCGCTTGACAACTAATCCCAAGAATTGGCGTAGGTATTTACAAAAGCCACTGCCATCTGACCTTCCAACCCGGAGAGTAAACTAGGCCTTATCGGGATTAGTCCGGTTTCCTCACCGGGATCACTTTTGAGTATGCCCGAAAAATTGTCAAAAATTCAACTCACATATTATTCTTTCATTTTATGTTTCCAGCTCCATACGAGGGTGGCGTGTGGCGAGTACGCGTACACCTCCCCGACCACTACCCCTTCAAGTCCCCCTCCATCGGATTTATGAACAAGGTCTACCATCCCAACATCGACGAGGTATCGGGCACTGTATGCTTGGACGTTATCAATCAGGCCTGGACCGCGCTTTACGGTAAATACTCCTACATATTAAATATATTAAGCACGGGTCACTCACGTATTTTAAGTCGAAAAACGCTCGACATGTTTCACTCCGTACCGAAAATACGTGAGTGACCCGTTCTTAATATATTTAATATGTCTGTGTGTCTCACGGAAGTTTTGTTATTAAAATACTCCTACGTTACATAGTTTCGCACTTTCAACCACTTTTGCTTTTCTCTATCCTTATTCTGTAAATTTCCTTTCCCTTTCGTCCTTGGTGGTGACGTGGCCCTTTCGGCACGACACCAATCTCTTCACAAAAAAGCAGTCGCTGGTCACTGCGTCGAACAAACTGTGTAACTTTACGTATAAAAAAAACTTTCAACTACTGAAGCAGAGTATATGGCACTGTACATTAGGGTGGGCCGATATTGTATGAAAAAATATTTTTTTGCGTAAATCGTACCTGGGGGGGTCTAAAAAGTTGCTATTTTGTTTAAGCTCTTATATTCAGTTAAAAAAATGTTGATTCGTTATATGATTTAGCCCTCTACAGCTGCTCAAAGTTTTAAATTATTGAAATATTCGACGTCAGTTTCGTGTATGATTATTTATATTTTTTTGTAGTACTAAATAATAAAAACCACATGTATTGTATAAAACATAGTCTAATTATTTATAAATAAGCCATTTTTGTTACAAAATAAATGCATAATGTCGAAAGTTTTAGTGTTGAAAAACTTGAATTTTAACTAAATTAGCAGTTGTATTGTGCCTTATTGTCAAAAGATGGCATTACAGATCTGGATTTCAGTTTGGTCCGAATAAGTCCATCCCGTGCATTTTTTGAAGCCACCGTAATCGATGCTTCCGTTACAAGTTTTATGCACCGTTCTACTGCTTGCGTGTGACAGGGAAACTTAGAGAAAACGACATCTCGAGCTAGCGAGACGTCATCTATCATCTTCTGCAAATCCTCCTCAGACACATGGCTCATAATCGGCGGAGGTGTAACTTGACACTCAGCCCAGATTATCATGTCTATATAATCAGTTGCATTAAAATTGAGCTGAGGCAATTTAAACACTCTGACAGAACCAGTGATTGGCTGTCGTCTTGCTTGTAAAATTTTTCTTAGAGCAAGTTCTCTCACAGATTTTCTCTCATCCGATATCATAGCCACCAGTATGTTTTCAGGGTGAGCAAAAAAAGCATTCCTCTGGATTACTGGATCAATAATAGACCTCACATCGTCACCGAATGATCTAGTTAAACGTATTAAATTAAATACGTGGTGGGCTCCATAAATACACGACGATTTTTTCTTTATTTCAAACCAGACCGGTGCGTACACTTTGACAATGTATTCTGTTAGAATTTTCAATTTATTCGACGGTTTCTCACATCCAATATAATATCGTAATATACGATTTGCTGTGGTAAGCCAACGAGAATGAGCCATCTTTCCAGGTTGTCTATTTGCGAGTTCTGCACTACAAGTTCCCGTCGACACAGCACAACACATTTCGTACAAATACTTTTGGTCCGTACTTAAAGATTTTAGGACATTTTGGTCTATATCAGTAATACCACTAGTAATAGCTGCGTACTTTTTTACACGCAGTTTATCACAGGTTTCTAGAGCTTTTCCTATGGGCCCCGAGTACTCTCTAGGTCCACTTGTGCCTCCATCCAGCTGACAAAATAAGTGTCGTAAAGGCAACTCATTGGCATGGAGTTGGCATACAAGCCACTGTAATGGTTTTTGCAACTTCAACTCAGTTAATCTAATAACTCCTTCTTTCCACCCAGTATTCGTGGCAGTCCCATCACAACCTATACATTTTAATTCATTTAAGTCGATTTCGTGGCTTTGACAGTATTCAACGATTGAATTGCAAATTTCTTTGCCAGTTCCTGTTCGTGGTGTCGTGTGTCCTAAGTATAAAGAGCCTGGTTCACTTATAAGCGATATATGTTCTTCCACAGTAAGTCTACGATAGGAGCGACCATTCGAATTTTCGATAAGCAAGGTTTTGTCCTTCCTGCCGTCAAAATAAATCGCTTCCAATTGATCATGACTCATATTCTCCTGCAAGTTACATCTTTCGTTATTTCGAGCCCGCCATAGTTTGTTTTTATCCACTACTAAGTTTTTGTCGTCGTGAGATATAAGTCCTACGTCTTGCAGCACAGCAGTTGCGATTGCAGCTCCGGATCGATTTGAAATTCCGTACCGATCACACGTCTTCGCCAGTTCTGGCAATCTTAGGGTGTTATAAGGTGTATCAGTCTTCGGCAGTGATATTACAGATGGAGTATCTATGATGGCATTCGAATCAGTATGTGAAGCAAGCGAAGTACGTGCTATTTTTCGGTTGGAGCTTAGACCTGGTTGAGAGTTATAAAAATCCATCATACGGTTCTGCAACTTTTGCTGTCTTTCAATTTTTGAGCAATTTTTTTGAGTCTGAATTTTGTCTACACCAGCTATAATCATTTGTCTGTGAGATCGTTGATCTAGTAGAAATTTTTGTTCGATGACTGGTACTTTATTTTGTTTAGCACAGGAACAATAATCGGTCCTCAGTACAATCGTGCACTTGCAAGCTGCAATGTCGAAAAGTTGCGTTAAACAGCCGTTTTTAAAGCTCGTCAACTTATCCCTATAGTTGTCGTTTATTTTACTTTTAGGGTACCGTATTACCTTTAAGTATTCGTCGTAATACTTTTTTAACAACTCCTTTATTCTCTTGGGACTTACAGTAGGAATAGAAGCGGAAGCCCAGATCTTCTCGATGTCGCAGCTCACACAAGCAAAAACATGGGTTATTGACGGTTGTTTTCCGGAATTAAGATCTTGCATACGGTGTCTTACGATAAGTATATACTTAATAGTGTCTGATATCGTCGGTAAAAGTTTCACGTTAAGATCTGAAGGTGGTCCAAACAAAGGGCAAGTAACTTCACTTCGTGTTTTGACGGTAGATTACTTAGCACTCATATTTATGAACAAAACAGGAAAAAACTGAATTATTATAGGGTTTTCTAAATGTTTAATAAGATTTTCACTTGGTTTTATTTATTTTTACTTAAAAACTATTAATGAGTTATGAAAACAACTATTTGACAAATTTATGAACAAATTGGCGGGTAACGCGAAAATTGAGTTGACAGTTTTGACGCAAGAAAGCTTACTTTTGTCTATGATTTAAAAAAAAGACCATTGTAATGTACGTTCCGACACTCGCAATGAATGAATAAACTATAAAATTAAATAAAAAAGCTTTCGGACACATTTTAGATACAAAAATAAAAACGTCGAAAAATATATAATTTAGAAATATTGAAGCCATGGTAGAGGGCTAAAAGTTATATAGGTTTTTATTTTGATTATTTTTCTGATGCTAAACAGACCAAAACGCAACTTTTTAAACGTACCCAGCATTAAAAATATTATTTTTACAAAATCGACCCACCCTACTGTACATAATACTCATGGTTTATCATCCTAACAAGGACGAGGTATAAAGCACTGTGTGTCTCCACTTTTGACGTTATCAACCAAGCCTAGATCGCGCTATGGTGAATACTCCTTGAATATGTTGTTTTCGCACTTTAAAACACTGAAGCAGAGTATATATTATGGCATCATGTGAAGACTTTCAAACCAATTTTACCATTAAACTTTTACTCAACCTAATATACTGCCCATTACAACCACGTCATGTCCTTGATTCCAGGTCACGTTCTATTCTACTAATCAACCTGTTAACGATTGACCTTTGTCGACCCTGATGGAATATGATACTGTTGACACTATAATCCCCATGACTCGACGCGGAAGGCATTGGATTGTCATATCCGTATGCAAAATATGTTTTAAACCGACAACAAATCCTTTATGTTTCAGATCTGTCGAACATATTCGAGTCGTTCCTACCACAGCTGCTGACGTACCCCAACCCCATAGACCCCCTGAACGGAGACGCTGCCGCTATGTACCTGCACAAGCCTGAAGAGTATAAGAAGAAAGTTTCAGGTCGGTATTATATTTGAAATACTTAGGGCCACTTGAACCATCTCATTTAACCCGGGGTTAAGCGGTTAAATCGTTAACCCAGTGTCATATTGTACTGGTAACCATGGTAACTCCGGGTTTAACCGGTTAACCCCGGGTTAGTGGAATGGTGCAAGTGGCACTTATGTATGTTGTCTTTTTCTTACGGATTTGAGATTTGGGCCCATAACCCCTCAACTCCCAGGCCCAGCCAAATTAGCCGGCAAAGAGACCTTGAAGTTTATCATTTTGTATTGAATTTTAAACTATTTGCTGACCATCGGTGATGTCTCTTCGATGAGAAATGTGGCTTTCCAACAGAGAAGGGTCCTTATGCTTCATGTGCAGGCAACATTGTCTAGAGAGTCTCGTGTTTTCTAATGTGTTTTGGTGAGAATATTTTTAACCATTGACGTAAACAGTAAACAGGTGTTATTTATATACTCCTTAGTTCATTACACCTATTATTTATAGCTAAGAAGCCAAAACATTACAAATGGTAATCTAAACTAAACATGAACATTAAATATAAATATGTATTATATAGGTACATTATGACTCAGTCAAGATGTTGGAATAATTTATTCATTCAGCCTTTAAACATTGAGGAGTTCCCTCAATTCCTCATGGATCCCTTAATCAGAATAGAACGGAATTAAAATGGGACCAATTTGGAGGTAACTCCTTTCAAACAAAAAAAGAATTACTCAAATTGGACTATGTAGGAGTAATCGGTGAACGTACATAGAAAAAAAATAGCCACAATCGAATACAGAACCTCCTCCTTCTATGAAAAGGAAGTCGGTTAATAAAATACGATTAATGTGTGTACGTATTCCTTTCCATTGTTTGTCTGTGATTTTAATTTTTTTTTGTTTGTAAAGGCAATTGAGAGAGTTTTTAGACATTTGGCGAATTGGTTAAGCATGCTACAATTTCATTTTAAGGAATCTAAAAATTACAGGGTTGAAGTTCCAAAATGAGACCAAACGAATGGTGCTCGGGTCGGTTGTAACAGACCTCAACTTAACTACGTCTCAAATTAAATCAATTTTAACACCTTCGCTGCGGCAATTAGTGTAACTCGTAATTAACCATACTTTGCATGGGCTCTTTCGACCCCCAACCGCAGTGAATGACGTAGACGTATAGTCGTTCATGTAATTGACGGATTGAAGTTCTAAAGTAAGAATGTTGCGAATATCCGCATTATTTTCAAAATCCGCATCCGTATAAAATTGATTGGATCTTAATGCGGATGCGGATATCCAACAAGTCGATACAGGCACGTATTAGCGGCGGCGTAATTGCTTGGTAATTTCGTCATTACCTAATATAACGAAATCGTCTGGAACTAGATCCAGAAAAGACGGCCAAGTTACTATTTATTAAATATAACGCACCTATAAATTCTTGCTCAAATACTAAAAGTTTCGTTTTTTTTATAAAATCTACTAAAATGTAATATTTGAATTTTTTTAAGTATGTATCTTGACATCCGCATCCGCGAATGTGAGCCTATAAATATCCAGCCAAAAAATCTGCATCCGCAACATCCCTGTTCTAAAGTAAAATAAACTAAATTTCTCCCCAGATTACGTGAGAAGATTCGCCACAGAAGAGGCTCTGCTCGAGAAAGACGCTATCACCGGCATGGGCGGCGCGCCGGCGTCCTCCTCCGCCAAGGCCAACGGCGCCGCCAACAACAACGCGTCCGACACCGAGAGCTCCATGAGCGACTTCAGCGACGACGAGGCGCACGGCATGGAGTTATAACGCACGCCCGCGCCGCACTCGCTCACTGCCGCCGTGCCTGTCGGCTGCCGTTAGGTTTTACAATTTAGAACTGACGGAACGTTGGGGGTTTCGATATTGTACACGGTTAAGGGAGTTCGTCTGCAATTTTAATTGATTTATTTATACCTATATGCGGTTCGATAGTAAAAAGTAGAAATAAAATAAAAAATAAGAGCACCGCGAACAGTTTTGTGCGGTGCTCTAATAACTAAAATATTCTACACGACGATATTCGTCAAATATATGTCGAATAAACGAATATTGTTAAATTTAAATGGTTGTAAACGACCAAGGTAGACAGTTGAAAGTAATAATATTTGCTCTTTGAGCCATCATATGAATGCAGCTTAATATGTACCTAAAGTAAATTATTTTCTACTATTTATTGTCGGACTGAAAATGTATAAATAATTTTTCGTTAATATGTAGACGAGTCAAAGCCTTAACTATGTACAATAACTTTGAAATTCACCTATAAGTTGTTTGAATTTGGATCGTTGAAACGTTTCGGGAGCTGTTTTGAATTTGGAATCGGTTCGGAAGATCGGCTCTGTTTGAATTTCGAATTTTGCTGTTTTAGCGATGAAAAACGTCAGTACGGGACTATGGTCCAAGGATTTAGAAATCAATAAAGACATGTCAGTACAATGCAATTTGTAACCTAAAAATATTTTAATAACAGAACTTCCGTGAGACACAGACAAATTAAATATATTAAAAACGGGTCACTCACGTATTTTACCTGCGGCCCGCAGTCTGCGCCGTTTTTCGCCTTAAAATACGTGAGTGACCCGTTTTATAATATATTTAATATGCCTAAAAATATTTACAAATTGTATTGAAATGATAACTTTCGGGGACCATAAGTGTCAGCATTTGCTCTCGTGCTGCGTTCTCGTTCGTAAACTGTATTTTAGTCCAACTTATCAATTTATTATTAACGACTAATGCTGTAACTATAATTCTAATAATGGTTGGTAAAATGTTAAATCGCGTGATATATCGATGTCTGTCATGTGGCTTCTCGATTGCAATTATAATTTTGATATAAAAGTCAACAGACCTGAGAGGGATAGACATTTACTGGGAAAGCAATATATTAAATTTTATAATTTTCGTCCTAAAGGCCTAAGACTCAAAGCCACAAAAAATTAAATAACAATATCTTGTGAAATATTCCGTAAATTGAATTCCTAATGGTCTCTTGATTTTAATAGCGTCTTTTTTTGATAACTCATTTATTCCTTATTTTATCAGAGTAATAGAGTCATTGAAAAGAGAAGCTCTAGATCTTGAAAATCAGCAATAAAATGCAAATTTTCTTAAAATAGCGATGATGCCTGCAGATTTGAATCGGTATGTCTTTACTCTGTCGTCGTGTTCGCTACCATAAAATTTGCCAAAAATCATTTGGACTTTAATTACCAATATTATGTTTTTAAATATGCTACTCACATAATAAAAGACCTAAACTTTCAAGCCCATTTTACAATAGCTAATCTTAGATACTATGTTATATCATCGGTTTTATTATCACCTATTAAACCTTACCAATTTGCTGCTCACATAAATATCCTAAATTTAGCGTATTGTAAGCCTTTTGATTAAGGCCGTTACAGCGGGCCTATGATGATCATGATTGTTATACAAAAGTTACAGACGCTTTTGGTAGCAAATACGACACAGAGTGAATTTTTGAATCATCGTCAACCTCAATATGTTGAACCTGATTAAAATATAACATACATATCTGACATCAGGATAATACTTGTACTTTTGTCGTCTATCGTGTGATAGCTCACTCTCGTACTTACAACATTACTAGTTGGAAAGGGACAGACACAAAATAAAATAATCGGTGATAATAAATAAAACAATAGCCCCAACCAAGTACAGAACCTCTTCCTTCTTGGAATTGAAATCAGTTAAAAAGTACAATAATGGTAGACACACTGTTGGACTAAAAATTTATAATAGTCATTTCTTTAAAATTCAGTTTGCATTTGTTGAGGTGACGACGATTCAAAAACTCGAATAAAAGTTGTAAAAGGGTTGTTCAACTTCGTGTTTAAAAGTTATCGGTGTGTTAAGAATTGATTCATAGCTCGGCTTGTCTTTTGTCCTGCTCTTAGGCTAGCGGCAATATGAATAGGGAATAAAGTGTTCACAAGTTTCGGTGTAACTAACTTTAGGGGTGCGGTTATGTAGCGCTGAGTTAGGCACATTTTTAAACAAATTTGTTTTTTATAATGGTCCTAAAATCTATAATAAGTCAACTTTTGCTTATACAAACTCTTTGAGTTAGACCAAGAAAAGTCTGCAACGATTTTGATAGCGTACGCAGTGCAAATGTTACTTTATACATAAGTACGTCATAATTTCATAGAAGTTTGACATTTAAAACAACACTTGCACTGCGTGTGCTATCAAAATAGTTACAGGCTTGGTCTAATTCTATACATAATATTTTAAATGCAAACTTCGCTGAGACTCTGACATATTAAGTACATTTAAAATGAGTCACTCACGCTTTCAAGCATTCAAATTTAAAACGTGAGTGACCCGTGTTAATTTATAATATACCCACATTATATTTTGTTTTATATCTTGCATTAATTCTTAACGTTTGTATTGGCAAGATATTTTAGATAAATATGATTTATCACCTGATTGTTAATGGCAAAAACAACACTATAACGTAAATTGGACCTATTATAAAAAGCTAAATTTGGTTTAAAATCTGCTTGAATTTTTCCGTAGGTGTCTTGTATCAAACATGTAAACGTTAGATTTTAAATGCGTATGATAACATACTCATATTAAAAAAAAACCTTTTAAAACTCAAGTTATAACACGCGTGAGTGAGCGAGGTAGCATTTTGTAAATATCTTAAATTCTGTCCCCATAGCATAAAACAACTTAAATCTAATGAGCCCGTCATGGACTACAGTCATCACTTTATATCTCATAGGTATTTAAATATTTTTTATCGTAGCATTAATTTTTAAACGAACGATGTGTCATGTTTTGTGTTTTTCCCTTGACATAATTTCTACGGCAACATTTGTCTATTGTTTTTGACTCTGTTGTGATTATGAAATGCGAAATCTACATCTGTGATTTATTCTCGATTTTTAAAGTGTCAATTCAGTGGTGAGGGGATTTTCATTCAGTACTTATGTGATCGCTCGTTCTGATAATAGACATATTTGTTTTGTTAGCGCAATTTTTTAGACTTACAACGTCTCCTGATAATTGACAACCGAAACCATCCAACCCAGTAATGGAACATGACTATATGTGCCACAGTACCAATATATAGTTTTTGTTCCCTAAATTGGCAATTAACCTCTTAAATCTGAAAAATATAGCTCGTGCTAAACTAATAAGGGACGAACAGAAAATAAACCTAAAAGATTAATTTTTAGTATGAACTCGGTATTTGACAAAAATAACATTTTTCAGGCTATTATCAGCTATGGGCCTTTTTACAGCACTGTTGCACATTTTAATAGTCTTGTTGGTTTCATAATAAGAGTCAGGATGGTGTTGTAAGATATTTTAACTTTTAACAGTTTGCTTTCACCAAATAGGTAGCATCTCTGTGTGACTTGACAGTTGACAGTAGCTACGCCGGTCCTGCCAAAAGGTTTGGTGTTTTCAGATGTCGTTCTTGGCAAAAACACATCAACAAATAATCATATGGATCATAGATTTTATTATGACATTGTCAATTTTAAACTGAAAGGTATGATATCTGTAATATGCATTTTTGAAGTTATGTTTGATAAGTACTTAAAATAAATCAATACGTCAAAACAAGTTGAATGTTTACTACTAACTTTTTATCTTATTTTAACCCTTAAATTGGCATTGTGCATCACAGTGTACGTTAGTTAGTAAAAATTCCTGTCGTAAACATATCTAATTTCCTAAGCTTTTATTAACAGAAACTACTTAATAATGATGTTATCAATAGTAATTAAATATGTGATATGGCATAAAATTAAAATTAACGTCGCTATCAAAAAATCTGTTCGAAGCGGCGACGCTCGCCAGTACCTCTAATAAGTTTTATTAAATTTTAACAACTTTTCTGTAGGCAAGTTATGATTATTATGTTTTGTGTTTCATAAGAAAGTGGTAAAGTATATGAATAATTGGTCATTTTGTGTGCATAAGGCATAATAATAAAGATAATCACTGGTAAATTGGAATGTACACCACGGTTACCGTTGACAAGTTTGTAAAGATGTACTTACATTCAACTACGGTAACCACCGTGTACGTTGCCAACCTATCTGTACTTAACTTTTGTTTTTAATCTATCGATTTTACGTGTCCTTGTTTATTTAAAATATTTTTAAACAGAATGGTTTCCTTTCTTTGTCTGTAGTATTTAATACTATGTAGATCGCATAAGATTTTAGCTTTAATTCACGTAAAAAATGTATGTTCCGATTATGAATCAGATTCCGATGAGGAACCAACGCGCATTCAAACAATACTATTCTGACGATAGCCCTGATCCACCTTCTATAAATTCTTCTTTGGAGCGATTAAATTTGCTAGACAGCTTGTCGGACGAGGATGATGTCGATAAATATAATCAAGCACGATTTAATTCCGAAAGCACGTTGATTCTCTTTCGAGCGTATTAGAGTTCTGTAATCTCCATCTACAGTTATTTATGGTGCTTTGCCTACACTACACTTCAACACTCATCGCCATTAACTACATACTAGGGCAACAAGAGGTTCATATAAACACGTGAAATGTACCAGCCTGAAAAAAAAACAGAATTAGATACTGCTTTAGGTTACTTTTAGAACTTCCGGATTGAGCTAACTATTCGAAGGACATTGTAAAGCGACGAAGATTGGTAACCGATGAAATGAAAGTTGAGAAACTGTGCCATAAGAAAAAAAATACAAAAGGCTCTGAAATAGCGTCCTAGAGTTACAGACAGTCTTTGGTTTAACAACATGGGGCATTTTCCTGAGAGTGGACCGTAAAATGTACACTACTACAGGGATAGACAAAATTTTATAGCGTCAAATGCAACATGTTCCTTTGTTTAATTGTCGGAGAAACAAAAACACTAAATTGCTTTTAACAATTTCACACTAAATTATGTTTTTTCATAATAATTTACATTAATTTTTATATAATATTTTACTGGCTTCTTGGCAGCGGTAACCAGCGTGTACATAGAACAATGTTACTTTTCTTGTTATAAAATTGGCAACGTGCATGGTGATGTACATAGATTTTCTGAAAAACCGATAATACTGGATTTTTTCAAACATTTTTCTGTAGACCCCCAGACGGTATTAAATAAAGGTATGCTACTATATCACTTGTTTTTACAAATTTTTACTCTTGCCAATTTAAGGGTTAATATGTTGAGTTGATAGTAAAAGAGTTTTTATGTTTTTTTTTTGTAAAATGTATAAGATCAATGCAGGTTTTTGCCCAAATATAAAGAAGGACATCTGTAAACTAAGTAACATTACAAAACAGATCTCTAATATGACATGTTGCGAACTATAAGTGTTGCAATCGTCGGTAAAAATAAGTTTAGTATAGACGAAGTTCACTGGTAGGAACTGTCGGTATTCTGAATAATATTGTCTAATTTTCATTTCAATTTTTTTTTTGTCAAAAAATGGCGTTAATATGTTTTTTACAATATTATAGGGAATTTATTTCTATTATAAGATTATAACACATGATTATGACGTTATACATTTTCCGTTATAAGTCCAATAAAACTATTTTGTCAGTTTTGACATATTAAGTTTACTAATATGTATCTAGCTTTGTGTGGATATTTGTGTTTCTCCAATTACCGGATCTATAAATATATATATTCATTAAAAATACAAACATTATTGTTCTAATATTAGTTCGATAGTTCCTACCGGTAAGCGCTTTAGATATAACACGAAGAATATATGAATATTATAGATATAGACATATTGTATCTTTGAAATGATAACTCAAGCCATAATAATATATTTTGGTATAAGGAGATAACAGAAAATTTCTCGTTTTTATTGTGAAAGTTGGGTTGGCAGTATTGTTTTGGTATTTAATACATATTATTGAGCTTGTGCCAGACCCGGTTTTTGATTGCACGTTAAGCTATAGTTATACAATCAATATGCGGATTTGAGAAGATTTTTGGGCGCATAAATATTATGTTAAATTTCTCTGCTTAGCGGTGATTTTTGCAAAATTGCTACATGGTAAAAAAAGTTAAAATATCACTGGCGCATACCAAAAAACTTCTCAAGGCAAGTTATTTTGACGTGATCTAATTACAAAGGAACTTAAAGTCTGCATATTAATTATTTATATTATATATGTCTTTTAGGCCAAGCAATAAGAAGTTATAGAGGGAAAAGCTAGGAACACAATTTTTGACTCCGTAACTTTGTTTGGACTAGTTAGGAGGTGAACATATTAAAAGTCCCCGGCCGTAGCTCCGGTGCTGGGGGGTAGAGGGGGAAAGAAGGTCTCATTTTTCGGTTTTTCACTTATATCTTGGAAACTTTGCGTCTTAGCGACATGACTACTAAGACACACCAAAAGATGATAAAATTTGTTACAAGTTTTATTCAGTCAAGTTTTTCGATATCTTGAATAGTTTTTGAGATATCCGCTCTTGAAAGTTTAATATCACATTGACACTATTGCGAAGTAAAACCAAAATTTTAAAAAATATTGGGGGAAGAGGGATTAAAAAAAAAATATTTTTTTAAATTTTGGTTTTACTTCGCAATAGTGTCAATGTGATACCATAAATGAATTCAGCACCCCGATTTATACGAAAATGATACCAAACATGGCCTAACAGCTTCACTGATGTAGATATCAAGATAAAATTAAAATCCCTAAATAAACTTTCAAGAGCGGGTATCTCAAAAACTATTTAAGATATCGAAAAACTTGACTGGATAAAACTTGTAACTAATTTTACCAGCTTTCGGTTTGTCTTAGTAGTCATGTCGCTAAGACGCAAAGTTTCCAAGATATCAATGAAAAACCGAAAAATTCGACCTTCTTACCCCCCTCTTACCCCAAAGCACCGAAGCTACAGCCGGGGACTTTTGATATGTTCACCACCTAACTAGTCCAAACAAAGTTACGGAGTCAAAATTTGTGTTCCTGACATTTCCCTCTACATTCTCTACAACGTTTTTTGAGCAGTCATTTCCTGACCTATTTTGGTTGTTTTTCTGTAAGCACTGTGTTCAAAACAACCTTTTTTACAAAATATGTAATGTATTTGTTTGGGCAGTCGCATTTAATTAAAGATATGTAGTGTATCATATATCTTTAAATTATACTTCAAAAATATGCGGCTTTAAGGAGAAAATTGTGAAGATGCTTTAAATTCTACCTCAAAATGGCGGTATTTGTCTATGGTCATGATCACGTCACGATTACTTTTTTATCGCTATATAAATAGAATCAAATCAATGGTGTCCCGCCCATAGCGGTTGTACATGTGAGAATAAAGCGTTTTTATTCTATTTTTATTTCATTACATGTAATAAACTTACGTTATTTTTAAACTATGGAGTTCGTTTTATTTTAAGAATTAATCTCCCATCAAACTCGAACATTCTTTTCCACGGGTCACTCACGTTATTTAATATGACATGTTACGTGAGTGACTCGTATTAAAATATATTTTTTATACATAATTCTATATTACATACGCCAGTTTTTAACAAATACTCAAAACTGAACTGAAGAAGCTCCACTGCCAACACTTTCCAAAATAATAGTACAGTTTTAGGGGTTTTTAAGTTGAGCTCAGGGGTAAAAAAAATTGGAGTTGGCAACCCTGGCCCCGGCCCCATCCCCCTTGGCGGCCCATTCCCCCCTTTAGTACTCAACTAATTTGTTTTGTTTTTGTAATTTGTTTGCTACTAACCATAACATAAAAACAAGTAGTTAATTTCAATTTAATATAAACATACAATATATTTGTTTTGACTTACGTTAAATATGAAGATTACTTTAAATACGCTCATGTGAAATCAGTTCGTGTTCGTGCAACCGGCTATCATGGAAAGTGTTTACCATGTGTTTACAAATTAAATATTTTGTGTTAAAAAAAGTTATATTTTTCAAACTTCTAAAAAATATTGATTTTTCTCTAGGTAGCTGCGAAGCTACTTGCGCAACGCTACTGGACAATCGATTGACGTATCATTTGTCATTGTCAAAACTAGGTTTGGGAGATGAAAACGAATATACATACACACATACAGAACAAGATCAGCCATCTTTTTGGTGTTTTTGGTCAAAGTGATGCGCGTTAACGTGAATATCAAGCTTTTAAGCAGTGAAATGGTGAATAAATGTAATAAAATCTGGCAAAAACTTAAAATGTTTAGTAAATAAAGTGATAAACTTCTGTTACCTACTTAGCTCTATAAATTTCAATATAATTATATGTTCTACCCACACTAAAAAGCTACCTATTTCAATTATAAAGTCCCAGTATTTCATGGAACAATGAGTATCATCTTGTAAATCCTTTATTAATTACTTAGAAAATTAAAATGGCAAATGTAAACATGAAAGATGGAATACAAAGTCCAATGTCTGTTATGATCAAAAGTGAGCCAATAGAGTGTGATGTGGAGATTAAAGTGGAGCCCCCAGATGAAGAAGCTTCACTTGAAGCTACTTCTAGCGTTAAAAAGGAATATGAAGAAGGAACGGAAAATTTGACTGTTAAAGAGGAATATGATTCTAATGCAGTTGAACATATAACAGTCAAAATTGAACCTACTGTTTATAGTAGCGGTAAGTTTTACACATTCACTTCCAAGAACATGTATGTGTCATTTTGTACTGGAAACAGGGCTCCTGGCACCAAGAGTGTTAATAGTTTGAAATTCTATTTATCTATTAAGCCCTTTTATTCTGAGTAAGCTCAGTGTGCCGCTTGGCAAAGGCCTCCTCCAGCTCTTTCCATTGGGGTCTGTGGTGGGCCACTCTTCTCCAGTTCGGGCCCGCTGTGAGTTTGAGTTCATCCTCCCATCTCCTCCTCCACTGGCCTCCTCCTGGCTGGGTCTCCTCTAGCTCCAGCTTCAATTTGAAATTAGCATGGTCAATGTATGGGAAGACCGTCATAGGGCTAGAACTTAAGATTTGTATACATACTCTGCTCAGACACAGAAAGGAAGAGCTTCTCTCCATATGCTCTATTAACTTGTAAGTGGAGTAGGGTCATTGCGCTAGTTTTCACCTGGCTCTAGTTTTCGTCCACTTGACAAAACTTGAATATAAACCTTCATTGCTGCACAAATTTGGACTTATTGCAATCCTTAATATCTAAACAATTTATCTATCTACATAAAAATTATATTTCATAAGTAGCAAATTACAAATGAAATGTATTATTTACTAATCCGTCAAGTGGACAGAAACTGACACGGACAGTAAACTGACGCAATTACTCTATATTGTACAAACACAATAAGAGAGGCAACGAAAGAGCCTGTTGACACTCTTCATCAAATTGAACTTAATAGGTGGGTCATTCTAAGTTAAGAGGTATTAACGGTGTCCATGATACATATCCATACTTTTCTTAAGCAATTTAAATAAATTATGGTAATTTCCCTTAAAAGATTGCATTTACTCTATATACAGTGAATTTCAATTTATTTATTAATTCAGTTTTGTCACAATTGCACCTCAAACATGCAAAATGTCCCTCCCCTGGCCTGTCCCTTTGCAGGTTTTTCAACTAATCAGTAATTTTATCCAGATGGAATTCCCATAAATCCGTTAAATTTAGTATATTTCATAAATTAAAACAAATATTGATTGTAATGTTATTAATAAAATCCTTTAAACTTTTCTTTTTCATAAAAAATATTTATGTTGAATTTTGTCCCCCAAATTCTACGTCTCCTACCCTGGCCATTATGTAAATGTAAAAATATTGGGTTTATAATTGTAATTATTGCCATTTTAATCGCAATAGCAATGCATTTCATTCAATACTAACGACCAACCCTGCGACAGTCATCTTTTGGTTCCGACGTCAGTCATTTTGATCATTGACCCCTTTACTTGACAATGTTGTTTTATGAAAGTGGTATCTCCCCTGGTCAGTTTTATTTCAAAATTATTGATACACATACTTAATTGTATTTGTATATTTACTATAGTTTATGCATAGATTATATAAATACTTTATTTTAATTATTTACAGTAAATACTTTCACAATTATATCTGATTTGACATGAAAAAGTCATTCCCCTGGCGTCTTTCCCCTGGCACATAATTTTCCAAAATGTACAGTGGAGGTATGAATTCTTGTTTAAATGAATCATTACACTTTAATTTGCTCGAATTTGTAAGACTGCTGGTCAAAATTTCGATTTTGTTTATGTTTTTAAAGAGATCAGGGGAGAGACCCTTCTCTCTTTTTTACATAGAAAAAGTACGGTCTCTCCCCTGGTGTCTTCTAAAATGGTCAAAAATTAAGAAAATGACTGATTATGATTAGCTTACAAATATACATAAAAGAGTTGTTTCAATAAAAATATTGTATAATTAGATCAAAATTTTTACATTTATGTTGTGCCACTTTTTCATATAAGCGATTACCTCTTAACTTAGAATGACCCAGGTATTGAAGTTGAATGGTTTAGGCCAGGGGTTCCCAATCATTTTCAGTCCGCGGCGCACTTTCAAGTTTCTAATTTCGGCCCCAAAGCTCAGCTATTCGAAACAGATAGGTAGATAGGTACCATGGTGAGGTCGATTGCCTCACGGCGCCCCTTTCTAATGGCTACATACAGCACAGGGTTTGGGAACCCCTGTTTTAAGCCATTGTGGACGCTTAAGCTGGAACCCCAGCAACAACCAGTTTCCAATGTAACACACCCTTACGAGCCCCGATGCAAGTTATTTCGTCTAGTTCCACGCAACAATTTTGTTTATTTTAATAATTTTTACACATGAACATAAAATGACCCAGTAATGGGAACCATAATAGCAATGTGTAATGTAGTTTATTTTGATCGTATAATAAAATTGCATGAGACTTTTATTGCTGAAAAAAAGGACTTTTCAAAAACGTTGTCCAAATCACATTGTCCTCTCCTACAGCACTGCTGCATGCATGGGCTCGAAACAAAAATTGTCAGTACAATGGCAGAGCCCTGTTGCTTTCCCTAGTAATAGCCCTTTTCACATATGTTGTAATCCTACCCGTCAATAAAAAAATAAAAAAATCATTATTTTTTTCTTTCAGTACAAACGGTATTTCTTGTATTTGGATTTAGTTATTGCAGAGTATTACCATATAAAATTTTATTACATTAGTATAAGCATTAAATATTGGTAATTTTTAAACAAAAACATTATTTTTGAACAAATGCGAGAACCTCAAAAAATGGTCTCACTAGACGAAAACATGTGCATCGGGGCTCGTAATAACGGTTAACTTATTTCCACAGATGATGAGTTGGACCTAGCCAGCTATGCCCTAGCAAAATATCAAGAAACTGCTCAACCGCAGAACAATCTGAGCCTGAGAACTCGCATTAAGATACCAAAGAGGTCAAAGGATCGCGATGAGGACTATAAGCCACCAAAAAAGAAGAAAAAGGTAAAGCTTTACTCAGGGGCGTATTTTGAAATTCCCGGGCCAATAAGTTTCGCCATTCCAGGCCAAAAGTCAAGGAAGAAACACATAAAGCAAACTTGGATTGGTGCCCCGAGCCATGGCCCGGATGGCCCTAGGGTAAATACGCCCCTAGCTTTACTAATTATCATAAGTAATACATAGGCAAAGGGTCAGGTAATACAAATGTGGGTAGGGTAGAAAAGTGGTTTCAATCAATTGATGTGTGGAAGGGCGGCACCGTCGTCGAACCCAAGCCTGGCGGTGGACTTAGACCGGTGGCGTGTGCCTCGGATGCACATGCTGGTGGCGCGTATAACGGCGATACTGATCCTACATCTCAGCCAGCCCAGTATGGTTTAGAGAACGGTTCCACCGTTGAGATATGGTTTCTGCCCCTAGCTTTATTGTAGATCAGTAAGGCACTGGTCCCACCGCGAGCTAGTAAGCTATGAGCTATCGGCTATGAACACGAACAAAAGATAAGCACTCCGCTGGGCGAGTAACTATAAATATCGCCGTGTCTCCGCTGGGCGAGTAACTATAAATATCGCCGTGTCTCTTTTATTTACACGGGAGTGCTTATCTTTTGTTCGTGTATATAGCCGATAGCTCATAGCTTACTAGCTCGCGGTGGGACCAGTGCCTTAATAAACATTTATAAATAAATATTGTAGGACACTTTCGCAGGGTTCAAACCGTTTAAGATAAGATAAGGATAGGATAAGATCTTTTTTTAGTTGTGTTTGTATATATTGATCTCTTTAACTTATTAAATGGAAATTTGTTTCAGGGCATCAATGAAATAGTGAAGAAACCATATACGAACAAGGCAAAGAGTAAGTGATATTTCATACTTTAACCAGGGGCCAAATTCGACATGTGCAACTGTCAGATTTCGCATCCACGTCAAATCAACAGTTGATTTTATCGCATACTGAGTGTTGATTCCATCAACGGTGGATAATATCACTTGGTACAACCAAAACTCAACTCTAAACTAAGGGTGGTTCGGTTTGGTTTGCTTGTCACCCTAACTGTGGATTGTTAATGTCAAATTTTGACATTGTACGTATTCGAGAACTTATGATTTTTCCCACATCAACGGGAGATCAACACGATACCGTCGTTGCGCTTTCCAAAGCTGATATGTGTTCGATTTTTGATTGACAAATAGTTACCTAGCAACAAAATACATAAGGTATTAATTCATCTGATTAAGATCTCGCACATATAAGATTTGGTAAGCGCAACGACGTTACGTCAAACGTCGCTTGCGAATAGGGGCCCAGTTTAACCCTTTGTACGGCATGCCTGTCGTGGCGCTTCCATGCTCAGCCTACGCCTAGGCCTGTAGATAGACTACCCTGTCTTCGGCGGCGCGTCAAACATAACTATCCATAGGCAAGCCGGGGCTAATTTGGCTTACATATTTCCTTTATAACTCTGCTCAAACGTCCAAAAACAGGCAAGCCGGTGGGAATCAGCTTTTATGGACAGGCCGCCACTGCTGTCTTGTTTTGTTCAGAAGCCTACTGTATCTAGTTAAAGAGACATCATCTCTTCTGGCATTTATTGTTTGAATTCATATTTATTTAAGCCTTTATTTTTCCTTAAATATTATTTCATTAAGAAGTTTTCTGTTAATATTGTTGTTTATTTTACTATATTAAGGACCCCTTTCGGGTATAGGCCTCCTCCATATCTTTCCACCTTTCTCGGTCTTTTGCCTTGATTAGCCAATTTTCTCCAGCTGTAGCTGGGTCAAACAGATCACTGTGATACGTTATTTCCTGTAGACATACACAAGAGTTAAGGGCTAAAAAGGTTAATTTTCTTATTTAACCCTTATCCACGTAAAAAGGTCCTCCTTTTATTTACAGAACTATGATAAAATCATTACTTACATGCCCACAAGCTGATAACTATTGCCCACAGGAGAGAAAAATGTACAGTTCGCACGAACACGCTAGTTTTCTCTCCTGTGGGCAATAGTTATCAGCTTGTGGGCATGTAAGTAATGATTTTATCATAGTTCTGTAAATAAAAGGAGGACCTTTTTACGTGGATAAGGGTTAAATAAGAAAATTAACCTTTTTAGCCCTTAACTCTTGTGTATGTCTACAGGAAAGAACGTAACACAGTGATCTGTTTGACCCAGCTATGATATCCCTGGACCATCTTGTTATGGGTTTTCCCGCCTTCCTTTTGCCATTGTTTGAATTACTCAATCGATATTTTTCCTCTACAGAAAAAGAAAACTGCTACTCCGACAATGTGACCAAGAACATAGAGCTAGTGACCATAACGGAGGAAGAGAGAGAGATAGAGTTCAGAGATCTCTGGCAAAGTCGGCGGCACATGCGGTACTTTTGTGAAGACTGCGCTATAGGCTTTGTTATGGAGGAGCCGTATTTGTTGCATATGAAGAGCCATGCGCCGGTGAGTTTTTTTCTTGTGCATTTCAACCATTGACTTATATATCAAGACAGGCCTTCGGGGCCTTACGGGCGCTAAGAATGGTGCTAGTTCAGCGGTGTCACTCACAAATTCGAGCCAATCGTGCAGTCTAACGCAACTAGTTGCGACGCGACCAATCGCGCCCGTGATGCGAACATTGCTGGTATCAGTTTCGACACTTCGGTATCGTGGCGTCCGCGTGTCGGCTTTTGTGTTTGACACGGCGTCGAAAGGTTAATAAAAAAAAATACTTTTTCGCAGGAAGCAGGCGAGTTTATGTGCGAGATATGTCGTTGTCGCGGCAACAATAAGGAGCAAATGTACAAACATAAACTGCGACATTTCCGGCGCTACCGGTGCGCCATCTGCCGGCGTGTGTTTAAAGACAAGGTATAAACTGTAAAAGTGGATATTGTGATCGTCTAAAGGCCCAAGGGACGCAACAATGCGGTAGAATGAAATGGCAATATCACTTGCTCCGTCTAACGCATAAATGCGTCCCCCAGACTGGCCCACACTGGCCCATTGTGTACAGGGGCCTTAAAGACGCGTCTCGAAATCGCGCGGCAAATTATCGAACTCTGACTCGCGCGGCAGCCGCGCGCAATGGATACGGGCTGCCGCGCGAGCCAATTCGATCATTGGCGCGCTCAAACGTGCCGCGCATAGAACCATTTACCAGTACTGTCGGTTTTTGGCCGCCCGGCAAAAGAGTGTTCGCGCGCAGTTGGGACGGATGTGTATGTAGTCTTGCTGAGCTCGTGCAGTATTCTTTTTCCCCTAGATGCACTCATTTAAAGAAATAAACAGTCATCTTGCGGCCTTCATATCTTCTAAAATATCTTTTTTAATACAGTTGCTCAAAAAGTGCTACTTTACGTAGCTGTTTAGCGTGCGGAAAGTTGGTTATCTCGAACTAGTGCTTTTTACTTTTCCATTTTTTTTAAATTTATACTAGTTCCAATTCACGACTACTTATTGATGAGTGTTAATATTAGTTTCCTTTAAACGTCGTAATCAGCATAAAAACCTACCGTTAATGTAAGAATACGAAAAATATTACATATTTCATATTTAATTACTTACCTCTTCATCATTATAACACGTTTATTATTTAATATTCAATATTGAAAATTCCGTTCTTAATAAGTTGACTGAATGGAACGGAATAGCTGCCAAACGCCCATAGATATAATATACTTAAAGACGACGTCTAACCGAGCTGTCACTGTTACCACTTTTGTTTAGTGTACGATTAACAATGTTTTTCTTATTTTTTCGCAACTGTATTAAAAAACGTCGTTCGATACACGTGCGGAAATGTCATTCTTCACTCGTCCCGAGTCTTGCCACTCGCCTGCGGCTCGTGGCAAGATATCTCGTGACTCGTGAAGTAATGACATACCTTCCGCACTAGCATCGAAATGTACTATTAAGACACTGGATGAAAAAATACTTTTTGATACATAATCACTCCAACGATTTTTAAAGTGCTGGCAGGGTCGCCATGTAAGGTGTGGCGTCAATTGACACAGCTGATCAGTTGAAAGTATTAATTCTGATATTTAAGTAATATATAGAGATAAAGAGATCCCTCAAAGCGATAAGTTCGCCTTTGTACTTCCTACTAATTGTATGTTATTTTTAATGTCTTTTTGTACAGTAAAGAGCTTACTACTACTAAAAAAAGTGTGAATGTGCGTGTAACGTACGTATAACGCACACTACAGTACAATACACGATACAATACAAATCCTCTTTATTGCACAACCTCAATAAAACATTTACAAAGAGACAAGAAAAGGCGGTCTTATCGCTAAAGTGCGATCTCTTCGAGACAACCTTTAGGTAGTGGATAAATGATAATATTAATTAAACCATTTAGTGCCACAGACAAAATTTTCAAATGTTGTGAATGAAAATGATTTAATTTCGCAGGAGACAGCGTCGAGTCACGTGATGAGCGAACATGTGCACGAAGCGTTCATCTGTGGAGAGTGCGGCAAGGGATTCAGGTTAGTATTACTTGGATAAATTGCTTTCAATCCGGAGGTCGCGGGTTCAAACCCCGGCTCGTACCAATGAGTTTTTCGGAACTTATGTACGAAATATCATTTGATATTTGCCAGTCGCTTTTCGGTGAAGGAAAACATCGTGAGGAAACCGGACTAATCCCAATAAGGCCTAGTTTCCCCTCTGGGTTGGAAGGTCAGATGGCAGTCGCTTTCGTAAAAATTAGTGCCTACGTCAAATCATGGGATTAGTTGTCAAGCGGACCCCAGGCTCCCATGAGCCAGGAAGAAGAAGATTACTTGGATACATTGGCCAACGCTTTACAGTGGCGGATTTGCCTTAAGGCCCAGTAGGCTCGCTGCCCTCGTAAGCTAAAAGGACGTACTTTCAATGAAAATTGAATACAAACACCGCTTTTTGGCTTAGGAAGGCAGCCCGGGCCTAGGGCGGCAATATATTTAGAAGCGGCAAATTGTGACAAAAAATCCGCTAATGATATAACAAGAAATAACTCAAAATGTAGTCAATATGAGGGCGGCTGAAAGGGGTGGCTACAAGGCCTGGGCCTAGGGCGGCAGACTGCAAATCCGCCACTGACGCTTTACGAAAACTCCGTTTAAAAATATCCCTGGATTTAGAAAACACTAAAATGGCCCACTGATTACCAGTTCGCCGGACGATATCAGCCTGTCAGTTAAACGCGAAATTTGACAGTTCTGAACAACTGACAGGCTGATAGCCTGATATCGTCAGGCCAACTGGTAATCTTTGGGCCCCTTTAGTGTCAAAATTTATGACTGGGTTGTTCAATAAACGGGATAATATCAGAGGAACATGGTTCTTGTTGGAGGCCTATGTCCAGCAGTGGACGTCCTCTGGCTGATATGATGATGATGATGATGGTGGTTCTTGTGTTAAGATCAGGTACACTTGAATATGGGACAAAAAAACACCAAACAGCAGGCTTAAATTTGTTCGAAGCTCGCATACACCTACTGCTAGCGACCAGATTTTTGCAATTCCGGAAAACCTGATCTTGTTTTACGGAATGTCCCCAAATTTTCAAGTATCAATTGTAAGAGTATAAACACCAGAGCACCACTTATAACAACATTTATTAGGGAATCACAAATATGAGAGTATAGATCTGAAATAAATATGCGACGACGCTCTCGCGCAAAACCAATCTAACGGCTCGGCCACGACATCGAGCGACTTGCGACGGCGGGAGCGATAACCATAGGTTGGAGCGAAAGGTCCGATCGCTGTGTCACGCTCCAACCTATGGTAATCGCTCCCGCCGTCGCAAGTCGCTCGATGTCGTGGCCGAGCCGTAAGATGGACGACCACCTCTAGTGATGTGCCCTTGCCGGTTACCGTAGGGATGCCAAACACCGCTGAATGACGATTCCACCATTTACAATATAACAGAGCATAAGAAAATCATAAATTATATCTGTGATATTAACTTTTTCTTTTAGGAGACCAGCCTACCTCAAGAAACATGTGGCGCAACAGCACACAAAAGGGCAACGGCATGAGTGCCCCATATGCGAGCGCGAATTTTTCCACCGAAGCATGTACAACACACACGTTAGGTATGTAATTTTACAAAATTCTCCTACTCATCTCTCATGTGAATGTTGTTTAGATACGACGCTCGAGTATTACGCCTTTGTGCATAGATTATGCCAGTACGGGGCTACATTTTGGGGACATTGATAGACAAGACAGCTCGCAGCTAGAAGAAGAGAGATCAGCTTCTTTTATTGAACTGTCGTGTCACTGGAATTTTATACGAAATACGTTACTTTCTGTAAATGCCAAATTTGCCCGTCAGGCGTGGCTCACTCCGCGATTTCATCGCGTCGCAACAAGTACATCCGTCACACACCAATTTTGGTGGCTAGCCATAGGATGGGCGTGGCGCTGTCGCCACCTAGCGGTCATATCTGTCCTAATCGTAACAGACCCGTTTTGAGTGAATCTTCTGTACTATTATTTATTCTGTGGCCCTGCCGGCCTAGCCAAGGTTACAATCGCTATCGCTTCGACAACGAAAAGCATTATGTCTTTCTATCACTCTTCCATATTAGTGTGACAGTGACAGTTGCGTTTCGATCGCTAAGGAGCGTAAGTAATTGGCATCTTGGCTACGCGGCCAGTATAGATATTACATTTCCCCGTTAAATATTTCTCGCTCAAAAGACACGTGTTTATTAGATTCCGATTCAAAAATCAAATATTGCCCTATAAATACTTATTAGTTATTACTTATAATATTACTGAATCGCAATTAAAAAGGGATTGAGATAGCTGTCAATCCATATTGATTTAGACGTAAGTGTATGGAAATCTGTCATTTCTAATCCCTTTCTGATCGCGGCATGATAATACCTACAGGCGACACAACGAAGAAGTCCGCAACCCAGTCGGCCAGCTCTTCATCTGCGACCTCTGCTCCAAGCACCTCAAGAGCAAGCAAGCATTAAAGCGCCATCTAGCGGTCCACGCAAGAACTCGCAACATTCCGTGCTCGCTCTGCCCTTCCATGTTTCATACGAAGAAGGGATTAAGGCTGCACGAGCTCAATAAGCATTCCGAAGATAAAGAGTAAGTTATATAAAACGATACTTCTGTTTCAAGCATCTCAAGAGCAAGCAAGCATTAAAGCGCCATCTAGCGGTCCACGCAAGAACTCGCAACATTCCGTGCTCGCTCTGCCCTTCCATGTTTCATACGAAGAAGGGATTAAGGCTGCACAAGCTCAATAAGCATTCCCAAGATAAAGAGTAAGTTATATAAAACGATACTTCTGTTTCAAGCATCTCAAGAGCAAGCAAGCATTAAAGCGCCATCTAGCGGTCCACGCAAGAACTCGCAACATTCCGTGCTCGCTCTGCCCTTCCATGTTTCATACGAAGAAGGGATTAAGGCTGCACGAGCTTAATAAGCATTCCGAAGATAAAGAGTAAGTTATATAAAACGACCCTTCTGTTTCAAGCATCTCAAGACCAAGCAAGCTTTACGGCGCCATCTAGCGGTCCACGCAAGAGCAGGGGGTGGGGAGGGGCACTGCCCCCCCCCCCCCAGAAATCTCAAGTAATAAAAAGTGGTTTTGTCATTAATAAATTCTGGCTTCACTGTTACTATAATAAGGGAAAATTTACTATCTAAGGGTTCCCCCACATATGTCGTCGAATAGAATAGAAGATGCTTTATTCAACAGGCAAAATCCGATAGGAAAAAGCTTTGTCTGCGCAATAAGAGCGAAGTCGTCGTTCGGCTCGGCTCGCATCGGCCAGCGCCTGCCGTCGACAGCTTTTTCGCTCTTATTGCGCGGACATAAAGCTTTTTCCTATCGGATTTTGCCGAATGCGCGTCGATATATCTGGGGAGACCCTTAGACGGTTTTATAATTTTCTTAACTGTTAAAAAAGTGAGATGTAAATCTCAAAAGCAATGAAAATATTAAATATATATTAAGAACGGGTCACTCACGTATTTTAAGTCTTAAACGCTCGACATGTTTCACTCCGTACCGAGTAGTGTTATCAGGAGCTTGCGTTTACGGTGACGGACCGGCGCAGATTGCGTGTTGACCGTTTTTCGACTTTAAATTCACGAGTGACCCGTTCTTAATATATTTAATATGTCTGTGTCTCACGGGGTTTTGTTAGCAATGAAAATATTTATATTTTGTCCACAGACGGCGAATGTTACAGCAATGTCCGCAATGCGAGCGCGAGTGTACGACCCCCGCGTTACTGCGACAACATATCAGACGGATGCATACTGACAGAACCAAAAAGTAAGCTTTTTTTTACTTTAACAAATTTTAGCAAGATCACTAAGTCGTGTTACAAATTCGTTGTTTGGTTGTTTGCCTCTCTCTGTAACAACTTTATAACTAAACAAATTATACAATTAATAGCCATAATTAAATTAAACAAATATAATATTTTGTTATCTATTTGTTTAATTTAATTATGGCTATTAATTGTATAATGGCCACAATTCTAATCTAAGGGCCATAATTAAACAAATATAATATTTTGTTATCTAGTACAAAATCAGTTGAAACTCTGAAAGGGACTCGGAAACACCTCTAGAGACTTTTGTTCAGGACTGAAATCTATAACATATCCAAATCTCAAGATATTTAACTAAAACCACATTACTTTAGGTCCGGGGTCCTTTAACGCAGCCATTATTTTTTCGTGAAAATTATACGACTGAATTACAATGTCTAAAAATCCCTCAAATTTCTGTAACAACCATAATTGTGTTTATTTTTTGTGAAAATCCTATCGCTAAGTTTCTATTGTACTTATCTAAAGTAATTTTCACGTCCAGGTACCAATGCGACGACTGCAAACGCTTCTACTGGAGCAAAGGCGAGCTCCGCTCCCACATCGTGTGGTCGCACGCGCCGAGCCGCGGCAAGCGCGCGCTGTTCTGTTGCGGTCGCGAGTTCCGTACACGAAGCAGACTGAAGGACCATATTGCGATACATCATTTGGGTCACGAGAGGGAAAGGATACATAAGTGCGACCAATGTGATAAAGCGTTCGCGGTGAGTTTTTTAATCGACTGTTCTGTTGTGGTCGTGAATTCCGTACACGGAGCCGACTGAAGGACTATATTGCGATACATCATTTGGGTCACGAGAGGGAAAGGATACATAAGTGCGACCAATGTGATAAAGCGTTCGCGGTGAGTTTTTTAATCGACTGTTCTGTTGTGGTCGTGAATTCCGTACACGGAGCCGACTGAAGGACTATATTGCGATACATCATTTAGGTCACGAGAGGGAAAGGATACATAAGTGCGACCAGTGTGACAAGGCGTTCGCGGTGAGTTTTTTATTCGACTGTTCTGCTGTGGTCGCGGATTTCGTACACGGAGCCGACTGAAGGACCATATTGCGATACACCATTTAGGTCACGAGAGGGAAAGGATACATAAGTGCGACCAGTGTGACAAGGCGTTCGCGGTGAGTTTTTTATTCAACTGTTCTGCTGTGGTCGCGAATTCCGTATACGAAGCAGACTTAAAGACCACTTAGTGATACACCATTTGGGTCACGAGAGGGAAAGGATACATAAGTGCGACCAGTGTGATAAGGCGTTCGCGGTGAGTTTTTATTCTTGTTTAAGTGTTTACTGCAAAGGCTAGCACTTTCACATAGTCTGGTCGCACGCGCCGAGCCGCGGCACGCGCGCTGTTCTAAAGACTACATAGCGACACACCATTTAGGTCACGAGAGGGAAAGGATACATAAGTGCGACCAGTGTGACAAGGCGTTCGCGGAGAGTTTTTATTCTTGTCTAAGTGTCTACTGCAAAGGCGAGCGCCTTCACATCGTCTGGTCGCACGTACCGAGCCAAATTCGAGTCCAATGACACTTATTTCTTAGTTAGTCAGATTTTGTTAACATTTGGTAATTTTGAAGAGCTCCTCATTCTGGGCGGAATAAACACAAAATCCCAATGGGACAAAAAAGAATAACGTAATTTTCTATCGAGTTACAAAAATTCCATTTCGGAAATTTAAAGAAAGATTTTTAGGAGATTACGGTGAAATTTCACTAATTCAGAATAGGAAACACCAAATTGTATCGAAATCTGACGAAAAGAAAATGAAAAAAAAAATCTTCACATTCAGCTTCCAACATTTTACCCACATAAACACGGCAAGTTAAATGACAGCCTGTTTAATAACAACTCTTGTTGCAGAACAAGCAAGTCCTAAACCGCCACAAGAAGAGCCACACCGACAACACGTACCCCTGCCCAGACTGCGGGGTCCGCTTCAAATGCGAGGCCTACGTCAAAGTGCACCAGCAACTCAAGCACCTCAACATGACCCGAGCCGAAATAAAGGCTTTAAAACAAGCCAGAAAAGCTTTAAACCCGCCGAAAGGTTTACGACCCCTGTCAGTGGCGCCCAACTTTAATGAACCACTAAAAGGTTTACCTCTTTCAGGGGCGCCCAACAATGAACCTCAGGATTTGAGTGTGACGGAAAAGGAAACAAGTTTTGAGACAGTATTAGTGAAGCAGGAAGTGGACAGTGATAGTGAGATTCGGGTGCCGCTGTTCGATTTAGAAGACTTGAAAAGTAGGGTATGATTCAAACAAGCCAGAAAAGCTTTAAACCCACCGAAAGGTTTACGATCTCAGTCAGGGGAGCCCAACTTTAATGAACTACTCAAAGGTTTGCCTCTTTCAGGGGCGCCCAACATTGAACTTCAATATTTGAGTGTGAGTGAAAAGAAAATTGGTTTTGAGACAGTGTGGTAAATTGGAAATGGACAGTGCCAGTAACATTTGAAGGATTTGAAAAAGGGTGTGATGTGAGTGAAAAAGTATTTATCAAAATACTTGCAGGGATATTAATGTAATAGCCTACATTTGGACAGACGACCTTGTTAAGGTCGCCGGAAGACGCTGGGTGCGGGTAGCTTCCAACCGGCACGTATGGACGTCCAAGGGGGAGGCCTATGTTCAGCAGTGGACGTCTTACGGCTGAGATGATGATGATGAGCCTACATTTATAGTAAAGAGATTGTGTCACAAGAGAGCGAAACGAAATGATATTTACGGCGAGGGCGTTCATCGAATCATGAACAATGAGTAGTGAAGGGATTCTAAAATAATGCTGAAAGTAGCGAGGGATTAAAGTGTAACAGGGTGAATCAACTTTTTCTTGTCACTAGTTGCCATGGTTACGGTCTCCTGGGTCACTCTTAAAATACTAGTTATTTCGTATTTAAATGAACAAAACTTGAAGTTTTTGGTAGTTAGTTTGTAGAACATGGTACAGCAGCTTTTCTATGAAACTATGCTACTATTGTCTCCTGGCTGATGGGACAGAATAACAACAAGAAATAGTTGATCAACCCAATAAAATTGTAATCCAAGAAAATGAAAAACCGTTTTTATAATCAATGATGTTGTAAAAAGTATTTGAGTGTATTATGTAATGATCTAGTCTTCGCTTTGTAATGTGATGTAGAATAAAATTGCATCATTTTACAGGATGTGCAATGTAATACGGTGGGTATATCGTAAGTGAACAATAGTTAAAATTTACAGACTTAATGATTATTTCATTATTATCTTCGTCATTTTCGTTAGCAGAATTATCTGCTTAACCTTTCGAATGACGGAACGCGGATCCACGTTAAATAGTAGGTATTGAATTCTAATTATTAATTAATTAGAATTCAATACTTACTGCGCGGATCCTCATTCAAGAGGTTAATAATTAATCTCTTGAATGACGACCTATTATAGGTACAAAACTAGATTACTTAGCTCTTAAGTTCTAGACAAAATAATGAATTTAGCATCCTTATTATTTCTAGTTCGTTTTTTTTAGCATTAGAAAAAACTTGCAAGAAGGTAAGCGATCTTGACATGTCTTTTAATTGAAAAACGCAAAACGCATTATAAAAATATAAAACTGTTACTTATGAAAGCAGAAGAATATAAATGATCGTATTAGATTCATAATTGTTACATATTTGCCGTAACTTATTTTTAAAATGTGTTTTTCAATTAAAAGACCCATCAAGATTGTTTACCTAATTTCTAATGCTAAAATAAACGAAGTATAGTAGCATAAATAGCGTCAACCTACCTCACAATAACACAGATAGCAAATCGGAATAGAATCGATTTTTTATTAAGTACTTTATTCTTAATTGCGTTCGCTCACCGAAAACACGTTTAAAAAAAGTCTATGTACGGTAGAAGTACTAGTGCTCGACGCTGCACTAGTATTCGACATGGGCACTTTATGTCAAAGTGACAAGGATTAAATTTGAATATAGAAAAATCTTCACCGTTCAAATTTAACCTATATTACTTTGACATAAAGTGCCCATGTCGAATACTAGTGCAGCGTCGAGCACTAGTACTTCTACCTTAAGCATTATCATGTTCGATCTGTTTCCTTTTAATAAAAAGCTTAATAAACACAAACATTTACATAATTATGAATTTTATTAACAACTTCACCACAGTTATGACAATTATATTCAGAATATTAACCTTTTAACCGCCGTAGACTGATATAATAAGACATACAAAATCAGCCTTATTTCGCCGCGGTCTGATAAATAAGACAGAACTTAGTGTAACTTCATACCGCGACACTAGCACGCTCGACGTAAAATTCTATGGCGGTTAAAAGGTTAAAGTTTAACCTTCCGGCTTCTCCCCGTCCCAAGAGACGATCTTACTGTTATACCACACATACTGTCCCCTGACGGAGTCCCCGGCGTCTAGGGCTAGGAACAGCGGGGCTGAGGCGCCTTCGTCAATGGTCAGCGGGCCCTTAAAAACAAAAAAGTTTTGCTGACTACCATTTAAATTTTGTTCCAGTTATACTCTGGCAAACCCACTACATACATTTTGTAGCAGTCACATAAACTACTATTAAAGCACGAGAGAGCCTCAGAGATGATTTAACAATACCGGCCTCGCCAAGCTTACAATCGCTAACGCTTCGACAACGAAAAGCATTATGTCTCTCTATCACTCTTCCATATTAGTGCGACAGTGACAGTTGCGTTTCGACCGCTACGGAGCGTAAGCGATCGGCATCTTGGCTACGCGGCCTGGTTGGTATGGTGCTATTCATAAATGGGGGGTCTGGACATCGGATGATGGTAGCATAACGTAGGAGAAAACGGGGTCATTCGAAGCATGTTTTAATGAAATCAAATTTGTTTTAACCTAATTTAATTAGTTTTAAGTACCTATGTTGTGTGCCAGAGCAGGGCGTCATGGACTGACTTTATTTAAGATTTACACCTGTTTGATTTTATGTACATGATTATACAATGAATAAATGAAATGAAAAAAAAAAGATTTTAGGGGCGGGGGGAGGTCAAACTCGCCAAATGATGATGACGTAATTTATGGACTAATATAGACAGCCCCTATACTCACTTTGTGAGATGACATGTCTGTAGCCACGTAGCCGGGGTGCACGGCGTTCACCTTTATATCTGTCAACAAGAATCAAATCAAAATAAAGCATTAAAAATTTTTTTTTCGGCAAAAAATTTTTTTTATCATTTTTAAAGTTGCGTTTCTCGGCAACTATTTTTTTCTTTCAGCAATCATCTGATTCTTCTGATCTTTTGGTCCTATTAGGACAGGATCGACAATATAAATTGCCATGTAAAGTTAGTGTGGTCCGACCCGATCTGCATTATCTGCAATTGCTTATTAATCGATTGAAAATTGCAACTAAACTATTTATAGGCAACAAAGGGGTTGAACAAAAATCATCGTCCTATATTCAGGGCAAAGATTGCCAGGTTTCCTATGTAATAATAGACCTATATTTCTAGATTTATAAGATCTAGGTACCGCCAGTAGTTCCTACATCTAGTGATTTAGCTATGACAACAAATTCAGTTACCTATGAATGAGTGACTTACTTCAGTAGAATCTGTGCTAAGATAGATATAAGTAAAAAACCGAAAAATGGGACCTTCTTAACCCCCCTCCCCCCGGCATAGGGGCTACGACCGGGGATTTTTAATAAGTTCACCTCCTAACTAGTCCAAACAAAGTTACGGAGTCAAAAATCGTGTTCCTAGCATTTCCCTCTACAATTTTTTTTGAGCATTCGTTGCCTGATCTAATTTCCGCATGTTTTCGTAAAATCCCTCACAACAGGCAACACCGACGCGCACCTATCATGCGCCAAACCGCGATCGATATCGCCGACAAAACAAACGAACGTCAAACCGAGAACACAATTCCAAATTTAAAATTACTAGAACCGTTTATAGTTCTGAATTTGAAAATGACGGCCATTATGGATGACGATAAGTTTACGGATGAATTGTTAAGAATGATGGACGCGGAGTCACATTTTGAGATGGATGAACTGTCGGAGTCAGATTCTATGTTTGGTTGTGAGGTAGGTTTAATTTGTATTGGAGTCAGTAGAACTCGCTAAATAGGCGAATGTATACAAGTTTTCATTGCGAAAGCTGCACTTTGTGCCCTGTGCAGCTCCAGTATGCATGTTTTTAATACTTCGTTCGTTTAGCGAGTTTTGCATTTGATTGCAGGATCCACTTTGTATGAACTTGCGTACATTGCATTTGGTACAAAAATCATATCTCGACTATCTCGTAGTATACCTACTACGAGTACTACGGCGTAGCGTAGCGTATAGTAATTTGTATTTCCGGTTTTGTAGCAGCGACTCGTAGTAAAAGTGGGATTTAAAATTCATCTCACGTGCGACTTTCGAGTTGACGCATAAACATAACTTTATATTTATTCAGCAGAGCTCCGAAGATGAACAAGACAACGACAACGATCCAACCGACGGCGAAGAAGTCTCCGAGTCCCTGTCCAAGAGAAACTCTGACTTCAAGTGGACCTCCGACAGATTCGAACCCAACGTCGTCCCTTTCAATGAGACCCCCTTCGAAACCGACCCAATACTCATGTTCCAAGAGACAAGGGAAATAGACTACTTCCTACACTACTTTGATCCAGACATTATGCTTCAAATCGTCCAAAGCATCAACCAAACTTACAGAGAATATATCGATGACCAGGAATCCAGCTCGCATTTGAAGAAATGGAACGATTTAACAGTGCCGGAATTCTATATATTCCTCACTTTGTGTATGCTGATGACGCGGAATAAAAGAACTAGGCTGGATGAACATTGGTCGACAGATCATCTCTTGTACTCTCCGATATTTGGTACGCTGATGAACCGCATGAGATTCTCAACATTGCTGTATTTACTGCGCAAACCAACGATGTCCACAGATGTTAACATCATAGATATCTTAATACATCATGCTAGAGCCAAATTCAAAACAGTCGTCACAAGTCCGTCTAAGAATCTATCTGTAAACGAAACTATTGTACCTTTCAAAGGGGTTATGACTCGCCATGACATGAAGAAGACAGGCATAAAACTTTTCATGCTTAGAGACTTGAAAACTAATATAATACATGACTTTACGCTTTATTTCGGTGGAGAGAAAACAGATCAATTTATAATGAATGGATTGAGGGCAACTGAAACGGTGATCGCCAGTTTGTTGAAGGATTATTACAATACTTATAGACACTTGTATGTTGATGAGCGATATACAAGTCCAAGGCTATTCAAATATCTGTATGAGAATGGTATTTACGCTTGCGGAAAGACAACTCAGAAAAAAGCAGGAATGCCCCATTTCATAAAGAACTTGAAACAGTACGAAGTCTCCGTTGGATACTGCCCTCCGCTAACCGCCATTCAATGGCATAGTCACAGACACTACACATACATCTTAACCACCGTCCATAACGATGGAATGCTCCCTTTGAAGAAGAGAGACAAAACGACAGGGAACTTCATAAACAAACCAAAAGCATCCATAGACTATTCAAAGATCATGAACATGAATTTTGCCGATAACTCCGAATTCATGATGTCGACGCACCGGAGTCTATGCCCACTTCACTGGCATAAGAAACTCTTGTTCCACGTCGTGGACATGCATTCGTTGAATGCTTTTAACTGCTGGAGAATGACTAAAGATCCGTATAACAGGACGTCCTACGCTACGTTCCAACTGCGACTTATAAGACAGCTGATCGAAACGTATAACAGCAGTACTATAAGCATAGATCGGCCAGTGAAAAGAAACATTAATAACTCTGTGAACACTTTGCCTGCAGCGGCAGCGCAGCATATGCCGACCAAAGCGGATAAATACCAAAGATGCAAGGTCTGTTCGAAACAAAAGAAACGAAGAGATACTAAACTAATGTGCGCAATATGCCAAGTATATCTATGTGCTTGCCCGTGCTTTCAAATATTCCATCAGGGCTCAACAGCGGAGACAGAGGCATTTTCGTAAGGTTATTACGTTTATTGTGTAGTCTCTCTCGCACTTACTTGTTTTAGAAAGAGATAGATGTGCTTTGTAAATTTAACTAGGCATTCTCTACTGCTTAACTCAGACAACGGTGTGGTTAAAGGTTTGGCTGCGAGCGACTGATTTGTGTTATGCTAAATACGTAAAATTTTAACACTTAAGCTAGATTTAGTCCTAAACTAAGGTAGTAACTTCTACCAGAGTACTAGGAAAGAGAAGAGTCATGGAATGTAAGGGAGCCCATACATTCTACGACTCTTCTCTTTCCGCGCAAACTCTAGAAAAACTACCTTGCCACCTATTGGAGATAAGTGGCTTTAATATATCAGCTTATAAGTGCGGGTCGACTTCATTTTAAAATTAGCGACGCTGATAATTTTGGTCTGCAAAATTTTCCTGCGTCGCCAATTTTATTGTCCTTCAAGGTCAACGTGGAAAAGACCGTCTATAAGCTCATTCGTCGCTTCTGCCTCTTGCGTTTGTACACGTACTCTACTTACAGAAGGTCAATAGAGCACAAGGAGCGAAACTTTCCTTTCTGACTGAGGGAAGAACGTATACAAATACGAGTTTTTGCCCTACGATGTTTCCTCACCAAAAAAATGATATGTCGGTCTTACCCACATTTACCTTATGTGACATAATTTACATAACGGGCTAGGCTGGGAGCGGTAGGCGTAATTTAAAGCGGTCTTCACATTGGATGCGGATCAACACGCCACTCCGGTGTGTGAGGGACATCGCTATACGTGAATAGCGCTGTCTCGCTCACACAACTGAGCGGCGTGCGATGCATCAGTGTGATAACCGCGTAACGATATTATATGGAACAGATTGAGACTGACTTGGATGTAGAATGAGAAATGGTGACGGTTTCAGCCCCTTTCGTTCTCATATATCTCATTAAACCAGCGGTCGGCAACAAGCGGCCCGCGGGCCACATGCGGCCCGCGAGCCTCCCTGGCTATTTTGTATGTAATATTGATAAACAGCAATGTCTGATAAAGTCATAAATATTAACAAAGTGTGGCCCGCGTCAACTTCGGTAACTACTAACTATTTGGCCCTTGGCTATGGCTGCTAAAAGGTTGCCGACCGCTGCATTAAACGAATAATTGCAATTAGTCATAAAACTCATATTTATAGTTGTTAAATTGTTCAGTAAGTATCAAGTGAAAGTTTTACTTTTTCAAGTTTGTTAATAGGAATTTGTTATGTTTGTTATTTATTGTTAAAATTTCATAATGAGAAAGTAGAAACTTCTTAGATGTTATGTTTAAATTTTGTTATTTATTGAAGAATGTTTGGTACCTAGTTGCATAGTGACAAATACTTTACAATATTAGTTGAAAATTGGTTTATAATGTGATATAACTATTGCTTGGTAATTTTGAAATTTTTTAATGGAATGAGAGCTGTCAAATCAGGAGTTTATTTAAGTCAGATGAAGATTGATGATGAAGAAGTTTATTTTGTTTAAAAGCTGATTTACACAAGGTGTTAAGTAGTGTCCGACCGAAACATGTTTTTTTGCCGAAACCGAAACCGAAACCGAATGTTCGGCTTTGGCTCTAGTTTCGGCCGAAACCGAAACCGAAACCGAAACTTTTGTAGACTTGTTAAAGTCGTTGAAAAAATTACATAAAACCCCTTTTATACACATATTATAGGGCTGTCAACACCCAATATCCTTGAAATTGATGTTACTTAAGCAGTTTTTTAAGAAAGTTACTAGAGTTAGACCAAGATAATTCTGCAACGATTTTGATAACACACACAGTGCAAGTGTTATTTTAAACGTCAAAACTTCTATGAAATTATGATGTATAAATAACATTTGCAATAGTTGCACTGCGTATGCTATCAAAATCATTGCAGAATTTTCTTGGTCTAACTCTATTCATTCACCAGTCAAGTTAACATGTAGATACAGGGTCAACCAAAAAACCAACCAAAAACGCGAGCGCGAAATTTTTTGTTGACAATATCGCAAGGCCGGGTACCAATCTTCACCTGGGCCTAAAAGTCCGAAGTGCCCCATTGAGGCGAACTTTCATGCGAAGTCAAAGCCGTGCTTCAGGCTTCAGGATAAGTAGTTGAGCACAGACTCCAACCAATGTCCATTGTATTAAAAAGCGAGACCGCAGGCCGAGCATGGCGCGGCGAGGCCAAAGGCTAAGCTGAAGTAGAGGACATGGGGAACACAAACCAATAGTAAATTGAGGTAAAACCACTGATTCACTCGGAAACAATTAGACAGTGTGTGCGTTGTAGGCATAGATATAAACTATGGATGAGCGCATGCATATGAATTGCCCGTTGCGATCTTCATGTCAGCAAAAAAGCGCCATCTGTTACACACTGCGTACAACTACGTGAGCTCGACTCTCGCGATAACTTTGTACGGGCGTACAAGGCTTGTTAAGTTTATTCGCGGTTTATATCAGAAGAGCGTCGATTAAGTTTATGGTTAATCAAAATTATTTGTTGTATTTGTTGGCGTTGTTTGATATCCGTGTCGTCGACACTGACGCTCCTTCTTACCTCTCAAGACCCGTGACATCTGTACTAAAATCAGCTGAAGACGAAAAACAGAGAAAATATTCCACGGCCTGTGAAATGCGACATGCAACTTTCACACCACTTGTAACATCTGTTGACAGCGTCTATGCACCCCAAATGTCCTCCGTTATAAAACATATGGCAGAAACCATATCTCAACGTTGGAACCGATCTCTAAGTACTGTACTGGGCTGGCTGAGATGCAGGATCAGTAACGCCGTTATACGTGCCACCACCATGTGCATCCGAGGCACACGCCACCGGTTTAAGTCCCCCGCCTGGTGGCTTGGGTTCGACGACGGTGCCGCCCTTCCACACATCGACTGAAACCCCTTTTCTACCCTACCTACATATGTCTTAACCTAACCCTTTGCCTATGTATTACTTATGATTCTCGTAATAAATGCTTTAGTTAACATATTTATTGTATTAAAATGGGCGAACTTATCCTTATAAGTTTCCGTTCTTCTACGTTATTTCGTGATGTCATTATCGTCTCAGGTGGCAATGCAATATTTTAAACATTCGCGCAGCGCGGTGTGCCGCCCTGTGTAAGCCGGCTCTGTCAAGGTCGACAAGTTGGCCGAGCTACTAGCTACAGCAGTACAGTTCGATAAGTACCTCCCGAGCTTTCGCGAGTAAAATGCGGCGAACAACTATTTCTGTTAGTTTCTTGCTTGCAAAACAGGTAGAGTAAAAAAGAAGGAAACAGCAATACAAACTAACTATTTTGGCTCAGTGATCCAAAGAGAATCTTGGCCTCCGAAACGAGAGCGTGCCACCTGTCCACAAATATGATGCAAAAATATAAGTAGGTAATGGAAAGTATTAAATACAGCGATGTGAATTAATCGGTGTTTGAAAATGCGCGCTTTGTTTCTAGCGCTCACCTGTTAATTTTTTTTGAGTTTTACCTACAGTTAATTAAAAACTTTAACCTGACAAGAATTAATATACTAGGTACCTAAGTCAACGAATAAAACAATAACAAATACTTGATCTTGTTATTTCGAATGTTTTTAATAATTATGTAAAAGAAACGGGAACAAACTCTGTAAGACAGACAATAGGTACTTTAATTTCGGTAATTATATCCGGTAGGTAATCAACTAATCATATTTAAGTAAATTTACCTATACAAATCACGCAGTATGCATTTCTACTTCATAATAACTTCCAAAGAGAAATGACGTCCTTACAAGGTTAATGCATTAGCGCTATGACGTACGAGCGAACATTAGTTGCTCGTGAGAATGAAATAAAATTATCGTTTAAAATTGGTTTTAAGCAATAAATAAACCTAATTGGAAATTACTTACCGATGATATGAGATCCCATTTTTTTTCTTATACTTCCTATAATGGTTTTTGCACCCTTTTACAACGCAATAAGGCATTTTTGTGTTATGCTGCGTGACAACTTTCTACTGCGCAATTCGCCACACGACTGAGCGCCGGGGTGTGATAAATGCAAATATCACACCCATGTAGCGGCCCCCTTTTTAGTGCTCGTTAGCCGCGTCCTTACGAAGTAATATATATGTCCATGGTTGTAGGTATTGGGAGCCACTAATGTACAACCAAATAATGCTCAACCCAAGAATGTACAGCCCAATAATAGGCGTCCATGGTGGACGCGTATTATTGGGCTGTACATTCCTGGGTTGAGCATTCTCGGGCCGCGCAATATTGGTCCGGGGCGATAATACGAAGCCACTCTTTTCACAGGGCAATAATGTACGACCCCATAATTCGCGTCCAATAATTTGAGTCCCTTGGCTTTCAATTATTGGGCTGCGCATTATTGGTACAGGTCGAGAAAGCCCGACCCAATAATGTACGACCCAATAATAGGAAGCCAAAAACCAGAGAGATTCTTTTTTTTAAGGGAGCTGTCAAAATTAGTAGGGACGTTCTGACATTAGCTCTTGACAATTTAAAAATAATCGGTTTTTTCTAGTGCCATCTTTCAGTGACATTGACAGTATTGTATTGACACTTGTTGGTTTACAAATACAATAAAATGAATTCTAATAAAAGAAACAGTAGACTCAGTAGAGGTACGAGGTACTGAAAAAATATTAATTAATGGAGAAGCCAAAGTTGGAGGTAAGTGCCGCAATTCAACAACTTAAGCTAAAAAAATCTTCGTGTCCGCATGGTATTCCCTCGTGCGTATGGACTGTACAGCATGGTGCTGGCGGAGCCGCTATGGCACATATTTAACCTCTGTCTCGAGCTAGAAGTATTCCCAGAAATTTGGAAAATTACTTGAGTGATGACCAGTATTGAAAGGTGGATCAGGAGATAAGGCAAGAGGGTTTCGACTTTCGACCGACACAAAGTTTGTACCCCACACTTAATTTTTTTAGACTGCATGAGAGACAGACAGCAGTAAGTATGTAGATTATGAAGGGCACAGATTGAAACCAGCAGTGACATGGCAGTTTGTTCAAAAGAATATCTTGGTTATATTTGACAACCAGTCTGGCCTAGTGGGTGCCTAGCCTAGTGACCCTGCCGGTGAAGCTGATGGTTCTGGGTTCAAATCCTGGTTAGGGAATTTATTTGTTTGATGAGCAGAGCTCGGATAGGGTGAGCTATTTGCCTTATATATGACATAAGACATGTCAAATTATAAGGCAAATAGCTCACCCTATCCGAGCTCTGTTGATGAGACAGATATTTGTATATTGAATAATTATATTGTTGTCTGGGTGCCCACAACACAAGCCTTCTTGAGCTTACCGTGGGACTTGGTCAATTTGTGTAAAAATGTCCCAATATATTTATTTATATTGAGATTGACTGAGAAAACAAGGTGTATGCTACAAGGTGGAGGTTTCTGCAAAACATATTGGTGAGTCCATTAAGACAGCTGTTTATCAGAAAAACTGAGACTGGGTCACTGATCAATGGGTCAAACACCATCAAAAACTACTACTTAAGAGCAAAAAAGTTGTGTTTATGGGGTGGCCCCAGCTCCTCCATGACACCTAGCAGTGTCTTCAGGTCGCTAACTGCCTCCTTCAATGTGCACGGAGTCCCTAGGTATTGGTTCCTGTATACTTCTACCTTCTATCTACAGTGTAGGAGAATATGCTTTACTGTTTCTTCTTCTTCCATGCACACTCTGCACATGGGGCTGTCTGTTTTACCCATATTATGTAGGTGTTTGATTAGTGCAGCGGTCGGCAACAAGCAGCCCGCGAACCTCTCACTTGCACCCCGCGTGCCTCCTAGGCTATTTTGTATGTAATATTGACAAACAACAATGTCTGATAAAGTCATAAATATTAACAAAGTGCGGCCCGCATCAACTTCGGTAACTACTATTTGGTCCTTGGCTGCTAAAAGGTTGCCGACCGCTGGATTAGTCTGTTATGACCTGTGATTAATCCTACTATTTTGCGTAGTTGGTGTGAAATGAAATGAAATGAATGAAATGAAATGAAATAAAAAATTTATTGATAACAATTTGTTACATGTCTTTTTTTCCATATAAGTACTAGTATTGGTCTAGTATTCTATGTGCATATGCCTGTAAACATAATCCAAATTATATAAATAAAATTAATCGTTAAAATTTGCAATATATCGAAATTATTATTAACAATGAGAATGTAATTTATATCGGTACTATACAAATGTCACGCCTGTATTAATTATTAAATTACTAGTGGAATATTAAAAAACTCACTGTAATCGTAAAACGTGTCTGGGTGTTTTTAGTAATATTTTGGTGTAAGCTTGTAGTTTTGTTCTTTGGTCTGCCTACAGGTGTTCATTTTAGTCCAGTACTTATTGTGACACTCTTGGCAGCAGTCCGTCACAAATGAACTACGAGCGGTCGGGTTGAGCTGGAGCGAGGCCAGAGTGGTCGCTGAAGATAGGAAGGCGTGGCGCGAGCTTGTGAAGGCCCTTTGCACCTCTGGGGTGCCTTAGGACAACAACAACTTATTGTGAAGCTGGTTTCTGAACCTTTCCTGGCCAGTTCATCCGCTGCATCGTTTCCTCTTGATCCACTATGCCCCTTTATCCATTATACTGTTACTTTGTTGCCTTCTTTGCTCACTTCAGTGAGGCCTCGATGTCATTCAAGTATGAGTTCCGATGTAAGTTTGTAGCTACCTAGTGCTTGCAGTACTGATTTACTGTCTGACAGTATTAGTATATTTTCTTGTTTTACTTCTCGTCTTTTTATCGCTTTGCAAGCTTCCATTATTCCTACACATTCAGCTTGGAATCCCGTATTGTGTTCCCAGTGTAACCCAGGGGTTTTGAGATGTATATGTTCAGGTCCTCCGAGAAGACACCACATCCGGTCCCTTCATTTGTTTTTGAGCCATCTGTGGATATTCTTAAATTTGTTTGGTATAGTCCTTGTACAAAAAGAAACATAAAACATGAAAGAACACACATCATTAGTACAAAGGCGAACTTATCATGTAATTCATGTATGCGGCACCGCGATATAATACATTCGGTAAAGACACACTGAAAGAAAACGAACTTAAAGATGTTCTTCTGTTCTGCAGGAAAACAAGAAGATTCGAGGAGAATGGTGTGGCACTTAATGCCGCCGGGACAGTAACCTAGCTGCAGCTCCAACTCTAGGGAATTGGGCTGAATGAACGCAACACGTGATCGACAGCCCACCTGCTTCCTGCCGAGCGTCCCTACACTACATCTACATGGATTCGCTTATTCTGCTCTACAAAACTTCTGTAAGTAGAGAATGCACAAGTGCAAGAGTTGAAGGATTGAAAGAGCTTGTCGTCTTACCTGACAGTCTTCCACACATTTACCTTAATTAATTTAAATGATTTTAATAATTATAGTCCTTTTTAGGGTTCCGTACCTCAAAAGGAAAAAACGGAACCCTTATAGGATCACTCATGCGTCTGTCTGTCAGTCTGTCTGTCTGTCTGTCTGTCTGTCTGTCCGTCTGTCACAGCCGATTTTCTCCGGAACTACTGGACCAATCAAGTTGAAATTTGGTACACATATGTAAGTTTGTGACCCAAATATGGACATGTAACGTAAACAAATTAATTTTAAACATGGGGGCCACTTTTGGGGGGTAAATGAAAAAATTAAAAAAAAAATTTTCAAATTATATCATGTTACATATCAAATTAAAGAGCTTATTGTAAGGATCTCAAATATATTTTTTTTATAATTTTCGAATAAACAGTTTAGAAGTTATTCAAGAAAATAGGCAAAAAATGACCATTCCCCCCCCCCCCCCTTTATCTCCGAAACTACTAAGTCTAAAATTTTGAAAAAAATACATAAAATAGGTCTATAGCTATAGATGACAGGAAAACCTATTATAAATGTACAGTCAAGCGTGAGTCGGACTTAATTACAGTTTTAGATCCGACCCCTACGGATTTTTTAAAGAGATTTCAATCACATATTTAATTACACAAACGGGTCTACCGCGATATAATTTCATTGTTTTTACCTTTAATTCCGACGTTTCAGCTGAGTTGCACTAGCTGTGGTCACGGAAAGACTGACGTCCCAACAAACCCACAAACGCCAACCAAACGCGCGTCCAAACGCGGTAGACCCGTTTGTGTAATTAAATATATGTACAAAACGCGAGAGTTTAAAGTGTTACATTTCACTCACGTTTCACATAAAAAATACATTGTTAACAGTGCCGGATTAACCAATAAGCAAAACAAGCACGTGCTTAGGGCACCACGTTCAGGGGGGAGCACCAAAATGCCAGGATTCGGGCCTGGTTCGGCCTAAAAGTAAAATTGCGTTTTTTATATCGAAACATTTTCGCGCTCGCTTCGCTCGCCTTTTCAATAACTTTCTAAGGTATGACAAAGGTGACATTCGGGTGACGACTGCAGCAACATTACTCTGTTGCAAAGTACTGTCAACTTAGTTAAGTTAAATATAGACCTGTTTAAAACAGCCAACGAAGTATTCCTAAGAAATACTAGGAACACTAACAGGCTGGTCATAAATAAAATGCAAAGAACTGCCACTTTTAAGAAAAATTGTTATGCTATGTGTGTCAATATATTTAATAAGTTACCCAACAACATAAGAGAATTGCCCAATAGTAAATTTAAAAGAGCACTTTTTCAATGGCTGCTGTCTTCGACATTTTATTCTATTAATGAATACCTTGTAAATCAACAATCTAGTTTTTAAATTATGTTAATTGAAGTGGTTTTGTTTGAGATAGATACATGATATATTATTATTTCATAATTGACAGTGTATTTTTATTTCTATTGTTGTTGATAATTAATTTGTATTAAACTAGTTTAAGTAGGTTAAGTTAGGTATATATTACACTAAAATTTGCATGCTGCATAGTCAGTTAAGAAAGATGGGACTTAAAAATGTATAATTTTACAGAAACAACTTGTATATAACCTTTTTTATCGCAAATAAAATGATAAAAAATGATTAAAACTTCCGTGATAAAATGATGTGACTGATTTCCATACTAAAAGTAAAAATGTACAACTGTCTATCATATTGCGTTTTTATATCGAAAAATTTTCGCGCTCGCTTCGCTCGCGTTTCAATCACTTTCTTAGATATGATAAAGGTGACATTCGGGTGGCGACTGCAGCAGTATTAGGTAATCTGTTGCAACATTACTGCAACGGCACTGTCAATTTTCGTGATAAAATGATGTGACTGATTTCCATTCTCAGCTGTAATGCGGCATTGAACTTCTCTCAATTTACCAAAAAAAATCAATGTAATCTTGATGACCCTAGGGAGAGGGGGCACCATGGTCTAGAAATGCTTAAAGCATCAAAATATCTTAATCCGGCACTGATTGTTAAAAATTGTGTAATATACGGAACCCTTGGAACGCGAGCCCGACTCGCACTTGGCCGGTTTTTTTTTCAGATTACCTCAATTACAGTATACTACAATACAATTCAAATACTCTTTATTGCACACCTCATTACAGAAAACAATACAAATAATACAGGAAGAAGAGATTAAACAACAGGCGGTCTTATCGCTAAAAAGCGATCTCTTCCAGACAACCTTACTACTTTTGAGGTTAGAACAACCCACGAAAACATTTAATGTAAAGTGTTGTCAAGACTAGTTGCATAAAGCTTTTACACTAAAAAAGTTATGAGATCCCGTAGTAGGTACCAAGACTTTTACTCTGTCATTCCTAACTTTATAAGCTCTAACAGTATAAAGCCAACATCTTGGTCAAACAGTACGGCTTGGCCGTTTCGTTGGTGTCATACTCATATGGACAATCCCGTAATGACACTTTCAGAATTTGAAAGACCTTTGTTGCTACTTTGTACAACAAGTCCACTGAGGGAGTGTTTGTAAAAACGACATATCAGTTTATATAAACTACGATAATACAAGGTCATATAAGCAGGCATAATTTTAAAACATTTAACATTTAGGTTTTCAGAAAAGTTACGTACCTATTTCTAGCGACATCTATGTATGTAGGGCCTATATAAAATAAGCCAGGAAAGTTATGAAAGTGAATTAAAGTTCATGTTGCACTGATAAAATCATTTTAAACAAATATTCTAAATATAATTATTCTCAAATTTCAGGAGCTGATACAAGCAGCCAGAATGAGTCTCTGCTGAGTCGCCGGCGCCGGACGTGCGTCGCGCGCCTCGGGCGACTGACGTCTTCGTGTGAGTCGCCAATTGCAGGGGAAGATACGAATAGTTAGGTATAAAAGCTACTTTAGTCAACCTCGCCTCAGTACTGTTTGTATTGACTGAAATACAAGTAGCATATATGAGACGTTCGGACGTATCCGTGACAATACGAAGGTAAAGGAAATTGCACTACATTTTTAGAACCTATTCACCTGTCAGTAAGATATTGAAAAGGAAAGTTCATGAGTTTTATTATTTTCTTTCCTCCAACAGCTTCACATGGAGCAAATGTAAACCTTTTATGTTAATAATATCAGTAATGTCAAGGTACAACGCTCTTTAGAGCATATTGCCATTCCTTTTACTCGAGTGGCCTGTGGGTTAACTATACGAAGCGAGCCTACGATGCATTAAAAGTGCAGTATAACAATGCATTCAGAATGCTGTTGGGCTTACCTCGTAGATGTAGTGCATCTGGCATGTTTTGCGAAGCTAGAAGTTTTCTGGCAATCATGCGCAAGAAAATAGTATCTCTGCTAGGTCGAGTTAGAAGCAGTCCCAAACATACATGTTCGAAAAGTAGAACTCCCTTAGTAGGCCAAGCAATAAGAAGTTATAGAGGGAAATGCTAGGAACACAATTTTTGACTACGTAACTTTGTTTGGACTAGTTAGGAGGTGAACATATCAAAAGTCCCCGGCTGTAGCCCCGGTACTGGGGGGTAGACTAGTTATAGTCCAAACAAAGTTACGGAGTCAAAAACTGTGTTCCTAGCATTTCCCTCTACAACGTTTTTTGAGCATTCATTTCCTGACCTATAGATCGTGTTTCAATTTATCGCCTCTCGTTGGCAATTAAGGTGGTTCGCTTTCCATACAAAAAAAAAACAATTACATAAGTACCTAATAGTGTGTAATTACTTAAAATATAACGCAATTGTTTTTTGTATGGAAAGCGAATCACCTTAACTATTCGCACAACGTTTTGTAGTTGCAGTAAGTACTTACATATGGCCGGTTAAATTTTCGAAATAGGTATGTATTTACGTACAGTGCTAATTGCCGCACATAGAATAATTAAAGTTTGATCAATCGGAATATGTTCCTAAGTCACTTATTACATTTCGAATTATAAGTCTGTATTTTACAGCTTTAGATGTGCATGACTGCATATGCACATCTAAAGCTGAAAAATGCTTTCATGAAATTATGGCTAAATTATGTTAATAGGGACAAATGTATCATTTTCAACCAAATGGGTTCTTATTATCTGTTGTCAATAAGGCGCTATTTCCATAAAGCTTCAATTTGAAATCAGCCTCGTCGACAACCGACAATGTTAACCTTTTGGTTGAAAACGTCACAAATTATGGCGATAGAGAATACAATGTTCTGTTGCCAGAGTGCAGCACTAGTAAAACCCGTAAACGAGTGAATTGCAAAAAAGTGTAGGTAACACAATGGAATATTCACAAAAATATGAAAGAATGTAACACAAAATGAAGAAAATGTATGTGTTTTTTTTGTGTTACGTCACACAAAGGACGCCAAAATCGACGCCGCAATATTTTTCACGACGTGTAGAATAAAAGTGGCGTCGAATTCAGGAATCCGCAAATACTATGGTAGCCGATAGCCAAGTAATTTATCAATAGAACAATGTTAAAACAGTAGTAGAAACGGTGAGCTTTGCAAACTTTTAGTAGATTGGTTTGGTTTTGGTAGATTTCTCGGTTTGGCATGCTTGATGCTCTTCACATCACCACAGACGGAGGTCGACAGTTCGAATCTGTCTCGTTCAACCAATTGATGGAGGCACATGCACGCATACGAAGTATACGAACCACATATTACACTACCATCCTGGAGCTAATTGGATTATTTGCATCTACTATTATAGTATATACCTATGCCTTATTTTTACGCCTAAGACCCTAAGCTTTTAACAAAAACCATTATTTCTTTTATACCTACGGGCGGTTTAGCTCCCGTACCTACCTCTATTATACCTAGCCACGTGCTAAAGCAACAATGTCCTTTAAATCCGTATCCCGTATCGTGATAGTATTAAGATTCAACTCGTCTACATCGAGGTGGTCGATCGTCCTAAATACATTACCAAAACATGTTAACTCGTATGAGCCGTTACATAGATTTGAACCTTAATACTATCATGATAATTATTGATTAATATTTTTAAATAATTTGTTAAGCATATTTACACTTGCAAATATACACTTGCAGCATTCTAATATTATGGTATGGTAAACATATAACATGTTATATATTCGCGAGGCCCCCGCCCGCCGCGCCCGCCCCGCCCCCGCCCCGCAGTAACAGTTATCTGTTTCCCTCGGGGGCAAAGTTGTTGTTCAATCGCTCGTGCTAATATTGATACCCGAGCAAGCGAAAGATTCCAAAATTGAACCGATAGCGTAGCGAGTGGTTAAAAAAATGGAATCTTGAGCGTTGCGAGGGTTTCAAAGCGCGAGGGTTAAACAAAATTTGCTCCCGAGTGAAACACAAAATGTTTCACCACACCGACCCGAAGCAAATATTAAATGTAAAATATCAAACAAAATCAAATCCAAATTAATGTTACCTATTAAATATTTATCATCCAAAATCATCATAAAAGTCAGTTCTACCAGCGAACATAAGAAAACAACTCAAAATTTGCATTTGATTACTTTGCCTCACATGTGAATAAAATGCAACTTTGCTATCAGTTTTTGAAGTGCTAAGAAAGCCTTTCCGAGTAGGTGTGGTGAAAAATATAATGTTCTAGTGCTGAAACGTATCACTATCACTGTTTAGTTAGAACAACATGAACCTCATAGAACCCTCTTTCAAGTGCTATTGAAAGAGGCGGCTATACAGGGCCTGGGGCCTAGGGCGGCGAATAGTTATTTACGATACAAGTGCGGAAAAGAGGAAATTCGAACGAGTGGCGATAAATTAAAACACGACCGAAGGGAGTGTTTTAAATCCACACGATTTGCAAATTACCTATTCGCACGTGTATCGTACAACGTTTTACAGTACATGGCCCTTTAAGCTTTTGACATACGCACGAAAAGTGCTATTTTACGCACTAGTGCGGGAAAATAGGACCATAATTATATACTTTAAATGATATTTTTATTATTAATTTGTATAAATGAATGTCATTAGTCATTGCCTACATTAAATGTACTTAATCTATGCTTCCATAAATATATTTACTATCATTATCAATATATTACAAGACGTTGCACATATGTCGTTGTTTCACTTATATGCACACCAATATAGCCTAATATAACTGGAAAGCCTGGCAGGCTAATCTTTTAACACGTTGGCTGCCATGAACATTGAACATCACCGTTGGGATCACGTAATCTTCTCTGTGTGCCCATGAGCATCACCAGTAGAATCGAAAGCTCGTTACCTCTTTATTGACCTCAGTAATAAATGTATAGTCAGATGCTGGGATCACTAAATTTGTAAGGGGCGTGGGAGATACACTTTAGGTGAAGGATGGTGGGCAGCCAATGTGTTTAGTACTTCGTTTATTTTTGGTAGGCTTAATTTTGCTGCCCTTTTTAGGGTACTTACCGTAGGGAACTACTACGTTAAAAAAAACCTATGCTAAAATAAAAGGTAAAAAAACCTATTTCTATCTAAAGAGTTTGTATAGGTGTAACTGGGTCACAGCTGAATTCTTATAATGCAAACCGAAGGGCTATATGCAAGAGTACTCGTATGGAATAACAAACACCTTACGACAAAGACCATAATAACTGTCTACCAAACTTGTGTCTTTAGAGAATACTCTTGTAGGGGGCCGAAACCTGGACGTCGTAAGCTAATCAGGAACGAAGACTTAATTAACACCTTCCACGTGCGCTGCCTTCGGAGTAGGTAGGTATGGTATACTAAACATAACATGGAAAGACAGGGTTACTGGTTACCAACGAAAGTGCGCTGGAGTTTGCTAAGCTTCCTAGTATCACCGCGCTTATAATCTGAGACCGCGCTACTCAAACAGAGACGTTTGCGGCGGCTAGGGCATGTTTAACGAATGGACAGTGCTATTAGGCAAGTGCAACGTAAGACGTCATTACTCCGCTTTAAAGACTGCGTAAAGCGTAATATGATTGCGTTTAACAATAAAGCACTGCAACTCATGGAAAGACCTAGCAACACACCGCGTTGAGTGGAAGAACACCTTTTAAGAGGTCGCGTAACCAATGTTAGGTCCTGGTTTCAAGACTTGGCCCGAAAACGAGCAATAAGACATATATGTGCGATGAGGGTCGCCTTAATGCGAACCAGGTATGTTGCGGATGCAGATTTTTTATGACATCCGCGGATGCGGATATTTAAAGCCTCACATCCGCGGATGCGGATGCGGATGTCAAGATTTGGTACTCAAAAAACGTCAAATGTTACATATTTAGTATTTTTTATTTAAAAAAAAACGAACCGTTTAGTATTTGAACAAGAATATAGGTGACGTTCCACGGCAAAAGGTACCTTATGGCGGCTGGCGCTTACGTCGCATGGCGCCGCAATAATATTGGAGCGGCGTTAATAATAGCGTAAGCGCCAACCGCCATAAGGTACCTTTACCTGTGGGACGTCACATAGGTGTGTTTTATTTAATAAACAATAACTTGGCCGGTTTTTCGGGATCTAGACGATTTCGTTATATATAATGACGAAATTACCTAAAGGCCCCAGTACACAGTGAAGGATGGGCCATGCCACACCCTGGCCATTGTGTACAGGGGGCTATGCTATGGTATGCAATGGCGGACGACTGCCGTCAGTTGTATCAGCCGTGGTGAGCAATCGGGGAGTTGTCGGTTTTTTGGCACACTTCAAAGGAATCGTGGCGTACCGTGGCCTGTGGTGTTCACACAGTCGCCATTGTTTGTTTAGTTTCTTGAATTTTTGACCGCTTGATTCAATGTTAATAGCACAAAATGTCATCATTGTGGAGCAATGAAGAGACTTATCAGTTTATTATAGATTTATATGAATCAGAGCCTGCAATTTTTTTTTTTGATGCACCATTGTGTGAACACCTACGTGATATAGGCCTACTGTTGCGCATTGCAAAGCATGGCTTGGCATGGACCATCCTTGACCACTGTGTACTGGAGCCTTTACACTTACGCCAGCGGTGCCGTCTCTAATACCCCTAGTAGCATTTTCGTTGGGGCCCACGGTGCCAACGGTAGGGAAAACGTTGGGATGAGGTTCGTTCCGTAGCCAACATTAATTTTGTATTGGCCCACCATCGCATTTACCAACATTCGCTGTGGCACAGATGCCCAGCAATGGGCCTTTGTGTATTTTGGTAACGTTGGCTAAACAACGATAATATTCGTTGGCCCAATGATGACATATATCGCATTTACCAACATTGGCAGTGGCAGTGATGCCCAACAATGGGCCTTTGTGTATTTTGCTACCGTTCGCTAAACAACGATAACATTCGTTGGCCCAATGGTGACGAATACCGCATTTACCAACATTGGCTGTGGCACTGATGCCCAACAATGGGCCTTTGTTTATTTTGGTAACGTTGGCTAATCAACGATATCATCCGATGGCCCAATGACGACAAATATCGCATTTACCGACATTGGCTGTAGCATTGATGCCCAACAACGGGCCTTTGTTTATTTTGGTTACGTTGGCTAATCAACGACATCATCCGATGGCCCAATGACGACAAATATCGCATTTACCAACATTGGCTGCAGCATTGATGCCCAAAAATGGGCCTTTGTGTGTTTTGGTAACGTTGGCTAATCAACGATATCATCCGATGGCCCAACGATGACAAATATCGCATTTACCAACATTGGCTGTGGCACTGATGCCCAACAATGGGCCTTTGTTTATTTTGGTAACGTTGGCTAATCAACAATATCATACGATGGCCCAATGACGACAAATATCGCATTTACCAACATTGGCAGTAGCATTGATGCCCAACAAAGGGCCTTTGTGTATTTTGCTACCGTTCGCTAAACAACGATAACATTCGTTGGCCCAATGGTGACGAATACCGCATTTACCAACATTGGCTGTGGCACGGATGCCCAACAATGGGCCTTTGTGTATTTTGGTAACGTTGGCTAGTTAACGATATCATCCGATGGCCCAATGATGACAAATATCGCATTTACCAACATTGGCTGTGGCACTGACGCCTAACAATGGGCCTTTGTGTATTTTGGTACCGGTGGCTAAACAACGATAACATTCGTTGGCCCAGTGAGCACAAATATCGCATTTACCAACATTGGCTGTGGTACTGATGCCCAACAATGGGCCTGTGTGTATTTTGGTATCGGTGGCTAAACAACGATAATATTCTTTGGCCCAATGATGACATATATCGCATTTACCAACATTGGCAGTGGCACTGAAGCCCAACAATGGGCCTTTGTGTATTTTAGTAACGTTGGCTAACCAACGATATCATTCGATGGCCCAGTGAGGCCAAATGTCGCATTTATAACTATAGCCGGTCAAGCAAGTTTGTCACTAGAAAAGGTCGCGAAATTCAAATTTTCTATGGGACGACAACCCTTCACGCCTACATTTTTTAAATTTGTCGCTCTTTTCTAATGACGGAAATGGCTTGACAGAGTGTAACACCATAAACAAATAAATAAATATCACACGAGCATTTTAACAGAGGCCAGGGGCTGCGTGACGTCATCAAAATAGCTACCAGTTGAGTTTGCTTGTGGCGTCACTAGATGGCGTTACTGTCTCCAAACATCGAAGTTATAGTTATTTTCTCGATTATTCCGGATATAATCATAATATTTTTTACAAGTAACTTATAAATCTAATAGCTACAACTATAAAATTTATACATAAATTTAAAAATTTGTATTTTACCAACATTTTCTCAATTGTAAGAATCCTCCACAAGGCCCAACGTTAAAGTTACAATGTTGGCCCTTTGTGGGACAAGCTGTGTTGGGCCTTCAACCTGGTGCACGACTACCTACCGACCTACCTGACTTGCCGTTGGGTAATTGTTGAATTTGCAAACAAGCACAACGAAAAAATTGCCCTTTTTTAATTTTTTGCAGTTGGCCCTACAGCAAGCCATACGGCCAAATGTAACAATTAACCAACCATCAAACAAATGTGTATAGGCCCAACCACGGCCCAACCAAAACCACCACCGTTGAATAATTGTATGATTTATTTAAATAGGCCCAACGAAAAAAATTACTCTAATGGCCCTCTGTTGGGAATCTTCGGGAGAGCCTTTGTCGAGGGCCCTCCAGCAAATCGTACGGCCAAATATAACAATTAACCAACCATCAAACAAATGTGTATTGGCCCAACCACGGCCCAACCAAAACCACCACCGTTGAATAATTGTATGATTTATTTAAATAGGCCCAACGAAAAAATTACTCTTATGGCCCTCTGTTGGGAATCTTCGGGAGGGCCTTTGTCGAGGGCCCTCCAGCAAATCGTACGTAAACAAAGGCCCAACAAAATCCCTACAAGAAAATGCTATTAGGGACGTTCCTGTTAGGTACCTACTTATTGGTCGACATCCGCATCATGCGGATGCTCCGCATCGATTTTATGCGAATGCGGATGTTGAAGATAATGCGGATGTTCCGCGGATGCGGATGCGAATATTCGCAACATCCCTGGTGCGGACCCTCGTATTACTTGACAGAAATGTGGACGATTATGCCGTTCAAAAATTGTGTCATATATATATATAGCCACGAGCGGTCCTGTCGCTAGATCACAGATGCTGCTTAATTATTTTAATCATCTGTAAATATATAAAAGGCCTGATGATGATGCTTTACGCGGCCATTGCCAAGATGAGGGGGGCGAAGTGCACCTGCCGTGTTAATGCGTCGTTTAATTGTACATAAGCCCGAAGTACGGTAAAACCTAGGATTTACCGGAAAACCCCAAGTTTTACCGATGCTGATCGGTAAAAGCCCGAAATGTCAATCAATAATACCGGTAAATCAAAGAAAAATCCGGTAAATTGAGGGCCGCAAGAACCGTTACGGGTTTGTATTTGTAACGTCATAGAAGCGTCGGTTCCGCCAGCATCGTTGTTTAATCTCTCTCCTCACACAAAACTAGTGTCCGACCGAAGGTTGGAGTCTGTGCTCAACTACTTATCCTGAAGCCTGAAGCACGGCTTTGACTCCACATGAAAGTTCCCCTCACGGGCAGTGGCGGATTTGCAGTCTTTGCCGCCCTAGGCCCCAAGCCCCGTAGCCGCCCCCCTTTCTCAGCATCAGCACCCATCAATCCCAGCATATTGACTACATTTAGGTCAGGCAGCAAATAGGTATAGAGGGAAATGCTTGGGACACATTTTTAACTTCGTAACTTTGTTTGGACTCGTAGGCCCTTGAGCGTAGGCGGTTGGGGGTTTGATGGTCCCATTTTTCGGTTTTTCGCTTATATCTCAGAAACTATGCGTCCTTGTCACATGATCATTATACAAAATGAAAGCTGATTAAATTTGCTACAAGTTTGATACAGTCGAGTTTTTAGACCGGTAAGTAAGTATACCTAGCTTGTGTAGTTTTTGAGATATTCGGTCTTGAACGTCTGTAATTTTGCATTACATTTCCTACAATAATATTCACGGTGCTTACGAGGAAAGGAACCCGAAAGATTTTAACTGTTTATTGGGTAGTTTTAGTTATTAGTAGTAGTAGTAGTAGTAAACTCTTTATTCTACAAAAAGACATATTAAAAATAACATACAATTAGCAAGAAGTACAAAGGCGAACTTATCCCTTTGAGGGATCTCTTCCAGTTAACCTTTGAGTAGATGAGAGGAGAGAGTGAAAAGAGGGTGACAAATGCAGCAAAATGTAGCTAGCAAGACTCCACATTCTAGCCAGAATGCTCCGCTGACGAGGGCCGAAAAACCGACTAAAAACGGGGAACAAGGCGCGAAGGCGTGAACAATCTTCGCGCCGCGATTCGCGCACAAGTGTGGAGAGCCCGCTGTAGATAAATGACAGTTAAACTCGATCAGCTGATGCTTTTCAGCCATTTTGGCGCGAACTAAACTGCGAAATCACCAAGATATCGAAAAACTTGACTGAGTAAAACTTGGAGCAAATTTAATCAGCTTCGATTTTATATAATGATCATGCCGTTAGAACGCATAGTTTCCGAGATATAAATGAAAAAAATCGAAAAACGGAATCTCAAACTCCTCCCTTCCCCCGGCCTTAGGGCTACTGCCGGGGACTTTTGATATGTTCACCTCCTAACTAGTTCAATCAAAGTTACGAAGTCAAAAATTGTATTCCAAGCATTTCTCTCTATGCCTTTTTTTATGAATTCGTTGCCTGGCCTAATTTTGAATTAGGTATTTCTTGTTATCATCAGCGAATTTTTTGTCAGAATTTGCCGCCCCTAATATTTCGCCGCCCTAGGCCCGGGCCTACTGTGCCTTATGGGAAATCCGCCACTGCTCACGGGGGCACTTCAGACTTTTAGGCCCAGGTGAAGATCGATACCCAGCCTTGCGATATTGTCAACAAAAAATTTGGGGCTCGCTGCGCTCGCGTTTTTGGCTGTTTTGGTTGACCCTGTATCTACATGTTAGCTTGACTGGTGAATGAATAGAGTTAGACCAAGAAAATTCTGCAATGATTTTGATAGCATTATAAGCAGTGCAGTGCAACTAGTGCAAATGTTATTTATACGTCATAATTTCATAGAAGTTTTGACGTTTAATAATAGTCAGGTGGCCGGCTGCATGAAACAAACCTCATCAAAAAATAGAATATACCTACCCTGTAGATAGGGTTGCCAGATGGTCGGGATTTGGCGGGATTCTCCCGATTTTTGGCATGTGTTCCCGATTCCCGACAAGGTGTAAACTGTCCCGAAAAACAGCTTCACGTTATAAAACAATAATTTCATGTTCCAACCTGCCCTCGAGCGAGCGAGCTGACGTAGTGCCAATAATGTGAAATATCATTGTTTTTAATACAATTACTTTAGTGTGAATGTATTTTTTTTCCCGGCTTAAGTCCCAAAATCCCGAAAAATGAATATTGTTTCTATTGAATATATCTAAGCATATAACAAAACGCAATGCATGACAGTGACAGCTAATGTCACTTGATACATAATTGTAATATTGCTATCTCTTCCTTTTTCCTAATGGCCGTCCTGCCGAATACTGTAGTTGTGCGCGATTTAATTGTATTGATTAATATTAAGCAAATCCTGACATGCAAACAGTGTATTTATTATTGAAATAAACGCCCTGCATTTGTACAACATAAAGTGCGGTTTATTTCCAACAAATTCCTTCAGACCAGCCCAAGTGTGCAGTCACCAATCTCCACGCCGATGCTGCGCTGGTCCACCGCGACCCTTTTCAATAGGTTCTGCGCCCAGATTAGAACCTTGGTGTCAAGTGGAGGACAGGATTATCGCGCCCACTACTCTCTATCCTACTTTGAAGAATGACTGACGAAAATGCTTTGCCAGCGGAGGACGGAGCCGGCGCGGCCAACGTGGCGCCGCCTCCCGCTGTTTCGGCTGTCCCCACGACGGGCTCGGCATCTTTTGTGCACCATATGGAGAAGCTACAAGGACAAGCAAACTTCCATTCTTGGAAATTCGCGATCAAAATGGCATTGATTTTGGAAGGTTTATGGGACTGTGTGACCGGTGTAGTGACGGACGCTGCACGCGACCAAAGGGCGCTGGCGCGCATTGCACTTAGTCTGCACCCATCTCTATATCAATATGTTACCAGCTGCACGAGTGCCAAGCATGCGTGGGATAATCTGAGAAATATATTTGAAGACAGAGGGCTTTATCGTCGAATTGTTTTGCTACGTGAACTACACAAGGCCAGCTACGCCGATCACGCCGGTATGAACGCGTATATCGATCATACTATGAAATTAGTACAACAACTGGCGGATATCGGAAAAACAACTGAAGATAGTGAAGTGGCAGAACTGCTTTTAAGCGGGTTACCTCAAGAGTTTGACTCGCTTGTTTCAAACATGTCTACAGCCTGCCTAACATCGACTATATCTAGTGAGTTTGTACGAGCCAGGCTGATGCAGGAAGAGTCTAGGAAGCTAGCGACATGTTCATCTGAGACTGCTTTTGTTTCCAAAGTACAGTTCAAAGCAAAGAAGAACTTTAAGTGTACTTATTGTCACAAGCGCACAAAACACATAGATGTAAAATACCACTTTATTAAAGACTTGGTAGAGACAAATTTTATCATTATAAAATATTTAAATACAGAAAAAATGTTCGCAGATGTCCTTACCAAGCCTCTAAGCAAATGTAAGCATGTTGAATTTATGCATGAACTCCACGTCAGAAATAAGTATCCATAAGGTATAGTTTTAAGTGTATCTGTACCTAATATTAATATTAAGGGAAATTTTTTTGTTATGTGCTTAAGGGGAAGTATTGAATATATCTAAGCATATAACAAAACGCAATGCATGACAGTGACAGCTAATGTCACTTGATACATAATTGTAATATTGCTATCTCTTCCTTTTTCCTAATGGCCGTCCTGCCGAATACTGTAGTTGTGCGCGATTTAATTGTATTGATTAATATTAAGCAAATCCTGACATGCAAACAGTGTATTTATTATTGAAATAAACGCCCTGCATTTGTACAACATAAAGTGCGGTTTATTTCCAACAAATTCCTTCAGACCAGCCCAAGTGTGCAGTCACCAATCTCCACGCCGATGCTGCGCTGGTCCACCGCGACCCTTTTCAATAGTTTCCCGATAATAGCGCCTTTCGATCTGGCAACCCTACCTGTAGAGGTACCTGACATTTAGTAGCTTCCAACGCACTTGGTCGGCCTAGGCTTAACCTGGCAGATTTTGTACAAATGGCAAAAACGTTGGACAAAAATTCATCAAAAAAAACCTCATCGAAAAATAGAATGAAACTTGTATGGTAGGATACCTGACCTTGAGGACAGTAAAAAAAAAGTGGTCGGCCTCACCTTAGCCTGGCAGTTTTTGCAGTCCGACCAGATTTATTGGGTCACGTGAGAGCTACAATTTACCTCATCGAAAAATAGAATGAAACAAACGGATTATAATAGCTAAAATAAGCCTGTTGACGTATGTCTTGGTCGGCCTCACCTTAACCTGGCAGTTTTTGCAGTCCGACCAAATTTATTAAAAAATCATCAAAAATTTTTTATCGAAAAATCGTATGAAACTTGTATGGTACGATAGCTGCCTTTGAGGACAGTAAAAAAAAAGTGGTCGGCCAAATCCTGTGTTGGCAGGTTCCTGTGTCCGACCAATTTTGTGGTACCACGTGAGAGCTACAATTTACCTCATCGAAAAATAGAATGAAACAAACGGATTATAATAGCTAAAATAAACCTGTTGACGTATGGCTTGTTACGGATGGCTTTCACAAATTCAATGTGGCGGTGTGCGGCAGAATCCACTTGCATCAAATTTGATGCCACACATTGTGACTGGACATTAAGAGATGAAATGTATAAGATAAAATGGTTTGAAGGGCACATAACGCCTTTGCGAGTCGAAGAAATAACAAGATGATTATGATTAACAGTAATTATTAACAATAAAAGGGTTATTTCCACTAGTTCCCACCTTTTACCACTGGTAACTACTGAGAAAAAAAAATCCTAGTAGTTACCACCAACTCGGTTTGGTGGTACCTACTGGGAATTTTTATTCCCAGTAGTTACCACTGGTAAAAGGTGGGAATTTTTTTTTCTACTAACCGAGCTTCGAAGGAGAAATGCTACAGTTGATGGAAAAAAGGCTGATTTGATACAAAGATAATCACTTAATATATGTGAGGTTATCTTGTGTATTTTACCATTTATTAAAATTTTGGAAGGCTCACGTGCAGTTTTTCCTGTTATATTACAAGTGTTCGATTGAAAACTAAGCTTTGGTGTATACCTAGATCACCTGCATGTACAAGAAGGCGTTTCATATACGCCCGCCCATCAGATAGGTACACAAAGTCATGATGCGTATGGAATACAGCATGTGTAGCCAAGCCATTATGCCCTAAATTATGTACTACTTCGTTAAAACTTAGCTTACCTGTGTATTTACTCTTTCCAAAATATTTATCTTCCTTAAATTGCAGCCTACACAAACGGTCTTTGTCATTTGCCTTAGTTTTTGGTACTCAAAGCTTTTTCTCACCGATTTATGCATATCGGGTCCTTGGGAAAAAAGGGAGATCCTATAGGTATATTTCCACAATTTGTCGCACACTATTGCAGTATTGTGGAGAAAAAAAAACATACAACCGCATTGATAACCTCTTCCTTTGGGATTTGGAAGTCGGTTAAAAAAGGAGAATGTTTACAATTTATTGGAAACAATGTATGTGATTTGACAGTGACAGCAACTCCACTATGGAGGCGCCACCTGGCGTGATAAAATGTCAGTTATGCCTCCTCATTCTATCTGTAGTGGAAAAGTAGGATATACGATTCAAAACTTGTCAAAAATCGATGAAAACCTTTTTATTTTTGACATCTGTGAGACATCATCTCAACGTAAGTGTTACTCTGAAACCACGTCGGTAGTTAGAAAACGTTATTTAGATATTAAGTAGATAGATTTATGAATAAAATTTGAACTGAATGTTTTCTTTTTTTTTAAAGCCCTCTAAGACCTCCATGGACTCATTTACTTATGACTTTTTTCAGTTAGCATTATTAAGTTAAGTTCAAGCTGCGAAGAAACCATATTTTCAATAAAGAAATTATTATTCTTTATAAATGTGGTCGGACTGCAAAAACTGCCCGGCTAAGGTGAGGCCGACTAAGCCATAAGTCAACAGGCTTATTAAGCTATTATAATCCGTTTGTTTCATTCTATTTTTCGATGAGGTAAATTGTAGCTCTTACGTGGTACCACAAAATTGGTCGGACACATTAACCTGCCAACACAGGATTTGGCCGACCACTTTTTTTTTTACTGTCCTAAAAGGCAGCTATCGTACTATACAAGTCTGCAGCGGATTTGATAGCCCACGCAGTGAAAGTGTTATTTTAAACGTCAAACTTCTATGAAATTATGACGTTTAAATGACACTTGCACTGCGTGGGCTATCAAATCCGCTGCAGACTTTTTTTGGTCCGACTCTATGAATTTTACACGCTTTGGAATGAAAATTGTCGAGTTACGAATTTTTTTCAAAAAAATGTATGTTGCAGAAACAAGAAATCATTATTAAGTACCTACTCAAGAAACGCAAAACAAACCGTAATATTCTCGCAGATGGTTATACTACGAATTATTTGTGATTTTTTGGCATATTACATATATCCGTCACGGGTGCAGCTTTTAAAAAAAAAACATTAATTGTTTCTATGGAAAAAGCACGAAAACCAAAGTCAACTGTTGTGAGATATTTTGATTTTTTGTACCGGCTAAATACATTTTGTTTGAAAAAAAATCATAACTAGTATTTTCGACTCAAATCGTCTGAAACTTACAACTTAGCATAAACATACTGGGCAAGACCCATTTCAGTCAAAAAAAATCTTAATATATATTATGTTGACTTTGGTTTTTGTGCTTTTCCCATAGAAACAATTAATGATTTTAAAAAAAGCCGCACCCGTGACGGATATAATAATATGTAGTATGCCAAAAAATCACAAATAATTCGTAGTATAACCACCTGCGAAGATATTACGGTTTGTTTTGTTTCTTGACTAAGTAATAATGATTTTTTGTTCCTGCTCCATACATTTTTTTGAAGTGAAAACTTCTTTAGCGGCGCTGAGCACTTTTTGAGGTGGGGAAAAAATGATAAACTCGATACAGCGTAATAGCGGAAGCAGTTATAAAGTTGACCCAAAAATTTTTTATTAAGCTATGAGCTTCATCACATATGTTCCTTGAGTAATTCTAAGCATTTCAAGCCTGGGAGCCAATAAGAAATGTGTGTCTACTCGGATTTGTAATGGATTCAAACTTTCAACCCCTTTTTAACCCTGTTAGGGGATGAATTTTACAAAACGCTGAAATTACTTTTCCTGTCTTTTAATAATATCCCCAAATACAAAGATTCAAGTCCCGCGTTCGAAAATTTTTTTGATATCCATACAAACTTTCAACTCCTTTTTCACCACCTTAGGGGATGAATTTTCAAAAACGCTGAAATTAGTTTTCTTGTATTTTAATAATATATCGTTTTACGAAGTTTCAAATTCCTAGCTTAAAATAAAACTTGAACCCCATACAAACTTTCATCCCCTTTTTAACCCCCTTAGGGGTTGAATTTCTCAAAATCGCTTCTTATCTCTTGTACACTTTATAAATGTAATCTAGTGTGCAAATTTCAACTTTCTATCTTTTGTAGTTTCGGCTCCGCGTAGCAAAAATCTCCAACCAAATTTTTCACCTTTTTACGTTTTTCTTGTAAAATTACTATGAAATTGAAAAAACAAATATCAGCAATGAATTCTACGTCTTTGGTTTATACGAAAATGATACCAAACTTGCCCTAGTACCCACCAGGATCAGAGTAGATTTTTTTTAAAGATGACGGATGGCGGCCGTCTTTGTACCCCACCCTCCCCCCCACTTCACGCTAGAAATGCTTAGAATTACTCAAATATCAGATGTGATGAAGCTCATAGCTTAATAAAATTTTTTTGGGTCATGTATGGCAGCGTTACATAACTGACTCCAGTATAACACATAACGCGTAACGACGACGACGACGGCTGACGTCATGTGTCACGCACAATGTTATTCACCAAAGAACTTTAGTCATAACCAGGGGCCCGTTTCTCAAAAGCTTGTAACTTGTAATACAAGCGGATGTCACTTTTTGACAGCTTTTGTTAGAAAGGGACGTCCACTTGTATTACAAGTTACAAGCTTTCGAGAAACGGGCCCCAGGTCATAACGTATCATAATCAGGTGAATTATTTAAAACTGGAACTTTTATATTATTTAAGCAATAAAGCTCAATGTTCTAATCTTGTACGGGCTGAAATACGAGAATCTCAGTTACATTCTAACTTTAGGTATTCAAATATAATTCAATAAAGCTGCATCTTGATAAAATCGCTAATAAAAGTGAAAACTCAGAATATCATGACCAAATATATTTAGATGCGAGGTCTGCAAGGTAACTTTACAATTTCTATTCGAATTTTAAACAATTAACGCTACAAATTTAAGCTCACTAGCCAGCAATTTCGGAACTAAAGTTTTTCAATAGTAAGGAGGATGGGTCAATTATACATAGGTAGTGCTGCAGACATTTTGGACTAGTCATTGAGTTTTCACTTCTGTCGGCACTCCAGGGGGCCTATTTTTGAAATTCGATCGTTCGATCGTTCGGAAATCTGTGGAAAACGGCGAAATTCTAATTTTTGAAATACTAGCGATAGAAATTGGGAATCGAGTGGTATTGACCACTCGTTTTCAATTCTATTAGTAGAATTTAAATGCCTAGTAGTAGAGATATTATTGAACGAAATTTAATACACGAAATCGAGTAGTCGAATTTAAAAAATCGGCCCCCAGGAGTGCACCCCGATTTTTTTTTTAATTCGTAACTCTCATTCCACAACTTTCATACCTAATCGTCTAAAATTCATAGGTTACTATAACAATGCCTAGCAAAACCGATTTCAATCAAGAAAACATAAAAATAACTTCGGTTTCTATGTCAATGACAGCCTAATTTCAGCCCACAGTGCCCACAGTGTGGCGTCAGTCCTCACAAATTGGTATTCAACCGTCCGCACCTCATTTTATCGGTAATATCGGTCAATATCGGCGGTTGAATTCGGCGAACCAAGTTGGTGTTTGCATCCGCACCTCCTGATTCGATTGGGCAATTTAATCAGATTGGCGAAAAATTTACTAGTCAGGATCTGGTCAGGATACGCCTTTAGCCCCCATTCCCACGGGCGCTTTTACAACGCGCGTTAAAAAAGCGTTTGAATGACACCAATAGATACATGTGTATTTATTCACACGACAGCGGTGGCGCTAAATAAATGACCGTAGTTATGCAGAAAACGACCAACTCAATTTTTTTATCAATGCAGAAAGAGACCAAAGCTACTGAGTTAGGGTGTAAGTCACTTTGACAAATATAAAAAGTTGGTCGCTTTCTACAGAACTACGGTCTTTTATCACGCGTTGTTAGATTTTCGACTTACCTAAGCCTTGGTCATTAAATCGAATTTAGAGTGCGGACAGATTCAAGCGCTTTTTAACGCGCGTTGAAAAAGCTGTCGTGCGAATGGGGGCTTAGAGTCCGTCGTTGCGACCGGCTGTAACGACCGATTTGTAAAAATGCATCGTTAAGTCCGCTCCACACTCGTGCGCGAATCGCGGCGCGAAGCCGAGTCTGGAGTCGATTTCGCATATCAGCAAACTAGACTCCACACTCGCGTTCGCGGCTTCGCCCGCGATTCACGCGCATAGTCTGGAGGGCGCTTTACATTAGGTCCGTGTTCTATGTATAAGCCCCTTTAGCAATCACCGCTACCTGATTGGCTACTAGGCTAATCAAATTCAAATTTTTCAGTTATGACATTTATAATGGGACCAACTTCGTAATCACTTAAGCTTTTTTGGCCGTTTCATACATTTTGATCGAGTGGATGTCGACGTTTTCTATGGGAAGGCCAATATTTTTTTTGGGATTTCGGGGTTGGTCCGATAGAAAAAGTTGTTCAGTATGACCCAGTATGACGGGCGTAAGCCATAATGCTATGTTGGGGGCTGCAATAGTGTCCTGGCTGCTCCTTCGTCGGATGCTATTGCAGCTTGTACGAAAGGCTTTAGTAGGTATATAGAATAAGTTAGTTGTAAGAATGTATAAATTTGTAGTTTTTTATGGAGCGACATGTTCACCTCAGTGACAAGCTCTAAAAATAAATAGAAAAAAAAAGTATGACGGGCGGCTATACTAATCTGTAGACACATATTATTAATCTGTAGCCCGCTCCACACTCGTGCGCGAATCGCGGCGCGAAGCCGCGAACGCGAGTCTGGAGTCGATTTCGCATATCAGCGAACTAGACTCCACACTCGCGTTCGCGGCTTCGCCCGCGATTCACGCGCATAGTCTGGAGGGCGCTTGTGAGCTAGTTCAGCTAATATTTCACGTGCATCTGTTATTTGTGCACGCTTTTTGGAAATAATTATATCTCTGGCGTCAACAATCGGAATCTTTTTTTTGAGTTGAGGGATTGCGATGTTGAGGCTTGATTTTTGATCTGAAAGAAATTCAATCAAGATTAATTTTATCATGAGCAATCCAAGCTATAGTCCGTTTTTTTAGCATTAGAAAGAACTTCGCAGAAGTAAGCTTCTGGTTCCAAATCCGGCACTTTCAGCGGTAATAATTTGAAGTAAATTATATGTATTGACCATGCTACATTAGATAATTCAATAATTATTAACAATTAAAGAGCCCGATAAAGACTGCACGCTTGCTTCTGTGGAGTTCTTTCTAATGCTAAAAAAACGAACTATATTCAATAGCAATACACAACAGTATAAGCAAGTTGCCTTTTATTTTAATTCCGTCGTATTTGTATGATATCCTTTAAACTCTTGTCAATTAAAGGCATATCCAGATTAGTCAATTTTTCGCCAATCTGATTCAATTGCCCGATCGAATCAGGAGGTGCGGACGCAAATACCAATTTGGCTCACCGAATTCAACCACCGATAATGACCGATATTACCGATAAAATGAGGTGCGGACGCAAGAATACCAATTTGTGAGGTTAGTATTTTCGTTCTGGGGCATTTATTCAATTTCATCATCATCATCGTCATCTCAGCCATAAGACGTCCACTGCTGAACATAGGCCTCCCCCTTTTTTGGGGGGTGAATGCCATAATCGCCACGCTTGGCAGGCGGGTTGGCGATCGCAGTCGAGTACACCGAATTTGAGGGACGCTGCTGCCTGTCCACCGGTGGTCTTGGACGTGGTTTAAGGACATACCCGTTTATTCAATTAAGAGGGCTCTAATATCACCATAAATCTAAAATTGGAGATTGACGCCAATTTCATTACTGATCAAATCGACCGATTCGATCAGTCCCGAAGGAATAAGGAAGTCTTCGTTAAATAATACAAAAAGAGAGTGTGTAACTCAGAAACTTAGGTCAGATCCAACGATCTACTTCTGTTAAAAACTATTAATAAGAATTCTCTGTAAAGGCTTCGTCACACAGGCGCGTTTTCCGGGCGGCGCGTGAGCGGGACGCGCCGCGTAACTAAAGCCCCTCATTCACACTCCTACCTTGTCGTCCGCCTCGCAGGACTACGGTGTAAGATATAGCTCACACACCATCCTACTTTGTAGTCCGCCTCACAGGACTACGGAGCAAGAAATAGCTTACACACGGTACTAAGGGCCTACCGCGAACCACGTTGGACGTGCTAGGCAGCACCCCTGCCCTGTCACACTTACGTACGAATTTACACGCGCGACGGAGGGGCAACACGTCGAACGTGGTTCGCGGTAGGCCCTCTGTTTTGCCGTCCATCACCAGTACTATGGCATCCTACTTGAGTTTGTAGGACGGCTCGTAGTCCGCAACCCCCATACACGATCCTACCCAACGAGGCGGATTACGAGGCGAACTACAAGGTAGAGTGTGAATGGGGGGCTTAACAGACTATCGCACCGCACCGTGACCTTGGAGTGTCGCACCCATAAGTGAGAGCGAGAAACGTATATCTCTTTTCTTTGTTAGTAGAAAAAGGCGGCAAATTGGAAAAATGTAGGCGCGAAGGGATATCGTCCCATAGAAAATTTTAATTTCACGCCTTTTTTTACTGACAAGATTTGCTTGACCACCTATAGCTACTTTACATATAAAACGCTCACGCCCCGCTCGCGCGCCACCCGTAAAACGCGCCTGTGTGACGAAGACTTAATTATAGTTCGTCAAACATATGTATCTCTGGTCAAACCAATTTGACAGTCAGTAAGCCCCCATTCGCACGACAGCTTTTTCAACGCGCGTTAAAAAAGCGCTTGAATCTGGGTGCACTCTAAATTCGACTTAACGACCAAAGCTTAAAGTCTAAAATCCAACAACACTGAATAAAAGCGTCACCGTTGTCGTGTGAATACATAAATGGTTATCCATTTGTGTCATTCAAACGCTTTTTTTAACGCGCGTTGAAAAAGCTGTCGTGCGAACGGGGCCTAAGAACCAGGAAAACTATACTCATTTAAAGTAGCTAACACACTATCGCACCGCACCGCGACCCTGGTGCGTCGCACTCATGAATGAGAGCGAGAAACAGATATCTTTTTCTCGCCCTCACTTACCGGTGCGAAGGGTCGCGGTGCGTGCAAATTGCAGGCACCTTTCTCTGTCATTCTATTCTAATTATAGCTGGTTTTGCAAATCTTATCAATAAAAAAAGGCGCGAAATTCAAATTTTCTATGGGAAGAGATCCCTACGCGCCTAAATTTTTCAAATTTGCCGCCTTTTTCTACTGACCAGATCTGCTTGACCAAGTATACATTTCATGGATCGAACAATTGTTTCCGTCTGGAAAGCCCCCTCCACACTCGTGCGCGAATTGCGGCGCGAAGCCACGAACGCAAGTGTGGCGTCGATGTTCGCAGACAGCGAAATCGACTCCACACTCGCGTTCGCGGCTTCGCCCGCGATTCACGCGCATAGTCTGGAGCGGGCTGAAGAAAAATATATCTCTTTCTCGCTCTTACTTATGGGCGCGACGCACCAAGATCGCGGTGCGGTGCGATAATATGTTAGCTACTTAACCTTACCATTATCTGCTTATTTTTTGCGCATGGCAACATTACTGAATCGTAAACTTAAAAATCGTCGCCCCATCCCTAGAATATCACTCTATGTGTCAAATATTTATAGTCTGTGGTGTGGAGCGAAAAGTGGACGCCAATTATTGGGCTGTACATTCTTGGGTTGAGCAATCCCGGGTCGAACATTATCGGTACGGGCCAATAATATGCGACCAATATTCGGCGTCCACTAAATGGATTCGTATTATTGGGTCGTGTATTATTGGGTTGAGCGTTATCAGGGTGTACAAGCTCGGTCCGTGCCAATAATACGAAGCCACTCTTTGAACAGGGCAGTAGTGTACAACCCAATAATACGCATCCAAAAAAGTGGACGCCTATTATTGGGCTGTACATTATTTGGTCGTGTATTAACCGGACTCGTAGGTATTGACAGCCTCTTAAGGATGCGTCGACCGTCCAGTGGCGCCCTCATTAGTGGAATTGTGTTTTATACTAAACCAATTAAATTCTGTACCTATACATGAATCAGTATAATATGTAGGTATTAATATTGTTGTCCTACTTATTCCCCAACTTTTGGTCTTATTCCGAAGTACCATTTCGTTAGTTTCGGCCCGGCCGAAAGGTTCGGCCGTTTTTTGGCCGAAACCGAAACTACGGCCGAAACATGATTTTTTGGCCGAAACTGGCCGAAACCGAAACCGAACCTTCGGTCGGACACTAGTGTTAAGTTATTGAACCATTGGGATATAATATTACTTATATTCAATACAAACTGCGACATATCAATACCAGTTTGTATTTTAATCTTAATACAAATACAGAATTCATCCGCTAATCAGTGTTTTATTAAATTTCTGTCTCCAGTTTTTAGCTAAGCATAGAATGAAAAATGCATTGTGAAATTTAATTATTTTCCTTCCTACTTATTACCTAAATATAAATACAGTAAAATCTGCAAAGTTTCCAAAAGGATTAAGTCAAAAACACACATTATGCAGGAAAGCATATTAACACTTTCGCAACCGGGCAAAAAACGGCGCACTACCCCAGAAACCGGTCGTCTATATCTGCGTACAAAACAACCCGCTGGGCGGGTTGTCCGGCATCTGAGCAAACATTACGAGTGCCTACCAGGCGGGTTCTCGGTAGTCAAAGTGTTAACTGCAGGTTCCATACTTTTTAGTATTTGCTTTTATAGTGGCAACAGAAATACTTACATCATCTGTGAAAATTTCAACTGTCCAGCTATCACCGTTTATGAGATACAGCCTGGTGACAGACAGACAGACAGACAGTGGAGTCTTAGTAATAGGGTCCCGTTTTTACCCTTTCGGTAAGGAACCCTTACTTACCTCTATCATTGTACATTCGTTGCTGTATCTTGGTCAGCGCTGTTACTCCAACCTTAGACACCACATATGACGAGTTGCCCCATTCCGCCAGCTGAGTCCCCTTCCTAGCCGCTGCTATATACTCCTGCATCAACTCTCCCAACTGCTCAATGGTCAAATTAGGGTCTTTAAATCTCTTCCTCAACTCCACACTTGGTATTTGAGTCAAATGGCCGCACGAGCTGGATATATTGACCACTCTAGCCCCATTGCGCAGTATAGGGAATAAAATCTCGCAAGTAGACAGCAGACTGAAATAATTCACGAACAAAGTCTGTTCGGCTTGCACTACTACCGGTTCTTTCGCGTTGTTTTTAAACGCAATAGCCGCGTTGTTTACCAAAATATCGATGCCGCCGTATTCTTTCTTAATAAAATCGCGAAACTTCTCAACGCTTTTCACGCTTGTTATATCTAATTGGTGATATTTTGGGTACAAACCCTCTTTGCCAAGTTGGATTACAGCGTTTTCACCTCGAGTTTCGTCGCGGGATGTAAGGTAAACGACGCCGTCAAATCTCTTACAGAGGCCTCGGACAATCGCAAAACCTATTCCTTTATTTGCTCCGGTCACTACAGCAACTTTGGTAACCATTTTTTGGTTTAATTTAATAGTTTTGCAAAGTTCGTACCGCACTTTTTGGAAGAAACAATGTTTTGTTTGAAAGCAGGGTTGCCAACTCCAATTTTTTTTAACCCTTGAGCTCAACTTAAAAACTTACGTACTATTATTTTGGAAAACCCACTAAATAAAAAATAAAATAAATTATTATAGATTTTCCAAAATGAAAATCATAATAATGTTGTACATTATTATGATTTTCAACCGGTTCGACATTTTAATGATCATACATATGAACGTTATAGACGGTCAAAGATGATCAAAAAAGTCTTGTCAGTAGAAAAAGGCGCGAAATTCTAATTTTCTATGAGACGATATCCCTTCCCGCCTACATTTTTTCAAATTTGCCGCACTTTTCTACTCTAAAAAAAACCCTAAAAAAGCCACTAAAAATATTTAGCCCCTAAAAAAACCCCTAGCTTGTTTATTTCCCCCTAAATTTAGTGGTAAAACCACTAAGTTGGCATCCCTGTTTGAAAGTTGTCAGTTTTGACCATGGACATTAATATAAACCATGGACTTATAAGATGGACTGCACTGTCACTTTTTTTGCCATACCACAGAAGAAATAATAGTACTACCGTACAGAAAGGAAGCTTCCTACAAAACCGAAGTTTGACAGCGGTTCAGGGTCGAATCATACTATCCCTTTCTAATATATGGCACTATCCCTTTCGGCTATTTAGGGTTGTCAAAATTTAAGTGATTATCTTATCTGTGGTCGTGCACGCAAAAGGAAGTCAAGTGGTGCCAACCCTAAAAATTGCTCGGAGCAATGCTGAGCCGAGCGGAGCCGAGTTAGGCCGAAGTCAGGAGCTTCGCACCCCTGGCCATACTAAATTGAACTTTATCACCGAGCTAGAAAGACGTTCGTACCAGACTAGAGAAAACGGTCCACTTGAGATAGCAAAGGTGGGTCGCGGTGTCTCACTCGCACGTGTTGCCAATGTTAAAAATATACCATTGTGGTAGTATTTATATCAATATACTACTCAAATTAAATAACTTCTTATATTATTTAAATGCTATATTCAGAGTAAGGTTCTGATATCTTTTAAGAAATTTGTAAATAAGAATGATGTCAATATTATTACCTGATTTAACCAAGCATGTGGACAATAAAAAAAAAACCTTTTATTTTGGTGTGGTAGACATTGTAGAAACTTTGAATGTTAATGGGTATCCCTATCGTCATGACATGTTATCAAAGCAAAATTTCCTAAAAATGGTGAATAAATGTTGCGGGAGTGAAAGAATTTCTAATTGTGGAATATTGTTTCACCAGTGGCCCATTTTATAAAGCTACAAGTTACAATTTACAAGCGGAAGTCTCTTTCTAACCCTATGTGTTAGAACGAGACTTCCGCTTGTAAATTGTAACTTGTAGCTTTATAAAATAGGCCACAGGAAGCCACAATTATTACATTTTGCGATAAAAATACAAGACAACATTGTCAAACTCATTAGGGTGACTATGATGTCGGCACGATGAGAATCAGTGTTACACAATTTTTATTAGGTACTTAAGTAAGTTTATATAAATAGGTATGTATTTATTTCGGGATGTTTAAATTGGTGAAATGAGAGCCAATACAGAATAAATAATTGCCAAAATTGAAATCCAAAGTCTTTAAACATTACAGACACATTTATGCATTGTTATAATAATAATAAACACATAAATAATAAAAGAAAAATAGAACTTTATCGTAATTTACTGACTTTTGGGACGATACCAGAAACGTTACTGGGAATTTACCCTCTTTGGAAAATTTACTAAGAACGGCACATCACTAATTTCTTTACATTTCACGATTCTTCTCTTTTCGCACAGGTGGCCTAGCACCGTGAACACCGAAGTTCGCAAATTACGGGCATCTTTCTCTTTTACTCCTATAAAAGAGTAATTACAGTAATAGAGAACGATGCTCGCAATTTGCAAACTTCGATGTCTATGGTCCAGTGACAAGCGTCCTAGTTAAAAACGATAGCAAGCGGGCGTAGCGGACCCACGCGACCCTCAGGCAGTTACGAATTTGCCCTAAGACCGAGTTGGCCCGGGCCTAGGGCGGCCAGATATTTTGGGCGGCTGTCTATATGATGGGTGCTGAGAAAGGGGGGGCGACTAGAGCTTGCTATGTAGGGCTTGGGGCCTAAGGCGGCAAAGACTGTATGTAATTCCTCCACTGTCCTGAGAGCCGACCCCGTTGCGTCTTTGTCGCACTTGTAAATTCGTACGTAAGTGTGACAAAGAGGCAACACGTCGAACATGGTTCACAGTAGACCACGGACCTAGAGAGTAAACCGGATCGTGTACATTAGCCAAAAAGTGTGTCCACATGAGAAGTCAAAGTGGGCCGTTGCATCTCTTTCTAATTAGGGTAACCATAAGTCATATGTATGTATGTGGGATATTAGGATAACATTGAACATATAGTTTGGCCAGGATCCTTCCTTATTCGTGCATAGTTATATTAGTTATAGAGAATCATACTGTCTTTTCGCTGTACTAGTATTATGGCCTAAAAAGGGATGGATATAGTTTTTTTTCTCTTGTGTAAAACGCTTCACACAACCTTAGGTACTTAATTTAGTTGTTATAAAAGCTGTTACTAAGATTAGAGGCGTAGATGCTGGACCACGAACATGGTTGATCCTCAGTAAGGTGGTCCGCCGTAACGTCTGTCAAGAACACAGGTATGAATGAGAGAGAATGAGAGAGATAGATATGCTGACAGAACCAGAGGGTCTTCCGCGAGCCACGTTCGATGTGTCGCCCCTCTGTCACACTTACGTACGAAAGTGCGACAAAGAGGCAACACGTCGAAAGCGGCTCGGGGTAGGCTCCCGGACACCCCCACTGTCCTGAGAGCTTAAATTCCCAGTAACGTTTCTGGTATCGTCCCAAAAGTCAGTAAATTACGATAAGTTTTATTTTTCTTTTATTATCAATGTGTTTTTTTATTATTATAACAATGTATAAATGTGTCTGTAATATTTAAGGACTTTGGATTTCAATTTTGGCAATTATTTATTCTGTATTGGCTCTCATTTCACCAATTTAAACATGCCGAAATAAATACATAGGTACCTATTTAGTATTATTTATATAAACTTACTTTTAAGTACGTATAAATAAGATTCTCATCGTGCCGACATCATGGTCACCCTAATGAATGTTTGACAATGTTGTCTTGTATTTTTATCGCACAATGTAATAATTGTGGCTTCCTTGTGAAACAATATTCCACAATTAGAAATTCTTTCACTCCTACAACCTTTAACGCAACATTTATTCACCATTTTTAAGAAATTTTGCATTCACTTGTTTGGATAACATCATAGACTTATAATATATATAGAGACGGTGTCTCAGCGAGCTGTCACTGTTGCCACTTTTGTTTAGTGTACGATTAACAATTTAACACCACCTTGCTGTAGCCATGTCGATAAAGTCATATCGATAAACTATCGACATTTCTTACAATTTTAATTTTACTTCAAAGGTTTGACGATATCTAAAATGAACAAAAACGCTTTTATTCTTTATTGTGGTTATCAGATCACAATTTTATCGTCACGCCCCAGCAGGGAACCAAGGGAAAGTTCAGATATTTAATTAAAATACATAAATACCTACTAAGATATGTGTTCCGCAATAATTGAAATATTTTATTATATTCTAATATATTTATTATACATTAGTATTTCAATTATGTATATGTTTAACGGAGATATTGAAGCTTCAATTAAGGTGAAGGGGTGGGCAAAAAAGTAAAAAAGAGGTGTCTTTGTCGAAATAATTTGGTCGTATTATGGCATTCGGTGGTCTGGAAAGTGATTATTCCGGTCGAAAATACACTCAAGTATTGGATTAAGTAATCGTTATGTGTCTGTGTGTTATAATTAAGTCTAGAAAGTACATTTAAAAACTAGTTTTAATAAATACTTATATGCATTTTATTCCATCCGGACAGAATTTTACGACTGCAAATTTTTTTGACTTACTTGTAAGACCTTACTCTTTTTTTTCAAATTGCAGTTTTCTTCAAAATAGTTGTAATATGGGCTGTAGACCCAAAACCACCTAGTGCCTACGAAATCGTCGTACTTACTCGTCGGACTACGATTGCTCTGTCATATTGCGCAGGCGCTTTTGTAGCGTAAGGACAAAATTATTACACGAATCTATACCATTACATAAAATCGAGTATACTTTTTTAAAGAAAAATCAAATATAATGCGTAAATTATTCTAAAAAAAAATTAAAAATGATCTAAATTAATTTAGTAATTACGTGGATTTGAACATACTTTGATTTTTAAAATTGTTAGATTCTAGATCAAGGGCCCAACCTTTTCTGTTCTCTTTCACGACGCAGCAATTAGTATCATTTCTCTCACCTCGCTCTTTTAAAATGCCGTTTGTCAAAAAAGGACAACCATACTGTTGACAAGGCGGACTTCAAATCAAGTGTTGCCTTTCTTGATGCGCCCACCCTGTGTATGTGTGCGTAAAAGCGTATATGTGTGCTCTTTTAGGGATGTGAAAAGTCGATTTTAAGCATGTTATATATCGATAAACGCTACACAGCGGAACGAAATAGCGATTAATTGAAGCTTCAATATCTTCGTTAAACATAAACATTATTGAAATGCTAATGGATAATGAATATATTATAATATAATAATATAATTCAATTATTGCGGAACACCTATTTTAGGAGGTATTTATGTATTTTAATTAAATATCTGAACTTTCCCTTGGTTCCCTGCTGAGGCGTGACTATAAAATTGTGATCTGATAACCACAATAAAGAATAAAAGCGTTTTTGGTCATTTTAGGTATCGTTAAGCCTTTGAAGTAAAATTAAAATTGCAAGAAATGTCGATAGTTTATCGATATGACTTTATCGACATGGCTACAGCAACGTGGGCCTCATTGTTAATCGTACACTAAACAAAAGTGGCAACAGTGACAGCTCGCTGAGACTACGTCTATATATATATTATGTCTATGTTCTAGATAAAGCGTTTTGTACAAAGAAAGAAAGCGACGTTGCATGTTCGTGCATTGTTCCCATAGACCTATATAATAGGGACAAGACATATTGTTCTATACGTACAATTTCTTATAGAAATAGCACCCATTTTGACGGCACACACATAAATATATATCTATCTCGTTTTTACTCAGCACTGTAACCCATAGCAAAAAAAGATGACAGTATTTCAGTACGTACATAAAGTGTTCCATGAAAATACGTAAATACCTAATGCGGCCGAAAATCCGCCATGTTTAGTCCTACAAATGTCATTGTCTGTCAGTTCACCCGGTACTTGTACTGGTCCTGTCAAAAAGTCGTGGTGAAAATTAAAATTATTAATTATTTTTCAATATTTTGCTTGTGATTGAAAATAATTGAAGCCAAATGTGAATAATTACGTCGCGAATATGCCAGTGTGTAGTGTATTAGGGTGCGGCATAAGAAAACCACCAAATCAGCCATCTTTAACCTTACACAGGTACGCTATAATTTACATGGAAAATATTGGTTATTGTTAATGTTCCTGGGAAATATAAGGATGTTTCACATTATAAATAGCAAGGTTCTTCTGTGCAGTTATAGATCATGAAGTGATTGGATTTATTTAACTATATTTTTACGCTTCAATAATTTAAACATTTCAGCTAGGGTTGTACTTTATTTATCGACTTTGATATCGATATATTATGATTGCCTATTTATATTTTCTTATTTTATCATGCTACCCCCGCTTCAAACCAACTAAATTATCTTAATTTAATAATTAAATCATTTTTTATAGGTTACCAAGAAATGAACATAAAAAGAAAGAGTGACTGGAGATGGAGATCCTGACCGACTCTCGGGAGCACTCGGGTGACTCGGGTCCGTGGGGTCGTTACTCCACAAGCTGCCTTGCGGGCTTTTTTATATTATTATCATAGTTTTTTTATATAATTCGACATTAAGAGACCATATACATATAGTTGTAAGTATTTTATAAAATGGTTAATGTATTGTTATTATTTTTGCTTGTATGTAAATTCAATGTTGACGTATAAAAATGCCCTGGTAGCCTATTTGCTGAATAAATGTTGAAGAAGTTGAAGAGCGGAAGTCATTCCTTATTTTTGTAATAAAAAAAATGTTCTGAAGGTGTTTTGTTTTTATTTTCACCCGTCGCTTAATAAGCTTGAATTTTGTATCGCTCTCACTTATAGTAGATACGACGCACCAAGGTCGAGGTGCAGTGCGGTAGTGTGTTGCAGACTTTAGGGTTAGCAACACAACAAAATTGATTGTAAAGGCTCCAGTACACACTGTACACAGTGGTCAAGGATGGTCCATGCCAAGCCATGCTTTGTAATGCGCAACAGTAGGCCTATATCACGTAGGTGTTCACACAATGGTGCATAAAAAAAAACAAAAATCAAAATCAAAATTGCAGGCTCTGATTGATATAAATCTATAATAAACTCATAAGTCTCTTCATTGCTCCACAATAATGACATTTTGGGCTATTAACATTTTATATATATATTTTTTTTAATTAAAATATATTTAACCAAGCGGTCAAAAATTCAAGAAATTAAACAAACAATGGCGACTGTGTGAACACCACAGGCCACGGTACGCCACGATTCCTTTGAAGTGGGCCAAAAAACCGACAACTCCCCGATTGCTCACAACTGACGGTAGTCGTCCGCCATTGCATACCATAGCCCCCTGTACACAATGGCCAGAGTGTGACATGGCCCATCCTTCACCACTGTACTGGGGCCTTAATAGAGAGGTAAAGTCCAAGAAAAACACGTACACTCATTCCGACATCCAAAACAGATGGCGCTGTACTGCGCCATGTATTTTGCGGTCACTAAGTTGTCAAACGTCAACTTTTGAAAGTCAGAGTTACTGCAAAAATCGCAATATGTATTGAGTAGTACAGCGTCATCTCGTTTACCTGTCAAATTTGAAGCACGAAATTGTCCTAAACTCCACACACCTTACTCAATCAAAGTATCTTTTCACATAAGAATATACTAATAAAGATTTTTTTTATTTACTTCCTATTAAAACATGAACTCCACTAATAACACATACTTAGTATTTTTAATAAAATGAGCCGAGAACGTTAAAAAGTTATCGATGTATCGATAAAACCTAGTAACAGTAAAAATCTTCTGGGCAGCACTAAAACCGCCATGTTTAGTCCCAAAAGACGTCACAGTGGCACGCATTATTCGTTGACGTTTCACTTCCATAGGTTTCATATTTCAGTGCGTATATGAACATCCCATGAGTGCGAAAGAGTCAGACAACCAATGAGAAAACGTAACCACTTTTGAGTTTGACGACGGCCGCGGACGGCCAAGAGCGTATCACGGTAATTTTCAAATTGAAAAATATACACGGATTAGGACGAAAAGTATTAAATAAAGTAATTCAGTGAAGATGGTGACTTGTAGTGTGCCGGATTGCAGTGTCACAGGGCCAAATAATCCAAGCAATTACTCATTTCCAGAGATGTGAAAAATACTTTATAAAAAGTATTTAAATACAAAATACAAATACTTCCTTGATAATCCTATTTCAAATGCAAAATACAAAATAGTTTTTGAATTTGTATTTAAATACAAAATACGAAATAGGTATTTTCAAAAAACTTTTTAAAAATACAAATACTTTGCGATAAAAGGTACTTTGAGTACTGAATACCTAGTCTGAATTAAAAAGTATTACTCGGAATTACCGAGTTGAAAAGACTCTCTTTATTCTTTGAAATCAATCCTCTATCTAAAGTGCATTTCTAGTTGTTTGCTCATATTAACCGGTAGGATGTAGGTATTCTTAGGTATGGATGATGGTTTTTAACGGCCAACTTTTAAAGCATTAATTTGTAATGTTTTACAGCTAGTATAATGCCTCTCGTTGTGATGTGTGATGAAGTGTGATGAAAACGTCTCGTTTGTGTTTCACCAGGGCAGAAAAGTTTGTTCTCCTCTCGTGCCTTGAAACCCTCGCAACATTCAAGATTTCATTTTTTTAACCACTCGCTACGCTTGTGGTCATGTGCTACGTTACTAAACAGATTCAACAGTTTCATGTTAAAAGAATGAGAGAGTTGCCAGGATAGTAACATCAGAAGAGATTGTAACTCCTACCTACATTAATTACCTACCCACTATAAAGTGTTTTATATTTTGAAAATAAAAAAATAGGTCCCAAAAACTATTTCAAATAAAATACAAAATAGTTTTCTTCAAAAGGTATTTAAATACAAAATACAAAATAGGTATTTTGCATTTTGTATTTGCATTTTAAATACAAGTATTTCAAATAAGTCACATCTCTGCAGTCATTTCAGAGGATTTATATATATTCCGAGCGAAATTTTCATAACGATATTTTGTCAAATTAACAGCGTAAAAAGTATAAGAAGCCGGTTTATACACTTCATCATAAGTTTTTTTCTTTCGTTCTGTGCTAATATTCTATCATATTAGCCAATAATTTAGGATATTTTGTGTAAAAACATAAACTGTTAGTTTACGATAGGGCTTGACAAAATGTTCATATGACAGTATCGATAACTTGTCGGTATATTAATAGCTTGTAATTATTTCTTCACAAGACATCATTAAGATATTAGCTTTTATAACAGACTTCAAATAATAACGATTGTTATACCTTTTTGAAGGTGTTCATGTTTAGCGTGTCATGATAACTTCACTTTGCAACACAGTAAGAGTTACATTAAGATAAGTCTGCAACGATTTTGATGGCAAACGCAGTGCAAGTGTTATTTATACGCCATAATATCGAAGAATTTTAATGTTTAAAATAACACATTTGAAAAAGTAGTCGATAAAGCAATCAAACATCGACAGATTATTAATCTGTTGTAACATGACATCACTATTTTTGATCACACATAGACAATTTACGCACACACTTTCATTTCATTTTTGGTCATACTTTTGAAGATTGACAGTTGTTCTTTGTCATCTAATTCTATGGATGAACACGTTAATAAAAGTGAACTCTAGTACTGGTGAATAAAACTCAAAATATCATGACCAAATATATTTAGATGCGAGCAGGTCTCCAAGGTAACTTTACAATAATTTCCATTCGAATTTTAAACAATCAACTATAATCAACGCTACAAATTAGAATTTCTGACAATTTCTAAAACAAGCTCACTGACCAACAATTTCGGAACTAAAGTTTTTCAATAGAAAGGAGGATGGGTCAATTAGGATTGTTCATTTTTTTTCAAATGTTCTATTTCGAAAACCATTTCGAGATATAAGGTTTTTAAACAGTTTCCGACATTTGCTGCGATGTAATAATTGAGGATTGAAGATATTTCAACAAATATCCTTATGACCTTAGTTTGACCTTCTCCTGGGCTGAATGTAAAGTCATTGCATAATAAAAGTTATCGAACCATATAGTTCGTTTTTTTTAGCATTAGAAAGAACTCCACAGAAGCAAGCGTGCAGTTTTTATCAGGCTCTTTAATTGTTAATAATAATTGAATTATCTAATGTAGCATGGTCAATACATACAATTTACTTCAAATTATTACCGCTAAAAGTGCCGGATTTGGAACCACAAGCTTACTTCTGCGAAGTTCTTTCTAATGCTAAAAAAAACGGACTATAGTAATTATAGTAAATAAATCCGTCACTCACGTATTGTCAAAGTTATCATTGTCATCGATTGTCATAACAAAAAATTTCAGTTAAACCGCTGCGCTTGTTTGTTACAATTTGATTTATAATGAATACCTAAACAGTAGATTTCATTGCTTAATAATATATCAAAAACCTTGTTCCTATGTGTGGGAATGATTCACAAAAATATTAGTTCGAATCCACGAAGACCTACGACGTGAAAGATAGTGCCGTGAATTAAACTTGGAATACCTACCTACTTCACGTGTTACACACAGTATTGCTGTGAGAATCACGTCGATGTAAGTATAAAATTAATATTAATTTACTACAATTAAGTATTTAAAAGCTCACTTTATTGGTAGGGTCGTGGTATCTATTTATTTTCTGTGGTAATGTAGCCAGAGTATCTAAAGGCAAACCGTTAAACAGAGATGGTGCCTACTAGAAAGAAGGAATATACAAGAATACATAGCCATACTCAAAATTCAGCCTGAAACTGCTTTAAAAAGATATAATTTCTAATTTCCAGGTACATGTTGCAGTTCAAGCTGCTGATATCATGGTGGACAAGACTTAATAAAGAGTTGTGAATAATAAAACATGTTTTTGTTTACCTACTTTTTTATTAATTTGGGAAATATGTTATATATGTTTCCAAAAAAAATAGTAACTTTACATTAAATGTATGTTTATCATGTTCTGCACGAGCATCTGACAATGATGGCTTCTTGTTGACCATCCAGAAGAGAAGTGTGTATGGTTTGTTATTTACTCTGTTCCCAGGCATTATTTACGGTCGTAAAGTATTACGACGATTAATAATTAATATGACTTTCGTTTCAATACAAAATGCTCAACTTTGTTCTGGGCCCAAGTGCAGTTACATATCTCACAGCTGTATCTAAATAGGAATCACGATGACCTGAAATAATAGGATATAATTAGCAAAATTGGCATGTTCCTAATATAGTAGTATAAGTATGTAGTACAATATCCAAACAATGGTGACAAGCCGGTAGAAAGCACCCACTGAGTGCTAAGCTACCTTTAGCAATGGACGCTTGTAACGATTTTATGAATCCAATCTTTTTACAAATCGAATCAGTTAAAATATATATATGATGTAGGTAACTTACATTTGTATTTTTGCTCCCTTGATTTCAGTGAACGCATATATTTAGTATGGAAACCGCCTTTAGGAACATTACCGTTCAAATTCTCGGGCCAAATTAGCACACACACACAATTACGCCTACATTCAAATAGGACGACGCGTTTACAGAGCCTGTAATCAAAGCTGGTAAACAAAATAAGAGTCATCTTTATTACTCTAATGGTACATAGCTAAGTGTAAATGAAATGCATATAATGTCAATAACTACCAATCAGCGACATTAATCCGCTAATAACCTTATTGCTGTACGTACTGGCCGCTTAGAGTTCGCGGTTCATATTTGATTAGAATATGACTTGGACAGGGATAGGTTTATGCCATACAGTGAAGAACCAGTCAAATAATTCACGTATAATAATTTAATGCAGATTAAAAGATAACTAGTTAAAATGTTGTTATGACATGACAGACTAACTCAACATAAGTAAATATATCATTGTTGTATAAATGTATTCCGCTATAATAAGTATTTTGTATATTTTATTATATATCTGTATGGCAGTGCGAAGTCACGTTCAGGTATAGTCTGTCCGTTTTTCTAAGATCAAGTACGCCACAGTAAATGTATGGCGAACTTGATCTTAGAAATCGGACTGGCTATACAGTCTGCAAAATTTACATAGGTACAAGAATCGGGTCAAAAATATTTGAACAGGCGGAGTCACAATAAATCCCCACTTTCAGTTCAGAATATTTTATATGTATATAGCCCGTCAAGCAAGTTTGTCTGTAGAAAAAGGTGCAAAATGAAAATTTTGTATGGGACCACAGCCGTTCGCGCGCTTACATTTTCTGAATTTGCCGCTCTTTTCTGTGTGCATTTGTTAAATTAATTCAGTGAAAGCATGATAGGAAAAATGTATCTACATATAGGAGACCGGGTATGATTATCTCACGGGTTATATCTCATGAATAGAACATATTCTAGATATCTTGCCAGGCATCCACTCAATTTCATGTCTCTCTAATTGGACGCTTTTTTCCATAGTTCTCTGCGAATAGCATCTTGTGGGAATCTGAATGGAAAGTAATGTAAAATGGCAATAACCAAATTTGATTATTAATTTGAAATAACTAGGTAGTTTTTTTATAGCTCCATCTCATGAAATAAAAAAGGAAAATACAAATCTGTAAGAAGTAATTTATTTACAATTATATAGAAAATACCTAAACCAAACACAAGTTAATAAAATAGTCTACTTCATTTGGCATAACACCATCCCTATTATCCTCGCAATTTAAAAAGTCGTATGTTGTTATGAAAGTCGTATGCAGTTGTTACGTTTTAGCTTAGCACGGTAGTATTGAAAACAAATCGTCATGTTTTTTCCAAATTTTACTGAAGTTATCTGTTTACTACAAGTGAAAAGTGATTCCACTGTCCTTGGTATTAACTAAAATAACTTCTGCACCACTTCACGACACATGAATATATTTTTAATTACACAAAACGTTGTTTTTATAAATCAATTTAGCCATTTGTCACTGACTGTCATCTCTGTCGCGTACTGAGATTGCCAAATGAGCAGTTTGTAAGTACCGCCTATCGCGGGGTAGTTTGCGTTGGGTCATAATTGAGCGGACAGAATACTTCCATGTATATCATTTCGCTGCTTGATTTCAGCCAAGTTATGGTTGGAGTTGGATGCTATATGGATACATACTCCAATAAAACTAAGTTATATTATATATATAACTTAGGCAGATTTCTGGAATCAGCTTTCTCAAATTTATAGCGTAGGTACTTATTTTGAAATTAATGATTCATAATAAACGAGTTTTCCATTCCAGACGATTGTTATTTATAGAAACACGTGACACTGACATTGTCGACAGCTGACATCAATTGACAATGACAACTATTTTTTTAATGCTTGTTGTTGCTTGTGCATTATCCTAATCAGCCGACGACATGTAATTTACGAGAAGTCGTATCTCATATTTTCAATAAATTATAAATATTCAACCGAGCCACGAATTACTAAATCATTCAAATTGATATCTTAAATTAACCTATATTTTCAGAAAATAAAATAAAAATGGGGGTCTAAAAAAAATGAACAATCCTAATTATACATATAGTTCGTTTTTTTTAGCATTAGAAAGAACTTCGCAGAAGTAAGCTTGAGGTTCCAAAATCGGCACTTTTAGCTGTAATAATTTGAAGTAAATTATATGTATAGACCATGCTACATTAGATAATTCAATAATTATTAACAATTAAAGAACCAGATAAAAACTGCATGCTTGCTTCTGTGAAGTTCTTTCTAATGCTAAAAAAAACAAACTATAGTGCTGCAGACATTTTGGACTAGTCATTGAGTTTTCACTTCTGTCGGCACTCCCGGAGTGCAACCCGTTGTTTTTTTACATAACACATGTGTACCTAACGATACCTAGTCCCAAAACCTCCCTGGCAACGGGAATGCACTTATTTTTTGGCCATCCTGTATAAATTGATCCTACAAAAAATAAGCGGTAGCCTCCTAAGACTCAGTAATTTTTTCAGTTTTGAATTTGGAACCTTCTTTTATTCCATTATAGTTCAAAATTCGATTTTAATTTGTTCTTTTTAAAGGAACTCAGGACTTAAGGGGCCCACAGATTACCAGTTCGCAAATAAATAAAGATAAGCTAAGACAAGATAAGATACGATAAGATAAGATACTTCTTTATTCGAGCTATTTATTGTTATGGTTAATACAATAGAAACTCGCTTATTTTAACATTTGCAGCGGCAACAACACTCTCATTGGTAACTGGAACATCTGCGCATAAACATAATTACTTATTAAAAAAATATAGTAAAACCATAGACATAGGACGGGCCTTAAGCCCCCTCCAGAAAATTCGCGTGAATCGCCGGCGAAGCCGCGAGTGTGGAGTCGATTTCGCTCTCTGCGAAAATCGACGCCACACTCGCGTTCGCGGCTTCGCCCGCGATTCACGCACGAGTGTGGAGGAGGCTCGAGCACTAAAGCCCCCTCCAGACTAAATATGCGCGTGAATCGCGGGCGAAGCCGCGACAGCGAAACAGCGACAGCGAAATCGACTCCACACTCGCGTTCGCGGCTTCGCCCGCGATTCACGCGCATAGTCTAGAGGTGGCTTCAGAATAGTGTTAGTTTCGTCAGGCGGTGTCACTCACGAATTCGAGCCAATAGTGCAGTCTAAATCCGACCACTGACTAACAGTCCGCCGGGCGATATCGGCCGGTCAGCCGGCCTAGCCAAGATTACAATCGCTATCGCTTCGACAACGAAAAGCATTATGTCTCTCTATCACTCTTCCATATTAGTGTGACAGTGACAGTTGCGTTTCGATCGCTACGAAGCGTAAGCGATTGGCGTCTTGGCTACGCGGCCTTGTTCGGAGCTGTCAAATTTTTGTTCTAACTGACAGGCCGATATCGTCCGGCGGCCTGTTAGCCAGTGGTCGGCTTAACGCAACTAGTTGCGACCAATCGCGCGCGTGATGCGAACTCATCAACCAATCGCGTTGTAGCGGTGACACACCGCTGTACTGGCCCCATTCATGCCCCATTCTTATTGAAGATATACGTCTAATACAGGTACTAGAAACAAAATAAGGTCGATTTTTGTTTCATTATATTTACCCTACATATGGTGCTAATACGTTAGCGCACTAGTGGCTCCCGCCTGGGGTCCGCTTGGCAACTAATCCCGAGAATTGGCGTAGGCGCTAGTTTTCACGAAAGCGACTGCCATCTGACCTTCCAACCCAGAGGAGAAACTAGGCCTAGTTGGGATTAGTCCGGTTTCCTCACGATGTTTTCCTTCACCGAAAAGCGACCGGTAAATATCGAATGATATTTCGTATCCGAAAAACTCATGGTACGAGCCGGGATTTGAACCCGCGACCTCCGGATTGAAAGTCGCACGCTCTCACCGCTAGGCCCCACCAGCGCTCTTATCTTTAGATACTTACCAACATTAAGAAAATGATCGGTGTCATATCCGCTATCCCGTCTGGAGGCTTGGATAGCTTGTCTCATAGAGTCCACCACGCAACGGCTCAAACTGGTTGGAGGTTCGCCCGTCGCTGCAAAACGGAAGGTTTTCCGTGAATATATTAAATAATCGGTGTAAAATTAGATTTCACTTATGATCAATCAATCAATCAAAATATACTTTATTCATGTAGGCCTAGCAACAAGCTCTTATGAATCGTAATTAATCTTAATCTAATTATCAGAGCAATTTATTGATGTTAATATTATTCCATAATAAATTGGATTATACATATCAAATTTAACACTAAGAATTTCACAAAAGGATCGTCAAACACTAAAAAAATTGTATGAAAAAAAATACTAGTCTAGAATTTCTAGAATAAAATCTAAATGTCAAAAAAAAGCATAAGTAACAAAGAAGTAGATAGTATTACATCGGAATATCCATTTCCTCATCAATAATCAAATATACCTAATAAATAAATAATCATTCCGAGTAACAATTAATCCCACGTTGTATATCATTCATGCAGTCTTGTGTGGTATAATAAGCTTTAGAAATAAGTTTACGCTTTACATAATTCTTAAATTTATTAATAGATAATTCAGTAATATGGTTTGGAAGTTTATTATAAAATCTTACACAATTACCCATGAATGATTTTTTAATTTTATGGAGCCGAGTGAAGGGCACTGCGAGCTTATGTTTATTTCTAGTATTAATATTATGGATTTCACAATTTTTCCTAAAATTTACAATATTTTTATGTACATACAGAATATTCTCATAAATGTATTGACAGTGCACTGTCATTATGTCAATTTCCTTAAATTTATCTCTAAGTGAGTCTCTATGGTTCATTTTGTATATTGCTCGAATAGCCCTCTTCTGCAGAACAAAAATGGTATTTATCTCTGAAGCACCACCCCACAGTAAAATACCATATGCCATAATGCTATGGACGTAACTAAAATATACTAATCGAGCTGTTTTCTCATCAGTTAACTGGCGGATTTTGCTCACTGCAAAAGCTGCAGAGCTCAGTCTATTCAAAAAAGTAGCAATATGGGGACCCCACTGGAGTTTAGAATCTAAAGTTATACCAAGAAAAACTGTACTATCAACTAATTCCAATTCCTCATCCTTCACAATGACACTTGTTTGCACATGCCTTACGTTACTGTTACTACTAGTGACAAACTTAATACATTGCAACGGTTTGCTTAAAACCTCGTTTGCGCTAAGCGTTTTGTGCTGGCCGGTTTAAAAAAAATAAAAACATTTTCAAATAGTTTTCTGAAATCTGTTACTTGCAAAGAGCATATAATCACTCCGTTTTAAGAGTCGGCACTCTCGAACAATCGTTGAACCGAATTATGAACGTACATATGCTAACACACCAAATACAGGCTTAAAGATCTCGCATCCAGTCCATAATTGTTAAAAAAAATACCACACACAATACTACCAACACAAAAAAAACAACGCTAGGGCTCGACACTTCCAGTACCTACTGTTTATCGATATCGATAAATGTGCGATACGTGCTGCTGTATTTACCTACTGTACTACTGTAACAGTACATTTTGAGAATCACGTGGATTAATAAAATAAAAGAACATTATATAAACAATTATATTTTACATGATAAAAATAACATAGTTTATTATTCAAGTAGGCATATTACAATATGCTGAATTCGCGCGTTTTCTTTTTTAATCTGGTCCCTTTTTATTGAAGGCACTGGATGGAGAATGATTTCCACAAATAAACTTGCTTCCATTCAGCTTTTGAATAGGTAAATAAATACGCCAAATCCTCATTTCCTTTTCCTCAGCTTTGCCCATAATCGACATCTGAAATAAAGAGATTATCGATAAATTGGTCGTACACTATTCGTGTCATAGGTTACTTAGTTTTTTATTTAAAAATACTTTATGCACAAAATATTTTCGTTTTAATCATGGATTGTACACGACTAAAACTAATTCAAACTAATTAAATAAGTAACTGTTAACGACTCAAAGTAAAAAATTAAAATATTGCACACAAACATCAGTTTACCGACCTGTTCGGATCAAGTGGAAATCTGGCCAAAAATACGTCAGTAGTTAGTCTTCTTACACACCCACTACAAACTTCACATTTCCTTAAAGATTTGGCCCCCATTTAAATAACAGCTAAAGTTATTTTACCAAAATTACAATAAAAAATAACCACGTATTAACACGTTCACGACAATTCAAATGACGTTTGACGTTTTACTTTACTACCAATCATACCAACCTAAAGAAAAGTAAGTATAATACGTCTATGTTAAAAGCAAGTATGGTATGTGCCACCAAAATGCAACAGCAGTCATTTTAATTCGATAAGATTATTTCTATGCCTCAATGTTGGTAACAAGTACGTTCTTAAATTATCAAAGTATGGGGTGTCGATGGGCTGGTTACTTGAAGAAAATTGCTGAACATCTAGGACGATTTTTTGCAAATAAGATACTAAATATCTCTAAAATAATATAATTTACCTAATTTGTTAATATCTAGATCGTGCCTTATTGGTATTATGCTTTGTACATTTCCCCGGATCGGGTAAGTGTAGTGAATATTTCATTTAAGTTACTAATAGGAATAATTTTACGTTGTATTCTTTTATACTGTTAACTAATCTTACTAATCTGTCATTTTCCGACTGCTTCATCCGTGAACACAAAAATAATGCTAAAAGGTTAACTTTCCTGATATTTCTTTCCTTGTGGGCCGGATGTCGCAGTCACTGTTGTGTGCATATTTTAATAAGACCAATAATACTAGGGATCAAGTCTGGGATTGAAATTACCTACACCCTGCCTGAAACCCTCTATCCTGCACTACCCCGGGTTGCGCTATGCGCAAGCTCTGCTATCTGGAAGGTTTCCGTTTCGAGCTGAGGATCCTGAACCACAGCGGGGAGCCATCCTAGTCTACTCTGGATCTACTGAGTCTCCTGCGCTGTACAGCGGAGCCATCTAGTTACGACTGCGATGCTCGCGATGTAAAGCTTCAGGAAATTGCCTCTTTTTAAGGACTTGTTTCTATATTTCTTTCTGTGTCAGCTCAGTTTTACGGACTCACGACCCTAGCTAACTTCCTGTAATTATAAATAATATTAAATATCTTTTCTAAATTAAACTTTCATTTCTAACCTATCTATCCCTATCTACATGTGACGCTAAACGTCACAACATTTAGTTTTTTTCTCATTTAACATTAAATTATTAACATTGAACCAATTTACTACTTTTGAAATAGCATTGTTTACATCATTGTAAGCTTGTTGCTGTCGTTTGACTTTGAAAATAAGTGAGGTGTCGTCTGCAAACAATACTATATCATGGTGGGTTTTAACAAGGAATGGCAAGTCATTTATGTAGATAAGGAACAGGAAAGGCCCCAATATTGACCCCTGTGGTACACCCATAGAGACCAATGACCCAGGTGATCGCTGTCCATTCACATGGACCCTTTGTATTCTACTATTTAAGTAGGACTTAAGTAAATTCAGTGCCGATCCGATATGCTTAAAAGGTACCCAATGAATCGAGCTACAATAAGTATAAGCTCCGAAAAACTCATTGGTACGAGCCGAGGTTTGAACCCGCGACCGGATTGAAAGGCCACCAGCGCAGGTCTAGTGATTGCACTTTAGTGAGAAAAGTCTGTTTATCTAAAAATTACCTTTAGACCCCAATATTCCCACTGGATTAGGCCTGTTCCTACTGAAATAAACCCTGTAATCGTTCGGAATGTCCTTGGCGCCCATGATGTGATAATTCCACGTGCGATCCGTGTATATCTCCCCTTTGTGGTGGCTATACATAACGTCTTCCATCAGCCACAGAGACAGGCCTTGGACAAATGCTCCTTCTACCTGAAACCATTTAAAATATTTGTTCAAATGGCAGAACGGTTCAAAGGTATCAGGTAGGTATGTAGTAAAAAGAAAAAAAAAACATTCTATCGAATTGAGAAACTCCTCCTTTTTTGCAATCTTCTAATACCTAAACTGCAGAGACTATTATTATATTGCAGAGGGCAGCCCACGACATAGCCCTTGTTCGCGATAAATGGAGGGACATAGTTGTTGGTCACGATCCTCAGTCACGAGGGAACGACGAAGAAGAAGAAGAATACATAAAAACAGATAAATCTCCTAGACGGCATGTTGTTAATGTATGTCAAGATATCTTGGCTTCAGATCGATCTAAGTTTTCTTACCTGTCCCACGTCTAAAGCAGGATTAATGCTGCGACCAACGTCTTCAAAAATATCACCGCGAACAATATATTTCGTTCCCGTCAATACGTCTACCTCCACTTCAGTCGCAGCGACACCAAAAATCGGGTAATTCTTCAAACGCGGATCGTTTGGACTCGTTTCTGCGTTGGCTTGTAAAAGTATCCCTCTTACATCAGCTTCCATGACCACTTCTTCCCAAGTGGCATTCGGCATAGCAGCTCTTACTGGGGCCAACCTAGCCTTGATCTGCTCACAACTTCTTATGACGCACAAAGCGACACATTCAATCGTTATACTAGATCCCGTAGAATAACAATTGGGAGTCGCAAAATCATAAGAAGGTAGCACTGCGACCTTTTCTACGGGTATTTTAAACTCGAAAGCGGCTACTTGTGCTATTTTTGTATTGAGTCCTTGTCCAATCTCGACTCCACCTGCGTTTATAACAACGCTTCCATCTCCATGATACACTGAAACTACTGCTGAATAGTTTCCAAAATATTTCGCTTCATAAGACATATTGGATAGTCTTAAACCTCGTTTCTTCCAGCGATTTTTGGCATTGAATTCCTTGATATACTCTAGTCTTTTATTAAAATCGGATTTATCTAGGAACATAGAGATATAGTCGGGAAGCTGGTTGTCATTGGTTCGATAGTTGGCAAAGCGAACTTGTATAGGATCTCTTTTTAATTCATCCGCTATGTGTTCCATAATATGTTCAATTCCTGAGATGCCTTCAAAATCTCCTGTAAAAGATTATTTTTTTACACAAATAAAGGAAAGGTCAAGGGGTTAGAGGAACAAACAGTATCTATGTAAATTCCATACACCTAATTGTTTATCTTGTCTCGATATTTCTCTTAAGTACTTTACCTGAGCCATATTATTTTTAGGCCGTGCTTCTCGGTTCTCGCCATACACATTCAGTCCCGGCATAAAAGTCCCGGTAGCACTCCCTAACTACTTTACTGGCCTCATGCTAAAATAATCTAAGCAGATTAAGGTGATACTCGTAAATATCGAAACATTTGGGTTCAAAAAAGAAAATACAGATTGATACATAAGTAATACTTATACATATTTGAGCGTTTTTTTTATTTTTTGCCAGTTTTATATATTGTGACCTATTTTGTCACTTTTGTGTTGTTTCTACTCAGAATCACGAGCTCTTTCAATCCTAATGGGATAAAAAAATGTCCCAGAGTTTTTGCCTAAAGTCAGTCCATGAAAAGTCTGCAGCGGATTTGATAGCCCACGCAGTGCACGTGTTATTTTAAACGTCAAACTTCTATGAAATTATGACGTATAAATGACACTTGCAATGCGTGGGCTATCAAATCCGCTGCAGACTTTTCTTGGTCCGACTCTATTGTATTACCAATTGTACAAAGTTGTACAATAAAATTCCTTTAGAAATTTGTAAGTTAACGGATGCAAAATTTAAAACAGTTGTAAAACGAGCACTTATTGCTAGAGCGGTATCGTCTTGGGTCGTCCCATTCGTTTTTCGTCAAGTTCTTAAATTAGTCCTATTCTGTTTTCGTCACTCATTCTATATTGAAAGCCACCGACGATTGTGACGAATGTAGAATGAGTGACGAAAGTAGAATAGGACTAATTTAAGAACTTGACGAAAAACGAATGGGACGACGGGACGACCCAAGACGATACCGCTAGAGCGTATTATAAAGTTATAAGGACTATATCACTGATCGAGATATATGGAATGGAAAGAAATTGACATAAACCAAAAAATGTATATATAACAATTATGCAATGTGTTTGTAATTATGTATTTGATGTTTGTTGTGATTGTTTAATTTAATTTAAATTTAATTCTGTACAAATGTACTTTTTTGACCTTCATAGGTGCATTATGTTAATGCTTAAATTGAATAATATTGAAATTGAATTGAAATTGAATTGAAATTGAATTGAAATTGAATTGAAATTGAATTGAAATTGAATTGAAATTGAATTGAAATTGAATTGAAATTGAATTGAAATTGAATTGAAATTGAATTGAAATTGAATTGAAATTGAATTGAAATTGAATTGAAATTGAATTGAAATTGAATTGAAATTGAATTGAAATTGAATTGAAATTGAATTGAAATTGAATTGAAATTGAATTGAAATTGAATTGAAATTGAATTGAAATTGAATTGAAATTGAATTGAAATTGAATTGAAATTGAATTGAAATTGAATTGAAATTGAATTGAAATTGAATTGAAATTGAATTGAAATTGAATTGAAATTGAATTGAAATTGAATTGAAATTGAATTGAAATTGAATTGAAATTGAATTGAAATTGAATTGAAATTGAATTGAAATTGAATTGAAATTGAATTGAAATTGAATTGAAATTGAATTGAAATTGAATTGAAATTGAATTGAAATTGAATTGAAATTGAATTGAAATTGAATTGAAATTGAATTGAAATTGAATTGAAATTGAATTGAAATTGAATTGAAATTGAATTGAAATTGAATTGAAATTGAATTGAAATTGAATTGAAATTGAATTGAAATTGAATTGAAATTGAATTGAAATTGAATTGAAATTGAATTGAAATTGAATTGAAATTGAATTGAAATTGAATTGAAATTGAATTGAATTGAATTGAAATTGAATTGAAATTGAATTGAAATTGAATTGAAATTGAATTGAAATTGAATTGAAATTGAATTGAAATTGAATTGAAATTGAATTGAAATTGAATTGAAATTGAATTGAAATTGAATTGAACCACAATTGGCCACTCCAAGGACGCATTTATGCGTTAGAGGGAGCAAGTGATATTGCTATCTCATTCTATCGCGTCCCTTGGAGTGGCCGGCGCTGGCCCATCATCTAGAGGAGCCATTAGGTACCTGGAGCCCTCATAAAACAGTTGGTCGGCGCATCCGTGATGACCCCGAACGACTCCACTCTCCAACGGTCGGGGTTGTAGCAGTTCTTCAGGGATCTGATGGCGTAGGAGTTCTCATTCTCGTTGGAGCTCATACCGTCGTTGGTGTAGAAGGTCGCTTCCATGTATTGGATTTGTCCGTTTCCGTCTACACCCACCTAAAATAAAAACCGGGCAAGTGCGAGTCGGACTCGCGCACGAAGGGTTCCGTACCATAATGCAAAAAAAAAAACAAAAAAAAAACGGTCACCCATCCAATTACTGACCACTCCCGACGTTGCTTAACTTTGGTCAAAAATCACGTTTGTTGTATGGGAGCCCCATTTAAATCTTTATTTTATTCTGTTTTTAGTACAGTGAAACCTGGTTAATTGGCACCTGGATAAATGGAAAACCTCAATAATTGCAACCAAAAGTCCGGTCCCGGTCCCTAGAGACCAAAAGGCCTCTATAATTGAAATTTTGGAACCTCTATAATTGCAATCTAGGTTTTTGTGCTTTTCGTAATTTTGCCTCTGTAATTGACCACATCGCAACTTAAGACCTCTATAATTGACACTGTGCTAAAAAAATCCGTTATTTTTGCTCTTGTTTTTACCTCTATTATTGAAACGAGTCTTACTTCTTACCTCTGTAATTGAAATAATGTAGTTGTAGACAGCATAAACAATATTTTAATAGCAATTATCATTTTATTTATATCTCCATCCAGAATTCAATTTATTTATTGGGTATCTATAAACAGCCTGTAGTAGGTGAAATAGTTTTGATCAATAAAAAACAAAGTATGTTTTTTACATTCTAATAAAACTTTCTTCTACAATTCAAGGGATTTTTTTTAAACCTAAATGATAAGAAAAGAAAGTGGTAATTAATGTAGTGTAAAAGTGCAAGTATAGACAGAAGCAATATATAGACCAGAAACACAAAATGTAAGCGTGTAAATCTACTTTAAATGTTTATTTGCACCTCCATAAAAGAAATCTGTCAGAACGCAACCTCTATTAATGAAAACCTCTATAATTGACACAACGATTTTTTGAACCTCGTTAATTGGCACGACCTGCTTAAATGAAAAACCTGGTTAATTGACAAAAACTGGCCGGTCCCTTGAGATTGCAATTATCCAGGTTCCACTGTATTTGTTGTTATAGCGGCAACAGAAATACATCATCTTTGAAAATTTCAACTGTCTAGCTATCACGGTTCGTGAGATACAGCCTGGTGACAGACGGACGGACGGACGGACGGACGGACGGACGGACGGACGGACAGCGAAGTCTTAGTAATAGGGTCCCGTTTTACCCTTTGGGTACGGAACCCTAAAAAATGGTATTAGGTAAGCTGTTTTTACTGACAGCGGTTATATCAGCGGTCGGCAACCTTTTAGCAGCCAAGGGCCACATAGTAGTTAACGAAGATGACGCGGGGCGCACTTTGGTAATATTTGTGACTTTAGCAGACATTGTCAATTGTCAGTACTTCATACAAAATAGCCAGGAAGGCTCGCGGGCCGCAAGTGAGAGGTTGGCGGGCCGCTGGTTGCCGACCGCTGGTATATATAATACGCGGCAGATCACCTATGCACTGGACTGACCAAATAAAATCCGCAGCGGGTAACTGTGTATCTAATGTCTCCTCTACACGATGGGCCAACGCCGGCCACTCCAAGGGACGCAGCCATGTGGTAGAATGAGATACCAATATCACTTGCTCCCTCTAACGCATAAATGCGTCCCTTGGAGTGGCCGGCGCTGGCCCATCGTGTATCATCATAACTGTGCCAGACAGTCTGCCAACAGGGAGAGATGTCGGGAGATCGTGCGAAGAGCTCTGTCCGCCTCTACTACCTATGCGGACGCATCAACGTGACCACGACCGCGGTGACAAGCAAACCAAACCGAACCACCCTTAGTTTAGAGTGGAGTTTTGGCTGTACCAAATGATATTATCCACCGTTGATGGAATCAACACTCAGTATTCAATAAAATCAACTGTTGATTTGACGTGGATGCGAAATCTGACAGTTGTACATGTCGAATTTGGCCCCAGGACTTTTACGTTTATATATATACATAGATCCTATAGAAATACCTCATAATCTAGTCTAGTGTCCGGTCTCTTTCCAATAATCCTCATAATATCTGGCATCCTCATGGCCATTCGGCAAGGCCTGTTGAGTTTGTAGGCCACTAGAGCGGTGGCCGTGGCAGCGAACATGTGCCTGAAGATCTTGCAGCCAAATGCACCCCCACAGCGTCTCGTTCGGACGATGACACTGGCAGAAAATAATTTGAGCTTTTGGCAAATTGGCACACCAAGTCAGTAGGAATTATTATCGTTTTCAGTCCGCAAAATTCCAAATAACTCCGACGGAAGATCAGGTCATTATGCTGAGACAGGACAATTGTGTGGCTTCATTCATGAATAGGTATCTTGTTTATTTTTCGTTGTTTTGTTTATTGTGTGCCGTAAGTTAAATACTCGTAATGTTCTATCTTAAAATAAGTTTTTGGTAAAAATTTCATTTTTGGTAAGTACAAGCTTTTACCGTTCAACATTCAGCAAATAGGCCACAAGGGCACTTTTACACGTCAACATTGAATTTACATAAAAGCAAAAATAATAACATCAACAATTTTATAAAATAAAACTAACAATTCAATCTAACGTATTACAATTACTAAGAGATGTATATGATGGTCTCTTAATGTCGAATTACATACAAAATACAGATAAAAAAACACACAAAAAAATCTATAATATTTAGAGGTGTAAAAATGTCTCTAGGTGTCAGAACTATAAGATTATATAGTTTATCAAGTTATCCTTAGAGATGTATAGGGTCTCCAAGAGTCAATATCCTGTATAGGTAATTAATACATTCATTAAGAGAAAAGAAACATACGAGAACAGAGTGAGGCGTCTCACTGTAATTAATTAATAAAAATTAAGTTACTAAGTATAATAGCTCGTGTTAGCTTAAACAGACCAGTCTCCACAAACAGCACCCGTTCACGAGTATGACGCGTATCTCAGCCATCGCCTCCCTCAACCTTCATTCGGGAAAGCGGCGACCCGATCAACGACGCCACCGTAAGCAAAGACTTTTAAGCGAGCATGACATGTTCAAGCTACCGGCCTATATTAATATTAAAATAGTAATAACATGTAGCTGTAAGACACGGCATTTTGTGCTCATATGTTACATAAAAAGACAATATAGCTTCACATAATTACTAGTCCGTTGACTGTACTTTTCTTACGACAGACAACTAATACTCATCGAGACAATTCTAAACACCCCTAACACAATTAGGTTGCGTTGTTTCATCACAGAGTTCCTATTGCCACCTCCTGTCTCCATCATCAGATCAGCTCGATGGTACCATAATATTGCATTGTCGTCCGATTTATACATGCATGCAAAATTTCAGCTCAATCGGAAACCGGAAAGTGGATCAAATTTAACTTGCACGATTTGATTACACACAGACAGACAGACAGACAACGGTCAGGTGAAACTAAAAATAAAATAAAAAGCTTGTAAAAATAATTTGAGCTTTTGGCAAATTGGCACACCAAGTCAGTAGGAATTATTATCGTGTTCAGTCCGCAAAATTCCAAATGACTGTGACGGAAGATCAGAGCCAGGACTATGCTGACTTGCTGAGGCAGGACAATTGTGTGGCTTCATTAATGAATATCTTGTTTATTTTTCGTTGTTTTGTTTATTGTGTGCAGTAAAAATAATGATCTATTTTAAGATTTGTATGGGAGAACGACCCTGTGTCTGGGCACCTAATTTGCCGTCTTTTTTCTACAGACCTATGCTTTGCAGACTATAATAACAAGGCAGGAGCTTATTGGATTTTGAATCGACCGATGACCGACGTTTGATTTAAAAAATAACCATATTGTTGCAAAACTTGGAAGAAATTAAAACATGGGAAAATAAATCTTTTTTACGGAAATCTGTTCAGATTCTATGAAGCATCAATTATTTACTTACGCATTGTAAGGTATATCCAACAACAACGCGATCCCTGCCTGAGTGACTCCCTGCCACTGCGCCGAACAGTCCACCTCGTAACCATTGTCCACAGGCCTGGTCACCGTGGTATGGAGCTCCATCGTGTGGTGGTACTGGCGCGGAGAATAGAATTGCCCCTTGATCACCCTTTGCACGTTAACCCCTCGGTCTGTGGGCTCCATGCCAGGATATGATACTAATCTGTTTTCGAAAGCAGGCGCGTTAATGGCGTCCTGTATTGTGAAGATAATCGGTTTTTTGGATATGTTTTTGTAGTTCACCTTGAAAAAGAAGAAATAAGCAATTGAAGAAAATTTAAGGAGCCGCAGGGGTAAAATATATGCTTTTTTACGAGCTGAAATACCTGTTTAGCTGTATATAATAATAGTGAGCCTATTTTGAACTATTCTGCTAGCGGATTCGTCCCAAACTTTGCAGTTTATCGGTCCGATTTGTGGAATGCAGAAGGCCTTTGAACTTAAGCGAACATCGCAGGAGTTAATATACCACCAGACCAGTACCACCTACCACGCTACCACGTTACCACGTAGACCAGCACGGACAACGCAACATGACTAGAAGATACTTTTCTACTATCAGGAGAATTAAAGGAAGTAGCAATAGTACCTAAATAAGGTATAGGCATAGACTAGGATTTCTTGTCTGTGGGTCTAGGTATATACCTTTACGAGACATGCCACTTTGTCTGCCAAGACCTGAGTTTCAGCAACGACTAAGGCCACAGGCTGGTTGTAGTAGAATATTTTGTCGCTTGCCAAGAGTTCTTCATCTTCAGGGATAATTGGCTGGTCTCCGCGACCGAGCGTATTTATTCCTGGTATATCTTTGGAGGTGAGGACAGTGATGATGCCGTCGATTTTCTGGAATAACAGTGTCATCAGCAATTCACTTAGGTGCCTACTCACAACGATTTTATTAAAAAAAGTTCACTGAATGCTTAATGTAGTCCTTCTGGTTCCGTCTAGTTTTTGAATCCTAAATCGCTTAAATCATGGTTTCTTTTTGTTCAACTCACATTTCACATAATTCCTTAGGTATTAGGTATGAACCGATTTTGATGAAATTTAACATGTATAAAGCTTAAGCCCTGTGAGTAAATAAAGGTTGTTTATTTTTTAGAACTTAGTAAGTAAATAAATATACTTTATAGCACCACAAAAGAAAAATTCAATAACAGATTTACAACGTAAATAAAGGTAGCTTTATTACACAGTCCCGAATAAAGAAATTATTAAGACATTTGCCAAAAAAGGTTCTCTCCTAAATGGATCTTTATGTACAGTCGCCATCAGATATATCGGAGCGGCCAAGGTGTTCACAATATCTGAACACGCACTCTAACACCGTTACAATAGAGGCGTGTTCAGATATTTGTGAGCACCTTGGCCGCTCCGATATATCTGATGGCGACTGTACAATTTTACCCCGGGTCAGCTATGCGCTTGATTCGGCATTTGTTAACTTCTTGAGTTAAGTTAAGTTTTTAAATGCATATGCACAAAGTATTTAAGATTAAAGAAAAATACAACTCACGAGGACATCGCTGTAGTCAATAGACTCTATTTCCCCCCGCGCAATCGTAGCCATAACAAACGAAGCAAACACTTCCTCAGCTATAGTCGGGATATCATCATTATACTTGGCTTCTCCAGCGCATTGAATGAGACCCTCCTTTTTCAAAAGCGGCTGGGTTATAGGGTAGTCAGGTTTGTTTGTGTCGTACTCCTGATAGCTCCGGCTGACAGGTGGTCTGTCGTCATACGAGAGGGTTGCTCCTGATGCGTATATTGGGTTTAGGATTTCACGTGGACACAGGTTAATGACGCACTGTTAATTACAAAAGAACAGTTCCGTTTATTGGCGACAGGGTAAAATGGGTAACATAGACCGACCGCTTAAATGAGTCCTCGTCTGCGCGGTACGGGGGTGCTCATTTAAGCGGTCGGTCTATAAATGCCCTCCCTGCGAGCGGAACGGGCTCCGTATATGGTATAATCCCAAAACCTCCCTGGCAACGGGAATGCAGTTATTTTTTAGCCACCGTGTAGTTGGATGATTTTACGGTCCCAATACTTACCTTATAGAATAAAGCTAACGCCACTTTCTTCCTATAATGCGGGCTTGGCTCCGGTGGGTTAAAGTCCGGATCCACCTCCTTCTTCAAGCAATGCAGGGCCCCCTGCAATGTCTCATTCGTGAAAAGATCCCGTCCGATCAAGAAATGCTCTGTATTATACGCGCGGGTAAAGGAAGGGTTTATGCCCCCGTAGACGATGGAAGCGGTGATGATTTTGTGGTCTTTGGGGTCGAATTTGAAGAGGAAAGCTCCGTTGACTTCGGCGTGCGCGTTTTGGGCTTTTGGTCTTATCTGCGATACAATAAGTGAACATTACTTGTTTGTTGAGTGTTGAGTATAATGATCTTTAATTTTTAAGGCCCGCTTGCACTATTCCACTAACCCGGGGTTAACCAGTTAAACCTGGAGTTACCATGGTTACCAGTACAATTTGACACTGAGTAAACGGTTTAACCGCATAACCCCGGGTTAGTGGGATGGTGCAAGTGGGCCTTACAAGCATCAGAAACGACTGCGAACGATGCTATTAAAGTCAAAGTCAAATATGTACTTTATTCATGTAAGTAGGCTTAGTGCTTGTTGCTTAGTGCTTAAGATAATTATCACTGATAATTTATCAGAGCAATTTATTGATGTTAATATTATTCCATAATAATATTGGATTATTATACAGATCAAATTTAATACTAAGAATTTCCCAAAAAGATCGTCGAACATAAAAAATGTATAAAAAATACTAGATAATCTAGAATGATTCCAGAATAAAATCTAAATGTCAAAAAAAACATAACTAAAGAAATACAATACATTGGAATATCCATTTCCTCGTCATTAATCAAATATACCTAATAAATAATTAATCGTCTCGATCTATTAAGCTTAGCATAAATTTAAAAGTGAAAAAATTACTGGCTTGAACTCACGGCCTCTGGTTCGATACTCCAGCGCTCTCTCTGCCATCTGTACCCAAGACAGTAATTTTTCCACTTTTAAATTTATTCTAAGTATAATGATCTTTGCCTATCATTCTAATAACAACTCTAACTTTCGGTCATAGAGGTTATCGACTAGCAAATTACTTATTACAGTGGAATCCGTTTATTATGACTCGGCTTATACTGACCAACCGCTTACTATGACGCAATTACTGTGCGAAGTTTGGTTTTTATATGAAATTCTTTGTGGCAAAGTCGGATAATATGACTTCGCTTATAGTGACAAACCGCTTACTATGACCTATAAATCCTGTTTTCATGAAATTATGTCCGATTCGCTGGTTATACTGACAGATTCGCTGGTTTTCGTGGCCGTCACCACGTCTTTCCCTGCGAGGACGTTTTGGGCGTAGGCGTGGTACGTGGCATGTAAGTTGTTTTAGTTTTGATGCTAAATGACAAGTTGATAATTGGTACAAGTTTAAGAAAACTCATCTTTCACAAAGGAGTTTGAGATTAATTTGGAAAAATTAACGAAAATAAGAAGTTAATCAACTATGCTTTATATGACATCCGCTTAGTATGACATCGTCATTATAAGCGGATTCTACTGTATTACTTATTACTCATATTTGCCTAACCTCCTAAGGCCCAAGGTCCTACCTATAGTACTTATTCAGTTCAATGAAATTTAAATCATATTCGATTGGAACAGAGTTGCTTTTCCTTTGTTTCGTTCAGTTTTTGAACAACGCAAAATCAACTCTATTTCCTACATTGTAGGTTCGAATTTCTGTGGCAAATATTTAATTTTTGATTTGTATGGTTGTGCCTTAGGAGGCCAAGTGCGCTTACCTTGTATGTAACGATCCTGTAGTTTCTGGACAACGGTGGCAATTTAATCGTTGTCATTACTTTGCCTACTATATTTGTGGTCAGAAATTCAGGAAGACCCATTTCTGTCTGCTGCATTCTATGGTCCACTAAAAATTCAAGGTAAATACTGTAGACCTACGTATAATACAAGAATAAATTAGATCAAACCCACGCAGTTAAAAGGCAGAGGTCAAATGCGTGGCGTGGCCAGATGGCGTTAATAACATATCAGTGAAAGAATAAGGATCAAATTCAAATGGCGTTCTAAGAGTGTTAATTTTCTGTCGAAAGATGGCAGTAAATTTACAGTGGCAATCCGCCTCTATAGTAGTATACCCTATAATGGACGTGGAACCAGTAATGGGACAAAAAAAACATAATTCCTCTAAAATAAGTATCTAAAAGTAGTTTATAAACACTGGCTGTATATTATCATAAATAAGAGTCCTAAAGCTGTTTCAGTTTGAAGTTTCATTAAATTTGGTTGTTTTTTAAGAAATTGGCGTCAACACAAAAGTTGCCGTGTCACTGAAAAAAAATACCACTACGAATTCTTAACAACTTCGCTAAAGCCCCCTCCAGACTATGCGCGTGAATCACGGGCGAAGCCGCGAACGCAAGTGTGGCGTCGATTTCGCAGATTGTTCACGCCTTCGCGCCTTGTTCTCCGTTTTTTGTCGGTATTTCGGCCCGCGTCAAAGGAGACGCGAAGCGCGAACTTGCAAGACTCCACATTACACAATATTTTGGCTCCTCTGTGGCAAGATAAATATGAATTATATTATGTTAAGCAGCTATATTTTACGGTTTTACAATAAAACAAAATGGAAAAACAGCTAAATCACGTATGATGCCATAGATAACTAACAGTTAAACTCGATCAGCTGATGCTTTTCCGCCATATTGCCGCAAACCAAACTGCGAAATCGCCATGAAGTGTGCGAGTGCGGAGTCATACGTCAACTTCGCGATATGTTCGCTCCGCGACGTCGCGCCGCGATTCACGCACATAGTCTGGAGGGGGCTTAAGAGAGGTGAGTTAATTTATTAAATTTTAATTAATTAATACTTGATTAAAACTAGAATGTGTTTTGCTAATTGCATTGACCATGAGATAAGGTATAGAACACACTATGTTGTGACTCCACAGATGTAAAAAAATAGTGGTATTTGGCCCAATCCCATTATAGGAGCTGTAAAACTGCGTACCTCCTATGATGGGACAATTGACAGAATAATGCTTGCCATGCCATAATTTCATGTTTAAACAATACAGAAGTAAAATGTAGTTATGAAATATGTCAATCAGGAGGTATATTCTCGGACTTCGGATAAATTAATATCGTTTTTCCAAACTTTTATTTAACTTGCCCTGTTAGTTAGTGTGGGTCCAATCTTGGTAGCTGAATTTGAGCCACTTTTCGATTTCCGATTCAATTGAAGTTTTGTGTAAGTATGCAAATCGGATGATAATGCAATATTATGATAACATGGACCTGATCTGATGATGGAGACAGGAGGTGGCCATGGGAACTTTATCGCAATAAACCCTAACTAATTGTGTATGGGTATATTGGGTATATTAGAATTGTCTCGATGGATCTAATACAATAATAATTGGTTGTGGAAAGAAAAATACATTCAGCGATAAAAGCTACAACAACAAAAATAAAAGCGACAAAAATTGATTTTTTTGCCGTAACTTATTCCCCATTTCAATATTTTATACTGATAGAGCAATGTCCATTATAGGGGGCCCATTACTGGATCCACGTCCATTACCGGGGGCCCATTACTGGAGCTTTGGTGTCCATGACTGTAGAAAAAAAGCATAGTTTTAATTTGTTAAATATGTGGAAACTAATTACAGTATCTTTGATACAACACGCCTAAAACATGAAAGACCGATAGGACTTTCATCTTTTAACACGCTAAGCGGTAGACCATTTACATGTATAATACTGGAGTAAGTTATGTAACGCTGCCATACATGACCCAAATTTTTTTTATTAAGCTATGAGCTTCACCACATCTGATATTAGAGTAATTCTAAGCATTTCTAGCCTGGGAGGCAAAAAGACGCGTGCGTCTAGTCGGGGAGGGTGGGGATCTTTAAAAAAAAACCTATTCTGATCCTGGTGGCTACATAGACTGGTCATATTTTTCATCAAAACGATTTCGACTGGCAAAGCATATTACATTTTGGCAACCGGGTTTTTTAACCTAATTAGACCCCCCTGAATCCGAATTTGCCGGTTGCTCGATCGAAATCTTGACCGGAAGTGAGATATTTGACATTAAAGGTCCCTTTTTTTAGTTTTTCATAAATGACTCTTAAACGGAGGCGCATAGCAAAAAATGTTCTATTACATAAGTAATCTGCATAAAATTGCCTACAAGAAAGATTCAGTACAATTTTTCGCTAGGATCAATATTCAAAGAGATATTAACGCGGGAAATTTAATTATAATCATTTCTAAGGTCCCTTTTTTTAGCTTTTCGTAAATAACTCATAAACGGTGGCCAATATCAAAAAATATTGTTAAACGATAATAATCTACACAAAATTTTGAACAAAACAGATTCAGTACACTTTTCGCAGGGATCAATATTTAAAAAGATACTAAAGAGGGAAAGTTCTAGTATAATGAATTCTAAGTTTCCTTGTTTTTATTTATTCGTTAATAATTTGAAAAGTATGACTCATAGCAAAAAAAATCTTATACCTAAATAATAAACATAAAATTTCCTACAAGAAACATGTACAACACTTTTCGCTAGGATCAATATTTAAAAAGACAAAGCAGCGGGTAAGTTAATTATAAATAATTTTAAAGTCCCTTTTTAGTTATTTGTAATTTTTGTAAATAACTCGTAAACGGTGTCCCATAACAAAATAGGTTTTTGAAAATAAATTATCTACATAAAATTTCATCCAAAAAACATCTGGAACACTTTTCTCTAGGATCAATATTTAAAGCGATATTAATGGAAGAAAGTTAATTACAATCAGTTCACAGGTCACTTTTTATTAGTTTTTCGTAAATAACTCGTAAACGGTGGCCCTTTGCAAAATAATATTCTATATAAATATTAAACATAAAATTGTCCACATAAAAGGTTCTGTACACTTTTTCGCTACGATCAATATTTAAAGAGGTATTAAAGGGGGTAAGTTCAATAATCAATAATAATTAATTTCCAAGTCCCTATTTTCAGGTTTTCGTTTCGTAAATATAAATGGGGGGGGGGGGGGAATGGTCATTGTTTGGCTATGAGGGGGGGAGCTTTATCTCCGAAACTACTGGGTTTACCTATAGATGACAGGAAGACCTATTAGAAATATGCAAGTGCGAGTCGCACATTACTTAGTTTTTGAACGGGTTTTTTAATGGCAATTCACTCGCGTTTCACATATAAAAAATACGTTGTTGAAATTTGGGTAATGTACGGAACCCTTGAAACGCGAGTCCGACTCGCACTTGGCCGGTTTTTTCCTTTTGAGGTACGGAACCATAAAAACTAAAAAGAAGTGACATGTGAATTGATCGTAATGAACTTTCTTTCTTTAATATCGTTTCAAATATTTATCCCAGAGAAAAGTGTTCATTATGTTTTCGTAGAAAATTTTATGCCGATTTTTTATTTACAAGAACATTAAGGACTTATTTTGCTATGAGCCTTACTTTACGAGTCATTTACGAAAACCTAAAAATATGGACCTGGAAATTGATTATAATTAACTTACACCCTTTAATACCTCTTTAAATATTGAACGTAACAAAAAAGTGTACAGAACCTTTTTTGTGGACAATTTTATGTTTAATATTTATGTAGAATATTATTTTGCAAAGAGCCACCGTTTACGAGTTATTTACGAAAAACTAATAAAAAGTGACCTGTGAACTGGTTGTAATTAACTTTCTTCCATTAATATCGCTTTAAATATTGATCCCAGAGAAAAGTGTTCCAGATGTTTTTTGGAGGAAATTTTATGTAGATAATTTATTTTTAAAAACCTATTTTGTTATGGGACACCGTTTACGAGTTATTTACAAATAACTAAAAAGGGAATTTAAAATTATTTATAATTAACTTACCCGCTGCTTTGTCTTTTTCAATATTGATCCTAGCGAAAAGTATTCTACGTGTTTCTTGTAGGAAATTTTATGTTTATTATTTAGGTATAAGATTTTTTTGCTATGAGTCATACTTTTCAAATTATTAACGAATAAATAAAAACAAGGAAACTTAGAATTCATTATACTAGAACTTTCCCTCTTTAGTATCTTTTTAAATATTGATCCCTGCGAAAAGTGTACTGAATCTGTTTTGTTCAAAATTTTGTGTAGATTATTATCGTTTAACAACATTTTTTGATATTGGCCACCGTTTATGAGTTATTTACGAAAAACTAAAAAAAGGGACCTTAGAAGTGATTATAATTGAATTTCCCGCGTTAATATCTCTTTGAATATTGATCCTAGCGAAAAATTGTACTGAATCTTTCTTGTAGGCAATTTTATGCAGATTACTTATGTAATAGAACATTTTTTGCTATGCGCCTCCGTTTAAGAGTTATTTACGAAAAACTAAAAAAAGGGACCTTTAATGTCAAATATCTCACTTCCGGTCATGATTTCGATCGAGCAACCGGCAAATTCGGATTCAGCGGGGTCTAATTAGGTTAAAAAACCCGGTTGCCAAAAAGTAATATGATTTGCCAGTCGCATCAAGAAGGAGAGCGATTTTGAATTTTTATGTCTAGTCTAACAAGGGCAAGTTTGGTATCATTTTCGTATAAACCAAAGACCTATAATTCATTGCTGATATTTGTTTTTTTCAGTTTCATAGTAATTTTACAAGAAAAACGTAAAAAGGTGAAAAAATTGGTTGGAGATTTTTGCTACGCAGAGCCGAAACTACAAAAGATAGAAAGTTGAAATTTGCACACTAGATTACATTTATAAAGTGTACAAGAGATAAGAAGCGATTTTGAGAAATTCAACCCCTAAGGGGGTTAAAAAGGGAATGAAAGTTTGTTTGGGGTTCAAGTTTTATTTTAATCTAGGAATTTGAAACTTCGTAAAACGATATATTATTAAAATACAAGTAAACTAATTTCAGCGTTTTTGAAAATTCATCCCCTAAGGTGGTGAAAAAGGGGTTGAAAGTTTGTATGGATATCAAAAAAATTTTCGAACGCGGGACTTGAATCTTTGTATTTGAGGATATTATTAAAAGACAGGAAAACTAATTTCAGCGTTTTGTAAAATTCATCCCCTAACAGGGTTAAAAAGGGTTGAAAGTTTGAATCCATTACAAATCTTGAAATGCTTAGAATTACTCAAGGAACATATGTAATGAAGCTCATAGCTTAATAAAAAAAAATTGGATCAACTTTATAACTGCCTCCGCTATAAGGGAAAATCATAAATGCTCCAAATTTCCTCTTAAATGTCCCATGACTGGTGCTGTTACTATATACACTCTATTCTCTGTGCTTATAAGTACCTAGTGTTATAATTGCTCCAACACACGAAAACAGAAGGAAAATATCTGACTGAAAATCTGGATGCTCATGTTTCAGTATAAGATTCCCGGCTAAGGTGCCAATCTGCAAATAACAGTAATATAATAATAATACAGTGGAATCCGTTTATTATGACTCCGCTTATACTGACCAACCGCTTACTGTGACGTAATTACGGTGCGAAGTTTGGTTTTCATATACAATTCTTTGTGACAAAGTCGGATATAATGACTTCGCTTAAGTGACAAATCGCTGACTATGACCTATAAATCCTATTTTTATGAAATTATGTCCGGTTATACTGACACATTCGCTGGTTTTCGTGGCCATCCCCACGTCTCTCTCTGTGAGGACGTTTGGTGAGTGCGGTGTTTTAGTTTTGATTCTCAATGACAAGTTGATAATTAGTACAAGGTTAGTAAAATTCATCTCTGACAGAGGATTTTGAGATTAATTTGGAAAAAATAAGAAGTTAATCAACTATGCTTTATATGACATCCGCTTAGTATGACGGATTTGTCACTTCCCTTCGATGTCATTATAATCGGATTCCACTGTAGATATACGTAACTATAATCGTAATTTACAAACACCTAGCCTTATTATTATGACCTAACTCAGAACTGCAGACTTGCAGAGTAGACCTGGCTAAGGGTTAAGTCGGTTGACTTAACCCTTATGTTGCGGCAAGCAAGAAATTACTTACTTAGGTACTCCATTGGCTTAGCGACCCAAAAAGAGACTTTGCCCTCTGACACAAGACAGCGCCACTTTTTAGCAAGAAAGAATATTAAAAGCTAGAAAGTTAACCCAATTTCATGGTAGATGGCGCTGCTCTGCAAACATCGCGCGTTATTTTTGCAATATTCTTTGTCCGTTATCGAGTAAACATCTTACTTGTTTAAATATAATTTGTGTTGGACATTCTTATTTCATTAATATGAATAACTTTACACCTTATGTATTTAAAGATAACATTTTTTGCACAAAAAATGTTCTGGAGGCCAATTTCACAAATTAAAATAAAATATCTAAAGAGCAATAAAAATAGATCAATTTGGTCGGGTCTTTAACCTTGCCAGCCGCCTGCAATTTTTTTTATAAAAAAAATAGGTACCGATTTGAGGCAACTTGATATTTTTACAGGGTATTATTTACAATTAAAAAAATAAATCCCATAAAGATAATTTTGGTGGGACTTTCTGCCGCCAGACGATCTAGACAGTTACATAACATGCGTGCGAGTGAGTACCTATAGTGTATAGGTACCTAATACGTAACTAATCTAGATTGTCCCACCAAAATGTTTAATCTTTATGGGATTTTTTTTTAAGTCTGCTGCGTTCTTGATAGCCCACGCAGTGCAAGTGTTATTTATACTATACGTCATAATTTGATAGACGTTTGACGTTTAAAATAACACTTGCACTGACCGGGCTATCAAAATCGCTGCAAACTTTTCTTGGTCTAACTCTACCTAGGTACTTATAATAAAATAATGTTCTCAAAAAGACAGATGATTTTGGTATGTACGAGTTGACGATGTAGGTAGTGTCCCAAAAGCGACTGAAATAATACTATGCTCGAATGAAGTTATCCAAAACATGGACAAACTACCGGGTCCATATTGGGTAGCATAATAATTGATTGTCCTAATGTAATGTTACGCATAAAACTCATTTCGCATAATAGTTATTGTGCTGGAAATATTAACATTTCTGAAAAATTATAACACAAACCTAACCTAACCTACCCTATTCTATACAACCTATGCAAAATATTTTGGAAAATACTTCCTGTTTCAGCTGGAGAAAAAATATGCGAAAAGAGATTTATGCGTAGCATTATTATGCGATGAGATAGGATCCCCAAACTACCTAGTACTTACGTTTCTCACTGGTATATGAGCAACCACTTCCAGGTGTTTCTTCAAAACTTCCAAGTACCAGAAATCATCATTCGTCTTGCTTAATACGTTGAATAAGTTTAAAGTATCAGTTAGGGTTGTGTTTGCCCCAAGAACTAAATTCACGTCCAGATAGTGCGCGCGTAATTCGGCCACACCACTTATATCAATCAGAACTTTGGGGAAATACTTTATTGGATAAGCACCTGTAAGAAATATCACAAATTGTGTTTAAATCCTTACAGTCAGAAGCAGTGGCGTAGCTAGATGATATGGCGCCCGGGGCAGGCACCAAATTTGCCGGAGGGCCAGATTACCATCCGCATTTCACACTTCACTGTGGTGGTAAATACGACTGACGAAAGTATCCCTGCTGTGCCTTTGGCAAGGCGGAGAGGTAGTCTTTTGCCCATTTTGGCGCCCCCCCTTGGACGGCGCCCGGGGCACGTGCCCCCTCCAACCCCCCCCCCCCCTAGTTACGCCACTGGTCAGAAGTTGCTAAGTGGGCCAGGTGTTCAAAATGATCGGACGCGACTTATTGTTAAGAAAGAGCGTTTCAATGTTATTTTGAATACCTCGCCCGCTTAGCAACTACTGCTGCGGACTGTAGGTAGGTACATAGCCAAAATGGGAAAACTGGCTAAGTGCGTGTCGGGCCACGCATAGGTACAGTGGCGGATTTGCCCGGCCTATAGTTCGTTTTTTTAGCGTTAGAAAGAAGGTAAGCGATCATGACATGTCTTTTAATTGAAAAACGCTGTTTAAAAATCAGTAACTATTGTAAGTGATCCTATTAGATTCATAATTGTTACATATTTTCCGTGATTTATTTTTAAAACATGTTTTCAATTAAAAGACACGTCAAGATTGTTTAACTTTTTTCTAATGCTAAAAAAACGAACTATATTTTTTTTGTCAGAGGTAATCCTCATTGGATACTGTCGGCCCGGTATCCGGGAGCATGCCCGACGCGGCTGTGCTGGAGATTTTTCGCCCAGCCGCCTACGGACTAAACCTCTCCATCCTGTAAAGTTTAGGGGCGGCAGTCTATAGATGGGTGCTGAGAAAGGGGCCGTTAGTAGTTACTTCAGGGCCTGGGGCCTAGGGCGGCCAACACTGCAAATCCCCCACTGTTTAGGTACACGCATAATGGAGGGTTCCGGGGAAGGGGAAACCCTATGGCCTGGGTACCGCAAAAAACCAAAAAAATGAAATTTCGTTATCTCTGTCTATCTATCACTCTTAAAATTTCTAGTTTTCGTTTTTCACGGTAGGACTTCTGCGATGTAAATTGAAAATCGTAATTAGATTCCAAAAAAAGTAAGACAATGTTGCCACGTTTTACTTTTTCGCGTCTTGTATTTATGTAAAAATAAGTAAATAAAAATACTTTTTTTAAATAAAACATAAGTAAATAAAAATACTTTTTTTAAATAAAAAATAAGTAAATAAAAATACTTTTTTTAAATAATAATAATAATAAGCCCGGAGGGCAGCTTGTGGCGAGCTGTTGGGGAGTAACGACCCCACGGACCCGAGTGCTCCCGAGAGTCGGTCAGGGTCTCCGTCTCCGGCGTATCTTCGTCGGCCGGAGTGGACCCCAAGGGGACCCGCAGGACTCTCAGCTCTGGCTTGCCTTCATTGGCCGTCCAGAGAGGAGTCGTTAGAGCTATATGCTCCAGGGGTGGAAGTGTTAAAGGGCATAACGCCGCGAGTAACTTCGGAGAAAGCGCAGCACCACCTCTCGACACCCCTGAGCCGCTCACGTCGGTGTTGCACCTGGCCGTCTTTACGATGGCGCATCAGGTGCCCATCTAACGAGTGGCGAGTCACCACCTGTCTCGATAACTTGTGCAAACAGTGTTATGGCAGGTGTCCGGACTTCTTTGCAATAGCCCAGTCTTTTTCCACCCAAACTTAAACCATAGACCAGTATTCTGACCATATTCTTTACAATAGCTTCCAATGCCTGCTGAAACCGGTTCACGGATATTTATTGATGTACCCGTGAATGGGTTCCAGCAGGCGTTCTACATGACATCAAATCTCTCCAAACGGCCTCTACGTGTTGGATCCATATCCCCACGCACGCCTTACGCTACGTCTTACGTAGGCGAACAACGCGCGAACGCGGCGCGGCGCGGCGCGGCGAAATCAATCCTTTGATGCCCATAGAAGTGTCCTACGTAAGCGATCTCGTTGCGAACGCGGTGCGGCGCGATTTGCACGCGAATGTCAGGCGGCGCGGCGCGGCGCGGCGGCGGCCGCTTTCGCCGCGCCGCGCCGCGCCGCGTTCGCGCGTTGTTCGCCTACGTAAGACGTAGCGTTATAAATGACCGGGCTCGAAAGACCCGAGAGTTTTAAAACGGAGATACAAATAATAATAATAATAATAAATATTATAGGACATTCTTACACAAATTGACTAAGTCCCACAGTAAGCTCAAGAAGGCTTGTGTTGTGGGTACTCAGACAACGATATATATAATATACAAATACTTAAATACATAGAAAACACCCATGACTCAGGAACAAATATCTGTATCATCATACAAATAAATGCCCTTACTGGGATTCGAACCCAGGACCATCGGCTTCGCAGGCAGGGTCACTACCCACTAGGCCAGACCGGTCGTAAATCGTAGGAGTAAAATTACCAATAAATAAATTATCTTAGCGTGTTTATTTATAAAAAGGAATTTACTATTTTACAAACAAATTATTGCAGTGGCAACATTGTCCTACTTTTTTTGGAATCTAATTACGATTTTCAGTTTAGATCGTGCTCGTCATTGAATAAATTTACTTTTAATAAAATCGTACCTCTAGAAGTATTCCCCGCAACCAACATGTAGTTATCATACCCCTGAACGTCATCCAGCGCTGAAAATATTGCTTTAATATTGTTAACTCTGAACCACACTTTATCATCAGAAATCAATATCTTCTTGGTCACCGAATCATCATTGCTCGTCGTAACTTTTGCATTTATTAAACACCATTCTTGTTCATCATCTTTGCAGGTCCCACCACACTTTTTCCCTGATTTTGGACACAGTAAATTATCAATGTCTTCAATATCTTTAATCTTGCTTAATATTTTCGGGTCAGGGTCCACTGCAAAGGACTTGAAGGCCTCTAGAATGGGTCTGTACCCTGTACACCTGCATAGGTTGCTGCCGAATGATTTTTCGATGTCTTCTTCAGATAAATGATGTTCTGAACTTTGTATCAAGCTAAAATTTAAAAAAAGTCTGTTACTTACATCGGAAGGAAGGACATGATGACGTATAAGAGCGTTTTCATATTGGCCGACGCGACTGGCGGTTTTTCTGTATTTATTTATTTAAGAAATCAGCATGGCAAAATAAGTCGGACTTCATGCCACAGGGCATCACACACTTGTTTATGATGTTGGGCCAATAAATAATTCAAGTTTGAGACCTCGACCGCCGTCTTGAGAAGATACTATCAAAAACTACACCTTTAGGGTTATAATTGCCCAAATTTAAACAAAATCTGAAATTTCGCGGTTTTTTCGATTACTTATTGACAAAGTTGCGTTCGGCGCTCGAGATCACAAACTTGGATTAGGTATTCATGGGGCCAACATCATGTATAAGTTTGCAAAAAATCAGAACTACCGGATTTGGCGCAAAAGGGCCACGTTACACAATTCGACAAAGTTACTGGATTATTGGCACTTCCGATAATTTCAGACATGCCGGACGCCTCAGCCTTCGAGCAACACCGGCTTCCGACACGTGTTGCTCGAAGGCGTCAGCTCATGCAGCTATCGAACAGAGAATTTGTGTTTGTCTGCGTACATGATTAATGATTACCTATATGTGTAGGCATAGTGTTTGCTGTAGTGTGCGTGACTGCTGAAGCAGGTGCGGCAAGCCGTTGGAAGTTTACAGCGAGTAGCAAAAGTGCATATCCACTTTACGTTTTAAATGAATTCTAGTTTTTACTGTGACAGTTATCCGCGAACACGACTAGAGTTGGTGTAAACCAAGAAAAGTCTGCAGCGATTTTGATAGCCCACGCAGTGCAAGTGTTATAATTTTGAAATTACACGTCATAATTTCATAGAAGTTTTACGTTTAAAATGACACTTGCACTGCGTGGGCTATCAAAATCGCTGCAGACTTTTCTCGGTCTGACTCTAAAGGGGCCCACAGATTACCAGTTCTCCCGACGATATCAGCCTGTCAGTTGTTATTCGGAGCTGTCAAATTTTGCGTTTAACTGACAGGCTGATAGAGTCTGTGTGGAAAGAGAAGAGCTTAGTCGTGGAATGTATGGAGCCCAATACATTCCACGACTCTTCTCTTTCCGAACAGACTCTATCGTCCGGCGGACTGTTAATCAGTGGGCTCCTTAGTGTAACCAGAGGGGCTACCCCGAAAACCGATATTCGCAAATTGCGGGGATCTTTCTCTTTTACTACCAATAAAGGCGTAATAAGAATGACAGAGAAAAATTCCCGCAATTTGCGAACTTCGATTTTCGCGGTTATAGCCGTGTCGTATCGTCAAAAAAAAATTAAACAAAATAAATTCATGATAGACCCGATAAAATTGTGTTTTAATATGGTTATAAACTTACCTATACATACTCATAACGAACCCAGGACTGCAATATCCACATTGCGAGCCGAAATAATGGTTAAGTCTAGTCTGGATGACGTTGTAACCTTTCATTCTGTTTCCTATGCCTTCTATGGTGGTGATGTCCCATCCTTCGCAGGACAATGCTGCAACTAGGCACTGTAAAATATACAGGATGATGATGTAAAATAGACGTGAGCAGGACTAACACTGCGCATTTCGTAAACTATAAGCAACTGTTTCGTATCGGTATTAGTGAGGCTAACGTAATTTTTTTAGTCGTATTGAATAATAAAAAATAAGTTCAAAAACTAAAACCCGACTACTGCAAATCGCGCTCTAAAAAGTATGAAACAAGATAGAATTCTTATCTGAAATTATCAAGCAAGAAATTTTGTATATATTTACAGAGATTTAGAGGATAGCCGTGGTCGTATGCCACATTACTTTTAAGTTTATAATCGTGGCATATCCTCTGAATCTCTGTAAATATATACAAAATTTCTTGCTTGATAATTTCAGATAAGAATTCTATCTTGTTTCATACTTTTTAGAGCGCTATTTGCAGTAGTCGGGTTTTAGTTTTTGAACTTATTTTTTATTTAATTAATTTTGGGGTCATGATTTCGTTACTAACTATTTGAAGTCACTTTATATTACTTTTGCGAGGGCGTCCTCAGTACAGAAATGCCGCCGCCGCCTATATCGGGCTACGCCCGACTGCTTTAGTATGAAGGCGCCGAAGGCGCCCGGCTTTGGAACGCGTACGTCGGGCTCCGCCCGACTCTTTTAGTATGAGGGCGCCGAAGACGCCCGGCTTTGGTATGCGTACGTCGGGTTACGCTCGACACTTTTAGTATGAGGGCGCCGAAGGCGCCCGGCTTTGGAATGCGTACGTCGGGCTACGCCGGACTCTTTTAGTATGACGGCGCCGAAGGCGTCCGGCTTTGGAACGCGTACATCGGGCTCCGCCCGCCTCTTTTAGTATGAGGGCGCTGAAGGCGCCCGGTTTTGGAACGCATACGTCAGGCTACGCCCGACACATTTAGTGTGAGGGCGCCGAAGGCGCCCGGCTTCGGAACGCGTACGTCGGGCTACGACCGACTCTTCTAGTATGAGGGCGCCGAAGACGTCCGGCTTTGGAACGCGGACGTCGGGCTACGCCCGACTCTTTTAGTATGAGGGCGCCGAATGCGCCCGGCTTTGGAACGCGTACGTCGGGCTACGCCTGACACTTTTAGTGTGAGGGCGCCGAAGGCGCCCGGCTTCGGAACGCGAACGTCGGGCTACGCCCGACTCTTTTAGTATGAGGGCGCCAAAGGCGCCCGGCTTTGGAACGCGTATGTCGCTACGCCCGACACTTTTAGTATGAGGGCACCGACGGCGCCCGGCTTTGGAACGCGTACGTCGGGCTCCGCCCGACTCTTTTAGTACGTATCTTGTAAAAAAATTGACTGTTTCATACATTTTGGCTAATTGGACTTATTCCTATTCACGTTATAAAATGTTGCAGGACATTAAAAAAACACCATGTATAGCGGCCAAACAAATTTCTTTAGCATATCTTCTTGTATCGCCGTAGTCGCGTAACACGCGGATAGAATCCAGAGCGCTTGTAGATTCATAGTTCGAATCATGTTCGAATTACCTAATCGATAAATTAATGTTTTATCTGGCGCATGCAAGCAAAGCCGGGTGCAAAAGCTAACAATATTTATATATTTGAAATGTGCTAATTGAGCTCTTTGAAATGATGTATAACACGTAATCATTACTTAATTTTATTTTTTTGGTTCGTGACTTTATGACCTCTAGAGGGCGCCGTGTTCATTTTTTTGTGACGCCATATAGCATATAACCAGCGGACGATTAAGACGATTCGAATGACACATCGTTTGTTAAATTATAATAAGTACTTTAGAAGTTTCCCTCATATTCCAACAGATGAACATACTTACTTACATACCCACATACATACCGGTCAAAATCATAACCCTCCGTAGTTGGGTAAAAAAGTTATTAATTTATTTACGACATGCATGGTCACCCTAGATTAGAATGCTAAACTACCGATATTCTGTGTCAAATAGAATGTCATCACGGTCTGGTTACTTTTGAAAACTCGTATCTCACTCAAGTTTGTCAGTTTATTTTCTTCGTAAAACGCTGTCATTACGGTTAAGGAGGTTTTATGTTTATTAATTAGGTCCGGTAGGGTGACCATGATTGTAGATAATTAAATTTGCCCTCACCAAAAAGTAAAAAAATAGGAAAAAAGTGTGGTTGATTCATCTAAATACAACGGTGATCAATCAATTATCAGTTACTGAGTGTGCAGGATTAGTCCTGCTCACGTCTCATGAATCACTCTGTAGAGGTGTACATGTACCGGGCAAGTGCGAGTCGGACTCGCGCACGAAGGGTTCCGTACCATAATGCAAAAAAAAACCAGAAAAAAGCAAAAAAAAAAAAACGGTCACCCATCCAAGTACTGACCACTCCCGACGTTGCTTAACTTTGGTCAAAAATCACGTTTGTTGTATGGGAGCCCCATTTAAATCTTTATTTTATTCTGTTTTTAGTATTTGTTGTTATAGCGGCAACAGAAATACATCATCTGTGAAAATTTCAACTGTCTAGTGTAAGATTCATTAAAATTACTAATTATTAGAAACTGATTTAATGAATTAAAGAGTTGAATAATCATTGGTAATCTATAATTTAATAAATTTAAAAGTAACGTGATTGATAGTTGACCTTTGTAAATAGAAGGTAGTTGGAAGAAAGAATAAAAGACGACTGGCATGGCGGTTAACGGGCATTCGGTTAGGGGCAGAGGTGAAGGGAGGACGATTGTGAAGTAAGGTGATTGCAGATTGAACTGTAACGGAATATTGTGATCAAGAAATATATTGTTGTTATGAAAGAAGGAATTTTTATTATACATCAGAAGTGGTAAGTACCTACAAGTCACTATGGTATTCCTGAATGTATTATATTATGTAGGTATTAATATTAGAACTGATCGAGTTAAATCTTAATTACCCAATTAATTTGTTACAATAGTAACAGTGGTGTAAAATTATTATAATTATATACCTATACATATATTAGTAACACTTATATTGGTTGTTGTATTGTTGAAATTAATTATCATTTCATATTTCCTATGTTAGGAAGTTTATGTTTAACGAGCGCTTAGAAACAAAGACACCGTTAATTTTATCAAGAACAAAATAATTGGGTAAACCCATTTCGGCCTATTCGTTCACTCGAGAGCAATTATACTGCAAGTTTTCTCTTCAAGACCAACAGTTAGGTTTTTTTTAGTGTTTGCTGTAATGCCTATCCATAATATAATTAAAGCATTCATTACATCGCGGGTAGCGTGAAACCTTTGGAACACCGTTTTATTTTGAATAGTTCGGATACCTTTATGATTATTTACAGGTGTAGATCGAATTCTTTTAGTCTATGTATGTACCGCTTATTTGGTTACAACTTTTACCATATTTTCAATATATTACTTATCAATACGTCAGTATTATATAGCGGGGTTAAGTGTTTTCGAAATTATAAACTACTCGGACTGTAAATAAGTAGGAATGATACTTTTACTGGTAGTTAAGTTACCGACCCGCCGACCTGGCCGGGGTTACAATCGCTGTCGCTTCGACAACGAAAAGCATTATGTCTCTGTATCACTCTTCCATATTAGCGCGACAGTGACAGTTGCATTCCGATCGCTACGGAGCGTAAGCGATTGGCATCTTGGCTACGCGGCCCGTTTCGTATTCCGGATCCCGTTTCTGGATTTGGGTCCGTGCCGGAGACTGGAACCGTGCCGGGTGCATACCTGATTTGTGCCGGATGAGTTCCGGATCCATGCTGGATTCGTACCGGATCCGTCCCAGACTGGTGCCGGATCCGTGCCGGATTGGTACCGGATCTGTGCCGGATTGGTACCGGATCTGTGCCGGATTAATACCGCATGTATATCATTTGCCGGATTCGTGCCGGATCTGAACCGGATGCGTGCCGGATTGGTATCGGATCAGTGCCGGATCCCGAATTTGTTCTAGATTCCGTTTCTGTACCAGTTCTAGAATTTTCCCGTTTCGAAAAGCCTGTGTTCCGGATCCGTACCGGGATACGGATCTGTTTTGGATTTGAGATCTGTTTTAAACGTCCCGCATTCTACCCCGGAAGCAGTAACGTAAATTAAAGAAATAAACAAAACAGTCGAATTTAGCTTAATAAGAACAATTTATATTTGTCTATTATTAACAATCCAAAGATTTAGAACTCTTCCATTGCTGGTGTTGTTTTCGAGTTCCAGACTATGGACCATGAGGAAAAAACATCCAGGCGGCGCTTGAAAACTCCTGAGCGTGGCCGAAAATCGAAATCTGATGATGGACAAGAACGTCGAAGCCGAAGTCGCAACCGCCGCCAGTCCCCGGGGAACAACAGGCGGAGTCGCAACCGTCGAAGCCGCAGCAGCGGCAGACACGGCCGAGGCAATGAGAGATGGCTTCGAAGATCAACACGGAAGGACAACGGCCAGGATCGCTTTCACGTGGACGCCGCACAGGACAGGAACGGATGGCTTGTATATCTTTGTCGTCTTCAGTTGTAGATTTTAATAGATGTCGTTTATTGCTTAAACTGCGAATATTTTGGTACAGTACCTTAAAGTTATTTGTATTGACGAAAGTTGTCTCGAGGTACGGGTTCACAGATTATGGGGGTGGAATCGTTGTCCAGGCAATGCTGTGGTGTCCTGTAGTTCACTCAAGTATAATAAAAATTCCTTCTTTCATAACAACAATATATTTCTTGATCACAATATTCCGTTACAGTTCAATCTCCAATCACCTTACTTCACAATCGTCCTCCCTTCACCTCTGCCCGTAACCGAATGCCCGTTAACCGCTATGCCAGTCGTCTTTTATTCTTTCTTCCAACTACCTTCTATTTACAAAGGTCAACTATCAATAACGTTACTATTAAATTTATTAAATTATAGATTGCCAACGATTACTCAACTCTTTATTTTATTAAATCTGTTTCTAATAATTAGTAATTTTAATGAATCTTACACTCGCCCATCCTGACATTGTGCATGTCCTCATGCACAGTCATACTAATCGCGTCTGTCATCTAATCTTACACTCGGCATGTCAAATCATCGGGCATTCAGTAAGAAAATTATTAATACCCATTTAATACAATTTCTTTGTCTGTCTATATACATTTTTTTTTTATTATTTATTGAATTCATCTAGGTATATCTTCACATTATTATTTCAAATCCAATAAATATATCCATCTAGATATATAAGTTTTTATTAATGTTACTCATACTACTACATAATATAAAGTACTTACTTTTTTTTTTTAAACAAATCATCACTACATATAAAGTACATTACTTAACATATTAGGTTGCTTTTTTTTCATTATTTCTTTTGTTTTTTTCTGTTTTTTTTTATCACTCTCATGACACAACGTGTCTCACAACATACCATTTTTTTAATCAAATTTTATATGTAGCACATTATTCCTCTTGTTTTTTGTTCCATATTTTCTCCATTCCATTCCATTTTTCATTCCATTTTTTTTTGTGCTACTTACTGAATCACTCTCATGACACAAACGTGTCTCACAACATAACATCCTCTATTTACGTCTTTTTTTTTCCATCGTTACCATATATCCGTTCGTCCATCCATAGCAAATTACCAATTCAATAATCGAATAATCCAATAATCCAATAATCCAATAATCCAATAATCCAATAATCCAATAATCCAAAAATCCAATAATCCAAAAATCCAATAATCCAAAAATCCAATAATCCAATAATTCAATAATCCAATAATCCAATAATCCAATAATCCAATAATCCAATAATCCAATAATCCAATAATCCAATAATCCAATAATCCAATAATCCAATAACTCAATAATCCAATAATTCAATGATCCAATAACTCAATTATCCAACAACTCAATAATCCAACAACTCAATAATCCAACAACTCAATAATCCAATAACTCAATAAGCCAATAACTCAATAAGCCAATAACTCAATAAGCCAATAACTCAATAAGCCAATAACTCAATCCAATAACTCAATAATCCAATAACTCAACTCAAAAATAATAACTCAATAATCCAATAACTCAATAATCCAATAACTCAATAATCCAATAACTCAATAATCCAATAACTCAATAATCCAATAACTCAATAATCCAATAACTCAATAATCCAATAACTCAATAATCCAATAACTCAATAATCCAATAACTCAATAATCCAATAACTCAATTCAATAATCCAATAACTCAACTCAATAATCCAATAACTCAACTAAATAATCCAATAACTCAACTAAATAATCCAATAACTCAACTCAATAATCCAATAACTCAACTTAATAATCCAATAACTCAACTCAATAACCCAATAACTCAACTGAATAATCCAATAACTCAACTCAATAATCCAATAACTCAACGCAATAATCCAATAACTCAACTCAATAATCCAATAACTCAACTCAATCCAATAACTCAACTCAATAACCCAATAACTCAACTCAATAACCCAATAACTCAACTCAATCACCCAATAACTCAACTCAATAACCCAATAACTCAACTCAATAACCCAATAACTCAACTCATAATTCAATAACTCAACTCAATAATCCAATAACTCAACTCAATAATCCAATAACTCAACTCAATAATCCAATAACTCAACTCAATAATCCAATAACTCAAGTCAATAATCCAATAACTCAACTCAATAATCCAATAACTCAACTCAATAATCCAATAACTCAACCCAATAATCCAATAACTCAACTCAATAATCTAATAACTCAACTCAATAATCCAATAACTCAACTCAATAATCCAATAACTCATAATCCAATAACTCAACTCAATAATCTAATAACTCAACTCAATAATCCAATAACTCAATAATCCAATAACTCAATAATCCAAATACTCAATAATCCAATAACTCAATAATCCAATAACTCAATAATCTAATAACTCAATAATCCAATAACTCAACTCAATAATCCAATAACTCAGCTCAATAACCCAATAACTCAACTCAATAATCCAATAAACTCAACTCAATAATCCAATAAACTCAACTCAATAATCCAATAAACTCAACTCAATAATCCAATAAACTCAACTCAATAATCCAATAAACTCAACTCAATAATCCAATAAACTCAACTCAATAATCCAATAAACACAACTCAATAATCCAATAAACTCAACTCAATAATCCAATAAACTCAACTCAATAATCCAATAAACTCAACTCAATAATCCAATAAACTCAACTCAATAATCCAATAAACTCAACTCAATAATCCAATAAACTCAACTTAATAATCCAATAACTCGATAATGCAATATCTCGATAATCCAATAACTCGATAATCCAATAACTCGATAATCCAATAACTCGATAATCCAATAACTCGATAATCCAATAACTCATTAATCCAATAACTGCTTAATCCAGTAATCCAGTACCTGATCAATCCAGTAACTCATTAATCCAATAACTCACTAATCCAGTAACTCATTAATGCCGTAACTCATTAATGCCGTAACTCATTAATCCCGTAACTCATTAATCCCGTAACTCATTAATCCCGTAACTCATTAATCCCGTAACTCATTAATCCCGTAACTCATTAATCCCGTAACTCATTAATCCCGTAACTCATTAATCCCGTAACTCATTAATCCCGTAACTCATTAATCCCGTAACTCATTAATCCCGTAACTCATTAATCCCGTAACTCATTAATCCCATAACTCATTTATCCCGTAACTCATTAATCCCGTAACTCATTAATCCCGTAACTCATTAATCCCGTAACTCATTCATCCGTAACTCATTAGTCCGTAATTCATTAGTCCGTAATTCATTAGTCCGTAACTCATTAGTCCGTAACTCATTAATCCGTAACTCATTAATCCGTAACTCATTAATCCATAACTCATTAATTAAAATAATCCAGAAATTTTATAATTCGATAATATTATACTTATCAGCATATGTAGGTATTTTCATCATATCGTTATATTACTTGCCACTTAAGCGTCAGTTGCACCAACCACAATTGACGAATTGATCAACAGCAATCAGCAGAGCTTTGCTTGCTAGAATAACCAAGCTAAAATATTTAAAATGCAACGAACTTCTTAAAACCAAGGATACTGAAAGCGAATCAATACACGGTTATAACGAATACTTTACTAGTGTAGGCCCAACCTTGGTTATTCAATCAACACCAGCCAAAATGATCCCGCCAACATTATAAGATTTATAAGATTGAAAAAAATTCCCGTCAGTTTGTTTCTCTTATTATTCTAATAATAATTAGAAAATTGTAGATTTCCCGGATACGCGGAACTGTCCTGTCGGGCCGCACACATGTGTTAGGGTTAAAGAACAAGTCGGTAATTTTAAACAAACAACTTTACATATAATGGATTAACTTTGTTTCTAATCTACATTAACGACTTGACTTTCTTGGATCTGAACAATGCAGACGTTGTGCTACGCTGATGACACGGCAATACTATTTCACGGTGCTTCCTGGGATGCAGTAATCGCCTTCACAGAAAGCGGTCTAGCTTTGGTGACGAACTGGCTTCAATACAATTTGTAACTCTAAAAGCAGACTAAACGAGATATATGTGTGCGTGTATAAAACAGCTGTTCCGCCTCGTGGTCTCTTAAATGTGTCAAAAGTTTATTCATATTTAATATTAGGTTAGGTACCACTGGTACCTACCACACGTCATGTAATTGTAAAACAATAGAAAAACTTCGTCTATAAAGTACTTAGGTGTTATTCTGGATGAGCAGACTGACAACCGACAGAGGAAGATGAGAAACTCAACTTTACAGCGTACATTCAAACCACAGCTAAATAGTGTCAGGAAATAACCTAACACTCATTTAAATATCTTCGAAATGTCATGGATATACCACAGCGCAAATCAACCTATATTGCCCTAGCTCAACCCATTATTACGTAGGTAGGTACTAATATCGGTGTATAGCGTATAGCGCATCGATCGTTATTGTTGTTTTTTTTTTTCTTTTTATATACCTACTAAATTATGAACAAATACTGAAGAAACGTAACTTAGTCTTTCCTTTACCAGCGTTAACGGCACATTTTGCCAAAAGAGGAAACAACCAAGATCAAAACTTATGAATTAGGCTAACGAGCCCCATACAACTAACTTGAGCGAACTACAGGACACCACAGCATTGCCTGGACAACGATTCCACCCCCATAATCTGTGAACCCGTACCTCGAGACAACTTTCGTCAATACAAATAACTTTAAGGTACTGTACCAAAATATTCGCAGTTTAAGCAATAAACGACATCTATTAAAATCTACAACTGAAGATGACAAAGATATACAAGCCATCCGTTCCTGTCCTGTGCGGCTTCCACGTGAAAGCGATCCTGGCCGTTGTCCTTCCGTGTTGATCTTCGAAGCCATCTCTCATTGCCTCGGCCGTGTCTGCCGCTGCTGCGGCTTCGACGGTTGCGACTCCGCCTGTTGTTCCCCGGGGACTGGCGGCGGTTGCGACTTCGGCTTCGACGTTCTTGTCCATCATCAGATTTCGATTTTCGGCCACGCTCAGGAGTGTTCAAGCGCCGCCTGGATGTTTTTTCCTCATGGTCCATAGTCTGGAACTCGAAAACAACACCAGCAATGGAAGAGTTCTAAATCTTTGGATTGTTAATAATAGACAAATATAAATTGTTCTTATTAAGCTAAATTCAACTGTTTTATTTATTTATTTAATTTACGTTACTGCTTCCGGGGTAGAATGCGGGACGTTTAAAACAGATCTTAAATCCAAAACAGATCCGTATCCCGGTACGGATCCGGAACACAGGCTTTTCGAAACGGGAAAATTCTAGAACTGGTACAGAAACGGAATCTAGAACAAATTCGGGATCCGGCACTGATCCGATACCAATCCGGCACGCATCCGGTTCAGATCCGGCACGAATCCGGCAAATGATATACATGCGGTATTAATCCGGCACAGATCCGGTACCAATCCGGCACAGATCCGGTACCAATCCGGCACGGATCCGGCACCAGTCTGGGACGGATCCGGTACGAATCCAGCATGGATCCGGAACTCATCCGGCACAAATCAGGTATGCACCCGGCACGGTTCCAGTATCCGGCACGGACCCAAATCCAGAAACGGGATCCGGAATACGAAACGGGCCGCGTAGCCAAGATGCCAATCGCTTACGCTCCGTAGCGATAGGAATGCAACTGTCACTGTCGCGCTAATATGGAACCGAACTATTCAAAATAAAACGGTGTTCCAAAGGTTTCACGCTACCCGCGATGTAATGAATGCTTTAATTATATTATGGATAGGCATTACAGCAAACACAAAAAAAAACCTAACTGTTGGTCTTGAAGAGAAAACTTGCAGTATAATTGCTCTCGAGTGAACGAATAGGCCGAAATGGGTTTACCCAATTATTCTGTTCTTGATAAAATTAACGGTGTCTTTGTTTCTAAGCGCCCGTTAAACATAAACTTCCTAACATAGGAAATATGAAATGATAATTAATTTCAACAAAACAACAACCAATATAAGTGTTACTAATATATGTATAGGTAACTATAGGTAAACCAGAACTTTGGGAGTATTGTCAAGAGGGCGCTCGTTTTGAATTTTATATAGCAACAATTTGTATAGTGGGGACAATGGAAATTGGCAGATGATTTTTGTTTTATTCCGACAACTTTAATAAGTGCGAATCGGTCTTATTTTTCCTCACGATAACTAGCAAAGTGGCTATAGTTGCTTTTCGCGGATCACTAATATTATTGTCATCGAGCCATTTGACAATTGTTCTCTTGTTCCATTGAGTGTTAGGTGCTTTATTGACCTGAAAAGGAAGATATCTTGCGTTGTCCATGACAACACAGGAATTTTTGTCGAGATTGGGAATAAGTTTTTGTGTGACCCACTTTTTAAAATTATCTTTATTCAAGACCTCGTGGTAGTCACTTTTTTTTTCTTTGTCATTATATGACAACAGTGCGTTTGGAACAAAAGCAATCCGTGATACCAATGCATGCGATACACCTAATACACAAATCAAATTATTACAAGACATCAACCAAATCGTGACGACCTGACTATAGTGACATTTGTCCATAAGTTTGAAACTTACCCGTCAATTCAGATGCTAATTTCGTTATGTTTTCTAATGGAAGAAAATCCTCTCCCGCACGTTTTTTTTTCCAATAAATAACTATATACACTATTTACAACTTTTTTCTCTGTAAAATCTAAAACTTTCGGCATGATTATTGCAGTCTAATAATAATTCACACGAAACTAGACAAAGCAATGTTTACATTGTCAATATTGACAACTATCATAGAGGGTAGATGTTGTCTATTATTAAAATTGTTGCCATTGCTAGAAATTAGCACCAACAAATTTCCGTAACATGGCGCACCCTCAATAGATCCTGGTTCACCTATATATAATTATAATAATTTTACACCACTGTTACTATTGTAACAAATTAATTGGGTAATTAAGATTTAACTCGATCAGTTCTAATATTAATACCTACATAATATAATACATTCAGGAATACCATAGTGACTTGTAGGTACTTACCACTTCTGATGTATAATAAAAATTCCTTCTTTCATAACAACAATATATTTCTTGATCACAATATTCCGTTACAGTTCAATCTCCAATCACCTTACTTCACAATCGTCCTCCCTTCACCTCTGCCCGTAACCGAATGCCCGTTAACCGCTATGCCAGTCGTCTTTTATTCTTTCTTCCAACTACCTTCTATTTACAAAGGTCAACTATCAATAACGTTACTATTAAATTTATTAAATTATAGATTGCCAACGATTACTCAACTCTTTATTTTATTAAATCTGTTTCTAATAATTAGTAATTTTAATGAATCTTACACAAGTTAGTTGTATGGGGCTTGTTAGCCTAATTCATAAGTTTTGATCTTGGTTGTTTCCTCTTTTGGCAAAATGTGACGTTAACGCTGGTAAAGGAAAGACTAAGTTACGTTTCTTCAGTATTTGTTCATAATTTAGTAGGTATATAAAAAGAAAAAAAAAAACAACAATAACGATCGATGCGCTATACGCTATACACCGATATTTGTACCTACCTACGTAATAATGGGTTGAGCTAGGGCAATATAGGTTGATTTGCGCTGTGGTATATCCATGACATTTCGAAGATATTTAAATGAGTGTTAGGTTATTTCCTGACACTATTTAGCTGTGGTTTGAATGTACGCTGTAAAGTTGAGTTTCTCATCTTCCTCTGTCGGTTGTCAGTCTGCTCATCCAGAATAACACCTAAGTACTTTATAGACGAAGTTTTTCTATTGTTTTACAATTACATGACGTGTGGTAGGTACCAGTGGTACCTAACCTAATATTAAATATGAATAAACTTTTGACACATTTAAGAGACCACGAGGCGGAAGCAGCTGTTTTATACACGCACACATATCTCGTTTAGTCTGCTTTTAGAGTTACAAATTGTATTGAAGCCAGTTCGTCACCAAAGTTAGACCGCTTTCTGTGAAGGCGCTTACTGCATCCCAGGAAGCACCGTGAAATAGTATTGCCGTGTCATCAGCGTAGCACAACGTCTGCATTGGTCAGATCCAAGAAAGTCAAGTCGTTAATGTAGATTAGAAACAAAGTTAATCCAAGTATATGTAAAGTTGTTTGTTTAAAATTACCGACTTGTTCTTTAACCCTAACACATGTGTGCGGCCCGACAGGACAGTTCCGCGTATCCGGGAAATCTACAATTTTCTAATTATTATTAGAATAATAAAAGAAACAAACTGACGGGAATTTTTTTCAATCTTATATATCTTATAATGTTGGCGGGATCATTTTGGCTGGTGTTGATTGAATAACCAAGGTTGGGCCTACACTAGTAAAGTATTCGTTATAACCGTGTATTGATTCGCTTTCAGTATCCTTGGTTTTAAGAAGTTCGTTGCATTTTAAATATTTTAGCTTGGTTATTCTAGCAAGCAAAGCTCTGCTGATTGCTGTTGATCAATTCGTCAATTGTGGTTGGTGCAACTGACGCTTGAGTGGCAAGTAATATAACGATAATGATGAAAATACCTACATATGATGATAAGTATAATATTACCGAATTATAAAATGTCTGGATTATTTTAATTAATGAGTTACGGACTAATGAGTTACGGATTAATGAGTTACGGATTAATGAGTTACAGATTAATGAGTTACGGATTAATGAGTTACGGGATTAATGAGTTACGGGATTAATGAGTTACGGGATTTATGAGTTACGGGATTTATGAGTTACGGGATTTATGAGTTACGGGATTAATGAGTTACGAAATTAATGAGTTACGGGATTAATGAGTTACTGGATTAAAGAGTCACTGGATTAAAGAGTTATTGGATTAATGAGTTACAGTAAACGAGTTACGGATAAAGAGTTACGCATTAATGAGCTACAGATTAGTGAGTTACGGATTAATGAGTTACGGATTAATGAGTTACGGATTAATGAGTTACGGATTGCTGAGTTACCGATTAATGAGTTACTGGATTAGTGAGTTATTGGATTAATGAGTTACTGGATTAATCAGTTACTGGATTGATCAGTTACTGGATTGATCAGGTACTGGATTACTGGATTAAGCAGTTATTGGATTAATGAGTTATTGGATTATCGAGTTAATGGATTATAGAGTTAATGGATTATAGAGTTATTGGATTAAAGAGTTATTGGATAATCAAGTTATTGGATTATCGAGTTATTGGATTATCGCGTTATTGGATTATCGAGTTATTGGATTATCGAGCTATTGGATTATTGAGTTGAGTTATTGGATTATTGAGTTGAGTTATTGGATTATTGAGTTGAGTTATTGGATTATTGAGTTGAGTTATTGGATTATTGAGTTGAGTTATTGGATTATTGAGTTATTGGGTTATTGAGTTATTGGATTATTGAGTTATTGGATTATTGAGTTATTGGATTATTGAGTTGAGTTATTGAATTATGAGTTGAGTTATTGAATTATGAGTTGAGTTATTGAATTATGAGTTGAGTTATTGGATTATTGAGTTGAGTAATTGGATTATTGAGTTGAGTTATTGGATTATTGAGTTGAGTTATTGGATTATTGAGTTGAGTTATTGAATTATGAGTTGAGTTATTGGGTTATTGAGTTGAGTTATTGGATTATTGAGTCGAGTTATTGGATTATTGAGTTGAGTTATTGGATTATTGAGTTGAGTTATTGAATTATGAGTTGAGTTATTGGGTTATTGAGTTGAGTTATTGGATTATTGAGCTGAGTTATTGGATTATTGAGTTGAGGTATTGGATTATTGAGTTGAGTTATTGGATTATTGAGTTGAGTTATTGGATTATTGAGTTGAGTTATTGGATTATTGAGTTGAGTTATTGGATTATTGAGTTGAGTTATTGGATTATTGAGTTGAGTTATTGGATTATTGAGTTGAGTTATTGGATTATTGAGTTGAGTTATTGGATTATTGAGTTGAGTTATTGGATTATTGAGCTGAGTTATTGGATTATTGAGTTGAGGTATTGGATTATTGAGTTGAGTTATTTGATTATTGAGTTGAGTTATTGGATTATTTAGTTGAGTTATTGGATTATTGAGTTGAGTTATTGGATTATTGAGTTGAGTTATTGGATTATTGAGTTGAGTTATTGGATTATTGAGTTGAGTTATTGGATTATTGAGTTGAGTTATTGGATTATTGAGTTGAGTTATTGGATTATTGAGTTGAGTTATTGGATTATTGAGTTGAGTTATTGGATTATTGAGCTGAGTTATTGGATTATTGAGTTGAGGTATTGGATTATTGAGTTGAGGTATTGGATTATTGAGTTGAGGTATTGGATTATTGAGTTGAGTTATTGGATTATTGAGTTGAGTTATTGGATTATTGAGTTGAGTTATTGGATTATTGAGTTATTGGATTATTGAGTTATTGGATTTTTGAGTTATTGGATTATTGCGTTTTTGGATTATTGAGTTTTTGGATTATTGAGTTGAGTTTTTGGATTATTGGGTTGAGTTTTTGGATTATTGAGTTGAGTTTTTGGATTATTGAGTTGAGTTTTTGGATTATTGAGTTGGGTTTTTGGATTATTGAGTTGAGTTTTTGGATTATTGAGTTGAGTTATTGGATTATTGAGTTGAGTTATTGGATTATTGAGTTATTGTATTATTGAGTTATTGTATTATTGAGTTATTGGATTATTGAGTTATTGGATTATTGAGTTATTAGCTTATTGAGTTATTGAATTATTGAGTTATTGGATTATTGAGTTGTTGGATAATTGAGTTATTGGATCATTGAATTATTGGATCATTGAGTTATTGGATTATTGGATTATTGGATTATTGGATTATTGTATTATTGGATTGTTGGATTGTTGGATTGTTGGATTGTTGGATTATTGGATTATTGAATTCGTAATTTGCTATGGATGGAGGAACGGATATATGGTAACGATGGAAAAAAAAAGACGTAAATAGAGGATGTTATGTTGTGAGACACGTTCGTGTCATGAGAGTGATTCAGTAAGTAGCACAAAAAAAATGGAATGAAAAATGGAATGGAATGGAGAAAATATGGAATCAAAAAACAAGAGGAATAATGTGCTACATATAAAATTTGAATAAAAAAATGGTATGTTGTGAGACACGTTTGTGTCATGAGAGTGATAAAAAAAAAACCAAAAAAAAAAACAAGAGAAATAATGAAAAAAAAGCAACCTAATATGTTAAGTAATGTTCTTTATATGTAGTGATGATTTGTTTAAAAAAAAAGTAAGTACTTTATATTATGTAGTAGTATGTGTAACATTAATAAACTTATATATCTAGATGGATATATTTATTGGATTTGAAATAATAATGTGAAGATATACCTAGATGAATTCAATAAATAATAAAAAAAAATGTATATAGACAGACAAAGAAATTGTATTAAATGGGTAATGGAGTATTAATAATTTTCTTACTGAATGCCCGATGATTTAACATGCCGAGTGTAAGATTAGATGACAGACGCGATTAGTATGACTGTGCATGAGGACATGCACAATGTCAGGATGGGCGAGTGTAAGATTCATTAAAATTACTAATTATTAGAAACTGATTTAATGAATTAAAGAGTTGAATAATCATTGGTAATCTATAATTTAATAAATTTAAAAGTAACGTGATTGATAGTTGACCTTTGTAAATAGAAGGTAGTTGGAAGAAAGAATAAAAGACGACTGGCATGGCGGTTAACGGGCATTCGGTTAGGGGCAGAGGTGAAGGGAGGACGATTGTGAAGTAAGGTGATTGCAGATTGAACTGTAACGGAATATTGTGATCAAGAAATATATTGTTGTTATGAAAGAAGGAATTTTTATTATACTAGCTATCACGGTTCGTGAGATACAGCCTGGTGACAGACGGACAGCGAAGACTTAGTAATAGGGTCCCGTTTTACCCTTTGGGTACGGAACCCTAAAAAATGTGTCCAAAGATTTCCTTTCCAGACCGTCACATTCTTGTATGACATTTTTTTTATTTGTATGAACGTGACGCACTGGAAAAACATTTTTTCATACTTTCGGGACACATTTTTAGGGTTCCGTACCCAAAGGGTAAAACGGAACCCTGTTACTAAGACTTCGCTGTCCGTCCGTCCGTCCGTCCGTCTGTCTGTCACCAGGCTGTATCTCACGAACCGTGATAGCTAGACAGTTGAAATTTTCACAGATGATGTATTTCTGTTGCCGCTATAGCAACAAATACTAAAAACAGAATAAAATAAAGATTTAAATGGAGCTCCCATACAACAAACGTGATTTTTGACCAAAGTTAAGCAACCTCGGGCGTGGTCAGTACTTGGATGGGTGACCGTTTTTTTTTTTTTAGCTTTTTTCTGTTTTTTTTTTTTGCATTATGGTACGGAACCATTCGTGCGCGAGTCCAACTCGCACTTGCCCGGTTTTTTTCATGTACGAGGCGTGAATTAATGTACAAATGATTCTGAGGAAAATGAACCCAAGAAGTCAATATTTTGAAGACATGAATGAAATGTACACTTTTTAGGGTTCCGTAGCCGAATGGCAAAAAACGGAACCCTTATGGATTCGTCATGTCTCTGTCTGTCTGTCCGACCGTATGTCACAGCCACTTTTCTCCGAAACTATACTGTTGAAAGTTGGTAAGTAGATGTATTACGTGAACCGCATTAAGATTTTTACACAACAATAGAAAAAAACTATAAATTTTGGGGGTTCCCCATACTTAGAACTGAAACTTAATTTTGTTTTTCATCAAACCCATACGTGTGGGATATCTATGCATAGGTCTTCAAAAATGATATTGAGGTTTCTAATATCATTTTTTTCTAAACTGAATAGTTTGCACGAGAGAGACTTCCAAAGTGGTAAAATGTGTCCCTCCCCCCCTGTAACTTCTAAAATAAGGGAATGATAAAACTAAAAAAAAATATATAATGTATGAGTACATTACCATGCAAACTTCCACCGAAAATTGGTTTGAACGAAATCTAGTAAGTAGTTTTTTTAATACGTCATAGTCGTCATACTCGTAAATGGTAAACCGCAATTTTATTATGTTACTTGCTGTTATATACGGAACCCTTCATGGGCGAGTCCGACTCGCACTTGGCCGCTTTTTTTGGAAAACGCTCACTTACAGAGTTAACAGAGAAAGTGATGATCTCGCCGGTGCCTGGGCGCTGCGCGCGCGCATTCACCACGCAGGCGCCGCAGCCCCCCTCGAGGCACATGTACTTGGTCCCGCGCAGGCCCGCGCGCCGTCTGATGTACTCGTTCAGTGTGGTGTCCACTGATACCTCGGACCCAGCTATAAATTAAATTAAATTTATTTAAGACTAACAAAGGATCAATTTCGTTAGTGACACATTTTAATCTTACAACTAATGTTAGTAGGTATACACACACAGCTTATTGAGTAACTATCTATTACATACATATTTACATAATAATATTAATTAAGTGTACGACTTTGTCCCGGTTGCCGTCGAGACGGCGGGACCTTGGTGTGCCGAGGCCAAAGCCTTTATTAAAGATATAGGGTGTCGTTTAAGGGATAGGGGCTGCGACCCTCGCTCTGGTTCTTTCCTTGTCCAACAAATATCACTGGCCATTCAGCGGGGTAATGCCGCCAGTATTTATGGCACATTTGGTCCGGGAGACAATCAGAGTGGGGGGCAATATTTTATTTGTTAAGTTAGTTTTACTCATTCTTAGGTTTATTTTAGTTTATATTTGTTTATTTTAGTTTTAGTTTATAATATAATGTATGTTTAATCTGTTTTATTCTAAAGGTTTTTAATAAAATGTTTTTATACTATATTTAGATTGCATAGGTATATAAAGTCAAATATGATTAAATTAATTAATTTAATTTAAGTACATGTGGAGTGCACCACAGTGGTTCAGGTAGGCCCCATCAAACCTATCTGCATACATGGCTAGGATGCTGTTGGTGCTGTTCCTCACTCTGCATAACAATGAAGTGGCTCTTTTGCGCATAATGGCAGCAAAACTATCCACGCGCGCCTCCGCAAACATTGTTGACGCGCTGCAGTAGCGAGGGAGCCCCATCAGCACCCTAAACGCATTATTATACTGTACGCGCAGGGCACTGTACTGTTTTTGCGTTTAGTTCACCCACAGACTGCTGGTGTAAAAAGATGTACAAAAAGCTCGGAACAACGTAATCTTTACTGCCGGTGAGCTACACGCAAACCTGCGGGCAATCATGTTCGCCCTTACAGCCAGTGCCCTGCGCTCCCTTTCGACGTCGGCACCGTCCTTGAGGTCAGAGGTAATCATATGTCCCAGGTATTTAAAATTGTCTACCAACTTAAGCGGGTTGTTGTTTAGTTGTAATACTGGGACTGTTGATGGACATTTACCTCTGACTCCAAACACCATCATTTCGCTCTTTTCAGAGTTGTATTTAAGACCGTGTGCGGCAGCGTACCGCTCGCAGACCGTTATAAGCCTCGCGAGACCACAGGGTGACGCGCTCAACAGCACCATGTCGTCCGCGTAGCTAATGTTGTTAATGCAAACGCCCTGCACATGGCAACCAACATGTGTGCTGCTGAGCTCGGCAATAAGTCCATTTACGTATAGATTGAAGAGCTTCGGGGAGGTTAGCCCTCCCTGCCTTACCCCGCACTCCAAACTATACGGTTCCGACAACGCTCCCGCCCATCGAACGCTATTGACCTGTCTTGTGTACCAAAATTTGAAAATGGATATAAGATCTGGAGGTACCTCCATCTCTTCAAGCTTTGTCCATAGTATATCATAACAGACCAGGTCAAAAGCCTTCGACAGGTCGAGAAAGCATGCGTAAACAGGTGTGTCTCTATCAGTATTAGGGTTCCGTACCCAAAGGGTAAAACGGGACCCTATTACTAAGACTTCGCTGTCCGTCCGTCCGTCCGTCCGTCCGTCCGTCCGTCCGTCCGTCTGTCACCAGGCTGTATCTCACGAACCGTGATAGCTAGACAGTTGAAATTTTCACAGATGATGTATTTCTGTTGCCGCTATAACAACAAATACTAAAAACAGAATAAAATAAAGATTTAAATGGGGCTCCCATACAACAAACGTGATTTTTGACCAAAGTTAAGCAACGTCGGGAGGGGTCAGTACTTGGATGGGTGACCGTTTTCTTTTTGCTTTTTTTTTGTTTTTTTTTTTTGCATTATGGTACGGAACCCTTCGTGCGCGAGTCCGACTCGCACTTGCCCGGTTTTAATACCTAACAGTCTGCTTTAAACACAGTATAGCACTTTCAGTCGACAATCCGGGCCTAAACCCGAACTGATTGTCGTGCAGCTGTATATACTTATCTAGTTGTGTATTAAGCAGACTGTCAAGTATTTTTGCAACAACAGTGGCAAGTGAAATTGGCCTGTAGTTGGTCTTGTCCGACGTATCTCCAGTCTTGTTTTTAGCAATCGGAACAACAACGGTTTTCATTATTTCGGCCGGTAAATACGACTGCCCCAGACACAATGTATATAACATTGCCAGCACTCGAGGTAGGTGTGGGCCCGCACGTACATTGCAGGTGTTCGATGCTGAGACCATCGTGACCCGGGGATTTGTCTCCAGACATTTTCTTTATCGTTTTAGTGACCTCCTCGGCGGTTATTTTAGTCGCGATCGTATGGTCTCAGCCTCGCACCCTGCATGTGATGGTCCTAGTGGTGAGCGAATCAAAAATTGATTTTTAAAAAGTTCAGCAATCTGTTTGGGGTCACTTATACCATCGACACTCGCGGATGTTTTCTATGTATTTAAATATTTATAAGATATATTTAGTCATAGTGCTAAAAGATATGATAAAGGTAAAAATATTTTATTACTAAATGAAATGTAAATAGGTACAGAAATTTACAAACTTATAACTAGGTAAATATAAAAATTAAGGGTATTATATGCTATTAGGCCATAGGTACCCTGCTAAATGTACCTAGCACGCTGCTGGCGTTTCCTCTTTGATGATATGATTGAGTGCAGTGTCCGAAAACGACGTCGAGGATAGGGCGAAGTGAAGGCAAAAAACACGTAAAGCTGACCCCATCACCATGTGGGATATATAGCTCGGAAGAGAGAGATAAGATATATTTAGTATTTCATCATCATCATATCAGCCACAGGACGTCCACTGCTGGACATAGGACATAGGCCTAGGGGCTATTTAGTATTTCAGTCATTACGAACCGTCTCGCACGCAGGGTAGATGACTTCCAGTCTCCTAAACAAGTCGGTTTCCGAAGAGGCTTTAGTACCGTAGACCACATCCATACGCTCCGTCAGGTAATACAGAAGACTGAGGAGTATAACCTGCCTCTCTGCTTAGCGTTTGTGGACTACGAGAAAGCCTTCGATTCGATCTAAACCTGGGCTGTACCAAGAGAGAGAGAGAGAGGTGCCCAGTGGATTACCGCTATATCGAAGTGCTGAAGTGTTTGTACGAGAACGCCACTATGTCAGTCCGACTCCAGGACCAGAACTCGAAACCTAAACCGTTGCAGTGGGGAGTCAGGCAAGGGGATGTTATTTCTCCTAAACTGTTTACCGCTGCAATTGGAGGATGTTTTCAAGATTTTGGACTGGAGAAGGCTTGGCATCAACATAAACGGCGAGTACATCACTCACCTTCGGTTTGCGGACGATATAGTAATCTTGGCTGAGATCACGGGGGATTTGAGTATGATGCTCGACCTCAGTAAAGCTTTCGAGCGAGTTGGTCTGAGGATGAAGATGGACAAGACGAAGATCATATCAAATGCCCATGTAGAACCAACTCCCGTTACAATCGGAGACTTTATACTTGAAGTTGTATGTATCTCTATACCTAGGACAGATTGTCCAGTTAGGTTAGGTAAGTCCAACTTCGAGAAAGAAGTTAATCGACGAATCCGACTCGGGTGGACAGCGTTTGGAAAGCTACGGCACATCTTTTTGTCCAATATTCCGCAGTGTCTCAAGACGAAAGTCTTTGACCAGTTGTGTGTTGCCAGTGATGACATATGGAACTGAAACGTGGCCGCTTACTGTGTGCCTCATCAGAACGCTCAAAGTCACCCAAAGGGCAATGGAGAGGGCTATATATACTGGTATATAGTCTCTCTGAGTGATCGCATCAGAAATGAGGCCATCCGCAGCAGAACCAAAGTATATAACCGATGTAGCCATTGGGGCGGAAAGGTTCTTGAGTGGCGACCACGTACCAGGAGGCGCAGCGTGGGTAGACCCCCCACAAGGTGTCTACCCATGTCGCGGGAGTCCGCTGGATGCGGGTGGCACAAGACCGATCATTGTGGCACTCTTTGGGGGAGGCCTATGTCCAGCAGTGGACATCCTCTGGCTGATATGATTATGATGATGAAGTATTTATATATTATATATATCGTTGTCTGAGTATCCATAACACAAGCCTCCTTGGGCTTAACGTGGGACTTTGTCAATTTTTTTACAATAAATCATTATGCAGCTTTATAATTTTTGCTCACTAAAAAACCTAGGTGAATATCTCAGAAAGTTAAAAGTGTATAATTACCACTATATTTCCTTCCGTTAATGGTAAAGTAGATTCTGTCCATTTTGCGAGCTTCATCAAGATGGGTGCTGCGTCTACTATACATTTAGTTTAGACTGACGGAACTGGCACTTTGTTTACGAGCTCGGCTATCGAACGATATAATTGGTACGATTAGCAACTAACTAAACGCAGATACAATTAAGCAATTTGGTCGGTTCCGCCGCAAATGGATAGGTAATTGTAATTGGGCATTTCTGTTTAAAGTTGTACCTACCAATTTTTTTGTGTTACGAGGGTTGCTTTTGTAGAATTGGGAATTTTTATATTATTTCTACTCAGAATCACGAGCTTTTTCCATTTTTACTGATAAAAAAACCGGGCAAGTGCGAGTCGGACTCGCGCACGAAGGGTTCCGTACCATAATGCAAAAAAAAGAAAAAAAAGAAAACGGTCACCCATCCAAGTACTGACCCCTCCCGACGTTGCTTAACTTTGGTCAAAAATCACGTTTGTTGTATGGGAGCCCCATTTAAATCTTTATTTTATTCTGTTTTTAGTATTTGTTGTTATAGCGGCAACAGAAATACATCATCTGTGAAAATTTCAACTGTCTAGCTATCACGGTTCGTGAGATACAGCCTGGTGACAGACGGACGGACGGAGGGACGGACGGACGGACGGACGGACAGCGAAATCTTAGTAATAGGGTCCCGTTTTTACCCTTTGGGTACGGAACCCTAAAAACGTGTCTCCAAAATGTTTGGTCCGTTTGGTTTTCAATACAACCTTCTATGACCGTAACGTGATTCTGATTGGAAATAATATAAAAATTCCAAAATCTAAAATGCAAGTTTAATACAAAAATTTAAATAAAATGCGGATAGGCTGTATTAGGGACAATGACATTGATACCGGAGTATCGGACCGATTTTTACTATATCTATACCGGAAAGCTGAAGAGGACCAATATGGGAATTCTGGTATTGGATTTCTTTACTTTGATGTTATAACAAAACCGGCCAAGTGCGAGTCGGACTCGCGCACGAAGGGTTCCGTACCATTACGCAACAAAACGGCAAAAAAAATCACATTTGTTGTATGGGAGCCCCACTTAAATATATATTTTATTTTGTTTTTATAGTAGCTGGGAGAAGTCAATGTAAATTATATTTTAAATTACGACTTAACTTATAATGAAATCTTAATGTGTTTTATTTATTTGTATTACAAAGTTATTATACTGCCTAAAATGTAGCGCTTCAAAGTGTCTTTTTAGGGTTCCGTACCCAAAGGGTAAAACGGGACCCTATTACTAAGACTTCGCTGTCCGTCCGTCCGTCCGTCTGTCACCAGGCTGTATCTCACGAACCGTGATAGCTAGACAGTTGAAATTTTCACAGATGATGTATTTCTGTTGCCGCTATAACAACAAATACTAAAAACAGAATAAAATAAAGATTTAAATGGGGCTCCCATACAACAAACGTGATTTTTGACCAAAGTTAAGCAACGTCGGGAGGGGTCAGTACTTGGATGGGTGACCGTTTTCTTTTTGCTTTTTTTTGTTTTTTTTTTTTTTGCATTATGGTACGGAACCCTTCATGCGCGAGTCCGACTCACAGTTGCCCGGTTTTTAAATAAATATTTAAACATATTCGTTGGTAACCGTAAGTTGGTAAGAAATGGTTGCCAAGTGACATGATGGTATATAATTTAGAAAACACACGTAATGTTTTGGATACCCTAGTAAATACTCAGAGGCTTCAATGTAGAGTTTCTATAGCCACGTTCTCGTGCAGTATCAAAAATTATGCCACGCCGATTTCACGCCGATCACGCCGCCGCTGCCGGTCAAAAAATCGTCAGATGCCGCCGCTGATGATTTTGCCATCGGTGCACATGTCTATATAGTACCTATAGGTATTTCCAGACCGATACGACCTTCCAACCTTAAAAAAAAGAGCGTACACCCATATTTAAATACCGACAGCGCACTTACAACTCCTCTGGTGTTGCAGGTGTCCATGGGCGGCGGTAATCGCTTACCATCAGTATACGTCTGCTCGTTTATCCCATCCCATAAAAACCATATCATAAAAACAACCTGTCAGAATAACCTCAAGGCACCTTCAATTAAACCAATATTTTTTGCCTAAGATTAGGATTTATCCGGTATGGTAAATGTTCCCCGGTGTGTACATACTACTTAATAATATGAAGATTGCCTATCTAGAACATCCGCAGGTTATGTATGGTCGAGTTCACAATCACAATAGTAGTTTATGTGACTGCTACATAATGCAAGGCATTAAAACTCGAGTGTGGGTTTATGAAACGAACGCAGTGAGTATAGTTCAGTAGTGAAATTAAACTATACTTACCCCTTTTTTTTCACATCAGAGGGATAGTAAAATAAAATAAAAATAAAATAAAAATAATTTATTTCAGACTTTAGGTCCATTGGGGTTAGTATCATTATTACTAAACTTAAAATTAGGGTTAATATCATATAAAACTAAACAATACATTAAAATTTAAAAATAAAACAAAACTAACTTAACCTATGACCCGGTACATACGGAACTGGCGCATGCAGACCGAGCCAGTGCCTCATTAGGGGGCTGTCCCACGTTTCTGAGACAATGCCCAGGATTCCATTGGGGCTGTCCCGTATCCTGCTCAGGGTTGAAGCACACCTCTTTCGCATGATGGCATGGAATCCATCTATTCCGGCATTGGCAAACATCCCCGAGGCGCTACAGTAACGAGGCAACCCCATCAGAACCCTGAAAGCATTGTTATATTGTACGCGTAGAGCGTTGTAAGCCTTCTGCGTGTAGTTGGCCCATAGGCTGCAGGTGTAAAAAGATTGGCAATATGCTGTGAACAGCGTCGCCTTGACTTGTTTCGTACACCGTGCAAACCTACGCGACAACATGTTGCATCTGACTGACAACGCTCTACGCTCACGTTCCATATCCATGGTATCACTCAGATCTTCCGTGACCCAGTGACCCAGATACTTAAATTTGACGACTTTATTTAGAGGAGTCCCGCATAGTTTTAGGTGTGGTACGTCAGGATAATATTTGGAGCCAGCCTTAAACACAAGCCACTCACTCTTCTTTACGTTGTATCTGAGTCCATGGGTCTCGGCATACTTCTCACAAATACTGAGAAGAGTGATCATCGCGTTGATTGATGGAGTCAGCAGCACCATATCATCTGCATAACTAATGTTGTTTACGCACACTCCACCGATATGACAGCCTTTATAGGTGCTGCTGAGTTCAACAATCAGACGATTAATGTATAAGTTGAAGAGACGAGGCGAGGTCAACCCCCCCTGCCGCACCCCGCACTGCAACCCATACATATCAGAGAGTGACCCTGCCCATCTTACATAATTGGTTTGTTTACTGTACCAATATCTAAGCACCGACACAACTTCGCCCGCCACATCAGTCTCCTCTGTCAACTTTTGCCACAAAATGTCATATGATACAAGATCAAATGCCCTAGACAAGTCTAGAAAGCATGCATTGACAGGTGTTTTTCTAGATGTATAATGAGAGACAGTGTGCTTGAGAGACAGGATTGCGCTTTCGGTAGAAAGACCTGGCCGGAAGCCGAACTGCGCATCGTGTAAGTGTATGCGACTGGCCATATGCCTGTCAAGCAAACTGTCTAACACTTTTGCTACTACTGTGGCAAGCGAAATCGGTCGATAATTAGAAAGCTCAGAAATGTCACCAGTCTTATCCTTCATGATTGGCACGACAATAGTCTTCATCAACTCATCGGGCAGGTGTGAGTGGCTAAGACACAAATTAAGAAACATAGCCAATACTCTGGGCAAATGCACCCCTGCGTACTTTAGGTGCTCAATACTGAGCTGGTCGTGGCCCGGAGACTTGCCTCTTTCCATACCACTAATTATTGACGCGACTTCCTTAGCGGTGAAGTGCACACTCAGGTCCCTTGACTGACTCTCCATATTAAGCACCTTAGTTTGACGTATTAAGGGCGCATTTACCTTAAAGTGGTCTTTGAAAAGGTTTGCTATGGCGGTGGGATCATGTTGCCCCGCTACACTCACAGGGACACTCGACTTAGGGTTCAATTTATTAGTATTCTTCCAAAAACTCTTAAAGTCCCTCACCTTATGGTTTTGTGCCAGTATATCCATTTTAATTTGAGTTTGATTATTTTGACACCATTTTAGTGCGGACTTGAAGAGCTTTCTGGTAATACACATGTTGTCATATAAAGGACCCGAACGCGGCTTATTAAACATACACCATTCTCGAAAAGCAGACCGAGCCTCCCCGTGAGAGCGCTTAACATGCTTATTCCATCCAATTATACGTTTAAATGTTGCCCTGCTGTTCTTACTAGTTAACTGTGATGCTTCGGTAAGTTTACTAATAATGTCACAATACATATTGTTCAAAACATTTTTATGACTACAATCTCTACACAACCTACCGGCACACCTAGCCAATTCAGAAGGAAAATCGACTTCTTTTAGCTTATCATTACATAATTCTGTATACCTAGATATTTGCATAGCATCTCGCTCTCCCCATCTGACATTATTGTTACTAGGCGGGCTCGACAAATGAATAGACTGCCTAGTCAAGGTCAAGTTAAGTTTAATCTGTAAAGGCATGTGATCCGACCAATATGTATCATAAAGCACTTCAGCCGCATCAATAAGGCCCCGAGCGGCCTCCGTGACTACACAGTGGTCAAGCCATCGCCGGCATCCGTGTGCGTCACTAACATAGGTATAGGTGTCTAACGATAGTAAGTCTAAGTCTACACATGTCCATTGTTGTTCCGCACAGAAAGTCAATAACTCATGACCGAACAATGTATCGGGATGAGCATTAAAATCCCCTAGCATGAAAACGGATTGCACATCGTTACTGTCTACTATGGCACTTATCTCACTTAGACACTCAGTGAACTCAATAATATTGTCCAACGAGTCCGTGGGCATGTACACAGAGAAAAATAACAAAGAGCAGTTCCGATATCGTACCTTAATTGCAGCAAGACGAACACTACTACATTTTATCACTGTAACATCTGTAAAGAGCGATTTCCTCCATAACAGAGCCACTCCTCCATAAGGACGCCCGCGAAGTACCCCGGCCGACGTATCCACCGCTGATGTACCCGTGAAGGCAAATTTATCATCAATTTGGCCTAAGTATGCAATATCATGCGGCAAAAGAAATGTTTCCTGCAACGCAATAATGTCCGATGATACACACAGTCGCCTAATACAGTCAACCGATCTAGTTACACTTCTACAATTAAAAGTTATTAACTTAGCTGTATCTTCCATTATTTTGATTTATGTTTTACGCCAATTTTCAGAGCATCTGCTCTGCCAATAAATTTCCGGTATGAAATACCTTCCGGCCAGAAGTCATCACTCATAAACATTTGAAGCTTAGATCTCGGTACAAAAACTTTAAAAGAGTTATAACTTTTTGAGATTTTCATTTTCATTTTTTCCACATTCACTTGTATGCTCCCTTTTTCCTTGACGTACTGCATAATATCTTCTTCCGTGACTTCTTTGTCAACGTTGTATATGTACATCGTAAAAATATTGGAAACGGCCCTAAATTTACTATTAGGGTCTACAATTGCTGTTCCACTATTACCTATAAAACGACGATTTTTCATCTTCTTACGTTGCACTAATTGCCATTCCTCGTCATCATCACATTTTGCCGTTGGTACTTGATTATTTATGTTCGGACCGAACGCCGCATCCGTGTGTCTCACGCAGCCACTTGTAATCTCGCCAGTAACTGATAACGCGCTCGTCGCCCCACCAGCGCTCTGCGCCTGCGCCGCCGCGGGACCGGTTTCGCCCTCGTCGCTACTCGTATGGTGCATTTGAAATAACGAGTCAGCAGCTGACTTTGACGTTTTTGCGGTAGGCGAACATTTGTTTACATCACTTTTGTGTTTTGATTTATGTAACGTAACCGTTTCATTTCGGGTTTGCGTGGGATGTTGTAGTGATGGTAAGGAGGTTTGCAGGTTACTTATAACGCTGTCATTGCTTATTTTGGACACGTCACAATTACTCAAATCTTGCGTTTGGGGTAGTAAACCCATGGGCCCGCTATTTAGATAGTGAAGAGAGCTTTATTTCATAGGAAAAAGACCGTATAGACAAACAAATAAATAACTTATGAACTATATACATCTATAAATAATACTAAATTAAAACTAAAACCCTAAATACATCTAAAATAAAATAAGAAATACAAAAACTACTCAAAGAGGCCTCCCCGCGCTACCCCCGGCGCAAAGGTGCCCATCACACCCGCTGCGTTACCGCGTTGAATTGCGATGGACAGCCTTTGCACCAGGAAAAACCCGGAGCGCGGGTCAAGGCCCCTTTGTTGCATGCGGCGACCTACTTCCCTAAGGAAGGTTTTTGCCTCAGCATACCAACACCCGGACGTCTCTACGGCTACTGGGACGAACAGGTAATTGGTGAGCACCGAGTATTTTTGGTGTTTATGTAGGGCCGCCACCTCAGCGGCTGCGCCCGCCGTCCGGATGGTACGACAAAGGTGTGAGGCGGCAAATGTGCTTACACACGTAATAGCGTCCCATAGTAAACACTTGCCTTTTTCCCATGGCACCAGTGTCAGGCCGTCAGGCCTTTTACCTTTTTTTGGTGCTAGTACTAGTGTAGTGTTATTGAAAAGTATTGAAATGATCGAGACTGTCCTTTGACAATATAATAATAACCGCTGTCAAACTTCGGTTTTGTAGGAAGTTTCCTTTCTGTACGGCAGTTGTGGTAGAGGTGCTTAGTGGCAGTACTATTATTTATTCTGTGGTATAAGTATATTGTCAATATTTATTAAGAAAAAATTGATGCGTTGAAGAGACCACCGAACAATTTCGATGATGAAGATAGTGGTCAAGTCCATACTTATTAGTTACTTATATTACTTATCCATACTAATATTATAAATGTGAGAGTGTGTCTGTCTGTCTGTTAGTTAACCTAACCTCTAGTAAAACAAAACAGATGTCTAAGTAACTGATATATTGATCCCACAAAGAAGGCATCAGATAAACGAAATTAAACTCAGTTTTATTAACAACAATTTACTCCACTGGATTCCTTTTGACATGCTTTGGCATTTCACTCGCTTCCCAGTCCACGACAGTCTTGTCGCTCCACACGTACTCGCCGCGTATCGAGTCCGGCGCGTCGAGGGCTAGATACAAAGTTGGTTGCGCGCCTTCGTCGATGGTCAGCGGACCCGCGTGCGCTGTCATGTCCGTCGCCACGAAGCCGGGGTGCACGGCGTTTACTTTTATATCTGGAAAAATAATTTGGTTGGACTAGTCAGTCTGGTCTGAATGCTCATTATAAGCCCGCCGTCAGTGGCGGATTTGCCCTAAAGCACAGTAGGCCCCGGCCTAGGGCGGCAAGATATTGAGGGGCGGCAAATTGTGACAAAAAATTCGCTGATGGTAACAAGAAATAACTCAAAATGTAGTCAATATTATGGGTGCCTTGAAAGGGGCGGCTACAGGGCCTGGGGCCTAGGGCGGCAAAGACTGAAAATCCGCCACCGCCCGCCGTCTAGACGGATGTTCGAGTTGGCTAATTTGACCAGAAAAAAAAATCAATCTTATTTAGCGACTACACGTTCACAATTAAAATAATGATGAATGCAGTTTTTCTGGTTACTAAAATTGATGACGTGGTTCCTAAGAAGAGATCGTCGTATGTCTCATAGTTTCAGATTTTACTGGCCGATCTAAATGGGCCACCCTGTATAACGAAACTTTAATTATCGATGTTTGCAAGCACATTGTTTGCGGCCGACTTTCAGATTAAGATGCCCAAACTCCTCAGATCGTCGGTAGATTGACAGTGTATGGAGCCTTTAACTTTAAACTCTATGGTTCCGGACTACCGGCTTACCCAAGTTTTTAATGTCTATTTTAGCGGGAAAAGCAAAAAAACAAGTGTACTGTGTACGCGTTTTCTGGTTTGGAATGAATGCAAGTCATCAGATCACAAGTGTTTCTTTGAATTTATCGTAAGCGATTTACATCTGATAACTGATAACATTACTGACGCAAATAATGCATCATTGTCACGTCTCATTCAACTTTTTGGCCAACGGAGTACTTTTATCGTAGAGATACGACATGTGTTATTGATAATTTATTTTGTTTATTTCAGCATGATTTGTTTGCACATTACCTACTTACTTAACCGAATGAGACAGCAAAATTATAATTTCTAAGTAGAAAAGCAAACTCACCTCTATCATTCAACATCCTCTGCTGTATCCTCGTCAACGCCACCACCCCAATCTTGGACACCGCATACGAAGATTTCCCCCACTTCAAAAGCTGCGCCCCCTGCCGAGTCGCATCCACATACTGTGTCATCAGCTCACTCAACTCATCTACCGTTAAATTCTCATCTTTCAACTTATTCCTTATAGTAGAACTAGGTATTTGAGACAAATGTCCTAAATTACTGGAAACATTTATAACTCTAGCTCCATTCCTTAGTAGAGGAAAGAGGATTTCACAGGTGGATAGTAGAGAGAAATAATTGACGAATAACGTGCGTTCGGCCTGAACTATCGCTGGCATTGTAGAATCCTTTCTAAACGCTATAGCCGCGTTATTCACTAAAACATCTATTCCGCCATATTGTTTTTGAATATAGTCACGGAATAGTTCCAAACTCTCTTCTTTAGTGACATCCAGCTTATGATAGTTTGGATAAAGGCTTTCTTCTTTAAGTTTTCTTACTGCCGTTTTTCCTCTCTGCTCGTTTCTGGACGTGAGATAAACGTGGCCTTGGAACCTTTTGCACAAACCCCTCACAATGCCAAAGCCTATTCCCTTATTGGAACCAGTGACTATGGCTACTTTGGTAGCCATCACGACCGATATCTATGACTGTGTGCGCGAAAATAAAATGTTGGTGTTCTTGTGACATAATTTAGTGATAAGTTTATCACCGAATGTCAAGATTATGTATTGTTTTACCTGAGTTTGATTGTTATCTAGTTTCTAACTGATATGCATTTGTTTGACATCAGAAATGTATAAAAATAGTATTTTATGAGGTATTGTGAGGTTTTCTACTCAGGCCGCGTAGCCAAGATGCCAATCGCTTACGCTCCGTAGCGAACGAAACGCAACTGTCACTGTCGCACTAATATGGAAGAGTGATAGAGAGACATAAAGCTTTTCGTTGTCGAAGCGATAGCGATTGTAACCTTGGCTAGGCCGGCAGTTTTATTGCGCTGTTTTCTGAGCTATAAAATAAAATATATTGTTAGTGTTCCAGCAAATTCTGGTCTACACAATGGCCCATGAATCCCATGATGGACGAAAATAGTATGACACTGTATTGGTCCAACAGGTTCTTTTCAATAAGAACAAATATAAATAAAATTAGTCACTTTATTACAAATACTTTTATAATTAAGGCACTTAGGTCATAAACTTCCACAATTTTTAAAACATTCATAATTATGAATAAAACTAAACGTACGTAAGTACATTACAATCTTAAAGCTTACATTTGCTAATGGACGAATTTAAACTTAAATTACATTTCTAAAGTAAATATACTCGAGATCATAGTGACCACTACACATTTATAAAAAAAAACTGGACATAAGTACAATGTGGGGAAGACCGGCATATTAAATTTATTGCAGGAAAGACCGTCATAGGGTAACAACTCACGTACGTCGCTCAAACACAGTCATAAAGATAGAGTTTCACTCCTGCTCTACCGACTTTCTGTAAAGCCCCATATAGATGGGGCAAGAACTTGCATACAATGTTCGATATTGCTGATTACAGAGTACGCAATTCAGTCGACCGACCAAATACTGTAAATTGTAATGTAACGTAAATCGCATGCAAAATCTTGAACCGTCTATACTCTGTATCTTTTAAGTATTTAAATAAAAGTAAACAAATAATTTGTAAAGTTTCAGGTAGTTGGTAACATTTATTGGTTAACCAACCAAATACAAAAACGCCTGAACCTGTCACTGAAGGACCTGACTATATTCTTCTTTATTCGTTCGACTTGAGGAGCCATTTGAGGCTAGATTTTGTTTACTTTTATTTAAATACCTAAAGATACAGAGTATAAATAGTGCTTAAGTAGGGTAGATCCGGTATGTTTGTAACGCAAGACTTAAAAGCGACAAAAGAGCTTATAGACGGTCTTCCCCACAGTGACCAATCTGTAAATTTGTATTGCATAAACTTTCGTCAAATAAATTTCAAACAAATATTCTCGAATTAAAGAACAAATATATAAAATTATTTTTATACAGACATTACCAATTATAAAGTTAACACGAATAATTTTGACTTTGATAAAATTCAGCATTGAGCCTTAATAATGCTGCTGTAAAAGATTTATAAACATTAAAATCGTTATATTTTCTTTGTAAAATCATAGATTTAATTAAACAAATCTTGTTATATTGCAATATCCACCATTAGAAATCACACAGATTTTACTGTATTTTTTTTAATAGCCTATACTGTGTCCCACTGCTGGGCAAAGGCCTCCCCTGTCTTTCGCCACTCGTCACGGCTTTGTGCATGCTCTTTTACTGTATTTTATTAACATTTAAAATATTCTTCAAATATTTACTGACAGTTTTTACTTATACAATATCCACATATAAAAATACTTCTTTTATAAGTTTAGGCTAATACACACTTACCTTCAGCTAAATTGATGTCGTTGAAATTACCTGGAAAACAATAATTCAAGTATTAGAAAGGTAGTACCGTCATCAGCAATAGTATCTTACACAACTAGGGCCGCAAAAATATGTGACACGTTCTTATTGCGCTCCAAATAAGAACGTGTCACATATTTTTGCGGCCCTAGTTGTGTAAGATACTATTGCTGATGACTGTACTAGTCAAAGTGAATTATTCATAAATAATAATGTATAAATATTATTTTCACCTCAGCAGCTCGAACAATGGTACTTTGCTGCTTAAAAACAGTGAGCAAAATGCAATTTCTCGCTACGCTCGTGAATCTATTATAGAATCTTTCGCTTGCACGGGACTCAAAATAAGCACTCGAAGAAATATCAAACTTTGATCTCTTGTTGTACAAATAACTATTATTATAAAAAAAAATCCTGACATGAAAAATTTCCATGACCATTTTATTAAAAATCCCAAACCAAAAAAGCTTGTAAAGAAATATGATTTCCGTAAAATATGAACGTTGTTTACAAAAAAAATTAATGTATCCATGTCGATGTTTTTCAAAGCCCAATTACTACATATTACTTACGTAAAGAACCGGCACACAGAACTAGTATTTTAGGCCATGATGTTGCTTTGACAACAAACCATAGAAACGGAGCGTGGATCTCGCGATCTAAACGCGTAAGCGCCATGAATTTTACGGGTGTGGCGTGGCGCGTGGGGATCATTGTACCGTTTCTTCTAATTTCTTGAAATAAATATTAGAGATGTCCCGAATATTCGGCAACTATTCGGTATTCGGCGTATTAAATATATTTTGAATTTGAATGTGTATCAGGTTAGGTACTGACGTCAGCGCTCGGCGTTGAGCAAGTACGGCACGACGTCGTCGATGCTGACGTCGCCGACGAAGCCGACGAAGAACACGTCCTCTAGGAAGGGTCCCGTGAAGGCTCGCAGCACGGGCAGCTGCAGCAGTAGCGTGGCGCAGCGCTCCTCGTCGGCGGCGCAGAGAGCGCGCAGCGAGCGAAGCACGGACGATTGGAGCTCGCGAAGCTTCTTGCTTAGGAAGTCTGGGGCGCCGTCTGTGGACAGATATATTTTGAAGGTCGAATATAGTAGTATAGGCACAGAATAAATAATAGTACTAGGTACTAGACTCACTCTCTAACAAAACGCGTCTGTCACGATCAGCACAGATATGACCGCTAGGTGGCGACAGCGCCACTCGCGGCTTATGGCAAACCCCAAAATTGGGGTCGAACGGATGTACTTTTAGCTCATCGTCATTTCAGCCTATATACGTCCCACTGCTGAGCACAGGCCTCCTCTCATGCGCGAGAGGGCTTGGGCCAGTGTTGGCATCAATCTGAACTAAATCAATCCGGATTGATCAATCGAATTGACGCGTCAATCCGAATTGATCAATCCGGATTGATCAATTCGAATTGATTCAATTCAGATTGACGCGTCAATCCGATTGAATCAATCGGAATTAACGCATCAATCCTCAATTCGGATTAAATAAATTCTCAATCTAGATTAACCATAGTCCCTAAGATTACTTTTCAAAGGTGTCTTTTTTTGGGACTTACTTACTGGACTTAAAGTCGATATCTGAGGTTCCCAGAGGTTCGAAAACATGTTGCTGATGTCAGTATTGACAGTTTTCGAAATTTGGCCGATTACGTTCATATTCGTAATCGATGTCGACCATAGGTCCCGAAAGATGTCCCTTCCATTTCGACACATTTTTTTAAATTATTCGTTGCCACTTTAAAACGATATCTGAGATTTCCAAAGGTTCACATGGTAGGTAACATGTTTCCGACAGCAATAAAGACGTAGTTTCCTTTTTTTTTGGACATTTATGGGACATTTCTTAAAATTAACCGATTGCGTTCAAAATCGATATCTGAGGTGCCCAAAGGTTTCGAAACATGTTTCTGACGGCAATACCGAGAAATGACTTTTTACCTACGCTAAGGTCCGAATCATGTTTCTGACGGTAATATTCCGAGATGCCCTGTTTTGGGACATTTTGGGACATTTCTTGAAACCAACCGATTGCGTTCAAAATTTATATCTGAGGTGCCCAAAGGTTGCCCAAAAGAATGATTTATTTTTATTGAATGCCTTGCGAGTATTACAGTAAGTATCGGGATATCCCCCGGTATTCACTGTAATACTGGCAAGGCTTTATATATTGAACTTTACTTGTTATTATGGATATTATTTATTAATTTATCTCACAATAACAATCTGTCATAAAAACATAACAAGCATGAAATGAAATCGAAGGGAGCCCGAAATATGATATTTTTTTATTGATTTAGACATAATTATAATATCGTATAGAAGTTATCTTACAGATGTATTCTCATAATTACTTTTTATCCATTAATCTTGCACACGAAAATAACAAAGTGAAATTTTGAAACCCACATAACATTGTTCTAGAATAAAAAAATGTACCTATAGATATTCAATGTTAACCTTTACGACAAATAATAGTTGGTAAATGTTACTTACCGTAAGAACAACTGCGATGTCCAATCCTCAAAGTCACGCCAAGTTAATCGTATGAAACAGTCCAGAAGTAAATCCAAAAGTCCGTATAACAAGCCAACGCCAAAAGAAAATCCACAGTCTAATTTAAAACAAACACACACAGTCACACACCAACAAACAACAAGGGTTGAAGACCGAATGTCTTATCTCTACTGGACTCAAACTGGACACCACTAGAACAATAAAAGGATTAGAATCATGCTATCTCTTTCGCACTCGTACGTTTTTAGAACGCATCTTGTTATCAGCAGGGTGGCGTAATGCAGGTAGTAAAGTAAGTACGCGGCTGAAGTGTAGAATCTAAATATTGCCGTTGAAACCATGTTTTGCACCTCAGATATCGATTTTGAATGCAAGCAGTCACTTTCAAAGAATGTCACTAAAATGTCCCAAAACAGGACACCTTTCAATATTGCAGTTGAAAAGATGTTTAGAAACCTCTGGTTACCTCAGATATCGATTTTAAACGCAATCGGTTAATTTCTAGAAATGTCCCAAAAAAGGGCATCTCTCAATATTTCCCTCGGAAACAAGTTTCGAAACCTTTGGGCACCTCAGATATCGATTTTGAACGATATTGGTTTATGGTGGATAAATTATTCAAGGAAAGTCCCGAAAATGTTCCAAAAAGGGCATCCTTCATATTGCCGTCGGAAACATGTTTCGGAACCATTAGTAAACTCAGACACAGCTTTTGAACGTATTTGGCTAGTTTCGAAAAATGGCCTAGATAAAAAGGACATTAGGTAGGTACATGCAAAGTAATCGTCAATCCGAATTGACGATTGAGGATTGACCGATCAATTCGAATTAACGATTAGTTATCGTCAATCCTCAATCAGTAGATTTAGAATTAGTTTCGTCAATCGTCAATTCGGATTGATCGGTCAATCCTCAATCGTCAATTCGAATTGATTTTTTGCCAACACTGGCTTGGGCTATACTTACTTACTGTACTTTTAGCTACCTGTAGCAAAGCGACGAAATCGTGGAGTGAGCCACGCCTGACAGGGTGTCCACTAAATGACACGCCACAGTGACACTGGAGGTAGACCAGGCCAAGAGGACCCAAACCAACATGACCCCAGTAGTGGCGCCGTTTTCAAGTTATTGCCACATTAAGGTTATCGTCAGTTTTTTTTCAACTTATATAAGGTGGAAAAAAAAACAAACTGACGAAATGAGAAGATCTTTTCTTTGAAGTCGAACGAAACGCGACGCATTATGTAGCGTACGGCGTCAACTGGAGACCTGTTTAATAATGATGACGAAGAAATATTTATACAATAGACACGGGCACACACAACCGCACGCGCACACACACACACACACAGAGGGTCTCTATTGTTTCCCATAAAGTTATAAGTCAAAATGTATTGTTTGTCCGCATTTTCGTTCGTCATAATTTGGTTTTTCTCAGAAACGCGTATAAGATACATGTAATAATGTTTTGAAAAGATGTGTCCCGCCGAGTTTGTTGCCGGTCCCATATTGGGATACCCTCCTCCAATTGAGGGGGGATTTAAATCTTCTCGGGGCAGAGGTGTACGGTTGGAGCCGGTAAAAGTTTATTTGACGTTCATAAGCGCATTGTAATATGCCTACTTGAATAAACTATTTTTTATCTTTATCTTATCTTATTTAAAATCATAACCCGCCCCATAGTCGGATAATAAGTGTTATTTTTTACCTGGTGAAAACAGGCATAGCGCTCGCAAATGGGCATGTTCCCTCTCGCTCACTCGTAGCTGCTCCATATTACCGATGTATTGTTGCAAGCGAGACAGCATGCTGCTCACTTCAGATACTCGCTCGTCAGAATAATCCGCAGTAGTTATCTGAAAAAAAGTATTGTATTAATGAAGTTCATTCAACGGATCTAGGATGGTCGCGGTTCTTTCTATAGTTCGTTTTTTTAGCATTAGAAAGAACTTGCAAGAAGGTAAGCGATCTTGACATGTCTTAATTGAAAAACGCCTTTTAAAAATCAAAACTATTACTTATGAAAGCAGAAGAATATAAATGATCGTATTAGATTCATAATTGTTACATATTTACCGTAACTTATTTTTAAAATGTGTTTTTCTATTAAAAGACACATCAAGATTGTTTACCTTATTTCTAATGCTAAAAAAAACGAACTATAAGTAGATATGTAATTTATCCGGTTTGTAACTTACTCCGGATAAAGCTACGCAATTCTTGCAAAGATGAACCCTAATACTTACTAAATATGACTCAACTTACGTTGACCTAGTAAAATATGACTGACTCCATCATTTCCGGACTATGGGGTTGGAGCATAGGTTTCCCCTATTCTAGTTTAGTTGTGTCCTAAAGGGCCTCATCTATTGTATCGCCTCCTTACATGGCGACCGTGACAGGACTTAGTAACCTATCTGTGACGTTCCACGTCAAAAGGTACCTTATGGCGGCTCGCGCTTACGTCGCATATAGCCTCAATAATATTGGAGCGGCTTTAATAATAGCGTAAGCGCCAACCGCGATAAGGTACCTTTACCCGTGAAACGTCACATTTGTCTAGTTTAGAATTAGAATTACCTCGGCGCCGCGTTCTCTCTCGCACTCAGTGTTGCCTGCTCGCTCGCGCAGCACGGCCTGCAGGTGCGCTACCATCTGCGGCAGCAATGCAGTCAGCTGCAATGCTGACGACAACTTGGCCAGCCCTAGTACGAAAAGCTCGGGCCAGCATTTCTTGAGCAGGGTCACTTGGATCTCGAATCTGTACACAGATAATTAATATTGAAATCACACTCACGCAAGCACACACACACACACGCATATACAAGCAAACACACCCACACGTTCACGTACAAGCACACGCGCGCGCAAGAACGCGAACACACGCTTACGCTCACACATGGCGCACACACTTACTCATGCACACTTACACACACTCATTCTCCCGTATACATACATACAGCATACGCTTACGAAAGCTCACACACGCACTTACACTCATGTAAACTTACGGTAAAGCCCTCGCAGCAGGTATAGCCAGCAACCAGCGACTGATAGCGGCCAGAAGTCTAGCCCCTGCCTCGCATACTGCATGCAGTCTTAGATGGGGCGGTGCGCCTCCAGGAAGTGCCATGTGTAATGTCAGGGACTCCGGGGTTGAGAGGACTGCTGAAGGGTCCACCACTGAAAACCAAGGAAACTGTAGATAAATTTGAAAAAATTGAAAAAAGTGGATCTGAGATCTGAGGAGTTGAATAGGTAGCGTTAAAATACACTTTTCACCTCAGCAGCTCGAACAAGGGTACTTTGCTTCTTAAAAACAGTGAGTAAAATGCGATTCTGCTCACTGAGTCATTTTGTCTCAGTCTCAGTTGTCTGAGTCGTTTTGTCAAAATGAGTGAGCAAAATCGCGTTTTGCTCACTATTATAGAATCTTTCGCTTGCACGGGACTCAAAATAAGCACTCGAAGAAATATCAAACTTTGATCTCTTGTTGTACAAATAACTATTACCTTCAGGTTGTGGAGCATCAGCTTGGGGCGCGAGAGGCGCCTCCGGGGCCGCGTACGCGGACTGCAGGTACTCATTGATAGCTCCTACAAATAACATTCAGTTATAACGCTACACATGTAATACATAATTGTTTTCCATCGTATTTTCTCGGGAAACGTTCGTATTTGTCATGCTACTTCAGTCACGCACAGTATTTTCTGTACTGACTGAAATAGCAAGACACGTTCGTACGTTTCCGTGAAAATACGATGGAAAATAATTATGCACTACATCTGTACCTAAATGTAAATCTACCAGTAACGATGTTTCCAGTTTCAGCTTGGACAAATGCTTTAGTATGTCTGTATCGCTTCTCGTATACAGTTTGCATTTCTCAACCGATTCACGTAAAATTTGTGGGCAGATTAAATAATTATACAGATTTTATGCGGATTCAGTACTTCGAAATTTCTTCTCACCGAGCCTCACGCTAAGTTTCATATATATTTTGCAGGGACCAAAGAAATGGGCATTATCAGTTGCGTGTTCAGGCCTAAAAATTTTGCGTTTTAAAATAGTGTTTACCACTTTATTAATCTCTCCCTTGAGTAGGGAACTATGAAAACACCCATGAGATTGACATGTTCACCTATTTAGTGTCCAAAACCTCAAAAAACCGGTCAAGTGCGAGTCAGAGTCACGTTCCAAGGGTTCCGTACATAAGTCCATTTCCTGTCATCTATAGGTAAAGTACTATTTTGTGATTTTTTAATGGTCGGACAGACAGACAGACGCACGAGTGATCCTATAAGGGTTCCGTTTTTTCCTTTTGAGGTACGGAACCCTAAAGGCCTGTCTCCATTGCGCGCGGCTGCCTCGCGAGCCAATGTTCGATAGTTTGCCGCGCAATATGGAGACAGGCCTTAATAAAAATCAGATTTAAAAAAAGGGATAAATAGTGATCATAACTCACCGAATTGTCCCATCTTGAAAAGGTTTTTAGCAAGCTGTGTCTGCAGGAGGAGTTGTTGCCGCCGCGCGCCCTCCATGTCGCCGGCGCCCAAATAGCCCGGCACTGCACCGATACAATAAATTAAATTAAGACAATAAGCTAGTTGTCTATAAAAATAATTTAACACACACATTACTTTGGACATTATTTTCAACACATCTAACGGACAATTCAAAACATCTAAAGGTGCCCACTGCCCACTGATTAACAGTCCGCCAGACGGAATCGGCCTGTGAGTTGTTCGGAACTGTCAAAATTTTGCTCTAACCTACAGGCCGATTAATCAGTGGGCCCCTTAACAGTACTAGCCAAAAATATATCCCCTTCAGATAAATTTTTACTGCAAACATTTTTACGTAGTCAACAGGAACCATAAAAAAGTTTCCCGTAAAAACCTGAATGTGATATTTATTTTTGGCCGATACTGTATCCCTACTACTTCCATCCCCACCTGTGCAAGAGGTAGTTGCATCGGCCGTGTCCCGTTCTAAGTCTGTTCAAGCTATACAAAACAGGATGGTATCTAAACTGGAAGATGGTTTACCTGGGTTCCCCTTGTTGAAGGCGACGGCGGCGGCGAGCGCGAAGTTGATCGCAGGCGCTGCGGGCGACACCGCACCGAATTCGCTCGGCTCTTCTTTTGGATTTATCTGTACACAACGTATTTGCATTGATATGATGATATACAAAAGATTACGAACGACAGAGAGGTTTGAAGGAAAAAATCATGCTGCATGCCGATCTCAAATGATGGCAGAAGGACAAGAGAATGATGATACGAAATAACTAGAGATGCACCGGATATCCGGTTACTATCCGGTATTCGGCCTATCCGGCCATTAGTTTACTATCCGGCCGACTACCGGATAGTGACCTACTATCCGGCCGGATACCGGATAGTAACATTGCTTGATTTCGGAGTAAACCAATTGGATTTAAGAAACAGACACGGTCATAATCGTACATGTCTATTATTTTAAAACAATTTAATCATTCCACTGACTTGCACGCGCACTAATTTCGTACCTAGAAAAGAGTCCGCGCGAACGTTTACTAGGAAACAGGTCAAACCGGCAAAATGCGCACCTGAAAAACTGAAATATAGGTATAGTTCCGCTGGCCGAATATCCGGCGGCCGGATACTGGATATAAGGCCAAATATCCGGTATCCGGCCAAACAACTATCCGTTGCATCTCTAGAAATAACCTAGAAGTGACCAAGACAGTGTAATGTTTTAAGTTAACAAGAGAAAAAAGGTTTTAGGATAAGAAATATATAAAATAATATGTAAAATGTATAATTATCAGACATCATACATTTTCCAGCATTTTTGGTGCAGCGGAGACCACTCCGCTAACGGAATTAACACCAGGTAACGGAACGGAAAATAAAATAATTTCAACCCTAATAATGAATTAGCGTTAATTACGTTAATATTAACCTTAATTTACCACTTCAGTTGGAATTATCTTTACCAAATCCGTTAACACCACTCTGCTGCACCAAAAATGCTGGAAAATGTACGATCATTGATAATTATTGGTGCAATAAAGAATATTTACTAGAGATGCAACGGATAGTTGTTTGGCCGGTACCGGATACCGGATATTCGGCCTAAACATCGGCCGAATATCCGGTATCCGGCCGCCGAATATTCGACCAGCGGAACTGTACCTACATTTCGGTTTCTCAGGTGCGCATTCTATAGGTTTGACCTGTTTCCTAGTAAACGTTCGCGCGGACTCATTTCTAGGTTCGAAATGAGTGCGCGTGCTAATCAGTGGAATGATTAAATTGTTTTAAAATAATAAACAGCTACGAATATGACCGTGTCTGTTTCTTAAATCCAATTTGTTTACTCCGAAATCAAGCAATGTTACTATCCGGTATCCGGCCGAATAGTAGATCACTATCCGGTATCCGGCCGGATAGGCCGGTTACCGGATACTAACCGGATATCCGGTGCATCTCTAATATTTACTTACTTACTTACAATGTTTAAATTGTATCATCATTTTGGCCTATTGATAAGGTTGATTTCTATGGCAGTGGGCAGTTATTGACAACTTACATCTGAAGTTGTTTTTGTTGAAAACACATTTTTTACACGACTGCCCAAAAAAAAGGGTGTATTGTTTTTCCTTTTACGTAATTTATAACACCCTTATCAATAGTCAGTTTATTGATTTTAAATTGTATGAACCAAAATTTACCTGTCCCTGCTGCCCAGCCAAACCCAGCAGCTTAGAGTAGGCCTGCCGCTCGTGGAGACCCTCGCCGCGCTCGGGCTTCACCTTGTCCACGATCGGCTTCCTCTCATGCTGAACCGCTGTCGGTACAAAGCAAGAATTACTGCCCATCAGATTATCTTTTATAATTGGACTTATAGGTAAAACATAGATATCGTAGGAAGAAAAAAACTGTCTTGATTATTTAATTCTTCTTCCTTGTCGTATCCTCATGGCTGAGGGACGTGACGAATGTGGACACTTTTCACCAGTGCTCTCCAAGCCGCTCTATCTTGGGCCCAGTGCATGCTAGCCTGCAATGTGGCGTTTGTCTCTGACGTTATTCTGTCCGCCCAACGCGTGGCCATACGTCCATCCTTACGCTTCCTTGCCTTGCGGCCAGTAATAATGAGCTTTTCCAGGCTATCTGGCCCTGTCTTGCTCAGATGGCCCAAGAAACCAAGTACACGTTGGGAGCAAACATATTCTAGATTATTTCATAGGTAAGGGAAATTTTGTGGTCACCGGAAAACGCTGGATGCGGGTCGCTTCCAACCGGTACGTATGGAGGTTCAAGGGGGAGGCCTATGTTCAGCAGTGCACGTCTTATGGCTGAGATGATCATGATATTGATGATGAAGTGAAATGCGTGAATATACCCCAGGCCTGCGGCCACCTTGTAAATACTCACAGTCACTTCGCATCCCGCAGGCGACGCATTTCTAGACGATAATGCTTGGTAACCTCGCAGTTCATGCTGCCCCGAACATTAGTAGCCCAGCTTCATGCTTAGTCATGAATGTACCCCATGCCTGTGGCCTAGGCACCTATTAAATACTCACAGTCACTCCGCATCCCGCAGGCGAGGCATTTCTGCAGCCTGCAGTACTGGCAGCGGTTACGGTGGTGCTTGGTAACCTCGCAGTTCATGCTGCCCCGACATTGGTAGCCCAGCTTCTTGCCGAGTCATGAATATACCCCAAGCCTGTGGCCTAGGCCGCCTTGTAAATACTCACAGTCACTCCGCATCCCGCAGGCGAGGCACTTCTGCAGCCTGCAGTACTGGCAGCGGTTACGGTGGTGCTTGGTCACCTCGCAGTTCATGCTGCCCCGACATTGGTAGCCCAGCTTCTTGCGGATGCTCCGCTTGAAGAAGCCTTTGCAACCTGGTGGAGTAAATATTGTTAAGTTGTTGAGCTTGGTTAGGTTTGAGTAGTAATTTTTTTTTTTTATGAAATAGGAGGCAAACGAGCAGACGGATCACCTGGTGGTAAGCGATTACCGCCGCCCATGGACACCCGCAACACCAGAAGAGTTGCAAGCGCGTTGCCGGCCTTTAAGATGGGAGTACGCTCTTTTCTTGAAGGTTTGATTGAAGGTCGTATCGGTCCGGAAATGCCGCAGGCGACAGTTCATTCCACAGTTTGGCTGTGCGAGGCAGGAAGTTTCTGGAGAAACGCACAGTTGAGGACTGCCAACCATCCAAGTGATGAAGATGGTAATGTTGTCGCATGGGCGATGGCGAAAAGAAGCGGCAGATTATAATCATTATTATTATTTGTAACTCCGTTTTAAAACTCTCGGGTCTTTCGACCCCGGTCATTTATAAGGCGTGCGTGGGGATATGGATCCGACACGTAGAGGCCGTTTGGAGAGATTTGATGTCAATGTAATTACTTGATAAAAGAGGTTGCCATACAAGAGTCTACGAAATAGAAGTCATAAGCTATATTTATAGAAGTGAATGGTTCAAGCCTTAATTTATAGTTCGTTTTTTTAGCATTAGAAAAAAAGGTAAACAATGTTGGCGTGTCTTTTTATTGAAAAACACTTTTGGCAATTTCCTCGTGCACAATACTGCCAGTATAGACGTGGCTCGGCCGAGGCGGCGCGCACAATTATTCTGTCCGCCCAACGCGTGGCCATATGTCCATCCCTAGCTTCCTTTAGTATGAATATTGAATAGGGGTTCTTTTTATTCCATTTCAATCCTGTAAGCTGTCTATCTTTGACATTTAGCTGGAATTAAGTATTTTTAATAGTCGTGCAATATCCTTTGATACGCCCATCAATTTCATAAAATATTATATTTATTTTATAAGATCTTGGGGAGTTCTTCTCTTCAGCCTGAATATAGTAGTTTTGTTAGTATGAATATTGAGATCAAACCTTCACAACTGATAGCTCCATAGTGCCTCCCAGACGCTCTATCTCCACAGACAATGCAGAGCTCCAACCCGCCGACTTCACTGCCGCCGCTGAATTTCATCTCCATCTGGTCCTGACCATCCATACTACAACCATAATTATAATATTAGGATTAGATTAGATTTTCTAATTCTGTTCAACAAAAAATATAACTTTGAACTGGTCAACAACTTTGTTGGTCAACAGTTTTCATAATAATTGTGACTGAAAATGTTTGTATGTTTGGTATTAGCCAAAACCACTATTCTTTACTCCTTACAACATGGCATTAAAAAATACACCCTAATCTTGCCCTAATAAATAACAAGTGCGAGTCGGACTCGCGCACGAAGGGTTCCGTACCATAAAGCAAAAAAAAAAAAACGGAAAAAAATGCAAAAAGAAAATGGTCACCCATCCAAGTACTGACCAAGCCCGACGTTGCTTAACTTTGGTCAAAAATCACGTTTGCTGTATGGAAGCCCCACTTAAATCTTTATTTTATTCTGTTTTTAGTATTTGTTGTTATAGCGGCAACAGAAATACATCATCTGTGAAAATTTCAACTGTCTAGCTATCACGGTTCGTTAGATACAGCCTGGTGACAGACAGATGGACGGATGGACAGCGAAGTCTTAGTAATAGGGTCCCGTTTTACCCTTTGGGTACGGAACCCTAATTAACACAGCTGTATTGTTAAATGCTTTTAAAAATATTCAGACATTCAGAGAACTTATGTCTGTTTAATTTGGTTTTTATTTGGATTATCTCATTCAGGATATATTGTGATAATGAACTAACCAATTTAATCATAATTTTATGCATTTAAATTTAACTCGCTTAAACTTACCTACTGGGTCACTTCCAATGTAACAATGAAATTACACAAACCAAACAATGTGGTTCAATTTCAATACCTGTTTAGCAAAACATGTTTATCAAAATGCTACACATTTGAACCTTGATATTAATGAAAGGTCAAAGTATTGTCAAGCAAGGTGAAGAAACATCAAGATTAGCCTAAATGGCCACGCGAAAGTACAACTATGGTCACTCGTCGAATTAAAAACAAAACAAAAAAAAACTTACAAATATTTACTGTTAATGGGCACCTTTCACTCGCTCGTATGCATGGTATTTTAACCTTTACGACTACGTGGGCGGAAATAAAATGAACTTCTCAAGGTATCGAGTAAAAACAAGACGCCCTGACCACTGAAGTGAGGAGAGCGAGAATGGAGTCATCCATAACGTGGTGTATACAGTTACTTGGAGCACTTACTTTTTTAAGCGGACGGAGATTTTATCTTTCTTTGGAAAACACAAGCTTGATGGTGTGTTCTGGTCACGTACTACTTATGATAGTGATGCATAGTAATTTTAGAACTGAATATAGTCGAATGAAGAGACGATAATGCAAATACAATAAAAAGAAAATAAAGTTAATGGAGGAGAGAAAGAAATGCACTCAGCAAAACGTCACACGATGACGTTTGAGGCACTTGTATTTTGTATTTGTTTGCATCGTAATAAAATCACCAGATAATTTTGTCTCGTTTTAATAAGTTTTATTTTGTATCAAAAGTATATTAAAAGACGAAAAACTGTACTTAAGGAATCTTTATTATGATAATGCAAAAAAAACAATGTTAATATTGCGAACCGCGTTTTTACCTTTACTTTAAACAGTCTGATCAACCTCTATTTCTGTGTCTATGGCACATGACACTCAGGGATGCCAACTTAGTGGTTTTACCACTAAATTTAGGGGGAAATAAACCAGCTAGGGTTTTTTTAGGGGCTAAATATTTTTAGTGGTTTTTTTAGGGTTTTTTTTAGAGTAGAAAAGTGCGGCAAATTTGAAAAAATGTAGGCGCGAAGGGATATCGTCTCATAGAAAATTTGAATTTAGCGCCTTTTTCCACTGACAAGATTTTCTTGAGCATCTATGTATAACGTTCATATGTATGATCATTAAAATGTGGAACCGGTTGAAAATCATAATAATGTTCTAAATTTGGAAAATCTATAATAATTTCTTTTATTTTTTATTTAGTGGGTTTTCCAAAATAATAGTACAGTTTTAGGGGTTTTTAAGTTGAGCTCAGGGGTAAATAAAAATTGGGAGTTGGCAACCCTGATGACACTTGTCAAGTTGACAATGTCAGCCCGTCAGCCGAACCGCATGTGGTTTTGTTGTAAATAATAAAAGTTTAGATTTTGTATAAAAAGTGATTCCTATCACTAGCATCAAAGCGGGGTAATTTATCCACAAACATGGAGGATATTCTCGATAAGTTCAACACGTTCACTGAAAAGCCGGTCAAGTTTTTGACGGTCCAAAAAGATGTTAAAGACGACATCACGAGTTTGGTTAAATCTCTTTACGACCTTACAAAATCGGAAGAAATTAGTGATGGAAACAAGAGAAAAGGCTCTGCTCTGCCTAAATTGATAGTGAAAGATTTCGATGAAGAGCAGATATGGCAACAAATCGATCTGCAAAACGCGCAGTGTTGGGATCAACTCGTATGGGACGTAGCTAACAGCATATCAACAAAGAAAGATCTTACCTTCCCTGTGAAGATCAAAGACGAAGAAGATGAGTCTCAAGATGAAGAAATGGAGACCAAAAGCCAATCAGAGGAAGAACTAGAAGAAAGGGAAGAAAAATCTAAGACTAAAAATAAAAAGTCACAGAAGTCTAATCTAAACAAGAAGACTAGAGGTTCAATAGTTGATGATCAATTTTTCAAATTGAATGAAATGGAGCAGTTTCTCCTTCAGGAAGAAAAGGAAAAGAAAGTGGCATCTGACTCTGAAGATTCAATAGACTTATTTGACGATGTTGATGATGAATCTGGTGAAGAAGATGCTCAAGGCATGTATAATGATTTCTTTGATAATGAAGATGGTGACGATGATGAAGGTGATCAAGATGACAGTGGAAATGATGATGACAGAGACCATGAAGAAGAGAAATCTGAAGTTAAAGATAAAAAGTCTAAGAAAAAGGATAAAAAAGTCAGGTTTGCTGCTATGGAAGATAGCGAGTCTGATGATGAGAGCGCTGTTGAAAATGATGAGGCAAACACTAAAAAGGATAACAATATGGATGAGCATAAGTCAGATTTTGAGCATAGACAAGACCGTCTAAAGCAAACTATTAATAGACTTGAAGAAAAAATGCTTAAAGAAGCACCCTGGCAGTTAAAAGGAGAGGTAGATGCAGTAAAGAGACCACAAAATTCCTTATTAGAGGAGGTTGTTGATTTTGATTTAACATCTCGACCACCACCTATCATTACTGAGCAAACCACAGTTACTCTCGAAGATATCATAAGGCAAAGAATCAAAGATAAGGCATGGGATGATGTAGAAAAGAAAGAAAAACCAGTTGATGACCAGCTACAATTCCGTAAAACGGAAATCATTGATCAGTCAAAGAGCAAGCTGAGTCTCGCTCAAGTTTACGAAGCGGAGTATTTAAAGCAGAAGCAAGCAGCGTCAGGAGAGAAGGAAGAAGAAGAAGAACCGGAAGCGCATAAAGAAGTTAAAGAAGCGATGAAGAAATTGTTCGCTAAACTTGATGCTCTCTGCCATTACCACTACACACCTAGAGCGCCACAAGCAGAAGTTAAGATTGTTAGTAACACTCCAGCTATATCCATGGAAGAGGTTGCTCCGGTTGCTACCAGCGACGCGGCCTTACTTGCTCCAGAAGAAGTCAAGAAGAAGCGTAGAGGCGACTTAATGAGTAAAGAAGAGAGAAGCTCAACAGACAAGAAGAGAGAACGAAGGAAGAAAAAGCAACTGCAGCGTAAGAAGGGCACCGTTGTTAAGGTTACGGAGCATAGGAATACTACGAAGGGAGTGGAAGCGAATGATAAGTCTTTAAAGACTTCAAAGGCATTCTTCCAGCAGTTGAATGATGAAGCAACGAGTATAATTAAGAAAAAACGTAAAAATAAAGGACAATAATGAGTGCTTGATAGATAATTTGTATTTGTAATAAATGTGAAAGACTATGTCTTGTTGATAATTATTTATTTTATTACTAATCTTTTACATCACCTCCTTTTTACAAATCAAATCCAATTACCCTACTAAATTAGGTGATACCAGGTATATGAGATATGATAAAAAACCTATATACCTAAAGTGTCTGGAAGAAAGTGGTATTAAGCGTTGGTAATCACGACCCTCAGCAATGAGGATACGACTGGAAAGAAGTTTTATTACCTACATTTTCTTTTACTTATTTGTGGCAAACATTCAAGCAACAAATATTATTACATTGTTGAATGCACGGGTTAAATGGTTTGAAATGAGCATTCCCAGAAAAATAAGATGCACTTACCCAAGTTTAAAATGCAATTTATTAAAAAATATACATGGTTTAATAACTTAAATACCACGTTGTTTTTAACAGTAGAAATAATGTATGTAGTATGTATAATGCCATGTTAAAAAAAACAGGAATAGTTTTACATAGCTTCATAGATAGGTTAAAAAAATCTGCCTTAATTAAATTTTGCGTCAAAGCGCCTGCAAAAAAACCAACAGCAATTTTAGCACAAACGCATAGTTTGCAGTTCCCTGCATGCCACAATACAACAGGCGTTACAACAAAGTAAGAATACAAATTGAACCTTGTCTTGTCGACTTAAGGTCGATTATAGTCCAAAATGAGACACAAAATTAAAATTACGAAATTTCAGAAAATGGTTCAAGGGGACGCGCGCGGGGATACTAAGGGCCAGTTGCACCAACCACATTTGACAGACTGATCAACGTCAGCCGGCACGCCCCGGTGCTTTACTATGAAACTTTCCATACATAAAAATTTAGCGAACACTTTAACGATACGAACAGTTTGTTGCAACCGACCCTAAATGAACTCGTGCGTGAGACGCGCGTTGGTTACCAAAACGATCGTCAAAGTCGTATCAAAACCATAACAAAATGTTAATTGGAATCGAGTTCCTGGTCGCTACAAACACAATTTTCAAGAAAAAACGTTTAGTACTTCTACAAAACTCATTCGGCATAATTGGTGTCGCAGATGCCACGAACTTTGGCCATGTTTTTTTTTTAATAATCTCTATCAGTGCTTTCTGTCCGGTATTAGGTTCAGTGGAATGTTTCAATTCAGCCAGCTATGTTTTTATTGTTTATTTTTTCAAATATTCTTACTCTGGAAAACTCACTTTGTCAGTAGAAAAAAGCTTCGACATTCATGAAATATTCATATACATTTTGGCCTATATCTCCACTAGGCCACTCTTCCATTATCTCAGCAAGTCAAATCTATATGGTTACCTATAGTTCGTTTTTTTTAGCATTAGAAAGAACTCCGCAGAAGCAAGCGTGCTGTTTTTATCAGGCTTGTTAATTGTTAATAATTATTGAATTATCTAATGTAGCATGGTCAATACATATAATTTACTTCAAATTTTTACCGCTAAAAGTGCCAGATTTAGAACCACAAGCTAACTTCTGCGAAGTTCTTTCTAATGCTAAAAAAAACGGACTATAACCATACCCAACCATCAAAACAAACACACCACAAGCCGGTTAAACTCCAAATCCCCATTACAACGGGCTTGGCAATAAAAGTAACAATACAAGAAGTAAATCTTACATATTACGGGACTAACTCGGAGCCGAGTAATTAGCGGGGGAAAAACGCGCGATATGGCGCGAGACGAATCAGTCTCACTGGAGGTACGAAGTTTGGAGATAGTTGCGATTTTAAAGCCAAACGTTCATCTTCTGGGGGTTGTTCATTCTACAGCGTAGGTATTCGCATTGTCCGTCCCGATATCGGATGTAGGATCCTACATCCACCATGTCGGGCTGCGGGATGTATTGGCGCGCGTCGTCCCTGTTTTAGCGGTTACTACACTAGGTAGGGTTGCCAGATCGGAAGGTGCTATTATCGGGAAACAATATAAATTTTTCGGGATTTTGGGATTTATGTCGGAAAAAAAACATTCAAATTAAAGTACTAAGTAATTGTATTAAAAACAACGATATTTTATATTATTGGCACTACGTCAGCTCGACAGTTCGGAACTTGAAATTATTGTTTTATAACGTGAAGCTGTTTTTCGGGACAGTTTACACTTTGTCGGGAATCGGGAACACATGCTAAAAATCGGGAGAATCCCGCCAAATCCCGACCATCTGGCAACCTTAACACTAGGTACAGCCAAAATTATGTCGGTCGGTCAGACACAGCTAGACAGCTGACTGACGGGGGACTCGGTCCCGTCACGGGGGGTCCGATACGCCTGAAGGTGTCTTTCCGATATCGGATGTTGGGTGGCCCCTATGGAAAAGATCGATGTTACAGAGTGCCCTTTGGCATGAAATCAGTCTTTTTGGGTTAACATTTTGTTAATAAATACAGAAAAAAACATATGTCATACATTTTACCTACATACCTTCCCTACACGTAAAGTGGGTATGAAATCTTGTTTCCGCTTTAACCTTATGTGTTGTTGAATAGGTCTTAGGATTAAACCACCATTAAAAATCTTATTGAGGCCCAATTGCACCATCCCACTAACCCGGGGTTAAGCGGTTAAACAGTTAACTTAGTGTCAAATTGTATTGGTAACCATGGTAACTCCAGGTTAAACCGGTTAACCCCGGGTTAGTGGAATGGTGCAAGATGGGCTCATCTAGCCTAGCACCTACCAGTATTCACGCCTCCATGTACCCTATGGCAGTTAGCTCGCGCCCGAAGTTACGGAATGGGGCCGTTACAATTTAGCCGGGTTCAAATGTTAAATACCTAACCTAACTGCACTTTTTGTGTGCATTTTACTTTATTATTGTTATTAGTTTTGGAGGCTTTTAGACAATATACCTACCTAAACAGATATGGGTAGGGTTGGTAGGAACTTGAGTTTGAATTTGAAAATTCGTTTCAGTTTTACGGGACCCAGCGATTAAGCTTCTGAGTCTTTCAAGTTCAGAGTTGGGTCATTTATTGAGTCTTTTTTTAAGAACAGTTTGAAAGGATTGGAGCCTCCAAATATAGACTCCGTCAACAATTATGTAGGTTCAACTAAAGCGTTAATGAGCGTAGCTTAGTAATAAATGTACAAGTTCTACGCAGATCTCATAACGACGTATCGCTACGAGCTTAGCTTAGTAGTAAATGTTACAAGTTCTACGCAGACTTCACAAGACCCCCTCCCTATAGACAGGCTGCCCCTTAAGAGGGAGCGTAAAGCCAGGAAATTAAAAGAAAACAAAAGATATAATGCGCCTCGCGTAACTTGCGTATACGACCACTGCGCGGGTTTCAAAGTTTCCCCCGTGCGTATTTTTACATGAGCAAACCCTTGGAAATCGTGTTGAATTGAGTATAAAGCCTAGAATTTTGTTTCCCTTTAAAATATACACGTACAATAGAAACCTTATGGCAATGACATCATAGCGGGAGTCTTCGTAAACACATGACCCTTTTTCCCGTCTGATTTATACCGCGCTTATCGCGGCTGAATTTATTTGTCTGCCGCCGCTCCTGCCTGCGATGCTGTCCTGGTATTGGTCTGTGGAAAGTTGTAGACACGACTCTATTTTTATAGACGGTCAAACAAGTTTGTCAGTAGAAAAGTTGCGAAATTCAAACTTTCTATGAGACGATAACTTCATTCTACTCCTGTGGCGCAACGACCCGAAGTGGATCTTGGCCTCCGACACCAAAGACTGTCATGCCACTCTGTCCAAAGCCGTTTCTGTCCAGTCGACGGCGTCGAGTTCGCTAAGGTCTTCAGAATCAAATTTCCCTCCTCCTCTCTCCCCTCCTTGTGTCGTATTCCTCATTGCTGAGGGTCGTGGCCTCCACGAATTATTTTGTGGACTAACTCCTTCCACTTGTTGCGATCTTCAGTAGTGTGCAGTCCATCGTGGATTTTAGATTTTGTGCCCTCGCGGATCTGATCTGTCCATCGCATTGGACTTCTTCCACGTGGTCGCCTTCCTTGGACTTTTTCCGTTACCAGAAGCATTTCCAGGTAGTCAGTGTTTGGAGAATCAAATTGAAACATTCTTAATTTCTGGAAATTCTATAGAGTTGTAAGTCTATCGTCGACGATGTCTCGGGCGGGTAATTGTGCGAAATTATAAATTTGCGGCGGAGGGGCTGCGTTGTCGCCGTTGCACCATAGACGATAATGCTGGACAACGATTATACATAGTACACACACACAGTCATGCATATAAATAAATAAATATAAATATTAGGGGTTAGGGGACATCTTAACACAGCTCAACCTAGCTATACTATGGGTGCTAGGCGACGATATAATCATCAATACAGGGTGATTCAGGAGACGTGAGCAGGACTAACACAGCGCATTTCGTAAATTATAAGCAAATGTTTCGTACCAGTATTAGTGAAGTTAACGTTAATTTTCTAGTCGTGTTGAAAAAAAAAGTTATTAATTTATTTACGACATGCATTGTCACCCTAAAATTAGAATACTAAACTACCCATATTCTGTGTCAAATTGAATGCCATCACTGTCATCACGGTCTGGTTACTTTTGAAAACTCGTATTTCACTCAAGTTTGACAGTTTATTTTCTTCGTAATCAAAATGCTGTCATTACGGTTAAAGAGGTTTTATGTTTATTAATTAGGTTTTGTAGGGTAACCATGATTGTGGAGAATTAAATTTGCTCTCACAAAAATGTTAAAAATAGGAAAAAGTGTGGTTGTTTCACCTAAATATGATGGTGATAGATCAATTCTCAGTTACTGAGTGTCCAGGATTAGTCCTGCTCACGTCTCATGAATCATCCTGTATAATCACAAGTAGAAATCCGTGGTCTCTGCCTACCCCTCCGGGAAATAGGCGTTTAAAGGCAAAAAGCATTGGTAGGCTATCGGTAAGAGCGTACAACTTTCAATGCGTAGGTCGTACCGATGAGTTTTTCGGAACTTAAGCATAATATATTTGATATTTCATTTTTTACCAATGTCTTTTCGGTATTTGCAGTCGCGAAAACACGTGAGGAAGCCTAGTTTTCTCTCGTCAGACGTAGTGCCTACGCCAATTCTTGAGATTAATTGCCAAAGCGCACTCCAGGCTCCCATGACCCATGAGCCGTGGCAAAGCGTGGGATTCGAACCGCGGACCCCTAGTTTTGCAGGCAGGGTCTCTACCGACTAGGCTAGGAGGCCGTTAAGATCTTACCCCCTTAATCATAAACGCGTTATAAGCCTCATTTAGGTAATAATCGTTTGTCTTTATCTGTCATTTTGACTTATATGTTTGAAAGAAAGGAATAAAACATAATTTAACTAAATCGTAAAGTTTTATGAATCCGGGTTAGAACATTTTTTATGCGCCGATCTAAAACTTTCCTCCTATAAATTAACTAGGTATAATGTAAATCAATTGACAAAGGAAATTATTAGCAATAAGTTAAAGTAAAACAATTGCGCGGGGCTGTAGGTATATTACATAAGCCGTGTCTACAAAAATCAGAGTAGGAGCCGCGGCGGCGCGCTGTATTAGATTTACTACGGCCTGATTGTGTCCAGGGTACCACAAGACAGAGAGATCGGGTACAAAATATTCTCATTATGACGAAGGGCTTCTTTGGCAAAATGATATTGTTGCCAATGCAACTTTTTATTGCGTAAAATATTCGTTATGTCGACCTGGATGGGGATCATTTCCAAAGACTACGGATTTAAAACCAGAGATGACACCGAAACGCCCAGAGTGGCGTTTACGGACTAGTATACGGCTACCATCAATTTGGCATTGACATAAACCCTATCGTGAACTTAATTTACTTTCTATGCATCTCCCTGGTACCACAGAATAAATAATAGTACTAGGTACAGAAGACTCACTCTCTAACAAAACGTGTCTGTCACGATCAGCACAGATATGGCCGCTAGGTGGCGACAGCGCCACGCGCGGCTTATGGCAAACCCCAAAATTGGGGTCGAACGGATGTACTTTTAGCTACCTGTAGCAAAGCGACGAAATCGCGGAGTGAGCCACGCCTGCTCGTACTGATAATTAGCGCAAAAGAGATATATAGAAAGTAAATTACGTTCACGATAGCGTTTATGTCAATGCCGAACAGATGGTAGCCGTATACTAGGGCTGACCCCAAGAGACAAGGGAAATAGGCTCAGGAGAAGAAGAAGAAAATATTCCTTATGCTGTAGCTAAATGCAGCCGTCGGGCTCGGCTAGTATTCGGAGGTTTTTTCTAAAGCACCAATAGCAGCGCTCCACATACCTATGTTGTATCGCAGCCAATTAGAGGCACCTAAAGTTAAACCATTTTTGTACTGTTCAAAATCTTGCAAATCACTCTTTCATTAACCTCCATGCAATCGATCACCACTTCTGCACAACCATTTTGGCAAGAACCCTTTTAAACCAGGGGCCTTACCATGATGTCCTTATTGCGATTCTGTTTAGGACCTAAACTGAATTGCTAAGGGCCGGAGTTATGTGGCTTATATAGCTCCATCCTTTAGCAATTCTGTTTCGGTCCTAAACAAAATCGCAATAAGGACATCATGGTAAAGCCCCGGTACTTTATAGGCGAAGTCAGTAGTTTTCTGGTCGAAACAGGCGGCTCTTGATATACTTCTATGTAATTATGTAAATGTAAAACAACCGTTACCTTTAACTCCTCTCTTTTGTTTGGTGATGGCTATGATGTAGTAAGCGTTATTAATTTTAATTTGAAGTTCACGATGTGCATCTAACTAAGAAAAATACGTCTAGGACATGCCCTCTCTTTGTTGGTCTGCCTGAAAAAAAAATCGGCCAAGAGCAAGTTGAAATCGCGCACGAAGGGTTCCGTACCATCACGTTTGTTGAGAGCCCCACTTTTGTTTTTAGTATTATTTGTTGTTATAAATAGCTGCAACAGAAATACATCATCTGTGAAAATTTCAACTGTCTAGCTATCACGATTCATGAGATACAGCCTGGTGACAGACAGGCGGACGGACAGACGGACAGTGGAGTATTAGTAATAGGGTCCCGTTTTTACCCTTTGGGTACGGAACCCTAAAAACATTGATTTAAGAGTTGGTTTTTAACAAAAGGTCTCCATCACTACGTCGTATTGACAATATACTTTTAACGCGTATAAAAAGGGGTTCTTGTTTTGTGCTATATCATCACAGTTATTTCAATGGAAGTAATTTCGTGTCTCTGTATTTAAGTAGGTACCCTATACGCTGCACCCGCGTCACATATAGCTCTGATAATAAGTTCACATAAATTATAGCGGCGCAGCCAGGCTAATGAACCGGCTCCATACGTCTGAAAACTGCTTTATACTGTGCAGTTTAGGCGGTATATCATTATATAAAGGTTAGATTAAAATTTATTATATAACAACCGCTGTTTCAAAATTTGGAGAGGTTGTGGGCTCATAATGTTTATATCCTCATATCATATCCTACTAGTTACTAGTGAATATGATTCTGGTAGGTAAAGTACGGACGCTAAGGACGAAGAATTGACGGTAAAAAAAGTACTTTGTTGACTGAAGTAGCATGATAAATACGAACGTTTTCGAGAAAATACGACGTAAAACAATTATGCACTAGGTACATCTGTTTATTCGACCCAATACGTATACACAGGTTGATTCAGAAGACGTGAGCAGGACTAATCCCGCACACTAAGTAAGTCGTATTTAGGTGAAACAACCACACTTTTTCCTATTTTTAAACTTATTTGGTGAGGGGAAATTTAATTCTCTACAATCATGGTCACCCTACAAGACCTAAGTAATAAACATAAAACCTCTTTAACCGTAATGACAGCAATTTGATTACGAAGAAAATAAACTGTCAAACTTGAGTGAAATATTACGAGTTTTCAAAAGTAACCAGACCGTGATGACAGTGATGACCCTGATGGCATTCAATTTGGCACAGAATATCGGTACCTAGTTTAGTATTCTCATTTTAGGGTGACCATGCATGTCGTAAATAAATTAACCTTCCTCACTAATACCAAAGACATATGTAACTTCGTATAAGATGAATAAAGTCTAAGGAAAAAACGTGCCTCGGAAATCAAGAAAAAGTCATTCTCGGATAAATGCCGCACACACTTTTTAGCCTATGCTCGGCTAGATAGCGTGACAACACTGTTTCATATTTAACAATTTTAATAGATATCAGTGAATGAACATGGATCATAATGACATAAAAATAATAAAATCATTTATCCATATATATACATTTTTTTGATAATTTTATACGTTTTCATTTTGAGTTTTAGTCGTGTGTCGATAGATGGCAGTAAATTTACTGTGACTACAAAATTTACTATGACAGGACCCCTCTATACTATCCTGCTCACGTCTCCTGAAACACCCTATATATTTCCCTCTTAGCATGCATACACATTCTCGAATTATCACCCACCCTTCTGCATTCCTATAATTACTAGTTAATAATGTAAACATTGTAAATATCACAGATAGCGTCGCCCGTTAAAAACCGACGCTAAATGTCTGTGGCCATTGGCGGCCATAAAACGATATGGCAATATTGCTAGTTCGTATATTGGTGGCTCGAATATTGCTACTGATACTGATACCGCCAGGGATGAACGAAATGTATGGACTAGTAATTCGGAATTGGGTCAAAATCGTTCGGGAAAACCGGAGTCTTTTATATGGACATTGAACATCATAAAAGTATACCATTTGATTGCTTTTTTCTAAGATTTTCATCGTACGTTGAAAATCTAAATAAGTAGATGTAAATAAGTAGATGGTTTAACATGTCGATAAGGATGTGCGATAGGATTTAAGGTCCGTTTGTTTTGTGATAACAATAGGAAAGTCGCAAAAACTTAAAAACTCATACTAAACAGTTTCTGACCTAACTTTAATGCTTTTGTCCGCCAAAACCAGACAACCATGTAAACTAAATATTAAACTATATTTAGTAGTAACCAATTTTACGGGTCTGTTGAAAATAATTTAGTAGAATTAATAACCAGGTTAATTAGTCCAAAATATATTTAAATAAATTATTTTTTGTATTAAGTTAATCGAAATATTGTTTGTTTTTTTGGCATGTTTACTAATATGAATACCTACATTCCTTTTAGTATATGCTTTTAAATGAGACCAAGTAAAGCACAAACGAAAAGTGACCGGCATTTTGTAAATTAATTTCTGCTACGTAAAGGGTTTTTAGAGGTGATCGCTTTTTAGCTATAAGACAGCCCGTTAACCTCTAACCGAGTTGCTGTGTTCTTTCTGTATTATTTTGATTCGTTATATTGAGGTGTGCAATAAAAAAGTATTGTATTGTGTTATAATGGCACTAAATACATAATACATAATAGTATATTATGTACATGCCTACCGAGGGCAGAAAGTAAGAAATATTTCAGAACAAAGTGTGTATTGATATTATTTTTCAGTTCGACAGAGCCGGAAAGCGGTAACTTCGTTTAGCGCAGTGGGCTGAAAGTTGACGCTTTCCGGGCAGAGGGCAGAAATAGTACATTACGATACCAGTGCGAAAAGTAGGAAATTCGCAACGAGTGGCGATAAATTAAAACACGACCGAGGGGAGTGTTACTTGTCGCGCCAGGGCGGTAAATTAGCACCATATGTACTGTTAAAAATATGTGACTTATAAAATGAAACAAATGTCATATACTAAGAAAAAGTGACCAAGGCACAAAGTGGCAAGGCAAGTGGTTCAGGCACCTGCTGCGATAGCAGAGGACGCTGGTTCGATTCCAGCCTGGGGCACTGGAGGCCTTGGTCACTTTTTCTTAGTATTTGACATTATTTTAGTTTATAATGTTTATAGTGTTTCTACTTGATAAAAACAAATTAAAATATTTTTCTGAAAAATACTTTAATTTGTTCAAATACTTCTAGTATTTCTGACTTCTCTGCCGGCCTAGCCAAGGTCACAATCGCTATCGCTTCGACAGCGAAAAGCATTATGTCTCTCTATCACTCTTCCATATTAGCGCGACAGTGACAGTTGCGTTTCGATCGCTACGGAGCATAAGTCGCAGGTCGTTGGCCACCGCGGCATAAAGTGCGACGCGAATTAAAAAGAGTTACTGTTGCCCCGGGTCGCTACGGTGCATGCCTGTATACACGTTCGAGTATACCTACACTTATACAGGATGACTTCGGAATAGTGACAAATCACGAGGTTACGATGCGACTGCATATAGACTGCACGTAGTGAAAATCTATAAAAAAACGTTTTATTAAGTACATATGGTTTGACGCCCCCCTAGCCTAGTCGGTAGTGACCCTGCCCACGAAGCAGGGGTCCCGGGTTCGAATCCTGGTAAGGGCATTTATTTGTGTGTTTATCACAAATATTTGTTTCTGAGTTATGGATGTTTTCTATGTATATAAGTATTTATATACCATTATATATTATATGTATCGTCAATAACAACACAAGCCTTATTGAGCTTACCGTGGGACTAGATTGATGTGTGTAAAATTGTCCTATAATATTTATTTATTCAGAAAAACATAGTTATACATTGTATGTATAAAACTTAACAAACTAAAACCCGTTCTGAGCCATGCCGGGTCCAAAGGTCCCCATCACACTAGCAGCGTAACCACTTTATTTATTTATTTAATTTTTTATTTTATTTATTATAGTACGAAATACATGTAATATACAACAAAAAAATATTTATTCATTTTTATATTTAGATTTACAAGGTTTGTTTAACAATCTGTGAATGAGCCTTTTCTGATTTTTATAATACGTTAACAATATCATAGTTACCTTAATGTGTTAATGTTATTTGCATGAATGTAATGTACACCCAACTGCAAAAGTGCATGCCCACTTTGTAAATAAATTCATGTGTCCATGCAATTTTGCCGCTCGCTCTACATTCTGGCCTGAAAACAACATATTATTGTGACGTTAATGTTATTGTAATCTGCTAAATAAAATACTATTTATAGACAATTTCAAGCAGTCCCGTAGAGCCTAGCGTAGAGCTCTACGGCGTAGCGAGGTCGTAGCGATCGTAGCTAGGACCGCGTAGCGCGGGCTCCACGTGCTCATAGTGGGAGCAATGCGATATTGCGGCGTATTCAGAATTAACCCCTACGGCCCGATTCGAACTGAAAGATACGTCAAATATTACCGGCGCGATTCGGGAAATGAATTAGAGATCCACTAGATATGAAATAGTAAAGATATGTGACGTTCCACAGTAAAAGGTACCATTTCCCCGGCTGAATATTGGAGCGGTGTTAATAATAGCGTAAGCGCCAGCTGCCATAAGGTACCTTTTGCCGTGGAACGTCACATGTCTTTACTATTTCATATCTAATTCATTTCCCGAATTGCGCCGGTATGTCAGTGTCAAAAGTGACGTTTTTGGTTGAAGAAATGTTATGTAAAAAAACGTTATGGAAAAGCTATGTACAAAAAAACCGGTCAAGTGCGAGTCGGACTCGCGTTCCGTTACACCATTTTTAAGAATATATTTTTTATGTGGAAATGAAATGTCGTTAAAAAACCCGTAGGGGTCGGATCAAAAACAAAATAATTAGGTCCGACTCACGCTTGACTGCACATTTCTAATAAGTTTTCCTGTCATCTTATAGGTAATAGGTAAAGAACTATTTTGTGTATTTTTTTCAAAATTTTAGACCCATTCGTTTCGGAGATAAAGGACGAATGGTCGGACAGACAGACAGAAGCACGACGAGTGATCCTATTGTATTGGAAGGGTTCCGTTTTTTTCCTTTTGAGGCACGTAACCCTAAAAAGCGAACTTAACCCTTTGAGGCATCTCTTCCAGTTAACCTTTCACTGCTAACCCTTAAATTTTGACGGTAATTTCGTACCGTCACTAACCCGCCGAGAAAGATTGCAATTTGCTCGACGCCATTAAAATGCGCCGCGGAAATTTGTGAATATTGGATAGGAATTTATATTACGAGCAACGTCGCGGAAGATAGCATTAGGAATTCATAGAAAGGACATTAAGCTCTTCAAAACAAGGTAACATTTCTATAATCCCACTAAGATTATTCTTTTTCTTTTTCCTCGCGCTATCCCGGCATTTTGCCACGGCTCATGGGAGTTTGGAATCCGCTTGACAATTAATTTGACGTAGACACTAGTTTTTACGAAAGTGACCGCCATCTGACCTTCCACACCAGAGGGGAAACTAGGTTTTATTTGTTGTTAGTCCGGTTTCCCCACGATGTTTTCCTTCACCGAAAAGCAACTGGTAAATATCAAATTATATTTCGTAGGTAGGTACATAAGTTCCGAAAAACTCATTGGTACGAGCCGGGGTTAGAACCCGCGACCTCCGGATTGAAAGACGCACGCTCTTACCGCTAGGCCACCAGCGCAGCACTTCCCCCACTAACGGCTCGATTCGGAAAATGAATTAGATTTTTACTAGACTTCAACAAGTTACGATATGGATAATTTAAAGATATTTGTAAGATAATAGATATGTCAAATTTGACGTTTCCGCGATTCTGGAGGTCCTCTTGAACGATTTCGACAAGTTATGACTTAGATATCCAAGTCACATCTAGTCGATATCTAATGTAGATCTAGATGATCTCTAAATCGTCTCTAGATCTTGTGATTATCTCGAAATCCGAATATGCCTGTACGATTATAAATGTGAAAGTACTTAATTCAGTCTGTCTGTTGTCTATTGACGCTCAAACCGTGGAAATGATTAAGATGAAACTAGCATTAATTTTCATTGATTTAACGGGGTTTGATAATTTCCCACTTACGAGCATTATATACAGGGTCATTTTTGGACCGTTAGCCATATTGTGCGAGGTGATTAGGTAGGCCATACTGAACAACTATTTCTATGGGACCAACCCCGAAATCCCAAACAAAAAATTTGGTCTTCCCATAGAAAACGTCGACATCCACTCGACCAAAATCTATGAAACAGTCAAAAAAATTTTTGTGATTTCGGAGTTGGTCCCATAGAAAAAGTTGTTCAGTATGGCCTACCTAATCACCTCGCACAATACGGCTAATGGTCCAAAAATAACGCTGTATTATTCACTCAGATTCTAGGGCATTTGTTTCTGAAGGCAAAATAATTTTTTCAGTAGTTATATTTAAGGGTAAAGTCTAGTAATTGTTAGGTCTGCGGTCTAGGATTATCATTTGATGTAAGCGGCGAGTTAGCACTTTTATAGGCCACCGCGGCCCAGGGCGCTAGCTTGCAGTCAACACCATCTTTTACACAAATATACGGGTGCACTTTGGTTAAATTTTACTAAAATTTATCTAGTTACTAGAGAAAGGCTTCAAAATAGATAATTACTGCCCTTTGAATAATTTTACGGTTTAGACTCACTTGTTAACTTGTTGTTGTTGTTGTGTTGTTGTTGTGCTGTTGTTGTGTTTGTTGTGTGTCACTTGTTTGTTGTGTTTGTTGTTGTGTTTGTGTGTTGTTGTTGTTGTATTGGTTGTCAATGTTAGTATGTCTCACAACAGCTTAAATTCGATTAATTACTGCCCGATCAAAACTTTAAGATACGTCAATTAATATATAGATCTGGAAACGAAATATGACGTTTCTACAAGCAAAAACGTCACTTTTGACACTGACACATCTAATCCATGTCGTTTCAAGATCTATTAACTGACATATCTTAAAGTTCGAAAGGCCCATAAGTACCTACATTTTGGGCAAGCTTAATTATGTTCTATAAAAACGCTACGATTTTTCAAAAATCTGAACCTACCGCATATGAACTGTATCCACATGAACACACATTTATTTATGAACATACCTAACATTAGGTATCTAATATTTATAAAAAAAAACTATTATTTATCAGTTAACCTTCAATAACAACAGATATATTCCATATATTTATTAACATATTATGTTTGATCGAAAACTAACAGCTACGCTAAACGTTAATTGACTTTTCACCACACCAGCTCGGAAAGGCTTACTTTGCACTTCAAATACTGATAGCAAAGTTACATTTTATTCACATGTGAGGCAAACAAATTACAAATTTTGAGTTGTTTTCTTATGTTTGCTGGTAATGGAATTGACTTTTAAATGATGATTTGAAATGATTTGATTTGGTTTTACATTTAATATGTATTTGCTTCGGGTTCAGGGTGAACAATTTTGTGTTTCACTCGGGAGCAAATTTTGTTTAACCCTCGTGCTTTGAAACCCTCGCAACACTCAAGATTCCATTTTTCGAACCACTTGCTACGCTTGTGGTTCAATTTTGGAATCTTTCGCTTGCTCGGGTATCAATATTAGCACGAGCGGTTAACCAACAACGTTGCCCCCTTGTAAAACAAATAACTATTGCCTAAGAAAGCATAAGGGAATGCCTCAACCAGCAAAAAATTTAGTAGTAGTTCATTCTTTGCTTTTTTAAAAAAATCAATTCCAATTTTGAAATATTAGTATTCAACTCAAAAAGTCCGCCTAAACCATTCGAATCGCACGCACACATGCACAACATACGCGAACGCGACATTTATAAACGCGTCAGCTGAAAACTATAATTAGACAAATTTGAACTTAACCACAAAGCGATAAAGTCGAAAACGATTACCGCTTATGCAATAAAATTAGGATATTTCAAAAGTCAAATACAACACTTGAAATAATCAATCGACAACCGAATTTCAACCTAGAGAGTATACAGCTAAGGTTGAAATTCGATTGAGTATTGGATACAGATATGTCATGACTGTGTTCCGAATTTGAAAGAGCTTTCCGAGGGAAGCCGAACGCGTACCGATCGGGTCCGAGAGGCGCCGAGACGCAGCCACTGCCGCGAATGCATTACGACGTAGTGGCTTAGGGTTGGCGCTGAGGAAAAATTCGGGATAATTATTGCGAGTTTTCTTGAACAAAAAATGTTAAAATATGTATTTTTTGCTTTATTTTTTAACATTTGGCAGTTGTAGTTATAGTATAAGATGCCTAAATAAATAATAAGTAAAATAAAGAAGAAGTAAATGGCGTACAAAGATTTTGAATATGAAATATGATTTCACTTAGGCAAACCTAGGTACCTAGTCTAAGGCCGTTTAGGCAAAAGGCAACTATAAATTTTACTATGAATTAAGCTATACACAATAAGATTTAACTATTAAATGTGTCAAAAAAATTAATAATTGTTTTCATTATTTTTTTCAAATATTTTGCTCAAATAAAAAGTTTACCCAACCAATCCGCCTCCTAAAATCTTCGAATATTTGCCGCCCACTTAATAGTTATTGTAGGTTATGTAAGCTATGTTGAAGTAAGAACGTTATACATAAACAGTATCAACTTTCGGTACAAAGCTTTTAATTTCTAAATACAAAAGTCTAGTTCTAGGTCGATGAACGAACAAAATATCCTTTAAATACATGTCAATTAGATAACAATGTGGTTTAATCACAATAAAACTCTCTAAATATTAAAACATTCAAATCTAAAATAAAACAAATGAACCAATAAGGTACGGTAATGAAAAATCCCAAAACATTTCCCGCCGCAGCCCTACCCTCGGGGCGGGGCGTCCCGATCCCTCTCGCCAGTCTGTCGCGGCCCGCCGCGGAGGCAGCACGCGATGCCTTAGCGTATTATGTTCCTCCCCGACCTACCGCGAGCCTGTATGGTTGACGACGTAGCTACCTACCTCCAGGCGCCCTCCTCGGGACAGGTGGCTACATTTTAACAACAACATATGTAATTAACAATCATATTAACAGATGTTGTGGCTAAATGTCGCTTACGCGCCGCCGCCGGGGTATTTTTGCGAGTGGATTTTGAATTTGAGTGTACAGTGATGGTAAACAGATCGATCGCAGGAGATGTTGAATTGCACGTGAAATAGTTTTCCGTTAGATCTGATATGATGTTCGTCGGAAAATCGTAAATATCGGTATTAACAACGTGGTTAAATCAAATACATTCTAATTAAATCTTATAATAAATCGCAATCAAACTCAATATTCTTAACAAATACTCTCAATAAAATATCCAAATAGAAATGAGAAATCTAAATCAAAATGATTCGCAATAATAACTAAACATCAAAAAAAATACTGTTTGTACAACCCTGACATAACTCAATCAAATTTCGAAAGTATAATCTAATTCTATAAAGAATTCGATTTTCAAATATCCAAATGTTGATAAACATCATTTCTCTTGCTACAAAACTATTCTAAAACCGGCCAGTTACATTTCATCCGAACAGCGAACGCTGGCCGAAAATAAAACTGACACTTAAAGCATTCCTCCGCAAAAAAAGAAAAAAGAATCAGTGTATTGTCAACTGCAAAACACGTGTTTATAAAATGAATGACTGATCAAAATGTACAATTACACAAAACAACAACGTGCTACTAGTGTGTTACTAAACTATAGTTATTTCTAAATAAACAAATAAATGAATAAAAGGCTAGATTTGTGGGATAGGTTGGTGGATGGTAAATCGATATGGTGTGGAGATGTGAACTGCAGGCGAAATACGGCATAGAGTAGCATAACGCCCATTCATGTCTGCTGCGGGTACGACCACGTGATTTCATTTCAGATTTTTTTTCTAAGATGGAAAATTATCTAGTCTATGGTATGATTATCTTTCAAATGGTTCATTGGACTGTGTGTGTTATGCCAAAGCTGCCAGGCTTTCAAGTTTTAAAGAAATCGGCAGAATAAATATGACTGGTGTTTGGAAAAGGGTGATATACATTAGTATTTCAAACATAGTGGTAAAATTATCTAAACTATATTTGCTTTAATAAAAAGAAATAGTTGATACAGACTAATACGATCTTTAGGTTCAAAAACACAGAATAAAGTACCAATTGGATGATTTTTTCAAACAAATCAGTGAAGTGAAAAAAATGTGCTATACCTATACGATAAGATATAACATATAAACAAATTATATTTACATATCATACATAAGTTATAAATATAAACGACTTTCAAAATAGTATAATTGTGAAATAGGAATGTAACGAATGATGCTTAACCTAAAAACAAAATTAATTGCACACTTTTAAAAACGTGGATCAAGGAAATCCGTTTAGATTGTAAAATCTGTTTGGTTTTAAAACTTTTAAGCAAGGTATGTCAAAAAGCATTAGTAATCTTTAACATAAATAATATTGAACTATTGCAAAAATTGATAATCGGATAAAATGTACCTATAGGTAACAATATAAAATAAACGAAATTATTGCAATGATCAGAGTTATATTTTTTTAATTGTAAAATAATAAAGTCACCGACTACCGAAAGCTTGTTCAAACTTCATCTAAATCAACCTCAAACATATTCTATAACATATAATTATATAAAATAAAGCAGGCCAATGTTATTTATTAAATAATAATATCCAAAGATAAAGCTTACAGATTTATGCAATTAATCGGGTTGCATTGTGAACAAAATTACCTAAAGTGCACGAAAACACCTTTAGCAAGTCTAAACAGAATCTACCCAAACATAAGTACTCCTAATTTCAACCTTACTCAATCTACACAAAGTTCAAAATCCAAAAAAACAATCCTAATAAGACCTTGCACAAGTTACACAAAATGCAAAGGAAATAGTAACACATCTAAGTTCAAAATGCGACTTTAGGCGTTGTTAATAAAGTTCAAAATGCAAATATCTAAACGCATAGATGCAGGTCTCAGCTGCAGAGTCAGCATTATGTCCGATTGTGGAAATGGAGACACTTTAAGTGGAGATAAGCAGACCTTATCCTTAGAGCAACGAGGATTAAAGTTAGTCGTTAAGTGTTGGTAGCAACTTGAGTTTATTGAGTCTAAATTTGAAGAACTCGACTCGTTTTTATTCGAGTCTCTTAAATCTGAAAATTTTATACAATTAAGATCAATTAAATGTTATACACATAAAGTAGTTGAGGTATCAAAGCTATCTGAAAAGTATAGGGAAGTTTTTAGAATCTACGAAAAAATATATTCTATTAACAAAGGGTCTAGCAGGCTAAGCGAACAAGAAGTGCCCCCAACGACGGATTTGGTCATTCTTTCAGGTGGTGTACTGGCAGGTCCTAAGAACTCTCTATGCTTAATATCAGTCCTCGATCTTCTTTTGTTTTCGAGTTATTCAGGATAATGTAAAATCACCAGTGTATCATTGAAAGTGTCATATTTTGTAAACCGTTCAAGTTAGATTAACCAAACAAAATTATATTTGACAACAATAAAATAGACTACGAAATGAATATGTCTAACCTGCATCATGTCCTTATACTTCATTATAAAAAAAACATTTTATTTTTCTTCTCATTATTTTTTATACTATTCGCGGAGGTACACCTACAAAAAAAATATGCATGAGTAGCCACTAATACCCACTATATACACATATAAAAATATTTGCATAAATCTTCGTGCGTCATGTCAAAAAAAAAACATTATCGAACAAGGATCTCGGAAACGGCTCTAACGATTTCGATGAAATTTGCTATATGGGTGTTTTCGGGGGCGATAAATTGATTTAGCTAGGTCTTATACTTAGACTTAGACTACTACTACTACTACTACTACTACTACTATAAATAATAATTATTTACAATGAACTAAATAAATCCTAATTAGATATGTTTATTTACGATTACTTTATTTTTAAATTATATTCGATTGTCAAATTATGGAATGCTTTAAGAATGTGGGACTGTTGATTTTGTTTATTTAAAATGTTAAAATTGTAATTATATTTATTATACTTTAAGAGAATAAATGAAAAATGTGGTAATAAATATAAAAAAATATCATTCAAAATAAAAATAATATTGGCCTCAAAACAACATACCTATACAGTATCGGCACTATCAGCATTGCCTTTGCTCTATAAAACGCTGAAACAAATAAAAAAAACAACATCTAGTCTATTCTGAAGAACAACACCGGTACATCTGGGCCTAGCGCGGCATTCAACTTTAAAGAGCCGATCTAGATCTGATATTGATTATGACAGTTAATTTTACCTTGTATTAGATTACAAAATCTTAATTTCGGAATTGCTGTAATCGTTATTTTCCAACAATAATATAATTTGTGTCAGTTTATACTTGATAATATACTAAACAGGGTAATTGTCAATATACTTTAACCTTTACAATACAAGTATTGCCTAGTGTGGAGGTCTGCAAAAAATGTGAACATGTACAATTAATTCTCCAAAAAAACATGCAACGCATCTTGTTCGTTCGTCACAATAAAATGTGAAATTTTATAGTTGGCAGGAATTTCTTACACCAACGATTTCAACAATTACAAATAAAATATAATTAAGTTGGTGTTCTGTTATATGTGTCAATGTCGAGCCAAGATAAGGTATTGAACACGAGAAAGCGGCTCCTGGCGTCGGCTCCAGGCGGAACGAATGAATGCTGACTGAAGGAAACTAAACGATTTGGTTACGGAGTAATCCGGGAAAGATCTGAATCTATATTATCTCTATCTGTGTTTATTTGTGTGATGAAATTGTTGTAGAAGTTATATGGAATTTATTAATATAAATTATTAAAAGACAGGAATATAAAACTAGCACTAACTACATTTGAAATAACTTAAATTAAAAATACCTGTCAAAATTTGGTGCCCTCGGTAGGGTGTCCAACACACAGGCAGCGTTCCCGCGCTGGATTGCGATTACAATTCTCTGCGCAAGGAAGTTGCCCGCCCGAAGTCATATTATCACAGATTTTTGGTAAAACAAAAAAAAAATAAGGTAAGGTGGGGTAAGAGTAACAGTTTATTTTGCTCGGGGCAAGACAAACAGTATGAGGATTCCATACAAGCGATAGTCTTCCCCGGTGGTCTTACTCCACCTTACCTTAATAAAATAAATTTTGGTGAAAAATTAAAGCAACTTGTTTTAATTAAATTAAAAAACCTACTTAAAAATTAGGAAAAACTACCATATAAAATTAACAACAAAATATGACTTCAATAGTAGTGACTGAACCAATAATCAATACTTATTCAACTAGTAAATACAATAACGTAACTTTTTGGACACGTAACGATTAACAGGCTATTTGACTGTATTTAAACTAAATTATTTTACCCCATGCAAGAAATAAAGCACCAAAAGATTAAAAGAGAAACGTAGACAGCAGTTATTTTTAGACACAATGTCTATTTTAAAACCCGTACAAAACTATAAAGAGTAGGTAATTCGATCGTGACATCACAAGGTATATAAATTTTCATAGTCACAAAATCGTTTTGACAGTTCGAAAAAGAAACTGATTTGACTAGTTGTCAAGTACCCTATTATACTGTCGAATAAAGCTGGAAGATTTGCTAAGAAACAACTAAAATAACTAAAATCTTACGATCTTAAATGACGAATTAAATATATGTGGTGGAACGAAAGGATTTCCTTTATTGCTAAAAGTTAAAAATGGGTAAAGTTATCAAAAAGAAACGAATCCAATTAGACCACAGATAATATTTAATGTATTAGATCTATTTTTATTTTATTACGCTAATATATAACAAAATTGGTAAACGGTCGATGGCGTTCTGAAATTACAATAACCACCCGAACTTACCTACTATTTTATCTAAAAGACAATTTCGAGTATATTAATAAAATTATTGTTTAGGTAACAAGAAAATTGATAACTAACCTAATCTAACCAAATTAATATAAATTAAAAGGAAAATTAATTGCGATAACACCAAAGCGTTTTCGGGAGAAATAGAAAAAGTAATAAAGCTAAATTAGTCCATACAGGAAAATACGAAACACTTGTAAATGTAAACAACATAAGAAACAATTAAAAAAAAACAAAGAATAATAACATTAATTAACACACTTAAATGACACTGTGATAAACTCATATTAAACCATAACATGCTCTGAAATGTAAAACAAATGAAAATCGGTAACCGCTAGAGCACTGCTAGATGAATTCAAAATAAGAACAATGAAAAAGAAAAAAAAACAAGAATACCCGGCGGCTGTTGCCGCGTCGCATCGATGTCTTACAATATACTCGATGTTACCTCATGTTTCTTCTTTCTCACTCTTTCTTGCCACTCTCGGTGTTGAATGTTTTTCACTAACTGTTAATGTTGATATTCTAACCCCTATTCTATGTTAATGTTTATTGTAGACCGTCTGATTTGAAAAAAAATTGAATTGTTTGTGGTCAGATTGTCTATAAGTCAAATGCATACACTCAATATGTATATAATTTGCCTATTTATGCGATGTATAAAATTTGCTACATGAGTTTATGCATTTAGACTTGTTATGTGAATCAATATCTGTTTTGTCTATGGTAGATTTGTGCGTAGAATATTAAAAACAAACTGTCGCAAGATAGGTTATATATTTTTATGGTTGCGCGATATCTGGGGTTATCCCATATAAATTTGTATCAGTTCGGCCGATTCTATTTTTAAAAGGCCACTTTAACTGAAGTGAATACGACCAACCATAGCATAAAATGTCGGAACTGGATTGAATTTTTAGTATCGAAACATAAAGATGCGTTCAGTTTAATTTCGACTGCATATTGATTCACATAACATTTTTTGTTTTAATATCTTAATGTTAGTTATTAAATTTGTAAGTGCATGATTCCCGAATGCACTAACCCCAGGAATGTGTTGCACGTTTTTATTTTTTAACCTTTTTTTTTAACAGAAGGCAAAGGCTCCATTTGCGGGATTGGATTGATTTGATTTGCGGCTGCAAGGCGAACGTCCGTTGGTTCCAAAGTTTAAAAATGTAAAATGCGGACGACTTTTAAAAAATTGGAACATCGATATTTAAAATTCGAACGTCGATGGCGTTTTGTTTTTGCTAAAAGCGTATTGCGATATCGGAAGTAGGGACAGCGGAAAATATTTTTCTTCCGCAGAATATAAATAATAATGTTGTCGTCTCGTTCACTTGACTTTCCTGATCTTTTATTTATTACGTCGCCAGCGGCATTTTTAACAATTTGTGATCTTTATTTCATGGAGAGATGACTGCAAGGTATGTACAATAAACATTTTATTAGATTTAAGAAATTTATTTATATAAATACCTACTTGAAATTTTTCTAGAGGGCGTTTTGGAATAGGTACTGTATTTATAAGGTATAACAGCATTTTATAAGGACCACTTAAAGTACTTAAACCAAATGCCCGTTTCAAAAAATATTGTAACTTATAATATGTACTAGCAGTCTCTTTTAAATACATTAAGCGGTTTATTAATCGTTTTAAAGCAAATAATCATTTATTTCCTAACAAGCTACTTACCACAACAATTCCCACCGTCGACAACTTTCCTCGCAAGTGTCAAAATGTATGTAAACGCTAAACAAACCTGATCCGATGATCCCCATTCTCCCCGAGCCCGGGCTTACAAGTTGGGGAAAGTTAGGCAACGTTCGACACTTAAGATATAACTTGGTTAAGTTACGTAAGGTAGTAACCGACGTTGTATTTGTTAGGGTGTATCCTTTTTGCGTATTGTGTTGAGTGTTAGCAAGTGTATGACGTATTAGGTGTTAACGTGGAAAGTTATAGAGAATCTAGGTTTGTATTTTGCTTTAAAATCTGTCATATCACATTTGGAGAAATGTTTCCTCTTCCTCGCGTTGTCCCGGCATTTTGCCACGGTTCATGGGAGCCTTAGGTTCGCTTGACAATAATCCCAAGAATTAACGTAGGCACTAGTTTTTACGAAGCGACTGCCAACTGACCTTCCAACCCAGAGAGGAAACCAGGCCATTAAGATTAGTCCGGTTTTCTCACGATGTTTTTCCTTCGACGAAAAGCGAATGATAAATATCAAATAATATATAAAAACTAATTGGTAATATGAGCCGGGCTTTATATAACCTCCGGGTTGAAAGCCACGCGCTCTTACCGCTGGACCACCAGCGCTCTAGTCGGAGAATGTTTACTCATCATCATCATCATTTCAGCCTATATACGTCCCACTGCTGAGCACAGGCCTCCTCTCATGCGCGAGAGGGCTTGGGCTATAGTCCCCACGCTAGCCCAATGCGGATTGGGAAATGTTTACTAGTGTTTTTGAATTGAGTGTGGGGTGTAGCTAGTGTGAAAAGTTGAATAAGTATCAATTACCAATGTCAATTTCTGCGCACGAGTGCGCCGTAATAAGCCCTTAAGATATTGCATATATCCTTGAGTAAAGTTGACCCATGAATAAAGTCCGGGGCAAAGACTGCTGCTGTATAAATCGCAGGTCAGACCCCATATGGAGTACTGCTGTCACCTTTGGGCAGGAGCACCTGGATGCCAGCTTGGACCCTTCGACTCAGTCCAAAGGCGCGCTGTAAGAATCGTCGATGATCCCAAACTCACAAGCGGTATTGAGCCTTTAAGTCTAAGGAGAGACTTTGCCTCCTTGTGTGTGTTCTACCGCTTGTACAATGGGCTGTGCTCTGAGGAATTATTTGACATGATGCCAACGGCCGCTTTCTATCACCGCACCGCTCGCCGCCGGCAGGGTGTTCATCCTCACACCCTAGAACCTAAATGGTCGCGTACTGTGCGATTTAAGAGGAATTTCCTCCCGCGGACGCTCCGGCTGTGGAATGAGCTCCCTTCCGAGGTTTTCCCGAGGGTCTACAGTATGGGGTTCTTCAAAAAAGGAGTGTACAGGTTTTTAAAAGGTCGGCAACGCGCATGTAACACCTCTGGAGTTGCAGGCGTCCATAGGCTACGGTGACTGCTTACCATCAGGCGGGCCGTATGCTTGTTTGCCACCGATGTGGTATATAAAAAAAAACTCATGCCGTCGTGGCCCCGGTGGCCGAGTGGCCACGGCATCTGCTGCGAATGCAGAGGACGATGGTTCGATTTCAGCCATAAGGCGAGCCGTATGCTTGTTTTAGACCGACGTAGAATTTACTTAGTGAAATTAGTGCATTTTTGTGGATGTCCTATCCCACCAGATTAACCCTCTGTGATATGGAGCAGATGTCAAGGCCGCAGATGGTCTGGCACCGCCTCAACACGGTTTGGCACCCGGGCCCAACGTTTATTTGTCACATTTAAACTTGCCGTTTTACTTTTTACGGCAGTTGCCTGGTTAACGAGATGAGATTACTGGTTTTGTTAAGCTTTGGTTGACTGTGTTATACAGGGAAGCCAAAAAATAAGTACATTCCCGTTGCCAGGGAGGTTTTGGGATTATACTGAGCAACTTTTACTATGGTACCAACCCCGAATTGTTTTTCCTTCGCCGGAAAGCGAATGATAAATATCAACCCCGAAACCGCGAAAAAAATATTTGGCTGTTTCATACATTTTTGTTGGTACATTTTCTATGGGAGAGTAATTTTATATTATTTTATTAAATAGTTCAATGAATCGACCAAGCCTGGTGACGTTAGTACCTACTAGATGAGTACCGTCTAGCTGCCCACCTTATAAAAATTGGCCACGAGATGTGACTCTATAGTGTTAGCATTCTCTGCCAGTCAAACATTAGGTTAAATAGAAATAGTAAAATAAAAAACCGGGCAAGTGCGAGTCGGACTCGCGCACGAAGGGTTCCGTACCATAATAAAAAAATAAAACGGGAAAAAAATCCAAAAAAAAAAACGGTCACCCATCCAAGTACTGACCACGCCCGACGTTGCTTAACTTTGGTCAAAAATCACGTATGTTGTATGGGAACCCCGTTTAAATCTTTATTTTATTCTGTTTTTAGTCTTTGTTGTTATAGCGGCAACAGAAATACATCATCTGTGAAAATTTCAACTGTCTAGCTATCACGGTTCGTGAGATACAGCCTGGTGAAAGACAGACGGACGGACGGACGGACGGACGGACGGACAGCGAAGTCTTAGTAATAGGGTCCGGTTTTACCTTTTGGGTACGGAACCCTAAAAACCAACTAAAAATGTAGCATTGGTTGGTTGGTGTAAATAATTCTCAGTTTTTTTATTAGCCTACTTTGGTGTCCCACTGCTGGGCAAAGGCCTCGTTTTCTCCACTCGACCCTGTCATCGGCATTTTCCCACCATTTGGTGTAGTATGGGTTCAAATCCTCCCGCGATCTCCTTTTCGGTCTGCCTGAACCCCGGCCTGCACCGTCTATGGTGTTTTGTGGGTTCTCTGTAACCATTTTGGCCCACCTTTCCGGGTGTATGCGGCAGACATGTCCAGCTCAGTCCCACTTAAGCTTAGCTGTCGACTACATCATCATTCATCACCATCATTTCTCAGTTTTAATGTTATTTTGTAGCTATTACAAAAGCGTCTCAAATCGGGGTGTCATATATATATTTTAGTACGAATCGTATAGAGGCCCAGAGAGGTTTTAAAGAGGCCTTTTAAAATATCTACAGTCACCTGCAATATGTTACTCTTCGACCGCATAAATATGTGACATGCTCTTCTTCTTCTTGGTCGTGACCTCATGTGGTCATCTGAGGGACGTGACTTCTATGGGGTATTCTTCCTATCACTGCTCTCCAAGCCTCTGGATCTTCGGCCATCTGCATCGTTGCCTGGAGCGAAGTCTGGGTAATATTTTTGACCACATCTGGGCTATAACCGCGAAAATCGAAGTTCGCAAATTGCGGGGATTTTTCTCTGTCACTCTAATTACGCCTTCGTTGGAGTAAAAGAGAAAGATCCCCGCAATTTGCGAATTTCGGTTTTCGCGGTAGCCGCTCTGACCATCTACTGGGTGTTCGCCCTCTACTCCTTCGTCCGTCGACACTCCCGGTAGTAATGCGCCTTTCTAGCTCGCTCTTATGGCTCTACAAATAAGATCGTGTCAGATATTTTTGCGGCAACGTTGTGTATAATTATTATTGCAGACTGTACATCGATGAAAGACGACTTGTCGTTCGTTGACAAACATTAACAACGAATTAGTTCTCACTGTAGGCGTTCCTACTTAGTCATAAGTATTTATAAATGTCAAAAACACAATGACATTGACAGTGTACGCGGTGTCAAGGCCGGGCTACTGACATATGACAGTTGGCAGAGGAAGCCTGCCAGTTGCCAAGTTGGTTGAATCGTTTTTGTTTCGTCTAGATTCACGGAAATCCTTAAATAACATCATTCATTCGTAGTACACTTAAGAGTAATGATAAATAGGTCACTTTTTATAAAAATAACACGTTTTGCTTGCATTATGCAGATGTGTTTGTGTCTAGGACAGAACTATTAATTTCAGAGGGCCTACCGCGAACATTGAAGCTCGCAAAATTCGAGTATCTTTCTCTTTTATTCCAATACAGGCGATTACTCTAATTATAGAGTGACAGAGACACTCGAAATTTACGAACTTCGTATTTCACGGTTATAGCCCTAGAGCCGATTTTTAAATAGCATTTCACCGTTTTCCACAGATTTTCGAGTAACAAAATCGAGCGCTCGCCCACTGAGCTGAATCCGTTTTATTCACTCGTCCATTTACCTATTTAAAAGTTTAATAGAAAATTAACAAGATTTTTTGTTATTGTTAACGGAATAAAATTAATTTTGTCGTGACAAAGTGTGTAAATGCTAAAATAAAGTCACATTTTCAAAGAAATTTGATGTTAATGGTGACACTTTGTCATTGCAAAGTCTTTGCAGAGTTAACTTTGTTCGACTCTTCATTTAATTGAACAAACATAAATTTTAAAAAACGTTACGTCTACCGCGGATTTTGTATTAATTTTATGGTGAGAATGACCCTAAAAATGATAAAATAATGTAATATTCTTATACAATACTTCTTCTCTTCCTGGCGTTATCCCGGCATTTTGCCACGGCTCCTGGGAGCCTGGGGTCCGCTTGACAACTAATCCCATGATTTGACGTAGGCACTAGTTTTTACGAAAGCAACTGCCATCTGACCTTCCAACCCCGAGGGGAAACTAGGCCTTATTGGGATTAGTCCGGTTTCCTCACGATGTTTTCCTTCACCGAAAAGCGACTGGCAAATATCAAATGATATTTCGTATATAAGTTCCGAAAAACTCATTGGTACGAGCCGGGGTTTGAACCCGCGACCTCCGGATTGAAAGTCGCACGCTCTTACCGCTAGGCCAGTGCTTGTTCTTATACAATACTAACTACTAAAATCACAAAGAAAGCGACTAGAGGGTTCATAAATTGCCAGGTAGCAATGTCAATACCAGACGTCTTGAAGCAGGTACGATAATTCCTATCTTCGCCTGTGTCTGACGGCCCGGTATCATCGATTACTATCGAATGTAGCTTTTGCGGAGTTTTTAGGAAAACTAACGGCTTAGTAGGTATACATTTCAGCAATAAAATGCGCGTGCGAATGAGGTAGAAACAAGCAGGTCAGTGTACAAAATTCTTAGTCTCTTCTTCTCGTCTCTTCTTTTAGTCCCCTGATGCCTGAGTATGGGGTTGTGCACAAATCACGCGAGGTGTTTTCGGGTACTTTTTGACCCTCCCTCTCCCTTGGTGATATTTGGTAAGGTTTTTGGCTACCCCCCCTCCCCCACATAACCTCACGTGTATTTTTTTGAAATTTTTCCATCCGTCCGGACAAAACCATGCGCTTCAAAATTTCTTAAAAAAGACTCGCTATTTTGAAGTGTCGAGTGAAGATTTATGTTTAACGAAACCGAAAAAAAGTATCTACTCATGTGGTAGGTATTTTTTCTTAGTTTCGTTCACTGTAGAAAAATACACGTCGTGATGTCTCCTTATAACCCCCCTCCCCCAACGTGATCTGTCATGGTTTTTTCGCGACCCCCCAATCGAACCTCGCGTGATTTGTGCACAAGCCCTATGGCAGAAGTAGCTACTACCACACTTAACTGTTGCTGCATTCTATTTATGATAGCAATGATGCAACATTAACTGCATTACCATTCAGACGTGCACAAGAATCCCAGTTTGCGTGAAATTCTAATAGATCAGGTCCGTCTCAATAATGGACTGTGTGGAATGAATAAATAACTAACACTGTGATTATTTTACTAACAATGACTTAACTTTACTCATTCACTGCCAACGTTTTCGTAGCGCTTCTTCTTCTTTCTCTTTGCCTTATTAGTTCAGTCATTATAGATTTTGACCTGTGAATAATCAGTTGAAGGGGGGGGGGGGGGGGGGGGTACTGGGAGTGTAAATTCAAAAAGTAGACTAAATCAGGCTCCTGTGTATATTCGAAAAACGGTTTTTCTTGAATAGCTCGGCCATTTTTGATTTTACAGTAAAACAGAATAAAAATTGTAGGAAATTTAATTCTCTACAAGTTTGGTCCTCACAATTTTTCTTCAAAATATCATCGAGATGATGAAAATATTTTTAATTTGTCGCTTTTTTTCAAATTTAATTTCCAAAATATCGATCCTCGACCGACCTACGAAAAAAAATCCAAGAACTGATTATTCACGGGTAGGGTCGGTTATTTGGATATAATGACTGGACTACGACTATATCCTCATTATTTGGTTGGCTCTCCTCGTTCTCATGCGCCAGGACCGTCTGTCCTGGCCGCGTAGCCAAGATGCCGTTCGCTTACGCTCCATAGCGATCGAAACGCAACTGTCACTGTCGCACGAATATGGAAGAGTGATAGAGAGACATAATGCTTTTCGTTGTCGAAGCGATAGCGATTGTAACCTTGTCTAGGCCGGCTGAGTTGTCTTTGGGGTAAGTTGGGCTGGTTCCAAGTCGCGGGTCACTGTAGACCACCACGTGGTTTAGGTCTTCCTTGTCTGCTTGCTTCCCTGTTCGGCAATGCCAAGGCTTGCCGAATTACGTGGTCTTCGGGGCGTCTCATCACGTGGCCACGTGCCAGCCACGAAGGTACGGCCGTACCAGCGAAGCCTACTTTCCGTGACTTTGTTTGTGATGGGTGCAACTTTGCAACGTTTTTGTAGCGCTACACTTGTAGTAGATTCTAGCGTTTTCCCGCTTTGTAAAGGAAAGCGACTATGTACAAAGAACCCGCAGGTTCCCAGCACTCTACTAGTATGTATTGAGGAACAGTCTTAAGAGGATAGTGGAGATATTCCTCTTTGGATATTGACATTTTTGATAATATTTTGACGTATAATTTTATGTATATTAAATAACCATAGCACCTTCGTTAGATTTTTTTTTATCAATTTAGCTTCCAAAGACTTGTATAGTCCTGAAGGGGTGCAAAGTTTCGAGAAAAAACCGTCACCGCTTAAATAAATGGCTTTGACAGCTAAAATAAATGGCGCTATAGTTGGTTGAGGCGTATGCGTTGCGGTCATTGGATTGTCAAAAGTCAACTTTTGACAACCATAATTGTCGCATAATCTACATCAGCGGTCAAATACGAAGCGCGAATTTTCCTCAAACTTACCCATCTTGTATAGTTTTAATTTTAGTTTTACAATGCGATTTGCACGAAATACTTGAATCACCAAAAGCTTCATCAAAGATAATGTTATATTTTGTTATAACGTTTATTTTCGGCCAGTCGCGAGGCAACAAATAAATAGAGGAAAACGTTAGGCTAGGTACCGCTGATCTCAAACTTTCATGTTATTTAAAAAACACTCTACGCACGTATATATACGGTTTAAATTTGGTATACATTTGTAGTAGTTATAAGAGATTGCTGAAGTTAAGCGTCAAATGAGTTTGAAATTCGAATAAGCTGCCAGTCATGAATGTAACGGAACGTTGACAACATTCTGTTTTTGAAAATGTTTTTATTTTAACGTTGATATTGTTTATGACATTAATAATTCGTGGCAGTTATAATTTGAATTATATTGTAACAAACAGGACAAGTGCGAGTCAGACTATCCCACCGAGGGTTCCGTACTTTTTAGTATTTGTTGTTATAGTGGCAACAGAAATAAATCATCTGTGAAAATGTCAACTGTCTATCACGGTTCATGAAATACAGCCTGGTGACAGACAGACGGACAGTAGAGTTGTGGAGTTGAGACAGACGGTGAGTGGAGAGTGTGCAAGTTCACTAAAAAAGAATTGTCTCAAACGGTTTGTCAAATGTAACAAGCCCTTGATAATCGTTTGTTCCTATCTGTCATTTTGACATTTTGTATTGTAAGAGGTTGCCAAATTTTATGAATAAGGGGGGTAATTCTCGAGAAACTCATTCATATGGGCCATGATTCAATCTTATAAAAGGTAAAAATACAAAGAATTACCTATGAGGTACTCTTGTTCGAAATGCTAATGCCCAATAGATGACACTGTGCTGCATGTATTGGGACAAACTGCCCGATCTGAACTTTAAGATACGTCAATTAATAGAAACGATATGGATTAGATGTGTCAGTGTCAAAAAAGACGTTTTTGTTTTAAGAAACGTCACTTTTGACACTGACACAATCTAATCCATATCGTTTCTAGATCTATTAATTGACGTATGTTAAAGTTCGAATCGGACCGAAAGACGAGCATACGTACGTCTATCTTAAATACCTAAAATCATGAAGCTAAGACGCCGCGCCCGCACCCTTTATACGTAGATACGTATGTCTTATAGAATAATGCCCCGTCATCACTACATTTCATACATAATTTCTGCTTTTCCATTACACAATTTCCACAAGTTTATACTATACGCAGCCTAAAACCGCAGCTTAAACGCACCCTGCGCCCTTACACATATTTATCTAACAGGCCATCGAAAACTAATCGTATATCTCCCGCGTTAAGCGCAGCAGATGCCCCGACCAAAATTGCCGGCCGGGCCATCAATACCCAGCTAATTGAATATTATACAGTGTGTGCCGAAAATCTGCCGTAATATGTGGTTTCCCTGCTAGCGGGATACAGGGTGCAGTTGCAGAACTAAATATAGTGTGCCTGTTTTAGCCGCGAGCTCGCGCAACGTCGCGTTAGAGGGAGACGGGCGTTCTATTATCGGAAAAATGGTGGCGCGCTCTAGACGCTGAGGGCTTGGACGAAAAAGCGTTGCGTCACGCCGTTGCCGTTTTCTTTGGGTGTTTTTCTAATTGTGTTCGCTTTTTTAGCATTAGAAAAAGACTACACGTTCTTATCGTGTCTTTTAATTGAAAAACGCTTTTTAAAAATCAGTAACTATTACTTATGAAAGCAAAAGAATGTAAGTAATCGTATATGATTCATAATTGTTACATATTTGCCGTGACTTTTTTTTTAAGAGTTTTTCAATAAAAAGACACGTCAAGATTGTTTACCTTTTTTCTAATGCTAAAAAAACCAACTATAGATCAAAATGTTCTTACTAAGAACTAAGGAGTCAATCGGTTCGATTCGGGAAATGAATTAGAGACTCACTAGATATGATATAGTAAAGAAATGTGACGTTCCATGAAAAAGGTACCTTATGGTATAGGTATGCTTATGTCGTATAGCGCCGCAATAATATTGGAGCGGCGTTAATAATAACGTAAGCGCCAACCGCCTTAAGGTACCTTTATTTATTTTATTTTATTTAAACTTTATTGCACAAAGTATATACAAAAATGTACAAATGGCGGACTTAATGCCAAATAGCATTCTCTACCAGTCAACCATAGGGCCAAACAGACCCATAGGATAGGATAGGGCCTTTACCCATGGGACGTCACATATCTTTACTATATCGTATCTAGTTAATCTCTAATTCATTTCCCGAATCGCGCCGAATGTCTAAGATAGTTTAGTGTAAAATCAGGATGCAATTTCAAGATTTATGTAAAACGCCTTGTTTTGTGTTGTCGCTATGCGTGCTTTTCTTTGGGATGTTTTAACCGACTTCAATTTGAGTAGAAGGAGGTTCTGTATTCGGTTTTGGCTATTTGTTTTATGTATGTTGAACGCTTATTTTGAGCCCCGAGCACAGTGGCCTGATTCGATTTTTTTATTCGGGAATTTTTGGTTTGTTTTCGAGCTCTTTCCTCAATTATTGGTTATGTAGGATAGGACAAAATTTGTTGCCATATGTCCAACGTTGTTGCATCAGACCGCGTAGCCAACATGCCAATCGCTTACGCTTCGTAGCGATCAAAATGCAACTGTTACTGTCGCAATAATATAGAAAAGTGATAGAGATACAAAGCGTTTCGTTGTCGAAGCGATTGTAAACTTGACTAGGCCGGCAGAAGTTTGTTTGTCTATGGCTACTTTTTTAAATTAGGAATTATACTTTGTTATCAATGTGAGAAGATAAAATTAATCTCGTATGATGATTAGTGAAAAATCGAGTCGCATTTTTTCTTCATTCATAGCCTTCATAGGACAAGTACCTACTTATACTATAGTTATTTGTTTTACAAGGGGGCAAAGTTGGTGTTAAACCGCTCGTGCTAATATTGATACACGAGCAAGCGAAAGATTCCAAAATTGGAATCTTGTGCGTTGCGAGGGTTTCAAAGCACGAGGGTTAAACAAAATTTGCCCCTTGTTCCATGCATTTCTCTTTGAGCGTTTAATGGGGTTGTACAGGGCAAGCATCTTTAAAGCATGAAATAGTATATTGAAAAAGTTAGGTTTCCGAATAATAGAGAATTATCGCTGGAAGGACGAAAATGGGAGAAAAAGTCCGTACCGTCAGATACGGGGGCAGCGAAGCGCACCGCGTCACTTCAAGTTTTCGTTAGTTTGCTCGTAGCAGTCCCTTAATAGCTATAATTAAGAAATTTTTGGGAGAAAAATTTATAAAAAATTAATTTTAATTTTAATTTACTGTACAGTCTAGCTTAGTTACCAAGAGTAATGGAAAAGACAGGTTATACATACCGTATAATATTTTGTCACACAAATCAAGCATCTTAGACAACATGAAAAATTTGATTTAATGAGTAAGTTTTTCTGAAAATTTTCATTGAAAGGACGAAACATACTCGTCATCGCCGTGAGCAGTGCTGTGACAGTTGACATGTAATTTCATGCATTACACTTTGCGTTACCCCCCCCCCCCCCCTAATTTGAAATGACGTAATTTATGAATAGCCCCTTACACGCAACGCAGGTTTAGGATTTTTTGTGTAGGAACTAAAACGGTATTTTTTCGTTCTTTGTTAATTACCTATTTTATTCCTAATTGGGCAATCTAATAATACTAATTGTAAGTCGTTACCTAAAAACAACTGAGTACTGCATTTCGAGTATAAAATAATTCGAAATAATACATATATGTATAGTTATTTCCACAAAACAAAGCGGCGCGCTCATTCTTTCTTCCGTGATTATTTCAAAGTTTTAGCAAAAACCGGTTCCAATCCCGTTTAGGTAGAGGATTGAGCGGCTACCGCGAAAACCGAAATTCGCAAATTGTGGGGATCTTTCTCTTTTACTCCAATGAAGGCGTAATTAGAGTGACAGAGAACAATCCCCGCAATTTGGGAACTTCGATTTTCGCGGTTATAGCCCTGGAGCCGTGATGCATACGCTGGTGTGATTTGGCCTTTAATATTTTCTACATTAACCTACGTAATCTATAATGCTAGCGAGCAATAATAGACACAGCAACGCAAACTATTACTGACATTGTTGCACCGACAGATAATGTACAATAAGATTTATTGTAACTACATTCTTGAGACGCTCTACTAAGGGCCACTTGCACCATCCCACTGACCCGTGGTTAAGCGGTTAAACCCTTAACCTAGTGTCAAATTATACTGATAACCATGGAAACTCCAGGTTTAACCGGTTAACCCTGGGTTGGTGGAATGGTGGAAGTGGGCCTAAGTATATATTATTTGGATTTATAATTCAAAACAATGCAGATAAATAAAAATGGTTTTTAATTACTATCGTAAAAAAACGTACCACGTCAAGGATCGTGTCGAAAAAAATATATAAATTAATTTTATAAGCTAATTACCTACTTCAGAAATGGTAAATCACAATACAATTAACACACACACATTCACAACAACAACAATCACATTGTATTAAGTTATGTTCCTAGGGTTAGCTACTTCTTTTAAGTCTCGCCGTCATGTACAGTTTATTTTAGTTTGACTACCATTTCATATGTATCTCTCAGTTACTTAAAGGTTAGCTGGAAGAGATCCCTTAACGGGATAAGTTCGCCTTTGTACACATTTATTGTATTCTCTCTGTGTTATGTACTTGTTTTGTGCAATAAAGTGTTTACTACTACTACTACAATTAAAACATACCCACACTTACATAAAAAGAAGCCTGTCCTATCCTCGGGCACAGAATAAATAATAGTACTAGGTACAGAAGACTCACTCTCTATCAAAACGCGTCTGTCACGATCGGCACAGATATGGCCGCTAGGTGGCGACAGCGCCACGCGCGGCTTATGGCAAACCCCGAAATTGGGGTCGAACGGATGGAGTTTTAGCTACCTGTAGCAAAGCGACGAAATCGCGGAGTGAGCCACGTCTGCCCCGGGTAAAGGATGACTCATATCACGGTAGTACTGTATGTACAGGTCCGGTCTGAGGCATCCGACACTTCAGTTTTCTATAGAAAGCATCACGTGATCACCGATCACCCATCATACTGCCGTATTCGAACTTCAAGATGTTCACAAGAGACGACACGTACTAGATCCATTCTAGATACGTTATAGTTTAGATATCAACTTAGTTCTCTTTTGCAGCGCAATTCGGGCAACCAATGTCACTTTTACGTTAGATAGAATACGATATCTATTAGATGTGAATTGGATGTGGATTGGGCAAGGATGATTAAGTCATATCCTGTGGAAATTGTTCAAGAGTATCTCCAGAATCGCGCAAATGTCAAATTTGACAGGTTAGATCTTAAACATATCATTATCGTATCTTGGAGATGTCTAAAAGATATTTATTAGATGTCTATTTCAAAATCGGAATCGGGCCCAGAAAACGAAGTGTCGGAAGCCTCGGCCCCGGCCCGCGAGTCGTTAAAGGCTGCGAAAAACAAACTAAACCATAGAGCAGCAATGAAAGACAATTGCCGTCAATAAATAGACTACTCTACTTATCACTTGAACGATAACTAGTAAACTTTTATGACTCTGTGGGACTCATAAATTATGAGTCCCACAGCCAATGAAGTGGGGTCCATATTGGGTCGCATAATAATTGATTGTCCTAATGTAATGTTACGCATAAAACTCATTTCGCATAATAGTTATTGTGCTGGAAATATTAACATTTCTGAAAAATTATAACACAAACCTAACCTAACCTACCCTATTCTACACAACCTATGCAAAACATTTTCGAAAATACTTTCCGTTTCAGCTGGAGAAAAAATATGCGAAAAGAGATTTATGCGTAACATTACATTATGACAATCAATTATTATGCGATGAGGATCCCAATGGGGTGATATGATTTCAATTTTCAATTTCAATTTATTTTGCCATGTTAGGTATACAGGATACACTTTTGTCCGTCAATTATTGCACAGTTTTCCTTAAGACAAAATGCCTACTTAATTAATTAACTAATACAATTATCCCATACATCTTTTTCATCCAAATAATCTGCATCAAATCGCAAATAAACAATCATTCATTCATTCATTCATTCATTCATTCATTCATTCATTCATTCATTCATTCATTCATTCATTCTGACACTTTATAGTACGATTTTTCGTTTCACAATTTTCTTAAATTTATTATCTGGCAAACTTATTATATGATTAGGAATTTTGTTGTAGATATGTACTGCCTGACCAATAAATGATTTTCGAGCCTTAGCAAGTCGTAAGCGGCGTACAGCAAGTTTATCTTTATTTCTTGTGTGATACCATCGATATACTTGCTATTTTCAGCAAACTATTGTAATTTTGTGCTTAATAAGTTTAATAACACACTTTAGTCGAATATAGTATAGTTAGGCCAGGGACTATCTAATTTCAAACATAGACATAAAAAATCATACTGTCTTTGTTTTAATATATTACTAGCACCAAAACGAAAAGGGATGATTTACAGTTTTTTTAGTTTTACTGTAAAATTGTGTTTGCCAGATTATAGTTTGAGTAGAGATTTGCACACTTTCATAAGCATATTATAATTTTTCTTTATTGAATTATGCTAGGATCTAGTTAGGAACTGAATTATTCGAATTGTTGATATTATGTAAATTTATATAAGTGAAAATTATAAACTTTATAAACTTTAGATAAAAATAGTGTGAACTCCAATAAGCGAATCACCTGTTACCGTAGACCCTGATGTCTATTTCAAGGAAAAAAGGTAAAAATCTTATCTATCTATATATTGGCGAGTAGTTGGGTACTTTAAAGAAAGGGCGATAGAAGTCGTTACAGATATTCTCGTAGAATCCGGGCGTCCGCCGTCCCTCAAGGTGCGTGGCGGGGACACGCCTAATAATAACCCAGCACGCGCGCTTTTTACCACTCGCACCACGGCACCCGGCAATCTGCCAAGCACACGTCACACATTACCTCATAAAACTAAACTTTGAGAAAGGACTCCTAAATTAGCAAGGACGCACATCCCTATCATCTTTGCTCAACCAAAATGGCCGACGGGAGCTGTCAAGATATATTTATGAAACCAGGAATAGACGCAACAGAAGCTCGCGAGTCACCTTGAGATTATATAACGGTTATCCGTTATTCATATTTGGAATTTTCGAAAAGCGTGACGTAGGTGTGACGTGGCGTGACGTTAAGCCACTCCTTCTAATAAATTTATTGTTTGGCATGTATACGGATGCGTTGGAGCCAAGAAATTACAGCGTTCGGTAAAAAAAATATTGAATGAAGCTCCTGCAGCTGCCAACGCCGTGTTTACTAGTAGACGGTTGCACAATTTGACGCTGATTTTGGAATGTACGCGCTGGTTGGCGGCGTTGCCGGGATTTTTAACGGTTTTCATGGGTGGTTTAGGACGGTTTTGACCAAAACGGAACACACGGCCCAATTCGAACTTTAAGATACGTCAGTTAATAGATCTAGAAAAGATATGGATTAGATATGTCAGTGTCAAATGTGACATTTCCCCGAACAAAAACGTCACTTTTGACACTGACACATCTAATCCATATCGTTTCTAGATCTATTAATTGACGTATCTTAAAGTTCGAATAGGGCAGACATACTGCTGTATTCGAACTTCAAGATATTCACAAGAGACGACACGTACTAGATCCATTCTAGATACGTTATAGTTTAGATATCAACTAGTTCTCTTTTGCAACACAATTCGGGCAACCAATGTCACTTTTACGTTAGTTAGAGTAAGATATCTATTAGATGTGAATTAAATCTCTAAGTCATATCCTGTGGAAGAGTATCTCCAGCATCGCGCAAATGTCAAATTTGACAGCTTAGATCTTAAACATATCGTTATCGTATCTTGGTGATGTCTAAAAGATATCTAATAGATAACTATTTCAACTTTACTACACTATTTTAAATTTAACTCGTTCGCGTCTTTCATGTAGACTTTGCAAAGCTAAGAGAATCAAAAGGACATTTTTGAACTACACTCTACAGCTTGGCAAAAACGAGTAGAAATTAAAAAGTGGCAACACTGTAGTGTCGTCCCTTTCAAACCAATTTATATGTATAAGAAAATGAGACGGGAGACTACCGCTAGAGACCAGGTTAAACGATAAAATGTATTCGAACTTCAAGATATTCACAAGAGACGACACGTATTAGATCCATTCTAGATACGTTATAGTTTAGATATCAACTAGTTCTCTTTTGCAGCGCAATTCGGGCAACCATTGTAGCTTTTACGTTAGATAGAGTAAGATATCTATTAAATGTGAATTGGATCTCTAAGTCATATCCTGTGGAAATCGTTCAAGAGTATCTCCAGAATCGCGCAAATGTCAAATTTGACAAGTTAGATCTTAAAAATATCGTTATCGTATCTTGGTGATGTCTAATAGATATCTAATAGATGTCTATTTCAAAATCCGAATCGGGCCCCTAGACCACAACATAAAAAAACCGGGCAAGTGCGAGTCGGACTCGCGCACGAAGGGTTCCGTACCATAATGCAAAAAAAAAAACAAAAAAAAGCAAAAAAAAACGGTCACTCATCCAGGTACTGACCACTCCCGACATTGCTTAACTTTGGTCAAAAATCACGTTTGTTGTATGGGAGCCCCATTTAAATCTTTATTTTATTCTGTTTTTAGTATTTGTTGTTATAGCGGCAACAGAAATACATCATCTGTGAAAATTTCAACTGTCGGACGGACGGACGGACAGCGAAGTCTTAGTAATAGGGTCCCGTTTTACCCTTTGGGTACGGAACCCTAAAAATATACGTACCTGTTTGAACTTGTAGAAAGTTATTTTAAAAACTAAAGTTTTAATTTTTAACAAGCAGAAACTTCTGCGAACGATGCTATTAAGCCCAGAATAAATTTAAAAGTGGAAAAAATTACTGTCTTGGGTGAGACTTGAACTCACGGCCTCTGGATCGATAATCCAATCTTTTTTGCAATCTGGATCTTTGCTGGCTAGGGATGAGGTCTTGGTGGCTCAGATGGCAGAGCGCTGGAGTATCGATCCAGAGGCCGTGAGTTCAAGTCTCACCCAAGACAGTAATTTTTCCACTTTTAAATCAAATTAAAGTTATCTAAACTAAACTATGGATTAAAGACAAGATCAAATTAGCTAAGTACTAAATCAATTATAGGGATAGAAACTAATTACTATGCAAAGCGAGAGATACTTTTACAGTGAACTAGGTATTTCTCTTTTTTTTTGGAATCCTTACTACAACGCGGACCGAACAGTTTTTCTTTTAATTACTTCAGCCTAACGAATTCGAACCAACTCTAGGGTGTAGACGTGACTTTCCTTTCTTTCCTAGTTTCTTGCGGACACTACAGAAGAAAAATCCTCAGGGTATACTTACAGGACGATTAACTTGTTTGTAACCGTATTTTTAACAAGTTTTTGTCATTAATTTCAATTTTGATAGGTACAAGCTTTTGTCGCGTCTGTACTTTTTTTCAACAGTATATTGCTATACATACATAATATACATATTGCTAAAAAGCAAAGCTTTTTTCCTGAAAATAACAATTACTGCATTACTCATTACTAATTATATCTTCTTCCCAGACTTAAGCATTCTTTTCTTAGCAGACGCAAGCATTTACATTTTTTAAAGATATTCCAAATTTAAAATCGGACTTTGACTCGTAATGTCACTGCAGTAACTGACCAAACTGTTCATTTGTTTACTACTTTACACAACTGCATACAAAATTCTGCGCCAATCTTCCAATAAATATCCACTTAGTATTCTGCGTGTATCGGAACAGGTAGGCGATTCTGTTGTAACGAATTGATATGGTTTTAATGTTTTGATACGACCTTAATCGTGAACACCAAGCGTTTAATTTTAGTTTTTAATTTTAGATACTGTACCCTAATATGTAGTTTACATTAACCTTTTTTATAATAAGCGTTAGGCTCACGCTGATTGGTGCTGACGAGATGCAATCACTCAATCAGGAGTCGTCTTATAAGGCATTTTGCTTGCACTTATTGGTGCGCGTGAGATGCTCGATGACACAACTCAAGGTGATATCAAAATAAAACCTAAAACGGTCATTGTTTCTTTCGTTTCATCATCATCATAATTTAAGAGCATGGCTCTTGTCGGTGGAGTATGCGCCAGTTTTTGCGGTCCTCGGCCAGGTTCTTTAGGTCCGTTCTTTCGTTTATGACATCTATTTCGTTTCATCTATATCAATTACACAATCGCGGTTTTACTTGAACTAACGCAAAATAAAGAATTTAATGGATTGCATATACTTGAGAAAATTCGATTCAAGCCGCCCTGGCCCGGGTGGCCGAGCATCTGCTGCGAGCGGTATCATGGCCGCATTTTATCACTTGTCTTGTCATGCGTCACTTCCGTACATAATTGTTAGAACGTGACAGGTATGATGAAAAATGATAAAAAACCGACCAACTTAGCCCTACTGGGCACTTAATAATATTTCCTAATATGATTTATTTAAAAGCGCTGGTGGTCTAGCGGTGAGAGCGTGCGACTTTTAATCTGGAGGTCGCGGGTTCAAACCCCGGCTCGTACCAATGAGTTTTTCGGAACTTATGTACGAAATATCATTTGATATTTACCAGTCGCTTTTTGGTGAAGGAAAACATCGTGAGGAAACCGGACTAATCCCAATAAGGCCTAGTTTACCCTCTGGGTTGGAAGGTCAGATGGCAGTCGCTTTCGTAAAAACTAGTGCCTACGTCAAATCAAGGGATTAGTTGTCAAGCGGACCCCAGGCTCTCATAAGCCGTGGCGAAATGCCGGGATAACGCGAGGAAGAAGAATATGATTTATTTATTTATTTTAATCTTTATTGCACAATACATGAAGGTACAAATGGCGGACTTAATGCCTTAAGGCATTCTCTACCAGTCAACCAATGGGTCAAACCAGAAAGATTAAGTAGGTGCAGGTGATCAACACTTTATGAAATAGTTAAAACATTATCAGCTTTCAAAGTTCGCGTTCGAGTCTGCGCCGGTCCGTCACCGTAAACGCAACCTCCTGATGACACTCCTCGGTACGGAGTGAAACATGTCGAGCGTTTTTCGACTTAGTACGTGAGTGACCCGTTCTTAATATATTTAATATATCTGTGTCTAACGGAACTTTTGTTATAAAAATTTCAAAATTTCAAAGTTGCATTAAAAGTGTTTTCTCTAAGTGATGAATTGATGTATGATTTGTATGGGCGGCGTGCTTTACGGCATTGTTTATGATAAACTTTATCATTCTGATAGCCATCGGTGGCATTCCTGTCTTGCCAATTGTATTGAGTTAGTACTTGAACATGCATGTCAATAGGACTTCAAATTACATATTAAAATATCAGTTTATTAAGAATTGGTCCGTGTGAATGCACACGGGCCAATTCGAAAGTACACTGATATCAGAATAATATTTGAATCATGTTGCTTAGTCTCCCTGGCGCCAATATATGTATGTACATATCCGGACAAGTACGAGCGAAATACACAATTCAAATATGATCCTGAAGTCGGTATTCGAATTGGCCGTGACAAATAGAGTCCTTTGCGATATACAGCTTATATCGCGCAAGACATGACATGCACGGCTAGCATATGATTGGCACGACAGTCGACAGGCGAGAAAACGCCGCGACATAGAGCTTTCTCGCGAATCCGAAGCAAAAGCACTTAACTTTTAATAATAATGCTATGACAGAAAGTGAATGCGTGATTAGTGCAACAATAATACGCCCAATAAATTAGTAGAGGGAATGCGCAGCACAAAAACTGCAAGTAAAATTGGTCGATGCGTCTTGAATATAAATAGGTGCAAATTTGTTCATTTTCATTTTTATTTTAGAGGCCCAAAGGAATAGAATTTGTTTATCAAAAATTTCTTTCCGTGAAAAATATAATTGGGGTATTATTTGCTAAGGTATTTTACAATGAATAAGTAAATAAATATTTGGGGATTTCCCTACACAGATCGACCTAGTCCCAAACTAAGCAATGCCGTAGTGTAGGAGACGATATACATTCTTTAGATACATAGATGACATCCATAATTGAGAAAACCACGCAAATAAATCCCATACCGGGATTCGAACCCGGGACCTCCTACTACTAGGACGGTACTAGGAGGCTGTTCTTTCATCAGAAAAGACACAAAACGCTGTTAAAAAAGATTTTTACTCAAGTGCGTGTTATTAATTATTCGTAAGTGCTATGTAATGACATAAGTGCACTAGTCAAGTACTTACAATGTGTACTATGTGTCAGTTACCCATTGAGCTCCTAACTTAGCACGACGCATGTTCCTACGTGACCACGATCGAAGACAATGACCCTCGATTTGACTACGTCAAGACATACAGAGAGCCTACCGCGAATCACGTTCGTCGTGTTGCCTCCCTGTTACACTTACGTACGAATTTACAAGTGCGAAAAAGAGGCAACACGTCGAACGCGGTTCGTGATAGGCCCTCTGTCCATTATGTCGGTACGGTGTAAGGTGCAGACGGAACGTTTTTGAAATTGTGAAACTTTTTACATGGAAAGTCCTGTGTTTTTTCTTATGTTCTTTAAGTATTTTTGCTCATTTTTTTATGTTTGAAGTACTCTGACAGATCTTACAGATCTGGGGTCCTAGCCTAGATGAGAATCATTGATAGAAAACGCTTATCGGATCTAACTTAAATAAACGCCTTAAACAGCTTTCAAGAAAAGGATCGTACGGCTGTGCCTTTACTTTTTGCTCAACTTAGAGAAGGCACTGCCTAGCCCCGAATTATACAAAGTGGTCCCTTTTCATTGCTAGTAAGTGTACACAAACACGATAACCCCAGCAATTACGAGAAGACGTCGATTCCGGACGGTTACGGTCGCCGTATGCAAATGTGAGGATTAACAGAACCTTAAGCTCGATGCTAGAATCCCTGCTCCCCTACCAGCATACGTACGCTAAAGCAGTAGGTCAGCTCTGTGTTCTAGCCATTTTTAACCTCACGTCTTTGTATGGTCTAAGAAAAGAGTAGAAATTAAAAATTGCCAATTCTGTAGTGTCGTCCCGTTTTCTTATATATATTGATTTGAAAGGGACGATACTACAGTATTGCTATTTTTTAATTTCTACTCTTTTTTTGTCAGACTATATGAGATATCATATATACATGGTGGTCAAAAAATAAGTGCATTACCGTTGCCAGGGAGGTTTTAAGATTATACTGAGCAACGTTTATTATGGGACCAACTCCGAAAACGCGATAAATTAAATTACCCATCCATAGAAAATGGACCAGCCAAAATGTATGAAATAGCCAAATTTTTTTAGAGTAGATAGAGTGATTCTTGAGGAAGGTTTAGGTATATCATTTGTTATTGTGTAACCCGTGCGAAGCGAAGGGTAGCTAGTATTTAAATAAAAAAATATAACTTTGTCATTACAGATATTTTCTTTTTAACTTTTACAGTTAGAGTATCACCACCTCATTGAAGCCCTGATTTTTTCGTGACATGATTGAATAATATGTATTTGTGTTTGAAAGACTTTTTGCAAAAGTTTAAGCTTATTTGCTCACGAAGTTAATTATCACGTCTCGAACGTCTACTCAGTTACACTACTGCTTTACCACATGTATATCCTGAGTTAAGCTGGAAAGCCCCCACAAGTTAGTGTGTCGTCGGCTTAGGTAAGATATAGGCAAACATGTTAGTACGCTATTGGCAGGAGTTAGTCATATTAATGGCTCAGAATTTATTGGGTGCAGCTCGCCTTAAGTTTACGAGGCGGGGAAAGGAGTAGAGCATAGGTTAGTAGATTACATAAGTCAAACATTTATTCAGTAAATAGGGCACAAGCTCTTTCACATGTCAAGTTGTTTTATAAGTAATAAAAATAAATAACCAAAAAAATGAAATACAAAATTACAAATTAATTATATCAATGGAAAATTAGATAATTACTTAGATGTGTGTACAGTCTCTAGATATCGATGTACACAAAAAAACTATAACAAAAAAAATAAACACCAAATATACAAAAAAAAAATGAGATGTAAGTCTCTTAAATCAGAGCAAAGAGAGATTATATGTATACACGTTTTACGAATATGCTCAGTAGATAACAAATAATAAATTTGGAATACAGAATTTCATAAAAAAGTTTCGTTGGTGCCTAAATTAAAATCCTATTAAAACCTTGACTTTAAAGAGTGACTTAAGAGAGTGTTCCTTCCAGAAAATGATTAATTTTTATGACAAGAATGTGACCAAATATGGTCAATTGCACACTTTTGCACCAAAAATGTTCACACTTTTGCACCAAAATTTGTCACACTATTGCACCAAAAATTCCGATGTCTAGTTTTTCCGGCTACGCAAATTGCGCAACAGAACAATAAATAACAATTAACAATTTATACATGCGTCATTGTAAATAAAAATCGGCGCGTGAGTCGAATGCCTTTAGCATATATTATTTGCAAATAATGCTAGTAGATACTAGCATCAGCCGCGTCTACTAAAAATACATATATACTTGGTCAAGTAAATCTTGTCAGTAGAAAAAGGCGGCAAATTTAAAAAATGTAGGCGCGAAGGGTTATCGTCCCATAGAAAATTTGAATTTCGCGCCTTTTTCTACTGACAAGATTTGCTTGACCAATTATATTATCAGACGAAAAAAAAAATCAACAGGATTAAAAAAAATTACAGAACGGAGAACACGGTTTTGTGCATTTGTGTTCAAACTGTATTTTTTACCCGAAATAGTTACATTTTTGTACTAAAGATGATCACAATTTTGCACCAACAATTTAAAAGATTTGCACCAAAAATTTCGATACCTATTTGTTACGCAATAGAATAATAACAATTAACAAGCTAATTCATGCGTCAGGCATTGTAAAAATCGGCGCGTGAGTCGAATGCCTTTGGCGTATTTGCAAATAATGCTGGTGCATCGTCCGCCGCTCACCTTGCGTGGCGTGTGGTGAATAGCAAATAGTGCACTTGGTATTGTTGGTGCGTTTTGGATCAACGTAATCGGGTTCGGTGTTCTCACATTTAATTGTAACAATGTTTCTCGGTTGACGAAGTAAAAATAAGTAAAAAGATAATTTTGTTAGAAAAAACAGTTTGTGTTTATTGTGATTTTTTTATAATTTCCTAATTGAATTCTTTTTTACTTATGACAAGAGATTAGCCCTAATTTCATCTAGGTGAGTGATACAATATTCTGGGGCAAATAAAACAAAATAATACTTAAATCTTAGGTTAGAGTGTGAAGTTTAGAATAATCGATTTTATTTCGTTTTGGTCCCATAATTAAAGTTTTAATTATGCTCTATAATCAACTGGTAGAATGACTAGACTTGAAAAAACCTTGTCAATACGGGTAAGTGTGGCATATTTTAACTAGGAATTGATATAAACAAAAGATTAAACTATATAACTGTTGATAAAATCATGGTTGGCCACAAAAAGTGCCAGATTACGAAGAAATGAAGGTAAATTGGTTTGTTTACATTGTTTGTCATTTCTATTGACCTCCACTTAAGATCAAGCCAGTCATTGTAACTTTTTAACCACATCCCTAAGAGTCACGTCAATAAAATATATTTATCGCGTATCGCCGCGATAAGCGCCATGTTTGAATCGATACGCGACTGCCCAACTTTTCCAATTAATTCTTATAACAAAACATGTTGCGGAGACGCTGCCGCAATAATAATGAGTTTTGAAGGGATTGAGGAAAATAGGATAAGTGTTCTATGTAACTTTGGTGATTCGGACGAAAATTGAATAGTGTTTCATAGTAAGTTCACTGAGTTTCCGATATCCCTCATATAGGATACAAGAGTATAGTTTCTTTTTAAATTACCTAAAGATACGTACTATACACGGTGTAACATGAGGAAACCGAATAATTTTAACCACGCATTTCTGAGGTCAAAAGAAGTAAAAAATGTAATATGATTTTAGGTCAATTTCGCCAAAATAAAAAAATTTTTTTGTTTTGTTTTTTTTAATTTTTTTTAACGTATTTGTACATAAAACTTAAATGTTATTGGTAAACTTGCCACTTAAAATTGATTTTTACATTTTTTTTTCGTAGCACCTACTTTTTGAAAAGTGTTACTTGTCATTTTTTGACATCTATCAATAAGGATATTTAGACTACGTCCCATAGCAGCAACATCACCATCAAAAAGGTATTTTACACTATGTAACAATAAAAACTTGTTTTTTTTTAAAATTAATAATATCTCTGAAACTAGGCGAATTTCAAAAAAGTTTATAGGATTTTAGTCTCTAAATATGATCAGGAATACGCTGTTAAAATTATTCGGTTTACTCATGTTACACCGTGTAGATTGGACCAAGTTTATTGCGGATCTATAGGCGTACGCATGGTAGGGCAAGTGGGGCAACTTGCCCCACCCTGGTCTGTGGTCCGACGAGAAGCTAAAATTTTTTAGGAACATTTAAGGCTCGTAACCCTATTTCTGCCCCACCCTTTAAAAAATGCTGGTTACGCCTATGTGCGGATGCCGTTTAGTAGGTACGCTTTTGACGAAACCTGTGCTGTAGATTTAGTAACATTAATACTTTACATAATTAAAGATTGTCGGGTTATTGGGGTTACTGAGGTTGGGGTGTGTCTCCCGATCCCGCGAAAACTATATGTCCCATTTACTAAATTTGCGAGACGGTTTGACTTGTTATGCATTGTCACGATTTACGACATACATAAAATTGAATTGCAAGCCATAAACAAAATAAGAAGGAGCGTATTCGGATCTAATAAAATGCAAATTTGATTCCAGACTCCACTGAGTTTGGAATCAAGTAGATGGTCTCTACAGATTGACTTTAGTTAGGTAAGTATGTCCTGGTAATGCATCAAAATACATATGTTGAATTATTGTCAAATGATATTCGTTGTACGTATAGATTAGTTGAGTGATCCATTTTAAATGCATTAGGGTCTGTGCGGAAAGAGAAGAGTTGTAGAATATATGTATGGGCTACCACATTTCACGACTCTTCTTTTTCCGCACAGACTCTATAACCGGGTTCTCATTAACATTAATTTCTTGTTTTAATCATCAATGCTTTTTTTTCACTCAAAATTTTCCCAGACATTTTCTTTCCTCTCTATTCTTAAATACACAACAATTAACTGTGAACAAAACCCTCACCGTAACCTTGAGGTAGCCATTATTTAGAACATTTTTCACCCGATTTTGAATCTTATTTCTTTAAAGTTTAGCCCTACGGGTAACCTTGGAGAGTTGACCGCGCGCCAAATAAAATATTAGGCGGTATCAGGTTCGCTCGAAAGTTATGAATCATAAAGTTTCGGTAGCAATTTTCCAGTGATTGGTTGTTGCGAATTGGGAAATTGGGAGGCTGATTAGATGGCAGGAAGTGATCAGTGTGTAGGATCTTAAATATTAGTCTGGGGTATTTGACAAGTTTCTCAAAAAGGTGGCAAATTAAAAAAATCGATCGAGTCGAACTCGCGCCCAAGGGTTTTTCCAACATTTTTAAGGCCAACTCTCGCTTGATTGCAGATTTCTTATAGGTTTTCTTGTTTCTGTAATCTATAGGTAGGTAATCAACTATTTTCTGTGCTTTTTCCAAAATTTTAGGCCCAGTAGTAACGGATATAAAGGGATGGTCATTTAATTGGCGTTTTTTCTTAAAAATATTATATTTCGAAGCTTTTCTACGAAAATGATTCGCCTAACTAAATTACTTAATATGTTTTCAAACCAAAAAAAAATGCAGATAAATGATACCTATGGAAAAAGAATTAGGAATTACCATTGTTATGCTAGTTTTTTCCGGACTATGTTCGATTTTTATCAGTGGGTTTATTTTATGTAATCGGGTTTTTGTGTATTTCATTGTTTTAATAAAGTTGTTAATTCTCCATAGTTATAACAGTACAATTAATAAATACTCAGCATTTTTTTTTATCCATGAAAGCTCTACGAATAGACACTAACACGTAGCCTAAATTCTAACTCAAACTTCATCAACATACCGGAGTCCTGAGATACCGTTGTGAACTTGCACGCGCTCCCGGATGTTTGTTTGTATGTATGTATGTACACGTAATCGGCTAATACGTGAACAAGCGCCATTATAATAATGAGGCGGATTCTGAATACTGAGTGTGGAAGGGGTTTGAAAAGGGATTTGAGGTGAGAAGCAATTAAGCGTAATAATAATTAAAGTTAATTATATGTAAATAATTAACATTTGAAAAGTATAATATGTAGGTAGAGATGTGCGTAATAACCATACTTAGATACCTATGTCTACATACAAGATTATGTAGATAGGTACACGTCAGCATTTACCTATTACACCTCAGCATGAACTAAAATCAAATAATTAAAAACGACACCGCTTTAGATTTTAGGTTGTAGTTAATGATTATCGGGTTATATTTGAGCGCATTTTTCTCGAGAAAATGGGTTGCCAGTCTCGTATCTTTATACAAACTCGCTGCGCTCGGCCGTATAACTACTCGCCGTCAAATTCCTAATTTCCAGGCCTGAGCGGCTACCGCGAAAACCGAAATTCGCAAATTGCGAATCTTTCTCTTTTACTTCAATGAAGCCGAATTAGAGTGACAGAGAAAAATCCCCGCAATTTGCGAACTTCGATTTTCGCGGTTATAGCCCAGTGCTTAAGTTCTACGAGTTGCAGATCGTACTACGATCATTAAAGCTACCAGAATAAGCTTCCACGTTACGTGCAACTTTGCATACGTCACGTTATCTTGGGAGCTCCGTGCATCCGTATTGGTAGATATATCACCGAGAACCACACCTGTTGTTTTGATGAGTTAGGACTAGGGAATGCAAATCGGTTATTTTCGGTTAGGGGTCATCCATTAATTACGTCACACGAATTTCTAGGTTTTTTGACCCCTCCCCCCCTCCTTGTCACACTTGGTCACATTTGGCAAACCCCTCCCCCCTAGTGTGACGTCACATTTTTTCTACGAAATCGCCAAATTGAATTAAGTAAGTACCTAAGTATTATTAATATTTTATCAAAATATTTTTGACGATATAAATATTAGTAATTTTATAACCCAAAACTGCTTAGGAAAGAAAATTAAACGAATAAAAACGATTATCGTTTTAAAAACTTGTTATTTAAATGTACAGCGAATAAAATAATTTAAATAAATTTTCGGTTACTGATGAAGTTAAAGTGACGTCACAAAGTTTGTGTCTCCCCCCTCCCCCATGTCACAATATGTCACATTTTCTTGACCCCCTCCCTCCCCCTAAACGTGTGACGTAATTAATGGATGACCCCTTATTTTTTGTATGGTAATAATCGGTTATTAACCGAAACCGCGGTTATTCCCATACAAAAAATAACCGATTTGCATTCCCTAGTTAGGACGGGGATAAAAATGTTTATAGCTGGTTTAATAGTATATTTAACGCTTGAATGAGTCACGCTAGACCGGGCCGGGCCTGGGCCGAGGACCGACATGTTATTTTCTATGACGGCTAATCGGTGATAACGTGGTGCTTTCCATAGAAAACGAAGCGCTGGAAGCTCCGGCCCGGCTACGGCCCGGTCTAACGTGAGTCATCCTTAAAGCGGTGCTTTGTTGAGTTAGTGACGAGCTATATTTTTATAAAAAAAAATATAAATATTTAAGTAGATATCGGGTCTCCTGTCGTCTTGTATGTACAATGTACATACATAATGTTACCAGTACCAATTCACATCCATCAATCTGGTGTTATATACTAACTGTTAAAAAACGAATAATAAGAAAGTTTACTGAAAAAAACCGTAAAAGATATACCTTGTATAAATATCAGATAAATATTCTCTTCACACCTTTACCAGGCGTAGCTCACTCCGCGATTTCATCGCGTCGCTACAGGTACATGCGGTCCACACCAATTTTGGTGTCTATCAGTAGTTAGGTACCGCGCACCGCTACGGAAAGGATGCCTGCTCACGCTTGCGCCACCTTGCGGTCATATCTATCGTAATAGACGCGTTTTGTTAGAGAGTGACTGTATATACCTAGTACTGTTATTTATTCTGTGCCTATAAGGTACATTCATTCAGTAATTTTTCTTAAATACCTAAGGGTTTGGGATTACTCCGAAAGTGAAGAAAAATCTCCCCCGTTGTAACTGTAGAGGACCAAAACAACTGTATTTTGCGTATATTTATTGATATTTTGAATTAGTACTTGATACATTTCTTGCTTCACGTATGTTTGAGTGATGTTCGGGACCAGAACTAGAATTGCATTAGAGGAAGTTCTTCGATTAGTTAGATGTAAGCTCGAGGCCGCTGCAGCGGGTAAGGCGCCAGTTTTAGCGGTGGCAGGCGTGACTCACTCCGCGATTTTGTCGCTTAGCTAGAAGTGCATCCGTTCGGCCCCAATTTTGGGGTTTGCCATAAGCCGCGCGTGGCGCTATCGCAACCTAACGGCCATATCTGTGCTGATCGTAACAGACGCGTTTTGTTAGAGAGTGAGTCTTCTGTACCTAGTACTATTATTTATTCTGTGGCGGTGGCTATCAGCGTCATGCGGGTCATTATCAGAAATCGTTAATTTTATAGCATTTTCGGTGCAGCGGAGTGGTGTTAACGGTATTGGTATAAACAATTTGAACCCTAATGATTAATTAGCGTTAATTACGTTAATACCTATAATAAACTTAACTTACCATTTCGTCGGGTGACAAGCAAAAGTCACTAAGTACTATCAAAAAATTAAAGTAACAATGAACTTTATTACACTTGTAACACGGTTTATTGTCCAATAATTTCAATGGTGTTAGTTATGACTTTTGCTTGTCACCCGACGATTTCAGTTGGAATTACATATCTATACAGTATACACCAGTTCTGTTAACACCACTCCGCTGCACCAAAAATGCTATAAAATTTACGATTTCTGGTTATTTTACCTTTTTTAATCCCCGACGCAAAAAGAGGGGCGTTATACGTTTGACGCCAATGTCTGTCTGTCTGTGGCATCGTAGCTCCAACGGTTGTACCGATTTCGATGCGGTTTTTTACATGAAAGCGAGTTTTAGAAAGTAGTTTGAAGACTATCAGCTCTTTTCCAACATGAAGTAATGCATACATATAAAATGATTAAAAAATAATAATAGCTATCTACTACAGCACTTCAATTTGTCAATTAAATGACTGACACTGAAATCCAAATTTTTGTGTCGACACGCGTATGAACTACTGGGTAGGTTATTTATACATTTATGTAGGATAACAAAATTTCAGATCAGAAACCCTTGAAATGATCTCATTTGTCATTTCTCACCTTAAAAAAAACATATTTCCGATAACCGCTGCCGCTTAAAAGTCGCTTGCCTTTCTTAACCGCTGCCACACCGGCCGCAGCCTTTGTTCTTGAAACTATTTTCTATCGCAGCGTTCAGCTGGCCGTACAAACAGCAACGCTCCTAACTGTACATCGGTGGACCTTATTACAAAAGGCATAAGGTCCACCGATGGACAGTTAACAGTGTGGGCGGCCGTACGGTATAAATACGCGCTGCTAAAATATGGCGGCCCGTGATTGATTCGGCGATTTCAACGGGGAACGGCGATCGCGATTAGGCGAAATAGCATGATAAGCATAGGCGATTTTGGTATTAGTTTTTATCACGTGATAAGTTTGTGTCTCTTTCTGACAAGATTCGTCTTTATCGCGTGATAATATTCTAATTTTTTTGTCACAATTTGATTATTTAATCGCGCTTTCTGACTGCGGTCATTCTTATTAATACTTGAAAAAGTTTGCTTCACTCTCTGACACTCGATAGTCGTCGTCAATAGGTTGTTCATTAAGCTTGATTTGATAAAAAGTTCTGGATGAGATATGGCTTAAATGTTCAGGGGATCAGACCGCGTAGCCAACATGCCAATCGCTTATGCTCCGTAGCGATCGCAACGCAACTGTCACTGTCGCACTAATATGGAAGAGTGATAGAGATACACAATGCGTTTCGTTGTCGAAGCGATAGCGATGGTTACCTTGGCTAGGCCTTCTACTTGACTTTGGACACCAAACTTTAGAATAGTTTGTGCTATGCAGCTTTGATCTTCGCACCTTCTTCCCATCGGGAGTTTGATATGATCGCTTGTATCTCTTATAATGGCTTTGCAAAAGATGTCTCTTGTTTATCTAGAAAATTGAATCACGGAAATCGCGGTAATCCCCGAAACCCAAAATCACAAAAGCTACAAACGTCAAACGGGCGGGCTGAAAAAACAGTTGCGAAACTAGGTGAGCGACTCACGTCAAAAATATGCATGCATTTGTCGTCTTATTGCAATGGCATAAAGAACAGATTTGTGTACATGTTTCTGGTGGTCGGATGACGGTTTACGACTGCTACGAAACGGCTATCAAACGTTCAGTCGGTTTGTTCGTGACGGTTACCTTTTACTTCCAAATTCTTCTCTCCGATTGAAGTTTTCAGAATGTAGTTTTTTAGTTTTTCATAAAAATTGTAAGTTAATTTACCACTGGTTACGTCAACGAATTTTTTATGGTATGGTATCTATGGCATAATATAGTAAGAGTGACATTCCATTTCCAACTGCAGCTGCAATACTGTTCATTTTACTATGGAAACGCGTCGCTGTCATTGTCAATTGCCATAGAAAATGAACAGTATTGCAGCTGCAGTTGGAAATGGAATGTCACTTTAACTGTCTAACTAGACCAGGAAAAGTGGAGTATTTGGAAAACGCTAGGTTAGGAAGAAGAGTATGTAAGGTACTACCTTAACTTAATTTTGTATAGCAGAAGTCTGCAAGCGATATGAGTCCTAAGGCGTATACTTATGAGTGTTATGATGGAAATATTCGCTGTCATCGAGTGAAGTCTCGCTAGCTTAGTTGGCCGGGTTATGGGCTAGTATCCAGGCTACAGCTAGTACAGGTAGTGATCCAGAGTCGCAGGTTCGAATCTCGTTCGAAACAGTGAATTTCTACACTTTTCATTTATTTCTAGGCTTTGTTAAGTAGGTTACTCTGCTCTATATTTCTAAATTTTTGTTTTTATCTGATAAAATATTGTATTTACTGAAAACAATGATCACAGCACACGTACCCCATCCATCAAGTTCCTAGAAAGTTGACAGGGCGCACCCGGACTTTTCCATCTTTGGAAATTCTAAATATCCACGCATATTCTTCGTGCGTACGCGCACAGCTTAGTTACAATCGCTTAGCGCCACTTGCACCGTTCTAACCTGGGTTAACCGGTTAAACCTGGAGTTGTGGTCACCAGTACAATTTGACACTGGGTTAATGGTTTAACCGCTTAACCCCGGGTTTTTGGGATGGTGCAAGTGGCCTTTAGCGGCCACGGGTCAATTAGGTGTCTCAGATAAAACCGATATAAATAAGCTTTACACATGAGTAATTGTGTAATACACAATTACACATCTTATATTCTACGGGGTGGATACCTTTTGGATAAGGATGATGTGAAGAGACAACTTAAGTTAAGACTGTCAGAGGGGCCGTTTTGTGTTCCTAAGATTTCTTATATCATCTACTTAAATATAATTATGGAGTTCAAGGACACACGTCTTCGAATTAATTTGGTTTCAGGTATCAGGTGCCAAAATGCTCTTTTCTTTGCGTTTCTATGGCATGACATTTTAAGTCCCTTATGGCCTTCTATCGATTCTTCAATCACTATTGTCCAAAAGTTTCCAGTTAGCTGGAGCCTTTGGGGCGCTAGGGCCTTGGCGCCGTTGGACCTCAAAAGGAGTAGTCCAATATCTTATACCTTATACCTTTAAACGAGCAATTCCTGTATCTCTGAAATGGCTATAACGATTTGGATGAAATGTGCTATATGGGGGTTTTCGGGGGCGAAAATCAATCTAGCTAGGTCTTATCACTGGGAAAACGCGCATTTTTGAGTTTTTATATATTTTCCGAGCAAAGCTCGGTCACCCAGATATTATATATTAAAATAAGGGCAATTTCAACTGGTTTTGCTCGAGTCCTGCGCTTGCGCTTGCAATGAGAACGAACGGCCCGGCCTTTGCATTCCGGTAACCGATGGATTTATTGTAGAAGTACGTGCGATGCGTTAACGCAAGCTGGTGATGCGCCAAAACGGCGCGTGGCGCGCTGGTGCATTATAGTCTGTATTATTAGGTATTTAAATAAAAGTAAACAAAAATCTACCCTCAAATGGCGCCTTAAGTCAGGTGAGGGTAGATGAAAACATTACACCATCAAATAATGTAGGTTAAAGTCAGGTTCAGTGACAGATCCAAGCGGTTTTGAATTTGGTTGGTTAACCAATAAATATTATAACTACCCGAAAACGTACAAATTATTTGGTTACTTTTATTTAAATACCTACAGATGCAGAGTATAGGTACAGTCGCCATCAAATATATCTGAGTGGCTATGGCGCTCACTAATATCTGAACACGCCTCTATGTCAGGGCGTTAGAGCGCGTGCTCAGATATTGTGAACACCTTGGCCGCTCCGATATATCTACGTGGACCGAAATTATAAGCTCCGTTATGCGTGTTCGATGGATTATTTATGTTATAAAGATGTTTTTATAATATTTAGAGAAGCGATAAAGGTGGTAAAACGTGGCGCGGTTGTGCGTTACGCGGACCAATATTATAAAGTCCGTTATGTGAGTTTGGTGGCTTATTCGCGCCATAAATATTTTTATAGGTAATATTTTGAGAAGTCCAAGATTAAATGTGATATTTGTAACTAACCATTAAAAAACTATCTCCTTAAACAGTGGACGCTTTTGGCGGTTAATTTTTTTAGTAAAAAGCTTTTATTTCTTATCTTTAAAAAGCTTTTATTTTTTATTTCTTCTTGATACTCGTAGGTTACTTAAATGAGTAATTTCATTAATCCAGGGCAGAATTTAAATATTGAGAAGGTGGGTTATTGTATTTTGTATGAATACTGCACGTCACATGTATTGAAAACAAGTTTAATTTAGTTTAACATGCCGTTAGTGTTTCTATTTGCACACCCATTTTACTAATTAAACACCTCATTGTTTGATACCTACTGCGTAAGTGCGAGTCGGACTCGCCCACCGAGGATTCCGTACTTTTTAGTATTTGTTCTTATAGCGGCAACAGAAATACATCATCTATGAAAATTTAAACTGTCTATCACGGTTCGTGATATACGGACAGGACAGGACGGTGACAGACGGACGGACGGACGGATTCTTAGTAATAGGGTCCCGTTTTACCTTTTGGGTACGGAACCCTAAAAAGAACCCTAAAGAGATGTGTACGCGCGATTTGTGGGGAAGACCCCTTAGCCCCATGTAAACCACTATTTAAAAGGCTTAATATACTGACCCTCACGAGCATTTATATACTGGAGCATGCAAAGTTTGTTAGAAATAATCCTGACATGTTCTCCAAACCAGTTCAGAATCCAAACTTGCGTGCACGTGATTTATTTCGTGTTACGAAACCTAAATCAAAAACAGCCTTAAATAGTAAAAATTGCTACATAATGTCCATTAAAATCTATAATCATGTACCTCAACAAATCAGAGTTCTGCCTTACAAGCTGTTTTTAGTGAAGTTCGGTGTTGGCTAAGGGAAAAATGTTTCTACAATATAAAAGAATATTTTGATATATGCTCCTAATTACATTAAATAAATAAGAAAATGGACAAAAGAAAGGTAAAAATTAATATTCTTTTTAAATTATTTTATAATACTGGTATTTTGCCTCAGGTAATTTTTTATTTTTATTTTTTGATAGTTAATTTATAATTGTATGTTACTATTTTATACTGTTTATATTTAATTAATTTAATTTAATAGCTTTAAGCTTGACATGTAATATTTATTTGACGGTTTTATGTCAATATGATTGTGTAAAAATGTAAATACTTACCAATTTTAACATAAGTATAGAATATGTCTTCAGTTAACATAACGTGACAGTGAATTAAAATTTTCTAGATGTATGTATAGTGTAAAGTTTTGCATGCCTATATAGTGGTGAATTATGTTGAACTACCAAATCAATGTCCACCGTCTACAATGTACCATAATTCTAGCAAATAAATACTATGACTATGACTATGACTATGACATGACCTCGATCTATCTAGCTCTGATGCGTTCCAATTATAAATCTACGCGGCACGCATCTCTTGTTGCGCCACGCTTCAAAATGGCGGATTTTTTCACGGCATTTCCTCATTGCCGTGTTTTTGGCCAGAGCCCCGGTGACGCGGCGTCCCAGTTAGGCTCGCCAACCGGTGCCAGGGCCAAGTCCAGGGCATCCCCGATGAACCGGAGCCAATATCTATAAAATAAATTTGACCGCGAAAAAAAATAATGAAGGAAAACGTCATAGATTTCCCGCCAAAATTGCGGGTTGAACGCACTGGAGTTTGGCGTGGCTCTTGGAACACGTCCTAATAGTTTGATTTGATAAGGAAACATAGTAATAGTAGGTATATCTGTTTGTAAACAAAGTTTGTTCGGTTCTACCTTTGAGTTTGATTGGGGAGTGATGTTTTAATGTGCGTAGTTTTAATGAGTTTACATTTGCACAGTTGCCTTGTGTTTATTTAAATATTTTCATGGATGTTTTTACGCAAAGTCTTTAGACTTTCGGTTAAGTTCACATTAAGGTTAACGTACTAGTGCTTGACAAGCTAATGCACAATAGATGGCACCTTGCTGTCACCTCTATTGACAATGACTTAAGTTTCATTTCATTGTTGTAAACAAACAAGTACCTATGAGTATGTTACATAGAGAGTTGGTCCAACTTTCTCTGCTAAGGATATTAATAGTTATTTGTACAACAAGAGATCAAAGTTTGATATTTCTTCGAGTGCTTATTTTGAGTCCCGTGCAAGCGAAAGATTCTATAATAGATTCACGAGCGTAGCGAGTGAATCTAATTTAGAATCTTGAGCGTAGTAAGGGATTCAAAAGCTCACGAGATGTAAATAACTTTGATCTCGTGTAGTACACAAAAATTTTCACCCCAAGCAGTGAGAACATACCTAGAGGGACAGAGATAATAGAACCCAAGTATATCGAACTTGTATTAGACCCCGCATGTTGAAATGACATTTGACTATAAAGGTAACTTGAATGACATTTTGTCTCACTCAGTGAGCAAAATGCGATTTTGCTCACTCATTTTGACTCACACAGTGAGCAAAATGCGATTTTGCTCACTGAGTGAGACAAAATGACTCAGTGAGCAAAATCGCATTTTGCTCACTGTTTTTAAGAAGCAAAGTACCCTTTTTCGAACTGCTGAGGTGAAAAATAAATTGATAGATACACGAACAATTTTTACTAAAAAAATCTGATCAATAAAAGACTAGAAAAGTTACATAGATCTGCCGGCGTAGTATGGATGGTTTTATCCACGTGATAAAATAACTGTCATTTTTTAACACCGCGAGTTATAGGTAGAAAGTGACGGACACCGTTTTATCATGCTGTCACGTAGATAAGAACGACCAATCGGCCATCATATCCGTACTGAGACTATATATTTCGTACAGAATATTTGTCAATCTCTCAAGTTGTTATGATGTAAGTCAAGTAGTACAATATAGGTACTAGAGTTCACTTTTATTAGCGATTTCATCAAGATGTAGCTTTATTGAATTATATTTGAGTGACCAATCAAATTATCAAATCACAAAATAGTTAAGTACACAAACAAATAAATCTAAATCTAACCTTATATAACAACTTTTTACAAAAAAAAGAAAACCGACTTCAAAAAGGATGAAATAAAATATTATCCTTTTTAAGTCTATGCGTTACCAACTGATATGTTTGAAGTCGGTGCCAAGCCAACTTTTGAAGCATACCATGATTTTGGTGCGATTCGATAAGGATGTACGTTGGATTGCCTTACAATGAACGTACTTTCTGTAGGTACAGTCGACGTTAAAAATATGTTTACACTTTTCGTCTTATTACAAAGGAGTAAGGTGCAAAAGTGTATAATACATATCTTTGACGTCGACTGTACCTAAGAACACACCTCAGAACACACGATCAAACCTTCTTGGCATAGTCTGTACCATGTTTGTCGGCACGCAAGCGTGGGATTGGGACTGAAGTTATTTCCCGTCCCTTATTCAGAGGACTACATTTCAAGATATAAAACAATTCAAGGAATTTACATTCTTGCCAAATTTCACCTAAAGCGGTTCAGTTATTTAGCCATGAAAAGGCGACAAAGAGGTAAACAGAATTACTTACACATTTATAATAGTTCTAATGGTACAGTTCTAATGGGATTTATAGTCATAAAGCTGATTATTTTTGACGGGTATTCTTTACTACTTGGCTTGGCACCGACTTCAAACATATCAGTTGGTAACGCATAGACTTAAAAAGGATAATATTTTATTTCATCCTTTTTGAAGTCGGTTTTCTTTTTTTTGTAAAAAGTTGTTATTTTTCCATTTTTAGTTTTAAATGCATTGTTAATAGCGCGACGCGTGAATGAAAAACAACATCATGATTAACACTAAATTCGTGTATCTACTTTAATAAATATGTAATCTGGAATTTTCTCGTGTCCGTCTGGGAAATTATAATTCCTGTCACTACACTAAATCCACCCTCCGCCCCGCCACTGACTCAATCCCTCAACCCCCCCGATCACTCAACCTCATAGCGTATCAACCCCTGATCCATGTACCCCTCGGCCCTGAACCAGCACCCCTTCAACCATCATTACCCGACCCCTTAATCCCCGACCCTTTAACTCCTAATCCTAACCCCCGATCAGTAGCCTTACCAGCTTACCAAGAGTTTGACATTGATTTATTCGCTAGCGTGTGTGTAACGTACTTTCTCTGCATCTCGCTCGTACTGGCATATTAGTGCGAGCGAGATGCATAAAAAGTAAGTTACGAAGACGTTAGCGTCGCTAACTTAGCGAATATGTCAATGTCAAACTCGTGGTAAGGCTACACTTGCACTACCTCAAATTGGCGGTGTTCGGAAGCAAATGCTCGAGTTACTTTAGAAAACACCGAAATTCATTTACACGTGCCTTTAAGAACTGAGGAGTTCCCACAATTCCTCATGGATTCCATCATCAGACCAGAACCAAAAATAATACGGAAACACCTTGGAGGCAACTCCTTCCAAACAAAAAAAGAATTACTCAAATCGGATCACAGGTGCCGGAGTAATCGCTGAACATACTACATTTAAAAAAAATCATCATCATTATCATAAAAACAATCATCATCATCAGGTCTACTTCATCAAAGTGGTGGTTTTCGGGAGAAAATGCTCGAGTTGCTTAAGAAAACACCCAAATCACCATGCATGTGCCTTTAAAAATTGAGGAGTTCCCTCAATTCCTCATGGATCCCATCATCAGAACAGTACCAAATTAAAATGGGACCAACTCGGAGGTAGCTCCTTTCAAACAAAAAAAGAATTATTCAAATCAGACTACGGATGTCGGAGTAATCGGTGAACGTACATAGAAAAAAAAAAATAGCCACAACCGAATACAGAACCTCCTCCTTCTATGAAATGGAAGTCGGTTAAAAATAACTTACAATTAAATAAAAACGAAATTAAAACTAACACAAATATATAGAGATATATAGAGAGAGTACAATATATATAGAGATACCTTGTTTTACCTACATTGTAATACAATGTAAATGACTAGACAATCATAACCTATAGGATACATATAGAATGAATGAATGAATGAATGATTGTTTATTTGCGGAATATGGGTTACAATAAGTTGTTACAATATTAGTTATATAGTCCATCATACTCTACTTAATTAAGCATGCAAATATAAAATCTAGATTTCGTGGCTGGAAGTCACACAAAATAAAGATGCCTTATTACTAAAATAAATGTAAATGCTTACATTAAACTACAACTAGCTCCTATTACTAAACTTAGCATTTAAAAACTCGCTTATAGAGTAAATACATAATTCACATAGCCACATATGCAATTTTTTCTTGAATTGCGTTAAAGGAAGATTTTTGACATCGCTAGGAATTTTATTAAATATTTTAACACACATAAAATAAGGCGTGCGAGTTGTTTGTTTCAGGCGTGCTTTAGGTACATTCAATAGGTTTTTTTGCCTTGACATCCGATTGTTGTATGTTATAACATCAACATTTTCATTAAAGTATTGCTTGTTTGTATGGACAAATACGGCAATCTCATAAATATATAGAGAGGGTAGAGACAAAAGCTTGTAGCGCTTAAAGACCGGTTTACACGAGTCAAGAGGCTTTAGTGAAAATATTGCTCTTACACATTTCTTCTGTTTGACAAATGCTTTTGTCATATCAGTGGAGTTTCCCCATATGATCAAACCATAACGAAGAATAGACATGATGTACCCATGGTATGCTACAAGTGCCGCCTCTCGCGATACAGTTTCACGTAGTCTTCGTAGTGGGAAAATGAATTTATTTAATTTCTTACAAACCTGTTCCACATGAGTTTTAAAATCGCCTAATTCATCTAAATGGATTCCCAAGAATTTGACACTTTTTTCTTGATCAACAGGGTCCCCCTTAAAATTAATGTCTAGTATTTTAGCCTTCCCTCTACGAGAAAGAAATTGTATGTGTTTAGTTTTAGTTATATTTATTGATAAGTTATTACTTTCTAACCACTGTATCGTCATATGTAATGTTTGATTAATTTCTTGCTCGTAGTTATTTTCATCTGTGCATGGTATGACAATAGACGTATCGTCTGCAAATAATACAGCCGGATGAGACGTTACTTTAGGGAGATCATTAATATAAAAACAGAACAATAACGGAGAGAGAACCCCTCCCTGCGGGACGCCAAAATTATTACATATATAGCTAGACTTATAGTTAACTAAGGTGTTCCCTTCCTGTTTCACAATTTCAGTACATTGCGTTCTGTGATTCAGATATGATTCCAGCCAGTGATTTACATTACCTCTCACACCGTAAAGATTCAATTTATCTAAGAGCTTTTTGTGTGATACTAGATCGAAGGCCCTGGACATATCCAGGAATAGAACGCTTACAGGTTGCCCTCTATCCACACTATCGAAAACATTTTTTAACAGTGAAAATGCAGCTGTCGACGTTGACTTGTTCCTTCTAAAACCATGTTGGTTTTGATGTAAGAGAGAGTGTTTATTCGCGAAATCGGTAAGTCTCTCCGCCATCACCTTTTCAAAAATTTTAGAAAGAACAGGAACCAGTGCGATTGGCCTGTAGTTGGCAACTTCACTTTTCTTACCTTTTTTGTATAAAGGTTTGATGGTTGATTTTTTGAGACTATTTGGGAAAATACCTTCTTCTATCGAAAGGTTTACAATATACGCCAGAGGTTCAGATATTGAATGCGAGCAAAGCTTCAGAATTTTAGAATTTATTTCATCATAGCCTGATGAGTTCGTATTTTTGAGCTTCATTATTATTTTATATATTTCTAATGGGGTCGTGGGATAACAAAACATCGAGGCCGGATAGCGATTTAATTCCCCCATTGATGCTTTATAGTTTGTATGAAAATTATTTGATACATGTATATAATATTCGTTGAATATATTCGCAATATCATTTGGATTAGATATAACCTTTCCGTTGTTTAAAATATGTTTAATATGGTTAGATTGTTTAATGTTCCCAACCTTTTTATTTATTAAATTCCATGTAGCTCGACAGGTATTTTTCGCTTTGTATATGTAATTATGGTTGCTCGCTTTCTGCGCTGATTTAACGCATCTGCGCAATGTTTTAGTATACGATCTATAGGCTAGCTTATTTTCGTCACTCGGATTCATACGGGATCTGAGATATAGCAAGCGCTTCCGTTTGGAGCATGTTTTAAGGCTTTTTGTAATCCATTTTGCCTGCATAGGTTTAGTAGTTACTACTGCTTTAACAACAGGAAAGCATATTGAGTGAAACAAAATCAAAAGACTATGAAATTCATCAAACGCACTGTTTGTGTCTGGCCTATTATAAACATCTTCGTAACATACATTTTCCATACAATGGACAAATTTAGATAAGTTTTCTTCGCTATAGTCTCTTTTAAATATATGTAATTTCCTATGTTTATATATTTTCTTAACAGTTATATGTATAGTCTGGGCATTATGGTCTGACAATCCTAGCTCGAATGTCTGAATTTTAACTCGCGATAAATTTGATAATATGTGATCTATACAAGTTTGCGAAGTACTGGTTAAGCGAGTGGGTGTTTTTACGTGATTTACTAGATTATAATTTGTTAAAAGCTGGCTGTAATCTTTCGATGTTGTTGTATGATTTAGGGTATTTATATTTAGGTCCCCACATAATATAATTTTTTTATTTTTATGTATACTCAAGATAGAGTCTAGAAAATTGTCTAGTAAGCCCAGAAAGTTTCTGTCGTCGGACTGTGGAACTCTATATAGACATATAATGATACTGTTTATTGAAGCGATTTCAATTCCACAGCATTCAAAATCGTTTTCGAAAGCGTTTTTGCTAAGATCTAGCTCTTTATAATCAATCCAGGGGCGAACCAAAATACAAACGCCACCCCTCCTTTTGTTAACACGTGAGAAATGACCGGCGAGTTTAAAGTTTGGTATTTGTAGATTGGTTTCAAGGCCCTTGGGAATGAATGTTTCTGATAGACACAATATATCGATATTTACATATTTATCTTTTAGATTAGAGAGCGCTAATTCTAAGATATCCGTTTTGTTTAAGGCTCCTGCTATGTTTTGGTGCAGGATTCCGAGCGTGTTAGAAAAAACTCTTCGGTTTCACGTTCTGTTTCACGTTCAGTTTCGCCTACTATACTCGATAAGCGATCGAGTGATATCACCGTTCCGGCAGTTGTGCCAACTATCACTATTCAGCCGTTCTCTTTTGCCAAATATTCGCTTATTTTATTATGATGGTATTTTGTCTTTTGTCATCATCATCATCCTCCTAGCGTTTGTCCCGTACTGTGACGGGCCCGCTTTCCTGCTTTTCTCCTTCCACTTCGCTCTATCCTGGACATCGGTTTCCACTAACCCACGTTTAAATCTTTGGTGATGACATTCCGCCACCGTTACCTTCGTTTGCCCCTTCTCTTTGGATCTGGTAAGGCAAAGCTAAGGGCTCTGTTGCCTAATGCCTATGTACCGTATTTTATCTTTTGTGATAGGTGTAGAATTTGAGACTTGATGAACACAAAGTGTAGTCAGTCAATCAAGGACGCTGAACTAAAGTTAGATACCTATTTGAAAAAGAGAAATAAACTGCGCCTGATCACAGTGTTTTTCAACTGTGTATGTGTGTCGAACCTACACACGGATCACAAACCATCAGTAAAACTAACATTAAAGAGGATATATACAGCGGATGATATATGCCGTGAAAATATAATATTTCTCGATATAAATACACCTTGAAATAATCCTATTTAGATAAATTTTCGAAAAATCCACTTACGTTTTAAAATACACCCTAATTTTCTTTTCAAGCTCTGAATAACATTTTTGTATGAACTGAAAACCGCTCTATTGCCAAATATTCGCACCGTATCGCGTTTTCTGATATTTTTACGACTCCATTTTGCATTTTCCGCGTCTGAAGTGCTTTGGGGATTTATTTTTATTTCGCAAATTGAGTTAGGAAGGTCATTGCAATATCAAGGTATTTTAATTTCGTTTACGTTGGTGTTATTGACAAATAAACTTGAAGATATAGCGGACATTTTTAAAATTCTAAAGATAATCGTGAAAAGTAAACCTGTGCTATAACCGCGAAAATCGAAGTTCGCAAATTGCGGGGATTTTTCTCTGTCACTCTAATTACGCCTTCATTGGAGTAAAAGAGAAAGATCCCCGCAATTTGCGAATTTCGGTTTTCGCGGTAGCCGCTCTGTGCAAGAAGTATTTTTTTTTATATAGGCAAGCAATTACTGTCGCTCATGGACACCTGCAACACCACTGAGTTAACGGTTCAACCGGATAACCTCGAGTTAGTGGGATGGTGCAAGTGGCGCTTATATGTATAATCTAACATTAGATGGGGTACTTAAGGAATTAAGTTTTTCTTCACTACTGCCTAAAACAGTAAATCTATAACGGGTCTAAGTTAGGGTAGGTACTAGGTATAACATAGGTAATGTTTGGCAAAATTGTGGTGTAAAGCCATTTTTATTCTTGGCAAAACTACACGACGCGTAACACTGTGTGCACTACCTATTTGCCGGAGATTTTTATCAGGTCATGATTCATTTTTAATATACAAAACTGTGGAGTTTCTCTCACTTTTGTATAAACGGTATCTATGACGTAACTTCAATTTGCGATCAATATTGAGAGGATGTTTATTCAACAGTTATTGACTGTAAACTTTGTGTGTGTGCGTGGTTTGAAGTTGACATTTTATTTTTAATGTTTCAAGGACATTTTATTTTGAATCTAAATTCTAGTTTTTGCGCAACGAACTTATTTTTCTCGAATATCGTTTATGTTTGCATAACATCGTTGAATCTATAAGTCTGCATTTTCACCGAGGCGGAGGTGAGCAAAGATGAGAGGAGACGTCTAGAAATCAGCCAATAGCATTGATTAATCTCCGCTCCGCTGGATTGGGACTATTGGGAGCCATTATATTTTCACTGTTTTTTCTATGTATGTCTATTCACTATTGTCTGTGTGTTTACGAATAAAAACCTATTCTATTCTATTAACTAAAGTTGCCAGTGTAATGAAACAAAATACTTTCAAATTTTATTTCTTCTTACTTACTCATCGCTACAGAACAATCTCTTCCAGGCAACCATTATTAGTAATCTATGGGATAATTGATCTAACAGGTAATCGAATTTAAACTGTTGTGAGACATACTAACATTGAATTAACGGTTTTTTAGTCACTCGCGCGACATGTTCATGTTGTGTATGTTGTGTGTTTCGTGTGACATGAAAACAAGTGAGTCTAAACCGTAAAATTATTCGATCTAACAGGTTTTTAGGGCCATAGCTTCCGACTTTAGCTAACATTCCAGAGAATACCAAAGCTTCAATCTGTCACTCATTTTTGACCCCCATCATATCGGTCACCGATCTCCGCATACTAAACAGGGAAACCCCAAAAATATTGCCAAAACGCTATTATTGGCCAGTTCACGAGTTCACCGAGTGCCAGGAGATTCCGTGACGTCACACGGGGTCCTGCCAACTGTCTGAGGCGTTAGCCAACTGAATGTTTTGACTGTTCTCTTGGCCGGTTCTTGGTTTATTGTGACGGTGGGTCGTAAAAGGTGTTGTGAGTTTCGTAGGCCATTTTTACAAGCTTTTATTTCACTTGCCCTGTTAATTATTGTAGGTTAAATTTTAGAGGCTCAATTTGACCCACTTCCCGATTTCAGATTGAGCTGAAATCTTGCATAAGTACATATGTAAATCGGATGACATTGCAATATCATGGTGACATGGAGCTATTGGAGCTGATCTGATTGATGATGGACACAGGAGGTGGCCGTAGCAATTATGTGATGAAACAATGCAAACTAATTGTGTTTGGGGTTGCAAGCCAGTATGTGTTGAAAACGAATCTATCGAGTATTTTTTCGTATGTATATATGTATAGAAGATAGATTTGTGTAACATTTATTTATTTTATTTTTTACTTCAAGTCCGTCAACTGTGAGCTTACTTCGACTTGGCGGTCGCAATGTAGCACTTTGCGCGTAGACTTTTCACAAAACATATGGACTCTATTTATCTGCCTTAAGGCTGCCTTTCTGCTGAAGTGGAGATGAGCGGAGATGAGAAAAAACGGGTTGTGCATCTTATCTCGGCCCCACTGGATTACAATCAATGCTCTTCTTCTTCCTCGTGTTATCCCGGCATTTTGCCATGGCTCATCGCCTGGGGTCCGCTTGACAACTAAACCCAAGAATTGACGTAAGTAGGCACCAGTATTTACGAAAACGACTGCCGACTGACCTTCCAATCCAGAGGGGAAACTAGGTCTTATTGGGATTAGTCTGGTTTCCTCACCATATTTTCCTTCACCGAAAAGCGACTGATAAATATCAAATGATATTTCGTACATAAGTTCCGAAAAACTCATTCGTACGAGCCGAGGTTTGAACCTGCGACCTCCGAATTGGAAGTCGCACACTCTTACCGCTAGGCCACCAGCGCTTACAATCAATGCTATTGGTTGTATCCACACGTCTCCCCTCATCTTATCAGTGGAAAGGCAGCCTTAGTATTTATATTAACTTAACCCTGCTCTTTACTTTTACAAAAATTATTAAAATTTTATCTTAATCGTAAGCTACATTAAAAAAAGATCAGCAAACATGACAAATACAATATTTTATGCATGTATCACTTATACGGAATAATATTATAAACAATCGAAAGATGTTTGACATACAAAATGAATGAATAAATAATATATTATATACCGTTAAGCAAAAAGCAGGACTTTAGAAAATCTTACAACGGGTCGTTGGACCTTTAACAATGGACGAAGGTCAGTGACCCCGTTTTTTATGGTTTGCAAATACGTCGCATTGATTTTCTTTCAAGTCCTTAAACGGGGGAAATTAATTGTGTTTATTCATTGAGTAGCTTAAGGTAGAGTTGTGTACTTTATAATTAAATAGTGAAGGAGCATTCCACCGTTACATTATCGACTTTTTAGGGTTCCGTACCCAAAGGGTAAAAATGGGACCCTATTACTAAGACTCCGCTGTCCGTCTGTTCGTCCTTCTGTCTATCACCAGGCTGTAACTCATGAACCGTGATAGTTCTACAGTTGAAATTTTCACAGATGACGTACTTATACTAAAAATAAAATTAATTAAATATTTAAGTATGGCTCCCAAGCAACAAACGTGATTTTCTTGCCGTTTTCTTCGTAATGGTACAGTCAACAACAGCGCTATGAATACAGGCAAAGTGTCAAAAATATGTATACAGTACTTTATTGCCTGTACATTAAGGTCGTGTATACATATTTTTGGCACTTTGCCTGAATTCATAGCTCTGTTGTTGACTGTACGTGATACATGATCACCGATTAGCCGTTATAGAAAATGACATGTCGGACGCCTCGGCCTGGGCCCGGCCCGGTCTAGCGTGGGTCACCTTAATCAAATTCGTCATGCGGCCCGAGGTTACAAGGCAATACTGTTTTTGATACCCTCATAAAAAAGCGGAGTATGGCTGTAGTGGCTGTACGCTTATAATTTGTGCCCAAAATCGGGCTTATAAAATATAAAATCAATATAAGAGCGAAAAAATTGTAGTCTAGAGACTGTTGTAAGCGTGATTTTGCTAGTAGGGAAAGTACTATGTAAGTAGTTGATGTCCACTGGCTGTACTCGTACTAGATACTTTATTTATGACATTATGCAAATGCCAATATACTTATTTTCTTCCTAAAACCCTCCCCTTAAGGATAAACCCCTGACCCCATTTCATACAAATACATGTGTCATATCAACATACGATTAATTGCGTATTCGACGCATGCGCATGTATTGTGACGGCTTGAATCATAACGTAATGTATGCAAATGCCTCATGTTTATTATGTGAGGAATTCAGGATTTACCTTACTGTGTTTGGGGTTACGATTTGTCGTTAAGTTCAATCGTGTGCAGTATACAGGGTGTCCCAGAATTCGACGTCAAGCCGTAAACGGATGATAGACCAAGTCATAACAGTTATCATAAAATACCAAAAAAAAATCCAACTCATGCTCTTTAAAAATTATGGTCACTTTAAAAATTCACTAAAAAATCCACACCCTGTAATTATTCAAGATTACACAATAATAAAAAAATTAGAATAAATTATGGAATTTGTAGTAACAAGAGTTAAAGAACCATTACAGGATGTGGATTTTTTAGTGAATTTTTAAAGTTACCATATTTTTTTAAAAACATGAGTTGGATTTTTTTTTTTGTATTTTTATGATAACTGTTATGACTTGGTCTATCATCCGTTTACGGCTTGACGTCGAATTCTGGGACACCCTGTATACCTACCAAAGAGAATAGATAGTATAGAGGGGTCCTGTCATAGTACATTTTGTAGTCACTGTAAATTCACTGCCATCTATCGACACACGACTAAAACTCGAAATAAACACGTATAAAATTATCAAAATAGTGTATATAAATGGATAAATAATTATATTATTTTTATATTATTTTGACCCATGTTCATTCTTTGATATCTATATGTTAAAATTGTTAAATATGAAACGGTGTCGTCACGCCATCTAGCCGAGCTTAGGCCAAAGGTGTGTGCGCCATCTATCCGAGAATGACTTTTTCTTGATTTCCGAGGCACGTTTTTTTCTTAGACTTTATTCATCTTATACGGAGTTACATATGTCTTTGATACCTATGTGACTGATGTGTATTGGTTGGTAAAATGGCAAATAGTATGTGGTAGAAACATCCATCCTAGTTATTTGGGTGAATCAACTTTACATTTTGTACGGTAACGCAGCATTTTAATGTGTTAATTAAATTATTATAGATCTAATAGGTAATGCCCGTGTAAACAAAAAAGTAAAAAAATCAATATGGTTTTTAGGGTTCCGTACCCAAAGGGTAAAACGGGACCCTATTACTAAGACTTCGCTGTCCGTCCGTCCGTCCGTCCGTCTGTCACCAGGCTGTATCTCACGAACCGTGATAGCTAGACAGTTGAAATTTTCACAGATGATGTATTTCTGTTGCCGCTATAACAACAAATAGTAAAAACAGAATAAAATAAAGATTTAAATGGGGCTCCCATACAACAAACGTGATTTTTGACCAAAGTTAAGCAACGTCGGGAGTGGTCAGTACTTGGATGGGTGACCTTTTTTTTTTGCCATTTTTTTTGCTTTTTTTTTGCATTATGGTACGGAACCCTTCGTGCGCGAGTCCGACTCGCACTTGCCCGGTTTTTTAGAAAAATAGATTTTTCATTGCTAGGGAGTCTAGTGACACGAAATCAATGTTCTACTCGTAAAAGTTGATTCACGCATTTACGAAATAGATTCAAACTAGCTCAATATCATTGCTTCAACTGGCATCCTCTAAATATTTTGCAATATCTTATGGGAGACCGAGGTGAGTTTTGACAGAGGAGAGTTGTGACATTGTCGATGTTTTGGAATCTATTAACTAAAAACTAGGTCGCAATAGTGCGCGTTTGTTAGTTCAAGTTGCGAGCTAACAAATGCACACAGTTGCGAGCTCACTAACAGTTATTTTTAAAATTTGCCTCCTTTTCCACTCCTGACGGAAATGGCTATTGCCAAACTACACCTTTCGAATCAGAATTGTTAAAAGCGTTTAGCGAATCTGAATTGTTATAAGCGTTTGGTGTGGGTAATGAAAACTTTGGTTAATCAACGCGGTCTCAGTTGAACTCCTTAACCATTGCCAAGGCCTATAAGATTTGGAGCCATCTTTCAAAAATTTAATATCTTTCCTCTACATTCATAAATTCAAACCTGGTGTGAAAACCAATAAAAGCTTTCACTAGCCCGTGGGTTATGATATTGTCAGTTTATTCGGTAAACACCTATCATGGGTCACCTGTTGCTTATCAATCGAGCTTACCTACAAAGGTATATCTACACCTTGTATCTTTGTAGGATTAACATATTCATACGATAAGTACCTGTAAACTGGGGTTACTTTGAATAGCAGAGAAACATTGATCATTGGTTTTTAAAGGTTTAAAACTTTAAAGGTTACCAACCACAACATAAAACTTTCTTAAATAGATTAAAAAATCAACTCAATTATCAACTAAGAGTGTTAGGCTGTCTTTCCACTGAGGTGGAGACGATCATCTCTGTTTTTCTTCGCCTCAGTGAAATGACGCCTAAATGACAGTACAGTCACCAGCAATAATATGTTACACAACGAAGGCTGTAAAAATATCTGACACGATCTTATTTGTAGAGCCATAAGAACGTGTCACATATTTTTGCGGCCTTCGTTGTGTACTCGTAACATATTGTTGTAGGTGACTGTACACCACATGCGTAGGGCACGTAAGGCAGTGTGTCATCAATTTACTGTTACGTATTACTACGTTTATCGTACCATGAAATATTTTTACTGGATTTTTTTAGATACCTAAGGAACCATTTCTATTAATTATAGTTCAAGACGTTCGCCTTGCAGCTTTTTGTCTTCCGTTTTAAAAGCCTATGTTTACTTAAGATTTTGAGAATATATTAACAATAATATATCATCAAAACACTTCAATGTATGTACTATGTTAATAATGTCAATACCTTTGTACTCGTTTAGAAAAATGTTTGTATGCCATGATTAACGAATGTTTCCATCCCACAGCTATTTAAGTTATACATTAAGTAAATTTGGATTAACTTAAGAATAAGAATTGCATTTGATCTACGTTCCATTGTCTTCAAGTTTCCTGAAAGCAGCAATATTTCACAGCTAACTGCTTGTAAAAACTTGAGAAGTTTTGTGGAGTTCTCGTCGCCAAAATATAGCCCCACGTTGGGCGCCAGTTTAAAAAAAAGTCTCGGGTTCGAGTCCCGGTCATGGAAGATTGTAAAATATTCTTTTGTATTGATATTTTTGTTTAATTGACCGTTTATACAAATCTAAGTATATTACAAAAACGAAGCAATGTCTCTAAGATCCTGTCAAAAAACCCCACTAAATATTATCGCCAACAAAATTGAACAAAGCATATTCTTTGAAATAAAATTTTTGATTATGATTATAAAAAGACAAGTCAGGCAAATTTTTAAAGTTCTTTTTATTGGCCCGGAATCATTATTTAATCGATCGCTGTAAGATTATCGTGGTCAGGATCTTGAAATAAATATCGGGATCTGATATTGAACATCCGTTTGTATTTTAGTTCTAACCAGTTTCTGGTTATTGGAATGTTCACAGGACGAGTTCCATCCGTTCATAGAGGCCCTGATGCCCTTCGTAAAGTCCTTTTCGTACACATGGTTCAATCTGCAAGCGGCGAAGCGGAAATATTATAAGAAACACGAAAAACGGATGAGTCTTGAAGAGGAGCGGCATACAAAGTATGAATTACAGGTAATTTTTGATGTTTATTTACAAATAGTGGTATTTTACAAGTAAAGGTAAAAAGAAAATGTAAAGGTGTGCCCGCTTTTACGGTTGAAATTGATGGTTTTGTATTTTTGTAGGTTCTTACACGACCAATAGCGTAGAGTAGTGCTACAGTTGTCGAATTTTTGGCCACAATATTTGGCCTCCGGGAAAAATAAAGACAATTTTAAATTATTTTTTACCTTTTCAATGGCTATTTCAGAACGAAAAGGCAGAAGTAAAACAAAAATGGGCATCGCGGCTCTTAGGAAAGTTGAGAAAGGACATCACACAGGATTGTCGGGAGGATTTCGTCCTGAGCATCACGGGGAAAAGGCCCGCTGTGTGTGTGCTCTCCAACCCAGATCAGAAGGGCAAGATGAGGAGGATAGACTGCTTGAGACAGGCTGATAAGGTGAGACAGATATATGTTTGTATATAACTATAAATTTCGTCCTGTGCATCACCGGGAAAATGCCCGCTGCGTGTGTGCTCTCCAACCCAGATCAGAAGGGCAAGATGAGGAGGATAGACTGCTTGAGACAGGCTGATAAGGTGAGACAGATATATGTTTGTATATAACTATAAATTTCGTCCTGAGCATCACGGGGAAAAGGCCCGCTGTGTGTGTGCTCTCCAACCCAGATCAGAAGGGCAAGATGAGAAGGATAGACTGCTTGAGACAGGCTGATAAGTTGAGACAGATATATGTTTTTATATATCTATAGAATTGGCAATGTTGGAAGATTTTCGTCATGAGTATCACCTGGGTAAGGCAGGCTGTGTGTGTGATACAAACCAAAATCATAAGGGCAAGATGAGGAGGATAGACTGCTTGAGGTAGGCTGGTGTTAAGATGAGAAAGATTACATAATTATTCGTATGCCCACATGTTATCTGTAAAATTAAGACAGTTAAAATTTAATTACAGCGACAGCTTTAGGGTGGCGTGTAGGGTTTGCACGACGGATCCGAAATGTATGGGAAGATCCGCGGATCCGGATCCAGATCCGGATAATTTCATACATTTCGGATCCGGATTGCAAACCCTAGTGGCGTGGATTTGTGCAATGACAACGACAGCCAAAAAATATACAAAGAAACATAATTTAGACATAGACATAATCTGTAGTATTAGAACTGATCTTATATCTATGGTCAGAACTGATCGTTGAATCTGTAGTCTGTCAAGCCATTTCTGTCAGTAGCAAAAAGCGGCAAATTAAAAAAAACGTAGTGGTGAAGGGTAATCTTCCTATAGAAAATTTGAATTACCCGCATTTTTCTACTGACAAACTTGTTAGACCGGCTATTCTATCTGTCTGATCGATATAGATAGTAATTGTAAAGTTACAAAATGCACAACAAACCCTTAAACACCCAACTTGACATGGACCTTGAGCATTTCAAAACAAATACATGGAACTTGAGCATTTCAAACAAATATAAAAATGTGGCTAATAGAAAAATGTTTTTACTGTATAAATGATTATTTAAGTTTATCATGAGTGTTCCTAATATGTAACTAAATATGTATACTATAAATGTATTTATGTACACCTGAAAAGGTAAAGTTTCGGTGTAACTAAATGTGTAACTGTATATTCCACCTGCAATGTAATCTGATTCTTACATACAATAAAAAACTTGAAACTTGAAACTCTATTTTCCAGGTGTGGCGCCTAGACCTAGTAATGGTAATACTGTTCAAAGCGATACCCCTCGAGAGCACAGACGGGGAACGGTTAGAGAAGCACCCGGAGTGCGCGCAGCCCGGCCTCTGCGTGAACCCGTACCACATCAACGTGTCCGTGAGGGAGCTAGACCTGTATCTGGCCAACTTCATAAACAGCTATGGTAATGGGAGCGACGGTCTGCCAGGTCTTTCGCTCACTTATCTAACTTGTAGATAGCTTAAGCATGGTGGCTAGCGGCAGCGGGGCGTCCAGCGCGTCTATGTTATGGCTCCTTTAGTGTAAGACCTGAGTGGACGCTCGAAGCGGAGCGTATAGCGTGGCGTCGGGCTCACAAGTAATTTGAGCAGCGTGCACTAAGGCCGCTCCTATACGTTTGCATTTGTTTAACATACACGCCACACGCCCCGCCTCTCTGCACGCCCAACTCTAGCGTCCACTCAGGCCTTACACTGGGTTATTCGCTTCCACTATCGGCAATGATCGTTGAGTTACATCAACGTGTCCGTGAGGGAGCTAGACCTGTATCTGGCCAACTTTATAAACAGCTATGGTAATGGGAGCGACGGTCTGCCAGGTCTTTCGCTCACTTATCTAACTTGTAGATAGCTTAATCCCGATTTAGACGATGCGAGAATTTGCATGCGAGTTTGATACCATTGCGGGTTTTGATCGGTCGGTTGAATTGGACGTAACTAACAGTCCGCAATGTAAGTAAAATCGCATGCGTGTTCGCCGGCTAAATCAGCCCTTACGGCTCGGCCGCGACATCGAGCGACTTGTGATGGCGGGAGCGATAACCATAGGTTGAAGCGTGACACAGCGATCGGACCTTTCGCTCCAATCTATGGTTATCGCTCCCGCCGTCGCAAGTCGCTCGATGTCGTGGCTGAGCCGTTAGTGTACGACCTGAGTGGACGCTCGAAGCGGAGCGTCTGGCGGGGCTTGCAGCGTGGCGTCGGGCTCACAAGTAATTTGAGCAGCGTGCACTAAGGCCGCTCCTATACGTTTGCATTTGTTTAACATGCACGCCACACGCCCCGCCTCTCTACACGCCCAACTCTAGCGTCCACTCAGGCCTTACACTGGGTTATTCGCTTACACTATCGGCAATGATCGTTGATAGAATCATCGGCAAGATATTCGTGCAAGCATCCACATTCCCTTTGATGCGTGCCCAATAACCGACATCACACGGATCGCAGGCGATGAAAAACGACGACTGGCGGGGACTGCCGAATGTGCCTTCTACACTATCGTCCACGCCAGTTATCGTCTATCATCGCCGATAGTGTAGGTAGGCATAAGGCAGTGCACTAAGGTAAAGGAGCTATTAAACAAATATATGAAAACGTAAATGCGATGCCTCAGTGACGCTCGACGCAACGCTGCACGCCCCGCTGAACTCCTGAGTCCCTACCGCGAACAACGTTCGACGTGTTGCCTCCCTGTCCCACTTATGTACGAATTTACAAATGCGACAGAGAGGTAGCAGGTCGAAAGTGATTCGCGGCAGGCCTTCTGCTCGCTCGCCACTGAGGTGCATATTGGTGTATGGAGAGGCGGGCGTATTTCATGTTTGCTTTGATCAAACCTCATCATACGTGAATAAATCAAACCTACCATTCAAGACGAATAAGTAGTATACAGAAGTCCAGAATCACATAAAAATTTGGTCCAATTAAATTTAAAATTTTCTTTGTAATAGACAATGGTCAGTAATGGACAATTCACTGGATTTTGTTTTAACGTCATAGCATTTTTTTTTGCATTGAATTGCATTCCTTTTTAAAAGCTTTTATTTACATATTACTGGAGTTGTAATAATCAATAGCCCGCAGATTTTCTTTAAACCGCTGGTCAATTGTTGTGCTAAAGCTAGAGGCATGAAAATAAAGAGAGATAGCGTGCTTCCATATTCATTTAAATGTGTCATTATCACATAACTGTCATTGGATCAGAGTTTCCAATCATTTTGATCTGAGGGTCATAGGCCTTTGCGTATTCATCTGCCTTTTTGGGGGCCGGATTTACACCTTTGGATTTCTAAAGGCCAGTCCAGATGGAACAATTTTCGCCCACAGTAACTAAATTGTCTGATCAAATCAGACGGACGCAGAAATGAAACTGGCTCGCCGATCCCACTCGATTCGATTTAAGATTTTGACCGATCAATTGGAGATGCGGACGCAAGCATGCTTATTTTCGACACTATTATGCGCGTTTTTAATTTCGAGATCTCAAATGTCACTACAATCTAAAATTGGCGATTAAATTGTGTACGTGTCAATCTCATGAGATTAATGCCAATATTTTTCCTGATCAAATTGGTCGATTTGATCATCCCGTCTGGACGGGCCTTAAGAGCTTACGGGTCATTAGTGATCTCTGCACTAAACCGTAAAATAAGTTCATCATATCCTTTAACAGCTAATGTGTTTCAGATATCCTAAGTGGCTCTCTCTCACCCAACCCGCGGGAGAAAGAGAACGAACATGACGCCAAGAGCAAAGGTAACGCCGGCGCTGTCGGTGTGCGGTGTGTTGTTTCTTTATGGTGGTCGGTTTACGAATTTCGTCTTTAATGCCTTCGAAATAGAGACTAAATTATGAAAATAATAATTGCAAAATAGCCAAACCATTGTCTGAAACTTGCTATAAGATATAGTCTGTCAAACGACGTTGTCAGTAAAAAAGGTGCGAAATCCAATTTTTTTAAGAGACGATAATCCTTGGCATCTACATTTTTCAATAGTCGCACCAAACAAAGTCTGCAGCGGATTTGATAGCCCACGCAGTGTAAGTGTTATGTAGATGTCATAATTTCATAGAAGTTTGACGTTTAAAATGACACTTGCACTGCGGCGTGGGCTATCAAAATTGCTGCAGACTTTTATGGTCTGACTATACTGACGGAAGTGGCTTGACAGACTATAAAATAGCAAATTGATAAAACTTGACAACGTCAATAGCGCCATCTGTAATAAAACCATCCCAACAGAAAGTAGCATCAAATTTGTTCATTTCGTTAGACAAGACGACTAGAGATTTGAAAAGTACCTACTACTCGTATATATCATAACATAACTATTTTAAATGTGAAAATAAATCTAATAGAAGGAAACCAAATACCTTAATTCAATATGAATCATACACTAATTATGAATTTACTACATAATGAATTTAATAGAAATAGAAAATATTTATTTTGCGTAAAAACATACCTATACATTAGGTATGACATCATTCAAATCAAAGAAACACCAAATAGGAATATCGTTCAGTAACTTCTTCACAATTTAAACCTGACATAAAGGTTAGTACCTACTGAAGCTCATTGAGTATCTCGTCAGATAGCAAAGTGCATTCACAAGACACGATTGTTAGTGCCAGTTGCACCAACCACATTTGACAGACTGATCATCGTCAGCCGGCGCGCCCCGCGCCTTTACTATGAAACTTTCCATACATAAAAATTTAGCGAACTCTTTAACGTTCGTAACAGTTTGGTGCAACCGACCCTTAGTCTAACTAAACTCGTTCGTTGTATCTTAAGTCAGTCACTGATGCGATGACACACAAACTTGTTAAATTTAAAAGTAGTTGTTATAATTAGATGGTTCCATTTTTGAAACCAAATGAACGACACAGCGGGGGGCCTTAACCAGTACTATAGGAACCGTGCGCGTTGGAGGTGCTGCCATCTTGTGGCTTGAATCGGAAACATATGTGCACATCTACATTGCCAAAGCAAGTGCTACCATCTACCGTTCTCGTTGGTACGTTTCCTTGTGCAGTAGGTTCTGCCATCTTGTGGGCTACATCGGAAGCATAAACGTAACATTTACGACTCGCGCCAAAAATCTGACGGCTCCTATGCTGCCCCCTATAGTTCATGCACGCCCCCTCTTCTAAACTAACCGATAATCTTCCAAAAGGTATAACTGAAATTCATGTAAACAAAATATTTTCTTTCATTAATTTTTGCAAGTTACAAATGCACTTATGAGTGTAAAAAAACTACCAACTTTCGTAAAGACCTTAATTTATAACGAAAACCCCGAGAAGTTTCCGCAAAAACTCTGTGAGTAGTTTTTTTCAAAACAGTAAATATTAAATTAAAAAAAAAAAACATTCAGATGCTGAGTTCTATCACAACACATGAAACAATACACTCTTTTTGTTTGGGCAGTCGTGTAAAAATCACAATTTACAGGAAAAATAAATTATAATATGAAACAAATAAATAAAATTAATATGCAAGATTGGTTAAGTCCACCCATACCGTAACAGAATTTTTTAGGTGTAAATGTAAAACGACTGATTTTACTGGTACAGGTTTTGATATACCTACCCCGTAACAAATCGTCTATTTATATTTAAATTTTTTACATTGTAAACTGACCACCACGTTTACTTCCAAAGAAACAACATGACCAGTGATTGGTGTTGCACAGTGTCTTACAAATTTTCTTTAATTTTCTCTAGTAATTTTGTGGATTTTAAATTTTAATCCCGCATTGGCTTGCTCTCACACCTTTCATGCTTTTTGGTTTCAAAATTATTTTCTGATTTGGACGTATTTTTGTCTTTTTATCTTTACTGTGAGCGAAAGTTTTGGTTATTTAAGTCTGTGTATATATTGTGTGAGATTACAATGCACTATGATATGTTTATTGAGTAAACAAATAAGTTTTGTAGTTTTATTAGACATAACTGTGGTATGGTTTCTTTTATCTCTAAAATTTTCTTGCATCGATTCTACAAAAGATTGTCTGGAAGAGTTACTTACTGCCCGATTCGAACTTTAAGATACGTCAATTAATAGATCTAGAAACGATATGGATTAGATATGTCAGTGTCAAAAGTGACGTTGTTGTTTGAAGAAACGGCACATTTGACATTGACATATCTAATCTATATTGTTTCTAGATCTATTAATTGACGTATCATAAAGTGCGAATCGAGCCGTTTGCTATTTGGAGTTAAACAGTATTTAATTGTTTTTAAGAATCATTTTCATAAATTATTTAAGATTGAGTTTGTGTGTTAATTTTTTTTTTTTTTTTTAATATATTTACTTTAATTTGATGTATTATTTTATTAAATATTGCTATTTCTTATATGTACTGCCCAATCGATTTAGCTATAATTTATTTCAACAATTTTCGCTCACTAGTACAGATTTGATCATGCTCGTTTGTTGTTATTTGTACATGTAGTCGGTGTTCTTTCTCTTTCACTCTTTTTATCTTTGTATACGTCGATGCTTTTCTAACGTATACTTCATTTTAGTTACAGAAAAGCATTGACTATTTTCAGTTTAAATGATAATTGACGATGAGTCGATGCAGCCAAAATTTTCAATTGTTTCAACGACGCTATACATAACTACAGATATAGTGCATAATTGTTTTCCATCGTATTTTGACGGAAACGTACGAACGTGTTGCTATTTCAGTCAGTCTCGGTACAAAAAGTACTGAGGTTGACTGAAGCAGCATGACAAATACGAACGTTTCCGAGAAAATACGATGGAAAACAATTATGCACTACATCGTAGTGCGCTTTAGAATGTAAACTCTATTGAAGATTCACTGAAAATAAAGATTATAAATACAGCGCTAAATACAAGGTCTTAAGACCTTTTTGTTCTTTGGCTTCTATGACTTATCTGACTTGAAATATCCGTCATCATCTTATTATAAATAGACTTGATATTTTTGGTATGCGATGTCTCATCCAGAGGAATGTATATGTGGCTTCCTGTAAATATGCCCCCTGTATTTGTATGGAAAATTATAGACCATTCAATATAGTGTTAGATATAGATAGTTTTAGTGTTCATACTCGTACAGTTAGTATGGATGCTGGAACTGCATAGTTTAAATAGTTGTCGGTCCGTTGGTCCATTTCAGCAATATTAAGGGATTCCATGTTTAAATTCAGGTTATTATAGAGACAAAGAAAAGTATGCAGTGATTTTGATAGCCCACGCAGTGCAAGTGTTACTTATACGTCATCATGTCATAGAAGTTTGACTTTTAAAATAACACTTGCACTGCGTGGGCTATCAAAATCGCTGCAGATTTTCTTGGTATACCTAACTCTAGTATGTTTTTTTTGTTTTATTCTTGAAAAATTAATTAAGTCTTTGTAATGTCCTATGAACTGTTATCTATTTTGTTTTGCGAAATTACCTCGGTATATTTTACCTACGAATCATGAAGTTAAAAGGTAAAAAACTAAATCTTCCGTGGTTTACAATTTACACAGTTAACATTTTTGTAGACATATATAATAATGTTTTTCATTCTTATAATTATTGTTTGTTCATCACAATCGCACATTAACGTGCAATTTTTGATTTAAATACATGAAAGATATTTGTGGTTATAGATGAATCTCACAACGTGAACAGAACAAGCAACGTCTCTAAAACTCTAAGTTTTAAAGTAGAATCTTGAGGAAAGAGAAGTCGTGAAATGTTTGGGCTTCCTTACATTTCACAACTTTTCTCTTTCCACACAGGCTTCTACATCTTATTTGACATGTTAAATTTATTAATACGGGTCACTCACGTATTTCAAGTCGAAAATTGCTGGACATGTTTGACTCCCATAGTCTGAGGGCCTAACGCGAACCACGTTCGACGTGTTGCCTCTCTCTCGCACTTGTAAATTTGTACGTAAGTGTGACAGGGAGGCAACATGTCGAACGTGGTTCGCGTCAGCAGTCCGTAGTCAGCGCCGGTACGCCAATGCTGATTTGCTGATGGTCCTCCGAATTGAAATATGTCGAGCAATTTTCGACTCGTTTTAATATATTGGACATGTCACGACATTGCTGAAATGACCCCCTAGTCTACAGCGATGTCACGACTGAATGTATCTGGGAACTTTCAGGCTATAGCCACAATCCGTACAACGGAGTAATTTGCAACGATATTATTCTAGCGACCGGCGTCTTCTCCTCGAAGGAACTCTGGAAGCTGTCCAAAGGTAATCTTTACAACTTTATTACATAAATATACTTATAACACTTTAATGTCGCGTTTGTACACATATTTAATTACAAAAACGGGTCTACCACGATATAATTTCATTGTTTTTACCTTTAATTCCGACGTTTCAGCTGAGTTGCACCAGCTGTGGTCATGGAAAGACTGACGTCCCAACAAATGTTGCTGGTGCAACTCAGCTGAAACGTCGGAATTAAAGATAAAAACAATGAAATTATATCGCGGTAGACCCGTTTGTGTAATTAAATATAAATATACTTACTTGGCTGGAAGCGCTGGTGGCCTAGCGGTGAGAGCGTGCGACTTGCAATCGGGAGGTCGCGGGTTCAAACCCCGGCTCGTACCAATGAGTTTTTCGGAACTTATGTACGAAATATCATTTGATATTTACCAGTCGCTTTTCGGTGAAGGAAAACATCGTGAGGAAACCGGACTAATCCCAATAAGGCCTAGTTTACCCTCTGGGTTGGAAGGTCAGATGGCAGTCGCTTTCGTAAAAACTAGTGCCTACGTCAAATCATGGGATTAGTTGTCAAGCGGACCCCAGGTTCTCATGAGCCGTGGCGAAATGCCGGGATAACGCGCGGAAGAAGAAGATACTTACTTGGCTGGCGAGATGACCTAAAATGAGTCTTTTCCTCCAACATAAGAGCACGCCACTTTGCTTGGTCCTGAGCGGTATCACGCAAGCTTTCGACGCCTCACGGAGATCTGCCTCCACTCTATCCGTCTAAATATTATAAACGGCTAGGAGATGATGATGATGACATAGATATAAGTGCTACATTTCTTCTGAAGATGTCCACTTAGTTGTTAAATATGGACCTATGTGCGGCCTCCAATTCAATAATGACAATGTAAACGCTGCTGGGAAACTTTGTAATATGCGATTTCAAAAAAAAATTAAAGATTTTGATTATCTACCTTTTGTTAATCATAAAATAATAGATAAAAAAACACAACGCATAATTTTTTAAGTTTAAGTAATCATTCCAAAAAGGCGAAAGGTCTTAGATTTAAATATAAACTTTCATATCTTCTGAATGATTAATTTTGTTTAACTTTAAGTACCTAGTTTCTAAATGGTTTCGCTAGGTGCTCAGACTTCAAGAGTTATCTATTAGTGTCTATATGTTATTCTTTATCAGTTAGAAAGTGTTAAGAGTGGGCTAGGAAGAGAGCAGTCTTATAATAACACTAGCATACTATACTTCTTTAATAACCTATTATATTAAATATATTAAAAACGGGTCACGCACGTATTTAAGTCGAAAAACGCTCGACATCGATCATCAATCATCGATCGATCATCGATTCGAATACGTGAGTGACCCGTTTTTAATATATTGAATATGTCTGTGTCTCACGGAAGTTTTGTTATTAAAATAACCTATTATTATTAAACTCCAGCCTCAATCCTCCAAGAAACGGGGTCAGAGTCCCCAAGCGGCTCAGGGGGCATTAAGCTCGAGTCGGGGTACTACTGCGGGTACAATAGCCCCGCAACACCTGCCTTCGAGCCTCCAGCTGAGCGAGCAACGCCATCTATGCTGGTTGGACAGTGTTTCAGTAAGTTTACTTCGGTATAAAGCTCGAGGACTATTTTGGGTACAGTACACCCGCTCCACCCGCCTTAGAGCCTTTGGCAGAAAGCACTACGTCTTCTGCGCTTGTAGTACAATGTTTCAGTATCCTGCATTAAAGACCTTTCATCTACTGAAGATACTCCAGTCTTCTTCAAGAGGCAGGTATAAAGCTGCTGTCAGGGCAGAGCAAGGCACAGTAAAGCATAAAGATTCTTCACCTTACTTCAGGATTTCTGAATCCCTGGTATAACGCTCGAGTTGGAATACTATACTGCGGGTATAATAGCCCCGCGCCGACCGCGTTTGAGCCTTCGCGAACCACGCCGTCTATTATGCTCGTAGGACAATGTTTCAGTAAGTTATCTGTATACTCCAGCCTTCAAGAGCTATCTTCGGTATAAACCTAGAGGATTATTACGGACTTCTGGCAGAGAACGCCACGCCAACAATATTTCAGTAAGTAACCTAGATATATCCAGGTCAATCCTTTTTTTATGATATACGAGGCAAACGAGCAGATGAATCACCTAATGGTAAGCGATTACCGTCGCCCATGGACACCCATAGGTGTTGTAAGTGCGTTGCTGGCTTTGAAGCATCGGTCTAGACTTTCTTGGTCTTTTTGCTCATGCCTTTATTTAATCGCTTCTATTTTTTATTTCAGGTATCCCTCCTAGTTCTGCGGGTCTCAGCCAAGCCCCGTTGGTATCATCCAACACTATATTCTACCAGCACCCACCGCCGCCCACCGACACACATCCAACTGGTGAGTGACGAAAAGTATGCAGATACCATTTGAAGGTGCCGTCAGCTTTTCCTGATTGTATTAATTCATTTAATTCATTTAATTCATTTATTGCATTTATAATCATGTGTTACATAAGGTCTTACAAAGAGCATTTTACAGCTAGTGTTCACATGAACCCTGTTAGGGTACATAGCAATGTAAGTACTTAACTAAAACTTAATACTACAGTAAATTTAACCTAATTTTTATATGGCATGCAACATGACACGATTTTGTAGTGGAAAATTATTAAGAAAATTAAAATTTATTAAAAATAGTTTTCGGTTTGACTAGTTTAAGACTTTTAAGACTTTTCTCAGTTCCCTAAGCAAATAAAATGGACATTATTATCGGCATTTAGCCCCCTGTCGCTCACTGCTGAGCACCGCACACGAAGGTTCTCTCTTCGCCTCTGAGACTCCCAGTCCTGGGCTAGTGTCATCCAGAAGTGCCTCGCTATCTTCCAAATGTCGTCCACCCAATGAGCCTACCTTAGTGATGGTAGTCTTACAAGGGTACTGATTAAATCAAGGCTACAATGAATTGATTCTAATTGTAAGGAACAAATAAAATTTGCAACTCGCAACTTGATGGACATTGGACATGGCCACGACCACTTGTAAGTCTTAGAAGAATCATAAGTTTTATTTTTATATGCCTTGGTCAGTGTCTCTTCCTGATTATGACTTGTGCTTTAGGCATCTTTCGATGTGATTACCATTTTTCTTTACTCATTCGCCATATAAGTAAATAATAAGTTGCTGTTTCCCTTCCAGCGTCAGACGCGTTGAGCAGCCACCACTCCAGCGCTAAATACGACGGGACGCCGCAGGACTCGCTCGGAGACTTCGTCACCTTCGTCTGTCAGGAGCCTACGGATGTTCAGCAACTGCAGGTAACATTACAATATTTTACCAGCATCGTCGCAAACGCTACTCTTTTGATGATTCCGAGAGTAATATTAATAGAAATATCTAATAGTCTTTGACTTAAGTTTTAAGTCTTCATATTTAGATAATCTGCACTTAGGGTGACTGCTATAAGTTAGTGGCTACTCCAAAGTATTTGGCCATTCCATACGAGACAGAAGAAACAAGGCAATATAATGTTAAGAGTGACCAATTACTATAGCAGTCACCCTACCTATTGAGTCATAATGAAATCGTGTAGGTAGAAAGAGATTTATGAGGATTAACTGAGCCGAAAAAGAAGAAGATTCCGATGAATGTTTGGATATTTGTCTCGTTCCAGGTTCACGGCCTCTCCCGAAGTCCGAAGCCAGCTTATTTCAGCAGCTCGATGCTACCGCCAGCACCACTGCCGCCGATGGCGCGCCCCGTGGCCATCATACGGTCCACAGGTAATTGTTGTAAGTCACACCACTACACACTCCATTCACTAATTTCTCTACCTCTCTAGTATCCTAAGGCCCAAGGTCCTACCTATAGTACATCTTCGGTTCGATGAAATTTAAAACCTATGCAATTGAAACAGAGTTGCATTTCTTTTGTGTCGTTCAATTTTCAAACAAATCAAAATCAACTCTATGCCCTGTAGGTTCATATTTCATGGGCAATTTTTGTGTTTTTCTTTTGTATGGCTTGGCCTTAGGAGGCTAGTGTTAGTTAGCGTTTATCGCGGTTAGATCTCCACTGTTGCTTCGGAGCCCAGGGTCTGCTTCCTACTTTATCTGCTTCACTTTGCACGATTTCCGCCATCATCTTTAGTAAGACCATTCCCCTCTAAGATAAGACCTCTTGTCATCATTCGTAACGTCCAGACGGCTTTCACCTTTTTTCTGACTTCAAGACTTCATTCTAATCTGTCTACACAATATCACACGTTGAGGCAGTGAGGAGAAAATCGGTCAAACGAAGGAGATCGACGATCTAGTCAAAGCAGTCAAACCCACATGGAAGGGGAATTACTCAACAAAAAATTCAACCAATTTCGGTTATTTGTAAGAAAAAAGTTAGGATTATTAAATATTAGAGATAGGTAATTAATCTTATTACTATTTAAGTTATTTTAATCATGTTACAGCGGCCCGCGAGGATTACATGGCGCTATCCTCCCTCCCAGCGAGCGAGCTAAGTTCCCCGCCGTCCCCGGAGCGCTCCCCGCCGACCTCCCCCCGCCGGCGCTCGCCGCACTACCGCGCCGACTGCCCGCCGATATCGCACTACAACCACTTCTCACAGCCACAGCAGGTACACCGTGTTTCTTCTTCGTTCCATTCCTGATCTATTGTGATTGCCACCCAATACAGTTTTTGGTCAAGCCCTCTTACAGCTTGACAAAAAAGAGTAGAAATTAAAAAGTGGCAACACTGTGTAATAACTCATTCAGCCTAAGCTCTACTATAAAAGCTTTATAATCTGAAATACTGAAATTTTCCTGAACTTTCTCTATTATTGAAAACTTTGGAAAGTAATATTGAAATTTAGTATATAAGGATCTAGGCTAGAGGGGATGAAGTATAAAATAAACAAGGTATTGAATGCTAACGAATTTGATTTATTGCATTCAAATATGTTAAGTTTGTAAGCCGAATTAATTAAATAATTTATAAGCTCTATATCCAATGAAGTCTGGTTAGGACACATTAGGATATACCGCCTTGATTGCTAGGGCCAAATACCTAAGTCAGGAAAACAAGACGGGACAAAAACCTGACTGCCCAAGTTTAACCTGTACACAACCATAATAAAATATGTCACAATAAGAAATGAAATCTTATGTAAATATATAAGAAAAATATGGCAAGATCATCTAGCAGAGAAATATAGACCAACATTATGAAAAGTAATAACCTAAGCTCTCCGAGGTGTGAAACATGTTACTACATAAAATCTGAAATATGTTCCGACAAGCACAATATCTCTTAAATATTACCTAATACGTAATTAGTAACCTAAAATACAAAATTTAACAGAAAAACGCTCCTAAAATAAAAATATGTCGAAAGGATCCTAAATATAAACGACTAGAAATGTCAAGTAACGCTCCTAGAGAAGGTGAAATTCATATAATCCTATCAAAATAACGGAATACTATTTATTAACTAAACGACTACTATAAATCCTACCCTATTCACATAAAATGCTATTGTAAGATATCAAAATTCAATATATTTCTAATTTAAATAAATGGATGTCTGAAAATAATGAAATTAAGTAAGTTTTAAACCTGTTTGAGTCAAAAATTTTAAATATGAAAATGGGTTGTAACAAGTTCTATTAATAAAATATAGTAGTTTAGATTTATTAACTTATGTTGCGAATGGCATATTAACATTATTCCAGTATATATAATAAGTTTAGGAATGTGAAAGGAGAGTGGTCTGGCTTCTTACAATTTTATCTTTAATAAGTCAGCATTGTAAAATAAAATAACTGATTGCAGTCAACCATAAGGCCACTTTGTGTGCCCTATAAAATTACTGTGCATACGCCGCTACTATAAAGCAACTATGTCTGAACTGTAGTCCCATTGTGATCCACTCCACGCAATACCAGAGAAGTAAAAGTCATGTAGACGTACATTCAAATGCGCAACCCTCAGGTGGTCCCTATCCAACCCTAGTGGGGTGTTACATAGTAACTTGCATAATATGCAATCCCTTGGGTATATAAAATCGATCATGCTAACCATGTTGGGTTCGTCCTATTATTCGACTTAGTCGTCGGACGTGCATTTGACTGTACTACCTTCTGGTAAAACCCTATCAACCTAACGTACATGCAGAGTACCCAATAGCTTTGCGTATTGGAGTATTTCACATATGGATGAGACAAACAAGCAGATCTGAAACAGAGTCTAGTATGTAATGAATAGACAAATAGTGCCCAAGAGAGACCATATACACAGCAATGATATAAGAGTCGCCCCCAATATCATGAGATCAGTCATTTCATTATTTATTTTACAGTTTTACTCGAAAGTAAAATAGAACTACTAAAAGTAGAATAGAAGCCAGTTGGATTAGGGTTTGTTACCTTTACCCAATATACAACAAAAGGCTAAGCATTCATAATACAGGTTTGAATCCAGGTTGAATCATACTGAATAGACACACTTATAATAAAGTTGTCCTCATTACTGAGCTTGGGACAAGATCAATAATGATTCAGTTATCTATGAACGGGCAAAGGGGTTAGCGCCCCGCCAATAACCTGTGTATCATCATTGACTCCGATACAGAACCATCTCGTCCTATAAATGTATATAATCCTACCAGTAAGTATATAAAGGAGTCTTTAATGGCTTGTACCAGCAAACGATGAATACAGATTTCTCGCCAGGGAGGTGAAAGGCGTCTTGTAAGGATCTAAAGGGATATATTCAGATCCAATCAGATTCCGACCAGCAGCCTATTTCAGCTCCAGGTTGCACGAACCTCTATGTGAGGGGAGGTTGGTAAACGTATTGCATGAATCATTAAGATTAATACAATCAATATACTTAGCTTAGCTCCACTGAACGTGCTACAACCACTGAAGCGATCCCTTTTCAAAGATCCCTTCAGTGCCGGAGGCCAAAGACGGGACACCCTTCATAGAAACAAGGACAGGCCCTATAATAAAACACATGGACGTATTTCATCAACCTGGTATACATAAAACCATTGCTTAGCAATATCTTAAATAAATAAACTTGGGTAATACCGAAATACCTCATTGTTAAAACAGCCACTTATGTGACTAACTTCAACAACTACAATTGTGTAGTTAGTAAATAAATATAATATACTTTTAATTGGACGTAATCCAAAATGGTAGTAATAGGTATTAACCACACTAGTCAAATGACTTGATTCAATATGACAAATGAATTTGGGCAAGTAAAATATTGGCTAAATATAGATTAAACTATATACCAAATATTCAAAATATACACCCACAATAGCATTTCATGACTCTTGAACTTTATAGCATATAGTTGTTTGCGAATCACACGGACTCGTAGCTCAAGTATAATTGTAAGACCATAAGAAATATACCAATCTGTTTACCAAACATTATCAATAATAATAGATAAAATGGTACGCATTAGCAATGTAACTACAATGCTTTACAAATGATACAGTGATTCGCAATCAGCTTAAGTTGAATCAGATCGTAGAAGAGAGATATATGTATATGATTAGCTCAAAGTCACGTTTGGATGAACGAACTCACGATCATTAATTAGGTACCAATAATCACACAGATGGCTTTACCGAATGTCCTAGAAGTCTCACATCGTCAAAGGGTCTTATGCTTTCAAATAAATCATATCAGATAGTCACAAAAATCATTGACTAGATTTCTAAATCAATAATGAACGTTAAGAAATAAAATCCGTACCTACATTCTAAACCAGAATCCGTAATAAACCTATTCATATATTAAAACCGCAATAATATAAACATAAAAATATGAATAAGGCGAATGTCCTACCATAATTCTACCTACAGATAAATACACCGTAATAAATCAATAATCCTATTTAACCGTTTTAGTATAGCTAACATAATTGGTAATGGATCTACGTCACCGTTTCCGTATTAGGATCTGTTTGGTGAGCTACGATACTCTCACGTCGTGGAGAAGCCAAAGCTTGCTCTTCCCACGCAGGTGAATACTGCACCAGATCCAATGAGTAGAGTGAAGGTTCAGATGCGGCGTAGCGCTGCCGGTCGTTTCTTCATGTAGAAGGTAGGGGCGTCCGCAGCAGTGGGATTAATCAGGCTCAGACGAGGATGCTCCGAGATACACTCCGAAGCCGCTGATGGAACAAGGCTCGCTGCCGCACCCACTCGTGAACCGGGAATTGAGAAGTAAAATAGTGTTTAATAAATTATGAAGTAATTGGTTTAAATAGGTACCTAATTTTAATCTAACCAAACATTTACGCCCTACAGAGCTAATGATTTATATGGACAAAGACATCGAAGCATTTATAGGGACCATAATTTCAATTATAAAAATTATAAATTGTAAGTTTAATTAGAATTGCCGACATATTCTATATCATTAAAATAATAAAGATTTATGGATCTCTAATACTGAAAATAACCTATAATCTATTGCTTCAAAATATGAGTATCTTACTGTCAAGCCAAGAATAAATATTTTAAAATTATAATGTTTAAACTTGTGGTACCTATCTTAATCTAAAACGTTCGGTAAAGTTACGTCCAATACTATTTATGGAAGTTTATGAACGATATTCATACCTAAAATAATTAACCACTTACAGTAACCGATAAAGATATAATCGAAGAATGCAACAATAACTAAATCTAATTAAACACATCTACCTATTTCATTTATATCTAAATCAAGACGCGTCCTACATTACCATCTAAATAAAACGGGTAAAATACATACATACACACTCATGGATGATGATTAACGCATTAACGTTCCTATTCCCTTCGTAGTTGGTTAATCCATAATCATAAGAACGCTCGTTCACTACACGAACTTCAAGTTGAATTAATATAATCACACCAGCACATATATAATTAAGGTATTTAATGCACAAATACAATTGAATAGACTACACTGCGATCCAGTCCGTTATATGTATTAAAATTCACTAACGTACGAGAATCGGACTTACATAAACCATGAATAAAAGTGTACTTTTGTTTGTCAATGAAGGGTATAATCAAAAACGATCGATGCAACTACCCGCTATTCATACGACAAGCATATAAAAGAATGATTCTATTTTATTTAACTCGTCAATATCAAACAAGTCTACAATCCTTTGGATAGTATGAGATTACTGCAGCCTATGGACGAATGCAACATGTACTTATGTTTGTTCCTCAAAATATAAAAGAACATGCAAATAATTAGGTATTAATGAATTAACGTACCGTCACAAGTAGTTCATTGGCAGCGGTCACGTGATGGATTCGTGTAATTATACACGCCCATGGTCTAGGTGAAGCTTCGCTCGATGATTGCGAGATGCAGTGCTTTTGGTAGCTGCTCCGTGGTGACCACACGCCCGGTCTTCACGCCCATGGCTCCACCATGGTACCAGGTGCTGTAAGTTGCGTCTCGCCCATTGAGGTTGCTGGCTCTTGTCCAAATCTTGAATTCGTGAAGACGGCAGCTAATACTCATATCTGCGAACAAGCTTAACACATGGTTTTCCTTACAAACTAACACTCACAGGACTCCTTTTTGACTCGATGCTCTGCCGACGGAAAAAGCCTCGAATCCTCTTTTCGGTTCCTTAAATAACCTCGCTCGCGGTTTTCATGAGAACCCCTAAACCGCCATGTTAATGGAAGTTCCTCAATGGTCGAATCAAAATCCAAAGATTTGATTGGTTAACATTTGCCACCCTTGCATATGATTGGCCTACTTCATTCCCGCGTATTTTGATTCATCTGCCTTACAACAGATGGCATCTCTAAGGATAACATGAATAAATTAAAAGCACAATGAAGTAGTAGTATTTAAATAACTAAGCAATAAATATTGCTTTAATAATTTTCATTTAAAAATATTAAATTATATAATTTTGCAGGGTAGTAAATAATGAATCAAAACTAAGCTACCTATTAGTTCACTGATTAGAAGCCAGATGGCGCTCCGACTCCACTGTCGCACTAACAGTGCCAATATAACGCGGGAAATTCAATTCTAACAGATTCAGTAATTTTCGAGAGAGTAAATACATGAATGTAGATGTCAGCCTGTTACAACTGTAGTGTCAGCCCGTTTTCTTCTATGAATTGGTTTGAAAGGGACGACACTACAGTGTTACCACTCTTTAATTTCTACTTTTTTTTTTGCCAAGCTGTAGCTTTGAACAGCTGTAGGTTTTTTTAATTTTATATAACTTTTACTCCTCCGGGTGTAATATGTCTACCCGAAAGTGAGTCACGAGTGCGCATAAAACACTACAATCTGTGAGCGTATTCATGAGTATACCAGCAAAGGAAGTACGTACAGCAAAACTGTCAGCTTAGCACCTCTACATACATGAACTAAGTCCCCGCCGTTCCCGGCGCGCTCCCCGTTGACCTCCCCCCGCCGCCGCTCGCCGCACTACCGCGCCGACTGCCCGCCGATATCGCTACAACCACTTCTCACAACCACAGCAGGTACTAGGGAACTGGGCTATAACCGCGAAAATCGAAGTTCGCTAATTGCGGGGATTTTTCTCTGTCACTCTAATTACGCCTTCGTTGGAGTAAATGAGAAAGATCCCCGCAATTTGCGAATTTCGGTTTTCGCGGTAGCCGCTCTGAGTTCACCCCATTACGTTCCTCGCCAACGGTAGCACTTACTACCGCGCCCACTGCCCACCGGTATCGCGCTGCCACAAACTTCTAGCCTTAACACGTGATATTACTCCATAATATCTTCTTTCCCAAAGAGTGAGCCAGCCTCTTCATACAGTTGATGGTAAGATTGACTACACTTACGCTTACATTTTCTTGATGTATATTAATACTTTGACTGCGCCAAATATTTTCTTACATTTCATCATCATCATCATCTCAGCCATAAGACGTCCACTGTTGAACATAGGCCTCCCCCTTGGATCTCTATACGTGCCGGTTGGAAGCGACCCGCATCCAGCGTCTTCCGGCGACCTTAACAAGGTCCTTACATCTAGTACTTACATTACTTTTTCCCAATGTGAATGGATAGTCAAGAACGAAATTTAATTAGTCAACATCATCGTAGATTTTAAAAGAGTCGGCGCTATCAATCGGTCACCGACATACATTTAAAATCCCAATAGAACACGACATATGCATAATTTCTAAGCGCTATTTTTAAAATCACCGAGTTGGTCGGCCTGTCTATCGAGAGATTAAAAATAAATATAAATCTGACACGCGCCGCTATTAGTTTCAAGCAGAGATATATATAACTCCGTATAAGATAAATAAAGTCTAAGAAAAAAACGTGCCTCGGACGGCCAAGAAAAACTCATTCTCGAATAGATGGCGCCATTACCTTTGGCCTATTCTCGGCTAGATGGCGGTAACGACACCGTTTGGTATTTAACAATTTTAACACATATCAGTGAAAGAAAATGGGTCAGTATGGAACAATAAAAATTACGAATCATTTATCCGTAAACATATTTTGATTATTTTATACATTTTCAATTTTATTTTAAGTTTTAATCGTGTGTCGATAGATGGCAGTAAATGTACCGTGACTACAAAATTGACAATGACAGGACCCCTCTATACTATCTATTCTTTTTGGTTTCAAGTAACGCGCGTTATACCTACATATGTCTAATTATACACTAATCAAATTTAATTTTAATCATGAATTTGTAAAATAATACAGCTGGAAATTGTGAGTAAGTATTCGTCATGTATTTAGGTACCTTCGAAAGAAATTAATATTATTTTCACTGTGAAGCAAGGTACAAAAAGGTACCTAGACTAAAACTTTAAACCATAAATTAAAACTTTCGACTGTACATTGCTATTTGGTGTTTGGTGCAGTGTTATTAGCACTGTAATTCCAGTATTTCTTTAACCGTTTCGGTGCGGACGGCACGACAGGCGTGTCATCAATGTTTTTAACCTGTGGCGTAAGGCACGCCTGTCGTGTCAACGGAATTGACGGATCACAATATTTCGCTGCATTTCTGGAAATGCTTGTGATCTGATCCTAGATCCTGGATCGTGATAGTTATCTTGCGTGTAGTGTCGCGTTTGATATTTATCGCGTCAGTAATTTTTCTCTGTCTAGAGTCCATCACGTCTGCCTCGTACAAAGAACGCTTCGTACTGACGCGATCCGTATTGATGGTGTAGGGTGTGCCGTAATCCGTTCCAAGATACATAATAAATATCATGATAATTATACAATATTTATTGACGTGTAGGGTTCGCCTTAGGAGGAACGAGTGCTAATATGTATTGTATGTGTTCCAGGTGTTCAGCTACGGGCCGCTGAGCAGCGTGGGGCTGGGCGGCGGCGCGGTGTGCGCGGGCGGGGGCGCCGTGTCGCCGCCCGGGGGGCTCGGGCTGTACGCGCCGCGCGCGCCGCCGCGCGCCGCCGTCAGGTACTCCTACTCGTATGTACTTACACAGTGTGGAAAAAATTATGGCCCCTGGAGGGAAAGTACCTTAAAACCTTAAGTTATTTAAAACTCATTTTCCACTGAAGTTGCAGGCGTCCATAGGCTACGGTGACTGCTTACCATCAGGCGGGCCGTATGCTTGTTTGCCACTGATGAGTATAAAAAAAGGACTTAAAGCAAACTTTCTTTTATTTAAAAAAAAAAACAAATCTGTATTGAAAGATTTTATTTAATTCGCTTGTCACGCCCGGGAATCAAACGAAAATTTCAAAAAATAAACACTCGCTATGTTATTCTACTAACTCCACTCCAAGAAACATTTAGTCTTACACTCGTCCGTCGTACAAAATATCCATAAGATCGAATATTTAGTAGGTACTCAAGAATATTACAGGGCGAAATCTGGGTCGTGATTCAAACCTATTGTACTTAACTCGGTAAATTAACGCGATGTTAGGTATAAAGTTAATTTTTAATTAATTGCAGCTATTCATTAATTAATCAACAATTTAAGTATCCCAGTTAAAAACACAAATTATGGTTACCTTACAATTACTGTTAAAACCTATTTAATAAACAACTGATTAGATGAGTAAGAAATGTCAACCGTCACTGTTATGACAAAGTCAAAACTTTAAAATAAATAAAATTATTCAAAGATTGTACATTGAGTTCATTAATTCTGGTAATTTTAAAGATAATTAAGCAGAAAGATGCCCGCGGCATATCCGTTTTCAAATGTTGAGCGGTCTGACATGGTAATGTTTTATTACCAAGCACGTCGTGCTACCACTGCTCGGGATTTATTTCACCAACGTTATCGATTGATATGTTGAGAAAAGTGGTGCCTGAATTACTGCGAGAAGTGCCGGAACATTACTTGCATAACCTACACTATCAACACGATGGTGCTCCGGCTCATTTTGAACACCGAGTACGCAATTACCTCGATGAACAGTTCCCCGGGACGTTGGATTGGCCGAGGCGGCGGCGGACCCGTGGCAAGGCCTCCTCGTAGTCCCGACCTGACGCCCTTGGATTTTTTTCTCTGGGGCGAAATAAAGATTAGTGTACCATCGAAGAGCTTTGTCAGCGAGATATTGGAGCATTTGAAAGTGTGAAAATGAATCACTTTGCTCTCGGCAGATTAAAAGATAACCTAAGAGGACGAGCCGAATTGTGTCGACAGCAAAACGGATCACACTTTGAGCAGCTCCTGAAGTATGTTTAAGTTGTGATCGTATTTGTTAAAAGCTTGTGGAGTCTCCGTCCCAGTGCTTGTAAATAATTTTAATAGTATTTAAATTATTTTTAAACTTTTTAATTGCTTTTACACTGAATGTAAAACCGAAGATAAGTGTTATCAGTTAATTATCGTAAGTTACCACTACTTTCTTTTCGAGATTCTAGATGTTTTTCTTGTCAAGTTGTAGGGTGACCATTGACCCTAAATAAGAAATTATTTTGTATTTTATTTTTGTATGTGCAAAAAAAATACAAATTAATGCACTCTAATCTACAGTGTTGTGTTCCTAATTAAGTGGCAAGTCTTATTTTTCTTTCTTGCTACACGACCCAGATTTCACCCTGTATATTTTATTAAAATAAAATGAAAAACCTTTGAAATCAGTTTTGTTTCTTTTTCAAAATAAAAGAATGATTATTTTAAGTGAAATGAATTAACTTAAGGTTTTAAGGTACTTTCCCTCCAGGGCCCATAAATTTTTCCACCCGGTTTAGTATAGCGTACGATGCGGGACTTTTTAGCGTTCTTATTCAAAAACAGCGGCAGTAAGCCGGTGGTGCGCCACCCAGGGCAGCTCTAACATAAATTTATGAATTTGGACGCCGTCGGCGTTATAACTTTAAAAAATCGGCTGTAGGTCTGTATTCAGTGTCCACAAAAACAATGCCAATTGTGATTTATTTAACTAATACTAAGATAGACGTTAATCCGGCAACAGCCTCGTTTGGTCAAGAAATATTTTCTTTGTTATGTATTGTTTAGTTTTTGTAAAATGTTCTCATATAATAATTTCAGATGGAATGCGCCATTCCCGACTCTGGAGGAAGAATTCAACATTATGACTGCGCCCGCGGGGCCCGACCACGTCGTTCTATTGGACGATGGTAAGTAATGTGAATTTTGTAATTTCATTACTTTAAAAAGCTTTTTCTATGTCAGTGGTCAATTATGCTATTTGTATTGTAGTACGGGCGATTTTCCGCAACTCGACGCCTTGCGCCTATTTTGCGTGATAGGGGGTGGACTAGTCTTGCCAGCCCAGCTTCTCGAGGAATCCTATCAAACCTTTGATGTTGAGTAGGACCTCGGGGAGGTCTCTCGGGGATCCGAGATGTTTTGCCCTGTATGGGGCCAATCCGCTGCACTCCAGCACCACGTGAGAGGCTGTTTCTTCTTTCTCCATGCACCCACGGCATAGGGGACTGTCTGTGACACCTGTTATAAAAAGATGTTTGTTAAAATGTCCGTGACCTGTTATGACACTGGTTACCATACTCAGTCGAACCTTTCTTAGTTGAAGGAGCGTCCTTGTGAGCTTACCGTTCATGCTAGGCATGGCTTGCTTGGCCTGTCTGCATCCAGCTTGGTTCAGCCAGTGTTCTGTGTGTAGTTTCCCTGTACGTGCCAGCAGCATTGAGCGTACCTTACTAAACGGTATCGGGAGGATCGGCTCCGGGCCAATAGCCCCCGCACCCGATCCTTGTCTGGCGAGCTCGTCCGCGGCGTCGTTGCCTCGGGATCCACTGTGTCCTTTGATCCATTGTAAGGTGATCTTATTGTTCTGACATACCTCCATTAGTCGTTCGTGGCATTCGTGTATAAGTTTGGATGTGATTATATGGCTTTTAAGGGCCATTAAGACTGCTCTACTGTCGGAGAGTATGCGGATGGAGGATCCTACTACCTTCCTTGCAGTGATGGCAGCCGCCGCGTTAATAATGCCCATGCACTCAGCCTGGAATACCGAGTTATGGGCTCCTAGCGGAGTGGTGATTGACATGTTCAGGTCTTCTGAGAAGGTTCCAGAGCCTGATCCGCTGTCTGTTTTGGACCCATCAGTGAAGATTCTCAGCTCCCGGGGATTGAGTCCTTCGCAGTTGTCGTCCTCAAATAATTGTATTTTGTACCTTTTGTCAAAAATGGCTTGTTTGTGAGTTCGATCCGTGCCCGCCATGAGCACCGGAAACTCGCTGTATATCTTTTCCAGGCATGTTGTGTGAAGAGCTCCTGTGGTGTTAGACCATATATAGAGGGTTCGTAACCTTACCGCTGAGAGACTGGCCTCTTGTTGTATGTGTAAGTGCAGCGGTGAAAGGTTTAGCATGACCTCCATGGCTGCAGTCGGAGTGGACCTCGTGCAGCCAGTGGTGGCCGCGCATGCGAGCCTCTGGAGTCTTTGTAGCTTGTCTCGTACGTTGCCTAGGTTTGTTTATGCTAATAGTATTGGCTTTTATTTATGCACGTCAAGCTTGAGAGAGGGAAAACCATGCACAGTAGTTAATAGATTTTGATTATCTAGTGCACCCAGATGCAAAAGTACCTGGGCACTTTATGAACGAATTCCATTCATTTTTTTTTTCATGCATTTTTCGTACCCAATATTACTTCAACGTGGTATTAAGACCTTAATCTTAATTTTCACTTTCAATGATTTCTTGGCTTTCACCTCCTTTTATTGTTCAATAGAAATCTTTGCTTGTCCTATAATTTGGCAGCAGCCTGTTTCCTGCAGAGCATTTATCCTTTATGTAATCGCATGCCATTGTGTATTGAGTGCTTGGTACTAATTTATCATTCCCTTCCAGAACGCTTCTTCCAATCCAACGTGATAACCTCCGAAGCGACAGCAATGGATACAGCCGCCGTCGCCGTCGACTCCGAGGACATCGCGCCGGACAAAGCGCCGGACCTGCGCTCGCCGTGATCCGGAGCGTCGGCGGCGTCGGCGTCGGCGGTGCACCCCGCGTCGGCGTCGGCGTCGTGCGAGCGCGCCGCCGCCGAGCTCGACGCGCACACGGTGCTGCGCTGGACGCCCGCGCCGCCGCCGCATTGGCGACCTGTACTGCATAGAGCCAATTAAATACGTGAATAACTGAATATATCTACACAGTTCTAAAACACTTTAAACTCTCTCGTTTTGTACACATATTTAGTAATTAGAACGGATGTATATTATTTTATAATTTCATTATTTTCACCTTATCCGATGTCACGGATGACTGTATCCCATCAGAATGTCACTCGACATATGGAATGATTAAACTACCCGAAAATAATTTATAGAACATTTTTATAAACTATTTTCGTTTAGTTTAGTGTTCGCGTTACACCCGTTCTTATCACTAAATATATAATAAGAAGGACGTTTTGTTAAAAAAAAACAATTTATCTGAAGAACCAATGAAGAAAATAACTATCTCTATCAGATTTCAAGTTAACATGGTCATATGCAATTTATATTATAACTACCCTTAAAATAACTCGTGAGAAAGTATTTTTGCGAGTGTCCGATGCTTCAGCACTGAAAGCACTGTGGTTACAGAAATTACCTTTTTGTGGTAAATACAAAACCGCGTTTTTAATGATAGTTAGAATATAGATACACAATTGAGAATTCGAACTCTCATTTTTTAGCACAAAATAAATGTTAAAGTGATAAAAAACTAATGAAAAGAAAAATGTGTGACAAGGAAAAACATAACATTATACATCTTTGCCATCGTATTTTCTCGGAAACGTTCGTATTTATCATGCTTCTTCAGTAAACTTTAGCACTTTTTGTACTGAGCCTGAAATAGTATAATACGTTTGTGCGTTTCCGTGAAAATACGATGGTAAAGTTATCTGTGTCCTTGTCGCGGCGCGGCCGGAATAGATAATCCAAATAAAAAAGTTTAAATATGATGATCGACCATTAACTTAATAAAACTTAACACGCATTTTACCATCTACAGATTACTGTGTAAAATAAATCGGAATTTTACTTCCAGTTCACCATCCGTACTGTTAAGTTATGGAAACTAAAAGCAATAAACATTCAGGGCAAAGACGTTTAGTGTAAATATTTATTATAATGGTTGTAGTTGAAATTTAGGTTTTACTTTGCGGCGTCGCCTGTCTGTATTAAAACTAGTCCTTATACTAAAAATGTTAAATTAATTTGCCTATAGGATAATCTACGTATAAGTAGTAAATTTCGGTACGCAGTGACTTTGTTATGGCGTCTTTTGGGAATTGAGAACAGTGCCATCTAGCGGACGTTGCCGCCAACTGATAGAGACAGGCGGCGCTCTGTTCATTATACTCATTAAGGCGAACAAAATACAATACTCCAACGATGTAAAAATAGCTACGAAAAACCATTATATATTCTAATATTTTTATAGAATACGAAAACGAGTATGATATGATCAAGCCTTCCAGTAATTTAGTGAAATAAAAGTTAAATGCAGCTTATAATTCGTTTGCTAAGCTGTGAAACAGTTAAGGACAAGCTATACTCAACTTGATAAGGTATTTAAGTAAAAAAAATGTAATAGATTCTACTTAAATACCCGGGCAAAAGTATAAATATGAAATCAAATGCTTCCAAGTAAAAACACGTTTATTATTGACAAAAGTGTGATATTATAATTTGTTTTTTGTTTCGTTGTTGTGTGTTTTGTATTGAAGGTTAGAATAAGTGTGTAGTTTACGAATTTGTTTTAATTTATTGAACGAATATTTATGAAAGACGAGCCTTGCTTAAGATTAGTTTAGTGATTAGTAGCAAAGACTAGTGTCGAGTTGTTGTTTCGATTCGAGAAATAAGTTATTAAACTACTATTTAAGCATTAGAATAAAATGTTACCTTTGTTTACTACAGTTATGAGATGCCGATCGGTTCTGTCACTATTGACTACTTCATTATTGAAAAAAAATCAAGGTTTTTATTGGAATTGGCTCCCGATAAACAAAAGTGTATATAAAATATTTGTTACAAAAATAAGAACGTGAAAATACCTTTATTTAAGGCATCTCAAACTCTTGGAGTTATTGAAAATAAAAAGCAATAAAATATCGAATAATTTCGAATCGAAATGACAATAAGCAATAATTGTAGTTGGACATTCGTCTGGACAGTTTATAGGTGCCTTTCACGAATAAAAACGTATAATAATATAACTTACTTATGGTAACTTGTACATTGTAGTGATCTTTTAAAATCCATCCGCTCATACCTGTAATGTGGACAATTCATACCTATTTATCTTAAGATGATCATATTTGGATATTAAAAAACATTACTTTATTTGCAGGTACTGTAAATAATTAGTATACATGTCCAGTTTTGTTACTATCTACATAAAAAAATGGTAGATACCATCGACGAATTGCATAGAAAAACAAATGATAATTTACATTTATTGCAGTTTTACTTCAAAATTTATTTAAATTTGGAGCAATTTTTTAAATATCCAAATATGATAACTAATGTTTACCTATAGCCTTAATCCTCTTATTATAGAACCTAGTTTTTTTCTCACTCTGTTCATTGTATATTTAAGAAACCTTTTTTTAAAGCGTTAAGTGCCATTCCTAATGGCCATCGTTGACTCTGAACGGGGTTTTTTTTCGAGCCTCTCGAGAAAAGCTAGTCATTAGAAATACAATGTAAATTTAATGTTTAAAATTTAAATTATATTTACATACGCCCCTTACGCTTATTAGTAAGGGGTAGAAACTAAATTGTGGCCAAATTACACTTAACGAAATCCAAATATATATACATTTTATTAGTGTTAGGGATACGTAAGGTTAAGATTTTTTGCATATTTATTTCTTTGTTGATGACTATTCAAAGAGGATTCTGCGATTTTGGCGAAGTTACTAAATTCGCAAGCTTGTATTAGTACATTATGAAATACAACAAAAGTATGAAGTGTATTCTGATAAAAATTGAGATATTTCTCACATCTACATTTCCTAGGCACTTTCATAAAATAATTCCAAGTTTGTTGTGAGTACATCTTGACATGACAAAGAGCTTGCGAATGTTCTTAAAGAATGTTTAAATATACTCGTTCGAATAAATCCTACTTGTTTGGTCACCAACCGCCTGCTGGTAGTTAGAACATATAGCATTTTCATTAAATACATACCTTCATGATGAAGAGCCCTTTAACCTTTCAAATGTGTGTGGTGGCAAAAAGCCAGTCTTTCAAGTTATTAAAAGTTTGACTCATTCTACAAAATATTGAAGGAATTATCTTTTAACCTGTTTTTAGGAAGGCACTTCCGCTTGTTTAATGAAAGCGTTCATGAAACAGGCCTGCGTGTTTCAGCATTGACCTGTAAAACACACAAACAGACTTTAAGTAGAGCATCTTATGCAAAAATACATACTTATGATACTAACAATATAAAGTATGCTTTTCTCACTCTTTGTTTTTGGATTTTTGTACAAATGAACATAAAATTAATAATACCTATTTAAATCTAAGATTAAATGCTATATGTTCTGAGCTATCGCTTCAATATATTTTATATAATTTTTGGATGCATTATGTATACTTACTAATTTTGATCAAATTTACTTTCTCTCGCCACCATTTTAAAGTACATGCTTTGAATTTAAATAGTAAAACTAGCCTGATAGGGAAACTTAGCAATATTGACAAGCAATAGATAAAGTATATTATAAAAATCGGCTTTAGGGAAGCTAGATATTGGTACTGAAGTAGAAACATCCTATATTATAACGGTTGCAAAACATATTTTTTCAATAGAAACTGGCTATAAAGCGTGTTCATAAGAAAGAAGTACACTGTCAGTATTATTGATCATACGAATTAGGCGGCTGTATTTTTTTGTGTAAAGGCACTTTTTCATATATATATTCAGATTGGTAGAGAGCCTATCATTTGCTTTAGTATTATATGCATTCTAATAATAACATTAAAAATTATACACACCAAAAATATATAGCTTGAGCAAGTATGAAAAACTGAAATAAAAATGAAAATGCTTGTACATATACATATATAAGAAAAGGCTATAAAAGGTATAAAAATACTGACAGTGTGCCGCTAATAATAAAGTTGGATTTGATGTAGATTTCGGTACAATTAAATAGCTGGTACACAAACATAGTCAGCTGATAGTTGAACTAGGCAGAAAGGCCAGAATTAGTCAATTGCTAGCTATAGACATTATTAGACGATAAAAAAAAACAATTATAAGGAATAAATAGTTACTTAAATGTCACTTAAGGCTTGTCGATTGCAATTGGTCTCGTGGTCTGTAAGGAATGACATTGAAAAGTATGGCAATAATGGTCCTGTATTTTACCAAGCAAATTTTCTCCGAATTACCAATTAGGTACATTGAAAAAGTCATTCTATGGGAATTCTTTGAAATAGTATAAAATCCGAAAACTTTCAATTTATAGAAAACAAATTAAAAAATTCGTGAAATTTGTTTGGCAAAATGTCAGGATAACAAATAAAATAAAATGGTGACGAATTTAAAAGCTCATTGGTGCCGAAAATTCTAGACTGTGATTCAACTGTTCATGCTGAACGTGTCTTATATTGAAATAGTTGTTTTTGTATGATTGGCGATTAATATAATGCATACGGTACGGACATGTTGTATGAAATGCATTTGTTAGAGAACCGAAAACTAATACAGTCCATTTTCCTAAGCGTGGTATCTATTTTACAATCTACGACAATTTTTGATGTTGTGTCGAGGTAATTATTATCAAAATTAAAGCCTAAGCCATCATAATATTACCAAGTTGAACAGTAAGAGGTTGCTCTTGATTTGATTAAGTAATTAAATAGTGTCACGTTGATACATTGACACATTGACATTGTTTCATGGTGACCCAGGCTTTTGGTTTGAATGACCTAGTAAATTAAGTTACATTAAGGAATGGTATCACGCTTAGGAGAAAAAATAACTGAATTAAAACATTTTTTAACGACAAATGTCAGTAGTTTCGATAGATTTTAATTTCTTAGTAGCTTTGCATTATTTTTATGCGTGACAAACACAGCAAAACTTGTAAATAATATTTAGAACGAGCAGAATTAATGCGGTGCAGTCTATTATGATGAAGAAAAGTAAAATCTTATGACAGAAGCCTATTTAATATACCGAGAATATGAAGATATAAATTATTAACGCCAAAGCTCCAATATAATTGTCAATTTGAGACCTACAATGTACTAAAATGAAAAAAAAAATGTGGCTGCTAAATAACATTTTTTTAAAACTGTCGTAACTGAAAACTTTGTCGGCGTGTTTGTCACAGTAAATTTATTTAATTTTCATAGCACCAGTGTACGATGATGGAGTAATGAAAGCCTAAACATTATGTGCCTTAGATACAACAATATTGTATGATATTTATGATGCGTTCTATACAACGTGCTAAATAGAATAAATGATAAACATTATTTTAAATGCCTGAGTGATTGTCATTGTAAGTGTTCCTTTCAGCCGCTTGTGTGATCTCTTCTGGGACTGCGTCACCCTTTTACTTAAAGGTTCCAAAAAGATCGGTCAACTATTGGCCCACGGCTTGGTATTGTACTTACTAATCTCCAAGGTGTTTTCTCCTATTTTAAGGCTGATGCTATCAATCAATGATAACAGTATCGCGTATGCGAAATATTGTCATTCATTATTGATTGCCTGTGGCCTCTTTATCCCAATATTTCTTATTAAAATTATTACCAAAATTGTAACTAGACACCAGTCTGGAGTTAATTTCGAATCCAGTACATTTGTAACCCTCTTGTAATGTTATTCTACTATTAAGTAACGCTTCGAAGCGTAGTTTTGCTGACATATAAATACTTCTACTATATTGTATAATTTTAGTATACCTACATTATACCCATTTAAGTACCTAATTGTATATTTTACTGGAATATATCTTAATCCAAGCAAAATTTGAATTAGCGTCGCTTTTTCTTTAAAAAAAGTAGTAATCGCATGGCTTATTAAAACTATTTCTATATATTTGGAACCACACCTATTCTATAAAAATCGCACATAATTTTCTTATTTATTTTCAAACTGATTATTGAAAGTGAATACAAACAGATCCGTCTTATTATTAGAGTTGTACACACGTTCAGTAATAATGACGGCACTTAGTTCGTAATTCATACAAACGAGAAATTATTCCAAATACTCAAATGACGCCGTCAATATTTACTGACAGTGTGTAATATTTTTAATTTTCGTGGATTTCTGAAAGTAAATAACACATACGTAAATAGTAATAATATTAAGAATAATTAACCAATAGTGACTCGTAGCGACGATTTATTTCGTTTAAATGCAATTATGTTTTTTAGCAAATTTAATTAAAAACCTAGGTTTATTCTAATTGTGTGTAAATATGTTATAATTGTATTTAATTGATTTAAAATTTAGTTTTTACTTAGATTACAGTGTTTGTTACGATACATTATCAAAGCGTTCATATTTTACATTATCTCCCATTGTTTTTAGTTTTGTATACCTAAGAAAATCGGTTGAATAGCATTTGCTTTCTCGAAAATAACTAGGAATCTGGATAGGTCATATGTTTCACTAATGATAGACTTGTAAAAATGTTATAACTTGTATTTTTAACCTATACATAGTAAGATATTTATAGAATTTTAGTCGTTTAAATATTTCGAACGACTTGTTATAAAAAACATTGGTGCTTAAAGCTTAAACAAAATATGGAGGCACTTCGTGTCAAGTGTGTATTGTCATGGGAGGTTAAGAGCATATGACATAGCATGCGTTGTTACGCTCGTCAGTCGCGTTCACTTGTTTCTTAAAAAAATACTTTTTTTATGTTGTACGTTCAGCTATTTCCAGCATGTATTCCAAAGTGCGAATGAATGATTGCTGTTCAAAAAGTCATTATCGTTGAGACAAAGTTGGTAGTTAAATAATGATTACAATTCGAAGGTCATTATAATGACAGTAAATAATAATGACAGTAATCCTTTTTCAAGTACATAGGTATATTTGTTTACTCACTATATTACCTATTTTGTCCTTCAGAAATATCTACCCCATAACAAGGTTGCAGCATGCAGATTCGCTATACCTATTTGCAGTTAAAAACTACCTTATTACGTTAAGTTTAAAGTTCAAATTCGAAAGAATACAATAGTGAGAATATAGGAAACCTTGTTCAGTTATTTTGGATTATTAATTTTATTTCAATTGGGACTTCTTTTTAAATAAGTAAATGAAGAACGTATTTAATTTTAGCGCCATCTTCATTTCTATGTAAGAACCGCGCGAGTTAAGTCTTTTTACGAAGTTTTTTACAAGTATAATGATTAAACAAATATGTTTTGTCTGAAACGATAAGTTTTTTGTATGAAACAAAACATTATTGTACGAAATAAATGAGTGAACGTGACCATTGAGCAGTTATAATAATGTAGGTAAACTTTGCTCAAATATCGATGAAACTGAAAGTGTTACAGTTGACGCAATACAAACAAACAAACACAATAGTTGTCTTTTATTTATATATAAATATTTTACCCTTTACAGCCTTGGAGGATATAACCAAACGGAGTAGCCATTATCTGGCGTTCCCCTTTGTCGAAAGTCGATGACCAATGCTCATACATATTGGATAGACTGACGTTTATCTGACATGGCTATTTTTACGTTATGTATACATTTGACGTGCCCCTTCCCCGCAAAATTAAAAAAAAAATGTTTGTTTACTTTTATTATAATACAGTTATTTTATACATTTTGCGTTTGCGTCAAATCCGGTAGTTCTGATTTTTTGCAGACTTGTTTATGATGTTGGGCCAATGAATAATCCAAGTTTGAGACCTCGAGCGCCGAACGCAACTTAGTCAAAAATCGAAAAAACCTCCTAAAAATCGACAAAATTGCCCAAATCTAAAAGAAAACCAAAAATTTCACGGTTTTTTAGATTTTTGACAAACTTGCGTTTGGTGCTCGAGGTCACCAACTTGGATTATTCATTGAACCAACATCATAAATAAGTCTGCAAAAAAACAGAACTACCGGATTTGACGCAAAAGAGCCACATTACAAAATTCGACAAAGTTACTGGATTATTACGCAGAGTAGGTACAGATTAAACGAGTAAGTACAGTCAGTCGCTTAATTCGTACTTCGGACACCTTCGTACGTATTTATTTTCTTATTCACTAATAAGTAGAAAACCGGCCAAGTGCGAGTCGGACTCGCGCACGACGGGGTCCGTACCATTACGCAAAAAAGTCACGGGTGTTGTATGGGAGCCCCACTTAAATATTTATTTGATTTCGTTTTTAGTATATTATGTTACAGCGGTAACATAAATACATCATCTGTGAAAATTTCAACTGTTAGAGAGCTAGCTAGCTCACCGGTTCATGTTACAGCCTGGTGACAGACATGCGGACGGACAGACAGACAGCGGAGTCTTAGTTATAGCAAAGACAAATGTAACTTCGTATAAGATGAATAAAGTCTAAGGAGAAAACGTGCCTCGGAAATCAAGAAAAAGTCATTCTCGGATAGATGCCGCACACACCTTTAGCCTATTCTCGGCTAGATGGCGTGACGACACCGTTTCATGTTTAACAATTTTAACTCATAGATATGAGTGAATGAACATGGATCAAAATGATATAAAAATAATAAAATCATTTATCCATATATATACATTTTTTGATAATTTTATACGATTTCATTTTGAGTTTTAGTCGTGTGTCGATAGATGGCAGTAAATTTACTGTGACTACAAAATTCACAATGCCAGGACCCCTCTATACTATCTATTATTTTTGGTAATAGGGTCCCGTTTTTACCACTTGGGTACGGAACCCTAAAAACTATCGATTTGATTGTTTATTCTAGTACCAGACATTCTAGTACCTACCTTTATTTTTGATATCGGCGAGCTCATTGAAATGTAGGACAATAATATTATCGTCACATAATAAGTTAATAACATATAATGACACAGTTATTTTAGTCGTAATGTATAAATGTGTTATTATGCCCTGGTAGTATGATTAACTATTACTAAACCTTACTGCCTTTACATTAAGACATAATATTACTTAATACCTTGAAAGCTAGATTATCTAGGTTTATTTAAAACTATACTGTCGTATCGTATTGTGATGGTATCTAATTGTTTTATACATCTACATTTACAAACATTTCTTTTATAATATTTTTGTTTTCTACAATAATTGTACGACAAATGTCTGTGTCATAATAATTGCTTTTAAAATAATCACAGGCGTTTGGTTTCTTTCAATGCGTGAAACCTCGAAAAAACGAAAAATGAAATTCCTTCATAAATCAATAATAAATCAATAAATTATTTAATACACCCCGTATTAAATAATGATTTAATTTTTCTCCCCGTTAAGGAGAAAAGTAGGTAAACATCAAACATCACATCAACGTTTATTCAGCAAATAGGCCACAAGGACACTTTTACACGTCAACATTGAATTTACATATAAGCAAAAATAATAACAATACATCAACAATTTTATAAAATACAACTAACAATTCAATCTAACGTATTACAATTACTAAGAGATGTATACGGTCTCTTAATGTCGAATTACATAAAAACTACAGATACAAAACACAAAAAATCTATAATATTTAGAGGTGTAAATGTCTCTAGGTGTTAGAACTATAAGATTATATAGTTTATCAAATTATCCTTAGAGATGATGATGGTCTCCAAGAGTCAATATCCTGTATGATTAATACATTAATTAAGAGCAAAGAAACACACGAGAGCAGAATGAGGCGTCTCATTGTAATTAATTAATAAAAATAAAGTTACTAAGAAGTATAATAGCTCGTGTTAGCTTAAACAGACCAACCTCCACAAACAGCACCCGTTCACGAGTATGACGCATATCTCAGCCATCGCCTCCCTCAACCTTCATCCGGGAAAGTGGCGACCCGATCAACGACAACCAAGCCGCATACAGCCAATAATAATATAGTCCATTTTAGCAATTTGTTACGTTCGAAATTCAAATTCGTACAGAGCGGCGCGTTGGTCGATATGGGACCGGGAGTTCTCCCGGTTGTGTCTGTTCATACATTACATACATACATACGGTATTTTTACCCTGTTGAGCCAAATGAATATTTTTGAAAAAAAAAACATATGTTATAGAACATTAATTTATACATAAAATGCCCAAAATTGGTGGCTGTCCCTATTTCGGAAATATAAAAAAAAATTTGAAAAATTCAAAGTGCAAATATTACTAATTATAAGGATATTTGGAACTCCATTTTTTTAAATAATTCATCTAGATTACTTACATAATGTGTAGGTATATAACGGGTTGGCTTAAAGTAATGAGAATTTTCGTTTGCGGAAATATTAAAAAAAAGACAATAGCTATGGGTTTTCGAAATTTTACAATGACAAACAAGAGCATATTTTAAATTACAAGAAAACATTATATATACAATAAACGTCTCCCACATCCGATTTCTCATAACGGTATTCAAACCCTCTGCGTCATGCTTTGGACAACGTTTTATTAACATTACATAACCGTTTTATTGCCGTTAATTTTAATTATTTCGGCATATTAGCTTGTTATCTATATCATGCCATCATTCACAATTGCTAACTGACTAAAAATTTTCATGAAATCTGCAATTGATTGATATTTTGAGAAAATTGTTTATGTATCATATTTTGGTAAAATGTATGCAATGACATTTTTAACTGGTTTTAGGCTCTCGCGGAAAAACGACTTAACGTTTCCAACCCTAGAATATCCCCAAGACTTAAATCAATCGAAGAATTTTGGCAAATATTATATACTCTGATATGTATATTGCGATAGTAGGCAAAATATTATAGAATAAAATAAATTTTACCGTGTAATTACAAAACGATCAGTCAGAGAGTACTTGGTAGTTTGTCCAAAGTGAAAAGCAAACGGTCAGAAGCATGTTAAGTAAACTAACACAAGGGAGGCCAATTACTTCATTATTGAATTTGGTTCTAATGTTGGATATTGCATAGTTCTTCAATATAACATCCAGAAATCCATGGCCATTGTCTTTTTGTTTTTATGTCCGAAAACAAAAATTCTCATTACTTTAAGCCAACCCGTTAGTTTAGATAAAAAAAATTAACACCAATTTTATTTTTTTTTATTTTCTCAAAAACCTGCAGCATTTTAGGGTTATTTTTTTGGTGAAATAGCATCTTACATCTGGCCTAATAAATTGGCAAAACGGCAATCAATTTGGCTTCTGGGGCCGATGCCCCATACAAACACGGCTAGACCCTTTAGATTCTAGATTAGATACCTAGGAAGTGGATTTTCATACTAGTTAGTTCTTCCACTAGGTTTTATATGAGAAGTACACCTCAAGTGTAATGGCTCCTCTACACAATGGGCCAACGCCGGCCACTCCAAGGGACGCAGCCATGCGGTAGAATGAGATAGCAATATCACTTGCTCCCTCTAACGCATAAATGCGTCCCTTGGAGTGGCCGGCGTTGGTCCATCGTGTAGAGGAGCCATGAGAGCAACACATACCATAATATAGTTAGCATTATTTTCTTTATTTATCTTTCTTCTTAGGCTAGGTCATTTATAATATGAATATAAAAGTAAAATATAAAAACACTTACAAAACAATAAAAAATACATATAAACACATTATAAAAAACCTAACCTAAGGTAGCATTATATAGGTAGCATTATTATTATTACTTAACACATTACACCTCTGATCGGAGATGACACCGGTACAAGAATCGCGGCGAGTTTCTTTTTCAGTACAGTAGGTGAGTTCTTATAAATTTTATAGATAACATGTACCTATAATATAATATTATTTTCATCACACTTGCTCGGAAAAGATGTATTTACACGTAGGGCTTGCGGGCGGGAAATTGAAATTTTCGCCCTAGGGCGGAAAAAATCTTTTCCGAGCAAGTGTGATGAAAAACACTTATTTACACGTAGGGCTTGCGGGCGGGAAATTGAAATTTTCGCCCTAGGGCGGAAAAGTGTTTTATACAGAAGTTTGTTTTTATTAATTCTCCTTTTTTTCCTTACAAGTGTGATGAAAAACATTGTGTGTGCCACGGGCGGTAAAGAAATTCCGAACTCGTGAACATTTTAAGCCCTCGCTTCGCGTCGGGCTTAAAATTGACACTCGTTCGTAATTTCTTATTTCCCGCCCTTAATACACAATGTACTATTACAGTACATATGGCCCTATTTTCCCGCACTAGTGCGTAAAATAGCACTTTTCGTGTGTATGTCAAAAGTTTAAAGGGCCATATGTACTGTAAAACGTTGTACGATACACGTGCGAATAGGTAATTCGCAACTCGTGTCCATTTAAAACACTCCCTTCGGTCGTGTTTTAATTTATCGCCACTCGTTTCGAATTTCCTCTTTTCCGCACTTGTATTGTAAATAACTATTATGTAAGGGTAAAGTTTAACAGGTAAATACTGAATACTATTTTAATAATCTTAAATAGGTGCTTAAATAGGTACTTCATTTAATTATACCGGCCGCCTCTTGAACTAATTCCGTACCCTACCTACTTATAAGTACCTCAGGCATAGGTACCTACTTTTTGTTCGTGCCACGAAAACATCCCATCGCGCCTTGGCCACCCAACTGAAAAAAAAGTTTTAGAATACCTACTTATTTGAATTCTCACCATTCGTTAAGTTTACAAGCTTGATATTAAGGCATTCTTTAAAAAAACATAATACGTAATAACTACCTGTGAGCGTTAATTATTAGCAAATAAGTAGAAAAAAAAACATAATCCAATAAATCGAAGTTATTTGCAATCCTAGCCCGGCATCGAAAAATCAATACTCAGTCGATGTGACACGCAAAACGCCTGCCGACACCGCTTACAACGACACAGTCCTTCCACACATTCACTGTCACTCTAAAACGTAATTTACTTGTATACAAATAGGGTTGAGTTTGGTTTGGCCGCAAAGCGTGATTGCGACTCTGTCGCTCTCATGTTTGGAAGAACGGATAATCGACAACTAGCCTTGTGCGATATCGATTTTACTAGGGGCTACTTCCACTGAAGACGCCTCACGAAACTACTGTCATCTCTTTTTCGCTTGCGTGGAAAATTTGCAAGCAGAAGAGGGATAGATGTATGTTGTATGTGTGTTGCGGCTGGGACCGCTGGAAGGGGTTGCTATGGCAACGGTGGTACGAGGGTTAGATTTCCGATACTGCGGATCTGAATTATCAATAAAATTTTCGATTTTCTTATGTGATTATGGCGGAAATCGTTATAAATGTTAGTGTTAATAATGGTAATGTTACTTTACGCATAGATGATGAGAATTTGGAGGTTGATAACGATTGTAATATTGATTTGGTAAGAATTTTATTGATTAAAATTTTGTTCAAAATGGCGTCTTGTTGGAATTTAGTTTTGTAGTAGGTAATTTTGTACTAAGTACTTTATAGAATGAAATAGTAACGGTACTGTATTTAGTTAGTAGGTATAGTTCGTTTTTTTTAGCATTAGAAAGAACTCCACAGAAGCAAGCGTGCAGTTTTTATAAGGCTCTTTAATTGTTAATAATTATTGAATTATCTAATGTAGTATGGTCAATACATATAATTTACTTCAAATTATTACCGCTAAAAGTGCCGGATTTGGAACCACAAGCTTACTTCTGCGAAGTTCTTTCTAATGCTAAAAAAAACGGACTATAGGTACTATAAATATAACACAAAGCTCTTTATTTTCAATCATATTTAGGAGATAAGTTATACTAAAAACTAAAAATAATAAAAATGTCTAAGATTATGCAGGCAACCCATGTAGAGTTCCATGTGCCTACATATATTTTTCCACCATGCACCATTAAATAAAGTATTATTTAAATGTTATATTTTCTTACCTCTCTATGAAATCTTTCTGCAAATGTAATGTTCATTTTAAATTATATTAACTTTTTTCCATGAACTTATTTTAGTGTAGGTATTTTTCGCTGCAGCTGCCCCCCTCCTCTCTAGGCCTCTATGCCCCCCCCCCCCCTCCTTAGGTCACTGGCTGGCTACGCCCTTGCACGCATAAGTACGTTTTCAGCAGTGACCCTAGAGTCCGACCAAGCTAACTCTGCAGCAATTTTGATAGCACAGACTGTGCAAGTGTTATTATTAACATTTTAAATCCATAGAAGTTATAATAAGTAACACTTAAAACAAGTAAACGTAAAATGTAAAAAATGCCTAAAAAGGCTATAAAAAAATGCAGAGTAATATTCATCCATTAATAGTACCGTTTAGGTTGTAAAGTGTCCTAAGAAGGAGACACATATACAAACTTATTCTATTTAAAGCACCCAAAAAACGTTTAACCTTCCTTACACATTATCGGCCGTTCAATTATGTAATCGATATTCATCGGAAATTAGACAAAATCAAAGTAACAATAAACCACAACCAACTGAGACTTCCTTAAAGAACCCCCACAACATCCTGTGCCACAATAACTTTAAAATTAAAAAAAAAACAAAGGTCAACGCACCCGGAAGGCACGAGCCACACAGGTGTTCGATAAATATCGATTTTTTAAAGAAATCGATGCGTGACGTCACGCGACAAAATGGCTGCCGTGCGCAGCTGGCGCCAAATAATACAATATTGTATTTGCGCGTGGTCAAATATGGAACTAGCAAGCTCAAGTACAGAGCTTATTAAAAGTGTTGTTTGACAGCGACGTGAATAACCGCAAAATTAATTTTGTTAATAGTAAAAGTAGGGTGCATAGTTTTGGGGTGGTTATGAGTTTGGTACGCAAATGTATTTTTTTAAAAGCATTGTTATTATGAATGGGTATTTTTTGCAGTTTTCTTTATAATTTATAATACAGGTTTAGAGTAAGAATTGGACAATAGTTTGTCGTATTTATTCAAAAGATTACAGTTACCCTTTCATAATGTTAGAAATGTATTTCTTTGTCCACTCGTCACTTCACTCTGTAATCGTAAATACCTGCATTAGAAAAAAATCTTCTTCAGTAATAAAACAAAAAAAAATAGAAGTTACAGAACTAAACTGCTAATTTATCACATTTATTATTACACCGTTACTTTTTTGTTGAAAAATGACAAGCAATTGACCCCAAAACTCACCCCATGTCTCAGCTCATTCCCAATATCTCATCCCCCTGTCTCCTTAATACTTTATCAATTTATCGACTATCGTTCGATGTCAATCTATCATCGATCGGTTTCCGTGCAATAAAGGTTTCTTTATAAAGAGATATATTTCTATCGTTCGATAAAGCTTGACAAGTTGACATGATTTATTGTCATGTGACAATTGTCAAAATTATCTTTGCTTCAAGGTGTACAGTCGCCATCAGACCTGCTAGGATGGGTTGCGTTCTCGCGCGCGACACCATACATATAGCGGGACTTTAAGTATGGACTCGCGCGCGACGAATGCACCTCATGCTAGCCGGTGAGATATATGTAGCTAAGGTGGCCACAAATACTGTGCATAACGATACAAGTGCGAAAAACTAGGAAATTCGACCAACCGAAGGAAGAAGACCAAGAAATTTTATTAATCTCTAGGCTGACCCAGTGAGCGAGACTTTAGTTACAATATAAAAAAGTCTTTTAAGTGTAACTTTCCTAAGTTGGCTTTGCCCTTTGGCTGTCAATCTTCATTGCACTTACAGGTTAGACAACTCTTTAGCATTGTGGTCTGTCGCCGATAGATAGTGATGTAACTTGAACGCAGGACGTGCTATAGGGGCGCCGTTAGTGATGGGGCGCGTCGATACCTTAACTGTACATATTTCGTTAAATTCGTGAACTTAAACCCCAAAAAAAAAAACAGTTTAAAATGAATACCTACATTACCTACATTTGTACTTAATAACATTAACTTAGAGAATAAAGATATACAATGCAACACTGCAGAGATATGTACTTATAATAAAAATTAGTTACCTACTTAAAGTTATCTGAAAAAGTTACCGTACCTCGTCAAATACGTCGTCGAATTTGTGTTTCACATACTCTAGTCACTGTGTATGTGTGTGTGTGTTTGTACAGTTAACAATAACGCTTAAATTATGTATTTAATAAATTACATAACACTGTGAACTATTTATGATTAATCTTAATATCAGATAAATTTTAAGCAAAGAGGATTAATACATTTTCTTAGCTAAGAAAATAATACGTATTATTACAAAAGACAAATATGGATATTATCTATCGGAAAACTTCACTATTTACTACACTACTACATTGGAAGGACTTTACTTTTTTTTTTTACATTCAACAAGTTATTTTTCCACACAACCATAGGACTGACCGTGGGCCAAATTCGATATGTACAACTGTCAGATTTCGCATCCACGTCAAATCAACAGTTGATTTTATTGCATACTGAGTGTTGATTCCATCAACGGTGGATAATATCATTTGGTGCAACCAAAACTCAACTCTAAACTAAGGGCGGTTCGGTTTGGTTTGCTTGTCACCCTAACTGTGGATTGTTAATGTCAAATTTTGACATTGTACGTATTCGAGAACTTATGATTTTTCCCACATCAACGGGAGATCAACATGATACGTCAAACGTAGCTTGTCGAATAGGGGTCCAGGTTGACCGATTAAAGACATCCCCATTTTTTATCGACATAATTAAATGTCCCATCCCTAGAGCCCACCCCTACTAGTCCATTGTCGGCGGCCAGGTGTCGGGGTCATTGCGTATGTATGTGTATGTGTATGTGTGTGTGTATGTGTGTGCTGCTACCTATTTTATGACAGGGAAAGTGCGAGGGAACATTACTCGTGTTGTTTAGTCATAGTTTTGCTTAGTCATAGCTGTCTTCTGAAATAATGGTCTTTTATAGGTATTTTTTATTGGTCACATTAGACAACCTTTGAGCAGATACTTTTGTATGAATTCCTATCATCCCATAGTTTCTATTTCATTAGGCTTAAGCTAGTGTTTATCAAATTCCAAACCAATACAAGACAAAACACAGACTACCAGGGCTGGGAGTTGAACCCGGGACACTGGGATAACCAAGTACAATTTCAAACAGCATGGCATACATGTCCGCTAAATTCGAATACTCGTATCTGCATAAATTTAAAGGAATATAATGTCTGAGATAGGTATTTATGTCGTGTCAAATTCTAATGGTACACTTATTCCAGTACCTTCTCGCTATAGGTAGGTATCTAACCTTAATTTTAGATCTTAAACAATACAACGTGCTCGGTTATGTTAGGGCTATAATTCAAAACGCCTTTTATTACTACAAATCTAGATGCAGGTGGACTTTTGTATGAAATATGGTTCGAAAAACAGTAGGATTTCCACCATGAGGTACCTCAGTACGCTGGTACAGTAAGTACGCTGACAGCCAAACGAGGGCATCTCTTACCATGCTACCTAATTAACGCAATAAAAAACCTAGCTAATCGCAATGCTCCATATACATTGACGCTTTTAAGCGGATTTAATAAAAGAGCGTGAATGCAAACGCAGCAGTGAATAGAGAGTAGCAATAAAGTAACAAGAAGCAGCGATGTATAGCTTCAGGCTAGGATAAGGGTGCATTGTTGAACAACGTCGCTAACGGTCCGACAAGGCGCCACTTCTCAATCAAAATTCAACCCAAAATCTTCACAATACAGTTGAGTTTTCATTGGGAAAGTAGTTTGTTATGATGTTTTACAATTGTTGATGGTATAGGGGTTTGCAGGGCGCGCGACGGACCGAAGGGGGGGCTAGGGTGCGTCGCGCAGGCGTCGTTCAGTCGCTCGGTCGGGCGCGCCGACGCCACACGCGCGCCATGGACGACACGCGAGCGCGTGACCGGGCACCTCTCACCGTCATCGTCGCGCCAAGCAACGCTTCACCCCCTCGACTGTCCCCAGCCGACTTGCTACCAGACGGAGACGCCGCGTTCCATCCTCTATCCGTCGTCAATGGACGGCTAACTCCGCCCGGTCTAGAGCCCGCTTCCTACGCCACTCTAACACCGCTATTACCTTTACCACCTATCAGTACAGTCTCGGATAAGTTCGCGTATCATGCAGGTGGCACGTTCACGGTCATACAACAGCAACAATCTTATGCGTCGTTATCACCAGCGCCGTATAATGAGCCGCTGTCTCCCCAATCCGCTTACAGTAGAAGAAGCGCGTCGCCGAACTCTTTTGAAAGACGCTCACCGACGCCGCCTTTACCAAGTCCAGGACTAGACTTAAACGCTGCCTTATTAGCGAGAGAAGAGCAGCAAGCGGCTCAGCAACAGCAAGCACAAAATGACACAGAAGAAATCAACACCAAAGAGCTAGCTCAACGAATAAGTGGCGAGCTCAAACGCTACTCAATCCCTCAAGCGATCTTCGCTCAGAGAGTCCTATGCAGATCACAGGGGACTTTAAGTGATCTTTTAAGAAACCCAAAGCCTTGGTCGAAGTTGAAATCAGGACGGGAGACGTTCAGGAGGATGTGGAAATGGCTGCAGGAGCCGGAGTTTCAGAGAATGTCAGCACTTAGGCTTGCAGGTGAGGATGCATGATGCTTTTGTTGGGTAGATTAGTTAGTTGGACAGGGATTTGATAATACATAATATATAAAAGGTGATCGTAAAATCTTCCAACCGTAGTTCAGAAGTAAAGTACTTAATTCAGAGCCTGAATTATGATCCTAAATGTGTACTCATTTATGTAGATGTGGTTAAAGCAAAATATATTCATAATGAAAAAAAAAACATAAAAACAAAAAGAACATTAAGGTGAGGTATGCCCGGGGAAAATTTTCAGATTCTGTCAAATTACCCCATTTCACACACAAGCACGCGTCACGCACACTACCTCACTTTACCGGGACAGGTCAGTGACCCATCCTGTTTTTTTTAAGATGCAAATGAGAGTATTTTGAGTATCGTCTTAACAACTACCTCCTTTGAGGAAGAGAAACTCTAAAAAAGTTCCATTGAAAGAAGGAAGACAAAACAATATATTTTATCTTGTTCTCCTTGTCTGTTCATGTCACATGTGACGTACTTAAATGTAAATTAACTAAATAATCGAATTCATTAGATACTCGAACTAAATAAACCGAATAAATACAGAAGTCGTCAAATGAAAAACGTTATTTAGGTACTACTCTAATCAATAGGGCTTTCGATAAGGCACAAATCAATTCAATGACAATTTCATTAAAATCATATGTGTATTCCGATGATGTTATTATTATATAACTTACCTTAGCTTAGCTTCAGTTTGTATATATTTAGTTATACTACCTAGCTACTAAGAAAAAATTGCATGCTTCTTCAAGTGAAATGTAGGGGAGAGCGGGGACAAAAGTAACTGCGGGTGGAAAGTAACTATTGCTCTGTAGGTTTATCTAATAGACAAAATACCACTCCGCTGCTATTAAGTGATAGACAGTGGTGCCCCCTTCACTCAGTCAGCGCATTCAGTCGAAACGGTCGCCACGTGCTATTAGGTTGTGTGAGAGGACGCAACGTGATATTTCGAATCTAAAGTACGTTTTTTGACTTTTAGTTATTTGATGTTTATGTTGTATTAAAATTCATACATTTTCTGAATATTTGCATATCCCCTAGAGTGGCATTGTCTGGCTCCCAGTCTCTATGGTGGCGGGGAGCCGGGAGACGGACAGTCATAACAAGCCGTTGAATGGCGGCGCCTCAGATTTAACGGTGGCTTGAGGTTGAGTGGCGCGGCCAATTTAGAAAAATATACGTCTAGTGGCGTGGCCTCCATGGGTGGTCATCGCGAATTTGGCGTGTGTTAGAAATATGACCATTTCTTTAAAAATATGTATGAATGATATTAGTTATGTATCATTGAATTCAGCATAAAATGGCTTATTTGATTGTATACCAATGAATTTCATTATATTTATGTGAATTATGCTGGACTTGATCAAATCTCATAATACCATTTTTTTTTTCTTTCATGTATAAAAATACGTATAATTAGGAAATAAAACAATTTATTGTAGAAAAAGCAGCCTTTATGACAAAACATTACATTTAACACGATTCACACAGTTTATTTCACTTTTTATAGTTTTTATCACTGCGTATTCCATTTGTATACCTTTGTAAGGACAATGTTTTTAGCAAATAAATTTCTGGTTTCTAAATGTTCGCGGCTCGAGAGTCGGGTTCCGTAACTCAAAAAGAAAAAACGGAACCCTTATAGGATCACTCGTGCGTCTGTCTATCCGTTTGTCACAGCCAATTTGCTCCAAAACTACTGGACCAATTAAGTTGAAATTTGGTATACATATGGAAGTCTGCTACCCAAAGACGGACATGTAATATAAACAAATGAATTTTAAGTATAGGCGGCTATTTTAAGGGGAATATGAGTAAATTAGAAAACCAAGTTTTGCAAACCATATCGTGTTACATAATAAAAGGGCTTATTTTGAGGATCTATATATATTTTTTATAATTTTATATGAAACAGTTTAAAAGTTATTTAAGAAAATAGGCAAAAAATGACCGTCCCCCCCTCCCTCTTATCTCCGATAAAATTGGGTCTAAAATTTTGAAAAAAAATACACAACCTTCTACCTCTAGATGACAGGAAAACCTATTAGAAATCTAGAGTCCAGCGTGAGTCGGACTTAACCGCACCTATTCTTTTTGACGGAGACGCAAATCAAAACCCCAGCGGACGCGTCGTACCTCAACTACCCAGGCTACTCACTGGAACATAAGTTCAGAGCACGTGCTGGGGTCTGTGCGTACGTTCGCGATGACATTTGCTGCAAGCGTCTCCGTTGCTTTGAGGCTGCCGGGTTTTCCACTTTGTGGATTATGGTCGACTCGGGCTCAGAGAAAACTCTGTATGCCTGTGTCTACCGATCGCACAGCGGAAACCAGGAGACAACTAGGCTCTTTGACCACCTTACTGAGATGGCAGATAAAGCCCAACAGCGGTACCCCGCGGCTCAACTCGTATTCCTTGGGGACTTTAACGCCCACCACGAGGAGTGGCTGTTCCCGTACAAGAATACTTGCCACGCTGGGAGGGAAGCGCGCAAATTTGCTGTATCCCTAAACCTTACCCAGCTGGTAAATGTTGCGACGCGGATACCGGATGTTACTGACCATACACCCAATTGCCTTGACCTTCTGCTGACAACTGATCCAGACAGGCACTCGGTTTCGGTCTCAGCTCCGCTAGGATCGTCCGATCACTGTCTGGTGAAATCCGTGTCGATCCACTCTCCTCCTGATCTCTGCCCTAGGGGCACGAGGAGAGTATGGCGATACGAGTCAGCGGACTGGGATGAGATGCGGCATTTCTTTGCGTCTTTCCCCTGGCAGCAGGTCTGTTTTTCTTCGGGTGACCCCTCGTGTTCTGCTGAGGCTGTTGCGGATGTGATTCGGCAGGGAATGGAATATTTCATTCCGTTCTCCGACCTATCGCTCGATCACAAGACCCGAGCATGGTACAATTCGGACTGTGCTCGAGCCGAGGCTCTTAAGCAGTCTGCATACCAGGCTTGGGTACTAGCCCGCGATACCAAAGCTGGAGCACAGAGGGTTCGCGCGAAGAAAAAAGCCTTTAACTCAGCTGCCAAGTCCTGCAAACGGGTGCTTCGAAAGGCTCGATTCGACCACGTCAGTCGAATAGGGGCCAAACTCGCCTCCTACCCTCCTGGTAGCAAGCGGTTCTGGTCCCTGTCGAAAGCGGTCGAATCCAACTTCTGCCGACCCACATTGCCACCTCTGCAGAAACCTGATGGGACACTGGCCCACTCCGCGACAGAGAAAGCTAACTTGTTTGCTTCTCTGTTTGCGAGCAATTCACGTCTAGATGCAGGCTCAAAACTTCCACCTACGCTACCTCATTGCAGTTCCTCTATGCAGAGAATTGCTATACATCAAAAAGAGGTACGCCGAGCTCTGCTGAATCTTGACGTGAATAAGGCCAATGGACCAGACGGTATACCTGCACGTGTACTAAAGCAGTGTGCGCCTGAGTTGTCTCCTGTACTGACACGCCTGTACCGCCTCTCTCTCCAAACAAGAACGGTGCCGAAATCCTGGAAGCTTGCAAACGTGCAGCCAGTACCCAAGAAGGGTAGTCGTGCTGATCCCTGCAATTACCGACCAATCGCCATTACCTCCATGCTCTGTAAAGTCATGGAAAGGGTACTTAACGGCAAACTGCTGGCATACCTCGAAGCAAATGATCTGCTCAGTGACCGTCAATATGGCTTTCGCCGAGGTCGGTCTACTGGGGATCTTTTAGCGTATGTCACGCACTGCTGCGGCGAGGCCATCGAGAGGAACGGTGAAGCGCTTGCTGTTTCACTGGACATCTCGAAGGCCTTTGACAGGGTTTGGCACGCAAGTCTCCTTAGCAAGCTTCCTGCTTACGGCATCCCTGCTGATTTTTGTAGCTGGCTATCTGATTTCTTGAGTGAACGGTCGATCAGAGTAGTTATTGATGGCTGCTCTTCGGACCTCATGGCCATTGACGCCGGTGTTCCTCAGGGGTCTGTTCTCTCCGCAACCCTTTTCCTGCTCCACATTAACGACATGCTGCAACCCAGCATTGTAGGTTATGCAGATGACAGTACGGTTGTTGAGAGATATTTGGCTAGTGCAAGGGACAGCAGGGAGGATATACGTTCACAGAGAAAGGCCATGGTTGAGCGAATGAACTTGACCCTTAGTCTCGTTTCCCAGTGGGGTGATGACAATCTGGTCACGTTCAATGCCTCCAAAACGCAGGCGTGTCTATTTTCCGCTAAACGGAGTCCATTCGACCTGACTCCTTCTTTCCGGGGTGCATCTGTACCTATTACCGACAGCCTGGAACTCCTCGGCATGGAGCTGAGTTCAGTCCTCGGCTTCGGCAGCTTCATTGAGTCTAAAGCACAAACTGCGGCCAGAAAGCTGGGCGTCCTAAATAAGGTGAAGCGATACTTCACACCTGGACAGCTTCTAACACTTTACAAAGCTCAAGTCCGGTCGTGTATGGAGTATTGCAGCCACCTGTGGGATGGCTCAGCTAAATACCAACTCGCCGCTTTGGACTCAGTGGAGCGCAGAGCCAGGAGGATGATTGGCGACAAGAAGCTAACGGCTAAGCTTCAGACTTTGGCCCATCGGCGGAAAGTCGCCAGCCTGTCGGTATTCTACAGGTTGCACTTCGGGGAGTGTGCCCAAGAGCTACACGAGCTCATTCCACCGTCCCCATTCTACCATCGGACTTTTAGACGCACGGCCGGTTTCCATCCTTACTTGGTAGATATTCCGCCAATTCGCACTAAGCGCTTTGCTTCTACTTTCCTTATGCGCACTGCCAAGGAATGGAATTCCTTGCCGGCGTCTATATTTCCGTGCTCTTATAACCCGGCAACCTTCAAATCAAGAGTGAACAGGCACCTTCTGGGCGAGCTCGCTCCATCGTAGGCCACGTCTACGCCTCGGCTAGTCTGTGGCCATGAGTAAACCCATGCATAATAATAAAAAAAATAAAAAGAAAAAAAGAAAAAAAACGCGGTTGGGCTGTTTTAGGGACACAGCCGCAATTGTTTACGTGAAACTGAAACGTGGTGCGGACAGCTAATGCGAAGGTCGATGGCCAAGCTCTGCGTTGGGCCGAAGGCCTGAAGCATCCGAGAGAGCCCATACAACCATTTCCAGTCGCCGTTACGACGCGGTGTAGACACATCTTGTGTCGACACCGTCTGTTTCGGTCACAATTCCAGTCGCAGAGTCGTCGCCGTGTCGACACAGTTACCAGAAATGGGGAAGGGTCGACACATGACACAAAGTGACATAAAGTGTGGTCGCCGTGTGCACACATTGTTTCGAGTTTGCGACTACTTTATGCCAATATCATTCGTTCATTCGTTCATTTTGTTCCTGTCAAATGGAAACTGTCAGATGGAAAAATTGTTAAATAAAAATAAGTGACATTAATACGCCATCTCTAAAACGGATTACAAGACGTAATTATATATTGTTTGCATTTATATTACAATAGGACTAAAATTATAATGGGGAATTAAACTGCTCGAGTGATTTGATAAACTAAGTGTAATATAATCAACGCGCCACCACATTGTTTTAGTTTAGCCGGAAATGAAATTGTTTACTTCTCAGTGCCTGTGTTCATAACCATATTATTTGATGCATTTTTAGTACTTCGATGCGTATACTATACTTAAATAACAGAAATAACGCTTTACATACTACGAAACTTGTTAATTATGATGTATAAATATGGTTTAAGGCTGAGAAATATTGCAGTCACAAAGTAGTCGCAAATGTTTCGACTTTGTGTCGACTCTGTGTAGACACATGACACGCGCTGTCAAAAGTAATAACAAAGTTACTGGATTTGCAAAATGGCTCCTTGTGTTCATTTGTTTTCAGATATTCTCAAAGTGTAAAAATGCCGTGGTCAGAGATGGGACTTAATAGATTAACTGTTTATTCGACTAATTAATGGAATAAAAAAAGTTCATCCTCAAATTTTAATCGCAATTAGTTTAGTCGACCTATAGATAGAAATTGAATTAATCTGAATATTAATCGAATAAATCTCGGTTGGAAGTTGACAGGGGGCCATTTTTGTACGTAAAAATAATAGAATAATAGAAATGTCTTGCATGCAGATGGTAGCCAAACACTTTGTCATAAAAGTCGAGATGGGTGTCGTTTTATACGTTTTAGGGGGCCCCAATTTTGAAAATGATCACCATTTTGGAATCCAAAATGGCGGCCATGCACTATGTCATAAGAGTCGTCATGGATGTCGTTTTATAGGTTTTGGGGGGCGCAGATTTAGAAAATGATGACCATTTTGAAATCCAAAATGGCGGCCATGCACTATGTCATAAAAGTCGTCATGGGTGTCGTTTTATAGGTTTTGGGGGGCGCAGATTTAGAAAACGATGACTTTTTTGGATTCCAAGATGGCGGCCATGCACTATGTCATAAAAGTCGTCATGGATGTCGTTTTATAGGTTTTAGGGGGCCCCGCTTTCGAATATGATGACCATTTTGGAATCCAGAATGGCGGCCATGCACTATGTCATAAAAGTCGTCATGGGTGGCGTTTTATAGGTTTTAAGTAAATGTTTTTGTTTATCTATGAGAATCTCACTAGAATAATATAATCAAGGTATGTTTATATTTGATGATTGAAATAGTAACGCGAAAAAAAAAAATATATTTGTGTCTTATATTCCTACCGAAGACTTTTATTTTTCCTTTTCCTTATACATAAGTTTGGCCAAGTAATAAGAATTTAGGGCTCTCAATTTTATTTTGACTTCTACAACAGTAAAGCTACGAGGCCATGTTTGGTATCGTTTTCGTATAAATTCGCAGTACCAAATTTAGTTATGGTATCACATTGACACCATTCCAAAGTAAAAACATATAAACTTATTAAAATACTTTCTTTTAAACTCCTCTTCACGCTTAAACTGCTGAACAGTTTTAATTTAAATTAAGTACACATATATTTTGAGTCCCGAGACAGGACATAATAAGTTATCTCAAAAATCATCCTTTAAAGGTGTGAAATGAGGTGTAGGGGGGAATTCAGAATTGACTTCTTGAAGTTAATACTGTTTAAGTTTAGGTTTGAAGTCATGTTTTTTTATCATTTTTAACTAAATCAAAGATGTAGACCATCCCAAATTTCATATAAATCGGTTCAGCGGTTATTGATTTCCCGTACAAATTTCCACGCCACTTTTCACACCTTCAAAAGATGATTTTGGTTATAAGATCTATCCTATGTCCTGTTCCGGGACGCAAACTATTTCTATACCAAATTTCAACGAAATCGGTTCAGCGGTTAAGCGTCAAAAGGAGTTTTAAAAAAACCGGCCAAGTGCGAGTCGGACCCGCGTGTTAAGGGTTCCGTACATTAAGTCCGACTCGCGCTTGACTGCACATTTCTAATAGGTTTTCCTGTCATCTATAGGTAAAGAACTATTTTGTGTATTCAGACGGACAGACATACAGACGCACGAGTGATCCTATAAGTTTTTTGCTTTTGAGGTACGGAACCCTAAAAAGATTTTTTTTAATTTTGTGGAATGGTGTCAATGTGATACCTTAAATGGATTCAGCAACCCAGATTTATACAAAAACGATACCATACACGGCCTAGCACCTTCACTGATGTAGATATATGAAGATACAATTGAGAGCCCTAAATAAACTTTCAAGAGCGGATATCTCAAAAACTATTCAACATATCGAAAAAATTGACTGAATAAACTTGTGACAAAACTTAAACTTGTGGAAATTAACTTTCATTTTTTATAAATGGCCATGTCGCTAAGATGCATATTATTATTATCTTTATTTATTTTTCTTCTTAAGTTAGGTTAATTATAATATGGATATAAAAGTAAAATATAAAAACACTTACAAACAATAAAAAAAAATTATAAACACATTATAAAAAACCTAACCTAGGGTGCCGCCGGCAGCGGGGCAGGGCCCAAGCTGCCGGTGGTCAGGGCCGCAGAGTGAGGAATCGACGTACTATACGCGCCGTGTCCAAAATTACCGCCTTCTGCATCTGACCCTTGATCCAACCACCTAGCGAGAGTCTCTCTAGGTGTTGGTCGAGACTCTTCGCTATGAGACCGTTCGCTGACACGACTATAGGAACAATGATCGTCGAGTCAACATCCCACATGGCGGTTATCTCGTGAGCTAAGTCTAGGTACTTGCTGGACTTGTCCTTCTCGGCCTTCACGAGATTCTCATCATGGGGGATGGTGACGTCGACGAGCACAGCCCGGCGCTGCGATCGATCTATCAGCACGATGTCAGGCTTATTGGCTACAATAGTCCTGTCAGTGATGATAGATCGATCCCAATAGAGCGTGGCACGACCATTTTCGAGAACTGGCGCAGGTGAGTACTTGTAGTACGGCACTTCACGGTCCACAAGGCCGTATAGGAGGGCAAGTTGCTGGTGAATAATTCTGGCTACGAGATTATGTCTGTGCAAGTACTCGCCGTTAGCAAGATGAGAACAACCGGAGATAATATGCCTGAGTGACTCTCCGGGACGGCGGCATGCCCGACAAATGTCGACCGTACCGTCCTTCAGGATATATCTCCGGTAGTTATTCGTCATGATAACTTCGTCCGCATTATTATTATTATTATTATTCAGAGCCCACTGTGTCCCACTGCTGGGCAAAGGCCTCCCCCCTCTTTCTCCACTCGTCTCTATTTAGTGCAATATCTGGCCAGCCTCTCAAGAAGGAGTCCAAGTTATCCCAACAAACAACAAAGTCTCAACAAAGTTTGAGTTAAGATGCATAGTTTCCGAGATATAATCGAATAACCGGAAAATGGGACCTTCAAACAAAGCCCCCTCTCTTCCTCCCGCTCAAGGGCTACGGCCGGGGACTTTTGATATGTTCACCTCCTAACTTGCCCAAACCAAGTTACAGAGTCAAAAATTGTGTTCCGAGCATTTCCCTCTACAACTTTTTGGAGCATTCGTTGGCTGACCTAAGTAGCTTATTGCATTTCTTTAAAAACTTTTCTGTAAAAGGTTGACGGGTGTTAGGTGTTTATATGGTTTTGGTCAATTATTATCATTTGCATCGCCCATGATGACTTACTAGAATTACTTACGAGCACACGAGACACTAATAGTAGTTTGACAAACCTTGGTTTTCAAGAGGTATTTTATATTGACATTTGCTGTCACAAATTTGCTGTCAGATTTAGTCGCAAACCGCACGCAAAGTGCACACAAATGTGTCGACACCTTGTTACGGAAAAGTGTACACACGGCGACGACACTTTGTTTCGAAACAATTCTAGACACATTGTGTGGACTCTGTTACGACACATCTGACATTTAGTTACCACTTTGATGATTCTGCGACTGGAATGGTTATATGGGAGGTGCACCTCCACGCAAGGTCGAAGCATGAGCTTTAGGAGGTTAGTGCTCAAACAGAACAAATAATTGGTTTAAGTACGAGTAGCTAAGTGAGAAGGCTGAACTGCCGTATATCGCGACCATCGAATTTCGCAAATTGCGGGGATTTTTCTTTTACACCAATGAAACCGTAGGTAATTAGAGTGACAGAGAGAAATGCCAGCAATTTGCGAACTTCGATTGCCGCGGTTATAGCCCTGTTATCTTGAATTAACAGAGATACGCCTAACAATGAAAAAAAATGTAGGCACTATGCTTAACATAATACTTGAACAAAAAAAAAATGGGTAACTAACTATCCTAAGATAGCCAGCCGTGTGTGGACGAATTGAATAAATAGTTGAATGTACTTAAGAACTTCGCTTTGCTCGCTCGTTCAAAAATGTGTGCAGTACTGAACCCTTGGGACGCGAGTTCGACTCACACTTGACCGGTTTTTATTTTGATTTGATATGTCATATTATATTAAATTACAGCCCACTGTGTCTTGTTACTTTTGACCCACGTGTTACTTTCTGCACGCCAACGGGGTCATTAGTAACAAAAGATGATTTTTTTAAATCAAAATACACAATTATAATGTTAGTCAAGACGTTAATGTACAGAACATGCACTGACGTTATACATATACGAGTATGACTACATTAAACTCATCAAAATAATAATGGTTAACCAGAAACTAAGGTCAAAGTACATAGTGTTACGTTTCTCCCCGCTCTACCCTACGCATCCAAAATTACTGTCCACCTATGTTCATCACTATATTTTTTGCAAATAAATATATCGTTATCTTTATCAATAAATAAAGTCCTGGCAGGGTGGAAATTTCATTTTGGCGGATTCTTTCTCTCTGCATCTGACTGTACCTACAGCTATTACGGCATTTTTTTGGTAAACTTACGGTTATATGTTCAGACTCTGAATCTCTATAGTTAATATTTAAGATATATGGACATATCGGTATCGGCATATTTAAGATATATGGTCCTTGAACTACGTCCAAAGAGAGGTATGGGAATGGGAACTGAGAATGACATCTCGGTTTGTGTGGTAGGGCACAGCACAGCGGATGTCATTCCAGATCTAGAGCAGAGCTCAACCTTACAGAAATCTGCAGCCAAATAACACTAGCACTAGACCCTACTCATAGTGTCCTTCCTGCCGGTGAGTATGGTTGCCAGTTATCAACGAGGGGTGCGGAGTGTTAGACTCGGCAACGCGCATGGAGTTGCAGGCATCCAAAGGCTACGAAGATTGCTTATCATCAGACGGGCCGTATGCTTGTTTGTCATCGACGAGGTATAAAATTAAATATGCACAGAATATCATTGAACGAAAAACTTTGTTTTATTTTATAGTAAATTAGTATAACACTCGATACATAGGCAATCACAAACCAGGCACCGCAGTGGTTTTGGGCTGTAAGCCTCGTAGGCCAGTATGTATAATGTATATCTCGGCCTCACAAGCCGCAAAAACTCGCTGAGGCTAGACCATAGCCGTTTATTTATTCTTGATTTCATGAAGGTTTGCAGAACAGCACGTAACCGCATTATACATCTATCTTAGACGGACCTCACAGCAACAAAATAGGTGTACCACTGCACGATTTTCAAGTAGTACACGAAATATTTACATAATGTTCCGTATTAATAGGTAATATTTGAAGATCAAAAGTTCTCTAACATAAATACAAGATCACAACATTGTCATCACAGTTCATTGACGTTGACGTACAAAAGTACGTCAAATAGGTATGCAATATTAATACCAGCATAATGAAAATTAATTCCAATCAATAAGTATGAGTCTTCAAACTTTTTTCATTCTAAGCCGGGTTTCAAGGAGCAAATTACTTAAATGATATTGGAATCGTATTGTTTTAAGATAGTTTACTGCGTTTTTCAACCATTATGCCCCAACAAATCAAATCTAAGATGAGACTCGAGCTCCATGTGATGATAATTATTTACCCTGTTTTTTTAAATACTATTTGTCTACTGGTATACTTTTTCGTATATGTATATGACTTAATGTCGAAATAAATGCGAAAACCAACTGTCATTTTAATTAAATTCGCGATACGTGTACTTTGATCCGAGCCCAGTGGGCATCTGATCAAAGAAGTTGCGTGCACGGAACCGCTGATATCATATTTTCGAACTTATTTAGTGAATGTGAAATTAAAAAAAAAAGTAATCCTGGTAGTCGTTCAAGCATACAATTGCGCGTACATAGAAGCAGTTTTCATATTTCTATCTTTTGTGCACAAATTGTTACGAATCTTTAAAGTCCGTTTTAGACCTATGTTCGTGATCGTTTTCTATCGAGCAAAAGTCAAAAACTTAGGATTCTAATCACTCCACTCACTAGAAAAAGCCCTCAAGTTTGCTAATTGAATGTATGGCAGCCGTATTGTGATCCAAAAAAGAGCTACGGCTTTTAAAAAACTCCGTTTTCTGAACTCACTGCACCTTAAGTAACTATTAAAGAAGAATTATGTACCTATAATGATACCTACTTTTTGTAGGTATCCTAATGCCTGGTATAAAAGGTATTAGTAGTCCTTCTGAACTGTTGTTGATTGGTTTTAGCGTCACATTATGTAGAAATGTTACTGTCTTCTCATACAATGTGAATGTGACGACTGGTACCAATGCATCGTATCGTATGGCGTCAACTGGAGACCAAGGCCCGAAAGGTTTAGATTTAAGCTTTAACACTCGTATTCAAACCCCGGCCCGAACCAATAAGTTTTCGGAACTTATGTACGAAATATCATTTGATATTTACCAGTTGCTTTTCGGTGAAGGAAAACATCGTGAGGAAACCGGACTAATCCCTAATAAGGCCTAGTTTCCCCTCTGGGTTGGAAGGTCAGATGGCAGTCGCTTTCGTTAAAACTAGTGCCTAGGTCAAATCATGGGATTAGTTGTTAAGCGGACCCCAGGCTCCCATGAGCTGTGGTAAAATGCCGGGATAACGCGAGGAAGAAGGACTTGTATAAAACACGACCAAGAGGTCCGGTTGTGGATAGGTAATACAAGACATAAACAAGTAGGGTGACTGTTACCTACCTAATTGGCCACTATACAGTAATTGGCCACTCTTAGCAATAAAACTTATTTTGGCTTATTTCTTTCCGATTTGTTAGGAAAGGCCAATTACTATCTAAGTTTTGGAAAATAACTGTAGCACCTACCAGCCCTAGCAGGGTCCACACAGTCTACTGCTTAACTCAGGTGGTTGACTACGGTCTCTGGTTTCACTACATATGTATAGGTCTATCATACAGGCTGATAGAAAAGGAGTACCTCTGAGGAGGGTTCAAACAGAAAATAAGACTTCTGTGCGGCTTAGAGTCTGTGCGGAAATAGTCGTGAAATGAAGGGGAGCTCAAACAATCTCCAACTCTTCTCTTTCCGCACAGACCCTAGCTTATTATTTTATAGATGATTTTTCCAATAAAACATTGCCCCTTCCACGTCACAAACGGGTGCTAACAAGTCAGATTTTTCGCCACTCGTATTTTTAAACTGTTATAAATGTCTAAGGAAAAAGTGACCAAGGCCTCCAGTGCCCCAGGCCAGGCTGGAATCGAACCAGCGTTCTCTGCTATCGCGGCAGGTGCCTGAACCACTCGGCCAACGGGCACTCGTAGTTTTGTTCAGCTACCAAAAGATAAAAAAAATATGGTTGTCTGTAAAGCCGGTTTATGTACGATAATTTTCCGTGATAACGTCATAAGAAAACTTTACCATTACATTACGTAACGTTACGATGGAGATCTGTCCACAACGTGACACTTTTTCGTGCATGCTAGAGTCAGACCAAGAAAAGTCTGCAGCGGATTTGATAGCCCACGCAGTGCACGTGTTATTTTAAACGTCAAGCTTCTATGAAAATAATATGACGTATAAATAACACTTACACTGCGTGGGCTATCAAATCCGCTGCAGACTATCCTTGGTCCGACTCTACCGTGTTCATCAATTTATAAGACGTTTAATCACGTCAAAACTACAAAGGTCTAGTTGGTAGTTTTTATCTGCGTTAGTCTCGCCCTGTCACATTCTAACGCGTAATATAACACATATAGCGATGCCATAATATTATTCCAACGTGCGAAAGGGACAGATAGCGCAGACATATATTTCCCCAAGTTACCAGTAGGAACCTATTTTTCCTTTTCCCGGGTCTCGAGAGACGATTTATTTTCCTTACCTCGATGTTATATGGCTCGCCTTCGACTTTAATAGGAATTTAATGGGAATACTTTTGCAATTTAAAAATAGACTAGATTTAGATAAAACACATTTATTGTAAAAAAAAATATCTACCTACATATACCACTGTTTTCTTAATACATACAGTATGTGTCTGACCATGGGGCTTTAATTCCAGGGCTTGATTTTACTCGCTAAACTGAGTTACTTATACTATGGGACCAACCCTAAAATCGGGGAATATTTTTTGGCTTTTCCATTGAAAACGTCGACATCTGATCAGCCAAAATGTATGAAAATGTAAAAAAATTTTTCGGGATTTCGGGGTTGGTGCCATAATAAAAGTAGCTCAGTTTAGCGAGTAGAATCGAGCCCTGAATTTATAGCCCCATGGTCAGTAACACCCTGTATATTATTATCCAAACTGGTGGTAGCCCTACTGGAATACATAGGTATAATAAAACAGTGGAAACTATTAAGGAATTGGTTTGTTTAAAATAGTTTATATTAGGACTTGTTCAGATATCAAATTTAGGTGTCTTTTTATTCTTTTGTCTATGGTTTTACTGAGTTGAAAAGGCTCTTTTGAGTTTTTTTCCAAAACACTAGATTTTTTGCAATTTTCGAGTAAGTAGTTTACTTAAGGTACTTATTTCTGTGTTAGGCCAATTTAGACAGATCGTTCATAAAAATCCAGGTCAGTAGTTTTGATCCTCCGGTAGAACACACAACACAAACGTACCCACCTCACCTACAGACATACTGCCGTATTTAAACTTCAAGATATTCACAAGAGACGACACGTACTAGATCCATTCTAGATACGTTATCGTTTAGATATCAACTAGTTCTCTTTTGCAGCGCAATTCGGGCAAACAATGTCACTTTTACGTTAGATAGAGTAAGATATCTATTAGATGTGAATTGGATCTCAAAGTCATATCCTGTGGAAATCGTTCAAGAGTATCTCCAGAATCGCGCAAATGTCAAATTTGACAGGTTAGATCTTAAACATATCGTTATTGTATCTTGGTGATGTCTAAAAGACGATCTAGATGTCTATTTCAAAATAAGAATCGGGCCCATAGATTGCAAAAATCATAATAACCCTTACTTATGAATTTGCTCAGAAAAAAATCTTGTATTTAAACAGCTTGGGTTAACCATTAATTTCCCAAGTCGATAAAAAACGTCGATAACTTAGTAAACAAACGTCAGCTGCTCATCGATTTTACAAAATCGATAGAACGGTACCCACATAACCATTTTATCGATAAAAGCGTAAATAGACGTGGTAGTTTAGGAGCAATGCACTTAAATATGTGCTGTAAAGTGTACCTACTCGTATACTAATACGTGATAAGATAGTCCTATATTATCTTGTTGTATTTGTTTGTTATATTACTACTGTTCTTTTTAGGGTTCCGTACCCAAAGATAAAACGGGACCCTATTACTAAGACTTCGCTGTCCGTCCGTCCGTCCGTCCGTCTGTCACCAGGCTGTATCTCACGAACCGTGATAGCTAGACAGTTGAAATTTTCACAGATGATGTATTTCTGTTGCCGCTATAACAACAAATACTAAAAACAGAATAAAATAAAGATTTAAATGGGGCTCCCATACAACAAACGTGATTTTTGACCAAAGTTAAGCAACGTCGGGAGTGGTCAGTACTTGGATGGGTGACCGTTTTTTTTTGCTTTTTTTTTGTTTTTTTTTGCATTATGGTACGGAACCCTTCGTGCGTGAGTCCGACTCGCTCTTGCCCGGTTTCATTATTATTATATGTGAATGCACAGGCAGCTTAAAGCTGATACGTGCACATCAATGTCGACTTGTGTTTTGTAGTCTACGAAAGTGTTCATCGAGTTTGTTTTTAAAAGAGTCCCAGAGAGAGAGAGGGAGAGAGAGGGTTTGTTTAAGAAAGAGAGAGAGAGAGAGTTTTACGGTTAATTATAGGGGTTTATAGGTGTTATAAGTTATAAAGCAATTATTATTTAAATTGTAAAAGTCTAGATAATTCATTAATTAACCTAAAAAAAGGTAGGAGTTCATAGGGTTACATATGACAGTGTGAATCTATAATTCGTTTTTTTAGCATTTGACAATAGGTAAACAATCTTGACGTGCAGTCTTTTTATTGAAAAACACCTTCAAAAATAAGTCACGACGAACATGTAACAATTATGGATTATATACGATTATTTCCTTTATTCTTTTGGTTTTATAAATTAGTAACTGATTTTCAAAAAGCGTTTTTCAATTAAAAGACACGTCAAGATCGCGTAGTATTTTTCTAATGCTAAGAAAACGAACTATACTTAGTTGAAGTATTTTGAGTGCAGACGTATTTACAACCATAGGTTGCGAAAATATGTCGAAATGCTTTTTTATATTTTTTAAATATACTGCGGCAAGCAGAACATTCAACAATTACGCTTTAATCACAATTCTACTCATTTAAAGTTGCAATCATAACGTACGTTGTTGTTACTAGACATAGTTAAGAATAAGTTGCCTGATACTCACTGTCTATATATATATATATATGTCCTACATATGTGACTACTACCTGTATCTATGAAATAAAACTCTTGAAACGGATTATATCGCGTATATCGAATTCATACTTCATCCCAACGACGTTTCAAACCCTTTACAGCGCTCGTGGTCAACGGGTGACAGGAAAAACTACACTGTGATATAAGAATAGTTGGACCAAAAAAAGTCTGCAGCGGATTTGATAGCCCACGCAGTGCAAGTGTCATTTTTACGTCATAATTTCATAGAAGTTTGACGTTTTAAATAACACTTTCATTGCGTGGTCTATCAAATCCGCTGCAGACTATTCATGGTCTGATTTTAATCCATTTCAATAGTTTAATTTCATGAGTAACTATCGCGGTAACCGAAGACAATAATTATTATACTTGTATCTATTTCTGTTTAAAAAAAAATCGTGACATCGCGCGGCTCTACCATTAGTTATTTTACATTTATAATTACACTGTGGTGTGTTTGGATAATAATATACCTACAAATTTTATGATATGAAAATTAGACTTATTTTCGTTTTTTTTTCTATCGAGCCAACTAACCTATAAACAAATTTCCTTTTGGTTTCATGGTATTTACCCTAAACGTTTAACAATTTATTGTATAAACTACAATTTTACGTTACTCCCTCTTAAACTGTGCTACACCGCGCCTCCTCACGGTAGTCGATAAGTTGGTAAACAGCGTCAGCTGCAGCATCGATTGTCGAGAATCGATGCCGCGCGGTCGATGCGGCGCGTCACTAGTGCGGGGGCTCGTGCGAATGGGTTTTAAGGTGTGCGCTATGCAAGTTATAGGGCTGCGTGCGTTTTTATCGACGCGATATACAAACGTCATTGTTATCACCACGTGACTGAAAGATATGCGTTTTCAAATTGATAAATGGGGCCATCATATCCGTTAAGTACGCATTTATGCGATGAAATCAGATGAACAATTCTGCCACTTTGGAAAAGCCTGTAGATATAACCTTATAAAATATAACAACAATTATTAAATTGGTAAAAATAACTATCAGTTTGACTGGATAGCATTAAAATTTAAGAAATACTGGGTTGGGTAGCGACGAGATTTTAAGAAGGCTTTTCCCGCCACTTAGTATCATATCGACAAGTTGGTAAACAGCGTCACTTGCAGCAGCATCGATTGTCGAGAATCAATGCCACGCGGTCGATTCGGCGCGTCACTACTGCAGGGGCACGTGCGAATGGATTTTAAGATGGGTTTCGATAGTTTTACGTGTTATGTTTTTACGTTTTACGGTTAAGGAATACGGGACGGGGCGCACTTGTGTGATGGAATGAAATGGTTATGTATATCTTGCCGCTATTAGTAAAACTAGGCTGTGTTTGGTGACGACGAATTTTTAATATTTAATCAATCTACTGTAACATCTGTAACCCATTTTATACCTGGACGTTACATGAAACACACACGTAGCTAAAACATAAGTAGGACTTTACCGCCACTTCGCATAAAGTCGATAAGTTTGTAAACAGGGTCATCCATGCCGCGAGGCCGATGCGGCGCGTCACTACGAGCATTTCATAATCTTATCTCGATGTAATAAGGTTCACTAACTGTCAGTTAACTGTGCCGATAAAATTAGTACTTAGCTGCTTAGATGTTGTAATAAACTAACGTCTTGCAACATTGATAGAGTAGAGTAATACGGAAAGAAAGGAAAGATTCCCGCGTTGTCGTCAAGTCGATAGTAACAGGGTCAGCAGCCGCATCGATTGTACGCAATCGATGCCGCGCGGTCGATGCGGCGCGTCACTACGCCACACCGTAGCTGCTGTTGGGATACACGGCCCGATTGTAACTCCTCTAGTTGCCCATAGACCTATAAAAAGGTCTCCTGTTCCATTCTAATTTGAATCTTTGTTTTGAGAAATCAAAATTGCATTTTTCTTGGCAAGTTTTGACGTCTGGGCGGATAGACGATATGATACGTCAATTAGTCGTTAATGTTAAGATAAGTAAGAAGTAAACGAAATCTAAGTGTTAGCATGCAAGGTTTATCTGTTAATGCTAATATTACATTATAAAATAAATGAAATTAATAGATCTAGAAACGATATAAATTAGATGTGTCAGTGTTAAATGTGACGTTTTTTCAAACAAAAACGTCACTTTGGACACTGACACATGTAATCCATATCGTTTCTAGATCTATTAATTGACGTATCATATAGTTCAAATCGGGTCAGTCAGGTTAAAATAAATAAATATTATAGGACATTTTTACACAAATTGACTAAGCCCCACGGTAAGCTCAAGAAGGCTTGTGTTGTGGGTACTCAGACAACGATATAGGGTAAGACCACCAGTGAATGAACACTTAAGCAATTATCCAAGTTTGAAAAATCATTGCTCAGCATTCATTAATAATTGGAATAATTAACTGCAATTTAATCAATCCTCATTTAATAAATAACAAAGTAATTTCTGCGATTTTTAATTACTTTCATAGTTTTTGAGTTATACCAGAATTTACCAAAAACTACCCAAAAACCTAATGAATGAACATAAAAATTAGTGAATGAACACCGAAAAACCCAGTGAATGAACATTATTTAACTGTTTTTAATTAGCATAATAAAATCATTTTTATCACAAACACCGTTTCCGGCTCTATTTTAATAGGTATAGCGATAGCGTTTATACCTTTTTATCCCTCCATATTGACTTCAAATCGATTAGAATGTAATAAAATGATGGTTATTCACCAATAACATAGAAACCCGTTACATATTAAAAGGAAAAACTAAAATCAACCATTAAAACAAGAACCAACGTGCATATTTTGATGAAAAGGGGTCATACTCACCAAATAATGCTTAAAATAATAAACTTGTCACTGCATTATTCGTGGTTACACTGTTCATACATAGAATTAGTAGAAATCCAATAAATGAACAAGCCAAATTTTGTATTGTTCATACATAGGCATGACTAATCTAGTAAATGGACTATAAAAATTTGGTTTGTTCCAATACTGGCTAAATGAATGAGAATCGTTTTCTATGGAGAATCACAAAAAACAAGCTCAATACGATTGCGTTTACATATACATTTGGGAAAAAAATGAAATCTCCGCGACACCAGTAAATGAACACACTGTTCATTTACTGGTTTCAGAACATTTGATGAGCCAGTAATGGAACTATAAAAAATAAAGACTTAATCGCATAATACGCCGACAAAATGTACATAAATAGAAGGTTTAACTCTTAATCTAACCAAATAACTAAACTTTGTACTGGTAAAGATTAAATAAGCACTTCATATGTTGCTCCAAACGTACACTGTTCTTATCTGGGATCTAATGTTTCCATACAAAACTTCAAATCCAGAAACACGTAAACTTCAAACGCCAGTCACATCCTAACTGGTCGAAAATAAATTTATTACGGGTTGTCATTGCATAGGAAATAGAGTTGTTAATAAGAAAAAAAATAAGGCAAGTGGAAGAAATTGCTATATTTCTTATTTTAGACAAAAAACGTGATTTTGTTCATTCACTGGGGGTGTTCATTCACTGGAGGGTTTACCCTATATAATAAGGTTAAGAATGTATTAGGTATATATATATATATAGATAAGAGTGATAGAGATATAGATAACGTAATTTAATTTCTATTAGCGATTTTCGCGGTAGACCTTCAGTTCAGGAATTAAGGATCTTTGAGACAAATGACCTATGTATGATTTTATTGTCTTCTGCACTTTTAGTGAATCAGTAAGTTTTATTATGTTCTAGGAAAATGGAATAGGTACTTAACTATGCTTAAAAGCTATTAAAAAAATTCCATTTTAACATGTATTAGGCAATCATGTCGATGGCTATTTATGTACTTTTCGAGTTTTTGAGTTTTATTATCAGTTGCGACATTAAAATAAGAGTGAACATTTTTGAAAAGTATTTATATAATTTATTCTCTGTTCTCTGTGAATATGTTTTGGAAAAATAATACTTTGATACTCTTACTGAAGTATCAGATAACCTTCTACGGTCGAGATAGTACCTACAAATACCTACATACATTTTTGATGGTCTCGGACGATAAAAATTGGCACACTGAATAATACCTACGTCCATGTACCCTATTCACCAATGTGACAATTGTGACATCTGAAAAGTGACATAGGTGAAGATAAAGTGAGAAAAGATACGGCCTGGCAAAACCTTTTGTCACATCGGCAGATATAATATAGGTAACCTCTAGCGGTCTATAATACTAAGAAAAACTGGACAAGTTCGAGTCGTACTCGCCCACCGAGGGTTCCGTATTTTTTAGTATTTTTTGTTACAGCGTAACACATCATCTGTGAAAATTTCAACTGTCTAGCTATCACGGTTCATGAGATACAGCCTGGTGACAGACAGACAGACGGACAGTGGAGTCGTAAATGTCGTAATAGGGTCCCGTGTTTACCCTTTGGGTACGGAACCCTAAAATTTAAATCAATGGTATTAGAAAATAGAATTGAATTTGCTTTTGTTTTAATATCGAGCGAAATAAAACAATAGAAACTCTGGTCCATTTAATAACTATTCAAATTTAATTGTAGGTGATTAATACTATTATTAGGCCGTCCTGATAATGTGAATAATGGGACGCTAGAGGATAATTAATAGTAATACAGAGCCATAATTCGAATCAGAGTTAGACCAATACAAGAAAAGTCGGTATTCAAAAACAATAAAACCCAATTTGTAAAAGTCTTATCACGACTGCCTGTATATTGTCAAATGACACATTCGCTATTAAACATCAAACATCAACATTTATTCAGCAAATAGGCCACAAGGGCACTTTTACACCTCAACATTGAATTTACATAAAGCAAAAATAATAACATCAACAATTTTATAAAATAAAACTAACAATTCAGTCTAACATATTACAATTACTAAGAGATGTATATGGTCTCTTAATGTCGAATTACATACAAAATACAGATAAAAAAAACACAAAAAAATCTATAACATTTAGAGGTGTAAATGTCTCTAGTTGTCAGAACTATAAGATTATATAGTTTATCAAGTTATCCTTAGAGATGTATAGGGTCTCCAAGAGTCAATATCCTGTATAATTAATACATTCATTAAGAGAAAAGAAACACACGAGAACAGAATGACTATTGTCTGCGTAACTTACTTATATGCATCTCACTCGTACTCGCATATTAGTGCGAGCGAAATGTGAAATCATTTATACAGGTGAGAAAAATAGGTCATAATTTGAAAACAAAATTTATTTGCTGAAATGAAAAAAACCAACGCTTTTACTTTATTAAAAATAAATTTGAGATTTTTTAAGAATATTTAACTTTTAAAAAGTTCAGGCTGTCTAAAAACAAAACAATACCTCTCTGCCAGTATCTCAGAATAGAAAAATATAATTGTTTGAGTTAAAATATATTTTGACAGGTATATGCTAAAGAAATATTTAAATCACTGGGCCACTTGCACCATCCCACTAACCCGGGTTAACCGGTTAAACCTGGAGTTACCACGGGTACCAGTACGATTTGATACCGGGTTAACGGATTAACCGGTTAACGCCGGGTTAGTGGCATGGTGCAAGTGGGGCTTAAAAAACCGGTTGTTTACAAAAAAAAATGTCGATAAAATTAAAAACAAAACATTAAAAATTCAAAAAGAGAATTTCGATTGCCTCGCCATAATCCGGCACCACATGGCGGCGTGACGTCACGCCCCTCCCCTGCTCGCTATCGATCCGTGCCCCCCCTCCCCTCCGCGCCGCCCCCGCACCGGCCAGGACGGTTTTCGTAATTATACCGCTGTGACTCCCTCTTTATTTGTAGGGCTTGGGGGTTGTGCTTTTTGAGGGATCTAGTTTTGACTGTTTGGAGTAGATATAAAGTTGAAAATTTTTCATGAGTCAAAATTTTTCAACAGTTCAAAATTTATAATGCCATGGTGTCCTTTTTTTGGGACTTATGACTTTATGCGTTTTGAGGATTGTAAGGTTTCGTTGACTGAAAGCAAAGCTTCCACTACGAAGCATTTTTTTCTCACATAGCGATTAGGTATTTTATGTTTTTCCTGCAATCGTCCTGATGTGCAGTCGGAAAAATTCCAAACTTCGAAATTTTTACAAGGAAAAAATTCGGAAACTTCATTTATTTTTGTATGGGAATTGAAATTTTCGATTTCCGAAATGAAAGTTCCCTTTGTTTCATGGGAATTTTCCTGAAATTTCTGAGGCATTTTTCAACTTTTTGGAAACTTTCAGCAACTTGCACATCTGTAATATTTTCTAATAAAAACATATTGAGTGTTCAAGTTTTACGAATTATATTCATTCAATTTTTTTTACTATTTGTGGTATCATACAAATAGTAAAAAAAAATCCCATGAAACAAAGGGAACTTTAACTACTAAGACTTTGGGTTAGGTATGACAATAATTAGGTAGGTACATATCTCATAGGTTTTACAAATATTATTTATCTAAAAGTTTAACCAAGTTCTCTAACCAAGCCAGAGCCACAGATTACCAATTTACATTTCCAGATTCACCACAGCAGGCGACGAAAGGCGACAATGTAAACAACATACAGCCATACTGCCCGCCCCGGGAATTCCAGGGATCCCAGGGGCCCCAGGGGCCCAGCCCGGGGTACCAGCCCCAATCCTGGGACACGGCTGGATACGAACCAGCTGGGGATGTTTCGTGCTTGTGAGTCCTGTCCTGATTTATCCACAACCAAAAATCCTTCATTCCTCTTTTGTTTGTTTTTCTTTTTTTTAATGAAGCGTGGATACCCTGTAAAAGGGATCAATTTTTTTTTGTTTCGATGAGTTTTGTCTATCCCAATCCCTTTTTTGTGGCTGCGTAGCAGTGGACTTAGTTTCTTATAGGTATTATAAAATATATAGCTTGCAAGGTAACATATATACATATAAAACATATATTTTTGATTAAGTGTTTTGATTTAACAGGTCGCTTTTAGACAAAAAATGTCTAAGTTTTTTTTTACGTTTTTATTTACATCGATCTCATACAAGTAAATGTGTAAAATGTATAGAGATTTGCTCGTTTAGATGTTTGTTTTTGGATTGGCAGTATCTTTACCTTAGTTTTAGTTTAGACAAGCTATAAATGCTTCTGATGGCAACGATACTGCCTTTTCAAGCCAAAACTGTCCGTCATAGAGGATGTTTTTGAAATAATTTTAGCAATAAGTGTATTTGTTAGCTTCAAGAAGCCAAGATGAATGTTAGACTGCTACCGCTGCCCCGGTCCCTCCCTTTTTGTTTTCCCCTGCGTCGGCTGCAATAGTTTTGAATATTATTTTATAGGTGCCTGAAGGTCAGAACCCTTTGTTAATGTTGTTTACATTGTCGCCAGGTATGCCTTTTAATTAATACGTTTGGTGTTTAACATTATCTGACATAATATGAAATATCTACTTTTTACTTCTTTCTCATTGTTTTATTCTTCAAATTTATTGTGTACTTATATTTAAATGTTAATTTTTATCAATAATTTCAGTATTTATTCCGTTATGTCAGATATATAGTGAAATAGAAAAAAAGCGAAATTTATATCGTTTTTAAAAATGGCCCCACGTTTGGGCGCCATTTAGAATTATAAGGAAAACTAGGATAGATCAAAAGTAGTCTTTACTCGCACTTTTACGTAAAGCATTTTTTTCACTTTCTTTTTCGTGAAGTAGAGTGCGTATGAAGACAGCTTAGTTAATGTCTTAGTGGCATGTTTGTTGTTACCTATTAGTTGATCTGCATTTCTTAAAAAGGACAATTCAGTTCACTTTAAGAAAAGACAAGTATTCAACTCTTTCTAGCACTACTGAGTGAAAAGAGATGGATCCCTTAACAATTGACAAGCACAGATACAATAAAAATAGTGAAAAAGCACATACTGTTAAGTCCTTTTGTAAAGATGCAGCGTTAGGTGATCAAGAAACCAGTAATATTGAGCCCTGTCAATTGCAGTTATGAGAGTTCTTTTATTTCTGGTCCTTTTTTTAACTTCGTTATTTATTTTTATATTAACATGGTTTTTATTTTCTTGTTTCAGCGGCCCAGATTCCTCAGAGAGGCAGTAAGTATCAGGAAACGTCGCATTTAATTAATTAAAAAAATATATTCTGTACTGCATATTAGTTCTTCAAAAGCAAGTAGTGCAAAGCCTTTTATGACAGGCTGAATTTGTCAGCAAATTGGTTTTTGCTTAATTATTCAAAATCGAACGTTATGTTACTGTGCGTAGAGAACAACTCTCTTGAGTTCATGATTTACTTCAATACTCTGGAGTAATGAAACAGTAGCATTTAAAAATAAATAAGAATCATTACAAATATACTTCTATCTTTAGAATTGTTCGATTTGATGATCATATAAAGAAAGCATACTTCTTTATCCAGTAATAGGCGGGGATATACGATTTTGAGAGCAAATAAAATCCCTTTAGCAAGTAGAAATCTATTACCTGTACACATACTCTCCCATCCGAGACGTTATTATTATATCCTCCTTAGACCCAAGGTCCTACCTATACTACTTATTCAGTTTGATGAAATTTAAATCATATTCAATTGGATCATATTCATCCAGTTTTCAAACCAAACAAAATCAACTCTGTTTCCTACACTTTTTTCGTTTAATAGCTTATTTTGTGTCCCACTGCTCGGCAAACGCTCCCGCCAGTCGCTGCAAAAAGTGTCGAGTTCATCCTGCTATCTCTTCTTGGTCTGCCTCTGCCCCGGCGGGTGTATGCTGCGGCGGGCATTCGGTAGCCAATTTGACCCACCGATCCGGGTGCATACGGCAGACATGTCCCGCCCCAATCCCACTTAAACTACACTATAGGTTCAAATTTTAGTGGCAAATTTTGGATTTTTCATTCGCATGGCTAGGACTTAAGAGGCTATGTATAATGTATGTACATATGTGAGGAAAGAACACAATCTAATAATAATCTCAAGGTGTGTTTGTCACGTCGTCAGGCTGCAAGCGCAAGGAGGAGCTGGTGTCGGATACGCTGCCTTCCCCGAAGAAGCCCCGTTTGGTTTTCACAGACCTCCAGCGGCGTACTCTACAGGCTATTTTTAAGGTACAATAAAATACAATACTCTTTATTGCGCACCTCACATTATACCGTAAGGTACCCTTTTTTTAAGAATTTTTCTGTTTTTCTAAGGTGCTGGTTCGAATCCGACCTTCAGCACTTCGTCGCTTTTGCTTTAATACATAAATGAATTAAATATTTAGATTCATAATAAAGTTATGTAACTATACATAAATACATCTACATATATGACATCTATTTCAGTTTACCTTTTTCTTCATTCTACATAATAGCCTTTTCTACATCAATAGTCTATTATCCTACGTAATTTTAAACTAATATCTATGTACTCTACTAATTTATATGTGTACATAATAATAGTCATTAACATAGATGCGACTGAAATTAGTGTCGAAAGAACTGTTACCGTGCCTCGTTGTTTTTTTTATGATATACTTAGAAGGCAAACGAGCGGACGAAACGCCTGATGGTACATTACTATGTTCTGTCTACTAAATAAGTAATCTGTAGCCATAACTAACAACACCTAATCTCAATTCCAGGAAACAAAGCGGCCCTCAAAAGAGATGCAGGTGACAATAGCGCGCCAACTCGGCTTGGAGCCCACCACCGTCGGCAATTTCTTCATGAACGCGCGCCGGAGATCAATGGACAAGTGGAAAGACGACGACGCACCATCAACAGACCTAGACCAGCAGCTGGACCACGACATGGATCATGTTCCAAGTCTAGATTCAGCAGAATCCGATGACGAACATGACGAACAGGACGATCACCTCTTGTGACGCCGTATTCCTCAGCAGCATCTGTTAGTGCTATGAAGGTTCGGAGTTGTCTTTGATTTCGAAGCTGCGAGTGCAGGGTAGCATTGGGATTCTTTACACGAAATTAATTTGGTAGCATCTGCTGATATGATTTTCAACAAAATTCTTAGGGCTAGTTGCACCAACCACATTTGACAGACTGATCGACGCGCCCCGGCGCTTTACCATGAAACTTTCCATACATAAAAATTTAGCGAACTCTTTAACGATACGAACAGTTTGGTGCAACCAACCCTTAGTTTTTTTTGTACCTAATCTACTGGAAAGGACGTAAATTTTTAACTTCAGCGAAAATCTTTCACATTTAACTATTTCCAAATATTTATTTTTTATCGGATGGTTGTAAAATTTAAACACTATTTTTATCTGGCGTTTAACTATGATTATCTCTTTCTGGATCAATAGTGTCGTGTGCAAGGATTACTTATGATCATGTAGAACTCTACATGACTAAAAACGAGATGAGCGGCCACAGTGACTTAAATAGGTTAGCCATATTGTTAAATCAGTGTTTCATGATAATAAATGCAAAAAAAAGTTGTGAAGTTAACTATTATACACTATGGTAAATGAAAAATAAGATAGCCCTAAAAATTATTTCGCTGTTGAACATTTTTGTTATTTTCAAAACCCAATTTTGTATCATTCAAGCAGCTATCGCATCTTCGACAACTTCAAACCAAAAATGTACAGTTAAAGCTAAGAACTATTACGACGTGAATTTAGTTAAAGGTGTTGGTTTTCTTTAGGCGATCACAAATTATTGAGTTATTATTACTATAGACCAGCCATACGTCGCAATTGTCGGAATTGCAAACTTTATGTGGCCAAACGTCGTGAGCGCCGAAAAAATCATGGCGCTTACGCGTTTAGTTCGCGAGATTCACGCTCCGCTTCTATGGTTTGTTGTCAAAACAACTCATGGCGCAACATACTGGTTCTCTGTGCCGTTTTTATGCGTTAGAGGGAGCAAGTGATATTGCTATCTCATTCTACCGCATGGCTGCGTCCCTTGGAGTGGCCGGCGTTGGCCCATCGTGTAGAGGAGCCATTAGTAATAATAGTTCGATGTGACTAACGGCATTTATTTCACTTTAAAGTTGAAATTAATTCCAGTGCTTGCCTTTCGGTCTGAATACCGCACCATTATAAAAATATATTAGTTTGTCCTCCTAAGGCCCAATGTCCTACCTATAGTACTTCATCAGTTCCATGAAATTTAAACCATATTCAATTGGAAAAGAGTTGCATTTTAGTTAAATTTACAAACAAATAAAAATGAACTCTATTCTCTATGTATAGCCTGTAGCCGACCAGAAGGGCTAAGATGGCCGACTCTGTATCATTTGTCACCATATCTGTCACGTTCTAACAAGTATATATGTGCGAAAGTGACGCATGACATGACAGGTGATAATAACGAGACCATGCCGATGCAGATGTCAAAACTTGCCAAGAAAAATGCAATTTTGTTTTGCCTCACAAAGATTCAAATTCGAATAGAACAGGAGACCTGTGGCGTCTCCTCTAGCTGTCATTGCCAACGTCATGCCACAATAATCTAACAGATGGCGTTAGGGAGTTAGAACGCACAAACTACTAAGAAGATACTACGTCTAGAACGCAATTAGTATGAGAGACCTACATTGCGTTCTAGACGTAGTATCCTCTTAGTAGTTTGTGCAGAGACCACAGACCTTTTTATGCATCGAATAAATGATGATGATTATGATTATAGGATAGGTTCAAATTTCAGTGGCAAATTTTGGGTTTTTCGTTAGTATGGCTGGGCCTTAGCAGGTTTTTGGTTTCAAACGAGTCAAAAGTCAAGTTATAGCAATATTACCTGGTAGATAGGATAGTAAAGGGTACCGCGAAAGGTCGCCTAAAGAACGCAAAGGATAGATGATGATCTCTAATGTCGAACGTTTCTAGTCAAACGTATTCAAATAGTTATTATAAGTTCTAAATATAATTGTTCTGCAGTAATTTTAGCCGAAATGTGTATTTTTATTTATGTTGTAGAAACAAACTTAGTCACTTGGATACACTGCAAAATACCGTGTTTTTTATAGTAAGAATATGTTGACTTCGTTAAAATTGAGAATATGAAGCCACAATTTAAACAGAACTCAATTTTATACAAAAATGTTTCTTATTAAAGTCATGAGAAACCTTCTTTTTTATTTAATAATTGAAAATAATAGTGTGTTCAAGTGACATACTAAGCTTCAAATAGTTAATAGGAACAATACGCAAAAACTACACCAAAAGTATGGAGCTAGTATTTTTGTAGTTTGTACAGCGACATTTAATTACAATTAGCAAAAATATCCGATTAAATCGGATCTGAATAGGAAAAACACTTAATTTATTTAGTATAAATGATGACACTCGTATTTTATCGCAAAGTAAAATTAAAATTAAAATAAATTTTAAAATTAATGGTTGATTTTAAAATTAGGCAAAGTTATTTTTTTTAATCAATAGGAGTTCATTATGGAAGTTATTTAAGGAAAGGGATCCAAACTGCAAAATTTGACACTAAAATTCCATCTATCTGTTAAAGAAAATATAATTCATTAAAATGACAAGTATTTGAGGATGGATTTGATCTTTTTCGCTAAACTGCGTCCATGCTAGGTAAGTATACGTTTCTATGAAGTTGATTCATCGCATAATAAAAGTACAAAAGATCTGTATGACAAAAACGTTTTTGTATAGTCAAGTATAAAAATAAGGCTGCACAAATCATACTCAAAGATATGTCCCATAGCTCTTATGTCAGTGAATTAAGAACTATGGGACATATTTTTGAATAAGTTGTATGCACCCATATTTTTACACTTGACTGCACTCCTAATAAAAACTTAACCGCGCTAGTTTTTCTTTGATGAATGCGAGTGTCAAAAAGCTCATTATTAATAATTGTTTCTCTAGTCACGAGATCTCAATCGACACATTCCACTGCGTCAGAACGTCGGGCAGCGTGATATTACTTAAATTATAAAAATAACTAGTCATAAACATTACAATCGTGTAAGAAAAGCTTCTCTAACCTCCTTAGTCCCCTATGTCCTTTTAAAAGGACAAAAACAAATCGAGTTTTGAACTATAATGGAATAAGAGAAAGTTCCAAGTTCAAAACTGCAAAAATTAGTCTGGGACTTAGGAGGCTAATACTAAAGAGAAATTGACCCTAGTCCGAGTTGTGCAAAGTAGGAAATAGATAAATAAATATCAGTAAAGCTTAATGTATGTTTTGTAACAAGATAAGACTCTTGACTTAACCATCTTTTCAAAATAATAAAACTTATTGCAATAATAATGTTGCAAAAAGCATCTTTTCAAAATAATAAAACAACTTGTTGCAATAATAATGTTGCAAAAAGTAATTTTAAGATTATTTACATCGTTTAATTTAAGTAATTTAATTTTAAATAACTTATTTATTTGATTAAGCTAGTCGACTTTTTACCTTTTACCACCAAAGATATAATAGTGATGTGCAATTCATGTTATTATTAAAAGAGAAATAATTTGTTTAAAAGACGTTCGAAGATGTGTAGAAAAATAATAATATGATGTCTTTATAGACAAATTGTGTCTCGATACACTTATAAATAAACATTATTATTTTATTTATCATAGTAATAATAAACGCGCATTTTTTGTTTTGTATTTAATGAAATGCGCACAATAAGTATTATTAATAATTATTGTAATGAAAAGAACTGTTTCAGCTAGTGTTTTCTGGATTATTTCGGTACAGAATGGATATTTTTGTCGATATATAGTGCGCTTTCAAATGTACATAGTACGTGAACATAATGTTAAGATTAAATGTACATTTTACAAAGAGTCTTGTTGTTTTTTTTCTTCTCATTTCAACAAGGAACTGTATTAATTTTATCATGGCATTTAAAAAATAAAAATAGAATATTCTATCCTTCTAAAGCCTTATCCTTCGTATGTCATTTCACATTACGTATTTTACGTACAGATGTAGAGTACATAATAATATTCTCTCGTATTTTCACGGAAACGTATGAACGTGTCTTGCTATAATATTTCAGCCAGTCTCGGTACAAAAAGTACAGAGGTTGACTGAAGTAGACAAATACGAACGTTTCCGAGAAAGTACGATGGAAAACAATTATGCAGTACATCGGTACGTTTCTGGTTGAAGAAACGTCACTTTTGACTCTGATACATCGTATCCACAACTAATCCAGATCTAATTCAGACCTATTATTAAAATTGAATACGCCTGCAAGCCTATTATGGATCGCTTTATCCACATTTATCCACGTGATAAAACAACTGTCACTTTTTAACTCTGCGGGATAGAAAGAGACGGACATCGTTTTATCACGCTGTCACGTAGACAAATTAAATACGACCATCATATCCGTACTGGATTGTGTTTAAAATATTTTTTACTTATTCTTCGCATAACATCTTGTCTGGACATGATAAGAACCTGGCAGAACTATTAAGTCATCTTTTTGAATATTTGCGAGAACGATATTTTTTGATCTATACAGCACAACCGAGGTTTGTACCCAAGATTTTTGATCACCACACATACATACATGAAAGATTAAGCTGTGTGGTGCTCCCCTTATGTTTTCATATTGAAAACGACAATTAGTTTTAGGAGAAAGTGAAACCCTGTTTATAAATGTATAAATATGCAGTAATATGGGATATTATAATCATAGGACGCCTAGTCAAAATGTATTGGCCCTCAAAGATCTGTCCTTTCTTCCTCAAGATATGACTATTAGCGCCATCTGACATTTAGTTTGGCAAGCATTAACTATCTGTCGTACGCTGAAACGACTAGATGTCGCTGCTAAAATCCAAATCTTATTTATAGCGCCATCTATCAGTTGGCTGGGAAACTAATTTGTTACTAAGCAAGCTATTAAGTACGGTGTATTGTTGGTCTCGTCATCTGTATACCGAATACAATATTTGAATTCTTGGCTCGTTTGGTGGACGCCATTCGGAATATTGCGGGTCACTTCTGAATAAGATTGGCCCAGGACCGGGTTAAGTACCATAATAGAAGAGAGGCATATGCTCAGCAGTGAGCGGCATAAAAACTTGGTTCATTAAATCTGTGCCTCCAGTGTTAAACTCAAAAGGGTTAAACCCAAAAATGTAATTTTTCAGTATGGCCGAAAAACGTTTCAAACCGTGTTTTCTATGCATTGTTTCTAAAAAAATTAGGTTTTTGTTTTTAGTTTAGATAGTTTAAGTCATGAATTATAACTTGTCATTTAAATTAACCTGACATATGTGTAAGTAACGGAAATATTGGCTTTCAAAAATAACTTAAATCCCTTTTCACAAAAATAATGAATGTGTGAAAAGGTTAAACTGCACTTTCTCTAGTGTTGCTAAAATCTTTTTGAACTTTTGTGTTGTGTAAAGAAACCATTCTGGGAACTAAATATTGCATTTTTTTAGATTGATGGTACAAAAAACAAACCAAAGAGAATAATATTAATGTAATTAAAGAGTGACTTAATATATTTAATTACTCTGTTGAAATTGTGAATGGTTGCTGAACAGAGTAATGTTGTACTGTTGTACTGTAGTAGTGTTGTACTGACAACAGGGCAGTTGTACTTGTTTGTCTTACTTCCCCATCTTTGTTTTTTTATTTTTTGTTTTTGTTGCACAATTATTTCATAATCAGCCTTTTAGATGTCTTTTCTTCTAAAGGACTTTCTTTTTGATATTTGACTTCCACCGTTTTGCACAACATTGACCAACAAGAAAAAATTATAGGGAAAGGAATCTAAGTGAACATTAACCATAATCATTAACTCAATTTAGCGAAACTAGATGGTGAAAAACGGTCAAAGTAAATTATTTATACCCCTTTACACATCATGACGTCTTAAAAAATGTTTGTGAATAATAAAAAATCTTAAGTTTTACCGTCATTCACGAACTAGACTCGGTAGTTGAAATAGATCTAAGTGAATTTTGATTTCTTTACACCGAATGTTTCTTGAAATGTAGTTTATTCATTAAGATTAAACTTTACTTTAACTATCGTTCGTAACACGATTCTTAAGTACCAATTTTTTAAACGAGATTATATAAAAATAAATCGTTTTGAACATAATGGTTAAGATTTTTGGCAAACTTAAACCCTTTTGCACAATCGATATCTCAGCAATTAGAAGTCGTAGGGCCGTGGGTGTCAGCACAAAAGATGTAGTTTCATGTAATAAACCTTGTACTGGCAAAATTTGTAATTTGGACAAACTCGAGTTTAACCCTTTTACACTGGAGGCACAGAAATTATGTTCACTCTAATTGTATGACTTTCTTTATCTATAGTTCGTTTTTTTAGCGTTAGAAATAAGGTAAACAATCTTGATGTGTCTTTTAATTGAAAAACACATTTTAAAAATAAGTTACGGCAAATATGTAACAATTATGAATCTATAATACGAACATTTATATTCTTCTGCTTTCATAAGTAATAGTTATTGATTTTTAAAAAGCGTTTTTCAATTAAAAGACTTGTCAAGATCGCTTACCTTCTTTCAAGTTCTTTCTAATGCTAAAAAAAACGAACTATAAGGGTGGAATAGTGCCGCTAACCTGCCACGCAAAATAGGCGCAATAATATGACGTCGAGTGGCAGAAACCAAGCCCGCGAGAACCTATAACCCATTTATATTTCATCTGTCCAATATATTGGTCCAATGTGTATTGCGTCTCACATTTTTGCTTACTGAGAGAGTGAAACGCAATGACATTGGACCAAGATATGGAATACCACCCTAACCCAGAAATCTCAGAAAAATACCGCTTCGTTACGACCAATATAAAATAATGCCTTATGTATGTAAATTTCACATCGCATTAAAAAATAAACTTTAAGCTATTGTGTTAATGTTGCTTTTACATTGTAAAATAAAGCGAGATATGAGAATTAGAAATTAAGTTAACCGCAAGAAAATCGCGCTACGAGGACAAAGATCGTTTTACTCGCTGATAGGACCTGATCTTTATGTTGCATTGAAAATTGAACGCTAAACAAAACTGAATAAAGTTGATTTTAAATCGAACAATACATAAAGATAAGAGGTTGTGAAATTAAACTAGAATCAAATGAACATCGCTATGCGAAGATAACGCTTTTAAATTTGAACGTTAATGCAAACGCAATAAGGTTGATTTTAAATTGTAAAATACAGTAAGGTACGATTTAAAAAATCTAAGGTGAAGTAACAAGTCGCATTTTAGTTTTATATCAAAAGGTATTAAGTGCCATAGAATCTTGAAGATACTTAGGACTTTTTGGTACATTTCAGAGTTGAGTTGAAATCGATGGCCTACATTTAGAGTAAAGTGATTTGTTAACAGCAGGTCTATTAGATTTAATTTGTTACACTTTGAGGAGACGAGGAAGAAAGGACTGTCGTTGTGGAGATCCTTGAAGGTTGTTATTCTAGTAGGTAGTTAACTTCTTTTGATAAATAAGGTGAATGACGACTGCACCAAACCCCATTGATAATGAATGACTGATATGAATGTTTATTTTCAGGCAACTATTGGCCCATAGATACATATGTGACGTTCCGCGACAAAAGGTACTTTATGGCGGCTGGCACTTACGTCGCATAGCGCCGCAATAATATTGGAGCGACGTTAATAATAGCGTAAGCGCCAACCGCCAGAAGGTACCTTTACCCGTGGGACGTCACATATACCTTAAAACTAGCAACATTATTATAAAATATATAATGTTGCAGTTTATTGAAGATTAAGATAGTGTATACAACGTGTCGAAAATATGCATTCACTACCTTATTGCCCATATGATTATTAAGGTGGTGTATACATATTTTTGGCACTTTGTCCGTATCTATATTTTCAAACGAGACTACAAATTTATTGTGAAATTATGATCAATGCTAGTTAAGGCGAACTTATGTACTAAAGTACTCTACTGTACGTATTTTTGCCATCCCTTATTTTCAATGAACAGACAAGATTTTCAAAACGGGGTTTGGTCATTACACTACATATGATAAAATATAGTAGTGTGCGTGACCTTCGGACGCCAGGAAGACTGAAGAAAACCTGGAAAAGCTAATGGTCACAGGTTCGGTGGAAGGAAAGAAGGGGCCGCAGTCCAACGCGATGGTCCGACCAGGGCCCTCTTTCACCAACGTGACATATGTCGCATTTGTCGACATCACTGTTACTGACGTCACAGGCCTCCATAGACTACGGTAACCGCTTACCATGAGACGGGCGGTGTGGTTGTTTGCCACCAACATGTTAATAAATAAAAACTCCATTATATCGCCAGTAAATAAGTACTTCTTTTGCGAAGCTAATCACAATTGTCACAAGAAATACGACAATTGTCACGAAATTCCGACACAGCACTCATTTGCTGTCAAGAATTACCGAAAGTTCTTTGAAATCTTGTGACAATTGTCATCATTATCATCATAAACATCACAAGAGAAATAGCTGTTTTTGCCGATATAATAAAGTTTTTTTTAAATAATACAATGATGGTGACAAACAGGAATACGGCCCGCCCGATGGTAAGCGATAACCGTAGCCCATGGATGCCTGTGACGTCAGCAACAATGAGACTTGCCGAATTGTCGCACCTGTCACGTTGGTGAAATAGGGGCCAGGTTAGCAAATCGCTATCCATGAAGGTCCATAATGCCTTAGAAGTCGCAAGGGATCGGATAGACTGAAAATCTGCAATCCGGAATCATGTGCTCCACTAGGAGATCACGACCCTCAGCACTGAGGAGAACGAAGCAAGGAGGCGTGACCTCAACTGTGGTGCCGATACAGGTATGTAATGTTGAGATAGGTCTCGAAAGCGGATCTCGCTCATATTTGAAGCAGCCTATCTGGGCGACTTTACGATTTTAAGTACATTTTTTTTTTTTTTTATTATGAATGGGCTTACTCATGGCCACAGACTAGCCGAGGCGTAGACGTGGCCTACGATGGAGCGACATAAATAAATAAATATTATGGGATAGTCTTATACAAATCGACTTAGCCCCACAGTAGCTCAATAAGGCACTAAGGGCTTGTGCATAAATCACGTGAGGTTCGATAGGGGAGAGGGGCTCACGATAAAATCACGACAGATCACGTTGGGGGAGGGGGTATAAGGAGACCTCACCTGTATTTTTCTACAGTTAACGAAACTAACAAAAAATATCTAAGTACCTTGGTACAATTTTAAGATAAATAGCATAGTATTTATTTACTATATACAATACTAGTTATCTTTATTAGTGGTGAAAAAAAATAGACAAATTATGTGGGGGAGGGGGGTAGCTAAAAACCTCACCAAATATCACCAAGGGTGAGGGGGGTCAAAAAGTAACCGAAAACGCCTCGCGTGATTTGTGCACAACCCCTAAGTATAAGTTGTGGGAACTAGTCGACGATATATCTAACAGATAAATACTTAAATTCATTCAACATCCATATTTCAAGGAACAAATTATATCTGTGATAAACGCACAACCAAATGCCATTATAGATTCGAACCCGAGACCTCCTGCTTCATAGGCAGGGTCACTATACTATGCTAGGGTCGTATATAAATATTTGCGCATTATAATTTGAACACGGAACCTCTAACCTATTTTTATTGCGCCAGATTAATACGTGTCCTTGATGAGTCCAAAAATAAACAGCCTGTTTATCAATATAAAACCAACCCTTGCCCCAGTTGAATAAGTCGACCTCCGAAAAAAAAAAAAAATAAAAAATAAAAAAAAAATATTATGACATTTATGACCCGAAAAAATTTGGGCAACACTTAAAAAAATCAGTGCGGCCTCCGGCAACGGCCTTTACAGACCAAACAAAAAGCCTTTTCAGACTTTAAAGCAGTGAAAAATATACAAAAGGTCAGTGGAGCTTTGAGGTGTGCGAGCGAGATGGGGTATTGGGAGAAAAGGGTGTGGGAGCGGGATGGGTAGCTGAAAATCAATTTATTAGGCAGTGACGTAGCGCGCGGCGCATGCGTGGTGCGAGAGTTCCCGGGCGTGGGTTGCCAGCGGTTGAGAAAATGGTGGGAATTCGAGTAAAAAAAACCGGACAAGTGCGAGTCGGACTCGCCCACCGAGGGTTCCGTACTTTTTAGTATTTGTTGTTATAGCGGCAACAGAAATACATCATCTGTGAAAATTTCAACTGTCTATCAATCACGGTTCGTGATTCTAGCTATTACACCCTGGTGACAGACGGACGGACTGACGGACGGACAGCGGAGTCTTAGTAATAGGGTCCCGTTTTACCCTATGGGTACGGAACCCTAAAAAACAATATTATGGGACATCTTACACAGACCAACCTAGCCCCAAACTAAGCAAAGTTTGTAATATGGGTGCTAGGCGATGATATACATACTACGATACGACACAATTATTACGGTAGGTACTTACTTAAGTGATTTTAGTACCTACTGCGACTTAGTTTAGTGCGATGCCATAGAGAAATAAGAAAGTAAACTTAGAAAACTCTCTCCATAGGTATCGTCTTGGGTCGTCCCATTCGTTTTTCGTCAAGTTCTTAAATTAGTCCTATTCTGCTTTCGTCACTCATTCTAAATTCGTCACAATCGTCGATGGCTTTCAATGTAGAATGAGTGATGAAAACAGAATAGGACTAATTTAAGAACTTGACGAAAAACGAATGGGACGACACAAGACGATACCTCTACATATGAAAAGACATACTTCTAATAAAATAAGTGCGTTACGAAAACTTATTTGTAATAAAACTTAAGCTTAATTAGTATTAATTTATAAAAATCATAATAGAGGTAACGTATTAATAATACAACCATACAACTTATTATTATTTAGTAATGAATTTGATGTATGGAGTGAGAGCATTCTAACCTTATACTTACTATTTCTCTATACCTTAAGACTAAACACAATAATGAATGACAACACAAGCCTTCTTGAGCTTACTGTGGGACTTAGTCAATCTGTGTAAGAATGTCATATAATATTTATTTATTTATAATATTTATTTATTTATGAATATTTTACACATATCCTAATATCAATCTATTACTTATTATATTATTTCCAAGTGAGTCTTAACCGTACCATTATTCAATACTTATTATTTATAAATCAAATAAGTATACATATTTTCGTTTTATAAAGTACTAAACTACTTAAACAAATAATTAAGAGTTGGCTAAAGCACATTAATTAGCTACTTATGTAGGTATGTAATTAATAAAATATACTTTTAACTCCCAGCACTGCTTATTCACTACCTAACCTTACCTTAAACCAACGGACGAAACGTTCACATAACAAACCTCACTCCGTATTATTTTAATCTCCACTGTAGCAACCCTGATCTGGGCGGGCGGCCCGAAATAGCCGTGGGGGGCTTCAGTAGCCACGCCGCCTCGGCCGCGACCAGCGAGCCATGGCGTCGGTCGCCGCGTGGTTGCCCTTCGCTCGCGCCGCCGCGATCGGCTGGGTGCCCATCGCCACGCACCCCCTCCCACCCCCACCCGTCCCCAAAGACCGACGGCGGGCAGAAGACGAAAAACTCCTCATCAACGTCTCCGGAAGACGGTTCGAAACCTGGAGAAACACACTCGAAAAATACCCCGATTCCTTGCTGGGATCCACAGAGAGGGAGTTTTTCTACGATGAAGACAGCAGGGAATACTTCTTCGATAGAGACCCCGATATATTCAGACATATACTTAATTATTATAGGACAGGGAAGCTCCATTATCCAAAACATGAATGCCTCACAGGTTACGATGAGGAGCTAGCGTTCTTTGGGATACTACCTGATGTGATAGGCGATTGTTGCTATGAGGACTATAGAGATAGGAAACGTGAGAATGCCGAACGGCTGATGGATGATAAGCTGAGTGAGGCAGGGGACCAGAGTTTGCCGCAGTTGACGGATTTGAGGCAGAAGATGTGGAGGGCGTTCGAGAACCCTCACACGTCGACTGCCGCTTTAGTATTTTATTATGTGACCGGGTTTTTCATCGCGGTGTCCGTGATGGCTAACGTGGTTGAGACAGTACCTTGTGGGCATCGGCCGGGGCGCGCGGGGACTCTCCCGTGCGGGGAGCGATATAAGATTGTGTTCTTTTGCTTGGACACGGCTTGTGTCATGATATTCACGGCTGAATATCTTCTCCGCCTGTTTGCAGCGCCGGACCGTTGCAAATTCGTGCGTTCCGTCATGTCAATCATTGACGTCGTAGCCATCTTGCCATATTACATTGGCTTGGGGATCACTGACAACGACGACGTGTCTGGAGCGTTTGTGACCCTCAGGGTGTTCAGGGTGTTCCGTATCTTCAAGTTCTCCAGGCACTCCCAGGGTCTCAGGATCCTTGGTTACACCCTGAAGAGCTGTGCCAGCGAGCTGGGTTTCCTGGTGTTCTCGCTGGCCATGGCCATCATCATCTTCGCCACGGTTATGTTCTACGCGGAGAAGAATGAACAAGACACGAATTTCACTTCCATTCCTGCTGCCTTCTGGTACACCATTGTCACCATGACGACGCTGGGGTAAGTTTTTTCTTTGTTCTGATATTTTACATTGGTGAATATAGAAATACAATTTCCTTACATTTCAAATAGTTTCTGTATAAAGACCTAACTGTTTGAAGCAGGTCTATATTGCCTAGCTATAAAATTCTTTATCTACGTCTATTTTGTTTACATTCAACAAAAACACAACAACAAACAAACATATATTATAACATGACTGTAATGTCGATATTGGTGCAAAATACAAATCACTTCAAAGACAGGGCAGAATTCTGCTTCTTTTCTCACATCAAAAGTCATTCTCACTATCTTAAAAGGATATTCTGTTTTCAAATTGCGTAAAAAGATCGGTACTGACAGATCTGGCAAATAATGTGGGATGTTGTCACTTTTACTTTTCACGCGATTGCGATAAAACAGGTAGGTATAATCTACTGGGGAGCCAAAATGACAACCATTTGTCGACAAACGCCAATCGCAAAGTAAAAAGTGATGACAGATGCGACAAAAAGTCACCATTTCCATTCTTGTATTTTAAGATTCTTAAGTTAAATAGTAGATCCCCGATATTTTACCTTAATTTAGCGAACAAATTTACCCAAACATAAAACCTGGACACTAAACCATTGTAAACACCTGTCGCCTTTAAAAATGGACGTTCACTGTCGCGCTGATTGCCTCCCTGTAACCTCGAATAATTGATGCTTACACTTCTGACCATTGCTCGACCTTATTTTCTTTAGAATAGGGTTTACAATATATCAGTTAACTGTGTGGACGATGTTACACGATTTTTTGACCAAATTTAGACCTTATGTCTGGGTAGTAAAGATTACAAATAGTAAAAATAGTAAATGTATACGCTTTTAATTTCATTCTCGCTGCAGCGTGAACCATAAAACGTTTGTAACATATGGTGCCGTTTTGGATTTTATGGTACCTACTGCGTATTTGTGTGTAACAGCAAAAGTGTTGTTTTCAAAAGGAATTTACAACTGTGAATCTATTATTAACTGGGGTTGATTCGAGCTAAGGAAAGCATGTGTACCGTAAAATGGGGTGAGTAGGGTCAACACTGAAATTCAAACCTCGATAACATTTTATTTTTACATATGAAAACTGAATGGTGTATATAATAAGTGTTCCGGACGTTTGTATTTTAGTTTTTATTTTATTTTGGGTAGTTCCATTTCATAATTTTGACGATAAAGAGGAAAACCCACCTCACCCCTTAGTGCCTCGAATTTGGGGTGAGAGGGGTTTTCATACAAAGGTGATTTTGGAAGATTGTTGGATCGTTTTTAAATTGGAATACATTAATTTTGTAGCAGTCGCCTTAAAATCCCTTCTCACCCCCCTCTCAAACCTTCTCTCCCCATTCATAACCCACCCCGCGAAACCTACTCACCCCGTTGTACGGTATTGAGTATGAGCATTGAGTCTTTAGTAGTTTGTTTGCCAATGGATGAAAAACACCAGTGGCGGAGCGGCTATAGAACTCGATTCCCATCGGCTTGTCTGATATTCAGGCTCTTGGGCCATTTCCTTTAATCTCTAGCCGCCCAGAGACCTATAAAAAGGTCTCCTTTCCATTCTAATTTGAACTCTGTGTTGACAAAATAAAATTTCATTTTGCTTGGCAAGGTTTGACGTATGGGCGGCTAGAGGTTAAATTTATGAAGAAAAGGAAGGGCAACTTTATACGGTCTGCCTACGAGCACCCATTTCAGTCAAGGTAGTACTGTATTCGACTGAAATAATGCCTTCCACCCGAGTTAAACACTCTACTTTTCATTTCGAATGCGAGGCAAGTAAAATACAAGTGTAGGTATTTAAAAATATATGACTAAGTATATACCTACTTATATCTTGAGAGTACTTTCAGTTAACAATTTAGGTAAAAGTGTCGTTATTGATGGAATGGTTAGTTAAATACTCGTATCAGAATGGAAATTGTACAACAAGTTCATTTAAAAAAATAAAATAAAAATAACGATTGCTTATTGTAAAAAAAAAATTGCTATTTATTTTATTTCTACACCAATTTATCTTCATAAGCGGTTATAATAATATACTCGTAGGCAGTAATTTATTATTGCATACGATCCCATATCAGTCCCTTGTGACGGATAAGAACCCCCATTCTTTCCCTCAGGGGTTGTAAAGACGATTAGGGGTTTCGGGATAGTATAAAAGTACGGTTGGAAAGTTGAGATGTGCTATAGTCGAACCAGGGGCCAAATTCGACATGTACAACTGTCAGATTCCGCATCCACGTCAAATCAACAGTTGATTTTATTGCATACTGAGTGTTGATTCCATCAACGGTGGATAATATCATTTGGTACAACCAAAACTCAACTTTAAACTAAGGGTGGTTCGGTTTGGTTTGCTTGTCACCCTATAACTGTGGATTGTTAATGTCAAATTTTGACATTGTACGTATTCGAGAACTTATGATTTTTCCCACATCAACGGGAGATCAACACGATACGTCAAACGTCGCTTGTCGAATAGGGGTCCAGGTTAACTCTGCGTGGCAATGGTCAAATTTCTATGAAAATATGACCTTTGTAATGACATCCTCACTTTGTTCTGTTCTGGTTAATCTATCTAATATCTTTAAACGAGTAATTCTTGTATATTTATTTATTTACATATATATTTCGGGGATCTCGGAAACGGCTCTAACGATTTCGATGAAATTTGCTATATGGGGGTTTTCGGGGGCGATAAATCGATCTAGCTAGGTCTAATCTCTGGGAAAACGCGCATTTTTTAGTTTTTATATGTTTTCCGAGCAAAGCTTTGTCTCCCCGATATTATTTACTGACGTTCAACACATATACTCTGCATATAAATACTCTGTATATTTATATACTCTGGTTAGTTTACTCAGGATATTTGAAAATAGTGATCCAAAAGACTCGAGCCTTCTAGCTCTTTTTTTCGAGCTCGCCTCATCTCTTGACGCCTAAAAGCCTTTTCTTATTTAATTAGTAAAATAGGCTTTTAGCCTTTTAGGCGTCAAGAGATGAAAAAAACCGGGCAAATGCGAGTCGGACTCGCGCACGAAGGGTTCCGTACCATAATTAAAAAAAAAGACGAAAAAAAACAAAAAAAAAGCAACAAAAAAAAACGGTCACCCATCCAAGTACTGACCGCTCCCGACGTTGCTTAACTTTGGTCAAAAATCACGTTTGTTGTATGGGAGCCCCATTTAAATCTTTATTTTATTCTGTTTTTACCCGACTACGGCAACGCAAAAGGAGGGTTATGATTTTGACCGGTATGTATGTGGGTATGTATGTATGTATGTATGTATGTATGTTCATCTGTTCCCTCATAACTTCTAAAGTACTTATTATAATTTAATAAACGATGTGTCATTCGAATCGTCTTAATTGTCCGCTGGTTATAGGCTATATGGCGTCACAAAAAAATGAACACTGCGCCCTCTAGAGGTCATAAAGTCACGAACCAAAAAACTAAAATTAAGTAATGATGATGTGTTATACATCATTGGAAAGAGCTCAATTAGCATATTTCAAATATATAAATATTGTTAGCGTTTGCACCCGGCTTTGCTTGCATGCGCCAGATAAAACATTAAATTTTCGGTTAGGTGATTCGAACTATGAATCTACAAGCGCTCTGGATTCTATCCGCGTGTTACGCGACTACTGCGATACAAGAAGGTTTTTGCAAAATAAATTTGTTTGGCCGCTATACATGGTGTTTTTTTTAATGTCCTGCAACATTTTATAACGTGAATAGGTATAGAAGTCCTGATCAGCCAAAATGTATGAAACAGTCAATTTTTTTACAAGATACGTACGCGTTCCGAAGCCGGGCGCCTTCGGCGCCCTCGTACTAAAACTGTCGGGCGTAGCCCGACGTACGCGTTCCAATACTAAAAGAGTCGGGCGGAGCCCGACGTACGCGTTGCAAAGCCGGGGGTCTTCGGCGCCCTTATACTAAAAGAGTCGGGCGGAGCCCGACGTACGCGTTGCAGAGCCGGGCTCCTTCGGCGCCCTCATACTAAAAGTGTCGGGCGTAGCCCGACGTACGCGTTCCAAAGCCGGGCGCCTTCGGCGCCCACATACTAAAAGAGTCGGGCGTAGCCCGACATACGCGTTCCAAAGCCGGGCGCCTTCGGCGCCCTCATACTAAAAGAGTCGGGCGGAGCCCGACGTACGCGTTGCAAAGTCGGGCGCCTTCGGCGCCCTCATACTAAAAGTGTCGGGCGTAGCCCGACGTACGCGTTCCAAAGCCGGGCGCCGAAGGCGCCCTCATACTAAAAGAGTCGGGCGGAGCCCGACGTACGCGTTGCAAAGTCGGGCGCCTTCGGCGCCCTCATACTAAAAGTGTCGGGCGTAGCTCGACGTACGCGTTCCAAAGCCGGGCGCCTTCGGCGCCCTCATACTAAAAGAGTCGGGCGTAGCCCGACATACGCGTTCCAAAGCCGGGCGCCTTCGGCGCCCTCATACTAAGTGTCGGGCGTAGCCCGACGTACGCGTTCCAAAGCCGGGCGCCCTCGGCGCCCTCATACTAAAAGTGTCGGGCGTAGCCCGACGTAAGCGTTCCAAAGCCGGGCGCCTTCGGCGCCCTCATACTAAAAGAGTCGGGCGTAGCCCGACATACGCGTTCCAAAGCCGGGCGCCTTCGGCGCCCTCATACTAAAAGAGTCGGGCGGAGCCCGACGTACGCGTTGCAAAGTCGGGCGCCTTCGGCGCCCTCATACTAAAAGTGTCGGGCGTAGCCCGACGTACGCGTTCCAAAGCCGGGCGCCTTCGGCGCCCTCATACTAAGTGTCGGGCGTAGCCCGACGTACGCGTTCCAAAGCCGGGCGCTCTCGGCGCCCTCATACTAAAAGTGTCGGGCGTAGCCCGACGTAAGCGTTCCAAAGCCGGGCGCCTTCGGCGCCCTCATACTAAAAGAGTCGGGCGTAGCCCGACATACGCGTTCCAAAGCCGGGCGCCTTCGGCGCCCTCATACTAAAAGAGTCGGGCGGAGCCCGACGTACGCGTTGCAAAGTCGGGCGCCTTCGGCGCCGTCATACTAAAAGCGTCGGGCGTAGCCCGACGTACGCGTTCCAAAGACGGCCGCCATCGGCGCCCTCATAGGCACTAAAGGAGTCGGGCGTAGCCCGATATAGGCGGCGCTCTGCGTGCATTTCTGTACTGAGGACGCCCCAGTTAGTAACGAAATCATGACCCCAAAATTAATTAAATAAAAAATAAGTTCAAAAACTAAAACCCGACTACTGCAAATCGCGCTCTAAAAAGTATGAAACAAGATAGAATTCTTATCTAAAATTATCAAGCAGGAAATATTATAAATGTTACCGTTGTAAGCGTTCCAAAGCCGGGCGCCTTCGGCGCCCTCATACTAAAAGAGTCGGGCGTAGCCCGACATACGCGTTCCAAAGCCGGGCGCCTTCGGCGCCCTCATACTAAAAGAGTCGGGCGGAGCCCGACGTACGCGTTGCAAAGTCGGGCGCCTTCGGCGCCCTCATACTAAAAGTGTCGGGCGTAGCCCGACGTACGCGTTCCAAAGCCGGGCGCCTTCGGCGCCCTCATACTAAGTGTCGGGCGTAGCCCGACGTACGCGTTCCAAAGCCGGGCGCTCTCGGCGCCCTCATACTAAAAGTGTCGGGCGTAGCCCGACGTAAGCGTTCCAAAGCCGGGCGCCTTCGGCGCCCTCATACTAAAAGAGTCGGGCGTAGCCCGACATACGCGTTCCAAAGCCGGGCGCCTTCGGCGCCCTCATACTAAAAGCGTCGGGCGTAGCCCGACGTACGCGTTCCAAAGACGGCCGCCATCGGCGCCCTCATAGGCACTAAAGGAGTCGGGCGTAGCCCGATATAGGCGGCGCTCTGCGTGCATTTCTGTACTGAGGACGCCCCAGTTAGTAACGAAATCATGACCCCAAAATTAATTAAATAAAAAATAAGTTCAAAAACTAAAACCCGACTACTGCAAATCGCGCTCTAAAAAGTATGAAACAAGATAGAATTCTTATCTAAAATTATCAAGCAGGAAATATTATAAATGTTACCATTTTTTTTAAATAAAATACAACGTAATATAATTTACTGATTTTTTTATATATTTACAGAGATTCAGAGGATAGCCGTGGTCGTATGCCACATTACTTTTAAGTTTATAATCGTGGTATACGACCACGGCGATCCTCTGAATCTCTGTAAATATATAAAAAATTCAGTAAATTATATTACATTGTATTTTTATATAAAAAATTGGTAACATTTTTAATATTTCCTGCTTGATAATTTTAGATAAGAATTCTATCTTGTTTCATACTTTTTAGAGCGCGATTTGCAGTAGTCGGGTTTTAGTTTTTGAACTTATTTTTTATTAGTATTTGTTGTTATAGCGGCAACAGAAATACATCATCTGTGAAAATTTCAACTGTCTAGCTATCACGGTTCGTGAGATACAGCCTGGTGACAGACGGACGGACGGACGGACAGCGAAGTCTTAGTAATAGGGTCCCGTTTTACCCTTTGGGTACGGAACCCTAAAAAAGAGCTAAAAGGCTCGAGTCTTTTGGATCACTATGTGAAGATATTTACCAGTTAATTAGACAGTTTCACGGTACAGTATCAACAGGTTCTTCATTCCCATCATAGTATTCTTCATTACTTTCTTCTTCTTCTACTTCTTGGTTTGTTTCACTTTCACATCTTTCATCTTCATTTGTTTCATTGTCATTTGTTTAGAATTCATTTCTTTCAACTTAATTTGTTTCATCTTCATTTGTTTCACCTTCATTTGTTTCGTCTAATACAAAGTTCGCATACTATGGAGGTACGGAACTTGGCCATTAGCCGCCGCGTCACGCCCGATTCATCAAGTTATTGGAAACTTATATTAGTCTTCATTGGCGCCATTACTTACTGACACGAGAGAAATGTTAAGCATACCTACCGATAATGCTCAATTCGGACGTGTACACTCCAAAACGTAATTCAAGACCAAAGAAAGTAAGACAATGTTGCCACTGCAATACGTTTTGCAGTTTAGATATTTTTATGGCTTTAAGATTTCATACTATTATTGCCTCACATATTATTATTGCCTTAAAAGTCACACGAACTCGCCCTTTTTACGGATTAATAAATAATTTTGACCCGAAAAGCAAACAATTTATTTCACACGCATACACTTAGGTAAAATCACAAAGTAGGTACCTATAAAAACCGGACAAGTGCGAGTCGGACTCGCCCACCGAGGGTGCCGTACTTTTTAGTATTTGTTGTTATAGCGGCAATAGAAATACATCATCTGTGAAAATTACAACTGTCTAGCTATCACGGTTCGTGAGATACAGCCTGGTGACAGACGGACGGACAGCGGTCTTAGTAATAGGGTCCCGTTTTACCCTTTGGGTACGGAACCCTAAAAACCTCTTCGTGCTAACCTTTTTGGATTTCAGTGGAATACGTACATAGATAGTGCCGTCTGTAATTTCCGAATCAACCCTTATCTTCAAGTAAAGGGCAGATTACGCTTGGATAAGGATTTGGTTTAAAAAGCTGAGGACCTAGGGAGGGGTGTTGCCTCCCTGTCACAATTATGTACGAATTTACGAGTGCGACAGAGAGGCAACACGTCGAACGTGTTTCGTGTTAGGGTCTCTGGCCGCCGCCATACAATCGAAATTACGATCTCATTTTAAAACGACATTCTGAAATGATATAAAATTTGTCATGAAGATTTAAGCAGCATCGTCATCATCATCATCTCAGCCATAAGACGTCCACTGCTGAACATAGGCCTCCTCCTTGGACCTCCATACGTGCCAGTTGGAAGCGACCCGCATCCAGCGTCTTCCGGCGACCTTAACAAGGTCGTCTGTCCATCTTGTGGGTGGACGTCCTACGCTGCGCTTGCTAGTCCGTGGTCAAGTAGCATAAATGGGTAATTTTATTTAAAGTTGTCCCCTTTTTTTCAAATTTGGGTTTTTTATGTTATTTCTACTCGGAATCATGAGCTCTTTTGATCCTAATACCTAGGTGACAAAAAGTGTCCCAACATTTCCATACAATTTTCGATCTTTGCATTCCGTGACCGCCATACAAAGTCTATGAAAAAAAAAAACGGTCACCCATCCAGGTACTGACCACTCCCGACGTTGCTTAACTTTGGTCAAAAATCACGTTTGTTGTATGGGAGCCCCATTTAAATCTTTATTTTATTCTGTTTTTAGTATTTGTTGTTATAGCGGCAACAGAAATACATCATCTGTGAAAATTTCAACTGTCTAGCTATCACGGTTCGTGAGATACAGCCTGGTAACAGACGGACGGACGGACGGACGGACGGACGGACGGACGGACGGACAGCGAAGTCTTAGTAATAGGGTCCCGTTTTACCCTTTGGGTACGCAACCCTAAAAATGGTAACAGAATGGAAATAAAAACCTTGGGACACTTTTCTCCTATTAGGATAGACAGAGCTCGTGATTCTCAGTAGAAATAACATAAAATTTCACAAATAAAAAAAAAGTGTAGGGGACAACTTTAAATATTACGAGGGAACAGATGAACATACATACATACCCACATACATATCGGTCAAAATCGTAATACTCCTTTTGCGTTAGCGTAGTCAGGTAAAAATGGCCCAAGTATATGTATAGGGACCGTGCGCGTTGGAGGGTCTGCCATCTTGTGGGCTGCATCGGAAGCATAAACGACACATACGCCTCGCGCCAAAAACCTGCCGGCTCCTATGCTGCCCCCTATAGTTCATGCACAGGACCTATAAGTACCTATCTAAGTAGTTTATATTTGGTTTTTACGACGAAGAGGACGACTTCTAACATATTATGATCTATTTAGGCCCACTTGCACCATCCCAATAACCCGGGCTTAAGCGGTCAAACCGTTAACTTAGTGTCAAATTGTACTGGTAACCATGGCAACTCCAGGTTTAACCTGTTAACCTTGGGTTAGTAGAATGGTGCAAGTGGGCCTTACAGAAATTACTCAGCGCGACCTTACTGATTAAGTTAATATATTTAGCAAAATGTCAAGGAACAAGATTCAAGGACACTTCTGACAACAAGTTATATAAAGGTCCTTATACAAATACTTAGGGCCCGATTCGGATTTTGAAATAGATCTTTTAGACATCACCAAGATACGATAACGATATGTTTAAGATCTAACCTGACAAATTTATCATTTGCGCGATTCTGGAGATACTCTTGAACGATTTTTTACAGGATATGACTTAGAGACCCAATTCATATCTAATAGGTATCTTACTCTATCGAACGTAAAAGTGATATTGGTTGCCCGAATTGCGCTGCATGAGAGAACTAGTTGATATCTAAACTATAACGTATCTAGAATGGATCTAGTACGTGTCGTCTCTTGGAAATATCTTGAAGTTCGAATACGGCAGTTATACAGGTCACGGCCTATACTATTATGATCATAGTAACCAGGGTTAGCAAATCACTTTTCCTATTTTACGGGACAGTCTCGTTTAAAATTCGGGACTCTAAGCTAAAATTCGAAATACATATAATGCCTCTAGGCACCTTGCCCATTGACAGCGATTTAGTTAGCCCAAGTTGTTTACTAGGTTAAGTACTTAATAAGTTTATGTATGTTTGTTTATTTTTTCGTTGTCAATAAACGCTCTATATAAAAAATATCATCAACATCTTTACTTAACATTAGGTATCACTCATATGTATTTGCCTATTTGCGGTATTCGTAATCAAGAAAGTAAATTTCTCTATCATTTATGGAGACTTTTTTTGGATACAGGAATTAGTTTTTTGGGGTTCCGTACCCAAAGTATAATAAAAACGGGACCCTATTACTAAGACTCCACTGTCCGTCTGTCACCAGGCTGTATCTCATGAACCGTGATAGGTAGGTAGGTTGAAATTTTCACAGGTGATGTATTTCTGATGCCGCTTTAAGTGGGGCTCCCATAAAACAATCGTGATTGTTTTGCCGTTTTTTGCGTAATGGTACGGAACCCTTCGTGCGCGAGTCCGACTCGCACTTGGCCGGTTTTTTATTTAGGTTTCGGTGCTTACTGATAACAATACGAGACACAGAACGTTCTCCTCCGAATCAGTTTTGTAAAATTTCGGGACATGACCGAATTCAGTAGCTGAAAATTGGGACGTCTCGGAAAAGTCGGGACGTTTGGTCACCCTAGCGTAGCTAACTGGCTAGTGGAGCAAACTTGATTAGCTGGTAATGGCTTCTGGAAACTGCGTTTTGCCCGTTGGTGTTTTGCCTCGTCGAGTAAGAAATGCCCCGTATTATGGATGGCTTTATCTATCTTTGTCCACGTGATAAAATAGCTGTCACTTTTTAACACCGTGGGATAGAAAGTGACGGACACCGTTTAATCCGCTGTAACGTAGACAAGAACGACCATTATATCCGTACTGCAATAATATATTAACTCTTCGAGGACCAGAAAAAATATGTGATCCGTTCTTATGGCTCTAAAAGTAAGATCGTGTCAGATATTTTTGCGGCTTTCGTTGGGTAACATATTATTGCAGGTCAATGTACATTTACACAATACAGCTTGGATGAAAGGGGTGATCCTGATGCTTTTAGTAAAATTGCATGCCTGATGAAATAGATAAACACGCGTGGTAAAAGCGGGTATTCTGGCTTATAACAACAATAAGATAACTATAGCTTTGAACTTGCTTAAATGGATAACTCACGCAAGACCGGGCCGGGGCCAGGCCGGAGCTTCAGCAAAAAAAATCACGTTTGTTGTATGAGAGCCCCATTTAAATATTTATTCTGTTTTAATGGATAAAATCATTTATTTACAAACAATATATATACAGTGGTACAACTAAACGAAATTAATAACTAGCTTAAATCTAAAATAGGCCCCTGAGACATTGTACCGAGGATGCTGGCAGCATTTCCCCGCTGTATCGCAATACGTTGTGCGAGGTAGCCGCCAGCTCTTCGGTCACCAGTTACGTCAACCAGACGCTTCGCGATTTCTGCGAACAACTTATGCGCTGGGACCCCATGGACCTAGAGTTTCAACTCCAACTTTCTGTTTTTAGTATTTGTTGTTATAGCGGCAACAGAAATACATCATCGGTGAAAATTTCAACTGTCTAGCTATCACGGTTCATGAGATACAGCCTGGTCACATGCAGACAGACAGACGGACAGAGGAGTTTTAGTCCCGTTTTTACCCTTCGGGTACGGAACCCTAAAAAGAAAGTCCATACGCGCGATTTTACTCATTTTTCACTTGAATTACGAAACAACTAAAAGTGCCCGACTGCCCTATTCGAACTTTAAGATACGTCAATTAATAGATCTAGAAACGATATGGATTAGATGTGTCAGTCTCAAAAGTGACGTTTTTGTTTGCAGAAACGTCACATTTGACACTGGCATATCTAATCTATATCGTTTCTAGATCTATTAACTGATGTATCTTAAACTACGAATCGGGCCGCAAGATTCCAACCTCCTCTGACGCGCACCCATACATTGGCCCACATGTTATCGGTGACACAAACAGACAGAAAAATGGATTTATGACATTATACTAATCGTCTTTGAGTGTTGGCACGCGCCGCGTCGAGAGGCGATGATTGCTATGACGGTATGTCCGCTGGACATAATACGCGTAAAAGCAAATTCAGCCATTTTCTTTTGTTTTTTGATGACTCTGGAACAAATAAATGCCCTTACCAGGATTCGAACCCGGGACCATCGGCTTCATAGGCAGGGTCACTACCCAAGTACTCACTAGGCCAGAGCAGTCGTCATTGAAAAACTAGGTTGAATTTGGAATTTTAATTTTAAAGGATATCTTTAATCTTCGAAAACTGACGAGTAGTTGGATTAAAAGGATGACTTACGCTAGATCGGACCGGGCCGGGCCGGAGATTCCTGCGCTTCGTTTTCTATGGAAAGTAACCACGTGATAATTTTGAGTTATTCCATGTTGGCTGGCAGAATTCGGAAATATTATTTGTTTAATTTTTATTATATGATAGTGACATTTAAATACGTATTCTGTGATTTCTGTGCAATTAATTGGTATCTGTGACATAATTTATTTTGTGACTTAATTTTTATTGTATGCCTGTTATGCACAACTGTTTAGTTTTAAATTTTTTATTGTACCTATACCGTATAAGCGGTTTGGTGAAATACTGTTAGCTTGTATGTGGGAAATAAATAAAATGAAATGAAATTGCACGGTGATAGGATTATATATAGAGTCATTCAAAAGTGCATCGACATGTTTCAACCGTAATATTAATTCCGTAAGGTCGATATCCTATCCATCCATGCACTTTTGAACGCCATTGTACAAACAGCGGACATAATTCCTGAAGGTATTCTCCACCAATGTGGCTAAACCAGAAAGATTAACTATGTATATATCCATTCAAGCCACAGCTCGGAAACTTAATGCAAATACCTTAGCCTCGGTATTACCGTTTGTCCTGAACGCTGTTTAATCTCGGATTATTTTCCCGTAATCCCGCTAAGTCCGCGGCCACTTGCCTCGATCGATGCTGAATTTGTACTATACACCCAATGATATTATAACTATGTACCTATACTATAGTATACAACCTGTAAGGTCAATCGCTTTCACCTATGAACCTGGACACCGCCATATAATCTTTTTTTTATCGTAAGCGCCGTCAGGCGTGGCTCACTCCGCGATTTCGTCGCTTTGCTACAGGTAGCTACTCGTAAAAGTACATCCGTTCGACCCCAATTTTGGGGTTTGCCATAAGCCGCGCGTGTCGCCACCTAGCGGCCATATCTGTGCTGATCGTGACAGACGCGTTTTGTTAGAGAGTGAGTCTTCTGTACCTAGTACTATTGTTTATTCTGTGGCGCCGTAAAATTCATGGCTCACGCTACGATTCTATGGTTTGTTGTCAAAACAACATCAACTCATGGCGCAAAATACTGGTTCAGTGTGCGCGTTCTATACATTAGTAATAAAAGTTCAATGTATAAAAACCGGGCAAGTGCGAGTCGGACTCGCGCACGAAGGGTTCCGTACCATAATGCAAAAAAAGGAAAAAAAAAACGGTCACCCATCCAAGTACTGACCCCGCCCGACGTTGCTTAACTTCGGTCAAAAATCAAGTTTGTTGTATGGGAGCCCCACTTAAATCTTTGTTTTATTCTGTTTTTAGTATTTGTTGTTATAGCGGCAACAGAAATGCATCATCTGTGAAAATTTCAACTGTCTAGCTATCACGGTTCGTGAGGTACAGCCTGGTGACAGACGGACGGACAGACAGCAGAGTCTTAGTAATAGGGTCCCGTTTTACCCTTTGGGTACGAAACCCTAAAAACTAGAATGTTGCAACTACACCTTAGCTGCTACAATGTTGGTCAGTATGAATTTCGTAGTTTCAATAAATAGTATAAATTGTTCTGCTGCACCGTATTGCAGGTGCAACAGATGCTGCATTTTATTTTGTACTGCAGTGCTTTTGCGTGATTTAGCGAGGTCACAGGTTTTTTTTGTCAGTATTCCAACTTTTAATCTGAAGTAAAATCCTCAAATAAAATACCTACCTACAATCAAATATGATACAGTATATAATTTTCCGAAACTGGACAATCCTGGAATTATGTTCATGTCCTTATTTTTTAATAGTCTAGTATGCTCAAGAGGTGACTATAAACAATTTTTTTATATTTAAGTTATTTTCAGCCTTGCCAAGATAAGGGTTAAGGTTTTGTGTAACCCGTGCGCAGCCGGGGCGAGTCGCTAGTTATACAGGGTGTTTGGTACATCGTTTGCCAAATTAAAACGGCAGATAGGTCGAGTCATTTGCTACCTTCTCATGCCTAGAAAAACAAAATTGGCCATGTTTTCTTTACTACTATACAAGTTAAAATTTGAAATTTACGAAAAACTGGCATAGAAGTGAAAAAAATATTACGCCAAATTAAAAATTTCTAGGCCTGAGAAGATAGAAAATGACTCAACCTATCTGCCGTTTTAATTTGGCAAACGATGTACCAAACACCCTGTATAAATACATAAATTTATTGAAACATAATCCGACGTTTCTCAGTTGGTCAAACATGCCAAGTTCACCTTTGTAATTAAACCTTTGCTCTTTAATAAACATAAAATTACTCACGCATACAAACCCCAGATACAATACAGCCTTAAATAAACATAAACTCTATAGCATACTACGTTTTAGAATGGGAACAAACTGGGTGACATTGCGTGTTAAGTATGTTGATTTCATCTCACGCATTGAGATTATGATTTGATTTATAATTGTTAGTTTTTAACGCATTGCAGTGTTTAGCCGAAATTTCCAAAAGCTGAAAGAGAATTAAAGCTATCTTATATAATTTATTTGACCTTAAATCAATATCAGAAGAAGGTGCATGTAATAGAAAAACAGAAAAAACACTGCACCAATTTGAATTGTTAAAAATAACACTTTTTACTAAAAAAACGGGGTACGGGGTAGTTAAATAATTATAATACATAAGTGTGACATAAGCATGAAAAAGGCATACCTAAATAAATGAAGTTTCACAACCACCACCAGAAGAAATAGCACTTTCTCAATTTCATTTCACAACAAAGTAACTAATTATTGATTAGTTATTTTCACAAGCTTTTATTTAACTTACAGTGTCCATCTCACTGTAAAGGGGCCCACTGATTAACAGACCACCTGTCAGTTGTTCGGAACTGTCAACTTTTTGTTCTAACTGATAGGCCGATTCCCTCCGGCGGACTATTAATCAGTGGGCCCCTTAAACAAGGGATCCGATTCTCGGCCAAAACCTACGTGAGTTAGCCCCCCCCCCACATCTAGCGTCTTTCGAGCGTCAGCGTCTGGTCAGCGCTATGGAAAATGACGTTGCTGCGCAGTTGCGTCGACGTTGCGTCGAGCAGCAGCCATAGAGTTGTAGACGCCGACGCTCGAAAGACGCTTGATGTGGGGTGGGCCCCTACCCAGCACAAACATATTTACAGCGGGTCATTATTAAAATGGCATGATTACATGAGTGACCTGTTATAAATATATTTTAATAAAACTTTATACAATTATAAGTATTAAATTAATTGTTAGATTCTATTTTAAGATTCATTAGGCACTTTTCAAGGCTACTCTAACGACTTTAGAATGACGTCGGAATCGTGGAATGCATTTAGCTATAATAATGGCGTCTATTTATATAATGTCGTTTCCCGAGTGTTACTACTTTATTTACAAAGTAAACGTAGTAAATTTTAATTAAAGGTTTTCTTGGAACGTATGTTTATTTGATTCTTACGTTAATATTTCGACGCACTAAGTCAGAGTAAAGCTTCGGAAATAAACTAGATTGAGAAATTCATGTTGTAATACATTGTGTTAAATCAGGGTTAAACGAAATTTGACAAAGTTGCGTAGTTTTATTGACCGAGCGAACGCGAAGTGCGAGCAAATGTCTCCGTTTTTGGCCTAAGGGTAACATTCCATTTCTAACCGCAGCTGCATTACTGTCAATTGTACTATGGAAATTGACAATGACAGCGACGAGTTCAGTACCGGCAGTGCAGCTGCGGTTAGAAATGGAATGTTACCATAAGTCGTAGTCGCTCGGTTGGGTGCCCAGAAGGCTGGCTGCATTGCCCCGCTGGATGGCAATGCTGATCCGTTGGACAAAAAAAGTATATTTTTGGTAGGTATTAGGCATTTATTTGTCGATTGAGCTTTGGGAAAATGCAAATGGCAATGGCGGGCCATTGGTACAATACAATAATTCTTTGTTGCTCACAAATTTGAAAAAGAACATGATATATGTACAAATTAAGCATAATTTGAACTATGGTTGATGACAGGCAGTCTTACTTATCGCTAAACAGCGATCTCTTCCAGACAACCTTAGACACGATAAGAGTGAGGTGGAGATAAGGCAAAAAAAAAATATTAATAGGGTCCCGTTTTACCCTTTGGGTACGGAACCCTAAAAACGAGTAATGTGAGTAGGTCCGTTCGATAAAATAGATTTGTTAGTGCAGTTTACAAATTCTGGGCATAATTCGCATCTAAATAACAACAGATAACTAATTTACAAACGTTAACAACTAATTAAGATATTACCGAAGCATTTCCTCACTTACCCGAATACCGGCTAATATCCAAAGATTTATTTCCACTTTTTAAACAGCTGCTGCTTTCTGGCACATCTCCAAATTGTCACACAAGTTCACTATTACTACATTTGTAAAACGTAGTAAGAGGGTTGTATTTTGGTGTGTTTAAGTCGTTTAAAAGGGTTTGAAAGTGGGTTAAGGATTGAACAAGGTCGCTGCTATTTGGTGTGAAAATGCATATACGAATTTTGGTATATACTATATTGCAGTTATAACTTTAGTAGATATACATATGTTAATCCTTGGGTAACGTCGATAATGTTCCTTGTTGTTCACTCTTTTAGCGAGCTAGGTCACATTTTTATTAGGGTTCCATACCTAAAGTTTTACCCCTACGGAACCCTATTATGAAGACTCCACTGTCTGTCTGTCTGTCTGTCATCAGACTGTAACTCGAGAACCGTGATAGCTAGACAGTTGAAACTTTCACAGATGATGTATTTCTGTTGCCGCTTTATAGCGGTCGTTATCGACAAATACTAAAAACAGAGTAAAATTTTGACACAAAAGCCACAAAACTTTTCGTAGCATCAGTTCTGTCATCCCAAAAAACATTTCTTTTGGTGTTTGTCGATATACAATTGTCATCTTGGCTAGACCCCTGTTCAGAACAGTTACTAATTCTGTTGTAAGCATTACAGTTTGACAAACAATTTTAACAGTAAAAAATGGCGCGAAATCTGAATTTTCTATGGGACGATAACCTTTCGCGCCTACTTCTTCTTCTTCCTCGCGTTATCCCAGCATTTTGCAACGGCTCGAGCCTGGGGTCCGCTTGACAACTAATCCCTAGAGTTGATGTAGGCACTAGTTTTTACGAAAGCGACTGCCATCTGACCTTCCAACCCAGAGGGGAAACCAGGCCATATTGGAATTAGTCCGGTTGTCTCACGATATTTTCCTTCACCGAAAAGCAAATGGTAAATATAAAACGATATTTCGTAGGTACATAAATTCCGAAAAACTCATTGGTACGAGCCGGGGTATGAACCCGCGACCTCCGGATTGAAAGTCGCACGTTCTTACCGCTAGGCCACTAGCGCTAGGCCACCAACCCTTCGCGCCTACATTGTTTAGCCGCTTTTGTCTACTGACGGAAATGGCTTGACAGACTATAGTGTAGTAAGTATACGTTCGACATAATGCATCAGACCGCCAGTTGTTTACCTCTGGCGTCTGCAGCTCGCAAACAGGACGTTTTACGATCCAACCTAAATATTCACACAATAATGGACGTGAACGCGGCTATTTAAGGCCTGTGCACACCGGCTGCGTGTGCGTGACGTGCACGTGGGCGTGCGGCGTTGTAGTATACATAACTTTAGTAGACAACAGAGTAGAGTAACAAATAACCTTACGAGAGACGGCACACCACTTGCGTGACGTGCGCGTGTGCGGTTCCAACATTTTAGAGCACGTGCACGTCACGCACACGCAAGCCGGTGTGCACAGGCCTTTAGTCATACGGACGTCGGGAGAGTTCGATGTCGTGATATCGTTCTCTTGGAAAATATTTATAGAGTCGGACCAATAATAGTCTGCAGCGGATTTGATAGCCCACGCAGTGCAAGTGTTATTTTAAACGTCAAACTTCTATGAAATTATGACGTATAAAAATGACACTCGCACTGCGTAATCCGCAGACAGACTGTTTTTAGTCCGACTCTATGCGACTTCTTTAGTTGGGAACTTTGGGAAATGATTAGTTGGTTTTTATATTTTTGGGATAGACTGTTTGGGATATGAAAATCTGGCAAAAAAAATGGGTAATCCATTAGTAACCCGTGGAATGCCATATCACCAATGGGTGAGCAAGGCTCAGAACCGGTTATTTCTTCATACAAAAAATACCGGTATTATTACGTTCTTTGGTATATTATTTAATTTTTAACGGGAAAATCTAATGATAGGAAGTTGTTAACTACCTAAGTACATGAATTCAGTCATACGTAAAGAGCATAAAATTATTAAAAAAATTGTTTTATGGGGGGTTTTATAAAAAAAACTGTTCCGAGCCCTGTGACACTAAAACCTCTAAAAACAAATGGATGACGATCATGTTTATTAAAAAAACCGGGCAAGTGCAAGTCGGACTCGCGCACGAAGGGTTCCGTACCATAATTAAAAAAAAACAAAAAAAAAGCAAAAAAAAACGGTCACCCATCCAAGTACTGACCCCTCCCGACGTTGCTTAACTTTGATCAAAAATCACGTTTGTTGTATGGGAGCCCCATTTAAATCTTTATTTTATTCTGTTTTTAGTATTTGTTGTTATAGCGGCAACAGAAATACATCATCTGTGAAAATTTCAACTGTCTAGCTATCACGGTTCGTGAGATACAGCCTGGTGACAGACGGACGGACGGACGGACAGCGAAGTCTTAGTAATAGGGTCCCGTTTTACCCTTTGGGTACGGAACCCTAAAAATGTCAGTTTTTATCCAGAGGGCCGTAAAAAAGATTAAAATCCCTTATGGATATTAAACGCCAACGAAATGTAAAAAGGAATAGAGTCAAATCAAGAATAGTCTGCAGCGGATTTGATAGCCCACGCAGTGCAAGTGTTATTTTAAACGTCAAAATTCTATGAAATTGTGACGTATAAATATTTAACAATTGCACTGCGTGGGCTATCAAATTCGCTGCAGACTTGTTTTGGTCCGACTCTAGAAAAAACAAAATAGGCACTATACTGTAAGTGAAGAGCTATAAAGAATAAAGTTTTCTTACTTAGTATTAATAATTAATTTCACTTCAAAAAATATCGTCTAAATCGCCTATGCTTTTCTTTTCTTTGAACTTTTCTCACTTGATTACGTTCATTATGTACCTTAGAAGCTGATGCCTTTGAACATAAGGACATAACCTTTTTTATTTTTAAAGCGTCTCTCATTATTTTTTACGGCAGTTTTACTTACCTATTTCAACTATCAAATAAACGATTATCTTATCTAATCTTATTTATCTTATTTTATATTATCTTAACTATAGCCCTGCTAAGTTAAAGTTGTAGAATGATTATACAGTGTGGAAAGATAAGTCAGGCCCTGGAGGGAAACTACCTTAAATCCTTAAGCTGGCTCATTTTACTTAAAGGAGACATTAATACTATAATTATGCAATAAACGATTATCTTATCTTATCTTATTCATTTATTTTGAAAAATAAACATAACTGCATTCAAAGATTTTTTTTGTTTTTCTTCAATTTGGCTTGTCTAAAAAAATCTTTAGTACTAAATATTAGATTTTATGGATATTTTATACGACAGACGAGTGTAAGACCTAATGTTTCTTGGAGAAATGTTATCAGTAACATTAACTGTATCGACTAGTAGAATAAAATTGCAAGTGTTTATTTTTTGGAATTTTTAGTTGGTTCGAGTCCCGGGCGAAGCAAGCGAGTTTTAGAAAAACTTTGAATGCAGTTTTGTTTTCTTTTAAAAATAAAGGAATGTCTCCTTTAAGTAAAATGAGCCAGCTTGAGGATTTAAGGTAGTTTCCCTCCAGGGCCCGACTTATCTTTCCACACTGTATAATATATATTTTAGAAATTCTATCTTACATGCCACATGTTCATAGAAGTTGCCAAATAATAACACCGGTGATCGAATAGCTGGCGGCTACCTCGCACAACGTATCAGCATTGCGATACAGCGAGAGAATGCCGCCAGCATCCTAGGTACAGTCGACGTCAAAGAGAAATTTACAGCCAAAGTAACAAAAAAATGTTTACACGACCTAAATGCTATGACAATAAAGTCGTGTAAATAATTTTTTGTAACGTTAGTCGTAAAGATCTCTTTGACGTCGACTGTACAATACCTCAAGGGCCTATTTTAGATTTAAGCTAGTTATTAATTTCCTTTAGTAGTACCACTGTTTATATCTTGTAAATAATAAAATATATCTCACTAGGTACAGTCGCCTGCAATAATATGTTACTCTTCGAAGGCCGCAAAAACATGTGACACGCTCTTATGGCTTAACAAATAAGATTGTGTCAGATATTTTTGCGGCCTTCAAAGAGTAACATGTTATTGCAGGTGACTGTACCTACATTGCAAGTTTAATCTATCTTATAACAAAATATGTACCTACAATAGAAATGAAAGCATTTATGGGTGCACGCGCCTCCACCCAATAGAAGTCAGCTGCGCAATAGAATGACCTAAAGCGAATCCCACAAATGAGTCACCGAACGTAAAAAAATGTAAACATTGGCACGACGCGCAGACAGCTTCTACGAGATAATATTTAGGTTGTTCTGTAAACAATCGTATTTGCGATTCGTCTACAGCTAGTCTGTCGATTTCGGATGACATGGATTTGACACTGAGGGTCTGCGAACCACTTTCGACGTGTTGTCTCTCCGTTACACTTTACGTACGAATATACAAGTGCGACAAAGAGGCAACACGTCGAATGTAGTTCGCGGTAGCCCCGCTGTTGTCGAGACGGATCGGTGTAGGGTTCTAAGTGACAAAAAAAGGTCGAAACCTTTTTTTTCTTGATTGAAGCATGAAACTTGGCACAGTTGTTCCTTATATCAAAACAAGCCGATTTAGATCGGTAGCCCGCAGGAGCCACCCCTCTGGGGCCCGAGAGGGGGGGTCAAAGTACCGCTCCGCTCGGCTTCATTCTAAAAATTCTAATAAGGTTTAGGTAAGGTAGGTCCCGTTTCCGCGGCCGCTTTCGGATGAAAGGAGCGCTTGGCGTCCGTTGGCCCGTTGGGTGGATGACATTCGAAAAATCGTGGAACACTTCTGGACGAGACTAGGACTAGGACCGGGATAAGTGGCGTACACTAAGAGAGGCCTAAGCTCAGAAGTGGTCGACTAGAGGCTAAAATGTATAGGTACCTCCGTGACCGTAGCTAGTGCAACCTAGCAAAAACGTCGCATTAAATAATGAAATTTAATCGCGGTAGACCCGTTAATATCAAAGTTAAATAACTAACATAACAAAACTCAATCTAACTGGAGTATTTTTAAACATTTAAAAATAGTAAAATAAAGTATTAGTAAAATTTTAGTTTAGTTTTTAAATCTTTAATTCATAGTTAGTATTAAAATCTATAATTATAATAAATACATTTCAATAGGGATCATCTAAAAACAAAACATTAAATAATATTTACAAATGAGAGATTGTACTTAAGATGCTATATTTTATTTTATTTTAGAATAGTTTGTGTTTAGTTTAATTTTAAGTTATTTTTATTTATTGTTTTTTGACTTGTTTTTGTACCATACATATGAATAAAGATGCTATAACAACATTTCTTAGATAAATTATTTAGATAAGTTATATAAATTACACATTCAATTTAAATTTGCTCTATACGTAATGAAACGATAATACCTAGTTATTAATCACTTATTAAGGCCTTCGTTAAACTCAACTTTATTAAATTTTGAAAAACGATTACATTTTCAAACTCATTAATTTGTTTATATGCGTGCGTACTTACATCGCAGCACTGTTTCGGCGTACGTTTAAATTGTACTCAAACATTAGGTTTAATTTTTTTTTGTATTATTTGTAGTGGTTATTGTTTTAATGAATATTTAGGTTCTAAACATTACAATTGACACTACAACTGACTTTCAATCCGGAGGTCGCGGGTTCAAATCCTGGCTTGTACCAATAAGTTTTTCGGAACTTACGTACGAAATATCATTTGATATTTACCACTAGCTTTTCGGTGAAGGAAAACATCGTGAGGAAACCTGCATACGTCTGCGAAGAAATTCAAAGGTGTATGTGAAGTCCCCAATCCGCATTGGGCTAGCGTGGGGACTATAGCCCAAGCCCTCTCGCGCATGAGAGGAGGCCTGTGCTCAGCAGTGGGACGTGTATAGGCTGAAATGATGAAACACTACAATTAAAAATGTTAATCAAATTTATAATAGCTTAAACAACACACAGACAACAGAAATCTCCTTTGAGTAGACATGTCCCGTGCACATGATGTATTTTCGTCCCAATCGGCGTGATAAAAATAGCGGGCCTATATAGATTGAAATGCTATTGCTACCGTTTGGGATGTAGCTTTGTTCGGGCTTTATTAGAATATATTACTGGGCTTTAATTACCACAAATTCTTATAAGTAATATATGTAAGTAGTTTCTTAAGTTGTTGTTAAAAGATATTTTATTGTTGTATAAAATCTACCGCGGATGGAGTATCGAGACAAACCTTACTGGTTTAACGATACTTTTGTAATTAAGCTTTGATATTGTGTTGTAATTACCTGAAAATAAATAATAATAATAAAAAATCGGCCAAGAACATGTCGGGCCATGCTCAGTGTTGTCAGTGTAGGGTTGTACATTACAAGCATACGGGACTAAGGGAACTTTTTACTAAGAAAGGAAGATTTTTTGCAATAAGTCAAAAACGGCTGGACTGATCATGTTCGCTATAGTTTTCATTTGAAGTATTTATTAAGCTTTTGTTTCACGATTTTTTTCACATTTTTGGACCCATGGTTCAAAAGTTAGCCCTTAGGCCAAAACTCTTCTTTGGTGGAAGCCACATGTTCAATTGTAAGTCACGACAACAGACTTTAATTAAAAAAAAACTAATTAAAATGTTCTAGCCAGACCAGCAAATCCTAGCCTGAAGCCCTGAATATTCATACAATTCTGGATTTAATTAATTCGCTGCATTCGAGCTATTCCAATATGGCCGCTGATTTCGTAAAACCGCATTTATTACAGCTTTTAAACGGCATTCGAATATGGAACTTACAGCGTTGGGTTTAGAGCTTTTTTTTAATGTAGGGCAGTTCTGCTGCACTATTTTTGTTTACTTAAGAGTGGAAAGCTTAGTTACCTAAGCAAACGATTTGCGAGGCAAGTTTTTTTTGAACTGCTAAATTAATTAATTTAACTTCATATTAATTTTAACTTCAATTAAACTAAAGCTAAGCTGTAATTTTTTTAACTTCATATCATCTGTTATATACTCTGGCACATCCACTTTGCCAGTAGAAAATGAGGGCAAATTTAAAAAAAAATAAGCGCCAAGAGTAGACTCATATCTACTCCCATAAAAAAAAATTCGTGCGTTTTCTACTAAAAAAGTGGGTGTGTTTGAGTATATCATTATCATATCTAAAGTAATTTAAATTCTAAAACAGTGTAGAGAAACAATTTGAATAGCGATATTCAAGAAAAAACTACATAGGTACACACTACTAATATTTTGTAAAAAAATCTTGTTAGAGTAATGAGATTATTATAATTCCTTACAGGCGTTCATTTTACCCTTTGAATGGACTTAAATAAACGTGTTTGCACGTATAAAAGACTTTAAATACATAAGGGGTTGCGTTAATGCTTGGAAAGGTGTCATTAAACAGCCATTCTGCTTTTGTGTCTAATTACTGTAAAAAATATAAAATGTGTAGTTCGTATAAAATTATAAAAAAAAAGAAAATGTAATCTTATAAATATAGTCTCAGTAAAAGAGGTAAAATACACTCTCTGTCTCAATTATAGAGGTAAATATGACTATAAAATCACAACAACTAATCCCAGTTATAGAGGTTCGTTTTATCTCACTAACAGTGGTAATTCAGTGCTAAAGTGTCGGGACCGCACTATGAGTCCCAGCTATATGGTAGGTCATAAGAATCTAGTCATAGTTTTAGGTAATATTCAATATTTCTATGCCTATTCAGGCAGGATGTGCTGTTCAGAAATTGTATTTTACATCTTTATTGTACCGCATTCAAGAAATAAATAAATGATTATGATTATGATTATAGAGGTTTCTCACTTATCCAGGTCCCACTTAACCAGGTTTCAGCTAAAATTAATTTAAATTCTAAAACAGTGTATATAGTCTAAAACAGAAACAATTTGAATAGTGATATTCAAGAAAAAACTACAGAACAACCCCAATATTTTATTAAAAAAATTGTTAGAGTAATGAGATTATTATAATTCCTTACAGGCGTGCATTTTACCCTTTGAATGGACTTAAATAAACGTGTTTGCACTTTAAATACATAAGGGGTTGCGTTAATGCTTGGAAAGGTGTCATTAAACAGCCATTCTGCTTTTGTGTCTAATTACTGAAAAAAGCGGTGGTGGCCGAGTGGATATGACGCCCGACTTTCAATCCGGAGGTCGCGGGTTCAAATCCTGGCTCGTACCAATGAGTATTTCGGAACTTATGTACGAAATATCATTTGATATTTACCACTAGCTTTTCGGCGAAGGAAAACATCGTGAGGAAACCTGCATACATCTGCGAAGAAATTCAAAGGTGTATGTGAAGTCCCCAATCCGCATTGGGCTAGCGTGGGGACTATAGCCCAAACCCTCTCGTGCTTGAGAGGAGGCCTGTGCCCAGCAGTGGGACGTATATAGGCTAAATTATTATTATTATTATTATACTGAAAAAAAAATGTATAGTCGTGGCAATTAGGTAGCAGAGAAAACTGTAGCGGTATTAGATAATAGGCTTTCTGGGTGCCTAGCTAAGATGACAATCGATTGCGGTACGATAACGAAACGCTTTGTGGCGGGTTAAAAAATAGCTATTTACTCGTAATGCATGTTAATTATAATATGTAATGATGTTTTGAAAAGATGTGTCCCGCCGAGTTTGTTGCCGGTCCCATATTGGGATACCCTCCTCCAATTGAGGGGGGATTTAAATCTTTTCGAGGCAGAGGTGTTGGGTTGGAGCCGGTGTAGCTTTATTTGACATTCATAAGTGCATTATAATAAGCCTACTTGATCAAACTATTTTTTTATATTTTATCTTTTAGCTTCGTTACATATTGCAAGCGCGTCTGCTAAAGCCAAGGTAAAATGAATTTCAACCCTTCAGGCCCCTATTTCACCAACGTGACAGGTGCGACAATTCGACAAGTCTCATTGTTGCTGACGTCACAGGCATCCATGGGCTACGGTTATCGCTTACCATCGGGCGGGCCGTATTCCTGTTTGTCACCATCATTGTATTATTTAAGAAAACTTTATTATATCGGCAAAAAACAGGTATTTCTCTTGTGGTGTATATGATGATAATGATGACAATTGTCACAAGATTTCAAAGAACTTTCAGTAATTCTTGACAGCAAATAGTTCTGTTCTGTCTGTTCTAATTTCGTGACAATTGTCTTATTTCTTGTGACAATTGGCATTATCTTCGCAAAATAAGTACTTATTAACTGGCGATATAGTGGAGTTTTTTTTTAATTAACATGTTGGTGGCAAACAACCACACCGCCCGTCTGATGGTAAGCGGTTACCGTAGCCTATGTAGGCCTGTGACGTCAGTAACAGTGATGTCGACAAATGTCGCACCTGTCACGTTGGTGAAATAGGGCCCTGGTCTCACCGTTTTCCTTCATCTATTTTCTCACGTTTAAATAGTTTCCCTCGGGCCTAGAATAACTTGGGTCCAATTAAGTTGGCGCCTGCGAGGGCCCTCCACAACTGGGTCGCTGTGAAATATGGCCGCTGAGTACGGAGAAATGGAAGTTATTGGGCGTTGGAGAGATTTCTAGTATTCTAAAATAGATATGGTACTTACAAATAAATTCAGGTTACCCCTCTCATAAGTCTCATATCCCCAATTTTCGCCCTAAAATAACGGTCACCCATCCAAGTACTGACCCCGCCCGACGTTGCTTAACTTCGGTCAAAAATCACGTTTTGTTGTATGGGAGCCCCACTTAAATCTTTATTTTATTCTGTTTTTAGTACTTATTTGTTGTTATAGCGGCAACAGAAATACATTATCTGTGAAAATTTCAACTGTCTAACTATCACGGTTCGTGAGATACAGCCTGGTGACAGACGGACGGACGGACGGACAGTAGTCTTAGTAATAGGGTCCCGTTTTACCCTTTGGGTACGGAACCCTAAAAACGGTTTACCTAAATTATGTCAAAATCGGTTTTGACTTATTTATCGTGTTAGAGCCACTTGTAATTCCACTAACCCTGGGTTAAGCGATTAAACGATTAAGCTCCACTTGCACCATTCCACTAACGGGGTTAGCCGGTTAAACCTGGAGTTACCATCGTTACCTGGTATCGTCTTCGGTCGTCCCATTCCTTTTTCGTCAAGTTCTTAAATTAGTCCTATGCTGCTTTCGTCACTCATTCTACATTCGTCACAATCGTCGGTGGCTTTCTATGTAGAATGAGTGACGAAAGCAGAATAGGACTAATTTAAGAACTTGATGAAAAACGAATGGGACGACCCAAGACGATACCGGTTACCTACCAGTACAATTGACATTAAGTTAACGGCTTTAATCGCTTAACCCCGGCTTAGTGGAATGATGCAAGAGGCGCTAACCGAGTATCAAATTGTACTGGTAACCATTGGAAGCAGGTTTAACCGGTTAACCCCGGGTTAGTTGGTGAAAGTGGGCCTTAGTGGTGGTACGAGTAGTTAGTCATTTATTTTAGTTTTTAATGTTTAGGTATTGTTTATTTTCTCTGCAAGTGTCCCTCTTGCCCCATAGTTTCCCTTACCCCACCTTACCTTAAGTGCCCATCAACGTGCGCACTAGCGCCACTGCTAAATAATCGTGATTATTTAAATTTAACGATAGGTATTTAAAAAGGGGGCCACTACGTACTGTATTTAGTATTTAAGTACCTTTTGTATACATCAAAATAGTTTCTATGTTGCTGGATTCATCAATGTACGCGTCCAAAGTTAAAACGGCCGTTTTTGTTTTGAGTTAATAAATCGACGAATCCAGCAACATAAACACTAGTTTGATGTATTCAAAAGATACTTAAATACAAAATACAGTACGTAGTGGCCCCCTTTTTTAAATACCTATCGTTAAATTTATATAATCACGATTATTTAGCAGTGGCTAGTGTGTACGTTGATAGGTTCTTAATGAAAAAAGTTCCCAATAATAAAGCCGAACTACACGATTGTAGCTACACATGTTTTGTTACTGTGTATCATTAAAATAGTTAAAATACCCGTATCGTATCATTTCCCATGGTACGAATAGCGCGTAATATAAGTTTTTTTTTTTTTTTTTTTTTTTTTTTAATTATGGCTTTTACTCCTGGCTAAATTTAGCAAGGTGGATTCTGCCAATGTCGAGGTATAGACTTTTGACTTGTGAGACGAGAATGTTCGGTAAAATTTTGATTTTTGTGGAAGGATAGACGGGAACCTAAAACAAACAAATTATTATGGACATCACAGACAAATACATGACATGACACAATTAACATACAATAGTACCAACATTAGTGAAAAAGAGCGGAAAGCGGATGACAGATTGTTAAGGCAAGCAACATAGCGGATGGAATGGAGGAAAAAACGTAGAAATTGAAATATATAGATAGATAGAAATAATAGTAAGACGAGCAGTAAGACTTAAAGTTTTATATTATGCTCCTGTACATACTTAATAAGGATAGAAGTTAGGGGCGGGTTCATTAGAGTGAGACGTGAGTAAAAATTAATGGGTCGTGGAATATTTGAAGGTAACACATCGTACAAAGAGTAATTGAATCTCGGACAAGAGAAGAAAATGTGATCTACGGTGCCTTCGTCTAACCCACATTCGCACAGTGACGTATCCCGGACCCGTATCTTGGCAAGGAATACAGGTGTACAAACTGGCCCCAAGCGTAAACGGCAAATTGTAGACGTGACCCATTTAGGGTATGCTCGGAATTTGAAAAACCATGGTTTACGTGGAATATTGGGTTGAATGTGGCCATAGTGTTTTCCTACCTCCAATCTGGTAGAATTCCAGAGATTTTGCCACGTGTTAAACATATCAGTCTGTGCATGGCTTAGAAGGTCAGAGCTGTATATCCTGTCGTGGCCTGGTGGTAATATAAGTTATTGATTAATGATTAAACTGTCATTCATTAGTCAAGAAATATCGTGTCTAAATACGAATAAATTGTCGTGTCACCTTTTATTTTACTCACAACTCTCACTTCCATCTATAGACGGGTCTATCGCGAATTTATTTTATGACCTTTATTTGCCTACGTCGACTTTATCGATAAAAGCTATAGATAAGATAAGTTTTTTGGCAAATTTCATTTTTGGTACAAGCTTTTATCGCTGACTGTATTTTTTTTTTCCACAGGCAACTAATACTCATCGAGACAATTCTAAGAACCCCAAACACAATACGGTCTCCATCATCAGATCAGCTCGATGACACCATAATATTGCATTGTCACCCGACTTATATATGTATGCAAAATTTCAGCTCAATCGAAAACCGGGAAGAGGATCAAATTTAACTTGCAAGATTTGATTACAGACAACGGTCAGGTGAAACTAAATAAAAGCTTGTAAAATGAAATTTTACTTCAAGGTTATTTCTAGTAAAATTATGACACCTGCGCCTTCCGTCCTTTTCCCGGTATATTTTTGCCCGTTGTTTTTAGGCGGTTTTTGGGCGTTTTCAGAAATAAATATCGAAAACCCATTTCTCACAGATCCCGGTGTTTTTGGGTTTTTTCAACTCAGAATCACTAGCATATTCAATTGGACGTAGTTACGCGAAAACGTTCCAACCCACAGCGACCCCATTTTGAGATAAACGCAATTTTGTGTTTTAGCGGTACACTTTTTCCCTGTAATTATTTCAGGCAAATACTATTGGTTTTACTGTGGAATGCCAAACTGATTATTGAATGATATGCATATTTTTTGTAAATACATAATACAAGGGGCATATAAATAGGTAAAACGAGTTTGAAACGTTTTTGCTAAATTTAATTTTGTATGAAACTTGTTAAATAGCAATTATGCATAAACGTTCCAAAACGAATTTAAGTGTATGTAATGAATTTAAATTGACCTAAAGCATATAACATTGTTTTCTTCTTTTTGGTTATTTAAGTTTGATTGGTTAAGTTTTGGAGGAGGAAACAGTCGAGTACGAAACCTCGATTTTTGAGATTTTTACGCAGGATGTTTCGCCTGTCCTCTAGGCTCTGAGCAGCCCTACGGACATCCGCCTCGTTTTCCCCCAGGAGGGCTAGGTCGTCTGCATACCCAATAATTCGGTGACTACCGTTCAACTCTACTCCGCCACCAGAGGCTATAACTTTCTTGGTGACATATTCGAGCACCAAGTTGAAAAGTATGGGAGAGAGCGCATCCCCTTGCTTGAGACCCGTACCAACATCAAACTGGTCTGTTAGGCCGACTCCCGTTTTCACCGTCATTTTGCTTGTTGAGGAAGAGGCAGTGAAGGTTGACCTACGAATTAGTCGGGAGAAAACTGAGTACCTTCATATGAAGCGATACAGAAATAACTCTATTCGTAGGAAAGATCTCACTATAGGACAAACCTCTTACAAAGGTGTAGAGAAATTTAAATATCTTGGGTGTATCGTCACAGACAGCAATCGGAGGGAAGAGGAGATCCAAACCCGAATTCAGAACGCGTTCCGGTGCACAGCTGCTCTTCATAAAGTGTTGGTGTCCAGGCTAATGACCAGAAAGACGAAACTCCGTATATACAAGACTATAATCAGACCGATCTTGATGTACGGATGCGAAGCCTGGACCCTAACACAAAGAGAGGAATACGCACTGCTGGTGGCTGAACGGAGGATCTACCAGAAGATACTTGGACCCACTCGCGGAGAAGATGGCTCATGGAGGATACCTACGCAGGAACCAGGAAATCGAAGATCTAGTGGCCGAGCCCAATATAGTCGGAGAAACGAAAGCCTCAAGACTCCGATGGCTCGGGCACGTGGTCCGTATGGGTGAAGATCGAGCGGTTTGGAGAGCGTACTCGGGCCGTCCGGAGGGTCGACGACCGGTTGGGCGTCCTGGTATCGCTGGAGCGATGAGGTCGTGAAAGATCTGAACGAGCTCGGTGCCGTCGATTGGACAGAAACGGCGCTTGACAGAGAAGCATGGCGTTCCTTAGTGTCAGAGGCCAAGATCCACTTCGGGTCACTGCGCCACGGCAGTAAGTAAGTAAGTAAGTAAGTATGTTTCGCCTGTGCTGCAGTTGTACTAATCGCACTAATTTTAAGGGCGGAGTCAAGTTTCTAAATAAGTACACAGACAGAAAAGTGATGGGCAATCGTCGACATTTAATGTCGATAATCTAGTGATGTAAGAAGCGCTGGTGGCCTAGCGGTGAGAGCGTGCGACTTGCAATCTGGAGGTCGCGGGTTCAAACCCCGGCTCGTACCAATGAGTTTTTCGGAACTTATGTACGAAATATCATTTGATATTTACCAATCTCTTTTCGGTGAATGAAAACATCGTGAGGAAACCGGACTAATCCCAATAAGGCCTAGTTTATCCTCTGGGTTAGAAGGTCAGATGGCAGTCGCTTACGTAAAAACTAGTTCCTACGTCAAATCATGGGATTAGTTGTCAAGTGGACCCCAGGGTTCTCATGAGCCGTGGCGAAATGCCGGGATAACGCGAGGAAGAAGAATCTAGTGATGTAAGAAGTTATCGATAAACCGTCTTGTGTGAAAATATCTAGATCATCCTGAGAGACAAGGGGTTTTGGGTTGAGAGGGAACACATTTTTGAAGTTATGTACCTATAAAATCTATTTTGAACTTTTTGATTCTAATATTTCAAAATTGAAATTGATATGAAATTTATTTTTTGCATGGTCATGGGTTTACAAAATTCTTTAGGTACAAGATTGGCGATTCGAAATCTCGCACGAAATATCCGAATAGAGATTGGGTATAATTTTTTAATTTTTTGTTTTTTTGAGGTTGGGTGTTTCGAGATCTCGAGAGTCACACTTTCGAGATCGAGATTAATAGGTATCTCGACGAGATCGAATTTGACAGGTAACTAAAAATGAGTTATTTTAATCAAAAATCTCTAAGAATTCCATATTCATAAATGTGTCGGCGGCACACCGGCATATTTTTTTTTCAGATTCCTGCTACTCTTTTAAAAAAAATTGTAATTATAAAAAAATGTAAAATACGTTATTTAGTCTTTTCTACTTTACTCCCTTTTTTGTTCGAAAGGGCATTTTTTGTTCTAAAAATAGATTCCTTGTCCTTAATTTATCCGAAAATAATATATTACATGCCCTAATAGGTATAGTTTTAGAGAAATGCAGCTCCAAGTGAAGCGCGGCAGTGTTGAACTTCCCCCCCCCCCCCAAACTAATTGAGAGGTGGCTCTCGATGTCTCCCCGGTCTGTATCTGCTCAAGACCAGCTAAGAATCAACTGTGCCAAGTTTCAGCGCATAGTCACAAAGTGCAAGGTCCCCATACAACGGTGTGCGCTAACAAACCAGCTACATGACATTTAATGACAGGTAGGTCCGCGGCGGCGTTTCGTTTCACATGTGCGTTTCGTTGGTGCTGTCATTTTACGGGAGCAAAGAGTAATAATGTTGCCACCTTTATTGTAAATAGTCCATTGATTGTTTTGACTAAATACATAAACTTAAATATACCATAGTTATTTATTTTGGTAAAAAAAAATTTTTTCTCTCGAACATATTTAATAGCAAAAATGGATCAAGTATATGTGGATCGTTTATAGCAAAAAATTAGACAATAATATATTATAATAAAATGTTCCAATTTATTTAGAACAGTCTTCGCAGCTTAAAAAAACAGTATGGATTAATCTAAAAGGTTTCAAATTACATGGAACATTTTTGCAGAAATAAAAAATGTATAAAGATTTTGCAAAAACGTTCCAACCTACATGGATCATTTAAGAAAAAATTAAATGCGCATTTTATGAATTTAGTATAATGTTTCAAGACAAGTGGAACATTATAACGATATGTTATTCTATTAAGAGTTTTTAACAATATGATTCAGTATGCATGTAATGTTTTTACTTTATTTTGAGTACACGTCCTTGGTATAATGGTGGGTTGGAACATTTGGGTCAAATTTTATTGATGAAACTAACCTAAAAATACTAGCATCTTTGTGTGCACATGATGTAATATGTCAAAAATAGTACCCTGGTTATGGTAACTCATTTTCGAGTGACTTGTGGGTTGGAACGTTTTCGCGTAACTACGTCCAATTCTGATGATAAAATAAAATGTCCCAAAAATTTGTATGAAAATTGTGCATTCCACTACCTACGTCACGCACACACAAGTGAAAATTTTTTTCATAATAAAACGTGACGTAATGGAATGGACATTTTGGGACATCTTTTTTTAATGGTGGGATGGAGAATGCTGTCGATTCTAAGTAGAATGAGCCCAAGAACGTCCAGATGTGAAAGAATCAGGTTTTCAATATTTATTTCTGAAAACGCCCTTTTACCGAAGTGAACTAACTGCTGCATCTCTCATTCACCGTTCCACCCCCTTCTCCCCCTATATAAGGGTAATTAATGACATGTCGTTAGCAGTTTACGGTTCAGGGGCCGCAAAAGGGTGAAGCGGGGTTTGTGTGCCATTTCAAAATCGAGTAAAGGTTTTTTAGCGAAATGTAAATTGAAAAGGGCCTGGAGATTTTTCGTACGTATCTGAAAAATAGGAACGAAAAGCAACATTCCTAACTGTACATCGGTGGACCTTATTACAAAAGGCATAAGGTCCACCGCTGTATAGTTAAAAGTGTGGGTAGTACAGTCGCCATCAGATATATCGGAGCGGCCAAGGTGCTCACAATATCTGAACACGCACTCTAACGCCTTGACAATAGAGGCGTGTTCAGATATTTGTGAGCACCTTGTCCGCTCCAATATATCTGATGGCGACTGTACCTTGGGTTTTTCCGGTTTTTTGTGAAAGATGTAAATATTCGGTCTGATTCGAACTTTAAAATACGTCAATGCTATACATGGATCGGATCCAAAAACGTCACTTTGACACTGAGGCCGATTGATACTTGGACAACATCTCTTTCTTTAACCTGCTAGACCCACCAAATTACTTTGCCCCTCTTGTAGATAAAATGAAACTTTCTCATCAGTTTTTGAAAAATAAAGAAAGCTTCAAGGAGCTTGTGAGGTGCAAAACCATATATATGTATGTTATTTTGGTGTCTACTTATGTATGTAGGGCTGTAGGCATGTATACAGGGTGGAAAGAAAAGTCAGGCCCTGGAGGGAAACTACCTTAAGTCCTTAAACTGGCTCATTTTAATTATAGGAGACATTCCTTTATTTTTAAAAAGCAACAAAACTACATTCAAAGTATTTTTCTTTTTTTCTTCAATTTGGCTTGTCAAAAAAAATCTTAAGTACAAAATATTAGATTTTATGGATATTTTGTACAACAGACGAGTGTAAGACCTAATGTTTCTTGGAGAAATGTTATCATTAACATTAACTGTATCGACTAGTAGAATAAATTTGCGAGTTTTTATTTTTTGGAATTTTTTGTCGGTTCGAGTCCCGGGCGAGGCAAGCGAGTTTTAGAAAATCTTTGAATGCAGTTTCGTTTCATTTTTAAAAGAAAGCATCTCTATTAAGTAAAATGAGCCAGTGTAGGATTTAAGGTAGTTTCCCTCCAGAGCCCGACTTATCTTTCCACCCTGTATAATATCATACAATACTTGAAGCTTGAAGGTTCCGGTTCAGCCGTAGCAACAATGTCGATACTCGGCTGAAGCCGTATAGTGACAAGACAGTGAAATCCTGTTATCATGCAGATTTAAGCAAAACGCAATGACATGTTTTACATACTACATACTACAACCTTGTTTCATATAAGGGTTTTTTTTTAATTTATTTAGGTAAACAAACAGTCACTACAAGAAAGGCTTAAATATAAAGTATTTTTAACACTATATACAGTATGTGTGACCAACACCGTTCACCACTTATTATAATTAGGTAGGTACTTTGATTATTCGGAGCTTATACCTCTGGAGCGTAAGGCTCCGGAAGGCATTGACAAGGTAAAGGTTATGAGGTAAAGGTTTCCGGGTTTAATAAATAATTCTTGAAACCAGTATCGAAATTCGAAACACATACCAAAGACATATGTAACTTCGTATAAAACGAATAAGGTCTAAAGGAAAAATTTTGCCTCGGAAATCAAGAAAAAGTCATTCTCGAATAGATGCCGCACACACCTTTAGCCTATTCTCGGCTAGATAGCATGACGACACAGTTTAATATTTAACAATTTTAACACATAGATATCAGTGAATGAACATGGATCAAAACGATATAAAAATAATAAAATAATTTATCCATATATATACATTTTTTTGATAATTTTTATACGTTTTAATTTTCAGTTTTAGTCGTGTGTCGATAGATGGCAGTAAATTTACTGTGACTACAAAATTTACTATGACAGGACCCCTCTATACTATCTATTCTTTTTGCACATACTAACTCACAGTTATAGACCAGTCTCTATCGCGAATTTATTTTATCACCTTTATTTACCGTAGTAAGTAATAGTAACTAATTATTAGAAAGCGTTTTTCAAAAATAAGACACGAAAGGATTGTTTACCTTTCTCCTAAGAACGAATTATAGAATGATTAATGATTATTGTACGAAAATCTAACAAAAATCACCCATTTTTAGGGTTCCGTACCCAAAGGGTAAAACGGGACCCTATTACTAAGACTTCGCTGTCCGTCCGTCTGTCCGTCCGTCCGTCCGTCCATCCGTCCGTCTGTCACCAGGCTGTATCTCACGAACCGTGATAGCTAGACAGTTGAAATTTTCACAGATGATGTATTTCTGTTGCCGCTATAACAACAAATACTAAAAACAGAATAAAATAAAGATTTAAGTGGGGCTCCCATACAGCAAACGTGATTTTTGACCAAAGTTAAGCAACGTCGGGCGTGGTCAGTACTTGGATGGGTGACCGTTTTCTTTTTGCTTTTTTTTCCGTTTTTTTTTTGCTTTATGGCACGGAACCCTTCGTGCGCGAGTCCGACTCGCACTTGCCCGGTTTTTGTACCAGATAGCTAAGATATCGCCCCCGGCCTCTCGCGGCCGTCAGCGAAAATGAAGGGCCGAGATAATGGCCTCTCCATGCCTCTTCAGCTGAAACGAGTCTACAGCTACCTAGGCATCACAACGACGTAACTGTTAAGGAAAATGTTGGCTTATACGACCTTTTTAAGATAGATACTGGGAGTAAAATGAGGTATAATGTGTATGGAAGTTTTAAATAAAATTAAGTCGGTCTTATTACAGTTATTACCTACTGGTTAACGGCGCGATTCGGGAAATGAATTAGAGATTCACTAGTTATGAAATTGTTACGATATGTGACGTTCCACGGCAAAAGGTAACTTAGGCGGTTGGCGCTTACGCTAAGCTAAAGCTCGGTCTCCTAGATATTTAATATTAGCTTTACATTCTTTATAGGTAAGGTTTACTCGGGTAATTCCGAATGTCGAAAACTGTCGGATAATTCCGAAAAGAGACTTTTATATGATGGAATTAAGGGTGATTTTCATCTGAATTTCGGAATTATCCGACATTCGGTATTACCCGAATACACCTTACTTTTATTCATATGATATTGGATGTCAATGCAAACATCTAAACAAAACCAATACGCTAATGATGATGAATGACATCAATAGGGGATATAATTTCATGGCAGAGCACAATAGCCACAATTATCCGTATTTAGGTCAAGCATCTAACAATCCGGAATTATGTTTGTTCGGACAAGCTAATCTGTAATTAATGAATAGAAAACTGATTCATATCGAACTATTGGATATGGTTTTTGTTGCGAACGCAACCTTTATTTGTATAAAATCTTAATACATTCCATACATGAATTTAAGTAATTTTGAACATCTTCTGATAATACCTTGCTACTGGCGATTGCTTTGGGACTCTGAAATATTTTACTGAGTACCTACAAATACCATATCCTGCTTTTTCCAAGTCTAGACTTCTTGGTTGGTACTAACCTACTACCCAACAGGATTCCAGAAAAATATGCATAATCAGAATGAACAATCACTCACACACACTCACACACACCATCACACTGTTCATTTTTTGTTCATTCGGAGTGAAAGATTCTATGCCGAATGAAAATATCCAACACTGTTGAATCATTTCACTAATGAATTCATTTTTCACTTTTGGTTCATTTTGTGTTCACACGTGTCACTTTGAGTGAAAGATGAAAAATGAAATACGAAAATGAACACAAAATGAACCGCCTGATTTCACCTTAATGCAGTAGCTAAACGCAGCCGTCGGGCTCGGCTAGTATTCAGAAGCTTTTTCTAAAGCACCAATAGGAACGCTCCACATACTCTGTATCGCGACCAATTAGAGGCAACTAAATTTAACCCTTTATAAGGCCCGTTGACAGGGACGTGCTATCGCAGAATTTGTTGCAGCTATCAGAAGCCTACATTTCAAAAATCTATTTTAAAAGCAAGTTGAATATTCAATTAATGCAAACGATTTTGAGCCCTATTATTAAAACAGTATGGTTGAATTTCTGATTGAGCGTATGTGGTCGATATATCGCCTCTGCCTTATAAAGGGTTAAACCACCTTTTGTACTGATCAAATATTGCAAATCACTCATTCATCAGCCTCCATACAATTACCACCACTTCTGCATTTAACCGTTTAGCCAAGAAACCCTTGTAAACCAGTACTTTGGAAAATTATATCAGTTCACTAAGCTTTTTATTTGCATCGTCGAGATCCTGACCTGCACGGCGGCTACAGTATTGCTGCCCATACATTTTCATACCCCGGGCTTATATGAAAATTTTAACTATAATAAATAATTTAGCAGAATACAAAATTCAAGTCAAGTTCAGTCTTTGAGCAAATATTTCAACAAATGTGTACTATGTTAACTCACTAAACCTTGCTTTTATTAAAAGCTTTTTTTGTGCAGGCCTTAATTCCAGTTGACACAGTGATATATCACTCCGTTATTGGAAAGAAAAATGGCTGCCATTTTTAAAGCGCCATGTTGCGTGGCCGTATTTCTGCTGAGAGTGCTGGCCTTATTCTCATTGCTCACAAGAATCGAAATCTTGGGTTAATTAGGAGAGGTGTTCTGATTATAAGAACTGGTTATGAATTTGATTTGGATTTGTTATTAATAAACCAAAATATTAGTTTGCTTATCGGCGAAAAGATAACGTGCTACTCAATCGGCACAATAATTAATTAATTGCATATAATAAATATGCAATTAAGTATAACGGATTGGCACTGAATGACTAGCACATTATCTTTTCGCGGATAAGCAAAGTCATATTGTGGTATTAAGGCCCGGGTCTCCTATAAACGCCATCGGCAGCTTACAGCGTCTGCGTCACGATGCTTACTATAGAGATGTACTGTTGCGGTCTGTTTTAGACGTCGACGTCAGCGTCTTTTTTGTTCAAAAACGTTGACGCTGACGCCAGACGCCGCGTACAGCATAAAATAGGAGATCAGGGCCTTACTAACATGGATTTCCGCAAAGTAACGCCTGATTCTATTCATTATTTCGATTTGTTATAGTCATGCGGCGCGATTCGAACTTTAAGATATCGCGCCGTTAGACATTCACTAGATATGAAATAGTAAGGATATGTGACGTTCCACGGAAAAAGGTACTTTATGGCGGCTGGCGCTTACGCTTATTATTAACGCCGCTCCAATATTCAGTCGGGGCAATGGTACCTTTTGCTGTGGAACGTCACATATCTTTACTATATCTTATCTAGTGCATCTCTATTTCATTTCCCGAATCGCGCCGATGATCTGCACACTGACTATTTCGTTGAAGAAATGTCACTGTTGACACTACTGTTTGCGTGCCTCGCGATCTTGTATTTCAAAGTAGATTCACCTTGGCTCGTCAAGTGCGTGAAATAAGGCCCGGGTGCGGTTTTTAATGGCTTTGATTTAGTGCAAAGGGTCTTATTTAAATGGGCAAGGTCAATAGGTCAAAGATGTATACTTAAGTGTATGTGTAAAAGAACTACGAGGGGCTGATTTGACTAAACTAACTAAGACTCGATTTGACCAAATTGGGATTAAATATAACTTTTTTCCTTCAAAGAATTGTTAAAAGTAAATATTGGTCTAGCTACATATAAATTGCTTTAATAAACGTGTTTATTCAAACAATAATTATTTGTTTTCTTTTTCAGGTAAGATACCAGGAACCACATATCAACTTCTAAATCATTCCAAGTGGCAAGTAAATTATAAAATAACTCAGATAACAGTGGAGGACTCGCGCGAAATCGACTTAAGTAAGACCAAGAAAAGTCTGCAATGATTTTGATACACGCAGGGCAAGTGTTATTTATACGTCATAATTTCAAGAAGTTTCACGTTCAAAATGACACTTGTACACTTGTATTGCTGCAGACTTTTTTTGGTCTAACTCTATTCATACAAACGTAGTCCTCTCTGGATATTAACATTATTTATTCAAAATATTTTGACACAGTTTGTTGTATATCAACCACAGCCCTGCCCCTACGTTTCATTTTTTATAATTTTTAATTATTATAAGAGTTAAGAGCATTTAAAAATTTGTATGGAAACTGTTATTCGCTCCTAATTTTTACAAATCACTTTACACAGCCACGAAAAACGCTGTCTCCCTACCTGACACTGCTTACCTACAAGTTATAAATTATTGAACACCATAGCCGCTCCGATAAATCTGCGCGACTGTCATAAAGTTTGAAATATTTACCACATCCGTCGTCCACATCCTATAATAAAATACCTCACTGTATTATTTAATTACATAAGAAATAACATTAACATTAAAAAATAACATTAACATTAACAACTATTCCCAAGTAAAAACACATAAACACTCGAGATGTGTAATTATATTTTTAATGCTAACCGCTGGCACCGCGCCAATGGCTGTCGAATATATCGATCTAGAATTAAATAAAAACCGGCCAAGTGCGAGTTGGACTCACGCACGCAGGGTTTCGTACCATTACGCAAAAAAACGGCAAAAAATCACGTTTGGAAATCAAATCAAATCAAATCATGGAGGGCTCCATACACTTAAATATTTCTTTTACTCTGTTTTTAGTATTTGTTGTTATAGCAGCAACAGAAATACATCATCTGTGAAAATTTCAACTGTCTAGCCATCACGGTTCATGAGATACAGCCTGGTGACAGACAGACGGACAGACGGATAGACGGATAGACGGACGGACGGACAGACGGACAGTGGAGTCTTAGTAATAGCTAATAGGGTCCCGTAAGGCAAAAGCAAATGTCGTGTCTTACAGGGACCTAAAGAACCTGGCCGAGGACCACGAAAACTGGCGCATACTCCACCGACAAGAGCCTCTCTTCTTCCTCGCGTTATCCCGGCATTTCGCCACGGCTCATGAGAGCCTGGGGTCCACTTGACAACTAATCCCATGATTTGACGTAGGCACTAATTTTTACGAAAGCGACTGCCATCTGACCTTCAAACCCAGAGGGTAAACTAGGCCTTATTGGCTCTTGTCCACCTTAAATTATGATGATGATGATAACACCTGTGATATTATCACCAAAATAACCACTATCAAGATAGCCTTCTAAGCTCTAAACTTTAATCAATCTGTCACGCAACTCACAAGCCGGAGACTTCAATAATGATTGATGGCCGGGACGCGTCGAACTTTGGCAATCATACTGATGGGCTCAGAAAAACGGGTCTATACAAAACCCTTGTGTTTGCTTGAAATGTAATGTTTTTGTGCATTTATGTATTTGATACAGGCCTATTGGTCTTATGTTACACCTATGATTATAGCCAAAATAACCTTCTAAGCTACTCTAAACTGAAGTTTCAGGAAGACAGGATTGGTTGAAACCAATCCTGTCACCTCGGCCTTAACCTTTCATATTGTGTAGTGATCACAAATCGTAGGTTGAAGAAGCATATAAACTAGAAAAACTCGTCCTCGGATTTCTCAAAAAAAAATTATGGCTGAAAATTCTGTCAGAGTCCTTTTATTTAAGTAATACACAGTCATGATGTTAAACAAATCTTCAAGCCTATTATGGATCGCTTTATCCACATTTATCCACGTGATAAAACAACTGTCACTTTTTAACTCTGCGGGATAGAAAGAGACGGACACCGTTTTATCACGCTATCATGTAGACAAATACGACCATCATATGCGTACTGTATACAGGGTAGCGAATGCGTACTAGACTTCGTGTTAGCATTAAGTCCGACACTTCGTTTTCTATACAAAGCATCACGTATAGGTTATTCTGAAACTGATAAATAGTCTTTAATTATGACTGACTTATTTTATTCACAAAGACATGCATTTAGCTTTTCCGCAGACGACAGGTTAAAGAAAAAGCTCATAAGCTGCTTATCTTCTTCTTCTTCTTCCGGCCTTATCCTTATAACCTTACATAATTAAAACAGTAGAAACTTCCAGTCACGTTAATGTTCGTTTAGACCTTATGAGTGCACGGATACTCCTCCGAAATATTTACGCAGTGCTTTATGTTGCTGCATTCATCAATCTATGAACTCAAAACGAAAACGGCCGTTTTAACTTTGGACGCATAGATTGACGAATCCAGCAACATAAAAACTAGTGTGCACGTTGAGAGGCTCTTAAGAACCATATTGTGGTGGTTAATTTGGGGTGCGCTTGCCGGTATTGGTTTTAAGGTTTTAAGGTTAAAAAGGTCCTTGGATCTTGTGCATCTTACTGGTGCCCAGAATGATGTGTGTATGACCAAAGACATATGTAACTTCGTATGAGATGAATAAAGTCTGAGGAAAAAACGTGCCTCGGAAATCAAGAAAAAGTCATTCTCGGATAGATGCCGCACACACCTTTAGCCTATCCTCGGCTAAATGGCGTGACGACACCGTTTCATACATATTTAACAATTTTAACACATAGATATCAGTGAATGAACATGGATCAAAATGATATAAAAATAATAAAATTATTTATCCATATATATACATTTTTTTGATAATTTTATACGTTTCCATTTTGAGTTTTAGTCGTGTGTCGATAGATGGCGGTAAATGTACTGTGACTACAAAATTTACAATGATAGGACCCCTCTATACTACCTATTCTTTTTGTATGACTAAATTGATTTAATCGATGTCTGTTAAACAACAGGAAAGAAAACTTTTCTCAATTTGTGACCTATTACTATTTTAAAATATAAATAAATGTCACATTTCTACTAACATTATTAATAGCGTCAGTAATTGCGAACATTTGCATCTAATTCAAGCGCACGCGTCCAAATGGTAACATGCAGTTTTAGTGCACTCGATTTATCGTGTGTCGCCGGCCTATGACGTCAATGCAGCTGTACAGTTTAGTGCAATTTCGGAGAATGTTTAATTATAGTATAATGAAATATGCACGGCAAATACCAGTAATCGAATAGATTAATGGTTAATATAAATAAATATTTTCAGACAATTACAGTCTACAGTTGTTAGTATTGAGCCTAACGTCATTAAGACCATAAAGATCGGACGCCTGCGATGGGCAGGGCAAGTGATACGAATGGACGAGGCCAGAGTACCCAAGCGCCTTCTAGAAGGCCGACCGGAGGGCCGCAGAGGTATAGGCAGGCCCAAGCTCAGATGGGTGGATGGCGTATACCAGGACATCAGGATCTTGGGAGTGAAAAGTTGGAGAAGGAAGGCCACAAACAGATCGGACTGGAGAGACTTGCTTGACCAGGCTAAGGCCCACCCGCGGCTGTAATGCCTCAGATGATGATGATGAGTTGTTAGTATTAACTTACAGGCTATGTTACAGGCAATAATCCAAGCACTTATTTAATTTTTACGATGTTTATGTAGGGTAATTCGCCAGTAACTGGCCGCCCTAAACTAAAAATTAATTGTATTCACCTATAAATATAATTCATTTTAGTATAAGGTGGCCAGTTATTAAAACCTTATATTACTAAAATAATTTTTAGTTTAGGGCGGCCAGTTTACTAAAAGTGACCAGTTACTGCCGAATTACCCTAATGTCTTTACCGACGTCCGTGACAATGGTGTTCCGGAGCGGCTACCGCGAAAACCAAAATTCGCAAATTGCGGGGATCTTTCTCTTTTACTCCAATGAAGGCGTAATTAGATTGACAGAGAAAAATCCCCGCAATTTGCGAACTTCGATTTTCGCAGTTATAGCCCTGATATTTGAGGGGCGTGAGCAATCGAGCCCACACGTGCATCTGTGTTAGAGTAGTGGGTAGAGAGATGTCATTGAACTTTAAATATACCTAAAGTGTGAAATTTTAACCCAAGTCCATACTCTGCGTAACCCGAGTTCATACCCTAGGTACAGCCTGGCAAAAAAGAGTAGAATTTACAAAGTGGCAACACTGTAGTGTCGTCCCGTTCTCTTATATATATATTGATTTGAAAGTGACGACACTACAGTGATACTACAGTGTTGCCACTTTTTAATTTCTACTCTTTTTTGCCAGGCTGTTCATTTTGAAAAGAGCTGATACTCTTCAAACTGCTGGATCGATTTCTATCAAACAAAGCTAAAAATCTACGATGCCGCAGACAGACAGACAGACATACAGACCCCTCTTTTTGTCTTGAAGAATTGACAAAAAGATAAAGACTTTACCATTGGCTAATAATAAGAATCCCGATTTAGATCGTAATAATCATATATCGATATTCGTGTCCCAATTTTAGCCCACTAAATTTAACCACCGCCGCTGACGTCAGCATCGTACATAGTACAGTCCGCTGCATTTAAAGTGCAGCAAATATCGGAAATAGTGCAATATTTTTAGAGTAAGCTTTTGCTATTATTAAAATTGCGGTTTGATCAAATTTATTGCGATGGGCTTTGGTTAAGGCTAAAACGTATAGGCCGTTTTTTTTAGCATTAGAAAGAACTTCGCAGAAGTTCGCTTGTGGTTCTAAATCTGGCACTTTTAGCGGTAACAATTTGAGGTAAATTATATGTATTGACCATGCTACATTAGATAATTCAATAATTATTAACAATTAACGAGCCTGATAAAAACTGCACGCTTCCTTCTGCGGAGTTCTTTCTAATGCTAAAAAAAACGAACTATAGTGAGGTTAATGGTCGAGTTATTTTTATCAATTCAACTAAATAAGCAGGTTTTATTATACTACAAGATTCTGCCCGCGACTTCATCTGCGTTATGATGATGATTGGTAAAAACTATCCTATGTCCTTCATTAGGCCTCAAACTATCTTTAGACGGTAGTAGGTCCTCGCCCTTTAGTCCGTCATACGCTACGTCTTACGTAGGCGAACAACGCGCGAACGCGGCGCGGCGCGGCGCGGCGAAATCAATCCTTTGATGCCCATAGAAGTGTCCTACGTAAGCGATCTCGTTGCGAACGCGGTGCGGCGCGATTTGCACGCGAATGTCAGGCGGCGCGGCGCGGCGCGGCGCGGCGGCGGCCGCTTTCGCCGCGCCGCGCCGCGCCGCGTTCGCGCGTTGTTCGCCTACGTAAGACGTAGCGATACCCGTCTTGCTCCCCTCGAGACGGGATGCGTAAAAGCATTTTCCCAACGTAAAAAAAAAGGCCTCAAACTATCTCCATAACAGATTTTATCTAAATCAGTTCAGGACGAGGTAAAAGACAAGTTTTTCATCAGGATTATTACATACTGTCACGGCAGATGTGACCTACAAACTTAACGATTTACTGAAATCTAAATTCGAACGTCAACGACAAGCGAAACTCATTATCGTCGTGTTACACTCATTAACTGGCAATAAACTAGTGTTTGCATTTTGCGCTCAAACGCAATGAAAGTGCCCCCCCCGCCCCGGCTTCGCGCGGGTTACACAAAACCGTAACAAATTACACTTAAACCTTGAATCGTGAAAACCGCTTGAAAATCCGTTCAATAGTTCTTGGGTTTATCGCGAATATACATACACACAGACAGACAGACGCGGCGGGGGACTTTGTTTTATAAGGTGTAGTGAAAGTGATACACATGTATAGAGCTGCCCCCTGCGGTGGTCGCATTTTTGTCGCTTGTCACCATGCCTGTCACGTTTTAAGACGAAACAGGAGCTGAGATTTACATATTTTAGGTAAATATACCCGTCTAACGGAAGCGGCTCCTAAAACTAGTGCGATAAGGACAAGGCGAAAAATCCTGCGTAAATCTCAAAAATGGAGGTTTCGTACTCGACTGTTTCCTCCTCCAAAACTTGAACAATCGTGACTAAATTTGGAAATCCAAATGATTATGAAATTATCTGTGTCGGACCGTTTTGCTTTTTTGGCTAATTAATATCAGTTTTGAATACCACGCCTCCCATTGCGGCATAGTTAATTAGGCCATTTTCGAAGGGCTCTAGCGCCTTAAAAAACAAAAATATCAAAAAAAGCTAAACGGTCCGACACAGATATTGTCAATATTAATCTGTGTTGAAAAAATCATTGCTCTAGCTTCAAAATCCACGGAGGAAACAGTCGAGTACGTTTGTATGGAGAAATGACCACTCCTGTTGGCTCTTAACAAGTATGTGAGTACGAAAGTGACGGGCATAGTGACAGGCGATAAAAATGGAACCATGCTGCGCCCGCTGAAGACGCCATATTGGGGATGAGCGTCCGCAGTGCGGAACAGAAGCGGCAGCAAAACATGTTTATTGAGCTCATAAATATAGCAACATATGTCGTTCGTACTTAGTTTGTTCCGCCTGTGTAGGTTTTAATACAAACATGAATTTATTTACTTAAATTAAAAAATATATACAGTGATACTACTAAACTAAACAAATATTATAAATAAATAAATAAATAAATAAATAAATAAAAATAAATATTATAGGACATTCTTACACAGATTGACTAAGCCCCACAGTAAGCTCAAGAAGGCTTGTGTTGTGGGTACTCAGACAACGATATATGTATATAATATACAAATACTTAAATACATAGAAAACACCCATGACTCAGGAACAAATATCTCTCTCTATATATCATTATAACTATAGTTCGTTTTTTTTAGCATTAGAAAGAACTTAAAAGAAGGTAAGCGATCATGACATGACTTTTAACTGAAAAACGCTTTTTAAATATCAATAACTATTACTTATGAAAACAGAAGAATATAAATGTTACGTATTTGCCGTAACTTCTTTTTAAAATGTGTGTTTTCAATTAAAAGACACATCAAGATTGTTTACCTTATCTCTAATGCTAAAAAAACGAATTAATCTAAAATAGGCCCTTGAGGCATTGTACCAAGGATGCTGGTGGCATTTCCCCGCTGTATCGCAATGCTGATACGTTGTGCGAGGTAGCCGCCAGCTCTTCGGTCACCAGTTACGTCAACCAGACGCTTCGCGATTTCTGTAAACATCTTGTGCGCGCTGGGACCTCATGGACCTAGTTTCAACTCCAAATGTTACAAATTGGTACTTTATACTAGCGGATGGTGCTGGAGCTAACATACGGCGTTGCATGAACAAGAGATTTCAGTAAAAAGCTGGGTGGCTCCACTTCTTAATTCCATCCTTGGGTCCTAAGGACCAATCCTGCCAAAGGAAATCTCTTGTTCATGCAACGCCGTGGTTGACCTTTTTAGGCTCTGAGCAAACACAACTATACCGAGGCTCTTATATTTAGAAAACGGATTTTCTGTGAACTATAGCAATATTAACGATTTGAGTGCAATTTAGTAAGGCTTTTATCATAAAGCTTTTAAGAAATAGAAGGTTTGAATATGCTTATTAGGTTACAGTAAGTACGTTACTTTATGATCTCCACAGTAAAGGCGTATAATATTAACCCATATATCATATTAAAATACTGGACAAGTGCGCGAGTCGAACTCGCAACCGGAAAAAAAACTGTCAAGCGGGACATATATACTAAAAGGGGGTAGGGGGGTTGCGTCAGGGAGAGATGGGACACTAGTGTGCGTAAAGCACCATACCCGAAGGTATTATACTACATTCATTGAATGCAGTACGGATATGATGGTCGTTCTTGTCTACGTGACAGCGTGTTAAAATACTGTCCGTCACTTTCTATACCACGGTGTTAAAAAGTGACAGTTATTTTATCACGTGGATAAAGCCATCCATAATACGCCGGCTGGCTATACGACTAATTCGTTTTTCTACCTCATACATTAAAACAAACTTGACCGAATCAGTAGTGCAAAAGTAGGAGATACGATTCAAAAATCAAAACTTGTCAAATATCAATGAAAACCTCGGGTCAGACTCGCGCACGAAGGGTTCCGTACCATAATGCAAAAAAACGGTCACCCATCCAAGTACTGACCCCGCCCGACGTTGCTTAACTTCGGTCAAAAATCACGTTTGTTGTATGGGAGCCCCACTTGAATCTTTATATTATTCTGTTTTTAAGTAGTATTTGTTGTTATAGCGGCAAAAGAAATACATCATCTGTGAAAATTTCAACTGTCTAGCTATCACGGTTCGTGAGATACAGCCTGGACGCACGGACGGACAGACGGACAGCAGAGTCTTAGTAATAGGGTCCCTTTTTACCCTTTGGGTACGGAACCCTAAAAAAAGCTTATAAAATAGCAGATTGTTCCCCCATTAGGTCAGCACAATTAGTTCGCGTCAGGACACTGATTGGTTGTTAATTGGTCAATTATTGATGGTCTGTGTGACCCGTGTTCCATTTACCCCAGTAATGGGGTAAAATTGACTGATTGCAAAGTGGACCTTTTTTGGTTAAGCGTTTATTTTTACTTATTCCCGAATGTAGTTGAATGTTGTAGATGTAGAACTCTACATAAACTTCATACAGGATGTAACAAAAATAGTGGGGCTCAGTTTAAGGGCATATTCGGTATCGTGTTCTAATTCTAAAACAAGTAGAATAAATATTTTTAAGTCCGAAAAATTTTTGAACTTCGTATGGAAGGTTAGACGACTTGAACCACTCGCCCCACAGAAAGAAAGAAAAAATCATCTAAAGAATGTTATAACTCTGTAGCTACAAAAGGTTTGGATAAACAACGTATGGTGATGATACATTTTATATACAGATGTGTGTGTAAATGAGGTAAATAATAGGTACCAAACATATACTACCCAACATACATAGCTCTATTCAGTGTCTCGGCCCAATAATAAAAGGTAAACAAAATGCGTCATTATACCTTAAACCTTTTCGCATAATTTATGCTCCTTTCAAGATCAAAAAGATATACAAAGTGTAGCTTAAAGAGTAGGTACTTGTGAAAATAAGTAGGTAGTTAAAATAATGGCATGCATAGTGAATTGAACGTTAAAACTTTTAACTAAACCAGATATATTATCCTAAAAACAAAGTGAGTCAAAAACATCCGAGAAATCCGCGGCATCTTTCCTGTGGGCACTATGAAAGTAACATTTTACAAAGGCTTTCATCACACAGGTTTTAAGAAATAGAATATTTCAATATGCCTAATCACTGGACCCTGATTTATAGGGATATTCTATTTTATGATGCTCTTAAGAAAGACGCATTCTAAAAATGTTTTAGAACTAAACTTACTTAAAAAAGCTATAATAATATTCCGTTAATTTTTAGAATTCATTTATTCAATATAAATAACTTTTAAGAAATACATAACAAATGTAAGAAACTAAAACCCATTATGAGCAGCTAGCAGCGTTAATTGGAAAAATCAAAAACAAAATTATCTTTATGAATTTAGATTCAAAAAGCAATACCTAAAATATTGTGATGAAAATTGTCAAAGTAATTTACAATAATATTGCAAGCGTTCCATTATTTTCCTATACATAGTTTTCACCCTGTATACAATTTGGGACAGGCAACATGACATGCGAATAACCTCCATATATCGTCTATTGTGTTACAAATAATGCTTCTGCATAGTACGAAGGCTTGTCGGGCGTTGAGAAATGGGTCGCTGTTTGTTCAAGAAGTCCTATATTAACAGTTTCATGTTATTCTAGTTATTATGTTTTTATGAGATTGTGTTATTATAAGAAATACGTATACTCCGAAAACCATTATGGACGTAGGTAGTTTATTCAGTTTATTTTGTCGCCGTTATTATTATTACCTACCTAAAGTGTAATTCTATGGAACTTGATAACTATGTAAACAAACCGCCATATTGAAATCATCATTCAGTTTCAATATGGCGGTTTGTTTAATTTAATTAATTTCTGCCCTGTTGTTCATGTTTTTAATTCATATATTAATTTAATAATTTGTATATAATTTTACAGGTAGGTGCTTCGATATAATATCATTTTTTGTGTAATTTGTAATATCTAAATAAAATCAAGTTTTTAATACGCGTTCCTAACGGACCAATACGATTTTGCGGCGCTCGCCATTGAAACACTGGGCCCATGGTCGACCGACACCAAACAGTTTATAAAGGAAGTGTCGGCCAGATTAATAGGCGTCTCGGGCGACCATAGGGCGGGCTCCTTCTTGGCTCAAAGATTAAGTTTGGCGGTTCAAAGGGGCAACGCCGCCAGCATTCTAGGGTCCATTCCAGAAGCGGGCAACTTAGGAGAGATATTTTATATTTAATATTTAGTTTTAGTTGTTAGTTTTAGGTTTTGTGTAAATACATAATGTATATCACAGTTTATATCTCATCTATTGCACAGACACAGATACATAAAATCACTGATAATCAGAACAAATAAATAAAACGCTGATTCCAATAATATAATTATGTACATTTTCCACTAGCATAAAGCGTGCAACGTAAAATACTGCCAAGTTAAGAAGTTTATTTAAAAATAGCTAACAAAGTTGAGCGGGCGAAGTTCATTTTGTTCGCGAAACTTTGGAGATACGGGAGGGCCAAAATTGTTATTGTCCCATTTTACAAATTTGTGGAAAATACGGGACGGAATACTGAATCTAAGTAAGAATAAGGAGTAAGTAAGGATTTGGCCTCGCGTTTGGTCGACGCCACGGGTGACCAAAGGGCTGGCCAGTATTTTGCCCAGAGAATTAGCATCGCTATTCAACGGGGAAATGCGGCCAGCCTGTTGGGTACACTGCCTGCTGGCGGTGAGTTGGAGGGTGTATTTTATTTGTAGGTTTTTTTTTGTTTCTTATTAATGTGTATTTTAGAGTAAGTGAGTTCACGAAGCCTGTTGCGGGTTTTATCGCTGTAGTTTTTTGTGACGATGCCTGTAGCTGATTGTAAATTTGTGTTTACCTGACGAAGCCTGCGTTGCGGATATAAAAGTTTGGTCTATGAATAAAAAAAAAATTCTAAAATTAGTAAGAATCTAAGAAAGAAAGTAACAGCTGATAAATTAAAATAAATGAATGGGGTGCATTAATATAAAATATTTATTACTGGTCAAAAGTAAAACAAAGGAAAGCTACACCCGGACTTATCGTTAAAAAACGTTTTTATGCAGACAACTTTTGAATCTGACGACTCCTATGCCCCTATAGTATACGGGGCCTATACTATACTAAAGTGTCATTCTATGGAACTTGCCTAAACAAAAGTCACTAGTAAATTCATAATTCAGAGACAATTTCAATATGGCGGTTTGTTTACATAGTTAGCAAGTTCCATAGAATGACACTTTACATCTCACTCGTGCCATGACGTCATTTAGATGTCATTCTGATGTCAGTGTACGTTCGAATGTTAGTGGGGGGCCAGAGGGCCTACCGCGAACCACATTCGACGTGTTGCCTCGCTGTCACACTTAAGTACGAATTTACAAGTGCGACAGAGAGGCAACACGTCGATCGTGGTTCGCGGTAAGCCCTCTGTCTGGATTGTGTCCAAAGTCTTGCCGTCTAATCCTAATCACTACTCATCGAATTACAATGTACGCCGGAGTTAGGGAAGTTGATTGATTCATTAAAGTGGGATTGAATATTTAAGGTCTACTAATCCTATATTCATCCTGTAATCTAATAAGGGCTCATTTAGATGGTGGGAAAAGTCACATGCGAGTTTCATTACATTGCGGTTTTTGATCGGTCGGTTGAATTGGACGTAACCAACAGTCCGCAATGTAATTAAAATCGCATGCGAGTTCGCGCGCCGACTAAAGCCCGATTTAGACGATGCGAGAACTTGCATGCGAGTTTCATACCATTGCGGGTTTTGATTCGTCGGTTGAATTGGACGTAATCCACAGTCCGCAATGTTACTAAAATCGCATGCGAGTTCGCGCGCCGTCTAAATCAGCCCTAAATCAGCGCTAAATAGTATTATAAACATGTACTGCAAAATTGTTTTCCATCGTATTTTCTTAACGTACGTATTTGACATGCTTGAGTCAACCTCAGTACTTTTTGTACCGAGACCATCCGAGACTGACTTATTGTGCAAGACACGTTGGTACGTTTCCGTGAAAATACGATGGAAAATAATTATACACTACAACTGTAGTCATGTTACATACAATACATGCTCCTTTTAGGAAATCAGTTAAAAATGTAGCTTATAGGCCAACGCTATAAAGACAAAAATCTAAACCCTTTTCGGAGTCAAATAAATGTACATTCAGCTGCAGAGGTGACTGGATAAAAATTAGTTTGCAGGGGTCTCACCTCTCTCTGGAGCTGACTGTACACAAAACGTAATCGTATATTGTTATATATATTGCCAGAATTATTCATCATTATCATTATCCTTGCCTTATCCCATTTACTTGGGGTCGGCAGTCGCCAGAATAATTATCTATATAATATACTGTGTATACTCGTATACTGTATATTATATCTGATAGTATAACCTTAGTTGTAAAATAATGCTTTTAGCTTCTTATAAAATTTTAGCATTTTATTATCTGTCTAAGCTAATAATAATTACATTTTATTAAAACGCATCCTCCAAAAACAATATAGGTACGTGTGTTTCCAAATATTCCTCCCGTATTCCGTGTAAAGGAGAAATAGTCCAAGTTGCCCCGAAGTTGCCCCGAAGTTGCCCCGAAGTTGCCCCGAAGTTGCCCCGAAGTTGCCAACAACTTTGTATCGCGCAGCAACTTATTGCCGGCACTTTGTAATTGGGTTACCGTTTAATTATCTACCATTATTGTATTGTATGATATTTGATATCATGTCATCTCAGCCATAAGAGGTCCACTGCTGAATATAGACCCTTGGACCTCCATACGTGCTGGATGGGGGTGAATGCCATAATCGCCACGCTTGGCAGGCGGGTTGGCAATCGCAGTCGAGTACACCGAATTTGAGGGACGCTGCTGCCCGTCCACCGGTGGTTTTGGACGTAGTTTAAGGACATACCCGGGTCCATGGATATCATGTAATTAAGTTTAATTATGACTTAAAGGCAAAATATAAGTGTGTAGCTTTGTTTTACAAACATTGTAAATTTTATTCAATATTGCAGGAAACTTATTTAAAAATATGGTGAATTAGTGACAATAAGTAAGTATATTGTTATACCTATTATTTACCACTGTCGTATCTACGATAAACTTTTTCTCTATAAAATTGTTTTTAACTATAAATAAATACAAATGGGTTAGAAACATATTAAAACACTTAAACTAAAAACTTATATTTTTTTTCCTAAGTCATGATCACTTGGTAGAGTGCCCAGAAAGCTGGCCGCATTACCGCTCTGGATAACAATATTTTGGTTTGCAAGATATATTCTTCTTCTTCCTTGCGTTGTCTCGGCATTTGCCACGGCTCACGAGAGCCGCTTGACAACTAATCTTATGATTTGACGTAAGCACTAGTTTTTACGAAAGCGACTGCCATCTACCAACTCATAGGGGAAACTAGGGGTACGATTCGGATTTTGAAATAGACATCTATTAGATATCTTTTAGACATCACCAAGATACGATAACGATATGTTTAAAATCTAACCTGTCAAATTTGACATTTGCGCGATTCTGGAGATACTCTTGAACGATTTCCACAGGATATGACTTAGAGATCCAATTCACATCTAATAGATATCTTACTTTATCTAACTTAAAAGTTGCCCGAATGGCGCTGCAAAAGAGAACTAGTTGATATCTAAACTGTAACGTATCTAGAATGGATCTAGTACGTGTCGTCTCTTGTGAATAATCTTGAAGTTCGAATACGGCAGTGAGCCTTATCGGGACTAGTCTGGTTTCCTCACGATGTTTTCCTTCACCAAAAAGCGAGTTTGCAAGATACATTATTACACGAAAATTATATAAGTTATAGACTTGACTATTTGCTTTATTTTAGGCGCAATCGTAAAATGAAATTAGTATGTCTGTAATACAGACTATATGCCTAGCAAATTAAAAGTACAAAAGACCAAAGCACTGTAAAACAATAAAGAGAGAGAGGGCACATTAAAAAAGCGTAAACAATTGTCTCTGTCTAATTATATACCTGTTTGTTCTTGTTTACGGTTGTTTTACGACTGGACCGTCTATAACTAGAACTAAGCGCCACTGAGACTGCATACGTGCATATAAACTTTCCATTGTCTGTGGTACCGTAAAACGGGGTGAGAAGGTTTCGCGGGGAGAGGTGGGTTATGAATGGGGAGAGAAGGTTTGAGAGGGGGGGTGAAAAGGGATTTTAAGGCTACTGCTACAAAAATAATGTATTACAATTTAAAATGGAGCTATAGTAATACGCATAATAAAAAAAAATCGATCCAACAATCTTCCAAAATCACCTTTGTATGAAAACCCCTCTCACCCCAAATACGAGGCACTACGTGGTGAGGTGGGTTTTCCTCTTTATCGTCAATGTTATGAAATGGAACTACCCAAAATAAATTACTAACTAAAATACAAACGTCCGAACCACTTATTATATACACCATTCAGTTATCACATGTAAAAATAAAATTTTATCGAGGTTTGAAAGTCAAATTTCACCCAACTCACCCCATTTTACGGTACGTGGTACTACGGTTATAAATCTGGGCTGAGTTACCCTAGAAAGTTTTCACGTGGATAGTAATTCACACACATGACATGACATTCGGCCCGATTCGGATTTTGAAATAGACATCTATTAGATATATTTTAGACATCACCAAGATACGATAACGATATGTTTAAGATCTAACCTGTAAAATGTAGAGGCCCAACGGAGCCGACATGTCCCGTTTGATAAAGGTTCCCTTAAAAAAAACACCTGTAAAATTTGACATTTGCGCGATTCTGGAGAAATCTTGAACGATTTCCACAGGATATGACTTAGAGATCCAATTCACATCTAATAGATATCTTACGCTATGTAACTTAAAATGACATTGGTTGCCCGGATTGCGCTGCAAAAGAAAACTAGTTGATATCTAAACTATAACGTATTATATCTAGAATGGATCTAGTACGTGTCGTCTCTTGTGAATATCTTGAAGTTCGAATAGGTCCGGCAGATTGTTTTGCAAACATAAGGTAAACGTACTGGTGCTCGACGCGGTCCCAGTACATGTCATTAACCGGTTAAACCTGGAGTTAACACGGTTACCAGTACAATTTGACACTGGGTTAACGGTTTAACCGCTTAACCCCTAATTAGTGGGATGGTGCAATAGGCGCTTAGTAGGTAGAGTCAGACCAAGAATAGTCTGCAGCGAATTTGATAGCCCACGCAGTGCAGGTGTTATTTTAAACGTCAAATTTCTATGAAATTCATCATCATCATCATCATTTCAGCCTATATACGTCCCACTGCTGAGCACAGGCCTCCTCTCATGCGCGAGAGGGCTTGGGCTATAGTCCCCACGCTAGCCCAATGCGGATTGGGGACTTCACATACACCTTTGAATTTCTTCGCAGATGTATGCAGGTTTCCTCACGATGTTTTCCTTCACCGAAAAGCTAGTGGTAAATATCAAATGATATTTTGTACATAAGTTCCGAAAAACTCATTGGTACGAGCCAGGATTTGAACCCGCGACCTCCGGATTGAAAGTCAGACGTCATATCCACTCGGCTACCACTGCTTCTGTCTATGAAATTACGACGTATAAATAACACTACTGCAGACTATTCTTGGTCTGACTCTAGTTTATTAGTTGGTTAAAAGCAAAATTCTCCGTCATCATCATCATCATATCAGCCCTTTATCGCCCACTGCTGAGCATAGGCCTCTCTTCTAGTACGCTTGTCCCGGTCCTGAGCTAATCTCATCCAGAAGTGACCCGCAATTTTCCGGATGTCGTTCATAGTTAAGTTTAAGTCAAATAAATAAATAAAATAAATAAATATTATAGGACATTCTTACACAGATTGACAAAGTCCCACAGTAAGCTCAAGAAGGCTTGTGTTGTGGGTACTCAGACAACGATATATTATATAATATACAAATACTTAAATACATAGAAAACACCCATGACTCAGGAACAAATATCTGTATCATCATACAAATAAAAATGCCCTTACTGGGATTCGAACCCAGGACCATCGGCTTCGCAGGCAGGGTCACTACCCACTAGGCCAGACCGGTCGTCAAATACACCAAGTATATGCCTGTTTATGTTTACAAACGTCATATATTTATTTTATGCGCTCAAAACAAAGCATCAGTTAATCAGAGCAGCAGCCGACGTGTTAATAATTAACCCGTTAAACATCGCGTAATTACCAATTTGCGAGTACACCCGCTGGCTTAATTGCACGGCCTGGACAAAGTGTTTACAGACTAGGCTGCGATGGCTGTTTGCTGAAACTGTGTCAATATTCAGCCAGATTTACAAAGTGTTTACAGACTAGGCTGTGATGGCTGTTTGCTGAAACTGTGTCAATATTCAGCCAGATTTACAAAGTGTTTACAGACTAGGCTGTGATGGCTGTTTGCTGAAACTGTGTCAATATTCAGCCAGATTTACAAAGTGTTTACAGACTAAGCTGTGATGGCTGTTTGCTGAAACTGTGTCAATATTCAGCCAGATTTATTTAAGCTATCCCAGGCGTGGCTCACTCCGCGGGTTTCGTCGTGTCGCTACAAGTACATGCGGCCCACACCAATTTCGGTGTCTAGCCATAATACTCGTAGTCACGACATTTCCATATATTATACCTAGTTGGTTTTTTTTAGCATTAGAAAGTACTTGGAAGACGATAAGCGATTTTGACATATCTTTTAATTCACAAACGATTTTTAAAAATCAGTAACTATTACTTATAGAAGCAGAAGAATATAAATGATCGTATAATAATATATTAGATTCATAAATGTTACATATTTGCCGTAACTTATTTTTAAAATGTGTTTTTCAATTAAAAGACACATCAAGATTGTTTACCTTAGTTCTAATGCTAAAAAAAACGAGCAATAGGTATTAAAATTTCGATTTGCGTTTTATCACAGAAGAAATAATACCGTACAGAAAGGACACTTCCTACAAACCCGAAGTTTGACAGCGATTCAGGGTCGAATCATGCTATCCCTTTCTAATATATGGCAGTATCCCTTTCGGCTATTTAGGGTTGTCAAAATTTTACTGATTATCTTATCTGTGGTCGTGCATGCACAAGGAAGTCAAGTGGTGCCAACCCTAATAATTGCTCGGAGCAATGCTGAGCCGAGCGGAGTCGAGTTCGACCGAAGTCAGGAGTGTCTCCCCACTGGTTTTATGTAAGCTGTCCCCAGGCCGCATAGCCATCATGCCAATCGCTTAAGGTGACAGTCCATTTCCAACGACAGCTGCAATACTGTTCATTTTACTATGGAATTTGACAATGACAGCGACGCGTTCAGTACCGGTAGTGCAGCTGCGGTTAGAAATGGAATGTTACCATTACGCTCCATAGCGATTGAAACGCAACTATCACTGTCGCACTAATATGAAAGAGTGATAGACTGCCCGATTCGAACTTTAAGATACGTCAATTAATAGATCTAGAAACGATATGGATTAGATATGTCAGTGTTAAATGTGACGTTTCTTCAAACAAAGCGTTTTGTTGCGATTGTCATTATTTGTCACCTTGGTTAGGTCGGCTGGTTAATATAATAACCTAAGTCTTAGGTAAGGTTAGTAGGTATAGATATTAATTTCATTCATATTTACGTCACACATTGAATCCTTTGTCTCAGGAATACGTTTTTGTGACATCGCAACGTTTCTGGGTCACACAAACAATGGAAGGCGAAATATTAGACGCACGTATTGCCAGGGGAGGTTTATGAAAAATCGGGGGCGGAGAGATGCGGGCCCAGATTGTGACAGCCACGTAGGCACCGTTCTGACATTCTTAAAACTTTGAGAAATGGCAGCGACTTCCCTGTACCTATTTACCCATTTTTAAACGACTTTTGGCGTAGGGACTGCATATTAAATTTATATTAAAACGGCCACGAAGACCAGCGAATGTGTCATATAAAAGGTCATAACTTCATGTAAATAGGATTTATAGGTCATAGTAAGCGATTGACTTCCCTTTCGAGCGCAATCTTGATAAAGTCGCACCAAACAAAGTCTGCAGCGGATTTGATAGCCCACGCAGTGTAAGTGTAATGTATACGTCATAATTTCATAGAAGTTTGACGTTTAAAATGACACTTGCACTGCGTGGGCTATCAAAATCGCTGCAGACTTTACGGTCTGACTATAGTCACGCGTCGTGATTATCTAATTCCTTTGTTTTTTGCTCTTTAATATTGTTTAAGGTGGTTCGCCTAGGTTACTCAAAACTTAACTCTCGCTAGATGGCACCACTTTTGCAAAATTTCAGATTTTATTTTTTTGTGAAATGGTCTTGGTATTTGTATACTTAAAAGTATGTTTCGCGCACTCTTTAAGTAAATATTGAACTATTAAAATAAACATTGAATACTTCATTGTGCAAAAACCACCTTTTTAATTCGACGGAGTGTTGCTGTCACGCTTTTTCCTACTATTACTCACACATGCAAACAGTGTTTCCGTGATCCTTGTAGTAGACAATTTCACACAACGTAAGTATGTTGCAATAGCGTAACGGTATGTTCGTGGAAATACGTGCAAGAGGATTGGGGTTCAAGACTGGTGCGAGTAGGTAATTTCTTTTTGTTTCTCCTTTGTGTTATCTTACCTTTAAACGAGCAATTATTAGATATATAATTATTTATTTATATATTTGGATGGTATCAGAAACGGCTCTAACGATTTCGATGAAATTTGCTATAAGGGGTTTGATCTCTTAGCTAGGTCTAGGAGAAAACGCGCATTTTTGAGTTTTTATGTTTTGTAAGCTTTGGTCGGTCTCCCAGATATTCAATCTCCGCTTGGCAACTAATCCCAGAATTGGCATGCGCACTAGTTTTTACGAAAGCGACTGCCCTGACCTTCCAACCCAGAGAGTAAACTTATTTGGATTAGTCCGGTTTCCTCACATTGTTTTCTTTCACCGAAAAATAGGTATCGGTGTATAAATAGGTATCAAATGCTATTTCGTACAAAAGTTCAAAAATCATTGGTACGAGCCGGGGTTAGAACCCGCGACCTCCGAATTGCTTTCCGCTAGGCCAGCAGCGCTTCCCCCACATACTCAGTGTTATCAGGTTTTTAAAAAATCAAAAACGATTACTTATGAAAGCAGAAGAATATAAATGATCGTATTAGATTTATAATTGTTACATATTTGCCGTAACTTATTTTTAAAATGTGTTTTTCAATTAAAAGACACGTCAAGATTGTTTACCTTATTTCTAATGCTAAAAAAACAAACTATAGTAATAATTGTGTTTTTCATTCATAGACAAAATCCATTATTTTTAACCACAGGAAATTTTATACACTTCTTTTTAGGGTTCCGTACTCAAAGGGTAAAACGGGACCCTATTACTAAGACTTCGCTGTCCGTCCGTCCGTCCGTCCGTCCGTCCGTCCGTCCGTCCGTCTGTCACCAGGCTGTATCTCACGAACCGTAATAGCTAGACAGTTGAAATTTTCACAGATGATGTATTTCTGTTGCCGCTATAACAACAAATACTAAAAACAGAATAAAATAAAGATTTGAATGGGGCTCCCATACAACAAACGTGATTTTTGACCAAAGTTAAGCAACGTCGGGAGTGGTCAGTACTTGGATGGGTGACCGTTTTTTTTTGCTTTTTTTTTTTTTTTGCATTGTAAAAATCAGAGAGATTAGGTATAATAATTTCTAATTATCTTTGTAAAAATAAAAGAATACGTGTAGCCCATACTTAATAATCGATTTATGATAATAAGAAAAATAAAATAAAAATAATAAAACAATACGAAATTTAGGTGTAACAAAAATACAAAAAGTTATGTTCCAGCATACAATGACTGGGGATCGAACCGGGAATCTTCCGTTTGCAAGCAAAAAAGCGACTGTTTGCATAACACGCCATGATAGTTCTTAGCTAAGCTGACGAACTTCTCGCTTAGGTCAATTAACTACCTGTCAAATATCAGTGTCAACAAAATTGCACTAAACATGACGGCACTCCAAATTCGAGCCGTGGTCAGCCCGGCAACGTCGGAAATGGTATGGCAACGTCGCAAATGTATCTGTACACGACATTTGTGACACACACATACGTAAAATTGATGAAAAGTTAACTATGATTTTTGCATGATTTCTGTATGAAACATTGTTTTCCTGTTAATTTCGCGCAAACGAATATTCGAAAGAAGATAAATGCGGAAATATTTGTGTGCTAATAGTGTGTAGTTACTTAATGAGCTTTGATTGAATTTTGTATGAAAAGCGAACCACCTTAAAGTGTAATAGTGTGGAGTGAATGGAGAATTAATCTTGAAATGCGTTTAACCACCATTTTGGAGTCAACGGCCGGTAGTCCATGTGCTACTTGTAAAGTACAGCTATCCCTTTACAAGAGCTAATCACCATCTTCTACAGTCGCCATCAGATATATCGGAGCGGCCAAGGTGTTCACAATATCTGAACAAGCATCCTAACGTCTTGACAATAGAGGCGTGCTCAGATATTTGTGAGCATCTCGGCCGCCCCGATATATATGATGGCAACTGTACACTGTCTTGTACTAACCGTACAATTTTAGTCGTCGTATTTAGCTCCCAATACCTTGATACTGGCGAAATAGTCCCAATGGACTGAAGCCATAATTTTAAAGAATTGATGAATAGTAATGGATTGGAGCCATAATTTTAAAGAATTAATGTATAGTATAGTAAGCGATTTGTCACTATTAAGCGAAGCCATCTTATCCGAATTTGTCACAAAGAATTTTAACCATATGAAGACCAAACTTCGCACAGTAATTACCTACGTCATAGTCAGCGGTTGGTCAGTATAAGCGGAGTCATAATAAACGGATTGTGACGTTTAGCGTCACATGTAGATAGTGATAGATAGGTTAGACATGAAAGTTTAATTTAGAAAAGGAATTTAATATTAATTAAAAATTACAGGACGTTAGCTAGGGTCGTGAGTTCGTAAAACTGAGCTGACACAGATAGAAATATAGAAACAAGTCCTTAAAAGGAGGCACTTTCCTGAGGCTCTACATCGTAGGCGGGCCGTTGTAGATGGCTCCGCGGTACAGCGCAGGAGTCCCAGTTGGTCCAGAGTAGACTAGGATGGCTTCCCGCTGTGGTTCAGGATCCTCAGCTCGGAACGGAAACCTTCCAGATTGCAGAGTTTGTGCATAGCGCAACCCGGGATAGTGCAGGATAGAGGGTTTTCAGGTAGGGTGCAGGCAATTTCAATCCCAGACTTGATCCCTAGTATTATTGGTCATATTAGAATATGCACACAACAGTGACTGCTACATCCGGCCCACAAGGAAAGAAATATCAGGAAAGTTAACCTTTCAGCATTATTTTAGTGTTCACGGATGAAGCAGTCAGAAAATAACAGATTAGTTAACAGTATAAAAGAATACAACGTAAAATTATTCCTAGTAGTAACTTAAATGAAATATTCACAACACTTACCCGATCCGGGGAAATGTACACAGCATAATACCAATAAGGCACGATCTAGATAGATTAAGTTAGGTAAATTATATTATTTTAGAGATATTTAGTATCTTATTTGCAAGAAATTGTCGTAAATGTTCATCAATTTTCTTCAAGTGACAGATTCCAGAAAACTATTTAAAAATGTTATTAATTTTTTTTTACAACCGGCCAGCACAAAACGCTTAGCGCAAACGAGGTTTTATAGCAAACCGTTACAGGATTACACTGTAATTAAAATATTTAATTAATTAAATATTTAATTAAACTATTGCAAATATTTTTTGTACAGGTAAACCAACTTATTATTTATTTTGATCGTGTATTGTAAAATTTAGAACTTAAAAGCTGATTTTTAAGATCTACGAAATTTTGGATAGATTAAAAGTTGCATTCAACTATAAAAACATAAAATATTTGCATTATGGATTTTAAACAACAACAATTTCGATGAAATATAAAATTCTTCGCTCGCTTGATTTTTTTTATGTATTTAACGATTTCCCTTAATATACCTCCAAATGCCAATTCAGTAAAAAATATCGTCGGGTGACAAGCAAAAGTCACAAACTAACACAATTGAAATTATTGGACAATAAACCGTGTTACAAGTGTCATAAAGTGCATTGTTACTTTCATTTTTTGATAGTACTTAGTGACTTTTGCTCGTCACCCGACGATATAATACTGTATGTTTTTATTAATAAATAAATAAAATAGGACATTATTACACAAATTACACACTAAGTCCCACAGTAAGCTCAATAACGGCGCGATTCGGGAAATGAATTAGAGATGCACTAGATATGAAATAGTAAAGATATGTAACGTTCCACGGCAAAAGGTACCATTGCCCCGGCTGAATATTGGAGCAGCGTTAATAATAGCGTAAGCGCCAGCTACCATAAGGTACCTTTTGCCGTGGAACGTCACATATCTTTACTATTTCATATCTAGTGTATCTCTAATTAATTTCCAGAATCGCGCCATAAGGCTTGTTTTGTATCCACAACACCACTTAGATAACGATATACCTTACGAAAAACTAAAAAGCAACAGTTAAAATAAAAACTACTTACATGTCAAAATGGTTGCCAAACGAAACAGTTGGCTGAAGATTTGTTGATCTAGTCACCGAATCCTGCTAATGCTTACTATTCTGCCACAAAATATAATACACAGCGATAGATTTCTGGCCCACAAGAAATTTATATTGTATCTCATTTTTATTAGTGTTCCGTACAAAACTTTGTTTACGGAACACTTATGGGATCACTTCGGTCTTTTTTTAAATGTATTTAATTTGTTTACGTGCGAGAAGTTTTTATTAATTGAATTTAATTAAAATGTAGTAAAAAGAAAAACAGCCACCACGAGTAGTCGTATATTCGTAGAGGTAGAATGTAGGTCTTCTTATAAGAGCTTTAAAAAGAAAGGTTCCTAACGGTTGACCTGTAGAAAATATCTTAAAGCAACAATAAATCCACTGTTGCACTCTCATGTTCTGTGCAATAAACGTTAAACAAATCAATTAAATTGTAGGAGTGCAAGTGTGTCCATTTCCAAGTATATTTGGTTAATTCTATAGAAAAGAGTGCCAATAATTCTAAACCTATTTAAATAGGTACAATTTTAGCTATAAAGTAGAGATGCCACAGATATTTGTTTGGCCGGATACCTACTTAATTCAGCATGCAAATATAAAATAAATCAGTTGAATGTTTAAATTGTTTTAAAATAATAAACGAGTACGATTATGACCGTTACTGTTTCTTAAGTCCAAATTGTTTACTCCGAAATCAAGCAAAGTTACTATGCGGTATTGGGCCGGATAGCAGGTCACTGTCCGGTATCCGACCGAATGTAAAAATAATGGCAGGATCGGCCGGATATCGGATAGTAACTGAATATCCGGTTCATCTCTATTCTCTACTATAACGTCTCTGTTCATATACTGGGTGTGGCCTGTAAAATGAGCAAATAATGAAAACATAGATTGTACTCCTCAAACGGTGACACTTGTTCAACAACTTTAAAAAATTATTAAATATTTAGACTCCCTATTTTTCATACAAAATAAATATTATCTTCAATAGACGCCATCGCCACGCCATATCATTGTGATTGACGTTGCTTGTCACGCCTTAAACATAACAAAATTCGTGTATTAAAAATTAAAGCACAAGTTATTTTTAAAAGTCGCTAAACAAATGTTGGTCAGTATGAGCAGTACAGCCTACTGTTTAATTTTTTGCTCATATTACAGGCTACACCCGGTATATTATCTGTCAATTGATTGGTTAAAATATCCGGTCCTCGCCCCGAACGAGTCAACATCTCAATCATTCGGTCAGCTGTTGAATGAATGTCTAAACTCTGAATCCTACGCTCTTATACACGTGTTCTCTTTGTAGTGGATACGATCTAGACTAGACCGGTCTAGATATTGTCGTAGTTCGTGCCAACATATATTAAGAATCATTCGTTTGGTAGGATTACGACGGTTAGACTCATAAAAAATACCTATATTCTATTAGTATTTTACTATTATTGCTATCAAACATAGCCGGTCAAACAACTTTTCCAGTAGAAATGGCGCAACATTCAAATTTAAACCGAAGTTAATAAATAGTACCCCACCACCTTAATGTGTGTCTACTAGAAAAAACACAAATTATTTATTATTTTCATAGAAAGGCAATTAATTTGTTCTTAGAGGGGAAATTCAAATTTTCTATAGGACGATAACCCTTCGCGCATACATTGTTTTAAAATGCCGCTTTTTTTACTGACGGAAATTGCTTGACAGACTAAGATATGTCAGGTTCAGAAGGTGTATACGGCGAAACACGAAAATCGAAATTTCGTTATCTATCTCTATCACTCTTGTAGATTGCAGAGTCTTGCATCGTCAAATTTGACCGATTTCAGGCAACCACACTCATACGAAAGGATACTAGCGATGCTTTCTCTTCATAAATCCAATAAACACACAGGAAAACGGAAAAATCACGTATTACAACATGGCCTCCGTCACAAAATGGTGTTTTCGTGAAGTGGCCATGTTTTATCCGAGGCGATAAACTCCTTTGTTTATTGTTGCGTGGATTTAGTGCCGTATTTAACGGCCGGTGTAACGCTTTTGAGGTCGTCGTATCTATGTTTAATTTTTTCGTGTCGAACGTTGGTTACTTTCGCTTTCTGTGAGAAAATCTGCTACCGAAAAACCACCCACCTAATAGTCCAATACCTACTCCAACTATATGGTTCACAAATTAAATAATCATGTAATATAATTTTAACACCAAAACTTCCGTGAGACTCCGACATATTATAGTACATTACGATACACGAAAAGTAGGAAATTCGCAACGAGTGGCGATAAATTGAAACACGACCGAAGGCAGTGTTTTAAATTGACGCGAGTTGCGAATCACTTTTTCCCACGTTAGCCACGTCAAATTAAGCCGAATTTGGGCAAGCTGCGGAAATAATTCGTGTAGTTTTGAAAATTGGTACAGGCATACCTTGTGGTGTCTAGATAAACATACTAAAAGTCCTCGAGGGTATGGGGTGTGCTGGGGGTGTAGAGGGGGGTTGAAGGTACCTTTTTTCATATTTTTGCTCATATCTCGAAAATGTGTACGAATTGCATTATAATCACTTCAGACAAAAGTTTTAACATAAAATTTACTACAAATTTGGTTATGTTTATTTTTACTCTGCGATCAATACTTTAGGAGCTACAGGCTGTTAAAGTTAAATAAGAGATAAAAAATAGACGGTTTAAAAAAACGTCGTATTTTCATAATTGTTCATCATAAATAAAAATTTTAATTAAGAATAAGCAAGCTAAATGACCTGCTGATAAAATATAAAAAAACCGGCCAAGAGCATGTCGGGTCATGCTCAGTGTAGGGTTCCGTAGTTACCCGTCCGTCAAAATAGACTATTTGCAAAAACTCAAAAACTGCTTAATCGATTAGGTTCGCTATATTTTCTCTGAAAGTCTTTATTAAGCTTTACTTTCACGATTTTTTTCATATTTTTTAGACCCATGGTTCAAATGTTAGGGGAACTAAAGTGGAAAACACAACTTTTTTTCTTTCAGATCGATTATTTCCGAAAAAATTAAGGAGATCAAAAAATGATTCTCGAAGACCCGTATTCGTTTTAAAAGACCTATCCAACGACATCCCACACTATAGGATGGAAGCGAAAAAAAATTTCATCCCCTTTTTAATGTACGGCAGCCACCCTAAAACAATATTTTTTCTAATTTATATTTTACAACTTTGTCAGCGTAACTGATTTATATATTCGTGTCAAATGTAAACATGAAAACTAGAAAAAAATTTTTTTATGGTGGTTGCCCTACATTAAAGTGGGGATGAAATTTTTTTCGCTTCCACCCTATAGTGTGGGGTGTCGCTGGATAGGTCTTTTAAAACGAATAAGGGTCTTCAAGAACCATTTTTTGATCAACTTAATATTTTCGGAAATAATCGATCTGAAAGAAAAAAAGTTGTGATTTACCCCTTAGTTCCCCTAACTTTTGAACCATGGGTCCAAAAAATATGATAAAAATCGTGAAAACATAACTTAGTAAATACTTTCAAGGAAAAATATAGCGAACCTAATCGGTACAGCTGTTTTTGAGTTATGGCAAATAGTCTATTTTGACAGACGGGTAACTACGGAACCCTACACTGAGCATGGCCCGACATGCATATGGCCTTTTTTTTTATATTTTATCAGCAGGTTGCTTAGCTTGCTTACTCTAAGTTATTTTTTTAATTTGTGATGAACAATTACAAAAAAACGACGTTTTCTTAAACCGTCTATTTTTAATTACTTATTTAACTTTAACAGCCTGTAGCCCCTAAAGTATTGATCGCAGAGTAAAAATAAACATAACCAAATTTGTAGTAAATTTTATGTTATAACTTTTGTCTTAAGTATTTATAATGCTATTCGTACAGATATTCGAGATATGAGCAAAAATATGAAAAAAAGTACCTTCAACCCCCCTCTACACCCCCAGCACACCCCCTACCCTCGAGGACTTTTAGTATGTTTATCTGGACACCACAAGGTATACCTGTACCAATTTTCAAAACTACACGAATTAATTCCGCAGATTTTTCTAATTTGCTTAGGCTACGTGTATTGTAACAACGTATTACAGTACATAAATGGCCCTTTAAATTTTCGACATAGGCACGTATTGTGCTATTTACCGCACTAGGGCGGTAAAGTAGCACCATAAGTATGTACTGTAAAATATACTAAGAACGAGTCACTCACGTATTTTAAGTCGAAAAACGACCTGATAGGTGAGTGACCCCTTCAATATACATTTAATAAATCATGTAATATACTCGTAAGTAACATGTATAATTGTATATATGAATAAAAATTATTTTTTGATTTTATCTGGGTGTTCGCTAATTAATTAATTATTATCAGTAGGTGTGACGAAGCCTGTAGGTAGTTGATTTGCTTTGCTGACAATCATGATATGAATGGACTTGTTATGAAAAGTATCAAATAGGTAAAATATTTTTTTTATAATCAGATCACATTTCAACGAGACAATTCGAGTTTCTTTTTTTGTTTATAATGGCCACAAATAAATGCCCTTATACCATTCAACCCGGAACCTCCTGATTTGCACCGGTTACTACCGACCTAGGCTAAAAGGCTGTCAGAGAGAGTTATTACAACTATTTTACAATAGGTACTCGTATTATTATTTAAAATAAATAAAACAAATTGGGGGAGAGCATACATTTGTGACGTGAAGCTCCAAGCTTTAACAATATCAAATTCAGTTTACTCACCTCTCGCCTCGGGGGATCATGACGCTGCCAACATCAACATCGAAATGTTTTCAAATTTTCGAAATCGATATGTTTGTTATCCGTTACTCGACTCATCATCATCATCATCTCAGCCATAAGACGTCCACTGCTGAATATAGGCCTCCCCCTTGGACCTCCACTTGTACCGGTTGGAAGCGATCCGCATCCAGCGTCTTCCGGCGGCCTTAACAAGGTCGTCCGTCCATCTTGTGGGTGGACGTCTTACGTTGCGTTTGCTAGTCCGTGGTCTCCACTCGAGCACTTTCCGACCCCATCGGCCATCTTCTCTGCGCGCAACTCGACTATTTGTTAGTAAAAATTTATGGACTTTAGCAACTCCATTAGAAGCACTTCAGTCTACGCTGTGCATCTGTCAATTCATATCACTCCCGTCAGGCGAGCTATATTACGCTTATAATTTGCGGTTGGGTTAAACAAGAGATACTCGTACAGTTCAGCTTGTCATTTCTCGCCAACGTCAACATATTCCGACACCGATACGTTCCGACAGTCATGTGCTACTACATATTTATTTTCACAGCATCTCGCTACGACGGGCTGATTTAGAAATATTTATTACCCGATTGGTTGACGGCTTTTACGATTTAAAACGAGATTTGTAAAGACGTAAAAATGAAAGAATGAAAGTCTCGGAGACATAATTAATTTTAAAGGTTTTACATGCTTGACGGGGTCGTTAATTTGGTTTATTAGGGTATTTAAAATAAATAAATATTAAGGGCATTTTTAAACAAATTTATAAACCCCCACTGTGGGTACTCAGACAACGATGTATAATGTTTAGATTTATATCGTGAACCCTGATTACCTTTTGTATTGTTTTCGAGTGACCAGAGGGCCTACCGCGAACCACGTTCGACGTGTTGCCTCTCTGTCGCACTTGTAAATTCGTACGTAAGGGTGACAGGGAGGCAGGACGTCGGACGTGGTTCGCGGTAGGCCCTCAGACTAAGGAGTTGGCGCGTCCGGTGGTAACGTTGAAAGCGAACGCAGCCGACGTGCACACGAATGAGGGTAGACCGAGCGCGGTCTACACAACTTTGACATCCACCCACCAGTCTAATAGAACATGGTCTTCTCTTCCCAGAGTGACACAAGCTTACGTCACAATAACATGGCCGCTATATATAGCGCTATCGCATATTATCATATAGCGCTGTCGCATGATGACGTAGGCTTGTGTCAGTCACCTGACCACGAAAAGACGGGAAGAGAGTACCAGGCGGAGTATATTATTATACCATGCCCATCCACTATCTTTAGTTACCCGTGAACATGCAACTATGCCGAAATATCGAGCGCTCGAAAACAATACAAAGGGTAGGTAATCACGGTTCATATCCCGGTCGATATAAGCATATATAAGTCTAGTGAAACTCACCGTAAATCATTCAAAACTGTTATTGTAATGTATAGACACTTAAATACGTCAACTCATCACATAAATAAACGTCCTTATCGAGATTTGAACCCAGGACCAGCGGCTTCACAGGTAGGGTCATGATGAAATAAAAATAAAAGTAAACGGATTATATTGCGTGGAATAAATTTGAAAACCCTTTACAGTATTCGTGGTCAGCGGGAACCTAATCTAACCATTTAACAAGTAACCGTCAAAAAAAAATTGATACTTACTTTTATTGCTGTACTTTTTATCCTTAAAATGAAAGAGACTTTATTGGGAGAAAAAATACAAACTAAATAATAATAAAACTAAACTACATGGAATATAAAACTTAAAATAATCATATACTTAAATAGACTTATAAATAAACTTATAAATAAAAAATGCTCCTTAGGTCGCTGTCATGTGTTATGGTGCCCAGTAGACAGTGGCAGCGTTACCTCGTTGGATGGCCAGACTTAGTCTCTGGCCGAAGTAGCTGCCAGCCCTCTGGTCACCAGACGCATCTATGAGGCGCTCGGAAATTTCTTTATATAAAGACTTCGCACTGGGCCCCCACGGACCCAGAGTTGCATGACTATCAAGTACTTCTCGAGACCTTTCAAATGAGCCTAAACTCAATGTGTTTATGTTTTTCCATCGAAGAGCTACTTTGGCTACCTTCCGACTGTATCATCAGATCAGCTCCATGATAGCATTATTATTGCATTCTCATAGGAAATATGGAAGTATGCAAAATTTCAGCTCAATTAGACCCGGAAGTGGTTCAAATTTAAGTTTCAAGATTAGAAGCGCCATAGGTACAAAGAGATATAAGTAATACCTATTTAATTAATACTTATTAGGTATATATGCAGTGATGCAGATGGGGTCGAAAAGTGCTCGAGTGGAGACCACGGACTAGCAAGCGCAGTGTAGGACGTCTACCCACAAGGTGGACAGACGACCTTGTTAAGGTCGCCGGAAGACGCTGGATGCGGGTCGCTTCCAACCGGCACGTATGGAGGTCCAAGAGGGAGGCCTATGTTCAGCAGTGGACGTCTTATGGCTGAGATGATTATGATGATGATGATATATATGTAGTGAAAGCTAAATAAAAGAGTGTTAATAAAAATAGACAGCCCTACTACCCATATACATTATCTTATTACCTATAAGTAAAACTTTTCTTCCTGAAACATTATTTTTTATGTACGAGTAAGTTCCCCGTTGTCCCCAGGAGGACGTGCCCCATTCCCCGATAAAAGTTATGATGGAAGTGATAAAAAGTAAAGTTTAGTAAGCCATCGATTTGAACCCCGTGTTAAGTACTTTAGTTATACAGTTTCTACAGATGTGATATACATAGGCGTACATACATATATATACTTCGTTTTCTTAGCATTAGAAAAATAGTACACGATCTTGGCGTGTTTCTTTATTGAAAAACACTTTTGAAAAATAAGGCCCAATTATAGTATTACATATTTGCATTTATATTCTTTGGTTTCGGTTAAGTAATAGTGGCCAGGGCTATAACCACGAAAATCAAAACAAAAAAAGCAAAACGGTCCGACACAGATATTGACAATATTAATCTGTGTAGAAAAAATCATTGCTCTAGCATCAAAACCCACGGAGGAAACAGTCGAGTACGTTTGTATGGAGAAATGACCACTCCTGTTGGCTCTTAATTTCGCCTTAAGGCGGTACAGTTGTACCATTATGTACTGTAAATGAAATTTTTGCAAAAAAACTTATTAAAGTTAAGAAGCATTTCCCGCATTCTGACGAAACACAACAGGAAATGCTGGGGCTGGTCGGAGCGAGTGTAAACAGCTGAAAAATGCGCGCTCATAAACAAACTGGCTACTCGACTCATAACTGAGTGTGTATGTGTGCGCGATTAATGAATGAGGAAAGATGTGTTAACTTTACATCTTATTAACCCCTAAAGAAGAAAAAGGTTCATTAGAGGACGACTCACGCGGGCCGGGGCCGAGCGAGTGTGTACTGTCTCTTCCGAAAATCGTATTTTCCAAATTGATATTTTTGCCATTCGCAATTTTTACCATTTCATTTTTTCTCGATAGCTTCCTTTCCCGAAAGCATTTCTAACCATTCGCATATTTTCCCATTAATTTTATTTTCCAGTAGCTTATTTTCCTTATAGGTTTTCTAACCATTCGCATAATTTGGATATGTATTCTTATAATAATATACGAGACACTAACTAAAAAATAACTTCTTTTTGTAAATCAATATCGTACAATATAATTAGTCGGTACTGGCGCTCGCCGGCCGCTGCCGCGGCACGCTCGCTTCTCTCGCTCGGCTTCGCGCACTGTTTTGCTCGCAGTTCACCTAACACACTCCTCCTCGCTTCGCTCGTCGTCGCACCTATCTATTCCGTGATTGTAAACAAATAAAATATAGTGGGAAATTATGCGAATGGTTAGAAAATCTATTAGAAAATTAAGCTATTGGAAAATTAAAATAATAGAAAAATATGCGAATGGTTAAATATGATTTCGGAAAAGGATGCTATCGAGAAAAAGTAAAATGGTAAAAATTGCGAATGGCAAAAATATCAATATGGAAAAAACGATTTTCGGAAGAGACAGTACACACTCCTAAAATTGTTATAATTCGTGTCGAAGGATGGCAGTAATGTACTGACTACATAATTTACTTTGACATTGTTCCTCTATTCCAAATTCTCTTTGGCTGAAGTTTCAGCCATGACGCATGCAACTGCGTTTCTAGTCTACGGTAAACAATATGCCATTTACACTATAATTTATCCCAATCTGGATAATTAAATGAAGAAACAATGTTGTTACGAGGGAGGAATGACATTTAGTGTTCTAAGAATTTCTGTAACAGTTCAATTCTAGCGCGCAGTTATATTTGCAAAATACGTTAAAGACCAAAGGAGGATGTGGAGTCAGACTATGATAACTCTGCAGCGATTTTTTACAGTAAGTGCAAGTGTTATTAAATAACATCATGATTTCATAGATCTTTGACGTTTAAAATATTTGTTAACCTTGCTCGAATTTGGAGCAGCCAACTCAAATAGGGAAGTACCTCCACCTTATAAAAGACCACATAAATAATTACACTGCTATTTACTCGGTAGATACAAAAAGAAGTTGATTTTTTATGTTGATAATTTCCAGATCGGAAGTCGTGGGGTGGGACACTCAGATAGGCTAAGAAACAAAAAAATCAGAAAGTGTGTGTTTGTGTCTCAAAGCAGGCGTGGCTCACTCCGAGATTTCATCGCTTTGCTACAGGTAGCTAAAAGTACTTCCGTTCCACACCAATTTTGGTGGCTAGCCATAAGCCGCGCGTGGCGCTGTCGCCACCTAGCGGCAATATCTATCCTGATCGTAACAGACGCATTTTGTTAGAGAGTGAGTTTTCTGTACCTAGTACTATTATTTATTCTGTGCTCAAAGCTAAAGCAGGATACATCGAAGATAATTGTGTTTTTTTTTAGTTACTTATTGTAATTTTTATTTTTAAATTTGCATTTCGACGTATTTCTGAGCCATCCTTTATACATATTTTCTAACGTGGTAAAACCCTGGTTTAAAAGCGATTACCAAAAGTGTATCCGGTATGTCTTAAAAGTTCTTACACACAGTTCTCTCATTGAGTTCATATCGTAAGGCTATTTATAAGAAGTTTTTTCTTTTTGATCCGCTCTTGATGCGCCCTTGACTCCGCAGTAAACACTATAGGTATTCGGTATTAATACGGCTAAGGTGATGATCAAGGCTATTATTGACCGAACGTTAGCGAAGGTCTCCTTTTCAGCTTAAGCAAAAATGGTTTCATAATGTTCAGATGTTCGCCTATGCAGGTCGCATTCTTAAATGTGAATGATGACTGAATCATAAATTAAATTGAAAGGAACACCTTTGATTATAATTTTATTTGATATGTTTATATTTAGGTATATTATTATAATTCTTATTGAAGCGGTACAAAAACTACAAACACTGTAACAACTACTACATATCATTTGTAATTGTACTAATTGTTTTATTGTTCAATAAAGTTTAATATTCTTTAATTTGGGTACAAAAATACAAACGGTAGGGCTGCGATAATTAAAATAATTTTATAAACATAAATAAAATTAAAAACTAAACTAATCTAAATCTAAAATAAATAAATATCAGATAGAGAGCGCTAAAACGTGCATTAAAACTTCTAAATGTATAGAAATTCACTGACGAAAGAGGAACTTTAATTTAAAACTGATAAATGATTAAAATGATCTAGTAGATCCACAATCAGGCGCAATCGATCTGAAAACTGAAAGCTGAAACTAAAATTCGAATACGCCTGAAAGTCATAGATTAATTGCTCTAACCAGTTCTACCTACGTTAAACTTGACCTACGGACAGGAAGCCAAAATATTACAGCATATGAAAATTCCTCACACAACTCCATCGTAACAATAAACATATCTCAAATCACATAAACAACATTATTTAAGCCACATATGTAAACAAATTTAACACTTTACGTATTTTAATTTTGAACTCTATGGATATTGGTTAAAGGTTGATTTTAGTGTGATTGGTAAAAGCTTAACCTTGGTAGGGTTGATCTGAAAATATACGGAACGATGAGATGCGTTATTTTTATATTATAAATTTAGCGGTCATTGTGTTTCAATTGAGTTATATTAAGTGTGTGTTTAGTATATATCATCATCATCATCATCTCAGCCATAAGACGTCCATTGCTGAACATAGGCCTCCCCCTTTTTGGGGGGTGAATGCCATAATCGCCACGCTTGGCAGGCGGGTTGGCGATCGCAGTCGTGTACACCGAATTTGAGGGACGCTGCTGCCCGTCCACTAGTGGTCTTGGACGTAGTTTAAGGACATACCCGGGTCCATATATATAGTTGTAGATATATTTTACTTGAACAAGAGGTTGATAAAAAGTTTGACAAGCCTCATGCAAAGCTACGTCACGCAAGCGGTGTGCCGTCTCTCATAAAGAACTGTATATTACAACGTGCACGTCTACGCACAGTCGCATACGCAGTGACTAACGCAACTAAAATCAAGCATAAGAAGGTTACCAAATCGAATAAAAATTATGGTTACCTATACCAAAGAGAATAGAGTGTATAGAGAGTTATTGTCAAGGTAAATTATGTAGCCACATAACATTTAATGCCATCTTTCGACAGAAGATTAAAATTGTTAGAACGCCATTTGACTTTGACCCTTATTCTTTCATTAGTATGTGTTAATTTGTTACCTAACCTCTAGCCGCCCAGAGATCTATAAAAAGGTCTCCTGTTCCATTGTAATTTGAACTTTCAGTTGACAAAATTAAAATTTCATTTTGCTTGGCAAATTTTGACGTATGGGCGGCTAGAGGCTTAATATTGAAATGAACGCCATCTACTCGACAGTAGGCCAAAGTTTATGGCGCCATTACGCGGAAAGGTTGCACCATACCTTAGGCTTACTGACAAGTAGATGGCGTTAATTTCAATATTTAACCAATTAGGGGTCATCCATTAATTACGTCACACGAATTTCTAGGTTTTTTGACCCCTCCCCTGCTTGTCACACTTGGTCACATTTGGCAAACCCCTCCCCCCTAGTGTGACGTCTCATTTTTTCTACGAAATCGCCAAATCGAATTAAGTAAGTACCTAAGTATTATTAATATTGATTCAAAATATTTTTGACGATATAAATATTAGCAATTTTATAACCCAAAACTGCTTAGGAAGGAAAATTAAACGAATAAAAACGATTATCGTTTTAAAAACTTGTTATTTAAATGTACAGCGTATAAAATAATTTAAATAAATTTTCGGTTACTGATGAAGTTATAGTGACGTCACAAAGTTTGTGTCTCCCCCCTCCCCCATGTCACAATATGTCACATTTTCTTGACCCCCTCCCTCCCCCTAAACGTGTGATGTAATTAATGGATGACCCCTTAACACATATACGTATCAGTGAAAGGATAAGGATAAAAGTCAAATGGCTTTCTAACAATTTTTAATCTTCTGTCGAAAGATGGCAGTAAATTTACAGTGGCTACATAATTTACTTTGACAATCCGCATCTATTTGCAATTATTTCTTTTTAATAGCTACATGCATTCTTTGAAACTTTTGGGTTTTCCCCATACGTTTACATTATATCTTCCATAAGTATTACTACTATAACAACCGTGGCCACGCTAAATAATGCATGTCCGATGACAGATCGAACTATAATGGACCTGATTACGATTGCACCGCAGTGCAATTGGTGCATTTATGCATTATCCGCAGTTGACGTAATGACATGCTGCAAGAATGTTATTGATTACTATCGGAATGCAGTACACTTATTTTTTACAAGCTTTTTGTATGTATGTATGTACACGTACATACATATATACATACTGCTGCGTTACCGTAGCAAATGTAACTTTTATCTGATCAAGTTGTTTATTTTAATGTGTTTATTAAATATAATTACTTATTTACTTATTTTATATTTGTTTACCGGTAACACACTTAATGAACAAAACAAAAAAACGCCCAAAAATTAGTTTTATCTCAGATCAGGATTTTAATTTTTTTCCAAATAATTAAATACTTATGAGTCGACTAATACCTGTGTAAACAAAAAAGTAAAAAAATCAATATGTTTTTTTACTATGTATGTATGTATGTATCTACTTAACGAACCATATACCAAGGTTATTATGTATTACAAACGTGAAGCCGTCTGTAAATTGACGACGCTATTTGTAAGCAAAACGGCGGATTCTAACCAAATGCCTGCGACATAGTCATAATCAGTCATTTTGACTTTCGATCATAATATTATTATAAAATGTTATTATAAAAGATCTCTCAATAAACCTAAAGAGAAACCTTCACATGCATTAAATTTACCGAAGCAATAAAAATGGTTCCTGATAAAAGATATCGAAATCCTTGAAGGCTAACTAAAATACACCCGGAAGCATTTTTTATCACCTATAAAAACTTTTACAGTATACCCAAAATCTTTTCCCGTGTACCGTAGCACACAAAGAATACCATATTGAAGGATTTTACTACGTAAGTCTAAAGATATAAGGAATAACATGAACTCTTTGAGCGGCAAAAATAAGTTGGTAGATTTTAAGCTGTTATGAGATTTTAGCTCCGGATGAAAACTTTTTTTAAATTTTAGAGCTTATGTCTTTAAGTTTGGGTAGGTTTTTGGCTGGCAAAGTTAGTTTTGTCAGACGTGGCTCGCTCCGCGATTTCGTCGCTTTGCTAAAGGTAGCTAAAAGTACATCCGTTCCACACCAATTTTGGGGAAAGCCATAAGCCGCGCGTGGCGCTGTGCCACCTAGCGGCCATATCTGTGCTGATCGTAACAGACGCGTTTTGTTAGAGAGTGAGTTTTCTGTACCTAGTACTATTATTTATTCTGTGGTTTTGTACTAATTGTACTAATGTCGGATTATGAGAGGTCTGGTAGAGTTACTACCAGACCTCAACATCGACATTATCTGGTAGTGTAGTGTGGTGGACTAGAGGACTTTAAATTAAGGTTTTTGGAAAGTTTGGGTTAACCAAATTAATAAGGGATTCCAAGATAATACCGATTATTATACCTCCTATTCTCTCGCTCTTCGGCTGATTTTTATTTTAAAACATTTATAGCCGGGTCTATCGTGATTTTATTTTGTGACTTTTATTTCCGACGTTTCGACGCTGTTTTACTGGTCGTGGTGTCCCATCAATAGGTATGCCAGAAAACCTGCCGGCGTATTATGGATTGCTTTATCCATCTTTATCCACGTGATAAAATAACTGTCACTTTTTAACACCGTGGGATAGAAAGTGACGGACACCGTTTTATCACGCTGTCACGTAGACAAGAACGGCCATCATATCCGTATTGGCGTATATTTGATTGTAACAATTCCAAGTAAATACATTTTTCCGTAGATTTAAAATACTCGAGTGAATTTGGGGCGTTATTATTAATTGTCCTTGCAGCATTGCGGCTAAATTAAAAAAATAAGAACCTGCAATAATCTTCGAAGTCCCCAAAAATATGTGACTCGCTCTTATAACAAATACTAAAAACAGACTAAAATAAAAATTTAAGTGTTTTTTTTTTCCATTTTTTCGGGTTATGCTACGGAACCCTTCGTGCGCGAGACCGACCCGCACTTGACCGGTATTTTTATAACGTAGTTGATATACAGCCTGGCAAAAAAGAGTAGACATTAGAAAGTGGCAACACTGTAGTGTCGTCCCTTTCTCTTATATAAATTTATTTGAAAGGGACGACACTACAGTGTTGCCACTTTTTAAGGTTTAAGCTTTGTAGGTTACATTTTCAAGCGACTTTGTAATAGAAGGAAGTTTTTTTACCGGAAAGTTTTTAAATAATGTGCGTTTGCGCCAATACTTGTTATTTTTGACGTTCTCAAATCTAGACCAGGTAAACACAATAACACCTTTACACCGTGAAATCGTAAATTCCTTGACGTCAATGAAATGTAAACAGTTGGAACAAACACTGTGGGAACGGAGGATTTGTTTACTAAGCAAATTGTAGTAAGTTAGCTTTAGGGGAAATTATGAACTTAACTTTGCTTTTTGTTACGACTTTTGGCATTAGACGATTTGTATTAAATATACAAAGGTACTACAATACTCATACTCATACTCATTTATTTGTTGAATGTAAATTGAATTACATATAATAATAAATTGTAGAATTCATTCAGGCTATAAAAAGCGTGGGAGAGGAGCCATTTTTTTAATTCCCGCGTAAATGAGTTCGACGATTCTATCAAAGTGATGTCTATGGGCAATTTGTTAAATACTTTTGGGCCTTTTGGGTACTTAATACAAATACTAAAATAAATAAATAACTAGCTTAATTTGAAATAGGCCCGTGAGGCATTGTACCAAGGATGCTGGCGGCATTTCCCCGCTGTATCGCAATGCTGATACGTTGTGCGAGGAAGCCGCCAGCTCACCATCAGTTACGTCAACCAGACGCTTCGCGATTACTGCAAAAAAAAAATTACGAGCTGAGACCCCACGATACTAGATACGTTAATAGATACATTTATAAATACAATTGATAAATATGATATACTGAGACGATCGTAAAATAATATTAATGACAATAATTGTGTTGTACAAAATTTCTATTTTTTTTTAATTTAATCAGAACCGTCACTTTTGGCAATACAGCCTGTTATTACAATTATAGTCCGTTTTTCTTAGCATTAGAAAGAACTTCGCAGAAGTTCGCTTGTGGTTCTAAATCTGGCACCTTTAGCGGTAACAATTTGAAGTAAATTATATGTATTGACCATGCTACATTAGATAATTCAATAATATTTATTATCAATTCAATTAACAATTAACGAGCCTGATAAAAACTGCACGCTTGCTTCTGCGGAGTTCTTTCTAATGCTAAAAAAAACGAACTATAGAATATGCCTGATATTTTATAAAATGACTGTGTACTTATATCCTTTTAACGCCTAAGCACTCGGGACCGGACAACGCTCACAAAATGAGATTGGGCCTAAATTGGATTGAAATTGGATGAGATCGAACTTATCTACATACATTTTGAAAGGAGATTTGAGGGCTTATTTACTGCGAACCACGTTCGACGTGTTGTCTCTCTATCGCACTTGTAAATTCGTACGTAAGTTTGAAAGGGAGGCAACACGTCGAATATGGAACCCTTTGGATACAATGTGCTTACTTTTAGAGCAGTCGAGAAAACGCCTCAGCCGCCTTTAGTAAAAACAAAAAAGTTAGAGTAAAGTTTTTCTAAATATAGTCTAACCAGTAGTTGGTGGCAGTGATTTCTTGCTGTTAATTAATTCAAAAGAGGAATAAGGACCACTTTCTTCATGTATATTGTCTTAAACTGCTAAAACATCTTTAAGGTACTTGCTAAAAGGAAAAGTCTGTTTAGGTTTAGCCATTTTTTTATAGCCTATATTGTGTCCCGCTGCTGGGCAAAAGCCTCCCCTGTCTTTGTTTGTTTAGTCATTGATTGAATGTAGGCAGGCGTGGCTCACTCCGAGATTTCGTCGCTTTGCTACAAGTAGCTAAAAGTACATCCGTTCCACCCCAATTTTGGGGTTTGCCATAAGCCGCGCGTGGCGCTGTCGCCACCTAGCGGCCATATCTGTCCTGATCGTAACAGACGCGTTTTGTTAGAGAGTGAGTCTTCTGTACCTAGTACTATTATTTATTCTGTGATGTAGGTAATATTTTTCACCTACCTCCCGCCTTTTCCGAACTCTTCTTCAATAACAAACATAACAACCAGTCAGTTTCCCGAATGAAACGTAAAACGGAAGTCAATTCCGGATTCTGTTTCAAAGTAGTCAATTTTCTGGCAGCCAGCCAAATGAACTCGCGATTGATGTGACAACTTCTACAACTTCTGACAACGCACGTGTAAAACTTAAGGGGCCCACTGATTAACAGTCCGCCGGACGGTTAAGGCCTGTCAGTTGTTCGGAATTGTCAAAATTTTGTTCTAACTGACAGGCCGATAACGTCCGGCGGACAGTTAATCAGTGGGCCCCTTTACGAGATCAGACACGACAAATGAGTCGCTTAACTTCAAACACGGGTAAATCCATCTGTCTGATGCGATTTTGGTATTAAGATAAAGTAATAGGCATAGTCTAATAAAACATGGTCTTCTCTTCCCAGAGTGACACAAGCCTACGTCACAATAACATGGCCGCTATATATAGCGCTATCGAATATTATCATATAGCGCTGTCGCATGATGACGTAGGCTTGTGTCAGTCAGGTGACCTAGAAAAGACGGGAAGAGAGTACCAGGCGGAGTATATTATTATACCATGGGTAATAGGGTAGATATTTGAAGTTAAGCGACACAAATGTTGGATACATGATGAAATGTTGATAGTTTAGAGATGTAGCATGATTGCAAATTAGTAATGTCGTTGTATTATGCTGACATCGTTGTTGACAAAAGAGATATGTTGCCAATTTCAGTTTACTTGATTTGTTAGAGTAAATAACGTTTTTATGGATCTTAAGAGCCCTTCAACGGGCACACTAGCGCCACTGCTAAATAATCGTGATTATTTAAATTTCACGAAAGATATTTAAAAAAAGGGGCCGCTATGGACTGTATTGTGTATTTAAGTACCAATTGAATACATCAAACTAGTTTTTATGTTGCTGGATTTGTCAATCTATGCGTCCAAAGTAAAAACGGCCGTTTTTGTTTTGAGTTCCTAGATCGACGAATCCAGTAACATAAAAACTAGTTTGATGTATTCAAAAGGTACTTAAATACACAATGCAGTCCGTAGCGGCCCCCATTTTTAAATACCTGTTGCTAAATTTAAATAATCACGCTTATTTAGCAGTGGCGCTAGTGTGCACGTTGAAGGGCTCTTAATGTAAGTGCTCACCTTTAAAAAGTAGTAAAAAATTCAGAGAATGACATGTGTCAAATACACAACCCGACTAAAAACAATGGATAACACAATAGACTATCAGAAACAACAAAAATCTCAGAAGATTCATAATTTGTAATAAAAGCGTCTCTAACGACCATAACTAACTGTCATAGCGGAGGTGAAATGAAGCTATAAATTTTGTGTAATAGGTACGCTCCCAAACATTTAAAACTCGTAGGTATTAAAAGAAACAATTTCTTAATTTTTGACTCGATTGGTTACATTTTATGGATGATAATGCAATATAACTTTCATTGTATTGTCAAAATATTTCGTATTCTTTTTTTGACGTTAATATCCGAGACATTAAAAGTCAGTGGCATAGTTGCGAAAACGCCAACGACTAGTTTCGAAAGAATGTCATTTGTTTGTTTGATTGTCGTTTAAATGCTATTTATTTTGATTGTGAGTTGTGTTACAGTTTATACTATATGAAATGAAGAAGTAGGATTTCGAAATTTGGGCTTTTGTAGGACGACTAAGGGTGGCGGGGAGGTGCGGGCGGCAGGCGTACGGCGCCCGCACCTTCCCCGCCGCCCTTACTCGTCACACCCCGTCACCCCCGTACCGCCCAGGCGAGGACTCGTTTAAGCGGTCGGACTATATTATATAGCTGACATCTTGTCAGATTCGTTTCTCAACACTGTCTAAGATACATAGTCCCAAGAAAGCGATAAAATAAATAGATTTAATTTTTTTTTATTACAAATACGCAACAATTGTTGGTTAATGGACATTGTTATAGTTCAAATCAAAAGCTATGCAAATCTAACCATGCTCCTCCATTCCAGGTACGGCGACATGGTTCCAGGCACGATCGCGGGCAAGATCGTAGGCGGCGTATGCTCGCTGTCTGGAGTGCTGGTGATCGCCCTGCCTGTGCCGGTCATCGTCTCAAACTTCTCGCGGATCTACCACCAGAACCAGAGAGCTGATAAAAGGAAGGCGCAGCGGGTAAGAATTATCATAATCCTCGACTAGTTCTCTCATTAAAACATCCTAAAACGCGAGTTAACAAGGAGGGACATTGGTTAAACCAAAGAGCATGCTTTGGAATTCGTAATGAGTGCTCAACTGCTCATGACCTTTCGATTTTTGAATTGAAAGTCGTTTATGCTGGAATCTACTATGATAAACTTTAGCTGTACATAGCGGTTGCAAGATCGTAGGCGGCGTATGCTCGCTGTCTGGAGTGCTTGTGATCGCTCTGCCTATGTCGGTCATCGTGTCCAACTTCTCGCGGATCTACCATCAGAACCAGAGAGCTGATAAAAGGAAGGCGCAGCGGGTAAGAATTATCATAACCTCGACTAGTTCTCTCACTCAAACGTCCTAACGTGTCAAAGCTGGTAAGAATTGTCATAATCCTCTACTAGTCCTCTCATTAAAACATCCTAAAACGCGAGTTAACAAGGAGGGACATTGGTTAAACCAAAGGGTATTTTTTGGAATTCGTAATGAGTGCTAAATGACCTTTCGATTTTTGAATTGAAAGTCGTTTATGCTGGAATCTACTATGATAAACTTTAGTTATACATAGCGGTTGCAAGATCGTAGGCGGCGTATGCTCGCTGTCTGGAGTGCTTGTGATCGCTCTGCCTGTGTCGGTCATCGTGTCCAACTTCTCGCTGATCTACCATCAGAACCAGAGAGCTGATAAGAGGAAGGCGCAGCGGGTAAGAATCCTCGACTAGTTCTCTCACTCAAACGTCCTAAAACGCGAGCTAACAAGAAGGGACATTGGTTAAACCAAAGGGCATTTTCTGAATTCGTTATATCCAATTTCTACTTTATCAAATTCCAGAAAGCCCGCCTCGCCCGTATCCGCATCGCCAAGGCGTCTTCCGGCGCAGCCTTCGTCTCCAAGAAGAAAGCCGCCGAGGCTCGCCTGGCTGCGCAGGAGTCTGGCGTCGAGCTGGACGACGCTGGACGAGATGAAGACATCTTCGAGTTGCAGCATCATCATCTGCTGCGGTGCTTGGAGCGCACCACGGTGAGTATTCGGCAAGCTAGCTTTGCCAGTCTGGGTATTTGAAATCAATGGTCATTTGTATAGCCATCCCACACTAGCGTCTTCCTAGCGTCGGCGTCTAGTGAACTGGCGCTACTGCGCAGCGACGCCATTTTCCATAGCGCTGATGACATCGACGCTCAAAAGACGGTTAGTGTGGGGTGGCGTTATAAAGCCAAAAAGTGGCGGAACATCAGCTAGGCAAAGGTGATTTAGACTGCCTTTCCATCTGCGCCTCAGTGGAAATACAGCCTAAAGTAGCATCAACGTTTTGCAAGGGATGTGCGCCCTTCAATTGGAAGGTTCTAAATGTAGCGACTTGTCAATTAAAAGGTAATTATGAAAATTACACAGATAACATTATGCATATGTGCCTAATCCATCACACAGCTTTCAACATCATAATTTAACACAAATTTTAGACTACATATAATTTGTCACACGAGCCACAAAATACGCTCTATTTTGCTTTGTTAATATGAATATACAGGGTCATTTTTGGACCCTTAGCCATATTGTGCGAGGTGATTAGGTAGGCCATACTGTACAACTTTTTCTATGGGACCAACTCCGAAATCACAAAAGTTTTATTGGCCGTTTCATACATTTTGGTCGAGTGGATGTCGACGTTTTCTATGGGAAGACCAAATTTTTTTTTGGAATTTCGGGGTTGGTCCCATAGAAAAAGTTGTTCAGTATGACCTACCTAATCACCTCGCACAATATGGCTAACGGTCCAAAAATTACCCTGTATGATTACAAATAATTAGATCTAGTTAGACCAATACCAGTCTGCAACGATTTTGATAGCACACGCAGTGCCAATGTTACCTATTTTAAACGTCAAACTTCTTTGAAATCATGACGTATAAATAACACTTGCACTGCGTGTGCTATCAAAGTCGTTGCAGACTTGTCTTGGTCTGAATCTAATGTGTCGTCAAGGAAATTGAAATATACTTACACCGTATTCTGACATAACCTCAAATGGCTCACGGCTCTAGCTATAGTACAGTCAAGGAATTTAAATTCCGACCCATTTCGTACTTTGTCACAGTGACAATCAATATGAAAGCCGCTAGAGACCTCATACGGTTGTCACTGTGACAAAGTACGAAATGGGTCGGAATTTAAATTCCTTGACTGTACTTATTCAGTTCAATGGAGTTTAAATCATATTCGAATGTAAGAGAGTAGCATTTGTTTCGTTCAATTTCAAACAAATTTATAAATCTATATTCTTGAATTTTTTTACTAGTACTTTATAATATCGAAATAGCAAAATTTTGGATTTGTTGGCGGAAATGAAGTCGAAAGGTGCATATTTCAGGTTCCTTGTTCAACCTGTTTCAAAATTGTCAGTTTTATATTACACATGTATTCACACCATTTTCATTTTCCCAAAGGTTAGCTGGTAGAGAACGTCTTACGCAATAGGTCCGCCCCTTGCACTGTAAGTTTTATGTGCAATGCTCGTAAAATTGGTGTTGTATTCATACATATCTAAAACTTATGTTAACATAAGTTTGTATCATTATTGTAATCACTTGACACTTATTTTTAAACACACAAATATAAATAACCAAACATTAGCCGGGTCCACACAGAGCGAGCAATACGCGCGAGGCAATTTCCTCGAGCACAAAACGGCCAGTGTTGACGTGCCTCGCGCGTGCCGCCTCGGCCGTTTTGTGCGCGAGGAAATTGCCTCGCGCGTATGTCCGCTCTGTGTGGACCCGGATATTAGCGTAGTAAATATATGGAAAGGGATGACCAAAAAAAAAAACAAATATGATATGACATACACATATCGAATCTTTATGCTATAACGTCCAAGTACAATAATGTTTTGAAGGCCCGGCAGCTCTTTTCATGTATTTTCAAGCAATGTTCAGCTATACATCACAATAAAAAAATGCGTTACTCTAAATTATATTTTGGACGCGACGCGAAAAGGGGCCTAGAAGAGTTACCTATCATAAACACTACACTACATATCATTATCATGACACTACAAAAGTGCCTACACATTCATATCTTTCAATTTATAGTTTCCGTATCTTAATATTTTAATTGATGTCAACAAATCGGATTGGTAGTTTATAGTTGTTAGATCATACCAATATACATATACATATACATATATATATATATATATATATATATATATATATACGTATATACGTATATTGTACATATTTGTGTGTTATTAATGGTAATGACAACGAGATGTAGATCGCAATGCATGATTAATTAAGTAAATGTAAACTACTTTGTTGTTTGTGATATAACTAAAATACTTGCCCTGTTAAGTACTGAACTACTCAAATAGTATCCCCAATATTATAACAAAATAAATATAATTATAAATAAAGCATAGGTATTACGTATCTATCATATCTAATACGAGGATCATTATATAAAACCGTTTGCGAGGGCTTTAAAGCCACCTTTCACTAGCGTCTCTCGAGCGTAAGCGTCTAGTCAACTCTACGGCTGCTGTTCAACGCAACGTTGGCGCAACTGCGCAGCGACGCTATTTTCCATTGCGCTGACAAGACGCCGACGTTCAAAAGACGCTAGTGTGGGGTGGCCCTTCAATGTACAGCAACATGTCAAGTCTCATTATTCTCATTAAAAAATAAAGTCTAAAGGTAACATTCCATTTCGAACCGCAGCTGCATATTACTGTCAATTTTACTATGGAAATTGACAATGACAGCGACGCGTTCAGTACCGGTAGTGCAGCTGCGGTTAGAAATGGAATGTTACCATAAAGGTAACATTCCATTTCTGACCACAGCCGCACTACTGCTCCAACACGTCGATGTTATTGTCAATTTCCATAGTAAAATGAATGACAAGACAGTGAATGACAGTAACGTCACAACAATAGTGCAACTGTCGTTGGAAATGACTGTTTGTTTCTCAATATAAAAAAAAAGAAATGGATTGTCAACTTAATCCAGAATCGCACGTATTCCATATTCAAAATTTATAAAAATCTCTGTTCCAGGATCGCGAGTTCGTGGAGATGGAGAATCCATTCAACGGGGCGGTGAAGCGGCCCGGGTCGCCGTCGCCGCTCGCGTCGCCTGCGCACTCCGGCCGCGCGCCTGCGCTGTTAGCCTGCTGCGCGCGCTGCGGCTGCTGTCCGCAAAAATACCAGGTGATTCATGGAAAAAATCAATAATAAAATACTGCGGGAGAAATATCTTGCTAACTACATTTAATAAAAAAGAACAAGACAGTAAAAAGACTATTAAATAATATTGAAAAATAAAGTTAAAATTGAATTAGCACATAATGTAGCCGTTGTCCACGGAAAAATACAGTAACTGCTGTCTAAGATACCTAAAGATAAAGATAGTTTATTATTCAAGTAGGCATATTACAATGCATTTATGAAGTATGTATCACGATTTTTTTGCCATTCATGTATGTATTTTAGTACAAGTTTGTACACTGCATTGAATGTTCAATAAACTGATCAATACATTTTTAATAAACAATAGAAAGTGATTTAAGGAGATTAGATAAATAAATAAATTATGTGTCATATAAAACATGTGGTGAAATTATAAAGAATATTAAGAACTTATTTTAAAGCTGAAAGACTGTTCCCTCGAGACATTACAACAAAAGTAAAATAACGTTATACTAAAAAAAACATGCAACATTAAATACCTCCTAAATTGTTAGTTCTATTGTGAAAAGAAAAACATTTCGTACTATGTATTTTTGATTCTATTTCTGAGTAGAAATAACAAAAAAATAGATAAAAAATATCATAGAAAATTTGATATTAAAGAAGATTGTGGAAAATACAACCGTTTTTTAATAAGAAATTTGGAATGCTCCTAGACTTGCAATCCACATAGTGCTACCCCACATTAGCGTTTTTTGAGCGCCGGCGTCTAGTCAGTGCTATGGAAATTAGCGTCGTTGCGCAGTTGCGCCAACGTTGCGTCGAGCAGCAGCCAAAGAGTTGACTAGACGCCGACGCTCGGGAGACGCTAGTGTGAGGTGGCCCATACTCGTAGTTCCCTAGTAAAACACAAAAGTTGACTATTAACTACTAAGTACTAACTTGTTTACTAATTTATCATTTACTTCAGTTTTTATATTTATATTAGTCGGTAGTTTTTATAATGAATTCCTGAAACTAATTTAATTAGTCTAATATATAAATATTGCCTGCATTTTAATTATACTACTCGTCATTTAACAAATACAGTATACACAAACAAGTACTATTTATACATAAGTAGAGGTAGCTACATCAGTACAGATATGATGGTCGTTCTTATCTACGTGACAGCGTGATAAAACGGTGTCCGTCACTTTCAATCCCACGATGTTAAAAAGTGACAGTTATTTTATCACGTGGATAAAGATGGATAAAGCTATCCATAATACGCCGGCAGTAATATTTTCAGATTAAATTGACTTTAATGCGTTTTCTTAATTCGTTTATAAGTCACTTAGTTCATCTATAATTGACGCATTATTTTGATCAATAATTATTCCGTAAATTATAGATAATATAATATATTAAGGCACTTTATAAATTTTACTTTTCTGACATCCGATATCGGATTGAACCACTAAAAAACGCTCTTATTTTAATAATATTTTGACGGCAGAAGCGCCGCCGCTCGGTGCGCTGCATCAGTCCTATCGGACTCGCCTCTTGCCCTCGCCGTGAGGTACTATCCGTTGCCTTAATGAGCACTATGTGAACCCTTTTGTTTGCCGTACCTTTATGTTTCTATGGCCGACTTTGGTAGACTACTACATCTTTCTTGTTTATTTGATGAGATGCGTAGAAATATTGATTAAAATTTTAAACTAATATTGTGAGTGAGAACATAAATACTTACATTATAATATTTTATGCAACTGTTGGTTACAAAACAAGTTTTGTGATAACACACAATTTGTTAATAAAAATACAAAAAAATGCCAGCCCTTTTTTACTGTCTATTTTGTGTCATACTGCTGGTGCTGGGCAAAGACATGCTCCCGCCAGTCGCTACAAAAAGCGTTAGGGTAACATTCCATTTCCAACGACAGCTGCACTACTGTCAAATTTTACTATGGAAATTGACAATGACAGCGACGCGTTCAGTACCGGTAGTGCAGCTGCGGTTAGAAATGGAATGTTACCATTGAGGTCATCCCATCATCTGTTTTGTGGTCTACCTCTGCCCCGTCCCGCCTTATCTGCTTTGTCCATTCGGTAGCCAATTTCAGCCCACCGATCCAGGTCTTCATCTATAAATTCAAAATTAGATTGAATATTTTGGTACACAATGTGTATGTGTATAAATTAACAACATTTACCATAAATAAAATGCTCTGACATTTTCTTTTCTCGGCCATAGAAACATAAAATTGCTCGTTCACAAAACCCTTAAAACTTGGGATCTTGTTGCTTGTCCCGTCGTTGTGGCCATGCTAGGTGTATCTCGTGCTGCAATATTGTGTATAAATAACAATAATCATGCTAGATATAGAGAAACACCCACTAGCGCTTTTTGAGCGACAGCGTCCAGTCAGCGCTATGGAAATTAGCGTCGTTGTGCAGTTACGCGAACGTTGCGTCGAGCGACGAGTAGCAGCCAACGAGTTTGACTACACGCTGACGCTCGGGAGTCGCTAACAGTGTAGTGTTTCATAAAGAGGTGTTTTTAAAACACCTTACAATAGGTTTGCACTTGTAAGCACTGGATTAACTTGAGATAGTTTTAAAATATTTATAATTTTACAGAAAAGACATTTAAACTTTTGAATTAAGTACCTTAACAAACACAAAAAAACTTAAACAAAAGATGTTATTGTACTCATATCATGGCGATATGTGACTATTAATATCTTTAACTACTCAAAAATCTTGTTTGATATTCGTTTTATATTGTTATTTGATCGATACAATAGCATCTTTTATGATAAAACGAAATAAGACATCATGCAAAATAAAGCTACATTTTCAACACAAACTATTTTATAGTTATATAAGCATATCAAAGGATTTAAATGGTAAGTATTGGCTTGAAAATATTTAGCCAAATAAAACTATATTTACTTAATTTATGTATTTTCAAATTTTCAACATAAATGCATACATTTAAAGTTAAAAACGGCCTTAAGCATTTCGATTTTAATATCAACATTTAATTATAGCATTAATATTTAAGTATATTGTATCTACAATTACACACAACAATATTTGTACTTTGTATACGTATATGTTACGCTCAACTTATATACAAGGTTTTACATAATTATGCTCTTCGCCTTTGTGTCTTTATTGCCTTTGTTTGTTATTATTTTCGCTAGTTTGTGTCTGTCTATAAGTTTAAGACTTTTTATTATTATTAAACTTAAATTTATTCTCATTTTGTTTTGTATCCTTTCACTCACACAACATAAATACAAATAGTCATTAAACTGACTACAATTAAATTAAAATTTATCTTTTTGTAACTGTATACTTTAAACTATTTCAACATTCATTGTATGTTTTAATCTATGTTTAAACAATTTTGCAACTGAATTTAAATGTACTTTTATTATAAATATGAAAGTATTGTAAGATTCGTAAGTATCCAAAGATATGTATTATTCTCAATTTATACCAAGTATCAAAGGGCATTTTACCGTTTATTTATATAAATACCGGATACTAGTAAGAATCATAAAATTCCGGTGAGACTAAAACATATAAAAAAAATATTTAAAACGGGTTACTCATACAATAATAGTCGACATGTTTCGAAGCACGCTTTACGCACTCGCTGCAGGTGTCAAGGCCACCCCTCACAAGCGTCTTTTACCTAGCGTCAGTAGCGTCTACGTTGCGTCGAGCAGCGTCCATAGAGTTGACTAGACGCCGACGCGCAAAAAACTTTAGCTGGTCAATACGGTCTGACGGGATTTTGGTTAATGGTCCTCGAAATTATATCGAGCGATAATCGAAAAAAATACTTTAGTAGACCGTTATATGAAATACAAATTCATAACCTACAATGAGTGTTGTTATCGTTTTTAATTCCGACTCCAAGCATCACAGTACATTTTTTTCCAAAAACTCAAAGCTCCAATTGGCTGACAGGTACTGCTCTTAGATTCGAGCAGGAAAGGCAGGAGGGGCACCCGGAGGTACACTGCGACCTCCAGACCGAGCGATACCTCGGTGTCCGCCGCGGCCAGCGAAGACCCTTTACCAGTACGTGAGCGGTGTTACCACGCAGCGAAGTTAGGCTAGTAATTATGAGTAGGGGTGTGGTGAAGCTAGGCGTAATAGGTATTACGTAGGTCTGACGTAGTGACGTTGCCGATAGCTGACAAAACGAGATGATGACATGATTGTTCCCAGATGCTAATAGGTATGTCAGATCAAATAGAATCTGTTCAATTGATTTTTCATTTTAAAACAGACTGGTAATTTAGCTATTAAACTGTAACTTTAATATCTGAGATCTAGGCAAAAACAAAGATTAAAAGGGTCTTTGTTAGAGTTATTTTAATTTGAACTGATAAACAATAATACCGTAAACGTTATTACTATACAGTGTGGAAAGATAAGTCGGGCCCTGGAGGGAAACTACCTTAAATCCTTAACCTGGCTCATTTTACTTAAAGGAGACATTCCTTTATTTTTAAAAAGAAACAAAACTGTATTCAAAGATTTTCTAAAACTCGCTTGCCTCGCCCGGGACTCGAACCGACTAAAAATTCCAAAAAATAAAAACTCGATAGTTTATTGTACTATTCGATACAGTTAATGTTAATGATAACATTTCTCCAAGAAACATTAGGTCTTACACTCGTCTGTCGTACAAAATATCCATAAAATCTAATACATATTTAGTACTCAAGATTTTTTTAGACAAGCGAAATTGAAGAAAAAAAGATAAAATCTTTGAATGCAGTTTTGTTTCTTTTTAAAAATAAAGGAATGTTTCCTTTAAGTAAAATGAGCCAGCTTAAGGATTTAAGGTAGTTTCCCTCCAGGGCCCGACTTATCTTTCCACCCTGTATACAAATAAGACAGAAATTGAGGGTTAGATAGGTAGGTAAGTACAAAATGTTACACACTATCGATTATTATTTTGTTTTTATTTTGAATAGTACGATAATATTATAAGATCTGGTTAGTCAGAAAGTAAGTCGTTTTAAGATTTTTTAAATACAGGTTAGATTTTTCCGCATAAAGTATGATCGCTGTGTGGTAATAACCGGTAAATTGTATGAAAAACGGCTTTTAATGTCTGCAGGGTGTTGGCTGCTATATAAATTGTCGCTTCATATAATATTGTACACGGTGTCACTTTACGGACCACCTCATACTAGCGTCTTTTGAGCGTCGGCGTCTAGTCACTGCGCAAATAGCGTCACTGCGCAGTTGCGCCAGCGTTGCGTCACTGCGCAGTTGCGTCAACGTTGCGTCGAACAGCAGCCATTGAGTAGAAGCCGACGCTCGGGAGACGCTAGTGTAGGTTGGTCCTTAGTATGGATTTAACGAAGACCAATGATAGAGGACCGTAAGAACGATTTGTCCCATATTTAGCGAAAATGGCCTTCAGAGCCAATCGGTCAACTCTTAGGCCCACTTGCACCATCCCACTAACCCGGGGTTAAGCGGTTAAACCGTTAACCTAGTGTCAAATTGGCCTAGTGGCAACTCCAGGTTTAACCGGTTAACCCTGGGTTAGTGGAATGGTGTAAGTGGGCCTTAAGGTTTTTTATTATAGGCCTTTGTTTAATCCGTACTAAGAGTGATACCCAGTGTTTTTCAGTACGAGGTATTCTGTATTAAATGTTGTATTTGATGTGATTTTTATTTACGGGCTTCCTGCTGTGCTAAGATGTTGTAAAAAGCAAGTTTTTGTTTCAGTATCGTGAAGTGTAAAATGTATTTATTGTGTATTTCAGTATTATTATGATGTTATATTGTTGTTATAAGATCGTCTTATTCTTGCGCTGTTCTAACAAGTCACATTAACATTTGCGGTAGCTTAATTGACTGTTTTATTAACTTTATAAAAATTAAATAGTTTTTTTTTCTGGCTACGGTATATATGTATTTTTATATGACCACATAGAACGTCGCTAACTTTAATAATTTAATCATTTTGGTGACTTAGGCCGCGCGAGACGTGCAAATGTAATCTTTGTCTGTGTAAAATCTGTATATTTTTATTTCAAGCAAGAGGACATACCTACTACGAAGTTTTCTTTTATTTCGCTGGTACTCGTTAAATACTTATATTTTTTTGTCGAGAGAGTCGGATAATGTACAGTCAAAGAATTTAATTTACTACCCATTTTGTACTTTGTCACAGTGACAACCGTATGAGGTCTCTAGCGGCTTTCATATTGATTGTCACTGTGACAAAGTACGAAATGGGTCGGAAATTAAATTCTTTGACTGTACCACTGTTTGTACATGTACAACGTAGAAATTTGTGTAGAAAAAAGGCTACCGCAATTTTGGATGACATTTATTTTAATATTTTAAGTTTAATCAATTTTAAATAACAAGAATGAGACGAGGTTTCAAGTAGATCCAGGAGTGTTGTAAATGTATTTAAAATCGGATGTCCTTCAATGTTTGTAAATTATTTGCTAGTTACGTTGAAACTTCCAACTGTGACAACGGTTTCAACAGGAACGCCAACACACCGCACACATTATATATAAAGTGGCTTTAACATATAGCCATTTTATAAGCAGTGTTTTAATGTTAATCGTAGTAGAAACATCAGTAGAAAAATTAAAAGTAAATTCTTAAAAAAATGTTGGTTACCCCTGACCATGTATGCAGTATCATCATTAACATTATAGTATAGTAATGAAATAGAGTATATCATTGGTCAGTCAAAAGTAACACAGTATTGCATCTAAAGTAAGGACGCTAAGAGCGAAGAATTTCGTACATTGACCTGCCGTTTCCTATCTCTATCGCACACGCGTAATTATATTGCTGTCTCGCTGGCAGCATCGGTGAGACAACAATATAATTGATAGAGATATGAAATGGCGGGTCAAGTTACGGAATTCTTCGCGCGTTCAACGCAAAGGAACATGACAATTGTTGGTTGGTCAGAGGTCCACAACCTTGTGTTAATTTGTAAAATTGACAAATTAAAACCTTGACATCCAACGCACACATTTATTGACAGGAACATGTTTTGACACGTTACACGCTATTGGGTCTACATAAATAAAGTATTTCTCTCTAATTGGCATGAATACACCAAAATTATCACAACACACAACAATTTCACTGCTACTTGCCACTTTCGAGTTTTTTTTTTGTATTTTACACTTTTTTTTAAGCTTGAGCATTATGTCGTGTCGATTGAGTAATTGAGTATTTAAGGTAGATAAAAACGTAGTTAGGTCGAAAGTAATGTGTATTTAAATGTAAGCGCTTAAATAAAGATTTATATTCAGGTGTATTAAATAAAACTATGTTTTAAATCTACATCTAAGCCTCATTTTTACACTTGCAATAAAATGTACTAACAGACAAATATATTTTAAATTTTTTACTAATTATAATGATGTCCCTACTTTATTAATTTTTTTTATATATTTTCATTCTATGATGCAGTGAAATAAATAAGTCAAAAATGTTTTTTTTTGTACTTATTAGTTAAAATACATATATTGTTATTTATTAAAAAGTCTAAAATATTTTAGGATTCGACATATATACAGGTACGTCCAAATCTGGCAAATATGCCGCTAGCGCTTCATTTGCGATGTAAGATGGTGATGGTACTGGTGCTCGACGCGATCCCAGTACATGTCATCTTGAAACTTAAATCATTGTATATAGAGGTGAAGCAGGGTGTCATCTACTGGGCATTAGCATGTCGAGCACTAGTACCACCACCTTACGTGACTTACTTAACGAGCATTTTGTAAACAGGTTCTATCTCAGTATATTTGCCAAATATGGACAGTCGACGTCAAAAATATGTTTACACTTTTGCACCATAAGGGGTATCCAGACGGGACTGACGAAATCAGTCGATTTGTTCAGGAAAATAATTGGTCAATCTCATCTAGCGTCTGCACGTACACAAATTAAATCACCAATTTGCATTCTACTATGATAATTGGCATTTTTGTGTCCGCACCTGCTGATGTGATCGGGGAATCAAATTGGTATTTGCGTCCGCACGGCCCTGTTCGATCGGAGAATTTCATCAGATTGGCTAAAAATTGTCTCGTCTGGATACAACTTTATGCCTTTGTAATAAGGCGAAAAATGTAAACGTGTTGACGTCGACTGGACACACCTTAACACCTGTTGAGCCAAAACTATATTTTAAAACGATAATTTCTCTCATTCCAGCAAGCTTGCGGTAAGTACATTCCTGCGGGGAGCACCGTCCAGGGGAACCAGACGGGCGTAGCGATGGACGGCACATATTTAGTAGAGGCGTCGTTTTAGGGTCCGTCCACCAGCCAGATGGAGAGCTACGTATAGTCCGCACGGACCCCCGTACGGACCCCTTTACGGAACCCCGTACGGAACCCTTTACGGAACCCCGTATGGACACCCGTACGGACCCCCGTACGAACCGTCGTACGGCGTACGAACCCTCGTACGGAACCCCATATGGACCCCTGTACGGACCCCTGTACGGAACCCCGTACGGACCCCGTGATCAGTGAGGGTGGAAAGACTATTAACAACAATTATTAGATGTATGTGTAATTACGTCTTGATCTAACATGATACTGCCTATGAATTATCAAGTTTTTATCGATGTGTAGGTACTTGACCTTGGGTGGATTGCTTAAATATACGAATTTAATATTATTTACAAAAAAAAATAAGAATTTTAATTCTTTGTGTACATCAAGATGCGTCGGTCATTTTTAGTGTTCCTTACAAAACTTTGTTCACGGAACACTTATGGGATCACTTCGGTCTTGCAAATCAGTTATTTTCTGATACATAGTAAGTTAGGTATGTAGGTTTAGTTAATTTATTTTTTATCATGCACTGAAAATTTGTGGGATTCCACGTTAGTATCCCTATGTAAATACGCAAGATATTAAAAACAATATATCTTCTACATAATATTTGACAACTGAAAAGAAATTTACTGTAATTTAATGTTCCCTATACCTATGAAATTTCACTGCATTGTAATTTATAAAATACCTACTTCAGACACCATTGTACATTTATTTCATAAATTTTACGCGTTAAATTCGTATATTTAAGTACCTACATTTCAAAAAATATATTTCCGATTCAGAATGGTAAATGAATTTTCTGAAAGCAATGTTTCAGGGAATGGTACAAACTCCTTAAAATATTATCTTATCTTTTAACAGATATAATACCAAGTAATAATAGCAAGCAAGCAAGTAATTTTGTAGATATAATGCCAAGCAACGAAACAAAAATTTGTTTTTTTTTTGCTTCATGTAGGTACTTTCAGATTCACCATTTTGTCAATATTATAAAAGAGCAATAAGCAAGCATAATTTTATAAAAGAGAAGAATAAAATTGTTTACTATTTTATGATGAAAATGTATTTTTTTTTAAGTTATTCGCTAAGACCTTTTGACAAACAGTAAATTGTTATAAAACTAAACCTTAAAAACTATAAATCTAAATCTTAAGGTGGCCCCTGTAGCATAGTGCCGAAAATGTTGGCAGCATTTTCTCGCTGAATCGCAATGCTTATTCTTTGAACAAGGAAGCTGCCAGTTCTTTGGTCCCATGACATCAACCAGTCACTTGGCCAAATCTGCAAATTATTTGCTAAATGTTGTATGTTAAGAAGATAAAGTTATCCAGTTTAAGGAATTTGTACAATATGCCATGTATGTCAGATACTTCTGATTACTAAACACGTTGAAATGGATATTTGAAATGACTACCAACTTTAGAGGCTGGTTTAGATTTAGTCATCTGAGATAAGACAGTTCTACATAGGAAGATTATAGGTCAAGATATAGTCTCGGGTTTCTACAGGTTGTCCCAGAATTCGACGTCAAGCCGTAAACGGATGATAGACCAAGTCATAACAGTTATCATAAAAATACAAAAAAAAAATCCATCTCATGTTCTTTAAAAATTATGGTCACTTTAAAAATTCACAAAAAAATCCACACCCTGTAATTATTCAAGATTACACAATAATAAAAAAATTAGAATAAATTATGGAATTTGTAGTAACAAGAGTTAAAGAACCATTACAGGTTGTGGATTTTTTAGTGAATTTTTAAAGTGACCATAATTTTTAAAAAACATGCGTTGGATTTTTTTTTGTATTTTTATGATAACTGTTATGACTTGGTCTATCATCCGTTTACGGCTTGACGTCGAATTCTGGGACACCCTGTATACCAAAAATATTTATAGAAAGCAAATATCGTGCTAGAGTTGGACCAAGAAATCTGCAGCGATTTTATTAGCCCAACGCAGTGCAAGTGTTATTAAAAACGTCAAACTTCTATGAAATTATGACGTATAAATAAGACTTGCACTGCGTGGACTTACGTACTTCCCTCACAGTCAGAAGAGTTCCTTCTGCTCTACGACCGTCATTAAGGGGTATCTACAATACAAGCGCAAGAGTTAGAAGCGACGAAAGAGCTTATAGACAATCTTACCCTGATAGACTGTCTCTATATTGACCTAATCTAAAACCAGTCTCTAATAAACAATTTCCTATCAGTGTGTTACCGAGTAGTGATACATGACAGTATTATAAGGTTTTAATGTTGTAATGGTGACTGAAACAGTCTTGTTCTGACTCGATTACTACAATGTGTATTCTCAAATGTTGTAAGCGTCAATGGAATAAGTTTATGCAAATTACGAAATATGAAAAACGCTGTAAATGAAGGTCAAGATGTATCAGTATTAAAATAAATTGAACATCTACTAAAGAGCATTGATATAAGTACAGGTTAAAAGATACGTTGTTTACGACTTCTAATAACTATTTCTAATGGATCGTAACCATTTTATTTACATTTAATCTGATATTTATTGAATGCCGCTTACTACAACTGAGATACATTTGGATTTGGACAGGCATCGCTGATATGGTTTAGTAAGGAAAGATTTCAAATTTTGGTCTAGTCAATAGTTATTGAAATCATATCAATATTAGCTGGTTAGGTTACTGGTAAATTTTTAAGTACATTTTCAACTTTTATCGATTAAAGCATGATGCCAATTAATGCTAGATTAAGAGCTAGCTCCGAAAAATCAGCTGTTCATCGGTAGAAGTCAAAGTGATGGGCTAGTAAAACTTTTCTGGGGCTGGCTCTTAGTCTATGTTAAGCAATTGTATGTTTCGGGTGGCGTTTACGCCATTTTAGTTGGCAGATAAAAGTTTTATGTAACTGAAATACGTAAATTTCAAATACAACGTTAGCCTTTGCAAAGCGAAATATTTAAATATTTCAACAATGATCACAAGTTTCCGTTTTGGAACAGTTTTATTATGTTCCAAAAACTAGTATATAAGTTTATCGGATGGACTAGATAATAATTATAAATAATTAGTAATAGTGTTCAGTTGACGTGTTCCTAATCTATTTGAATATTCAATTATATTGTTCATATTTAAAAAAATCCAAATGCAAACTTGATTTCGATAAAATGCTTTGCAAAGGATTTATAATGACATTGGACGAATAAACTATTTAACTACTACGGTTAAACTCGTAAGTCTAAATTTCGTGCGGTTCAGGAGTCCTTCTTCAGGTTCATTATTGTTCACGGCAGCGGAGCGCCGCATAAGAGAGACCCAACACAAGCATCTCCCGAGCGTCGGCTTCTAGTCACCTGTGTGGCTGCTGCTCGATGTAACGTTGGCGCAACTGCGCAACGACACCATTTATCAGAGCGCAAACTAGAAGACGCTATGGTGGGCCTCTTTAATGTATACTAAGCCTCCTAAGGGCCACCCCATAGTAGTTAGTGTCTTTTCAGCGGCAAAATTGTGTCGAGCAGCAGCCATAGAGTTGACTAGACGTCGACGCTCGGGAGCCGCTAGTGTTAGGTCTCTCTTATGCGTCGCTCCGCAGCCGTGAACAATAATCAACCTGAAGAAGGACTCCCCAACAGCACGAAATTTAGACTTATAAAAGTAAAATTTAACTGTAGTATTTAAATATTGTAAAATAAGCGCGTTTCAACTTCCTGATTAAACTTTGTTTTGAATCCACTAGCGATCTAGTGCCTTCGAAGATTATTTCGGAATAATTAATGTCGCTCTGTGTTAGTGAGTATAGAGATTTAGATAACTGGCTCGAGGTACATTGCCATATTGTAGATAAATTCCGTGATATTAAGTAGAATCTGGGTGTATCACCCAGGTATAACCATTAGCTCTTGCTAGACAAAACACCATAACCTCTAGCCGCCCAGAGACCAAAAGAAGGTCTTCTGTTCCATTCTAATTTGAACTTTGTGTTGACAAAATAAAATTTCGTTCTGCTTGGCGAGGTTTGACGTATGGGTGGCTAGAGGATATGGATCCCTTGAGGGATCCCATGATATTTTAGGCTACTACCACCCGGGTGATCCACTCAGTGGATCCTACTGGATATCACATTTTGATGAAGGTGGTAATGCAATGAATACTGTACAATGAATAAGAAATTCGAATGGTAGCGGTCCCTTGTATGATAGTGATTCTAGTTATACGTTAAGGGCTGAAATGTCCACATTTTGTAACAAAAGTTAAAGCTACAAAATGTGACATTACGGACTCGTTATGGACTGGTCCCACCGCGAGCTAGTTAGCTATGAGCTATCGGCTATAAACACGAACAAAAGATAAGCACTCCCGTGTAAATAAAAGAGACACGGCGATATTTATAGCTCACCGCTGGGTGGGTAACTATAAATATCGCCGTGTGTCTTTTATTTACACGGGAGTGCTTATCTTTTGTTCGTGTTTATAGCCGATAGCTCATAGCTTTCTAGCTCGCGGTGGGACCAGTGCCTTATGGACTCTTATGAATGCAATAGTTCGAAAATGTTAAATAGATAGATGAATTTATGTGGTTATTCTAGAGATTTATTTAAATTATATGTTAAATTTAGTATTAAGACGAGATGTATAATGACGGTGTTGCATTGGATGCATTTTAAGGTTAGATGTAGGTTTTATTTTGTAGTTATTATTATACCGAATTCGATGTTGAAAATTTCTTCCATAAAATTGCCACAATTTCTACTAAAACTAATCTATTTAAAGTGGTGTAGGTAAGTGTTTAAAATCGATAAAGAAGTAAATAAATTCTCAACTATTTTCCAATGTTTTTTAACTTTCGGTGTTTAAAATATATTTACGTTTTTAATAAAAATGGCGGGCGCCTATTTATACATATACTCAAATTCGCTAACCAAACCTGATAGGTACCTATTTTTAAATATTCCAGTAAGTATAAATGCAATATCTGGATATACGTTACTGTAATATGCCCTAAAGCAAATTTAATCAAAAAAATTAGTGAATTGCAAAAAAAATTTACGTAATTAAGCGCAGTTAAGAACCTGTGATTACTGATTTATCTTAACTTAATTAATTAATTTGTGTTACGAAAATTAACTACATATGTGAATTGTATTGTATTGCATTGTATTTAATGTACTTAATTCGTACACATATAAGTCTATAACATATGCTAACAACACACTTTCATGCATCTGACTTAAATGGCTTAACTATGGTATCACAATGGAATCAATTAATTACAGGTGCTACTATGTAATACAATTTTTTTGCAATTCACTCATATACAAATATTAATATCCTAAATAGCGCTTTGCCGTTTTCTTGGTTTGTCAAAATGTGTCCCTGTGATTTATAAGGCTGTTTGGTTTTCTCTTTACAAGAAGTGCTTTAATAAGAGCCTTCTCACACTAGCGTCACCCGAGCGTCAGCGTCTAGTCAACTCTGACGCTACTTTGACGCAGCTGCGCAGCGTTGCCATTTTCCATAGCGCTGACTATACGCCGACGCTGAAAAGACGCTAGTGTGGGGTGGCTCATATATATAATTGTTTGTTTGTATGAGACAATACAAGAATAAAGGCCTAAGCGCTCAGATAATTGACATAGGTGCCAAAATGGCACCAAACTTATGGCTCCTCTACACGACGGGCCAACGCCGGCCACTCCGAGGGACGCATTTAGGCGTCAGAGGGAGCAAGTGATATTGCTATCTCATTCTCCGCATGGCTGCGTCCCTTGGAGTGGCCGGCGTTGGCCCATCGTGTAAAGGAGCCATTAGATTCGAACCAATTCTGCGGAATACATTTTATTCATCTCTAAAATATTTAGATGAGAGACACGTCGAATATTGCCTGAAATAAGATGAATAAAAATAATTTTCTATTAAAGTTATATGCATATAAATAATATATTTACATACAAAACAAATGTAAAATTATATTAAACTTTAAAAGAGCTCACAGCAATGTATAAAGTATAAATAATATAAAGTTATTTGAACTGCGTAATATTTTGTGTATTTTAACATTTTAAAAGTACATATTTTAACTCTTACAAAATATTATTAATATTCGTCTCAATTTAAAATTTTCGCAGAATTGGTTTTCGCATGCATGCAATGGATATATTTTCTTGAACTAGGAACACGATCAAAATGTTATTTACTATTACTGTGTTTTTAACGAATTCAGAGGGTCTACCGCGAACGACGTTAGAAGTGTTGCCTCTCTGTCGCACTTGTCAATTCGTAGAGAAGTGTGACAGGGAGGCACACGTCAAATGTGGTTCGCGGTAGGCAGTTTAAACTTTTAAACTGTAATTTCAAGATAATATTTCCGATATACATGCGACAATTATTGGGAAATTGAGTTCCACAAATCTTTATTCTTATATTTAACTCTTTGAGTTCACAATCCGAAAGCGCCAGAAATAATTAGGTACTAGGTATTATTATGTAACTGTTGCATTATAAAGACTTCCTGGAAAAGTCTCGTTTATAATATGTACAACAGTTACATAATACGATTTAGTTAGTTTATGTTGTATACTTTTTTTTATGAAATTAAATGACATAAAATATGAAATATTTCAAATGAAATTAAACATTTTATGTTCACGTAATATGGACATTTATGCATGACTATTACAATATTTGTACATATTATGAAACTGTTAACAGTTATACAATGAATTGTTTACTTAAAAACAAAACATTAGGGATACTTCGTCTTCATTTTGACTATTTTTTGTGGCTGCTTTCGATATTGTGTGTCAATGAAATATACTGATATCCTGTTACAATTTTATTTTACACATCTATCCCTAAACTTGTATAAATTAATTATAACATCTGCTCTACCAGAACTTTTAAATAGGTATAGATAATTCAACCGTAAATAATTTTATAGTGTTTCCAGGGGGTAATTCTTGTATCGCCGATTTTTTATATAAATTATTGTATTAATGAGTTTATTTTTTTGTCATGGAATAAATTATACCATTTGTAACTATCCATACCTGTTTTACGACTTACCAGTTCCGTATTATGTTATTGTGAAACTCGCTTATGGCTCGTTTCATAAACTCGCGCTGTATTTTAATGCCTTTCATTATGTATGCAGCAGGTACCTAATATTAAAAATATTTCAGACGATCGCTTTAAGAAACATTACAATTAGGTACCGATTAATTAAAACATAAATATGACCATAAAATGTAAAAAGCATTCATCATGATAGTAAATACTGGCGTATATTATTATTTGAAGATTATCGATAAAAATCTTCGTTACAAGAAGTACCCTCATTGTCGATATCGACAATTGTATAGTGTTGTGACCCAGGATGTCGGACCAATCTCGGGCCCTGCCCGTAACTTCATGGTACTAAATGGACCCAGTGCTACGACTCGTGAGTCCGAAAATGGACCTTATTGATGCTTTGACAGGGCTTATAGTTCAATGACGTGGTATAAGACTTACGACTTTCAAAGTTAAATCATCAAATGTCCATATTTTGTATGCGTTTGTGTAACAATATGTTGCAGTTAATGTTTTTAGTGAACATCAGTTAACTGTGGTTAATATTGGTTAACCCTGATTAAGATTGGTTAATACACTCACGACCAATAAAAGCAGGCCACTTTGTATAGGATCCCCAGAAAAAATCACTCGTGTAATAAAATGTGTTTGTAGCAGGTAAAATTATTTAACTTATGTCTATTCTACTAAAATCCACTACTTAGAGAAAGTATCACCTTTTTACTTGAAGCTACCTTATACATAAAATAACAATAAAATGTTACACGCGTATATAAAATATGGATTATGGCCCCGTTTTCAAAATAAGATTTTTGATATCAAATGCAATGGTAATATGGCAGAACAAATTTCGTGGTATTACACAGGAGAAAAGAATATACACAATGTTCCATATTTGTCAAAATGAAAACCAAACCATTCTAAGAATACATGAATTGTAAAAAAGCGTCCACAATTTTTTTCTTATAACTGTTATGGGTGGATTTTTTTGTTGGAATTTTTTCGTCAGATTTAGGCAAATTTTGGTGGATAGATAGAGTTCCCTATTTAATATAATATGGGCTCAATTATTTTACGAGTATGTCCTAAAAACTTTTCCTCTAAACTACGAAAACTAGGTAAAATTTTTGGGAAACGTTTGGATTTCGTATTTATTCCGGCCAGATCGCGCGAACCACGTTCGTTGTGTTGCCTTCCTGTCACACTTACGTACGAATTTATAAGTGTGACAGAGAGGCAACACGTCCAACGTGGTTCGTGGTAGGCCCTCAGAATAAGGAACTCTTCAAACTAACGAAATTTATCAAAATTTTATCCAAGGCTAACGAAAAATAAATCGACAACAATATAATCGGGTCTTATACGGAGTGACTCAAAAAACGGGGCCCAGATAGACATAATGAGTTGATCTTGTTCAGAATGTGGTTTAGTGTAAGATCCTCGGTTATAAACCTCTAGCTTAACGATTCTTTGTTATTTTGAGAAAAAATAAACTTGATTGTATATAACGAATAATGTTGTTGTTTTATTTGCCACTTAGATGGTTGGCAACTTGGCAGACCTCAACCTGTGCGTTTCTCCATAAACTTCTATATTTCCGAGTTCTTATAACCCGGCAACCTTCAAATCAAGAGTGAACAGGCACCTTCTGGGCAAACTCGCTCCATCGTAGGCCACGTCTACGCCTCGGCTAGTCTGTGGCCATGAGTAAGCCCATTCATAATAAAATAAAAAAAAAACTTCATGCCTCGGACAGCTAAACTGTATAAATAATTCTAATTTTATTTTGACATGTAAATTGGCTTTATGAATAAATGAGTATGAGTAGGTATAAGTATGAACTGTCGCCCGGGGTATTTGCGGACCGATATGACTTTCAACCGTCAAGGGCAATGTCTCTGGTGTTGCAGGTGTCCAATTGTCCATGTCCATTTGCCTGCTCGCTGACCTCCTTTATCATTAAAAAAACCCTTTTATAGTGAAGTAAAAACCCAGACTCCAATAACATCCAATTTGACACTTGACACGCACAATGTTTTTTAAACGTTAGTCAGACTAATAATGGTAAAAAAACCAGCAGGTAATCATCTACTGTATGCGTAGTGTTGATCCTGCTCGCGTCTCCTGTATCACCCTGTATTCAATGAATCGTTGGTCAAATAAAAACTACACTGCCATCTATCGGTGAACGTAGTAACTAGCGAAACATCAACGGACGTTGGTTGAGTAGGGCGGTACGCTTTACTACGAGTAAAGCTTCACGTAATCTACTGTAACTAATAACAGAGACGCCCTAACAGATGGCAGCACGCAACAAAATATAAGTTCATTTATAATTCGATGGATGGCGCTACAATGTTGTATTATTGTTTTTTTTTGGACTTCATTTAATTTTTAGAATAGAAAAACCTATTACGTGTCTGCAAATTTTTAAAATAGATGAAGAAGGGAGGGGATTTTTACACCAAACAGAATTCTTTTTTCACGTCGGCTAAAATGTACTCTGAAAGTTGAATCTAAATTTTCATATAATATTTGACTCGGTCCACCTTGTGTATGGTTCTTACGATTCTTTATTTTTTATACAAGTCGAAAGGTATTTTTGATGCTTATTTGATGGTAAAAGTGATAAGATACTAAAGTTACCAACTACATACAATATGCTGACTTTAGGTATTTTCATTCTTTAACGTAGGTAGAGTTAAACCAAAAAAAGTCTGCAGTGATTTTGACAGCACACGCAGTACAGGTGTTATTTTATACGTCAAATTTCTATGAATTTATGAGTTTTATGACGTATAAATAACACTACGTATGCCGTCAAAATCTCAGCAGACTTTTCTTGGTCTAACTCTCTATCTACATTAAAATCATATTATTACATACAAACGCTTTTTAGAAACTAGGTAGGTCCGACTAGGAAACTTAGGCCCACATGCACCATCCCAATAACCCAGGGTTAAGCGGTTAAACCGTTAACCCAGTGTCAAATTGTACTGGTAACCATGGTAACTCCAGGTTTAACCGGTTAACCCCAGATTAGTGGAATGGTGCACTTGGGCCTTAGTATCAAAATATACCAACATACATTTTATTCAGCGAATATTAAACTACTATAAATAAATAAATAAATAAAAAATAAATATTATAGGACATTCTTACACAGATTGACTAAGACCCACAGTAAGCTCAAGAAGGCTTGTGTTGTGGGTACTCAGACAACGATATATATATAATATACAAATACTTAAATACATAGAAAACACCCATGACTCAGGAACAAATATCTGTATCATCATACAAATAAATGCCCTTACTGGGATTCGAACCCAGGACCATCGGCTTCGCAGGCAGGGTCACTACCCACTAGGCCAGACCGGTCGTCAACATCATACATCATACATCATACTAACGGACGATAACTCAACAATATCTCCCGGATACAGCTCATAATAAAATTATAATTGATTCTTCTAGAACAAGACACTATATAATAATTACCTACCGTATTTTAACTAGGGAATGCAAATCGGTTATTTTTTGTATGGAAATAATCGGTTTTTAACCGAAACCGCGGTTATCTCCATACAAAAAATAACCGATTTGCATTCCTTAATTTTAACACAACACAACATAAAACACAATTACCAGAAACGATGCCATGAATAAAAATTATGGAAACTAGACTATAATTTTATGTGTTTTTTGCTGTCTTAGTTTAGAGAGTCAAAAGAATAAAGACTACATGGAAAATAAATATGTAACTAAAACTGGTATACTTTCAATTTTTTAAAATAAAAAAGAAAATACATTTATAATTTAACGCCACAACATACATAACACGTAAAAAAGAAAGACATGCAGACATAAAATACATTTGGACGTTAAAATAGGATCACCACTCAGCATTTTTTGTTTTTTTATGAGCCAGACACTGTCATGAGTAATGACATTACCTTTAAGTAATGTCATGATTAATTACAGTGTCGTGATTGGGATGAGGGAATGACGGTAAGTAATGAAGTAAGTTTGATCATTTGTTTCAGTATTGGAGTAATGTCAATGGAATGACATAATATTGATTCGCAAAATTGTCTAATTGTTTAATTTATCTAATTTTAAATTCGATATAGACTGTACCTGACATGTAACTTGGCGTTATTAATAAAGTATTTGTATTTGTATTTGTATTTGTTTGTCAGTGTAACGATTGGAATGATGGAATGAAAAATGACAGAAATAATTATGATGATGATGATGAAAAGAATATCGTTACCCATCATACCATCGCAGTATAATTTTATAAGCAGTATAAAATTAGCTACTGATATAGCCGAGGGATGTGACGAGCAAAATTTTTAACAGAGGTACCTTTTTTTGAACTGTTGATTGTTTTAATTGATAGGTAGATCAAGATACTGTATATAGCTTGTGGTGGAATGGAAAGAAATGGGCTACAATGCATATTAACAGGCTGATTTTCCACTTGGCCGGGCTCTGCGGTCAAAATAGGAAACACACTGGTCTTCATATCACGGCTTCGTTTATCGTTATGCTTTACACTGTGGCCATAAAATAAGTGCATTCCCGTTGCCAGGTTTTGGGATTATATTAGGTACCGTAAAATGGGGTGAGTAGGGTCAATGTGAAATTCAAACCTCGATAACATTTTATTTTTACATATGAAACGTTTGTATTTTAGTTTTTATTTTAATTTGGGTAGTTCCATTTCATAACTTTGACGATAAAGAGGAAAACCTACCTCACCCCGTAGTGCCTCATATTTGGGGTGAGAGGGGTTTTCATACAAAGGTGATTTTGGAAGATTGTTGGATCGATCTTTTTTTATTATGCGTATTACTATAGCTCCATTTTAAATTGGAATACATTATTTTTGTAGCAGTAGCCTTAAAATCCCTTCTCACCCCGCTCTTAAACCTTTTCTCCCCATTCATACCCACCTCTCCCCGTGAAACCTACTCACCCCGTTTTACGGTACCTACTGAGCAACTTTACTATGGGACCAACACCGAAATCGCGAATAAAAATTTGGCTGTTTAATACATTTTGGCTGGTCCATTTTCTAGGGTGTATTTGGAAAAAAAACGCTCCCATAGAAAATGGACCAGCCAAAAAAGGCAATTTTTTTTTCGCGATTTCGGGGTTGGTCCCATAGTAAAGTTGCTCAGTATAATCCCAAAACCTCCCTGGCAACGGGAATGCACTTATTTTTTGGCCACCCTGTATGTAGTAAATTAGCACCCGTGTGCCTGAAATAAATAGGTATATTTACAACAAAAGGTATCAACAAAGGTATGGGAGTAGGTATATACAGGCAGGACCCGGGTATGTCCTTAAACTACGCCCAAACCAGCGGTGGTAGGTCCCGCAAGGGGCCGCCTGGTTTGCTACCACCCTCCCGCCGGAGTCAGGCGCCAAGCAGCCTTGCTGCGTTTCGTCTATGAGCGGGAGTACCAGTGCCTTTGGGGGATGATTTGCTGTCAGTTGTGTTGCATAATGCCGGTTTTTGGATCCTTGAGTGACGTCGGGCCGAGCAGCTCTCGCTGGAGGGTAGCGGGATCCGAGGCACGGTCTTGCCGGTGGCCGACCGCAGGAAGTTGGGGGCCCAATTGTACGACAGCCACGTGCGAGAGGCTGCCCCGCCACCTAGCGAAAAATCCTGGAATAGCTCCACCGTGCCAGTTGGCGACTGGACGGGAGGACCCGGTGGGTTATTTCAGGGGGGCTCGGGCGTCCCCGCAGTCTCCAAGTGAGCTCCTCATTGTCCGGATTAGCTCAAGTGATCCAATTGGTAAACGCAACACCTCGACAGGCATTTTTTCACCCATCCCACACTCCACAAATATGAAAACAAAAAGAAAAAAGAATAGGGTTAAACACCGGCTGCACTTCCTCCCATTGAAAGTGCACCTCACCAACATCAGGGGGTTGCACTCAAATATCGATCCGGTCCACCACCATCTTGAAACCGATAAACCGCACCTATTCTTTTTGACGGAGACGCAAATCAAAACCCCAGCGGACGCGTCGTACCTCAACTACCCAGGCTACTCACTGTACAGGTGTACGTCCGCGATGACATTTGCTGCAAGCGTCTCCGTTGCTTTGAGGCTGCCGGGTTTTCCACTTTGTGGATTATGGTCGACTCGGGCTCAGAGAAAACTCTGTATGCCTGTGTCTACCGATCGCACAGCGGAAACCAGGAGACAACTAGGCTCTTTGACCACCTTACTGAGATGGCAGATAAAGCCCAACAGCGGTACCCCGCGGCTCAACTCGTATTCCTTGGGGACTTTAACGCCCACCACGAGGAGTGGCTGTTCCCGTACAAGAATACTTGCCACGCTGGGAGGGAAGCGCGCAAATTTGCTGTATCCCTAAACCTTACCCAGCTGGTAAATGTTGCGACGCGGATACCGGATGTTACTGACCATACACCCAATTGCCTTGACCTTCTGCTGACAACTGATCCAGACAGGCACTCGGTTTCGGTCTCAGCTCCGCTAGGATCGTCCGATCACTGTCTGGTGAAATCCGTGTCGATCCACTCTCCTCCTGATCTCTGCCCTAGGGGCACGAGGAGAGTATGGCGATACGAGTCAGCGGACTGGGATGAGATGCGGCATTTCTTTGCGTCTTTCCCCTGGCAGCAGGTCTGTTTTTCTTCGGGTGACCCCTCGTGTTCTGCTGAGGCTGTTGCGGATGTGATTCGGCAGGGAATGGAATATTTCATTCCGTTCTCCGACCTATCGCTCGATCACAAGACCCGAGCATGGTACAATTCGGACTGTGCTCGAGCCGAAGCTCTTAAGCAGTCTGCATACCAGGCTTGGGTACTAGCCCGCGATACCAAAGCTGGAGCACAGAGGGTTCGCGCGAAGAAAAAAGCCTTTAACTCAGCTGCCAAGTCCTGCAAACGGGTGCTTCGAAAGGCTCGATTCGACCACGTCAGTCGAATAGGGGCCAAACTCGCCTCCTACCCTCCTGGTAGCAAGCGGTTTTGGTCCCTGTCGAAAGCGGTCGAATCCAACTTCTGCCGACCCACATTGCCACCTCTGCAGAAACCTGATGGGACACTGGCCCACTCCGCGACAGAGAAAGCTAACTTGTTTGCTTCTCTGTTTGCGAGCAATTCACGTCTAGATGCAGGCTCAAAACTTCCACCTACGCTACCTCATTGCAGTTCCTCTATGCAGAGAATTGCTATACATCAAAAAGAGGTACGCCGAGCTCTGCTGAATCTTGACGTGAATAAGGCCAATGGACCAGACGGTATACCTGCACGTGTACTAAAGCAGTGTGCGCCTGAGTTGTCTCCTGTACTGACACGCCTGTACCGCCTCTCTCTCCAAACAAGAACGGTGCCGAAATCCTGGAAGCTTGCAAACGTGCAGCCAGTACCCAAGAAGGGTAGTCGTGCTGATCCCTGCAATTTTTTTATTTTTTTTTATTTTATTTATTAGGCTCACAAAACAAGTTACAGACATTTACAGAAATTACATTAATAGAAAAGCTTATAGTTTAGATCTGGACTATAACTCCAAACATGTGTGCACAGAAGGATATGACATTCAGATAAAATATAACGCTAGAGGGATGAGATGTTAAGAAAATTATATAAACAGTAGTAAGATTTACACATTCATTGAGTTATCTACTAATTAATTAATTAAACTAGGTCTAAAAACTAAGCAAGATAAGACTAATTAAACTAGGTCTAAAACTAAACAAGGTAAAATATTTAAAATAGACTAATAAGATAAGTGCGAGCGCAGCTTAGGTACAGAAAGTCTTAAGTATTTTATTTTTAAAACTGGGTAAGCTGCGTTCGAATATGTCTATGGAAGGATTCTCGGCCGCAGTTTCGTTGTATAATCGACACATTCTTGTCACTGGATTGTAGTATGAGGTGTTGTTTTTATAAATCTGTAGTTGAAATATTTTGAGCGAGGGGTTGCGAGATTTGTAACGTGTGATAAAATTGAGAAGAGAAAGGAGAGAGGGACAGTCAATTTGGCAGTGTATTATTTTGTAAAGTATTAGCAGTTCGCTGCATTTCCTACGACTTGTAAGCGATGGCATATTAAAGTGCTTGAGCCTGCTGGCATAAGATCTGAGACTGCGACCAAGCTGCAGCCTGTAGCTAAGGATATTAAGAAATTGCTTTTGCACTTTTTCTATGCTGTCAATGTGACTATTATAGTAAGGTGCCCATATTACAGATCCATACTCTAAAGTGCTTCTGACCAGGGAACAGTATAAATATTTTAAGACATTTAAGTTTTTGAAGTCCTTGGTAATGCGAGATATAAATCCATTTAGCTTCAGACCTTTGGAGATTAGGTTCTCATAGTGAGTATGAAATGTTAATTTGTCATCAAAGTAGATACCAAGGTCCCGGATTACAGATGTACGATTATGCGTGAAATTATTTAAAGAATAGTTGAAAAATAACTTTTGTTTAGATGTTGAGAAAGAGATAACATAACATTTATCTATATTCAGAAACATACGGTTGGTTAAGCACCATTCCGCGACTGTATTTAGATTACTCTGCAGGATTTCACATTGTTCTACGTTTGTGACTGTTGAGTAGATCTTAAGGTCGTCTGCATACAATAAGCAAGGGCACGATAGGCGCTCGACTAGGTCGTTAATAAAAACAACAAAGAGAAGAGGACCGAGGTGCGATCCTTGAGGAACGCCCGAAATAGCTTTTACTGGCTCAGAGACATGACCTTTGACGCTTACAAGCTGGCTCCTGTTGTCTAGGTAAGATTTGATCCACCTTAGCAAGTTTCCATGTATTCCATACCCTGCCAATTTATTAATAAGGATGGTGTGATCGACTTTGTCAAAGGCCTTCGAGAAATCTGTGTATATTGAATCTACTTGCGTTCTTCTAGCAAATGCACCACAGATATAATTTTTGTAAATTAGTAGATTGCTAACAGTCGATCGATTAGAAACAAAGCCATGCTGATTGGGGGAGATAATGGTTTTAAAATGAGAGTAAAAACAATTATACATAACCGATTCAAATAATTTGGAGAATGCTGATAGTATACTAATAGGCCTATAATTGTTACAGTGATTGTTGTCGCCCGATTTATGGATTGGTATAATATGAGCAATTTTCCATTGGGAGGGGAAATTGCCACTCTTAATGGACCGGTTAAAAATTATGTAGAGAGGTTGACAGAGCTCTTCGCAGCATTTTTTTATAAAAGACGGAGGAATACCATCAGGTCCAGCCCCCTTGTTACAGTCAAGTCCTTTGATAGCTGCTCTAATTTGATCAATGCTAATATGTGTGTCACTTAGGCTACAATTATGAGATGGAGACGCTGGAAAGTAATTGGTTACGCAACTCGAGGGTTTTTCGAAGACAGAACTAAAGTAATTAGAAAACATTTCAGCGACTTCCTTTGCGTTTGACGAGACTGAGTTATTAAATTTCATAGTGACAGGGACAGAGTTCGTAGACTTTTTGTCGTTGACATATTTCCAGAACTGTTTGATATTTTGTTTGACTGAGACTTGAACTGACTCTATATAGGTTTTATAACATTCGTCAATTAGTTTTTTACATCTTTTTCTAAGGAGATCAAAGGTATTATAATCAAGTGGATTGCCGAATTTTTTATAACGTCTATGAAACTTTAGCTTTTCTTTTAAAGAACGTATTAGAAAAGGACTAAACCAACAAGGAAAGGCTTCTGATCTGGCTCTTATTAGAGGTGTATGTCTCTTAATGATGTCGTTTAGCTTATTTTGGAAAATCAGTACAGCCGCGTCTACATTGACATTTGATAACGTTTGCTGCCAGTCGATACTATCTAGCTCTCTTTTGATTTCACTGAAATTGCACTTATGAAAGTTAGGTTTGCCCTGTAATTTCGCAGTTATAGTTTTGGCTGGCGAGGCTCCAAAATCAGTGTCTATGAGCAATGGAGGGTGATGCTCGTCTAATCGACTTAAGGGTGAGGCTCCATAGACATTTATATTATCAAGAGTACATAGTACCAGGTCTAAAAACCGGTTATTTTTGTTAGGAACGTTATTATATTGTTTTAGATTAAATATAGATATGATATCGGTCAACAGTTCGCTTTTATTATCCCGCGAAATGGTAGATGCTATCATTTGCGATGAGTTAGGCAGCTTTGTCCATTGTATGTTAGGTAAGTTAAAATCGCCAATAAGGAAGAGTTCTACGTCGGTTTTTAGTTGGGATAGTCTGTTTACTATATTAGAATAAAAAGCTTTAAGTTTAGTCATTTCAAGATCGGGTGGTAGGTAACAGATGCAGATAATAAGGGTGGTGCGGCAGACGTCAACTCGAAGCCAGATGTCTTCAACCTCGCTTTCCCATGTATGCAAGCGCTCAGCTGTCAGTCGCTTGTTGATGGCTACCGCTACCCCCCCGCCCTCAGTTTTGCTAATAGTAGAGGATGCGCGGTCGCGGCGAAATATGTTGTACCGAGAATCAAGAAACTCGGCGTCGTAGACACCGTCGTTTAAATTGGTTTCTGTGAAACAGAGTATGTCATAATTGCAGTTAAGATTACTTAAATATATTTCTTTTAACTTACTTCTAATTCTATTGACATTTTGATAATAAATTAACATATTTTAAAGAGGACAGACAGTTCAAAATATAAGTAATAAAGTGTGATCAAACTAAAAACTAACTTATATTCACTAAAAACTAAGCACTATAATTTTTTTAAACAATTAGCGTCCTTAATATGAATGGCGTCCGACTGTTCATTCTTACGTACATAAATTTTGCCGTATCGAGTCCAAACAATATTGTACCCTTTTGATTTGGCTACTTTTCTAGTTTCAGCGTAAAGCGTCTTGCACTCCGGGGAAAGATGCTCTACCACGTAGATCCGTTTGCTCTCGCCGGTAATTCCAAGGTGCATACTGTTGAGTAATTGATCAGTGGGGTCCGCGGAGTTTCTCGCCGCCTTGTTGTGACGACTAGCCATAGCTAACACTGTGTCGCGAACGAGCGGAGACGAAAGTGATACTAAGATGTTACGTGGCCTGCTCGATTTGGTGTCCATTTTAGCTACTCGGCGACAAGCGATAATATTGTTGTCCGCGATTGACATTTTAATCGTGGAGCAATTTCCGACCAATCGCCATTACCTCCATGCTCTGTAAAGTCATGGAAAGGGTACTTAACGGCAAACTGCTGGCATACCTCGAAGCAAATGATCTGCTCTGTGACCGTCAATATGGCTTTCGCATAGGTCGGTCTACTGGGGATCTTTTAGCGTATGTCACGCACTACTGCGGCGAGGCCATCGAGAGGAACGGTGAAGCGCTTGCTGTTTCACTGGACATCTCGAAGGCCTTTGACAGGGTTTGGCACGCAAGTCTCCTTAGCAAGCTTCCTGCTTACGGCATCCCTGCTGATTTTTGTAGCTGGCTATCTGATTTCTTGAGTGAACGGTCGATCAGAGTAGTTATTGATGGCTGCTCTTCGGACCTCATGGCCATTGACGCCGGTGTTCCTCAGGGGTCTGTTCTCTCCGCAACCCTTTTCCTGCTCCACATTAACGACATGCTGCAACCCAGCATTGTAGGTTATGCAGATGACAGTACGGTTGTTGAGAGATATTTGGCTAGTGCAGGGGACAGCAGGGAGGATATACGTTCACAGAGAGAGGCCATGGTTGAGCGAATGAACTTGACCCTTAGTCTCGTTTCCCAGTGGGGTGATGACAATCTGGTCACGTTCAATGCCTCCAAAACGCAGGCGTGTCTATTTTCCGCTAAACGGAGTCCATTCGACCTGACTCCTTCTTTCCGGGGTGCATCTGTACCTATTGCCGACAGCCTGGAACTCCTCGGCATGGAGCTGAGTTCAGTCCTCGGCTTCGGCAGCTTCATTGAGTCTAAAGCACAAACTGCGGCCAGAAAGCTGGGCGTCCTAAATAAGGTGAAGCGATACTTCACACCTGGACAGCTTCTAACACTTTACAAAGCTCAAGTCCGGTCGTGTATGGAGTATTGCAGCCACCTGTGGGATGGCTCAGCTAAATACCAACTCGCCGCTTTGGACTCAGTGGAGCGCAGAGCCAGGAGGATGATTGGCGACAAGAAGCTAACGGCTAAGCTTCAGACTTTGGCCCATCGGCGGAAAGTCGCCAGCCTGTCGGTATTCTACAGGTTGCACTTCGGGGAGTGTGCCCAAGAGCTACACGAGCTCATTCCACCGTCCCCATTCTACCATCGGACTTTTAGACGCACGGCCGGTTTCCATCCTTACTTGGTAGATATTCCGCCAATTCGCACTAAGCGCTTTGCTTCTACTTTCCTTATGCGCACTGCCAAGGAATGGAATTCCTTGCCGGCGTCTATATTTCCGTGCTCTTATAACCCGGCAACCTTCAAATCAAGAGTGAACAGGCACCTTCTGGGCGAGCTCGCTCCATCGTAGGCCACGTCTACGCCTCGGCTAGTCTGTGGCCATGAGTAAACCCATGCATAATAAAAAAAAAAAAAAAAATATTTTTTTTCTTTTTAGGGTTCCGTACCCTAAGGGTAAAACGGGACCCTATTACTAAGACTTCGCTGTCCGTCCGTCCGTCCGTCCGTCCGTCTGTCGCCAGGCTGTATCTCACGAACCGTGATAGCTAGACAGTTGAAATTTTCACAGATGATGTATTTCTGTTGCCGCTATAACAACAAATACTAAAAACAGAATAAAATAAAGATTTAAGTGGGGCTCCCATACAGCAAACGTGATTTTTGACCAAAGTTAAGCAACGTCGGGCGTGGTCAGTACTTGGATGGGTGACGTTATAGTACGGAACCCTTCGTGTGCGAGTCCGACTCGCACTTGCCCGGTTTTTTTATGCGTTTTCTTTTTTTTTTACAATATCGGATGTCAATACACCCGTTTATTCTCCTCTTATCTTTCATTTCGATACGCAGGTCCTTATTTGACATTTAAATTTACATTAATTTTTGGGTTTGTGTAGGTAAGTCTTAATTTAATCATATATATTTTTAATCTAATTTTTTATTATTTATTTGTTATGTAATTAGTTTTAATCTCATTTTGTGGAATAAATTTAATTTCATTCATTCATTTCTAATAGCGCACCAACACCAGGAGTAAAATAGAAAATCTCGAACTAAAATTTGTTTTTGCCTAATTGTATTTTAGTCGATATAACCTGAATTAGCAAACCAACCGTACAAGCTCATTATTTATCGTTCACACAAATTGACAATTCATAACCCTTAATCCAACGACATAAGTGCCACCTCTGGTCAGTGAAAAGTATATAATGCATTAGCCAGCTAGGAGCGCTTGACGCCATTTTTAATTCGCTTGCGTCATACGCTCAATCAGAATTTGGTTGAGCAACTACCTACTGGGTTGTGCATTACAATGTGCTGCAATTTTATATAAAAGTATTCAAATTGTTATTATATTTGATGCTATGAAGCATAATTACAATGGATGCATCAGCGGCAGGAAAATTATAAAAAAAACCGTAGTCAAGTATGCCAGAATTGACTAAAAGGAGGCCAAGTATGCCAGAAATGACTAAAAGGAGGCCAAGTATGCCTGTCAAAGGGACTTCATCCCTTCTGTAGATACGTCTATAATGCCTCCAATATCCAGGCCGCTGGTTTTTATCAGTTTCAAAAACGATTTGAGGAAAGATGTTTTTTCCCCTCTTTAGCGTATTTTAGAAAAGCTAAGGTTTTAAATATAAATTTAAAAGCATATAAACAAGTGGTTGCCCCGGGCACATGCCTCGTATTTATTTATCAATAACAGTGAAATTTAAATTAAATTACTTAGAATATTTTCTTTATCTGCTCTTGTAAGTACCTATAAACTTTGGAGTAGCTCAAGGATTACACTTGGGGCTATGATGTTTAATAGCTCTCTTAAGCTTGCGCAAATTAAGTACTTTTTTATGGAAACTCAGAATAAAACTATAAAATAAAAAAGTCTGCACACCAAGAATAAGCGGGCATCTCGCTCGTTTCTTCCCAGAACGTGCAGAATGTGGAATGACTTGCTTCCTGAGGTATTTCCTTTGCGCTACGACATGGGATTCTTCAAGAAGCTGGTATTTAGGGTTCTCAAGGGTCGGCAGGCTTAAGAGGCTCCTGTGATGTTGCTTATGTCCATGGGAGATGATGACCGCTTCCCATCAGGCGGCTCGTATGCTCGTTTGCTGACTATCACATAAAAAAATAAAAAAGTGTACTGTATATGCTACCATAAAGCACCGTAGCTGCATACAAGTTGTTGACCCGGGCACGTGCCTCGTATTTATTTATCAATTACCGCGAGATTTGAACTTCGCGCTCTGCCGGCCAACTGTGGCCAGTCGGAACGGGCCGCTACGTACACTCATACGGGGATATGTTCGTCTATGCGCGATTTGTATGTGCTGTATTACAATAATGCAGGATGCTGTTGAGACTGTCGCGCACGTCTGTTGGCGCAAGAAACTGTGATGAACTAATGTCACTTGGCATGATGGCATTATTATGTTGGATGGCATCATTGATTAATTGATTGACAAGCAATCTTTTTTTTATGATATAGGAGGCAAACGACCGGACGAATCATTGCCAACGCACAACGCCAGCGGGGTTGTAAGTGCGTTGCCGGCCTTTAAGATACGAGGAGTACGCTCTTTTCTTATGCCTAATTTAGATAAATTCATAGACACAATGTGCGCTTAAAACCACAACCCCGTTCGAGTGTACTCGCCTCAGCGCACGCAAGTAAGCCACACTTAGCGCATTTTTTTATTCTCTCCACAATTACCACGCATGTGTGTATCATGTATGTATATACTTACATGTATGTGTGCGTGCGTTACCGGGCTAACTGTTTTTGAAGAAATTACTCTTTACTTTTAAGTTTTGTAAGTTTTAAGTAGAATTCAGTACCGTTTGAATTAATTGCGATCTTGATTTTAGTTTAAATAAATTAGTTGCTTTCGGTGGCGGCCAAAAGGTACTTAGCTAACTGTTGTACATAACCCATACAGCCGTATTCGAACAATGAGATACGTCAAATACTAGATATTGAAACGATATGGATCGGAATACGGCTGCTACGACGACCTGTGACGAGCGTTCACGTTTGCGTTATGTCTATTTTTGTATGGGATTTTGAACAGCGTGCCAAGCGGGACGTTTTGGAAACTCAAAATCCCATACAAAATGACACTTAACGCAAACGCGTATGTACTCACGTGACGGTATCAAATGAAATTTATACTCGGAGTACAGTGTCTGTCAGAAGATTAAAGCGGCCCACAGATTACCATCAGTTCGCCGGACGATATCAGCCTGTCAGTTGTTCGGAGCTGTCAAATTTTACGTTTAACTGACAGGCTGGCGAACTGGTAATCAGTAGGCCCCTTAATGAGTTCATTGGCCACAGCATCTTGACAGATGATTCTTGCAGAGACAGTTTATTAAGAAGAAGAGGTCAGGCGCCGTCGGGGATCGGCACATCTTTTCCTGTGGCTGTCAAGTCCAATCGCAGCTCCTGCCACAAAGATGGTGGGTGTAGCGCAAATCTGTTGGTGGTTCCTCAAAGTTTTGTGACTCAAAATGTTTGCATGTCATGCCGAATATTCGGCGCTTAGGCCGAGAGAGAGGCCGAATATGCGGTATTCGGCCAAAACCACTATTCGGGGCATCTCTAATTAAGACGACCCCTGGGCTATAACCGCGAAAATCGAAGTTCGCAAATTGCGGGCATTTTTCTCTGTCACTCTTATTACTCCTTCATTGGAGTAAAAGAGAAAGATCCCCGCAATTTGCGGCCCCTCTGACGTGTAGTCTGATCAGTTACTTACTTTTGATGCTGAGTGTATGTATATGTATGTAATGTATTAACTTTTTATTGTAGGTAGGCACAAGACACAAAATGGCACAGGATAGGCAGTACAAAGGCGAGCTTATCCCTTTAAGGGATTTTTTCCAGTTAACCTTTGCGGCAGAGGCAGACCGAGAAAGAGATGGCGGGACGACCTGGATGCTTCCCAGTGGGATTGGCGGGATCTTGCTCAGCACAGGGAGGATTGGAAAGGGAGAGCGGAGGCCTTTGCCCAGCAGTGGGACACAAACAGTCTTATTAAAAAAACCTTTGAATAGATGAGAATTGATGAAGAACTGTATGGAGGTACCTACTAGCTGACGTTATTTCTCGTATCAGACAGTTCACACTTTTAAGACTTTTATAGTAAGTACATTATGGTGCTACTTTACCGAACTAGTGCGATAATTAGCACATTACGTGACTATGTCGAAAATGGAAATTGCCGTATGCTATGCACTGTAATACGTACGATTAGGGAATTTCCTATTTTTCACACTTGTATTGTAATGTACTTTTAGAAAGAAATAAAGAAAGAAAAGAAATAAAATACATTTATTTACGTCAAAGAATCATTTAAATTACAAATTTTATATACCCCCACTCAGCGTAATGCTACGACGGTAAGCCGCAGCGCTGATTTTCGGTGGGGATCTAACCTATTATGATGTTTATCTTGCTTATGGGCCCGATTCGGATTGAAATAGACATCTATTAGATATCTTTTAGACATTACCAAGATACGATAACGATATGTTTAAGATCTAACCTGTCAAATTTGACATTTGCGCGATTCTGGAGATACTCTTGAAGGATTTCCACAGGATATGACTTAGAGATCCAATTCACATCTAATAGATGTCTTACTCTATGTAACGTAAAAGTGACATTGGTTGCCCGAATTTTTGACATTTGCGCGATTCTGGAGATACTCTTGAAGGATTTCCACAGGATATGACTTAGAGATCCAATTCACATCTAATAGATGTCTTACTCTATCTAACGTAAAAGTGACATTGGTTGCCCGAATTTCGCTGCAAAAGAGTATCTAGTACTTACACCTACGTGTCGTCTCTTGTGAATATCTTGAAGTTCGAACGAATACGGCAGTACGACAAATGTTTTTAACTTACAGTAGTTAGCTATATAATAAATAATCCACATCATCCATTATAAGAAAGATAATACCCAACTTACATACGACTACAAAAATCACAAACGGAACAAGGCGGTATAGCACAATAAATTACATTACACCTTCCCTAAGTGCGAGCGAGACAGCAACAACCAATCCACGCATGCGCGAACAAGACAGCACACTCATATGTTATGTGCGCTTGAGTTTTTATTGCACGCACACATGAGTTAAGCGTGTGTGCGTTTTGTTCGTGTGCGTTATGTCGGAAATTTCTAGTACTTATTTATAGCTACTGACCATGTCTGGACTTTATTCCTTTGGAATAAGGTTGAAATTGGACAGTTTGAAAGGTACCTCTGGTACATTATGGAATGATGGTTATCTCGAAATTGCTTCTGAAATAAAAGAAAAAGAATAATGTTGCGTATGGTTCCAGATGAGTTTTGGTAAAGTCACGATTCGATGTGACGTCATCTTGCTATAGGTACCTATACAGGGTGTTTAAGGGTGAAACAGAAAACTGTGTTACGTCTTTCCTGTAGACATACACAAGAGTTAAAGGCTATAAAGGTTAATTTTCTTAAGCTTAAGCTGTCAACTATTGCCCACGCGAGAGAAAACTAGTGTGTTCGCGAACAGTACATTTTTCTCTCCTGTGGGCAATAGTTAACAGCTTGTGGGCATGTAAGTAATGATTTTATCATAGTTATCTAAATAAAAGGAGGACCTTTTCACGTGGATAAGGGTGAAATAAGAAAATTAACCTTTATAGCCCTTAACTCTTGTGTTTGTCTACAGGAAAGACGTAACACAGTTTTCTGTTTGACCCTTATTTAATCGCCTGTGAAAATTTACGGGGACCAAATGTGTCAGTGTCAAAAGTGACGTTTTTGTTTGAAGAAACGTCACATTTGACACTGACACGGGTATTCGGGAAACGAGATAATCACAAGATCTAGAGACGATATAGAGATCAACTAGATTTACATTAGATATCGACTAGATGTAACATGGATATCTAAGTCATAACTTGTCGAAATCGTTCAAGAGGACCTCCAGAATCGCGAAAACGTCAAATTTGACATATCTATCTTACAAATATCTTTAAACTATCCATATCGTAACTTGTTGAGGTCTAGTAGAGAACTAATTCATATTCCGAATCGAGCCGTGACTTAGGTATCTAATCCATATCGTTTTTATACCTATTAATTGACGTATCTGAAAGTTCGAATCGGGCCGTTAAAACATAGTTTGTCATACGAAATTTGGCTAGCTATCAGTGGCGGCGCGTCCATAAAAGCCGATTCCCACCGGCTTGCCTGTTTTTGGACGTTTGGGTAGAGTTGTATAGGAAATATGTAAGCCAAATTAGCCCCGGCTTGCCTATGAATATGTTTGACGCGCCGCCACTGCTAGCTATAAAGTCCCCGGCAAGCTTCTCATTTTAAAACTACGCGTTGGATTGTAATGAAACTTGGCACATACAATGACATGAGATATCGAGTCCTGTAGAGATCCTGTGTCCTGTAATTAGTTTACACATGCTCCAGTTTATAAAATAAACGAAATGCACGGTGTAACATGAGGAAACTGGATAATTTTAGCAGCGTATCATCATCATATTTAGAGACAAATGTCCTATAAACTTTTTTTGAAATTCGCCTACTTTCAGAGATAATATTAATAAAAAAAACATGTTTTTATTGTTACATAGTGTAAAAGGCCTTTTTGATGGTGATGTTGCTGCTATGGGACGTAGTCTAAATATCCTTATTGATAGATGTCAAAAAGTGACAAGTAACACTTTGCAAAAAGTAGGTTTAACAAAAAAAAAAATTTTACCAATACCTAACATTTATTTTTTATGTACAAAACACTCAAAAAATTAAAAAAACAATGTTTTTTCTTGCGTAATTGACCTAAACTCATATTACATTTTTTCCTTCTTTTGACCTCAGATATGCGTGGTTAAAATTATTCGGTTTCCTCATGTTACCCCGTGTAGAGTTTTGTAGGAAAAACCTAAATGCGCTGTATTTTTAGGGTTTTTGTACCTCAAAAGGAAAAAACGGAGCCCTTATAGGTATCTGGTTGTCCGTCTGTCAGTTCGGCAATGTTGCAAGCGCTATGTTCAGTTACATTCAAAGTTTGTTAATCCCCCAAATTAAAACTACGTGCCGTTATCAAATTATCCAATTTATAATCATAGTTTTCTAGCTTAAGTAATTCGGACAGTTTTCGATATGCGAGGACAAGTAAAAAATAACGACGGTCAATCTAAACTTCGCTAAAGGTTCTCTATAGATAAAACCCATCCTAAAGTAAAATGACAGAACAACACAAGGAAGATATATATATATTATAATGATGAAATCACTTCATTAAGCCAGATTTCTGCATTTATTCTATCGAGAGAGAGAGAGAGAGAGAGAGAGAGAAGAGAAACGTACGCGTAGAGTCAGGCCGAGAAAAGTCTGCAGCGATTTTGATAGCCCACGCAGAGCAAGTGTCATTTTAAACGTCAAACTTCTATGATATTATGACGTGTAAGTAACATTTGCACTGCGAGGGGCTATCAAAACCGCAGACTTTTCTTGGTCTAACTCTACTTGTGTTTTAAGTGCCATAAAAACATAATCCGACCAAAAGAGGCTTGAAGAAACTGTCATAGGAACCATCATTTGACGCGAGAGCTGTAGCATGATCAAAATGCAGTCTATATTATTTAGTAGTCTATGCCGATATGCAGACAATTAGTTACCGTCTGATTACGCTAAGTTATATAACGATATAGCCGCAAGTGTACCAACCCTTTTGCGTTTGCGCATACAACTAGTTTATTTTAAATTTTAACTATGTTATACAGTACTACGTTTCAAAATATTAACCAAAATAGAAGTGGCATGAAGAAGCTAGCGGCCCGTTTCCAACTTTCAGCTACGTCAGTTAATAGATCTAGAAAAGATATGGATTAGATATGTCAGTGTCAAACAAGTTTCAAAATTGACGTTTCTTAAAACAAATACGTCACTTTTGACACTTGTTTGACACTGACATATCTAATCCATATCGTTTCAATATATAATATTTGACGTATCTCATTGTTCGAATACGGCTGTAGGTTTCGAAAGAGCCTCGCATTGTTTCGGTACGAGTACATAGAGCGGATTGTGTACTTAGGTACTCATCATCCTGAAAACTCCTGGACTGGCCACTTAGGAAAAATAAGTCGTCTCATATATCAGAATCCAGAAACTTTTAGTATGGCCCACGTATAAGTCAAATGTTTGTGGATAATTGGAAATCAGTGTTTAGGGGCCCACTGATTAACAGTCCGCCGGACGGTATCGGCCTGTCAGTTGTTTGGAACTGTCAAAATTTTGTTCTACCTGACAGGCTGATACCGTCCGGCGGACTGTTAATCAGTGGGCCTCTTATTAATTTTAAATATAATTGCTCGTAATCATATAATGTACATACTAATAATTCTAGTACTTTTTGTAGTGAAAACCCTTCACATACTTCTAACATACATATATTTACAACATATGTATTATGAAACACGAAGCATCGTGTTATATGATTTTTAATGTACAAATAATTAATTTAACTGTAGATAAGATCTGAGCAAAGGGAAAATGCGTTCGTAATGTGTTGGTGCGAAGGTTTCATAATTTATTGTGGTTACACCTTGTATATGTACAGGCATCGCTTGGAATAGCATAATGTTTGGGACGACCTGTATAATAACTAAATTAAATACCTATAGATAGAAGATAAATATATAGAAGCACAAAGAAAACCAAATAATTTGATAGATATTGTATGTGTGAAATGTGGTTAGATTAGCCACAGTTTTGGAATTTAGTTACATATTAACCAATTATGATTTTATTTAAATTGTTTTAACACTTGTTTATCACTGTTATAGAAATATGTTTCTATTATTATTCTAATGCTTCATGCATATATAGTTGTGGTTTAAATACACACACTTATACACATACCTACTTAACTAGGCCAGCCGGTAAATATCTGTAATGACATTACACGAGATATTTTCGGACCTCCCCTAAATACTTGATGCGAGAAAATATTGTTACCTACCAGGCAAGTATTCAAGATGTACAGTCAAAGAATTTAATTTTGGACACATTTCGTACCTTGTCACAGTGACAATTACAATAAATGTCATATAATTATTTAAACAAGTTAATTTTTAGTTATTTGACTAGGGCCCACTTGCACCATTTCACTAACCTGGGGTTAACCGATTAAACCTGGAGTTGCCATGGTTACCCATACAATTTGACACTAGGTTAACTGTTTAACCGCTTAACCCCGGGTCAGTGGGATGATGCAAGTGGGCCTAGGAAGTTATTGTTGACGGTGTAAATTTCAATGAGCCTTTAATTATTTTTTTACCTAGATCATGTCGCACGTAGCATAAGGACAGGATTTGTTAACATTACCTTAGAGAACGTCCTGACATTTGCGGGGTGCGCAGGAGTGGCCGTTAAGGCGGTTGTACTTTCTTCATCTAATCTTAGTTTAATATTTTAAATTTTCGTTTTTTGAACACATATTAACTCACATTATAGATGGGTCTAACGCGAATTTTATTCAATTACCTTGATTTACCGACGTTTCGACACAGGTTTCACTGGTCGTGGTCGCGGCTGACTGATGTCCCAGCAAAATGTTAAAACAGAGATTTGTGCATCTACCCGACGAAAGTGTATGGAAAAGTTTGGGGTAGACATCACATTTTCAAACCACCCACCACACATAATGTTAATTATTGTCAATAGTCCGACACGCAACACTCACAATATCCACGACCTGTGAAACCTGTGTCGAAACGTCGGTAAATCAAGGTAATTGAATAAAATTCGCGTTAGACCCGTCTATAATGTGAATTAATATGTAATCTTAGTTTATTCGTCTCATAATATACTTTTTGGGTAAAAAGCAAATTCACTAAAGTAATTACTTTACTACTGGTTGAACAGTACCCCTAATGTAAATTTTATTCGATAGCGCGACGTGTCATTTTGTATGGGATTTTGCGTTTCCGAAACTTCCCGTTTGGTGCGCTGTTACAAATCCCATAAAAAATAGACATAACGCAAGCGCGAACGCACCTCACACTATCTAATGGAATTTTCACTAGGGGTTTTTGTGTAGACTTCAGTGTGTCTTTGCCTAGATCATGTCGCATGTAGCATTTAAGCAGGATTGGTTATTAAAGTCATTTTGTATGGGAGGAAGGGGAGTTTGAGTTTCCAAAACGTTCCGTTTGGTGCGCTGTTCAGAATCCCATACAAAAATAGCGCTTACTTATTCATCTTAAGTGGTCAATCACAAATTGCTAGTCAAATTCACTAGGAAATTTAGGAAATTATGAGTGACCAGGTGTAAAATTTGCCTCTTTGCCTAGATCATGTCACATATACCTGCATAGCCTAGCATAAGGACAGGATTTGTTATTATTACCTTAGAGAACGTCCTGACATTTGCGGGGTGCGCAGGAGTGGCCGTTAAGGCGGTTGTACTTTCTTCGTCGCGCTCCGCCGACCGGGGTGGCGGTAGGGATGGGAATGGGATTCGTTTTCTCCACTGTACACAGAATAAGTAATAATGTTACTATATATGTTCAGAATATTATTTGAATAAACTTAGGATAGGATACTTAGGATAGGAAATAAAATGTGTGTTTTTATATCTTTAAACCCAATTACTAAGTAGACTGCACATACATTAAAGTCACATTAAAATTCCATTTTGCGAAATAGAGATTACAACATTTAACTTTGCAAAAGTAGATAATTGAAATATTTTAAAAGCGATGAAAATAGATTAGGTTAAATTCGAGCTACAATGATATTAGTTTGGGTTCAAGGCAAGGTTGCAGGGCCTCAACATGGGAAAAAAGGGGGAGGGACTGTTGGCCTGGCTCAGTGAGCCAGAACTCACCCACTAATCCCTACTACTGCTGTAAGCAGGGAATGAATTCCCAATGTATTAAGTTTAGGTTTGATAAATTATAAATATATTTTATTAATAACATAATAATATACAAATATGTATAAGCATAAAGTAATAAATAAGCCTACAGCTATTAATAATGTCCGTAATCTGTATAATTCCAAAATACGGATCCCTCGGATGCGGATGCTGCTTACATAATCTCGTCTGTCAAGGTGTTTCGGCAGGAAAGGCCTTGGCAGACTTATAAATTCCTGAAATGAGGGTTCATACCTACCGACTAGAATTGGTTTCATGGCGGTATCAGATGGGTTAGTGTACGGTAACCGATGGTCATCTTGCTTATAATCTCGTCTGCCAAGGTGTTTCGGCAGGAAAAACCTTGGCAGACTTATATATTTCTAAAATGGGGGTTCATACCCACCGACTGGAATTGGTTTCATGGTGGTATCAGATGGGTTAGTGTAGGGTAACCGATGCCGACCTTGCTTACATAATCTCGTCTGCCATGGTGTTACGGCAGGAAAAGCCTTGGCAGACTTATATATTCCTGAAATGAGGGTTCATACCTACCGACTGGAATTGGTTTCATGGCGGTATCAGATGGGTTAGTGTACGGTAACCGATGGTCATCTTGCTTATAATCTCGTCTGCCAAGGTGTTTCGGCAGGAAAAACCTTGGCAGACTTATATATTTCTAAAATGGGGGTTCATACCCACCGACTGGAATTGGTTTCATGGTGGTATCAGATGGGTTAGTGTAGGGTAACCGATGCCGACCTTGCTTACATAATCTCGTCTGCCAAGGTGTTTCGGCAGGAATAGCCTTGGCAGACTTATATATTCCTGACATGAGGGTTCATACCTACCGACTGGAATTGGTTTCATGGTGGTATCAGATGGGTTAAATTAGGGGTCCCGTTGGCCACCTTTGAGAGCGTCTGCCAAGCACTTCCGGCTAAAAAAATACTGGCAGACTTCGCTTTTATGTGTCTACATGTAAATTTCTAACTGCTGCCATAATTATTATTTCGGTATCAGATGGGTTAAATCAGCCCCCTTTTTTCGCACCGGAAGTGGCCTTCTTTTTCGTACTTTCGGCAAGTTCCGCCGTGGCAGACTATCGAATTCGGACTTAGCATCACTTTTATGGTTTCCCATTGTGTATTTCATCGTGGTATCAAGTCGGTTAAAAAATTTGCGGCCGGCTCTTCTACTATTATAAATTCGATAAATACACTAACAGCCATATTAGAACAATCAATCAATCAATCTTTGGGTAATATGGCTCCATCGATACTGTCGATGATTTCGCCAACGTCAAAGTGGATCCCACGTGGGATCGAATTAATATTATTTGTAATAAATAAACTTTAGCCAGTGTACGGTATAAAACTATCAAATTATGGCCTCTAGGGCTCTAGCCAGCCACGGTTAGAGGTAGAAATACCAAATGCTCGTAGAGCACGACGTTGTTCGGTATTAGGGTTATGAGCTCTTGTAAGGTGATAGCTGGACTTTACAAGGACCCTCGTGGGCTACCCGGCGTTGACGCCAGAATGGTGGTTAAACGCGTTTCATGATTAACTTTTCATTATCTGCACACTTCCACATTAATTTACTGCATAATACGCTATCAATATTACACTTTAAACAACATTAATGAGCAAAAACAAAGAAATGAATCACGAGGCGATGTTACCAATATGGCGGTCGACGAATAACCCATATTAGAACTTTAAGATACGTTAAATAATAGACATGGATCGGATATGTCAGTGTCAAACAAGTGTCAAAAGTGACGTTTTTGTTTGTAAAAACCTCACTTTTGTCACTGACATATCCGATCCATTTCGTTTCCATATTTATTTGACGTATCTTAAAGTTCGAATATGGCTGTAAGCGTTGCGAAAAAAATTTACTTAAGTGCAAATAAAATTAAGAAATTAATTGTATGTACTTAATTATAATTCAAAAAATGTAAGATATGCCATTTCTTTTCTCATATAATGCCTGCGAAGTCATTGAAAAATGAAAAAAAAATGAAAATGCTTTATTGCCACAGAAAAGTACAATGGTTACACCTGCTTGATTATAATTCGTGATGGTATTTTAGTCCAAATATAAATAATACAGAAAGCTTGAAAGTAAGGTACAATCGAACAAACTGATTTGTGACTCACCTTGGATCACTTTCACAGTGTGTCATAATCATTAGGAAAAAATGGTAATATAAATAAAGTTGGTGCAGTCTCGTATCCTCATCTTTTTTGGTCACGTATGCCGCCGAGGGGAGGTGGCAATTGAGCTACTTGTGGACTGTGGTCCAGGGAAAGGTTGAGGGTACCAGGGCACGAGGAAGATCGCCTATGAGGTGGACTGACCAGATAAAAGCGGCAGTAAATGGCTCATCATCACTACATGAATGCACGAGGAAGGCGGCCATCAGAGAAGAGTGGCGACGTGTTGTGAAGCTTGTCACCAACACCTGAAGTGATGACCACGACCACTCTGTCAAGAGTGATACCAACGAAGAAGAATATAAATAATATTTGATTATAAGTAACAGCTTATAAATAAGAACTTCAAAGACAGTTAGTACGAGTAAAAGACAATCGTTAAATGGACATTTCTCTTTAAAGTTGTACGGAACTTGCATTTTAGATTTTGGAATTTTTATATTAGTTCCACTCAGAATCATGAGCTCTTTCGATCCTAATACAAGAAAAAAAGTGACCCCAAAATTCCATACAAATTTTTGTTGTCCGTTTTGTTACGCTCATAGAAGGTTGTATTGAAAACCGTAACCAAACGGACCAAAAATTTTGGGGACACGTTTTTTCTCAGTAAAAATGTATTGCATTGTAAGACAATTTTTAAATGAATAAAACATTAGTAATAAGGCTTAAGTGAAATATGTATACTCGTATACATTTGGCAATTTCATTAAAATGAGACAAAACCTATCAAAGAATTTAGTAGTCATTCTATGGAACTTGCTAACAATGTAAACAAAAGTCACTAGTAAATTCATCATTCTGAGACAATTTGGCGGTTTGTTTACATACTTAGTTAGCAAGTTCCGTGGGATGACACTTTACAAGAATCTCGACTCGATAAACTGACGTCTGATCAACGGATACGTACGATAAAGTCTATCGATAACGTTTTAGCCGCAGCCCTAGAACGGAAGTACATATAATTGCGGCTCTTCCCCCATCGTCCCGCAAATGACCGCTTTTTATTCCGACTGTACGCCGCTGAGTGTACCGGCTTTTTGTGCACTTGTTGTTTATGGGCTAGATTGTTTATAATGACGGAGAAATGGCATTGTAGAGTTCTAATAATGTTACTTTCTTGGTAATTAGTGTGGTTTCTTGGATCAAAAAATCAAACGTAGGGGCATATTATTTATTTATTTAAACTTTATTGCACAGTAAAAATTTTACAAAAGGCGAATTTAATGCCAGAAGGCACATATTATAGCTCTGGTTAACCTATACATCAAATTATGAAAAACTGTATTTAAGTATTATTAAACTATTATTAAAATTAAGTATAAACGAAATAAATTAAAACTAATAAAAATAAAAAAAAATATTTATTTTTTATTTATTTATTTATTTCAAAACAAGTTAAACAGCATAACAGTAAAAAAAAAATACCAAAGCACTGCTAACTTAAAGATTAAAGAAGAAGAATACAATATGTATACAATTCATCACAATTTACAAAAACATAAATTAACACATTTTAAACAGTAGAAGGACGTGCATCCATCTTCTCACAGAACCTCAAACATTCAACACGCACAACCACCAGTCTGCTTGCAAACAAATCACACTGAGAGGCCGATGCGAGGAGCGCATTCAAAAGGAGCAAAGAACGAACCAGAGGGGAGTTCCTACGTGATACAGTTCGGGAAGCCGGGACTGCCAGGAGACAACGGTCACGAGGTCTGAACTCGATTCTGGTCCGTGAAGGAACGTACAGACGCACCAGCTGCCCCACCAGCTCAATACAGTCCGACTCCCCGCGCAGGATACTGCAAGCAGTAGTGAGAAGTGCATAGTTACGTCTTACCTCCAGAGAGTTGAGACCCAGTATTCCTAACAAAAATTTGGTTGGGTATAAGAACGGATAGTACCCATACATTTTTTTATAGAGGAACCGTAGGAATACCTTTTGCACTCTCTCCAGAAGTAAGACATAAGATGCCTCATAGGGGTTCCAAACAATGGAGGCGGACTCGAGTTTGCTTCTTACTAGGGCACTGTACAGGAGCTTCACGGTACTTGGGTCATGAAAATCCCTAGAATTCCTGATTACAAACCCTAACCTCTTGTAGCAGTCACGCGCCAATGACAACATGTGGTCATGAAAGTTTAGGTGGGGATCGAGAAGAACGCCTAGATCTCGAATAGAATTGACACGGGATATAGTCTCTGAGTCCAGGATATAGTCGTATAGAAGTGGATTGCGAGCTCTACTAAACGTCATGACCGCACACTTTGTTGAATTAAAAGTCAATTTATTTTCGATACTCCATAGATGAACCCTGTTTACATCTTCCTGGAGAGATAAACAGTCTGATATGTCTTGGATACCGTAAATAATTTTGAGGTCATCGGCATACAGCAAGCTTCTAGCAGAGCCAAGAACAGATGGTAAGTCATCGACCATGATTCCAAAAAGCAATGGCCCCAGAATGGAACCCTGGCTGACCCCGGTCATAGTCTGAAAGCTCTTGGATACAAAGCATCCGTGCTGCACGTACTGCCCATATAACCATTCCAGTCGCAGAATCATCAAAGTGGCAACTAAATGTCAGATGTGTCGTAACAGAGTCCACACAATGTGTCTAGAATTGTTTCGAAACAAAGTGTCGTCGCCGTGTGTACACTTTTCCGTAACAAGGTGTCGACACATTTGTGTGCACTTTGCGTGCGGTTTGCGACTAAATCTGACAGCAAATTTGTGACAGCAAATGTCAATATAAAATACCTCTTGAAAACCAAGGTTTGTCAAACTACTATTAGTGTTTCGTGTGCTCGTAATTCTAGTAAGTCATCATGGGCGATGCGAATGATAAAAATCGACCAAAACCATATAAACACCCAACACCCGTCAACCTTTTACAGAAAAGAAATGCAATACGCTACTAGGTCAGGCAACGAATGCTCAAAAAAGTTGTAGAGGGAAATGCTCGGAACACAATTTTTGACTCCGTAACTTGGTTTGGACAAGTTAGGAGGTGAACATATCAAAAGTCCTCGGCCGTAGCCCTTGAGCGGGGGGGAGAGAGGGGGCTTTGAAGGTCCCATTTTCCGGTTTTTCGATTATATCTCGGAAACTATGCATCTTAGCGACATGGCCACTTATACAAAATGAAAGTTAATTTAATTTGTTACAAGTTTATTTAGTCATTTTTTTCCATATATTGAATAGTTTTTGAGATATCCGCTCTTGAAACTTTATTTAGGGCTCTCAATTTTATCTTGATTTCTACATCAGTGAAGGTGCTAGGCCGTGTTCCACAAAAATTAAAAACAATTTTTTTAGGGTTCCGTACCTCAAAAGGAAAAAATGGAACCCTTATAGGATCACTCGTGCGTCTGTGTGTCTGTCCGTCTGTCACAGCCTATTTTCTCGGAAACTACTGGACCAATTAAGTTGAAATTTGGTACATATATGTAAATTAGGGACCCAAAGACGGACATGTAACGTAAACAAATTGATGTTATACCCAAATTTTGAAAAAAATACACAAAATAGTCCTTTACCTATCACGATTATTAAAATGACAGGAAAACCTACTAGAAATGTGCAGCCAAGCGCGAGGCGGACTTAATGTACGGAACCCTTAATACGCGAGTCCGGCTCGCACTTGGCCGGTATTTTTCAACTCCTCTTGACGCTTAACCGCTGAACCGATTTCGTTGAAATTTGGTATAGAAATAGTTTGCGTCCCGGAACAGGACATAGGATAGATCTTATAACCAAAATCATCTTTTGAAGGTGTGAAAAGTGGCGTGAAAATTTGTACGGAAAATCAATAACCGCTGAACGGATTTATATGAAATTTGGGATGGTCTACAATTCTACATCTTTGATTTATTTGAAAATGATAAAAAACATGACTTCAAACCTTAACTTAAACAGTAAGTATTAACTTCAAGAATTCAATTCTGAATTCCCCCCTGCACCACATTTCACACCTTTAAAGGATGATTTTTGAGATAACTTTTTATGTCCTGTCTCGGGACTCAAAATATATATGTGTACCTTTTAATTAAAACTGTTCAGCAGTTTAAGCGTGAAGAGGAGTTTAAAAGAAAGTATTTTAATAAGTTTATGTTTTTACTTCGGAATGGTGTCAATGTGATACCATAACTAAATTTGGTACTGTGAATTTATACGAAAACGATACCAAACATGGCCTCGTAGCTTTACTGATGTAGAAGTCAAGATAAAATTGAGAGCCCTAAATTCTTATTACTTGGCCTAACTTGTGTAGAAGGAAAAGGAAAAATAAAAGTCTTCGGCAGGAATATAAGACACAAATATAATTTTTAGAGTTACTATTTCAATCACCAAACATAAACATACCTTGATTATATTATTCTAGTGAGATATGCATAGATAAACAAAAACATTAAAAAAATTACAAGGTCGAAATGTCACGGAGCTTGTGTGAGTTATTATGTGAAAAATAAAAACTTTTATGACAACAAAATCTGGACACAATTTAAGAATCATCCTATTGCGTCGAGGAATCTTCAGTATTTTTGCTTGTTTCATTACCTCCTTGCTTCTTTTTTTGTCCTTTGTATTCTGTAGCAATTGGTTAGTTCTGAAAATAAAGATAACTTGCGTCGTTACGGATGTCGATTTATAGGTTTTAGGGAGTGCAGAATTCGAAAATGATGACCATTTTATAATCCAAGATGGCGGCTACGCATTTTGTCATAAAAGTCGTCATGAATATCGTTTTATAGGTTTTAGGACGTGACAGGTCCAACAATTGTGTACATCACTGTAATTGACGTCACAGGCCTCCATGGGCTACGGTAATCGCTTACCATCAGACGGGCGGTGTGGTTGTTTGCCACCAACATGTTAATTAAAAAAAAACTCCACTATATCGCCAGTTAATAAGTACTTATTTTGCGAAGCTAATGACATTTGTCACAAGAAATACGACAATTGTCACGAAATTCCGACACAACTCAAGAATTACCGAAAGTTCTTTGAAATCTTGTGACAATTTTCATCATTATCATCATAAACATCGCAAGAGAAATACCTGTTTTTTGCCGATATAATAAAGTTTTTTAAAATAATACAATGATGGTGACAAACAGGAATACGGCCCGCCCGATGGTAAGCGATAACCGTAGCCCATGGATGCCTGTGACGTCAGCAACAATGAGACTTGTCGAAATGTCGCACCTGTCACGTTACGTCACATTGTCACGCCAGGGAATACATCTGAAAATTGTGTGTTCCCATTTGTCCCCATCCCGATAAGGTGGGAAAAAATGGGAAATATTTACATGCAAATCCTATTCCATCTGTTCCCTGCGGGGATAAATGGGAATACATCCGAAAATTGTGTGTTCCCATTTGTCCCCACCCCGATAAGGTGGAAAAAATGGGAAATATTTACATGCAAATCCTATTCCATCTGTTCCCTGCGAGGATAAATGGGATTACAAACGAAAATTGTGTGTTCCTATTTGTCCCCACCCCGATAAGGTGGGGAAAAATGGGAAATATTTACATGCAAATACTATTCCATCTGTTCCCTGCAGGGATAAATGGGATTACATCTGAAAATTGTGTTCCCATTTGTCCCCACCCCGAAAAGGTGGGAAAATTGGGAAATATTTACATGCCAATCCTATTCTATCTGTTCCCTACGGGGATAAATGGGAATACATCTGAAAATTGTGTGTTCCCATTTGTCCCCACCCCGATAAGGTGGAAAAAATGGGAAATATTTACATGCAAATACTATTCGATCTGTTCCCTGCGGGGATAAATGGAATTACATCTGACAATTGTGTGTTCCCATTTGTCCCCACCCCGATAAGGTGGAAAAAATGGGAAATATTTACATGCAAATACTATTCGATCTGTTCCCTGCGAGGATAAATGGGAATACATTCGAAAATTGTGTGTTCCCATTTGTCCCCACCCCGATAAGGTGGAAAAAATGGAAAATATTTATATACAAATACTATTCCATCTGTTCCCTGTGGGGATAAATGGGATTACATCTGAAAATTGTGTGTTCCTATTTGTCCCCACCCCGAAAAGGTGGGAAAATTGGGAAATATTTACATGCCAATCCTATTCCATCTGTTCCCTACGGGGATAAATGGGAATACATCCGAAAATTGTGTGTTCCCATTTGTCCCCACCCCGATAAGGTGGAAAAAATGGGAAATATTTACATGCAAATACTATTCGATCTGTTCCCTGCGGGGATAAATGGAATTACATCTGACAATTGTGTGTTCCCATTTGTCCCCACCCCGATAAGGTGGAAAAAATGGGAAATATTTACATGCAAATACTATTCGATCTGTTCCCTGCGAGGATAAATGGGATTACATCTGAAATTTGTGTGTTCCCATTTGTCCCCACCCCGAAAAGGTGGGAAAATTGGGAAATATTTACATGCCAATCCTATTCCATCTGTTCCCTACGGGGATAAATGGGAATACATCCGAAAATTGTGTGTTCCCATTTGTCCCCACCCCGATAAGGTGGAAAAAATGGGAAATATTTACATGCAAATCCTATTCCATCTGTTCCCTGCGAGGATAAATGGGATTACATCCGAAAATTGTGTGTTCCCATTTGTCCCCACCCCGATAAGGTGGGATAAAATGGGAAATATTTACATGCAAATCCTATTCCATCTGTTCCCTGCGGGGATAAATGGGATTACATCTGAAAATTGTGTGTTCCCATTTGTCCCCACCCCGATAAGGTGGAAAAAATGGGAAATATTTACATGCAAATACTATTCCGTCTGTTCCCTGCGGGGATAAATGGGACTACATCCGAAAATTGTGTGTTCCCATTTGTCCCCACCCCCAATAAGGTGGGAAAAAATGGGAAATATTTACATGCAAATACTATTCGATCTGTTCACTGCGGGGATAAATGGAATTACATCTGACAATTGTGTGTGTGTTCCCATTTGTCCCCACCCCGAAAAGGTGGAAAAAATGGGAAATATTTACATGCAAATCCTATTCCATCTGTTCCCTGTGGGGATAAATGGGATTACATCCGAAAATTGTGTGTTCCCATTTGTCCCCACCCCGATAAGGTGGAAAAAATGGGAAATATTTACATGCAAATCCTATTCCATCTGTTCCCTGCGAGGATAAATGGGATTACAAACGAAAATTGTGTGTTCCTATTTGTCCCCACCCCGATAAGGTGGGGAAAAATGGGAAATATTTACATGCAAATACTATTCCATCTGTTCCCTGCGGGGATAAATGAAATTACATCTGACAATTGTGTGTTCCCATTTGTCCCCACCCCGAAAAGGTGGGGAAAATGGGAAATATTTACATGCAAATACTATTCCATCTTTTCCCTGCGGGGATAAATGGGATTACGTCTAAAAATTGTGTGATCCCATTTGTCCCCACCCCGATAAGGTGGGAAAAAATGGGAAAGATTTACATGCAAATCCTATTCCATCTTTTCCCTGCGGGGATAAACGGGATTACATATAAAAATTGTGTGATCCCATTGGTCCCCACCCCGATAAGGGGGGAAAAAATGGGAAATATTTACATGCAAATCCTATTCCATCTGTTCCCTGCGGGGATAAATGGGATTACATCCGAAAATTGTGTGTTCCCATTTGTCCCCACCCCGATAAGGTGGAAAAAATGGGAAATATTTACATGCAAATACTATTCGATCTGTTCCCTGCGGGGATAAATGGAATTACATCTGACAATTGTGTGTTCCCATTTGTCCCCACCCCGATAAGGTGGAAAAAATGGGAAATATTTACATGCAAATACTATTCGATCTGTTCCCTGCGAGGATAAATGGGAATACATCCGAAAATTGTGTGTTCCCATTTGTCCCCACCCCGATAAGGTGGAAAAAATGGAAAATATTTATATACAAATACTATTCCATCTGTTCCCTGTGGGGATAAATGGGATTACATCTGAAAATTGTGTGTTCCTATTTGTCCCCACCCCGAAAAGGTGGGAAAATTGGGAAATATTTACATGCCAATCCTATTCCATCTGTTCCCTACGGGGATAAATGGGAATACATCCGAAAATTGTGTGTTCCCATTTGTCCCCACCCCGATAAGGTGGAAAAAATGGGAAATATTTACATGCAAATACTATTCGATCTGTTCCCTGCGGGGATAAATGGAATTACATCTGACAATTGTGTGTTCCCATTTGTCCCCACCCCGATAAGGTGGAAAAAATGGGAAATATTTACATGCAAATACTATTCGATCTGTTCCCTGCGAGGATAAATGGGATTACATCTGAAATTTGTGTGTTCCCATTTGTCCCCACCCCGAAAAGGTGGGAAAATTGGGAAATATTTACATGCCAATCCTATTCCATCTGTTCCCTACGGGGATAAATGGGAATACATCCGAAAATTGTGTGTTCCCATTTGTCCCCACCCCGATAAGGTGGAAAAAATGGGAAATATTTACATGCAAATCCTATTCCATCTGTTCCCTGCGAGGATAAATGGGATTACATCCGAAAATTGTGTGTTCCCATTTGTCCCCACCCCGATAAGGTGGGATAAAATGGGAAATATTTACATGCAAATCCTATTCCATCTGTTCCCTGCGGGGATAAATGGGATTACATCTGAAAATTGTGTGTTCCCATTTGTCCCCACCCCGATAAGGTGGAAAAAATGGGAAATATTTACCTGCAAATACTATTCCGTCTGTTCCCTGCGGGGATAAATGGGACTACATCCGAAAATTGTGTGTTCCCATTTGTCCCCACCCCCAATAAGGTGGGAAAAAATGGGAAATATTTACATGCAAATACTATTCGATCTGTTCACTGCGGGGATAAATGGAATTACATCTGACAATTGTGTGTGTGTTCCCATTTGTCCCCACCCCGAAAAGGTGGAAAAAATGGGAAATATTTACATGCAAATCCTATTCCATCTGTTCCCTGTGGGGATAAATGGGATTACATCCGAAAATTGTGTGTTCCCATTTGTCCCCACCCCGATAAGGTGGAAAAAATGGGAAATATTTACATGCAAATCCTATTCCATCTGTTCCCTGCGAGGATAAATGGGATTACAAACGAAAATTGTGTGTTCCTATTTGTCCCCACCCCGATAAGGTGGGGAAAAATGGGAAATATTTACATGCAAATACTATTCCATCTGTTCCCTGCGGGGATAAATGAAATTACATCTGACAATTGTGTGTTCCCATTTGTCCCCACCCCGAAAAGGTGGGGAAAATGGGAAATATTTACATGCAAATACTATTCCATCTTTTCCCTGCGGGGATAAATGGGATTACGTCTAAAAATTGTGTGATCCCATTTGTCCCCACCCCGATAAGGTGGGAAAAAATGGGAAAGATTTACATGCAAATCCTATTCCATCTTTTCCCTGCGGGGATAAACGGGATTACATATAAAAATTGTGTGATCCCATTGGTCCCCACCCCGATAAGGGGGGAAAAAATGGGAAATATTTACATGCAAATCCTATTCCATCTGTTCCCTGCGGGGATAAATGGGATTACATCCGAAAATTGTGTGTTTCCATTTGTCCCCACCCCGATAAGGTGGGAAAAAATGGGAAATATTTACTTTCAAATCCTATTCCATCTGTTCCCTGCGGGAATAAATGGGAATACATCCAAAAATTGTGTGTTCCCATTTGTCCCCGCCCCGAAAAGGTGGGAAATATTTACATGCAAATCCTATTCCATTTATGTACAAAAATGTCCCCCTGTCGACTTTCAATCGAGATTTAATCGATAATTTATTCGATTAATATTCAGATTAATGCAATTTCAATCTATGTTAGGTCGACTAAATTAATCGCGATTAAAATATGAGGATTAACTTTTTTTATTCCATTAATTAGTCGAATAAACAGTTAGTCGATTAATGCCCTCATCTCTGACCACGGCATGGCTCTTACACTTTGAGAATATCTGAAAACGAATGAACACAAGGAGCCATTTTGCAAATCCAGTAACTTTGTTATTACTTTTGACAGCGCGTGTCATGTGTCTACACAGAGTCGACACAAAGTCGAAACATTTGCGACTACTTTGTGACTGCAATATTTCTCAGCCTTAAACCATATTTATACATCATAATTAACAAATTTCGTAGTATGTAAAGCGTTATTTCTGTTATTTAAGTATAGTATACGAATCGAAGTACTAAAAATGCATCAAATAATATAGTTATGAACACAGGCACTGAGAAGTAAACAATTTCATTTCCGGCTAAACTAAAACAATGTGGTGGCGCGTTGATTATATTACACTTAGTTTATCAAATCACTCGAGCAGTTTAATTCCCCATAATAATTTAAGTCCTATTGTAATATAAATGCAAACAATATATAATTACGTCTTGTAATCCGTTTTAGAGATGGCGTATTAATGTCACTTATTTTTATTTAACTATTTTTCCATCTGACAGTTTCCATTTGACAGGAACAAAATGAACGAATGAACGAATGATTTTGGCATAAAGTAGTCGCAAACTCGTAACAATGTGTGCACACGGCGACCACACTTAATGTCACTTTGTGTCATGTGTCGACCCTTCCCCATTTCTAGTAACTGTGTCGACACGGCGACGACTCTGCGACTGGAATTGTGACCGAAACAGACGGTGTCGACACAAGATGTGTCTACACCGCGTCGTAACGGCGACTGGAAATGGTTGTATGGGTGTAGCCTGTCGCGCAAGTAGCTAGCGAAAAAACGAAGCAGCAGGGGGGAAAATCCAATTTTGCACAGCTTGTTCAATAACACGTCGTTATCTACTCGGTCGAAGGCTTTTTTAAAGTCGAAATAAAGCACGTCTACCTGTATGCCTTTGTCTAAATGATCTGCAATAGTATCAGCCAAGGTTAACAAATTTGTTTCGACTGATCGCCTTGCCCTAAAACCGTGTTGAGAGTCACAAAGAAAGGGCTTAATTTGCGGGGCTACTAGTCTATTTATGATAGACTCAAAAAGCTTGGCTATCGATGACAGGATGGCTATAGGTCGATGATCCTCAACACGAGTTGAATTATTTACTTTCGGAATCGGCCTTACTCGCGTGACTTTCCATTGGCTTGGATACTCCCCGGTACCTAAGGCTAAGTTAAATATGTGCACTAGAGGGGCAATGAGCCATTCCTTGCAACCTTTTAATATATATGCCGGGAGATTGTCAGGCCCTGGGGAGCACCGAGGCTTTAGATGCTTCAATGAAACTTCGAGATCCAGCGGAGTAATCCGGGTAATATGGACATAATGAGAATTGTGACTGCGATCCTCATGAATAACATTCCGATAGTTCAAATGAGGTTCATTTGGCAAGAAGACAGATGAGAAGAAGTCCGCAAAAGCCTGAGCCGCATCCCTCCCCTGGCATTCATTCCCCTCGTGGGTGACTTGGGCCTCGAAACCACCCTTGGCTTTCAGACTACCGATATGTTGCCAGAAAGAGCGAGGGTTGGCCTTAAGTTTAGCTTGTATATTGCTAATATAACTCTCGTAAGCAGCTGCGATACGAGCCTTGATGTCTGCTCTGAGCCTAGAAAATGTGGAATATACAACTATGTCACCGTCGCGCTTCCAGTCTCGGTGAAGATTAGTTTTCCGCTTAATGTCTCGGATAATATCAGACGTAAACCAAACTGGATAACGTTTGCAAGGTCCATGAAACCTAGTCTTTCTCGGTATACATTTATCCAATATCTCATATACCAATTCATAGAAGAGTTGCACGGCAGAGTTGACATCATGAGAGCCAAGGACATCACACCAGGATACCTCAGCAAACAATTGGTATAAGAGTACATAATTTCCCTTCGCAAAGTTCCAGTCACGGCTGGAGTCAACGTTACTAGGTTCCATGAACCGAGGACCAGATTCATGTTCACTAAGTAATAATATTTTCCATAATGCCAATTTCCAGAGAGGAAAATGGGGCCTGCGTTTGTATGGAGAGCTGGCCGCCCCCTTTCCTCTTAAGATAATATCGATAAAATACATGTCGATATTTCATTTTGTCAGTCCGTTTAAAAAGTTTTGTCTGTTGATGATGCATTGGCAGTGTCCAACTTCTGTATGTATTTTTTAGGATTATTTGCAAGAAGTTAAGTTTAGTTTCCGAATTGCCTGCTAGATGTCGCTGTACCGTGTGCTAAAAATCCTAGTATGCGGTATTAAGATTTTTCTGCGAAACATGACGTCTGGCCGGTATTAAATATTGTCAAGCTTTTAGAACAGTTGTACCTCTAACGAAATTATTACATTATTGTACAGTCATTAGAGTGCTTATCTTTTTGGGCCTTTTTACAGGCAAAAGTTAAAGAAAACAGAACAAAAAGATCTGACCTAAGAGAAGTCAGGAAACATGGTAGTGTGAAAAGCTATTAGTAATTAGACTAACAATCCGCGCTGCGCGTGCGCTCACGTTACCAGCGGCCAGTGGTGCCCAAACTTTACCCTACGGACTTGTCTTAAATTAATAAGGTAGAAGTACCAGTGCTCGACGCTGCACTAGTATTCGACATGGGCACTTTAAGTCAAAGTAATGTAGGTTAAATTTGAACGGCGAGGATTTTCCTGTATTCAAATTTAATCCTTGTCACTTTTGTAATGTGGAGCGTTCGGGTAGCAAATAATACTATGAAAGTCTGCTGAATACTGAACATCTTTATTGAGAAAATTAGTGCTTATATACTAGTGGCCTACGTGAGTGGCATTTGGGTGACCTTTATGAAAATGTACCTAGAATTATTGTTTATTTTATTAAATATATTTTCTATTTATTAAATGTCACCTAAATGTCACATGACGTGTTGACCCTAATACTCAACACGTCATGTGCCTACTCACCGTACACTTTGAAATAAAAAGCCCATGAGTGATGTCGAATACTAGTGCAGCGTCGAGCACTAGTATTTCTACCTTAGGTGTTGGGCCATTGGGGACTTCTGGATTTTTTTATGTTATTTCTACTCAGAATCACGAAATCTTTTGATCTTAATAGCAGAAATAAGTGTGTAAATTTCTAAACATGTAAGTAGTTGATTATTTCGAAAACTTAGTATAAGTATTTTTTTAAGAGCACAATTTACGTTTATTAATAAATAAACAAAAAAAATTCTTATATCACTTGCTTGCATATTTTGGATCACAGTTCTCATATTTACATTTCCTAATGTTATGTTGTGTTATTAATGACGACCGGTCTGGCCTAGTGGGTAGTGACCCTGCCTGCGAAGCCGATGGTCCTGGGTTCGAATCCCAGTAAGGGCATTTATTTGTATGATGATACAGATGTTTGTTCCTGAGTCATGGGTGTATTCTATGTATTTAAGTATGTATTTGTATATTATATATATCGTTGTCTGAGTACCCACAACACAAGCCTTCTTGAGCTTACTGTGGGACTGAGTCAATCTGTGTAAAAATGTCCTATAATATTTATTTATTATTTATTTATTTATTAATGTCATTTATAACTTATATTGGGTACTCATTATATTAAATTTATTTTATATCTACCCTTAACTATACCATATCAAATTATTCCTCTTGTTGGTATACACATTGTTGATTATATTACTTAGTGATATATCTTTCAAAATTATACCATATGTTGTTATATCGAATGAAAATAGATCATTTATTGTTATAGCGATCCTTTAGACACCCGTTAGTATTATGCATAATATTAATAATCTAACTTAATAAAAATAATGCTAAGTGTTAAAAGTAATGCTAAGTCTAAGTGTTTGTGTATGTACATTAGTAGATTTTGGGTATAATTCCTCCTCCAAACGGTTCCATCTCTCTTACGTTTATTATGATTTCATAAGTAAATAAAACAAAGTACCTAATTTAAATTGATATCCCTCATCAATTTTAATTAATTACTAGTTACAATATATATACAGTGGTAATACTAAACGAAATTAATAACTAGCTTAAATGTAATCATTTTATTAAATAAATTATATAAATATATTGTTTATTACTAGTTTAAAATAAAAAAGACAAAACTTTGAGAACCGCTCCCACAAAAGTCAGTTACAACAGGCCGTTACAGTTTATCCATCGCCCGGCAAACAGAGATAGCGCTACACGGGCCCACGCGTCAGAGCGAGACGCACGCGCACCTGTGTCTTGTTCTATTTGTCTGGATTAATTACGTGATGGTGAAATATTGGCTTTTGTAATTTTGTTGTAATTTTTTTGGTAATTTTGCTTTTTATTTTGTAATATGCTGATTTACGTTTCGTAGTTTCATTTGTAGTTACATATTTTAAAAACTAAAATGGTTTTAGGAAAATCTCTGAGACCTCTAATTACGAGGCGGAAAAATTAAATATATTTTCACCACTCCAGGTCCTTATCATCAGAAATACATGTACTATTTTTTTTTCAAGAACTAGCAACTTTTGGGGTATTACGACACAGAGTTATGTGTCTTGTTAAAAATAAAGAAAAAAAGTGTCCCCAGTTTTTCATACAAAATATGTGAGTCAGTTTTGTGACGGTTCATAAAAAATGTATGTAAATGTGTCACAAAACTGACAATATTTTTCATAATATGTAGCTTACCTGATCTGATTCTAGTTCACTGATAAATAGATAAGCAAACTATGTATGCAGACTAAAATAAAATTTGAAAAATTTCTCTCTCGCTCTCTCAAACAAGTACAATAGCTTCTATAAAAGGGTAACATTATTACCCTCAGGGTTCAAAACCCTCAGTAATAATGATAGGAAAGCAAAACGCGGCTACATCTATACAAGGAAGAAAGTCGCCCGACACCCGTTGATGTCTATTACGAGGAAAGTTAGACTACATATTTAGTAATTAATATTTCTTTTGAATTGTATTTGTTAGTACTGACGATGTTCTCTGCAAAGAACTATGAAAAAAGCTCGTCAATTTTACCGGTGTTTAAGAGCTGGCAGCTTTCTCTCGCATCGCATTAGTATTGCCATTCAGCGAGGGAATGCTGCTAGCATCTTTGGCACAATGCCGCGGGGGCCTTATTTAGACGTATTTTAATTTAAATTAGTTTAGTTTTTAATTTTAGGTATTAATTTTAATATAAAGTAGTTTTGTATGTATGTATTTCAGATACATTGTTTGTTGATCAATAAATTACCCATTACCCATTACTGACGATGCTTTTTGTGTTTCGTTTGTACATAATATGGTTTATTGTTATTTAAATAATATAGGTAAAACAAAATTGTATAATTTAACTTCTGGTCTGTGTATGTTGAGGATCTTGACCGAATTTTAATATTTTTTACAAGCTTTTATTTAGTTGCAAAATCTTATTTAACATTTTTTTCTAGAACTTTTTCACCTGCTCTATCTATATGTACCTATAGTTCGTTTTTTTTGCATAAGAAAGAACTCCACAGAAGCAAGCGTGCAGTATTTATCAGGCTCTTTAATTGTTAATAATTATTGAATTATCTAATGTAGCATGGTCAATACATATAATTTACTTCAAATTATTACCGCCAAAAGTGCCGGATTTGGAACCACAAGCTTACTTCTGCGAAGTTCTTTCTAATGCTAAAAAATACGGACTATACACACTATGGTTTATAACACCACACACATTTGAAAGGTTAAAGAAAGTAAATAAAATATGTGTCTCACAGGCAACAACCTAACGATGCACGATGCCAGCCGTTATGGCTCAGTGGCTCACACCCCATTCCCGGGTTCGAGTCTGGACGTAAACATTACCTTTTAAAGTTGACTTTCTTGGAGGGCTGGGGTGAGCACTTGAGCAGGTGCAAGACATGCGGAAGATGGTAGAAGAATGTTAAATTAAGTAAATGTTATTTGCATTTAAAAAACCAAGTGGTTCACACAAAGAGTTCCGTACCATAAGGCAAAATACGGCAAAATAATCAACGTTTCAGATAAGATAAAGATAAAAAATTGTTTATTCAAGTAGGCATATTACAATGTCCTTATGAACGTCAAATAAACCTTTACCGGCTCCAACCGTACACCTCTGCTCCGAGAAGATTTAAATGCCCCCTCAATTGGAGGAGGGTATCCCAATATGGGACCGGCAACAAACTCGGCGGGACACATCTTTTCAAAACATTATTACATCTTATAATTAACATGCATTACGAAAAATACTAACATGCATGTAATTAAGAAAAATACAATTAAAATTACTATAGAATTCATGCAATTATACTCAGCGAGTACATAACTTTATAGAATTTGATATAAAAAATAAACATAATTATATGTACATGAGTCTTGTATAGGAGCCCCACTTAAATATTTATTTTATTCTATTTTTAGAATTTGTTGTTATTGCTGCTACAGAAATGCATCATCTGTGAAAACTTCAACTGTCTAGCTATCACGGTTCATGAGATACAGCCTGGTGACAGACAGGCAGACGAACAGTGGAGTCTTAATTGGTAATAGGGCACCCAACATTTCATAGAAATTTTTGCTGTCCGTTTTGTTACGGTCATAGAAGGTTGCATTGAAAACCGTAACCAAACGGACCAAAAATTTTGGGGACAGGTTTTTTTCTCAGTAAAAATGGAAGAAGCTCGTGATACTGAGTAGAAAAAGTATAACAATTCCCAATTCTAACACAAAAAAAATTGGTACAACTTTAAATAGAAATGCTCATCTATCCCTGTCCTGGCACATACATACAACTTTTTAACTCACATTATGACCAGAGCTCGGCAGGGGTGAGCCATTTTGACGTCACTTATGTCAAGTGTAGATATTAATATAGATACACCTTAGAAAGAAATATTAAAATAAAACTATATTAATTATAATTAACTAAAATGACTATGCCTTATGTACAAATAAACTTTAATAGTAGCATATGGATCGATATACATATTATTTGAAGAGGTTTACTAAAAAAGCTTGCTATAAAATTCAATTGTTTTAATGGCGACGTAAAGATCGTAGCGGAAAGGCGGCCTAAATAAAATAATTTCTTTAGTTATTAAATTACACCACATATACTATCGAATGACAAGGCATGTCCACGTTGTGCAAACTCTGAAAACAGCTCACCCCCGCCGAGCTCTGATTATGACTCTACAAAACGCGCTAATTAGGGACCCGATTTGGATTTTGAAATAGACATCTATTAGATATCTTTTAGACATCACCAACATACGATAACGATATGTTTAAGATCTAACCTGTCAAATTTGACATTTGCGCGATTCTGGAGATACTCTTGAACGATTTTCACAGGATATGACTTAGAGATCCAATTCACATCTAATAGATATCTTATTCTATCTAACGTAAAAGTGACATTGGTTGCCCGAATTGCACTGCAAAAGAGAACTAGTTGATATCTAAACTATAACGTATCTAGAATGGATCTTGAAGTTAAATATTTACCTATATCTGACACTCTTACGAGATTCATACACTGTGTGGATGCCAAAATATTGAGTACTTAGGTAATTTTTTTAATTCCCCAGGGCTCTTCATATCGTGGTAATTAAGTTACTGAAAACTTTCAGGATTCATTAAATGTTTAGATATATTATGAAAATACTTGACTAAATTCTAAGGTTGCCTGGAAGAGATCGCTTCTTAGCGATATGACCGCCTGTTGTTACCTAGCTTTTAGCGGTATTTCATTTTCTGTGTATTTTTAACTGCATGGTGCAGAATAATGAATATTTACTTACTGCCGTATTCGAACTTCAAGATATTGACAAGAGACGACACGTACTAGATCCATTCTAGATACGTTATAGTTTAGATATCAACTAGTTCTCTTTTGTAGCGCAATTCGGGCAACCAATGTCACTTTTACGTTAGATAGAGTAAGATATCTATTAGATGTGAATTGGATCTCTAAGTCATATCCTGTGGAAATCGTTCAAGAGTATCTCCAGAATCGAGCAAATGTCAAATTTGACAGATTAGATCTTAAACATATAGTTATCGTATCTTGGTGATGTCTAAAAGATATCTAATAGATGCCTATTTCAAAATCCGAATCGGGCCCAGACATTTATACATAATGCTCTACTTAACGTGCTAATTAATAGGTTACTGATTTTTTTTTTGATAACTAAATATTATCCTTTATTTAAAATACAAGAGTTATAAACTGAAGCAAAATAGTATTACAATACTAGTATCCTTAGGGAACAACCGTAGAGGCACACACATTTTACATAAGGCCCTACATAACCTGCGCGGGCGCTCCGTGTTCCACTCAACCGCATTTGAACGCCCGAGTGCGGTGCGCGCGCACGTCCCGCCCGCCATCTTGGAATCAGACTCTGTGACAGTGTTTGTGTGTGTTTGTGTTTGTGTGTTTTGTTTTGGGTAAGTGTCTAATACTTTTTATGTAGCGAAATAAGTTTTTTGACGGTTTTATATAGCGACGTGGATTGTTTTAGGTACATGAGGTGATTTTTTACTGCCGAATTATTTTAGTAATTCAGGTACTTACTTACCTACATGAAACATTAAATAAAGTAGCAAAAGAATAACAGAATTCAGAGATATTGTTTTTGAAAATTTTGTCCAAAAAAAGAACGTGAAAATTTTTGAATATCGGAAGGAATCGAGCACCTTTAAAGAATTCCTGAAAAGATGCAATTTTTCAGTACATTCGGCATTGGAATTTACAGGCAGTGTGACAAGTAAATAAGTACAAATAGGCTTTTCTTTCGGTTAAAAGTTATAATTTATAACACAATTGGATTCTTATAAGAAACTTATAAAGATGCCTAACTTAAGATTCCCTTAGTAATACAGGATGTTTTGGTGTGGTTATATGCTTAAAGCTCTGTAAAATATATTTCTTAATAATGTGTAACTCACTAAGTGTTGAATCATAAACCTGAGGTGCCTTTTTTCAACCCTAGGAAACATTAAACATAATAACTTTATGATAAAGTTCTTTAGTAAGAAATAAACTTGTTACAATTCTTTTTGATGTCCAAAAATTGAAACTTGATATGAAAAAACAAACCTATGATGGTAAGCAACATTTTCTTATTTTTAATTGCATTCCATATACACCATGTATGCCTATATAGTTGTACCTATATACGTAGGTATTTAAAGTACTTAAAGTGTTCAAATCTTGTTGGGTGTCGGTCAGAAACGTTTTTACGTAAGCCGACGGAAAGTGGAGCGACTTAAGTAACAAGCCGATGAATTAGTGAAAAAATATTACAATTACCTGGGCCGAGGAAAAACTACGGAATAACAAGAACTAAGGAAAACTGCAACGCTTTTCAATGATCTCTTTAATATTTAGAATAGAATAGAATAGATTTTATTCGTAAGCACAAACAAACTAGACAATACATAATGTAAAAGAAAACACAAAATAAGATTAACGTGCCACGAAATGGCCCCATCTCAGCATGTTGCTGGTAGTTTCCAGCGCCGATCTTCCGATGATTTCTTCATTAATGGGGGTTAAATAATAAAGATACATAGATTCTAATCGAATTATTATAGTTCTCAGTAGGTAATAGAGAGATACAATAACCAGTTGAATTACGCAGACGGACTGAAATTCATTCTCAATTCAAAAAAAACAAATGGTTCGATCTTGCGGCATTTTAACAATCACTATAAAATTAAAATATAGGTATTTAAAATAATGATACACTTTAAAACATAAAATCCATTATTATTTTCACGAGTAGCACAATTTGGAGTCAGACTTCTAATGGTTTTCTTCGTTAATCGTTAGTAATTTTACTTTTTAATTCGCATACTTACCTACCTACTGAAAAAACTTGAGGGAAAGCGCATCCCTTAGAGTAGAGGATAATGAGGATAACCAAACGGAGACGCCATGTCTGTAATTTTTGGTACAAAATAGTCTGCCGATTTTTGCGGGGGAGGGGTACGTCAAATGTATACGTAACGTAAAAATAGCCATGTCAGATAAACGTGAGTCCATACAATGTGTATGACCATTGGCCGCCTATTTTCGACAGAGGGGAACACCTGTTAATGGCTAACTCCGTTTGGTTATATCCTCTCCTCTAAGGCCCACTTGCACCATCCCAATAACCCGGGCTTAAGCGGTTAAACCGTTAACTTAGTGTCAAATTGTACTGGTAACCTTGGTAACTCCAGGTTTAACCTGTTAACCTCGGGTTAGTAGAATGGTGCAAGTGGGCCTAAGGCGCATTCTAAGTAATGGAATTAGATCATAATTATTTTGAACACTGGCTGTTATGACACATAATTTTAAAGATTGCCACTTAAAATTAGAAGCGCTAAATCAAATACCTACCTACCAATTAGCCAAATAAAAACCAGCTAAACGTAAACCTTCCAATACACAGTCGTAGTTAAAATGACATAAAACTCATCATAGCCGTGGGAGCGCGTGTAACCTAGACCCGGTAGACCCGGCACAATGGGTCCCACACTTGGTTAGATAAAGTTTTTACGGAGGTTATGTCAGCGGGTTTAGGGGCCCGATTCTGATTTTGAAATAGACATCTATTAGACGTCTTTTAGACATCACCAAGATACGATAACGATATGTTTAAGATCTAACCTGTCAAATTTGACATTTGCGCGATTCTGGAGATACTCTTGAACGATTTCCACAGGATATGACAGAGATCCAATTCACATCTAATAGATATCTTACTCTATCTAACGTAAAAGTGACATTGGTTGCCCGAATTGCGCCGCAAAAGAGAACTAGTTGATATCTAAACTATAACGTATCTAGAATGTTTCTAGTACGTGTCGTCTCTTGTGAATATCTTGAAGTTCGAATACGGCAGTAGGATAGGATTCTTTGGTTATTGTTTGAGATATCATGTTAATTTTATGTTTCCTTATGTTTGCCGCCGTCGGCTCACATGTCTGGTAGGTATTGTCAATATCAAACCGATAGGGACCGTGCGCGTTGGAGGGTCTGCCATCTTGTGGCCTGATTGGAAACATAAACATGTACATTGCCAAAGCAAGTGCTACCATCTACCGTTTTCGTACGTTTTCTTGTGCATAGTACGTTCTGCCAGCTTGTGGGCTACATCGGAAGCGTAAACTTCCCATTTACGCCTCGCGCTAAAAAATCTGACGGCTCGGCTCCTATGCTGTCTCCTATAGTCCATGCAAGCTCCCTATAGTGACAGCCAAAGAAATGAACTTTAGCACACCTTTGTTACGTACCACAAAAATAAGGATTTGTTCTTATATATTTGGCCACTTTGAACGTCACTATATATTTGATGCTAACTGTAGTATAATCTGCTGAAAGTTATAATAGAAGGAAAAATAGAAGGAAAACGGGAAAGGGGAAGAAGGAGGATGAACTGGCTTGACAACATCAAAAAATGGACAAACATCAAAGACGCGGCCACGCTAACAAGACTGGCCAAGAATAGAGAAGACTTTGCAATGGCCACCGACGCCCGCTAGGGCATGGCAGCAGAAGAAGAAGAAGACTGTAGTAGAAAAAAATCTCAAAGATTCATGCCAAAATGCCACACATACCTAGAGTTAGATCAAGAAAAGTCTGCAACTATTTTGAGTGTACACGCAGTGCAAATGTTCTTTTAAACGTCAAACTTCTATGAAGTTATGACGTATAAATGACACTTGCACTGTGTGTTCTATCAAAGTCGTTGCAGACTTTTCTTGGTCTAACTCTTCAAATAATAAGTTAAATGTTTAACAAGACATAAATAAGGGCTTAGTGTAGCCTGGAAAGATAACTAGCATATTATTATCATGGTAATATCAGAAGTTTCGCTAAATCCCTGGATCCCGCCGCGCGGCGTTTTAGAAAGTGGCGGCCATTGTGGTTTTTTGTCTCGATTTTTCGTTCGACAAAAAGTAATCGAAAGGTGTCGCTACTGAGTGAGAAGTGTTAGGTTATGAATGGTGTAGAGAGACCAGTAATGCACAAGTCAAAACTTATGAATATACCAATTAATTATCAATAACTAGTGCTTTGCCCGTGACTTCGTCCATGCAGAAATCGTTTAACTGTACCCCTAATGTAAATTTCATTGATAGTTGACGAGACGTACGCGTTTGCGTTAAGTGTCATTTTGTATAGGATTTTGAGTTTCGCTGACGCGCTGTTCAAAATCCCATACAAAATAAGTCAACGCAAACGCGTGCGTCAGTCACGCTACGAATGAAATTTAAGGTGACAGTCCATTTCCAACGACAGGCTGCATTACTGTTAATTTTACTATGGAAATTGACAATAACAGCGACGCGTTCAGTACTAGTAGTCCAGCTGCAGTCAGAAATGGAATGTTACCACTACACTAGTTGTTCTGATCTCCAGACTTTTCTCCACCTTTGTACATTCAATGAATTTAATTTCCAACCCATTTCGTACCTTGTCACAGGGACAACAGTGACAAGTCGCTAGAGACCTCATACTATTGTCAGTGTGACACTGACAAAGTACAAAATGTACAAATTCTTTGACTGTACTCCTACAGACTGTCCACCCTCATTTTACTCGGTTGGGACAAGAAGTATTGTATGCCGGGGTCCCTTTGTTTTACATAAAGTTTTAAGTCATGATGTATTGTTTGTCATATTATCATTAGTCCTAAAACTGAAACCGTTAACTTTTCAGGATTTTCGTAAGGTTATCCTATAGATAGGTTAGGTTTGTTTTATGGCAAATCTGATATGTTACGCGTTTCTGACTGAACCAAACAAATTTTGACTAACGAAAATGCGGACAAATAATACATTATGATTTAAAACTTTTTGGGAAACAATAGACACTTTTGTATGCCTTATAACTGTCGGCGGCCGATCGTAAGATCAGGCAGATCGTAATGTTCCTGTGTAATGTTTTGACGATAGTCACATTATACCAATATATAGGTAGGATAGGTTCGTTAGGTTGATTCAGATGCCTGAAGGGCAAACTGCCCAGAAATAGGAGCCCCGCGAAGCGGGGCTCCGTCGACTCAGGGAACGAGTCAAAGATATTCACATTTCACGATATGCCTAGGAATTTCACGATAAGCCTGATCTTACGATCGGCCGCCGACATAACTACCATCATCATAAGGTCATAAATTTATCTAAATGCCAAGTTTTATGTAAATTAGCCGACTTTTTGCATAATCGAGCAGTAAACATGCAACCTTTGTATGAAATTCAGTTATTCAGAAATGAATAAACGTCAAATTAGTATTACAAATATTCGAATCTTTATTAAGGAAATCCTGTTGTAACGCAAATTAAGTAGGTAGCTAGAATTAGACCAAGCTGCAGCGATGTTAATAGCCCACTAAGTGCAAGTGTCATTTTTAGGGTTCCGTACCCAAAGGGTAAAACGAGACCCTATTACTAAGACTTCGCTGTCCGTCCGTCCGTCCGTCTGTCACCAGGCTGTATCTCACGAACCGTGATAGCTAGACAGTTGAAATTTTCACAGATGATGTATTTCTGTTGCCGCTATAACAACAAATACTAAAAACAGAATAAAATAAAGATTTAAATGGGGCTCCCATACAACAAACGTGATTTTTGACCAAAGTTAAGCAACGTCGGGAGTGGTCAGTACTTGGAGGGGTGATCGTTTTTTTTTTGCTTTTTTTTGTTTATTTTTTGCATTATGGTACGAAATCCTTCGTGCGCGAGTCCGACTCGCACTTGCCCGGTTTTAACTTCTAACTTCTATGAAATTATGATGTATAATTGACACTTGCGCTGCGTGGGCTATCAAAATCGCTGCCGACCTTTCTTGGTCTAACTTTATGTGTAGCTTTATCTGTAAGTATCTCAATTTTGACAGAAAGAAAGAAAGTAATTGCTGACACTGTTTTACATGTTCAGTACAGTCAGCTGCAGCTGCATAGTTGACCCCCCTGCAAACAAAATTCCATACAGGGCGGATCAGGGATCAGCCGGCCTAGCCAAGGTTACAATCGCTATCGCTTCGACAACGAAAACCATTATGTCTCTCTATCACTCTTCCATATTAGTGCGACAGTGACAGTTGCGTTTCGATCGCTACGGAGCGTAAGCGATCGGCATCTTGGCTACGCGGCCAGTTACCTATCTCAGAAGCTTACTTGTACTGTAAGTTATCTTAAAGATGCATTTTGATTGGTTTGCATTTGCTTCCTATACCTAACTAGTTCATTATAAACTAACCTGGAATGTTAGTTCTTAGGGTTCCGTACCTAAAGGGTAAAAGGGACCCTATTACTAAGACTCCGCTGTCTGTCTGTCACCAGGCTGTATTTCATGAACCGTGATAGACAGTTGAAATTTTCAGATGATTTCTGTTGCCGCTATAACAACAAATACTAAAAAGCAGCCAAGTGCGAGTCGGACTCGCCCATGAAGGGTTCCGTAGCAGCAAGTATCATAATAAAATTGCGGTTTACGATTTAAGTATGACGTATTAAAAAAAACTACTTTATAGATCTCGTTCAAATCAATTTTCGGTGGAAGTTTGCATGTTAATGTACATCATATATTTTTTTTAGTTTTATCATTCTCTTATTTTAGAAGTTACAGGGGTCACACACACACACACACACACACACACACATTTTACCACTTTGGAAGTGTCTCTCGTGCAAACTATTCAGTTTAGAAAATAATAAAAACAATTATTAGAAACCTCAATATCATTTTTGAAGACCTATCCACAGATACCCCACACGTATGGGTTTGATGAAAAAAAAAACGGGCAAGTGCGAGTCGGACTCGCGCACGAAGGGTTCCGTACCATAAAGCAAAAAAAAAAGGAAAAAATGCAAAAAGAAAACGGTCACCCATTTAAGTACTGACCACGCCCGACGTTGCTTAACTTTGGTCAAAAATCACGTTTGCTGTATGGGAGCCCCACTTAAATCTTTATTTTATTCTGTTTTTAGTATTTGTTGTTATAGCGGCAACAGAAATACATCATCTGTGAAAATTTCAACTGTGATAGCTAGTATCACGGTTCGTGAGATACAGCCTGGTGACAGACAGACGGACGGACGGACGGACGGACGGACGGACAGCGAAGTCTTAGTAATAGGGTCCCGTTTTACCCTTTGGGTACGGAACCCTAAAAATTGAGTTTCAGTTCTAAGGATGGGGAACCCCCAAATTTTATTGTTTTTTTTTCTATTTTTGTGTGAAAATCTTAATGCACAGTTCACAGAATACATCTCCTTACCAAGTTTCAACAGTATGTATTAGTTCCTATAGTTTCGGAAAAAAGTGGCTGTGACATACACGGACAGACAGACAGACGGACAGACATGACGAATCCATAAGTGTTCCGTTTTTTGCCAATTGGCTACGGAACCCTCGGTGGGCGAGTCCTACTCGCACTTATTATATTCATTATACCACCTTTGGCTAGTAAATATGCTGTGCCCAGTTGGGCAGTTGCCTATTCTACTCAATCTTTTGTCGTCGAAAGAGAAATTCGCGGTAAGCACGTGTCGCTTTATGTAACTAGTTTTTGTCGATGTCGTTTTAAAGTGAATGTTTATCTAAAAACTTGGCAATTATTAAAAAACTAGACGGTGGCAGGTTGTCACGAGTTTAACAAAATTAACTAGAATTAGACCAAGAAAGGTCTGCAGCGATTTTGAGAGCATACGCAGTGCAAGTGTTATTTATACGTCATAATTTCATAAAAGTTTGATGTTTAAAATAACACTTGCATTGCATGTGCTATCAAAATCGTTGCAGACTTTTCTTGGTCTAACTATAAGTTTTACTAGAAAAGTAAATTCGAATAATAACCTCTACCAACGTCCCATAGGTATTTTTTTATATGTCCTTATTTTTTTGGAATGAAATATATTTATTTTTATTAGGAAATAAATACAAAACACTTCTAGACAAAGTCCGAAACATACACATCCGAGGCAGTTACAAAGTCGCTCCCATCATTGACAAGGTCAAGGAACGTCGCTTGCGATGGTATGGCCATATACTTCGCCGCCCTACAGACCACATGGTAAACGTAGCGTTAAGCCTACCCACCACGACGCGTCGCCGCGGAAGACCCCCCGCCACCTGGCTAACGACGGTCCAGAGAGATCTGAAGGAGACCGAGATGGACGCAGCAACAGCGCAGGATAGAGAAAAATGGAAAAGACAGACAAGGAGAGCTGACCCCAGATGATGGGAAAAAAGCTTAGGAGAAGAAGAAGGAAATATATACAGTGTGAAATAAAATAATTAGAAAATATGGAAAGCTGTCTTGTTTACTTTGACCATAAATATAACAAATTAATTAGGTAAGTAACAAGAATATGATCATAAAATCGACGCTGACCAGTGACCACATTACTCACGCTGGTTCAATCTGCGTGACAACTGTACTTCTAGTGCTTACTCGACTCGGCATAGTTCTGCCGCGTAGGCGCAAGCCGGGCGTTACTTTGCGCATGCTCGGATATAAGCGAAGTAGGGCGTGCTGCTGTGGGGAAGGAACTGACACAAAAAAATAACTAAAATACACACAGATATTTAAAAAAAGATGCTGTTATTGATAGGAGGCTGAAAATCAGTTTAAAAAAGATTCAGTTACTTAAGTAAAGGTTTACTTATATTATACATAATTTTTTTGAGCAAATATGGTATTAAATAATTTGTAGACTATGAAGATGTGTACAAATACATATCTTAACGTACCATGGGTCTGATTCGACCATTTTAACAGATTTAAAGCTACTTTAATATCTAAATTACGTTACAATTGTTTAAATAAGAACACCTCGGTAAATATACTCTGTCTGCCTTAAAAGAGCCAAGAAACTATACACACCACTTCAAAAGCCTTTAAAAAAATCATTCAAATACGAAATGTAATACTTTAGGAACCACGACAAGGTACCATGACCAGCCACTCCTACTGAACTATTCAAGAAACAAACCGCCAGACCGAAACACATGACCCAAACATCTTCGATGCACAAAATCACTACCAGAACCCACTGACGTCAGTTCGCAGTCCAATGCGTACTGGTCAATGAGTGCACGAAACCGGCAGAATGGAGCCGTCAATGGATGCATGACCTATACGCTCGACAGATTGAGTAAAAACATCAGCTGATGCCAGCAGTGCATAACTGGAACTGTGGACCATGTAGCATAACGTGGGGGTTGGCAGATTGTGGATGGTTCATTCACTGAAGCCATTGATATGTCAGTCGTGAATTTCCTATCCTAAATCCTGAGTTCGTTTAAAAAGAACAAATTAAAATCGAATTTTGAACTATAATGGAATAAAAGACGGTTCCAAATTCAAAACTGCAAAAATGACTCTGGGTCTGAAGACCTCAGGAATTTTTTTGTCTCGTTCCTTGAGTCTACGTTCGTCGATAGTTTGCTCTTGCAGAAACCTAACGACCATATCTTACATATCTATTGGTTTAATGTGACTTCCATCAAAACATTCCGTAGGAACATTACGATCTGCCTGATCAATTGATCATACGATCGGCTGCCGATAAATATATATACGTCATATTAGTTCTTAGTAGCTCGTATTTGTATAGGCAGTTACAATTTTTGTAATTGTGACATAATATATTCATGTAGTTAGTTGACTTTTCAAAAGCTTGTTCACTTTCTTTTAGAAGTCTCCAATACTTTGGCCGTTCGTGAAAACAAAAGATAAAATTCACGGGAGGCATAATTCCTCTTAAGTACAGACTTTAATAGTTGATCCATCTAAGGTTCAAGCTAATTTGGCTGTCAATAACTAACGATGTGAAATGTCCAATGTAAAGTAAACCCTTTAGCCATTTATGGCTCAGCAATTAAAGTCCGTGACTATACAAACTATTCACTGAAGCAATGCAGGACTGGCCACGGAGGATGCGGCCACGTGGGCTATGCTCCAGTGGAGGATGATGTTTGATTCGCACAGTGGCTACCTCAGTGGACGCTCAGCTGAGTCTGATGCAGAACCGTTGGGTCAAAACATTCGGGGAAACCGTTGTATTTTCTGTAGACAATGTATAGTTAAATGATCTTTTAAGGGGAGTTATGGTGTTTAATCGAGTATAAGGTTTTAGTATGCCTACCTACAAGGATTAGGTAAGTAATACAATTAGTCCACTTACTATACGATGTCCAGTAGAAAGACGGAAAGTAGTAAAAAAGTTTTTTGACGTCGATTAAACCCAAATTAAACCGCTCGCGTATTGAGTTAGGTTTTTTATTCGCTTGCGTCGTTTAGGGTAAAAAGGGTACACTTACGCCTTTATTTGTGTTGTCCTGCAGACGATGAAAATGCTCCAGTTTATCTCTAAAGCGGATTGATCAATTTCACGTTGAATATGTGTTTAAATATTAGTGATACATTGGTCATTGGTTCTTAAAAAATTGTGAACCAGAAATTTTGACACAGGATTTTGAACTTTTTTTACTTTATGTCCTATTTATAACTGACCAACTTTTTTCATAGTATTACGCTCTTGTTCCGTCTAAAACCACGTGGGGCATGCTCCACTGGAGTAGGACGATGTTTGATTCGCACGATGACCGCGCATGCATCCGAAAATTGACGCTCAGTTGAACGTGGCGTGACGCATCGACGGACGGTTGACTGTCTATTCAAAAGGGATTATGTGTCTTTGTTATTATGTAATACTTAAGTTCTTTTATCGAATATATCTATTTCAAGTGGACGTAGAATGGACGTACGGTTGATGAGTTCATGTTCGAAAGGGCTGAAGACATTACATTTATGCAGGTTTTTCCCTTTTAGTTTCATTAGACAGAAGCCTTGAATTAGGTCGATGGCAAGATTGTGGCATCTCGAATAGAGGACATGAAATCTGATTTGTGTCTAACTATGGATATTAATTTGGTTCTTTTTCCATCCTTTATTCTCAATTGGAGTTTGGGGCTTTTGGGATTGGCTCTCCTCGTTATCGTGCGCCAGGCTGGCTTGTCTTGATTCCTATTTGAGGCAAGGTAGGCTCCAATTCGCGGGTCACTGTATACCACTATGTGGCTTTTGGTCCTACTTGCCTGCTTGCTTTCCTATTCGGCAATGCCTAGGCTTGCCGCACTACGTGGTCTTCGGGGCGTCTCATCACGTGGCCATACCAGCGAAGCCTACTTCTTGTGACTTTGTGATGTATTGTAACTATCTGTGATGTATTATTTTTTAGGGTTCCGTACCCAACAAGTAAAAACGGGACCCTATAACTAAGTTAAGACTCCGCGGTTCGTCCTTCTGTCACCGGGCTGTATCGCAAGAACCGTGACAGTTGAAATTTTCACAGATGATGTATTTCTGTTACTGCTATAACAACAAATACTAAAAACATTATAAAATTAATATTAAATGAATAAGTATATAGGTAAATAATTGACATACAACAAACGTGATTTTTTTGCCGTCTTTAGCGTTAATAGTACTCGCTCGCACTTGGCCGGTTTTTTATTTAAAGTTTCGTTTAACGTTTTCTATAAACGCTTCTCACTTTTCTAGGCCCCCTTGGGCTGGGAGTTTTCTACTATTTTAAGACGCGGATAGAAGAAAAAACAAATAAAACCGTAATTTCTGTCATTTTCATCGTAATGATAAAAATAATGACGACGATTAGATAACAATATCGACAAATTCATCCGTAACAACCTTAGGCCGAAGCATTGATAATTGTGAACAGGGCTAGTAAACAAATTACGAAACTTACTTTTTATATACAAAAAGACTTAATTTATATAAAAATACTTGTCGCTTAATGCATTTTGAAGACTTTGTACTACTTTGACGTTTTATTTCGGTCAATGCAATCGAATCGTGATTGATAGATGAAGTAACAATTAAATGGTGGATTAAACAAAATTAACTTATAATTTATAAACATCATTAGCGATTAGGTATTTTAATGTAAATGCAATGTTTTTAAATAAATTTGAAGGGAAACGAGCAGATAAATCACCTGATGGTAAGCAATTACCATCGCCCATGGACACCCGAGGGGTTGCAAGTGCGTTGCCGGCATTTAAGATGAAGTACGCAAAGTCTGATTGTCAAATATTACCGTTTGACGATTCAAAATATGTTTTAAATATTTTTTTGGAGCTATTGCACCGTAATACGATCGTCAAACTCAAAGCTTAATTATACGGACTTAATCCCGTTTTATAATTAATAATAATAATACTGTGTAAGTCCATCCAACTTTCAAATCTATAGCCCATGACCTTAGTTCCCATCGCAGCACAAAAGTGCTGCACTGCAATAGTCTTTGCACCTGGCGGGGACCATCTCCGGATGTATCACATTGTGCGTTCGGGGATGGTATCCGCCACGTGTATCCCTTGCTTTTAGATTAAAGTGTCTTAAAGGGCCTCTGCGCTGTTGGCTTCGGCCCCACGTATGCCTCCCAAAGGTCCGGGACCCCGAGATATGGAAAAGACATACTGTGTAAAAAGTTTAAATCAGTGTTTAGGTTTTAATATTGTTCAGTTAGTGTTCAGGTTTTAATATTGTTCAGTCAGTGTTTAGGTTTTGACATTGTTCAGTTCTTGAATCTTTAGTTAATTTCAATGCAAGTTTTAATAGCCTTATTATTAACATTTTATCGCATGATTACCTTACCTAGTGCAAAAATACTTGTAGCAATAAATTTTACATCAATCTACCAAATAAAAATAAAAAATTCCCTAATTACCTACCTATTACGTTTACATACGTGTCACAAAGTCTGAAAAATTTACTAGGTGTCAGGTGTCATGTTGGATCAAGTAAAAAAATCTAGTCCACTAATACTAGGTTTAGTCTACTTAACTATCATTATTAATTCAGGGCGTCCACAAAAAAATCCCGCGACCTCGCACCAACAAAAAACCGTCTTAGCCAACCGACCTTTATTTTTTGCCCACTGCTGGGATGCTCCGCGATGGCCTTTTGGGGTCAGCATTAGGAGGGCAAGACCATGACTTAGTTTAAATTTGGGTTTGTGCAACTCCTCCTAAATTTTGGGGAAACTGGAGTTGGGTGAAGCGAAAAAATAAGTTAGTGTCGATTCTGACACCAAGACTTTTTGAGATTTAAAATAAAATTTATTTAATCAGACGGAGAAAAATCATTGGACATTTGTTACGGCACGACAACTTTAAAACCATCATAGAAGGCTCTTGCTAGAAAGAAAGAGAGGCAGGGGCAGACCAAGACGTAGCTATGTAAACCAAATAAAAGAAAAAGCTGGTGTCGTGTCGTATCAAGAGATCAAGGCTGTGGTTTATGAGAGGGAGAAATGGAAAATGGTTTACCCTTGAATTGCCGACAGACATTTCATCGAATTTTATTTCGAAGACAACGCTTCAAGTATTTTCATTTCATCGACAAGTTATTGCGTCCAAGAATCGATACTAGTAAATTTAAATCGGGGACTTTTAATTGGTACTTGAGTTATTTTAAATATAGTTTATATCGTGGGATTTCTTTACGGGTTTTCTTATTTCATTTTGGTTTGTATTTAATAAAATTTGTCACGCGTAAAATTATTTCAATTTGTAATATTTCGTTATCGGAACTAAACTAAAAGCAGTCACGTCAGTCGACTCACTCTGTGCGATTATAGCCGTTTATTACTGTATAGGGTGGCAGGTCGCGGGTAGGGTTTTAAAATAATCTAAACCTACTTTGAAACCCGTTCGTGTCTGTGTGGGGTCGCAGTTCTAACCTAACCTAAACCTACTTTGATAGCCGTTCGTTTCTGTGTGGGGTCACAGTTCTAACCTAACCTAAACCTACTTTGAAAGCCGTTTGTTTCTGTGTGGGGTCGCAGTTCCAACCTAACCTAAACCTACTTTGAAAGCCGTTTGTTTCTGTGTGAGGTCGCAGTTCTAACCTAACCTAAATCGACTTTGATAGCCGTTCGTTTCTGTGTGGGTCGCAGTTCTAACCTAACTTAAACCTACTTTGTAAACCGTTCGTTTCTGTGTTGGGTCACAGTTACTTTCTAACCTAACCTAAACCGACTTTGAAAGCCGTTCGTTTCTGTTTGGGGTCACAGTTCTAACCTAACCTAAACCCACTTTGAAAGCCGTTCGTTTCTGTGTGGGGCCGCAGTTCTAACCTAACCTAAACCGACTTTGATAGCCGTTCAATTCTGTGTGGGGTCGCAGTTCTAACCTAACGTAAATTTAAAATTTTTACAACAGAAAAATATGTATATAAATGTGTAGTACGACATATAAAAATGTATTAAAGTAATACGTCGAACAAATGAATTACATTGTTTAGTAGTTATGCCAATTGAAATAATTTGAAACGAATCAGCGATCAATTAATATTCGTAGAATAGTATTTCTACGCAATAAGAAAAATTGAAATAAATAGTATATGAAACATAATAACGCCAAACAATATTACTAGTACTAACGTTTCGATGAATCGTTGTCGATGAAATAATATTCGATGAAAAGTTTGTCGGCAAAACAAGGGTACACCGATTTTTTCATATATGGTACCTATACAAGGGTAGTATGACCCGTCTGATGCCAAGTTGACACAATTGCAGTCCAGTTCAGAAGCACAATGATACCAACTAATTATCACAATAGAAAACTACATAATTAGTCTGTGAATGAAACAACCGGGTATTTTAGTGATAAAAAGATATTATACAGTGGCACTACTAAACTAAATTAATAACTAGCTTTAATCTAAAATAGGCCCTCGAGGCAGTGTACCAAGGATGCTAGCGGCATTTCCTGATACGTTGTACGAGGAAGCAGCCAGCTCTTTGGTCACCAGTGACGTCAACCAGACGCTTCGCGATTTCTGCAAACAACCTCACTTTGAAATAGACTTTAAAATATTAGATATTAATCTAATTTTTTTTCATATATGGTACCTATACAAGGGTAGTATGACGCGTCTGATGTCAAGTTGACACCAATTGCAGTCCAGTTCAGAAGCACAATGATACCAACTAATTATCACAATGAAAAACTACATAATTAGTCTGTGAATAAAATAACCGGGTATTTTAGTGATGGTGACCATTACTTTTTTGACACAAATCACCATTTTAGCCTCCAATCGCCCACTGCTGAGCATAGGCATCTCGTCTCCAGGTCCTCAGCGGCTACCGCGAAAACCGAAATTCGCAAATTGCGGGGATCTTTCTCTTTTACTCCAATGAAGGCGTAATTAGAGTGACAGAGAAAAATCCCCGCAATTTGCGAACTTCGATTTTCGCTGTTATAGCCCTGGGCTAGTCTCATCCAGAACAATCCCGAGATTTTTCGAAAGTCGTCTACCCAACCGGCCAACGGGCGCCATGCGCTTCTTTCAACCGAATGCGGCCACCAATCCGTCAACATTTTGGCCCACCTGTCATCACTCTGCCTAGACATAAATAAGAACATTAAATTTAAGAATCACGAAGCAATCAGAATATACTATTAAGTGTAAAAAACCGTAAACATTTATAATTACTTTTGAATCTCCACTAAATTACCTAAAATCTTAATTAAATCTATGTTAATGACTTCAACTCATCTCGAATGTTTCAATGATTTAATCATTAGCCACAGCGATTAGATTGGCCAATCCATCACAGGCCAAGTTCGAACCAAGGTCACTCTGTCAAAGGTTTTTACAGAAATCTGTAATTTATGTAGTTCATGGAGGCTGATGGATTTGTTGCGTTAGTTTCCATCATAGTTTTTTTGTACAGTCGCCATCAGATATATCGGAGCGGCCAAGGTGCTCACAAATATCTGAACACGCACTCTAACGCCCCGACAATAGAGACGCGTTCAGATATTTGTGAGCGCCTTGGCCGCTCCGATATATCTGATGGCGACTGTAACCAAATAATTATAGCTAATCTTTTGAGTATGATCGAAATAGTTATTTTTTTATACATTCTCTTATTTATTTTTTACGCAGAATTTTTTATTACATGTAACTCAAAGAACAAAGCGAAAATACATAAAACGTGCTTTTATACTAGGTAAAATGACCCTAAACCAACCCATAAACTTAAAATTCCTACGGGAACCGATTCCCTTTTTCCCATACAACAATGAAACTTCATACTATTACTATCGCATACGCGCGTTTATGTTTAAACCAGTATAAATAATTTTAAAACTATAAGTCCTAGCAACATACTTCAGAGACAATTATGGTAGATAATTTAATGTAAAATATTCAGTTTTCTTCTACCTTCAACCGTTTTTCCAAAAACAATGAAAACTGCCAAAGTGGGACACAAAAGTATGGGAAAGGGGAAGATTCACAAAACAAGTTCTTTTCACTTTTTTTTAGCTACACATGCTAAGATTCATGCTTTTTCTAGATGGGACTATACTTTTGAAATATGTTAAGAAAATGATCCGTACGCATTATTGGCATCACACCAGGACCCGCTTACACTGGATGGCCGAATGTAAGCGTTCAGAACGCCAGGATTCAAAATGGCTGCGCTGACGTCACGCCGGAAACGGCTCCGTTTTGAATTTGGAACGGTCGAGCGCGCAATGGCGGAACATCCGGTGAAGACGTTACAATGACTGCGCCGTAGATCGGTGACTATTGATTGGATATTGTTTGAAACGGATGCTACAGTTAGGGAAAGGCTTTCTAAAAGTAAATAAGACGGTAAAGTACAAAGGGCGCTTAATTTTCAAGCGCATTGATAATAATCGAATCGAAGATCACAAACTCACAAGCGATATTGAACCTTTAAGTCTATGGAGAGACTGCCTGGTATCGTCTTGGGTCGTCCCATTCGTTTTTCGTCAAGTTCTTAAGTTAGTCCTATTCTGCTTTCGTCACTCATGCTACATTCGTCACAATCGTGGGTGGCTTTCCATGTAGAATGAGTGACGAAAGCAGAATAGAACTAATTTAAGAACTTGACAAAAAACGAATGGGACGACCCAAGACGATACCCTATCTTTGTATGTTCCACCACTGGTGCAGTGCTACCTACAAGCCATTTAAGCATACGTAATAACCTGCCGGCGTGGCTTTATCCATCTTTATCCACGTGATAAAATAACTGTCAGTTTTTAACACCGTGGGTTAGAAAGTGACGGACACCGTTTTATCACGCTGTCACGTAGACAAGAACGACCATCATAGCCGTAGCTATATTTAAAAATGTCTACATTTAATTTACCTGATATTTTAAGAAAACTCCAATTTTATCCTATTAATTATCTAAGACTTGTTATGTGCCTAAAGGCTCCTCTTCACGTTGGGCCAACGCCAACGCCAACGAGGGACGCAGCCATGCGGTAGAATCAGATAACAATATCACTTGCTCCCTCTAACGCATAAATGCGTCCCTTGTTGGCGTTGGCGTTGGCCCAACGTGAAGAGGAGCCATAACCATAATAACCCATGATAGGTAGGTCACTTTATTAGCATGGGCATTTATGCATGCGGATATTGGGTCCACTGCAAGTACCTATTCAAAGTAACTATAGTCCGACAAGAAATTGTAGAAAATAAATGAGGAGGCCAATTTCTACTTAACTGTTACATTTTTGACGTAAAATGCATAGACAGTTATTGAATATAATTTATTTATATACATATAAGCAGGCCTCGAACAAATCATGCGGATGACGTAAAAATGACGAAATTTTGCACACAGGATGACGTTTGTATTTAAACTATTTTGTGACGTGTCGCACGAAGTAACAAAATTTGAAATCATCCTATATGAGTGTTTGACGTCATCCGCATGATTTGTTCGAGCCCTGCATATATAAGGTGCAAAAACAATAAATAAAAAAACCGGGCAAGTGCGAGTCGGACTCGCGCACGAAGGGTTCCGTACCATAATGCAAAAAAAAACAAACAAAAAAAAAGCAAAAAGAAAACGGTCACCCATCCAAGTACTGACCCCTCCCGACGTTGCTTAACTTTGGTCAAAAATCACGTTTGTTGTATGGGAGCCCCATTTAAATCTTTATTTTATTCTGTTTTTAGTATTTGTTGTTATAGCGGCAACAGAAATACATCATCTGTGAAAATTTCAACTGTCTAGCTATCACGGTTCGTGAGATACAGCCTGGTGACAGACGGACGGACGGACAGCGAAGTCTTAGTAATAGGGTCCCGTTTTACCCTTTGGGTACGGAACCCTAAAAACAACCGCATAAACATGGTAACAATTTAGTGTGGACTTTTTAGTTCCATTTTATTTAAAAGTAAATAAAATAAAGGTAAATAAAGGTATTCTAATTGAATAAATTTCGCGTTAGACCCATTTATAAATGTGAAAGTTTTAAATATTAAATTTTATTTATTTTTTACTGTTTTATGTCGCACTATATAATTTTAACTCACAATTCTTTAGAAACAAAGAAGTGGATTTCTGGGTCAATAAGTGAACTGAGATTATCTTACCATATACAAACTTATTACTTTTAAAAAGCGCTGGTGGCCTAGCGGTAAGAGCGTGCGACTTGCAATCCGGAGGTCGCGGGTTCAAACCCTGGCTCGTACCAATGAGTTTTTCGGAACTTATGTACGAAATATCATTTGATATTTACCAGTCGCTTTTCGGTGAAGGAAAACATCGTGAGGAAACCTGCATACATCTGCGAAGAAATTCAAAAGGTGTATGTGAAGTCCCCAATCCGCATTGGGCTAGCGTGGGGACTATAGCCCAAGCCCTCTCGCGCTCGAGAGGAGGCCTGTGCTCAGCAGTGGGACATATAGGCTGAGATGATGATGATGATGATACAAACGTATAAGTTTTATCCCACTTCCACAGTAGCGGCGGTTGTGCTACTGAACGATTGGAAGTATGACCGCAGTCGGGATTGTAATGGCCCGCTAATTGTGCGGTCGGCTAGGGAGGGGAAAGGGTTGTCGATTGTTATCATAATATCTGGGAGACCGAGCTTTGCCCGGAAAACATATAAAAACTCAAAAATGCGCGTTTTCCCAGATATAAGACCTAGCTATTTAATATTTATTGTGTTTCTCCTGGTTGCCCTGAAAACCAGCGCCATGACTAAGTATCTTAGTCATGGCGCTGGTTCGCCGGGTGGAATCATCATGTCAGGGAATCTCATGAGGCAGCTAAAATGCATTATAAATGTTGGGCGGTAGCTGGCAACCCTAGTTCCGGCGTTTATTACGAAAATATGCGAAGCAGCCGTAAAGTGTTTAAAAATAAATTAAAATGGTGCCAGAAGAATGAGGAACAAATAAAAATGAATATTTTAACTTTAAATCGCGCGAATAATAATTTCTCAAAATTTTGGAAAGCGACAAAGGCTCTTAATAGTAAACAAGGGCTGCCAGCGTCAGTCAACAATGTGAGTGAACCCAAGCAGATAGCGGATATGTTCGCCTCTCATTTCAAGGTTACGCCCTTGACCGTGGAAGGTGTGCCCCCGTCGGAGCTTTCGGTCCCGGTGATCCCTCACGACAATAAGCTCGTTTTTACAATAAGAGATATCGCGAATGTAGTAAAAAATATGAAGCGTGGGAAGTCCCCGGGGCACGATGGACTTAGCGTGGAGCACATCTTCTACGGTAGTGACGAGCTATATCGTGTCCTAGCAGAAAACAATAGTTGTCCCTATTGTTAAGAATAAAACCGGCGACCTGTCTAGTCTTAACAACTACAGGCCCATCTCTCTGGCTACGATAATCGGCAAAGTGCTCGAGAGGCTGTTACAGCCCGAATTGACCAGGAATCTTAAAATTGATCAGGCACAGTTTGGTTTTCGCCCAGGACTTTCAACAGATTCTGCAATATTAGGTCTGAAGTACACAGTGAATCACTATGTCAAAAGGGAGACGTCAGTGTACGCGTGCTTTTTAGATCTCAGCCGCGCTTTTGACTTATTCAACTATGATTTGCTGTGGAAAAAGCTTTTTACGTCTGGAACACCTCCCGAGGTTGTAGGTCTGTTGAGGTTCTGGTACGAGAACCAAACTAACAATGTAAAATGGGGTGACACACAGTCTAACGACTACAGGCTAGACTGTGGAGTACGCCAAGGTGGGTTGACATCTCCGGACCTATTCAATCTATATGTCAACGACCTTATCGGGGAGCTGAGAGGCTCTAACGTCGGTTGCCATATTGGTAACGTATGTGTTAACAATCTGAGCTACGCAGACGATATGGTGCTTCTCAGCCCCTCGATAAACGGTCTTGTAAAGCTACTTAAGATCTGCGAACAGTATGCCGGTACGCATGGCCTAAAATATAACGTGCTTAAGACGGAAATGCTCGTTTTTAGGTCAGGGAAGGGTCCGGAGGTGATACCTACGGTGTGTATGAGTGGTGCGCCAATTCGGGTTGTAACGAGATTCAAGTACTTGGGACATATCCTGAACGAGTACTTGAAAGATGACGCCGATATGGAGAGGGAGCGCAGGGCTCTCGCGGTTCGGTGCAACATGTTGGCTCGACGCTTTGCGCGTTGCTCGAGTGAGGTAAAGGTGACCCTGTTCAAAGCCTTTTGCCAATGTTTTTATACTTGTCAGCTTTGGAATAGGTACACCAGGTACTCCTTCAACGCGCTAAGGGTTCAGTACAACAACGCCTTTCGTATTTTGTTGAAATTACCGCGTTTCTGCAGTGCGAAGGGTATGTTTGCGGACGCGAGAGTCCCTGACTTCTTCGCCATTCTGAGAGCCAGGTCGGCTGCCTTCCGGGCGAGACTGCTAGCCTCTGACAATGAAATTCTGTCACTAGTAGCTAAAGACTACAGTGACGAATTTAACAAACATTGGCGAAAACTGCACCGGTCTGAGAACGGACACCTTTAGTGCAAAAGTTTGTAAATGTTTTATTTCATTGTTTTAGGTTGTAAGTTTTACCATTATTTTATTTTTTACTGTATTTTATATTTACTTTTACACCTTTTATTATATTGTATTGTATTATTTTTTTTGGGTTTCTTGCCTGCCAAATAAAGAATTTATTATTTATTATTATTATTTGTCTCTCTTAAAAACTCACGGGTATATAAATCCCGGTCATTTGATAGGCGTGCGTGGGGATACAGATCCAACACGTAGAGGCCCTTTGGAGAAGTTTGCTGTTATGTAATACACCTGCTAGAACCCATTCACGGGTACAAATAGATACCCGTCAATCGGTCCCAACAGGCGTAGGGGCTATTGTAAATATAGTGGAGAAAAGTGCTGGTTATAGTGATGAATTTTGGCTGGTCAAAAGATTGGGCTATTGCTGAGAGGTCCGGACACCTGCCATAACAATGTTAGTACACGTTATCGAGGCAGGTGGTGACTCGCCGCTTACTAGATGGGCCCCTGAAACTGCCGTCGTAAAGACGACCAGAGGCAACACCGGTGTGAGCGGCTCAGGGGTGTCGAGAGGTGTGCGCCGCTTTCTACCCAGTGGCTGTTAACAGCCACTGTGCCAACTCGCGTCTTATTCATCTTTCACTTCCACCCCTGGAGCATATAGCTCTAGCGACTCCTCTCTGGACGGCCAATTAAGGCAAGCCAGAGCTGAGAGTCCTGCGGGTCCCCTTGGGGTCCACTCCGACCGACGAAGACACGCCGGAGACGGAGACCCTGACCGACTCTCGGGAGCACTCGGGTCCGTGGGGTCGTTACTCCCCAACAGCTCGCCACAAGCTGCCCTGCGGGCTTATTATTATTATTTGTATGTCTTTTCCATATCTCGGGACCATGGGGTCCCGGACCTTTGGGAGGCTTACGTGGGGCCGAAGCCAACAGCGCAGAGGCCCTTTAAGACACTTTAATCTAAAAGCAAGGGATACACGTGGCGGATACCATCCCCGAACGCACAATGTGATACATCCGGAGATGGTCCCCGCCAGGTGCAAAGACTATTGCAGTGCAGCACTTTTGTGCTGCGATGGGAACTAAGGTCATGGGCTATAGATTTGAAAATTGGATAGACTGGATAATGGGCTATGGGAGAGACTAGCGGACACCTGCCGTGACAATCAGTCTCAAAATTGTATAAGACAGGTGGTGACTCGCCAACTCATTGAGTGGGCCCCGCAATGGCCGCACGCACAGTGCGACAACAGGGCAACACTTTGGAGTGGCTATGAAGTTGTTGAGAGGTGAGTCTGCGGTAGCCAGATCCCGGTAATCCGTTCAAGGGCCGCCGGCGTTATGACATTTTACACTTCCAACCTGGAGCATAGGTCCCGCTCTTGCGAATCCACTCTGGCCGGCCAATCAAGGCAAGCACAGAGGCGAGGGCCAGATGACAGGGCCCTCTGGAATAGGGGTCCGCGGTGTCGCCACTCACCGTCAGCTCGCCACAAGCTGCCCCCGCGGGGTTATTATTATTATTATTAGTCATCGGCATATGCTGAGTGGCATCCATTTTGGTGTTAGAATATATTAGAATAAGATGTATTATAGGTTAAGTTAACCAAATAGAGTATTTCTATTATATTCTATCTAGCTAGCTAGCTATCTAGGTCTTATATCTGGGAAAACGCGTATTTTTTAGTTTCGATTTATTGCCCCCGGAAACCCCTATTTCATCGAAATCGTTAGAGCCGTTTCCGAGATCCCCGAAATATATATTGCAAGAATTGCTTGTCGAAGGTATTCGATTAAAGGAAAAAAATATTGCTCGCAGAGTTCTTCTGCTTGACAAGAATTAGTTTTTCACCACACTAAGTGGCAAAGGCTCTCTTGATTGTTCAAAAACTGATGAAAAAATTGCATTTTACCGACATGTGCTTTTTGATTTGTTTCCTTATGTTGGCTGGTAGAATTGACTTTTTTAAATTTTAATTTTGAATGATAAATAACATTCAACAATTAATAATTATGCTTTGACTTTGTTTGATATTTTATAGTTATATAGTATTTTCCTTGTGGTGTAAAATTTTGTTCACTCGGTGGCAAAATTTGTTTAACCCTCGCTACGCTCGTCGTTCAGTTTTATTTTATTTTATTTATTTATTTAAATATGAAATAAACGGTCATACAAAAAATACTGTTACAGTTTCTTCTCTTAATCTAGACCTATAGTTTCCATTTTTATTAAACATAATGTATTTATATAGAAGCACGAAAAAGTACTTATCTTGGCTTAAGTTCAGCTGATTATAGTAAGAGGTCAAACTGAGTTTGCGAAGTCAATTAAGTATACATAAAACTTAATGAAATACATGTTCTACGTTTTCAACAACTTTTGAATAAGTATCAATATACATGACATGACATATATTAATACTTAAAACTTTGACAAATCGCGTTAATTTCGCGTTTTAGAATCTTTCGCTTCCTTGGCTATCAACAGGGGTCGGACAAAAAGTGCGGATGACGTAAAAATGACGTAATCTTGCACACAGGATGATGTTTGAGTTTGTATTTAAACTTCCGTGTCACATACCTCCAAAAACGGAAAATTGCCACAATATTCGAGTAAAGATGACATTTAGAGCGTTTTGTTATACATAAGTAAATATCAATTTTAGCTAAATATAATCGTGAAGATACAATAGCTAAACAATAACGAAGTCAATTTATTGTTCATCTGATTGACAATGTGTCAGTCAAAAACGTACTTACTCATTTTAAGTGGCGATATCGTTTAATAAAGAGGTTGATAAATGATAAGTGATAATTGTTTATGAAAATCAAAAATACTATTTGAAATCATCCTATAAGTGGTTTGACGTCATCCGCACTTTTTGTACGACCCCTGGCTATCAATATTAACACGAGGTGTCAAACAACAACTTTGCCCCCTTGTAAAACGTTCGCGAAATATTGGTAAATAATAAATAAAAATAACAAATCTATAGGACTAATATGGCCGGCTCTTTATCATTTGTCACCATGCCTGTCACGTTCTAACAAATATGTAAGTGCGAAAGTGACGCATGGAATGAGAGGTGATAAAAATGCGACCATGATGCCGCTGCAGCAAGCCTATTATGGATGGCTTTATCCACATGACAAAATATCCGTCACTTTTTAACGGAGCGCGAATGAAAGTGACGGATAGCGTTTTATCCCGCTGTCACGTAGACAAGAACGACCATGATATTCGTACAGGTCAAACTGCCGTATTCGAACTTCATGATATTCACAGAGACGACACGTACTAGATCCATTCTAGATACTAGATAGAGTTATAGTTTAGATATCAACTAGTTCTCTTTTGCAGCGCAATTCGGGCAACCAATGTCACTTTTACGTTAGATAGAGTAAGATATCTATTAGATGTGAATTGGATCTCTAAGTCATATCCTGTGGAAATCGTTCAAGAGTATCTCCAGAATCGCGCAAAATTAAATGTCAAATTTGACAAGTTAGATCATAAACATATCGTTATCGTATCTTGGTGATGTCTAAAAGATATCAAATAGATATCTATTTCAAAATCAGATCCGAGCCCAAAGTCTGCTTCTAGTAGTTTTTATCGATACTTTAACCTCATCCCTATCGGGTAACAAATAACAGCAATCGGTGGCTACCGGCTAGATTCAATATTGAGTTTCGATCCGATTCTCGAAATTGAAAAAATAGCTTCCGATTGTAATAAAGAAATTATCGATTATTGTTTATATTTTAGAAATAACGTTATTATAGATCCTTTAGTTAATGAAAGGCAAGGTGTAGACTCTGTAGAGTACAGTCACCTGCAATAATATGTTGATCTTCGAAGGCCGCAAAAATATGTGACACGCTCTTATGGCTCTACGAATAAGATAGTGTCAAATATTTTTGCGGCCTTGGTTGTGTAACATATTATTGCAGGTGACTGTAACATAATAGGTAGGTACATAAACGTTGTCAAAAATTGGCCCAGTAAAAATAAAACCAAGTTAACAATGCTTTTAACCTTTCATAATAATATGCTCCTGTCAAAAATTTCCCACTTATTTAGCAATTGTGACAACTTATTGTTTAGGTTGAATAAATATGGAGCAGATCTGAGCGGCTACCGCGAAAACCGAAATTCGCAAATTGCGGAGATCTTTCTCTTTTACTCCAAAGGAAGCGTAATTAGAGTGACAGAAAAAAATCCCCGCAATTTGCGAACTTCGATTTATCGCGGTTATAGCCCTGCTCCTAAGCATACCAAAGGTTAAGCTACATAATTTTGAACTTTGTTTCTATAACCTTAAGGTCCTTGGCGGATATTCATGATAGCAGCCCAATTCGAATTTCAGTTATTCGATCTGTTTCCAATATGATAACGAATCTCTCAGTGTCAAAAGTAACATTTCTTCAACTAAATACTCCTTTTACACTGACAGAGTATCATATCGGTAACAGATCGAAGTAAAACTCGAATTGGCCAGTAGGTCGCGGAAGTGGTCGCGGTCTCAGCTGCCTTGATGACGAAGACCGCATTCGGACGCTTCCTGTTTGTTTGAGCTGTGATTTATTCAGATCAGTACAGCTAAGTACCACCAGTTTGATACTGACGTAGCAATGCACCGAGGAGAAGTTTCTTAAGTTGCGAAACTTCTATGAAGAATATTCTCTGGGACTTAAATTTAATAAACAATCTAATCGTGTCAATCGTGCCGACGTAGACACATGCCATTTTAAATATTTCGCCTGTCCACTTTACTGTTATGTGGCGTGTAATATTATATATTACACAAAACGTTAAAGTTCTCATGGGAACATTCTCACAGAGAACTTTCTAAGATTCTTTCATGTAATTTCTCTGAAATTTCCGAGAACATTTCTGCAATTTCTGCAATTTGTACATTGCTATACTGACGTATTCACTAACGTCTGTGTAACTTACTTCCTATGCATCTCGCTTGGGATAAGTATTAGTGTTTCATCATTGTCATCTTATATTTATGTATTATTATAATATTTTAAAGGCCCTCGCATTATTTAACCGTCAAATCAAAATTGCTCCCGTCAGATCAGGCTATGAACATTAATTATCAATTAATCAAATAGTATCTTAATATCACACTACAAAGTGTATAAAATTAAAAACAGGCCAAGTGGGAGTCAACTAGCGCACGAAAGGTTCCGCGCCATCACACAAAAACGCCAAAAAAATCACTTAAATATTTATTTTATTTTGTTTTTTGTATTTGTTATTATAGCGGCAACAAAAATACATCATCTGTGAAAATTTCAACTGCCTAGCTATCACGGTTCATGAGATTCAGCCGTGACAGACAGACGAACAGACTACCAGACGAACAGACGGACAGCGGAGTCTTAGTAATAGGGTCCCGTATGTTTTGGGTACGGAACCCTAATAACAACTCAAGTTTCGTGCAATGTTCCCATTAACACTTTCAAATGTGAAAAAATTCTTCAGAAGCGGTACACACACACACACACACACACATCACACACACACATTTTCACACACATCACATTGTCACATTTTTGTCGCCTGCCATGTAATACGTCACTTTCGCACTTACATATTTGTTAGAACGTGATAGGCGTGACAAATGATAAAAGCCGACCATCTTAGCCCTTCAGATAGTCTAGATTATGTTTCCGTAGAAATCTTTTATCATCGAAGTAGGTTACTATCTATTCTGTTTATACATTAAGAACATCAAATACGGTTAGCCATCCTTCCGTTATAAGTAGGATCTTCGCGTAAGGGTGATTTCATAATGGAGCTAAATAGTTATTTGTTTCACTCGGGGGCAAAGTTGTTGTTTAACCGCTCGTGCTAACATTGATACCCGAGCAAGCGAAAGATTCCAAAATTGAAAAAATGGAATCTTGAGTGTTGCGAGGGTTTCAAAGCACGAGGGTTAAACAAAATTTGCCCCCGAATGAAACACAAAATTGAAATGTCTAAGATAAAACAACAATAAATAAACATATGTCTGGTTGACTGGTAGAGAATGCCTATAGCGGCATTGAGTCCGCCTGTTGTACTTCTTGTATGTGCAATAAAGTTTAGAAATAAATAAATAAAACCGCAATTCTGTACAAGTGAAAATAAAAAGTTAACTAAAACTCCTTCGAGTAGGATTTTAAAACTTTCACTACTTATCTTAAAACTTGTAAAACCAAAAGCTCAGCCTTATAAAAGAAAGCCAGCCTCAGGCTCCGTATTTATTTAAGCCCAACCTGTAATTCTACAAAGCTCTCCGAAGCTCTAGTTAGGTCTAGCCTTGGGCTATATTGTCTAAACCTAACTAAACAACGGTGGGTGTTCTAACATTGACAGTGATATAATTTTTATAATATTATCAAAATAATAACCCTAGGTGGGTAGAACAAGATAAGTCTGCAACGATTTTGATAGTACAGTCGCCATCAGATATATCGGAGCAGCCAAGGTGTTCACAAATATCTGAACACGCCACGCCTCTATTGTCAAAGGCATTAGAGTGCGTGTTCAGATATTGTGAACACCTTGGCCGCTCCGATATATCTGATGGCGACTGTACAAGCAGTGCAAGTTTTATTTATACTTACAGTACTGGTGCTTACGACACCCTGTGTTATAATAAGCACATTACGCAACTATGTACCTCGAAAATTTTAAGGGCCATATCTACCTACTATAAATATCTTTAAATTCAAAGACTGATTTGACTATAGTTCGTTTTTTTTTAGCATTAGAAAGAACTTGCAAGAAGGTAAGCGATATTGAGATGTCTTTTAATTGAAAAACGCTTTTCATAATTCAAAAACTATTACTTATGAAAGCAGAAGACTATAAATGATCGTATTAGATTTATAATTGTTACATATTGGCCGTAACTTATTTTTAAAATGTGTTTTTCAGTTAAAAGACACATCAAGATTGTTTACCTAATTTCTAATGCTAAAAAAAAACTATAGTAGTCAAATACTCTATTGTAATGTCTAACAGCTGATGTTAGTTGTTCAGTGTACTTACGCCCATTTTGAGGGGGTGAAATAATTGTGTTTTTATAGGTAGTTCCTCAAGGAAACGCAACGGTTGTAAGTAACGGACGTATTACACCTGTCTTAGGTCAGTGGGGTTGATCGACCTGGGTTAGAAATTGTAGAAATTACTGATAGTAGGGCATTGATATTTCGTGGGTCATATTTTAGTGAAGGATATCCATCTTTTGAGGTTTGTGATGGTCCTTTATACCTATATACGCTAATTTTGTTAGGGTTAGACCAAGAAAAGCCTGCAGCGATTTTGATAACCCACGCAGTGTGTGTGCATAAACGTCAAAAGTCAATGAAATTATGACGTATAAATAACACTTGCACTGCGTGGGCTATCAAAATCGCTGCAGACTTTTCTTGGTCTAACTATATTGAACATACATTGACGAGTAAACTGAATATGTACTTACCTAAGTAATATATTCATATACTGAACAAGTTTTTATTTAAAACCAAGCATGAAATCTCGAAATATACTTAAATAATTTTTCATGGAAATTTATGAAACACCTAATATTTGTTTCAAATTTTCAGGCTTATCCTTATAGTAAAAGTTATTGAGTATGGCCTTTATATTATTATAGATAGGTACCTATAATAAATATCTATTTACCTATTTAATGTCAATGCGACCGACAAAACCTGTCTGTCAAATAGACAATCTGTCAATCCTTGCACTAATAGTTTTATGTTCAAAATCAGCTGTTTATTATTTGAACATAAATAAATAATAATTAATTACGCCAAATCACGGAGCAGACAATAAAAATGTCAAAAGTCAAGTGAGCTGTCAGAGCCATTCAAATCCATTCACCGCGTTTCCCGCCAAACCGAAATTCCGTTACAACCGACATAATTAGACAGGAGGTATTTTTTCCGAAACACTTTCCGTATCTTTGTCATCGCAGGAAATGACTTCACCCTCTATAATCGAACGAAACTCACCCAAAACCAAAAGGACTTAAGTGCCTTAGGGATTCATACATTTATACGCCGGTTTTGTATAGAGCATTTTAATAGTACACGCGCCGAGAAATTTGAATAAAAAAGAACCTAATAGCTGGCAACATGTGGCGTTTTATTCTAAGTTCGAATTTTAAAAATAGTTCGCGTTCATTGTTATCTATCGAATTGACGATTTGTATTTTATTGGAAGCGTGTCATTAGTTTTTAAGAACGACGCATTTTTAATTCTAATGTTGAGATAATAGAGTTGAATTTTGAATGTGAAGACTAAATTACTACAGTAGCTTATATCAAAATTGTATGTATTTACAAATTTGAACTGTATGCCTTTGTTATAAGGTTTAAATAAGCATACCATTGATTTTGCTAGTGTGACAGTGAGCGCTTGAAATTGATAATTGTTGCAATTTCGCATCATTTGGCGTTAAGACTAGACATAAAAATTCAAAATCGCTCTCCTTCTTGATTCGACTGGCAAATCATATTACTTTTTGGCAACCGGGTTTTTTATCCTAATTAGACCCCGCTGAATCCGAATTTGCCGGTTGCTTGATCGAAATCTTGACCGGAAGTGAGATATTTGACATTAAAGGTCCCTTTTTTTAGTTTTTCGTAAATAACTCTTAAACGGAGGCGCATAGCAAAAAATGTTCTATTACATAAGTAATCTGCATAAAATTGCCTACAAGAAAGATTCAGTACAATTTTTCGCTAGGATCAATATTCAAAGAGATATTAACGCGGGAAATTTAATTATAATCACTTCTAAGGTCCCTTTTTTTAGCTTTTCGTAAATAACTCATAAACGGTGGCCAATATCAAAAAATGTTGTTAAACGATAATAATCTAAACAAAATTTTGAACAAAACATATTCAGTACACTTTTCGCAGTGATCAATATTTAAAAAGATAATAAAGAGGGAAAGTTCTAGTATAATGAATTCTAAGTTTCCTTGTTTTTATTTATTCGTTAATAATTTGAAAAGTATGACACATAGCAAAAAAAATCTTATACCTAAATAATAAGCATAAAATTTTCTACAAGAAAAATGTACAACACTTTTCGCTAGGATCAATATTTAAAAACATAAAGCAGCGGGTAAGTTAATTATAGGTAATTTTAAAGTCCCTTTTTAGTTATTTGTAAATAACTCGTGAACGGTGTCCCATAACAAAATAGGTTTTTAAAAATAAATTATCTACATAAAATTTCCTTCAAAAAATATTTAGAATACTTTTCTCTAGGATCAATATTTCAAGGGATATTAAAGGAAGAAAGTTAATTACAATCAGTTCACAGGTCACTTGTTATTAGTTTTTCGTAAATAACTCGTAAACGGTGGCTCTTTGCAAAATAATATTCTACATAAATATTAAACATAAAATTGTCCACAAAAAAGGTTCTGTACACTTTTTCTCTACGTTCAATATTTAAAGAGGTATTAAAGGGTGTAAGTTAATTATAATCAATTTCCAGGTCCATATTTTTAGGTTTTCGTAAATGACTCGTAAAATAAGGCTCATAGCAAAATAAGTCTTAATGTTCTTGTAAATAAAAAATCGGCATAAAATTTTCTATGAAAACATAATGAACACTTTTCTCTGGGATAAATATTTGAAACGATATCAAAGAAAGAAAGTTCATTACGATCAATTCACATGCCACTTCTTTTTAGTTTTTAGGGTTCCGTACCTCAAAAGGAAAAAACCGGCCAAGCGCGAGTCGGACTCGCGTTGCAAGGGTTCCGTACATTACCCAAATTTTAAATATGTGAAACGCGAGTGAATTGCCATTAAAAAACCCGTAGGGGTCGGTTCAAAAACTAAGTAATGTGCGACTCGCGCTTGACTGCATATTTCTAATAGGTTTTCCTGCCATCTATAGGTAAACCCAGTAGTTTCGGAGATAAAGCCGGAGATAAAGCCCCCCTCCCCCCCCCCCATAGCCAAACAATGACCATTCCCCCCCCCCCCCCCATTTATCCGTTTACGAGTCATTTACGAAAACCTGAAAATAGGGACTTGGAAATTAATTATTATTGAACTTACCCCTTTAATACCTCTTTAAATATTGATCGTAGCGAAAAAGTGTACAGAACCTTTTTTGTGGACAATTTTATGTTTAGTATTTATGTAGAATATTATTTTGCAAAGAGCCACCGTTTACGAGTTATTTACGAAAAACTAATAACAAGTGACATGTGAAATGATTGTAATTAACTTTCTTCCTTTAATATCCCTTGAAATATTGATCCGAGAGAAAAGTGTTCAATATGTTTTTTGGAGGAAATTTTATGTAAATAATTTATTCTTAAAAACCTATTTTGCTATGGGACACCGTTTACGAGTTATTTACAAATAACTAAAAAGGGACTTCAAAATTATTTATAATTAACTTACCCGCTGCTTTGTCTTTTTAAATATTGATCCTAGCGAAAAGTGTTCCACATGTTTCTTGTAGGAAATTTTATGTTTATTATTTAGGTATAAGATTTTTTTTGCTATGAGTCATACTTTTCAAATTATTAACGAATAAATAAAAACAAGGAAACTTAGAATTCATTATACTAGAACTTTCCCTCTTTATTATCTTTTTAAATATTGATCCCTGCGAAAAGTGTACTGAATATGTTTTGCTCAAAATTTTATGTAGATTATTATCGTTTAACAAATTTTTTTGATATTGGCCACCGTTTATGAGTTATTTACGAAAAACTAAAAAAAGGGACCTTAGAAGTGATTATAATTAAATTTCCCGCGCTAATATCTCTTTGAATATTGATCCTAGCGAAAAATTGTACTGAATCTTTCTTGTAGGCAATTTTATGCAGATTACTTATGTAATAGAACATTTTTTGCTATGCGCCTCCGTTTAAGAGTTATTTACGAAAAACTAAAAAAAGGGACCTTTAATGTCAAATATCTCACTTCCGGTCAAGATTTCGATCGAGCAACCGGCAAATTCGGATACAGCAGGGTCTAATTAGGTTAAAAAACCCGGTTGCCAAAAAGTAATATGCTTTGCCAGTCGAAATCGTTTTGATGAAAAATATGACCAGTCTAGTTTGATAACTTCCTTTGACAACAGACGTTGAATTCTATTTGTGTCTACAAATATTTAGTTTTTATTTGTGCAGTGCACATTACAGATATTTTAGTTTTATGTTGCCTACTATAACGTTTTGTTTAGTAATATAAAATTAAGTCTCAATTTTACATATACCAGACGGCGTATTATGGATGGTTTTATCCATCTTTATCCACGTGATAAAATAACTGTCACTTTTTAACACTGTGGGTTAGAAAGTGACGGACACCGTTTTATCACGCTGTCACGTAGACAAGATTGACCATCATATCCGTACTGTACAGTGTACATTTGATAAATTCAATAAATTGACGTAAATTGTACCAAAGCAAGAACATTTGTAGTAAATACTAAGTATTTTTAATCAAAAATCAAACCCAAAGTCAACCCGAGTACAATTTTTCGTACTCCACATATTCTATAATGTTAATAATATATTCAAAATATTTTTTGAGTAACTACCTATATCGTTCTAAAGTTTTGTTCCAAAATTTAAAAACAAAACAACTACGTCTATATCTCAAGAGGAAAGACAAGACAATAAACAAGAACAAGATCTTCAATCCTCAAACACAGAGATAAACTACAATTACCATACGAATATCAATTCTATCAACATAAAACTAAAGTTCAAATTCCAATACACGCCCTAAAGGGAACTCGCGGTCACGCAACTCTAACCCTTTATGAATGAACCGGCAGTTTGCCGACCCCTGCGGGTTGCTAGTGCAAAAAATCACTTATTGGCACCACACCTGTGCGCACGCGACGGTAAGGCTGCGGATACACTGCCTGCTATAATAGATGATATAAAGTCTATCAAGCCGGATATGTCAGTAGCAATGTAAAGCAAACTAAAGTATGGTATCCCAAGGAAACTATCAAAAAACAGCAATGTGCCTACATCGAACAATGATATAATGTAAACAAAAACATTTCCACAGACGAGATATAAATGATACGCGATTTTCGAACAATTCAAACGTAGTGTTGTTATTGGTAACCCGCGATTATTCAAATTTGCTGCCTTTTTCTACTGACAAGATGTGCTTGACCCTATAGTTGGTCAAACCAATTGTCAGTCAGTAAGAACCAGGAAAACTATACTCATCATTTTCTTTTGGGTGCTAGTACTAGTGCAAGACATTTCAATGGGTGCTTCTCATACATACCTGTTTACTTTGGGTACAAATAATTAAATATATTTTTTTATATCTCCACCTAACAGTTCACAATGTCACAACTGTCTTTAGCCCTTATCACGATTACGACATAGGTTAACAAACCCACCCGACCTCTGACTGCAAAAAATCCTTTGGAACACCTGTTTCTGTGTTCCACCTTCATTGACCATTGATAGTCCTTATGTCCAGGCAATACGGCTTACGATTCATCATCCAATTATTTGGACTTAATTTTGCAAACGTATTAAAACCAGTATATCGAGATCTATAGATGAGTAAAGACTGTACCATGGAAGAACTCTTTTATACTGGTAGTTTCTCTGAGCTTTGAAAACACCCTTAGAGTGACATTCCATTTCCAACTGCAGCTGCAATACTGTTCATTTTACTATGGAAACGCGTCGCTGTCATTGTCAATTTCCATAGTAAAATGAACAGTATTGCAGCTGCAGTTGGAAATGGAATGTCACTTTTATGGTGCCCATACATTGTAACAGCTTGCTGTCTTGCATTATTCAAAATTGGAATCAATGTTACTGTTGTTACGGTTGGTATTTGAATAAAATTAGAAAACTAGATACGTCTTCGCGATAGTTAGCTTTTGATCCGTTGCTTGCACGTTTCATTCTATTTTGAAACTTTAGCTTGTCGACTTAAGGTTAAAATTCCAACGATATGTTAATGGTAGATATGGCGTTTTGTTTAGGTATATGCGCGTGCGTTTATTTTCGAGCTTAGCGCCCTTTAAGTGGCGTAATGTGGTAGTCAAACGTATTAATAAAGGGTAAGATATTGCAGTTATGATTGTTATAAACGGGTTTGCGAGTTGTACTACGCCGGTGTATTTTGAACTTTTTGTCCCTATGTTGGTATGTCATAATAGAGATTATTGATATCTTTAGAACTAAGCCGCCACGAATTATTATTGATATTTTCTTTTCACGTTTTATGCCGTCTGTAATATTTAATAATGCAAAACAAATACCATTTTTATTTAGAATTTTTTGTTTAGGTACGAGTACCTATTCAAGCACCCGAGCTGCATACATCGCCATTGTTAGTAGCTCGGTACTTCTTACAGGGCTAGCGTGCCTTATTGTAAATGTTTGGTAGGTATGTTTGTGTTGGTGTGTAAAAGTCTGTGACAACCCTATTGTGTTCTTGTGCAGTATCGGAATTTACGCAAACATCAAAGTCGTCGGTCCACTGTTACTTTTTACACTGTGCTTATACTCTTAGGCCGACTAACCCGGGATTAAGCGGTTAAACCGTTAACCTGTGTCAAATTGTACTTCTTCTTCTCTCGTGTAGAAAGCAGCGATGCTGACAGCCCTGACCGTCGCGCCCCTCAGGTCAAATTGTACTAGTAGTAACCATGGTAACGCCAGGTTTAACCGGTTAATCCCGGGTTAGTGGAATGGTGCAAGTGGGCCTTAAAGGTACAAAATACAAGCATATGCGTAAAACGTTTATCAAACACATCTCCTACGAAGTGAATTGTCTATATTGTCATTGACATTTTAATTGTACTGTCGTCACTTGTTTTTGCCCATTGTATTATAATCAGCCAATTACATGGGGGGTTAATGAACCTTTGTCATTACTGATAGCGATAATTCTTTCCTTGTTTCTTCCTATAAACGGTGATATAACTTGCCTGACGCTTCCTATTCGATTTGGTGGATGTGAAAAATGGTAAAGTATATTGCTATACAGGTTTAGTATTGGTAGGAATCGGAACTCGACTCTTTTGAGTCTGAATTTGAAGAACTTGACCTACTCCTTGCTTTTTAGAAACTGCGCTGAAATAAATTCCTAGCCGAGTTCGTTATTAAGGGCCCGATTCGGATTTTGAAATAGACATCTATTAGATATCTTTTAGACATTACCAAGATACGATAACGATAACGAAAACGTTTAAGATCTATCCTGTCAAATTTGACATTTGCGCGATTCTGGAGATACTCTTGAACGATTTCCACAGGATATGAATTAGAGATCCCGTTCACATCTAATAGATAGGTATCTTACTCTATCTAACGTAAAAGTGACATTGGTTGCCCGAATTGCGCTGCAAAAGAGAACTAGTTGATATCTAAAATATAACGTATCTATTACGTGTCGTCTCTTGTGAATAGCTTGAAGTTCGAATACGGCAGTAAGTCTTTTAAGCGTAAGCGTAACTCTAAAGGACGCAAGCTTTAACATTTGAAGTCTCAAGTTATATAACTTCCTTGGAGAAAATTTTGCAATTTAAAAGAGAAAAAGGGATTACTTAAATCTATTGAAATTACATTACCTTTCGCTGCCTTAACATGCCTTTATTTATATGATTATATGTATGTATGTATATGTGTAGGTAGATATATATTCATTATATGTGTATGTACCTAGATACCTATTATTTTAATGTTTATAAAAATATTTATGTCTTCGATTTGTTAATTTATAATTATGTATCGGCACTGCCCGTTCAAAGTTGTAAGTACTTAACTTTCCTGCTACCTTTTTCTCTACCTGCCCGCTTTTTAGACCGCCTGTTGCTACCTAGTCTTAAGCTTATACAAGCTTTTTGTATTTTTTTAACTTTAAGGTGCAATAAAGGATATTTACTTACTTACATGTCTACTTACTTTTCCAGCACGGCCCTTGACACGCGCCGCAATCCTTAAAAGAAAACCGTTGGCCCGTTAAAAGAAAACAATCCATTCATTATCCTAATCCAAGACAGCCGTTTAAAAAAAACGTAACGTTCCAAATCCAACCTGCTGGGGTGACTACCCTAAGGTCATTATACCCACCTGCTGAGGGGTGCGGGGGTGAGGGTGCACCTGACGCAACGGCGCACGCGCTGCGCGGGAAAATAGGCAGGGTTGGCGCTAGGATATTTTGAAATACTTTTGAAATACATACTTTATACATATTTACTTAAAAAAAAGAAAGAAGAAAAAGAAGATAGAAGAAGAAAGCTGAAGGAAAGCTGGAAGAGATCCTATTCAGGGATAAGTTCGCCTTTGTTGTATTTAATTGACTCTGTCACTGTGTTTATACAATAAAGTAAATACATACATACATACATACATACATATTTACTTAGTGCTTTTAAAGTATAATATTTAAAACTTTCGCGTTTTGAACACATATTAACTCACATTCATGGACGCTATCGCGAATTTTTTAAAATAACAAACGTCGATAAATAAAGGTTATGAAATAAATTCGCGACAGACCCGTCTATAAATGTGCTTAAGTAATTTTTATCAAGTAGATACGTCTGGGAGCACTGATTTAAATTACTATTCTAAAGGAATATTTTATTCCTAAAAAAAAGTGCTTACTAAAATTGTATAGTAAATGTTATGTACCATGGCAATATTACCTACAGTTTTAGTAAGAAATTAGAGATTCTGTAGCTATGACTATTTCCCAAAAAAAGAATTATTCATAATTTCGTACTCGTTTCATATAATAATATCGACTGAACACAGTTCGAGGCAGATTAGTTTACCCATTAAACTGTACGTATATACGTACATAATACAACTTTGCATTCAGTACATAAAATTTACAATACAATCAGAATCAGACTCTGAATCAGAATGCTTTATTTGTAAAACATAGGTATACATGGGTAAGGTTGATGAAAAGTCTTGTTGTCATTATTTTAGCCTATTGATAAACTATGATTCACAACTATGAAATTGATTCACAGCTATGAAATGCACCTTTAGATGTCAAAGGAGCAAAATAGAGTTCATGAAATATTTTAATCCTATCTATTCTATAAAACAAAAATATACTTCATATTATTATAACTTATCGAATGAAATGTTATAATCATAACCACAATAAAATTTAAAAACTCAACGAACTTTACATTACTATGTGACATTACTCGGAACTGCTAAACAATTGCACCATATTTAAATGACCAAAGATGGCCGATATGCAAATACCAACGTTCCCACACAGGGCCACCTGTTATTTTATATTCGAATTTAAAATTCAAATGTGACAACCCTGGTGGGGGTGAGAAAAAATAGATTTGGGAGCGATTTGTTAACATCGGATCATTTTCTATCTGGTCTGTTGGCTTGACCACTATCAGTTTAAAAGACGGTGGTGGTCGTGCATTTACCCCTTAAGGGGCCCACTGATTGACAGTCCGCCGGACGGTACCGGCCTGTCAGTTAGGACAAAATTTTAACAGTTCCGAACAACTGACAGGCCGATACCGTCCGGCGGACTGTTAATCAGTGGGACCCTTTAGATTTAACATTAATTGTTGGCTGCCAGCGTATTTCGGATCGGCTTGACTCTTTGGCGCTGCTTAGAGATGTAGCTTTGCTCTGCATTTTAAGGCTCCTCTACACGATGGACCAACGTCGGCCACTCCAAGGGACGCAGCTGTGCGGTAGAATGAGATAGCAATATCACTTGCTCCCTCTAACGCATAAATGCGTCCCTTGGAGTGGCCGGCGTTGGACCATCGTGTAGAGGAGCCATTATATCGAGGAATTGTTCGGATTAATCCCTGCCACCTCTTTCCGCCATTGCCACACATACGCGACATTCCCAATTCCCATCTTCACTACTTAGATGGTTGGAAGTCCTCAAATGTGTTTCTTCAGAAACTTCCTGTCTCGCACAGCTAAACTGTGGAATGAACTGTCGCCTGCGGTATTTCCGGACAGATACGACCTTTAAGAAAAGAGCGTACTTCCATTTTAAAGGCCGGCAACGCACTTTTGAATTGAAAGTCGGGCGACATATCCATTCAGACCACCACCGCTCAGAGGATGTCAGTTGTCTAGTGCTTACCCGACGTAGGTAAATGCGCCAAATATGCTGCTTGCGATTCCTACACCAATGCGATAATATTTCATCATCATCATCATCATCTCAGCCATAAGACGTCCACTGCTGAACATAGGCCTCCCCCTTTGGGGGGTGTATGCCATAATCGCCACGCTTGGCAGGCGGGTTGGCGATCGCAGTCGAGTACACCGAATTTGAGGGACGCTGCTGCCCGTCCACCGGTGGTCTTGGACGTAGTTTAAGGACATACCCGGGTCCACCAATGCGATAGTATTTACTTACTTACTTAATGGCGCAACGACCCAAAATGAATCTTGGTCTCCAACACAAGTACACGCCAGTTGTCTCGATCCTGTGCCATCTCCCGCCAGTTATCGGCATGGAGATCGCGCAAGTCCGCTTCAACCGCGATAGTATTTGCTGCACCAAAAATTTAGAGGTCAAATTTCAAGTTCAAAGCCATGTGCACTACTTTTACACTAGTTTACACGTCAGACTTGACAATGAAACTAGTGCAGCCAAACCGTTCGCACGGGCGTGCGAACGGGTTTACAAAAACAATGGCGGTTATGTCAGGTCGAAAGGAAAATGCTTTTACTTGTTACATAAGTGACCCGTGGATAGGTAATCGGGGTAATTGTGCGGGGATAGATGGGTAATAGAAGAGGAACACTGATATAATTGCTGAAGGTGCAGATTTTACTGTAACCAGCTAAATACTTATACCGGGTGTGGCCTGTAACACGAGCAAATAATTAAAACATAGATTGTACTCTTCAAACGGTGACACTTTTTTTTTTATTATGAATGGGCTTACTCGTGGCCACAGACTAGCCGAGGCGTAGACGTGGCCTACGATGGAGCGAGCTCGCCCAGAAGGTGCCTGTTCACTCTTGATTTGACACTTTTGGTCAACGACTTTTAAAAATTATGAAGTATTTAGACTCCCTATTTTTCATACAAAATAAATATTATCTTCAATGGACGCCATCGCCACGCCATTATCGTTGTGACTGACGTTGCTTGTCATGCCGTAAACATAACAAAATTCGCAATACATTGCGTCTTAGAATAAACTTTAAAGTGTATTAAAAATCAATCCACAAGTTATTTTTAAAAGTCGCCGAACAAATGTTGGTCATTATGAGGAGTACAGCATACAGTTTAATTTTTTGCTCATATTACAGGCCACACCCGGTATAAGCCATTACTATACGGGGCAAATGTGCCGCGACATATGTCGGCAACAAGTCAAGCGAGGACGAGCGATTTCGCCTGACATATCTCGATATCGCGCGACTAGGGTTTGCACGACGGATCCGAAATGTATGGGAAGATCCGTGGATCCGGATACAGATCCGGATAATTTCATACATTTTGCATCCGGATTGCAAACCCTACGCGCGACTTAAGTAGGGAGCGACGTCAAGCGAAGTCGTGCGACATAGCGAAACTTCGCCTGATATATTGGCGACATTACAATACCTACTTATGACAGATATGACACACACTTGCCAGACACTTGTTGAGCAAAGTTAAACAACGTCGCGCATATTTTAAACGTCAAACTTCTATAAAATTGAAACGTATAAATACTTAGAGGATATAACCAAACGGAGTAGCCATTAACAAGCGTTCCCCTCTGTCGAAAATAGGCGGCCAATGGTCGACACACATTGTATGGACTGTCGTTTAACATGGCTATTTTTATGATACGTATACATTTGACCTGCCCCTCCCCTGCAAAAATCGGCTGACTGTTTTGTACCCAAAATTACAGAGAAGGCCATTTGAATCCTCTAAGTATAAATAACACTTGCACTGCGTCGGCTGTCAAAATCACTGCAGACTTTTCTTATAACTCTAGTTGCACTCCTTTTAGTCATCTTCCTCGCGTTGTCCCGGCATTTTGCCACGGCTCATGGGAGCCTGGGGTCCGCTAGGCAACTAATCCCAGGAATTGGCGTAGGCACTAGTCTTTACGAAAGCGACTGCCATCTGACCTTCCAAACCAGAGGGGCAACTAGGCCTTATTGGGATTAGTCCGGTTTCCTCACGATGTTTTCCTTCACCGAAAAGCGACTGGCAAATATCAAATCATATTTCGTACATAAGTTCCAAAAAACTCATCGGTACGAGCCGGGGTTACACTCCTTTTAGGAGTTACACTCCTTTTAGTACCTGATCATAATCATGACAGACATAAATACAGGCATATTTGACCCACAACAGGTACATCAAGCCATTCGTGTCCAACGGTCTTCCTTCCCTATTGCACTGCATAACCAACAAACCTGTAAAATGATCATTAACACGATTAAGTTAAACAATTACTAACTGCAGTCACGCGATCACTGTTGGAATGTGGGGGTGGAATTACCAATTACCGGTTTTTAGGGTAATTTTTAGGGTTACTATTGGTTGATACGGTTGAGTGTATGCTCACCTTAGTAGGTGAGTGCGAGTTTTGAGTGAGATACCGTTTACATTATGTTATAATATGTAATACAAATTATTACATATTATAATGTAAATAGTACCTCGCTCTATTATACAACATATAAGTATTATATAAGTATATTCGGGTAGTTCCTAAAGGAAAAAACACTAAAAAGTGGCGGATAGTTCAGAAAAGGGACTCTTATTACCAAGTGATATGTGTATTTTTTGGAATTACCCTATTTCCAAAATCACCCAAATACACTTTACGCAAGATAGGTAAGGAGTTGTAATGTTAAACACACTATTAAATTTTAACAAAAAAAAAACACTATTTGTCAAATTTCCCGTAAAAAGTTCCATTCCCTTCTTCATTCAAGGTCCCAACTTTAGCTGCCAATTTAGGGAATTTAGGTCAGGTGTTTAGCTGAAGGTGTTTCGGAGATGATTATTGTGGATCCAATTAAACATGCAACTGTTTATAATTAAACGAGGTGTTTGATTTAAGCCTTTCCCTTTGAATCCAGAGTCCAAGATTGTACCGTGCATAAATATCTTAACATCTCAATCACACCATCATATTTGGTCTTCTTTAACGCTAGGTTTTCCTGGCCTAGCGCCAAGGTCCGGTTTCCTACTCAATCTTCCCCACTTTGCCCGGTTTGGTAATCAAGGAAAACCTTTAAACTAAACAGTAACTCACACAATTGTTATCTTTTTTTCGAGAATCGTTAGTAGCGCTACAGGGGTTAAAACAAAAGGGCAACCCCAATTAACCCTGCGTCCGCGCAGGGCGTAAATGTACCGGAAAATTGGTATTGTTTACAAAATAAGTCATTTTTATCGTCACGGTTGGCTGACGACCGACTATGACTATTTGACTGTATTGCCAATCTGGAGTGTTAATGGTTTTTCAATTGGAATTGGTAATTTTATGAGGTAGGTATTAAACGGCGTCATTCATCGGTGTTTGACATCACTACGATAACCGAGCACGACACATCAGTAGAGATGGTCGTCCATTTTAGATTGGTCTTGCGCGAGAGCGTCGTGGCATATTATTTTCAGAACTATATTCTCATATTTGTGATTCCATAATTAGCGGAAGCAGTTATAAAGTTGACCCAAAAATTTTTTATTAAGCTATGAGCTTCATCACATATGTTCCTTGAGTAATTCTAAGCATTTCAAGCCTGGGAGGCAATAAGAAATGTGTGTCTACTCGGATTTGTAATGGATTCAAACTTTCAACCCCTTTTTAACCCTGTTAGGGGATGAATTTTACAAAACGCTGAAATTACTTTTCCTGTCTTTTAATAATATCCCCAAATACAAAGATTCAAGTCCCGCGTTCGAAAATTTTTTTGATATCCATACAAACTTTCAACTCCTTTTTCACCACCTTAGGGGATGAATTTTCAAAAACGCTGAAATTAGTTTTCTTGTATTTTAATAATATATCGTTTTACGAAGTTTCAAATTCCTAGCTTAAAATAAAACTTGAACCCCATACAAACTTTCATCCCCTTTTTAACCCCCTTAGGGGTTGAATTTCTCAAAATCGCTTCTTATCTCTTGTACACTTTATAAATGTAATCTAGTGTGCAAATTTCAACTTTCTATCTTTTGTAGTTTCGGCTCCGCGTAGCAAAAATCTCCAACCAAATTTTTCACCTGTTTACGTTTTTCTTGTAAAATTACTATGAAATTGAAAAAACAAATATCAGCAATGAATTCTACGTCTTTGGTTTATACGAAAATGATACCAAACTTGCCCTAGTACCCACCAGGATCAGAGTAGATTTTTTTTAAAGATGACGGATGGCGGCCGTCTTTGTACCCCACCCTCCCCCCCACTTCAGGCTAGAAATGCTTAGAATTACTCAAATATCAGATGTGATGAAGCTCATAGCTTAATAAAAATTTTTTGGGTCATGTATGGCAGCGTTACATAACTGACTCCAGTAAATATATAAAGTTAAAAGTGGTGCTCTGGTGTTTTTACCCTTACAGTATTCTTTAAAGACTAAAATAAACAGACAAAAGTAAATTATGTAATTATATGTAGGTATGTGTCTTTTCGTGTTGGAAACTGAATTAATTATGAGGTTTCTGGTCGCAGTAATGTCACTTTTGACATTGGCAGATTATATCTAAGTATATCAAATCCAGTTCGAATATGATGGTCCTTCTTGTCTACGTGACAACGTGATAAAATGATGTCACTTTCTATCTCGCGGTGTTAAAGTGACAGTTATTTTATCACGTGGATAAAATCATCCATAATACGCCGACTGTTATAATGTTATGTTCCTGTAATTATAATCGGAATACGCCTCGAGCGGCAAATATAACACTTGTACGTTGTATATACGCCTCCTCTATGTAACTTGATACAACAACACACAATGGTTGTTAAAAAATATAGAGTCCTTGAAAAAGCAGTTGCGTCTAATATACTCGTACTTAACCGGCGTCCGTGCTTGTAGCGACGTGTTATCGGCTCTACCTAACTGTGTAGGGTGACGACGTTAGCGCGGATTAGAGACTGTTTTTTTAGTGTAGAGTCCTTGAAAAAGTAGTTGTGTCTAATATACTCGTACTTAACCGGCGTCCCTGCTTGTAGCGACTTGTTATCGGCTCTACCTAACTGTGTAGGGTGACCACTTTAGCGTGGAATGAGAGACTGTTATTTTTAATGTAGAGTCCTTGGAAAAGCAATTGCGTCTAATATACTCGTACTTAACCGGCGTCCGTGCTTATAGCGACGTGTTATCGGCTCTACCTACCTGTGTAGGGTGACGACGTTAGCGCGGAATTAGAGACTGTTTTTTTTAATGTAGAGTCCTTGAAAAAGCAGTTGTGGCCAATATACTCGTACTTAACCGGCGTCCGTGCTTGTAGCGACGTGTTATCGGCTCTACCTAACTGTGTAGGGTGACCACTTTAGCGTGGAACGAGAGACTGTTTTAAAAATTAAATGTGGAGTCCTTGGAAAAGCAGATTTGTCAAATATTCTTGTACCTAACCGCCGTCTGTGCTTGTAGCGACGTGTTATCGGCTCTACCTAACTGTGTAGGGTGACCACTTTAGCGTGGAATGAGAGACTGATATTTTTAATGGAGAGTCCTTGGAAAAGCAATTGCGTATAATATAGTACCTTACCGGCGTCCGTGCTTGTAGCGACGTGTTATCGGCTCTACCTAACTGTGTAGGGTATCCGCTTTAGCGTGAAATGAGAGACTGTTTTAAAAATTAAATGTACTGTCCTGGAAAAAGCTGTTGTGTCTAATATAGTACCTAACCGGCGTCCGTGCTTGTAGCGACGTGTTATCGGCTCTACCTAACTGTGTAGGGTGACGACGTTAGCGCGGATTAGAGACTGTTTTTTAGTGTAGAGTCCTTGAAAAAGTAGTTGTGTCTAATATACTCGTACTTAACCGGCGTCCGTGCTTGTAGCGACGTGTTATCGGCTCTACCTAACTGTGTAGGGTGACGACGTTAGCGCGGATTAGAGACTGTTTTTTAGTGTAGAGTCCTTGGAAAAGCAGTTGTGTCTAATATACTCATACCTAACCGGCGTCCGTGCCTGTAGCGACTTGTTATCGGCTCTACCTAACTGTGTAGGGTGACCACTTTAGCGTGGAATGAGAGACTGTTATTTTTAATGTAGAGTCCTTGGAAAAGTAATTGCATCTAATATACTCGTACCTAACCAGCGTCCGTGCTTGTAGCGACTTGTTATCGGCTCTACCTAACTGTGTAGGGTGACGACGTTAGCGCGGAATGAGAGACTGTTTTAAAAATTAAATGTGGAGTCCTTGGAAAAGCAGATTTGTTAAATATTCTCGTACCTAACCGGCGTCTGTGCTTGTAGCGACGTGTTATCGGCTCTACCTAACTGTGTAGGGTATCCGCTTTAGCGTGGAATGAGAGACTGTTTTAAAAATTTAATGTAGAGTCCTTGGAAAAGCAGATTTGTCAAATATTCTTGTACCTAACCGCCGTCTGTGCTTGTAGCGACGTGTTATCGGCTCTACCTAACTGTGTAGGGTATCCGCTTTAGCGTGGAATGAGAGACTGTTTTAAAAATTAAATGTAGAGTCCGTGGGAAAGTAGGTCTGGTTTGTCCAATATACTCGTACCTAACCGGCGTCCGAGCTTGAAGCGACGTGTTATCGGCTCTACCTAACTGTGTAGGGTGATCACTTTATCGAGGAATAAAAGACAGTCCTTAATAAATCTTAACTCTTTTTTTTAAACATTTATGTCAAATATACTTTCGAGTCAGACTATCCAGCCAATTCGAACGTAAGTACACTCACATCAGAATGATACCTATTTTGATTAATGTCATTTAGTATCCTTGTCGTGTCCATGTCCGTACAAGTATTGGCGTGAGCGAAACGTACGATGTCCGTACATGGACGAGGAAAATGCACGATAACAGAATGACATCAGTTAAATGTCATTCTGATATCATTCTACGTTAGAATTGGCTTGTATGTTTACATCGAACTGAGAGATTTTACTTCAGATTTTAATCGATAGAAATAAATAAATCTCATTTACGAATAATCATTTCTATTATTATGATAAAAACTATCCTATGTACTTTCCCAGATCTCAAACTATATCCATACCAAATCTCATCTAGATGGATTAAGCATGTATGTGTGTGATTAAGCATGGAGAAGTAACAGACAGACATCATAGTCAGAGTTATTTTCGCATTTATAATATTATAAATAGTAGGTAGATAAATTAAAATTACATATATTATTGAACTTGTGAACCATAGTTGTATTGCTGTATTGTAGTTGGGTGTTTTTAGAAATATAAATAGAAACAGAAATGTTTATATGCCAGAATATTACAATTAGGTCGAAATACAGTTTACGTTACTGTCCTATATTTTTCAGCAGCAACATGGCCACCCTAACCCTAATTAACAATTCCTTTGTGAATCATTTCGTCTGGTACCAGAACGATTGTTTTAACTTGTCTGAAGTTTTTTCTTGTATTTTACGCGAAATATTCCGTCACGTCCATTTTGGATTTTAATTTAAGTCGATTTGAGGTGAATTGACTGTCAAGGTCATGACGACGATTACAATTTATAGATTTGTTAGGTATATATACTAATTGTATTGACTGTTATTTAATCTATTTATACAGTAAAATAACAAGACTCTACCACAAACAACAGGACTCAACATTAAAGTAAGTATCACTTAAACTACTATTATTTGGTCGACCGGTCTGGCCTAGTGGGTAATGACCCTGCCTGCGAAGCCGATGGTCCTGGGTTCGAAACCCAGTAAGGGCATTTATTTGTATGATGATACAGATATTTGTTCCCGAGTCATGGGTGTTTTCTATGTATTTAAGTATTTGTATTATATTTTATATATCGTTGTCTGAGTACCCACAACACAAGCCCTCTTGAGCTTACTGTGAGACTTAGTCAATCTGTGTAAGAATGTCCTATAATATTTATTTATTTATTTTATTTTATTTTTATCTACCCTTCAGTGTAATCAAAGTCGTCAACTATACTTTCGACGCGATTCGGGAAATGAATTACTTAGTTAGATATGAAAAAGTAAAGATATGTGACGTTCCACGGCAAAAGGTACCTTATGGCGGCTGGCGCTTACGCTATTATTAACGCCGGTCCAATATTCAGCCGGGGCAATTGTACCTTTTGCCGTGGAACGTCACATATCTTTACTATTTCATATCTATAGTGAATCTATAAATCATTTCCCGAATCGCGCCGTTACTCTGTATATATCTTTAGGTATTTAAATAAAAGTAAACAAATAATTTGTACATTTTCGGGTAGTTATAACATTTATTGATTAACCAACCAAATACAAAACCGCCTGAATCAGTCACTGAATGACCTGTGACTGTAACCTACATTATTTGATCATGTAATGTTTTCATCTACCCTCAACTGGCTTAAGGAGCCACTTGAGGGTACATTTTGATTACTTGTATTTAAATACCTAAAGATACAGAGTATAGGACAAGGCATAGTATCCATAAATATCTAAACAAACACATTACAGATGAGTTCAGAATATTTGAGAGATCGTAAAAAAAACTAAAAAACCGGGCAAGTGCGAGTCGGACTCGCGCACGAAGGGTTCCGTACCATAATGCAAAAAAAAAAAACAAAAAAAAAGCCAAAAACGGTCACCCATCCAAGTACTAACCACTCCCGACGTTGCTTAACTTTGGTCAAAAATCACGTTTGTTGTATGGGAGCCCCATTTAAATCTTATTTTATTCTGTTTTTAGTATTTGTTGTTATAGCGGCAACAGAAATACATCATCTGTGAAAATTTCAACTGTCTAGCTATCACGGTTCGTGAGATACAGCCTGGTGACAGACGGACGGACGGACGGACGGACGGAAAGCGAAGTCTTAGTAATAGGGTCCCGTTTTACCCTTTGGGTACGGAACCCTAAAAAGTAATGTAATGGCTCCTCTACACGATGGGCCAACGCCGGCCACTCCAAGGGACGCATTTATGCGTTAGAGGGAGTAAGTGATATTGCTATCTCATTCTACCGTATGGCTGCGTCCCTTGGAGTGGCCGGCGTTGGCCCATCGTGTAGAGGAGCCATAAAAGAAATTAACACCTTTTTTTTCCCAATCCTGCAGTAGCGTCTTCCCAAACTATTTGACCGCAGATATATAATCAAAGTATAGTTAGTGTGGGTGTCATGTCCGTCCGTCGTTCACACGTTTAATGGCTCGTTATATGTATGGTTGTTTTGTATGAAATATAATTAAATAATACGAGCGATAGAAAGATGAGAGCAAAATGTTTTGAATTTTCAATTGTTTTTTCTTTTCTTTTTTTCGAACTTGATTTTTTGCACATTACAATATTTTATAGGTAGAGTCGCCATCAGATATATCGGAGCGGCCAATATGCTCAAAAATATCTGAACACGCACTCTAACGTCTTGACAATAGAGGCGTGTTCAGATATTTGTGAGGGCCGCCCCGATATATCTGATGGCAACTGTACAAAAGAAAAAAAAAACAATTCCTGGGGCGCGGGCGATCAAGGCCTAAATCGACCCAACTATTTTAGAAAATTATTGGAACCCTAATAAATAATAAAGTTTACTAATAAACAACCAATATATTTTTTTCCATGGCAAATGTATGAGAACAGAACTGTAAGGCGGGCTGGTTGGGGTCATCCATTAATTACATGAATTACATCACACGTTTAGGGGGAGGGAGGGGGTCAAGAAAATGTAACATATTGTGACATGGGGGAGGGGGGAGACACAAACTTTGTGACGTCACTTTAACTTCATCAGTAACCGAAAATTTGTTTGAATTATTTTATTCGCTGTACATTTAAATAACAAGTTTTTAAAACGATAATCATTTTTATTCGTTTAATTTTCTTTCCTAAGCAGTTTTGGGTTATAAAATATAAAATTACTAATATTTATATCGTCAAAAATATTTTGATAAAATATTAATAATACTTATGTACTTACTTAATTCGATTTGGCGATTTCGTAGAAAAAATGTGACGTCACACTAGGGGGGAGGGGTTTGCCAAATGTGACCAAGTGTGACAAGGAGGGGGGGAGGGGTCAAAAACCTAGAAATTCGTGTGACGTAATTAATGGATGACCCCTTTTCAGCCTGGCAACGTGAAATGAAACACTCCATAGTTTAATATACTTAATATTAATAGTAAATAAGAGCGATTACAGCGGCAGTTAAGCCTCAGGGGGCTTTGTTCGCTGTCATGATTTTTTAAATGTATTATTTTGTGTTAATAAATAAATGAAAAAAAAAAAAAAATATTTCTTGAAGCTAAGGAAGGCGAAGGAACATTTATAAGTTAAACAACAATTACAAGGATCAGAACAATTTCTTCTTCTTCCTCGCGTTATCCCGGCATTTTTGCCACGGCTCATGGGAGCCTGGGGTCCGCTTGATAACTATACTGCAAAACGTAATTAAAGACCAAAAAAAGTACGACAATGTTGCCATTGCAATAATTTGTTTGTAAGATAGTAAATTCCTTTTGATAAATAATCACGCTCAGATAATTTATTCCTTAGTAATTTTACTCCTACTATTTAATAAAGTACTTTTATTTACTTATTTGTACATAAATACAAGACGCGCTAGTAAAAAAGTGGCAACATTTCTTACTTTTTTTGGTCTTGAATTACGTTTTGCAGTATAATCCCAACAATTGGCGTAGCGACAGCGACTGCCATCTGACCTCTCAACCCGGAGGGTAAACTAGTCCTTATTGGGATTAGTCCGGTTTCCTCACGATGTTTTCCTTCACCGAAAAGCGACTGGTTAATATCAAATGATATTTCGCACATAAGTTCCGAAAAAGTCATTGGTACGAGCCGGGGTTTGAACCGGGGATTGAAATTCACCAGCACTCTGGTTTTAATAAAATTTATAAATGGATAATATAGGAACAGTGATATAAACCCTGTAATCCCCGGGCAGTGACCAGCGTGCATTCGTACCACAAAACCTTACAAAAAGACCCAAGGCCATGGGAACTGAAAACAATGGGGGTACAGATGAGATCACTGCGATGCCGGTCTGGAGATATCGATGCTTTTTGAAATTTATAAAAATTGTTTTTTAATGAAGTGTGCTTTTTTTATCTTCTTTCAATTTTATTACATTTTACTACCAAATGAAATGTAAAAAGGAACAGAAATTTACAAACTTATAACTAGGTAAATATACAAATTAAGAGTAGGTATTATATGCTATTAGGCCATAGGTACCCGGCTAAATGTACCTAGCACGCTGCTGGCGTTTCCTCAGTGTGCTTTTAAAATTGATAAAAAGGTTTTGTAGTAGGTAAATGTGCGGAAAGAGAAGAGACGTTGGCCGACTTTTCGGGATCTAGAGGCGTTTTAAATTTAGAAAATACAATATAAACCCGCTTAAAGGATGACTCACTCTAGACCGGGCCGTGCTCGGGCCGTGGCGTCCGATATGTCTTTTTCTATGACGGCTGATCGGTGATCACGTGGTGTTTTCCAAATAAAACAAAGCGGCGAAAGCTCCGGCCTGGCCCCGGTCCGGTCTACCTTACACGTTTCATGCGAATTCTAATGCATTATGCCGCTTTCAATTAGTTGTTGTAATCTCTTCCAAATCATTTATTTTTTAACGCAAATAAACCACTTGAAATAAATGAATAAAAATGAAATTAACCGGTCTTTTATCTTGTTAGTTGTGAAATAGTTATTTGTACAACAAGAGATCAAAGTTTGATATTTCTTCGAGTGCTTATTTTGAGTCCCGTGCAAGCGAAAGATTCTATAATAGATTCACGAGCGTAGCGAGTGAATCTAATCTAGAATCTTGAGCGTAGTAAGGGATTCAAAAGCGCACGAGATGTAAATAACTTTGATCTCGTGTAGTACACAAAATTTTTCACCCTAAGCAGTGAGAACATACCTAGAGATAATAGAACCCAAGTATATCGAACTTGTATTAGACCCCGCATGTTGAAATGACATTTGACTATAAAAGTCGCTTGAATGACATTTTGTCTCACTCAGTGAGCAAAATGCGATTTTGCTCACTCATACTGTCTCACTAAGTGAGCAAAATGCGATTTTGCTCACTGAGTGAGACAAAATGACTCAGTGAGCAAAATCGCATTTTGCTCACTGTTTTTAAGAAGCAAAGTACCCTTGTTCGAGCTGCTGAGGTGAAAATAATATACTTATATAATAATCAAAATTGTTAGCACTAACTCTATTTTCAATATATCCACTTTACCCTAAACTAAATCCAGAACTTCCAAATTTTGTAATTAATAAAATACTATGTATTTTAAAATAAAATACTTTAACGTAAAAAAACATTCTAAAAATAACAAAGTCTCTCCAAACACAAGAACAATATTAATCACATTAACAAACACCATTTGACCATATCTCCGCATTCACGATCCGCCATCGCGCTCGTGTGTGTCGGTTTCCCACACAGTTTTCACACGTCTCCGCCGATGTCTATCTCTTGTATACCTCGTTTTAACAAATGCGAGTGCTCTGACTCTTATTCGTTTGAAATTAAAGTTCAATCTTACTTGACATAGTCGCAAAAAGAAAATTCTATATAATCATTGCTTACGTATTATGTTTATGCATATGTTTATGTGTTAGATTATGATTTTCAAGGATTAGAATTATGTATAAGTATTGTTAAGTTTATCTGAGCGGACAAGGTGACATAATCTACGAATTAACTACTAACTAGTTGTTTTATATTGTGTTTTACTGCGAAACCTTCAATTTATCTCGTATAAAAATAAAAGATCTATGACTACAAAATTGACCGCAGTAATTAAACTATAATTTTTATACTATAAAGCATTTCAGATGCTAAAATTATATGTGCAGAATTGTTGTGGAAAAAAAGCGTGTGTAGATAATTTTAAACACCTCGCCCGCTTAGCTAGTTCTGCACATTGTACATTCAGAATCAAAAATGACGGATCAGACTACGCGTCAAAAGTATCTACCATTCACTGATAGCTTATCAAAAATATATAAGATATGCAGAATCTACCTGTTACTAAAATACAGATCATTATTTCGCTAAACCCACAGTAGCTTTGACAGTAAAAACCGTAGCATTGTGCACAAAGCGCTTGCGCACTAAATCAAGGCTTCTGCGGAAATGTATGTATTATTTAAACTCGGTCCGAGGTTCGTGCCCTGAGCTGGCCATTGTTTCATACACGTGATGTTAGCTGCGATAGGATGAGGCATCTGCCTGATCTGCCTTATTCTTAATTCTTAGTATTTAATTTGATCTGTATAATAATCCAATATTACTATGGAATAATATTAACTTCAATAAATTGCTCTGATAATTAGCTTAAGATAATACGAGTATATTATTACGTTAAACGTTCATAAGTGCTTGTTACTAGGCCTACATGAATAAAGTATTTTTGACTTTGACTTTACGATACACGTATACAACTGATTTTGTTTTTTTAAGTTTTGGATCTTTACTTATAACTACTTTGAAATACAAAAACAACGGGTTGCACTCCGGGAGTGCCGGCAAAAGTGAAAAGTCAATGACATTGTAACAGTTTTGCTTTTTTATGCACTGGAAGTGGCAGGAACCGGCAAATTAAATTTGAAATTTGATTAATTAAAGTAGAATCGAAATTCCAATAGCTCGAAAATGACGTATGCCACGTAAAAGGTTATGGGATAAACTGACATAAATCAACTTAGTTCTACATGAGCTTAAAAACTTAAAATTGCATTTTATATTGCTGTGATAAAAGCATACATGAAAATAAATAGTATTCATACCATTAATATTATTAATAAAAAATCCTCTCGAGTAATACCAATAAATAATGATCGTTTCGTCGGAAATAGGTTAATAATTAGTAAGTAAAATTCATAGCAAATATTTTTCTTTACGGCATCATGCATTTTTGCACGCAGCCATTGGCAGGTTTGTTATAACTTCAACCGGCTTTATAACATTATACTTTATGGGTAAATTGGGGGAAGGGAGGGGGCAGAAACTTTTTATTTTCTACCCCCTCTCTTCCCCCAATTTGCCTGAGAAGTAAAACGAACGTGGCAGAAGTTGAAAGTCAGACGTCACATTCACTTGACCAGTTTTCTCACAATTAAAGCATTGTAAAACAGAAAGCCCTCTCCAAACTTTCCCAGTTCCGACTTGACCTATCCCAAGCTTCCTTGAGCGTTTGTTTGCATATTCAAACCCGCTGTCCGACACACTACAGATATGACCATATACGGTTAAAATTATATGTAGAACATATTTTATAATATTGACAAGGAAACAGTATTTGCAACAAAAGCCAACTTACACTTAGTTACTTACTTACTTTTTTACTTCAGATAATTGATAAAGCGAATGATTTTTCTATTTAGGCAAATCACTAAAATCACTAAAACTATTGGTACCTACCTAGTTTTATAAGTGCACAGCGCTCCGAAAGATATCGCCAGGTAAAAAAATTTAGTGCAAACTTGAACAGTAAAACAAACATTTAAACAGGTACTTACCTCATTTTTATCGTACTTCCGAGACTCCAAAGTAAATCTATTTTCCAATTTATAAGTTCTTGCATTATGGCTAGATTAATTCACAAAAAACATCACAAAAAAGTGAGAGCGCTTAAAGTTAAATTTCACCGGCTAACTTCTTTTTTTTGTTACAGAAACGCAAAATGCTGAAACAGAAGATCCGCAAGAAACGGTGACGAATGTTGCCATGTGCAAAATAAAATACTCCGCAAAAGTACTCGTTAGTCTAAAGTGGGTTTAAAACGTGTAGAAGTGACCAACGAACTTTTTGGACAACGAAGTGTGATAACTGAAACTATAAAAAAACTGTGTAGGTAGTGTTTATAAGTGACAGACAGGAAATTTTTGTGTGTCAAATAGTGCTGAAAACAGTGCTTAACATATAAAGAAAAAAAACATTGTGTAGTGTCACCGATTATGTGTTAAGTGTCTTTGGATTTGAGTGTACGCAATGGATCTTCACCCGCCACCCCTGATTGTTCATGGATATGAGCCCCATGCTCCCCTCTTAGAGGTTGAGGGTCTGGACCCTCATAGTCCTCAGCAGAAGGTGCTTATCCATGCGCCGACGCTGCAGAGCCAGGATTTGATGGGTGACCATAGGAATGGAGGTGCGTATATTACTTAATCAGTTGTGTAGAACTTCTATGTCAAAAAAATTCCGAATTCCAGGACATTTAACTGAATCCACCTTTTCTAAAATTTAGGCCCGGGGTCCTTTGAGTTAACTCTTTATAAATCTCAATAGGTAGTTAATAGACAGTAAATCTCAATAGTTATAAACTAGTCACACATAATTTTGAGGGTATACGAGTACTTAACCACATGATCAATGATACGTTTTAGGGTGACATTTGTTAGTCTTTTTTTTTTAAATCTGTATGTTTTTATTATAATCGAATAATCACGACAATTTAAATTCAATGTCTTTGAGGTCAATGTGGAGAAGACCGTATATCAAGTAAGACCATCTAAACTAAAAACTCTTGCGTTTGTACAAAAGGAGTAAAACTCATCCTTTGTTTATAGCGAAGTACGTATTCAAATACGGGAGTTCTTGCCCTATGACGATCTTCCCTAATATCTCGTAGTTCTCGTTCTCTATATTCCCGGTCTTCTCCATATTCTCCCACAGACAAAACATCCTCCAGACCGAGCATAGTCGCGCTACCCCCTCTGCCACGCATACGGAAATTTTACTCCATGTTCGAGTCGAAAGTGTCTTATGTGACTTCCGTGTCTTTGAACGGACCAATCACGGCAAGGGACTTCGCTCACCTCGTCCCGCGCACCTCCGCATTTTTTGCATCATCGGTTGCATGAAATAATTGCTCTAAACTCGGTTTAGAGGATTCCTAGTCTATATATTGTCCTTGGGTACCTAATGATTCTCCGAGAAACTTTTAGCAGATCATCGATTCGCCGACAACGATTCGCCGAACATCGTTTCGCAGAGTCATTTATTTGTCAATGTAACTTTTGGTCGACTAACGTAACGTTACGTAGACTCTTGGTTCACATACCGTTCAGTTCGCTTCTGTGTAAATTAGCAGTAACTATTATTGGACGATTTCCATTTAGCAGAGTAATCGTTTCGTTTAAGCAATGTTTAGTCGAATAACGTTTCAGGTTTTATATATAAGTCGTTATTTTCGAAACAAAACTTTTTGCAAACAATAAAGAAAACCCAAAAGGATGAAATAAAATATTATCCTTTTTTAAGTAAATTATGGTTTATAAAAATTATTATATTTATATGGTTTAGCTTTGTTTTGCCGGCATTTTTTCTATAGATTTTTGTTTTACAGAAAAAATTTCAAGTAATTTCAAATGGCAAAATAATCTTTACACAATATTTACTTCAAATAATTTTAGTTCGGATTAGTTATGGTTCACCAAAAAATTAAAACATTGGTTTAGTTTCAAGGACAATTTGTTCATGTAATTTCATTTCACAGAATCATGGACCTGTAGAAAACCTGACCTGTTACTTCTTATAAATACGGTTTTTACCAAAATTTAAGATACAGGATAGTCATTTAGTCCAAATTTATTTATTGAGTCGTTAATTGAACGCAATCTGCATTTCTGGAAATAATTAATTTTTTAAGGGTCGCAGTTCTAACCTAACCTAACCATCTTTTCTGGAAAAAGTTCGTTTTTTGGGGGTCGTAGTTCTAACCTAACCCAATTTTCTGGCAACAGTTCGTTTTCTTGGGGGTCGCAGTTCTAACCTAACCTAACCCACTTTTCCAGCAACGGTTCGTTTTCTTAGGGGTGTAGCTCTAAAGTAACCTAAACTGCTTTTTTAGCAATTTCAATGAATACTACGAGTATGTGAAAGTTAATTTAGTATAATAATTAATTAGAGAGAAGTTTTTCTAGTCAATATTAATGCCAAATTAACATTCGACCTGTTGTATTTCGACCAATGTTTTCTCGGGTAATTATGACAGTTACTAAATGATTATTCTACGAATAGTAAATATGCGTATCAATGTTCTGCTTATTGACTACTCTCGCAAACGACTACTATGTGTATTGAGATTCGGCCAATCGTTACTCTGCCAAAGAACCCGTCGGCGAATCGTTGTCGGCGAAACAAAAATCGGCGTAATTTTTCTTGGAATATCAATAGGGCACCATTGTCCTTACTTTATTGTACCTATTTTGTATCACCAGTACTATCAACGATCGATTCGTATGAGTAGAGAACAGATGGTCTGACCTGACGTAGAGTACGACTTTTCAGATGAGCAGTACCACGCGCACAGCAGCAACCAGAGCGGAGACGGTGAGTACACTTGTATTTTCTATTTTGTAAACATTAATGAGGATTTTTCACTAGATGGCAGCACCGAGAGAGGTCTTTTTGACAGCTGCTGTCAAAATCCACCAATAAAAAAAAACCGGGCAAGTGCGAGTCGGACTCGCGCACGAAGGGGTTCCGAACCATAATGCAAAAAAAAAACAAAAAGAAAGCAAAAAAAAAACGGTCACCCATCCAAGTACTGACCACTCCCGACGTTGCTTAACTTTGGTCAAAAATCACGTTTGTTGTATGGGAGCCCCATTTAAATCTTTATTTTATTCTGTTTTTAGTATTTGTTGTTATAGCGGCAACAGAAATACATCATCTGTGAAAATTTCAACTGTCTAGCTACCACGGTTCGTGAGATACATCAGCCTGGTGACAGACGGACGGACGGACGGACGGACGGACAGCGAAGTCTTAGTAATAGGGTCCCGTTTTACCCTTTGGGTACGGAACCCTAAAAACATGGTAAAACATGAATGGTGGATTATGACAGCTAGACCTCTCGCTATGGTGCTGTCATCTAGTGAAAAACTTGATCGTGGATACCCTCATTCATTCAGTCCTTTAAGGGTCATCCCACAGCAGAGCCACCCCATAGCGTCTCTCGAGCGTCCGCGTCTAGTCAACTCTATGGATGCTGCTCGACGCAACGCTGGCGCAACTGCGCAACGCCATTTTCCATAGCGCTGACTAGACGCGCCGCTCAAAAGACGCTAGTTTTGGGTGGCCCTTATTTTAAAAAGGCAATCTGAAAGAAATAAAACATGAAAAATTTACAGAACACGAAATTTAAAATAACAGGAGTTTTGGCATGTTGACAACGTGACGACCGGTATTAAGGCTAATATTTAAAGATATTTCGTCATCATAATTTTTCGTCAACCATAGAATCAAATAAAATTACATTTTGACACACCTTATTAAAAAAATTGGATTTAGTTATTTGAATACCTACCTACCTAGATTAAAAAAGTCTACACTATTTAGTTTTCACGAAAATTATAATTTAAAACTGAAACATTCGAATTAAGCATAATTAATAAAGAAATATTCTATCGATAGGTAAAGCAAAAAACTATATAGACCTAAAGTTGCCTGGGGCCAGGGCGTCCCCAGCCCCAAGACGCTTGCTGCGTTTCCTCACTGTATTGCCAGACTTAGCCGCTGAGCGAAATATTCGCTCGCTCGAAAGTCGCCAGACACCCAGACAAGTTTATTTGAAATTTCTTTCACAACTTGTCTGGTGTCTGTGTATATTGTTTGTCCGAATTTTCGTAAGTCGTAATTGATTTTTCTCAGAAACGCGTAACTTTTCAGGATTGCCATAAAACAAACTTAACCTAAACTACCTACAGAATAACCTTACGAAAATCCTAAAAACTTAACGGTTGCAATTTTATGACTAATAATATGACAAACAATACATTATGACACAAAACTTTATGGGAAACAAAGGGACCCCGATGTCTGAAGCATAATGCAATAAGAGTATTTGAAATATTAATTTATAATGAAACCTCTCATGTCTGTCGATTCATAGCTCTGCAGTAATTAGATCAATACAATGGAGAGAAGTAATTACGTAACAATTGTGATTTGCTCGTAATGGCTTCTGTTTCCAAGTTTTTTCAACTTCCGTTCACTATGGTGTTGAATGTAGTAATGTTTAGTTTTTATAGTTGCCCAATTCGACAGTAGATGTCGCTGTTCTATCGGCTACTTCGCGCTGTTAAGATTTTTCCACAGTCCCTTATATAGGTAGTAAATTTGGTTTCGGAATAAAATCTTAGGGTAATGAGAAATAGGGCCGAATGTTCACGGCCGACTCAGATTTCCATGTAAAAAAAAACGGAATAAAATGAGATTAAGGGCAATGAGAAACAGGACCGGATTTGTCCGCCGACTCAAAATTCTATGTAAAAAAAGGAATAAATGAGTATTAAGTTGTCAAGAAGTGTTTCATTACGAAAGGTAGGAAGCGCAGTGCAGTGTAGTCAGTGAACAATAGATATTACGTTATTGTTTCATTTAATACGGGTAATATTTAGATTATGGTGTTTCCGAGTAAATTTGGAAATTAGGTACCCCCGAAGATCACTTACAAATGACTAATATCCTCGTCACGCTATCGAATGAAATTTACACTAGGAGTTCTGGCTCATATTTGAATATTATCGTATGATCATTAGATTTGTTTCAAAGTGGTCATTACAAGCGGGGGTTTGAATCCACGATCAACCTTAAACCTCAAGCTTTCTTTCTATATATATTAGAACAAATTAAATTATTATTCACAAAAAAAAAATGTTTTTCGACCTATAAAATAAAATATCAACCTATAAAATAAAATTAAGTGTAAAATTCGACCTATGCCGCTGTGGCCGGGTAGCCGAATGGCACAGGCACCTGTGGGTCTACCGCGACGCACGTTCGACGTGTTGCCTCCTTGTGTGACTTACGTACGAATTTATAAGTGGAACAGAGAGGCAATACGTCGAACGTGGCTCGCGGTAGGCCCTCTGCCGCGATAGTAGAGGACACTGGTTCGATTTCAGCCTGGGGCACTGGACGCGTTGGTCACTTTTTCTTAGCTCTCAGCTACCAGCATCTAGCCCTTTTTCTTAGCTCTCAGCTACCAGCATCTAGCCCTTTTTCTTAGCTCTCAGCTACCAGCATCTAGCCCTTTTTCTTAGCTCTCAGCTACCAGCATCTAGCCCTTTTTCTTAGCTCTCAGCTACCAGCATCTAGCCCTTTTTCTTAGCTCTCAGCTACCAGCATCTAGCCCTTTTTCTTAGCTCTCAGCTACCAGCATCTAGCCCTTTTTCTTAGCTCTCAGCTACCAGCATCTAGCCCTTTTTCTCACTATAATCACCAAAACGCCGCACACTAAAACGACACGCCGTAAGGATAGAACCGGTCCACAAATATCGAGATTCATTCACTTTCCAGCGACGGTGAATGGACAGTTTTTGTGCGAGTACACTTGCTCTAATCGCTGTGAAATTAGTTCGGCGGGCGAGTCAGGTGCTAGTGCTAGCGGGTATAAATGCATCTGTATTCAATATCCATGCAGTATGTATTAGGTAAAGCCTGATCAACGCGATTCGGGAAATGAATTAGAGATTAACTAGATACGATATATTATAGTAAAGATATGTGACATCCCACGGCAAAAGGTACTTTTTGGCGGCTGGCGCCGCGTTTCGGGAAATGAATTAGTGATTTACTAGATATGAAATAGTAAAAATATGTGACGTTCCACGGCAAAAGGTACCTTACGATGGCAGGCGCTTACGTCGCATAGCGCCTTAATAATATTGGAGCGGCGTTAATAATAGCGTATATGCGCCAACCGCCATTTGCCATGGGACGTCACATATCTTTACTATATCGTATCTAGTTAATCTCTAATTCATTTCCCGATCGAGCCGCAAGAGGGCGCTGTTATTCTCATGTAAGGGGTGACAGTTCAGTATAGTATGAAAAAGTTAGTTCCAGTGAAATTCCGCAACATGGCGCGTGATCTTATATTCCTGGTCAGGCGTTAAGGAAATAATATTTTCAAAGTGTATTAATTCTGTGCAAGGTGAATATGGAGGTCTAATTGAATTATCCCATTAAATTGAATAGCCAACCAAATAAAATCTATCATTTAAAACTGTTACCTTAATATCACGACTTACAGTGGAATTCGTTTATTATGATATATACCTGCTTAAAATGCTGACCAACCGCTTACTATGACGTAATTACTACTGTGCGAAGTTTGGTTTTCATAAAAAAATCGCGTATTATTATATACCTATAAATCATATTTCCATAAAATTATGACCTTATACTGACACATTCGCTGGTTTTCGTGGCCGTCCCGACGTCTTTTTCTCCGAGGATTTTTGGCGCGTGCGTGGTGTGCGAGTTTTGATTCTCAGAGACTTGTTGATCTATCACAAAGGAATTTGAGATTAATTTGGAAATCTTAACATAAATAAGAAGTTGATCAACTATGTCTTAATATAACTGTATTGTATGACTGTGCTGTGCCCTAACAGCATCCATATGAGACATTGTATACTATATTTGACATATACTGTACCATGGTTGCAATAAAGAATTATGAATAATGACATCCGCTTCGTATGTCCTTTCGATGTCATTTTTTTGTCTACTGTAGGTATGTCAGATTATGCAGAAAATATAACAAAAACAACATAATAAATATAAGTGGAACAGTGTTTGGCAATGAGAGCCAGTATATTAAGTATTAACATTTAAAATTTAAATAATTTAGAAACCAACTACGAAACATGACTGACAAGTCCATCAAATTACAATGTATGCGCTATGCAACAAATATTAGTGCTGCCATCTATTCGCTACAACCCTAACCTGTTACCGCTGTCACTGGCGCCCCAACTTTACTGACATTTACACTCAATAATAAAAAGTTGTATAACAAAATAACGCGCTGACAACAATGTTCGATATTACAACGCTACCGGTTTTGGTGTGACAGTCGCTGGGACGAGAGAGAGTTTAGTCTGTGAGTTTACTGTCCAGAGTAAATATACTTTATTTTAAGCTCTTAATCAAATCAAATCAAATATAATTTATTATCAGGCAACTACGGCCCATAGATACCTTACAAACTAACATACATACTATAGTAAAATATTACAAGCTAAAAATTATTTCGGTGACACGGCGGTTTTCTGTTGTGTTGCATGTTCCGCTGTTATGTCATTGAATATTGCCTTTATTATTGTAGAAGGTTATAACCAAAAAGTCTGAAAATGGCATCTTAAATATTGCAGGCAAAAGCTTAAGATACTGTCAATAAACGAAAAAATGTTACGCATACCTAACACATTTATTCCTGACTGTATTTCTCATAGGTATATATGCATGTTTACTTCGCGAGACCTTTCCAATGAGCCTAAACTCGATGTGTTTGTTTGTGTTCTTCCATTGAGGATCTCCTTTGGCTACATTCTGACTGCATCAGATCAGCTCCATGTTATCATATTATTACAATGCCATCAGAAAAACCTACGTTATTAGTACCTACTCCAAATAAGATCGTGTCAGATTTTGCGGCCTTCGTTGTGTAATATATTATTGTATGTAACTGTAGCTACCCATTGCCTATACTACAAAATCACAAACCTAATACCTATCTATAGTTCGTTTTTTTTAGCATTAGAAGGAACTTCGCAGAAGTAAGCTTGTGGTTCCAAATCTGGCACTTTTAGCGGTAATAATTTGAAGTAAATTATATGTATTGACCATGTTACATTAGATAATTCAATAATTATTGACAATTAAAGAGCCTGATAAAAACAGCACGCTTGCTTCTGTGGAGTTCTTTCTAATGCTAAAAAAAACAAACTATAGATGTAGTTTACTGTTTAATTTAACGTGCAGATTTTGTATAATGTTTTTGTGCAATGAAATGAATGACCTTGTTTTTCCTCGTACAATTTTTGTAGAATATTATCTCCTAAATAACAGAAAATGAACAAAAATAAATAAAGTATTAGTAAGTAGGATCAATGTTGACTAGACGACTTTACATGAGCTTAACTATCAAGTTGTAATCCTTATTACAAACACATAAGACCCACCTATGGTCAGCTATTTAATTTTACAAAACGTGCGTCAATGAAGTCGCGATGGTCACGCGCATCGAAAGGGAAACCGGCAGTTCGGAAAAAACGAGACGTGCCCCGAACGAGGCTGGGGTTTAAGCCGAAAATTATGCTAAAATGTACTTTAATGCAATGGTATAGGGTTTAATACTGATTGATCCTGACGTGTTTCCGACGAGGCTGGAGTTTGAAGTAGTTTGAACTGAGAATATTGGTATAATGAGCCTTATTGGATTGGTTTAGGGTTTGATTCTGATTGAGCATGTGAGACATGATGTAGTGACGTTTGAGTTTGATATGATTCATTGGGTCAGCGGTAACAATATGTCTGATAGTTTAAGTCAGTCTTGTGAGTTTGAGTAGGTATTTTGCCGTATTTTTACGTCTATGAAATCAATACTTCCCTATTAGCCCCCCCCCCCCCCACATCTAGCGTCTTTCGAGCGTCGGCGTCTGGTCAGCGCTATGGAAAATAACGTCGCTGCGCAGTTGCGTCGAGCAGCGGCCATAGAGTTGTAGACGCCGACGCTCGAAAGACGCGAGATGTGGGGGGGGGGGCCTTAGCCGTAAATTTGATTATTTTAAGTCTATGAAATCAATACTTCCCTACCATTTCAAGAATACCTAACGAAGTTCTCAATCAAAATTAGGAGCTTAACTTTTACATAGGTTTTGATCAGTTTAAGATTGTATGGGAGTGCCTTTTTAGTGGCGATTGCATGTCATTTTACTCTTCAAAACCACATCTTTACATTGATTCAAAATAAAAATGTGCTAATTTAACTACATATGTAGAATGAATAAATACTTATACTTAGTGTTTAGTTTTCTAACCAATTCACTGTCAGTATAATGTCATTTCTAGTATCATTACTTTGACATAACTCCAATACTGACGGAAATTATTAAAATAAACTTCATTACTTGCCGTCATTCCTTCATGACACTCCCTACACTATCACTAAAAACGTCATTCCGTCAAAGTAATGTCAGTATCCATGATAGTGTCGGGGCCGTATTTTCTTTTTTGACCAATCCACCAATTCTGCACCATTCGTCCGATTCTCCGTTCATGTAGTCGGTCTCCGTTCGTCCATTTCTCAGTTCGTCAATATCATGGTTCGTCAGTTGCTCCGTTCGTCTATACCCATTTCGTCAATTGCACAGTTCCACGTCATAGCGTGCTTAAAAACATATACAGTACAGTGTGGAAAGATAAGTCGGGCCCTGGAGGGAAACTACCTTAAATCCTTAAGCTGGCTCATTTTACTTAAAGGAGACATTCCTTTATTTTTAAAAAGAAATGAAACTGCATTTAAAGATTTTTTTTTTCTTCAATTTGGCTTGTCTAAAAAAATCTTGAGTACTAAATATTAGTTTTTATAGATATTTTGTACGACAGACGAGTCTAAGACCTAATGTTTCTTGGAGAAATGTTATCATTAACATTAACTGTATCGACTAGTAGAATAAAATTGCGAGTGATTATTTTTTTGCAATTTTTTGTCGGTTCGAGTCCCGGGCGAGGCAAGCGAGTTTTAGAAAATCTTTGAATGCAGTTTTGTTTCTTTAAAAAAAAAAAGGAATGTCTCCTTTAAGTTAAATGAGCCAGCTTAAGGAGGATTTAAGGTAGTTTCCCTCCAGGGCCCGACTTATCTATAAAAAAAACTATTGACCAAATTTATAATAATATATACTACATACTTTATTCCATACTTTTATCAAGTTAACCAGTTACAAAACTTACAAATGTCTCTGCCCACCCTTACAACACGTAAGCATATTAAGTTGCCAGCTGATACACTTGACACTGATACAGCGACCGCAACTTCCCTGGGAACCTGACTTAACCGAACTTATTGTTTCTTTACTTATTGTACACTTGAGGTTGAGGTTAACGATACACAATTGTAGGTGAATCTGTATGAAGTAGGTAGTATTATACAGTACATGTCTGACCCTAATTCCAGGGCTTGATATTACTCGCGAAACTGAGTTACTTTTACTATGGGACCAACCCTAAAATCTGGGAATTTTTTTTGGCTTTTCCATAGAAAACGTCGACATCTGATCAGCCAAAATGTATGAAAAAGTAAAAAAAATTTTCGGGATTTCGGTGTTGGTGCCACAATAAAAGTAGCTCAGTTTAGCGAGCAGAATCGAGGCCTGAATTTAAAGCCCCATGGTCAGTAACACCCTGTATTTACTAAGGCCCGCTTGCACTATTCTACTAACCCGGGGATAACCGGTTAAACCTGGAGTTACCGTGGTTACCAGTACAATTTGACATTAGGTTATTAGGTTTAACCGCTTAACCCCGGGTTAGTGGGATGGTGCAAGTGAGCCTAATTATATTAAAATAATAAATATTACAATACATTAAAGATCCCCCAAACTTAGCTCCCGAAGGTCGCAGGTTCGTTCCCGGAGCGTGACTAATTGCGCCGGCGCATGGGAACTTTTATTTTATCCTTTAAGTGTATTGGTTTGATCGCTTTTGGATATTTTTGAATAATTTTAGAGGTTACAGTCAAAGTAGACTTACGATTATAAACTAGCGACCAGGCCCCAATTTCACATCGGTGACAGGTGCGAGAATTGTACAACATCACTGTTGCTGACGTCACAGGCATCTATGGGCTACGATTACCACTTACCATCGGGGTGGCCGTATTCCTGTTTGCCACCGGCTTCGCACGGGTTACACAAAACGTTAACAAATTATATACTTAAACCTCCCTCAATAATCACTCTTTTGACAGGTGAAAACCGCATGAAAATCCGTTCAGTAGTTTTTGAGTTTATCGCGGACATACATACATACATACAGACAGACGCTTGTATGTAAGTCCACTGGAATAGGACGAATAACCAAAATCCAGCTCTGTTCTAAAATTAAGTGAGGCAGTTTTTGAATAAAAATGATTTTAAATTATTTATTAAATAATATATGACATATATATGTCAGCTTCCATTAAAACCAGATTAAAACGTAATGAAGTGTAGTAGATGTATTAACATAACATATATCATAACAATATATCATCCATTACCCCGACATATTATATAAGATAATTAATATCAAGCATTTAGTCTAATGAAGCAAAACTATACAAGTGTAAATATTCAAGCTAATCTATACCTTAAACTGTTGTATTAAGGTTCAATTTGGAAAGGTTGTGTGGTTGTACATCAAAATCCATAATCGAATAGTCAAACCTTACCGCAGTGATGGGCGACTACTGTGTGTGAGAACTTGGGACGTTTTCAGTCATGGTCTGTTCATCCACATGGTTTGCAGCAACATAATGATCGAGATCTTGGTTTTGTATTTAAAAAATATGCTTACCTATTATCTATTTAAATGTGATTCATAAAATAATAATAATAAAACTCCTTTTGGTAATATTTTTAAACTATTTAAAACACGATAACTACATTACTGATGAATAGGTACATAATTGTAATTTAACTTTTAAAAAATACAGTAACAAAGTTGACAGTGCAGGGGTGTAATAACGCTGGCAGAAAATCATTTTGCATATTTGTTTATAGTTTTTTTTTTAGTTAGATACCCATGTAAACATGATAACGGAGCGTGTGTAAAATATATAACATAACAGCTAATAACTAAGACAGCATAGAAGGCCGGTATTAAAGAAGAGGTAATCTAGACACGCGGCAGCGTATCAGCTAAGTTCAAAAGAAGAGAACTGGCAATCACGTCGGTGGCAAACAAGCATACGATCCGCCGGATGGTAAGTGCAATCAACTAAATTTTAAGAAAGTAAAAAGACAAATATAATATAACCTGTGCGTAAAAACTAGCAAATTTTTAATTGCTTGCAAAATTTAATTATGTACTTGCCAAGTGAACTAGAACTTGGCACCCATATATCGGGTGGAACAGAACGAGGGACTTTTATGCAAATGGAGAATTGTTTAGGCTACGTACTTTATTTTTCACTTATTAATCACGTTAATATTTCTAACCATTTTTGAGATAGAGTTTGTTAAACATTAGTGCAAAAATCTGTATGTTTCAACCCTAGGAAGTAGATCCTATGAATGACATGACATGTGTCCGTTTAAAATGTAAATAGCTTTGTAGGGTTGTCACTGATATAAAAAATAAGCACTATCCTTTCAGCTCAGTTTCTAGAAAAATTCCACCCTATAGGGTACATCCTACCCTACCCTACCCTACCTACGTATATGTAGATCTCAATTCTTTTGCCGGCGAAGTCAACAACGACGCATATTATGACATTCTCTACCAGTCAACCATCGGGCGAAACAGAGACATGTAAAAATCGTGCAAAATATAATGACAATATAGGTATAATAGGCAAGGGGTTTTATGTAGGTAGCAGGAGCGAAAATAAAAAGTGTCAAAGATGCTTACAGTAATACCTTAATGAATAAAATAATAATACAATAATCTTAATTATCCCAAGTCTATACTCTCAGTGGTCCATTATCTCCAATCTGTACACGGCCGCCAATTTGTCAAACAGAGCACTTAACGCGCATTAGCGATGTCTTTGTGCCAACCAGAGAGCTATTGTGGCTTTTACGTATATACCCTACACATACGCTAATGGTATCTTGCTAATAGGTATTTAGGTACTTACATATTTGATGATATTATGGCTCCTCTACACTCCGGCCAATTCAAGGGACGCATTTATGCGTTAGAGGGAGCAAGTGATATTGCTATCTCATTCTACCGCATATGGATGCATCCCTTGGAGTGGCCGGCGTTGGCCCATCGTGTGGACGAGCCACAATCGAAATACATAGGTAGAATACTTAGAGTTAGACCAAGAAAAATCTGCAGCGATTTTGATAGCCCACGCAGTGGAAGTGTTATTTAAACCTCAAACTTCTGTGAAATTATGACGAATAAATAACACTTGCACTGCGTGGGCTATCAAAATCGCTGCAGACTGTTCTTGGTCTAACTCTAAGAATTGGGTATCTTATATACGGATATCGGAATTTCAGAGGCAAAATTGACAGGTAGGGAGGGAGTGTCTATATCGATAAACTGAAGGTTTTTTATAGGCCTCTAGGTCTGGGCAGGCGTGGCTCACTCCGCGATTTCGTCGCTTTGCTACAGGTAGCTAAAAGTACATCCGTTCCACCCCAATTTTGGGGAAAGCCATAAGCCGCGCGTGGCGCTGTCGCCACCTAGCGGCCATATCTGTGCTAATCGTAACAGACGCGTTTTGTTAGAGAGTGCGTCTTCTGTACCTAGTACTATTGTTTATTATGTGGTCTGGGCCACATTTTTACACAAATTGACTAAGCCCCACGGTAAGCTTAAGAAGGCTTGTGTTGTGGGTACTCAGACAACATGTAATATATAAATACTTAAATACGTAGAAAACAACCATGACTCAAGAACAAATATCTGTATCATCATACAAATAAATGCCCTTACCAGGATTCGAACCCGGGACCATCGGCTTTATAGGCAGGGCCAGTACCCACTAGGCCAGACCGGTCGTCTACCGGACCGGACCGGTCGGGACTAGAAGCTACACAAAGATAAAGAATTATATTTTTTACAAACAAAACATGGACCGATAACTAGTATATGGGGCATTTCATATGAAGCGGACAGGAAAAAAAAAGTGAGGTTCCCGAATTTGTTTATATTTGGTTTAGTTCTTCTTCTAGTAGGTATAAAACCGGACGCCAAATATTTTTTATATATGACGTTTATTTTAAAAATTATGAGCTTTTCAAAAATTACCGTAATTGAAATTCCGATTTTTTGAAACTCGAATATCGAATAATTAAAATATATAACTTATTATTAAACCAAGCGTTTTGTATAGATTTTTTAATGATCTTTTCAGCGAAGAAATCAATTTTGAAAAATAAAAAAATAATAATGGTTAAAACCGGAAGTAAACTTTTCGAAACCATTTTTCGAAAACTTTGACCAGTTTTTTTTTATTTTTTTTTATCTCAAAATATAGCCCTAAGTATCTACAAAATACACTAGAAGTTGCAGAATGGGATCTCCATTGGTTAAGACAATAGGTCAATAAATGTACATACATGTCGCCCTGAGTGCGACGTACCGTACTGGTATACATACACATAGTAGCTGTTTAGCTTATAAGAACATGTATTCAGTAAGACTGCTGGTAAATTCTAATCATAACATAATGAAATTAACATTTTAAAAATAGGTTTAACTTTGTTAATCTTATTTATTACAAGGATGATTTTAATACGAATGCAGAGGCACATTTTCACGCAACATCTCACGGTAAAGGGCCTCGACGGTCTCGGAGGGAACCTGAAACGTTTGGCGACGCGTGCAAGTTTGCAGTTACCTCCAAGTAGATCAATAATTTCACCAATGCGATTGTATGACTGGGCAAAATCATCTTTGAAGCAAACGGCAATCTACCTACTATTGCTCTAAAGACGATATTCAACGTCAGAGGATATTTTTGCAGGCCAGGTTTGATTCCGCAGTCACGATTCCGGGAACAAAAAAGTTTCATGCGTTTATTCCGAAAACTGACGGTCTTCTTGTAAAAAGAACGAGCTCTAGCATAGATTCTTATTGTAAAATAATAAAAATTATGAAATAAACTGGTTAGAATTGTTGACTTTCTTATTTCATTATGCTATGATTAGAATTTACCAGCAGTCTTACTGAATACATGTTCTTATAAGCTAAACAGCTGCTATATGTATGTATACCAGTACGGTACGTCGCGTTCAGGGCGACATGTATGTACATTTATTGACCTATTGTCTTAACCAATGGAGATCCCATTCTGCAACTTCTAGTGTATTTTGTAGATACTTAGGGCTATATTTTGAGATAAAAAAAAATAAAAAAAACTGGTCAAAGTTTTCGAAAAATGGTTTCGAAAAGTTTACTTCCGGTTTTAACCATTATTATTTTTTTATTTTTCAAAATTGATTTCTTCGCTGAAAAGATCATTAAAAAATCTATACAAAACGTTTGGTTTAATAATAAGTTATATATTTTAATTATTCGATATTCGAGTTTCAAAAAATCGGAATTTCAATTACGGTAATTTTTGAAAAGCTCATAATTTTTAAAATAAACGTCATATATAAAAAATATTTGGCGTCCGGTTTTATACCTACTAGAAGAAGAACTAAACCAAATATAAACAAATTCGGGAACCTCACTTTTTTTTTCCTGTCCGCTTCATATGAAATGCCCCATATGTGAAAAGCATCGATAATTAATTTTTTCTACTCCCGTACTTTTATTTGTCATTTAAAGGGTCGTGCACAGACCTTTAAAACCCTACCTTATAGATGTCAAGACAAGTCTATAGTCTATTCCCCAAAAAAGAATTTGTGCATACACGCAGTATCTTTTTGGCGATTTTACGATACTTCGTGTAATGACCACTTAAAAAATATTGAATATGAAATACAGTGTTGCCAACCTTATTTTAAATGTCATCACTGACAAATAAGTGAACCATAGACATGTTTTTTTTTTAATTTCATTCAGTCATTCATTCATTTCCCGCCCATACCCTCCATTTTTGCTACTTCTTGAATTAAAAAGATTTGTTAAATTTTCAATTTTATTTCAAAGTAAGTGCTTGGTCGTAGAAAAAGTATGAAAAATGAAAATGAAAAATGAAAATGAAAAATGAAAATGAAAATGAAAAATGTTTATTGTGTTAAACAATACAATTTGAATACAATTACAATTGAGTCCTCCTTGTAAGTATATGTATACCTGTATCAGGAGAACCCGCTCTGTATTAATGTATGTCGGTACATAATTTTAATTAAGCTTAATTATGCTACATTTTTATTAATAATTAAATATATTTATTGTTGTTTACTATCAACTATACGATAGTGTTGTGTGTGTGTGTGTGTGTGTGTGTGTGTGTGTGTGTGTGTGTGTGTGTGTGTGTGTGTGTGTGTGTGTGTGTGTGTGTGTGTGTGTGTGTGTGTGTATGTGTGTGTGTGTGTGTGTGTGCTTCAGTTTATAAGTAATTCAGTTTCATTATAATTAAGGGATTCTAACCATCTTTTTCGTTGTTTAACTGAGTCAAAAAATACTCGTGGCGTCTTTATTAACAATTTTCGGCTTCGCCTCAAATTGTTACTCACGCCACTCGCCTTTTTTGACCTCTCTTAAACAACGGTTGCATAAAATACTATTATCGATGTAGGAATTCTCTACATTAATAAGCTCATTCTCTACATTATTAATAGTCATGATATGTGACGTTCCACGGCAAAAGGTACCTTATGGCGGCTGGCGCTTACGCTATTCTTAACTTCGCTCCAATATTCAGTCGGGGCAATGGTACCTTTTTCTTGGAACGTCACATATATTTACTATTTCATATCTAGTGAATTTCTAATTCATTTCCCGAATCGCGCCGATTATCATTTCGTCATTAAATTTTGGACGCAAAAACGATTATAAGTATTAGGTACATATATATAATATAATAAAAAGTGGCGTAAAAATTAAATTAGTATCATACTTAACTATACTTATCTAACACTTATCTATATCACGCAGATAACGATGATCGCAAGGGTTGTCAGATCGTGCGAGAGAGATAGCAGCTAGGGCGGGCGGAGCGTGACGTCACGCGTTCGGATACTCTCTCTGCAGAAAATTTGGGACTTTTTAACTGCGTTAAAAAATTGGTGATATTTTTATTCTTTATAAACATAATTTATTTAATAACACGTATTAGATGGTTACATTCAATATAAAACAAAGACTTAAAAAGTAGTTAATTACATATAAAATATAGTTAATTAAATTTGCGTCTACAATTTTTTCACTTAATTGCAAAACGTAATTAAATTACTAACAATCAATCATGTACTCCCAGTCCCAAGGATGTAATTCTTTCTTTGTACAAAAACGACTGAACGGATTTCGATAAATATTAGCATACAATTTTTTATATTAAGTATATCGTTTAAATGGACATGGATAATCATGATGAGAATCGTAAAACGATTAAATACGAAGATGAAATGAGGTTTGTAGGTAAGTACCAGGTAGGTATAGTCAGCCAAGAAAGTGGTCTACCACTTTTCGACTCTATCACCTGATTGATAGAGTCGAAAAGTGTTAGACCACTTTCTTGGCTGACCGTACTGCTTAAATATTGGTTATTAAACTTAAAAATTATATCTAGCCCTCTGGTGGCCGGAATCTAACTGAAGACACTTTAGCCTACGCGGCTAATATTTTGACCACTAGACCACTCGGCCAGGATGGTTCCCGTCCCAAATATTCCAGTACATAATTATAATATAAACAGTCTTTGAAAGTCTGGGCGCCTTTGATTACCTACTTAAAACACAAAAAAATGTGTCCTAGTTAGATTGGTTCATAATCAAATATTTACTACACACTGGTAATGATATTGTACCTAATTACTTGCATTAATATTTAACCATGAATCTAGGATATACCTGGATCTGGCATGAGTGGTGGGGGTAACTGACAGAACGGGATAGTCTTATGTATCTTTCAGTAGGAGTAGCAGAGAAAGCGGTATTATTGCATGTCCTTGTCACAGTCTCACTTTTTGTTTGTTCCCCACCTTTTTATTAGTATGGAGAATGGTGGGCAACAAATGAATTCGACCAATTAGTGTCGCATTTGCGTATGTTTTGTCCCTCATGGAGGCACGCGTATGCCACTTCTATGCGATCCTACCTTCTATGTATTTAACAAATTCGCAAGCTCAAGAAATAAGTCATATTAAAAATAATAATAATTCAGCCTATATACGTCACACTGCTGAGCACAGGCCTCCTCTCATGCGCCAGAGGGCTTGGGCTATTGTCCTCACGCTAGCCCAATGCGGATTGGGGACTTCACATACACCTTTGAATTTCTTCGCAGATGTATGCAGGCTTCCTCACGATGTTTTCCTACCGAAAAACTAGTGGTAAATATCAAATAATATTTCAGACATAAATTTCGAAAAATTCTTTAGTAAGAGCCAGGATTTGAACCCGCGACCTCCGTATTGAAAGTCGGACGTCATATCCACTGGGCCACCACCTCTCATTTTTAATATCATATTTAAGAGCCAACAGGAGTGGTCATTTCTTCATACAAACGTACTCGACTGTTTCCTCCGTGGGTTTTGATGCTAGAGCAATAATTTTTTCAACACAGATTAATATTGTCAATATTTGTGTCGGACCGTTTTGCTTTTTTTGATATTTTCGTTTTTTAAGGCGCTAGAGCCCTTCAAAAATGGTCAAAATGGCCTCATTGACTATGCCGCAATGAGAGGTGTAGTATTCAAAACTGATATCAATTAGCCAAAAAAGCAAAACGGTCCGATACAGATAATTTGATAATCATTTAGATTTCCAAATTTGGTTACGATTGGTTAAATTTTGGAGGACGAAACAGTCGAGTACAAAACCTCGATTTTTGAGATTTTTACGCAGGATTTTTCGCCTTGTCCTTATCGCACTAGTTTTAGGAGCCGCTTCCGTTACCGAGACGGGTATATTTACCTAAAATATTTAAAATTCAGCTCCTGTTTCATCTTAAGACAAATCTCTAAACCCATAACCTCCCCAATCCACCCTTGCCCTAAGTATCCGAACGCACCCCTCGCTCACGTGCGGCTAGAGAGTGTTTTGGCGCCCCCGCGCGCGGTCGACCGAATCGCCAGTGACGTGCCAAGTGCCAGCCCTGTCAAATGTGCCAATCCTGGCAAATGTGCCAATCTGTTATTAGACATGTCATTGTAGTGATATGATATGGTAAAAATGTTGAAGTGGTTGTGTGGAGTTATTTTGAATTTTTTTTATGTCTTGGAAAAAAATATGGGATTGAAAAAAAAGTGATATTGTAAAAAAAATTTGGAGAATCAGGATTAGGTATTTCGCGACTTATTTCGTCATTAGATATGGTAAAAATTTAAGTGAAACGTAAAATTATTAAACTTTCCCAGTATTGTTTAATATGAAAAAAAAATTACAATAATACTATGGAATTTTTCTTAGTATGCATCGATAGGTATTTTGCGACGATCCGTGAAATGGTAAAAACGTAAAGCGGTTTTGTGTTTTTTTTTATTACGATGTCTTAGAAGAAAATATAAAGTTGTAATGAAAACAAAAGTGAAAATTTTGTAAAGATCTAAGGATACAATCAATTAGGTAATTTGCGACATATTTTTAGGATCGACGGCGGTATTTGAGGAATAAAAAAATTGCAAGATAACGCAGATTTTTACGTGAAAATAATGTCGCAATTGTTTCTTATTTAAATTAAAAACTAAATGACTAAACCAGCGTACTTAAATTAAAATATTTTGCAGAAAAATGTATATGCTTATCTCCGCCTGAGCGGCAACGCCCAATAACGAGCAAAATTTTGAATTTTTCGATTTATAACGTTGAATACCTCTTAAAATTTAGGTAAGTAAATATAATAAACTGAGTGCAATTATTGGACACAGTTATGACGTAGGTAACCATTATAAATATTATTTTAATGATAGAGATACAATGCAATTTTTTTTAAAACAAACGCACTTTGACATTAAAAAAATACAACAATTCACTGTAAAAATTGCACATGCGCCAAAATTATATCTTCATCGACGAAAAACACGAACTCAATATTAAATTACTTACCTAATATATTGTTTATTTTTATAAAGCATAACAATTTTTTTTTAACATCTAAAAGCCACCCAGAGGTCTATTAAAAGGTGTCTCATTCCATTCTAATTTGAATCTTAACCTTGATAAATCAAAATCGTTTTTGTCTTGGCAATTTTAATGTGTGAGTAGAAACATACATAAGTAGCTTTACTATCGATAGTCAAGTGCCTACTTGCAGGCGTGGCTCACTTCGCGATTTCGTCGCTTTGCTACAGGTAGCTAAAAGTACATATGTTCGACCCCAATTTTGGGGTTTGCCATAAGCCGCGCGTGGCGCTGTCGCCACATAGCGGCCATATCTGTGCTGATCGTGACAGACGCGTTTTGTTAGAGTGAGTCTTTTGTACCTAGTACTATTATTTATTCTGTGCTACTTGTAATAAATACATAGCATGTCTGTGTCAGTGTTGTAAAACAATCCGGCATGTAATTCTAATACCCACGTCTACATCGAAACCCCAGTATCGAGTGGCCGCGAGAAACTTGCTGTGTGAACCTACCTAATAAATATATAATTACCTACGTCTACCTTACCTTAAATATTATGTAGGTATTACCTACATGTGTTTACAATATAATAATATTTAGCCTTAAAAGCAATGTAGCTACTAAAAATAACATTATTAAATAAAACTATGTGTAACTAAAGTATCTAAAATATGACTAACTAGATATAAATTACTAAATAAAATAAAATAAAGAAACGTAAATTATAAAATTCAAAGGACCGTTGTTTTAATAATATTAATCCCGCAAAAGCAAAATTATGAAAGAAATTTTATGATTCCAAACTATAGATGTGCATATGTGCCAGTTGCAGAAAGAGTAAAAAAAAGTATAACTTCTCGGGGAATCCCGGAGAAAAACATAGGAAATTAAGGAAGCTTTTATGAAAACGGAACATTTTATTTCCATACAAAAATGAGAAAATTTTCCAATAATGTTCAATGTGTATAATTTCGCAATTTCGGAAACTTTCCGACGGTAGGTATTGCCAAAGGTCTTACAATAAAATGGAAAATGCTGTATTTTGACGAGTGTCCACTGCCTCTTCCGAAAATAGTTTTTTTTTAGATTGCGATTTTTGCCATTCTCAATTTCGCCTATTTTATTTTTTCTCAATAGCTTCCTTTCCCGAAAGCATTTCTAATCAGTTGCATATTTTTCCATTAATTTTATTTTCCAGTAGCTTAGTTTCCTAATAGGTTTTCTAATCATCGCATCATTTGGATATGTATTCTTATTATACGAGACACTAATTAAAAATAACTTCTTTTTACAAACTTTTATTTAGTGTCACCTGACCGTTGTCTGTCTGTCTGTCTGTAATCAAATCTTGCAAGTTAAATTTGATACACTTCCCGGTTTCCGATTGAGCTGAAATTGCATGTAAAAATCGGATGACAATGCAATATTATGGTACCATCGAGCTGATCTGATGATGGAGACAGGAGGTGGCCATAGGAACTCTGTGATGAAACAACGCAACCTAATTCTGTTAAGGGTTTTTAGAATTGTCTCGATGAGTATTAGTTGTCTGTCGTAAGAAAAGTACAGTCAGTGATAAAAACTTACACCAAAAATGAAATATTTGCCAAAAACTTATTATAAATCAATATCGTACAATAAAATAAGTCGGTTCTAGCCCTAGCACTTACAAATTGTAATAACAAAAAGTTTCTTCCTGTTTACGGTAACCAGTCACAGCCATAATATTACATAAACAAAGAATGTCATAACTGACCAATGAAATCCCACGGCCAACGTGAAAACTGATCCCCATGTTACAATCCATCGACTCCGGCGCCGAGCGTAAAATATACCTCAAAATCAGAGCAAGCCATCTGTAGCGGACTGTCCAGCATTCGATTAAGACGTATTCTTAATGAGAACTATTAAAGTGAGTTAAGTGACCCGGTGGACAATAGATCAAAGGATTGTGAAGTGTTTCAATCTTTAGCAGTGACGGATTTGCCAAGCCAAGTAGGCCCAGGCCTAGGGCGGCAAAATGTGACAAAAAATTCGCTGATAATAACAAGAAATGACTTAGATAGATTAATCCAATCTGGAAACAACTCAAAGTGTAGTCAATATGATGGGTGCTGAGAAAGCGGCTACAGGGCCTGGAGCCTAAAGTGGCAAAGACTGCAAATTCGCCACTGATCTTCAGCAAAAAGTGGTTGATCGGAAATTTCTTTGTGAACTAAGCTGTCTCCTGCGCTATCGGTCGCTACCTAGTCGCTTTTCTGTGAAGGAAAACATAGAAAACCGGACTAATTTCAATAAGGCCTAGTTTACCCTGGGTTGGAAGGTCAGATGGCAATCGCTTTCGTAAAAGTGCTTACTCCAATTCTCGGGATTAGTTGCCAAGCGGACCCCAGGCTCCCATGAGCCGTGGTAAAATGCCGGGATAACGCGAGGAAGATGATGATGCCGACGTTTTAGATCATCCTTAAAGGCCGGCAATCTTACCACCCCTCTGGTGTTGCAGGTGTCCATGGGCCACGATAATTGCTTACTATCAGGCGATTTGTCTGCTCGTTTGCCTCTTACATAATTAAAAAAAGTCGGTGTCAAAAAAGTACTTCAAAAATAATAAGATAATTTTTCTTGTCGCAAACATACGCCAAAATGTAAATGTAACGCCGAATGTAAATAAATGTAAAGTTACTTCACTGAGCACCTTTTAGAAGACAACAAACCCTAATTAATAGCGAACCATAATGACTAAAGATCCTGATCAAAACTCATTAAATTAATCAACCAAACCTTAACTAAGTCACCAAAACGATTACCCAAAACCGTTAACCAATCGAAAATTTATACAGCAAAACTATCCTAACTTCCTGATCAGGCGCACCTACCGTGCCTTCTCATGAGAAAACGAACCACCTGCCTTTACCCAACCGGAAAAATGCCCAAACACCGGAAAATCGCCCAAAAACCGGCAAATTTACCGACCAATCGGTATAGGTAACCGATAGAGATTACCACGGTCGGTTTTTAGAAGTCATTAGTGCATTGAAACTAACCGGTCGAATCGTCAACACTCGTTTTGATTTTTTACGCACTTTTTTGGTGCGCGGAAAGTTGGAGGCTTCAGTCTTTCATTGGTCGCGATGCTGTGATAAAATCGCGAACGGAAGTTTAAAAAAAATGTATTTTATTTGCAAAATTTTCACTTTTTGAAGTAAGTAGTGTAGGTAAATGTTGTGTAAGATTGAGCTGTGATTTGAGCAGCAGCTTTTATTTTACATTTAAATCGTAACCTCATTTATTGAGCATTTCAGCTGTTGGTCACTATACGCGATTTTTTGTTCTAAATGGTGTTTGATACACTAACGATTATCAAAGTCTCACTTTTCTTCAAAATTATTGAATAATCTTCCAGATTTCAGTGTGTTTTTTCAACCTAACATTTTCTAAAAATGTATTTCAATGAGCTAATACAAAAATAGACAATATGAGTGACTAAATGTGCAGTGTCAAAAATGGAGAAAAACTGTAAAAAGTGTAGTGGTTTAAATGATTGAGTGCAATAAGGATATATTTGAGTGTTATAAAGAAGACAAAGGAGGACAGTGTAGGTAGTGTGGATAGAATTGAGTAAGTAAAGACAATATTGAGTGCAAAAAGAAAGGTATTGAGTGCGAATAGAGAATTTAGTGCAGTACCTAATAAAAGTGAAACCAAGACAAAAACGGTATTGAGTGTATTCAGTGCAATAACGAAGGTACTGAGTGCAAAAAGATTGAGTGCATGGATTTAAATTGAGTGATATAAAAAAGGCAAGCTGGAGGGGCAGAGTAAGGCGACATTTGCGGCCCTTTTTGGGCTGAGGGCCGGAGGGGGGGTGGACCTCTCCGCGGCCTACAGATACAACCAGAATATGATGGAATATTATACATGTAAGTTGTTTTTATCCTTAACTTACCTACAACTAGGTACATGGTAGTCGTAGCTTCTCGGCTAGGTTCATTAAGTACCGATATAAAAATGATGAAAGCAATTGGATGACGCAGGAATCAAGGAACAATTTTCGGTGACATTCCGGTAAGTTTCCTAGAAATCCTTAATTTGCCTACTTATAGGTAGGTTATGTAGGTATTGGACCTATGTGTCTGCGGAACACATACTGTTTTGGAATAGTCTGCTTTCATACATAACTATCGTACTTACTTTATGACTACCTAAATATTTTATCCCTTAAACTCTCCCCCAACCAATTCATATAATACACGGAAGCCATCTCCCAAACCAGCCATATATTTAACCGAATAAATCCCAAAAATATCATTGTGCAAAAACAAACGAGCTCTCCATAACAAGATTATCATAACCGGGCGACAAAAACATAAAAACCACAATGTCTCTATAAAATACCTCGTTCTGCGATACCCCGAGATTTCGTACGTATAAAACACCCAAAAAATTCCCTCCAAATTCGAAATCGTTATTCCAAAGCCAATGGGGAGGCTTGAATCGCGCGGGAGGGCGAGCGGCGGGCTGCGATTGGCCGGCCGGTGAAAGGGCGGGGCATAGTTTGTTAGTGTGAGTGGGTGCGTTCCAATTTGCGGGTGCGTTTTTAATTGGGAGGCTGCTGGCTGTTTGAGCGCGACCGTGGGCTGACATGTGTCGATGCATGGAGGATTTGTCGTATGCGAGTCTGAGGAATATTGGGGTTGAGGTTAATAGTTATAAGGCCTTAGAGCCTGAGAGCTTAGCAGTAATAAGAACGAGATTTTCTTTGTTACAAATAATAAGGCTAATGCTTTTCAAAAGTAGCCCTAGTAGACGAGACGATTTTTATTTAAATACCTAATGAAATTTTTAATTCACTTTTTTCTCGAGAACGTGTTTATTGCTCTATTCCTACATCACTGCCGTGGTTAAAATAATATACGATCACTAGGACCTCAGGCACGATAGTGTTAGACTAAGAAAAGTCTACAGCGATTTTGATAGCACACGCAAATATTATTTTAATCGTCAAACTTCTTTCTCTATCTACATAACACTTGCACTGCGTGTGCTATCAAAATCGTTGCAGACTTCTCTTGGTCTAACTCTATTCCGTCTGCTGTTCTACATGTATTAGGTACCAAATACGACAATGGCTTGTCAATAAATGAAAACTCTGTTCAATAATATTAAACATAAGTTCATTTTTAACACACAGTTTGTATAGAAAAGTAGGTCTCAAACTGGCCACATTATTCATTTAATTTGAATGTGACAACACTTGGAAAACGTCTGTCATCCCATAGCAATTTGACCATCATGTAATTTTAATTTTAGTTGAAACGAACAATATAAGTTTCTTATCTTTTAAAAGCTGTTTTATTATACAAACTCAAAAAAATTACATAATACCCATCAAGCTAAAGCAAAGAGTGTTATAATACCTATCATAAGTCTATAGACCGACAAGATATTGTAGAAATTAAAAAGTGGCATCGTAGTGTCGTTCCGTTTTCTTGGATTGATTTTAAAGGGACGACATTACGATGTTGCCACTTTTTAATTTCTACAATTTCTTGTCGGTCTATAAGTACTAAATACACATCAGTAAGTAGGTAGGTACATAGGTCAGGATAGATCTGGCATCATTTATGTCAAGTTAGCAACACTGACAATGCAAAGCCTCCTTAATTCTTTTTATTACTGTCGGTACAAAAATGTGTCCCATACCTCTTATATCAGAGAATAAAGAACTATGGGGACATATTTTTGAGTAAGTTGTATGCACCCATATTTTTAAACTTGACTGTACCTACTCTTTTGTCTTTATTTGTTCCGACAACTACCTATTGTATATTTTAATGCCCATACCGATTACGTAGTCGTATGAGGTCATGTTTTACACTTTTTGCCCTATTGTTGTGCCTTATGGTTACAAGTAACGGCTGAGTACTGTCATTAGATGGTAAGTGGGGCTGTCATCTTTGCGTAGGCATGTCGCGGCTCACGTGAAGAGTTAGGTAGTAAGAGTAGGTACAGTCACTTGCAATAATATGTTACTCTTCGAAGGCCGCAAAAATATGTGACACGCTCTTACGGCTCTACAAATAAGATCGTGTCAGATATTTTTGCGGCCTTCGTTGTGTAATATTTTATTGCAGGTGACTGTACCTATTTGGAGGACGCGCGTCTTTTTCGAATAAACTAATGCTACCTACCCAGCTAGTTTTTGTTTGACAAACACGATAAATATTTTTTTTATCAGGTTTGTCAAACAAAATGTGCACTCAGATACCTCAGATGATTTTCTACATCAACTGATGAATTGTGAGGTAATTGCGTAGGGTTACCAGATACAAATTTAGAATTTCCTGACAAAATTCCTGATTTCCGAATATTTTTCATGACATTCATAATTTTTGACGACGACGACGGCGTTTTATTACTTTTTTACTTGTGTTAATTTATTATTTGTATAAATTTTAGTAAAAAAAACAGTACCTTATTAAAAAGTCTATCAATTCAAAAAAATCCTGACATTTTCGTGTTTCGTCCCCATTCTTGACAAAAGGCCAAAATTCCTGACATGTTAGGAAAATTCCTGTCATCTGGTAACCCTAGTATTACATCTCTGCAATCTTATACCTAGGTACGATATTCATGAATTCGATAATCTAACCCTAACGAGATAGAGCAACAAGATGTTTAAACCTAGAACTCGATCCCTTATGCTAACTTCCTTGATCAAATATCAAATATCAAATATCAAATATCAACATTTATTCAGCAAATAGGCCACAAGGGCACTTTTACACGTCAACATTGAATTTACATAAAAGCAAAAATAATAACATCAACAATTTTATAAATTAAAACTAACAATTCAATCTAACATATTACAATTACTAAGAGATGTATATGGTCTCTTAATGTCGAATTACATACAAAATACAGATAAAAAAACACACACAAAAAAAAAATCTATAATATTTAGAGGTGTAAATGTCTCTAGGTGTCAGAACTATAAGATTATATAGTTTATCAAGTTATCCTTAGAGATGTATAGGGTCTCCAAGAGTCAATATCCTGTATAATTAATACATTCATTCAAAGAAAAGAAACATACGAGAACAGAATGAGGCGTCTCACTGTAATTAATTAATAAAAGTTACTAAGTATAATAGCTCGTGTTAGCTTAACAGACCAGTCTCCACAAACAGCACCCGTTCACGAGTATGACGCGTATCTCAGCCATCGCCTCCCTCAACCTTCATTCGGGAAAGTGGCGACCCGATCAACAACGCCACCGTAAGCAAAGACTTTTAAGCGAGCATGACATGTTCAAGCTACCGGCCTATATTAATATTAAAATAGTAATAACATGTAGCTGTAAGACACGGCATTTTGTGCTCATATGTTACATAAAAAGACAGAAATATAGCTTCACATAATTACTACCTCCATTTTGAGATAATTTATACCTCCATTTTCACCAGGATTCGAAAGAAAATTTGTTTAAGCTTCTTTTCTTGTTTCTCGTTCCCTCATTGCTGAAGATAGCGACAACACGTAATTGGTCTCAACTATGTATGGTCAGAAGCCATGTGGACTGCACGAGATGTTATCACAGGACCTTCAACATTCCGAGGACCAGATAATGGGCCCGATTCGGATTTTGAAATAGATATCTACATATTAGATATCTTGTAGACACCACCAAGATACGATAACAATATGTTTAAGATCTAACCTGTCAAATTTGACATTTGCGCGATTCTGGAGATACTTTTGAACGATTTCCACAGGATATGACTTAGAGATCCAATTCACATCTAATAGATATCTTACTCTATCTAACGTAAAAGTGACATTGGTTACCCGAATTGCGTTGCAAAAGAGAACTAGTTGATATCTAAACTATAACGTATCTAGAATGGATCTAGTACGTGTCGTCTCTTGTGAATATCTTGAAGTTCGAATACAGCAGAATGTCATTCTTTTATTATTTTCCGTGATGAAATAGCAATTTGGACGCTTTTAAAGTAAGTTGCAAATTATAATAGGAAGCTAAGAACAGAATGCATTCCATATATTATGAATTATTTGGAACTAGACAAGGTTGTTAAGATTATTCTAGAAAATCACTTGCTATTGGAGTAGGTACAAACAAATCATTACTTTTTTGTGCTTGCTACTAGATAATCACAGTGACAGACTTTGTTATGTGTCACATTAAAACGAACATCATTAAATTCTGATTAAGGAAACCAACAAAATATACGCCGCAGCGAATGAGTCAACGGTCATAGATCACAAATTATACCTACAGCGAACAATAGGCTTACCTAAGCTTACATACATACATACATACGTACAAATGACACAAGACGCCGCGCCTACTATAGAAGTGAATGACATCAACACTACAAACTTAAAAAATCATCCATCCACAGCTAAGCAACCTTAACAGAATGGAACAGAACACAGACTCGTATAAACTTTGAATTTTAACCGCAAATGGAACGCGGTTGAAACACGACACACATGTAAGCTAATCGTCTCATATATCACCACGCACACATGGAAGCTTATTATGCTGTATACGCGGACGTTCCACGCACACATGGGATGGTCGTCGCTGATTGGTCGGTTAGGGTGCGCGTGAGTATCTTGATCTGCGTTTTGAAACGAGTTCGGGAGCTAATTGTAAGATTTTAGAAAGGTGGTCCGGTTTCGTTTTGTAACTAACCAGTTGGTTGCGTTCGATTCTGGGCTGTTTTGCATGTTATGTAAGTTTTCAGGGTGAGTTTTTATATCTTTCAGTTTTTGTTTGCTAATTAAGCAATTAGGTTTTGTTGCAAATAATTAATGGCTCCTATTTCTTTGTGACTTTGTTGGTATGTCTAATAGGTAATTTTATGTATGTATGTAGGCAGGTTCTAGCTTTTTAAGGCCCGGTTCTGATTTTAATTTCTTCTTTCTTCTAGACATAAACTGAATATTGTTAGTGTAATAATACCAAGCAAATAGAATTAAAAAAAACAATTCAATCTCTAAAGTATGACTCACACTAGACCGGACCGGGCCCGGGCCGAGGCGTCCGACATGTCATTTTCTATGACGGCTGATCGGTGATCACGTGGTGCTTCCCATAGAAAACGAAGCGCCGGAAGCTCCGACCCGGCCCCGGCCCGGTCTACCGTGAGTCATCCTTAAAGCTTTACTTCTTCACCAAACCAAAATAATATAATTATGTACGTAGTACCTACTTACCTACGTACCTAGTTGTTGAATGTTGACTCAAAATTCACATAAAACGTAAGCTAAAGCAAAGACATAGTATATGGGCCCGATTCGGATTTGGAAATAGACATCTATTAGATATCTTTTAGACATCACCAAGATCCGATAACGATATGTTTAAGATCTCACACCTGTCAAATTTGACATTTGCGTGATTCTGGAGATACCTACTCTTGAACTCTTGAACGATTTCCACAGGATATGACTTAGAGATTCAATTCACATCTAATAGATATCTTACTCTATCTAAAGTAAAAGTGACATTGGTTGCCCGAATTGCGCTGCAAAAGAGAACTAGTTGATATCTAAACTATAACGTATCTAGAATGGATCTAGTACGTGTCGTCTCTTGTGAATATCTTGAAGTTCGAATACGGCAGTAGTAGTCAAATAAAACAAAGACTACATATGTAGATACATGCCTATTATAATATGTTAGGTACAGTGATAAAAACAAGCTAACAGAACAAAAAACAATAAAACCTCAGCTTTATTTGGAATCCAAGATGGCGGACAATGACGGCGGGCTCACATCCGGCCGCGTATGGTAATGCCGGCTTCCTCGTACCCTTTATTTAATGTGGCTACAATATGAGAGAGTTTTGTAATTTTTCCTGTTTTTGTTGAGTTGTGGACACGAAATTTTGGCATTTTATTATGGGCCCGGTTCGGATTTTGAAATAGATATCTACATGGTGTGTCTGACCATGGGGCTTAAAATCCAGGGCTTGATTTTACTCGCTTAACTGAGCTACTTTTACTATGGGACCAACCCTCAAATCGGGGATTTTTTTTGGCTTTTCCATAGAAAACGTCGACATCTCTGATCAGCCAAAATGTATGAAAAAGCAAAAAAAATATTCGGGACATCGGGGTTGGTGCCATAGTAAAAGTAGCTCAGTTTAGCGAGTAGAATCAAGCCCTGGATCTAAAGCCCCATGGTCAGACACACACTGTATTAGATATCTTTTAGACATGACCAAGATACGATAACGATATGTTTAAGATCTAACCTGTCAAATTTGACATTAGCGCGATTCTGGAGATACCTACTCTTGAACGATTTCCACAGGATATGACTTCCTTCTAATACGTGTCATCTCTTGTGAATATTTTGAAGTTCGAATACGGCAGTAAGTCTGGAGGATGTTTTGTATGTGGTTTTCCTCTAACAGTGAGAAAACTTAATTAATTACAAGCATTCTCATCATTTACATACATAAAATAAATATACTTTCGATGTTCCAGAAAAACCAACAAAACTTTAAAACAATGATCTATAGATCTTCCCATGGCCCAAGGACGCGCGCGCAGCCATCGAGACAGTTTTAGGGTTCCGTACCCAAAGGGTAAAAACGGGACCGTATTACTAACGGCGCGTTTCGGGAAATGAATAAGAGATTCACTAGATATTAAATAGTAAAGATATGTGACGTTCCTCGGCAACAGGTACCTTATGGCGGCTGGCGCTTACGCTATTATTGACGCCGCTTCAATATTCAGCCGGGGAAATGGCACCTTTTGCCGTGGAAAGTCACATATCTTTACTATTTCATATCTAATGAATCTCTAATTCATTTCCTGAATCGCGCCGTAAGACTCCGCTGTTCGTCTGTCTGTCTGTCTTTCTGTCACCAGGCTATATCTCATGAACCGGGATAGCTAAACACTTGAAATTTTCACACATTATGTATTTCTGTTGCCGTTATAACAACAAATACTAAAAACAGAATAAAATAAACATTTAAGCGGGGCTCCCATACAACAAACGTGATTTTTTTGCCGTTATTTGCGTAATGGTACGGAACCCTTCGTGCGCGAGTCCGACTCGCACTTGGCCGGTTTGTATACCCCCTAATTAGCAGGATATGGTATATGGCCTGTCTGCATATAGCTTTATGATGGTGTTATTGATATGGGAGTGTGAGTCATGTGGAACAATGGAATAGGTCGATGTAGAAAAGAATTTTAGACATTCTAGGAAATAATTATTATTATTTCCTTAAAATTATTTATTGTGAACTAAGTAGTAATTATAGGAATTCAAATACATAATAAATAGGTAGCCAAATAAATGATTATGTTACGGAAAATATGTGACGTTCCACGGCAAAAGGTACCTTATGGCGGCTGGCGCTTACGTCGCATAGCGCCGCAATAATTTAGGAGCGGCCAACCGCCATAAGGTACCTTTACGCGTGGGACGTCACACATAGGCACATTTCTTTAAGCTTTATGTATTGTCGCAAGATTACGTAAATGTTGTAATTGCTGGAGGTAATTGTTCGCCTCCAACAATGTCTTTTAGTGTCAAAAATTATCACCAATAAATATAATATCTTATCATTATAAATCACAGGTATTATAACATATTTTCAAATTTAAGTAGGTACTCCCCTCTCTTCCTTGAGAGAGGCGAGGCCTTTGCCCAGCAGTGGGACACAAAATAGCCTCTTCTCCTTCTTCCTCGCGTTATCCCGGCATTCCGCCACGGCTCATGGGAGCCTGGGATCCGCTTGACAACTAATTCCATGATTTGACGTAGGCACTAGTTTTACGAAAGCGACTGCCATCCTGACCTTCCAACCCAGAGGGTAAACTAGGCCTTATTGGGATTAGTCCGGTTTCCTCACGATGTTTTCCTTCACCGAAAAGCGACTGGTAAATATCAAATGATATTTCGTACATAAGTTCCGAAAAACTCATTGGTACGAGCCGGGGTTTGAACCCGCGACCTCTAGATTGCAAGTCGCACGCTCTTACCACTAGGCCACCAGCGATATAAAAAAAAGGTAGGTATACTTACTATAAAAAATACATAAACTGAATTACAATCAATTTTCTCACACCAATTACCACTAGGTATTAATGCTTTACTTTATAATTAAGGTTAATTTATTATCTTTATACTATTTTTCAATGATAAAACTGATTCACAAATTATGTGTATTTAAAACTGTTATCAGTTTCATAATAGGCTAAAGTAGGCCTAGATCTGAAAGTATCATTACCAAAAACATTATTGTATACGTATACATTATGTATCATGTCCCCCAGCAATGTTAAATTGTTGTACACTCATAAATACCGATGGCGCAGGAAATGCCCATTTCCTGGCGGGACTTTTAATTTCCACTCGTTAACGTGATTGCTACGGGATGTCACAGATTTGGGGAAATATCTCATTAGAAAAAGTTTATTAAAGTGTCATTCTATGGAACTTTCTAACTATGTAAACAAACCGCCATATTGGAACTGTCAAAAAAACTGTTTGATAGTTTTGTATACCTTTACTTTATTTCGTAACAAATCATTAATTTCATTTTTTAATGTACTTATTAACAATGTTATAAAGTGATCTACATAATCGTTTTTTTTTTAACTTTTGTTGTTTGAATTAAACAAGAATTTAATCTAATAATTATATTTTATAATCAAAATTTAATGATAAAATAATAATTTTACAATGTAGTTATTAGACAACGCTCACTTAAAAAAAAACTAAATTACTTTAAATAAAAACTAAGTTTAAAAAATATAACAGAATCAATTTTCAAGTGAGTTTTATTGATTTCGATAAAAAGTTAAATTCTCACGTGGTTCAACTCGGACTGCACCAAAATGCATATCACGCGTATTCGGGAAAGGAAACGAGATAATCACAAGATCTAGAAACGATATAGAGATCAACTAGATTTACATTAGATATCGACTAGATGTGACTTTTTTTTTTAATATTGAAAACATTTATTGATAATCACATAGTCCAACATATTACAGCCACACAATAGTCATTACACTAGATTATATAAAACTAATATATAAATAGGTACATATATCTACAACTAGTCCAAAAAATACAATAACTAAAACAATATTAGGTACTTAATCTAACCTCCATCACTTATCATAAAACTAATACACAACTTGTATTGATGTGACTTGGATATCTAAGTCATAACTTGTCGAAATCGTTCAAGAGGACCTCCAGAATCGCGGAAACGTCAAATTTGACATATCTATCTTGTCGAAATCGTTCAAGAGGACCTCCTGAATCGCGGAAACGTCAAATTTGACATATCTATCTTACAAATATCTTTAAATTATCCATATCGTAACTTGTTGAGGTCTAGTAGAGATCTAATCCCACCAAAAACATAAATGTAAAAAAGGAGAGCCAAGTTCAATACAAAAATTATGCTTGGCTGTGGGGCTCGCCGCAAAAAGAATGGAGATCTAAATGAGTGCCACTGCCAAGTTCTATGCAAAATCCAAATATGTATTTATAGGAACAAAATAACATTATAAACAAGTATTAAACTCTATTTCTTTGCTTTATTGGATACCTATAACAATTGCTGTTATTTAAAAAAATGTGAGATCTTAAAGTAGGTTAGATTTAACTTGGCCAGTTTTCATTATATCAATCATTTTATATATATTGTAATTCTGATAAAACCTGGCCAAGCCAAATCTAACCTACTTTAAGATCTCACATTTTTTTAAATAACAGCAATTGTTATAGGTATCCAATAAAGCAAAGAAATAGAGTTTAATACTTGTTTATAATGTTATTTTGTTCCTATAAATACATATTTGGATTTTGCATAGAACTTGGCAGTGGCACTCATTTAGATCTCCATTCTTTTTGCGGCGAGCCCCACAGCCAAGCATAATTTTTGTATTGAACTTGGCTCTCCTTTTTTACATTTATGTTTTTGGTGGGATATCAATACTTTTTGTAAAGAAAACTAGGCAGGTATTGAGATTTAATGTTTTTTCTTGTGTTTCCGCTGTATGGTTTTTACTTCTGTTCTTTGTATAATTATGTGGTGCCGCGCGCCGCCGACGACACACCGTTGGCCGGTTATTTAGAGCGTATTACAAGTTTTTTGTATGGGGACACCACTTATTTTTTGACTAAACTTTATTTTGATATAGCAAATATAATAATACATACATTGGGGTAGTTTCAAATATCTGCTTGTAACGGTTCCAACGCTACAATAAAAAATATTTTTTTGTATGGGGACCCCCCCTATTTTTTTTTATTTTTAGATTTTTTCCTACGCTTACACACAATAACAGAGCTGGATTCCAAATTTGAACCTTCTAGGTCATCTGGAAGTAGGTTAGGTTTAGGTACTTATATGTCAGTCCCAATAAAAAATGGTTTTTTTGTATGGGGACCCCCCCTATTTTTAAACTTTATTTTATTTTTAGATTTTTTCCTACGGTTACACACAATAACCGAGCTGGATTCCAAATTTCATCCTTCTAGGTCATCTGGAAGTAGGTTAGGTTTAGGTACTTATATGTCAGTCCCAATAAAAAGTGGTTTTTTTGTATGGGGACCCCCCCTATTTTTTAACTTTATTTTATTTTTAGATTTTTTCCTACGGTTACACACAATAACCAAGCTGGATTCCAAATTTCATCCTTCTAGGTCATCTGGAAGTAGGTTAGGTTTAGGTACTATAAGTCATAAGTCAGTCTTAAAATTTACGACTTTTGACCTTCATACCTTTATAACCGTTTGAGCTAGCTTCATGAAATTTGGGCTTCTAGATATCCTTATGGATATAATTAAACACACGTAGTTTTATGTGTTTACGTCAAAGATGTTTTGAGTTATAGAAGGGTCAAAAGTGGCACCAAGTGGTTCGTGTAATATTACACTCGGCGCTGGCTAGCCAGTTCCTTTGCTTGAACTTGGCTTGACACGCTGCCGCGTGTCTAGATACATTTTTAGAATCGAGCCGTATGTTTATATAGGAATTCCTACAGATTCACAATAATCGGGACCCGAACCCCAGGTCACTAGTCCTGAAATCAAGGTCGGACATGCGCCAGCGCACACCCTCGCTAACATTAATAATTAACGAGCTTCACCTGTGCACGATGTATGTGCACGGTGTATATTCCCAATGTCCAGTGAATATAGATACGAGTACGCGTTGAAATTTGTTGAATAAGTTTATAATGACGTCGTAGGTTTCTAAAAAATAGTCAAGTCTCTAGGAAGTTTAAAAGAACTCTTAAGTTTCCAAAACCCCTAGTTTTCTTTTTTAACTAGTACTTTTAATATTATATATTATAAAACTAAACACCTAGTTAGAATTAATATTTAAAATACGTAACCTTAATGTAGAGAACTATAAAAACTGTACTTGTTCACAATTTCCTGAAAATCAGCTGAGAAAAGATACTCGCGATTAGCCAAACAGATAATATTTTTATATCATAAATACTCACGAAATAATTTTTGACCAAACTAAAACGGAGGCGATTCGCTTGCACTTCGCGCACGCTTGGTCAATCAGAGCGCACTTAATGGCTCCTCTACACGATGGGCCAACACCGGCCACGCCAAGGGACGCATTTATGCGTTAGAGGGAGCAAGTGATATTGCCATCTCATTCTACCGCATGGCTGCGTCCCTTGGAGTGGCCGGCGTTGGCCCATCGCGTAGAGGAGCCATAACACTGGTCAGTTGGGTTAGTTAGACTCTCCACCACTTTTTAAGCATAATGAATAACACAACATGCCGACACATCCCGACTGAATATTCGAAGCATTGTCGGTATTTTTATGAGGGGGCTATCACTTTGATTCAGCTCTAACCAGTCATTTCCTGCTTTAACCTGGGGTGTGCATTACATAGCATATAAATTGTCGTTTATTTTATCAGTGGTAGAATAATTGTTTTAAGTGTAGAGGAAAAAAAAACTGTCAAAACTTATGTTAAAAGTTTTGATACAAACTTTAATCATCGATGGTACTTTCCTTTGCGCCACTTGCGCCATCCCATTAACCCGGGGTTAACCGGTTAAACTAGGAGTTACCATGGTTACCAGTACAATTTGACACTAGGTTAACGGTTTAACAGGTTAACCCCGGGTTAGTGGGATGGTGGAAGTAGGGCAAGCAGTGAGCTACATTTCATAGAATGTAAGGCCGGTAGGTAGTAGGTACTTTTATTTATTCTGTGGTAAGGCGTCACTGTAAACCTTGTCTGAGGTGTGTAGGGGCCCGATTCGGATTTTGAAATAGACATCTATTAGATATCTTTTAGACATCACCAAGATACGATAACGAGATGCTTAAGATCTAACCTGTCAAATTTGACATTTGCGCGATTCTGGAGATACTCTTGAACGATTTCCACTGGATATGACTTAGAGATCCAATTCACATCTAATAGATATCTTACTCTATCTAACGTAAAAGTGATATTGGTTGCCCGAATTGCGCTGCAAAAGAGAACTAGTTAATATCTAAGCTATAACGTATCTAGAATGGATCTAGTACGTGTTGTCTCTTGCTGTGAATATCTTGAAGTTCGAATACGACAGTAGGTAAAAGAGCGTGTCAAGATAATAGTGAACACCTTGCCCGCTTAGCAACTTCTGCTGCTCACTGTACGGTACGATAAATTTACAAAACCCTCAGAAAACCGCCATAACTCAACAAATTACAAAAAACAAGGAAAAGGAACTAGCGGACACCTGCCGAGACCGGAAGTCAAGAGGGTTTCCCGCGTATTTCAGGCTTCCGGTCGGCCATCTTGCTCTCCATTACTGTTAATTACCCCCCGACGAGGAGTTAGTTTTGGGGGATATTTTTAGAAGTACTTTGGGCAGGTAAAATGATAAAGGAAAGCTTGGGGGAACGCAACCATGAGATGTTTTTCTCGCATTAATACTCGAGTCCGTTCCAGGTATGTCATTTTATTTTACAAAAAATATAAAAATGCATTGTTTTAGTGAAAAAATCATGGGTGAGGTATATCAATTCTTCTTCTTTTTCCATGCGTTACGAGGGTTGCCTTTTATATTTCGGGATTTGAAATTATTAACGACTTTATACTAACAAAAATGGCTTTATTGTTTTTAAAAATATTCTCCTTTGAGGTCTACGTATTTTTTCATTGGATAAACCAATTTTTAAAGCAGTTCAACCACTCCGAAGAGGATACCTCTAAAACGGGCGTTTTGAACGCATCGACCGCTGCTTCAGGTGTCAAAAAACGCTAACCGCGCAGTTTGTCCTTGATGTGCGGGACCAAAAATAAATCATTAGGGGCCAAATCAGGACTATACGGCGGGTAACTCATTAAATCGATATTTTGAGCTTTTAAAAAGGCGGATGTTTGTGCCGACTGGTGGGGGCTCGCATTATCGTGGAGTAGTATAATCCGTCTGCGGTGATTGGCTTCCCTGACCTTTTCAATCACCTCTGGCAAACAAATGGTTGTATACCATTTAGAATGAACTGTTCTACGTTTTTCTAAAGAAAAGGTTGCGATATGCCCAGTTTTTCCAAAAAAACAGGCAATCATTTGTTTTGCAGTACTTCGTGCACGAACCACTTTTGTTGGATTTGGTTCAACTTGAAAGACCCACACCGTTGACTGCTGTTAATTTTCCGGTTCACACGACTAGATCCACGATTCGTCACCTGTGACAATATCATACACATGTTTTGAAGCCCCGCCGCTGTATTTTTTTAGCATATCTTTGCATCAATCCACCCGAGCCTGTTTTTGAGCACCGGTCAAATTATGTGGTATCCATCACGAACAAACTTTCTTGACTGCTAAATGTTCATGCAATATTGTTTGTATGCTGGTCCCAGTAATGCCCAAGGACGCCTCAATCTCTCGATATGTCATATGACGGTCTTGCAATAATAATTCACACACAGAGTCAATGTTTTCCGGAACAACCACTGATTTTGGACGACCTTTGCGAAACTCGTCCACAAGCGAACTACGGCCACGAACAAACTCTGCAAACCAACGGTAAATACTCGTCCTTGATGGTGCTTCATCTTCAAAAGTAAAAAAAAGTTCATCTATGCACTGTTGTTGACTGAGGCCGTGTCGAATTTCGCGAGTCAATTCCGTGGTAACCGATGCGATATTTTTTCAAATGACAATTAAAAACAAAACACGGTCGAGTCATAACTTTTTTCTCTTCATATTGCCGCCAAAATGTTTAAATTACACGTTTATAACCTCAGTTGGCAGATGGCAGCACTAGTTTATTCAAATCCCGAAATATAAAAGGCAGCCTATGTATCCCGACATTTTTATGGCATATACGGCGGGGTGAGGTATACAAATTATTTACTGTTATTTAAATACAATAAATCTGTAAAATTGATAACGGCGTCTTAATTTATTCTAATTTCAATTGCGCTTGATAATGATAAAGAATAAGCAAAGGATTCGACTTAAGCGCTAAGTCTCGTAAAAACAATTTTACTTACTGGCCTATTCGGATTTCGAGATAATCACAAGATCTTGAGGCGATTTAGAGATCAACTAGATCTACATTAGATATCGACTAGATGTGACTTGGATATCTAAGTCATAACTTGTCGAAATCGTTCTAGAGGACCTCCAGAATCGCGGAAACGTCAAATTTGACATATCTATTTCACAAATATTTTTAAATTATCCGTATCGTAACTTGTCAAAGTCTAGTAGAAATCTAATTCATTTTCCGAATCGAGCCGTTAGTTATTGACTCAAAAGACGTGTGTACATATGTAGGTACCAATACTAAATATGACCACTAGACAATATTCAAAATGATCTTCATCTGACACTCGCAGCTATCGGTCATATCGACCGGGCGCGCTGTGCTCCGCTGCGCCCGGTTCACGGCCGCTACACTGTTCTAACCGGTGACAATCCCTAGTCTTGATATTTTAAACGTGAAATCAGGTAACGCTGCCTCTAAGCGACGCTGCTGCTAAGGATACCTCTTCATGTTTAAACCAATAAACTGATTGAGATTAAATTTGCCATGGAGATAGTTAACGGCCCGGGGATGGACATAGGATAGCTTTTATCAATTATCATCCCACACGCAGTCGAGGCAAAGGTTTTTGGTGCCACTAGCACATAATCTGCTCATTATATATCCATAAAGCTAAAATAAATATACATATTTATATGAAATCCAACATGCATCAATGTGACGTTCCCACATATGACGTGTACCTATATACAACTGAACATATATCCAAAGTTCAGATGACAACTGCAACCGCATTACTTACAGTTCTGCTATGTACTGGGACATCCCTGCAGTGCAGTGGCGTTTATCCCCGCTGTGACTGTCAATTTCCCTAAAATTAGCGACGTTCGCCGCCGCGTTACTGCCGCGATTGTGACGTTCAATACGTTACACATTTTACCAAGGAAATTGACAGATACTTGCAGCTTTCGCGTCAAGGCCGCACTCAGTAATGTCACGACAAGGGCTGATTTAGACGGCGCGCGAACTCGCATGCAATTTTTGTTACATTGCGGAAAGTCCAATTCAGCCGACCGAACAAAAACCGCAATGTGATAGAACTCACATGCAGTTTTTCGCATCGTGTAAACTCTAAATGACCCCTTGCAGCTGCAGTTACCATACGGACGTCACGTTTAGATATGTGGTTCATCTCACCCCGCTTGCTATCGGTCATCCTATCGACCGGTCACGCTGCGGTCTGCTGCGCCCGGTTCACGGCCGCTACTTTAACCGGGTAATTATCTAGAATCCGGATAAGTTCGATTGTGACGGACAGTTAACGGGTTATTACTGGGCGTCTAGTTTCTTTGTTTTTTTTTTATTAAAAAAATGGGAAAGGATCATCAAGAGTCCAAGTGTGTACAAAATAGATTTTACAGACACCATACGTATTATCCTAAGGTTACTTGTTGTGTAGGGTAACTTCGAAAATTGAATAATTTAAAGAATAGCAAACTAGACTAAACTAGTAGCACTTTCTACTTTAACAACAATTAGCAAGATGCATTGATAAGCGTTGTTACTATTCGTACAAGCGTAACTACTAGCGAAAGTGTTGCTAAAGTTATGAAATGCATTTAGTTTTATACATATTTACGATTTTTAAAGTTATCCCGCCTTCGAAGTCACCCCAATGCGTCGGACAGGACCGCATAATAGACAACTGCATACTGCGATCAAACATGTAAAATAATTATAATATAAAATCCACTACGAAGGCTATATTCACCCTAGCACGACACTCTCAAAGCCGGCAGCATTAAAACTATGATTACTTGTTGTATAACAGACAACTGAATACTGCGACCAAACGTAAAATAATTACAATACAGTATGTATGAGAACGAAAGGCAGTGAATGAGACCCATTAATGTTTAGATCATACTGAGCAACTTTTACTATAGGACCAACCCCCAAAACGCGGAAAAAAATTGGATGTTGAAATTTCCTATGGGAGAATCAATTTTTTTCCGCGTTTTCGGGGTAGATCTCATAGTAAAAGTTGCTCAGTATGACCTAAACATTAATGGGTCTCTTTCTTTGCCTTTCGTTGTTATACATACTGTATAATATGCTCTCCGAAGGCTATATTCACCGTAGCACGATACCCTCAAAGCCGGCAGCGTTCCAAGACACGCCGCGCGCAGGGCGTGACGACATCGATCCGGCCCCGCCCGCCAATCGATGCCACTGTTTTCATTTTTAGATAGGCAATGATGATATTGATGAATGAGATATCTAATGAGTATAGATATTCAATCGTCTTTAGGGTTTTGATAACACGACCTATCCTATCCTATCACATTTTATCCTTCTCAGTTCCAAGATGCTACAGTTCTGTTTTTTAATTTAAAATCATTTTAGTACTTATTGAATAAACTTTATGTATTGTATACAGATCTATAACTATAACGAATAATTGAGACAGTTTTGGCTGCGGGGAAAATGTGGCTGGCCTTCATATTGGGGCCTGTTTACAAATTAAGTAGGTAGTATTTATTGCGAGTTAATATATTTAGGTACATTTGCCACTAAACGCAAATGTAGGAATTCGCACTAAACACTAATCAGGGTGTAAACAGGCCCCACTCTGAAGGCCAACCACAGTGACCCGTATGCCACACATTATTAATTCCCTGATTTTTTTCTATATTTTTCATTTGAACGAATCACTACTATGTATATGTACATATAATAACTAATAATAAGTATAGGTATTTTTCCCAATAGATTATTAGAAATTCTTAACATACTCAAACCTATGGCAAGTCGCCAAGTGATAATTCGATTAATTGAAACTGTGCGAAATACCAATGAATTTTAGTAAATTCAACGTCTGTTTGCCAACTAAATAATCTGAAATAAATTGATGGAAAGTTAACGAAAAAAAATGGTTTTAAACACCAGTGGTCACGTTAAAATTTAACTGAGTTTTATTAAATTTATTTTTTCATCCACAGGTCACGGCGGAGTAAATCAACTAGGCGGCGTATTCGTCAACGGCCGACCTCTACCCGACGTCGTCCGGCAAAGGATAGTCGAGCTAGCCCACAGCGGCGTACGGCCCTGCGACATCAGTAGGCAACTGAGAGTGTCGCATGGCTGTGTGTCGAAGATACTATCTAGGTGAGTCTCAAAAAATTGTCGATCACTACCCGGCGTCGTCCGGCATAGGATAGTCGAGCTAGCCCACAGCGGCGTACGGCCCTGCGACATTAGTAGGCAACTGAGAGTGTCGCACGGCTGTGTGTCGAAGATACTATCTAGGTGAGTCTCAAATAATTGTCGATCACTACCCGACGTCGTCCGGCAAAGGATAGTCGAGCTAGCCCACAGCGGCGTACGGCCCTGCGACATTAGTAGGCAACTGAGAGTGTCGCACGGCTGTGTGTCGAAGATACTATCTAGGTGAGTCTCAAATAATTGTCGATCACTACCCGACGTCGTCCGGCAAAGGATAAGTAGTCGAGCTAGCCCACAGCGGCGTACGGCTCTGCGACATCAGTAGGCAACTGAGAGTGTCGCACGGCTGTGTGTCGAAGATACTATCTAGGTGAGTCAGATGTTGTGTTATGAATGAGAAACTTAGCTTAGAGCCCACGGTGGCGTACGACCCTGCGACATTAGGTAGGCAACTGAGTATGTCGCGCGGATGTGTGTCGAAGATACTATCTAGGTCAGTTGTATTTATAGTCTATGTATATAGGTTTTTTAACTCTCTTTGTCGCGAGACAAAGAATAGCAGATCTGGTTTGGCCCACAGCGATTTATGACTCTGTGACCTTATCATAGTCTGTGACATATTAATTTCATTTTAACTCTTAGTCATGCAAGATTTTCAGTTTGTCAGCGATTTTAATAAATATCCATGCAGAAAATCATAAACTGTCACAGAAAATAGCTGACAGTAAAAGACCAAAAATTACGCAAATCTGTAGCATCTCCAAAACAAAAGAGACGCGCAATTCAAATAAATTATTATAATCACGAGAGATAGTCATCGCAATCGCTAAAACTGTAACATCCAAAATAAAATCTTATGGCATTGCTTAAGAGTTCAATATGACTTGCAGGCAATAAGCTTTTTAGTTTATCTATTTTGAAAACCAAAATAGAACGATGCATTTTAAAGAGTCTTCGCCACATTGCAATAGGGTTAGTTTTTGCTTGATTTTAAAGCAATAGTATAATGGGTCGTATATACTTAGAGGCTCGTATGGTATAAAGGTAAATGACATAAGTGCGCACGCCGCACGCGCCGTCTCGGTCTCTGCGCATGCGTGAACTGCTCAGAAACAAAACGTAACAAGTACATGTAAATTGCATACATTTTGTGGCCTTTTAAGTTAAGTTGGTAGGAAGTAGGCTAGGATGGGAGAGAATTGAGAAAAACTGTGCTTACCGGGGCTCTATTGTGTGTAAAACAATTGGTGCTGTACTGGCTTTTGCAGACGAGTTTTTAAAGTAGAAAGAAATATCAAACAATATAAATATGTTATACTTAATATTTCTAACATACGTAAGTTATCGTTCGCACAAATATTTTGTAATTTGATTGACAATTTGTTGTTTGTAGAAGTCGGCGGCCGATCGTAAAATCAGGCATTTCGTAATGTTCCTGTGTAATGTTTTGACAATAGTCACATTAAACCAATATATACCCTGTCTTATGTACAATAAAGTGTTTACATACATACATATAGGTAGGATAGGTTCGTTAGGTTGCTTCATATGCCCGAAGAGCAAACTGCCCAGAAACAGAAGCCCCGCGTAGCGGGGCTCCGTCGACTCAGGGAACGGGTCAAAGATTTTCACGCTTCACGATATGCCTAGGAATTTCACGATATTCCTGATCTTACGATCGGCCGCTGACATCGACACCACAAGAATCTAAATTTTACCTATAGCAAATATCACTACCTACGTACACTTTATAAAACAAAGTCCCCCGCCGCGTCTGTCTGTTTGTTTGTATATTCGCGATAGACTCAAAAAAATACTGAACGGATTTTCATACGGTTTTCACCTATCAAAGAGTGATTCTTGAGGAAGGTTTAAGTGTATTTGTTAATCCGTGCGAAACCGGGGCAGGTCGCTAGAATAAATGTTTTGCTTCGGAGAATTTGAAAGATTTGTTGTGTATGTATGTAGTTCATCGAAAGGCTAAAACTTTTCGAGTCTTTGACGATTGTTTCATTTTTAACTATGTACCTACATCATCATCATCATCATTCTAGCCTTCAGACGTCCACTGCTGAGCATAGGCCTCTCTTCGTGTACGCCACTTATCCCGGTCCTGGGCTAGTCTCATCCAAAAGTTATGTACCTACATAATCTCGTAAGTCCCGCGTACTCGTACAAGTACAAATTAAATTCGAGTTTTGAACTCTTATAGACATAAAAAATAAAAAGCAGTGGTGGCCGAGTGGATATGACGCCCGACTTTCAATCCGGAGGTCGCGGGTTCAAATCCCGGCTCGTACCAATGAGTTTTTCGGAACTTATGTACGAAATATCATTTGATATTTACCACTAGCTTCTCGGTGAAGGAAAACATCGTGAGGAAACCTGCATACATCTGCGAAGAAATTCAAAGGTGTATGTGAAGTCCCCAATCCGCATTGGGCTAGCGTGGGGACTATAGCCCAAGCCCTCTCGCGCATGAGAGGAGGCCTGTGCTCAGCAGTGGGACGTATATAGGCTGAAATGATGATGATGATGATAGACATAAAAGAAAGTTCCAAATTCAAAACTGCAAAAATTGACTTGGGTCTTACGAGGATTATACAAGGAGTTCTTGAAGGTAATACCTACATATTAAAATAACTACAGTTATAAAATAGCCCAACATCCCAACAATGCTCATTACTCGATAAATTTCTTCTCATTAAGGCTTGAGCTCCTGCGGTCGTTTAAAGCGCGAGCTAAGTACTGTCTGACCGCAGCCTTAAACTCTACCAGTGAACATAACTACATGTAAAACACAATCAATTGTGTACCTTATCGTATGAACTTAAGGTATATAGTTGAATGATATGTTAAGGCGAGTTATGGGTTTTAGTTTTTAAAGTGAGGAGATTTGTAGGTAGCTTTAAACAGTGGTAAATGAAGGAGAAATTAGGTTGTGGAGTAAAAAGGCGGTTAAATTAATAGAAGACATATTTTTGTATTCAAAAGTATGAATTTAGTTAGCAACAACTTCAAGCATTCATTAACCTCCGAGACCCAGTAGCAATTGTTTTGTTTTTGAAATTGGGACCCTCAGTTACACAATAAAAGTTCAAAATAGATTTTGAAATATGTACAAAAAATTGTACGCAGGGACTTAGGAGGTTAAGACAATACTTTAGTTTTAAACTTAACCAAATTACATGTATATACAGATTATTTAATCGACTGCATCAAAATGGGTTCAGCCAAGTATTGTATACGATTTTTCGAGACATAAGATTTTTTTGTTTCGGCGTTTCATAAATACATACGAAAAAAAACTTAGGTACTTACAAATAATTACATAAATAAGTAGGTATGCGCGATACTAAATATGGGCCCTGTGTTATATGTATAAGATTACTAATAATTTAATTTACAACGTACTGTCAAGTGCAAAAATATGGGTTAATGTATCCAATTGTAATTTATTGTGTAATAGATTAAAGCTAAGTATGTACAGCACATTAAGTTCATTAATAACTTATATAACTAAAATCTTACCTAACACATCATACTTAAAAATACGAGTATGGGCCCGATTCGGATTTTGAAATAGACATCTATTAGACATCATCAAGATACGATAACGATATGTTTAAGATCTAACCTCTCAAAATTGACATTTGCGCGATTCTGGAGATACTCTTGAACGATTTCCACAGGATATGACTTAGAGATCTAGTTCACATCTAATAGATATCTTACTCTATCTAACGTAAAAGTGACATTGGTTGCCCGAATTGCGCTGCAAAAGAGAACTACTTGATATCTTATCTAGAATCTAGATTTCTGAATGGATCTATTACGTGTCGTCTCTTGTGAATATCTTGAAGTTCGAATAGGGGAGAGCGGGTTTAAACGTGCCGATTTTCATAAAATACAAATTTGATATATGAAAACAGTGTGAATAAGGTATGTGGGTTGCGCTATATTAAATAATGATTATTTGCGTTTCTGAGTAGCGTTATTATTTTGTGCATCGTTAAACAGTTTTTATACCAGATTTTTTTTTATGAGATAGGTCGGAACGGAACAACTAACCCCGCTATGGGGCGGGTTGTTCCGTTGCTAAAATTTATAACTTATCCGTCAAATATTTAAATATCAGTTCACACACCCTAAACGAGTATTTTGCAGTTCGTCGAAATATATGATAATTTGTTGTGTACTATCAACAGATAGTAAAAAAAATCCAAAGCAAAAATGTGATTATCCGTGGGGTTCGTTGTGCCCTCGTTTTTGATTTATTTTCCATAACTACTATTCTACTAGAATGGAAGCAACGAAAACGGCTCCTGCAACCGCATAGTGGTCTGACTTTTCGCGACAAACATCATACGAATCGTTCCATGGTTTACTTGCGTTCCTATACCCATCGGATCAACTTACCCCGCTCTCCCCTACGGCAGTATGTCTCATAGCTCTTATGTCAGCGAATCCAGAACAATGGTACATATATATTTGTGAGTAAATTATACTCGTATGCCCCCAAATTTTTAGGGTTCCGTACCCAAAGGGTAAAACGGAACCCTATTACTAAGACTCTGCTGTCCGTCCGTCTGCCACCAGGCTGTATCTCACGAACCATGATAGACTAGCTAGACAGTTGAAATTTTCACAGATGATGTATTTCTGTTGCCGCTATAACAAAAAATACTAAAAACAGAATAAAATAAAGATTTAAGTGGGGCTCCCATACAGCAAACGTGATTTTTACAGTTGACTGTACCAGTTTCAATAACATATTAGAAAAAAATACAAAATATACAACTGATTATGAAAGTAAATTGCGGCGCCGGAAAAGAGTTTCCAACTAAATGCTCGCGTTTTAACGTGAAACTTTCTTTTATTGCCACTTTGTAGATATTAAAGAAAAATTATAGTTACGAAACATCCGGTTGATTTCTATTAAAATCATCACTTTTGTTGCTAAGTTTAATAAAATTTATAAGACAGTATATATCTCCCGGATATATAGGACCCGGGTATGTCCTTAAACTACGTCCAGGACCCGGGTATGTCCTTAAACTACGTCCAAGACCACCGGTGGACGGGCAGCAGCGTCCCTCAAATTCGGTGTACTCGACTGCGATCGCCAACCCGCCTGCCAAGCGTGGCGATTATGGCATTCACCCCCCATCATGATGAGCACAATAAAACCACGGCCCCGAGGTTCCGGCGACCCCCGGTGCTCTGGCTATGGTAGCGGTCAGGGCATTAGCGGGGTCAGGGGTGCTAAGAATCTCCGGCAAAGATCCGGCTACCCGCCCCGACGACGACTGGCCCTGGTAACACACAACATACGCACTATGAGGACTGACGAAAAGATCTGCGAGCTGGAAGAGGAACTGAGCAGGTTACACTGGGACATTGTAGGGTTATGCGAAGTCCGTAGAGAGGGGGAGGACACGACAACCCTGAAGTCTGGTAACTTGCTCTACCACCGGGAGGGCGACCAACAGTCCCAAGGTGGTGTCGGGTTTCTCGTTCACAAGTCCCTCGTAAACAACATAATAACCATCGACAGTGTGTCGAGCAGGGTGGTATACCTAATACTCAGAATATCCAAAAGATATTCGCTGAAGGTCATTCAGGTATACGCACCGACCTCGTCACACTCCGATGATGAAGTAGAAGCTATGTATGAGGACGTAAGGAGGGCCATACATACTTCTAAAACCTACTTTACTGTTGTTATGGGGGACTTCAACGCAAAGTTGGGCAAGAGAAGCGGGGATGAGTTGAGAGTGGGGCAATTTGGGTATGGGCAACGGAACCCTAGGGGTCAGAGGCTGGCCGACTTTCTGGAGAGAGAGGAACTCTTCATGATGAACTCTTTCTTCCAGAAGCCGCCTCACAGGAAATGGACCTGGATGAGTCCTGACGGTTCCACGAGAAACGAGATAGACTTCATCATGACCGACAAGAAACGGATATTCAGTGATGTCTCTGTGATCAACAGGGTAAAGACCGGTAGTGATCACCGAATCGTAAGAGGCACATTGATTATCAATATTAAACTTGAAAGGTCCAGCCTGATGAAGTCTACGCTCCGACCTACTCGGGCCCATGTTCAAAACCCCGAAAGCTTTCAACTCGAGCTCTCTAACCGCTTTGCTTGCCTAGAGAACTTGGCTTCAGTGGACGAAATCAACGACGGGCTAGTGGAAACTGTCCACACAGTAGGGTCTAAGTTTTTTAGACCCCGCCGTAAAGATAGACCTCAGAAATTGACCGAGCAAACCTTAAACCTCATGGCTGAACGACGCTTGCTACAGTTGCAGTCTCCCGATGACGCGGAGTCATATAGGCAGCTCAATAGACGTATATCTAAGTCCTTGCGACATGATCTGCGTCTCTTTAATACTAACCGTATTAAAGAGACTATTGCGCGAAACCAAGGCTCCAAAGTGTTCGCAAAGGACAAGTCTATTGGGCAAAGCCAGCTGACAAAGTTGAAACGGGAAGATGGCAGCATAGCGTCGAGCAAAGCGGAGGTTTTAGGTGAGATCGAGAGGTTCTATGGACAGTTATACACTTCGATCGCAAAGCCCGTTGACAGCTTGGTAGGAGATCCAAGAGCCAAGCTGTCCCGACATTATACCGAAGATATCCCGGACATCAGTCTGTACGAGATTAGGATGGCCCTGAAGCAGCTTAAGAACAACAAGGCGCCGGGCAAAGACGGAATCACTTCAGAGCTTCTGAGAGCGGGTGGAACACCGGTACTTAAAGTCCTCCAGAAGCTCTTTAATTCCGTCTTGTCCGAGGGCATAACGCCTGAAACATGGAATAGAGGCGAGGTGGTGCTGTTCTTCAAAAAAGGTGATAACAACCTATTGAAGAACTACAGACCCATCACGCTTCTGAGCCATGTCTATAAGCTGTTTTCAAGGGTCATCACGAACCGTCTCGAGCACAGACTTGATGACTTCCAGCCTCCCGAACAAGCCGGTTTCCGAAAAGGCTATAGTACCATAGACCACATCCATACGCTGCGGCAAGTTATACAGAAGACCGAAGAGTTTAACTTGCCATTATGCTTAGCGTTTGTGGACTATGAGAAAGCCTTCGATTCGGTGGAAACATGGGCGGTGCTTGAGTCTCTTCAGCGATGCCATATTGACTATCGGTACATCGAAGTGTTGAAGTGTTTGTATAGTAACGCCACCATGTCGGTCCGAGTACAGGAGCAGAGCACGAGGGCGATTCCATTGCGAAGAGGCGTAAGGCAGGGAGACGTTATCTCTCCGAAACTGTTTACTGCCGTAATGGAAGACGCCTTCAAGCTCCTGGAATGGGAAGGACTTGGCATCAACATCAACGGCGAATACATTACTCACCTTCGGTTTGCCGACGATATCGTAGTCATGGCAAAGTCGATGGAGGAACTCAGCATGATGCTCGATGACCTCAACCGAGTTTCACAACGGGTGGGCTTGAAAATGAACATGGACAAGACGAAACTTATGTCAAATGCCAATGTTGTGCCCATCCCAGTCTCTGTTGGGAACTCGGTACTCGAAGTTGTTGACTCGTACATCTACCTAGGACAAGTAGTCCAATTAGGTAGGTCCAACTTCGAGAAAGAGGTCAACCGCCGAATCCAACTCGGTTGGGCAGCGTTCGGGAAACTACGTAATGTCTTTTCGTCCGACATACCTCAGTGCCTCAAGACGAAAGTCTTTAATCAATGTGTGCTACCAGTGATGACTTACGGCTCCGAAACGTGGTCTTTCACTATCGGCCTCATCTCAAAACTCAAAGTCGCTCAACGAGCTATGGAGAGGGCTATGCTCGGAGTTTCTCTACGTGATCGAATCAGAAATGAGGAGATCCGTAGACGAACTAAAGTCACCGACATAGCCCACCGGATTAGCAAGCTGAAGTGGCAATGGGCAGGCCACATTGCACGCAGAGAAGATGGCCGATGGGGTCGAAAAGTGCTCGAGTGGAGACCACGGACTAGCAAGCGCAGCGTAGGACGTCCACCCACAAGATGGACAGACGATCTTGTTAAGGTCGCCGGAAGACGCTGGATGCGGGTCGCTTCCAACCGGCACGTATGGAGGTCCAAGGGGGAGGCCTATGTTCAGCAGTGGACGTCTTATGGCTGAGATGATGATGATGATGATGATATATCTCCGCTCCGCCTTTAAATAAATCCGCAAATATGAAGCAAATTATATCAAACATTGATAAAAACCATAAACAAGTAATTGATATGTATTTCTTGCACTAATATAGCAGCCATAGCAGGTCATAAGAGAGACAACAGCGTTTCGTTCCGTTTTCTGCTAACGATCGGAGCCTAGCCAAGGGTTAGTTGTTCCGAAATACTATTCTTGAATATTATCTCAAATCCATAAGATCAACACATTGAAAACACCCCACAAATGAAGCGTAATCGCTCACTGATCGAATGATAATTTGAATATAACTGACCGAATGATATGAATGGAATGGAAGCGAGGGTCAGTAGAACTGGCTATTGTTTGATTTAAATTGAAAACTGACCGGTAGGGGTGGGAGTGTCGATAGGAAGTTAACTTTCATCGTAGTTTTTACAAAGAATTCATTAAATGAGTACCGTAAAATGGGGTGAGTAGGGTCAAAACTGAAATTCAAACCTCGATAACATTTTATTTTTACATATGTAAACTGAATGGTGTATATAATAATAAGTGTTCCGAACGTTTGTATTTTAGTTTTTATTTTATTTTGGGTAGTTCCATTTCATAACTTTGACGATATAGAGGAAAACCCACCTCACCCCGTAGTGCCTCGTATACAAAGGTGATTTTGGAAGATTGTTGGATCGATTTTTATTTATTATGCGTATACTATAGCTCCATTTTAAATTGGAATACATTACCTATTTTTGTAGCAGTAGCCTTAAAATCCCTTCTCATCCCGTTCTCAAACCTTCTCTCCCCATTCATAACCCACCTCTCCCCGCGAAACCTACTCACCCCGTTTTACGGTACAATGAAAAAAGTATGATCCATCGAGCACACATTAGCGACAAAAGGGACTGATAAATATCAAATGATATTTCGTACATAAGTTCCGAAAAACTCATTGGTACGAGGCGGGGTTTGAAACCGCGACCTCCGGATTGAAACTCGCACGCTCTTACCGCTAGGCCACCAGCGCTTCATTTAATCAATATTTAAAAAGTCCAAAAACAATAAAGAAATCCAAGGTATTTATTCAGTATCGTTGAAAAGGTAGATAAATTGAAAATACATCCAAGTCAATGCCCATCCCTACCCCGCTGGGAGTGAATGGGCATTCAATTTATTCCCGATCGTTGTTTGACTGTTCCCCGTCCGTTGCTGTCTTCATTATGCTGTTATTTATAGAAGAGTCATCCTGGATTACTTTTGTTTGCTTGGCGATGCAATTAGCAGACAGATAGGTTACCTATTATTAGCAATGCACCAAGGAGAAGTTTCCAAAGTTGCGAAATTTTCCATATGGAATGTTCTCAGAACTTAAATTTTACGAACCATAAAAAACCGGGCAAGTGCGAGTCGGACTCGCGCACGAAGGGTTCCGTACCATAATGCAAAAAAAAAAACCAAAAAAAACCAAAATGAAAACGGTCACCCATCCAAGTACTGACCCCTCCCGACGTTGCTTAACTTTGGTCAAAAATCACGTTTGTTGTATGGGAGCCCCATTTAAATCTTTATTTTATTCTGTTTTTAGTATTTGTTGATATAGCGGCAACAGAAATACATCATCTGTGAAAATTTCAACTGTCTAGCTATCACGGTTCGTGAGATACAGCCTGGTGACAGACGGACGGACGGACGGACGGACAGCGAAGTCTTAGTAATAGGGTCCCGTTTTACCCTTTGGGTACGGAACCCTAAAAATTATTCAGAAAGTCGCTGGACACCGCCGTTATCAATTATTTTAACTGACCGTCTTATTTACGAATTTATTAAAGTAATACTAATAGTACCTTTTTAGGGTTCCGTACCCAAAGGGTAAAACGGGACCCTATTACTAAGACTTCGCTGTCCGTCCGTCCGTCCGTCCGTCCGTCCGTCCGTCTGTCACCAGGCTGTATCTCACGAACCGTGATAGCTAGACAGTTGAAATTTTCACAGATGATGTATTTCTGTTGCCGCTATAACAACAAATACTAAAAACAGAATAAATTAAAGATTTAAAAGGGGCTCCCATACAACAAACGTGATTTTTGACCAAAGTTAAGCAACGTCGGGAGTGGTCAGTACTTGGATGGGTGACCGTTTTTTTTTTGCTTTTTTTTTTGTTTTTTTTTTGCATTATGGTACGGAACCCTTCGTGCGCGAGTCCGACTCGCAATTGCCCGGTTTTTTTGATAATTCTCATAGAGAATGTTCTCATTGGAAATTTAATTTAAATTCTCGTGTAAGTTTCCGGAAATTCCCGAGAATATTACTGAATTTTTGAGAATGTTCTGCAACTTGTACATTGCTACCTATTATGCATAAATCTAGCTCTCTAGCGAATACGTTTTTATTTCAATATTTAATTATTTGTTATTGTGTCCATAATGTATCGGTCATTGAGGTCAAAACCGCCAGCCTAAAGTGGGACTGGGTAGGGTAGGCCATATACTTACGACGTGTGCACCCACAGAGGTGGGCTAAACTAGCCACGGAGTAGATGATGCCACAGTGTTAACACCGGCATGGTCGGTTTAAGAGGAGATGGCGGAACGGTCTGGACACATTTTTCAGCAACTTGGAAGTCTAGGGGGGAAGCCTTTGTCCAGCAGGGGGTACACACACACCAGTTTATTTATAGATACATTTTCCGAGTTTCCTTTAATACTTTAATGGCTGTCTAACCAAGTCACATCACCAGCGTCGCAGCCAAAAAGGCGTTATTCATCGACTTTATTATGGCCTTATTTCATTATTATAGGTACGTACAGAAACAAATTTTCACAACAATTGTCATTACGAGTATCTCTAAAACAAGACTAATTTCTGAAAACTTTGAATGACATTTTAGTTTCTAAATGCGGTCAAGAATACACCTTAAATCTGTCGGGTTGTTTTAGCCACTGTGTATATGACGCATTTGTTTAGTACCTATACAAACAAAGATAAATAATATAACGGCAAGTCTTATCTTATTTAATTCACGATTGTTACACATTATTAAATTGTACAACGGGACTTAATCGCGTACTTAAAAAGTTTTCGCGCGGCTAGAAGATGTTGTCAACTTTAGCCAGTCTTCTCCGAGACCACGGGACAAATACGTCCTCTTAAATCTTAAAACTTAAATACGTTATTAAGTCCCGTTTTAATAATAAGTATCTTAAAGGGCAGTCACAATTTAGATACATAATAATAATGAAACAATCGTAGTTCATACGGACGTACAATACACTCTACATGAGCGGAAGTATAATGGACACGCTTTCTGCGCCCGCGTCGCTTTTTACCCCAATCAAAAACCAGCCTTACTACTCAAGTGTTAAAAACGATATTCCTGTGCTGACTGTGGTAGTATATGACCAGAAAAACAAGCAATTATACGGACACGAGGTGAACTACTTTCATTTATGTGTTAGTTTGGATTTGATTTCGTTTTATGTGATCTAGAAATGATTTTCTTGTTGCTTAGTGCAAACACATTACAGCAGTACACTCGTAGCATCAAGGTACTTAAATAAAATCCATCAAGTCTTCTCCGAGACCACGGGGACAACGCCGTCCTTGAAGCGTCGGAGGTAAATCTTAGAACTTAAATACGCGATTAAGTCCCGTTGTAAATTTATTAATAAGTACTTACCTAAATAAATTTCAGGCAGAAGGTGTTACACTCCCTGTTTCGTTCTGGCCGTGTCCATATCTCGACAAGGTTCTTGACCGAATGTTTAGTCATAGCAGACATTCGAGGAATTGCACATCCGAGGCCACAATTTTTGCATTTTCATCGAGAACCATTTTTCCTCTCTACAGCACAGGCGAGATATGAACCCAAGATTTATGACCTTTACACACATATGAAAGGTTTATTAGGCATCGTTAACTTGTAAATTTTGGAGTTCTATCTACACAGCTTCATGAATGATATTAATTTGTAACATTTTTTTATATAAATTTATATTACTCATCATACAAGTTAGCAACAATTAAGGTTTCATGAAATAGGTCCTTAATAATCAATGGATACTGTTCTGACACTTTTGTGGTAAGACTGACTGAAGCTCGACTGAAGGGATGATGTTCTGACACTTTTGTGGTAAGGCTGACAACAATGTATTTTATTGTAACTATTTTTAGTGTTCCGTACAAAACTTTGTTTACGGAACACTTATTTTTTATAGCTAGACAAATTATGTTTGTATGTAGCAATAACAATTTGCTGCAGTCTGCAGTATATCCGGTCTGTTAACCGTGTTGCAAGTGATGTCATAAACTTTATTTTATACATTGAAACAATAATATTGGCATCATTTTAGCTGCATTCAAAACACCGCATGACAGTTTCCTGTTTAAGTTTTTTTTAGAGTTCCGTACCCAAAGGGTAAAACGGGACCCTATTACTAAGACTTCGCTGTCCGTCCGTCCGTCCGTCTGTCCGTCCGTCTGTCACCAGGCTGTATCTCACGAACCGTGATAGCTAGACAGTTGAAATTTTCACAGATGATGTATTTCTGTTGCCGCTATAACAACAAATACTAAAAACAGAATAAAATAAAGATTTAAATGGGGCTCCCATACAACAAACGTGATTTTTGACCAAAGTTAAGCAACGTCGGGAGAGGTCAGTACTTGGATGGCTGACCGTTTTTTTTTTTGCTTTTTTTTTTGTTTTTTTTTGCATTATGGTACGGAACCCTTCGTGCGCGAGTCCGAATCGCACTTGCCCGTTTTTTTCATGTTGGCTGGCCTTAGAGTTAGACCAAGACAAGTCTGCAATGATTTTGATAGCACGTGCAGTGCGAGTGTAATTTTAAGCGGGAAACTTCTATGAAATGATGACGTATAAATAACACTTGCACGCGTGTGCTATCATAATCGTTGCAGACTTGTCTTGGTCTAACTCTAGTTAATTTTGCTGGGTATTTTCTGCAAATCGACAACCATTGTGCCTATTTTGCGGCAAACGAGGTAGCGCTAGGTACTCTATTAACCTCTCTGCTTTTCTGACGATCACGTGGTGCTTTCCATAGATAACGAAACGCCGGAAGCTCCGGCCCGGCCCCGGCTCGGTCTAGCCTGAGTCATCCTTAACGTATAAATGATTGGTCTTTGTTGCTAAATATTGTTAGACGAAGAAAATAAAGAGAATAGTTTAGTATGTAAAAAATCTTGTACTTTTTTACAAAAATTCCATGCACTTTATATTGTAATTGAATAATATAATATTTAAAAAAATCGCGTTTTGAACACATATTAACTCACATTTATAGACGAGTCTATCACGAGTTTATTTTATTACCTTTTTTTTGTTATGAACTGTTTACTATCCTTTCTCATAAAATTAGACATTTATAGTCCGACAAGAAATTGTAGAAAATTATTGATGCCACCCTTTTTAAATTTTTTTTAGTTTCACTTTATTTAATTTACCTTTATTTACCGACGTTTCGACGTTTCGTTAGATTCGCGATAGACCCATCTATAAAATAAATGTGTGTTAGTATGAATTCAATAATATTCAAGGTTGCAAAGCATCGCCGACCGACGTAAGCCAATAATCCCCGAAGCTGTGTAAGCTCCGACTAAGCGCTTTATCTGATCGACAATATGTCGAGCCTGGCCCCCTAGCCAAGGTTACAATCGCTATCGCTTCGACAACGAAAAGCATTATGTATCTCTATCACTCTTCCCCATTAGTGTGACAGTGACAGTTGCGTTTCGATCGCTACGGAGCGTTAGCGATTGGCATCTTGGCTACGCGGCCTGGCCGACTAATTGTCGGCGGGTTCCGTTGATTGGTTATTGATGACAGTTCAATGTTAAGGTTAATTTTGAGACTATGCTACAAAGTCTACCGTGTGTAAAAGTACATATAGTTAGACCGTAAAAAGTCTGCAGCGATTTTGATAGCCCCCGCAGTGCAAGTATCATTTTAGTTCTGGCCCCAATTTCACATCGGTGACAGGTGCGACGAATTGTAAAATCACTGTTGCTGACGTCACAGGCATCCATGGGCTACGATTACCGCTTACCATAGGGCGGGCTGTATTCCTGTTTGCCACCATCATTGTATTATTTAAAAAAACTTTATTATATTGGAAAAAAACAGATATTTCTCTTGCTAAGTTTCTGACAATTGTCAAAGATTTAGAAGAATTGTAGGTAATTCTTGACAGGTAATGAGTTATATGTCGGAATTTCGTGACAATTGTAGTGTTTCTTGTGACAATTGTCATAAACTTAGCATAAGAAATATCTGTTTTTTTCCGATATCATAAAGTTTTTTTTAATAATACAATGATGGTGGCAAACAGGAATACGGCCCGCCCGATAGTAAGCGGTAACCGTAGCCCATGGATGCCTGTGACGTCAGCAACAGTGATTTTACAATTCGTCGCACCTGTCACGTAGGTGAAACAGGGGCCTGGGCGAGCTCGCTCCATCGTAGGCCACGTCTACGCCTCGGCTAGTCTGTGGCCATGAGTAGGCCCATTCATAATAAAAAAAAAACGTCAAACTTCTATGAAATTATGACGTACCATAACACTTACACTGCGTGGGCTATCAAATCCGCTGCAGACTTTTATTGGTTTAACTCTATTAGCACATACGAGTAATAAGTAATAGTACCTACTACCGTACAGAAAGGACACTTCCTACAAAACCGAAGTTTGACAGTGATTCAGGGTCGAATCATGATATCCCTTTCTAACTTATGGCACTACCTATCTCTTTCGGCTATTTAAAGTTGTCAAAATTCAAATCATTATCTTATCTGTGGTCGTGCACGCAAAGGGACGTCAAATTGTGTCAACCCTGATAATAGGCATGTTGACAAGTTTTTAAAACTGTATTCATTTTATAGATAGACACGTAATTATTACAAAAAAAAAATATTTAAAATTTTTATTCATTAGTTTTACATACTAAATAGAGCTTAATTAGTTTAGTGTTTAAAGTTGAGCCTAAACGCTCCAAGCTGTCACGTGACGTCACGAACAGATAAATAAACAAACTGCTGCCAAAATGTCAGTCCTAGCGTAGATCAAAAGCTGTAGTATTTAATTTATCTCTCTTTCTAAAAGATCAGTATTACGTAAATATATAAGCTAAAATAATGAATAACAAGTTTTACATGTCTTATGCAGTGCCTATGTGTAAAAGAACAACAATCAAGACCCTATTAGAGTATAAAACAAATATTGGTTACATGATACTTACGTTGCAGTTACGGATTTTTACTTGAATGATATTGTTACTTGCGAACTATATGTACCTATACATATTACGTTCAGCGATGATAAAACCATTTCAAAAATGAATCACAATAACTGATTTCACACAAAAACACTTACAGTTACAATTTAAGATTAATTATTATGATACAACTAAAATTGTGAGCGCAAATATAATAAGCGCAGATATAACTTTTTAAATTTTATTTTTTTTGTTTCCGACAGCCAAGATGGCGATGATAGTTCCATTCAGCCAAATTATTAAAAAGATTTTGGTGAAATATCATATTATATAACATTTTATTTATTTAATAACAAATAAATATATATTTTTATATCATGTCATAATATTTTTTGTACGTAATAAATGTCTATTGTCGAAATAAAAAATACATACAGTTTTTGAACATCCAAACTCTTTGGCGGCATCGTATGGATTACGGTCAGGTTTGACGACTAGTCTGTGGTGATTCTCATGTCACGACGTCACGCGCTCCGATTGGCGTTTGCAGTCACGTGATACTGGGCATTATTTTAAATACTTTTGATTATTTTTAATTAATTTATTACGCATATTTACACTTGCAAAATATGATTTTCAGCATTCTAATATTCCCTGCTATGGTAAAAACATAACATGTTATATATTCGCGATTCATGTCAACATGCCTATTGCTCGGAGCAATGCTGAGCCGAACGGAGCCGAGTTTGACCGAAGTCAGGAGTGTCTCCCCACTGATATTAGAAATACCTACACATGCAAGTATTCCAAGTACTCTTCATTGCATTAAGTACTTACTTAATGAAACAAAAACAGTACAGGACTGAATTTAAGCAGTCAGAGCAGAAACCATTTTATTGATTTTGACGACCGGTCTGGCCTAGTGGGTAGTGACCCTGCCTATTAAGCCGTTGGTCCCGGGTTCGAATTCTGGTAAGGGCATTTATTTGTATGATGATGATGATACAGATATTTGTTCCTGAGTCATGGTTGTTCTCTATGTATTTAAGTATTTATATATTATATATATCGTTGTCTGAGTACCCACAACACAAGCCTTCTTGAGCTTACCGTGGGGCTTAGTCAATTTGTGTAAAAAATGTCCTATAATATTTATTTATTGATGTGTTTTTCGTAGTGTAAGACTTATTTAGTAGTTTTTTCATTAAGGCAAATTTTCGCATCACATTATGTCTGAAGAATTATTAAACCACTTTTGCACAAAGTAATAAGTAAGAACTTGTAACGTTACCTACATTCTCATCAATACCTATTCATTAGTGTAGTGGTTAACCCAAAATGAGAGACGATACTGTACCTAGCTCTTAAAATAACCCAAAATGAGAGACGGTATACTCTTAATAGCACAAAAAAGTTGTTATAACGCCACTATTAAGAAACATTTCTTGAAACTATCAAACATAATAAAAATAGCGATCAAAGAGATGACTGATATTTCAAAAGAGTACACAATTGTCATAGATGTTAAAGTTTCTATTTGTTGGTAGTGCTCCGATGGGCGGGCGTGCCTGCGCGCAGCCGGGCGTAGCTAGGTACGTTCCATTTTATATCACCTTATCTAGGTTACCTAGGTTTAGTTAGGCATTGCACTGGATTTTTAAAACCGGGGTTTAAATTATGCAAATTTTCCGATTTTCCAAGATAGTTATACAATTTAGATGTTTAAAGAAAAGTTAAGTTTAATTCGGGTTTAGGATAAACTTAGATATTTTGACACTTAAATGGGCAGGTGGCGTCAGTATTTCATAGATTTTGTACCCGTTATACCCGTTAGACGGACAATGTAATAAATACCTAAACTAGAAAATACATAAATTTCATAAATGATTGATCACAAGGATTAAGTACCGTAAAATGGGGTGAGTTGGGTGAAATTTGACTTTCAAACCTCGATAAAATTTTATTTTTACATGTGAAAACTGAATGGTGTATATAATAAGTGGTCCGGACGTTTGTATTTTAGTTTGTATTTTATTTTGGGTAGTTCCATTTCAAATGGAAAATACTCCACCGACAAGAGGATACCTCTTAAATTGAAGAAGAAGAGAAGTTCCATTTCATAACTTTGACGATAAAGAGGAAAACCCACCTCAACCCGTAGTGCCTCGTATTTGGGGTGAGAGGGTTTTTCATACAAAGGTGATTTTGGAAGATTGTTGGATCGTTTTTTTTTTATTATGCGTATTACTATAGCCCCATTTTAAATTGGAATACATTTTTTTTGTAGCAGTAGCCTTAAAATCCCTTCTCACCCCCCTCTCAAACCTTCTATCCCCATTCATAACCCAACTCTCCCCGCGAAACCTACTCACCCCGTTTTACGGTATGTGAATATTTATAGCATTTCGAATTTTGTATTTGCGCATCGGCAAACATAGAGTAGGCGTCCTCAGACTAGATGGAGCGATGACCTTCGCAAGGCGGCTGGCAAGAGGATCAGAGTTGCCGCAAATCGTGCTCAATGGCGTGCAATAGGAGTGGCCTATGTCCAGCAGTGGCCGAGAGTAGGCTGATGGTAATGATGATGAATTTGTCATAAGAGTATTTAAAACTAAAGAATTGAGGTTCACGCGTTTAATCATGGGTTTCTAGGTATATTCTAATCCAACACTATTATTTAAAATGTTACACTAGAAACAGCAGACGAATAAACCAAGGTAAATTATTCTAATAATGAATAAAGATTCCAGATAGATTATGTTATGCCTTGAATGCTTAACATTCTAGTATAGAAACTTAAAGGCATTGCATCAGATTATTAGACTATGTAATGAAAATGTATGTGCTTAAAATGATTTAAAATATCTTGTTGTAGATAACGATGTAAGGCGTGCAATGCCTGCCTTTTTCTGCAAATAAATATGAATCTGAATCTGAATCTGAATGTAAAATTGTTCATAGTTTAAGCACCTGTAATTAGTCTAAAGTTAATTGATTCCATTTTGTTACCACAGTTAAGCCATTTCTATTTAAGTTCGATGCATGAAAGTGTGTTAGCGTATGCTGTAGACTTATATGTGTACGAATTAAGTACAATAAATACAATACATTACAATGTACATAATTAATTTTCGTAACACAAATGAATCAATTAAGTTAAGTAAGACTTCTTAACTGCGCTTAATTACGTACATTTTTTTTTGCAATTCATTATGCAACTAAATTATAACTTTATTACCTATGTATTACATTGTACCTATACAAAACTTCTTAATAACATAATCAAATCTTAGATACAAAATATTAGTGCACAATATTGCGTCCGCCGCTTTAACAGCTGAAGTAAGGGGCGCTGTACGAAAGTTTTATGTTAACTGGTTTAAATATTGGTTCATCGGTTTAAACCTGAAGATGTATTTGGTAGTTAATTTATCATCTGTCCAACACAAAACACAGGAGTGCCCCCTCAGAGCCTAATGTACAAATTGCAGAAATTGCACAAATGTTCTCGGAAATTTCAGAGAAAGAAACTTAGAAAGTTCTCTGTGAGAATGTTCCCATGAGAACTTTAACGTTTTGTGTAATATATAATATTACACGCCACATAACAGTAAAGCGGGCAGGCGAAATATTTAAAATGGCATGTGTCTACGTCGGTCTTGACACGATTAGATTGTTTATTAAATTTAAGTTCCAGAGAATATTCTTCATAGAAGTTTCGCAACTTAAGAAACTTCTCCTCGGTGCATTGCTACCCTGGAAGCCCTGTGCTCACTCACTTCTGAGTTTTCTGACGCAGCTCAAAGCTGAGCAAATGGCTGAGAACTTTGGATATAAATTTGAGACATACACTGAGAGAAAATACAACAAAACCACACTTAGAATTACAAAAATAAACTTAATCCGGGGACAAGGAGAGTTAACTAATAGGAACAAATTGACTTTTGCAATTTCTATTAGTTCTTGCAATTTCTATTATCTGTTTGTTGAAATTATATTTGGGATTACTGAGCTGTTTGTAGAAATAAATAAACTTTACAGAAATAGTGAGACGTCCATAATTATTATTAAAACTATTTTTTTCCCCCAGTACGGAACTGTTTTTTAATTCCTGGTGATGATTTTTCTCTCAGTGTCCCTACCTGATTTATTTTCGATTTGTTTGATTGTATTTGTTTTTTCATTTTTTATACCGTTCGTTTTTTATGCCATACGATTAAATAAATAAATTTCTGATTTATAATATTAATATAGTAGGGATTTCTATATAGTTTGTTTTTTTTTAGCATTAGAAAGAACTGCGCAGAAGTAAGCTTGTGGTTCCAAATCCGACACAAATAGCAGTAATAATTTGAAGTAAATTATATGTATTGACCATGCTACATTAGATAATTCAATAATTATTAACAATTAAAAGCCTGACAAAAACTGCACGCTTGCTTCTGTGGAGTTCTTTCTAATGTTAAAAAAACGAACTATAGTTTGCAACTTCTCAAAAATCACCAAAATTGTAAAAGAAAACAATTTACCAATGCTCTTTTAGCTTGATACAGTGTTCGCTCGTAGCGGCGTCCCTTAGAACTTTAAAACAGGGATCACTACGGGACCCTCCACATTAATGTCCCTGGGGGCCGTATACTATCGAACCCTGGACACTCGTCTCTACAAGTGTTTACTCAATTTTGACAAAAAATCCAATAAACTTTATTTATACTTAATAATGATCTTTATTTAAAATTTACAAAATATTACAATATACATAGGTAAAAGAACCGTTATAGAGGCCCCGTGCATGAAAATATAGGGGGCAGTATACTAGTAGGAGCCGTTTTATTTTTTGAGCGAGGCGTAATGTGTCGTTAATGCTTCCGCGATGTAGCCCACAAGATTACAGAACCTACTATGCTAAAGGAAAAGTTACAAGAACGGTGGATGGCAGTGATGGCATCGGATCGGACAATGTCAAAACGCTCTAAGTGCGATCGAAATTCCTTGTAAGAGGACGTCTGATTAGTCAGCACCAACCATCGTGAGACGCTGACGCGGATTAGTACTCACGGTCAACATCGCATCAAAATAAAATGAGCACCGAATCGAAATGTTCAGACAGAATCGGCCCCACTAATCCACTTTCGTGCGCCGCTGTACTTAGGGTGCCATCACACTTGTAATGGGCTTATCTCGGCTTCTGTCCACTAAACACTTGTGCACACGCCTGTACAATTGGTTAAGTGCGTATTTTTTATCTTATTAGGCTGGTTTTTGATAGATTAATTGGATTTGTGGTTTTGCGTTTGTACGAATAAGTAATTTTAGGATTAAGAAAACCGTAAAAACCGTAAAAAGTCTGCAGCGACTATAAGAAGCCTACGAATATAATTATTATTCATATATTTTGGATGTGTAACATGCTTTCTATACAATATTTTGTATAATTTTTTTCTGAGCAAGCAATTGGTGACATGACTACCATTTATTGATATGATAGGCACCATAAATCTTTACACCTTATAAAACAAAGTACCCCGCCGCGTCTGTCTGTTTGTGTTTATATGTTTGTTCGCGATAAACTCAAAAACTACTTAACGGATTTTCATGCGGTTTTCACCTATCAATAGAGTGATTCTTGAGGAAGGTTTAAGTACATAATTTGTTACGGTTTTGTGTAACTCGTGCGCAGCCAGGGCGGGTCGCTAGTAATGATATAATCAATACACTTATAGAGCAGTTTATTAACAATAGTGCTTTAGTGCTACATCTAATGGCTCCTCTACACGATGAACGCCGGCCACTCCAAGGGACGCAGCCATGCGGTAGAATGAGATAGCAATATCACTTGCTCCTTCTAACGCATAAATGCGTCCCTTGGAGTGGCCGGCGTTGGCCCATCGTGTAGAGGAGCCATAAGAGAGTAGTTTCCAACATCACACCCCCGATCATCAGTTATGTGTGAAACAAACAAGCATAGATCGATCTTATTCCCATAGGACTAGGGGACAATATCCACTACCAACAACCTGCAATATATACCTTAAAGATATTAGAATAAAGGTGATTTTTGTGCGTGAATCGGGCTTGAAATAATGTGCTCAAGTACTTCTAATGCTGTCAAATTGAATGCTATTATAAACCTTAAGGTTATTAGGATAAAGGTGTATTTTGTGTGTGAATCGGGCTTGAAATAATGTGCTCAACTAGATCTAATGTTGTCAAATTGAATGCACTTTAAAATGGCTTTAGTTCGAGTATCTGGTTAATGTAATCGAAAAACTATTGAGTGTATTGGTTTAGTATAGTCAGCCACGTGAAACTCTGGAAGATCCACGAGTATTGATCTATGGTAGGTATTTAATAAATAAATAAATATTATAGTACATTTTTACACAAATTGACTAAGCCCCACGGTAAGCTCAAGAAGGCTTGTGTTGTGAGTACTCAGACAACGATACATTAATATATAAATACTTAAATACATAGAAAGCAACCATGACTCGGGAACAAATATCTCTATCATAATACAAATAAATGCCCTTACCAGGATTCGAACCCGGGACCATCGGCTTCAATATAGGCAGGGTCACTACCCACTAGGCCAGACCGTTCGTCATTTAATGTCTGTTAGAGAGCCCCTTAGGGCTACCCGAGGTCTTCATCGATTTTTGGATCGTATCTCCTACTTTTGCACTACAGATAGAATCATAATACAAACGGCTATCGGTTCTTCAATATTTTATCTCCATTTTTGTCTACCGGATTTTGAAAGGAATGAATACTTATTTTTTTTATGTTTTTTAAAATCTTTGTCTAAAAAAAAACACTTTTTTCGTACCTAGATTGCTGGGAAGGATCTTACATATTATTATACGAAATCTACATATTTGGGTTCGTCTTTGGCGTCTTGAAAAACGTGTCCAGGATTTTAATTTACTAATTAACATAAGTTATGGCCAGAAAACCAGTTTTTTGTCCTAAAATTGTACAACTTTGATGCCAAATATCTGGAAAACAATGAACTTTGAAGTAAGTAGGACATGTAATGGGACCGCTTCGAGCACCAGTACCACCAACTTAATCAATCCATTAATTTGCAAGTATGATATGAATGTAACTCTGAAGGGAGATATGAGAAACATAAACATTACCGATAGACAAGTCTTCTTCTGGTCCTACAATTTTTTCCACACCTTAATTATTACAGTTTGTTTTGTGTCATATAAATTCAATTCCAACGACACTTATAAATCTTACAGTAAAATATTGCACCACGTCAAAAATACAAAATAAACCAATTCACGAAGCAAACAGCTCGCAAAATTCAAATTATCAATAAATCACAAAACAACGCTTCAAATAAATCATCGAACCCAAAGGGTAGGGTGTCCAACTAATTAAATTGTCATAATACAGTCCCATTATTTTATTGAGCACAGAATTTAATTTTCGTCAGTCGTAATGCCACGTCTCTTGGGAGGGGAGTGACATTGTATCGGGAATGTCCTGACTAGTCCTGAGTAAGGGGGGTCACTTTATGGTTGATTTGGGACTGGGGTGTGCAATATGGTGTGATTTTGTGTGAGAGTGATTTTTGTTTGATTTTGTGAAGGTTACGCGTGTTTAGTGATTGTTTTTTGAAGTCCCGAAGGAAGGATAATTTAAATGTCAAGTGTAAGGTGAAGTTATACAAATAAAAAATCGTTTATTCACCAAAATATGTAACAAATTCACATTTGAATTATTCAAATAACCAAATTTTTTTTATTTGTCTAATTAAAATAACTTAAACTTGAATTTTTATTGAATTAAATATGCTGATCTTATGATAAAACAACACAACCTAATAAGTAATAGTTGCCTATTGAAAGAAAAGTACAGTCAGCGATAAAAACTTATCAAAAATAAAATTTGTAACAACATTATTTTATCCCCAGGTACTACGAAACCGGCAGCTTCAAAGCCGGCGTGATCGGTGGCTCGAAGCCCAAAGTCGCCACGCCGCCCGTCGTCGACGCCATCGCGGCGTACAAGAGAGAAAACCCGACCATGTTCGCGTGGGAGATAAGGGACCGGCTGCTGAGTGAAGGGATCTGCAGTCAGGACAATGTGCCGTCTGTTTCTAGTATCAATAGGTAAGTTTCTTCATCTTTTTCTAAAACTGTTTAAAAAAGCCTAAAGAGCTACGGTATTAGTGGTGGACGCCATCGCGGCGTACAAGAGAGAAAACCCGACCATGTTCGCGTCCTGGGAGATAAGAGACCGGCTGCTGAGTGAAGGGATCTGCAGTCAGGACAATGTGCCGTCTGTTTCTAGTATCAATAGGTAAGTTACTCCATCTTTTTCTAAAACTGTTTAAAAAAGCCTAAAGAGCTACGGTATTAGTGGTGGACGCCATCGCGGCGTACAAGAGAGAAAACCCGACCATGTTCGCGTGGGAGATAAGAGACCGGCTGCTGGGTGAAGGGATCTGCAGCCAGGACAATGTGCCGTCTGTTTCTAGTATCAATAGGTATGTTTCTCCATCTTTTTCTAAAACCATTTAAAAAAGCCTAAAGAGCTACGGTATTCGTGGTGGGAGCCATCGCAGCGTACAAGAGAGAAAACCCGACCATGTTCGCGTGGGAGATAAGAGACCAGCTGCTGAGTGAAGGGATCTGCAGTCAGGACAATGTGCCGTCTGTTTCTAGTATCAATAGGTAAGTTTCTCCATCTTTTTCTTAAACTGTTATAAAAAGCCTAAAGAGCTACGGTATCAGTGGTCGACGCCATCGCGGCGTACAAGAGAAAAAACCCGACCATGTTCGCGTGGGAGATAAGAGACCGGCTGGTGAGTGAAGGGATCTGCAGCCAGGACAATGTGCCGTCTGTTTCTAGTATCAATAGGTAAGTTTCTAATCTTTTTCTAGAACTCTTTTATTAGACAATCACCATTGTTGGTTAATAGGTCAGCAATGTCAGCATTGACTTTTTGTGAAAAAGTTGGAGTAAGGTTTACTCGGGTAATTCCGAATGTTGAAAACTGTCGGATAATTCCGAAAAGAGACTTTTATTATGATGGAATTAAGGGTGATTTTCATCTGAATTTCGGAATTATCCGACATTCGGTATTACCCGAATACACCCTACTAACTTGATTTGGTGATTTTTCCGTGAAAACTAATAGATATATTAGGTCCAATTTATGGAAGTTGAGGAAAAATCTCATCTTGCTACTACTTATCAAAAAACAAGTCTAAGTCTAAAGTCGCCAAGCCAGCAGTGGTGGACGCCATCGCGGCATACAAGAGTGAGAATAAGCATTAAACATATGCCTATATAACTTTAACAAGAATTTCCTTACAAAGAGTCTCTAACATTCCCCTTTACCTACGTATTCCTTCAACATTGATTGAAAGCACAAAAGCGTTTCCAACTAAACTTTTCCTACTATTTTCTAACACAAAATACTCTTCCATCGTAAAGACAAAACAGACATCTTAAGCAAAATACCTACGGAATAGATAAAGGAAAACAGTCAGACCACTCCCTTTCAGAAACTTTTCTGGTGATATTTATTGTAATTTCAACTCTTTTGTGGTGGTATAAGGTTTAATCTTGCACGATTGAGTAGTGCTTGGAAGAGTTATTGAGTGTGGCCATGAAACGAGATTATTAGTTTGGATACTTGGATGAATCAGCAGAATTTTATGTGACTTATCTTTTACTACGTTTAATGATGGCTTTTATATTATTTATAAGTTATAATAGCCTAGTAAGGACAAGACCAATTTTTACGCTTTTGAATTTGAAACTTTCTTCTATTTCAAGTATTTTCAAGGTATAACAATTCAAAACTTGAGTTATATAATTATTATACAACTAATTAGTTGTTTTACAAGTAGGCTGGGATTTACGATATGAATGAAAATTTTATGTAGGTATATATGTTATTGTGACTATTGTGAGTCGTTAGAGTAAACGTAAAAAGAATTATTAAATATTTATATAATTTGAACATAATAATGACGAAGAAAACACCATCATATTTTTGTATCTGAAGGTGGAATGCTTATAGTGACAGCACAGACAAAACATCCTCCAGACTGAGCATAGTCGCGCTACCCGCTCTGCCACGCATACAGTAATTTTACTCCATGTTCGAGTCGAAAGTGTCTTTGTGTGCCATCCGTGTCTTTGAACGGACCAATCACGGCACGGGACTTCGCTCACCCCGTCCCGCGCACCCCCGCATTTTTGGCATCATCGGTTGCATGAAATATTTGCTTTAAACTCGGTCTAGAGGATTCCTAGTCTATGAGTGACAGTAACTTCATACATAGCTCTGCTAAAGGTTGCATTGATTATCATGTTTTTTTTTCTTTTTCGACGGGGAGAAAAACTGCGAGCTTCGTACCCATTATTATAAGTATCATTTTAAAATAGCACTGATTCAAGTAGGCAACTATACTTTTATCTATATCATTATACTCGTGAAACAAAAATATTCCTCGGATGCTGCGCCATCCGCCCGTTTCCTGGCCCCGCACAAGGGGTTGCGTGACGCGAAGTGCGTACCGGAAACGGGTGGGGGAACAAAGATGGCGTCACCGGAACCTGGGACACGTGCTCCGCGCGCACCGGACATCCCCCGTACCATTGAATTATTGCGAATACCCATAATAATCATATAAAGTTTTTTGCCTATGAGTGTACGTAGGGAATAGTACAGGGTTTTTCGATTAGTAAATCAATCAAGGTATTGGTTAATATTAAGTATTTCTTAGTATTGGAGCCAATATTTCATATTAATTGTGGGAAGTCAGTGAGAGAATTCACTTAATACACATGCATGCATGCATTATGTACGAAATATCATTTGATATTTACCACTAGCTTTTCGGTGAAGGAAAACATCGTGAGGAAACCTGCAGACATCTGCGAAGAAATTCAAAGGTGTATGTGAAGTCCCCAATCCGCATTGGGCTAGCGTGGGGACTATAGCCCAAGCCCTCTCGCACATGAGAGGAGGCCTGTGCTCAGCAGTGGGACGTGTATAGGCTGAAATGATGATGATGATGACACATTAAATGCAAGAAATAGAAGTGCTTGTAAATTCTAGTGTAGAAGTGTAGTGCTGGTTATGACTCGTCCTTTGAGTCCTCTGCTTTAAGACTCAATTGTTTTTTTCAGACTCATTGAGTATTGTATTTTGTGGTACTTATTCTTTTCAAAGAATTCAATATTTTTACAAAACAATCTAAATGCATTTTGTCATGTAAAATTCATGGGCACCTAACTAAGATCTCCGCTCCGACCTAGCTCGGGCAAAAATGCTTTCATATGTCCTGATAGTCTCTTCTGTAGGTCGCAATTCTCAACTGATTGGTGTGAAATGTGTTCGATGGTTAAATAGATTAGCTTTTTTGTCGATTCAGTTTTTTTTTATGTAATAGTCACCAAACGAATAGTAATAATAAAATAATATAGAATAGTAGTAGTAGTGTAGAATAGTAATAGTAGTAGTAGTAGTGTAGTTATTCAGAATGTTTTAAAATTGCGCAAAATGTAAAGCTCGCAGAGCCACTAGTTTTTTTTTAGTAGTGATACGTTGTTACCTGACTAACGATATACCTATGTCTCCCATGACAACTATACGAATCGATGTAAAAATTACATTTGCGATTAGGATAATGTGATAAAGCTTTATCACATTATCCTGCCATAAACTAGTGTCGTCAAAACAAATCTCTAATTACACGCAACGAAGATAAGATAAGATAAACCGGTAATAAGATACGTACCGATATTAGTTCACCGGATTACATGCTACCGTTTATTAATCGCGGTATCTGACAGTTTCAAGTGGGGTTAGATTGGATACTTGACAGGTGCGGACATCATGCGGCGATTGTGATATATCCTTTCTGTTTTACCAAGCACATACGTAAAAAATTTTATAGTCATGCCGTAAAAAGTCTGGAGCGATTTTGATAGCCCACGCAGTGCAAGTGTCATTTTAAACGTCAAACTTCTATGAAATTATGACGTATAAATAACACTTACGGCGTACGTGGGCTATCAAATTCGCTGCAGACTTTTATTGGTGCGACTATAAAATCAAAGGAACCCTCCTTTGAATTCGCTAATCGATAAAATAAATAATATAAGAATATTCTTACAAAAATTGACTTTTTCCCACGGTAAGCTCAAGAAAGCATGTGTTGTGGGTACTCACAACGATAAATGTAATATACAAATACTTAAATACGTAGAAAACACCCATTATTCACAACAAATATACCAACACCAACCAACCACCAACCAACCACCAACCAATCAACCAACCATAAACCAACTCAGCTACCAAAGCTTACCAAAAGCTCGCGAATTTCTCAATTCCTTTCGTTTGTTTACCTGCCTTAGCACAAGCAGGCCTTTTTGACCGGTATTCTAAAAGGTCGCAAATTTCAGGCTTGCCCAAAGCGGTGAATTGGATAAAAACATGACAAGACATATAAAACACGACAAAACACAAATATAAAAACAATAAAAGACAAAAATAATAAAAGACAAAAACAATAAAAGACAAGACAAAAATAATAAAAGATAAGACAGAGCGAAGAAAAGAGTGTACTTCCATTTTAAACGCCGGCAACTCACTTGCAATCCATCTGGTGTTCCATGGCCGAAGATAATTGCTTGCCATTAAGGGGCCCACTGATTAACAGTCCGCCGGACGGTATCGGCCTGTCAAAATTTTGTTCTAACTGACAGGCCGATACCGTCCGACGCACTGTTAATCATTAGGCCCCTTTAGGCGATTCGTCTGCTTTGCCTCCTATATCTTAACAAAAACAGATCCTATCAAACAGGTATCGGATACCGTTATTTTTTATATGGGAACGAAAACGGTATTTTTTCGTTCTTTAACAATTATTTCATTTCTAACTGGGCAATCTAATAACACAAAGTCGTTACCTAAATACACAAATGAGTCCAACATTTCGTTTTTAAAATAATTCGAAAAATATGGTTATTTCGAAGTTTTTGCAAAAAACCGGCTCCGATCCCTGTCATTCGATTGTTTTGTTCTTTTAACATGTTGATCTACCCACTTTCAACACTAACATTTAAGTGCCCCCTACACTATCATTCTATCATTACAATTGTTTCAAATCAAGCGCACCCCTAGGGTCGGCACTCACGAGTTATTCGCCAGGGGTGCTTCAAGTCCATTACCGAACAATAACGCAGGATTACCGGTATCAGTATACAGGGGTACAAATCTAGTTATTTTAAATTTATTCTGCTAGTAATGGATATTGTTTTTAAGTAGTTTTACATTAGCACTTTTATTGGGTTTATTGTGGGTTATTATTGGTAATTTAATATAGATTTAACATTTTTTATATTATTTAAGATCAAGCATTATGGAGGCAGTTTAACTATTAAAAATAAGCATTTAAAACACATGTGAATGTAACTAAAAATAATACAATACAATAAAATTAACTAGACTAGAAACTAGAAAAATATTAATCTGCAATTTGGTAAACATTTATTAACAAAACACACCTTAAAATAAGCTAAACTTAGACCCAAAAGCAAATTAGAACTAACAGAAATTAAAGAAACCCAACCCAACTAGAAACTAAAGAAATTAAATAAACCTTATAAGTAATATGTGCACCTATATTTGTAAATAAAAGAATCCACCATGATCCAAGATCAAGATCAACCATGAAAATTGCATCCAGCAAACTAAAATCTCATATTCAAAACCTTTTGCCACATTGCTAGTAATTACAGATAATGTTTTAAGTCACTGATCTAATCTGATCAACCCAAACACTCAAAATCGAATTAAAACTCAAAATTCCAAAAGTCAAGAGTCAATTCGAAGCCCATCGCTTGCCCAACACGACGGCGATGCACGTGTCCGCCGCGTGTCCGCCGCGTGCCCGCCACGTGCCCGCGCCGGTAATGCTCGCGGTCGTCATGAAGTGAGAAGTTGGAAATGCTTTTAGAGATGCGTTGTCTATTGTTATGTATGTGAAGGATATTTTTGGAAGAATGTCAGTAGTGTCAGTAATATTGACAGCGAAAGAGCTGCTGATGGGAGAATGCGGAATGTAAGAACTGTTAAAATAATATTGAACTAACTTTTTCTAATAATAAGATATATATTTACAATATTAATAACAAACTTAGAATAAAAAGTAACCTAAAATTAAAACTACGTACAAAACTAAATCTAATACCTAAAAAAATATAGAACTACCTACAAAACTAAAACTAAACCTAAAAAAAACCTAAAAATCTATATCTAGAGAGGGCCCCTGGGGCATAGTGCCAAGAATGCTGGCAGCATTTCCTCGCTGGATCGCACCGCTTATGCGTTGAGCGAGGAAGCTGTCAGCTCTTTTGTCCCCACTTTCTCTTTGTTGGTAATTCTGACAGAGAAAGTTACTTCGGCAAATTACGCCATAACCATAACACTTGTAGGTGTTTTAGCACTACAGATGTAGTGCTTAAAAATTAATTTCCATCGGATTTTTACGGAAACGTACGAGCGTGTCTTGCTATTTCAGTCAGTCTCGGTACAAAAAGTCCTACGGTTGACTGTATTAGCATGACAAATACGAACGTATCCGAGAAAATACGATGGAAAACAAATTATGCACTCTGTAAATAAAAAAAATATTTATAATTTTATTATAGCATAGGTAGTTAAGTTACTACCAGATTTTATAACGTTTTTTGTACATTTGCTTATTTAAATAACATGTATTATTGCCAACACTTGTTACATTTTCTAAAGATATTTACAAATATGGTTTAATTTAAAATTAAAATATGTTTAGCCTCAAAACCACACAGCATTACGAGCAGGAATTTTCAAAGTAGATCTTCTATAAAAGTGCATAGAAGGTTAAATTACAATAATCCAACGAACTCAATAATGTATTCACACCCTCCATCCCCGGCGCGACAAATTATTTCATTCGCGCGCCAAAAATTCAAATGTCAAACCGGGGTTGCCAGGAATTATAGCTTCAATTACCGGACGGGTGGGCTCGATTAAAAAATGTCTTGACGTAGCGCCGGGTTGTTTTTTTTTAAATTTTATGGTTATGATTTTGTGGGGTATTTTTTGATGACAGTGTGAATAGGTTAGGAAATAACTGCTCGATTCGAGAAATGAATTAGACTCACTAGATTTGAAATAGTAAAGATATGTGACGTTCCACTGCAAAAGGTACCTTATGGGATTCGGGAAATCCGTTAGATATGAAATAGTGAAGCTAATTGTGACGTTCCACGGGTACCAAAAGGTACCTTATGGCGACCGGCGCTTACGTCGCATAGCGCCGCAATAATATTGGAGCGGCGTTAATAACAGCGTAAGCGCCAACCGCCGTAGGTACCTTTACCCGTGGGACGTCACATATCTTTACTATATCGTAAGATATCGTATCTAGTTAATCTCTAATTTATTTCCCGAATCGCGCCGTAATTTGATGTTGCTGTTGGCGAAGAATTCGTCAATTTGTCTATAAGTTCAAGTAACGTATTGTCATAAAATAGGTATAATTGACAAATAAAGCATAAACGCACTGTCGCAATAAATAATAATACATGGTCACTTTCAAATTCAATGTAGAAAAGCTGATAAAAAATGTTTATTTCATAGGAAAAAGACAGTAGCAAGACAAATAAATAACTTATGAACTAAATACATCTATAAATAATACTAAATTAAAACTAACAACCCTAAATATATCTAAAATAAAACAAAGAATATAAAAAACTACTCAAAGAGACCTCCCCGCGAAAAACTGATTGATATCAGAAAATACTATTATGACCTTAGAGGACATAATCAAATGGAGACGCCATGTCTGTAATTTTCTGTACGAAATAGTCTGCCGATTTTTGCGGGGGAGGCGCAAGTCAAATGTACGGCTAACGTAAAAATACCCATGTCAGGTAAAGGTCAGTTCATGTCCCATATAACCATTCCAGTCGCAAAATCATCAAAGTGGTAACTAAATGTCAGATGTGTCGTAACAGAGTCCACACAATGTGTCTAGAATTGTTTCGAAACAAAGTGTCGTCGCCGTGTGTACACTTTTCCGTAACAAGGTGTCGACACATTTGTGTGCACTTTGCGTGCGGTTTGCGACTAAATCTGACAGCAAATTTGTGACAGCAAATGTCAATATAAAATACCTCTTGAAAACCAAGGTTTGTCAAACTACTATTAGTGTCTCGTGTGCTCGTAAGTAATTCTAGTAAGTCATCATGGGCGATGCAAATGATAATATAATCGACCAAAACCATATAAACACCCAACACCCGTCAACCTTTTACAGAAAAGTTTTTAAAGAAATGCAATAAGCTACTTAGGTCAGCCAACGAATGCTCCAAAAAGTTGTAGAGGGAAATGCTCGGAACACAATTTTTGACTCTGTAACTTGGTTTGGACAAGTTAGGAGGTGAACATATCAAAAGTCCCCGGCCGTAGCCCTTGAGCGGGGGAAGAGAGGGGGCTTTGAAGGTCCCATTTTCCGGTTTTTCGATTATATCTCGGAAACTATGCATCTTAGTGACATGGCCACTTATACAAAATGCAAGTTAATTTAATTTGTTACAAGTTTATTCAGTCAATTTTTTCGATATGTTGAATAGTTTTTGAGATATCCGCTCTTGAAAGTTTATTTAGGGCTCTCAATTTTATCTTGATATATCTACATCAGTGAAGGTGCAAGGCCGTGTATGGTATCGTTTTCGTATAAATCTGGGTTGCTGAATCCATTTAAGGTATCACATTGACACCATTCCACAAAATAAAAAAATATCTTTTTAGGGTTCCGTACCTCAAAAGCAAAAAACGGAATCCTTATAGGATCACTCGTGCGTCTGTATGTCTGTCTGTCTGAATACACAAAATAGTTCTTTACCTATAGATGACAGGAAAACCTATTAGAAATGTGCAGTCAAGCGCGAGTCGGACTTAATGTACGGAACCCTAAATACGCGAGTCCGACTCGCACTTGGCCGGTTTATTTTAAACTCCTCTTGACGCTTAACCGCTGAATCGATTTCGTTGAAATTTGGTATAGAAATAGTTTGCGTCCCGGAACAGGACATAGGATAGATCTTATAACCAAAATCATCTTTTGAAGGTGTGAAAAGTGGCGTGGAAATTTGTACGGGAAATCAATAACCGCTGAACTGATTTATATTAAATTTGGGATGGTCTACGTCTTTGATTTAGTTAAAAATGATAAAAAAAACATGACTTCAAACCTAAACTTAAACAGTATTAACTTCAAGAAGTCAATTCTGAATTCCCCCTTACACCTCATTTCACACCTTTAAAGGATGATTTTTGAGATAACTTATTATGTCCTGTCTCGGGACTCAATATATATGTGTACTAAATTTAAATTAAAACTGTTCAGCAGTTTAAGCGTGAAGAGGAGTTTAAAAGAAAGTATATGTTTTTACTTTGGAATGGTGTCAATGTGATACCATAACTAAATTTGGTACTGCGAATTTATACGAAAACGATACCAAACATGGCCCGTAGCTTTAATGTTGTAGAAGTCAAAATAAAATTGAGAGCCCTAAATTCTTATTACTTGACCAAACTTGTGTAGAAGGAAAAGGAAAAATAAAAGTCTTCGGCAGGAATATAAGACACAGATATTTTTTTTTTTGCGTTACTATTTCAATCATCAAATATAAACATACCTTGATTATATTATTCTAGTGAGATCCTCACAGATAAACAAAAACATTTACTTAAAAAATTACAAGGTCGAAATGTCACGGAACTTGTGAGAGTAATATGTGAAAAATAAAAACTTTTATGACAAAAAATCTGGACACAATTTAAGAAGCATCCCATTGCGTCGAGGAATCATCTGTATTTTTGCTTGTTTTATTACCTCCTCGCTTCTTTTTTTGTCCTTTGTATTCTGTAGCAATTTGTTAGATCTGAAAATAAAGATAACTTGCGTCGTCACGGATGTCGATTTATAGGTTTTAGGGAGTGCAGAATTCGAAAACGATGATCATTTTATAATCCAAGATGGCGGCTACGTATTTTGTCATAAAAGTCGTCATGAATATCGTTTTATAGGTTTTAGGAAGTGCCGATTTCGAAAATGATGACCAGTTTGGAATCCAAGATGTGTGCCGTGCACTTTGTCATAAAAGTCGTCATGGATATCGTTTTATAGGTTTTAGGGAGTGCAGAATTCGAAAATGATGACCATTTTGGATTCCAAGATGTCTGCCGTGCACTTTGTCATATAAGCCGTCATAGATGTTGATTTATAGGTGTTAGGAAGAGCAGATTTCGAAAATGATGACCATGACCAACAAAACGACATCCATGTCGACTTTTAACATAGTGCATGGCCGCCATTTTGGATTCCAAAATGGTCATCATTTTCGAAATCAGGGCCCCCTAAAACCTATAAAACGACACCCATGACAACTTTTATGACATAGTGCATCGCCGCCATTTTGGATTCCAAAATGGCCATCATTTTCGAAATCTGCGTCCCCTAAAACCTATAAAACGATATCCATGACGACTTTTATGACATAGTGCATGGCCGCCATTTTGGAATCGAAAATGGTTATCGTTTTCGAAATCTGCGCCCCCCAAAACCTATAAAACGACACCCATGACGACTTTTATGACATAGTGCATGGCCGCGATTTTGGATTTCAAAATGGTCATCATTTTCTAAATCGGGGCCCCCTAAAACCCATAAAACGACATCCATGACGACTTTTATGACATAGTGCATGGCCGCCATCTTGGAATCCAAAATGGTCATCGTTTTCGAAATCTGCGCCCCCTAAAACCTATAAAACGACACCCATGACGACTTTTATGACATAGTGCATGGCCACCATTTTGGAATCCAAAATGGTCATCATTTTGTAAATCTGCGCCCCCCAAAACCTATAAAACGACATCCATGACGACTTTTATGACATAGTGCATGGCCGCCATTTTGGAATCGAAAATGGTTATCGTTTTCGAAATCTGCGCCCCCCAAAACCTATAAAACGACACCCATGACGACTTTTATGACATAGTGCATGGCCGCGATTTTGGATTTCAAAATGGTCATCATTTTCTAAATCGGGGCCCCCCTAAAACCCATAAAACGACATCCATGACGACTTTTATGACATAGTGCATGGCCGCCATTTTGGAATCGAAAATGGTTATCATTTTCGAAATCTCCGCCCCCCAAAACCTATAAAACGACACCCATGACGACTTTTATGACATAGTGCATGGCCGCCATTCTGGATTCCAAAATGGTCATCATTTTCGAAAGCGGGGCCCCCTTAAACCTATAAAACGACATCCATGACGACTTTTATGACATAGTGCATGGCCGCCATCTTAGAATCCAAAATGGTCATCGTTTTCGAAATCTGCGCCCCTTAAAACCTATAAAACGACATCCATGACGACTTTTATGACATAGTGCATGGCCGCCATCTTGGAATCCAAAATGGTCATCGTTTTCGAAATCTGCGCCCCCTAAAACCTATAAAACGACACCTATGACGACTTTTATGACATAGTGCATGGCCGCCATCTTGGAATCCAAAATGGTCATCGTTTTCGAAATCTGCGCCCCCTAAAACCTATAAAACGACACCCATGACGACTTTTATGACATAGTGCATGGCCACCATTTTGGAATCCAAAATGGTCATCATTTTGTAAATCTGCGCCCCCCAAAACCTATAAAACGACATCCATGACGACTTTTATGACATAGTGCATGGCCGCCATTTTGGAATCGAAAATGGTTATCGTTTTCGAAATCTGCGCCCCCCAAAACCTATAAAACGACACCCATGACGACTTTTATGACATAGTGCATGGCCGCGATTTTGGATTTCAAAATGGTCATCATTTTCTAAATCGGGGCCCCCTAAAACCCATAAAACGACATCCATGACGACTTTTATGACATAGTGCATGGCCGCCATTTTGGAATCGAAAATGGTTATCATTTCGAAATCTCCGCCCCCCAAAACCTATAAAACGACACCCATGACGACTTTTATGACATAGTGCATGGCCGCCATTCTGGATTCCAAAATGGTCATCATTTTCGAAAGCGGGGCCCCCTAAAACCTATAAAACGACATCCATGACGACTTTTATGACATAGTGCATGGCCGCCATCTTAGAATCCAAAATGGTCATCGTTTTCGAAATCTGCGCCCCTTAAAACCTATAAAACGACATCCATGACGATTTTTATGACATAGTGCATGGCCGCCATCTTGGAATCCAAAATGGTCATCGTTTTCGAAATCTGCGCCCCCTAAAACCTATAAAACGACACCCATGACGACTTTTATGACATAGTGCATGGCCGCCATCTTGGAATCCAAAATGGTCATCGTTTTCGAAATCTGCGCCCCCTAAAACCTATAAAACGACACCCATGACGACTTTTATGACATAGTGCATGGCCACCATTTTGGAATCCAAAATGGTCATCATTTTGTAAATCTGCGCCCCCCAAAACCTATAAAACGACATCCATGACGACTTTTATGACATAGTGCATGGCCGCCATTTTGGAATCGAAAATGGTTATCGTTTTCGAAATCTGCGCCCCCCAAAACCTATAAAACGACACCCATGACGACTTTTATGACATAGTGCATGGCCGCGATTTTGGATTTCAAAATGGTCATCATTTTCTAAATCGGGGCCCCCCTAAAACCCATAAAACGACATCCATGACGACTTTTATGACATAGTGCATGGCCGCCATTTTGGAATCGAAAATGGTTATCATTTTCGAAATCTCCGCCCCCCAAAACCTATAAAACGACACCCATGACGACTTTTATGACATAGTGCATGGCCGCCATTCTGGATTCCAAAATGGTCATCATTTTCGAAAGCGGGGCCCCCTAAAACCTATAAAACGACATCCATGACGACTTTTATGACATAGTGCATGGCCGCCATCTTAGAATCCAAAATGGTCATCGTTTTCGAAATCTGCGCCCCTTAAAACCTATAAAACGACACCCATGACGACTTTTATGACATAGTGCATGGCCGCCATTTTGGATTTCAAAATGGTCATCATTTTGTAAATCGGGGCCCCCTAAAACCTATAAAACGACATCCATGACGACTTTTATGACATAGCGCATGGCCGCCATCTTGGAATCCAAAATGGTCATCATTTTTGAAATCTGCGCCTCCTAAAACCTATAAAACGACACCCATGACGACTTTTATGGCATAGTGCATGGCCGCCATTTTGGATTCCAAAATGGTCATCATTTTCAAAATTGGGGCCCCCTAAAACGTATAAAACGACATCCATGACGACTTTTATGACACAGTGCATGGCCGCCATTTTGGATTCCAAAATGGTCATCATTTTCGAAATCGGCACTCCCTAAAACCTATAAATCGACACCCATCTCGACTTTTATGACAAAGTGTTTGGCTACCATCTGCATGCAAGACATTTCTATTATTTTTACGTACAAAAATGGCCCCCTGTCAACTTCCAACCGAGATTTAATCGATAATTTATTCGATTAATGTTCAGATTAATTCAAATTCAATCTATGTTAGGTCGACTAACCTAATCGTGATTAAAATTTGAGGATTAACTTTTTTTATTCCATTAATTAGCGCCACTTGCACCATTCCACTAACCCGGGGTTAACTGGTTAAACCTGGAGTTACCATGGTTCCAGTACAATTTGATACTGGGTTAACGGTTTAACCGCTTAACCCAGGGTTAGTGGGACGGTGCAAGTGGGCCTTAGTCGAATAAACAGTTACAGCCGTATTCATAAACAGTTAGAGCATTGATCATCAGTTGCTGATAACCGGATGTCACAAAACGTGATTCATAAACACTTTTTAGCGCTAAACAGTTGATCATCTCTTTATTAAATCCTCGGAAAGTTACGGAGCCGAGGACCCTTCTTTATCTGTTTATTATCTGCTATTTTACAAGATGGCGGTCACGAAACAGCTGATTTTGGCAAGAGTGACAAGAGCAAGAGCAAATAGTACGTTTTGGTTAAAATCCCAAATGTGAATGGAAAACAACTTTAATATGTGCAATTACGTATTACATACCTGGATATAGTGCGAAAATGGCGCGAAACCTAAATATCCCGCTTTTTATAAGTTGTTTATGTGATTTTGTGTATGGTGATTTTCGTTTAACCAAAATATCGAAGAAGGCAACAGAATTCTATGATCGCGTAGTCGGAAAAATGCATCATAAACGGAGCGAGTTCCTCCCTCACAGCTATTAGGCGTTTGGAGAAATAGGTAAACCGCCAGATTCACTTAAATCTATGCGGGCCAGCTTCATTGCTCGCCATACAATCGCATTTTCGAAACCAAGTTTGGCTTGGCAAGTAATATTAGAGCGTTCCATGTTCCTAATTAAAAATATTTGGAGGAGTCGCCATCGTCGGACACGGCGAGGACTTACTTATATTTGTGCGTAAACCCTTTAGTTATTCATTATTACCACTTGCCAGAAACGTTGTTTTTAATTTAAGATCAGGGTGTTCGCATTTCGCAAACTTAAATTTAATTGCATTTCTTGCGCACATTATACCTACCTATATAATATTATAGACCCTGTAAGAGTACATCAATCTCGTTCATAGTTTGCAATTGAATAACTAACCATTATACCTAATGAGATTATAATATTTACCATAAGTTAACTTGTTTTATAGACATATTTAACCGACTGTGTTTAATAAAAAATATCACAGGTAAGTAGGCACTACTTAAAAGTATCAACTTATTTACAGGTAAAAGAAGTGTGCACTCTTGTCAGTCTGGTAAAGTGATGAAAAATCTGAAAAAGTCACGGGTATATGCAGTCATTGCATAGGCAGTTTGCTCAATATTGGCTTTGAGCATAACAATTTGGCCTCCAGGTAAAAATATTGCAAGCTGAACTTTATAGAATGAAAGTTTCATTTATGTCAACTAATTATTCAGTATGGTCATCCAGGTTGGATTCTATACCTACCTGTTCTTGACGCTAAGGTTTCCAGTGCTCCCAAAAATGCACTGTCGGCTATTTGTAACTCCGCTAGTTGCCTGTAGGCTGCAGTGCTTAATATCAGATGGGCAGCACTAAACTTGTCCTTGTCATTGTCTGGTATTCAAAAATACCTTTTAATTTTATTCTACATAAGAACCATTAATTACCAATATTATTTTTGAACTTCTTTGAACTAGGTACATAGCATGAACTTACCTATGAATATCTACTTTACTTTATATAAATTGTACACTTTCATCAGAACAATATTGCAAACACATGAATATCATAAATATGTGCAAAATAGGGTCCTACTTTCCTTTTTAGAACTCTCAAAATGATTTGCTATTATGGTATTTATATGAAAATTTATTTTCTAATAATAATCTGGTGCTTTATTTTATACATGGTATGGTGTGACATAATTTATTTTAAGTACAGGAAACATCCCTATTAGACTGCTAGATACATTTAAGATTTTATTGCATTGTAATTAGAAAAATGGAATTTTGAGTATTTCAATATGGGTACAGTCGCCTGCAATAATATGTTACTCTTCGAAGGCTGCAAAAATGTGCAATGCTCTTATGGGCCTTTGTTGTGTAACATATTATTGCAGGTGACTGTACATCATTAATAAAAATTGTACAAACCTTAACAAGTCAAAAAATATATTTAATTAGTAAAATAAAACACCAATTAAATTAGAACAATTTTATTACTTCAACCTAAATCAAGCTAGGTTTTCATTTTGATGTTTTTTTTCTTTTAGGTTTCTTGCTGATTTCCTGCTGGGACTTGCAGTGTACGGAGTCAGTTACACTTCTCTGACCAATATTCACAGCTGTTCACAGGCCACAGCTTTTCTTCCAAAGCCTGGAGTTATTCAACAATAACAGTGGCTAATGATGGTACTTTCAGGATCTGAAAAGATGCAATAATTTGAATAAAAGTATTTTTGTATTCAACAATTTTCTTTAATATTTAGCTTATGATATAATGGATGTACTTAAGTTAGGGTCACATGATTCAATATAGTTATGGTAACTAAGTATCATTTTAAGCTATAGACAGAGATCAATATGACTTCATTTATTATTCATTACCTATTAGGTACTATAATATGATATCATTGTACATTGACCTTGCAAACTCTCTGGAATAGATGTCCAAACTGTCTGATGAGATATAGATTAGCCAACTTAATTATAACCAACTGTACGCAGAAAACATCTTATTTTTAATCAGCAGGTACACAGTATCTATACACACACCTGTACACTGGTATTTAAATACTGCCTAATTTGTGAACCATCCTTCCTCGTAGTAAGTAGGTTGGCTAGGTGATCGAGTATAATAACCATCACATTGTTCCATGCATAAAATAAATACCATTACAAAATTATTACTAATGACACGATGACAAGAAGTAAACTCGCGACACAACGGCTTGTTACAATAAAACATCACTTGTACATATAATTATCATTTGGTTCCATTGTATGGTTAAGAAATATAATACCTATAATAGGTAGGTACCTATGCATAATTTTAAACAAATACACCAAGCTCCACAAAGCACGGATAAATTTACCAAATTTATAAGTGTTATAACCTTTAAATAATGTCAAAGCCGTCAATGCAAGTGTCAATCTTAACATGTTCAGATACTACATTTTATGTTACGTACCTATGTCTATAATATATTATAAATAGATGGTCATGCCCAAAATTTGAACTGTACCTAGAGTTATCATCAAAATCGCTGCAGACTTTTCTTTGTCTAACTCTAAACACTGCAGGTATGTAAGGTAAACAAGAAAGTATAGGACATTGTTCATACCTGATTTAGTGAGTCTGAATGGACTTCGTTTTGTTGACCCGTTGTGAATTTCTGCCGCAACCAGAATAAATTAGTGTGAACTCATGAACCATTATTCAATGGTTCTTCTTGCGGAGGCGAGTGGGGTCTGGTACGGTATCTGGCTTCGACTTCTTCTCTTCGCTAATTATGCACTTCTCGGTTAGTTTGAAAGAACCCCACTTCTTTCGACTCCATTCCACATAATATTGAAACTAAAAGCAATAAGATATAGGTATATCAACATTGCAGTGAACTCATATTATTACTTGTTGCTGTATAAGATACTTGTCTGTAAACGTAGTTACTCACCAAGTTTTATAAAATTTCCGGCCATGCAGCAATCTTTAATTATTTTTGTGGCACAGAAGCTATTTTAATAAGAGATAATTCCGAAAATTAGTCAAAATAGTAAATCAACTTCTTCATGATATTACGATTGGCCGCTAGTGCTGCTGTCAAACTTTTTTTTTAATTTAATGTTCAGCCATATTTTAGTCTATGATGCGCCAAGATGCCAACATAACGCGTCTAATCTGCTTATTAGTTAAGAAGCCCCTAATAAACGTTTATAAATCATGGTTCTTATCAACGGCTTATTAAGCCTAAACAGCGGATTAGCTAATAAGCTGATCATTCCTCATTTAAGGATTTTTTATGAATACGGCTGTTAATCTATTAAGTCCCATCTCTGACCACGTCATTTTTACACTTTGAGAATATCTGAAAACAAATGAACACAAGGAGCCATTTTGCAAATCGAGTAACTTTGTTATTACTTTTGACAGCGCGTGTCATGTGTCTACACAGAGTCGACACAAAGTCGAAACATTTGCGACTACTTTGTGACTGCAATATTTCTCAGCCTTAAACCATATTTATACATCATAATTAACAAGTTTCGTAGTATGTAAAGCGTTATTTCTGTTATCTAAGTATAGTATACGCATCGAAGTACTAAAAATGCATCAAATAATATATTTATGAACACAAGCACTGAGAAGTAAACAATTTCATTTCCGGCTAAACTAAAACAATGTGGTGGCGCGTTGATTATATTACACTTAGTTTATCAAATCACTCGAGCAGTTTAATTCCCCATAATAATTTAAGTCCTATTGTAATATAAATGCAAACAATATATAATTACGTCTTGTAATCCGTTTTAGAGATGGCGTATTAATGTCACTTATTTTTATTTAACTATTTTTCCATCTGACAGTTTCCATTTGACAGGAACAAAATGAACGAATGAACGAATGATTTTGGCATAAAGTAGTCGCAAACTAGTAACAATGTGTGCACACGGCGACCACACTTTATGTCACTTTGTGTCATGTGTCGACCCTTCCCCATTTCTGGTAACTGTGTCGACACGGCGACGACTCTGCGACTGGAATTGTGACCGAAACAGACGGTGTCGACACAAGATGTGTCTACACCGCGTCGTAACGGCGACTGGAAATGGTTGTATGGGGTACGACCATTGGGCATAGACTTTCGACAGAGGGGAACGCCTGTTAATGGCTATTCCGTTTGGTTATATCCTCCAAGTGACCATGTAGCGTATATTCAATTCAGAGTTATTTTAAGCATAAAACTAAGATTATAGTCTATTCTCAAAACTCCCTTTATCCTTACAAAGATAACTCCCTATAATCGTAGGTATGTATAGTCAGACCGTAAAAAATCGGCAGCGTTTTGATAGCCCACGCAGTGCAAGTGTCATTTTAAACGTCATACTTCTATGAAATTATGACATATACATAACACTTACACTGCGTGGGCTATCAAATCCGCTGCAGACTTTGTTTGAAGCGACTATATTAGCATAATTTTTCAAAATACAATTTGCAAATAACAACTTCCGTCCTTTTAGCAAATGTAAAAAGTCCACAATAAATTTGCAAAAAGCAAGGGTTACATCCGCTTCCTGCGGAAGGGTTGCCAGCGCTGCGGTTGCCCAAATATTTTATTCTATTCTCTGTGATAATGTTGCCATACCACAAGTGCTTTATTGTATAGGAAACGGCTTTGATTTATCTGTGTGACAAGTTTTTAAGTGGACACAATAAGAGATATATTTCAATGAATGCAAAGCAAAAAAAACCTCTGCAGAAGTTAGAAGGTTTAATTCGACTGATACTCTAAGCGCCATTTGCACCATCCCTCTGAACCGGGGTTAACCGGTTAAACCGTTAACCCAGTGTCAAATGTACTGGTAACCATGGTAACTACAGGTTTAACCGGCTAACCCCGGGTTAGTGAATGGTGCAAGTAGCCCTAATTAATGAAGTCACTCAACGTATCTTAGCCATTTCTATAATCGACTTATGTCGTGCACTTCATTTCATTTCGTAGTCTTGTTACTTATTAATGACGTCCCACGTGTACAGGTACCTTATGGCGGTTGGCGCTTACGCTATTATTAACGTCGTTCCAATATTATTGCAGCGCTATGCGGCGTAAGTGCCAGTCGCCATAAGGTACCTTTTGTCGTGGAACGTCACTTATTATTACGTTATTCGTCTGCTAGCTTTTGCACCGACTTTGAAGTGATAAAGTGTCGCAGTGGCTCTATTAACGCATATATCTATAGGCGCATATATCTATATTATTATCTTATAGGCGGTCAAACAAGTTTGTCAGGAAAAAAAGGCTCGAAGTTCAAATTTTGTATGGGACGATAACTCTTCGCGCCTACATTTTTATTTTTATTTGCCGATTTTTCTACTTACGGAAATGGCTTGACAGAGTAGGTATGTACATCACAGTATAACTTTAAAATTCATAATGGCATTTTCACACACGAAGCAAGCATAGCAATACAACGCGACGGCGAAAACTTCAATAACTACGCAGGGTATCCTGGGGACAGCATGATTCGATCCTGAAAGCTGTCAAACTTCGGTTTTGTAGGAAGATTCCTTTCTGTGCGGTAGTACTATTATTTATTCCGTGGATACGGTTATAATACAGCTTATAAAATTCGTACGCTGGTTTACCACCATCCACCATTGTCTTAAAAATTGCAATTTCTCATTTCACCATTACTTCGCCGCAATGAATCAAGCGGCACGCGCACCAACATCCTTTTTCCATATACCACCGCGCGCCGCAAATGCCTCTATTCGCCACGCATCCGCCGCATGCCACGTGGCGTTTTTTGGCAAATTGCTGAGGGTTATGAATTTTTGAAGGGCGGTTTTTTATTGCCCTAATTTTGGATTATGAGATTAGATTTGCATTAACAACTATTAAGGCGAAGTTCGCGAAGAAATCAGTTGCCTACAGCAGGGCGGCAGGACCGTGTATTTTTTGTAAACAATTTGAGATCAATTTTCACTTTTGTAGCAAAATTCAATTGCAAGATCAACCTTATGACTTACTTATCAAATATTTCTAAAACAGAGAGCTGTTTCAAATCAGTTATAAATATTTTACTTACATTCATGAATTATACGTTAATTAAGAACCAACACAAACAAATGTTCTTGATTTATTTAAGTTAATAAACACATCCAAGATTTTTGAGTTTATAAGTAGGTAATATAAGCTATGAATAATCGGCATATTTATCCCTACATGTTCCTCATTACAAAACACCCTAAAACAAAAATCCCCAGACAATAACGCCGTAAAAAGACCTCGATGCAACGATGACGACACACTGTTTCGCGGCCATTTTGCCGAGTTGACGTTTCATTTCCCGCCATGATGGATAGCGCTGGCTGCTTGAATTATTGCCAGTGTCTCGCGGGTTGACATATGCAAAAATTGTTTCGGGAACTTATTATAAAGGTGAATAGGTGGTTTTAGTTTGATCGATGGTTGGTTTTTTGCTTTGGTTTTTAACAGGTGCTCGTCTTGTTTGGAGATTCTTTGTTAACTGTTGGTTGATTTTGGTTGGCTGAAAAAAAACCACTCCTAAGTTAGGTATTTATACGTAAAAATACAAATCTGTTTATATATTGAACCGAGTAATTCCTCCGTCCAAAATTATTTTACCAAATAAGTTATTTGTATCAGTATGTGATACTAGAAAAAAATCTAAAACTATTGTCAAACATGAGAATATTTTTTTTACGATAATTCCTTTTTTGGCGCTCATTTTCATCGGAAAATTGCTCTGCCATTTTTTCCTTCTTATATGATCTTAGAATATAATTTGGCGTAGTGGGTAAGAAAATCAAAAAAAAAATGCATACCCAAGTTTATGTATTTTAGAACTATAAAAAACTGAGAGTGGAAAATTTCTCAGCCTGATTTCTGTTTAAATATATACTAAGTAGTCACGTATATACTTAAATCCAAAATATCCAAAAGAACTGTCATCCCTTGTACACCCCGCTCCCTATACACTGCTCCCGATATGTTTAGTTTTGAATACGCTCGTTATTTTTTTGGATGTTTTTATAGCTGAATGGAAAGAAAACTGTGAACTTAATTCAATAAATAAAATGGATAGAGAAATTTTCCACAGCGAGTAAAATGCCAATTTCTGAAAAAAAGTATAGTTACAAGGTAAATTTTTTAGATTTTCAATTTGTATGTATAAATCGGCAATAAAATGGCATTCCAGTGAAAAAATTAGACTGAGCAATTTTCCGGTCCAAGCCACGCCAAAAAATTATATTTTGTTAATATTGGTATTTCTGCGGGGATTTTTTTTTTGATATTTCATATATTGTTGCAATACGTTACATGAACATGTCCGGAGAAGAAAGTTTAAACGGAGCAATTTTCCGTAGAAAGATATTAACGATTTAAGACTTTAGGTATTTACTTAAATACTATTATTATTATTCTTTGGAAATTTATACAATACTTTTTATTTATTGATACTTTATCATACTGTAAAGCTTTTTCTGGCTGAGGAATTACTGCGGGGTATACTACCTTTATTTACTACACTAATAGTTTTGCAAAAATAACTTTTTATATTTCTAAACAAAAAGTGTAGATCAAGAATTCCGCTTTGACATTTACAGAGGTTTTCTGTCCGGGGTTTTCTTTTATCATTCTGATTTTCACCTTGCAAACAGCTGCCTCAACAAATCTGTAATATGCACCTACTAGACACATCCGATATAGCTTCTATCCGACAAAGAGCAACCGGCCGCCCATATTTCTAGCGAGGACCGATTGACTCACAGCAATGATACAACATAGAAAAAAAAACCTTGCAAACAGCATAAACTGTAGGATTGGTAGGTTTTGTTTTTTTACAAATTCTAAATTGACCTATTAAATATATTAAAAACGGGTCACTCACGTATTAATATATACGTTACGTTTTTAATATATTTAATATGTCTGTGTCACACGGAAGTTTTGTTTCTAAATGGACCTCTTGTCCCCAGGATCGTCCGCAACAAGGCAGCAGAAAAAGCGAAGCACGCGCATAATCAGCAGCAGCAGCAGGAACAAGAAATCTCCTCGGCGCAGGGCAGCGTAGTATCTGTAAGTCATGGTATAATAATATACTCCGCCTGGTACTCTTCCCTGGTACTTCCCGTCTTTTTGACTGACATAAGTCTACGTCATTATGCGACAGCGCTATATGATAATATGCAATAGCGCTATATATAGCAGCCATGTTATTGTGACGTAGGCTTGTGTCACTCTGGGAAGAGAAGTCATAGAGGTCTGTGGAGAAGACCATGTTTTATTAGACTATGCTGTAAGTGCTTTCTATCTGTACATAGTTTAGTTCTTATAGTTCGTTTTTTTTTGCATTAGAAAGAAGTTGCAATAAGGTAAGCGATCTTGACATGTCTTTTAATTGAAAAACGCTTTTTAAAAATCAAAAACTATTACTTATGAAAGCAGAAGAATATAAATGATCGTATTAGATTCGTAATTGTTACATATTTGCCGTAACTTATTTTTAAAATGTGTTTTTCAATTAAAAGACACATCAAGATTGTATACCTTATTTCTAATGCTAAAAAAACGAACTATAAGTAGCTTAATTCTTTTTCACCACACCAGGTCGGAAAGGCTTACTTTGCACTTCAAAAACTGATAGCAAAGTTGCATTTTATTCACATGTGAGACAAAGTAATCAAATGCAAATTTTGAGTTGATTTCTTATGTTTGCTGGTAGAAATGACTTTTAAATGATGATTTTGGATTATAATTATTTAATAACATTCATTTGGATTTGATTTGGTTTTGATTTTGTTTTATATTTTACATTTAAAATTTGCTTCAGGTTGGTGTGGTGAAAATTTTGTGTTTCACTCGGGGGCAAATTTTGTTTAACCCTCGTGCTTTGAAACCCTCGCAACGCTTAAGATTCCATTTTTCGAACCACTCGCTACGCTCGTGGTTCAATTTTGGAATTTTTCACTTGCTCGGGTATCAATATTAGCACGAGCGGTTAAACAACAACTTTGCCCCCTTGTTAAACAAATAACTATTAAAAGTGTCTCCTGAGTGCTCTACTCAGTGTGCTAATTATCAATTTAGTTTGGTTTATGAAGAGACATACTGCCGTATTCGAACTTCAAGATATTCACAAGAGACGGCACGTTCTAGATCCATTCTAGATACGTTATAGTTTAGATATCAACTAGTTCTCTTATGCAGCGCAGTACCTAAGATATCTATTTGATGTTAATTGCATCTCTAAGTCATATCCTGTGGAAATCGTTCAAGAGTATCTCCAGAATCGCGCAAATGTCAAATTTGACAGGTTAGATCTTAAACATATCGTTATCGTATCTTGGTGATGTCTAAATATATCTAATATGTAGGGATATGTCTATTACAAAATCCGAATCGGTTCGCGGGTTGAATTGGAATGTATTGTACACGGCGATATTTATAGCTCACCGCTGGGCGAGTAACTATAAATATCGCCGTGTCTCTTTTATTTACACGGGAGTGCTTATCTTTTGTTCGTGTTTATAGCCGATAGCTCATAGCTTACTAGCTCGCGGTGGGACCAGTGCCTTAGCACCACCGTTACCACAAAACGTATAGACCGGTCAGAGCCACCTAAATCTATAGACCGACCGCTTAAATGAGTCCTCGCCTGCGCGGTACGGGGGCGCCGGGGTATGACGACTAAGGGGACTGAGGAAGGTGCGGGCGGGGAGGACTCATTTAAGCGGTCCGTCTATAGAGCTCTAACGGCTCGGCCACGACATCGAGCGACTTGCGACGATAACCATAGGTTGAAGCGTGACACAGCGATCGGACCTTTCGCTCCAACCTATGGTTATCGCTCCCGCCGTCGCAAGTCGCTCGATGTCGTGGCCGAGCCGTAACATTCCGTACTTCCGACAATATTTAACCCAATTTTTTCATCAGGTAATAACCCATTCGGGCAACGCGGGCACGACAGCCGTCCTATCTCCCACGACGGAACAGCATGTGCCCAACACTGGCAGTTATAGCATCAACGGTATACTTGGCATCGAGCAAGTCGAGGGTCTGCATAACGGCAACGGGCTGAAGAGAAAGCGGCATGAAGACCAAGGTAAGACCAGTCAAAACTCTTGCCAAAGCATTTCATACAACCCCCTTCCCTTCCCACGACAGGGCAGCACGTGCCAAACACTGGCAGTTATAGCATCAACGGTATACTCGGCATCGAGCAAGTCGAGGGTCTGCATAACGGCAACGGGCTCAAGAGAAAGCGGCATGAAGACCAAGGTAAGACCAGTCAAAACTCTTGCCAAATCACCTCATACAACCCACCTCCCTCCCCACGAGAGGGCAGTACGTGCCCAATACGGGTAGTTATAGCATCAACGGTATACTTGGCATCGAGCAAGTCGAAGGCCTGCATAACGGCAACGGGCTGAAGAGAAAGCGGCATGAAGACCAAGGTAAGACCAGTCAAAACTCTTACCAAAGCATCTCATACAACCCACCTTCCTTCCCACGACAGGGCAACACAGTCCCAATATTTTCTGTTTCGATCCTTCCTCAACAACTTTCAAAATGTAAATACAATTTTAATGACCGACTTTTTATAGTGATCAACTTTGAATACCTAATTCTTTGGCTCATTCCCACAAAATTAACCTTCTTTATTATTATATAAAATTGTGAGAGTTTGAGACACATCCATTTTACGAGAACGAGCCGCGCGGGCACACTTTGCCATAATTAAACTCTTTCCAAGGTAAGACTAAGTGTTCCAACTTTAAAAGGCCTTATGTACATATAAAACTATTGACAGTTAAGCCCTTCTGGAGTTGAGGTAGTTCAAGCAAACTTGTGACTCTAGTGAGCAACGAGAAGTATAGGAAATAAAATAGTCCACCCCTAACTGGGAGTAGAGATGGGGTGAGGAGTGTCGATTATCGATAAGATGTAAAATTAATGAGATTGTTATGATATCTGAGATTATGACTAAAGTAGGGACGTTATTTATTTATTTAAACTTTATTGCACAGTAAAAAATTGTACAAAAGGCGAACTTAATGCCAGAAGGCATTCTCTACCAGTTACTCTACTTCTCTACACGTTAAGCACAAACAAATTTGTATACTGTACGCTCGTAAATGCCACTGTACGAGCAGGACAGCAATATAATTATGAAATGAAATGAAATGAAATGAAATGAAATCACTTTATTGCCAAAACATGATAGGAAAAAACAATAGGAAGACAAACAATATGTAAATTCTATGTTAAGTATGTACTAACTTATTCTAGGTTAAGTACTAACTTATTGTCTACTCTATATAATATACAGGGTTACTTTTTTACCGGTACAATAAATTTTACCACATCATTGGTATCGATAATAGACCACATTGCACAAATAAAAAAAAAATATTTTTATTTCGCATCAATTAATTTATCCTTTACCAATTTAGTAACTTCTGGTTGCACTAAGCCGCTCGCTAAATCGCGCGCGATGACGTAAACAAACAGTTGCCAGTTCGTGCGTTTGCTAATTGATGCGTAAGGCATCCACATTTTCTAGTACTTTAGCGGATAAGTTCGGGCATTGGTATTTTTGTTTTTTTGTTCTCAAATAGTAGTAACAAAGAATGCTGGTATTTTTTTATTTTTGGCAACAATTACGTATGTTGATTTATTGTACTGGTAAAAAAGTAACCCTGTATAATATGTTTACACTTAGCAAGACATGTTGGCCGTGGGTACCAAGCTCAGCATGTGCTAGACTGGCGTCCAGCGCTGGTTTTCAGTTTGGCCCCTTTTTGTTGGAGGTCTGAGAGGAAGTACATCTTGATATTTTCTGCGCCGTTAAGCATTCTATTTATATTGGAAACAAAACTTATAGATGAGCTAATGAAATAGAAATAATATAATAACAAGAACTATGTATATTATATGTATTACAATATTACAGTCAAGTGGTTAGCGTATCGTGTGATTGTAACTGTTTGCTAGTGTCGTCTGTTTGTTGTTACTGTGGCAGGATGTATTAAGGTAGCTGGTGATGTACAGTATTTGTATATGTATATAGCTGTTTTATATGTATATATATATATATATATATATATATATATATATATATATATTGTATCCAATCCAGTATATATCCAATTATGCGCGTGCGATAACGATGGGAAATGACTGGTCAAATAGTTTTTCGTAAATAGGTCAGATGAATACTAATTTGCACAAAGAGTGTCGCTGCATTTTAAGTGTGAATCATTGGTCCTCACATTTGGGCCTGTGTGTTTGGCATTGATTAGTTTAGTGTTTATTAAGCCGGATACCAAAAAGCATAGTGTGTACGTGTTTCGCAAACCTGGGAACCACGTACACACTATGTTTTTTTGGTTACAGACGTTACAGTACATGCAACGGTTACAGTTACGGCTCGCTAATGAGTATCCGGCTTTACAAGTTCCAACATTTGCTACTTGCGTTTAGTGGCGATTTTAGACCAAGTAAAAAAAATATCCTAAAAACAGGAAATCTATTTGAAAACTCCAAAATAAATTAATTACGTAATAAAAGCAAATTTACTTAAATCCTACGTATATCATATCCTCCCGATTTAAAACAAAGAATGCAATTGCAACTGAACTTACAAGAAAATAGTAACACTAACTTCTTTACTTCGATACGATAAAGTCTTCCGATAATCTTTTCTGCATGTTTTCGTGTGCTCAAATTATCGATATCTCTAACCCTCAAACTCATAAGCCACCCCATCCCTACCTCCATAGAGCGGCCTATAGACCGTAGCGAGATTTACTGAGCTATTAAATCTACTGCACAAATTGCCATATTATATAACTCTATAACTTTTCAAATTCTCCCGCTTAAGATATTTAATAGGGCTTTAGAGTCGTGGAGTTTTGGAGTTTGAATTTGAGTTTGGTTTTTATTGAGGTGGCTTTGGGTTGTGATTAAAGTTAGGCGAGATTCATTAAATTATTATAATAGTAAAGTAGATAGGAATAAGTGTCGTTTCTTTTTTTTTTTAAGTGGTTACACAGTTTGGTCGTCACAGTGACCAGCGACTGCTTTTTGTGTGAAGAGAGATTGGTGTCGTGGCCGAAAGGAAAGGAAATTCACAGAATAAAGATAGCAAAGACTAGAGAAGAGAAGTTATCTTGTGATAAGATATTTACATACTTACCACGAATAAGGGCCGATACAGACAGACTGGTATCGGTAATCTGCACACCGACTGCATGCCAACTGCGACGTCGGCGCTGACTGTATAGGAGCTGTGGGACATATTTTACAAGCTTTTATTTACTTTCACCTGACCGTTGTCTGTCTGTAATCAAATCTTGCAAGTTAAATTTGATCCACTTCCCGGTTTCCGATTGAGCTGAAATTTTGTAGGCATGTATAAATCGGATGATAATGCAATATTATGATGTCATCGAGCTGATCTGATGATGGAGACCGGAGGAGGCCATAGGAACTCTGTGATAAAACAACGAAACCTAATTATGTTTGGGGTTTTTAGAATTGTCTCGATGAGTATTAGTTGCCTGTGGAAAGAAAAGTACAGTCAGCGATAAAATCTTGTACCAAAAATTAAAATTAGCCAAAAACTTATTTTATTTCAGACGAACTGTGCGCCCATATTTTACACTTGACTGTACCTACTAAATTTTATGATATCATCAATAGTCATGAATTCTCATTGCCTTATCGAGATCAGACTGATATCTTGTAAAAAATTCCTTGAAAATAATTGTAAATTTTTTGCAGATGAAAACCGAGACTTCAACAGTCATTCGGAGGACGACGTGAAGCGGCAAAGGAGTCATTATAACGGCGATCAAATATATTCTAATGTAAGTAACAGCTACTCTTAGCACATAATAAGTTTAGTACATACAAGTCATAAGTTAGAAAGAGATATCATGATTTGTCCCTGAATCGCTGTCAAACCTTAGTTTTGTAGGAAGTGTCCTTACTGTACGGTAGTAGGTATAGTTTGTAGGTTTCTAATAGAGCCCGAGTACAGTAAGGACACTTCCACAAAACCAAAGTATGACAGCGATTCAGGGTCGAATCATGATATCCCTTTCTAACTTATGACACAATCCCTTTCGGCTATTTAGGGTTGTCAAAATTCCAGTAATTATCCTATCTGTGGTCGTGCGTCAAATTGTGTCAACCTTAATAATTGCTCGGTGCATTGTTGAGCCGAACGGAGCCGAGTTTGCCCGAAGTTAGGAGTGTCTCCCCACTGACTTTGGTGGACATTATGGTTTTCAAAAGTTGACGTTTGATAGTCCAATGACCACAAAACATACTCGTACAGATGTAGAGCATAATTGTTTTCCATCGTATTTTCACAGAAACGTACGAACGTGTCTTGCTATTTCAGTCAGTCTCGGTTAGGGAATGCAAATCGGTTATTAGGGTTCCGTACCCAAAGGGTAAAACGGGACCCTATTACTAAGACTTCGCTGTCCGTCCGTCCGTCCGTCCGTCCGTCTGTCACCAGGCTGTATCTCACGAACCGTGATAGCTAGACAGTTGAAATTTTCACAGATGATGTATTTCTGTTGCCGCTATAACAACAAATACTAAAAACAGAAGAAAATAAAGATTTAAATGGGGCTCCCATACAACAAACGTGATTTTTGACCAAAGTTAAGCAACGTCGGGAGGGGTCAGTACTTGGATGGGTGACCGTTTTTTTTTGTTTTTTTTTTGCATTATGGTACGGAACCCTTCGTGCGCGAGTCCGACTCGCACTTGCCCGGTTTTTTTTTGTATTGAAATAACCGCGGTTTCGGTTAAAAACCGATTATTTCCATACAAAAAATAACCGATTTGCATTCCCTAGTCTCGGTACAAAAAGTACTGAGTTTGACCGAAGTAGCATGACAAATACGAACGTTTCCGAGAAAATACGATGAAAAACAATAACGCACTACCTCTGTATGGTGCAGTAAATCAACATCATCAATTTCTGCTGTCAAACTGAAAGACAAACATGTATGAAACGATAATCGTTCGCGCCTACATTTTTTTAATTTGTCGCTCTTTTCTACTGACGGAAATGGCTTGACAGAGTATATTATTATATTAGTAAACGAAATTAATAGAAGCATGTTTTGATGCTAAATCAACATTTAATAAAGCTAAACCATAAACAAGCGTTCCATTTTGGCGCCAAACGGCCATCTTGACTGATGGCGTCGGTCGCGGCCCCGCCGCCGTGACGGACCGAAAAAACGTACCGATTTATCGCCAGTGCAGATTCCCGGGTTAACGGATTAAAGTGTTTAAGGTTTGGTTTGGCTTTTGGGTTGTTGGCGGGATTAACGTCAATCCGTTCAGCGCTAATCACAGTAATATCGATGTAAGCACAAGGTGTAACAAAAATGATCCGTGGTGAAATCCGCGGTGAAGGTGATCCGTTTAAAGCAGCGGTCGGCAACCTGCGGCCCGCGGGCCGCATGCGGCTCGGGAAACTGTCACTTGCGGCCCGAGTGCCGCCTTGGCTATTTGTATGTAATAGTGACAAATGAAAATGTCTCATAAAGTCATAAATATTAACAAAGTACGGCCCGCGTCACGTCCGTTAACTACTATGTGGCCCTTGGCTGCTAAAGGCATAATTTATGCCCCGTAATATTATTCGGTATCTTGTCTGATTAGGAAAAATTCGAACAATTATTTTGACCTTAATAGGTCTTTGTATGGAGGGCATTAACGTATATTATTATCTCAGGACTGGCCTGTCAATAAGATCAAAAAATGACTCATTGTCAATCTATAGATAATTATAATTATATTCTTATGTATTTATATTCTTTCAGCTCTGGTCATCATCGAAATGGAGTCTCAAAGACGAATATAAGCTGCTGTCAGAGCTCGGCGGCGCGGCGGGCGGAGCGACGGGTTACTACGGCGAGTTGTTCGACACGCCGTACGAACACGCCGCACATCCACATTATACTCCACATTCAGGTAAGATTCTTACTCGATAAGATTCTGTCAGAGCTGGGAGGCGCGGCGGGCGGAGCGACGGGTTACTACGGCGAGTTGTTCGACACGCCGTACGAACACGCCGCACATCCACATTATACTCCACATTCAGGTAAGATTCTTACTCGATAAGATTCTGTCAGAGCTGGGAGGCGCGGCGGGCGGATCGACGGGTTACTACGGCGAGTTGTTCGACACGCCGTACGAACACGCCGCACATCCACATTATGCTCCACATTCAGGTAAGATTCTTACTCGATAAGATTCTGTCAGAGCTGGGAGGCGCGGCGGGCGGAGCGACGGGTTACTACGGCGAGTTGTTCGACACGCCGTACGAGTACGCCGCACATCCACATTATACTCCACATTTAGTTAAGTTCCTTATCAAAGACAACAAAACTGAAATAAATGTCATATACTAAGAAAAAGTGACCAAGGCCTCCAGTGCCCCAGGCTGGAATCGAACCAGCGTCCTCTGCTATCGCGGCAGATGCCTAAGCCACTCGGCCACCGGGCCACAGCGGCCCAAGACGAAATTTTCCAAGTATATGCACTTCTTACTGAAGGCTTATGGCGCCCCCTGGCCATCCCTGAGGTAGAACAGTGTGTTCTAAGACGATTTCAAGCTTCTGTCAGAGCTGGGGGGAGGGGCGACGGGTTACTACGGCGAGTTGTTCGACACGCCGTACGAGCACGCCGCACATCCACATTATAGTCCACATTCAGGTAAGATCCTCATTACAGACGAGTTCAAGCTGCTGTCAGAGCTGGGGGGGAGGGGCGACGGGGCAGTACGGTGAGTTGAGACACGCCTTACATACGTCTTTGACATCCTGACCATACCTACGTTGTTTTGACGTGTTTTTGTTGTTTTCCATATTCCGCTATTATATCTACCGTTTCTGTGACTGACTTTTTATGTTGTTGTCTAGATTCCTCAAAATTTAAGGGCTTTTAGAGCCAAGAGACTCTACTAGACTAGAGACTAAATACCTCGTTTGAATTTGCACTGTTTTGACGCCTATCTAATCGTACTTATTTCTTGAGAGTGGCTATTTTGACTTATTATAACAATGAGAATTGCTTGTAAAAGCTAACCATAGATCCCGTTTTTCTAGACTCCATATACAACAAACAGAGGGACCTCTCGTTAAATTTTTATTATACCGTACAGACAAATTAACTACCACTGCCGTCGCCATCATAAAAATCGTAACCACTACTTTCCACTCAAAATCCGCTAATCACAAAACATCCGTTAATAAGCAAATTAAGTACAACCATGACCTAAAGGTTTCCGTTTATATCCATAATCAAATCGTGACGCGACGGACGCCGGGCCTGTCATTTGACAACCACCAATCTGTCAAGTATTGTCATTTGGTGATGCTGTCACGCCCTGAAAAGTGCCTGCGGTGGAGTGAGACGGGAGATTCTGAGCTAAACTTCCGCGGAATCGTCTTAAGTACTGTTTCATTATCCGGCTGATTAAAAAAATCGGACAAGTGCGTGTAGGACTCACCCACCGAGGGTTCCGTATTTTTAGGGTTCCGTACCCCAAAAGGAAAAAATTGAACCCTTATAGGATCACTCGCGCGTCTCTCTGTCTGTCCGACCCTTTATCTTCGAAACTACTAGGTATACATTTTGAAAAAATACACAAATGGGTAAAACGGGACCCTATTACTAAGACTCCGCTGTCCGTCTGTCCGTCTGTCAGTCACCAGGCTGTATCTCATGAACCATGATAGCTAAGCAGTTGAAATTTTCACAGATGATGTATTTCTGTTGCCGCTATAACAACAAATACTAAAAACAGAACATAATAAACATTTAAGTGGGGCTCCCATACAACGTGATTTATTTGCCGTTGTTTGCGTAGGTGGAACGGAACCTTAAGCAGGCCACTGACGAGCCTTCCAAATGGATGCCGTTACAATGGATTCATCCAAATGGACGGCATCCTAATACTAAACATTGTACGTTTTTGACATTCACGGACCGATTTTGGAATGTAGCCACGCTATTTGGACTGTTGGAAGGTTCGTCAGTGGCCACCTTTAGAGCATTTAGCAACTGGTGACGTCATGGCTGTCATTTTCTGTACGAAACAGTCTGCTGATTTCTGCGAGGGAGGGGACGTCAAATGTATTGCTATTTCTACATGATTTGTACGTAACGTACAAATAGCTATATCAGTCTATACAAAAGTTTGCACAATTGTGCAAGTTTTTCGGCAGACTGGTAAGCTCTTAAAGGCGACTCCAGTTATTAAATGCTCTAAGTACGGAACCCTTCGTGCGCGAGTCCGACTCGCACTTGGCCGGTTTTCTTATAACTCTCTCTGCTTAGTGACTATTTAGCTGCATTTTTCTCAGAATCCTCCTCCATTCCGCATTCAGATCCGGAAGGTTAACTGTTTCTCCATTATCGTATCTCTCCCATAGCTAACCCTTTGCGGTGACATTGTCAACATTTCTGTGGTGACAGTGAAATAAAGTGTCCCGTAATCGAAGTTTCCACTACACTTAGATTTAAGTAGCGGTAAATCACGTAAATCTTTAAAAAAAACTACAAACAGACTAAGAAATTTCTTCCTCTTATTAAAAATACAGCCTATATATAAATATATATATGTAGTATGTATGTCAGTCTGGGCATAGGTACGGCATTGACTAATCATTTATCAAAATAGGCTTAGTTTTTCGACAGTATAAGTTTGTTGAAACACTTAACACCAACACACTTACTTATAGGTATACATCATCTTTTAAAAATTCAAAAATAAAACAAATCATTTCTATTTTTAGAATTTTTGAAAACTGTTACGTACAGTCGCTCATAGGCTATGGTGACCACATGCCATCATGCGGGCCGTATGAAGCGTAAATACGGTTTATTTCAAGATTTAAGTAATGACAATACTCCCCATTTAGTTAAACCACATCCCGAAAGAAATAAACAAACAACTTGTTACTATACCATTTCTTGACACTATAGTCTCATCAATGGAAACTAGGCAAGTAAAACAAAATAGACACAGACTAAAACAAGCCTAACCACCTTAGATATACCCGTACCAATACTCTCTTCTCATCTGGCAAACAAAACAAATGCCACAGACTGAAAAAGGCGCAACCGCCAAAGATATGCATGCCAGATACTCTTTTTGAAACTGGCAGTATCACAGTATCCCCGTAATCTCATCCTGACCACATCCTTTTTAATCTGTAACGCAAGCCGCCTGCGCACCTGATCTAGGGCTATTGTCAAACGGCCAATGACCCCTATGACTGCATAATGCGTAGTTGCGTAGGTACATAATTATGATAAACTAGCGACCCACCCCGGCTTTTCACGGGTTACACAAAACCGGAACAAATTAACCGGTTAAACCGTTAACCTGTTAGCCGTTAACCAGTGTCAAATTGTACTGGTAACCATGGCAACTACCTACAGGTTTAACCGGTTAACCCCGGGTTAGTGGGATGGTGCAATAAGTGACCCTTAAAAACCTTCCTCAAGAATCTCTATTGATAGGTGAAAACCGCATGATAGTTCCGCAATCCGTTCAGTTTTCGAGTTTATCGCGAACATACATACACTATAAAAACAAAGTCCCCCGTCGCGTCTGTCTGTGTGTATGATACACACAGACAGACGCGACGGGGGACTTTGTTTTTATAAGGTGCAGTGATAGAATCCGTCTAAGCGAACTTGCACTGACTTTGACATTTGACAGAGCAAAGTGTGGAAGAGTTTTTATACTTACTTACTGCTGAGGCGCAACGACCCGAAGTGGATCTTGGCCTCCGACACCAAAGACCGCCATGCCACGCCGCCATGTTTTATAAACGTTTTTTTCACGTTAATAGAATAATCATAATTTTATCCCTGTAACTAAATTATTTCCTTAAATATACTTGCTGAATTTCTCCTCTTCTTATAGCTCATGTAAAAAACCTCGAAGAACCTCGAAAATATTTTGACATGAGAAATGGAAAGTGTGTTTTTGTAGGACATTTTACTAGACTTAGGGCCACTTGCACCAGCCCACTAACCCAGGGTTAAGCGGTTAAACCGTTAACTTAGTGTCAAATTGTACTGGTAACCATGGTAACTTTAGGTTTAACGGTTAACTCCGGGTTAGTGAATGGTGCAAGTGGGCCTTAGTGCCACTTGCACCATCTCTCTAACCCGGTGTTAAGCGGTTAAACCGTTAACTTAGTGTCAAATTGTACTGGTAACCATGGTAACTCCAGGTTTAACCGGTTAACTCCGGGTTAGTGAATGGTGCAAGTGGCCACACATAATAATGTAAGATTTCTATTAAAACCTAATAAGAAAGTTATCAACTTCCCAACGGTAGATTGCGGGTTTAAATCCCGACTCGTACCAATGTCCTTGGCAGTGGCGTAGCTAGCATGGGTGGCACCCGGTGCGTAAATTGTGGGTGTCACCCCAAATATCAATCAAAATTGTAAAATATATTTAAAAAGAGTAATTGTAATTTATGTTAAATAACTCAGGATTTACTCCATCGCTTTCATTTTACATGATTTTACGAATTTTTATAGGTGGCACTACTAATGTTCACGGTCGGGTGTCACCCCTAAATGGGTGACACCCGGGGCGGACCGCCCCCCCCCCCCCCTAGCTACGCCACTGGTCCTTGGAACATATAAAAACCGGACAAGTACGAGTCTGACTCGCCCACCGAGGGTTCCGGACTTTTTAGTATCTGTTGTTATAGCGGCAACAGTTCATGGTTCATGAGATACAGGTGACAGACAAACAGACAGACGGACAGTGGAGTATACAGACAGTCCCGCGCATTTTTAGCCTTTGGGTACGGAACTCGAAAAACCTACAAAATTAAGCTTTGATATTTAGGTACCAATAGTTTTTCCTTCCAGAATAAATTTAAAGAAAAACGAAGGCTTTCTAAATCTGATGGCAGTAGTTTTCTTATTTATTTAAGTTCTGCGCTCGTTCGTAGGATTATACTCTCATATTGCTTGTCTATATCCGAAAAACAGATTATAACGACATGTTAAGCAATATTTTCTTTAAAAAAAACCGTTTTCGCTGATAACACCATCAAAATTCAAATCAAAAAACTTTCTTCCACAAACAGTTGCAAGTCACCTAACACGTAAATATCAAATGCCAAGGCCGGTGAATGAAATTGAACGAATGAATGATATTCCCATGGAACCGCGCGACCGCAGTCTTGTGGTCAGATCGGATCCATTCAGCACGTGGGAAGTGATATTGAACTTGTGAATGGGATCTGTGACATCATCTTTTTTTTGTTGTGTGTTTTTTAATCGTTTTATGAGAGCGACAGGAAATAGTTGACACTCGTAACACTTTACAGGTTTGTAATAGTTACGACTAAATAACATTATAGAAGGAAAAATAGAGATAAAAAGAAGAAGAGGAAGACCGAGAATAAATTATTACAAGCAAATAAAAGAATAATATGTTCAGGTCCTGTCATACCAGAAGGTTAAGGAGTTGGCAGAGGAACGGAGGAGTTGGAGATTGCTCCACTGACCACCAACAAGAGCACAACTCTTAATTATAAAGAAGAAGAAGTAGTAGTAGTCGTGAACACCTTATTACACAAAACAAGTACACAACACAGAGTTAATAACAAGTAATGTATACAAAGGCGAACTTATGAATTTGAAATGCTCATTTTTCACTAAATATCCTTCTTTATTTATGAATTTAAAATGCTAATTTTTCACTAGATATCCTACTTTATTTATGAATTTAAAATGCTCATTTTTCACTAGATATCCTTCTTTATATAGACTCTTACACTATGGCTTTTTCTAAAGCATTACCAAATCCACTAGATACCAGTTGTCACTCAACTTTTATACCAAAATCCTAAAAGCCCAGCGATATTTTTCCATTTCATCCGCGGCAAATTAAGCGGCCATTTTTCCATCCGGATTTTATTTTATTTGAGTCCAACCGACGATTAATTCGGAAAAACGGCCTTGTTGTGAAAACTATCGCAGTTTGGTAAAACTAATTCAAATGGTGCTGTTGAAAATGTTTTGGAAAAACATTTTAACTTTTATTGGAAAACATTGTGCTCCTATCTATTGGGCTAGTGATAAAATAAAAGCTATTCAACGTTTAACTTTGTATTCCAACGTAAATACAAACCTAGTTATAAAATAAAATGTGGTTGTGTAGATTTTTATAACTCTTTGGCAACCATCACCTACTTAAAAAATCGAAACGAAAGTAAACACACACCCGAGACGTTCAGTACCCCCAGTGTACTTAAATTTCATTCGATAGCGCGAATTGACGTACGCATCTGCGTTTTATCATATTGTATGGGATTTTGGGTTCCCAAAACGTCCCGCTTGGTGCACTGTTCAAAATCCAGTACAAAAAGACTTATGGCCGAGCCACACCGGCTTGCGTGAGCGTGCGCTAAAATGTTGGAGCCGCACTCGCACACGTCACGCAAGCGGTGTGCCGTCTCTCATAAGGATCTGTATACTACAACGCCGCACGCGCACGTGCACGTCACGCACACGCAGCCGGTGTGCACAGGCCTTTAACGCAAACGCAAACGCCAAGTCACGCTACGAGTACCTATCTAATGAAATTGACACATAAGAGTTCTGAAGTTCCGATGTTCTAATCAACTGATCTCCCAAACTTTCTTTCGACCCTTTTGAATCTTTCTAAGATTTCTTAGATATTTTAATGCTCTAGGCGCGTGCACAAACCGTACTAGCACTAATACATCATCATCATCATCTCAGCCATAAGACGTCCACTGCTGAACATAGGCCTCCCCCTTACACTACTTACATAACGAAAGTTAATTATCGGTAACAATGGCTCCCTGGTACCTGAAGAAGGGACTTATGGCATTATGTCCGCCGTTCGTACAATTTTATTGCACAATAAAGTAATAATAAATGACCAATAACAATGCTCTAACTTGTGATTTTTCCACAGCTACAAACGACTCAACGGGTTCGAACGGCGGCGCCGGTGGCGAACCCCCGTCGGCGGCGGCGAGCCCCGACGCGGCGGCGCTAGTAGTCCTTCAACCGCCGGCACCGCCTTATCCACCGTACGCGCACTATGACGGTGAGTGACAGTTCTGCAACAAGTCTTAACAGATTTGAACGGCGGCGCCGGCGCTAATAGTCCTTCAACCACCGGCACCGCCTTATCAAGTCTCAACAGGTTTGAACGGCGGCGCCGGCAGCGGCGCTAGTGTAAGGCCTGAGTGGACGCTCGAGTTGGGCGTGCGCGTGCAGCGGGGCAGGGCGTGCGGCGTGCATTTTAAACAAATGCAAACGCATAGGAGCGGCCTTATTGCACGCTGCTCAAATCATTTGTGAGCCCGACGCCACGCTGCATGTCCCGCCGAACGCTCCGCTCCGAGCGTCCACTCAGGCCTTACACTTAGTCTTCAACCGCCGGCACCATCTTATCCTCCATACGCACATTATGACGGCGAGTGACAGCTCCATTCCATTCATAAAGTGGGTATGCACTTTTGCAGCGGTGTGTACAAGCTGCGATAATTTCGAACCGTGCCGATGGCGAGTTCCTTCGGCGGCGATTTGTATAGCGACGACTACAAAGTGTTTTCACGTATACATGTTAGCGGCTTTCCAAAAATAAGAGTAATAATACCGCATTTTTATTTACTTGTGTTCATTTATAAAAAGTAAGGTGATTGAACTTGGCAATTTTACTTTAGTTAAAATAATTAAACAATTGTGACGTCACTACCGGTCAGCCCACCCTCACCTGACGGACAGGTGGAAGTGGTCGAGTTTGGAGGGGCGATGGTCTAATAAAAGGCCTTGCACCTCATTAAAGCGACGATTATTATCTGAGCAGCCTTAGGAGTAAGACTTTAACAGCCTATGCTGACAAAAAATGCCCTAAAAGTGTATTTTTATTATTTATTGTACGATGGTGCTATTAATATTACTATAAATAGTTAAAATGCTGATAGTTTTAAAAGTGTGCTGTGTAAAGTTATAAATAAACGATAAATATGAGTATTTTACAACGAAGTTTCTTTTCTACAACGAAGACCTCAAGCCCTCCTACTACGAGTTACCACGATTAGCGCTCAAAAGGAAGCCGAGCCCTAACATCAGAAGTGCGCAAGAGAACCTGAAACGCCATGTGGATTGGATGAGCAACAAGTTATATTTGCTGCATACATTAAAACACAATTCAACAACCGAAGAAGAATCAACGTGTTGCCAATTATCGGTGGCCAATTTTCGACACGAGCAGTTACTCATCATTTGGTGAACGTTTTAGTAAACGTTGTTGTACACAATATTATCTGGTGAGACGCTTTCATTTTGACAAAATTTAAGTTTGAATTGATTTATTTTAGAAGAAAATAATGCATGTGCAATGAGCGTTTTGATTAAATATACTTAAAGTAACCACAAAAATGGTCCTAGGACATCTTAATACTTATCTACACAAAGAAAACTTACTAAAATCATAGCCAGTGGTTGTTATTCTTGTAATGCATTCTAAATTCCGTATAAACACAAAAAGTCACACAGTAATCGAGTAATAAAAGCAATCAAAATCTTTCAAACAGTCATTTAATGATAAAAAGAGATAATGTAACTTTATATCACTACATCGCCAGCCACTCACATTTAAGTAAACATTTAACATGGAATTATGAATGCACATAGCGCAAACAAGTTATCTACCCACATGATCCTAGAATTGCTAACTTGAATGATAATAGTAAAGTAATACCTAATCAATCTTAATTGTAACTGTGATTACAAGCTTTTTGATTTTTTTTTTTATGAATGACATTAAGATAATTTAACGGACAACTTTTAAATATTTATTTCGAAACCAGTTTTTATGATGAGGGTGATGAAGAAATTAAACATATTTTTTTGTTAATAAATATCATTTATTCTATACAACGCTAACAAAATATTTATTCTACGTGAATTAATATTATATTACGTTTATTAGTAATTCGCCATACTTTACGAGCGAAATCATTGCATAATTATGAAATTTTTTCGCATATTTTCAAACCAATTTATTAAGTATGAATTTTGAAAATGAATCCACAAAAAGTAACATAATATCAAATTACATAACTGATACATATTTATTATACCGCGTAAATCAATATCTCCCAGTAAAATCCATCAGAATACAGCTTGAAAGTCAAACGTTTAAATAAAACGGCACAACCAAAACGTACGTAGAAATGTCAAAATTCTGCTTATTTCATTTTGCTGAACTACGATTCATTTCACGCTGTAAGTAGCTGTACTGTTGTTGAAAGTTATCAAGTCCAAATACTTTTACTTTGATATATGGCAATGTTATGAATATCATTATGCATTTCATTCATATAAAAATATATAAGAAAACAAAATGTCTAAAATGTATATACCTGTAATCAGTATTAATCATACTTTATTTGTATGTACGGTAATAACATTAGTTGTACCTTAAGTAAATAATTAATATTTTATTAACAGAAATAACATGTGTGATAAATAGTAGCCTCAGCTTTCTGTGTTTTGTTGTAGAAGTACGTGTTGTTGTGGCGCCGCCCTGCTTTTGGATTCTAACACACAGGATTTACAACAGAAGGAAGCCGATTTAAATACAAAGACGCAAAACAGACATTAATTTACGAGTGTTTAAAATTAACGTTATGTAAGTACGTATTTAAGTAGCAATGATTCAAGTAATCAGAGGAGACATAATGATATGTTGTACTTGTGATTTGTGATTACTTATCTCGTATTATTCAACTCCACTAGGTACTAAGTTACAATAGTAGTACTTATCAAGTTACAAATTATCATGAAGCCAATCGAAATCTGACAGACGTCCTTTACGTGGTAACTCAAAATGACAAATCAAAAATCGATTCATTAAGGACAAAGTACAAAACCACAATATTGTCATCTCTTTAAAACACGCAATCTTTTGCTATAATGATACTTATTACAAAAAAAATGTAGAGACCATTTAATGAAGAACACCGTTTATTACAAGTCATAACTTGTCAAAATCGTTCAAAAGGACCTCCAGAATAACGGAAACGTCAAATGTGACATATTTATCTTACAAATATCTTTAAATTATCCATATTGTAACTTGTTGAAGTCTAGTAGATATCTAATTAATTTTCCGAATCGAGCCGTTAGGTAATATTAATTCATTATTATTGGTTATTTAGGTTGCCATGAATGAAAATATGAAAATTCCACCCAAAATAAAAATCCGAACAGAGTGATTGAGTGAATACCACTTTTTGAACGTTTACTACCTATTGCATAATTTTTGCAAATTCAATTTAAGATCCTGCGCTAACAACTATCTATAAAAACAACCACGTTAAGTAATGTGTGTGCCACTTACTTAGATTCTTCAGAAGGATCTAGTCTAGTAACTGGGCTATTGAAAGATTTGAAAGTATAAACAGTTGCCACTTGTTTGGATGGTTCAGAGGGACTACTCCAACAACTGGGCCATTAAAAGGATAAAAGTTGCCACTTATATGGATGGTTCAGAGGAATTAATCCAATAACTGGGCCGTTCAATAAATGGGAACCATAGTCTGCCGGTCACTTGCTGTAATGAATCTGAAGGGCTTCAGTGACTGGGCCGTCCAACTAACTGGTTCCCTAAGCTCAGACTTTATTTTATCTGCCACTTGTTTGGATCGGTCATACAGATTTAGTACAACAACTGCATTCCTTATTTTTATACCGATTACTCGAGCACGAGTTTCGGGTCATCAATTGATCCTCCTCATCTTAAATTCAAATTAATCTATGTTTAACAACGTTCAAGACAGGTTCAACTTCGTGTTTGGTTTTCATGTGTTTAATATGAGTTAAGAAATAAAGTCCAGAAATTTAAATAGCATAAACAATAATACGAACAATCTATCATTTCAAACATCAAAGAAATACTATAGCTTTCATTTGAACTTAAACAAATTAATAACAGCATCTATTAGAAATTATTAAAAATAGCTTTTATGATAATATAATATTACATTAAAAGCATGTAAACTACCCCATCGTGCAAATCCGATGTGTTCCTTTTCTTAATTTTTTTAATTGATCATTAGTTTCGTCTAGTCAATTGATTTCAAAATATTACTAACGCTTTTTGGATAAGGTGGAGACTTAAAACCACTATATTTTTTTTTTAATTCTCATCTTATGTTAAGCTTATGATGCTTACCTAATCTTTGTTTAGAAGCGTTAAACTTCATGGTTGGTTCTCATATATATTAAAGAGTTATATTGAATCAATAATGTCCATAAATAAAATTCCATAAACAAATTATGATCATTTAATCACTTCAGATACCAAAGAACTAATTTTAATAGAATTTCACTTACCTTTCGTAAATAAAAAGTATGCTGCGTAATGTCACTAAATATAAGTAAACCCAAGATTTACAATTCAGCAAATTTAATCAATCACAATAATCGGTATTAACCAACAAAATATGTCAAAACATAATTAACTACACTTTCATAAAAATTTAACTGAATGCATTATAAAAGAAGGCAACCTGGAGGTTTTTCTTGGCGCTTTTTTCCACCAGAGCCTTTCCGAAGCGTCGGTAAACTGATTTTTCCTTTGGCAAAAATAAAAACATACAAAAAAATATTAAAAAAAAAAACAACATTAATTTAACAGACATGGATAGACGACCTTGTTAAGGTCGCCGGAAGACGCTGGATGCGGGTTGCTTCCAACCGGCACATATGGAGGTCCAAGGGGGAGGCCTATGTTTAGCAGTGGACGTGTTATGGCTGAGATGATAATGATGATGAACATTAATTTAAAGGTTCAAGCAAGTAAATTTATTTTTTAAAGTACTTGTGAATTAAAATGGATTAAAAATAATTAAAACATTCAAACCCCCAGGATCAATTCTATTATTAAATTATCACTTGATGTCAGAATGACCGAAGCAAAACAGTCATAAATAGCCGTGTTAGCGGGAACTAATCAATAATTATATTAGACTGTTTAAAATACATTTAATTTTTATTTCAAAGTATAATTCATTTACAGTTAAATGTAGCATTCATCTAAAATCATAAGAACTAATCATGATCGTACATAAGACAGAAACATTAATTATGTTGAATCTTTGTTAACATAAGTTAAAATTATCGAAAATTCATTAGAAAAAAAAATAACAATATGATACCTGCTGTATCTGACATAAAAATCAAGCAGTAAACTCGTTGATCTGTTGTAATTGTTTTAAATCAATCTGTACTTTTATTAATTAAAACTTAATTAATACGAACACTTTAAGTGTCTCTGAGCACGAGCCACTGGTCAGTATGGCCGTGTTAGCGGCTTTCCAAAAATAAGAGTAATAATACCGCATTTTTATTTACTTGTGTTCATTTATAAAAAGTAAGGTGATTGAACTTGGCAATTTTACTTTAGTTAAAATAATTAAACAATTGTGACGTCACTACCGGTCAGCCCACCCTCACCTGACGGACAGGTGGAAGTGGTCGAGTTTGGAGGGGCGATGGTCTAATAAAAGGCCTTGCACCTCATTAAAGCGACGATTATTATCTGAGCAGCCTTAGGAGTAAGACTTTAACAGCCTATGCTGACAAAAAATGCCCTAAAAGTGTATTTTTATTATTTATTGTACGATGGTGCTATTAATATTACTATAAATAGTTAAAATGCTGATAGTTTTAAAAGTGTGCTGTGTAAAGTTATAAATAAACGATAAATATGAGTATTTTACAACGAAGTTTCTTTTCTACAACGAAGACCTCAAGCCCTCCTACTACGAGTTACCACGATTAGCGCTCAAAAGGAAGCCGAGCCCTAACATACATATAAATAATTCATTCATAATTGTATCCTATCCAATATATCCATGCTAGAGTTAGACCAAGAAAAGTCTGCAGCGATTTTAATAGGTCACACAGTCAAGTGTTATTTATACGTCATCATTTTGAGAAAGTTTGACAATTCTATGACAATTCTATGAATTGATGACGTATAAATAACACTTACACAGTGTGGGCTATCAAAATCGCTGCAGACTTTTTTTGGTCTAACTGTATATAATATCAGCTCGCTGTACATCTACTAAATTAAACCTCATCATACCTTCATTATTAAATATTAATCAAAATAAATGTTTTATTACAGACATTATTTTAAGCGACCATAACGTCGCCGTAGAGCGAAAAGTCACCAAATCACAAAATGGCCAAAATTGACTTAATAATGTCATCAAAATCGCATTTTTTTTCTCCAAATTTCAGTCTTATTGCGGTAGCAATAGCGATCATAGTATCAATTTTACAAAGTTAAAGAACTAACTAAAAACTCACTTGGGATGCAATATTTTAGTCGAAAAATACCTAATTCCGTTATACATTTTTAAACTTCTTGTAACTTATTTAGGAGCGTACCTAAGTCATGTTAGTTATTTTTTCCCTAAGTATTACTAAACTATTTAACCACGAAGAACCTCATTCAAAAAGTCACTTAATTTACTTAGTTACTTTTTGAATACCTGGTATGTCAAAAGTGTGAAAGCGAAAATTAACTAACTCTATTTAGTTATTTTTTATTCATAGTTGTAAGGCAATGTATATCATTTAACCAAAGCGATAATTAATTATACAATTTTAATGAGTTTTGACCTACAAAAAAATATATAGTACAATAATTAATCATATTTAATTAATTTTACAATAAAGACTGTACTGTACGTCGACGTGATTTGATTGAAATTCGCTCGCAAGTTGGTGACTTTTCGCCCAGTACCGCAGGCCTCCGCACCGATACCGACCGCTGCGACTCCCTCCGCCGCGTCGACCTGCCAGTAAGTAGTTGCGCATAAGCCGACAGTGAAGCTACTGTTACACATGCTGATTACTAGCACGAAAGCATGCCACTATTGAGCAATTGCTACTTAATAGTATGTGTGTCGAAACATTGCTAATAATGAGCATGCTCATTTTGAGTTTGCTCAAAAATCAACGGTCGTGCGATTTTTGGTCATGCTACCTGCAGCGCGGATGGAGGGGGGGAGGGGGGAGTGCTTTTAGCGCGTGTGAACAGGTTTGCTTATTGATCATGCTAGTATCTTGTTTCTGTATAGCGCTTTCAACTTGAGAGAGTAAAAAGTCAAATTGATGCGGTAGCATCCGCAAATAATTTTTATAACCCGCAGCATCTTCTATTCGCATTTCTGTAAGCAACTGAGCACTTGCTCCAAAGTCCTGTCTGCTAGATATCCAATCACGGACCCAAATCTTTCTATTTATTTTCTTTTTTTGTCGAGCTGATATAAGCTTCTGGATGCATTGCATCGCCAGCAAAAGGATGATCTTATTCAGCTCCATACGGATAGCTGTTTGATTGTCCATGGCTTTATTTGAACCGACAGAGAGCGAGAGAGCACGCTATAAAATGGCATGTGTATTGGAGTGTTTGCTTTGAGCATGCTTATTCAGGAGCAAACTTAAAACTAGCATACCTATTGCTAGCAAATGTAAACTGCTCATAAGCATGCTCGTATTGAGCATACTCAATAGCACGCTTTTTAGCATGATACTTTAGAGCATGTGTAAGTTACGTACTTGCTAGTTACGTGTAGTTACTGTTTGCTACATAATAATTGCGTGTACCGAGATTAAGTATGAAACGCGCTAAGTTAATTTTGGATTTGATAAAAAAGAAAGATGATTTGGATAACGAGGTAAGTGTTTTTGGTGTCAGTTTGTTATTTTATTGTAATTTTTTTTTATCAAAAACTGTTTATAAAATGAAATGCTATTTCATAGATTCAAGTTTAGAAGTACTTGTATGGGGTAAGCCAAAAGGAACAGGATTATGTGGAACGAATCAAGTAAAATTTTGTTATATCGGTGTGATTACTACAGCTTGTGGGTGTGTGTGCCTAATAACAAAATGCTTTTTTATGAATATAAATGAACAATCATTTCGCATACATAAGAGCATGTCATGCACCACTTGATATTACGCATCATGCTAAATGAGGTCCAGTACGGTTACCATCAGTTTGTCACTGACATAAACGCCGTCGAGAACGTAATTTACTTTCTATACATCTCGCTCGCACTCGCATATTAGTGCAAACGGGATGTATAGAAAGTAAATTACGTTCTCGACGGCGTTTATGTCAGTGACAAACTGATGGTAACCGTACTGGTTTAAAGATGACTCATGCTAGAACGGTAACGTGCTGTGTCCGGCCCGAGAACGGTCCAGGCCGACGACAAGCGATTGTAATAGGGTGGTATTTTCTTCAGTGCGCATTGTTAACGGCCTGGACTCGTTAAGCCCTTGTTCTAACGTGATCATCCCTTAAACGTAACTTATCCAACTTAACCGCAAATTGGCTTAGTAACTAATTAGTTGCATCTATTTCAGAATTTTTTAGCTACCCTGGAAGACAAAGAAGCAACATAGACATTGGAGATTGAGGACTTATTTCAGGAGAAATATTTGTATGAGTCAGCTCCAGCATCTGCTGTGTTCAGTCCTTTTAATTTGATTTGTAGGTCAACTTTATTTGATTTGTAGTTCATTTTAATTTTATTTGTTGTTCATTTTATTTTAATAAAGTGTTCGCAGAATTTTAAATGACGTGATTTCATTTGATCCTTAAATTAAGCAGAATCCAAAAAAATATTATAGTAAGTAGTTTTTAACTAACACGTATTTTCACTTTATCACAACAGTCATAATACGACTAACTTTACTTAGTTAAATCTAGACGCACTAAAATGTGGGCAAAAAATCAATAACTTCGTTCAAAAAATCACTAAGTCATAATTAAGGTGTAATATTTAAGGGCAAAAATTAATTATCGCCTATAGCTCCTAAATCGTTAGTGTGAATAATATAAATCCATTTTGAGCCCAAAGAATAGCAGTTTCCAATGAATAAACACATATAAAACCACAATTTCATCTTAAGATAATTTCAGTAAAAATTTTTTTAATTATTTTTTCTTTAAACCCTCATAACTCAAAAATGACCAATGAACGATTTGGTGACTTTTCGCTCTACGGCGACGATAATGACTATTTGTATTGTGCACTGCATGTCACAAAACCTACCTATATTTGTTTAATGAAACAGCCGCTTTCCATGTCAAAAGTAAACCATTTGAAAGCAAATATAAATCCATTACATTAAAACAAAGTAAAACTGCGCAAATGGCCACCTAAAAAAAGTCCCCCAAATTGCGGACATCAACTCGGAGCATCACTGCCAATAAACAAACGCAATAACGAGTCGCAGCCACGCACAGATAAAACAATGAAACACGAATAAAACAATGAAAAGGGGATAAAGCAAAAAGTGGCCGAACAGAAAAACAGTTGAGGAATCACTGAAAAAACGACAATGACTTTACGAAAGCTTTCGACAAAGTCGAGCGCCACTCCTGCAGAGCACTCTCCACGAAATCTAATTTTCTCCTCTGGACCCCGCTCCGTGGCGGCCGTAACGTCATAAAATTTATATCAAACCGTTCCAAATTCGCACTTATGCATATAAAGGTAGAGAATAATTCGGAGTGCCGCAGGGAGTATTCTGGGGCCGCTTTCCCTTTTGGTCTTTAATCCACCGCAATCTGCTTACTCGGGAGCAGACATCTTTAATAGCTCATTCGGGGGTATGCAAATAATTTTAGAGGGGGGTGGCCATACAGGCTTTGTCTGGAGGGGGTAACGAAGCGTAACACGAGTCTGTGATGCGACAGAAGTGCTTCTGAGTACTTCGGTGGCTTATTTTGGTTATAAATATTAACGTCAGGGTGGCGGGGACATATTTTGAATGTGGTTACGCGTATAAAGGTTGTTATATGCGAGGGCGTGGAGGCGAGGCGTGTCTATTTAAATAACGCTATGTAATGCCGTGATATGCGGAGTCTTGAAGCAGGCTGTGATTTTTCAGTAAAAACATTGAGTCATAAAGGAAATGGAATAATATTACAACCGGTCTTTATTCTGGTTTCAAGATGAGAATATTTGCATCATCAACATTGTAGTTTTTTATTCAAATGGCAATTAATTACATATATTATAACGCGCAAAAAAGATACGAGAAAGATAAGATCTCTGATCGTTAATCAGAACAATATTGTTTGAAATCTCCTTTTTTGCATATGATTTAAAAATAGCATACCTATAATATTATACCTAAAATAAAATATCTAAATAAGGTGTAAGTATTCGTATAGTTACGAAAGAAAGAAAACACTAAAAAAAGTGGCGGAAAATTTAGAAAAGAGACTTATTACAAAAGAATGTGAGTGATTTTGAAATGATTTTCAAGAGTACCCAATTTCCGAAAAGACCTTACAGCGCAATACTTATACTTTTTAGATACATTTCAGGCATAAAATGCCTGATATTTAAGTTTTTTTCCGCTCGACACCTTAGGGGAAAGGAAACACTGGTAAAGGTCACAGAACCCACATTTTATCTACAGAAAAGGGGATGTATTTTTTTCTTGAAACCGTGCCAACGAGGTTTTTGAACTTTTGTTTGTATCTGCTAGAAGAAAACAAAAATGTATACCTATAGGTACTCGTATATTTAAAGCTGATAGCCAACTTGATCGTGTTTACGTAAATATGGTTCTTTTATCTCTTACTATTAAAAGGTATTTAGCTTTAGACAATGCAGTACTTCATATGTTCATTGTTCTGACAAAATTTTAATTGTATGTAAATGTTTGGGTTTTTATAAGAAACGCTATACTTAATCCGAAATCTTGTTGAAAAGTATACCTCCTGAGTATTTACTTATATAAGTATTCGTATATGCATATAATAATTATACAACCGCTCATTTTTTATTTTTCGCTTGATCTTCCTCAAGCGAAGGAACGGGAAGATAATATTTGCCTAATGTATTTATATTAATTTGTTTCTTTAGAACACCCTGCAATCCAAACGGTTCAAAGACGTTTGCTGTTTTCAGCCTAGATTAAACGTAAAATTTTCTATATTGTTTATAGGGTACATCGCCAATTACTAGCCACCCCCCAATTACTGGCCACTTAATTTGATTTCTATTTATAGGTGAACAAAGTTCATTTTAGTATATAAGGTACGAAAATCCAATTATTAGCCAGTTTTCAATTACTGGCCACCTATTCCAAAAATGAATTCTATTTACAGATAAATAAAACTCATTTTCAGTATAAGGAAAATGGCCAGTAACTGAAATTTATCCACAACCCACTCGTTCAATAACTGGCCGCCTCTTACAAAAATGAGTTCTATTCACCTATACACAGAATTCATTTTAGTATAGGTGGCCAGTAATTGGGGGGTGGCTAGTAATTGGCGATGTACCCTACTTTTTAAAATATAATGTCACTATATTTGACATCCCACGGGTAAAGGTACCTTATGGCGGTTGGAGCTTACGCTATTATTAACGCCGCTCCAATATTATTGCGGCGCTATGCGACGTAAGCGCCAGCCGCCATAAGGTACATTTTGCCGCTGAGTGTGTTTTGTGATGCACACTTATTGATGTCTTATTTCGTTGCTGCTGTTATCTGTACATGTTCGTACATGTTTTGTGAACGTCACGAAATCTTTTCTCTTCTATCTTTCTTCCTTTCCTCCTCTTCTTCTTCTTTCTTTCTTCGTTTATCTTTCTTTTCTTTTTTTATTTTTCTTTTATCTTTATCTTTTTACATATTTCATCCTCTTTTTATTTAACCTTTCAAATCTCAAAAAAGGAGGTTATCAATTCGGTTGTATGTTTTTTTTTAATGTTTGTTACTCCATATCTCCGTCATTACAAGACCGATTTTGAAAATTCGTTTTTTGATTATATGTACATATATGCATACAGATTGGTCCCGTTTTTGTCAAACCCAGTTCTGATGATGGGATCCATGATTCACAGAAGTATTTGAACCTGTTCCAGGCGCGACGACACTGGCGAGCGAGTACGCGTACGCGGCGCCGTACTCGCAATACTCGCCGTACCCCGCCCCGTACTCGCACACCACCGGCCTGCTCACCAAGTGGTAGGTATATTGTATCCGATACTCGAATACTTATTAAAAATACTTCTTACTTACATAAAATAAAATTATCCGTCCTAACATGCTCCGTACCAAAGCCCTTACTTCAATTAAGTACCTGCAGCACATAACGCCAATCAAAAACGGAAACTGACCCAGCCAATTTGCCAATTGTTTGCGCCGTAGCGAAACAACGGTAATTTCTCCTCTATCACTCTTTCATTTTACTGCGACAGAGACATTAGCGTTTCGTTCGCTACGTCGCAAACGATTGGCATCTTAAGCAGGCCACTGACGAGCCTTCCAAATGGATGCCGTTACAATGGATTCATCCGAATGGACGGCATCCTAATATTAAACATTGTACGTTTTTGACATTCACGGACCGATTTTGGATTGGAGCCACGCTATTTGGACTGTTGGAAGGCTCGTCAGTGGCCACCTTTACATGGCAGGCTTACATAGATATATAGTTATTTAATTTTATCGATTCATTCATAAACACTTTTTAAAGATCCTTTTTATAATTCAAATCTCTTTGAGATATTTAATTAATGTAAAAAATCCTACACTAAACAGGACGTAACCGCTTAATTTTTTTCCAAAAACCCTCGTTTACAAGTTCCGCGCGAGGTGTGAACGTGAATCCCCGAGCGATTGATCGCGGGTTCGAATCCCGCCATCCGTCAGGTGTTAACTGCTTTATGGCCGGTTTTAAACGTGGATAATTTGTTAAGGATTCCACACACCCTGTATAAAGGTAGATATAGGGAACTGCTGAAAAGTATAGATCTTTTCAGTAGTCAGTTTCATAAAAGACTGGAGAATCGGATCAAGATAACTCTGCATGGCTTTCGAAATGAAAAAGTGTGGTGATGTCTTCATTTATGTCAAGTTTCTATGAAAATAAATGACGTTTATAATTGCTACGTCAAGTATAAAGCTTATATGTAGGTATATGTATCCATTCTTACAGCCAAATCTGTGCAAAGTAAGAATGGCCACTTTCCTTCGTGACCACACAAAAAATAGAGGAGTTTTATAAATAAAAAACTCATATTGACTCACATTATAGACGGGTCTAACGCGAATTATATTCAATTACCTTGATTTACCGACGTTTCGACACAGGTCGACACAGGTTTCACTGGTGGTGGTCGCGGCTGACTGATGTCCCAGCAAAATGTCAAAACAGAGATTTGTGCATCTACCCGACGAAAAGTGTATGGAAAAGTTTGGGGTAGACATCACATTTTCAAACCACCCACCACACATAATGTTAATTATTGTCAATAGTCCGACACGAAACACTCACAATATCCACGCACCCGTCCGTGCGTGGATATTTGAGACGTCGGTAAATCAAGGTAAATTGAATATAATTCGCGTTAGACCCGTCTATAATGTGAGTTAATATGTATTCAAAACGCGAAAGTTTAAAATATTATAATAAAAAACTCGTCACTTAAGCCACAACATTTTATTTAGCAGCAAATTATTGAGTACCTACTTGATTACTGTATCCCACTCCCTTGGTGATACATCAATGTCATGATGAGGAAAACACATTTTTATAATCAAATATCAATTCTATTTTCATGATATCAAAGACTGATATTGAAATTTTAACAATCATTAAGTTTTACTTTGTGTTACCAATTCCTTTTAAGTATTTTCTGAGTTACGTTATTTTATTTTTCTACTTCTTTTCATAAATATTCTATCGGAAAAAATCCACCAAGTGCTTTGCCGTGCCTTTTGAAACCAGTAGAGATTACAGATGTAGTACAATCGCCACCAGATATATGGGAGCGGCCGGGGTACTCAAAAATATATGAACATGCACTCTAACGCCTTGACAATAGAGGCGTGTTCAGATATTTGTTAGCACCTTGGCCGCTCCGATATATATCTGATGGCGACTGTACATAATTATTTTTCATCGTATTTTCATGGAAACGTACGAACGTGTCTTGCTATTTCAGTCAGTCTCGGTACAAAAAGTACTGAGGTTGACTGAAGTAGCATGACAAGTACGAACGTTTTCGAGAAAATACGATGAAAAATAATTATGCACTACATCTGTAAAACTAGTATGACATTGTTAGATATCATACATTCAGCGCCAGACTTTGAAAAAAAAACCGGAGTGCGAGTCGGACTCGCCCACCGAGGGTTCCGTACTTTTTAGTATTTGTTGTTATAGCCGCAATATAAATACATCACCTGTGAAATTTTCAACTGTCTAGCTATCACGGTTCGTGAGATACAGCCTGGTGACAGACGGACGGACGGACGGACAACGGAGTCTTAGTAATAGGGTCCCGTTTTACCCTTTGGGTACGGAACCCTAAAAATGGTAGATAGATATTATAGTTCCTTATTCTGTACAAATTAAGCGTAATTTCACTGTATGTGATAAAAATCTTCCACTGGGTTACAAAAACATATCGTATTTTAGTAACACAACGGAAAATTTCATCGAATTTAAGCTATTGTGAGACATACTAACATTAGCCCACTTGTTTTTAGTCACTCGCGCGACATGTTTCGGAGAGCTTAGGTCTCCTTTCTCAAGCACTAACAGTGCGAGCAGCGTTCACGACGGCCGTGTATCGCGTACTAAACTAAACCGTAAAATTATTCAAAGGAAATTTTCATTTTTTTGTTCCAAATTACGTATTTATTCCCCCCAGAATGAAGTGCTCTTCAAACTAGCCACATTCTAACCCAATTTAACGTAAAAAGTCGTCAATAAATGAATAATTGGCCGATACACGAGTAAAATTGTAAAACTTGTACAGTCGCCATCAGAAATATCGGAGCAGCCAAGGTGTCCACAAATATCTGAACACGCCTCTATTGTCAAGGCGTTAGAGTGCGCGTTCAGATATTGTGAACACCTTGGCCGCTCCGATATATCTGATGGCGACTGTACGTTTCCTGTAGTAACTCCATAATTATAATACCTAAACCTGGAGGTTTCTCAAGTATTAGAAATATATCACACATACACGAAACACATTTCAAAATGCACACTTTCCTTGCTTTAAAAACAGAGGAATCACTTAGATCGAACGCGTCCCCTGGGACGACGCTGGCCTTTGTCAGTCTCCCCAGAGACGAGGGACAAATGTGCGAACGTTATTACATTATTGCTCTTTCTGTTTGGATTTAATCTATAATTATTTGTATTGAAATGATGGATTTGATTGGTATGACCCTAATTTTATGTTTAATGTTGAAATGCTGGTATTAAATTTATGTGTATTTTTTACTGGAAACATCGGAATTCAAAGCATTTCTAAGATACATTGTGTCCTTGCAAGTTAACATTTAAATTTATTAATATACATAATGCATAAATATTGTCCGCTTTGAGAAAACATCGCATGGATTTAAAACTTGAAATATAACTTATATTAATACAAACACTATAACTAACTTATTATAATAATAACTAACTTATTATTTTGTTTTATTTATTTATTTTATAATAACACAAATGTAACATTTCTTTACATTTGATAATAACGTATCAAATGTAAAGGAAAGCAAAACATAAATTAATAGGTACTTAAAACACAACTTGTTAGGATGTCTCCTAAATAAAAGATACCAAGTTCTAAAGACGGCTGTGGAATACCCATCCTTGAAGATTAGATTTCTCTTCTTTCTACCGCACAACTGTTTTTAAATAAGTTTAAAATTGTATTATTTAATGTAATAAATGTTTTTATGTTTTTTTTAGATTATATTGTTGAATATTTTAGTTTTTTTTACAAAAATATGTTTTCTTTTCAGATATCAACGTACGCCGTGCGAGCAATAGCGGTGGGCAAGTGATAACAGACACTGATAACGTGTATAAAACAATTCTCAACATGTCAATATCTGTCAATCTGTCAATGTGTAGCAGTGTTAATGTTTTCTTGGTAACATGACAGTCTCTAAGAGATTTATAAGTTTGTCTTTTACTGCGTCGTATGTGGAAAGTCATATTTCACGGTCGTAATGGTGTTAAAATTAAATTTCAAATGTTTTTGTTGCATAATTTAAGAGCCAACAGGAGTGGTCATTTCTCCATACAAACGTACTAGACTGTTTCCTCCGTGGGTTTTGATGCTAGAGCAATGTTTTTTTCAACACAGATTAATATTGTCAATATCTGTGTCGGACCGTTTTGCTTTTTTTGATATTTTTGTTTTTTAAAGCGCTAGAACTGTTCAAAAATGGCCAATCTGGCCTAATTGACTATGCCGCAATGAGAGGCGTGGTATTCAAAACTGGCATCAATTAGCCAAAAAAGCAAAACGGTCCGACACAGATAATTTCATAATCATTTAGAGTTAGCGAGACGGGTATATTAACCTAAAATATTTAAATCTCAGCTCCTGTTTCGTCTTAGCAATGACAGCATAAAACGCTTTATACATCATTTAAGTAATTTTATTTAAGCAAATAATTATCATTATAGAGGTCGTTGACATGTACAGTCGCCGTCAGATATATCGGAGCGGCTTAGGCGCTCACAAATATCTGAACACGCCTCTATTGTCAGGGCGTTAGAGTGCGTGTTCAGATATTGTGAACACCTTGGCCGCTCCGATATATCTGATGGCGACAGTACAAAATAAGGTAGAAATATGCGAGGACATAAATAGCAATCATTGTTTGAAATTTCTAGAAAGTTTTGGCGCATGGTTTTAAATGTCAAAAATTATGACCGTAGTTATTTTTAACAAATTTCTTGCCGATATGTAAATTCGTTGACATTTTTCACTAACAGAAGATATTCAAAATGTAAATACATAACAAAATTATCATGTTACCAAAAGAACGTACTATTTAATCAACATCACAAATCAAATGTGTATACTTCATTAAACCCAGCTGCAGACTGTCGCGATTTTATCCCATTTCTGATGTCGAAAATCCCGTCAGTGTGTGAGGCCCTTTACTCATTACAATGTAAAAAATGGACGAGAGAGCCAAAGTGTTGATAAATCTTTAAGACTTTGTAAATAGTGTATTGTAAACTTAATTATAGTTATGTCGTTCTTAGATTTAAGATTCTCTCATTTGTTTTACCTCAAAATAGTTACAAATAGAATGTAATTGTGTCACAATATTTTAGTCGACGTGTCAATGAAAGTCGAAATGTGAGAAATATATTGAATTTCTATCAAAAAGTGTACGCTTTCGAGATTTATTGACATTTTTAAAAGCTGATTATTGCACTGGACTGTATTTCTGCAATTAAAAAAACTGTTTGTTATTTGATCATGTTTTCCGTAATATTATAGTGACCTAATTCGAAATAATTAAAATCTTTTTCTTAAAAGTCGACACATACATTCCTCCCGCGGACTCTCCGACTGTGAAATGAGCATGAGACCGAGTGTATGCTTGTTTGCCACCGATTTGGTATTTTAAGACACATACAAGTTCAAATAATATCAGGTACCTAATTCAATACATAATACATTGAATTGAAAAACTTAGGTATTACATTATACAATCACTGATAAAATATTAGTTATTTTAATTTGATAAAATTGTTATTTACGATACAAGTGCGAAAAAAGGAATCGTTTTAAAATCGGAAAAGTGTTAAATCGACATGAGTCGCGAATTACCTATTCGCACGTGTATCGTACAACGTTTTACAGTACATACTTATGGCCCTTTAAACTTTTGACATACCTACGCATGAAAAGTGATATTTCACGCACCAGGGCGGAAAAGTAGGACCATATGTACTGTAAATTACATTTAACTAACTATTTCGTTGTTATTTAAAGTGTTTTTAAAGCAGTGATGTAGATAGTTTACTCTAAAAGTTTGATAGTTATGTTTATAATGTGAAAAAATAAATTATAACAGCCAACAGAATTTAGTTTCTGTACCATTTCGTATCTTGTCACAGTGACAATTAATATGAAAGTCGCTAGGGACACACGTTGTTTGATTTATTGTTGAGGATGAAACGGGAAGAATGGAAATATAAATTAATAATGGCATTAATAACTCAAATAGCTATTTTCATTTTAATGTCATTGTTATATTACAGATTTGCCACAGAAAATATCTTGCGATGATTTCGAGTTTGGCGAAATGCACGATTATTATATTTTAAAGTGTAATAAATTCGCATTCTCATGTACAATGTAATAAATTCGCATACGCATTCTCTCTGAAACCACTGGTAGCTTAAAAAACGACAATTCACCGGTTAATGTTGAATTTAAACAACCGTCCACTGTACAGTTATAATAACTATTTGTTTTGTTTCTCCATTATTGCACAAAAAAGTTCACAGACGCGTGTCTCAAGCGGATGGCACTCGCGCTCGCACTGGTCCCAACCGGTCCGAGATATCGTGTTCGTGAGCAGTGTCTATGTGTGCGTTGCTTGAGCGCGCTTTGTATGTAGATTGATTTCTGTACCTATCTCTTTTGTGCTAGGGACCTCATACTATTGACTAGGAATCCTCTAGACCGAGTTTAGAGCAATTATTTCATGCAACCGATGATGCCAAAAATGCGGGGGTGCGCGGGACGAGGTGAGCGAAGTCCCGTGCCGTGATTTGTCCGTTCAAAGACACGGACGTCACACAAAGACACTTTCGACTCGAACATGGAGTAAAATTACCTTAAGCGTGGCAGAGGGGGTCTGTGTCTCATACAAATCATCATATAATATATACCATCATTGTGACAAGGTACGATATGGTACGGAAAATAAATTCCTTTGAATTAGGTCACAATATTAGTACGCCATTTTATACTCCGGTGTGATATAAAGCCTGCTGTCTCTAGCACAACCTGAATTATACCCTATTCCTTCGTACATAAAGTTGTTATTAGCTTCCTTAACTTTAAATTATTTTTTATAACAAATTATGTATCGACAAGCTACAAAGTGAAAGTCAAATATTTAATGTTATTTAGGTTATTTCGAAATTACTTTGAGATTATTTATATTTTTTTACTTCATATTTTTTATAACTAGTTTCTAGTTGTGGCGTGTTTCAGACATCAACGCTTATGTAAAATAATTATAAATTAATTGTGGTTATGTATCAAAATATACCTCAATGAAGTTCATTTAAAAATGTTTACTTTCGCCAGGATTCGGTCTATGTTATCTATTCTCCTTCCCTCATGTACCTATTTTTTTATAATTGTTATTCTTGATACCGACACATGTATAGACAGACAAACTGTACTTAACTATGTATATTTGTTAAATAGCAGCCTTGAATTTTAAATAAATGTATGAGTCATAAAAGAAAACATACTTAATTTTTTTTTTGCATCTGTAATTTACCTGTTTATATTTTGTTCATGGGGTATATTTTATTAAATAATCACTGTCATGTTCAAAATTATTTAGTGAATATTCCTTTATATATATCTATTATTAGTTTCTTATCGTTTCCGTCCATGTTATTTTTGTAAATAATGTTTCTAGAATAAGCTTCTTACGTTCTCGGCACAGAGATGATAACAATCAGTACCTTGACTTCGTGTGTAATCAAAATGTCGCCATAAAAAGGTCCGTAACTACTGGCTAAAACTTTACGCCCTTATTCATAAACGCACTACAAACGTTTGTCCTTAACTGTCATTTTCACTTATGTATTTGTAAGAACGGGATAAAACATAAATTAACTAAAATAGGCCCGTAAAGTTATATGAATAAGCGGGTTGGTCTATGCAGGTTTCTTTTTGTTTTTAAATGATATCATTCATATCAAATATGAATGATATCGTTTGATTTAATGGCACATTTAGTTGCTAGGTACGTACTGTTATTTCTGTTATGTGACATAAAATCTAACACAAATTGGATTTTTCCTGACACGTTTCATGTTTTTCGAACGGGCTTTGTTTTTAAAATGTAACTTGAGTCTTATGATTGATCTTAAAATCCTGTATAATTACACTCAAGTAGCGTATTTGAAAAAAATGTCACGTAGGCATTTAAAAAAGTGCAATCTTAGTCTTAACAGTAATAAACAAATTATAATATCACTTAGTGTCTGAGATTCTTCGGTTGGACACTACCTAAAATACAATCTTATAAGTTTCGGCGCGGCTGAAAGTTTCAGCAGTATTTAGGTCAAAACCGAACCTTTTAGCTGAAACCGAAAAAGGAACTTCGGTAGAACACTAAATATGCTGGCCTTAAAATTTATAGTTTATGATGGTTCATTATTTTGTAAGTGGGTAGTTTTTTCACAGTGTAGTTTTTCCTCAGTCAGCCGTTGACCACGAACGCTGTGAAGGGTTCGCGTCAGGATGTAGTATGAATTCAATATACGCAATATAATCCGTTTCAATAGTTATATTTGCCTAAATATGCTGAGTAAATTTATTCCACTAGCATTGAAAACTACGAAGTCAAGCTACTGTTGCAATGATCTGTGTTCTTAGTCCCATAGCATCTTTATAAAGACAGAACATACAGTGTAGAGAAACGCCAAAGACTCGATAATTAACGTCTTGCCCGGTGAAGTATTATGTAGCAAAGCAATAAGTTCTCGCCAAAGATTATTACAAATTGGTTGCTTTTTGGAATTATATTGTACATGAAGATTGATATTGATCAATAGTTGGCCTTAAATAAATGCAATGAATTTAAATTTTAACTTATAAAGAAATTTCATTACAATCAGATTTTTAACTGAAAGTGGCAGTAGTAATTTCTTTATTGTACATATGTCGTAGCCAGGTCATAGATCTTGATTTGATGATATGTCTTAGAATTGATCACTTGATGATAATATGATTTGTTAATAGAAGACATTGACATAGACTTAGAGAAACTTTATTTAACATCACAAACATCACATCAATGGTACATTTGAACATAGATCTAATATTGGTTAATTCATGATGCCAAAAGTATGAAAGATGACTTCACGAAATGATTGCCACATCATGAAATGATCAATAAAATTCTAAGATAGAATAAATATTTGTTCGTAGTTTCAATCATAATATATTTTTTCTGATAAAGATGTGATATTTAAAGCCAAAAAGCACCCAACTTGTACCAGCCTATCTCCCTTCTCATACTTGAATAAATAATTTGTGTATTCCTTATTTATTAAAACAATTATTAATAATTATTTTGAATTGCTTTATTTCTAAAAGCATATCGAGTTAAGTGATAATTCTCACGTCATTGTAAGGATAGCTGAATTGTTTAATTTGTCCTAAGATATATGTAAGGCAAACGCACCAGTACGAAATAAAGGCATATGAGTTTATATACATTTATTTTTTTATTTACTTTGTCCCACTATATATGAGGACCCAACCGTTCTCTAAGCACCATACTAGGCTAGCTGAGATGCAGGATCAGTATCGCCGTTATACGCGCCACCAGCATGTGCATCCGAGGCACACGCCACCGGTTTAAGTTCACCGCCAGGTGGCTTGGGTTCGACGACGGTGCCGCCCTTCCACACATCGACTGAAACCCCTTTTCTACCCTACCTACATATGTCTTACCTAACCCTTTGCCTATGTATTAAGTACTTATTATAGTTGTCTATAAGGGCCTAGTATTTTTACTCCAAAGAAAGTCTCGGGTCTAGTTTCATGCACTTCTTCTTATTCTTAGCCTTGTCTTTTATCTCGCAAGGATTGTGTGGCATCCTTTTTGTGGCATCCGGCAAACGAGAAACGTATCACCTGATGGTAAGTGATTACCGTCGCCCATGGACACCCGCAATACCAGAGGGGTTGTGTGTTGCCGGCCTTTCATAAAATAAATATAGTTGGTCGCACCAATTAAAGTCTGCAGCGGATTTGATAGCCCACGCAGTGTAAGTGTTATTTATACGTCATATAATTTCATAGAAGTTTGACGTTTAAAATGACACTTGCACTGCGTGGGATCCATGTGGGATCAAAATCGCTGCAGTCTTTTTACGGTCTAACTCTAAATAAATGCTTTTTGATTTTGATTTGATTTGATTTTGATATGGAAGTACACTCTTTCATTCTTCCTGATCTGGACTTCGCTTTGACTTGGGGGTTGAGAAATCGAGTGCTTTACAGTGGCGGATTTGCCCTAAGGCCAAGTAAGCCCGGGCCTACGGCGGCAAGATATTTAGGGGCGACAAATTGTGATAAAAAATTCGCTGATGATAATAAGAAATAACTCAACATGTAGCTAATATGATGAGTACTGAGAAAGGGGCGGCCCTCTAGCCGAGCGCGCGCCTCTCTACAGTTCGTTTTTTTTAGCATTAGAAAGAACTTGCAAGAAGGTAAGCGATCTTGACATGTCTTTTAATTGAAAAACGCTTTTTAAAAACCAAAAACTATTATTTATGAAAGCAGAAGAATATTAATGAGCGTATTAGATTCATAAATGTTTCATATTTGCCGTGACTTATTTTTAAAATTTGTTTTTCAATTGAAAGACACATCAAGATTGTTTACCTTATTTCTAATTCTAAAAAAAACGAACTATAGGAGGAGGATCTCGGGGAGGCGGAGGCCTAGGGCAGCAAAGACTGCAAATCCGCCACTGTATCCAAGATAAAAAGTTGCTGTATTAAAGAAACACTTGGCTGAACATTAGATTATATAATTTTCAAATTTTAAGCCTAAGAACAGATGGCTGGACTGTGTGGAAGATCTTAGGAGGAAGTCCTCTTCCTCATATGTATACTTATGAAGGTTGCCAAAGATTGCGGCAACTCGAGGAAGATAGTGGAGTGCCAAGACCCACAAAGGGTTGCGGCGCCATCAGAAGTAATTTTTCAATTTTAATGTTTTTTTTTTTCTTTTGGAACATATTCACACGGGTCCTTTTTCTTACACTTCGGCTTAGTTACTGATGACTCGCAAGGATTGCGAGGGTTATAGGGCTTTCTGCATTCCTTCTTTTCTGGCGGGCATTGGTCCTTTGGCGGACATTTCCTCTTCGATTCTGCGGTTGGGTTCGCGAAATCGTGTCCTGACATGTTTGAGGAACTAAAAATAGTTTAGTTTAGCTTTAAAAATAGTTTAGCCTTTAGTTTGAATAATCGGTGTGAACGCTGGAGTTAAACTGCCTTTGAATTTAAATAATCGGTTTACTATTTTAAATTTTTGTATTTTTGTGTTGATTTTGTAGATGTCAAAGAACATATAATCATGGTTTGGATGTCAAAAATGTGACGTATACAAAAAGTCACTCTATGATGTGGCCATCAAAGAAGATTATTTTTTAATTAACTACACAGTTTGGTCGACATAGTGACCAGCGACTTTTTTTTTTGTAAAAAGATTGTCACCGCCACGGACGAAAAGGAAAGGAAATTTACAGAAATAAGGATAAAGAAAAGCAAGAATAGAGAAGAGAAGTTAACTAGCATCAAAACAATAACGCTAATCAAAGAAGAGTAGATAAGTAGAGCACAGTAGGTATGTATAAGTTAATCTATGGATTACGATAGCCGCTAGTGCTGCACTCTGGCGGCAGAACATTGTAGTAATAGACAGTAGTAACAGACCTACCACGCCACGATAGTTGGAAGAAGCGTCCTGGAATAAGAGAACCAATACATTCTATGACTCTTCTTTTTCAGCGCAATCTCTAGTATTGCTCTAGTAGCAAATGTATGGACTCGTACTAAATAATAATGAGTGTGTAAACAGGCCTGGTCGACGAGCTTTGAGTTCGCGAGCGCAAAAATTACCCACCAGTCTATCATCCCCTTTAATTTTAAATTTTTAAATACAGAACTTACCGTCGCACGTTTGTCGTAGTAGATGTGAGTATTATATTATTTGTAGTAGATACTATGTTAAAACCTTCAAAAATGACTCTGTCAAATCAATAGAAGTCACTCAAAAAAACCTGTGTACAAAAAATGATTTAAAACAATATAGAGTCTGTGCGGAAAGAGAAGAGTCGTGGCAGAAACGGGAACTAACATTTTAAATTTTATATGGCAATCCAACCTTTGACACCTGTCTTGTAAAAAGTAAACAAACTTCTGTCATTGTATATTTTTATTAACAAAGACCGCAAGTTTTATGTATAAAATATTTTCAAAACACGATGAAACCGTACATAAAACCACAAGAAAAATTATATTTAACATTGTTCGGTTTTGTCAGCGGGAAGAAAACGGCTAAAAGCCGACTATCGACTTACAAAAAGTCGCGGAACGTGTTTCCGCTATTCGCGGGTATTGATGTTGTATTTAATATTAAATAATTACCTATTTAATAAGCCCCCTAAGTAACTTGTCTCCGGTAAATAATCGGTAAGTATATTCATTCAAAATATATTAATTTTCATAAATATGCAGGTCATTCATGATCTTTAAAATAACTGACAAATAGTCTTGATACTTTCCATTTTATGCATATTTATATGTAATTTTTTTTTCAGGATTGTGTAAAAGTACCTACGGTATCTCGAATAAAAGACCGCTAAGTAGGTGATATGCAAGAATTCGTAATCTACGTGCCGGATTCAAGCACATCCAGTTCCTCACATCAGTCCCTGGTTGTTCTGAAGCTAGCTCAAACATAAGTGACATTGAATATTTTAATTCAGACGTCGATTACAAAGAATAAAACCTTTTCATAAAAATATTTCTTTATTTGTAAGTTCGTTTACTAGGTTCTGTTAGTTACGAAATTATAAGTATTTCATATTTAGCAGACTTTTCGGCGAAGTAAAATATCGTGAGATGAGAGAACCGGACATATCCCAATAAGGCCTACCTACTTATGCACTATTTTTATTCATATTCATATTTATTATTAATAATGTACACATACATTACAAGTCAAGTTTACAATGGGTGAAATATATCCCAGATAGTAAAATTACAGTTCTAATGCCCAATTTTTACCCGATCTATCCGGTTTTGTATTAAAATAACTGTTGGACTGCACCGATTAGGTAGTACATAAATGAGACTCTATCTTGTTTGGTACTAAAATTACAGTTGTATTGGGCAGATTCTTAACTAGTTTTAGCAGTTTTGTCAATCGCACTGTCACTTTTTAGTATCTGAAACATAAAAACAAAAGTGTGTTTTAAAAAGAAAACTAGTGCCTGCGCTAAATCAGAGGATTGATTTGACGAGCCGACACCACCACCAGGCTCCGTTTAGTAAGCCATGGTAAAAAACCGGAACAAAAGGGGTACAAGTATCATGACCTTTAGTGTCGTACTATAATCACGTGACCAGTGTTGTCAGCATAGCAAAAACCATAAAATAGCACTGGCGCGCCCTCAAATCCCACGACTCTTCTCTTTCCGCACAGACTCTACAAAGCACTACCATGAGCACTACAAACAATTAATAAAACTATAAAACACACTTACTATACTCAATAAAATGCCAAACCCAAAGAAAACTGAAGAAAACCCATGCGAGATCGAGGTTAATTGTACAGGGAAAGCCGAATCCGACGGTCCTTGCGTGGTAAAAATTGAAAAGCCTAAAAATGAACAAAAAGAAACTCAATCACACTGCAAAACGACGGCAAAGAATCTAGACAACGAACAAGCAAGGATAAACAAGGAAGCATGCTCAAGTTGGTTTAATTTGTTCAAACGTTTATGAAAGAGTCGCGAAAGAATACAGCTCAATCCGTTAATAGTAGGACTATGCTATTTAAAAGATAGTCTGTTTGGAAAGAGAATGGTGTCAGTATGATAACATAAATGAATTTGGCACCTCCGAATTATACGAAAACGATACCAAACATGGCTTAGTAGCTTCAAAGATAGTCAGTAGATATAAAGATAAAATTGAGAGCTTGAAATCGAAAACTATTCAATATATAGAAAAAGTTGCCAAAAAAAACTTGTTGGAAGTTGCAAATTTATTCAGCTTTCGTTTGTGTAATGTAGTTATGTCGCTAAGCAAAGACGCAAAGTTTCCGAGATATCAGTAAAAAACCGAAAAAACCAAACTCAAAAATTATAAAACAAAGTGCACAGTCTATATTTGAGCGGTCAAAGTGCTAAAATATACATACGTATATATTTTTGCAGGCGTGTTTATATGTGGATACTCTAATCCAAATCAATTCAATTTCAATTTCAATTGTCAATTTGTGTAAAAATGTCCTATAATATTTATTTATTTATTTAATAGAAATACCCGATGATGACATTGATGACTGTAGCTTGGTTATGAATGAAAGACGTAAATTGCTGACCTATCATTCTGATGCTAAAAGAAAGAAGTGTTTTGCATTTTGATAGCACACGTAGTGCAAGTGCTATTTTAAACGCCAAACGTCTAAGATATGACGCATGAATAACACTTTAACTGCGTATGTTATCAAAAACGTAGCAAACTTATCTTGGTCCAACTCTAAACATGGCAACAATTTGCTGTAATATTTTTCGTTCCATTTTATTTAATTTCAACTATTTTATGTCACACTATACTTACTTTCCGATCATATTGAGTATATGCATTAATAATTTCAGATCTATATACTCCACCTGCATGTGAAAAAGAAAGAGCAATACCTCCTAACCCACGCAAAGAATTCCAGAAGAAGAAGAAACCTAAGAAAGAAAAAGAAGAAGAAGAAGACCCCTGTGCCCCGGACCCTTGTTTTCCGTCACAAGCTGAACCAAAAGATGAGCCGTGTGAATAATGTTGGTACATTTGTGAAGGGGATACCCTTATCCCTTAATATCTCTCTAGATATTACGCGATTTTTCACAATTATACTTTTAAAGAGCAAAGATTTTATCTTTATAATACCTGTTTAACCTGTTTTAAGGTTGGCGAAGTATAAAGTGAGCCGATCTTGTTCGAGAGACTTTATATTTCGTCCAATGCTAAAAGTGTGTTCATTTCCGGAAGTATGGGACCGACCTAAACATCGTAGAGTCGGATCAAGAAAAGTCTGCAGCGGATTTGATAGCCCACGCAGTGCCAGTGTTTATTTATGCGTCAAAATGTCATAGAAGTTTGACGTATAAAATAACATTTTCTCTGCGTGGGCTATCAAATCCGCTGCAGACGTTTCTTGGTCGTACTCTATGGAGTATAGAACTCCTATTGAGTATTATATTCTTTGGTATAGAAGTAACCTCAAAGTAGTATACCGGGTGTGGCCTGTAATACGAGCAAAAAATTAAACTGTAGGTTGTACTCCTCATACTGATCAACATTTGTTCAACAACTTTTAAAAATAACTTGTGGTTTGATTTTTATACACTTTTAAGTTTATTCTAAGACGCAATGTATTGCGAATTTTGTTATGTTTAAGGCGTGACAAGCAACGTCAATCACAATGATATGGCTTGGCGATGGCGTCCATTGAAGATAATATTTATTTTGTATGAAAAACTTTAAATACTTCATAATTTCTAAAAGTTCTTGAACAAAAGTGTCACCGTTTGAGGAGTACAATCTTTGTTTTAATTATTTGCTCATGTTACAGGCCACACCCGGTATATTATACTACTCTTTGAGTAACCTCTACCCAGCGAACTGATATACATGGAAGTATTCTGTCCGCTCAGTTATGACCCAACGTAAACTATTCGATTGTAGGCGGTGCTTACAAACTATTCGATTCGCAACTTCAGTTCGTCCGAGATGACAGTCAGTGACGGATGGCCAAATTGATTTATAAAAACAACGTTTTTTTGTAATTAAAAATGTCTTCATGTGTCTTGAAGTGGTGCAGAAGTTATTTTAGTTCATACCAAGGATAATGGAATCACTTTTCACTTGTAGTAAACAGATAACTTCAGTAAAATTTGGAATAAACATGACGATTTGTTTTCAATACTACCGTGCTAAGCTAAAACGTAACAACTGCATACGACTTTCATAACAACATACGACTTTTTAAATTGAGAGGATAATAGGGATGGTGTTATGCCAAATGAAGTAGACTATTTTATTAACTTGTACTTGGTTTAGGTATTTTCTATATAATTATAAATGTAGGTTATGAATTCTTTCTTACAGATTTGTATTTTCCTTTTTTATTTCATGAGACGGAGCTGTAAAAAAACTACCTCATTCTTTCAAATTCATAATCATATTTGATATTATCATTTTACATTACTTTCCATTCAGATTCGCACAAGATGCTATTCGCAGAGAACTATGGAAAAAAGCTGTCCAATTATAGAGACATGAAATTAAGTGGATGCCTGGAAAGATATCTAGAATATGTTCTATTCATGAGATATAACTCGTGGGATAATCATACCCGGTCTCCTATATGTAGATACACTTCCACTGAATTAATTTAACAAATACACACATTATCTAAAAATGTGTATCATTCGAATCCACCCTCTACCGTCACATATATGTAGGTTCTCTCTCAAGCCATTTCCGTCAGTATAAAAGAGCGGCAAATTTAGAAAATGTAAGCGCGCGAATGGGTGTGGTCCCATACAAAATTTTAATTTTGCACCTTTTTCTACTGACAAACTTGCTTGACCGGCTATATACATATAAAATATTTCCATTGGAACTGAAAGTGGGGATTTATTGTGACTCCGCCTATTCAAATATTTTTGACCCGATTCGTGTACCCATGTAAATTTTGCAGGCTGTATAGCCAGTCCGAATTCTAAGATCAAGTTTACCATACATTTACAATGGCGTACTTGATCTTAGAAAAACGGACAGACTATACCTGAACGTGACTTCGCACTGCCATACAAATTTATAATAAAATATACAAAATACTTATTATAGCGGAATACATTTATACAACAATGATATATACTTGGTCAAGCAGATCTTGTCAGTAGAAAAAGGCGGCAAATTTGAAAAATGTAGGCGCGAAGGGATAGCGTCTCATACAAAATTTGAATTTCGCGCCTTTTTCTACTGACAAGATTTGCTTGACCATCTATATTTACTTATGTTGAGTTAGTCTGTCATTTCATAACAACATTTTAACTAGTTATCTTTTAATCTGCATTAAATTATAATACGTGAATTATTTGACTGGTTCTTCAATGTATGGCATAAACCTATCCCTGTCCAAGTCATATTCTAATCAAATGTGAACCGCAAACTCTCAGCGGCCAGTACGTACAGCAAGAAGGTTATTAGCGGATTAATGTCGCTGATTGGTAGTTATTGACATTATATGCATTTCATCTACACTTAGCAATGTACCATTAGTGTAATAAAGATGACTATTATTTTGTTTACCAGCTTTGATTACAGGCTCTGTAAACGCGTCGTCTTATTTAAATGTAGGCGTAATTTTGTATGTGTGCTAATTTGGCCCGAGAATTTGAACAGTAATGTTCCTAAAGGCGGTTTCCATACTAAATATATGCGTTCACTGCCTCTACCTTCCATAAAACATATGTTTATCGAATTGACATTTCACCACTTTTGACGGAACTAATTTAGTATTGTCAAGCATGTCACCACTGTCACCAGTCAACAATGGAAGAAAAACACAAAGTTTTATTTTAACCCACATTTAAACTCATCGAACCAAAAATGCCGGATCCCAGTAAGAAAATATCCACTCCATCTCAAGACTCGCCGTGTGAGATAAAACTAGCTTGCGCTGGAGGTGCCAAAGACAAAACCTGTGATAAGATAATTAAAATTGAAAAAACCCAAAAAAAAGTCAAAACATGTAAATCTGCGGAAGAAAAACAAGCAACGTTGAATAAAAAACCGTGCCCTTTAGGTTAGTATACTTAATAGTTACTGCGGGTTGGCTATAGAATAGAGCTGAATTTTAATGGTGGGATGTGAGAGGGATGAATCAGGTCTTATCTTATCTTATCTTATCCCTTGGTGCCATTCATCCCACGCGGAGACGCATTAAAGTTTTTCTTTAGATAGGTGCGACGTCGAGCGAAGCGAGGAGGGTGTTAGGTGAACTGCAATAAAACAGCGCGTGAAGCCGAGCGAGAGGCCGGCGAGCGCTACGAATGCTACCTGAAATACTACCTAACCTCAAAACATCAATCGTGAATTCATACTCGTATATCCAGAACCATGCGTCTCCGCTGATTTGGTATGAGGGGTGTAACCTTACTGCTATGGCGAGACGGATCACTAACCCTTTAACCGCCAGAGTCTGATATATAAGACATTAACATTACATATCCAGCTCATTTCGCCACAGTCTGATAAATAAGACAAAGATCTGATTTGGTTTTTACAGCACATTTATAACTCCTGTAACTATGCCAACCTTACTCTGCGTGGTACAATTACTGTCGGTGGCGACACGAGCACGCTCGATCAAAAATTGCTGGCGGTTAAAAGGCTAAATACCGCCATACTTCTCAATCCAAATCCGTTTCAGTCCAGTCGATGACGCCGAGGGTGCTAAGGTCTACTTAATTGTATAATCATCATCATCGTCGGCATCATATTTAAGTAGTTGGCTCTTGTTGCTGGAGTAATGTTCACGTATGTTTATTCTAGGCCTTGTGTTTGACAGCCAGCCGGCCTATCCAAGGTTACAATCGCTATCGCTTCGACAACGAAAAGCATTATGTCTCTCTATCACTCTTCCATATTGATGCGATAGTGACAGTTGCGTTTCGATCGCTACGGAGCGTAAGCGATCGGCATCTTGGCTACGCGGCCTGATACGTTTACGTTTTCTTACATTTATTCTGTTAGTGACCCGTTAGTCCGTCTGTCTGTCTGTCACTAGGCTGTCTCATGAACAGTGATAGCTAGACAGTTGAAATTTTCACAGATGATGTATTTCTGTTGTCGCTGAAACAACAAACACTAAAAAGTGCGGAACCCTCGGTGGGCGAGTGCGACTCGCACTTGTCCGGTTTTTTTTATTGTAATTTCCCATTTCAAGGAGTTAGCTGCCAAATAGCAAGACCAGAACAGACGACCGACCCAGCGGCCAGAATAGACAATGAAAAGCCAGGATGTATCAACTTTGAATCATGTGAGGGGGAAGAAGATGACGATAAACCAGAAACAGGCTGTTTAGATTTCGAAGACTGTGACGATTATTTGAGAGAAGAAAAAAAGAGGGCTAAGAAAGTGAAGGCAGAGAGAAAACAGAGGAGAAAGGAGGAAATGGCGAAAGCGAGAGCGAGAGAAGCAGAGAGAGAAGAGAAGAGTTAAAAAATTATTGCAAAAGAATTAAATTCATTTTGATTAGACCCGTCTCTTCTTGTAATGCACATGCATGTGCTCTGTAGAAATAATGAGATATCGTAAATCATATTAAATTATCCGGGTCCACATAGAGCGAGCACATATATCTACACTTGCCGTTTTTTGCGCGAGGAAATCGTCTCGCTCTGTGTGGACCCGGCTAATGATTTATCTTGTGTATGAAGCGCTGACCGCATACATATATCGCCTCGGCACATTAATAGTAAGTAGCTTTTGCCCGCGACTTTGTCGGCGTGGAATTAGTGACAGCAGCTAAAGTAGGTATAGCGCCAGGATAATGCTAATAGCAATCATTCAATTCGCGCACTGCTTAAGTAAGCAGAATTGCCTAAGTAGGCAATTCATTAACTCTTTCAATTCCACCCCCCCCCCCCCCTTTGCACTCTCTTCAGGGATGATATTTCCGACATAAAAACTATCTGATATCCTTCCCTGGGACTCAAACATCTCTATACCAAATTTCAACTAGGTTCAGCAGCTTAAGCGTGAAGACAGACAGACCGACTTATAATATTAGTATGGATTTGGTTCGTCGCGCACTTGCCTACCTGTCTCTGTACCTGCGGTTTTAGAGAATGGCGAGAGACGACGGCATGCGTCCCGGACAGAGCCACGTTTGTTCCGTGGAAACTAATAATGGCCCGGAGGGCCTAACTCCGAAATTCGCAAATTGCGGGGATCTTTCTCTTTTACTCCAATGAAGGCGTAAGGTAAGTACCCCTATTAACGAGCCCATTAAAATCGGCACTGATTACCGCGCTATGTACAAAAAAGCGTTTTATAAGAAAGCCTATTGACTTTTTTTAAATTGAAATACACACAAATAAAGCCTTCTCTATGGACTGTCGAATAAGTATAGCACTAGAAAAGAAACACAAAGTAAATAATTTGAAAACCGTAAACTAACTCATCGGGGGCGCAGGATTTGAATGATCCATAGTAACGCGCAACATCTCAAGTAAGCAAACGCGTATTTTATTCAGTGATTTTCATAGTAATGGTGAATATTAAAGAAAGACTAAGATTTTATATCAATTCTTAATTATGATATTTATGGTTCCCTAATCCTCAATTTGTAAATATTTGCTTACCAATAGTAAAAAACAGGAAATTAAAAACCTCGGTGTTGAGTTCCATTTTTTGGTGTGGTTCCTAATTTCGAGGTGTACCTCGGTAATAGCGGAAACGGTATTTTAAGTTCGAAGGGTCATATATTCATATGTAAATACAGATTTCCTTAACTCTTGATATTATTGAAATATTTAACCATCTATAAAGCTAAATAGCTATTAACGTGGTATGAAATCTATTCAAGAACTCTTAATTTTGACTACAGTTTTAAGCACTTAACTGGAGGTTTCCTTAGAAACCATTATATGAGAGTCTTGTTTAAATATTGATATAAAAACAAAAGCATGGCTGTCAAGTCTGCTATATACAATGTTTTGTAATATTTAGTATCTTCCATTTTGATTGTGTTCAAAATATACGCGATCTTTATTTATTTTTATTACTCGCAAATGAGTTTTACAATAATGTGAATTAAACCGTTTAGCGATGGTAACAAAAGACATCACTCGGTAATAAGATGTATGGGAACCCAATACCGACCCACCTGCAACTTTGATAGGAAATAAATAGGTTTATAATATAATTGTTATAAAACCTATTGTATTATTTTAATTAGAACATATAATACACCAACATACAATCGCAATCCAACGCGACAACGCAGCGAGCGTGATGGGCACCTTTGCGTCGGGGGCAGCCCGGGACGGGTTTCAGTAGGTTGTTTATTTTATACATATTTAGTTTATATTTAAGTTACGTTTCTGATTAATTTAAAATTATGTTTGGATTGTGTGTAGTGTGTACATACTACATAATAGATGCAGTACATCCAAAATTAATTTATTTTAATATTTGATTTCACATATCTTGTATCATTGGATCAATTTGATGTTGATGGGCATTTATTTGCGTGATGAACACAGATATTTGTTCCTAAGTCATATATATTATTATCTAAGTGTAGTTAGTAGGTGTAAGTAGACTCAAAGGAATTCACTTTCATAATTATGTTTTACTAAAAATTCTCTTATTTTTCCTTAAAAGCCAAAAAAAAATTAATTGAATCTTATGATTGGAAATCTGATTAAGTATAATACCTACTATACACCGTGAAATTTTAGTGGTTGTTTTCCCGCGGCAGGGCGATTTGCTATCGGTAGTACTTTCGAATTATGATAGACAAACTTACAAATAAACTGTTTTCCAAAAAAAAAAATTACAAAAAAATAACCTAAACTCGAACAAGTGAAAAACAATAGTAACACACTAAAACTGCAAGTCGACGACAATTCCCGATATTGTAAACAGATAAACAAATAAACAAGCACATGTTACTTTTTTAAACTGTGTAACAGGCTAGAGTACTTTACTGTTTGACAACTGAAATTAAAATTTACTTAGACTCTTCCTTCACGATTAAAAGTCGAAATAAAACCTTTTTATTAGTTTGATGATTGCCATTACTTTGTGTCAACTTTGGTAAATCGAATAATTACATCCTCTTCGCTTATTAAACTAATGTGATAACAGATCCTGTCAATGTCATCACTGCTATTTCTAGTAAAATGGATCGACATTACGAATATTCTAATTTAGAGTACGTCGCGATGGTGCAGCTGTACGCTAGGGCTAACAACGACTCCCACGCCGCCCGGCGACTTTACGCGGAACCGGACCATTTACAGTCGCTGCGTCTTCGGGGGATTTTAAACCCCCAAGTTCCACACGGACGAACAATTGTCGCCGCAAGTTTCAAACGCCAGCACATGCACAGGGCAGAGGTGATTGTGTATTGAACGTGGCGGATTGCAGTTCGAACAATTATTGCGGTATCGGGAAGTTTAAGTGTTTGTTTAAGTTTTTGGTCATTAAAAGCTTGATCTTAACTTGTTATGTTTACTTTTAAGGATCTGCAAACTAACTGCACGTAAAATGTGTGAAGGAAAAATAAATGGAACTACTTTTTAGGTTATTATTATGTTTCATTCACTCAAAAGAATTAGGTAGGTACTACTGCAGTGCTACTACTGGTGTTAGGTCACTTTCGAGTTTCGTTCGACACATTTATAAATCTGGCATTTCTTAACATTATTTAAAAAAAAGATTACACATCGACTGTATATCGATAGCAGAATCATTTCGTTGCGGGAAAACAACCACTAAAATTTCACGGTGTATATTTAACTACTATTGTTAAATGTAAGAACTAAAAATGCGATGGGTTTATTTACCCTCGTAAAAGGGAACCCTTATCCGCGGTATTTGGGTAGCAATTATCAATTACCACGGTAATAGGCTATTTCGACGTTTTAGGTTTAATAATTATTTTTTTCTATATAATTGGCCAAAACAAGTCCAAAAACGAATGAAACATACATTTCGATATACAAACTATCATAAAAAAATATGTCATTGTCCATATAGAGCCAGCTTATGTCTCATTTTTGGCTGTCTTTGTAAAAGTTGCTTAACCCCCTCGTTAATAGGGGTACTTACCTTAATTAGAGTGACAGAGAAATGTGCTGACTTCGATTTTTGAGGTCATAACCCTGGTGTGGGACGCAGCGATGACCTTTGCACAAATGCACAGTCCTATATTGAGGCGACCCGCATTCAGGTCGGCGCTGTAGTTGACTAGACTCAGATAGGTACTCAAATACTCAACCTTAACGAATATGAGTTTGTGGCGGTTGCGCTGAGGCTAATGGCTCCTCTACACGATGGTCCAACGCCGGCCACTCCAAGGGACGCAGCCATGCGGTAGCATGCAATAGCAATATCACTTGCTCCCTCTAACGCATAAATGCGTCCCTTGGAGCGGCCGGCGTTGGCCCATCGTGTAGAGGAGCCATAAGTCCCTAGTCAGTCGACATGAAAGCATTCATAAGCGCGCCTGGGCGACAGCATGGAAGGTAGCTCCATAGGCGACACCATAGGGGACTCTAGGGCTGGCACGTACCTCTCTCAACGTATCTACGTTGCAATACAGAGAGGGACCGCCGCCAGTGTCTTGGGGTCCGGTTGGATGGAGCTTTCTTTTTGTAGCTGGTGCAAGTGTGCTTGTGAGAGTAAAGTTTGGAGTAAAGTTGTTAACGCATGCAGCAAGCGCGGGCTACATGCGCCGTGTGCAAGAGCCATAAGTCGATAAATGAACCAAATAGTAAAGGTATTGTTACACAATCACATTCTCTGCAGTAGCATCAAAGTAGCATGCTAATAAGTAATAAGCATGCTTATAAGCATTTTCATTATGAGCATGCTTTGAACTACAGCAGTTTGCCACTAAAAAGAGTAAATAGCATGCTTAAAAGTAGCACATCTTCATCACACATTTGCTCAATAGTAGCATGATTTCATGATTTTAGTACTGGTGAGTATTACATTTTTTTGCTATAGTACCAACATAGTACCACCATGTATCCACTCCACGTTGGTAGGTTATGTTATAAGTTTTTTTAAAGTTTTATTTGTTAAATTTTATTTATGTTGCTTTGCACTAACACTAAATTTTAAGTATGTAGAGTCTGTGCGGAAAGAGAAGAGTCGTGGAATGTATGGGGCTCAATTACATTCCACGTCTCTTCTCTTTCCGCACAGACTCTACCTAACTTGATACTTACATAATATGGGAGTAGTCCTGAAATAAATATTATTCATTCATTCATTCATAGTACACTATAATAACCAGCATGTGTAACTGTACCTTAAGAATTGAGGGTAAAAAAAGAAGGGAAGAACTTGACACCTTATTTTGACTTATTAATTATATAAACGTCAATAAAAATATGGAGATGATGGGGTTAAAATAAAATTTTAACAAAACAAAATGTCTTTCATCCTGAAAACTGTGATAAAAATAACCAAACAAATATGTTTACCACAAAATTAGCACGGTTACTTTCAAAATTGAATTAGTCAATACTTAAATTACCTTCTTTCTTTGCTAAATTTCATGAGATTTTTCAATTTTGCTAATTTACGTAATTCTTCTAAACAATCAGATAAACCACCCAAAATGGTTGTTCCTGGCCAAGATTCATCTGCTACTAAAGATACTAAAGAAAAAGATAATCTAGAAAACGACCCAGAACAAAGTAATAGTGATACAGAAACTGATGAAAAAGACAAGTTGAAGACAAAAACTGCTTTGCCGCCTACTGAGCTTGAACGCTTAAAAACATTTACCCAGAAAGTTGCAAGATGTGCAGCCAAATCATTCTGTGAGACTTATGTTCACCCTTTAGTAATAAAAAATCCCCTCCCGTTGCCAAATAAATCAGAGAGCATAACTAATAAAAATCAAGAAGAAGAAGATCAATCAGCTACAATCATTGATTCAGCAGAAGATCAAAGCGAAATAATACTAAATCCAAAGCACGGACAAAAAGAAAAACAAGTTTCATCAATACAAAACCGAAGACGAGAGACAGAAGAAGAAAGTTATAGACAAGCAGCATTAGTCAATCCAAATAAAATAAATGACCCAATAACAGCCACATTTAACCTATTACAAGAAAAAGAAATGGTCACATTAGATAAACGAAAACCTAGTTTAACAATTGATATTGCAAAAATTCTGTCATATATACCTTGCAAGCTTGCTTCTTGTGACCAAAAAGATGAGAATGCATTGAATTTAGAATCAAAAGCAAGTGAACTATCAGGGCCTTTTGACATTCTTTGTAGCAGTTCTCAGTCCAGCACTTCCCAAGAAACAAAAGAAGATGACGAAGAAATTCACAAAGATACCATCGAGGAAGCATCTCCCTTTACAGATGAATAAGAGTATATGTAAATCTTAGAGCGATTACTAACTGGAATCACCTTTAAGAGCTTACACCGGCTTACACCTCTCTGCAAACTTGCACAATTGTGCTAACTTTTGTATGGACTCACAAGGCTAATTGTACGTTACGTACAAATCATGTAGAAATAGCAATACATTTGACGTCCCCTCCCCCGCAAAAATTGGCAGACTGTTTCGTATTATAAAAAATGACAGCGATGACGTCTCCAGTTACTAAATGCTCTATGAAGATGTAAATACATTAAGGTACATTGAACAACAGATTGCATTGAACAGATGTAAATACATTGAGGTAGGCAACAAAGATACATTGATTAAGATGCCTAATATCTAAGACAATTTCGAACTTCGAAATTGACAGGTACCTAAAGCTTGGCAAAAAAGAGTAGAAATTAAAAAGTGGCATCACTGTAGTGTCGTCCCTTTCAAACCAATATGTATAATAAAACGGGACGACACTATAGTGTTGCCACTTTTTAATTTTTACTCTTTTTTACCAAGCTGTAAACGAGATGGCGCTGTAGTACAGATCCATACTTTTTGCGGTAATTCTGACTGTCAAGAAAAAGTTGACGTTTGACAATTCAGTGACCGCAAATATATGACGCAGTACAGCGCTATCAGTTTTGGATGTAAAACTAAGGGGCACGTTTTTTTCTTAGACTTTACCTCGCTATTATAAATGCGCGATTCGGAAAATGAATTAGAGATTCACTTGACTAGATATACCATTGCCCCGGCTGAATATTGGAGCGGCGTTAATAATAGCTTAAGCGCCAGCCACCTTAAAGTACCTTTTACCGTAGGACGTCATATATCTTTACTATTTCATATCTAGTGAATCTCTAATTCATTTGTCGAATCACGCCGTAAGTGTGGCGGGCCTTCACATTGCTAAGTGGTTATTGCTACTTTCTATTTGCATTTCCGTGTTACTCGAAGTTACAAATACTTATGTACAATAATTATGAGGAGATCTTTTAACCAATAAGCTTAAACCTTATTCAAATAAAACTTACAACATACACATGCATATATTTTATTTTGCACATTTGTATTTTGAACGAAGATAAGTTTGCAAGAGTGTGTCGATAATCTTAATCTCAAATAAATAAATTTATAAATTTAACAAGACCTTTTATCTCCCTATTAATTAAAACCATAATATAGTCAGGTCTACAGTATCATAAGATGTTAAAATCAAACATCAGGACGTTTTGCTTCTGCCGCAAAAAAAAACTAAAGTCAGAGACCGTGAAAAGTCTGCAGCGATTTTGATAGCCCACGCAGTGCAAGTGTCATTTTAAACGTCAAACTTCTATGAAATTATGACGTATAAATAACACACTGCGTGGGCTATCAAATCCGCTGCAGACTTTTCTTGGCGCGACTCTATTAAACACAGAGTTAGACCAAAACAAGTTTGCAATTATTTTGATAGCACACGCAGTGCAAGTGTTATTTTAAAGGTCAAACTTCTATGACGTAAGTATAAATAACAATATCGCATCGACATCGGTCCATCCGTTGGAGAGCTACGATCAAGCTACGATGACACAGACAGATAGACAGAGGGACATTGGCGTCAAACACATAGAGTCGGGCTACTGAAATTTTACCTAAATTATAGCGGGAAATTCAAAAAATCTTGGGCTGGTCACACTTTGTGCAGTAGGAATTATAGTTTTGATACTAGACAATATCTTTGATATTCTGTGCACAAGTAAGGTACCTAAGGAAATAAGCTAAATAAACGTTTAATGCACTCAAAGTCAGCTCACATAATTTCTACCACTATTTAAAGTACAGTCAACGACAAACACATGTTTACGTTCCAATATTTAGATTTTATAGATATTTTTCAGAACTTTTAATTTATCCGTTTCTTTATACACTTGTCCTATTTATGAGATTCAGGCATTAATAAATTCACGTACTTAATCAAAGTAATCGGCAAATGTTAGAACTAGTACTTAAAGTATCAAAATATTTATAGAGCACCAACCTCCTAATTTGTTTACATTTGGTTAGAAGTTGTAAACATTGCACTTTTTCATTATACAACGATACACGTCGACTTCGCACATTGTCGTAATTATTTACGAGCTTAAATAATAGTTTGTGAACCTCACTCAGCATAGAAATTATTAATATTAATTAAAATAAACCCCATAAAAACCGCAAACAATTTGAATGAATGACATAAATTGACAACTGACTTTTAGCTTTTTTTTAAATCATAGACAATTGGTGATACAACAACGAAATATCTGTCAACAATTTTTGGCTAGCCAGACTCTATGAGTCATATGACAAAGAAATATTCTTATATCTATGTATTTGTGTCAGGGGTGTTTATATTCTTATATATTTTTAATTCTTACACATTCGTAAAAAAATACTTTTAATTCCATCGCCGATTAAATTATGACGCTTCTAGAGTCGCACCAAGAAAAGTCTGCAGCGGATTTGATAGCCCACGCAGTGTAAGTGTTATTTATACGTCATAATTTCATAGAAGTTTGACGTTTAAAATGACACTTGCACTGCGTGGGCTATCTAAATCGCTGCAGACTTCTATTTATCTAGTGAATCTCTAATTCATTTGTCGAATCGCGCCGTAAGTGTGGCGGGTCTTCACATTGCTAAGTGTTTATTGCGAGTAAGTTCATAGATTTGCTACTTTCTATTTTCACGGTCTGACTATAAAATAACACTTGCACTGCATGGGCTATCAAATCCGCTGCAGACTTTTCTTGGTCCGACTCTAACTGAAAATGTACCAGAAACCTTTTGGAAAGTTACTCTATGTTTGATGTTTGGAATTGACAGCAAAGTGTCAAAACAAAAAATGGATTTTCTTTAATAATTTTAAATTTATGTTAAATTATCTTTAAAATGCAAGATCATGTCATGTGGTGCAGGCATGGGGTTTTGGGTGTAGATGAACAACAAAAACGCTTCAAACTATTATGCTTCCAATAAAATACGGAGACGATGATAGCTTTCTAAGTGATTTTTCTCTACATTCAACATTTGACAAAGAAACACAAACTGAACCAAAATGCATCACCGGACAATTAAAAGAAGTAATTGTTACAAAACCTGGTGTTATTGAGCAAGATATTGAAACAATATTAAAATACCGTGATATACTTAATGACTCAGGAATTATCAATAGTAACATTAGCATTGAAAATATAAAACAACACAGAGAAGGTGTCCTAAGTGCGCATTCATCCCACGGAACTTTCATATTCGGAAATATTCTTAAACACGAAGATCCCGTTGGATCGCACCTAAATGAATATTGGAGATTGGACGATAGTATTGAAAGAGAATTTCCTAACAGTGGATACGTATATATCCCTTGCGTTGAGGCAAAAAACGATAGCAAAGAAGACACTTCTAATAAAGTATGTATATTTATACCCAATCAGGAAACGCGAGAACATTTAGAAAACAACCAAGATATAATCAAGAACCAACTGATTGAGATTACAAGTACAAGCAATCCTATAAAGAAATCTTTTCATTCAAAAGCAAGTAAAGAGAAAGTATCTCCTCACATAAGCTTTATAAGTAACGCAGTAGAAGAGCCAACGAATCTTATCAATCCTATAAATACATCTTCTTTTCATTCAAAAACAAGTAAAGAAAAAGTCTCTGCTCACGCAAGCTTCATAAATAACGCAGTAGAAGAACCAACAAATATTATCAATCCTATAAATAAATCTTTTCATTCAAAAACAAGTAAAGAAAAAGTCTCTGCTCATACAAGTTTCATAAATAACGCAGTAGAAGAACCAACGAATCTTATCAATTCTATAAATAAATATTCTTTTCATTCAAAAGCAAGTGAATCAAAAGTCTCTGCTCACGCAAGCTTTATAAAAAACATAGTAGAAGAGCCAACGAATCTTATCAATCCTTTAAAAAAATCTTCTCTTCATTCAAAAGCAAGTAAAGAAAAAGTTGCTCACATAAGCTTCATAAGTAACGCAGTAGAAGAGCAAACAAATCTTATTGACATAAATAGGTTGGAAGACATGCCGGATAAAAAATCCTGCCCTCCACCCCCACAACCCCAAGACCCTTGTCCGCCGCCTTCAGAGGTGATAGCTAAGCGTCTAAACAATCTCGCCCAAGGAGTGAAAAATTGCCTGTCTAATACTATATCGGCTATTGCTACTCCTATTTGTAGAGACATATGTAATAAAACGACAGAAAAAACAACGAGGTCTCTTGAAACAAACACGCCAAGTGAAGGTTTAATAGCCAGAATTAAAAGATCTTTATGCAGCTTAATTCCTCAGATCAGAAAACCACCAGAAAATAAAGAAAAAGAAGAAGAAAAACGTCCTTCTAGTCCAAGCACTAGTTCGCCTCCGCCAAAACCTCGAAATTGCAGTTCTGACATGGAATCTACTGAAACAATAGGATCGCTACAAATTACACCTCTTATTAATGAAATGAGCCCAAACAATGAATTTGCGACTGAAGACTACGTATTCAACAATAATCAACTGACACCAATGAATTTAGAAGTAGTTCACAAATTGTCCGAAGATGCTAGAATTAGAACTGATGTGAATGATGTCCTATCTTCAGCAGCGTCTAATACAACTGAAGATATTTCTAGTTCAAATGATGAATATTCTCTAGATAGTCAAGCTAAAGTACATATTCCAGAAAACAGTGGACTGAACCAAATGGCAATCAGGCTGGTAGAACCAAGTGTGAAAGATTATAAAGGACTAAATCTTGATAGGATTAATGAGAGCAGTGAGAGAAAAGTGGAGGCATCTGGAGCACCGAGCAGTGAACATATTATCAGAATGATAGCTCCGGAAACTATATCTCATAGTCATACATTTGCTCAGCCGCCAAGAAGAGGTTTATTCACTGCCTTCAAGTCTACTATATTTAGATTTTTCGGCGAAAAAAATGTAATTGAAGAAAATTCAGATAGCAGTTTTGTTTCGTATAATTCCTCAGACAACTCAGAAGACTGATCCTGAGACAAATTGAGCATATTTTCAACTAAATAGTCTACTTTTATGCGTACGTATGTAGTCACAATCCACCATTCGAGATGTATGTTTTATAAAATGATCATGACTATTTTTGGGTCTTCCTTTATTTTTTACAATTACTTTAAAATAATATTTTAATTATATTTAATTACTTAAAAATACTGTCCTCTGGTTTTTACACTTGCTTTGGACCTATTTCTCTCTGAATATAAATACTAATTGTAATGGGCTCTACATACCTTGCAACAAATCGCACGCGATTTTCAATAATAACCGGCCAAGTTGGTACAATCTGTTGCATTACTTCGTTACTTCGGTACGCCATAAAAATAGCGAACAAGAATACTTTGGATGCTATCTACTTTATGATGCTGACTTTACAACCAATGTGATGGACAAAAGTCGCAACGTAAAGTCCAGTAAGCTCGCCGAGACGAATCGAATCGCAATAATTCGCCTTCTATACATGAATGGTAAATTCGATTCGACTCGCCGCGGCTCCTCGTCGACGCAGTTTCATAGTAAATGTATGTATTGTAGTAGTGTATGTATTGTAAAGGTGAATTATTGCGATTCGAACCTAGTGGACGCCAGCCTTTAATCCAAGTAACACTGTTTTGAATTGCTGGATTCTTGAATAATTTTACGCCCACAGAGACACGCCCACGCACATGACACACATGTTTCGGGCCACGCACATGTTTCGGGTACGCGATACACGGCCGTCGTGAACACTGCTCGCACTGTTAGTGCTTGAGAAAGGAGACCTACTTAGGCTCTCCGAAACATGTCGCGCGAGTGACTAAAAACAACTGAGTCTAAACCGTAAAATTATTCAATGTTAGTATGTCTCACAACAGTTTAAATTCGATTGCTGGATTCTTGCTGGGCTGATACGTTGATAAAGTAAGACCGAGAAAAGTCTGCAACTGTTGGGTGGAGAGGCGGATGAAAGATATATATGTTTTAAGTAAACGTTTGTTTTATTTTACTAATATAGAATTCACATAAGATCATACATTTTTTTCAGTTATATATCAGAATTGACAGATAGCTAAGTGACACACTCTTTAACCTTTGTAGTGGTGATGTGCCAGTATCTTCTTCGATCTCCAACACACCTCCTCACGACGCCACTACTGCAGCACACCCAGTTTGCCTCTAAGCATAGCTAGTCTGGGCCCTGGTAGTGCCTTTGTTAAAAGGTCAGCCTCCATCTCTTCCGTACACTTGTACGCGATCTTGAGTACACCTTGTTTTACACAATCTCTGATGTAATGTACTTTCAGATCTATATGCTTTGATTTGGAGGATACTATTGGGTTGTGTCCCAATTTTATGGCGGCTTGATTGTCGCTCCAAATCGTTATCTGTCCAAAATCAATGCCCAATCCTCTAAACAGCGATCTTAGGTGAACTGCTTCCTTCGCAGCCTCTGTGAGAGCTGTGTACTCTGATTCTGCTGTCGAAAGGGCCACACTTCTTTGTTTCTTAGATGCCCAACTGATTGCTGCCCCGGCGTATTTGAAAGTATAACCAGAGCAGGACTTTCTGTCCAATTTGCAAGCGCCCCAGTCAGCATCTGCCATGCCATCTAATGGCTTTTGTGACTTAGAGTAAGTTAGGCCGACGTCAGTCGTACCTTTTAAGTATCGTAGTACTCGCTTGGCTGATTTAAAGTGCTCCGGTCCAAAACAATCGTTGAATCTTGATAGGTAATTAACCGCATACGTTACGTCGGGTCGGGTAGCGACGGAGAGATACATTAATGTTCCTATTAGGTTTCTATACGGTATGTTATCCTCTCCTCCTTTCCTGTTAGGCTCCAGATTTAAGTTAATTTCCATCGGAGTAGTCGCGGTTTTGCAATCTTCCATCTTAAATTTCTTTAATGTTTCTTCAATAAATTTCTTTTGGGTTAATTTTATTTTATTTCCTTTGTATTCCATATCAATTCCGATTAGACGTTTTGGTTGTCCTAAATCTTTCATTTCGAATTGTTGGTTTAACTTTTTCTTAATTTCGGCCAGTATTTTCGGGCAAGAGTAAGCAATAAGAAGGTCGTCTACATATATGGCAATTACTGTCTTTTCTCCTCCTTTGACTAATATGTAGACACAAGGATCAGCTTTCGACGCTAGAAATCCTATTTTCTTTAGTTCGGTATCTAATCTTGTATACCATTGCCTTCCTGCTTGTTTTAATCCATAGAGGGCCTTTTTGAGTTGACATACTTTTTCTTGTCCGATACTTTTGATATCTTCTAGCATGTTCTTTGCCTTATCGTACAAAGTAAAATCATCTTCGTCACATGCCTCTACCATAATTTCGGCTACGTATTGCTCGGTATACTCTGGAAACTTCATAAATATATTTTCTGCCAGGTCGCCATTCAGATATGCCGTCGTGACATCCATTTGGTTAAGTTTTAAGTCCTCTTCGACTGCTAGTCCAATTACAGATCGAATGGTACTTAATTTGGCAACTGGTGCAAAAGTTTCATTGAAATCGATTCCAGGTCTTTGTCCAAATCCGCGCGCAACAAGTCTGGCCTTCTTTATCTCTCCTTTTTCGGGAGTCCATTTGTTTCTCAAAACCATTTTGTGGTCAATAATTTTCATGTCATTCTCTTTCTTGACAATTTTCCATGTTCCATTCTTTATATGAGCTTTTATTTCCGCTTTGATAGCGTCATGCCACTCTTCGTTTTTGAGATCTTTTTCGCATATAAATGAGAGTTCATCCATGTCTTCATCTAATGGCTCTTGATTTTCATCTGAAGTTGAAGGTTGGTCAATCAATTCATAATCTTTGTGCCATATTGGAGTTTTACGCTCTCTACGAGGTCTTGGCTCCTCGTTTGTAGTACTGTTGATGTTTATTTCATCATTTTCAGGTTCTGCAAATTCATCATTTTCATATTCTGCAGGTTCTTCGTTGGCTTTAAATTCACCATTTTCAGGTTCTGTTTCAGGAGGTGCGACTACAGTTTCGTGGGTAGGATTTGAAGAGAATTCAACTTCTACTACAGGTACGTTTTTCTTCTTCTTTCTTTGTTTTTCCTTCCTCTTTCTTTCTGTATTTTTATTAACCTTGATTTCTGTTTCAGGTCTCACACGTTCCTGATGTTCCTGTTTTTCAAAGAATTCATCGTAGTTTTCTTCGGTACGATCAACATCCTCTTTATAATACATTTTGTCAATGAACTTCACGTCTCTGCTTATTACAATACCTTGTTTTTCAGGAATGTAAATGCGATAACCTTTTGCTAGCTGTGCATAGCCCATGAAGACTCCTTCTGTACATTTTGGTGTAAATTTTCCTTTTCTGTGTTTGTTTAGGACAAAAGCTTTACATCCAAATATACGCAGGTGATTTCCAGATGGAGTACGGCCGGTCCACTTTTCATATGGTGTACAACCTTTCAGGGCTTTAGCTGGGCTTCGGTTGATGAGATAGTTCGCTGTGTATACTGCTTCGGCCCATAGTTTTTGAGGTATATTTCCTTCGATCATCAAACACCGTGCTCTGTCAAGAAGAGACCTATTTTTGCGTTCGCTTTGGCCATTCTGTTGAGGCGTGTACGGTGCTGTGAGCCTTCTCTTGATTCCATGTTCTTTTAGAAAGTTATCGAATTCTCTATTGCAGTATTCCGTTCCATTGTCCGATTGTAGACTCTTTATCGGTTTATTATGAAACTTTTCGACTTTGCTTTTGTATTCCTTAAACTTCTCGAATACTTCGCTTTTGTTCGATATGAAGTAGATGCAACAATATTTAGTGTAGTCGTCCAGGAATGTTAGGAAATATTTCGATCCGGCTAATGTTTCAGTATTGACGGGCCCGCAGACGTCACTATGCACAATTTCCAGCGCTTGTGTAGATTGTGGTCCGTCTAAGGATGAAAATGGCAGTCTGGCCATCTTCCCTTTGATGCATACTTCGCAGTCCGGTAAATTTCCTCCTCCTAGTTCGAGTCCTCTAATCAATTTCTTGTTTGCAGCTAACTTCAAGTCATTTTCATTAAGATGTCCAAGTTTTCGATGCCAAATTTCAATGTTGCTGACTGTCTTTGCTATATTTGCTTTTTCTCCCTTTGTGTAGTACAGGCCGTTTTCTTTCGTGGCAGTTAGAGTTACTTTACCTTTTTGGTCTTTAACATATGCCTTATCTTTTGTGAACAGTACTGTGTTTCCTTTATCAGTAATCTTTGCGACTGACATTAAGTTTGATGCCAAGGTAGGTACGTACAATGCATCATGGAGGTTAATTGTTTCGTTTTGGATGTTTATACGTACTTTGCCTTTGCCTTCAACTTTAGCGATGTGATTTTCAGACGCTAGCCGCAAAGTTCCAGTTTCGGAGTTCATGTTCTCAAAATGATCTTCCTGTGCACACATATGGGACGTGCAGCCGCTGTCCAGACACCAGGTATCTGCAGTGGTGATGGACAGGCAAGTAGGAGTTATGCTGAAGTTTTTCTCATCCTTTTTGTGGAATGTTTGATTTGGCTGATGTTTATTCTTCTTACTCCAGCATTCTTCGGTATTATGCCCCTTTTTCTTGCATTTCTGACAGTATTTAGGCCTTTTCTTGGAATAGAATGCACCTTCTCTTCTCTCTTTTTGCGCATCTTGGTTTTGTCTAGCTTCGCTTTCTTCTATAATTTTAATTTTCAGCTCTTCAGGCTTTGGTAGGGTATCTCTCGATTCTACCGCTATTCTGAAGTTTTCGAATGAAGCGGGTAAGCTGTATAGCATCATTATACTTAGTAGATCAGTATTTAAAGTTATACCCATGTCTGCTAATTTATCGACGGTGTCCATGAAGTCGTTAAGGTGTTCGCGGACGTCACCGTTATCATGTTTTTTCAGTATGAGATGCTTCAGCAATGTTGCTTTTCTTGCGGGACCAGTACTTTGGTAAATGCTTTTTAGTTTTTTCCAAAGCTCGGACGAAGTTTTGCAACCTTTTATTTGCTTCAACTCTGAAGGCGAGATGAGAAGTAATAATTCTGACCTTGCTAGTAGATCTTTGTGTAGAAATTCTTTCTTTTCCGTCTCGTTGCTAGTTTCAGCCGGCTCGGGTATCTCTCCGCTTGCGTATCCCCACAGGCCATTTTTGATCAGCACTGCTTGCGCTTGGAGACACCACGTATCGTAATTTTCTTTTGTTAGGGCTTCGATCCGATGGTACGATGACGAAGCGGTTGCTGCCGACGTGCTCATTTTGGACGAAGTTTTATTTTCACCGACTACATTTAACTAGCAAACCACGCTCTGCTACCACTTGTTGGGTGGAGAGGCGGATGAAAGATATATATGTTTTAAGTAAACGTTTGTTTTATTTTACTAATATAGAATTCACATAAGATCATACATTTTTTTCAGTTATATATCAGAATTGACAGATAGCTAAGTGACACACTCTTTAACCTTTGTAGTGGTGATGTGCCAGTATCTTCTTCGATCTCCAACAGCAACGATTTAGATCAACTTAGCACTTACAACTTTTTAGAAGTAGGCCAAGAAGTAAATCTAAATTAAAAGTGATCATGACACAGACCAACAATAATAAGGCTTTCTCTACTACTCCCACTGAAAGTTCCATAAAAACATCCCTTATAGTCATTTCCGTCACCTTCCTGAAATCGCATGCAGATCAATGCAGATATCGATGACGTCTATGGAGCCCATTAGATTTGATATATCATATTGGTTCTCTTTGTTATACCAAAAAGGTGTTACAAAATCACCAACCAGATTTCACACATTGGTCTGAAAAAAAATCTGACAACTTCACTCGTTGTCCAACCTTCAGTCCCTTTGGTCATTCCTTCTATTTTAAATTCTACAAAATTACAAAAATGTCTGACAATAGTAGTAATAAGAAGAGTTGCGTAACTTGTGATGCCAGCATAAAAAACTTAAAGGACCAACCTGGGAAAGAAAATGATGAGAACTGTGCGGGTTGCGTATGTGGCAAGAACTGCTCAAATACAGACAATACGAAGCGGAAGGAAAATCAACCCAGCAATTGAAACAGTAAGCTACTAAGATTGTTGTTTTTCGGATTGTTCGGATTTTTTTTATGTAATTGGAAACGGATGTCCTTCTGAATCCCTAACAACGTTTGTCCTAAAGTCACTTGCCCTAACTGGTTTGTCCGAATGGGCACATGCCCTAACAATCAATTGTAATAACGATTATTTTCCATAATGTCATGGTTCTGAAAAAATGGTTAGGTTAGAACTTGCTGCCACAAAAGTGGGTTCGATTAGGTTAGAACTGCGACCCTCGCAGAAAAGAAAAATTATGCTTAATAACATTAGGATAAGTAATCAATAATAGGGAAATTAAAATTAGGGTATACGAGTGTTAGGACAACTGATTATTATGACAAACAATATTAGGGAATATGGAGTTCTATTACCTTCTGTGTTTCAATCCTCAGAGGACATTAAAATTGATAGAAATCAGTGCAACTCTCCCTAAAACGAGCTATTTTTTTAAATCCTGACGATCACCCGGATTTAGGCTGCCTTTGCACGGAGACGCATGGGAATCAACCAATAGCGATAGCTGTAATTCAGCGGACCGGAGAAGAGATACATAGATAGATGGAAAGATGCTTTTTTAATTTACGCCTCTGCTCAATTCCGCGTCAGTGGAAAGGCAGCCTAAAAGTTGCATGCCTTACGGCGAGGCTAACCATGCTTATCATATTTTTTTTTGTTTCAGGGTCGAAAACGAATCATATTCGTAGCCATGATACATACAATTTGAAGAAATAACAGGATCATTCTGGAAAGCAATTACAAAAAGATAACATGTACACTTTGTAATAAACAGTCTTGAGTCTTCTTTTAGTTTTTTTACAAGCTTTTGTTTAACTTGCCCCGTTTGTTAGTGTGGGTCAAATTTTAGAAGCTTGACCCATATCCCGACTACCGATTAACCTGAAGCTGAAATTTTGCAAACAAATTTATGTGAATCGGATAATAAATATGGCAATGTAATATTACGATGACACGCTAATATAATGGTCCATATCTTTTTGGTATTAACTAACCCCTAGACAGAATTATTTATACAATACATCTTATAACATAATATATGTTCTATACATTATATATGGACCCGGGTATGTCCTTAAACTACGTCCAAGACCACCGGTGGACGGGCAGGAGCGTCCCTCAAATTCGGTGTACTCGACTGCGATCGCCAACCCGCCTGCCAAGCGTGGAGATTATGGCATGCACCCGCCATAAGGGGGAGGCCTATGTTCAGCAGTGGACGTCTTATGGCTGAGATGATGACGATGATGACATCTTATAAAGCAAAGTCTCCCGCCGCGTCTGTCTGTACAGGACCTGTATGTTCGAGATAAACTTAAAAGGTGTATAATTTGTTAAGGTTTACCCACGCGAAGCCGGGGCGGTATAAAACCTTTCTCCTTTACAAGACTTTGCATTACCTACTCCATTCGTCAACTTGACAGTTGACTGTTAGAAAAAAAACCTTAAATCCACCCTGTCAAATATGGCCGAGGGTAGCTCAGGCACAAAAAAAGAACTCTCAAACAAACACAACATCCTCACACCGGAAGCTCTCCATCCCTGCGCCAGAAAACCAAAACCGGAAAAAGGTGACATCGTGAAGTTAAAGCAATGTGTCTTCCCCCCAGAACCGGAGCCAGTACCACCAACACCATGCCAAATACAGATTAGGGAGCAGAAGTTAAAAGCAGGAGTGATTTTCTGTGAGAAACCACCTCCGGAACCTCGCCCTGAAACTCCTGAGTGCCTCGCTATTTGTATCGAAAAAGTGAAAAATCTTCCAGTCCCTGTTCCTAAGCATGAAGTACTACCAAAATGTCCTGTGCGGAGAATAAAAACCGGTTCTGTAATATGTGACGAAAATACAACAAACAATCCTATTAAAGACCCTATTGAAAATTTACCCCATTAAATTACCAAATTCAAGAAAGAAGTCCTATTAAAAACCCTATTGGAAAATTTACCCCGTTCAATCGGTAACCCTATGAACACTTTTGATGCCAAATAATTTATAAACTAAAATGTCTGACTCTCGGATACAAATCGGAGTAAGCTGCCTGACAAGGGCAGGGTTACTTTCATATAAAGTGCATGAATTTGAAAAAGTGATTCACGATGATAACCTTGACGGCGATATTAAAAAACTGAAGAAGGAGTTATTGCAAAAAATGGAAAAATTAAAAGAAGTTGACAATGGAACCGACTACACTGTTCAACTTGAATACTTGACACACAATTAAACCAAAGAATAAAGCAATTATGAAATATTTGTGTTTCTTATTATTAGGTACAGTCGCCATCAGATATATCGGAGCGGCCAAAGTGTTCACAAATATCTGAACACGTCTCTATTCTCAAGGCATTAGAGTACGTGTTCAGATATTTTTGAACACCTATATATATATTTGATATTTTTGAGTGCAGGAACTTACTAGTATTACTACAGTAGAACATACTAGTAGTACTACATTTTTATTATTTGAAAAATAAATTATGCCTTCTGTAAGTTGTAGAACTCGTAATTGCATTTATAAATTATAATCTAATGTATGCATACATTAATGTAACTTTAATAAAAATCTTAATAGTAACTTTACGACACAAGTGCGAAAAGTAGGAAATTCGCAACGAGTAGCGATGAATTGGAACACGACCGAAGGGAGTATTTTAACCTTTTCGACGCCTCGCCATATCAAACACAAAACATATACTTACTTTACTCTTTGACACAAAAGCTGTATTGTGCATAACAGAGTACATAAGACCCTTTAAATTTTCGACATAGGCACGGATACCTAGTGCTATTTACCGCACTAGGACGGTAAAGCACCATCATATGTACTGTAAAAAAAATGTTAACAGTTTCGTCCACATTGATATGAACTTTAGTACTTATCTGCAATAAGGTCATTTTTAGGGTTCCGTACCCAAAGGGTAAAAACAGGACCCTCTAGCTATTACTAAGACTCCGCTGTGCGTCCGCCCGTCCGTCTGTCGCCAGGCTGTATCTTACGAACCGTGATAGCTAGACAGTTGAAATCTTCACAGATGATGTATTTCTGTTGCCGCTATAACAACAAATACTAAAAACAGAATAAAATAAAGATTTAAGTGGAGCTCCCATACAACAAACGAGATTTTTGACCGAAGTTAAGCAACGTCGGGCGGGATCAGTACTTGGATAGGTGACTGTTTTTTTTTTTGCTATTTTCTGCATTATGGTACGGAAGTTACGGAACCCTTCGTGCGCGAGTCCAACTCGCACTTGCCAGGTTTTTTTATTATATTTTGAACATAATATATTATGCTACCTACCTACTGCCGTATTCGAACTTCAAAATATTGACAAGACGACACGTACTAGATCCATTCTAGATACGTTATAGTTTAGATATCAACTAGTTCTCTTTTGCAGCGCAATTCGGGCAACCGATGTCACTTATACGTTACATAGAGTAAGATATCTAGTAGATGTGAATTGGATCTCTAAGTCATATCCTGTGAAAATCGTTCAAGAGTATCTCCAGAATCGCGCAAATGACAAATTTGACAGGTTAGATTTTTTAACGTATCTTTATCGTATCTTGGTGATGTCTAAAAGACATCCAATAGATGTCTATTTCAAAATCCGAATTGGGCCCTATTCTGTGTTGACTAATTCTTTTTCCGTTTAGATACTACCTACCGACTCAAAACTTAAAGCCAATATGCAGTGCACCGTGTTCATCTTCGTGTGCATCTTGGAAGGTGTTAAGAAGGTTGTTTAATAAAAGGTGAGTATAAATTTGTTGCAACAATTTAATTCACAATAACAATATCTCCATACAAAATACAACATAAATAAACATTTACATAAAACTCTTCCAAGCAAGCAAACTGACTAGACTTGCATCATTAAAATTAGAAAAATACCTACAATGGTTGAAATATACAACAATAATAAATATAGAATTGTTTAAATTTCAATAGCAATAAATAGAGAATAATATAAAATTTTACTAATATGAAGTAATAATTTTGGCACGTATTTACTATATTATAAGTAATAAATATATTATGGGGCCACAATTTTCAAAGTCCGACACTTAAACACATACATTTGTAATAATTAAGGCACATACCCATTAGGTATATAACATTTTTAGTCAGTAAATATTTCATATTATTTACAATAAAACCTCAGGCGTTTGCGAAGAGCGATCCAAAAACTAGACATCTAAAACCCCATTTTAAAATTTAGAATATATTATAACTCCAAAGGCTTTAAAAATATTATTCATTTCATTTAAAATATTAAAATGCTAAATTACTTAAAATTTAAAATAATATTACAAGCTACGCGGTCCGTTAAAATCGATTGCAAAATCTTCAAAAAACCCGGGCCGGGTTCAAAAAAGGGTAACACAAACCCTTTCGAAGGGTAACACAAACCCTTTCGAAGGGTAAGACCGAGTGCGGTTACCACGCCGCACCGGATGAGGGTAATCCAAGTATAAAAGTACAAAATATCATTTTCTCTGAGGCGGCTGCATCGGGGGCTGATGGAAGGGGTGGTACTGCCTTGACAGTATGCTCTCCTAGAAAAGAAATAAGGTATTTAAAAAAAAAACCTACTTATTCACATGATTTAATAATTATACATATAATATAACACTTTAAACTCTCGTGTTTTGTACACATATTTAATTACACAAAAGGGTCTACCGCGATATAATTTCATTGATTTTACTTTTAATTCCGACGTTTCAGCTGAGTTTCACCAGCTGTGGAAACGGAAAGACTCACGGAAAGACTAATATAATTATATCGCGGTAGACCCGTTTGTGTAATTAAATATGTATATATACAGGGTGTAATTTTTTACGTGATACAAAATATGTTTTTCTAACTCCATAAACAACTAGCAATTGAATGCTCCTACTCTCGTTGAAATCAGACAATTTTATTTTTAATTTTTTTATTTTTTTTCGTGATATTTTTTCTACTTTTAAAGGATATTATGATATTAAAACAGCTTTAAAATGTAAAGTGAACTAAATTTCTTTTCAAAGTAGCGTAAATCACAAGTCATTAAACATTTTTTGTGATTTATGCTACTTTGAAAAGTAATTTAGTTCACTTTACATTTTAAATATCTTATAAAGCTGTTTTAATATCATAATATCCTTTAAAAGTACAAAAAATATCACGAAAAAAAATAAAAAAATTAAAAATAAAATTGTCTGATTTCAACGAGAGTAGGAGCATTCAATTGCTAGTTGTTTATGGAGTTAGAAAAACATATTTTGTATCACGTAAAAAATTACACCCTGTATATATTATGCGCAATCAGTTGCAGGGAAGTTCAACTATCTCTGTAGTTGAATGTATCGTAATAGTATATAAATACCTAGGGGCAGTTAAGTAAGAAATATCTCAGACCACATGCCATTGTCGGGCTGATGCTTTCTTAGTTACTGCATGCCCTAGATTTGTATACTATTTTTCTGCTCGACGGAGTCAGAAAGCGGCAAGTTCACTTAGCCAGGCGTGGCTCACTCCGCCATTTCGTCGCTTTGCTACAGGTAACTAAGAGTACATCCGTTCGACCCCAATTTTGGGGTTTGCCATAAGCCGCGCGTGGCGCTGTCGCCACTTAGCGGCCATATCTGTGCTGATCGTGACAGACGCGTTTTGTTAGAGAGTGAGTCTTCTGTACCTAGTACTATTATTTATTCTGTGACTTAGCGCAGCGGAGGGAAGTTAAAATTCATAATTGTTATCTGCCTCTTAATTGTTTTAGGGTAAAAAAATACAACTAGGGAACAAATCAAATTATTATCCGTTTTTAATTGGGCTTTGGCACTGGACCCCTATTCGACAAGCGACGTTTGACGTATCGTGTTGATCTACCGTTGATGTAGAAAAAGTCATAAGTTCTCGAATACGTACAATGTCAAAATTTGACATTAACAATCCACAGTTAGGGTGACAAGCATACCAAACCGAACCACCCTTAGTTTAGAGTTGAGTTTTGGTTGTGCCAAATGATATTATCCACCGTTGATGGAATCAACACTCAGTATGCAATAAAATCAACTGTTGATTTGACGTGGATGCGAAATCTGACAGTTGTACATGTCGAATTAGGCCCCTGGAGTGTTTAGTCACTTCTTTAGTATACATATATTATACCGGGTGTGGCCTGTAATATGAGCAAAAAATTAAACTGCAGGCTGTACTCCTCATACTGACTAACATTTGTTCAGCTACTTTTAAAAATAACTTGTGGTTTGATTTTTAATACACTTTAAAGTTTATTCTAAGACGCAATGTATTGCGAATTTTGTTTTGTTAAGGCGTGACAAGCAACGTCAATCACAATGATATGGCGTGGCGATGGCGTCCATTGAAGATAATAATTATTTATTTTATACGATAAATAGGGAGTCTACTCGTAAATAATTCATAATTTTTAAAAGTTGTAGAACAAAAGTGTCACCGTTTGAGGAGTACAATCTATGTTTAAATTATTTGCTCATGTTACACCACACCCGGCCACACCCGGTATATATTTTAGTTTTGAAATAATAATATAATTGTTTTAGAAGAAACTCACCACATTGTTAGGCAGTTGTTGTGATCTGTTCATCTGCCGCTCTTGCAAAATGATAAGATTCGCAGCGCTGTGAAAAAGGTCAAATTTAGAAAACTCACAAGTGTGGAACCATAGAGAAAAAATACATAGATTGCTCAATCCATACATCAATTTTGGTACTACTATTATTTTCATAGTCGACATCTATTAGCATCGAGTAGCGGAATTATCAGTACTTTAAGTAGCAGTAGTAGTACTGTCAAGTGGCAATAGATGAGCACCGAGCGAAAAGTCTTACTGCCGTATTCGAACTTCAAGATATTCACAAGAGACGACACGTACTAGATCCATTCTAGATACGTTATAGTTTAGATATCAACTAGTTCTCTTTTGCAGCGCAATTCGGGCAACCAATGTCAATTTTACGTTAGATAGAGTAAGATATCTATTAGATGTGAATTAGATCTCTAAGTCATATCCTGTGGCAATCGTTCAAGAGTATCTCCATGAATTGCGCAAATGTCAAATTTGTCAGGTTAGATCTTAAATATATCGTTTTCGTATCTTGGCGATGTTTAAAAGATGTCTAATAGATGTCTATTTCATAATCCGAATCGGGCCCTTATTCTTGAGCATTAGACTTTCCGGTCGGTGTATGAAGTGAGTACCTACTCTAATCTTATCGTATAATATTTCGTGCACTCTAAATGTAACGATTTGGGGAAAAAGTTTTTGGCAAAAATTTCATTTTTCTACAAGCTTTTATCGCTGACTGTACTTTTCTTTCCACAGGCAACTAACGCTCATCGAGACAATTCTAAAAAGCTCAAACACAATTAGGTTTCGTTGTTTTATCACATAGCCACCTCCGGTCTCCATCATCAGATTGCTTGATGACACTATAATATTGCATTGTCACCCGACTTACGTATGTATGCAAAATTTGAGCTCAATCGGAAACGGGGAAGTGGATCAAATTTAACTTGCAAGATTACACACAGACATCGGTCAGATGAAACCATAGACTTGATAGACTAGAAATCCTCTAGGCCGAGTTTAGAGCAATTATTTCATGCAACCGATGATGCCTAAAATGCGGGGGTGCGCGGGACGAGGTGAGCGAAGTCCCGTGCCGTGATTGGTCCGTTCAAAAACACGGACGTCACACAAAGACACTTTCGACTCGAATGACGAATGGAGTAAAATTACCGTATGCGTGGCAGAGGGGGTAGCGCGACTATGCTCAGTCTGGAGGATGTTTTGTCTGCGGGTGAAACTAAATAAGAGCGTGTAAAATTACCCAAGTGGGCAAAGTTATACGATTTGTCCTTACGTGTCCATCGCCTGCTGGGAGAGGCCCAGCGCCTCCTGCATCTCATGTGAGGTACTCTGGAGAAAATCGCGGTCGCAATATTTGCCGAGACCCTGCTCTGTCAAAACCTGTAAAATAATAGTCGCGTGTAACTTTGACGCCAACCACCATTAACCCTTTAACCGCCAGAGTCTGATATATAAGACATTACATATCCAGCTCATTTCGCCACAGTCTGATAAATAAGACAAAGATCTGATTTGGTTTTTACAGCACATTTATAATTTATAACTCCCGTAACTATGCCAACCTTACTCTGCGTGGTACAATTACTGTCGGTGGCGACACGAGCACGCTCGATCAAAAATTGCTGGCGGTTAAAAGGTTAATTGTTTAAAAGTAAAACAAACAATAATTATTTATCCTAGAGAATTCGATATGGAGGCGGATTGTCAAAGTAATCTAATAATTTATGTAGCCAAAGTAAATTTAATGCCATCTTTCGCCCGCCTGCCAAAACTTTTAAAACAAAAACAGTGATCCTTGTTCTTGCATTTAAATTTGTTAAATGTCAAAAAGTGTCGCCATCTACACGAGCATAGGCCAAAGCAGGCGTGGCTCACTCCGCGATTTCGTCGCTTTGCTACAGGTAGCTAAAAGTACATCCGTTCCACCCCAATTTTGGGGAAAGCCATGAGCCGCGCGTGGCGCTGTCGCCACCTAGCGGCCATATCTGTGGTGATCGTAACAGAAGCTCTTTTCAGAGAGTGAATCTTCTGTACCTAGGACTATTATTTATTCTGTGGCCAAAGTTACGGTGCCATCTTTTCGAGAAATGGCGCCATACCTATGGACTATACTCGATTTAACACATATCAGTGAAAGGACAAGGATTAAATTAAATGACGTTCTAAAAGTTTTGGCAGGCGCTTGAGATGGCAGTAAATTTACTAAATACTCTTTGACAATTATTGATCTCTTATCCAAACAATTAATTACTACTTATACACGGTGTAACATGAGTAAACCGAATAATTTTAACAGCGTATTCCGGATCATATTTAGAGACAAAAATGCCCTATAAACATTTTTGATATTCGCCTAGTTTCAGAGATATTATTAATTTAAAAAAAATAAGTTTTTATTGTTACATGGTGTAAAAGGCCTTTTTGATGGTGATGTTGCTGCTTAAGGGACGTAGTCTAAATATCCTTATTGATAGATATCAAAAAGTGACAAGTAACATTTTGTAAAAAGTAGGTTCTACGAAAAAAAAATGTAAAAATCAATTTTAAGTGACAACTTTACCAATAACATTTATTATGTATGTACAAATACATTAAAAAAATTGAAAAAAACCAAACAAAAAAAATTTTTTATTGGCGAAATTGACCTAAACTTATATTACATTTTTTACTTCTTTTGACCTCAGAAATGCGTGGTTAAAATTATTCGGTTTCCTCATGTTACACCGTGTATTATAAAAGCAAAGTTTACTTATTTGCTACATACCCTTTGTTTAATACCACAAAAATTAGGGCACCATACGTGAACTCGTAAAGTGCCATCTATTGTATTTCCGCGAAAATATGTGGCAGTACTTTAAGGAACTTTCTTTATTCGCCTCAATGTACGGTTAGGCTCACAGTTTCTCACAGTCAGGCGGACAGCGCCATCTCTGAGAAGTACAGTGAGACATATTTAATCTGCTCCGTGCATGACTGTGGCACCAGCGCCATCTAGTGGATATACTTACACGAGCAATAAGCGTTTCCGCCGGATTTTCTACACAATAAGGCACGTTGTTGTTCGGGCTCGACCTTTGGTCATGATCTGAAATCGAAGAAAAAAATAAATTTTAACTAATTACTATTGGTTGATTCTCGCACCTCGCACTCTCGGTCACTTGCCGTCTTACACTAGCGTTCTAGCTTTATTATTTTATCGAAAGTATGTGTGTACCTAAACGAGTGTCACATTTAAATTACTGCGCCGCTAAATATAGTTTTAAAATCAAAGCAATATCCATTTTATCAGACTCCGAAAATGCATGATTTGAATACAGCGCCACCTTTTGTAGCGCTACGATAACTACAAGTACTCCTGGGTGAAAGTAACGTTTACTGGGAAATGTACACTGGGTGGCGCGTTTTATTCAAAATTTATGTTCATCGTTTTAGCCAACTTTGAAATAAGTATTAGAAGATTTTAAAATCTAAATATCATAAACTGAAATAAATGTCATATGCTAAGAACAAGTGACCAAGGCCTCCAGTGTCCCAAACTGGAATCGAACCCGCGTCCTCTGCTATCGCGGCAGATGCCTGAGCCATACGGCCACCGGGGACGGCATAGGCAGGCGTGGCTCACTCCGCGATTTCGTCGCTTTGCTACAGGTAGCTAAAAGTACATCCGTTCGACCCCAATTTTGGGGTTTGCCATAAGCGGCGCGTGGCGCTGTCGCCACCTAGCGGCCATATCTGTGCTGATCGTTACAGACGCGTCTTGTTAGAGAGTGAGTCTTCTGTACCTAGTACTATTATTTATTCTGTGCCCAAACTGGAATCGAACCAGCGTCCTCTGCTATCGCGGCAGATTCCTGAGCCATTCGGCAACCGGGGACGGCATAGGTCGAATTTTTTCAAGCATAAATGCTTTTGAAGATCGTGCAAAACAATAACAAATTGTACAATTTTATTAGAAACGACCGCGACCTGCTGGGGTTAATATAATATGTACAACGTGTTACACCAGCCACTGAAAGTGGGATGGGCACACGTTGTGTAGGTTAATACTGAGCAACTTTTGCTATGGAACCAACCCCGAAATCGCGAAAAATAAATAGACTCTTCCATACATTTTGGCTGGCTAATGTTGATATCTTCAATGGGAGTGTAATTTTTTTTTATCGCAATTTCGGGGTTAGTCCCATAGCAAAAGTTGATCAGTATGACCTACAACCTGTGCCCATCCCACTTTCTGTGGCTGGTATAACACGTTGTATAAAAAACAGAATTTTATTGAAGGTAAAATTAATTTGGTAGTTAGTTTAATTTTATGTTAATAAGTTTAGTAAGTGCAAACGCCACAAATAAACAACAGTTAAATTTTTTTCCGTAAAATCGTAATAATTAGTATAAAATATCATTAGTAAATTTAATTAAAATACATATACCTATAGCAATAACAAGCAATAAATATACATACCAATAACTCAGTACATAAATCTGCATTATACGAAATAGAAATAATAGAACGATTCGTTGATTACCAACCAAAACTCACTCAATAACAAATGGGGCATTATCTATGAAAAGGGACCACACACAGCAACACACTGGTCTGTAGTTGCTTGGGTCATTTGATTTACCTTTCTTAAAGATAGGTACGACTCTGCCGGTTTTCAGTATTTCTGGGAATGTACCTTCCTCCATGCAACTACAGTGAAACCTGGATAAATGAGATCTCAAGGGACGAGCAAATTTGTCTCACTTAAAGAGGTTTTCCACTTACCCAGGCTCCCAGTTAGCCAGGTACAAATAGATTTCTGTCTCATTTACAGAGGGTTCCATTAATAGAGGTGAGAATAGAGTATATTTCAGTTATAGAGGTGGTTAATAAGGTATTTAAGGTATTTATCTTTAAAAATAAATAAGGTAAAATAATCCTTGTCCCTAAATATTTATTAAGTCTGTTTAAATATTTCTTTGAATTTATTTTGAATAACTCTCCAAAGGATAGATATTTCAAAATTAAATTAAATTTGATACGGACTTCATTGCGTTCGTTTCGCAGTGCGTGCTTTCGTTTCGATAGTTTTAGCTACTTACATAAATTAACTAAATCAAACTTGAAGTTGTTTAGACACAATTAGGCAAATGCGGAATTTGTGGATAGACTTTAAGAGTTAGTAAGAATACGGAAATTGTTCAATGAAGTTCAAGTTAGAGAGGTCATAGAGTGACGTTATCTCAGATACAGAAGTCAATTCTCTATAAAATTCTAAAAAAACAATTAGGAAAATGTAATCTTATAAATATAGTCTCAGTAAAAGAGGTAAAATACACTCTGTCTCAATTATAGAGGTAAATGTGACTATAAAATCACAACAACGAATCCCAGTTATAGAGGTTCGTTTTTTCTCAGTAACAGAGGTAATTCAGTGCTAAAGTGTCGGGACCGCACCATGAGTCCCAGCTATAGAGGTTTCTCACTTATCCAGGTCCCACTTAACCAGGTTTCACTGTATTTAAGACAGTCAATTAATAATGGCGTAAGTGCCATCGACAATAAGGTCCCTTTTCATAGATAACGTCACAAATATGTAAGTCGTTTCAATGTAGTTTACACGTAGGTGACACCCTTGTGGAGTTCAAGGCTTGCATAAGAAACGACGGTATTGTGGTATACTCGTACAATATAGGTAGACGAAGCTCTCAGTACATTTTTGCCTCCAGTTTTTTTAGGGTTCCGTACCCAAAGGGTAAAACGGGACCCTATTACTAAGACTTCGCTGTCCGTCCGTCCGTCCGTCCGTCCGTCCGTCTGTCCGTCTGTCACCAGGCTGTATCTCACGAACCGTGATAGCTAGACAGTTGAAATTTTCACAGATGATGTATTTCTGTTGCCGCTATAACAACAAATACTAAAAACAGAATAAAATAAAGATTTAAATGGGGCTCCCATACAACAAACGTGATTTTTGACCAAAGTTAAGCAACGTCGGGAGTGGTCAGTACTTGGATGGGTGACCGTTTTTTTTTTGCTTTTTTTTTGTTTTTTTTTTTGCATTATGGTACGGAACCCTTCGTGCGCGAGTCCGACTCGCACTTGCCCTGTTTTTAGTGTACAAAACTTTGTTTACGGAACACTTATGGGATCACTTCGGTCTTGCAAATCAGTTAAATACGTTTTTTATGTAGGTAATAGGTAGCAAACGTGCAGACGAGTCGCCTAATAGGAGCCACTTATGCGTTGCCAACCTTTGAGATTTCCGCTAATATAATCATTCGTGAATTTTACACATATTTAATTACACAAACGGGTCTGCCGCGATATAATTTCATTGTTTTTACCTTTAATTCCGACGTTTCAGTGAGTTAGTTTTTATAAACTAATTTCGGGTAGTTTAGTGGTGTTATTAATATCTCCGTTGACATTTATTGGGATGTCAGTCTTTCCGTGACCACAGCTGGTGCAACTCAGCTGAAACGTCGGAATTAAAGGTAAAAACAATGAAATTATATCGCGGCAGACCCGTTTGCGTAATTAAATATGTGTACAAAACGCGAGAGTTTAAAGTGTTATATTCGTGAGTTTTTGTCGGTAACTGAGGCTGATAATACATAATTTACATAAATATGGATATTTATTGAATCACAACACACTAAAATGGACTTACGTCGGCCTCTCATCGTCTGCATTAAATCATTCGATGTTTTTCTGCGAACATTCATCTTTTCTTAACTGTTTGCTTGATTTTAATGTGCCATGATTGAGATAATTTCAATACAACAACATTTAAATGACAACAATTAACTAATAAAATGAAAATATTAAGCGCCACTGGCACCATCCGACTAACCCGGGGTTAACCGGTCAGGGGTCATCAAATAATTACATCACACGTACAATAGGGGGGGTCAAGTAAATATGACATTTTGTGACAAGGGGAAGGGGGACTCACAAACTTTGTGACGTCACTTTAACTATACTTACATCTGTAACCGAAAATGGTTTTGATATTTTTGCTCGCTGTTAATAGTTTATTTAGTGTTTGCAATGATAATCGTTTTATGGATGTATTTTTATTCCTAATCGTCTTCGTGTTACAAATTTCTAACAAAATTAAATATTTGAGACAAATTCATTGTTATGTCCTGTAAGTAAAAAAACTAATTTAAATTGTTGGTTTCATTGAAAACAAAATTACCAAATAAGTGACGTCACACCAGGGTAGGGGTTAACCAAATATGACCAAGTCTGACTTAGAAGGAGGGGGTCCTTGGGAAAAAAAGTCTTCATATTCGTGTGATTAGGGTTTGCAATCCGGATCCGAAATGTATGAAATTATCTGGATCCGGATCCGCGGATCTTCCCATACATTTCGGATCCGTCGTGCAAACCCTACGTGTGATGTAATTAATAGATGACCCCTAATGTCAAATTTCATGTTTATTTCAGAATGTAACATAAATGAAAGCATAACGTCGATTGTATGACGGCGGCCAGGCTCTAGTGACTCTAAAATAAACAGATTTTAGTATCTGTGGTAAAATGCATGAAGCCTGGAGTCACTTTTGCATTGTTTCGTTCAATTTTCAAACAACGCAAAATCAACTCTATTTCCTACACTGTAGATTCAAATTTCAGTGGCAAATTTAGGATTTTTTTGTATGGCTTGGCGTTAGGAGGTAGGCTTACAGCGCCTTTACCTTATTCCTTAAATTCGCATGAAAGTATGACGTTTATAGTGCCACTTCCACACTTAGTCCCCGCAAATTTGTTGCAGAGTTAGATTAGACGGACTTTCAATGAAATAACGAAACAAAAATGAGATACCTAAATTACATACAGTAAAGCACTACTAATATTTAAAACGTGACAATAGCAACAAAGTTTACTACATTATTTCGCTTAGGTTAATATAACACTTGACCAATCTAAGAATACTTCAAAATAAAAATATTCAGCACACAGTCGCCATCACCATCAGATATATCGGAGCGGTCAAGGCGCTCACAAATATCTGAACACGCCTCTATTGTCAAGTCAAGGCGTTAGAGTGCGGGTTTAGATATTGTGAACACCTTGGCCGCTCCGATGTATCTGATGGCGACTGTACATCTGTATCCTTACCACGAGTTTGACACTGACATAGTAGTGACAACGTCGTAAACTCACAATGCATCTCCCTCGTACTGACATTGGTGCAAGCGAGATGCACTGCGTTTGAATTGACAAGTCGCTATTATAGCATCAAAAGCCGCGTAAAACTCATGGTGAGGATACGTGACATTTCGTTCGCATGTGTTTAAAGAATGACTCACGCTAGACCGGACCGGGGCCGGGCCGGGGCCGGGCCGGAGCTTCCAGCGCTTCGTTTTCTATGGAAAGCACCACCGATCAGCCGTCAAGGAAAATTATATGTTGGATGCCTTGGCCCGGGCCGGTCTACCATCAGTCATCCTTAACGATAAACGATCGACATCTTGTCTACGGCCCCTGATATCTTTTAAATGAAATAATGAATAAATAATAAGAATAACTTACTCTATAGCGTGGAATATCTTCTCAGAATCTTTTCCACGGAGTAGCGGCTCCATCGCGATCTCTTCGTCGCTCGCGTGATGATCGTCGTATTTTCTAAAAAAATAGAGTTTTTTTCTTCAAAAAACAATGAGTTAGACCAATAAAAGTCTGCAGCAATTTTGATAGCCCACGCAGTTCAAGTGTTAGCTTAAACGTCAAACTTCTATTAAATTATGCCGTCTAAAAAACAGTTGCGCTGCGTGGGCTATCAAAATCGCTGCAGACTTTTTTGGTCTAACTGTCAAATAGTCATCTGGTGGGTCCCATACAGACATTTGATCCTCAAAACAAACCTGATCGATTGATACCATTCATAAATAACTGATTTGCAAGACCGAAGTGATCCCATAAGTGTTCCGAAAACAAAGTTTTGTACGGAACACTAAAAATTGTCAAATACCCTTTTAATACTTACGATGTGTCTTCTTCGGGTATTCGGCCATCCATTCCGAACTCTCGTCTCATCATTGAGCCCAAGTCTTGTTTTTGTTGAAGATCTAGAGAAAAAAAAAAGTTGCTTTGTAGACCGGAAGTGACAGAAAAAAAGATTATTTCCCAATGGTGGGATATTATTTTATGATGATAAATACAGTTTTTAAAACATAAGATTCAGGTTCCGGTGATATTGATGATTAAAACACACATTATTAAGGTCATGCCCGACGGGACAACTAAATTGTAAATATAAAACTTGTATTTGCTCTGTTTTCTTTGAATGTTTAGCAAAAAGAACTACTAGTACCATACATATATAAATAATAATAATCGTCTTCCTCGCGTTATCCCGGCATTTCGCCACGGCTCATGAGAGCCTGAGGTCCGCTTGACAACTAGTCCTATGATTTGACGTAGGCACTAGTTTTTACGAAAGCGACTGCCATCTGACCTTCCAACCCAGAGGGTAAACTAGGCCTTATTGGGATTAATCCGGTTTCCTCACGATGTTTCCTTCACCGAAAAGCGACAAATAAATTATAATAATATACGAGTATTACGTTAATGTTACACCAAGTTTCATTTAACTTAAGCATGTCGTTTAAAATTAGAGCGTATCTTGGATTGTATGGGAGCGGCCTTATGGCAGTGGGTGCGCGAGACTCTTGCTGACGTTAAAAGTTGACTTACTAAGTGTAACAGTCTTTGGTGTCCTTTCCGGCGGTTTGTGCATCTCGACCCGTCTGTGTCTGGAGCCTCTGAAGCTTTGAAGCACGCCGAATAGCGGATGGGTTCGCTGTATAAAAAAAAACAAATTAAGTAATTAATTACAAACCAAAAGAAATTAAAAAATAGGTCTCCAATGCTCAGGGCTGAAATCGAACCAGCGTCCTCTGCTGACTGACATGTGTTAAATTTGTTAAATGTTAAAAAAAAGCGCCATCTACTAGACTAGAGAGTAGGCCAAATGTATGGTGCCAACACTCGAAAAGATCTCTGGGAAACCCCGAATTTTATGTTTTTATATGTTTTCCGAGCAAAGCTCGGCTCCGAGATATTAAATAATTTTAAATTAAGAACGCACCCGATGAGTAGGCTCAACAGCCTCAGCCACCAGCTCATCCAAATTCCCTGATATGGCCCTCTTCAGCTCCGGCCCAGCTTCGTGCAGGGTCCGCAGACCAGCCTGCAGCGTCATCTGATTTGTCTGGACAGACTCCGCCGCCGCTTGCTCCTTCCTTTTCCTAAACCTTTGGTTGGAAAGAGATGAGATTATTGACAGGTACTGGTGGTACTCGTAGGTGAGAGAGGTAATGTTAATATAGATGAAGAATTGGGACTCAAAAACGCAAAAGTTGACGATGTCGAGGTTCGTCTTTTGAAATATTTAAATTGTTGATATGTTAATGTTGTTAATGTTAATAATGATGTTACATTTGATTTAATAAAAAAATCTATATTGATTAATGATTATGTTGGTTAGTAAAAAAATAGGTACTTTACTGTAGATATAATTAGGAAAACAATTTAAGTTTGTAAATTGGTATAAATAGTTTATATAAATGATTGTGAACATGTCTTCTCTGTGTCGAGTATTTACAATCAAATGCATAATTTTCAAAAAACAAACAATAAAGTAAGCAAGTCGAAACATGCAGAATTTGGAACGCACAAAACTTGAACTCAACAAAACACTCAAAAACAAAGAAAATACAAAATGTGTAATCAAAAGTTGTGCAAATTTAAAAGCAAGTGATTGTAAACAACAAAAAGATAACACTGAGAAAATATGCTTCTTAATAACTAGCTGAAAAGTTAACATGCTTTAAGTTGACTATAATGAAATAAAAGGGCTTCGATGGACCCAAACTAAAACTATAAAAAAAACAACATGGGATGCCGATTTTTTTCTATACCATGTTTAATGTAAAATAAAACTATATAAGAAAAGTAAATATAACATGTATAATTGCTTCAGCATCTCATGAAGTAGCAACTAACACACTCGTATTTACTATAGTGCAAAATAAATCAATGAAAACATCTGATTGCAAATCAACCCTAAAATTGGCAAAAAGGGGAGAGCAAAAGATCAAACGACACTCGTTGGCAAAAAAACTCAAAAGATGCCAAGGGTAAGCGAAAATTACAGCGTATCGGTCTTCGATATAGTTGCTTAGTACTGAACAGACTTACGCATGGTTCCTATAAAATAAAAATTGTGTATTAATGTAATGAAGATGAAAATTAAGAACATTGACTCTAAAATCTACAAAAAATTTACAGTTCTATCTACATACATAGCGAACAACAGTTACTCTCTCTAACAGAGTGCATAGGAAGCTTACTACCTACTCGACTACTACACGACGACTAGAATATAATAAATAAATAAGTAAACATTCAAATTGATGGCCCAAATTTCTAAACTGCCACAATGATTTTGCAGCAAATTGGAGTATTTATTGAGTAATTTGAGAAATTTGAATACAAAAAGAATATAACAGATAAAATTATGACATTTATTGCATATGTACAGATGTATCGATGTAGCGCATAATTGTTTTCCATCGTATTTTCACGGTAATGTTCGTATTTATCATGATAGTTCACTCAATGCCAGTAATTTTTGTACTGAGACTGACTGAAATAGCAAGACACGTTAGTACGTTTCCGTGAAAATACGATGGAAGATAATTGTGCACTACAGAACAACATAGTGACAGACACAGTGATGATCAAAAACAATGGACGCTCATTAGTTGATAATAAAGACCGAACGCGGAATGGCAATATTTGAATATCTGAAGACGTTACAATAAAAATAAGTAAAAAGTTACCTCCTAAAGTAGTCTTGTATGAGGAATGTAGCGTAGAATTTTCCAACGGTGATCTCGTTGGGGTCACCAGGGGGTGGGACGACCTGGTCAAGAACCTTGTTGGAAGTGCGTTTCCACACCTTCTTGATGATGGCTCTCAGCTCCGTGTTGCAGTCGTCAATGATGCCTATTAAGATATTGGAAAAGATGTAACTAATACAATTTATTTATTTTAATCGAGCAAATAGAAAGGTTAAAAGAAAAGAAATTCTGCCAAAATACTCGGATACACAATATAGGCGAAAGTATTTAGTTTAGCCACAATACAACTACTATTGTTGAAACCGTATTTTTATGAAAATTTTGGATACACTTATCTCAGGTAATGATTATTACTCAGTAAAGCATCCAAGATAATTTTATTAATTCTAAAAAGAAATAAATTACAAAAAAAGTTGTACTGATAGGTCAAAAAGTATCCATAATTGTAAATTTTCTACATGGAGAAATTTTGGAAACGTCATACTTTTGTATGGGAATCGAAATTTTCCTCTTCCTTCCAAAAAAACTTTTAAGAATAGTTTCCCTTGTTTCGCGTGAAATTATCCTGAAATTTCAAAGAACTCTTCCAACTTTTTGGAAACATTTCGTAACTTTTACATCTGTAACTTTGTATTTCCTAGATGATTACCGACTGTCTTGATCCCCAGCTGTGTCCTCACCACCGCAAACAAGGTTGCATTAAAGTTGACCGTCCCGTCCGAATTCAGGGGCATATTCATCGAGACGAGACGCTTGCAAGCCGTCCGGTGGGGACATAGCTTACCGAAGCCTGGGGAAAAAATATGTATCGTCAGACCAAGCTAATAGTACATTTGTAAGTGGAACTGTGAAGCGTGGGACTGCCTCAATAAAAGTGACAATTGTATACAGTAGAAGCTCGATCATCCGAACCGTCAAATACCCGAACGCAGCCGTTGACGAAAATAAAAAAATACGCTAAAAACATTCGACTTTTTCCAGGTGTTTTTATTTCGACGTAGTATCTACATCAAATTATGATATATTGTACTGTTTTTATTTAAAAGGTGTTGTTTTTGTTTAATCTCGTCCAAAAAGCTAGTCCTCGGTCCCAATTGATCCGGGTAGTCGAGGTTGAACTGTAGTACATTTTTGTTAGGGAACTTAATTTTATGCATTTTTTTTACCTAGAGGTGGATTTATTTTCCTGAGTAATTGGACAACGTCCAAATGCTTGATCCTCCCCTTTGCATCTGGGTCGTATTCGCTCCATAATCTGAAATGTTTCGAAATTTATGTAAATATTTGGGGAACAATCTTACACAGAACATCACAGCTCCAAACTCAGCAGAGCTTTTAGTCACGGAATTTGAAGGCTTGTCTCTTTTTGCATTAAGGTACAAAATTTGAACTCTTGTGAAAGTATGAATGCAATTTTAGCAACCTTAAGAAGCGGGCCTTATTTGGTACAGGTATCTCGCCGAAGACCGTCTGGACGCCCTAGGTACCGCTGAAGAGACGAAGTGCAAGGGACCTTAGCGAACTCAGCGCCGACGACTGGACAGAAACGGCTTGGACAAAGAAGCATGGCGGTCTTTGGTGTCGGAGGCCGAGATCCACTTCGGGTAGCTGCGCCACAAAAGTATGTAAGTAAATTAGTAAAACCATTACCTAACAAACTCATCAAGGTGATGCGGTCCCAGGATCGACCAGTCTCTGGTCAAATAGTCAAAGTTATCCATAATAACAGCTACGAACAAGTTGATGATCTGAAACAAACAAATGAATGAATGATGTTTTTATTCAAATAAATAAAGATAGATAAAGATAAAAGATTTTTATTCGTGACGATCACAAAACATGTACGAACAAATGATATGGATTCAGCATAATCATTGCTGTTTCATTTACTGCAGCATTAATAATATCACTAAAATCGTAAGGTAGTGTAAACCACTAGGTAGCTATTTGGCTCAACGAAAATCGCGATTGTATCGAAAGATGATATCGACTAACGCACATAACGAGGTCTTATTTGAATCTGCAGTAGCGTTCAGAAGTGCATGGATAGATGTCGACCGTAATGCCTTAATATTACGGTTGAAACATATCCATGCACTTGAACGCCAGTGTACGTACAGTAAAATTAGTGTCATTGAAGTATACAACCAAAAAGACTAGTGTAATTCACACATGAAATGTGTTGCGATGACGCGCCGCAACGCAACGCACCAGTGGGGCCTGAGGGCCTACCGCGAACCACGTTGGACGTGTTACCTCTCTGTCGCTCTTCTAAATTCGTACGTAAGTGTAACAGTGAGGCAATACGTCGAACGTGGTTCGCGGTCGGCCTTTTGGCCCAAAAGTCTCACCAAGAAGGTGCAGAGGAGTGAAAAGGATATGAAGTAGGGGAAAACGAGCCAGCTGCCGCAGCCGGTTCCGTCCGGGTCTATCTTCGTCAAGTTCTCGTTGTTCGGGTTGTAGCACTTGGCCGGTTCGTTCGGACGCTCCTTGTTGTTCCGGGATAGCGCCATCATGATTTCCTGCCATGCTTCACCTGGAGAATAATAATGAGAATGTTTATTTTATTCTTCAATTTAGCAGTCATCATCTCAGCCATAAGACGTCTTTGGGGGGTGTATGCCATAATCGCCACGCTTGGCAGGCGGGTTGGCGATCGCAGTCGAGTACACCGAATTTGAGGGACGCTGCTGCCCGTCCACCGGTGGTCTTGGACGTAGTTTAAGGACATACCCGGGTCCATTTAGCAGTACTATTAGTTATTCTGTGATTTAGCCATATGACTCAAGAATGTCAAAAACTGCCTCCAGGTAGCCACCATAGCCCCCAATAGATACTGGCGCAAAATTTGGTGGGCTCAGGCTGACTTTGTCTACAGTTGTACCTTCTTGACACAATACCGATTCATAAATTGTCACCTTCGTAAGTCGTTCACATTCTTACATCGTTAATTTATTAAGTAGTTATACATAGAATAGAATATGGTTATTTTTATTAAGTGTGTGCGTGGGATAAGGGCAGGGGAAAGAAGAAGAAGAAGAGATAATTATCTTTATTCGTAAGTACAACCGAGGCAAATTTAATATAAAAATAAGCATAGAAACATTAAAGTGCCTCGAAATGGCCTCATCTCAGCATGTTCCAGCGCTGATCTTCCAATGAGACCGTATATATGGGCAAGAGCCCATATTAGTCTAAATCAGAATTTATCATTGTTTCAAGTCCTGTATGGAGATCCTGAGGATGACTTGGTAACAAGATGTAACGTGTATCGAGCTTGTTATTGGCGGGGGTCAGCATTGTATTAAGCAAGTGAATTTTCTTACCTGTCGCAGATCTGAACAGTGCCATCAATGCAGAACCAAATGTTTGGAAATTATTGTGTTCAGTTATGATTTCATCGTCCACGTCTATCTTTCCAAATAGCTGAAATAGAAATAACGCATATTCATACAATTGTAAAATAAAAGAGCATTTTTTAAAGAAAATACATTTTTATATATTTATGAGAATAGGGGTGCGTGGGGGATCCTATCTCATCGCATAATAATTGATTGTCATAATGCAATGCCACGCATAAATCTCTTTTCGCATATTTTTTCTCCAGCTGAAACAGGAAGTATTTTCCAAAATATTTTGCATAGGTTGTATAGAATAGGGTAGGTTAGGTTAGGTTTGTGTTATAATTTTTCAGAAATGTTAATATTTCCAGCACAATAACAATTATGCGAAATGAGTTTTATGCGTAACATTACATTAGGACAATCAATTATTATGCTACCCAATATGGACCCGGTGCGTGGTCAAACCCGATAAGTCGAGTAAAAAGGATTTTTGAAATTAGAACTACCTATATGTGACATGCGTAGAATTCTTATTTTAATGATAAAATATTTGGATTTATCGGGTTTGACCTCCAAACCCTCGAATTTTATCGTCTGTTCTGAGACTTTTCGTTACCCGATTGCTTTAATAATAGATTTTTCACCACACTGTGACCACAATTGTGACAGGAAAAAATGGTGTCGACAGAAAATGTGTCGACACGTGGCCAAACGCCGACCGAAATGGTTGTATGGGAAGTTTTATGAATAAGGGGGGACACCAACCTGCATTCCCACTACAGCATAGATGAAGAACAGTAGCACGATAAGTAGGAATACGTAAGGCAGGGCTTGGAAAGATTTGATGAAGGTCCACAGGAGCGTGCGGATCCTTTCCCCTCTAGAGAGCAGTTTTATCAACCTCATGGCTCGGAACAATCGGAAGAACGCCACGTACTTAAGCACAGAACCTTTGCTTTTATCGGGTGTCATCTGAAAAAAAAAATAGACAGTCGTTTCAGAGAACGGTCTCATAGCAAAAAGTCTCGACCAACAGCTTAGAGTGGCTGGATCAAGGGTCAGATCAGATGCAGAAGGAGCGGAGCAGATAGTTATTTTGCTGCAGCTGCAGATAGGTTCCTCTCAGCGCCCCTGCCTCCCAGCAGCTTGAGCCAGCCTGCCCCGCTGCTCTCTAAGGTTAGGCTTTTTTATCACAGTTTTACTTTTAATTTTTCGATCCTACCTCGATCTTCAACTCTCTGGTCATGGTTATCAACATATAATTTATTTAATTTCTCATGGACTTTAACATCAGAACGAAATTAATCCAAACTATATGTTAAAGAAATCTGAGGTAATAATCTAATAATATAAGTGTTTTATGGTTCATCATCTTTAGAGAGAGATTGTACTCACAGTGGGATCCATTTCATTGACCTGCGTCACAACAATGTCAATGATACTGCCAACGACAATGATGAAGTCGAATGTGTTCCACGCGTCACCAAAATAGTTCTAAAAAAAGATTAAATTTTAAAATAAGTTATTCCAAAAATTACATTTCTGATACACGCTTTTATCGCTGACTGAACTCTTTCCACAAGCAACGGGCTCTAAATATGTATTAAGTAATTCTAAAAGCATTATATAAAATTATTTATCGACCATGCAAACTTACTTTAAATTTAAAAGCAGCTAGTTTGAAAACAAACTCCAATGTAAACACAGTTGTTAAAATCATGTTTAAATAATCGAGGAGCTGAAAGAAAAATATACAGAATATTAATTGCAATAAACAGACTTTGGCAAGTCTGATTCCATTGAAACTTATTTCGTTCGTCAGACAAATCGGTGAAATTTGCCGAAAAAACTTTTTTCAAAAATTTATAAAAAATAGCCTTGACCATATTTCTTTAGGCAACCCTATTTATTTATGTTCGGAACATATCGGGGGGCACGGCAGTGCCCCCGCCAAGTCGAGCGCGAAGCAAACACTGCCGTACCATCCTTTACTGGAACCATTTCGCCGCATTTTCAGGCCCCTATTTGAGAACCTCTGGATAAGACCAGAACGCAGAAATTTTGGTCATCCAGTAAGCTATAATCACATACTTAAAATCCAAAATTTCAAGTCTGTAGGTCATTTAGTTCCGAAGTTAAGCGAAAGCAAAGTTTCGCATTTATGAAACTCACTCATGATCAATTGATCATCAGAATAGAACTAGTACTTCCCATAAACTCAGAGAGCTGAAATTTGGTACAGAGTTAGGGTTTAATGGCCACATAATGGGAAAACCTAAAAATATTGCAATATCAGTCACGTTTTAAAGATCTAAGAACTGCATAAGTAAGTTTGTAATCCCATATAAATATATGATATTACAAAGTTACTGTTGCAGTTCCTACAAATAGTAGGTAAAGTAAAGTAAAGGTACACTACGATGTACGATGTGAGTATGAATGAAGATATGTTTAGTTATGATATGTGTATACATAGTATGGGTATGAGTACCCGAAAAGAAGGACTGCCTACAAAAAGAGATGAGATCCCATCAAAAACATTACATGTAAAAAGGTGCAAGTCTCGCAACGCTTTTACTACAAAAAAGTTTTAAGATGTAATGTGAAACCAAGTCGGTTATTTTAATCAGTGCCAGGGGGTGTTAAAACCGTATCAATAAGATATCTTTAATTTGTAATACGTATAATGACTTGGCCATCGCACGGTTGCATAATGACAAAAGGATCATCGTCACCTATTAAAAATAATTCTAATTGAACATAACGCTAGCGCTAATTGCAGTTTGAGCATTTACACATATTTACGAGTACGGTACGAGTAAAGCATTGTGTGCGATTGCCAAGTCATTATATGATGATTAGTGACGGATTACTGATTATTATTTAATTATTAGATTTAATGAATGGGCAATACGAAAAACTGTTGCTACTGTACAAGAATCAGAAGCGGAAAAAAAGAAAAGAAAGATTTGTAATAATAAAAAAACTACTCCTAAAAAGAAAAAAAATGTGTTAAATAAGAAAATCTAATAAAATAAATCAATATGCCCACGTTTCTACAAAAAGAAGTGAAATCCCACCAAAAACATTCTGTAAAAAACTAGCCAAGTCTCGATGGAGCTGCTTGTTTATCTCTAAAAAGTAATGAAATCTAGACAAAGTCGTGCCAAGTCTAAGGTTCCTTACTGCGATTTCTTTATTATTATAGTTAATGTTGTGTGACTTGGCCGTTGAAGGGTACACAAGGGTACAAAACCAGGTGCTCCATGACACCATTGCACCAATCTGCCATTGCACCAAAAAGAAGTGTTTGTTTCAGGCTCGCCCATACATAAGTATTATTGAAATACGCAGCTTTATCAAGCCTACAATTGACTGGTTATTGAATCAACGTTTTCCAAGTGGCAATTTTCCATCGTCAATGGGTAGCGGTTCTGGCGACAGATTGGTGCAATGGTGTCATGGAGCACCTGGTTTTGTACCCTTGTGTACCCTTCAACGGCCAAGTCACACAACATTAACTATAATAATAAAGAAATCGCAGTAAGGAACCTTAGACTTGGCACGACTTTGTCTAGATTTCATTACTTTTTAGAGATAAACAAGCAGCTCCATCGAGACTTGGCTAGTTTTTTACAGAATGTTTTTGGTGGGATTTTCTTTCATATTTTCATAGATTCATCCGTCAGACAGATTTGTGAAGATCGACCATATGTGGGATCTCCTACTACGAGTATAATCCTATGTAAAGACATAGGACTCAAACTATCTCAATACCAAATTTCAATTAAATCGGTTCAGCGGCTTAAGCGTGAAGAGGTAACAGACAGACAGACAGACAGACACGCTTTCGCCTTTATAATATCACAGTATGGAAGTATGGATATGAACAAAAGTTCATTGGATAATTTTAACAGTTGTCACTTTATGAGAAATGTAGAAAAGTTTATTCAACCCAATTTACAATAAATAAGGCTCATACGACCTAGCCCATGTCATTATCGTTTATAGAAAACAGTCTGACCGACCGGTCTGGTAGACCGTTTTCACGTGACAATTTCCATACATTATTTCACTAAATAATAGGGTGGAGCGAAATCCAAAATTCTTGAATATCGCAATGGAACCCGTCTAAAAGGATGTCTAATTTTTTATTATTTAAGGGAAAAATAATTAAAAAAATATTGGTATATACTTTTAGCCCTCTACTCTTCGATTATATATAGCAATATATGTATATTTTTAATAAATTTAATTTATGCTTATTTTTTTAAAAACAAGTTTTATTCATTAAATAACATCTTTTTTTTACAGATATACTCAATTCCTATACTTATTTTTGTTTATAACGTATATTTTTATGACACGGTAAAACCACGAAAATAGGGGTTTTATGGAAAATGCCCTTTAACCCGGATATTGTGCACAAATTGGAGTTTACAACCCATTACAGAATCGTGAAAACTATTTTGAACACGATAAGATAATAAAAATAATACTAATATAAGTATATACAGGGTGAAATTTAATTCACTGGCCAAATTGAAACACCCGAAAGAACTCGAAAAAATATTAAACACGTGTTTTTTCTTTTAATACCGCTCAGTACTTTTTTTTCGAAATAACTCATCATCAAGTTGTCCCAAAAACCTCGTACGTTATGGTGAACCGACAACTACCCACACCCGATTCTCTCTTATCAGTTAAGGTCATTGACACCCCGCCCCTCCCGCTGTTTGCAATCGCGTCACCAATTATGAACCCTATTGCAGCGAGATAAGAAGACGCTTACCTACATAAGTTGCTAATTCTTCCTTCATACTTTAACGGGCTTAGAACCGTCAAAATACAAAGTCAACCCATTTTTAATCTAAAATGTTATTTCTGACATTCTGACTAATGATTATTAACAAAACGTCCGTGGCTTAAAAACGATGAGTAAAAACTAGGTCAGGAATCTTTGCATTCAGGCGTATTTAAAAAATTCAATCAACTTACGCAACTAACGAAAGTCCCACGAGATGGTACTCTTGGATTCAATCCTTGTCTGCGAAGGCGTGGAACTGATTTCATTTCGTATAATCTTTGTGCACCACGTAAACACTCACCACTTAATAAATAACACCGTACCACTTCGTAATATTCCCGGTTCGAAATCATTTTTTTAAACCTTAGTACGCGCGCGATTATTATTTTAAGGTTGGCGAGTGACGAGTGACTAATCATTTATGCTTACCGTTATGTTTACCGCTAGCGCGGAATGGTTTAGTTTAGACTACCCTCGAAATTGATAAACCTGCCTACCATAGCCAACACTAACTAGGTGGACCCTATTGCAACGATTATAAGGTTTATTGAAGGTCAGATAAGGGTTTTGCTGATGTTGTTATTAAAACCTACTATTAGGTTTGTTTACATTTGTGGTAATAGGGTGACCACGACTCGTGGAAAATATTTAAAAATTAAAAAATGAAAATTAAAAAAAAATTTACTCTTTTTTTTCGCTAAATAGATTCCTTAAGTGTAACCTAGTGCCGGGAATGAATATGGCCAGTGATTTAAATTTCACCCTGTATATGCCTAACATACGCGTGAACATGACCCAAAAAGGGCGTAAGCGACGCCGGAGGGCGAAATTTGACGCTTGTTTAAACATATAAGTAACCTTTTCTTTGCAGTAAAATGATACTTTTCGTAATCAATAACATCGTTACTTTGACATAAGAATGTCTAAAAAAAAAATAACTCATATATTTTTTTTACACTGTAGCATTTTCCTTGTTTTGCATGAAATTGCTGTTTAATATGAAATTTAGAAATTATATTATTGCATAAATATTGAAAAATTCACTAAAATTTTGGTAATAACTTATTATACGCTTATTAAGTATTATATAATTTCAATAAAATGTACACATATTAGTGAAATAGTATATTTTAATAAATGATGAAAATTTACCTTTATTAATTTCTTTAGCGGCTGAGTAGAGGGCTAAAAGTAGTGTTGATTTTGAAACTTGATATAATCACTATAATCTACATGACAAACTGCAACTTTTGGAACCGGTTCCACATTGATAATCAAATTTTTATTTTTTTCCATACAACGACGCTCCACCCTACTAAATAATGCCAAGCGTGGCAATTATGGCATACACCCTCCAAAGGGGGAGGCCTATGTTCAGCAGTGGACGTCTTAACGCTGAGGGCTCCTCTACACGATGGGCCAACGCCGGCCACTCCAAGGGACGCAGCCATGCGGTAGAATGAGACTGCAATATCACTTACTCCCTCTAACGCATAAATGCGTCCCTTGGAGTGGCCGGCGTTGGCCCATCGTGTAGAGGAGCCATGAGATGATGATGATTTCACTAAATAATGTATGGAAATTGTCTCGTGACTTTTCGTTGCATCTGTCATCACAATACATTTTTTCTTTTCAATCGGCGTTTGTCAATGTATATTTGTCATCTTTTCTAGGCCCCCTGGCGGCCTAGCCAAGGTGACAATCGTTTGCGCTTCGCTATCGAATCGCTTTATGTCTCTCTATCGCTCTTCCATATTACATAGTGCGACAGTGGCAGTAGCGTTTCGTTCGCTACGGAGCGATAGCGATTTACATGTTGTCTACGGGGCCTGCCGATGCCGGCCTCGCCAAGGTGACAATCGCTATCGCTTCGACAACGAAACGCTTAGTGTCTCTCTATCACTTCCATATTAGTGCGACAGTGACAGTTGCGTTTCGATCGCTACGGACGGAGCGATAGCGATTTGCATGTTGTCTACGGGGCCTGGTCAGAAACAGTCAGAAACACAAACTATATTTCGTATTGCATTATTTACCGTTTGATACCAAGGTTTAGCGTCATGGAACTTCATCATGAGGGCCAGCGTGTTGATCACGATGAATGTGAATATGAAGTACTCAAACGGCTCTGACGTCACGAACCACCACGTTTTGTACTGTATACGATGCTTTGGAATGTATCTGCACAAAAAATAAGACGACGGACCATGAGTTCGATTTTAAAATAACAAGTTATGGTTTTGGATAAGATGCCCGGCAAACGGGAACATGGTCGCCGTAAATCTACTTGGCGCCGTTCTGTGGAGCAAGAGCTGAGTGTATTGGGGATGTAGTGGGAGGAGGCTACCCAAGCTGCCCAGGACCGGAGTCAGTGGAAGAAAAAGATTCGAGCCCCATACCCCAGCATGTAACAGGATGGAAAGAAGAATTTCTGATTTTGAACCGGTTTTGATACGACCTTGACTCATTGGGCTCTTATTTTATCCTGCTTTTCAGCAGGAAATAAGGCCATAAATATCACTTTCAAAATGGCAATGGTTAAAAAAGTATTTTTATGCGATAACATCCACATTATCGTTTACAACTTAAATGAAATAAAATTACATATTTCTTACCTCCGACTTGGCTTTGCTTTTAACGCAAACTCCAAACAATTTCTTTGATTCTTTTCCAATTGTGAATCCTTAAACTCTTGCTCTCCTTCTTTCTGGAACGTCACTATGACAAAACCGACGAAGATATTCACCTGGAATTAAAATAGTGTTATCGTTATCGTCGTTATCACGTCAATCTTGTCGTCTCTGCAAGTTCATTTAAACTAATACATATTCCAAAATCCACTTTGTACCTTTTGTATAATGCCTAAGTTTCTATAGTCGCACCAATAAAAGTCTGCAGCGGATCCGGATAGCCCACGCAACGCAAGTGTCATTTATACATCATAATTTCATAGAAGTTTGACGTTTAAAACGACTATATTAAAGTGGCAAATCTTAAAATTACTCACCATGAAGAAAGCGATGACAATGATGTAGCTAATGTAGAAGAACGCAACCAACGGTCTCGAATTCTCTATAGGGCCCTGGTCCTCTGTATGCGAGTCCATTGAAACTGACAGTAAACTGGAAAAATCGTGTAAGCGTATCAGGGACCCTGATACGTCCAGGAAGGACATTTAAGGTTAACCCTAAGTCAAGGTTAACGTCCTGGGCGTGGGACTCTTAGATAAAAGTAACTTTATCTACTGCCTTCTTACAAGGACACTTTGATTTGATTATTTGATGTCATCAGCAAATGGTACTACATACGTACAAGGTTAATCATTTATTAGTTATTACATTGACCAAGAATATAAATGGGCTTAGAATAGAACCCTGCGGCACTCCGAGTATTTTTAGAAAACTTGGTTTTATTTATAAATGATTGCTCATGTTCGATAGCGGAAATATGAGGACGTACAAGATACTACCTTTAGTCTTTTACTTAAGGCAATATCAGGTATGTAGTATGTAGATCTTAGTGTTTTCATATCGAAATGGGATTTCTGTGATCATCGCAGTCAATTGCTTTAGAAAGGCCGAATGCCTAAAATTATTTCTTACCCTGGCCATCCTTCAAATGTAGATACGGTGAATAGAGTGAGCATCCCGCTCAGGACATCATCAAAGTTCCACTTATATTCCTTCCATGTTCGTTCCATCCTCTCAGGCTCGTTATTTTTATATATAATATATGTGCCCCTAAAATTTTCAGTAAATAATCTATTATAAATTTTTTAAGGATGCCAATTGAAGGAAGTTCTTCCTTTTTTTACAATATGGTACAGTCATCGATTCATCCTATTTGTTCATTTCATTTCTATTTTCTCGACTGTTTGATACTAAAGATAATATTTATCAAATGAGTATAATTTATGCGTGTTATGCAAGATAATTAAAATTCAAGCATTTTATAATTGGTATTTTTTATTTTATTTGTATTTTGAATTGCTAATAGTAATATAGTTATTTTAGTTACATAAATAGCATTAATTATATTTCTCTCATTTCTGTCATGTATATAAATATCATAAACTATCTACTTAGTTTGCTCAAAATTATATTATTAACTTGTTGAATGTAATAATGAAGTCAAAAAACGTTAAACTTAAATGGATCAATACTTACTGACATTCGGTCTCTGTCAGTTTTGTGGTATCGGTACAAAAGAAGAATTTCCCCTGAAATAATACAATAAAATTAAAAGTTTGGAATATATTGGCTTTAAATAAAAATATGTATATGCACATGCTTTATTGAAAAATACAAAGATTTAATACAAAGAAATTCAAACAGTTCCATATAAATATACTCGTATCGTTAAAATGTCTTTGTTTTATGCACCTTGCTATATACACAAGCAAAACTAAAAACTTAAAGGCCCCAGTACACAATGGGCCATTGCCGGCCACTCCAAGGGACGCATTTATGCGTTAGAGGGAGCAAGTGATATTGCTATCTCATTCTACCGCAAGGCTGCGTCCCTTGGAGTGGCCTGCGATGGCCCATTGTGTACTGGGGCCTTAAAATAAATTACACATTACTTAAAAATTACTTTTTAATATCATATCAGCTTTGCTTCTCATAAATGGTGAAACAAGTTTCCTTTTCGTTAGGTACTTACTTCTGATTTGATTATAATACGATCTGAGTATGTACTTCTTTGTATTTCATCTTTGTCTTTAATCAAAAAGTAATTTGTAATAATAAAGTCACATGATCTCGTTTCTATAAACCAAACACGACAGTAACAACACTTACTACATTTTTTTTTAATTTATAGGCACTTTACTACCCGGTTGAAGGCATTCTGCAAAAAGGTCTGTAGGTACTTTGTCGGCGACGTGACGCGAATCTGCAGAGTTAGATAAGTCTGCAACGATTTTGATAGTACACGCAGTGCAAGTGTTATTTTACTTCTATTAAACGTATAAAATAACACTTGCACTGCGTGTGCTATCAAAATCGTTGCAGAATTATCTTGGTTTAACTATATTATATACCAATACTGTATCGTTGATTATAAATTATAAAGTTTTCAAGCGTTATCATTTATCATACCAAATATCTGCTTCTCATCTTTATCAAAAAGTAGAATCCGTTTATTATGACTCCGCTTATACTGACCAACCGCTTACTATGACGTAATTATTGTGCGAAGTTTGGTTTTCATATAAAATTATTTGTGATAAATTCGGATAAGATGACTTCGCTTATAGTGACAAACCGCTTACTATGACCTAAAAATCCTATTTCCATGAAATTATGTCCGGTTAAACTGACACATTTGCTGGTTTCCGTCACCACATCTTTCCCTGCGAGGACGTTTGGTGTGTTCGTAGCGTGTAAGGTATTTTAGTTTTAACAAGTTGATATTTGTTACAAGTTTAATAAAACTCATTTCTCACAAAGGAATTTGGGATTAATTTGGAAAACATAACAAAAATAAGAAGTTGTACAAGTATGTTTTATATGACATCCGCTTAGTATGACGTGTTTGTCAGTTCCCTTCGATGTCATTATAAACGGATTCTACTGTACTACAAAATAACCTCACGTACCCAACTCTTTCGAATGCCTTCGTAGTTGAAAGGTCCCATGCCATTTGTTATCATAATTATATTAATTATAATACATCTAACCAAGTACTAAAATGCCTACTGAACTTATAGAGCAAGTTCAAACTTTCTAACGATAAATATTTTTTGTAATTGAAGATAAAAGTTAAATGTTACCTTAAACAACTGAATTCCTACAACGGCAAACATAAACTGTAATATGTGATTTATTAAAAAAATATTCCCAATAGATCTAATGGAAGCTATCACACATTTTACTACGTACTACACAGACATAACGCAATACAAGATGCATTTAACAAAAATGTGCAACAAACAACATACAAAACAAAAACGGGCCACATTCGACAATAAAAATTCAAGAAATTGACACATTTAAAGAGTATAGGTATAGTTTGAGTAGGTATTAGTACATTCAACATAAAATTTACCAAAATCACAGGGTTTTTAATAACATTGTCAGCGTGTGATCCAATGTGTAGTCGTGGTGTTGACATTTGGGTAAAAAAAAAATCAAAAACAGATTAATTCAAAAATATTTCAAAATGTTACATACACGGCTCACGTTAGTCCTTGGTTTCGAAAAAAAACATTCGTTTATTTATTTATTTTTTTAACTTGCCAGCGTCCTGATCTGACTTGTAAGCTTTAAAAAAGACCAAAAACACTTAGTTAAACCAAGTACCTTTCTCCTAGTAAATGAGCGTAAATGTCAAGGTAGGGCGGTTTGGGCAAAAAAAAACACAAAAGCTCGTTTTGAGTCCAAAAAAATCTTAAATTCCAATCAAAAATACACGCAACACCTTTGGGCTGATGGAAAAAAATGAAAAGAATATGGCATGCTTTTTATGTTAGCGAATTTTTTGGACTCACACGCGAAGCAAAAAGAAATGTTAGTATTCTAATTTCCAAAATGGCACGATTAAAGCCTCACACATAAAAAACGAAATCAGGTGATTGTGTGTAAAAAAACGTATTTTTGAGGGGCAGTAAATTGATTACATAAATAATTTTTATTAGTGTCTGTAGGGACCCAAAGGTGTCGTAAAAATTTAGCGTTTTTTATTATATTTTTGTGAATACAATTTAACCATTACCATTTTACCCTACCTTGAACATTTGCACGCCCATGACGGCAAACATGAACTGTAGAAGATTTGTCACCAACAAAATGTTGCCGATGGTTTTAATGGCAACGATCACGCATTGAACTACGTGCTAGAAATTTAAACAAATTAAAAAATACATATATCGTGTGTCAGAAATTTTGGTCAAAAATTTTGAAACGTAAAAATTTTGTAGGGCCAAGGGATTAAGTCGATTGTCACTAAAAATCATATCTACACAAAGAAATATCAAAGTAAGGTTTTCACAAAATAAAATTATAAAGTCAATAACAGATATCTGACATAAAATTCCACGTACAGTGGAACCTGGATAATTGCAATCTCAAGGGACCGGCCAGTTTTTGTCAATTAACCAGGTTTTTCATTTAAGCAGGTCGTGCCAATTAACGAGGTTCAAAAAATCGTTGTGTCAATTATAGAGGTTTTCATTAATAGAGGTTGCGTTCTGACAGATTTCTTTTATGGAGGTGCAAATAAACATTTAAAGTAGATTTACACGCTTACATTTTGTGTTTCTGGTCTATATATTGCTTCTGTCTATACTTGCACTTTTACACTACATTAATTACCACTTTCTTTTCTTATCATTTAGGTTTAAAAAAAATCCCTTGAATTGTAGAAGAAAGTTTTATTAGAATGTAAAAAACATACTTTGTTTTTTATTGATCAAAACTATTTCACCTACTACAGGCTGTTTATAGATACCCAATAAATAAATTGAATTCTGGATGGAGATATAAATAAAATGATAATTGCTATTAAAATATTGTTTATGCTGTCTACAACTACATTATTTCAATTACAGAGGTAAGAAGTAAGACTCGTTTCAATAATAGAGGTAAAAACAAGAGCAAAAATAACGGATTTTTTTAGCACAGTGTCAATTATAGAGGTCTTAAGTTGCGATGTGGTCAATTACAGAGGCAAAATTACGAAAAGCACAAAAACCTAGATTGCAATTATAGAGGTTCCAAAATTTCAATTATAGAGGCCTTTTGGTCTCTAGGGACCGGGACCGGACTTTTGGTTGCAATTATTGAGGTTTTCCATTTATCCAGGTGCCAATTAACCAGGTTTCACTGTATAAAGTGCATTGGGATAACTTCAGAAACGAGGTAATTTTGAAAATCACTGATATCTAAAAACTCTAGAAGCTTTTCATACTTTGACCAACACCCACACCACTGCAATGTTTACCAAGAAGGCACCTATCTTACTGTTTCTACAGTAGAAAGTGCTAATAGTTTAGTAGATAATAGTTATTTTTAAAGTTACCCCGTTTTCTAATTTACCCCAATACACGTTATATAAAATCCCTTTGTCCTGATCTCTTAACATAAAAATCATTAACAAATTTTTAACAAACAGAAACGTCTGCGAACGATAATTGATACTGTTTATTAAGCTCAGAATAGGTAAATTTAAAAATTGATTTTGGTGGCTCAGATGGCAGAGCACTGGAGTATCTATCCAGAGGCCGTGAGTTTAAGTCTCACACAAGACAGTAATTATTCCACTTTTAAATTTATTCTAAGCTTAATAAAAAAGCTTAAAAATACACTTTGTATTAAAGGTACAGTCAGCAGCAGAAGTTGCTAAGCGGGCGAGGTGTTCAAAATTACCTTGACACGCTCTTATTAGTCGCGTCAAGATCATTTTGAACACCTAGCCCGCTTAGCAACTTCTGCTGCTGACTGTACTCCAAATAATAATTTATCTCTATATTTTTTAGTAACGGATTCTTTAACTTGAATTGTCACAATTTCATCTCACTACCATCTTTTTCAACACGGGAACAGCTGTTGACTAAACGATGATGAGAAATATAGAAAAATACAGATTTTAAAAATATTAATAACTACTAAAAATTTATTAACCTAATCGTTTAACAAAAAATATAGATTTAATTGAAATGACAAATGATTTAAGATAACCGCTTCCCGTATTGAGGAGCATCGTTCTTCAGAACTACTAATGTACCGTCGGACAGTTTCCAAAAATGAGAAATTTCCATTTAAAATTTCAAGAACTTCTCATATTTGCGTAAAGGACTAAAAATTCTCCATTTCCAAAATGATTTTATTTTGTTTCCTGTGAAAATTTTCTATCGAGAACTAATAAAACTTTTTGGAAACTTGCACTGTAAAAGACGAATACTTATATAATATAGAGAATTATAAAATAACTAATAAAAACAACTGACCTTTAAGCCTTTGGCTCTGTTGATAGCTCTCAGTGGCCTTAACACCCTGAATACTCTTAATATCTTTATAAAGCCGAATTGAGATCTGTAAGAAAAAATGTTCAGTTTAATACCTAGCAAATTAACGATAATTGATAAACCTAATTGTAATTGTAGTATACAATCAATAAAGGTGAGTTAGAAGAATTAGCAAAACAATACAAACAAACTTACCCAACAATGGATACTAAGGACACAACAACCACCAACAGGTCAAGGAGGTTAAATGCTGATCTGCAGAAAGCGTCCTTATGGAACAGGAACCCATAGGTGATCAACTTCAAGCAAAGTTCCAAGGTGAATACGGCCGTGAAGAAAAAGTCCACCTTCTTTAAAGCCTGAAAAGTAATAAACATGAGTCATGAGTTGGTAGAAGTAGTAGGATTGTCAAGATGGAGCATTGAGCGTAAAGTGTTTAACATTATCACATCTACAACCTGGTCTATCGCGAATTTTTATTATTACCTTTAATTTACTGACGTTTCGACACAGGTTTCACTGGTCATGGTCACGGCCTAATTATGATTGTGTTGATATGTGTTCAAAACGCGAAAGATTTAAATGAGTAGACTTTAACATACTTATGCAATAAAATATTTTAAATATTCGGACATACTGGAGCTCAAGTAGTACCGGTTAAATTTAAAGTTGTGTTTCTTATTTTCAAAATACTATTTTTACTCTAAAGTTAACTTAGCAAAGATAGAGCATTATACTAACTGTCACAGACCCGAAAGCGTAGTATGGTTCGGGTATATGATGCGGAGGGATGACTCAAAATGGTAGCATGTAAAATTGCACAATGTGTGGTGACCTCGAATGAATAAGGAGGGATGGAAAAGGAAAGGAAAACCAAGGAAAGGTTGATAAATCGTGTGAGAGATGATATTAAAAGAAACCAGGTGAATGATGACTGATAAGTTGATGAACGACAGAGTAATATGGAGGAAAAGAACATGCTGGGATGCCAAGTAATGGGACTAAGCGAATGATGATGTCGCCCTTCGGGTTCGTAAAGCGAAGGAACTCACTTCTGCTGTGGGTTTATTCTCTAGTTTTGGCACTGGTTCTTCCAAAGCTAACATCAGTGAGGAGATCAGGATGCAAACCAGGATGATGTTTTTGAACACAGAGTTGTTCTGGATGTTGAAGCACATCACTCTGAAGCTGTTGGATAAACATTTAATATTTAGCAAAATTATCAGTAAAGACAACCTTTCAATATACCAACAATTAGGTTTACTTCATCCGTCCCGTAATCATAAGCTTAATAGCTAATACTTTCCCATTAAAGAAGTCTACAGATGCTATATTATCCTTATATAACATCTGTAGACTTCAGTAAGTAGGCACTTTGGGAATTTTGTTTAAATCTGTACTCTTTTTTAGATTTAAGATTTTTGATGTCTACTCAGAATCACAAATTCATGAGGTATTTCGATACTGGTAGGATTAAAAATTGTCCCAAGTTTTTTATTTTCATTCCGTTACCAAAAATACACGATTCAAGCATCATCGCCTCCATCAAGTACTAAAACTCTTGCAAAAAAAAAATATTATGTTTACTTTTGCCATGTACTTAATATGATGATGATGATGATGAATATATAAGTGTGCCCTATGAAAGGTTAAGTGGCATCTAAACTTTTTCAGAATTAATGGCTTAAAATAAGTTTTTTGCATCCGCACAACAACTTACGGGTTGGTCTTGGAAAAGATGAAGAAGCTAGTGCCGTCGGGGATGGGTTTCTCTTCGTCCTTAACTTCCACTTCGGAGAGGCGGCGAGGGCGGGCGGACACCGTTGGTTGACGTTTTAGTGGTGACGGCTCTTTCTTTATATCCCCTGTCCAGAAAGCAACATTAAAAGTACGTGGCGAGTGAGCAATCGGATACCTTTTGTTGGACATAATTATTAAGAGTGACATTCCATTTCCAACTGCAGCTGCAATACTGTTCATTTTACTATGGAAACGCGTCGCTGTCATTGTCAATTTCCATAGTAAAATGAACAGTATTGCAGCTGCAGTTGGAAATGGAATGTCACTTTATAAGTCATAGGTAATATAAAAATTTTACCTTCCAATAAAATTGTTATTATGTTTCCTATCCACATCGGATATCTTCATTGAGAGAGTAACGCGATCGTTGACCAATGATGCCGCTAGCGTCTATGTAGTCGCTCCGCCCCACGCCGTGACGTAGTTCCGCTTCCACTTCCTGCGAACCGTTGCTCGCTTCCCGCCACTCGCCACCGCCATGTCATTGTTGAGGAGAAGTACCGTCGGCATAAAAGTAGCCTAGTAGCCTGCCAGGAAGGCATTACTCAGATATCCGATGTGGATAGGAAACATAATAACAATTTTATTGGAAGGTAAAATTTTTATATTATGTGTTCCGTACTCCACATCGGATATCTTCATTGAGACCTGTTTATTATCTCCTGGTGGCGAGTTAGCGGGCGCGCAAGCGATAGGGCTACACCTACTGTCATAGAACTCAGAGAACGAATAAATATGTATACACCATATTGCAACCCATGAAATCACAGTGACTCGTTATAATGTGAATTACAGGAAATTGAGAATTGAAATTGTAATCTCAGGTTCGAAACTGGTTTAAGAGAATTCTCATTCGAAATCGCATCCGATCCGCAGAATCTCGGCGAGTCATGTTCCCAATTAACATAAGCGAAAATATCGCTAAGTGAATAGCTTTCCAGCCAATTTAGTTATTAAGTACATCGTGGATCAAAAGCAATCGTAGTCGAGGCCGGCTTGGATGAGACTGTGGCTGAAAGAAATAAGCGAAGTGTCCCCTAACATTTTGTGTAATTCTCGCAAGGTGACGTACCCAGACTACCTACTTATACTGGGTCTATACTTTATTCCGGAGCTTCTAAGAGTCCAGTCGGTAAGACACGTTATCTGGTTTAGAGCCGAATTTCGGACACAAAATAATAGCGTTAAAGTTATCTATGTAATTGCCCGGGCTACAGTGTAGTAGAGTAAGGTCATTGACCCTGCTGCCTGATGCTAACAGCAAAAGTGCGGCAGCTATTCTATCGTACTTCTTCTAACGTACCTAACGTTGTAGGGCTATTTAAATTAGGGCAAGTAGATGTCTCGCGTCCCAAGCTGGTGCTTTGGGAGGCGCTGGTCTCGCTATTAATGGCGTTGGAAGAAGGCATAGTGTCCGATAGTGGTTCATACACAGCACTTGTGAGAGGCTTATGAACGAGTATCGTTCTGAAAGCTAACATGGATAATAGAAATAGACGTCTGAGACAGCTCGCTACTTCACTGGATAGAGGTACCTGGCAGTTGATCTTATTTTTGATGCACCATAAAGACCGTTTCTACATTGTGGCCGTACATGCAGCCTAGACAAGGGGACGATCTAGGGGCTCCCGTTACTGTTTTCTATACAAACACAGTGCCGGAATCGGGAATATCCGGTTCTTCCATATTAGTGAGACAGTGACAGTTGCGTTTCGTTCGCTACGTAGCGTTAGACCTTGGCATGTTATATGCATGCGCCAGTCACGCCAGTAGCGGACGTCACTCCTGATCCCGCCAGCTCGGTGTTGGAGCGTCCTATCTGACAGGAGCTACGCCTCATTCTTAAGGTCGTTGACTCGTAAGGGAGGGCGGTCTGACGTTGTGTTCACTAGGACTGCCAGTAAATTGCAAGCTTACCACAGCTGCTTTAAGACTCCTTATCACGCCGTCGCAGTACACAGACTAGGCTGGGAGGTGGAGACATCCATGCCAAGTCTCACAGGCAGCTGTCAAAGGTCGTGGTAGCAGTTCAATGAGTCTGTTAAGAAATACCGTGGCACAGTGCGAGGGCTCTCGAAAGCGGAGGCCGGCCAACAAGGCGCCTGTCAGGTGAAGACAGTCTCGGCGGCTGCTGGGCGCAGCTGCCACTCGGGCGCGCAGTGACTTCTTGATAAACCGTTGCCCTCGGGGGTTGTACCGACCTGGCAAGTAGCAAGCAACCAGCGCGACCTGTAGACGATCTGCTGGCATCAGCAGTTTTTGCGACAGCCGTAGTAACGGAAGGGATGTAGTGTCGCCGTCGTTTTATGTATACTGTACCGGTGCGGTTGTATGTTTACACTTCTGTCGTCAGCGCTGCAGATGCGGCCCGTTAACGGTTACTCTTCGCTGAAAGGGCCTTACCTCGTACATTGTCTACCAATATTGGAGATTGTAACGGACTGCTTGCATAAGATGAGGAAGAAAGTGGTGCGAGGCTTTCGGCAGCTCCGTGTTGCTGGGGACTGCGAAGGCTTCACCTTCCTCCATGAACTAAAGTTTGCGAATTTGAGACTGAACAGAAGGCATTGAGTCTCATTTCTGCGAGAAACTCTGCAGCAAGGCAGGCCTGTATGTCGCGAAAAAGAAAACTTTCAATCGGTGTGTTGTGCCGCGTGTCCCACGTGATGTCTAGGAGCGTGATGGTCTAATTCGCTTTATCCGAAGAGACACCCTATATCGAGTTAGTATAGGGCATCGAGTTAGTAGCATGCTTTTAAGGAAATCGAACTGATGAAATCAAGTCTAAAATCGATTTTGGCGCTTTGCGTAACAAAACTGTTTCGATAAAGTCGAATACAGACAGATGGAAACTGCTGGAGTCCTCCTGGCCCCTTTCTCTTAGCACCGGAAACTCAAGCTTGTTCAGGCGCAGCGGGTTTATTTGTCCCATTTTGTTTATTATGGCTTTTCGCACGAGTTCGTCTTTGTAAGACGGAACTTAAGCTGGAGAGCGCGAGCAAGCAGAGATAATTATGTGAAGTCTGCAGACCTCGATGCCTTTCACCTCGGTTTCGAGCGGTCGCACAGGGCCTTGTCGCTAGCTGTTCTCTGGTTGGACCACTCCATGGCCTCGAGAAGTCGTAGGAGCTTCGAAGCGACACAGCGAAGTCGATCAGCACCTTTATGAAGCCCGGGAACACGACGTATTTTCCTCTGAGTATCGACATATCTTACCGCTTTCAACTCCGGGCAGTCGAGCCGCGCTAGGACGGGGCTCTTTACGACCTTGTCTGCCGTCGCCGGAGGATTCTTTAACCGAAACCAAGAGCTTAGCGGTCTGTTCGTGCTGTACCATACCATACCTATACCTGCACCATAGCTATAGGCGCCTGCGTACCTCAATGGAACCATGTGGACAGGACAAAACTGATACTGTGGCGCCCAGCGAGCAAGGGACGACATCGTCGTAGTTGCAGCATCGGTGGGCAGCATCGGCGTGATTGTGGCAACCGCCGCCGCTCGGGAGGCGCCGGTGCGTGAAGCTAGGGGCGCCATCGTGGCGGCCGGCCCGGGGGGGGGGGGGGGGGCACCGGTGCCTGAGGCCGGGCGGTTCATGGCGGCCGCCACTAGTTCGGGAAGCGCTGGTGCGTGAGGCGAGGACCCATAGTGGCGGCCCGCTCTAGAGGCGTTGTCGCGTGAGGCGGGCGGCTCCATCGTGGCGGCTGCCGCCACCGGCTCGGGAGGCGCCGGTGCGTGCGGCGAGAGGCGCCATCGTGGCGGCCAGCTCGGGAGGCACCGGTGCATGAGGCGGTCGCCGTCTGCAGCAACAGGAGCGGGCGTGTGACGCCTCTCGGAGTCCCGCGGACTGGAGGCGTCCGCACCGCGACAGGCGTCCGCACCGCGACTGCAGCAACAGGAGCGGGCGTGTGACGTCTCTCGGAGTCCCGCGGACTGGAGGCGTCCGCACCGCGACTGCAGCAACAGGAGCGGGCTCTCTCCCGCGGACTGGAGGCGTCCGCACCGCGACTGCAGCAACAGGAGCGGGCGTGTGACGTCTCTCGGAGTCCCGCGGACTGGAGGCGTCCACCGTGGCCCGCAGCGTCGCGGTGTCTCGGAGTCACCTTGGACGACAGCAGAAGAAAGACGCGGCGCCGGCGCGGCGCGCGCGGGCGGGGGCGGGCGCCGGGCCCGCGCCCCCGCGCCGGGGGACGGGGCGCCCCGGGCGCGCCGCAACTAACAACACGAGGTACTCCCAGGCTACTGCCTGAGAACCCTCCTTTAGTGACGAAGTAACTTCTGAACGCCAATAAAATTAGAATATCTTGTATTGTATTGTATTGTCATTTATTCACAAGAACATATCTGCCGCCCTAAGCTAAAAGGCAGTTTTTCGACATTTTGCCAAAATGGACTTTTTGTGATATTCGTAATGTAGAGATCGAGACGCATCGACCACTTTGGCCCGTTTTCCGATAAGTGGCTTAGTTTTCGAGAAAAATATCATAAAAAGACCGTATTTGCACAAATTTTCGTTCGTACCTAGTCTAAAAAGCGACTATTTGACAAAGCCAGGCTAAAACAACGTATATGCAGCTATACGTTTTTTTACGCTCTGGTTTGCGTAAAATCTTATCCACCATATCTAGCCTAAAATAACGTATAAGCCTAAAACTAGGCTAAAAATACGTAAAAGACGCTATACGCACTTTAAGATTAGGATCTTTAGCAAAATATTAGATCTGATACTAGTCTAAAAAATCGTATAATATTTTTTTTTGTTTAAATATCTCATACGCCATTTTAGCCTAGTATCACTTAACTTTTTTACGTCACCATAATAGTCTTTAGAAACGTATAACTATTATACGTTCTTCTTATTTTGTATGGACGTCGTATTAAACGCAAACAAACTTTTAAAATGGTTGAAAGTGCGTCTAACTAGTCTATAACGCAGTATATGCTCCAACCATCGTCATGCTCCCCGCGCGCCGAAAGACACCTTTACGCTAAGTAAAAGCCGTCAGCCGCAAGCGCAGGCTTGTGGCTGCCGGAATGAGAGCGGAGGTGGCTTTTTGCGCGCGAAATATTGACCGAACGCCAAGGTTAAAAAAATACTTTATTATTGCATTACCATCATATGTTATTAATAATATGTGGTGTTTACAATTAGTACCTTCGAGTATTATCATTTTTATCAAGGTATATACTTTAAAAATGCCTCGCAAATACTTCCGCTCGACAGCAAATACGTCTTTCTAGCGTAGTTTGTGATGGTAAAATTGTTCATACGTACTTTTCTACAGCAAACGTTGTTTAAGTTTTATTTATTCATTGGACGGTTTGACTGCTTTTATTTAAATAAAATCAAATTGATATTACAGCTAATCGTATCGGGTTTAATTCCTTATAAGCAAAGTAGGTATTTGACATTATGAAGAGTTTATATCTTATTGAAAAATGTTTTAAAGGGAAATTTAATGAGAATTCTTACGGGCAGTATAACATTTTCCGCCTAAGTATTTAGATAACCAGGACAAAGGACCATGGGCATCTTTGTATGGAACCTGGGTCCATCCAAAAACCAACTGAGAATTAAAGATAATATTATATACACATATATATATATATATAATATTTTACTTAAATGAAATACTTAAGTAGGTTTTATCTAGTTCATATCGCACCAATAGATTTCGATAAGAAATATCGTAAATTAATTACTGCTAATTATCATCATCATCATCATCATCTCAGCCTATATACGTCCCACTGCTGGGCACAGGCCTCCTCTCGAGCGCGAGAGGGTTTGGGCTATAGTCCCCACGCTAGCCCAATGCGGATTGGGGACTTCACATACACCTTTGAATTTCTTCGCAGATGTATGCAGATTTCCTCACGATGTTTTCCTTCACCGAAAAGCGACTGGTAAATATCAAATGATATTTCGTACATAAGTTCCGAAAAACTCATTGGTACGAGCCGGGGTTTGAACCCGCAACCTCCGGATTGCAAGTCGCACGCTCTTACCGCTAGGCCACCAGCGCTTCCTAATTATATTACGTTTTATTTATCATAGTATTTATATATTACAGTACTATCTATTACGTTTAAAAAAAAAACAATATGTATCTTAAAATAGGTTGGTATGTTTGTGTATTAGATAATAGTTGTATGTTAAAATAGTCAAAGCTATGAGTTTGTAATCTAATAGAAAAATTATTTTATTGTGAATCTCATTTTTAATTACAACCGCTAAAAGGCGTTTTAGAATGAAATAAATGACAGAGTATGTGCAGGAATTAATACACTCGTATTAATTTTATTGCTAATGTAGACTACATAATTCGCTAACGTATTACCGTGCGATGAAATTCCATGCCTATTGATAACAAACTAAAATAGATATTAGAGATGCCACGAATTCGGTAAAACATTATGTATTTTTTGAGTTACGTGTATGCAAAAACTGGTCACCTACAAAGATAAATGTTTGCTAAGATTTAAGTCAGCAGCAAGCTGGGTTCTCCATACAACTGTAGTTACGCTCTCATTTTAAAACGATAAGCTAGATTGCTCTAAAACTTTGTACTCAGTAAAGGATAAGGTATATCTATGCCTGTAATTAATGTGTAGCTTCAGATACCATGGAAAAAAATACAGCGAAAATAAGTTTTTCATACAAAACTTATTTTTCCTCTATTTCATTAGTTTTGTTGGAATATAAACTAATTAGGTACTGGCATAGATATACCTCATGTCATTGTATGTGCAATTTAGTACAATCCAACACGTTGTTTTAAAATGAGTACGAATCTCCGTTTTTATGGGAAGTAAAAATTCGGCTGAGCTTACTGCGGACTCTGTTAAGTTTCGTTGCTCATGCTCATTAGAAGTATATGTAATGTCATTAGTAGAGTCGAGTAAATCTAGTCTAATATACAAATAAAATCAGAAAGGCCGTACACTAAAAATTTGTTACATATTATGGGGCTATTCCCACTAGTTAGGTATCTACCGCCAAGTTGTTACCAGCGGTAACTACTGGGAATTTATATCCCACTTTTCTTCCCAGTAGCTACCACCAACTCAGTTTTGTGGTAACTACTGGGAACTTCTTTTTCCAGTAGTTACCACTGGTAAAAGGTGGGAATTTTTCCTAGTAGTTACCACCAACATTTTTTTACAGTACAGTTTAAATGTTTGTTTATTATATGAACACAAAACACTATACTACCAGGCTATTATTAAAAAACAAGATCCAGCGATTACTTTTTGGATTATAATCTTAATTACCATACAAAATTAACACATAGATCTGGTTTTTCCCACTAATTACCATCAAGTTGTTACCAGTGGTAACTAATGAGATTTGTTTCCCAGTAGTTACCACTGGTAAAAGGTTGGATTTTATTCCTAGTAGTTACCACCAACATTTTATTAGTTCAATAGTAATAAAAACAGTATAAGTAGAATACTATAAATATAGAGGCTTTATTGAACCCTAACAAGATTGTAGTGGTAACTACTCCCATTAGTTACCACTGGTAATAACTTGATCGTAACTAGTGGGAATAACCCAATTTATATGTTAATTTTGTATGGTAATTGAGATTATAATCCAAAAAGTAATTGCTGGATCTTGTTTTTTTAATAATAGCCTACTAGTATGGCGTTTTTTGTTCGTATATAAATAAACATTTAAACTACGTGACTGTTTTATATTCCCATTTCTTCCATAAATACTAATCTATAAAACCGTATATTCGGTGTTTTTGTTGTTATACGTTTTTTTACACTAGCACGCTAGTCGAAAATCTGGTCAAATTCATAATTTTTCCTAGTATACTAACCAAAAAGGCCGAATAGCTGCTATAGGGTCTTTTAACTTAGGATCTCAAGTGCGAATTATTCATTGGTACTAAGCAAAAAGGCAGCATGTGACATATACGGCGTTTTTACCTAGTTTCTACTTCGGAACTAAGTTAGAACGCCGCATAACGCATGTTTACCGCCTTCTTGACTAGTACGACCTACTTATTATTAAGCTTAATACTAATTTAAAGTGTTTTTTTATAAAATAAAAAAAAACTGAGCTGTTTAGAAACATACTATAAATACCTAAAATAAGTACATATATATACCTACCACATACAAAAATAAAAAATGGAAAAAGTTTTACCGTTTCGTAGAAATTCAAGAAAGATGTTTGGGTTGGTTTTTTGCGATTATCTCGAAACTAGCTTTTGTCGAAAAACTGCCTTTTAGCTTAGGACGGCAGAATTATGGTACATGAGATGTTACAATAATGATATTGAACCTTAATACATTCGGCCGTTAGGCATGTGAAAATTAAAGTATGTTTAACCTAGTTAACTACTTAATCTAGTGCATGCATATTATTACTGATTTAAATAAGTAATAAAAATAATTAGGCATAATGTTATATAGTAAAAAAAAAATAATGAAACAGGAAGAGAGTTAATACAAAATAGACTTCCATCTTACATGTCGTTATAATACATTATTGAATTATTATTTTAAATATGATTACATTACAATTTATCATTAAAAAAATGTTCTATTTTATAATATGTTTTTTCAATTAGCTCTGCCTTTAATTTTCTTTTAAATAGATTTAGGTGTAACTCTTTTAACTCTTCTGGTAAATGATTATATACTTTAGAGGCCATACCCAGTATGCCGTTTCGCAATAACGCAGTTTTGCCAGCTACTGGGTTAATTTTGTACTTGAAACGCCTGTTCCTGGAGTTTTCTGATACTAATGGGAATAAATCGGGGTTTGATTTAACAAAAACTGACACTTCATAAATATAAAGACCGGTCATTGACATTATATTAAGATCTTTGAAATAAGGTCTACAGCTTTCAGTTCGTTTTACACCACAGATGGCGCGAACACAATTTTTTTGAGCACCGAAAACTAGTTTTTTGTTTGTAGAGTTGCCCCAGAAAACCATACCATAACGAAGAATTGATCCAACATATCCATGATAGGCTAATAACGCAGTTTTTCGATCCGAAATTTTAGCGATTCTTTTAAGGGCAAATACAAAACTATTTAATCGCTTACATAACGTTAAGGTATGCGTTTTCCAGCTTATATGATTATCTATGTCAATGCCTAGAAACTTAGTTACGTCTGTGTGTTCAACATTATGATCATTATATTTTACGTCAAGATGTAATGGTTTTGATTTTGATTGATGGAATTGCATAATTTTTGTTTTATCAATGTTTATTTTTAGTCTGTTCGTTTCCAGCCAGTTGATGATAGTCTTAAGTGTATTGTTTATGTCAGATTCATATGTAGTCGGGTCGTTTGATTTTATTAAAACTGTGCTGTCATCTGCGAATAGTATCATGGGATGTTGAACGTGTGTTGGCAAGTCGTTTATATAAACTAAGAAAAGCAACGGGCCTAGGATGCTCCCTTGTGGAACCCCACGAATCAAAGGTGTTAATTTAGAATAGTAAGCAGTTTCTTCTTTTGTCTCAGGACATAGCCTTTTTATTTCAGCATTCTATTACTTAAATATGAATTTAGTAAGTCTAGGGCGTTACCTCGGATTCCGTACCGTTCTAACTTTTTCAGCAAACGGTTATGGTCGACGAAATCGAATGCTTTCGATAGATCCATCTTAAACTGGCTCACCGGATGGTTCGAGACAATCCAAACCTCCTTATCGGCGAAGCGCGGCGCCCGAAAGCAGCGCGCGCAGGCCGTCCGCCGCCGCGCCGCCCGGGCGCCGCCGCCGCCGCCGCAGGCACGATGACCGCGCGTTCCCTCTCCGATGCGGAGCGACTTGTTACCACTTGTTAACAAAAACCACTGACGCACTTCCTACTTCGATCTCGAAAATGCGAGTTAACGGTAACGATTTTAGCAGCATGAAATGTGAAAATTAATTTAGCAAGAAAAAAAGTGGGTAGAATCGAAAAGCACCGTTCGATGACTTCGATCGCGAGACCGCCAAAAGACTAATAGTGGCGATCTCTGCCATATCTCACTATTTAATCGACCGAGCTTTGGATCGGAAATGTTAAAGCACCATGCTGCAAAAATATACGCAAAAAATATTTGCGGACCATCGGTCAAGACGGTCGACGAAACAATGACATGGCGGTGGCGAGTGGCGGGAAGCGAGCAACGGTTCGCAGGAAGTGGAAGCGGAACTACGTCACGGCGTGGGGCGGAGCGACTACATAGACGCTAGCGGCATCATTGGTCAACGATCGCGTTACTCTCTCAATGAAGATATCCGATGTGGAGTACGGAACACATAATAAATTGTTGCCATATTTATGCATTTTACGTCTTTTCGACAATTTCTTGTCAGACTATACCTAAGCGTCATTTTATACCTATGGCACTACTAGTGCTTCTGCTTATAAATGGAAACTAGTGCTTCTGCTTATAAATGGAAACGTAGCCTAGTTTTAAGATCCGAAAGAAGTCGCGAGAGAGGCTACAAACACGTGAGATAAGTCATCCTAAATTTTTTTTTATTTAAAGGTTGTAAAATACCGTTTTGATTGATCTGTTGATTCTCTGTAGTGACGAGAGCGGTATTCGCTTCTCCCCTCTCTTCTGCGTCTTGCTCATTAACTTCTTCTTCCGATCCCGTTTCTTCATATTCATGGTCTGATCTGTAATAGTAATAAATTAGAATATCAGTAGTTATTTTCACTTTAGACTCCAAATGTATCTCACTTTTCTCGAGCGCGAAGGGCAAGCGAGGCATCCGTTTCAGCATGGGCAAAATGATTTTCTTTCCTATTTTACATGTCATATTCTCAAAGGATTCTTGTAAAATGTTGTGAGCATGTTTGATAACCATACGATATTTTATTGATATAAAATAGCGAATTTGAACTTGTGAGATTGAAACATAATACATTATCTAAGAATATGAAAATTAATATGATGATATTAATTAATGATGTAAATCCAAGTATTCTTACCTTGGTATTCTCTTATACCTCTGGTAAAGCCGGCTTAAGGACAATAGCAAATTTAAATTATAAAGAACCGGTTCTTAATCAATTTTATGCTAAATAGAACGACCTACTATTATTAGGGAATCATTAAAACTGTCTGGTGTTTCAACGTGGTTTAGACAGAAAAAATGTTTTGCCTAGTATCCATACCAGCAAACATAGTTAACATACAAATACATACCTGTATGCAGGGGTGCTAAGCTATTAATTTTGCTGACTGTGCAAAAAAATTCCTGTTCGAGGTATAGATATCATTGTTCTTTTAAATGATAAGGATTAATTTTGTTCTAGATCATCATCATTATCTTGCCCTTATCCCATTCACTTGGGGTCGGCGCAGCATGTCTTTCTCTTCCATACCTCTCTGTCACCTGTCATCTCATCATTCGTTCATCTCTCGCATAGTCCATCCACCTTTTCCTCGGCTTTCCTTTCCTCGTACCTCCCTCCAAATTCATGTTGTACATATTAAATATATCTACTTACCCCTCATCTGAATATATTTCTTCTTCGTTAACATATTCATCATCTGTCTCTCCTCTTTCCGTATCTTCATCAAGTTGCGGATTACCGGCCTCGGGATTATCTTCTGCTCCCTACGATTACATTTTACTGGTCTATTTAAAATACATTTTAAATTTTTTAAATTCTGAACATATTTTTTATTATATTAAATGTAATGTTACTAGTAGGATTTTAGTTAAGAGCACTTTAACTTTCCTAATATTAACGTTATAAAAACATACTCGCAATGAAAAACAAAATTTACCTCTGGCTCTTTCTTGATTTCTTCTTCTTCATCATCATCATCTCCAAGATTATCGACGGCGATAGCCAAGAACACATTCAGCAGGATATCTGATATTTGTTAAGAAAATTTTATGGATAACAACAATATTTCAGTTATTACCTTTGCAGCTTTGCTAGCATTCATACGACTTCTTATTTTCAGAAGCCAATTAAATTTCAACTTTTAATTGTTTATAATCGCCGGTCTTTGATTTGTGACATAATGTATAAAACTATTTAAAGTCGTACCTAATTAAACAACAAAGTGTATAGTGTCAATGATTCGTGTCTAAAGTAACGACGCTAAGGACGAAGAATTTTGTACTTTTACCCACCTGTTCCTATCTTTATCGCACGTGCATCATTGCCACGTGCACATGATGCCGCGGTCAATGCCGTTAGCTGGATAGCAATATAATTATGCGCGTGCTATAATGTAAGTCATGCTTAGTATCCTTATGCTTCTGTATATTAATGTAAAATTAAGGTCAGCCTTGAAAAGGATACAATTACCACAGACGAAGATGATGATGAAATAAATAGATGCGATCATTCCAAAGGAGCCGGCGCCGCCGTATGCTTTAATACCTTCATACATGACGACGTTCCAATCCTCACCAGTCAGGATCTGTCAAATAAAATTATATCATATTATTTTTCACTTCTTCTGAACTGCATTTTGCATTCTAATCTTTGAATTATTTGGTTTTAATTTCACCAAAAAATTTTTTTCTTTAAAAGTATAGGTAAGTTGATTATTATGATCAAAGGTACAGATGTACAAGTTGCGAAAAGTTTCCAAAAAGTTGCAAAAATTCTCGAAAATTTCTAGATCAAATCACAGAAAATAAAAGAAAACTTTCTTTCTGGAAATGGGCAATTCCAATCTACAAATATCTGGAAATGTTTTTCTGGAAAAAAATCGCAATAATGGAAGCTTTCTGACAGTAGGTATATCAAAGTGAGGTTGGATTTATGTTAGATATAAGAATAAAATTATACATAGAAAATGGTTTATTTTGGTGTTGCAAAGACGGATTGTTCAATTCTTATTAAAATAAAAAACCGGGCAAGTGCGAGTCGGACTCGCGCACGAAGGGTTCCGTACCATAATGCAAAAAAAAAAAAACAAAAAAAAGCAAAAAAAAAACCGGTCACCCATCCAAGTACTGACCACTCCCGACGTTGCTTAACTTTGGTCAAAAATCACGTTTGTTGTATGGAAGCCCCATTTAAATCTTTATTTTATTCTGTTTTTAGTATTTGTTGTTATAGCGGCAACAGACATACTATCACGGTTCGTGTGATACAGCCTGGTGACAGACGGACGGACGGACAGCGAAGTCTTAGTAATAGGGTCCCGTTTTACCCTTTGGGTATGGAACCCTAAAATAATAGGGTCCCGTTTTACCCTTTGGGTATGGAACCCTAAAAAAACATAGGTAAACATACCTGGAACATCGTCAGCACAGCTTGCCAGAATGTATCAAAGTTGTGCCTCTCTTTTGGTTCCTCAGGAGCGTAACTCTCGAACCTCCCTCCGAACACTTGCATGCCGAGCAGCGCGAAGATCATGATGAACAAGAACAGCAGCAGAAGGAGGGAGAAGATGGACTGGATGGAGTTGAGGAGAGAGGTCACGAGGTTAGAGAGAGAGCGCCAGTACCTAAAAATATTAGGGAAAATTTACAAAACAATACAAATACTCTTTATTGATCATCTGTATACTCTTAATAGAACGAGCCGTCTTAAAATAAAAATACAAAATTATATTTAAATTAAAATAGAAAGAAGAATAAAAACAGACTGGCAGTTTCAAATGATTTTAAATTAATAAGGATTACCATTGTTAAAGACACGGACAGTCCACTTTCCCAGAGCTTCGTGATTTGGCTCAGCATTACCAGTGTTTTACTCTTGACTGTCCGATTTACTGAATTTTTGAAATCATATTTAATAAGCGGATCCTTGACTCCTTTAGAAGGAAACGGGGATAGCGCTAGAGATAAAAATGGGATAGAAGACACTTACTTTGTAACTTTGAAAACCCTGAGTAGCCGAACGCATCTTAACACAGAGATGCCCAGCTGTGGGATAGTTTCCGTTGCTGTAAGCACCAGCTCCAAGACCGAACATATCATGACGAAGCAGTCGAAGCGGTTGAAGAGAGAAACGAAATAGCCCTGAAATAGAAACATTAATTTTCAATGGTTGTATTTGTTGGGACTACGAAAGTACGAACGAGTTTGACAGCCTCCTCGGTATCGGCAGTGACCGCCGAAGGAGGTCCCGGGTTCAAATTCTGATAAGGGCATTTATTTGTGTTACAGTGTTGTCATCACAGACATTTGTTATAGAGTTGTATACTAATGTTCGTATATCTCGTCTACTCTAATCTCTGCAGCGACATTTTTCAAGCGTTATGTAAAGAAAAAATCTAATCGTAATTGAGAAGCATGGCCGTATTAAGAGACATCATAATTTTAAGTTTATATTGTCTAAAATTAAATTCGAATGACTTAAACAGTCAGATGAAGGGACATCATAATTTTAAGTTTAAGTATATTGTCTAAAATTAAATTCGAATGACTTAAACAGTCAAATGATTCAAAACAGTGTAGTGCCGTTGTTCTAGCCAATATACAGAGGTAGACATTAACGAACTTATTTTTAGGCCTGAGTTACACTTGTAAGTTTTACTTACGTAAGTAGGGACACGGCTATACTACAGAATGAGAGATGAATATCGTTATCTCATTCTAACAAATAGCTTTGTCCCTACTTACGTAAGTAAAACTTACAAGTGTAACTCAGGCCTTACAATACTCACTTGAATACCCAGGGCATACATTTTGATCAACATCTCCATAGTAAAGAGCACAACGAACACATAGTTCGCACAAGTCTGAAACGTGTCCAGCCAAGTCGGTTGCCTGAAAATATAAATTATCACTATCAAATTTTTAACACACAAAATATGGAACCTGCAAAATTGTGCACATTTTTGTTGCTTAGTAATTTTATAATTTGTGTACTTACAAAATGCAAACGTAAGAGTTAGGTGATAGGAACGAAAGAGCTTCAAGACGCTCTTACCCACATTAACTTAAAATAAAATAACTTACTTGTAATGTTCAGTTGCCAACACCATTGTGTTTAAAAACACAAGTACGATTATGGCCCAGTAGAAACCCTGAGATTTGACAGCTAGTCGACAAGCCCGGCGCATACGACGGTTCACCTGCAATGAAAATTTGTCATAAGCTTATCCATTTCAACCTGGGAGAAAATGAACTTATTTTTTCGCCTATCTGGCTATTTTGGCTGTACTCCTCTGATTTTCATAAAATTTTTAAAAATGTTCGAGTTTTTGGTAAATATGACTTTCAAAATCATGCAATGATGTATGATTTCGTACACTTTTCAAATATTATTTTAATATATAATAACACTCGAATCAAAAACTAAAATTTTCCTGTGATTTAAAAAAACTTAAAAAAATACTACTACTACTTTTGCGATTATTTGGAAATTTTTTCGCAACTTGCACATCACAACAGAGAATCTACCGCCATCACCGAAAAATAAAAAAATCGTTATCTGCCTTCTCTATCATTCGAACAAGTAAGAACAAATGAGAGACCAATAATGATTTTCGAGTTTTCGATGGTTGCAGCAGGCGCTCAGGTCTACAGGTCCATCTTGATAGGGTTTGCTGGTTGGCCTTATTTTCCTAGTTCTTTCTACTTTCTGTGGCGGTGGTGTATACCTTGTCGAATCTTTTGAAATAAACTTTGCAGGTGCCTGTGTTTTCTGTTGTGTCCACGTTTGTTTGGGATCCCTCGTTGCTTGTTCTCTCGTAATTATTACCTGCAACAAATAAATAAAAATATTTAGGGCAACTTGGCAACTTCCACTATTATGAGTATACTTAAAATTTCATATCGAAACGTAGGAGGAAGTAATGGTTCAGCAATTAAACTCCTTTTTTAAAAATTCCGTGATGTAGAAAATAACGGCCGGGAGTTCATTAAAGCAAAAGAACCTCACTGTATAAAATAGAATCACAAACATTTATTCATACAGCACAAGTAGATAACAAACAAAATAGTAAATAAATCGAGATGTGATTTGAAGCCGAAATTGTGATTCAGGAATTCAGCTAACATTACTAGTGTGAATGATGCTGTGGCCAATGATGATGAATTATAATTTATGCCTTATGCTGTATGAATAAATGTTTGTGACCATCTTTGTAAATGAGAATTACAGCGTCTAAGGAGATATTTTGAGGAGGTAATCTGCAGCCTACATCGACTGCAATGGCTGTATAAACCAATGGCCGATCATCATTTCTTGCCGCATCGATCACGACGATCTAGCAGCTCTACGAAGTCATTTCCGCTTGATTTGTTCCAACCAGACCTCTTCTTGCTTTGCCATATCTACAGTTAGGGCGACAACAACACGACAATTTAAATCATACCAGGCGTGGCTCACTCCGCGATTTCGTCGCTTTGCTACAAGCACTCACACCAATTTTGGTGGCTAGCCATAAGCCGCGCGTGGCGCTGTCTCCACCTAGCGGTCATATCTGTCCTAATCGTAACAGACGCGTTTTGTTAGAGAGTGAATCTTCTGTACCTAGTACTATTATTTATTCTGTGATCATACTGACCCTGTGAATCTTCCCCTTCATTCTCCTGCTTGGGCTCGTTTTCAAGGTCCAGGGTCTCAGCGACGGTGATCCAGTTGAGATACCCCTTCATATCTTCTTCAAACTCCTTTCTTTCTCGTGATTTCTGGAAGTCTCCGCGATTCTTCGCCTTGTTACTGGCTTTTGAGAATTCTCTGGAAGAAAAGAAGAGGTTATAGACGATAAATTTGAAAAATGTATACACGAAGGATGGAACTCTCGTACAAATTTTGAATTTCGCGTCTTTAATTAATTTGTTTGCCAGACTACATGTGTAAGGCATTTGAGCATCTGCATTTGAAACTAAATTATTATTTTAATATTAAACTATTTATATAAAATAATCCCTAAACTCAAGTCTTTAACAATTCAGAACAACAAAGACGAAGTTAAGATAAACTTGCTATAAACCAAATGTAATGCATGGATATGTAAGTTTTATAATTAACTTACCCTGACAACACACCAAGAATTAGGTTCATAACGAAAAAGTTTCCAAAGATGACCAGCGAGACGAAGTAGATCCAAGGCCAGGAAGAGCCCTTCACATCTGATATCTGAAATAAAATAGAAAAACATACAGGGTGTTTGGTACATCGTTTGCCAAATTAAAACGGTAAATAGGTTGAGTCATTTTCTATCTTCTTAGTCCTAGAAATTTTTAATTTGGCGTATTTTTTTTTTCACTTCTATGCCAGTTTTACGTAAATTTCAAATTTTTACTTACATAGTAGGAAAAAAATCATGGCCAATTTTGTTTTTCTAGGCATGAGTAGATAGCAAATGACTCAACCTATCTGCCGTTTTAATTTGGCAAACGATGTACCAAACACCCTGTATTTATGTGACATCATCTGCTTACCATTTCTCTATGGTTTGTCTGTGGTATACTGTAGTAAGTTTTGGAATACCTAATAAGTTGTCAGAAGGCTTGCTTGTGTCAGCGTTTTAAGAGGCTCTAAACTTTTTTAAGTAAAGGTAAAGTTTCAAATTGTACTGCCTTGGACAACATTCGAAATCCCTGCTGTGGGCAATTTTAATCCGAGACAAAATTTCGCCCAAGACGGGAAAGTTTATTTCAAAAATCTTTAGTGTCTTAAGCCGGCTTTGCCTATTAAAAACACTTACCCAATACATAATGTCAGTCCATCCTTCAAGTGTGATACACTGGAATACCGTGAGCATAGCGTAGCCAATATTGTCAAAGTTGGTTATACCGTCGTTCGGCCCTGGCCAGGGTGGGTTCCCTGGTGTACATACTTCGTCGGGATTGCAATTGTGACCAACATTGAACTCTACACTGCACGGTCTTTCTTCATCGCCCATTATCAATTTGCCACCTGAAAAACATTTTTTTAAAACGTTAAATTATTATAAATATTATAATACAAAGTACTGTCATTATTTAAAAGCTTTTTAAACTTGCCCCCTTAGTAGTATGTTAGTGTGGGTCAAATCTTGGAAGCAGAATTTGACCCACTTCCACGATTTCCGATTGAGCTGATATTCTGCAATACACATCGGATAACCATGCAATATTACGATGACAAGGAGATGTCCTGTCTCCATCATCAGATCAGCTCCTTGTTTGTTTGTTTGAATTGTCTCTTGGGTGTTGGGGTGGAGTCACACACATCTAACAACATCGAGCCGCAAGATGGGCCAGCGTGTAGAGAGGGTAGTGTTGTAGGATGGCTTATGGCGTGGCGGCGGGATGGCCAAGGTGTCGTTTTTTTGTCCGCACAAAGGTAGTCGGCCATCGATAGTGCATACGCATGTACGCCCATTCCATAGTGCGTGCTCTCAACCATCGCATAGCCATCTCGCTGGTCCAGCGCTGGGCCATCGTGTTCAGGAGCCATATCATATGAGAAATCGCTCGCTAGTATGAAGACGCGTATGTATTGGAAAGCAGAGCGTATGCAAAGTATTTTTCATGCATATAGTTAGCATATTGTCAGCGTGATGAAAAGGGGCCAGAAATACATACTCTCATTCTTATGACATATGTTATGCATGACTCCAGAGAACAGCTCGAGGCCGATGATGGCGTAGATGATGATGACGAAGAGCACCAGGAACGCGATGTGACACAGCGGTATCATGGCCTTCAGGATGGAGTTGAGCACGATCTGGAGACCTGGAAAAAGACAGGAAATGTGTGAATATTTTTGTGAGAAAACATTAGCCAGACTGTGTCAGATTCAACATAAGAAAACCGGGCAAGTGCGAGTTGGACTCGCGCACGAAGGGTTCCGTACCATAATGCAAAAAAGGCAAAAAAAAACGGTCACCCATCCAAGTACTGACCCCGCCCGACGTTGCTTAATTTCGGTCAAAAATCAAGTTTGTTGTATGGGAGCCCCACTTAAATCTTTATTTTATTCTGTTTTTAGTATTTGTTGTTATAGCGGCAACAGAAATACATCATCTGTGAAAATTTTCAAATGCAGCCTGGACAGACGGACGGACAGCAGAGTCTTAGTAATAGGGTCCCGTTTTACCCTTTGGGTACGGAACACTAAAAATAGCCAGACTGTGTCAGATTTAACAAAAAATTTTGCCAAACTTTCATATTTAACAAATTGTTACTTTGATATTATTTTGATTCGACCTTGAGGATCGCTCACGATCAGATTAGTTGATAGTTAGAGGGTCGAATGGAGATTAAGGGTCGGTTGCACCAAACTGTTCGTATCGTTAAAGAGTTCGCAAAATTTTTATGTATGGAAAGTTTCAGGCTGACGTTGATCAGTCTGTCAAATGTGGTTGGTGCAACTGGCCCTAAGAGCGTTTTCACATTGTCCGATCCGATATCGGATGTAGGATCCTACATCCGCGTAGTCAGGCCGCGGGGACGTGCCCGGGCGCCAGCGGTCACGCACACTACAACAAGCATTACGCCTACACGTACGCACACAAACAAATATTATCAGTCGGACAGCTGACGGGGGGCTCCGACACTGAATTTATCGGAATAGACCTACGAGTGAAATTTAGAATGTATGTGTAAACGTGCTTACTTGGAACGCCGGAGACCAATCGAAGCGGTCGCAGCACTCTGAAGGCTCTGAGCGCCTTTACGTCGAACGCGTCTTTGAACAGGACCTGCAGCGACTGGCTCATTATACTGAAACATATTAACAGTTTGTTAGATCTCTTAGAGCCACCCCACACTAGCGTTTTGCTTATGCGATTATATTAGTCACGTGAAGAAGAAGAAATAACACGTTATCCAATAGTGATAATGGTGAAATCTAGACTGTTCCACGCGTTCCGCAGATAAGCCCCAGGATGGAACAGAACATCATAAGCGATAACCTTCATCAAGAACTACCCAGTGAAGAAGAATAAATGACATCTTACCCAATAGTGACGATGGTGAAATCCAGACTGTTCCACGCGTTCCGCAGATAAGCCCCAGGATGGAACAGGAAACCGTATGCGATGATCTTCATCACGCACTCCCCAGTGAAGATTACCATGAATATCCATTCTACTTTTTCCTGTAAATAATATGATTTAAGATCTGATTTAAGATTTGAAACTGGTATACAAAGAGAGCTTAGAGTAGCTTAACTTCAAACTCGGTAAATCCATCTGCCAGATTAAGCGATTTTGGTATTTATTTATTTAGTCGTATGGTATCAATACAATTCAATGGTAGCTTTACAAATTTACAAATCTAGGTTCTTCACCCAATGGGCTGCGTTTTTGCTTAGCTTAAGTAAGTCCAGAGGATCTCCTGGGTACTTTCTTTTTGGGCACTCGTGAACAATGTGGGAAATGGACTGTACAGGTGCTCCACAGTCGCACTTCGGTGTATCTCGCCACCCGCACTTAAACTTACTTTTGGTATTAAAAAAGGTAATAGGGTTTTTTGCTGGGAGGGTCGAATGGATTTACCCGAGTTTGAAATTAAGCGACACTAATATAATAGATCCAACGACACGGGAGACTAACCAGTGAACATCCATGTTGGAGGCATATTCTGAAGATTCAAATGCGTCACGTGCATGTGTATGAGCATGCTTGCATGTGTGGAATTTCGTTATGCACACTGTTCTGTTCTTTTTTAATTTTACTTATTTTTTAACAGATTTCTTTGTACACAAGTGGCGCGATAGATAGCGCTACTAGTTGACAAATTCACTCAAAATTCATCTCATATATAGTTCAAGCGAAGGCACAAACACCTAAATAAACGTTTTTAAGCAGCTCACCAATATTCCATTAGTGTAGTTTGTGTCACCGGACGGGAAGGGCGTGAACACGGCCAGAGCTATGCAGTTAGCGAAGATAGTTGTGAGAATCATGTACTCGAACGGTCTGGGATAGCGCTAAGGAAATACATGAAACATCCGGAAAAAATTAACTTCAACAATTTTCTAGTAAGGAGCTACTATAGTCGGCATAATTACAATTTATTTTACTTATACCATTAAACGAGCAATTCCTGTATATATATTTTTTATATTTATAGGGGTTCTCGGAAACGACTCCAACGATTTGGATAAAATTTGCTATATGGGGGTTTTAGGGGGCGAAAAATCGATCTAGCTAGGTCTTATCTATTGGGAAAACGCGCATTTTTGAATTTTTACATTTATTTTATATTATTTATTTAAGGATTATTTACATATTTTGAATTTTTCCGAGCTAAGCTCGGTCTCCTAGATATAAATGATATAATAGGTAATTATAATATGAAGCTAGAACCTACGGTTTAACTAATAGCCTTACCCTTAGTATCATCTGGTATCATATAAAGGTCAATTCATAGAATAGATTAGATTAGATTAGATTAATTTATTTCTTATTGAAAATTACATGATATTTAACAATGTCATAAATGTCATAATGTTTCCAAATAACATGAATTCACAAAAAGATCGTCAGATTGTAAACAATAATAATATTTAAAATACCTAATTAAAAAACAAGTAAAAAATATAAAACAATCAAATAATCATAATAAAAATTAAAAGTAATAGTCAAATACAGTAAAATAAAATGTCAGAGAGCGTAATAAACATACTAAATACAATGTCAAATAGTTACCTATGTATGTCAAAATAAAGCGGTCAAAATGTATATAATGCTAGGGCACCCTAGTTAATATAATGTCAGAATAACTAATAATATTGCAAAGTCAAATTAAAATAAAATTCCAAACAAACAGCTAAAAACAATAAGAAATAAAAACAATAAAACATAAAATATAACAATGTCAGATTAAATTATAATAGAAAAATATTTACATTTTAATCGCGTTTCATGTCAGTGTATTCTTTAACAGAATACAGCGATTTTGTGATTAACATTTCTTTGAGTCGGCGTCCAAAAATATCATTGGAGGTTTCATTTCTGAGACTAGCGGGTAGGCGTTCATAGAATGCAGGGCCGATAACGCGCGGTGACTTGTCGAGCAGCGCTAGTCGCCGCCGCACAGGCAGCAGGCGCCCGGTCTGGCGGGTTATTCTGCACGAGTTATTGGACCGTTTGAAACTGTCTATATTACGGCGTGTAAACATTATGACTTCATACACATATAGCGAGTAGTGCGTCATAATGCTATAATCTTTAAAAAGGTTTTTGCACGAGTGCCTCGAGTGTACACCTGCCAATACGCGTATGGCTCGCTTTTGCAGTTTAAACACTCTGTCCGAATGTGTTGAGTTCCCCCACAGGACGATACCATAGGACATAAGTGAAAAAAAATAGGCGTAATAGATTTGGAGCAATGCGTCACTGGAAACAACTGGCTTCAGTTTGCGCAGTGCAAATACTGCACTGCCCAGCCTTTCACACAAGTTGTTAACGTGCTCCTTCCACTTCAGTCCGGCGTCGATAGTAAACCCGAGGAACTTGCACGAATCACAGCGCGGTATCGGAATCTGCATTTGCGGAATATTAACCTGGCTACTGGCTGAAAACAACAATACGTTTGATTTATTGACATTAAGGATGAGGCCGCTCGCCGAGAACCACTCGTGGAGTTGGCTGCATGTATTTGCAATCTTTTGTTCCAGCTGTAGGTATGTATTCGCCCTCACTACCACGGTTGTGTCGTCAGCAAACAGTGCCATCATACCTTCGGCAACAGAGGAAGGAAGGTCGTTCATGAACATTAAAAACAAGGTATTTCCGAGCGATGAGCCTTGTGGTATGCCCAGTTCTAACATTCCGGCTTTAGAGTTAATGTTCTTACCTTCTATTTTGACTTGAACTGTCTGTCGTCTGTTTTTAAGGAACGATGTAAGTAATCTGTGAGCATTATTTTTGACTCCGTACTGCCCTATCTTTTCTAAGAGTAGCTCATGATTAATTACATCGAACGCTTTTGACAGATCGCAGAATACCCCTGCCGCCTTGTCTTTTTCATCTAACGCTGTTGTTATGCAGTCATATATTTTATATGCAGCTGTTGTGGTGGACCTATTTGTTCGGTAAGCAAATTGTTTGTCTGTCAGTAGGTTATTTGTCTCAAGATGGTGCATTAAACAGTTGGATAAAACAGATTCTATTAATTTGGATACATTTGGTACAATAGTAATAGGTCTATAACTGTCCACGGCGCTTTTTTCCCCTTTTCCCTTGTATACTGGACATACTCGAGTGCTTTTCAGTACGTCGGGGTAAACGCCGCATGTAAACATGGTGTTAACGAGTTTTAATAGTAGCCCCGCGATAACCGGCCAGATGCACTCGAGCATGAATAGAATAGAATAGAAAAATATTTATTCAGGCACCACATCATTCCATTACAAAATGCACAGTAGGAAATAATAACATAAAATGTGAAACAAGAAGTATACAAAACACAAAGCGGTTAGGTGAATATTGGTTCTTATGTTGCGCTGACAATAACAGTGTACAAGATTTTTATTAGGATGCCAAAGAAAAATACGTTTTAGCAAGGACCATATCCATAACCATAACCATAGGTTAGTCCATGGTTTTAGTAACTACCTAAATTTAAGTACTTTAATTCTAAGTACCGTAAAATGGGGTGAGTTGGGTGAAATTTGACTTTCAAACCTTGATAAAATTTTATTTTTACACGTGAAAACTGAATGGTGTATATAATAAGTGGTTCGGACGTTTGTATTTTAGTTTGTATTTTATTTTGGGTAGTTCCATTTTATAACTTTGACGATAAAAAGGAAAACCCACCTCACCCCGTAGTGCCTCGTATTTGGGGTGAGAGGGTTTTTCATACAAAGGTGATTTTGGAAGATTGTTGAATCGATTTTTTTTTATTATGCCTGACGGCTTAAGGCCGTTGTCAGGGTCTTTGGGTTCGTCAAGGTCCGACATGTGGGCGTGTAAGACGAAATAATCATTAGAGGCACAACGATCCGTCGGAGGTTCGCAACAGAATGCCGGCGCGGGTGCAGTGGACCGGTTTTTATGCCTTCCCAATACTTGTCGCCGCACCGCTCCGAAGTTCCGTTAGGTGGCGCCATCTGGTCTGAAGCGCACCTTGGCCTCAATTTAGTCAATAAACCATCTTTTATTATTTTGCCGACACGGCCTTCCTGACTTTCGCACGTCCTCGGGCGCTTAATCTGTAAACAGTTGACATAAATTTCATTTTAGTCTTAATCATAACTAATCTTCAAATCGTCCATAACATCACTTCATACTACTACAAATCAATTCATCAAATCATCAGTCACTTCAACAGCTTTCGTCCTGCACTTGTTACAGCTCTGCGCCTCTAACTGGGGGCCGACACTCATATAGAGTGAGGCAAGCCAGAAGATTGCAGCCAGTCAACAAATATGCAGCTCACCTTCACACAAAAACCTGCAGCTTTACATTCGGCTAGTCCCTGGGACCACCGGAATGTCTTCCATCTCATTATGCACCTCAACATCTACTATCATCGGAATATTCTCATTACTGTCGCTTTCACTTGCCGACACGGTCTCATCCTCCTCATAAATCTCATCACACATAACCTCTGCCACCTCAGTCAGCCCTGCTCGCCCTTTAGGTACCTCTCGCAAGCTTTCATGGGGATATTTGTAGGTCCTACTTGAGCCATCAATGTTTTGCAGTTCATAGCGGTCATTTTCCAAAACTCTAGTAATTTTAAAAGGGCCTTTAAACTTTCGATCTAGCTTAGTTTGGTTACGTTCACAACACTTTAAGAACACAAAATCACCTTCACTAAATGGCTTTACTTGAGCTTTACCCCTGTCAAATCTTTCTTTATCGGAAGTAGCTGAAGAAAGAATATTATCAGCCGCAAATTGCCTGTCTTCCTCCAAAGTATTCCTATTATTATCGTTAGCGTCTACATCGTGTATTATCTTTGCAATACCTAATGGTTGGCTCTTAATACCAAACATAAGCTCGATGGGCGTAAAACCTGTAACGCGGCATCTTGTTGTATTTAAAACTAACTGAATTTCTTCAAGTTCATCCCTCCAGACACTATCATCATTATTTTCCACTATTGTTAAAAGATTTTTAAGAGTCTGCATTACTCTTTCTACCTGTCCATTTGCTCGACTAGCCCCGGTTGCAATGATGTGCAGATCTATGTGATTTTCGAGGCAAAAGGTCCTAAACTCACTACTGACAAAGCAGCGCCCTTGATCTACAATGACTCGTTTTGGGGGTCCAAATAAACTAACAGCATATTCTAAAGTGTGAACTGCATTGGCGGAATCTAAATGTAGTGTGTGACGCAACAATACGTATTTGGTAAATGCATCAATGGTAACGAAAACGTACTCTTTTCTTTGACTTTTACCGCTAAGTTTACCACTAATATCGATATGCACGGTATGCCAAGGAATAGACACTTTAGGGATTGGATGTAATTGAATTTGTTGCGCGCCAGAAGTCCCTTTACAAGTTTTACATATTAGACACGAGTCAACAAATCTTTTTACCGCCTTAGCCATGCCCTGAAACCAGTAACAATCATACAGCTTATCCAATGTCTTTTCATAACCAAGATGTTTGAGTTCTACGTGAATATGACTAATGAGTGACCAAACCAAGGAACGGGGTACCACGGGCAACCATGAACTACGTTTATTGCGCTGGATTTTCCTATACAATACTCCTTTCCTAACATCATAAGACTGTGCTACATGTTGGGGAAGGTCACCGTTACTCCATTTCGAAACTATGTCAGAAATTTCGCTGTCACGTTGCTGTTCTACAGCGAGCCACCCATGTTGCAATTCAACATTTTGGACGATTTTGTGTTTTACGTCAGTATCGGAAGAGGTACTTTCGGTAGGGAGAGGATTTCTTGACAAGAAATCGGCATGTGACATATGTCGACCTTCTCTATACTCTATATCAAAATCATAGCATTGTAAGATTGCCCACCACCTGTGGACACGTGGCGTCAGGTCTCGTTTTGAACTAGAGCTTTTCAGTGCATTACAGTCTGTACGTACTGTAAATCGACGTCCATACAAATAATGTCTGAAATTCTCTACAGCCCGAACTACAGCTAGGGTCTCGAGCTCATACGAATGGTAACGGGACTCGGCTTGGGTGGTGCGGCGGCTAAAATAGGCCACCACGTGGGGAACTTTATTGTGCCGCTGTATCAGGACTGCACCATAGCCGAGGGAGCTAGCATCCGTATGAAGCTCTATTTCCTTATCGGGATCGAAAATGGCCAGTACTGGCTCAGAAGTCAAAATCTCAATGACCTTTTTGAAAACATCAGTATGCTGATCTGTCCAATTGATGGTTCCCTTTTGTTGAACTAGCGGATATAATGGTGCCATCAATAGCGAAAATTTCGGTATAAATTGCCTAAAATAGGAAGCTAAACCGATAAATTGTCGAACTTGAGTCGCTGTACGAGGATGAGGGCTATCTACTAAGGCCTGCACTTTATTTGGGTTGGGTCTGATTTCTCCCGATTGGATGACATAACCGAGGTAAGTAATTCGTGTCTTTAAAAAGCTACATTTTTTCATATTCAACGAGAAACCAGCCTCTTTAAGAGCATTGAGAACATGATTTAATCTTTCCATTCCTTCAGCAATAGTCTGAGATGGTATTAAGACATCATCCATATAAATTTGTGCAAAATCACAACCTTTGAGGGCTTTTTGAATACATCTTTGAAAAACGGAAGGAGCATTTCGGAGACCGAATGGCATTGCAACATATTCAAATTGTCCATCGGGGGTAACGAATGATGTTCGTTCTATAGATTCTCGTTCAATAGGGATACAGTGAAAACCAGAGGTCATGTCAAGTGAGGTGAAATAATTTGCACCGTGTAACCGATCGATTTGGTCAGCTATTCTAGGAAGTGGGTAATTATCAGCACGAGTATTAGAATTTAGTTCCCTATAATCGACTACCATACGATCACTACCATCTTTTTTCTTTACTAAAAGGATGGGGCTAGCAAAAGGCGAATTACTTTCACGTATTATTCCTGCTTCCATTAGTTCAGATATTTTACTCCTAACAACCTGTCTTTCAGCAGCCGAAAGTCGGTAAGGACGTCTTTGTACGGTTTTGTTTTCATCGATCAATTCAATTTTCATAGAGCCAGTGCTCACTCTATTAGTGGGCACACCGTCGACAAAACTATCAGAAAATTTGGTTATCAATTCTAACAGAGCAATTTGATCTGACCCAGTAACATCAGTATCAATCTTTGACAAATCAACTTTAGGAAGTACATTACAGACTTGAGCAAACTTCGATTTAAATAATGTGAGCCCTAATTCATCATCGATTTCAACACGTACCCCCATTTTAAGAATATCACGACCTATTAATACAGGTTCTACTAAGCTACTATCACTAACAACGTACAGCACTATCTCTAAAGTCAACTGTTGCACGTTAACAACACAACGCAATTGCTCGTTACATATGACACCCTCACCTACACCCTTTAAAAGAACTGTTTCGTGAAATGGTGTTCCTTTAATTTGTTGCGCAACGCTTCGTTTAACCATTGAAATTTCAGAACCAGAATCAAAAATAAAATGACAGCTTTTACCTGCTATATTTAGCTCACCGGTTACCGCTTGCTTGGAACATAGGTTAACTTCCTTGACCGTCACATTATCTTTCTTCGCTTTGGCGGCTTGGCAGGTTGATGACAGGTGTCCAGGTTTGCCGCAGGTAAAACAGGTAACAGGGCGTTTTTCTTCCGGTCGAGAGGAGGGCTGCTTTGGAATCTGTGAACTTGAAGGTCGATTTAGATGACAGTTCACTATTTTGTGGCCAACTTCACCACATCGGTGGCATGTGCCGGTAAAAGTGCGAGAATCAAAATACCGTGGTCGTTTATTATCGGTGTGTTGTTCGAAATCATCATGTTTCCTTTTTAGAAGAGATACACCTCGCAGAACTCGGCATAAATGAGATTTTGCCGTTATAACATGAGCATTTAGTTCGCGTCGAATATTCGGGTCAGTGTTTGATAGAACTGATATGACAAAGCCAGTAATCACATTCTCAGGTAAATCAAGATTAGGAATCTTTTCAATTAATTGCCATAGTCGTACAGCAGCATCAGCAGCAGTTTCTTTGTTATTTATTTGGAATTTGATGATATTATCAAAGTAGTCCTGCATAAGCATTGGCTTAGCAAATTTGGACAGTAACAATTCTTTTATACTGTTCCACGTGATACAATCAGTTTTAATTTTTGTTAAGCAAGTAGCTGCACGACCACGCAATGCATGCGTTAAAGCCAATAATAAATCGGTACCTTCAAGCTTCCTTTGTTTTATAATAACCTCATTTATGTTGCACCATCCTTCGATGTCAGCGTCAGCTTCCTCCGGGTCAAAACGAATGAGCTTCAGTGGTGGCCCAGGCGCCGAGTTAGGTGTCATTTGAGATTGTAAACCACTTGCCATATTACGCAATACTCGCATAAAAATATCAGCGTCATTATTGTTTGCACTTGCGGATGGTTTCCCTGGCATACTTTCACAATTGCCTTTGTCGCCACTGGGTTCGTTTGTCACTTCTGATGACGGCTTAAGGCCGTTGTCAGGGTCTTTGGGTTCGTCAAGGTCCGACATGTGGGCGTGTAAGACGAAATAATCATTAGAGGCACAACGATCCGTCGGAGGTTCGCAACAGAATGCCGGCGCGGGTGCAGTGGACCGGTTTTTATGCCTTCCCAATACTTGTCGCCGCACCGCTCCGAAGTTCCGTTAGGTGGCGCCATCTGGTCTGAAGCGCACCTTGGCCTCAATTTAGTCAATAAACCATCTTTTATTATTTTGCCGACATGCCTATTACTATAGCCCCATTTTAGATTGAAATACATTATTTTTAAGGCTATTGCCTTAAAATCCCTTCTCACCCCCCTCTCAAACCTTCTCTCCCCATTCATAACCCAACTCTCCCCGCGAAACCTACTCACCCCGTTTAACGGTACTCTCTAAGTACAAATTTTACTAAATAAGCAAGGTGTATGAAGTGCTTTATTACTAAAAGCCCACAATATAAAGATTCTGGTTTGTACTGTCAGGATCAAACATATCGGAGCGGCCATGGTGTTCATATGTATCTCAACAAAGTCTATACTATTACGATATTCAAGTGCATGTTGAGAGATTATTAAGCACAGTACTCCGAAGAATTTCACGGTGAATGTTATTTTATGTGTCTGCTAGTCTGCATGAACATCTGGCGAAAATGTTTACAAACACATTTAGATTTATTTTCATTTGGATTTACATTGACATTTTTATCTCCCTCGTTAATGTTAAGATACAACACTTATTTTTCAGCTTATTTGCGTCATGTTGACGTCGAAATCCTAAACGACCGGAAAATATCATTATAAAAACCGGGCAAGTGCGAGTCGGACTCGCGCACGAAGGGTTCCGTACCATAATGCAAAAAAAAACAAAAAAAAAGCCTTGATAAAATTTTATTTTTACACGTGAAAACTGAATGGTGTATATAATAAGTGGTTCGGACGTTTGTATTTTAGTTTGTATTTTATTTTGGGTAGTTCCATTTTATAACTTTGACGATAAAAAGGAAAACCCACCTCACCCCGTAGTGCCTCGTATTTGGGGTGAGAGGGTTTTTCATACAAAGGTGATTTTGGAAGATTGTTGAATCGATTTTTTTTTATTATGCCTATTACTATAGCCCCATTTTAGATTGAAATACATTATTTTTAAGGCTATTGCCTTAAAATCCCTTCTCACCCCCCTCTCAAACCTTCTCTCCCCATTCATAACCCAACTCTCCCCGCGAAACCTACTCACCCCGTTTAACGGTACTCTCTAAGTACAAATTTTACTAAATAAGCAAGGTGTATGAAGTGCTTTATTACTAAAAGCCCACAATATAAAGATTCTGGTTTGTACTGTCAGGATCAAACATATCGGAGCGGCCATGGTGTTCATATGTATCTCAACAAAGTCTATACTATTACGATATTCAAGTGCATGTTGAGAGATTATTAAGCACAGTACTCCGAAGAATTTCACGGTGAATGTTATTTTATGTGTCTGCTAGTCTGCATGAACATCTGGCGAAAATGTTTACAAACACATTTAGATTTATTTTCATTTGGATTTACATTGACATTTTTATCTCCCTCGTTAATGTTAAGATACAACACTTATTTTTCAGCTTATTTGCGTCATGTTGACGTCGAAATCCTAAACGACCGGAAAATATCATTATAAAAACCGGGCAAGTGCGAGTCGGACTCGCGCACGAAGGGTTCCGTACCATAATGCAAAAAAAAACAAAAAAAAAGCAAAAAAAAAACGGTCACCCGTCCAATTACTGACCACTCCCGACGTTGCTTAACTTTGGTCAAAAATCACGTTTGTTGTATGGGAGCCCCATTTAAATCTTTATTTTATTCTGTTTTTAGTATTTGTTGTTATAGCGGCAACAGAAATACATCATCTGTGAAAATTTCAACTGTCTAGCTATCACGGTTCGTGAGATACAGCCTGGTGACAGACGGACGGACGGACGGACGGACGGACAGCGAAGCCTTAGTAATAGGGTCCCGTTTTACACTTTGGGTACGGAACCCTAAAAATGGCTAAAAACATCCTTCCATTGTTCATGTCCAAAACAAAAGCGAGGAACGAGGACATCCTTGTAACAAAATAAAAGACAGAAATAGAAAGAAGCATTATTCTCTTTTCAGTATACAATATCGGGGAGACAGAGCTCTGCTTGGAAAACATATAAAAACTCAAAAATGCGCGTTTTCCCAGAGATAATACCTAGCTAGATCGATTTATCTCCCTCAAAAACCCCCGTATAGCAAATTTCATCGAAATCGTTAGAGCCGTTTCCGATATCCCCGAAAAAATATACATATTTTTTTTATAAAGCCTTAAAGATGTCCCACTGCTGGGCAAAGGCCTCCCACCTAGACCTCCAATCCTCCCGATTAAGTGCAGCATCTGTCCAGTTGTTGAGAAATGTCTCCAGGTCGTCCCGCCAACGCCATCTCCTCTTAGGCCGACCTTGCCGGCGTTTACATATTTTAAAATAAATAAATAAATAAACAAACAAGAATCGCTCGTTTAAATGTATAAAGGCCTGGTCAAACAGCCAGCGGATCGCGCCGGCCTCACGCTCTCAACACGCCCTCATCGCGCGCGGGAACGCGGCGCACCGCTCGCTGCCTAACGTCCGATCCGACTGATGTGACCTTGCGCGACGCGGCGGGCCGCCGCGTCCGCGCGGCGCAGCGCTGCGCACGCGCCGCGTGGACGCAAGGGGCCGCGCGGCGCGTGGCGCGACAGAAGCGGGGCGTGATACCGGCGGGACGTCGTCTGTTTGACGTCGGTAACCTGTTAGCATGTGCTGCGGTCGCGCGGCGCGGACGCGGCGCTGCGTCGCGCCGGCTGTTTGGCCAGGCCTTAAGATATAATGAAAAGATATCATTTATATGTATAAGAAACATAAAAGATATCGGAATGCAAGTAAAAATTTACCTCCGTTAAGTCAGTTGTTTTCGTAATATCTCATAAAAAAGTTTCTTGACAAAATGCTCTAAGATACTCTTTTAACACAGAAACAAGTTATGTTTTTTAGGGTTCCGTACCTCAAAAGGAAGGAACGGAACCCTTATAGGATCACCCGTGCGTCTGTCTGTCTGTCCGTCTGTCACAGCCTATTTTCTCGGAAACTACTAGACCAATTAAGGTGAAATTTGGTACACATATGTAAATTAGTGACCCAAAGATGGACATGTTTTTTAGGGTTCCGTACCCAAAGGGTAAAACGGGACCCTATTACTAAGACTTCGCTGTCCGTCCGTCCGTCCGTCCGTCTGTCACCAGGTAGACAGTTGAAATTTTCACAGATGATGTATTTCTGTTGCCGCTTTAACAACAAAAGGGTTCCGTACCCAAAGGGTAAAACGGGACCCTATTACTAAGACTTGTCCGTCCGTCCGTCCGTCCGTCCGTCCGTCTGTCACCAGGCTGTATCTCACGAACCGTGATAGCTAGACAGTTGAAATTTTCACAGATGATGTATTTCTGTTGCCGCTATAACAACAAATACTAAAAACAGCATAAAATAAAGATTTAAATGGGGCTCCCATACAACAAACGTGATTTTTGACCAAAGTTAAGCAACGTCGGGAGGGGTCAGTACTTGGATGGGTGACCGTTTTCTTTTTGCTTTTTTTTGTTTTTTTTTGCATTATGGTACGGAACCCTTCGTGCGCGAGTCCGACTCGCACTTGCCCTTTTTTTTTATAATTTTTAAATACATAGGTTTTAAGTTATTTCAGAAACTAGCTAAAAAATTACCATTCCCCCCCCCCCCCTTTATCTCCGAAACTACTGGGTCAAAAATTTTGACAAAAATACACAAAATAGTTCTTTACCTATAGATGACAGGAAAACCTATAAGAAATGTGCAGTCAAGCGTGAGTCGGACTCATGTACGGAACCCTAGAAACGCGAGTCCGACTCTCACTTGGCCGCTTTTTTAAAAGGATACTTCCACTCCACTATCGCATAGCACAGCCTCCTCAGCGGATTCTTCAAGCCCAGACACAGCAGACTCCGCTTCGGTTTCTCCGGCTGAGGCTTGCCGCGCGAGCGCGCCTGCTTTTTCGGCGCGGGCGCAGTCTCGTCGCCCGGCGTGCCTGGGGTAGGCGGCGCGGGGGTGGGGGCCGCATCGGCCATTGCTGTAACAAAAAAAAATACAGTGCATAATATAGTTTTCACCTCAGCAGCTCGAACAAGGGTACTTTGCTTCTTAAAAACAGTGAGCAAAATGCGATTTTGCTCACTGAGTCATTTTGTTTCACTCAGTGAGCAAACTCGCATTTTGCACACTGAGTGAGACGGAATGAGTGAGCAAAATCGCATTTTGCTCACTGAGTGAGACAAAATGTCATTCAAGTGACCTTTATAGTCAAATGTCATTTCAACATGCAGGGTCTAATACAAGTTCGATATACTTGGGTTCTATTATCTCTGTCCCTCTAGGTATGTTCTCACTGCTTAGGGTGAAAAATCTTGTGTACTACACGAGATCAAAGTTATTTACATCTCGTGCGCTTTTGAATCCCTCACTACGCTCAAGATTCTAAATTAGATTCACTCGCTACGCTCGTGAATCTATTATAGAATCTTTCGCTTGCGCGGGACTCAAAATAAGCACTCGAAGAAATATCAAACTGTGATCTCTTGTTGTACAAATAACTATTGTCAAAGTAAGTCAAAGAAATGTCTCATTTCAAACATAGACAGAGAGAATCATACCAGCTTTGTCTTACACTAGTATTAGCACCCAAAAGAAAAGGATGAGTATAGTTTTCCTGGTCCATACCATAGAGAAATATAAGTAAGACAAGAGTGCTCACTCCATACATCAGTTTTGGTACCAAAAATATTAGTATTTTCATAGTCGACATCTAGCATCGAGTAGCGGAATTATCAGCACTGCTTAGTAGTAGTAGTAGTACTGTCAAGTGACAATAGATGTAGCACCGACCGGAAAGTTTTATGTTGTTGAGATTAGAGTTTATTTTTTAAGGCATTACGGTCAACATCTATCCATGCACTTTTGAACGCCACTTATTTGTATCGCCATTCGAATATCAAAAAGCGCCGTTATATTTTCCTTATTGTAGCAATAGATTCGACAATGTCGTCCGTCGCCAGCATTCTGAATTCGAAATCAGTACACGTTTACATTAACGGCCCCATAAACAGCATGTAGCCTTACCACGAGTCGGTAGCGACTACTTGAAGTCACAAAAAACAAATATTTCTTTAATAACAATAATTACATCATGACACAAATTATAAGTTTACAATTTAGTTTAAAACAAAAACTGAATCTGACGATAAACAAAACAAAACAAAAACTGAATTTAGTGATCTAAAGGATGTCTGGAAGAGATCGCTTTTTATTTTTACACTGTCTGTTGTTATCTAGTCTTAAACATTATAATACATTCCAATTTACGTTGCGCTTTTGATTTTTGACTGTGTCAACTCCAGTAAAGTATGTCTCGCTTGCACCAATGTCAGTACGAGAGAGAACCATTGTGAGTTAGTTAAGTTAGCTTACACCGTCGCTAGCGAATATGGCCGAGTCAAACTCATGGAAAGAGTACATCGTGGGCGAGTAAGGAGCGAGTTTACACAGTCGCTAGCTTAAACGTCTTAACGAACTCATGGTAGAGGTACAGTCCATAAATTGAGACATAAATGTATTATTATCGAGCGCTAATGTAGGCGAGACATAACAAGTAATGGCGGAAAGCTTTAGATTACTGGCCTGTCTCGTTAAATTACTGACTTGGCCATTAAAATGAAGAGAACGAGGTTTTGTCAACAATATATGACGTTCCACGGCGAAAAGTGCCTTATGGCGGCTGGCGCTTACGTCGGATAGTGCCGCGATAATATTGGAGCGGCGTTAATAATACCGTAAGCGCCAACCGCCATAAGGTACCTTTACTCGTGGGACGTCACATATATACTTTTTTGATCCGACCCCTACGGGTTTTTTAAAGACATTTCATTGACGTTTCTCATAAAAAAACATTGTTAAAAATTTAATAAAGTACGAAACCCTTGGAACGCGAGTCCGACTTGCACTTGACCGGTTTTTAAAATATATCTCTCTTCTTCGTCGAAACCTCATGACTGAGGGTCGTGACCGCCATAAGTCGCTTTAACTTGGATTGCTCTCCACCCTGGCCGATCTCCTGCCTTCCGCATAGAGCCCTGGAACTTGACACGTGTGACTTCCTCAATGGCATCAAACCAGCGTGTGGATATTCTGCCTCTGCCTCTTCTGCCCTCAACCTGGCCACCGATCATCAACTTCTCTAGACTGTCGGGTTCCCGCCGGGCCAAGTGCCCAAAGAAAAATATATCTCACGAAAGTTTAATTTCGATAAAAAATGTTCAATATAAAAGCAATTTCAAAACACGTACACCACACGTCCCACTTTTATTTGAGTTTCGAAGCTGTGGAAAAGGTCAAATGTTTTATTACGAGTGTTTAGTTCAAAGGATTTTAGTTTCTTAAGTTTTATACATACATAATATGTAAAATGTATCAGTTCAAAGGATTGGAATGACTAAGTATAGTTAGTAATAATGGCCGCGTGTGTGTCTGTGGACACTGAAATAGACACGTGCCATGTGTTTAGACGCGGATGTATAAACTTATGTAGATTGGGTTCATTAGGCACTATAATAAACATACACTTAGGTGTTAGGTGTACACATAGAATATCATATACCTACACTGAGAGAAAAATCATCACCAGGAATTAAAAAACAGTTGTGTACTGGGGGAAAAAATGAAGTTTTAGTAATAATTATGGACGTTTCACTATTTCTTTAAAGTTTATTTATTTCTACAAATAGCTCAGTAATCCCAAATATAATTTCAACAAACAGATAATAGAAATGTTTATAATTTTATATAGAGTGGAGATTATTATTAAAATATGATAGTGCGTAGTCACCAAATTCAACCCATATTTTCATAATTCAAAATCATTTCCTAACAGTTGTTTTTCCACTAAAGTTTTTTGTATGGAACATTTAGAGAACAGGATATAACGTGATAGAGGAACGTTTACAGCGCGGAACTAAATAATAAAAACTATTAAAATAGCGGGGCGTAGGTAAAATTAGATATTTTGAGTATTCAATATTTTTAAACAATTTTCAATTGCGGCTGAATTTCGATGGGTTTGTGCCTTCGGTGTTCGGTGCCTTCAATGCCAAAAATTTCAATATAGCGGACGAATGTTTGAAATGTCACCGTATTTAAGAATGATTTCGCTTAAAATTTAGTTTTTTCTTCGCAAGTGTGATGGAAAAAAAAGTTGTGTGTAATTCCGTGGGTAAGAATATTGTTACTCGAGTCCTTAAAGCTCGGGACACACTTATCCCACGTACGCAACGTATGCAATGCATTATGACATCTGAACCCTGAAATTTGTACGCTTAGACATATACTTGTCATACGCAACGCAACGCATGATACCTATCGGCTCGATTCGGAAAATGAATTAGATTTCTACTAGACTTCAACAAGTTACGATACGGATAATTTAAAGATATTTGTAAGATAGATATGTCAAATTTGACGTTTCCGCGATTCTAGAGGTCCTCTTAAACGTTTTCGACAAGTTATGACTTAGATATCCAAGTCACATCTAGTCGATATCTAATGATGTAGGTAGATCTAGTTGATTTCTAAATCGTCTTAAGATCTTGTGATTATCTCGAAATCCGAATAGGCCTGTAAGTTTACAACTTTCAGGGTTCAGATTGTCATAATGCATTGCATACGTTGCGTACGTGGGATAAGTGTGCCCCTGCCTGAACTCATCCACGTTGCACGATGTACTATTATATTATTTGTATTATCAGTGGTGACGTTATCTATTGAACTTATATTTTCACTATTTAACTGTCAGCGAACTAACTTCTGTCGTGAATATTGCATCCACTATGCACGATGTACTCACTAGTGAATTAACTTATATTTTCACTATTTAACTGTCATCGAACTAACTTCTGTCGTGAATATTGCATCCACTTTGCACGATGTACTTACTAGTGAATTAACTTATATTTTCACTACCTATTTAACTGTCATCGAACTAACTTCTGTCGTGAATATTGCATCCACTTTGCACGATGTACTCACTAATGAATTAATTTATATTTTCACTACCTATTTAACTGTCATCGAACTAACTTCTGTCGTGAATATTGCATCCACTTTGCACGATGTACTCACTAATGAATTAATTTATATTTTCACTACCTATTTAACTGTCATCGAACTAACTTCTGTCCTGAATATTGCATCCACTTTGCACGATGTACTCACTAGTGAATTAACTTATATTTTCACTATTTAACTGTCATCGAACTAACTTCTGTCCTGAATATTGCATCCACTTTGCACGATGTACTCACTAGTGAATTAACTTATATTTTCACTATTTAACTGTCATCGAACTAACTTCTGTCTTTAAATTTAATGTGTCCTATATTCTATTCGCGTCAGAGAATCCCGCGCACCTGCTGTCCTATTCATAATACATTTTATCTCTCACTCACCCAGTATACCTTGACCCCCAGATTGAAAGCATCAAAGCGTTAAAGGATGTCAAGATTAAATTGGACTTTCGTAGCGTATTAGTTAGCTTTGACTGAAATCGTCTGATGCTAATCGTCTTGGATATTTTTACTTTTAGTTTGTATCGTTGGTAAGCTTTAATTATCTATAATGTAAGGAGATTTTTGCCCGCGGAGGAAAATGCGTTTTTTGCAAATTGAAACATTTAAATACAGTTAAGTACCGTAAAATGGGGTGAGTAGGGTCTAAACTGAAATTAAAACCTCGATAACATTTTATTTTACATATGAAAACTGAATAGTGTATATAATAAGTGTTCCGGACGTTTGTATTTCAGTTTTTATTTTATTTTGGGTAGTTCCATTCCATAACTTTGACGATAAAAAGGAAAACCCACCTCACCCCGTAGTGCCTTGTATTTGGGGTGAGAGGGGTTTTCATACAAAGGTGATTTTGGAAGATTGTTGGATTGTTTTTTTTTTATTATGCGTAGCTCCATTTTAAATTGGAATACATTATTTTTGTAGCAGTAGTCTTAAAATCCCTTCTCACCCCCCTCTCAAACCTTCTTTCCCCATTCATAACCCACCTCTCCCCGCGAAACCTACTCACCCCGTTTTACGGTAGTGGGCTCTTTATCAGACTGACATAAAAATGGGGTAAGATAGGTATGTATGTATGTATGTTAATGGATTTTATCTCTAGGTATTTACACATATCTCCCTCTGCGGTCGCTCCCTCATGACTGAGGATCGTGGTCATCGGTGGATGTGGATGCTCCACACCTGGTCTTTATGATCTGCCTCCAACGGTGCCTGTTCATCGCGTCTCTGACAACCGAGCAAAAGTTGGTTGACGCTGGGCCTCTTTTAATTGATCGCTCCGTCTTGTGGGAGATCGTCCTCGTCGTCCTCGATCGTCGTCCAGGCGATCAGTTGAGAAAGCGGCTGACTCAACTGGACTCGGCTGGAAAGAGCTGGAAGTAGCCGCTCAAGATCGTGACAGGAATGCATCATCATCATCAAACACTAAACAATTGTAAACAGGCTCCATTGTGAAGGTCGGCCACACACCCGTATGCCACACTTATACTTATAGAATCTTATTTTAGGTATAGTACTTAGTCAATATATTACCTATCCATTAAATGCTGTAAAAATCTTAATCTTAAAGTGATTTCAGTTTATTTATAAATAAAAAATAAAAATAAAAATAAAAATAAAATAAAAATAAAAATAAAAATAAAAATAAAAATAAAAATAAAAATAAAAATAAAAATAAAAATAAAAATAAAAAAAAAATAAAATAAAAATAAAAATAAAAATAAAAATAAAAATAAAAATAAAAATAAAAATAAAAATAAAAATAAAAATAAAAATAAAAATAAAAATAAAAATAAAAATAAAAATAAAAATAAAAATAAAAATAAAAATAAAAATAAAAATAAAAATAAAAATAAAATAAAAATAAAAAAAAAAATAAAAAAAAAAATAAAAATAAAAAAAAAATAAAGAATACACAAGCATAAGTATAACAGGTTAGCACTGATTGACTAGCACGTTAAGTTTTTGCGGATTAGCAGAGTTAATATCTTAGTATTAATTCGTTGAACGAGTGCGAAGCGCGAGCAAAGCTTTTTTCCTCTTTGAATAATCTTCGAATAGGTGTATTCTACATTTTTTTAAATATATATTTATAAATGTTCGTATAGCTTTGATAGCTTACCCGGACCCTACGCCGATACGAAGCAAAACCTACTTTTCTATTTAAAGTTTCATTATAACACTAAAAGCCTGTAGGGGTCCCTATAAACTAACTAATTAACTTTCTAAGTGTACGGCCTCAGTGGCGAGCGACCAGCGGCGCGTCGAGCGGGGCGTGCAGCGTCGAGCGTCCAAGGCATTTGAGCGTGAGCAGTGTGTACTGAGGCCGCTCTTATTTAACTAGCTCAGTAATCCAGCTTAAATTAACCCAGTCTATTAAATTTAAATTGTCAAAAGGTGAAACTTAATGGGGTAAACTTCGGAATAAGAATAAACTGGGATTTTTTAAAGATTTGTTATGGCGTTTTTAAAGTTGCCTGAGAAGTGTGAAAATCTCGTGTCGTGTGTGTCAGAACGCACCCTTAGATTATTTACTCGTATCTCTCATTCCGAGCTGAAATCCTTAATTTGACTGGGTTAAACTTAAATATGAAACGCGCTCTTGCCGCCGTTCGCCGCCACTCGAGCCACTCATTTTGTGCCCCTAAAGCGTTTAAGCGTGCCAGGCAAAGCAGGTAATAAATTTAATTACTTAATAATGAAATTGGAACTACGAGGGAACATATACTTTCCCATAAGGAGGTGGTCCTTCAAAGGAGGGTATAGGTTTTTAAACGTTCGGCAACTGTTTCGTACGTTGACCGCTTACCCTCAAGTGGATCTTAAGTACGCTTGTTAGCCATAGTGATGGTATAAAAATGTATTTAGAGACCTGCCTAACCCCTCTCATATATAGACTAGACACAGTTAGTTATACATATATATAGCTATTGGTAACGTCGCGTGCCAAATGTCATTGACCCCCGTTTCATAATAGTAAGAGTTCCATCCAATTAGTGGTTTAGGGATCCGTGGAACCCTTACAAGTTTCGCCACTTGTACCTAGCATACCCACCAAAAAGAAAACTGAATATCTGTGTTTTGTGAGTCACCTACAGACAATAAAGCACGGCTAGAATTAGACCAAGAAAAGTCTGCAGCGATTTAGATACCCCACGCAGTGCAAGTGTCATTTTAAACGTCAAACTTCTATGAAATTATGACGTATACATAACACTTGCCCTGCGTGGGCTATCAAAATCGCTGCAGACTTTTCTTGGTCTAACTTCTACCACGACGGGATCGCATTCCCTCTCTATCGCACCAATAGGTACTTCAGTGCGAGCGAGATGGACTGAGGTCGAGTTTATTCAGTCGCTAACGTAGTCATGTTAAGTCGTGGTACGGCTACATACAGAAAGTAGCCTCACTTACAAAATTTCAGCTATTTTTACCACTCAAATGAAGATAAAATACAGTTCATTATTAAAATTAGCACTCTCGAGCTCATAGGACGCACTGACAGACAAACGGCAGACGTTTTATATACATCTAAAGCTGTAGCAGTTCAAACGATTTTATCAAGGGCATTATTTAAATAGTCCGCCCGGGCAAAACTGTATTGGATATGTTCGTGACAGTGGCGCTGGCGCCTACCTGTGGCCATAAAGCTACAAGGGGTCTGTCCATAAATTACGTCATCGATTTTAGACCCCCCCCCCCCTTATAATCATCCAAAAATCATGCTTCAAATGACCCCATTTCCTCCTACTTCATGCTACCGTCATCCGATGTCCAGACCCCCCCCCCCCTAATTTGAAATGACGTAATTTATGAATAGCCCCAAGTTACAATTTACAAGCGGAAGTCTCGTTCTAACACATAGGGTTAGAAAGAGTTTCGGCTTGTAAATTGTAACTTGTAGGTTTATAAAATAGGCCACTGGCGGCTATGGGACTTATTAATTACCTATTTGACACTTGACAGATGCAAAATAGTGTGAAGTTGTGATCCATTCAGATCATCATCCATCCAGGGGGGCTGCCGCGTAAACCGACATTCGCAAATTGCGGGGATATTTCTCTTTTACTCCAACGAAGGCGGAATTAGAGTAACAGAGGAAGATGCACGCAATTTGCGAACTTCGATTTTCGCGGTTATAGCCCAGAAGTCGACTACGAAATAACATGTGTTTTGGGAAGAAAACTGATGTACAGTCACCTGCAATAATATGTTACTCTTCGAAGGCCGCAAAAATATGTGACAGGCTCTTAATGGCTCTACAAATAAGATCGTGTCAGATATTTTTGCGGCCTTCGTTGTGTAACATATTATTGCAGGTGACTGGACTTATGGAGTTACCATTCTTTCTTTATTACTCTATGTATATCATTAACTATATTTAACTTTTGAAGGTGAAATAGATTCTCTTAAAGCTTTTTAAATTGTACAAACAGCAACACTCGTAACTGTCCATCGGTGGACCTTATGCCTTTTGTAATAAGGTTTACCAATGGACACTTAACAGTGTGGGCGATGTAGGGTTGCCAGATGGTCGGGATTTGGCGGGATTCTCCCGATTTTTAGCATGTGTTCCCGATTCCCGACAAAGTGTAAACTCACATTATAAACGGGTCTAACGCAAATTATATTCAATTACCTTTACCCCCCGCCCGACCCGTTAGACCCGTTTATAATGTGAGTTAATATGTATTCAAAACGCGAAAGTTTAAAATATTAAAGTGTAAACTGTCCCGAAAAACAGCTTCACGTTTTAAAACAATAATTTCAAGCTCCGAACTGTCGTCGAGCGAGCGAGCTGACGTAGTGCCAATAATGTAAAATATCGTTGTTTTTAATACAATTACTTTAATTTGAATGTTTTTTTCCCGACTTAAGTAACAAAATCCCGAAAAATTTCTCTTGTTTCCCGATAATAGCGCCTTTCGATCTGGCAACCGTAGAGCGATGGTATGACTCCCCGCCACTGCTAGTTTGTCAAAGAACGCAATTTCAGCAACCAATAAGAATATCTAAAGCATCCGTCCTAGTTAGAAGTTGATTGCCATAATATTCTGAAGCAATAGGACACAGACTAAGGGACGAAACTATACTCTATTCTTAATCTCTAAGGTCCCTTTTTAACTGCAACTTAATTTGGATATACGGCCTTTCTTAGCCAAGTCATTTCACACCGCTTGGTATTAAAAGGTTATTATTTCACTGAGAAAAGATTATAAGATACGACGTTCTAGTACTAGACTGTAGTTTATGGCAGTTTGCTTTTAGTATTTTTATCAGAGGAAGCGATTAATATGAGATTTATTCAAGTTTCAGTTCTTGCGTCGAGAGGGATAATGAGGCTACTTTAGTTAAAGAGTTTCTTGACCCAGTTTGTAGTAGTGTTTGTTTTAAGCTTTGTTTTTCCAATATTTATATTTATCCCTTTGTCCTATTCATTTTTTGTGTCAATTCTTATTTTATCGTAATCTATGTTCCTTGCTCTTTCTTTATTTTAAAAAAAGCCAAACTACTCCTTGTAGGGATTATCAAGATACGAGTACGCCAAGCTAGAAGTACAAGAGTACGTCAAGGAGATTGCCAGTGATATCCCTCCAGCCATCGAGGCTGAAGCTGTAACGAAGAAACAGCGTCGCTAATCTTATCTTCTTAAAGCCATCATTATCATCATCATTATTATAGCCTCCTATCCTATCGCTCGTCCACTGCTGAGTATACGCCTCTCTTCGTGTAGGTATGTCACTTATCCCGGTTCTGGGCTAGTCCCCGCGATCTTCCGAATATCGTCCATCCAACGAGCCAACGGAGGCCAGGCGCTTCTTTCATCCCAAAATGGCCAGCGGTTCTTTAACACTTTGGTCCACCTGCCATCACTCTGCCTGGCAATATGTCCCGCCCAAATCCATTTAAGCTCGGGTAATGACGTCACCTACGTCTCGGCCCATTTACATGGCCATTTGGCATGGCATGGTGGTGGTAGAGTGGAATGGTTTCATTACATTGCGGTGTTTGATTGGTCGGCTGAATTAGATGTAACCAATAGTCCTCAATGTAAATAAAATCGCATACGAGTTCGCGCGTCGTCTAAATCAGCTCTTGCGGCGTCGGATCTCGACATTCCATACTTGGTCTAAGTTTAATGCCGAGCATGGCGCGCTCCATGGCTCTCTGTGCCTATGCTATCATATTTAATGCACAGCCTCCTCGAGCGTCCATGTCGCAGCACACCATAGTTCATGATGGGCAGGGCCCAATTCGTTAAAGAGGCGAGTTTTCAGGCATTGTGGAAACTTAAAGGATTTAATCATGTCCGCTAGTTTGTTAAACGCCTAGACAAATTCCTATTACTGTTTACCCTAATCTTTTACGACTAGACCAGACTAAAGATGCAAGGCTGAGCTAGAAGTAGTAAACCGTGTTTACACTCACGCACGTCAGCACACCATAAATAGCCGGTTTGGACATAAATATACTCCGGTTATTTCGGATTTAGTTGCCTCACTTTCTTTGTAAACAGATGTTGGGAATAGGCTGCTTTTAATACTCTTTGGGTGTACTGTTTAGATCATTTCAGTATAACTGATGTAAACTATTTTCACCTTGTTACAAGGTAAGGTGGTAAAATGTTAACCTTGTTTACGTCAAATTGCATATCACTAGCTAGGGTTATGTAATGTAATATATCGTGGTGTAAATTTATACATATGTACACCACGAGGGTATATTACATTCGGTAAAGACACACTGGAAGAAAATGAAGTAAAGGACGCCAAACTCAAAGATGTCTTTTTGTTCTGCAGGAAGATTTGAGGAGAATGGTGTGGGAATGCCACCGGGATAGTAACCTGCAGCTCCAACTCCAGGGAACTGGGCTGAACGAATGCGACAATCTATCGACAGTCCGCCTGCTTTCGGCCGGGCGTCCCTACACTACATCTACATCTAGGGTTATATGTACTTACAGATATATCCGTCAGATCTTTCCACAGATTTTGTGCAGGTAGCAACAGGCGGTCTTAACACTGTAAGCGATCTCTATTATTGTTTGTATTGTATTCCCTACAAGAGCATTATAACAAATTGTATAACTAAGAATCGAGACTCGATAAAGTTCGTAACGAACACATCAGACGAAGCTACAAGGTCGCCCCCATCACCGACAAGATTCAAGAATCGCGCTTGAGATGGTACGGGCATATCATGAGACGCGACGAAGACCATGTCGTGAGGAAAGCCCTTGCATTGCCGAATAATAAGAGAGGCAGAGGTCGTCCGCCTGCTACGTGGTGGTCCACCATATCAATGGATTTGAAACAGGCCCAGTTGAACAAAGAGACAACCCAGGATCGCCCGACCTGGCGCTTGAGAACGAGGAGGGCCGACCCCAAATAATGGGAAAAGGCACGGAAAGAAGAAGAAGAAGTATAACTAAGAATCGATAATTCAATATAATCCTTTCAAGAACTTTCTAAGAAAGTATTAGTTCAATGATTTAAATAGGTACTATCAGTAGCCCGTACAAATCTCAGCTGTATATATATTTAGGACTGAGCTCATAACCAGCTTAGATAGATCTCCCTCCACCTAATAATCTTTATGAATCCACAGCTCATGTTATAATGGAACTTAGGTATGTTTCGTGAATGAGAGAAGTAAATATATTTAGGTTTGAAGTGAGGGATTTTCCTTCTCATATGACGTGGGTTGAGTCATACAAAAGTTTACAAGTGTCAAAAGCGAAAAGGCGTATATTCTGTGAGAGTCGTATGTATTTTATGACATGATGCAATGTATGACAGTTAATTTGGAGTTGAATGGTAGAAGGGATCCCTCCCGGGATCTTAATTCTTAGAATTATTCGCTTAAGTTTAGTACCTTTGAAGAGCTGAGCGGAAGATAAGTGAATCTTTAATCTAATTTAATAAGTTGACTATTGAGACTCTAAAAAGTGAGATGATGCGTTCAGCATGGATCGAAGATCCGTGATAAAAGACCTCAATAGCTACCGATTTAACCCGCATGTACTTCGAGACCAATAATTTTCGTTGAACATAGACCTATGTTTTAAATTATTGGTCTCGAAGAAATTATCTAAATTTGGCTCTATACAATTGAACAGTTGTGTGAGCAGTGGTGAATTCGTAGTATATTCTAATCACAAAAATGTTCACGTTTTACTTAGGTCCTCATATATAATATCCCCACACACTGAACGTACACCATTATAATGTTAAACTGTAATATCGCGTCTAGACGGCGACCCCGTACTTTACGAGATACGCGGCATGCAAGCAGACTCCATCATGTGATCATGTTCCACATTACCAGTTATAACAGCGGTTAAATACATATATACAGCGGTTAAATACATATAGGACAGTGAGATAATAATGGTTTATGTGACTGCTTCATAATGGATGGCATTAAAATACGAGTATGGATTTATGAAACGATCTGAAAGGGATCTTCAAGTTTTGTCTAAAACATGTGTCATTTTCTATTTGTGTCGTCATTACCGATTTGATTTTGTATGTAGTGAGTGACAAGTGCACGTTTCCCTCCGCAAAAATTGGCAGAACGATTTGTACAGTCGCCATCAGATATATCGGAGCGGCCAAGGCGCTCACAAATATCTAAACACGCCTCTGTTGTCAAGGCGTTAGAGTGCTTGTTCAGATATTGTGAACACCTCGGCCGCTCCGATATATCTGATGGCGACTGTACGGTAAGATATCGCTTGGGCTCCTCCCTTCCGACGTGTCGGAAGCCGGTGTTGCTCGAAGCTTCCATGCGATAATAAAGCGTTCACATATTATTGAACATTTTGTCTATAGAATAAAGTATAGCTTCATAATCTTACTCAGTTTAAAAGCTCCCCTAACGAGCTGTACTAAAAATAAAATGTCCAATACCTCCCAGAATCTAGGTTAAGCCGTGCAGGATTTGCAGGTAAATTCGAACATATACTGATACCAGAATGACATCTGGTTGATGTCATTCCTCAGTTAACGTGAATTTTGTTCGTACAGTGTGTGTACACTCACCTGCAATAATATGTTACTATTCGAAGGGCGCAAAAATATCTGACACGATCTTATTTGTGGAGATGGCTAAGAGCGTGTGATATTAGCGAGCATATTTTTGCGGCCCGAAGTAACATATTATTGCAGGTGACTGTACCACCATTTTGGCACTGACATAAACGCTATCGAGAACGTAAGGGCCCGATTCGGATTTTGAAATAGACATCACCAAGATACGATAACGATATGTTTAAGATCTAACCTGTCAAATTTGACATTTGCGCGATTCTGGAGATACTCTTAAACGATTTCCACAGGAATATGACTTAGAGATCCAATTCACATCTAATAGATAATATATCTTGTACTCTACGAGTATCTAACGTAAAAGTGACATTGGTTGCCCGAATTGCGCTGCAAAGGAGAACTAGTTGATATCTAAAGTATAACGTATCTACATAGTATGGATCTAGTACGTATCGTCTCTTGTGAATATCTTGAAGTTCGAATACGGCAAAGACTCATAGTACGGGTGTACAGGCCGCGTAGCCAAGATGCCGATCGCTTACGCTCCGTAGCGATCGAAACGCAACTGTCACTGTCGCACTAATATAGATGAGTGATAGAGATACATTATACTTTTCGTTGTCGAAGCGATAGCGATTGTAACCTTGGCTAGGCCGGCTGGTCCGTACGTGTGGCGCGGGCAAGACGCACGATAGCTAAATAACATGATCCAGATATCAATATGATGTTAGTGTGTCTACGTTCGAATCGGCCTGTAGAAAACTGAAAAGGCTCTATATGTAGAGCGCAAGCTCTACAACGTCCACCAGTTTGTAGTTATAGCATTAAATAAACTAGGCTCTACTCCCAGTTGGAGATGAAGCCTCCAAGTTGAGTTATTTTATACTTTGCATTGCGTATTTTTATCTCTGAAATAAATTTGTGTATTATTAGGGTTCCGTACCTCAACAGGAAAAAAATGGAACCCTTATAGGATCACTCGTGCGTCTGTCTGTCCGTCTGTCACAGCCTATTTTCTCGGAAACTACTGGACCAATTAAGTTGAAATTTGGTACAAATATGTAAATTAGTAACCCAAAGATGGACATGTTTTTTTTATAATTTTAAAATACATAAGTTCGAAGTTATTTAAGAATATATCCAAAAAATGACCATTTATCTCCGAAACTACTGGGTCTAAAATTTTGAAAATAATACTCAAAATAGTTCTTTATCTATAGATGACAGAAAAACCTATTAGAAATGTGCAGTCAAGCGTGAGTCGGACTTATGTACGGAACCCTAGAAACGCGAGTCCTACTCGCACTTGGCCAGTTTTTAGCTGACTAAGACTTAAGAGAGAGCAAACTTGTAGTTTATATTTTGAATTTTTACTTGTTTGAGTCTCTCGACCTAAAGGCGTAAGCGCCGTGAACGACGTTATGTTCGCGTGATACAGGTTGCGAATACGACATTTCATTGTTTGGCATGGCCAAAAAGAATAGATAGTATAGAGGGGTCCTGTCATAGTAAATTTTGTAGTCACTGTAAATTTACTGCCATCTATCGACACACGACTAAAACTCAAAACGAAAACGTATAAAATTATCAAAAAAATGTATGTAAATGATTTTATTATTTTTATATCATTTTGATCCATGTTTATTCACTGATATCCATGTGTTAAAATTGTTAAATATGAAACGGTGTCGTCACGCTATCTAGCCGTGTATAGGCTAAAGGTGTGTGCGGCATCTATCCGAGAATGACTTTTTCTTGATTTCCGAGGCACTTCCTTCCTTAGACTTTATTCATCTTATACGAAGTTACTTAGGCTCTCGACTGACAGCAGATGACGGCCAACAGGCCACCGGCCGGCTATCTGATAATGTGTGTGTAAATTGGCCTGCAGGCCACGGACTGTCCGGCAGATATCTGTCGACGCTGACCGAAATCGACAAACCGTAGTCCGAATAGCCGTCAGTCCAAAATCTGAACTAGAACTGTTAATGTGTGGCCTGCTGCGATTAACTGACAGCCTAATATCGTCCGGCGAACTGTCAATTTGTAGGGATCTGTCAAAATTATATCAGACTATTGCCGGCGGGCGGCCGTACGGTGGGAAACTGACGACTCGTCTGTAGTCGCAGAGGTGGCAGCAGACCATTGCCGGCCGGCAATAATCGCTTATGTTTGTGGACGTTATTGGTCTAGGACGGCAGGCCGCCCGATAAGGCCAGAGACTGCAGGCGGACTGGTAATCAGTGGGCCCCTTTACATATGTCTTTGGTATGGCTTCTCTATAGTACCTTATAATATCTCTATGTTTATATGACCCCTCTAAATTTTTCCAGAAATCAAACACCAAAGCGAACTAATCCAGCTTTCCATATTTAAAGGCTTTATACCATCAAATACCCACTCCTAAAGTCAACGTGATAAGATTCAGAATCGTACACATATTTTTGAGCACAAATACAGCCGTCACGATCGATAAGCGAATTAGTCGTGTTATAGATAAGATACGTTGTATAAAGATAACATAAGATACGTTGTGCAAACAAGGCATAAATAAAGGGGAAAGTGGGAAATATAACGGCGATAAATTGTGAGAACCTTATGCTGAAGGCCGTTGTACTTATATACAGGAATATACTGCCTTCTAGGGCGGCTCTGTATTGTGAAGTTGTGTTGTAAGGTTGTAAGAAAATGTAGTGAGGTTTTTTATGATTTTCTTTTGTTTTTGGAATGGAAGGATGGACTCATATAAAACGTGTCTCTACACTGAGAGAAAAGTACAACAAAAATACAATTAGAATTACAAAAATAAACTTAATCCGGGGACAAGAAGAGTTAACTAATAAGAACAAATTGACTTTTGCAATTTCTATTATTTCTTGCAATTTCTATTATCTGTTTGTTGAAATTATATTTAGGATTACTGAGCTGTTTGTAGAAATAAATAAACTTTACAGAAATAGTGAAACGTCCATAATTATTACTAAAACTTCATTTTTTCCCCCAGTACGGAACTGTTTTTTAATTCCTGGAGATGATTTTTCTCTCAGTGTACTCTCTGGACATTGACAGAAATAGAGATCCCGAGTACAGTTCCTTCTCAGAAATGTTCTAATATGGTAATTTATTTGATTAAATGAACAGAACACGATATATTTTTAAAGTTAAATTAATTGAAATAAATCATCAATAAATAGGAGCATACTAAGCTGTGTTAGTCGTTCACAATGGCAATATGATTAAACTGACACTAGTGACTAGTGACATGACATCCTCTTTAATTACTGTGTATATAAATAAGGGGTCATCCATTAATTACATCACACGTTTAGGGGGAGGGAGGGGTCAAGAAAATGTGACATATTGTGACATGGGGGAGGGGGAGACACAAACGTTGTGACGTCACTTTAACTTCATCAGTAACCGAAAATTTATTTAAATTATTTTATTCGCTGTACATTTAAATAACAAGTTTTTAAAACGATAATCGTTTTTATTCCTTTAATTTTCTGTCCTAAGCAGTTTTGGGTTATAAAATTACTAATATTCATATCGTCAAAAATATTTTGATAAAATATTAATAATACTTAGGTACTTACTTAATTCGATTTGGCGATCTCGTAGAAAAAAATGTGACGTCACACTAGGGGGGAGGGGTTTGCCAAATGTGACCAAGTGTGACAAGGGGTAAGAAAACCTAGAAATTCGTGTGACGTAATTAATGGATGGCCCCTAATAACCCAATGGTCTTGTTACCAACATCAGTAAAACGGTGGATCTATTGTTTTTTTTTACAAAAAAAATCCCCGTTGATTGGACTAAAGCCCACTCATTCATAAACAAACAAACATTCCCGTTGTTAATCCAATCAGCGCGTCCGTCGATACGTAAAACTTTGCTCCATATCGAACTTCGACAGTCAGATATTACAGTCAAAACTATGTAACTGTATTGGACGGTCAGGTACCTACCTACATTGGGGTACTAATAAGCAGACATCGTACATTTTCCAGCATTTTTGGTGCAGCGGAGTGGTGTTAACGGAATTGGTATAAATAATTTTAACCCTAATGATTAATTAGCGTTAATTGCGTCAATATTAACCTTAATTTACCATTTCAGTTGAAATTATCTATACCAATTCCGTTAACACCACTCCGCTGCACCAAAAATGCTGGAAAATGTACGATCATTGCTAATAAGTGGTCTGTGAACAAAGTGTTGGTGCTCGACGTGTCCCAGTACATGTCATCTTAAAACTTAAGTCATTGTCAATAGAGGTGACAGCAAGGTGTCATCTATTGGGCATTACTTCAGTGATTATTCAAATTAAATACACTTTGAAGTCGCCTAAAAGCCGAGTGTACGATGAGTCAGTAAAATCAATCATGGGAGAGCAGTGAACCTTAAGTGCGTTTAGATGTATCGCATCCGACGCTATTGATTTAAAACTGTCTGGAGTGGATGTCCAGCTCAACTGTAGTTTACTGCCATCCACGTTTACTACCATCACGCTCTACTACGTGATTGTTGCCACTTGTCGTTATTTAACCCTTAATTCCATAGCGGCAAAGACATACAAAAGATATAAGATCTTCGTATAAGATGAATAAAGTCTAAGGAAAAAACGTTCCTCGGAAATCAAGAGAAAGTCATTCTCGCCCAACTAACATTAGGCGCTAAATTTAAGGGTTAGAAGAGATTTATATAAGCGCCTATTTACTCTTTAGGTGTCGTTAGTGCTCTAAAAATAGGAGTTATAGCCGGCTATAACCCCGTTTTAACCCCGGATTGGGCACAAATTTTATCACCGTAAGATTTATAACAGTGCTACAGTAGGGTTAGCGGACAAAAAAAGAGACATAAGAGCGGTATAGTGGAGCTACAATAGTGTTAATTAATTCTTTAGGAGCTATATGGGTTGCATATAGGCGACTACAAACTGTTGTAGTAGAAGAGCGCTAAAGTAGTGCTGTAATAGCGTTGATTAACAACTTAGGATTTAAAAGGGTGCCAAATAAGCGACTACTAACTGTTTGAGTAGTAGTGTAGAGCTATATAGAGCTTTAGATGGTATATTAGCATTTAAAGTCAATATTTGTAACACTCAAGAAGGTAATTGCACATTTTTTCCTTAGCCCTGCCTGCTTTGGTTGCAGATGTTTCCATTTTGTATTATTATTTGTAAGCTTGCACTGTGACAGCTTGAAGTGAAATGTAATGGCGGATAAATAAAAGCAAATAATTATTTTAGTTCACTGATGCCGGTGTTATCTGCGGAGTTATGATGGCGAAATTAATTACACTGTCAATAACTATATGTATTACTAACAAAATTTTAAAGGGCCTCTGATCCTTTGCATATTTATCTGAATATAATATTTTTTTAAATTGTGGTCCACCGTATTTAATTTTCGCAAAATTACACAATATACGTGAAGTCCAGTTTTAAATACAACAATACTAACATTATGTCAATATTGAGTAAAAGTATCGATTTTTATTAAGTATTTACGTTCTAATTAACAGTTTTTGTTTTGCTTATTGATTCATCGGTCATATTATTATTAACATGGCGCTATAGGCTTAGGTTGTAAGTAAGACTCTAATAACACTATAAGATGTACTAAGGTATTGAATAACGCCCGTCTGCGACTACATGATCTATAAAAGTGACTCATAACTTCTCTTTTCGACTGTAAGTGAGACAAGAGAGTTAAGAAGCGATTGCGAGTAACGGAGCTATAAAAGAGTTTTTATCGCCTGTTTAGAACCTTAAGTGAAAATTGCAGCTGCTTATTACTCATATAGATGTTAAGGTGGTAGAATTCACTTTGAGCTATAACACTAGCTGCTTAAGATCCATTATAGCGGCCAAAACGGCTACTGTGGATCTTAAAGCTATACATGGACCTCTTAAAGACCTTGATGTCACCAGAGCCTGTAAGTTTAGAGTATACAGCTATTCTACAGCCGTTATATGTCTTTAGGTGATAAAATAAGTGCTAAGTGTCGCCTAATTGTTTGTTGGGCGGATAGATGCCGCACACACCTTTAGCCTATTCTCGGCTAGATGGCGTGACGACACCGTTTCATATTTAACAATTTTAACACATAGACATCAGTGAATGAACATGGATCAAAATGATATAAAAATAATAAAATCATTTATCCATATACGGATACATTTTTCTGATAATTTTATATTTTTTCATTTTGAGATTTAGTCGTGACTACAAAATTCACAATGACAGGACCCTATCTACTATTTTTGATAGCGGCAACATATTAAAACGCATCTCAACAATACGAATTACGTTCGGTTCGAAATCGAAGGAGTAGATAGGAATGTCAAATGGGTAAATGGTTAACCGATTTGGAAGAATTTTATGGAAAGGTATTCATACTTTTAAACTGGTCAAAATGTAGGTTGATGGTATCCATGAGAATTTCACAGAACTCCTCAAACATAGGTACAGGTAGTGCATAATTATTTAATTATTTTCTCGGAAACTTACGAACGTGTCTTGCTATTTCAATCAGTCTTGGTATGTACAAAAAGTACTGAGGTTGACTGAAGTAGCATGACGTACGAACGTATCCGAGAAAATACGACGGAAAACAATTATGCACTATACATCTGTAGGTAGGTATTTGACATATTCTGGTGTTTTCTGCTACAAAGTGTTCTACATTTTAAACACGTTCCTAACGCAAAATTAACACATTGTTTTAAATGTTCACATTTCGCCTTCGCTCCAATAATACTCTCACATAATAAATAATTAGTCCTAACGTTTGCCAAAGTCCGCGCCAATAGTTAGAAGTGGGTCAAAATCAAGCGAACAGCTATGAACGCGGTGGCTAAGCCAAAAGGGTAGTCACTATGCAACACTGAATTGCCAACCATTCAGGTCACAGAAGTTAAAGTTCAATGCTGTTTTTAGGGTCCCGTATCCCTCCTCTTCCTGGCGTTATCCTGGTATTTTGCCACAGCTCATGGGAGCCTGGGGTCCGCTTGACAACTAATCCCATGATTTGACGTAGGCACTAGTTTTTACGAAAGCGACTTGCCATCTGACCTTCCAACCCAGAGGGGAAACTAGGCCTTATTGGGATTAGTCCGGTTTCCTCGGGACTCTATTAATAAGACACCGCTGTCCGTCTGTCCGTCCGTCTGTCCGTCTGTCCGTCTGTCCGTCTGTCCGTCTGTCCGTCTGTCCGTCTGTCCGTCTGTCCGTCTGTCCTTCTATCCTTCTATCCGTCTATCCGTCCGTCTGTTTATCGCCAGACTGTAACTCATGAACCGTGATAGACAGTTGAAATTTTCACAGATGATGTAAATCTGTTGCCGTATAAAATAAATATTTAAGTACTCCCATACAACAAACGTGATTTTTTGCCGTTTTTTGCGTATAGTGGTACGGAACCCTTCGTGCGCGAAATCCAACTCGCACTTGGCTGGTTTTTGTTTTTGTAAATAAGCCTGCTGTGTGTGCTTCATTGAAGAAAATACTTATTATTACAGCCTTTCTGTTTTTTTTTATTCCTTAGCCATACTTTTCTAGGTGTAAATTTGTAATACATAGGTAATTATCTATTTAGGTCTCGGAGTAATTAACAATGGAGCCGCCATTAACAGGCGTTCCCCTCTGTCGAAAATAGGCGGCCAATGGTCAACCACATGTCAACCATATGTATGGACTGACGTTTATCTGACATGACGTACCTATACATTTGATGTGCCCCTCCCCCGCAAAAAACGGCAGACTATTTTGTACCGAAAATTTTAGACATGGCGTCTCCATTGGTTATATCCTCTAAGATTTAGGTAATACTTTACAACTTTTTCTGCAACCAGAATCGCAAAATAAATGATGGCCATGTTGACTCCTGATAGTACTGATATAATATAAGATATAAATAGATACAATTCCTACTCTTTATTGCACATTTCATTACAAAATACAGCTTCAAGAATAACATTTCAGGAAAGATATATGTAGTTACGTAGTTATACTAACTAACCCCTTTCATAGAAAATCATATAAAACCACTTTAATTAACTAAGTGAACAAACCGTCTAATAATCATGGCACCCTCCCCATTCCTATTCCCACACTTAAATAAATTTCTACAATCCAGTATAAGAAGGACCCCAGATTAGGTACAATTGTTACACAAATAGAGGTCATATTAAACTCGCTGAGGTTAGGAATACGGTTTTATCCTCGTCATAAATATTCAGTGAAGAGACACGCCAACTTATATAAATAAAAGATGGAGTAGTGATGCGGTTTTCTGATATTGGCTGGGTTATCTTTTCTTTTATTGTTGATTTGAATGGGAAAATCATTTTTTTTATAAAATTGTGATGTAATTCTTGGTTTAATTTTACATCCATTAATCTTATAGTAATAATTGTGAAACCATACCCCGTCATAAATATTCAGTGAAGAGACACGCCAACTTTTATAAAAAAACCGGGCAAGTGCGAGTCGGACTCGCGCACGAAGGGTTCCGTACCATAAAGCAAAAAAAAAACGGAAAAAAAATGCAAAAATAAAACGGTCACCCATCCAAGTACTGACCACGCCCGACGTTGCTTAACTTTGGTCAAAAATCACGTTTGCTGTATGGGAGCCCCACTTAAATCTTTATTTTATTCTGTTTTTAGTATTTGTTGTTATAGCGGCAACAGAAATACATCATCTGTGAAAATTTCAACTGTCTAGCTATCACGGTTCGTGAGATACAGCCTGGTGACAGACAGACGGACAGACGGACGGACGGACAGCGAAGTCTTAGTAATAGGGTCCCGTTTTACCCTTTGGGTACGGAACCCTAATAAAAGATGGGAAAGAGTAGTGATGCGGTTTTCTGATATTGGCCGGGTTATCTTTTCTTTTATTGTTGATTTGAATTGGAAAATCAATTTTTTTTTAGTAAAATTGAGATGTAATTCTTGGTTCAATTTTACATCCATTGATCTTATAGTAATAATTGTGAAACCATAAAATAAATAAATAAATAAATATCATTGGACGTTTTTTACACAAATTGACTAAGCCCCACGGTAAGCTCAAGAAAGCTCTTGTGTTATGGGTACTTAGACAACGATATACAGGGTGATCAATCTAAATGGGTCAGTATGGAGAAGTCAGAAACTATAAGAGATAGCGAAATCTGTTCTTAGGAACCATGGCTTCGATTTTAGATTTAATAATAATGGCATTCAATTTTTTTTTTTATCTATCATACATAACCGGGATTCGAACATGGTCAATATTCTTGTTGTTTGTTTGTATGGCAACTTTTAAACGATGCGTGATAGCTGGGGGGTGCTCGACCAAATATCATAGAGGGCCCCGAGACAAAACAAACTACATTAAAAAAAATTCAAAATGGCCGACTTTTTTTTAATTTTTTCAAGTTGGTCCGAGCGCGCTGAGATTTGACATGTGGCGAGCCTAGGGGCCCAAGATTACCATGTCAAATTTTTTTTTTTTTTAAATCCAAAATGGTGGCGGACACGGGCAAAGTCAAATATCCAAGTAGGTTAAGCGAGCCCGAAGGGCGAGCTTCTGGCCGGGAAGCCGAAGGCCGACCCCGGCGGAGAGCCGAAGGCCGACCCCGACTCCCAATAGGAAAAGTGTTGGGTCGTGTTTAAGCTCCAACTGCCCCCTCTCATGTGACGCTTCAGGCCTTCAGCCCTACGCGGAGCTCGGCCTTTGGCCTTCGCAAGCCTCGACGCTTCGCCGTCGGGAATTCGGCCCGCCGGCTTCGCGCATCAAGACAGTTGATTTGGTAAAACGCTTGGAAGCACCGCATTCATGCAGCTCGGCCTTCGGCCTCGCGTTTTGGGAGTCGGGGTGGAGGCTCCGGGCCTTCGGCCTTCCGCCGGGATCAGCTTTCGGTCTCCCGGCCTGAAGCTCGCCCTTCAGGCTCGCTTAACCTACTTGGAAATTTGACTTTGGCCGTGTTCGCCGCCATTTTGGATTTTTTCAAAAAAAAATTTGACATGGTAATTTTGGGCTCCTAGGCTCGTCGCATGCCAAATCTCAGCGCGCTCGGACCAACTTGAAAAAATTAAAAAAGTCGGCCATTTTGAATTTTTTTTAATGTAGTTTGTTTTGTCTCGGGGCCCTCTATGATATTTGGTCGAGCACCCCCCAGCTATCACGCATCGTTTAAAAGTTGCCATACAAACAAACAACAAGAATATTGACCATGTTCGAATCCCGGTTATGTATGATAGATTTAAAAAAAAAATTTAATACCATTATTATTAAATCTAAAATCGAAGCCATGGTTCCTAAGAACAGATTTCGCTATCTCTTATAGTTTCTGACTTCTCCATACTGACCCATTTAGATTGATCACCCTGTATATAATATATAAATACTTAAATAGGTACATAGAAAACAACCATGACTCGGGAACAAATATCTGTATCATCATACAAATAAATGCCCTTACCAGGATTCGAACCCGGGACCATCGGCTTCATAGGCAGGGTCACTACCCATTAGGCTAGACTGGTCGTCAAATGTAACTAGTTTGGAACTTTGACATTGTGAGTTTGACTTTGATTTTTAGGGTTCCGTACCCAAAGGGTAAAACGGGACCCTATTACTAAGACTTCACTGTCCGTCCGTCCGTCTGTCACCAGGCTGTATCTCAAGAACCGTGATAGCTAGACAGTTGAAATTTTCACAGATGATGTATTTCTGTTGCCGCTATAACAACAAATACTAAAAACAGAATAAAATAAAGATTTAAATGGGGCTCCCATACAACAAACGTGATTTTTGACCAAAGTTAAGCAACGTCGGGAGGGGTCAGTACTTGGATGGGTGACCGTTTTCTTTTTGCTTTTTTTTGTTTTTTTTTTTGCATTATGGTACGGAACCCTTTGTGCGCGAGTCCGACTCGCACTTGCCCGGTTTTTTACTTACTAGTGACATTTGGCTTTTGCCTTTTTAGTGTTATTCTAAGTACCATCTCCCACTGTTAACTGTACATCGGTGGACCTTATGCCTTTTGTAATAAGGTCCACCGATGTACGGTTAGAATTTTTGCTGTTTGTACGCCGATTTTTACATTTGTTATAGATTTTTTTCGTTAGATTTTTTAATTTGATGGATAGTAAATTTACTGTGACTACAAAATTTACTTTGGTAATACGAAAGTTTCTCCACTAAATTCCCTTTGGCAATAAAGGGGCACTGATTAACAGTCCGCCGGACGGTATCGGCCTGTCAGTTATTCCGGACCGTCAAAATTTTGTTCTAACTAACAGGCCGATACCGTCCGGCGGACCGTTAATCAGTGGAACCCTTTATAAGTAAGATGCCTTGGTTAGCTTTGCAATAGCATTAGTGTTGCCAACGTATTTTTTTTATACCACATCGGTGGCAAACAAGCATACGGCCCGCCTGATGACGCAGTCACCGTAGCCTATGAACGCCTGCAACTCCAGAGGTGTTACATGCGCGTTGCCGACCTTTTAAAAACCTGTACACTCCTTTTTTGAAGAACCCCATACTGTAGACCCTCGGGAAAACCTCGGGCTCATTCCACAGCCGGAGCGTCCGCGGGAGGAAATTCCTCTTAAATCGCACAGTACGCGACCATTTAGGTTCTAGGGTGTGAGGATGAACACCCCGCCGGCGGCGAGCGGTGCGGTGATAGAAAGCGGCCGTTGGCATCATGTATGAAGTGCTTCTGGTTTAGTAGATATTAGTGGTTTCTAAAAAAACCGGGCAAGTGCGAGTCGGACTCGCGCACGAAGGGTTCCGTACCACAATGCAAAAAAAAAAACAAAAAAGCAAAAAAAAAAAACGGTCACCCATCCAAGTACTGACCCCTCCCGACGTTGCTTAACTTTGGTCAAAAATCACGTTTGTTGTATGGGAGCCCCATTTAAATCTTTATTTTATTCTGTTTTTAGTATTTATTGTTATAGCGGCAACAGAAATACATCATCTGTGAAAATTTCAACTGTCTAGCTATCACGGTTCGTGAGATACAGCCTGGTGACAGACGGACGGACGGACGGACAGCGAAGTCTTAGTAATAGGGTCCCGTTTTACCCTTTGGGTACGGAACCCTAATAAGCCCATTAGCGAAGTTATCCCAACATTCCCAACGCACCTTATTATAGACGCGCGTATACTGGTTTGCGTATTTTTAGGATTCCATATTAAGAAACACGTGTATTTGCACTTGAAAAGCATTTGGCGAAGTGGAACAGCTGATGAAGACCATAAAATGATGGCATTTTGGATGCAAACCATAAAATTGCCAATGAAATGTCCTTAAAAAGCCCGTAGGGGTCGGATCAAAAACTAAAGGGGCCCACTGATTGACAGTCCGCCGGACGGTATCGGCCTGTCAGGTAGAACAAAATTTTGACAGGTCCGAACAACTGACAGGCCGATACCGTCCGGCGGACTGTTAATCAGTGGGTCCCTTTAGTAGGTAATTAAGTCTAACTCACGCTTGACTGCACATTTCTTATAGGTTTTCCTGTCATCTATATAGTTCGTTTTTAGAAAGAACTCCACAGAAGCAAGCGTGCAGTTTTTGTCAGGCTCTTTAATTGTTAATAATTATTGAATTATCTAATGTAGCATGGTCAATACATATAATTTACTTCAAATTATTACCGCTAAAAGTGCCGGATTTGGAACCACAAGCTTACTTCTGCGAAGTTCTTTCTAATGCTAAAAAAACGGACTATAGGTAATAAACTATTTTGTGCATTTTTTTTTCAACATTAAATTTTAGAACCACTAGTTTCGGAGATAGAGGGGGGGATTCGGACAGACAGACAGACGCACGAGTGATCCTATAAGGGTTCTGTTTTTTCCTTTTGAGATACGGAACCCTAAAAAAGAATATTTATTCAATACTTACCGAAATAAAAGCTTTCCATGAGCTTCTAGAATCGGTTCAAGAATACTGCATGGCATTTGCTATAGAAGTGTGGCAATATCATCATTAATGTGAAATTTTTATGAAAATATGTATATTTATAATGGCACTCTCTCACTTTGTTCTATTCCAGTCAGTGCAAAGTTAACTTAGACGGACTCTACTATACAGGGTGATTTCGGGGTCGTGATCCAGAACCACTTTTTCTGACTCTGTTAATGATCCTCATTCTCATATAAAATTAATGTTATACTAAGTAATTATGGTCACCCTATGACTTTTGACATACGCTGTAGGGAAAGCGACAAGACGTCACATTGAGTAGGGTCACCAAATTGTATGCAAAAATGTTTTTGCCTACTTGCCATCTGGAAAATAATCATCATTATTGGTGATAAACAATAATTAACAACATCATTAGGCTCATCTTTGGATTCTGTATGATGTTTGGCTCTCTTGCTCTACAACCCCGAAATCACCCTGTATTATTTTGATTATTTGCAATGCTTATGTTAAACTCTTTTTCACAATTTAATTAAATTTCTATCCAGCAGTGGGATGAAAATATTATTTGAATAAATACGTATTTATAAAGTGCTATTATTATTTTAATTTTTTATATTAGATTAGATTAGACCAAGATAAATCTGCAACGATTTTAATAGCATACGCAGTGCAAGTGTTATTTATACATCATAATTTCATAGAAGTTTGACGTTTAAAATAACACTTGCACTGCGTGTGCTATCAAAATGTTTACAGACGTGTCTTGGTCTAAATCTATATAGATTTCTACTTTCCAAGATGATTCCAAATATTGGGTACTAATATTCCTACGCAACATTTTCATATAAATCTTGAATAAAAATACATACCTTAATAACTATTTAATGAGCTATCGTATACTGCACCTTAATATAAAAATTACTAATAACACTTACCAATTTATTTATCCTATTCACAAAACACAATCACACATCATCACTACACTTTTCCAGAAAAAAAAAACAATTAGGCCATATTCCGGACGGCCAAAATTACCGCGGCCTCGGTGCTATTTTGTCACCGAAACGCACCAGCACTACTAAAAATAACCATTACTAACACGCACACTTTTTTCAAAAAAGGAACGTTACTTTTTTAATTTTCATGAACACTGGCCGGTTGTGAAAAATAATGTTATTTTTGAATTAGGAACGGCGGCCGGGCGCGTCCGCGAGCGGAGCTCGGAATTCGAATTTAGGTTAGAATACGCGGGTATGGCGCCACGCAGACATGCGCAGATGTTGTATAGACGGGGCAAAGATAGAGTGGCGGAGATGCGTCAAAGCTTTGTGCTTTGAGCTTTCAGGAGCGATGATGATGTCATCTACTATAATGCGAAATGAATATAGTTTGGGCAGGGTCTCTCTCATTTGAAAAAACAGATAGAAAGAATTATTACTGTCTTTGTCTTACGCTAGAAATATTAGCACCCGAAATAAAGGGATGATTGTAGTTTTTTTTTTTTAACCAAATTTATAATTGTGCCAACGAAAACTATTCATGCCTATCTTGTGTAAATTAATGTAAGCTTTTAGACATTATCTCATCATTCATCATTCATCATTTCAGCCTATATACGTCCCACTGCTGAGCACAGGCCTCCTCTCATGCGCGAGAGGGCTTGGGCTATAGTCCCCACTCTAGACATTATCTCACTTTAGTTAAATATACTTATCCCTTCGAGTGGCATTGTCCTCCTCGAGGTCTCTACGGTAAGTGGCGGTGGCCGCGAGGAGGACAGACATAACAAGCCCGTTGAGTGGCGCAGCCATTTTGGAAAAATATACGTCAAGTGGCGGGGCCTCAATGGGTGATCATCGCGAATTTGGCGTGTGACTTTGTTTTACGCGGGAATTCACTTGGTCAAAAAAGGGTATTGATTGTTTTATGCAAATACCTAGATTAAGGGTATCTAACGGTGAAATGGTATATTTCACTTGCAACTTCCTTGCGTTAACTTTTTAACCCATGTTTATTACTTTTTGCTAACATGCTTGGCATCAAATCGTCTCTAGTTCACAGTTGATCTGATTAACTAACAAAAGATACAATTCTTCAGGTCGTAGATCTATAGTATAAAGATGGTTAGAGAATCTAGGGACCGCACAGTGATATCGAATCCAAAAATTGAAAAAGTTGTGAAAGATAACTTGTCGGCAAGTCTTAAAGGCGGCTCAAAACTATCGACCATGGATATCAAAACTATCGACCATCGATATCTAATTTATGCACACTGCACACCTCCTTCGATTGCGCAAACTCGGATTACACGCATTTAGGACCAAATTAATGCATTAAAACGATTTCCAGCTTGCTGGGAATTAATTCAACAAAACGCTTTTTTAGATCTAATTTGAAAGGCCTATCAACAGTTCATTTACATTTACATACTAAAATCCAGGATCTGTCAATGGTATCCCGGGAAACTCTGGCATCTACCCTATCTACTCTGTGACGAACATACACACACACACAGCCCCCGGCAGACTAGTCGGCGTTAACGCGTTTCGCTGTTTACTGAAATACTCGGCGACGTGAAGTTAGCTGATACAACTTCACCTCAATGAATGTCAACTTCACTCGTAAAATGTCGTCATTATGGAGTGTAGAAGTAAAGGAGAGCTATCTTTTATGATAAGACGGTTGTAAAAGTGTCCAGCTGTCAGTATAAAGAATAGTTCGAAATCTCTCCGGTGGCGCTAGTAGGTAGCACCGGGAACTAACATGAATTTAGACCTTATTGACTGAGTGAAGTGCGCTGTCAGTTTTTTGAAATTTTATTAAAAATTTTCATAAAGTGATTTATTTAATTTAGGATTTCCTTGTGCAGTAAAACTAGCCGCCCCTGTCTCAGCACGCATCATATAGACTGCCACCTCTGTTATCTAGCCACCTCGGGCCTGGGCTTACCAGGCCTTAAGCCCCACATTCACACTCCTACCTTGTAGGCCGCCTCGTAGTCCGCCTCGTTGGGTAGGATTGTGTATGGGGGTTGCGGACTACGAGCCGTCCTACAAACGGCTAAACGGTAGGACGACTCGTAGTCCGCAACCCCCATACACAATCCTACCCAACGACGTGGACTACGAGGCGGCCTACAAGGTAGGAGTGTGAATGTGGGGCTTTAGGGCAAATCCACCGCTATAGGATATATTTTCTATAGTAAAAATGGGAAAAGTTTGCATCGTAAACAGTTGCCAAAGTGGGCGTAAGAGGAAAAAACAGAAAAATGTTACGAAATCCGTGTCTTTTTTCCAACCAACGGTAAGTATGTAATTTTCACTACACCTTATAAAACAAAGTCCCCCGCCGCGACTGTCTGTTCGTGGGTTTGAATGTATCTTTGCGATAAACAAACTACAGGACGGTTTCAGTTCGATTTTCATGTATCAATAGAGTGATTCTTGAGGAAGGTTTACGTATATAATTTGTTGACTATAGTTCGTTTTTTTTAGCATTAGAAAGAACTTGCAAGAAGGTAAGCGATTTTGACATGTCTTTTAATTGAAAAACGCTTTTTAAAATTCAAAAACTATTACTGATGAAAGCAGAAGAATATAAATGATCGTATTAGATTCATAATTGTTACATATTTGCCGTAACTTATTTTTAAAATGTGTTTTTCAATTAAAAGACACATCAAGATTGTTTACCTAATTTCTAATGCTAAAAAAAACGAACTATAGTGCGAAGCCGGTCGCTAGTTATTTAATAAAATATTATATTGTGATTTTTATATTTTTCTTATAAAATTCACAATTTCACTTCAACAATTCTTCATTTTTCTATTAATTCTCAGACTCCGGCACGGTTAGAAAGTTGGAAAAAGTCGTTAGGAGTTGCATTAAAAGCAAATGATTATATTTGCCATCTTCATTTTAAAGAAGAAAATATAAATATGTACGAAAAGTTAACTATTAAAGGAGAGCTCAAATATATTCCTACACAAAGAAAAACGCTTAAGGAAGAAGCTGTGCCCACGATTGAGCATCAGTTTATTCCCATTCCCGAACATGAACTCCAAGCCAATACTATTCACATAGAGGAATCTTTCGAACCATACCCCAATCAACCTAAGGCCGAGCAGCAACAACAAATCAATGCCGAGCAACAGGAATTATCAGAAGATCAAAATGATTCTAATAATTTAATGGATTATGAAATGATACAACAGGACTTTGCGGAACCATTGTTTAGTCAATATCAGGATACTAATGTAACAATTAATCCAATAGAGAATTTTAAAAGTAAGTTTCGGGCATTTTCGTTGTTGCCGCCTTTTTGGCTACATGCAGAAAATCCTAATGGGCTGGAATTTATGCGAATGGATCCAAAAACTCAGAAGATTAAACATCATATACGTTTAAACGATGATCTAACTGTCACTGTAAGTGTTTATTAATGTAACAATAAAATTCGGTTGGCATGATTTGAATTTGTAACGAAACATAATTGCTATTTAATTGCAGGTAATTTTTCCCAATAATGAACAATTGCCACTAAAGGAGAAAATTAATTCATATGACAACACCTACGATTACTTAAAATCGGTTGAAAGATGGCCTTTGTGCGTTGGTACTCAGATTGACGACAATAAGTAAGTTTTGGTAGATTGTTAACCAAGGGATGAACGCAGTGAGAGTATAGTCCGAGGCTAAAATGATGCCATTCACCCGAGTTAAACACTCTACTTTTCATTTCGAATACGAGGAACCTAGCCCCAAAGCTTGTACTATGGGTGTAGGCGATAATACAACTGTTTGCAGTCGTCTTATGAATATATATACCATAATGTAACAGTTGTATTTAAAATAAAAGGATAACTCGTAAGCCTAATAACTTTGATTTTATTTAACATTTTTGTCATTAAAAATATTGTATGTAACGGTACATTAAATAGGTCTTAATTCTTGAACCTATCCTATTAAAACTCGACTTTTATGTGTATTTTAAGAACCCTTATTATGTAGGTACCTGTAGATTAAAGCACTATTTATACATAAACAATGGTACAGGAGAATAATAAAAGATAAAAACGAATTTATCTAATATATAATTACATCAATTTTCAGATTTTGTAAAGGTGTGATTATTGGTGATGATACTTACGAAAGAAATCAACAGTACCCAAGATGTAAATCTTGTCGAATATTACGAAATCGTTTGCAGAACCGTAATTCCACTTCAACTCTATTACAAAAAATGGCAGAAGCTAAACGGCGCGCTTCAAATCTTGTACATAAATGCAAGCGTCTGAAGAGGACGGTAAGTCTTATGCCGGCTACATACGTAACGATAAATCGTTGCGATAAAACTGTGCAGTCCGACTGTGCAGATAAATCGAACCGTGTGTATGACAAATCGTTACGATAATCGACAATCGGACAATCGGACTGCACAGTTTTATCGCAACGATTTATCGTTACGTATGTAGCCGGCATTAAAGCCGTAACAGACTACCGCACCGCGCCACGACCTTAATGGTGCGGTTAAAATATCTGTTTCACGCTCCAAATTATAGCTACATCCTTAGCCCCCTCCAGACTATGCGCGTGAATCGCGGGCGAAGCCGCGAACGCGAGTGTGGAGTCGATTTCGCAGGTCTGCGTTCTGGACTCCACACTCGCGTTCGCGGCTTCGCCCGCGATTCACGCGCATAGTCTGGAGGGGGCTCTTAACGCACGTACGGCGACCACCTTACGACTATCGGTACGTGCGCCGCACCGCACTAAAGTCGCGGTATGGTGCGGTAGTCTGTTACGGCTTTTTATCAAAAACATATTAAATAAATAAATATTAGGGAACATCTAAAGGCCCCTGTACACAATGGGCCAGCGCCGGCCAGGCCAAGGGACGCTGCCATGCGGTAGAATGAGGTAGCAATATCACTTGCTCCCTCTAACGCATAAATGCGTCCCCCAGACTGGCCCACGCTGGCCCATTGTGTACTGGCCTTTACACAGGTCAACCTAGCCCCAAACTAAGCAAAAGTTGTACTATGGGTACTAGGCGACGCTATAATATACTGTATTTGTATAATTGAAGACGTAAAATAATACAAAAAGAAACTTGAGCAAGAAGTTTTCATACATATTTTTCGAAATCATTTCGAAGTCCCTTAAGGCGTATCCAGATTAGTAAATTTTTCGCCAATCTGATTCAATTGCCCGATCGAATCAGGATCGAAGTGCGGATGCAAATACCAATTTGGCTCGCCGAATTCAACCGCCGATAATGACCGATATTACCGATAAAATGAAGTGCAGATGCAAGAATACCAATTTGTGAGGCCAGTCTGGATACCATTTCTGGATTTTTTCAATGTAGAGGGCTCTAATATCACCATAAATCTAAAATTAGAGATTGACGCCAATTTCATTTCTGATAAAATCAACCGATTTGATCAGTCCCGTCTGGATACCACTTTACTTAGCTGTTGTTTTTTATTCGCACACCCGCTTATAGACCAACAAGAAATTGTAGAAATTAAAAAGTGGCAACATCGTAGTGTCGTCCCTTTCAAATCAATCTAAGAAAACGGGACGACACTAAGATGTTGCCACATTTTAATTACTACAATATCTTGTCGGCTTATAACTTTATACATTGTACCTACTTGAGTAACGAATTTCATATCGACCGTTCATATAATTGCAGAATATCCAATTAAGAGAGAAAATTTCCTTGGCTAAGGCGCAGTGTGCAAAGAAATCTGATACCGTAGTACAAGCATCTATTTCAAAACTACCTGAAGAATTTCAAAATGCCGTGAGATCATGTTTTGAAGCCGCGAAAAAAAATAATACAAAAGGTCGTCGATATACGTTAGAATGGATTTATGAGTGCATGTTGATACGTATAAAAAGCAGGAATACGTATGAATTTATACGTAAAAGAAATATTTTACCCCTTCCTTCTGTACAAACTTTAAATAAGTATCTCAGCAAAATCAGCTGTTCTGCATATGGATTCCAATCCTCTACTTTCTTTAGTTTAAAAGAAAGATGTGAGGCGATGAAGAAGGAGGAGAAACGAGGAGTTATTTTAGTGGATGAAATGAAATTAAGTGAAGGCGTTTATTTTGATTCTCAAACCATGAAATTTAATGGTTTTGTTGACCTGGGGCAACACACTCCAGATAATTTAAAAAATACAACAGCGGACCATGCTTTGGTGTTCAAGTTTGTGCCTTTTCGAGGTAGATGGGTTCAAGCCTTAGGTTGCTTTTTATCGAAAAATTCATGCAAAAGCGAACCGCTACATAAACTAGTTTTAGAGTGTATTGTTTTAATGGAAAACAGCGGAATTTGTGTTGATGCTGTCGTGATGGACGGTGCACCTTGGAACCGAGGAGTATGGAAAATATTCGGTGTAAATGAAGACACTGTTAGCTGTGAACACCCTTGTGACTGCTCACGACGGTTATGGATGATTTCAGATTTTAATCATTTAGTGAAATGTTTTCGAACATCTACTTTGGATGATAAGCTACAAGAGTTCAAGGTTAATTAAGAGTAATGCATGAGTAATGATAATTTTAAAAATATACAAGGTGTAATTATTATATCTGACCAAACTCTGAGGGGTGAATATGTAGGTCATACTGAACAACTTTTACTATAGCCAACCCTGAAATCACGAAAAAGAAATCGCCTGTTTAATAGAAAACATTGACTGTACTGATTCACCGCAATATGTATGAGACAGCAGATTTTTTTTCACGATTTCGGGGCTGGTCCCATAGTATAAGTTGTTAAGTATGACCTATATTCACCCCTCTGAGTTTGGTCAGAGATAACAATTTCGCCTTGTATAAAATGATAATACGAAGTCAAACTAATGTAATATTCTTTTTTCAGACCCCTTACGGAACTGTGAAAAAAAGACATTGGGAAGCGGTATTAGAGGAAGAGAATTATCGTCAGCCTAACTTAAAAATCGCTTACAAGTTAACACCAGCGCATTTGAAACCGAAAGGTTTTCAAGTAATGAATGTTCCTCTTGCAACTGAAGTATGTACCTATAAATATAATCAATAATTTTCATTGATTGTCCGGATTTATTTCGTAGGACTTTCGGCTCATCAAAACTAATATTATTAATCTTATAAAAACAGGTGTTTGGTCACGAAATTTCGGTCGCCATGGCTCACTATCAACCCTATTGCGAGGAATTGAAGGATTCAACTGCAACACAAAAATTTATTGATCTTGTATTCAATTTGATACAAGCTATGTCTTCGCGTATACCAAGAGATGCTCTGTACGTGAATGAAAATTGCAGACGAAGAAAGGTAAGAAATAGTTGGCGATTAAAATTAAGGTCAATGCGGAGAAGACCGTCTATCAGCTAAGTCCGTCTACTCACTATAACATTTAAGGGAAGACCGTCATAAAGAAAGACCGGCCGGATGGTGCCTTAAACCAGAAGTAGCCAACCTTTTAATGTATTTTTGTTAGTAGATACCTCTTATAGTGAAGAATAATTTATGCCGATTATAATTAGAATTAATATAATTATGCGTTGCTGGTAGTGAATATTATGTGTTAATGTTAATATGCCGGAACCGCCGCCGCCTCGCAACCTGAATATATCCCTTGGCACCTATACAGCCTATACTGTAATTTTTAGTTTAATATAAAAATTAGGAACATTTAAAAATTTGTATGGAATATATTTTTTGCTCCTTACTAATATCTGTAAATGTCTACTACTGACTATACTTTTGTGTAGAGAAGCGGCCGTCCCCTTTCCTCTTAATATTTCATTGTATAGCTTTGAAGCTTGTTTACTTAATGAAGAAATACTTTTTTCAGGCAATCCAGGAATTTTTAGAATTCCTTGCAGACTGGGAAAAGCTCGAAAAAAAAATACCTGTGTCAAGGAGCACGTTAACTGGATTAAAAGTAACTTTACGGGCAACACTTGAAATTTTGGATATGCTGAATGTTGCATGTGATTACAAGTATTTGATGACAGCAACCCTATCTCAAGATCCGTTGGAGGTAATTAATAATTACTAATTATGTAATCCAATGAATATGAATCTGCTTGTATGGAATCTGCATCATGTATGCTGCCTTACTTTTGGAGAAAGTCCAGAAAGCCTTTTTAAAAATAAAAAATAAATTATAATTCATTAATTCAAGCTAATTGTACTCATATTTTTACATTATTTACATTTTGATTACACAACATTAATAACATTACATTTAAATATAATTTACTAAAATTAACAATAAAATTTAAAAATTTACAAATCACATTAAAGAATAATGATATACAATATATACACAAAAACACAACAATACATACAAAACTAACCTACACCTGTCCTTACATGCCTGTTGCAACAGTGCACAATATAAGGACAGTCAAGCCGATCTGCGATCATCGCCAGGACAGTGTTGGCGCTGGCCCGCACGCGCCGCACCAGCGCAGCTGCGCGCACGCGCATGATGGCGTGGAAACAGGCCGTGTGGGCCCCGCGAACATGCCCGAAGCGCTACAGTAGCGGGGCAGCCCCAACACCGCCCTGAATGCGTTATTGTACTGGACGCGGAGCGCGTTGTACGCTCTTTGCGTGTAGTCCGCCCACAGGCCACACGTGTACAGCGACGTGCAGTACGCTTTGAAAAGCGTTATCTTCACGTCACTACTACAACGAGCAAACCTGCGAGCCAATATGTTCGCCCTTACGCACAACGCCCTCCGCTCCCGCTCCATATCCACATCATCCTTGAGGTCCGCAGTAACAATATGCCCTAGGTACTTGAAACTCTGTACTCTGTCTAAGAGAGCTCCGTTAAGCATGACAGGTGGCACATATTTTTTTAGGATACAGTTCCTACCTAGTCCATATACTTAATGTACCCATCAATATATTTCTGCCTGGTGTTTTTGGGTTTAATTCTTTTGAAATGAGGCGTAACTTTGGGCTGTGGACGTTTTTTATCGCTTACCTTCTTTCTAATGCTAAAAAAACGAACATAGCCATATAAATATTAGTACTATTATAAATGCAAAAGTGTGTCTGTTACCTCTTCACGCTTAAACCGCTGAACCAATTTAGATAAAATTATGGAGATAGTTTGAGACCCGAGGTCCTATATTTTTTATTGAATAATAATTTTGACTTGTTTTCAGAGATTTCTCTCCGTCATGAGATATTCGTGTGGAGGAAACGATCACCCTGATCCCAAAATGTTTGCACAAGTTTACCGATTGGCGTCTTGTTTTTCCCTAATACGCCCTCCGAAAGGTTGTAACGTTTCCGGCAAAGATTTGCTGAAGAACTTACTAGGAGCAAAGGATATGGTAACTGGTTCAAACGAGGCTAAGCAAGCATGGCTGGAAAGCCTCGACCATATACTAGATAATGGTGAACCATTGATTGATGGTTATGAAGACCATGACTACAACGAGGCTGTCACCAGTGACGCGGTGCAGTCTTACATTGCTGGGTACATCGTCCGCAAATTGCGAAAAATCGTAAAATGCAATAATTGTTTGAAACTCATACAAATGAGTCCCAATGAGGGAAAAATGTTAATGAGAAACGACGTAATCGATAAAATGGATTTATACGGCGGGTTAATTTATGCTAGTGACGATCTATTCAATCTGACCAAAATGATAGAGAAATGTGTGTTAAGAGCAATAAGCAAAGCTTTAACCAATATGGAGACGATCAGTGAAATTACGCAAGAATTACAAAAAGAAACATTGATAAAAGTTGGATGTGCCGACCATTCCAAACAAGTATCAAAAAAAATTATCGATATGTACGTAGTTATGCGAGCCCACTTTCTGGCAAAATATGAAAATAAACGTTACGACGCAGCCAAAACCAAAACTAAAATGAACAGGAAAAATGCCAAGTTATTGTCTTAATTACTAGTAGTTCGCCCCGAACTAAGAACTCGTATTCGCTGAAAACTACCGCGCAGCGCGCACACTCAGGTTTTGATTTCCAACTCAATCTCACTAGTGATACCTACTAATACTTTATATACGAGATTACCGCCACGTGGGATGTTGACTCGACGATCATTGTTGCGATAGTCGTCTCGGTTTTTTTTCCGTCATGAGATATTCGTGTGGAGGAAACGATCACCCTGATCCCAAAATGTTTGCACAAGTTTACCGATTGGCGTCTCGTTTTTCCCTAATACGCCCGGTTGTAATGTTACCGGCAAGGATTTGCTGAAGAACTTACTAGGAGCGAAGGATCTGGTAACCATTGATTCATGGTTATGAAGACCATGATTACAACGAGGCTGTAAACCAGTGACGCGGTTCAGTCTTACATTGCTGGGTACATCGTCCGCAAATTGCGAAAAATCGTAAAATGCAATAATTGTTTAAAACTCATACAAATGAGTCCTAATGAGGGAAAACTGTTAGTGAGAAACGACGTAATCGATAAAATGGATTTATACGGCGGGTTAATTTATGCTAGTGACGATCTATTCAATCTGACCAAAATGATAGAGAAATGTATGTTAAGAGTAATAAGCAAAGCTTTAACCAATATGGAGACGATCAGTGAAATTACGCAAGAATGACTAAAAGGAGCATTGATAAAAGTTGGATGTGTCGACCATTTCAAACATATATTAAAAAATGTTATCGATATGTACGTAGTTATGCGAGCCCACTTTCTGGCAAAATATAAAAATAAACGTTACGCCGCAGCCAAAACCAAAACTAAAATGAATAGGATAAATGCCAAGTTATTGTCTTAATTACTAATAGTTCGCCCCGAACTAAGAACTCGCATTCGCTGAAAACTACCGCGCAGCGCGCACACTCAGGTTTTGATATCCAACTCAATCTCACTAGTGATACTTAGGTAAGTAATACTTTATATACGAGATTACCGCCATGTGGGATGTTGACTCGACGATCATTGTTGCGATAGTCGTCTCAGCGGACGGTCTCATAGCGAAGAGTCTCAACCAACACCTAGAGACTGGATCAAGGGTCAGATGCAGGCAAATTGTGACAAAACATTCGCTGATGTTAACAAGAAATAACTCAAAATGTAGTCAATATGATGGGTGCTGAGAAAGGGGCGGCTACAGGGCCTGGGGCCTAGGGCGGCAAAGACTGCAAATCCGCCACTACATTATACATATATAAAAATGTGTTCGGGTGTTTTATTTTGTTTTGTGTTTTTATATTTTACTTTTATATTAATATTAAAAACGAAAAACAAAAAAGAGCCTTTTATTTCTCGCCGGTAAAACAAACACAATATTATAAACTTAAATTTACATTAGGTTTAGTATTACAATAATATTTAATATTCCTCAAATCAATGTTCTATTATGCTTGGTTATGTAATAAGTAGTAAGTAATTATATTTTTTTCTTGTAATTTATTCTGCAACAACCCCTCCTGTGAGGGTGAAGGCCTCCTCCAGTGATGCTGGTCATCACAATTTCTGTTCTCTATCTTTTTCAACTTACATATGTATATCAATATTAATTTAAATATTGGTATTAAATACCTACAAATACAAATAATAAAAAGCTAATAAATACTCTTATCGGGATTCGAACCCGCGACCTCCTGCTTCATAAGCGGGGTCACTACCGACAAGGCTAAAAGACCGTCAAAAATTGGTTCGCGATGCACAGTGGCGCCGCGGCGCGGCCTATTTAATGTTTTTGAGGGACACTTTTTAATACATGAAGATTGTTTTCCTCATCTCTACCTTCCATAGTCGTCATGGTCTGCTGTGTAGGTATTTGACACTGAGGCGTAAAGCTAGGAAAATAGAAGATAAAGCCGGCCAAGTGCGAGTCGGACTCGCCCACCGAGGGTTCCGTACTTTTTAGTATTTGTTGCTATAGCGGCAACAAATAGGCCTACATCATTTGTGAAAAGTTCAACTGTCAAGCTATCATGAGATAGGTACAGCCTGGTGACAGACAGACAGACGGACAATGGAGTCTTAGTAATAGGGTCCCGTTTTTACCCTTTGGGTGCGCAACCCGAAAAGATACGGGGCGCCTCGCAAAACTGTACCAAAATGTAAGGTTAGCAGACTGGAAAATACGAAATACTGTATTCAGAATATACCTATTACCATGGCTGGTTCTACACGGGCAAAACCACGGGCACAACTATGCTCAATTTCTATGATCAATTCATAGAAAACGTTAACTTAAATTGATGATCGTCAACGAATCAATAAAGTATCGCATTGTCATCCATTCATCATTCGTGTTAAAAAATATCAAACTTGTTTTCTACGTGTCATTCAAATATAAACCGTATTGTGGTCAAACATACTTCAAATTTCAATGAAGGGAAAAACAGCTGATCGTTCCTCGCTACTTTAATTTAGAAATGTCATTGTGAAATTGATCTTAGCGGTAAAGAAATAGAGTATAATTTGCGAGTTCCATTTATATTTCCAATAATATTCAAGGGCGTGGAATAATCGTAGCTTCTCATTTATGAACTAGTTTTGCTCGTAACTTCGCTCTGGTTTTTAGGGTTCCGTACCCGAAGGGTAAAAACGGGATCTTATTACCTACTAAAACTCCTCGGTCCGTCTGTCTGTCTGTCTGTCCGTCTGTCTGTCACCAGGCTGTATCTCATTAACGGTGATAGCTAGACAGTTGAAATTTTCACAGATGATGTATTTATGTTGCCGCTACAACAACAAATACTAAAAACAGAATAAAATAAATATTTAAGTGGGGCTCTCATACAACAAACGTGATTTTTCTGCCGTTTTTTGCGTAATGGCACGGAACCCTTCGTGCGCGAGTCCGACTCGCACTTGGCCGGTTTTACTATTCTAACAAAGATGTAATGGCTTCTACGATAGCCCAGCGCTGGACCAGCGAGATGGCCGTGCGATGATTACAGCTCCTCTACACGATGGCCCAGCGCTGGACCAGCGTGATGGCCGTGCGATGATTACAGCTCCTCTACACGATGGCCCAGCGCTGGACCAGCGAGACGGCCTTGCGATGGTTGAGAGCACACACTATGCAATGGGCCATATTGTGTACTAATGTGTAGTATTTCCACCTCAAAAACATTTTAAGTCTAAACTACAGGGTGCCCTTAGGTGCAATTAGGAACTTACCTACATCAGGCCTCTACGTCAAAGTTGCTACAACATGGAAAATAACTGCTACGGGCTACGCTACGGAGCGCTACGATTGGAAAAGCCATTCGATGTTCATAATAGGGAATATTACATGGGCTACCGTGAAACATGACAATCGAAAGTTCAGTTTCTGCCTCTCTATCACTCTTGCCTATTCGATCGACAGAGAGGCAGATAACGAAATTTCGATTTTCGCGTTTAGCGATAGGCCACCTGTAAACAAACCGCCTTGATGGATCAATGTCAGTGAAAACTTGTCAAAAAAACCTAAGTAAGGCCCACTTGCACCATTCCACTAACCCGGGGTTAACCGGTTAAACCTGGCGTTACCATGGTTACCAGTACAATTTGACACTAGGTTAACGGTTTAACCGCTTACTCCCGGATTAGTGGAATGGTGCAAGTGGGCCTAAGTGTTAAGACCCAGTAGTTATAAGTAACTCTATGGTTTAGTACGTATACGTGCACTAGTGCTGCACTCTGGCGGCAGAACTTTGCAGTAACACTCCCTATTGTGGTCTCATATTGATATTTTATACAGTCTGCCGTATTCGAACTTAAAGATATTCACAAGAGACGATACGTACTAAATCCATTCTAGATATGTTATAGTTTAGATATCAACTAGTCTTTTGCAGCGTAATTCGGGCAACCAATGTCACTTACGTTAGATAGAGTAAGATATCTATGAGATGTGAATTGGATCTCTAAGTCGTATCCTGTGGAAATTGTTCAAGAGTATCTCCAGAATCGCGCAAATGTCAAATTTGACAGGTTAGATCTTAAACATATCTTTATCGTATCTTGGTGATGTCTAAAAGAAATCTAATAGATGTTTATTTCAAAATCCGAATCGGGCGCAGTGTCACGATTAATTGTCGATACAAGTCGAAATTTACGTCCTACGTAAGCTCATTTCTATACACAGTAGCTGTCACGTATTCTTGACACTTTTTGGAAGTTTAGCGTGACTTCCAAACGAACTTATTTACAATCCTTTGTTTACATTGTAGCCAAACAATGCATTTATAATTTTATAACAACAGAGCGGCGGAGCGTTTTTACGACGTTTACGTTGCGGTCTGTGACGTCATTAACATGGCGTAAACATAAACAACCGGCTAACTCGTTCGAAGGACGAATCAGTGTTGTTTTAGCAATTTCGACCTCCCCTTAAGCGAGATTAAAGATGACAGTCCATTTCCAACGACAGCTGCACTACAGTTCATTATACTATGGAAATGGCAAGTGTGAGTCGGACTCGCGCACGAAGGGTTCCGTACCATAATGCAAAAAAAGGCAAAAAAAAAACGGTCACCCATCCAAGTACTGACCCCGCCCGACGTTGCTTAACTTCGGTCAAAAATCACGTTTGTTGTATGCGAGCCCCACTTAAATCTTTATTTTATTCTGTATTTAGTATTTGTTGTTATAGCGGCAACAGAAATACATCATCTGTGAAATGTCTAGCTATCACGGTTCGTGAGATACAGCCTGGTGACAGACGGACGGACGGACAGCAGAGTCTTAGTAATAGGGTCCCGTTTTACCCTTTGGGTACGGAACCCTAAAAAATAATGTCAGAGGTGTCGTAACAGTTACTACACTTTGCGTCTGTGTTCACTGTTCAGTTTTGATTACTGGCTCGCTTGCACCATTCCACTAACCCGGGGTTAACCAGTTAAACCTGGAGTTACCATGGTTACCAGTAGAATTTGTCACTGGGTTGACGGTTAAACCGCTTAACCCCGGGTAAGTGGAATGGTGCAAGTGGGCCTGTGTGGTAACAGTGTGCACACAATCCGACCAGTTAAGCGGGATTTACATTACGAAATTAGTGTCATGCATGTTGAAATCAGTTTCACGAAAGTAGTTTCGATATATGCGGAAGTAATTTTGTGAAATAATTAGTGTCGTGAAATTCACAGTATAGCAGTGACCATGGCCGCATCAGCATCGAAGCTACACGTCCGCAAAGCACAGACACTTTCGCAACACTAAGTTTTCACGTCGCATTTACACTACGAAATTAGTTGCATGACACTAATTTCATCAAAAAATCGCGCAGAGCACGAAACTGATTTGCATTCGTGAAATTAATGCATGCATTATGAAAGTACTAAATTACACGTGAAACTGTTGGTAAAACTAATGTCACGAAACCAATTTCATGACACTAATTTCGTAATGTAAATTCACCTTTAAGGCGAAGCGGCGCGCTCATTCTTTCTTCCGTGAGGCGAAGTTATGTACTAAATTAATATTAGAAACTTAGGGTACCCACTTATTATTTCCAACCATTATTTTCCATGAACTGCAACGTAGATAAAGTGGTTTTCATCTCGCACATAGATGAAACTGCAACGATTAAAAAGTAGGTTAATAATTTATAGCCTCATTGGCGGCCATTTTACTCGTACATGGTTTATTACTTAAGGACGATGAAAGGAGCAAATGGCGGGTATTGAAATAATCGCCAGGAAATATTTCACTTTTTACCACCAAAAAGAATAGATAGTATAGAGGGGTGCTGTCATTGTAAATTTTGTAGTCACAGTAAATTTACTGCCATCTATCGACACACGACTAAAACTCAAAATGAAATGTATAAAATTATCAAAAAAATGTGTATATATGGATAAATGATTTTATTATTTTTATATCAATATTGATCCATGTTCATTATCTATCTATTAAAATTGTTAAATATGAAACGTCGTCACGCCATCTAGCCGAGCATAGGCTAAAGATGTGTGCGGCATCTATCCGAGAATGACTTTTTCGTGATTTCCGAGGCACGTTTTTTCCTTAGACTTTATTCATCTTATACGAAGTTACATATGTCTTTGATACCACCATACCACCAAAGAGAATAGCATGTATAGGTTGCTGTAATGGTAAATTTTGTAGCTATAGTACATTTACTGCCATCTTTCGACAGATTAAAATAGAGTATACCAAAAAGATGGTGCAATCTTTTCGAGCGATGGCGCCATCGCCATAACCTTTGGCCTACAGTCGAGTAGATGGCGTTTCTATAAATCGTACAAAACATACGCTCAGATAAAAGTAGAAATTTTATTGGAATACGAGTAGGGTCGTTGGGAATAGGTAGGTACAGTCGCCATCAGATTTATCGGAACGGCCGAGGTGCTCAAAAATATCTAAACACGCACTCTCGCGCCCTGACAATAGAGGCGTGTTCAGATATTTGTGAGCGCCATGACCGCTCGGATATATATAATGGCGACTGTAATACAAAAACCCATGTCCAATGCATTTATAATTATTTTGTGCAACGAAAGAGTTAACCGATTCCAAAGTAGGTTAACGTACATGGCTCGTTCGACCGCCATTTTGCGTAGTTCATTACTTACGGCGCTGAAAGGAGACGATTAAAGTAATTGTAGGGCAATATTTCACATAATACCCCCTACAATAGTAGTTTATGTGACTGCTACATAATGAGAGGCATTAAAATACGAGTGTGGGTTTAAGAAACGAACGTTAGTGAGTTTCTTAATAGGATCACACGAGTGTTTTAATGCCTAATTATGTACAGTTACATACACTACTTTATCTAAACACATACTTAAAACTAACTAAAAGATAAACTGTACGTCAAATGGTGGTGAATGAAAACTTTTTTCACGCATGTCACACATCCTTAGTTTTTTTTTAATTCTAGACAAAAGAATGAAGTCCCTATTCTCATGTCACTCGAGATCAAATGTCGTGCGGTTTATATTTAAAAAACATACTAAATTGACGTTTCGTATCGATAACTGTTTTAATATCTATGGATACTAGAATAGAGACCTACTTGAGTTTTGACTGCTGTTCCAAATTTAAACTCATAACCTACAAAAATCTATAACGTTATGTACATTAAAGTACAAATTTTCCTACTACCACAGATAAGAAAGTTCTCATAGTAAAATTGGTTGTAATAAAGCTTGTCATTTCCTACAGTTTCTGAACGTATTATAGAGCACTAATGACATGTGTGTAGATAAATAGCTTTAGCAGACGAGGTTAAGTTATACATGTTTGTATGTAAAAAATTACTCACGTTAGACCAGGCCGGGTCCGGGCCGGAGCTTCCGGCGCACCGTTTTCTATGGAAAGCATCACGTGATCACCGGTCTGTCATAGACAAGTAAGCTTCGGAAGCTCCAGCCCGGACCCGACCCGGACCCGACCTGGTCGAACGTGAGTCTTCCCTAATAACGCAATTAGGTAGACTGTTCAGAATTAGCAAAAATAATATATATAGAGGGGTCCTGTCTTAGTAAATGTTGTAGTCACTGTAAATTTACTGCCATCTATCGACATACGACTATAACTCAAAATAAACACGTATAAAATTATCAAAAAAATGAATATATATATGGATAAATGATTTTATTATTTTTATACCATTTTGACCCATGTTCATTAACTGATATCTATGTGTTACAATTGTTAAATATGAAACGGTGTCGTCACGCCATCTAGCCGAGAATAGACTAAAGGTGTGTGCGCCATCTATCCGAGAATGACTTTTTCTTGATTTCCGAGGCACGTTTTTTTCTCAAACTTTATTCATCTTATACGAAGGTACATATGTCTTTGGAATTAGGTAGACTAGTGGCACTGAGAACTGTAGACCTCGCTTCGCCCATGTCTCCGCCATTCATCTTCCTGGCGTTATCCCGGCATTTTGCCACGGCTTATGGGAGCCTGGGGTCCGCTTGACAACTAATCCCATGATTTGACGTAGGCACTAGTTTTTACGAAAGCGACTGTCATCTGACCTTCCAACCCAGAGGGGAAACTAGGCCTTATTGGGATTAGTCCGGTTTCCTCACGATGTTTTCCTTCACCGAAAAGCGACTGGCAAATATCAAATGATATTTCGTACATAAGTTCCGAAAAACTCATTGGTACGAGCCGGGGTTTGAACCCGCGACCTCCGGATTGAAAGTCGCACGCTCTTACCGCTAGGCCACCAGCGCTTGCCATGTCTCCGCCATTATGACAAAAAAACGGAAAAAAATGCAAAAAGAAAACGGTCACCCATCCAAGTACCGAACACGCCCGACGTTACCTTACTTTGGTCAAAAATCACGTTTGCTGTATGGGAGCCCCACTTAAATCTTTATTTTATTCTGTTTTTAGTATAATTGTTGTTATAGCGGCAACAGAAATACATCATCTGTGAAAATTTCAACTGTCTAGCTATCACGGTTCGTGCGATACAGCCTGGTGACAGACAGACGGACGGACGGACGGACGGACAGCGAAGTCTTAGTAATAGGGTCCCGTTTTACCCTTTGGGTACGGAACCCTAAAAATCCTAAAACTGAATCGACATGAGACATGAATATTACGCAAAACTCTAGGTTACGTAGAGGGTGTCACTAGCACAATCAAAGGGCCTACCGCGAAACACGAAAATTCGATTTCTGCCTCTCTATCACTCTTGCCTATTCGATCGATAGAGAGACACATAACGCAATTTCTAATTTCGTATTTCGCGGCAGGCCACCTGTAAACAGTCTTGATGCATCACTGTCATAGTGAAAACTTGTCAAAAAAACCGGGCAAGTGCGAGTCGGACTGTGAAAATTTCAACTGTCTAGCTATCACGGTTCGTGAGATACAGCCTGGTGACAGACAGACGGACGGACAGCGAAGTCTTAGTAATAGGGTTTACCCTTTGGGTACGGAACCCTAAAAACTGTTTAAGGCCTAGTATGTATAAGTTACTCTATGGTTTACAATGTGCATTAGTGCTGCACTCTGGCGGCAGAACATTGCAGTAATAATCCCTATTTATTGCAAGGTATGTAAAGGCCTTTTAGAATAGCCGATCGTGTAGTAGGGGCTTTATGAATTACACGTCTACTAATGTCACCAGAACAGCGCCATCTGTAAACACGGACGCAAACTAAATAGCTTTTGTTTACTTTCCTCGCTTGGGTCGCCCCACGTTCATCATGAAACTACGGGTATTTGTGCGCTATGTCTGAATACACCTGGCGAAAGATGTCGCCACCTGTGTCATATGTGAAGTGCCTTCAAGTATATGTATCAGTTTGGTATTATTATCATCATTATATTTTGGAAATGGAAATGAGAAGTTCCCATGTGATCAATTTAGCGAATTTTGAAAATATTCCAACGGCACATAAGTAGTTCGCGACCCTACTAGTACATGATCAAAAAAAATCATGGACATCAGATTCAAGTTTCTATATATAGCAGGAATCCTCTACTGAACATTATACTGAAGAGTGTCCATAATATGGAGAAGACAGTAGGAGATTAAGGGACCACATTCTTCAGTATAATGTTCAGTAGAGGATTCCTGCTCCGTCTTCGCATTCTTCAAAAGCCTTGATACGTCGTCTCGTACGTCTGGGCTATAACCGCGAAAATCGAAGTTCGCAAATTGCGGGGATTTTTCTCTGTCACTCTAATTACGCCTTGGTTGGAGTAAAAGAGAAAGATCCCCGCAATTTGCGAATTTCGGTTTTCGCGGTAGTCTTATGGAGTTCAAGTTTCTGTGTTATTCAAGTTAGGCCCAATTGCACCATTCCACTAACCCGGGGTTAACCGGTTAAATCTGGAGTTTCCATGGTTACCCATACAATTTGACACTAGGTTAACGGTTTAACCGCTTAACCCTGGGTAAGTGGAACGGTGCAAGTGGGCCTTTATTCTGCATAGTTAATGTCTTTCCGGTTATTGGTTAATATTTTAACACATTCTCTGTAACGTTTTCATAACCGATCACTCAATATGACAATTCTTTTTTTTTTACAATCCATAATCATAGATGATTACCGATTACCTAACAAATAACAATAATATCTTCTCAGCCCTATTTGAAGTTTAACATACGTCAGTTAATTGATCTAGAAACGATATATGGATTAGATATATGTCAGTGTCAAATGTTACGTTTCTTCAAACAAAAACGTCACTTTTGACACTGACACATCTACATCTATATAATAGATCTTGAAACGATATCGTTTCAGGTCGTCTGTCTTTTCTTTTCAATGGCACTAGACAATTGTGATTCGTTTAAACTAAACCTACTTTGCGAAACGTCAATGTCCTTTTCTACCTAACCCAGAACGAATTCTACTTAAATAGCCCATAAATTCTAAAATAGGCCAAGAATGTACTGTAAATATTCCTAAAAATTCAGCTTACACAGCAGAAAGCCCGTGCAAACTTATCATGCAGTTGAAAAGTTCTCTACCGTCGCATTTTTCGAGTAAGTTATTACTAGGCTTGCTTAGTTCCACTATTGGCCACCAGCAAATGTAAATTTGTCAGGTACAAAAGAAGTGATTTGCTATGCAGTGCATTTTTCTGGAAAATTTCTCGGGAATTGCGGTTAAAGGTACCTAAATAAGTGTTAATTATTGTTTTTTTACAAAACTGTCTATTAGTCTCTTTCCTAATTCTAATAGCTAAGGAATGTATCTATTGGCTCCCCTAATCCATATTCCATGACAAAAACCTAGATGATCTAAGTCGTCTTTCTTATACCTATTACTGACTTTTTATTATTTACTTAAATTAAGATTATTTGCGCAAAAAAGGCACATCCAACACTTTTATTAAGATTACAGATATGCCGGCCTAGCCAAGGTTACAATCGCTATCGCTTCGACAACGAAAAGCATTATGTCTCTCTATCACTCTTCTATATTAGTGTGACAGTGACAGTTGCGTTTCGATCGCTACGAAGCGTAAGCGATTGGCGTCTTGGCTACGCGGCCTGCTCTACCCATACAACCATTTCCAGTCGCCGTTACGACGCGGTGTAGACACATCTTGTGTCGACACCGTCTGTTTCGGTCACAATTCCAGTCGCAGAGTCGTCGCCGTGTCGACACAGTTACCAGAAATGGGGAAGGGTCGACACATGACACAAAGTGACATAAAGTGTGGTCGCCGTGTGCACACATTGTTACTAGTTTGCGACTACTTTATGCCAAAATCATTCGTTCATTCGTTCATTTTGTTCCTGTCAAATGGAAACTGTCAGATGGAAAAATAGTTAAATAAAAATAAGTGACATTAATACGCCATCTCTAAAACGGATTACAAGACGTAATTATATATTGATTGCATTTATATTACAATAGGACTTAAATTATTATGGGGAATTAAACTGCTCGAGTGATTTGATAAACTAAGTGTAATATAATCAACGCGCCACCAAATTGTTTTAGTTTAGCCGGAAATGAAATTGTTTACTTCTCAGTGCCTGTGTTCATAAATATATTATTTCATGCATTTTTAGTACTTCGATGCGTATACTATACTTAAATAACAGAAATAACGCTTTACATACTACGAAACTTGTTAATTATGATGTATAAATATGGTTTAAGGCTGAGAAATATTGCAGTCACAAAGTAGTCGCAAATGTTTCGACTTTGTGTCGACTCTGTGTAGACACATGACACGCGCTGTCAAAAGTAATAACAAAGTTACTGGATTTGCAAAATGGCTCCTTGTGTTCATTTGTTTTCAGATATTCTCAAAGTGTAAAAATGCCGTGGTCAGAGATGGGACTTAATAGATTAACTGTTTATTCGACTAATTAATGGAATAAAAATAGGTTAATCCTCAAATTTTAATCACGATTAGTTTAGTCGACCTAACATAGATTGAAATTGAATTAATCTGAACATTAATCGAATAAATTATCGATTAAATCTCGGTTGGAAGTTGACAGGGGGCCATTTTTGTACGTAAAAATAATAGAAATGTCTTGCATGCAGATGGTAGCCAAACACTTTGTCATAAAAGTCGAGATGGGTGTCGATTTATAGGTTTTAGGGAGTGCCGATTTCGAAAATGATGACCATTTTGGAATCCAAAATGGCGGCCATGCACTGTGTCATAAAAGTCGTCATGGATGTCGTTTTATACGTTTTAGGGGGCCCCAATTTTGAAAATGATGACCATTTTGGAATCCAAAATGGCGGCCATGCACTATGTCATAAAAGTCGTCATCGTCATGGGTGTCGTTTTATAGGTTTTGGGGGGCGCATATTTAGAAAATGATGACCATTTTGGATTCCGAAATGGTGGCCATGCACTATGTCATAAAAGTCGTCATGGGTGTCGTTTTATAGGTTTTAGGGGGCGCAGATTTCGAAAACGATGACCATTTTGGATTCCAAGATGGCGGCCATGCACTATGTCATAAAAATCGTCATGGATGTCGTTTTATAGGTTTTAGGGGGCCCTGATTACGAAAATGATGACCATTTTGGAATCCAAAATGGCGGCCATGCACTATGTCATAAAAGTTGTCATGGGTGTCGTTTTATAGGTTTTAGGGGGCCCTGATTTCGAAAATGATGACCATTTTGGAATCCAAAATGGCGGCCATGCAGTATGTCATAAAAGTCGTCATGGCTGTCGTTTTATAGATTTTAGGGAGCGCAGATTTCGAAAATAATAACTATTTTGGAATCCAAGATGACGGCCATGCACTATGTTAAAAGTCGACATGGATGTCGTTTTGTTGGTCATGGTCATCATTTTCGAAATCTGCTCTTCCTAACACATATAAATCAATATCTATGACGGCTTATATGACAAAGTGCACGGCAGACATCTTGGAATCCAAAATGGTCATCATTTTCGAATTCTGCACTCCCTAAAACCTATAAAACGATATCCATGACGACTTTTATGACAAAATACGTAGCCGCCATCTTGGAATATAAAATGATCATAGTTTTCGAATTCTGCACTCCCTAAAACCTATAAATCGACATCCGTGACGACGCAAGTTATCTTTATTTTCAGATCTAACAAATTGCTACAGAATACAAAGGACAAAAAAAGAAGCGAGGAGGTAATGAAACAAGCAAAAATACAGATGATTTCTCGACGCAATTGGATGCTTCTTAAATTGTGTCCAGATTTTTTTGTCATAAAAGTTTATTTTTCACATATTACTCTCACAAGTTCCGTGACATTTCAACCTTGTAATTTTTTAAGTAAATGTTTTTGTTTATCTATGAGGATCTCACTAGAATAATATAATCAAGGTATGTTTATATTTGATGATTGAAATAGTAACGCAAAAAAAAATATATATATTTGTGTCTTATATTCCTGCCGAAGACTTTTATTTTTCCTTTTCCTTCTACACAAGTTTGGTCAAGTAATAAGAATTTAGGGCTCTCAATTTTATTTTGACCTCTACAACAGTAAAGCTACGAGGCCATGTTTGGTATCGTTTTCGTATAAATGCGCAGTACCAAATTTAGTTATCACATTGACACCATTCCAAAGTTCACATATAAACTTACTTTCTTTTAAACTCCTCTTCACGCTTAAACTGCTGAACAGTTTTAATTTAAATTTAGTACACATATATTTTGAGTCCCGAGACAGGACATAATAAGTTATCTCAAAAATCATCCTTTAAAGGTGTGAAATGAGGTGTAGGGGGGAATTCAGAATTGACTTCTTGAAGTTAATACTGTTTAAGTTTAGGTTTGAAGTCATGTTTTTTTTATCATTTTTAACTAAATCAAAGATGTAGACCATCCCAAATTTAATATAAATCGGTTCAGCGGTTATTGATTTCCCGTACAAATTTCCACGCCACTTTTCACACCTTCAAAAGATGATTTTGGTTATAAGATCTATTCTATGTCCTGTTCCGGGACACAAACTTTTAAAACAAATTTCAACGAAATCGGTTCAGCGGTTAAGCGTCAAGAGGAGTTTAAAAAAAACCGGCCAAGTGCGAGTCGGACTCGCGTATTAAGGGTTCCGTACATTAAGTCCAACTCGCGCTTGACTGCACATTTCTAATAGGTTTTCCTGTCATCTATAGGTAAAGAACTATTTTGTGTATTCAGACGGACAGACATACAGACGCACGAGTGATCCTATAAGGATTCCGTTTTTTGCTTTTGAGGTACGGAACCCTAAAAAGAATTATTTAAATTTTGTGGAATGGTATCAATGTGATACCTTAAATGAAATATGAAATAAACTTTCAAGAGCGGATATCTCAAAAACTATTCAACATATCGAAAAAATTGACTGAATAAACTTGTAACAAATTAAATTAACTTTCATTTTGTATAAGTGGCCATGTCGCTAAGATGCATAGTTTCCGAGATATAATCGAAAAACCGGAAAATGGGACCTTCAAAGCCCCCTCTCTTTCCCCCGCTCAAGGGCTACGGCCGGGGACTTTTGATATGTTCACCTCCTAACTTGTCCAAACCAAGTTACAGAGTCAAAAATTGTGTTCCGAGCATTTCCCTCTACAACGTTTTGGAGCATTCGTTGGCTGACCTAAGTAGCTTATTGCATTTCTTTAAAAACTTTTCTGTATAAGGTTGACGGGTGTTGGGTGTTTATATGGTTTTGGTCGATTATTATCATTTGCATCGCCCATGATGACTTACTAGAATTACTTACGAGCACACGAGACACTAATAGTAGTTTGACAAACCTTGGTTTTCAAGAGGTATTTTATATTGACATTTGCTGTCACAAATTTTCTGTCAGATTTAGTCGCAAACCGCACGCAAAGTGCACACAAATGTGTCGACACCTTGTTACGGAAAAGTGTACACACGGCGACGACACTTTGTTTCGAAACAATTCTAGACACATTGTGTGGACTCTGTTACGACACATCTGACATTTAGTTACCACTTTGATGATTCTGCGACTGGAATGGTTATATGGGTATTACTATGTACCGCATTCAAACTACAAATAGGTACATCAAACAAATTACCAATCTTTCTAATTTTAAACTACAAATGTGTTATTGGTGGTGCTTTTATAGTGACCTTCTAAGCAATTTTGGTTTCTGTTAATTAATAACAAACAGTAGTTAATGTGAAAATAATTGCCAAAACTATATTTAAACCGCCCTTAAATGTTAATGGCAGGGCGCCCCGGAAATAATTATAATTGTTTCATACTTTGCTTTTCCAGTGAATTCAGATTATTTCCTACATTTACTCACTTAGATACTTAGGCCCACTTGCACCATTACACTAACCCGGGGTTAACCGGTTAAACCAGGAGTTGCCATGGTTAGCCATACAATTTGACACTAGGTTAACAGTTTAACCGCTTAACCCCGGGTTAGTGGAATGGTGCAAGTGGGCCTAAGTATCTAAGTGAGATCAAAAATCACGTTTGTTGTATGGGAGCCCCATTTAAATCTTTATTTTATTCTGTTTTTAGTATTTGTTGTTATAGCGGCAACAGAAATACATCATCTGTGAAAATTTCAACTGTCTAGCTATCACGGTTCGTGAGATACAGCCTGGTGACAGACGGACGGACGGACGGACGGACGGACGGACAGCGAAGTCTTAGTAATAGGGTCCCGTTTTACCCTTTGGGTACGAAACCCTAAACCGCTTAACCCCGGGTTAGTGGAATGGTGCAAGTGGGCCTTAGAATAATTCAATCTGAAATAGGTACGAGCCACATGTACAAAAGCGAAAGTATGTGCCTTTTTTTCGAACATTAATGTCCGTCAAAGCTAGAGTTGAAACAAGATAAGTCTGCAACAATTTTGATAACATATACGCAGTGCAAGTGTTATTTATAAGTCAAACTTCTATAAATTTATGACTTATATTATAAATAACACTGCGTGCGCTATATGCGTTGCAGACTTTTCTTGTCTAACTCTAACTCTACAGACTTCGCAACAAAGAAAAGATATGCGACTAAAAAGATATATTTTTAATGAAAATTTAACTTTAGCCAACAGCTATGACACTAACATAGAAATTATAATAGATACAGGAAGACAATTATAGGAAATTAATTAAAGGAAAATTAAAGGAACTTTATAGAAGCAAATTATAGAAAAATTATAGGAACTTTTTTAAGCTATAAAATTTTTGGTAGCCTCCTAGACTATTGCAGTGACTTGGAAATCGGAGCCGCTGCATTGCGCCAAACAAATGCCCGGGTTTATACCATCGCCTACACTGTTAACTGACAGTACGTAAACCTTATTACAAAAGGCATAAGGTCCACTGATGGACAGTTAAGAGTGGTGGTGTGTGAACGACTTGCCGATAAACGGCCATCATAAAATGTAAACAAATAAAACCTTTTTATGATATAGAGGCAAAAGAGTAGACGAATCGCGCCCGATGGTAAGCTTCTACCGTCGCCCATGGGCACCAGTAACACCACACCAGCTATGGACTACCAACCATCTAAATGGTGAAGATTGAAAGATAGAAAGAAGGAAGTAAAACAATGGGTAACCTTTTTTTCTTTTTATTGTTAACCATTTATATTAATTTATAAGGAACAGAAATTTACAAACTTATAACTAAGTAAATATAAAAATTAAGGGTATTACATGCTATCAGGCCATAGGTACCCGGCTAAATGTACCTAGCACACTGCTGGCGTTTCCTCTTTGGACGGCTAACGAAATAGGTAACCTAAAATATTTACCCAGTACGCGGTAGGAAGATACCATTTTTATTTAAGTTACAGATTATTTTTGTACGGATATATCTAAACATAAATACCTACTCCACAAAACTACAGACATATAAATAAACAAAAATCACCCAGGGAAATCTATAAACGGGCATGAGGGATACATATTTCCTAGCTATTATTAAATTCACATCTTCATCATCTGAAAAAGCCGGGGGAACACGTTACATAACCTCCAAAACGCAATGAAATAAACAAAACAATGCATTAAACCGTTTATTTCAATCCGCAGACAATATTAACGACCAAATAAATCATAATGCCGGGATAAAATCGATAAAACGATTTCCTAACTATTAACACTGCCAAATGTCACATTTCGCGCCGAAACGTCAAACGTCACTCCGCCATCTTGGTCCGTTATTGGCGCGTTCGCGGGGGTTGTTTCGTGGTAGCGGACGGATATGCAGCCGTCCTTGTCTCGTTACATAATAAGGAAGTGGGTGAGCAGTGTTTAGTTTTGGAGCGACGTCCGCATGCGGGTCGGTTAGGGGGAGATATTGATTTTCCAAGGAGTTTGCAGCAGTGCCCCACACGCCGGTGTCACCGCGAAAAACACATCTCCGCGCGTCGCGAAAACACTGTTCCTTTTTCGAAATCCAATTCGAAATTCGAAATTACCAAATTGGAGAAAGGAACGCGGGTATCGTTCGAAAATCAGTGGAATAATAGTGCTGGGAATACATTTTCGTAAGTTTGTCTTGTAATTTTTTTATTCAAGGCTCCATTTTAATCAGTTCTAAGTAACGATGCTTTTTATTACGATCTTTAATTTACTAAGTGTAGCTTTTATTGGAAAAGTAAAAGTGATTGGACATTGGCCTGGCTCTTACTTCATTCAATTAGTAAAACAGCTGATTTATCAGCAGTTGATGAAACGTCAAAAACCAAAGCAAAATACGCCCCGTACATTATTTTCGGCGTAATTCTCCGTTTAGATTTTTATTATTAGACGAATCTTCATCTTTATCAAACAAAAAGTGTACTTACCGATTAATGGACACTGTCACATGTTCTATTTTTAATTTATGATCGATTCACTTCACTAAATTGTCAACCAATCGAATGAAGTATTTTATATTCAAATATTTAAAACATCATGCACAAACACTGGCAGGTAAGAAAAAATTATAACTCTTTTTTTTTCGAATTCTAATTTTAAAACGCCATCAGAGCCTCAGAGGCTGTTAATGGCTGGAAACTGGCATCCTTCTAAGATAGATCTCAGATGTCGCATGGGATATGACGTCATGGATCGTTACTAACACCATAGGTGACGTCACACGTCCTTCTAATAACCCATGGATGGACCTAACTACATTCGCTAGCCATATCAAATTTTAGGGTGCGAGCATTTATATTGACTATCTAGAATACCTAGGTAATAAGGTTTAGTGGTGAAAGTTTCGTCATTTCTGAACGTCCGATATTACATTAGGTCATTTTAGTGCTGTATTAAGTGTTTCGGTATTACATTTCACACAACATTTAGAAGCCGAAAACAGTGTCATAATTGTAACAAGGGTAAGAATATTTCTACATTAAGTTCTTTGTCTGCAATTATTAATTTTTGTTTTATAGTTGAAGTGAGACACTAGCCTAAACTATTTTTTAAAGGGATGCTCCACTTAATGGAAAAGAGGCCTAGCTAATGTCAGGTTTTATTGGTCCGCTGTTTTTTCCGTTTAGTATAATCGGAACTCCTAAACCTATAAATGGTAAAACCCTTCTCTTTTGTTTGACTCCCTTTTAGAGATTCTAGTTCTGCCTCTTGCATAAGAGGTTGTTAGAAGTTTCAGTTTATAAGTGCCGATTGTCACAAAATAGGCAATTCAGAATCCTTGTTCCGCTACCACTGTCTGTTTAAAGGGGCCTATCGACCTGTCAGTTGTTCGGAACTGGCAAAATTTTATTCTAACTGACAGGCCGGCGATACCGTCCGGCGGACTGTTAATCAGTGGGCCCCTTTACAAGTACTGTGTTCCATCCACATATACTGCCGTATTCGAACTTCAAGATATTCACAAGAGACGACACGTACTAGATCCATTCTAGATACGTTATAGTTTAGATATCAACTAGTTCTCTTTTGCATCGCAATTCGGGCAACCAATGTCACTTTTACGTTAGATAGAGTAAGATATCTACCTATTAGATGTGAATTGGATCTCTAAGTCATATCCTGTGGAAATCGTTCAAGAGTATCTCCAGAATCGCGCTAATGTCAAATTCTACAGGTTAGATCTTAAACATATCGTTATCGTATCTTGGTGATGTCTATTTCAAAATCCGAATCGGGCCCAGTATAATCATTGTATACTATCTGCAGCAACTCTAATAAAATTATATTTAGTATCTAACTTTAGGTTCTTTTTCAACTTTACTCCACGACGAAAAAGAGCGTTACTTTACCTTAATGCAATAAATTACTTGTCTTAACTTGACCACGTGATTATTGTTTGTACAGTAAGCTGCATAGATAACTAGCCCCCCTCCCCTGTATAAAAACAGTAAATAGTAAGTTTTTATACAGGGGATGGGACTTTTTTTCAGTAAATAGTAACATTTGTTACACAAAACTTTTATGTTTCGTGTCCTGAAAGTCACAACACAAAACACAATGTTTAACTTTAGTCCCGCTTGTAAAACTTCGGCATAACAAATGAGATAAGTAGATATTGTGTTTTTGCTTATAAATGATACAAGAGTTTTAGAATTCATTGCTGAAAGTTTATAAAGTAATTTTTCTTTATTTTATTATTTATTTGTTAGCCTGTTGTGTCCCACTGCTGGGCAAAGGCCTCCCTCTCTTTCTTCCACGCGTCTCGTTCTATGGCAATATTAGGCCAATCTTTCCGAAAAACGTCAAGATCGTGCCGCCACCTCCTTCTAGGTCTGCCGTGACGCCGCACTATGTTTGGTGTCCACTCGGTAGTTTTCTTGGCCCACAAGTCGTTTGGCATACGGCAGATGTGTCCGGCCCAGTCACATTTAAGCTTGGCGGCTGTCAGAGCTACGTCGGCTACTTTGGTTTTTCTTTAGTGACTACATTGTCTACACTAAGATGTTCAAAATGATCTGCACACGATCGTAATTTTTCGTATCAATCCCACTTTCCATAAATTAGGGGACGTACTTACGCCACGGGCCCGCGCGTAAAGGACGACTCACGCTAGATCTGGCCGGGGCCGGGCTGCAGCTTCCAAAGCTTCGTTTTCTGTGGAAAGCACCTCGTGATCATCCATCAGCCGTCATAGAAAATGGGTATGTTGGACCCGGGCACGGCCCGGTCTAGCGTGAGTCGTCCTTAATGGATGCTTCGTACCTTCGCACGATACAGAAAGCCCGGCACTTTATGTATTTTTATAAAAAAAAATCTCGTTTTGGAAAAACTCATTATTAGGTCAACAGATCGTGTTCAAAATAAATATGTATAAGTGTTCGGTTTTGTCAGTTCTGCTTCAAAGGAAAAAAATACATTCAATATTGATGAATTGTATGAAAACCTCCCAGTTTTAAAACGGATGAAAAATATAAAGTAAAAAAAAGTGCAATCTACGATACCAATGCCGCTGTGCCGACAAAGACCGCTTCCGCAAAGTTCTGTGCCGGTAATTTGGCTTTCTTCCCGGGACATGCAATCTTTGCTTTATTTTTATTGCTGGCCTGGGCCCATAGATTACCTCTCGCAAGAATGAACATAGCGTGTGCTTCTTAAGGTGCAGTGGGTTCAGTCAGCATTTTTTTTTAAATCGTAGCGCTTTTTTCATCATGATACGGCTGCCAAAAATAAGAAACCAGATCTTGAGGTCTGATAAAACAACTTTCGCTCCATAGAAAAAAAATCACGAACATATGTCTAAAATGCACCATTAAAAGTTTGTAACTATTTTCGCACAAAGGCTATTACATAATATAAAAACTGGTCTAGAAAATGCTTAAATTATTTTTGATCACACTTAACGAATTTTTTCATTGTTAAAAAATAACAATTAAAAACAACAGTTCAATAACACTGATATCCGCGATCCTGGGCGCGCACGGCCGTCAGCTCAGTGCTCCGCGATCTTCCTCTACTGTTAAGACCTCCCTTCTTGTTTCCATTTGAAGAAGAAAGCGAAGAGAACGATGGTGGGTAAATAAAGGTGGGGAATAAAGGTGGGTGAACAACTTGAAGGTGAATAAAGTTCAAGTCGCCCGCCAACCCGACAAAAGCGTAATTTCTGTATGTTTTAACTATATATGTGTCGCTTAACTTCAAACTCGGGTAAATCCATTCGACCCTCTCAGCGAATATCTACCCTATTACCATTTCTTAATACCAAAATCGCTTAATCTGACACATGGATTTACCCGAGTTTGAAGTTAAGCGACTCATATTCGGTTGTATGTTCCATCTTGTAGGAGGCAGTCTCCGCCAGGTCCCCTTGTGAACGAAATAGTGTATCGACAAGGCTTGGAATTGAATCTAGTACTTGTTTCAAGAGTTCTGAATCTACTAAAATAATGTGTTTTAAAGTAAACTCTATGTCCTATGAAATAAAGTCTTCTTTCAAAGAATCTGAAAATAAATGGTTTGAGGAGTTTTATTTTGTGGGCTTTAAGGCTTTAAAGTTTAAAGTCATGTTTCGTTCCGGATGAAAAGGCACTTAAGGGCGTCACTTAGATCCATTTTTTTATGGAAATAGGCTATATCTTTTTTGTATAAAACCTTTATTGTAATAAAAGTCCGCATATTTATGTTTCCATTTTTTATTTTTTTATTTTAAACTGAAATTTAACTGGCAATTTGCGGACATTGTTGATATTCATTAGATTCAAGTCCCGACGTTTTACCCGATTACGACAAAACAAAACGAATATTATTAACTGCAGTAATAGCTGTTCATTTTTGCTTTCGCAGCAGAGTTCGAGAAGATTGACGACCGTCGCATATAGCCATGTTTCTAAGAATAACAGGGTCGCTTATATGTAAGGCTAAAGTCTTGAAACAAACATAATTATATTAAATATTTGTTACTCTGCCCTCATCTTCATAGCATAGAACTGTAGAAAACTAGCATAAAATACTCTAGATGCACTCGCTATGCACACGTTTCTAAGAATGGCAGGGTCGCCATGTAAATCTGGAGTCTTGAAACAAAAACAGCGTAGAAAGCTGCCCAAAACAACCAAACACGAGAGTTTAACACCCTCGTCACACTCAAGTGTCCTTACTCTATCTTCATTTTGACATTTGGCTCATTTGTTGCAGCGGCACATGCGCGTAGTCTCCTGACCAGACCGTAGACTGCCCGCGAGGCAGCCGCCAGATGTTCGGTTCATTTTGTCAACGTTAACATAATGTTTCTAAGAATGTCTGGGTCGCCATGTAAAGCAAAAGTGTTAAAACAAGCAATAAAACAGCATATAAATCTCCAGAAAACTGCCGAAAACAACCAAACACGAGAATTTAAAACCCTCGTCACACTCAAGTGTCCTTACTCTACCCTCATTTTGACATTTGGCCCATTGTTGCAGCGGCACATGCGCGTAGCCTCCTGACCAGACCGTAGACCGCCCGCGAGGCAGCCGCCAGATGATCGGCTCATTTTGGAACCTGTGCCGTGCATGTCCGTCCATGCCCGTCGATAAGGTGAGTCATAGTTTTATATGATATAAGATAAAGATAAAATTAATTAATAATGTACGAACATGTACAGACAACAAAACATAACATTAACTGCGCATCACAAACTCAGCATAATCGAACGAGCGAAGCAAAGTGAAGTTCTTACATTCAATTTGGAACACACGGCTGGCTAGGGGCACGTCCCGGCATTTCGATATTTTTAAGCTGAACTATCAGAGGATAGTTTGATACACAATAACTTAAGTAAATTTGTTCTAATTTAAATGAAATTGGGTGAACGTATAGTTGACGGCATTATATTTTAGTCATTAAATTTTGAGCAGGCTCGATCAAGAGGTTATTGAGCTAGAAGAGCTTAAAATACTAAAAAGCTATTTGTGAGGGGTCTTGCTATTCTGGTCATTTTAATGGTAAGAAAGTTGGCCGAGTTTGGTATCAAATGAAAGTGCTCGGTTTACACTTTTTAATTTAAGGTTTTAAAATAATTAGCAAGATAAAATCGAAATAAAATAAACATAATATTAGCATTTGACATTTGACAAGAAAGATACGGCTTACCACAGATATAGTTTATTTTAATCCTTAAAGTGACATTCCATTTCCAACTGCAGCTGCAATACTGTTCATTTTACTATGGAAACGCGTCGCTGTCACTGTCAATTTCCATAGTAAAATGAACAGTATTGCAGCTGCAGTTGTAAATGGAATGTCACTCTTATGGTGACTTAAATGTATCAATTAAGGTGGTTCGCTTTTCATACAAAATTCAATCAAAGCTCATTAAGTAACTACACACTATTAGTACACAAATATTTCCGCATTTATCTTCTTTCGAATATTCGTTTGCGCGAAATTAACAAGAAAACAATGTTTCATACAGAAATCATGCAAAAATCATAGTTAACTTTTCATCAATTTTACGTATGTGTGTGTCACAAATGTCGTGTACAGATACATTTGCGACGTTGCCATACCATTTCCGACGTTGCCGGGCTGACCACGGTTCGAATTTGGAGTGCCGTCATGTTTAGTGCAATTTTGTTGACACTGATATTTGACAGGTAGTTAATTGACCTAAGCGAGAAGTTCGTCAGCTTAGCTAAGAACTATCATGGCGTGTTATGCAAACAGTCGCTTTTTTGCTTGCAAACGGAAGATTCCCGGTTCGATCCCCAGTCATTGTATGCTGGAACATAACTTTTTGTATTTTTGTTACACCTAAATTTCGTATTGTTTTTTTATTTTTATTTAATTCTTCTTATTATCATAAATCGATTATTAAGTATGGGCTACACGTATTCTTTTATTTTTACAAAGATAATTAGAAATTATACTCTTCCTAATCTCTCTGATTTTTACAATCAGGACATCCTCACTGCAATAAAAACCGGACAAGTGCGAGTCGGACTCGCGCACGAAGGGTTCCGTGCCATAATGCAAAAAAAAACAAAAAAAAAAGCAAAAAAAAAAGGTCACCCATCCAAGTACTGACCACTCCCGACGTTGCTTAACTTTGGTCAAAAGTCACGTTTGTTGTATGGGAGCCCCATTCAAATCTTTATTTTATTCTGTTTTTAGTATTTGTTGTTATAGCGGCAACAGAAATACATCATCAGTGAAAATTTCAACTGTCTAGCTATTACGGTTCGCGAGATATAGCCTGGTGACAGACGGACGGACGGACGGACGGACAGCGAAGTCTTAGTAATAGGGTCCCGTTTTACCCTTTGGGTACGGAACCCTAAAAAGAAGTGTATAAAATTTCCTGTGGTTAAAAATAATGGATTTTGTCTATGAATGAAAAACACAATTATTACTATAGTTTGTTTTTTTTAGCATTAGAAATAAGGTAAACAATCTTGACGTGTCTTTTAATTGAAAAACACATTTTAAAAATAAGTTACGGCAAATATGTAACAATTATAAATCTAATACGATCATTTATATTCTTCTGCTTTCATAAGTAATCGTTTTTGATTTTTAAAAAACCTGATAACACTGAGTATGTGGGGGAAGCGCTGCTGGCCTAGCGGAAAGCAATTCGGAGATCGCGGGTTCTAACCCCGGCTCGTACCAATGATTTTTCGAACTTTTGTACGAAATAGCATTTGATACCTACCTATTTATACACCGATACCTATTTTTCGGTGAAAGAAAACAATGTGAGGAAACCGGACTAATCCAAATAAGTTTACTCTCTGGGTTGGAAGGTCAGGGCAGTCGCTTTCGTAAAAACTAGTGCGCATGCCAATTCTGGGATTAGTTGCCAAGCGGAGTTTGAATATCTGGGAGACCGACCAAAGCTTACAAAACATAAAAACTCAAAAATGAATGAAGAGATCAAACCCCTTATAGCAAATTTCATCGAAATCGTTAGAGCCGTTTCTGATACCATCCAAATATATAAATAAATAATTATATATCTAATAATTGCTCGTTTAAAGGTAAGATAACACAAAGGAGAAACAAAAAGAAATTACCTACTCGCACCAGTCTTGAACCCCAATCCTCTTGCACGTATTTCCACGAACATACCGTTACGCTATTGCAACATACTTACGTTGTGTGAAATTGTCTTCTACAAGGATCACGGAAACACTGTTTGCATGTGTGAGTAATAGTAGGAAAAAGCGTGACAGCAACACTCCGTCGAATTAAAAAGGTGGTTTTTGCACAATGAAGTATTCAATGTTTATTTTAATAGTTCAATATTTACTTAAAGAGTGCGCGAAACATACTTTTAAGTATACAAATACCAAGACCATTTCACAAAAAAATAAAATCTTAAATTTTGCAAAAGTGGTGCCATCTAGCGCTAGTTAAGTTTTGAGTAACCTAGGCGAACCACCTTAAGGGCTCCACAGATCTTGCAATAAATCGCACGCGGTTTTCTATCCTTTCACGAATAAGCTAAGTAGCAATAGCATGTATTCAATTGATCTGTTTGGTGAACCGCGAGTTCTTAGTTTGGGGCGAACTACTACTAGTAGTATCGCATTGGGAAACTGTTATGATAGCTGTAAGATTTATTAATTAAATATAAAAATAAATAAAATAAAATAAAAATGATGATGTTTATAGCGAGTTTAAACATATGCCCCTAAACGCAACTGGCATGTACGATACCATATGTATAAAGTCAGAATATACACTGTTTAATGTGTAAAAAAGCCCCATATAGTAGTTATGTGTGAAATCGCGAACAATCCTGAAGCATGGTTCAAATTTAACAACTATACCGTTTTGATCTTACGAATATTTTGATACACCCACGCTGAATAGTGCATAAGATAAGATTTTATTGCCAAAATTATTTTTATTGCATGCCGAATGAAATACGTGTGTGAGATACGCCCCAATCACCAAGATCGTTAAGGTCGTGTCAAAACCAGTTCACAATTATAACGAATTATAAATCCGCATCGGGCTCCGGAATTAGAGTCACACCGTGAAAAGTATGCAGCGATTTTGATAGCCCACGCAGTGCAAGTGTCATTTTAAATATCAAACTTCTATGAAAGTATGACGTATAAATAACTTACACTGCGTGGGCTATCAAATCCGCTGCAGACTTTTCTTGATGCGACTATATCGGGGCGCACGGCAGTGCCCCCGCCAAGTCGAGCGCGAAGCAAACACTGCCGTACCATCCTTTACTGGAACCATTTCGCCGCATTTTCAGGCCCCTATTTGAGAACCTCTGGATAAGACCAGAACGCAGAAATTTTGGTCATCCAGTAAGCTATAATCACATACTTAAAATCCAAAATTTCAAGTCTGTAGGTCATTTAGTTCCGAAGTTAAGCGAAGGCAAAGTTTCGCATTTATGAAACTCACTCATGATCATCAGAATAGAACTAGTACTTCCCATAAACTCAGAGAGCTGAAATTTGGTACAGAGTTAGGGTTTAATGGCCACATAAAGGGAAAACCTAAAAATATTGCAATATCAGTCACGTTTTAAAGATCTAAGAACTGCATAAGTAAGTTTGTAATCGCATATAAATATATGATATTACAAAATTACTGTTGCAGTTCCTACAAATAGTAGGTAAAGTAAAGTAAAGGTACACTACGATGTACGATGTGAGTATGAATGAAGATATGTTTAGTTATGATATGTGTATACATAGTATGGGTATGAGTACCCGAAAAGAAGGACTGCCTACAAAAAGAGATGAGATCCCATCAAAAACATTACATGTAAAAAGGTGCAAGTCTCGCAACGCTTTTACTACAAAAAAGTTTTGAGATGTAATGTGAAACCAAGTCGGTTATTTTAATCAGTGCCAGGGGGTGTTAAAACCGTATCAATAAGATATCTTTAATTTGTAATACGTATAATGACTTGGCCATCGCGCGGCTGCATAATGACAAAAGGATCATCGTCACCTATTATGTAATTTATGTAAGCGCACACAATAGGTTAAGAAAAGAGTGTTTTTATTCGCCAACAAACTGTTCCGCAGTTTGGCGAAATTTTAAATATGTAAATTTGTTTATTGTGTATGTTAGAAATAAATAAAAAAAAAAAATTAAAAATAATTCTAATTGAACATAACGCTAGCGCTAATTGCAGTTTGAGCATTACACATATTTACGAGTACGGTACGAGTAAAGCATTATGTGCGATTGCCAAGTCATTATATGATGATTAGTGACGGATTACTGATTATTATTTAATTATTAGATTTAATGAATGGGCAATACGAAAAACTGTTGCTACTGTACAAGAATCAGAACCGGAAAAAAAGAAAAGAAAGATTTGTAATAATAAAAAAACTACTCCTAAAAAGAAAAAAAATGTGTTAAATAAGAAAATCTAATAAAATAAATCAATATGCCCACGATTCTACAAAAAGAAGTGAAATCCCACCAAAACATTCTGTAAAAAACTAGCCAAGTCTCGATGGAGCTGCTTGTTTATCTCTAAAAAGTAATGAAATCTAGACAAAGTCGTGCCAAGTCTAAGGTTCCTTACTGCGATTTCTTTATTATTATAGTTAATGTTGTGTGACTTGGCCGTTGAAGGGTACACAAGGGTACAAAACCAGGTGCTCCATGACACCATTGCACCAATCTGTCGCCAGAACCGCTACCCATTGACGATGGAAAATTGCCACTTGGAAAACGTTGATTCAATAACCAGTCAATTGTAGGCTTGATAAAGCTGCGTATTTCAATAATACTTATGTATGGGCGAGCCTGAAACAAACACTTATTTTTGGTGCAATGGCAGATTGGTGCAATGGTGTCATGGAGCACCTGGTTTTGTACCCTTGTGTACCCTTCAACGGCCAAGTCACACAACATTAACTATAATAATAAAGAAATCGCAGTAAGGAACCTTAGACTTGGCACGACTTTGGATTTCATTACTTTTTAGAGATAAACAAGCAGCTCCATCGAGACTTGGCTAGTTTTTTACAGAATGTTTTTGGTGGGATTAATCTTACTGCCATAGAATAGGCCCCTTTCCTACTAGTCAAATCAGCTTTTAGAACTGTCAAAACGATTTACAATATGGAATTTATATGAAAACGAATATAGTAATGTCACGGTCAACTCACCTACTTTTTATATTTATATCCGATTTCAAAAAATAACAGCTATAGATGGTCAAGCAAATCTTGTCAGTAGAAAAGGGCGCTAAACTCAAATTTTCTGAGACGATATCCCTTCGCGCCTGCATTTTTCAAATTTGCCGCCTTTTTCTATTGACCACATCTGCTTGACCAACTTTATCTATGTTTTTCTAATAATTATCTGGTGCTTTATTTCGGGCACGGTGTGAAATGATTTATTTTAAGTAGACATCCCTATTCAGGCAATGGGTAATATCATTATTTTTAACACCTCAAAACGAGGCAATTCTGCCAAAACACCACGGAAATGGCCCATTTCGTCCTTACACAAAAACATCCTTTACCAGCCAATCTCCAATGTCATAGAACCTGAGGTATCAATAAATCAGACCCAGAAGGGACATTCCAAAATATGTCTTGAGGTTAATTTTAATTTCATTTTGACGTCATCCGTACTTTTCTCCAGGAACTTTGTCTCCCACACCTAAACCAAAAAGAATAGATAGTATAGTAGGGTCCTGTCGTAGTAAATGTTGTAGTCACTGTAAATTTACTGCCATCTATCGACACACGACTATAACTCAAAATAAACACGTATAAAATTAATAAAATTATCAAAAAAAATATTAAATATGGATAAATGATTTTATTATTTTTATATCATTTTGACTCATGTTCATTCACTGATATCAATGTGTTAAAATTGTTAAATATGAAACGGTGTCGTCACGCCATCTAGCCGAGAATAGGCTAAAGGTGTGTGCACGTTTTTTTCTTAGACTTTATTCATCTTATACGAAGTTACATATTATGTCTTTGCCTAAACTGTCTGTGGAATGAACTGTCATCAGTGGTCCAGACCGATCTTCTTCTTCCTCGCGTTATCCCGGCATTTTGCCACGGCTCATGGGAGCCTGGGGTTCGCTTGGCAACTAACCCCATGATATGACATAGGCACTAGTTTTTACGAAAGCGACTGCCATCTGACCTTCCAACCCAGAGGGGAAACTAGGCCTTATTTTCCTCACGATGTTTTCCTTCACCGAAAAGCGACTGGTAAATATTAAATGATAAACTGCTGCATGAATGGTAAACGGTGCGGACCGATAGGACGGATTAATGCCGGCACCACACTTACAACCCCTCTGATGCTGCAGATCTCCATGGGCGGCGGTAATTTCTTACCTTCTAAACATAAAAAAGAAACTTAACCAGATTTCAGTTCAATTAGAGTCTGACCAGCGAGTCGTGTCACAAGTTATTTTTTTAGTTCTTTTTCGACTCCCGTACTTTTATTAGTCATTTAAAGGGTTGTGCACACACCTTTAAACCTCAATCTTATAGTTGTCAAGACAAGTCTTTAGTCTGTTCCCAAAAAAAGTATTTGTGCATACACGCAGTATCTTTTTGGCACTTTTACGATATTTCGTGTAATCACCACTTAAAAAATATTGTATGAAATACATTGTTGCCAACCTAATTTTAATTGTCATCTTTGACAGATGAGTGAACCATAGACATGTTTTTTTTATTTCATTCATTCTTTTCCCGCCCATACCCTTCATTCTTTGCTATTTCTTGAATGAAAAATATTCGTTAAATATTTTATTTCAAAGTTAGTGATTTGTCGTAGAAAAAGTATTGTATGCAACGTTGTTTAACTGAGTCAAAAAATACTCGTGGCGTCTTCATTAACAATTTTCGGCTTCTCCTCAAATTGTTACTCACGCCACTCGCCTTTTTTGACCACTCTTAAAGTGACATTGCATTTCCAACTGCAGCTGCAATACTGTTCATTTTACTATGGAAACGCGTCGCTGTCACTGTCAATTTCCATAGTAAAATGAACAGTAGGTATTGCAGCTGCAGTTGGAAATGGAATGTCACTCTTAAACAACGGTTGCATAAAATACTATTATATGGCAACTTTTTTCCTATCAAATAAGCTGTCATTTAATTTCATAGTAATTTTATTGCCAGGTGCGGTTTTTATTGAAATTCCCGTGTTTTTTTTGTGACACGACTCGCTGGTCAGACTCTAGCAACGCCATGATGGCAAGTTAAAAAAGGCGGTGGTGTTTATGTTTAGTTTAAAAACCTCGGCATTATGATTATTCTATAGCCGGACTGTTCGCGGACTCAAAATAGGATCAAACAAGTTCCAATTTTCGAATGTGGCTTCAGAAGGGTCTAAGCGAGGTGATTTGTCTTTCGCCTGACCACTTCAGAGGTCTGTAGGTTTTGGTCGGACCCTTACATTATTATAGATGTGAGGGGCTTTGAGCCCTTGTATTATCTACGTAAGAGAATTCTCAAATTATCCGATCTGATATCGGATATCTAATATGACCACAAAGAAGCAAAATCTAAAAAGTGCCTTTTTATATTTTTTTACTTATTATTTATTATTGAAAAGAAAGCGTTATTGCAAAAACAAAGATAGCAGGTGTCTTTCTCCAAGGGTCTCTTAAAATAAAAGGGAAGACAATCTCTGGATAGTCTATCTTTCATATGGGAAATACTTGCGTATATTCCTTCTTTTTCTAGTTTTTATACCTATTTGCGTAAAAAAGAGAAAAGCTAGAGGAAGTAGAAAATCTTTAGGTAGGTAGCAAAAATATTTGTAAACCTAACATAAACATCACTTTATGTCCGCGTCCTAAACTCCTTCAATCATAAAAATCCCTTCTGACGCTGCAAAATTTCATGCTGTCGTCTCGCCATACAACAACAGTTTTTACCATAAATATACCTTATCCCTTTACCTTAAGGTACACAAGCAGTCAACTGTGACATGAGCTCAGCAGAACATAAGTGTGCCTTACAAAAGTAGACTTTATTCCTTTACAATAAGGTCCTCGACCCATGTTACATGCCAAAATGTCGCACTCCAGTGGACTCAGCCGTTTAGCATGTGGGGCTTCGCAAATTGCCGGCCGTAGGTTACATACCACGGTTAGCTGACCATCTGTATACCTTATCGCATTGATATAAGGTCGAACATAAGTCAACTGTTACATGTACGATGTTCACGGATCAGATGGTCTCGAGATAGATTCCGGTACGCTTAGGCTAGGCCCTCGTATTACGCTTGGGAGGTTTGGTAAATTGAAATGCTGGATATTTTCCAGCGCCCCAAGTGATATTACATAGACATGATGTGCGATTCAAATTAAATTATTATTATTTCCAGGTATATTTACTTCAAGCCTCCAAGCCTAGTTGTATACATAGTTGGTGATTCTGAGAGAAATTACTACAATATTTGGGGAAGCGAGCGCGCAAAGTCTCCGTTTCGGCTTGGGCAAAAATAAATCCTTTCGTATATCAGGCTGATCTCTACAGGTTGCATTTCTTAACCGATTCTCGTGAAATCGATATAATTATATATTTATAGCGACCCCCCCGGCTTCGCACGGGTTACACAAAACACTAACAAATTATACACTACAGTAGGGTTGCCATAAGTGTGGGGGCTCAGACCGGGACATTTAAAGAAAACCGGCCAAGTGCGAGCCGGACTCGCCTTCCAAGGGTTCCGTACATTACACAATTTTCAACAATGTATATTTTAATGTGAAACGTGAGTGAAATGTTTAAAAAAGACCCGTAAGGGACGATCAAAAACTAAGTAATAAGTCCGACGCACGCTTGACTGCATATTTCTAATAGGTTTTTCTGTCATCTATAGGTAAGGAACTATTTAGTATTTTTTTTTTAATTTTAGTAGTTTCGGAGATAAAGAGGGGAAGTGGTCATTTTTTGTCTATTTACTTAAATTACTTCTAAACTATTAATCTTAAAATTATTAATTAAATATATTTGTGATTCCCACAGCTCTATCACTAGATATATAACACCATATAGTTTGCAAAACTTTGTTTATTAACTGTCTCATTTACCCCCCAATAAGTGCCCCCTATGTTTAAAATTCATTTTATTTACGTTACATGTCCGTCTTCGGGTCATAGATTGACATAATATATATATGTGTACCAAATTTCAACTTAACTGTCACAAATAATGTAGGTACCTAAATGAAAACGCGAGCGAAACGAGCGCGAAATTTTTCGAGATAATAGTAGGTAGATTTTTAGGATTTCGTACTTCAAAAGGAAAAAAAACGGAGCCCATATAGGATCACTTTGTTGACCGTCCGTCCGCCTGTCTGTCTCAATGCCCCCTACTAAATAACTATGATTTATAAACCGGGACAATTTGCTTATGGGCCGGGACACCGGGACATCATGCTTCAAACCAGGACATGTCCCGGCGTACCGGGACGTATGGCAACCCTACACTACAGCCTTCCTCAAGAATCACTCTATTGATAGGTGAAAACCGCATGAAAATCCGTTCAGTAGTTTTCGAGTTAATCGCGAACATACATACGCACAAAGAGACACACGCGGCGGGGGACTTGGTTTAATAAGGTGTAGTGATAGGCGCTTTCCTAAAATGGCATATTCATAAGGATCCGCGAGGGTTCACAGAGCCACGAGTTATATGTTTTCGAGAAAAGTAAAAGTTACACTATTTCTACAGTTTCCTACACAAAAAATGAAATGATACTTAAATAGGAGCCACGTATTTTTATATCGCACGATTACAATAGTGCGTACAGGAATTTATATTAAATAATCCGTACTTAACCTATATTACTAATAAGAAATACTCTTTCACCCTTTGAGACCTACAAATATAAAAACGATTAAATCTCTAATGAGGAAACTTCACTAGCAAACACTTTGCTTAACGAGCACCGTCGTCGATAAAATGGAAATGGATCGGCCATTTTGATATTAAATCAATGATGCAACTTGAGCACTGTCAGTCGCAGGTCTGTTGAGATATAGATTCGTTTTGTTAAAACTAGGTTTTGCTAGCAACTTCGTTTACTTTTTTTTTTTGTTTTTAATGTATGGTTCAGGTTAACTATAAAATGAAATGCATGTCATATAGGTAGTCACCAAGCTCTCCAACAGTGACGAAGGTCGCCGGACCCCTAATCTCTAAATAGTAGCCGTCCCAATTTCTTGAGTAACTGTATGTAATATACGAAAGACTAGGGCGTCTTTGACCAACTTAAAAACACAAATCAAAATATTTAATTAATTAATTTGATTTGTTGAGAAAGGTTTCCTAGTTGTTTTATTGAAACTATAGCTTCTACTCTACCAGTAATTATATTCAAGTTTTCGTTTAGTATTTCGAGTCATACATTGTCCAGTGACAGATTTCTTATTTCAAATATAAATAATTTTCGTACGAGGAGACGCGAGAGAGCATACAGCGAAGGCATTTAAAAATATGATAAGAAAAAAAAATCCGCCTTCTTATTATAGTAAGAATAATAATAAAATATAGTTTCGGTTTATATGTTCTAGTTTTTATAAATCAAATTCTGAAATCGGAAAACTGCCGCTGGACACCCTTTATTTCAAATATTGTGTCCCATTAATTTAGGCACTAACCCTATTCATGAAACTTTACGGGCCTGATTTCGTTAAATTATGTTTTATCCCTTTCTTACAAATACGTGAGCCAAAATGGCAGATAAAGACAAACGATTACCAGGCCAGTATTGCGATTATGAATAACACCATGTAACATTTTGGCTTGGTTTCTGACGCTCATCCTGTATATGTGACGTTCCACTGAAAAAGGTACCTTATGGCGACTGGTGCTTACGTCACAAAGCACCGCAATAATATTGGAGCGACGTTAATAATAGCGTAAGCGCCAACCGCCATAAGGTACCTTTACACTTGGGACGTCACATATATACACATGAGCTCCGCCCTTAACGTATTTACTCTTAAATTTACAGAAGTCAACACTCGCTTAACTTTGTATAGGTACTGTTTGTACCGTTGAGTAAATTATACATTACCGTAAAACGGGGTGAGTAGGTTTCGCGGGGAGAGGTGGGTTATGAATGGGGAGAGAAGGTTTGAGAGGGGGGTGAGAAGGGTTTTTAAGGCTACTGCTACAAAAATAATGTATTCCAATTTAAAATGGGGCTATAGTAATACGCATAATAAAAAAAAATCGATCCAACAATCTTCCAAAATCACCTTTGTATGAAAAACCCTCTCACCCCAAATACGAGGCACTACGGGGTGAGGTGGGTTTTCCTCTTTATCGTCAAAGTTATGAAATGGAACTACCCTTAATAAAATACAAACTAAAATACAAACGTCCGAACCACTTATTATATACACCATTCAGTTTTCACATGTAAAAATAAAATTTTATCGAGGTTTGAAAGTCAAATTTCAGTCAACTCACCCCATTTTACGGTACATTAAATTACTCTGGAAAGTAATTTCCAGTCGTATTTAAGCTATAAAATGTGTCGTGAGTGTTGTTTTCAAATAAAATATTAGTTGATTGATTAAAAGCGGTGGCGGGCAAGTGGATTTGAAGTGCAACTTTCAATGTAAATCCTGGCAAAGCCAAATAAATCAAAGAGGTTTACAACATATAGTGGGTACGGTGACGGATGTCATTTTCATAATAAAAAAAAATATGTACTAATAATTGACTTAAATCGATATTTAAAATTAATAATTTTTAAATTAGATGGATAATATTAGGTCCTTACATATGAAATTGGCGTTTGGCGAACTGGCAACTTTGGTTCAAAATATGTGGCGTTCGGCTAGGAATTCCAAATTCAAATTTATTTCAAATTTAAGACCATGTATTTCTGTGTTCGAATTACGAAATTTATTTGTTATCGCGTCATTTGTTTTTCTTTCACATCGTTCTGTTCACAATATGGAGAACTTAAAATATCGCTATATTTACGAATATGAGTTTCACCTCGGCACTAGTGCTGCAGAAACGGCTCGTAGGATTAACAATGCGTATGGGGAAGCTACTGCAAAAGAAAATACGGTACGTTATTGGTTCCAACGTTTCCGTTCTGGAAATTTTGACCTACAGAACAAGCCCCGTGGACGGCCGGAGACAGAAGTTGATAACGAAGAATTAAAAGCAATTGTGGAAGCAGATCCATCGCAAACCACGTCAGAGTTAGCGGCAGGCTTCGGTGTGAGTGATAAAACCATTTTGATTCACTTGAAACAAATTGGAAAAGTGAAAAAACTTGAAAAATGGGTACCGCATGAATTGAGCGACGCAAACAAAGAAACACGCGTCGAGTGTTGCGTTTCACTTCTCAACCGGCACAATAATGAAGGCATTTTGAATCGTATCGTTACTTGTGATGAAAAATGGATCCTGTACGATAACCGGAAACGTTCTTCACAATGGCTGAACCCAGGTGAACCAGCCAAATTCTGCCCGAAACGAAAGTTGACTCAGAAAAAGGTACTGGTAAGTGTCTGGTGGACTAGTGCCGGTGTCATCCATTACAGTTTCTTAAGATCTGGGCAAACAATCACGGCTGATGTGTATTGTCAACAATTGCAAACGATGATGGAAAAGCTAGCCATTAAACAACCCAGACTGGTCAATCGATCTAGCCCACTGCTGCTTCAGGACAATGCTCGACCACATACGGCACGTTTGACGGCCGCAAAACTAAGGGAGCTGCGACTGGAATGTCTTCGACACCCACCATACTCCCCGGACCTTGCTCCAACTGATTACCATTTTTTTCGGAATTTGGACAACTTCATGCAAGGAAAAAAATTCAATTCTCACGAGGCTGTCCAAACGGCCTTCAAAGATTTTATTGATTCTCGCTCACACACTTTTTTTAGTAAAGGAATCAATGAACTACCTTCGAGATGGCAAAAGTGCATAGATAGCCATGGTACATACTTTGACTAAATAAAAAAATAGTTTCATAAAAAAAAATCGTTTTCATTTCTGCCATATGAAACGCCAATTTCATATGTAAGGACCTAATAATAAATAAATGGATTATAATTTGAATTAAAAGTAGTATGTAAGTTAAAATAATTTGACCTAAAATAGTAATAATGATGTTCTGTAAATGTTTTAATGTATGAAATAATAATGTGTGCTGTAACAGATATAATGTGTTGACATGTAAAATAGTTATATTTTATCAATAAAAAAAATAAAAAATAAAAATATATATATAAAATAACCTTAATCGCAAAATATCTCAATGCAAATATCACATCTGTCACCGTACCAAACCCGTTTATCTTATCTTATTGCTTTCGGGGGCCCTTGTGGATACGCTTCGACCCATAGGGATCTTTTGTGCAATTACCCCGTAGAGAAGATCCATCAACTACTCAAGAGATTTTCCCACCATATCCATGTGTCGGATGATGGAGCTCATGGGTAGCGTTTTAAAGTCCTTTGGTTCCAGGTATCCCGCTCCAAATTCCTTCATTCTTTGTCTGGCGAGGGCGTGACATTCACACATGAAGTGTTTCACTGTTTCTTCCTCTTCGCCACACATACGACAGTTGGTGTTGTCAGAGTGTCCCATCTTGGCCAGAATTCCTTTGACCCCGTAATGGCCCTACCCAACCCGTTTAACAAATACTATAAATATATTACATAAATATCATCATCATCATCATCATCATCTCAGCCATAAGACGTCCACTGCTGAACATAGGCCTCCCCCTTGGACCTCCATACGTGCCGGTTGGAAGCGACCCGCATCCAGCGTCTTCCGGCGACCTTAACAAGGTCGTCTGTCCACCTTGTGGGTGGACGTCCTACGCTGCGCTTGCTAGTCCGTGGTCTCCACTCGAGCACTTTTCGACCCCACCAATAATAAAAACCATCGATCTTTTTGGACATTAATCACATTAAAGCAGGCTTTACAAATCATTAGTCTTAGTTAATGAAATTCTTTCGATAAATCGCTCCTGGACTTTTCCTCAGATTAAATTAGAGGGTTACCAACCCTTAAATACACAGATTCAAACTTTACCGGTCGCCGTGGTAAGACCTAGGATTTACCATATCGGTGTTGGTAAAAGCCCGAAGTAAACTAGTAAGATTTAACATTTCGGGCTTTTACCGATCGGCATCGGTAAAAACTAGGATTTACCGGTAAGACCTAGGTTTTGCCGTACTTCGGGCTTTTACAGTAACATATACAATAAACCGATTAAATATTATTGCCGAAACTGGAGCGTTCAAATCCGGCCCTGCGCATGGGCTTATTTACATTTTCAATTTATAATTTATGTATAGGTACCACATTTACAATTATAATTTATATAAATTTTAATAACAAAACTTCCGTGAGACACAGACATTAAATATCTTAAGAACGGGTCACTCACGTATTTCACGTATGTCGAGCGGTTTTCGACTTAAAATACGTGAGTGACCCGTTCTTAAGATGTTTAATATAAAAACTAACTAACTATTTTGGCTCAGCGATCCAAAGAGAATCTTGGCCTCCGAAACGAGAGATATTTAATATAATTTATATAAATTTACAGTATGTAATGCAACAAATTAATAAGTAAACCCGAATAATTATTTGTTCTAATATTGTTTTTTCACAAACTCTATGACAAAACAGTGTAACATAATACAGGGTGTTTGGTACATCGTTTGACAAATTAAACCGGCAGATAGGTTGAGTCATTTGCTATCTTCTCAGGCCTACAAATTTTTAATTTGGCGCATATATTTTTTTTCGTTTGTATGCCAGTTTTTCGTAAATTTAATTTTTTTACTTGCGTAGTAGTAAAAAAAACCATGGCCAATTTTGTTTTTCTAGACATGAGCAGATAGCAAATGACTCAAACTATCTGCCTTTTTAATTTGGCAAACGATGTACCAAACACCCTGTATAATTTGGCTGTTGGTAAAAAGATACTTTAGTTTTGTCGGACCTTGGCCCTTTTCACAGATGACGTAAATAAATACGCGCACAAAGTGATTCAATCTATCTTCCTTCCTCCTCAGAATAAATTACTGAGGGTAGTAACCGACGGACCGATTCGGACTTTAAGATACCTCATCATCATCATCATCATCATCATCATCATCAGGCTATAGCAGTCCACTGCTGGACATAGCCCTCCCCTAAAGAGCGCCATAGCGCCCTGTCTTCAGCTTGCCGCATCCAGCATCTGCCTGCAATCTTTCGCAGATCGTCATCCCACCTGGTCGGGGGGCGTCCTACACTACGTTTGCCAAGTCGCGGTCTCCACTCAAGAACGCGTTTACCCCAGCGGTTGTCGGTTCTTCGTGCGATATGGCCAGCCCACTGCCACTTCAACTTGCTAATTCTTTGAGCTATGTCGATTACTTTGGTACCTCATACCTCAGATACCTCAGTTAAACTCTAATTATGTTGTCATACAATATATATACAGTGGTATTACTAAACGAAATTAATAACTAGCTTAAATCTAAAATAGGCCCCCGAGGCATTGTACCAAGGATGCTGGCGGCATTTCCCCGCTGTATCGCAATGCTGATACGTTGTGCGAGGTAGCCGCCAGCTCTTCGGTCACCAGTTACGTCCACCAGACGCTTCGCGATTTCTGCGAACAACTTATGCGCGCTGGGACCCCATGGACCTAGAGTTTCAACTCCTCAGTTAATAGATCTAGAAACGATATAGATTAGATTTGTGTCAGTGTCAAATAAAACGTTTCTTCAAACAAAAACGTCACGTCACTGACACATCTAATCCATATCGTTTCTAGATCTATTAACTGACGTATCTAAAAGTTCGAATCTGTCAGCGAGGCATTGCAAACCGTAAAGTTATATGTTATAATATTTTATTACGGATTTAAACGCGGATTTAAAATAAAAAAGACTTTGAAGTTTAAACGTTGGCTTGTTTAATTATTTATAACATAACTACTTCCCGAACAAATAATACAACACATAGGTAGTTAAAAAAAAGCTTATATCATATTAATGTATTGTAACTTAAACTTCAGCTTGCAAAAGCAACAAAAGCCAACCTTTCCCAGTAGGTACACCCGTGAATAAGAGAGCACCAGGAAAATCCAATAAAAGTTCACCTCAAACAATACCTTTATCAAATAAAAAACGTATCAACTTCGCTTAAAAGCGGTTGAACGAACGCCCTTTTGAACCGCGCACGGCTTTGTATTAGCCAATGAGAGCGCGGCTCGCGGGACGCTGATTGGTCGCAGTTCCATTATCGTCCTGCGGCTGCCCTCCTATTGGTCGAGGGCGACGACCTTTGCCTTGAACTCTGTTTTAATCAACTCGTGCAGATGATGAGTTCGGGAATACGGTTGTTTCAGTATTGTTTATCTTTAGTCGGGTTTAACTTGATGTTATCTTGTTGTTTCTCGTATTGTGTCTGTGTATCACTTAATTTAACAGATGAGTTAGCAAATCAGACAGTATTTTGTTTTACAACTGTCAGATTAATTCAATAGAGCACGTCTGCAAGCGATACTACATTTCTTTAGTTAAGAAATATATGAAAAATATACCGCTTCGGGTACGATTTGAACTTGTGACATCGAAGCGCTAATAGCAGTAGGTATGTATCAAAACTAAAGGCAAAGAAAGAGACCCATTAATGTTTAGGTCATACTGAGCAACTTTTTTTATGGGACCAACCCGGAAAACGCGGAAAAAAATTGGATGTTTCATACATTTTGCTGGTCTGATGTTAAAATTTCCTATGTCAATTTTTTTCCACGTTTTCGGGGTTGGTCCCATAGTAAAAGTTGCGCAGTATCGCTTAAACATTAATAGGTCTCTTTCTTTGCCTTTCGTTCTGATACATACTGTATATTATACTGTATGTATCAGATATACTAGTTTGTATAATAGTTTGATTTATTTATACAGTGTATAAATAAATCAAACTATTGCGATCATTGGCCATCAAGCCAGATATATCCTACGCTGTTTCAAACATAGCATACCCAAGCCTTCTTCTTCTTCGTTACACGCTTGACAGAGTGGTCGTGGCCATTATGTAAACTATTGAGCGACTTGTTTAACGACACGTCGCCATTCCTCCCGTAGAGCTGCTTTCCGTGAGCATTGGCTTATTGTGGCCGACACACTGGCTTTGACCCCTACCTAGTACCTACCTAAGCCTAGCCCTTCGTAACCTAGGCGCCGAGTGGGCTATTGTCACACAAATAAGCTGCCTATTCTGTCTATGTGGAGCGCGAAACCTCGAAATCTGCAGACAATGCCGAGCTCCACACTGAAATACGCTCTTTTTTACAGCTAGAAAGGAGTATTCTATGTTTGGATATATTTTATTTTATTTTTGTTTGATGGTTTAGAGCTGGATATTAAATTTTATTTATTTATTTAAACATTACTATTGCACAAAACATAAAAATAATGTTAATAATGTAAATGTTGTAATGTACAAATGGCGGACTTAATGCCTAATGGCATTCTCTACCAGTCAACCATCGGGCCAAACAGATACATGTAGAAATGGTGCAAGGTAAACAAATAATCTATCTATATCTACAGTCCGCGTTCTAAAGTATCTTCAGTACTTTAGAGTTAATGTTACTTTTGGAGATAATTATAGGTACACACCTACACTAAAAAGTCATAGAGTTCCAGGAAATTAGGAACGGCGCAAAATTTTCCAAGTTATCGATTTTTAGCGTAAATGCGTAACTCACGATTACCTATATACGGTTGTAACAGCCTCGGCTTCACCTCAACGACTTTTAGGGATTCCGATATACCTAACGTAAGCCCTAAAACATGTTACCCTCAATGACCCGAATAAAGGACCGATAAGTGCCTGTAATCAACCCCTTACGGGTGAACGGAGTATTTTATATGCGATCATTTTATCCCAATATTTATCGTGAAAGCTATTTTTTACTGCCTACTTTTTTATGATTCCGTAGTCAACTAGGAACAGTTGTAGTTGCGCCATGCCCGTGTGTCAATCTGTCTGTCTGTCCGTTTACGTCTGTGGTCTAGTTCACTGACCTTTAGTGCTAGAAAGTGGCAATTTAATACATTAAAATTATACATTTTGCGTTTGCGTCAAATCCGGTAGTTCTGATTTTTTGCAGGCTTGTTTATGATGTTGGCCCAATGAATAATCCAAGTTTGTGACCTCGAGCGCCGAACGCAACTTTGTCAAAAATCGAATAAACCGCAATTTTTTTTATATTTGGGCGACTATAACCCTAAAATACTAGTTTTTGACACTAACTTCCTAGGGCGTTTTTAAAGTAGACTAAATTTGCTACAATAAGACACTAGAATTGTCTCTGTACATCTAACATTTTCCGAGATAAAGCCTTTCATAATTTTATAATTTTACATCAGTTCTTAGCTATAATATAAGGGTTAGGTAGGTAATTTATATGGAATTCATCACCGCCACGTTCTACAAAATATTTATATTCCATAAAAAAATGTATGAGTGCCTATTTTGAAAAAAAAAAAAGTTTTACTGTAAATAAATATTTTGTAGAACGTGGCGGTGATGAATTCCATATAAATTACCTACCTAACCCTTATATTATAGCTAAGAACTGATGTAAAATTATAAAATGTTGAAAGGCTTTATCTTGGAAAATATTAGATGTACAGAGACAATTCTAGTGTCTTATTGTAGCAAATTTAGTCTACTTTAAAAACGCCCTAGGAAGTTACTACCAAAAACTAGTACTTTAGGGTTATAATCGCCCAAATCTAAAAAAAATTGCGGTTTATTCGATTTTTGACAAAGTTGCGTTCGGCGCTCGAAGTCACAAACTTGGATTATTCATTGGGCCAACATCATAAACAAGCCTGCAAAAAATCAAAACTACCGGATTTGACGCAAAATAGCCAGGTTACAAAATTCGACAAAGTTACTGGATTAATTAGGCATGCTGACAAAAAGGTAGAAAAGTGCCAATTTTTTTTTAGTGTAGGTACCTCCCCTACGCGTAAAGTATGGATGATTTTTTGGGCCTTAGGAGGATTACAGTATTATTTATTAATTTTGTTCCGTAATACTCAACTATCGCGCCAACAACTTAGTTTTTCATGCCCGCGTTGAATAACTTATTACTAGCTTCGTGAAAGGAAATAAAGTACTTTCCGGTCCTACAGCTTATAATAGAGCTTTAGGCTTAACTTCTTGAATAGACGGGAAAGTACGGTTTGCTGGCTTTAATTAGAAATGCCAAGTTTCCTGGAGCGAAGCAGACAGCTCGGGCACTGTCTGCTTCACTCCAGCAATGCTTTTACTGACCCAAGTACGTACCTACGGGAGTACTGGGCTAGATGTTCCCAGGGTGAGGTGTTCCGATCCGACGGTAATATATTTTGTAAGGAAGAGATTACAGAGCGAGTGGTGAGATCTTTGAATTATCTAGGTATTTGTGTTATAAATCGAAGTTTTAGCCTCAACTTTTTATACACTGTTGTGGTAAAGTGTCAGCTTTAATTGACCCAATGAGCCATAATTAACAAAGTAAACAAGTACAGCTTGGTAAAAAAGAGTAGGAATTAAAAAGTGGCAACACTGTAGTATCGTCCCGTTTTCTTATACAAATTGGTTTGAAAGGGACGACACTACAGTGTTGCCACTTTTTAATTTCTACTCTTTTTTGCCAAACTGTATTACATTTCAATTCTCTGATTTGAAATGAAATTTCAGATATTTTTTCTTTGCAAGTGTCTATAAAAAAATGCAAAAAAATATGAAACGACCAAATAAATCGACACCTTATCGTATTCGTGTTTACCACAGGTTTTATATCATATTTCCACACATTGTATTTTGTTTATTTATAAAAACCTATTTTCTACCACATTTAAAGTCAGGTCTTTAGTCTACGTTCCTGGCGCGGCGGCTTAATCCATTAATAATCCCTGTTTTACCGGAATATTTATTACCGACCGCGATAAAACTTAGATAAATCCTGGGTAGTGCCATAATAAAACCATTACGAGTGAATTGCAAAAAAATGTTACATAGTTAAGCACAGGCCTGTATAGTACGTGTACGTCTAAAGTTAATTGATTCCATTGTGTTACGACAGTTAATCTATTTCTACCTATTTAAGTTTAGATGCATGAACGTGTGTTAGCGTATCCTATAGACTTATATGCAAATTTTTGTGAATAGAATCAGGCGTTACTTTGCGGAAATCCATATTAATGCATGTAAAAAATACACAAGTAAATATAACGGGTTAGCACTCATTGACTAGCACGTTATCTTTTCGCGGATTAGCAAAGTAATATTTTTGGTGTTAACCAAATTTTTGTGTCACAGACATTATCATTCAAGTCATTATAACAAAGACGCCTCAATAAGGCCACAGAGAAATAAGTAATAAGGCCCGCGTACGCGTACCGTGGAGACTTGGCGGAGACGGCATGCGGCACGCAATGTCAGTCAGTGACAGTCAACGTCTTACTTTCGTAAAGAACTGGGTTCCATTTGCATTTATGTCACTTGGGGATTGTCGATCGGCGTTTAGGCACAGAATAAAAGTGGTTTCGGCACCATTTATGTTGTGGTATGAAGAAAAGACACTTTTTAAATGAAAAGTATGTATTTTCATTAAAACAAATTAAATTTATACAGAGCGTCGTTAACTTAGTAAGGGTTGAGAAAAGAAGAGAGTGAATGAACCAGTGAATGGATAAACTAATAAAACATTCGGTCAATTATGGTTGCGTTCAGAAACAACCGTAGTTTAGGGATTACAAATAACCGAATGGTATAACAGCATAACAGTAATCCAAAGAACTGTGAACCAATATACAATTTCATACACATAACGATACATGTAATTATAAATACGCACATGTGTTTTCCAACTAGGCAACCAAGTATGTACTTGGATATGAAAAGAAAATTTCAACTCAAATCTCTATTTCAACACTGTTTCAATGAATAGTTTTGTACTTTTCTGAGGCGTAGGGGAGACCGAGGTGAGTTGTAACAGAGGAGAGTTGGAGCATTGTCGATTTTTTGGATTCTATTAACTAGAAACTAGGTCGCAACCAACAGTGTGCGTTTGTTAGCTCGTAACTTGAACTAACAAACGCGCGCTATTGCGACCTAGTTTGTAGTTAATAGATTCCAAAAAATCGACGATGTTCCAACTCTCCTCTGTCACAACTCACCTCGGTCTCCCCTAGTTCTAGCTTTTCTGTCTCCTCCTTCTCCTGTCGAGCAGCGTTATCCCGGCATTTTGCCACGACAAAATTTCAACTCAAGTTTCAATTTCAAAACTGTTTCAATGAATAGCTCTGTACTTTTCTGAGGCGTAATTCTAGCTTTTCTGTCTTCTTCTATCGAGGAACGTTATCCCGGCATTTTGCCACGACAAAATTTTAACTCAAATTTCAATTTCAAAACTGTTTCAATGAATAGCTCTACTTTTCAGATGCGTAGTTCTAACTTTTCTGTATACGTCGAAATACCTAAAAACCTCGTTCATATAAAAAACCGCGCAGCATTTTTTACAAAGGCCTTATTTTTCCAGTGATTTGTCAAAAACAGTCCCAGCTTCATTGTGTCCCATTTTCTCACAATGGGCACCCTAGCGAGTGGCTACATATTGGGTTAAAGGCGAGACAGTGCCGAAAGTGATTTATTTGATCACACTTTGGTTATTGATATTTCCCTTTTTATTGTACAGGGAATAGAGAAATAAGAATTTTAGTATTCAGCTATGAAAAGAGAATAAAAAGATATTGAGGTGCAACCCAATCTAATAATGGGTATCTTTTTGTAGGTAATGTCCTTACATTGATTATTAATATTCAATTAACGTTAAAAAATGCGTAAGTACATGTTGAATAGAAAGCATCCTGAAAATATGGAATAAAATATTTTACAATAAATATTTAAAATATTTAAATTTAATTAATTAAAGTAGGTATATAACTGACATTTAATAACAGCTCGTGTTTTAGTTATAAAATTAAACTGGTTAAACACACATATTTTCTTTGCAGGAGATGTAGGTATGTACTTACTTACCTCATCGTCGTCTGTTTTTCTTGAAAGAATAAAATTTTAAAATATCTTTAGACTTGCTTGAGATTTATACTGTTTTTATACGTAATTCCAGCAGACAGTTTAGTTTTTTCCTTCCCAACTTTTTATAGTTTGTTATCTTAGCATTTTACTCTTTTTATCTTAATTAAAGGCGCCTGCTGGGGCCTGGGGTGCTTAAGGTGAAATATAGCTTGCCGATTGGTAGTAGGTTTCGATATGTACCTAATTGTGTAGGTAGGTACTCGTAGGTAGCAGTAGGTACATAACTATTTATTCACACGTTGTATAAAAATAATAATGTTATTTTTGTACGCAAGCCCATTTATCCAATTCCCTTATATTTAATGTTAAAAGTTCCTTACGAACTCTGTATTATAATCAGATCCATCGAACTTATCCAATATTACCAATAATTCACCTCACTATGCCAAAAGTTAACACAATTCCAAAACCGACCTTATTACTATGAATTAAAGACCAATATAAGTTGAATTGTGATAAGAGCACGCCAGATTACAGACACTAGAAAACCTACCTTGTTATGTTATAGTTAAAGTCCAATATAAATTGACGGCAATATGAGAGTGAGCTAGAATGTAGCCAGATGCGACACAATCAAAAAGCTACCTAGTTACTCAGTGTTAAAGTCCAATATTAGCTGACGGCGATATGAGAGTCAGCCAGAAAGTTGCCAGATTTAAAGTGCTGCCAGGCATATGCGGAGTTATCGATTCGATTGTGATGCCAAATGTATCGGCTCGGAGTTGGATTTACTTACTTACCTCGTTTAGTTTTTTTAAACTTACTGCCCGATTCGAACTTTAAGATACGTCAATTAATAGCTCTAGAAACGATATGGATTAGATGTGTCAGGGTCAAAAGTGACATTTTTGTTTGAAGAAATGTCACATTTGAGACTGATATATCTAATCTAAATCGTTTTTAGATCTATTAATTGTTGACATATCTTAAAGTTCGAATAGGGCCGTTATGGTTGGTGGGGGGGGTTAGTTAGTTCAAAAATGTGTTAGTTTTAGATACGTAAGTCAAATTCTCAAAACACCTCTTCCATTGGCTACAGTACCATCAGGCCGCCCGTATTGCATGTTTGCTACCGCCGTGGAATCAAAATAGAGTAGAATGCATATTTGAGATTCCTAAGAAAACCCGTCAAAAACACGGGTGACTGCACCCATGTGAGAGCAACAAACACAATTACTATTTAACCAGCAAACAACGTTCATTATTATGTATTTAGCATTCGCACTGCGGTCAACCACCAACCGAAACAAAAAGCTTTAAAAACATATCAACTCCATACCCGCTTACGACTTTTAAATTTAGTCGTATTACACAGTTGAAACTAAAATGTATTAAAAGTATATGGATTTTAAAGGTTTATACGACCTTTTTCTACTGAGATAGTTACGCTAGGCTAACGGCAGTGCTGCACTAGTAAAGTTCTAACTTTCAAAAGGTCTTACGTTAATATGAATGTCGTATAAAGATACAACAATTGTAGTGTTACTGTCGTTACAGTCTAAAGGTCTTATGTAAATATGGCACTGGTATGGAGATACGACGTTTTAGTTGTTATGCGAGTGGAGGTCGTTACTCCTGTCAGTTAAAATTTTCGAGGTTTTTAAGATCTTGAGATGGTGTTGAAGACACTTGTAGTATGTTAAGAGGTAGGACTTAGGTAACAAAATACGGTAATTTTGCACTTTAACACTTAGATTAGAGCGTTTTCACATTGTCCCATCCGATATCGGATGTCGGATGACTCTTGGAGAAAAGCAACTGCTAAAAATTGCTCTTTGGCTCCAATTAGTTCTTGTTTGGTTTAAGGTTATCTTTTGAACAATACACATTGTGCAAAATACTCTTTTTTTTTAACTATCCCACGTCCGATATTGGTTCAGGCAATGTGATAACACTGATAACGCTTTTAATCGACTGAGCGAAGTGCCGTCAACTGGGGGTGCACTTTTCAAGTTTATAGGTACTTACCATGGTTGTTAGACAATATCTCATGAAATTCGGAAGATATAAATATTTAGTTCAAATAAATAGATTTTGTAAGATTGAATATGAAGGGAATTAGCTTGGAATTTAAGGAGTTAATAGTGATCTCAATTTATATGTGTCGCTATTTGTAATAAGGCCCCAGTTAATATGGCCCAAGGATTTATATCCATGCGTGAAACCACACAATCCTGACGACGTGTAGGTTAGGTAACATAAACTCATAATGAACCTTCTCATTAATACTTAATATTCACGCGATAAACCTCAACAGCGTGTCGGGGTTTCAACTATTAACGCGGGAGGCCGGTAGCTCACTTGTGTTAATAGTTAATTTCCGGCTTAGGATGCTATCCGCCTTGGTTATGCCTAGTAGGTAATGTAAATGGATTTTTGTTACAATAGAATATTAACTATCATCTAACTAAGTAATCGAGATACAATTACAATATATGTAGTCGCACCAATAAAAGTCTGCAGCGGATTTGATAGCCCACGCAGCGTAAGTGTTATTTATACGTCATAATTTCATAGAAATTTGACGTTTAAAATGACACTTGCACTGCGTGGGCTATCAAAATCGCTGCAGACTTTTTACAGTCTGACTTTATGTATTTTTTAATTTATTTCCGTGTTTGCATGAATGCTGTTACCTACTTAACCCGCCAACTCAGCGGCAACTGATGGTCACGGGACTTCATTATACATCTTCTTTAAGCACTTTGGTGATAAAATAAAGGCCTGGTGTATATGTTGTAAGGGATAAGTTCGCCTTTTGTACTGCCTATCCTATGTCATAAATTTGTGTTTTGTATTTTGTACAATAAAGAGTTTATACATACATACATACATACATACATACATACATACATACATACATACATACATACATACATACATACATACATACATATGTAATTGATATGCTCCCGCCATGTTCCTGTGACCAGCGGACGGTCTTTCTACCGCGATACAACCGGCTGACGATTATTTTATTCAAAAATAGCACCTAAACTATCATCTAACAAAATTTCAAACAGGAAGCCATGTTTTTTTTTTAATTTTAGATGTCTGCCGTTCCTCAACCGAGCGATGGCTGGATAAATATCTAACTAGGTTACAGAGACCAACTATCTTTTTCATAGATTATGGTTTCTTAGAAACCACATAGCCACAAACGCAGACCAAATAAATGCCGCTACACAAACCCAAACACGTGTAGGTAATAAACACACAAAAAAGCCATTAAAACTATCTACTTTTCCGTGTACGTCTGTAATAATCCCAAATATAGCCGCCATCATTCACATTCTGGCTATCCTCTACTGTAATCTGACCTCAATAATCTTGAAATGATATCTACAGATGGTCAGAATTATACTGGCCGGCTATAAAACTGGCCAGTAAGTTTGGTGAACGTGCGTACGCCCTAGACTGTGGTATTGATCCCACCACCAACCACCACTCCCACCACGGTTTCCACAGTCGGCCGGCGCCACGCAGCCACACCACTCGAAAATTAAAAACAAAACAACCATCTTCGCGCGCGTTCCAATTTCAAACGCATTTTTTAATTTGTTACTTTTTTAAAGCCAGTGATGTTCGGATACCAATTCCTATTGACAGTTGCGTGTATATTTAGTGATTATAGCGTGTGTGGTTATTACTCAATTTAAAACGTGAATGTAACACCTTAATTGCAACGTGTGAGTCACGATACGACCCAATTTACCTAGTTAGTGCTAAATTGGACTGAAAGCGGCCAAATACCAGTGTCAATTGAATATTTTCAGCTTATCCGTGCATGCAAAGGAAGATATCAACTATCTGATGCAAATTATCTCGGTTATCGCGTCCCCTCGCTCTAGTAAGCCACTCGACCGTCATTTTATCGCTATCAGCTGATGCAGTCAGTAAAAGCGGTTAAGAAAACTAATTTCTTTGAAATACAATAGAGATTTACATAGTGTCTGCTCACGATAGCATACCTATAGCAGTGAGTCAGTCGGCTTCACAAGCTGCGGACGCCGGTAATTAAAATTACCTAGTTTTTTGCGATTTTCTAAAATCGAACGCGTCTTCCGAGTTACGATTTAAGACGCGGTGACGAAACGAATTCTTTTTTCGAATATCGATTTAGTTTTTTGTGTGTTTTTTTGCCTGGATAGTGCAGTGATGGTGTCGTGATTGGGTCGTTTTTGCTGTCTTTCTTATAATGGAAAGAAGCGTACTGGCGGACACTAGGCACGTTTCATGGGCTTCCGAAGTGAGTATTATTACGAAATTGAAATGTAGAGTTTAATTAAATTAAGAGTAGGTATCTTACCTTGTCATTTTTAGGGCTCCGTACCCAAAGGGTAAAACGGGACCCTATTACTAAGACTTCGCTGTCCGTCCGTCCGTCCGTCCGTCCGTTCGTCTGTCACCAGGCTGTATCTCACGAACCGTGATAGCTAGACAGTTGAAATTTTCACAGATGATGTATTTCTGTTGCCGCTATAACAACAAATACTAAAAACAGAATAAAATAAAGATTTAAATGGGGCTCCCACACAACAAACGTGATTTTTGACCAAAGTTAAGCAACGTCGGGAGTGGTCAGTACTTGGATGGGTGCCGTTTTTTTTTTTGTTTTTTTTGCATTATGGTACGGAACCCTTCGTGCGCGAGTCCGACTCGCACTTGCCCGGTTTTTTTTCTTGTTTTCAAGGTCATCACTATATGCGTAAACCCCAATTTATTTTAATCCAATGACTTGTTAAACATTTGTCACCTGATAATTTGTATTATGGTAACATTCCATTTCTAACCGCAGCTGCACTACCGGTACTGAACACGTCGCTGTCATTGTCAATTTCCATAGTAAGATGAACAGTAATGCAGCTGTCGTTGGAAATTGACTGTCACCTTTAATCTGATGCAGGTCGTATTTAGGGCCAAAATCTCCATGAAAAATTTAAGGTTCCCTACCTAAGCATTGGGTCCAAGCTCCTCCTAAACCAAAATTGGATCCACCACTGTTCTGGGGGCCTAGATAAGATGATAATCGTACGTTGGAAAACGCCAAACGAAAATTAAAAATGTGTCAAAGAACCCGTTAATGGGTACAAAAAGAGACCACGGGGACAACGCCGTCCTCGAAATAACAACATGACATAATAACTATAATTGTAACTTAATTTATCTAATTTAATTTCCATTTTTGACGTGTAATATGTAATTATATTATAAATAAATGAGTATGAGTATGAGTATGAAACGTCGGAGGTAAATTTAAAAACGCGATTATGTCCCGTTTAGTAAATAATAATATTGGAATTAGCGGACTCAGAAATGTAGGGCTAATAGATAATCGGCCTGATTCGAAGTTTAAGATACGTCAAAAATTTGTTAAAGATACGATATGGATCAGATATGTCAGTGGCAAAGGTGACGTTTTTGTTTGAAGAAATCGTATCTGTACTCGTAGCTTTGTATTTTAAGGTTCGAATCAGGCCGAATGTCACTATTATTTTCTATTGGATTCTATTCTATATCTATACGACATCTTCCGGATCTAAACCCGTCAATCACACCCTTATCAGTTCCAAAATCTAGGCTATTGTTTTACACCTAGATACATACCAATACCTAGTCCATACATTACAGGTCATTGCCCTTTGACCTTCCGCCGTAGGTTACCATTATAATAAGTGTGACCTCGTAATCCTTAAGAGGGTAAGAGGGCAAATGGGCAAATTAGAAAGGAATAAAAAATACGGCGCGCCGTGCGAAAATTGCGACGGACGATTTGACGATCGCGCGGGTTTTAACGTTTTTCCTCGATAACTCTGAAATTATACTTCTGATTAAAATTTCGCTGCACAAATATTTCGGCTATATTACTAGCTATTTTTCACTAAAATTATACTGCTATTAAATGCAGGGTCATGATATACAATTGAAAATAAATTAAACTTAGACATGTTTTCGTGTTTTTTTTCTATCGAGCTAACTTTAACCTTTTAAGGTTTTGCTTACACTCTGCCCTTAAAAATATAGTCTAGTTTCTATATGAATTTTTTTATTGCATTTTCCTTTCATTAAAACGTGTAAAAACGCAAAATAAAAACTGCAATTTTGCGGGAGCCCCCTCTTAAAAGGATACACCGCGGCAGCGCGAAATCGCCTTTACAAACTCAAGACATTGACAGATTGTATTGTATGGGAGCGTCTTTTGGCGACGGGTTCATGTGACTACTGTATGTGTGTGTGAACTATTATTTGCGGAACTAGGTACAGTAGATGACTGTACCAATACTGTGTACTGCAATAATATGTTACACAACAAAGTCCGCAAAAATATCTGACTCGATTTTATTTGTAGAGCCATAAAAACGTGTCACATATTTTTGCGGCTTTCGAAGAGTAATATATTATTGCAGGTGACTGTATTAGTAAATAATGGACCTGTATAAAAGACATTAGCCAAAGGATCCCACTGATTAACGGTCCGCCGGACGGTATCGGCCTGTCAGTTAGAGAACAACAGTTCTGGCAGTTCCGAACAACTGACAGGCCGATACCGTCCGGCGGACTGTTAATTTTATTTTGTGTCATTTTATGTACTTAACTATAGTAATGACATGTAATTTTTATTATCAATAAATTATTATGATTAAATATAGATATACCTGTATGAACACTACGGCCCTATTCGAACTTCAAGATACGTTCTAGATTAGATATGTCAGTGTTAAAAGTGACGTTTTGTTTGAAGAAACGTCAGTTTTGACACTGGCATATCTAATGGAGACATATCTGGTGGAGAGGGGCCACCATGGTCTAGAAATGCTTAGGGCATCGAAATGTCGTAATCCAGCACTGGGTTTAACGAGTTAACTCCGGGTTAGTGGGACGGTGCAAGTGGCGCATATATCGCTGACGACATGACATCATACTTCACTTTCTGACACAACACATTAGTAAGAATGGACGTTGTTTCATATCATGCGCAAGAGCAACCATTAAAACAAAAACCTTTACAAAACGTCAGTAGTCACGACAAATTGCAACACGCGCTAGCAAAAAGTGCATAACACAATAAAGTTGCAGTCCGTTACGCCGCAACTCAATGAGATCTCACTCAAGGTTGTTTGCGAGCAATACAAATCTATGCCATAACTAACTTTTTGATGAAATTTTAGTCGTTTAGAATTTCTAACTCGTTCCGGGTCTCTCTTTATTAGGCCCACTTGCACCGTTCCACTAACCCGGGGTTAACCGGTTAAACCAGGAATCGCCATTGTTAGCCATACAATTTGACACTAGGTTAACAGTTTAACCGCTTAACCCCGAGTTAGTGGAATGGTGCAAGTGGGCCTTAATGATCCAAAAGATTCGAGCCTTTTAGTTCTTTTTTAGGGTTCCGTACCCAAAGGGTAAAACGGGACCCTATTACTAAGACTTCGCTGTCCGTCCGTCCGTCCGTCCGTCCGTTCGTCTGTCACCAGGCTGTATCTCACGAACCGTGATAGCTAGACAGTTGAAATTTTCACAGATGATGTATTTCTGTTGCCGCTATAACAACAAATACTAAAAACAAAATAAAATAAAGATTTAAATGGGGCTCCCATACAACAAACGTGATTTTTGACCAAAGTTAAGCAACGTCGGGAGTGGTCAGTACTTGGATGGGTGACCGTTTTTTTTTTTGCTTTTTTTTCGTTTTTTTTTTGCATTATGGTACGGAACCCTTCGTGCGCGAGTCCGACTCGCACTTGCCCGGTTTTTTAGGGCTCGCCTCACCTCTTGTCGCCTAAAAGGCTAAAAGCCTATTTTACTAATTAAATAGTAATAGGCTTTTAGCCTTTTAGGCGTCAAGAGGTGAGGCGAGCCCTAAAAAAAGTACTAAAAGGCTCGAGTCTTTTGGATCACTATTGTCTATGCAAAGGTTGTCCATCGTAGTTCAACGTAGCAACGCGGCGAGCGTGATGGGCTCCTTTGCATCTGGAAAAGCGCTGTGCGAATTTTGTGAATAGTTTTTTGTTGGTTAGTTTTTAGTTTAGGGTAAGATTTTTACAATTTTTGTAAGTAGGTTTTAAGTTGTTCAATTTTTTTATTTACTTATAGCTCATCAAATAAACTAAAAATATTTTCAAAAAATTAAAACAAAATGTAACATGAAGTAAAAACTATTTTCTTGAGTTTTGAAAGTTGTTTAATTAGGTTTCAAATCGATGAAGCTACTACAAAAAGGTCTCAATATTGCTATTCGAATTATTAAGAAACGTATTATGATTTAAAAAGCGCTACATTTCAAAAACTCTGCTGGCTTAATTTAATAACTTTGAGTAGGTACCTACTTTCTGACAAAGCATTTTCTTACGATCTAGTATGAATAGCTTTGTGAGTATATAAATTATCTCGTAATGGACTAAAGCACTTCAGTTTACAGCCATTTTATGTTTTATAGTAATTGCTTTTAGGGATGTACCGACTAGTCGCCGACTAGTCGGGAAAGCCGACTATCCGGCCACATTTGTAGTCGGCGATTAGTCGGCGACTAGTCGGCAAAAATGGCCGATTAGTCGGCACTTTATTAGTGAAAGAAAAACAGAAAAAAAGAAACCAACAGTCAATATTTACCATATGTTTTATGTCTATTTTACTAAAATATCTATTCAGGGTGTGGTGTGAAAACTTTTGTTCATATAATTGACCGTTTGATCGTTATCGTGTGGTGGTGGGCTGGTGTTTTCCTCAGGTCGATCTCAACTGATTCTCGTGTAATTTCATGGCCAAGTTCTATACTTAAAGGATTTTATTATAATTCAGTTCTTTTTTTTTTAATGGTGGAGCCATGGGGAACTATTAATATTATTGCAGAATTTAGAGACTTATAAACAGGGCACGTTGCTCGTAAAGACGCTGACCACAGGGGATAGGTTCTTAACTGGCAACTACGTACGAGAAATAGAGCCTTGGAAATACCTCCTACAAGTTGTACCTACTGACGGTGTGCTCAGGATTGCAAAATAAAAGAAAGACAGAAATTGAACGAGGATTCTTGTGATAGGTTTTTGAACCTATAGAGAACACCTTTTTGCCAAGCTAATTTATGAATAGCGCAACCAAAAGAGCAAAACTATTGTTTTTCACCTGATCTTATACGAAACTAATGATCTGGCCGACTAGCCGACTAGTCGGCCGACTAATCGGCCATTCGAGCGCCGATTAGTCGGCTAGTCGGCTAGTCGGCCAAATCAATAGTCGGTACATCACTAAATTTGCTTTACAACCACATAACTTATCTCTGGCAGCGCACGAAATTCGAACTTGTTTACATAAAAATATTGTATCTTCAGATAAATTAAAACGATTAAAACTTGTAGTTGACCGAGCACCAACGAAGGTCTCCGTTTTAGCTTGGGCACAAAAACCTTTCGTATGTCTGATGTCCTCTGCAGGTCGCATTCCTCAACATATTTATTCTCGTGAAAGTTTGTGAACAGGGTCGGTACTTATATAAAATTTTCTGTCGTTTCGTTTTTTGGAAAAAGTTTTAAATGGTGGAAATTGGCGTAAATGGCTTAAGCGCCAGTAGCGTCTATGGCACTATTTTTAATTTTTTTGTCTTTATCGCAAGGTCTGTAGCTCACAAAACCAGTTTAATTACATATATACGTTACATGTCCGTCTTTGGGTCATCGGTGTAGGTAGTTACCTATTTATCCAAGCTTCACATTGCTTTTCATGGCCCCAGCTCCCCACAGCTCTCGCTTTCCGAGTGAAACTCCATCGATATTCTCACGTAACAAGTTTCATTCCCACATAACAAACAATGCTTTTTGAACTTTTCATTCACACAGTTTATCTTGTAGTGAAGTTTCATTTTCGTTACGACGATACCGTGAACTGAATAGCCTAATTTGATTTGAGAAAGTGACGGCCTATGGGCCCGATTCGGATTATGAAATAGACATCTATTAGATATCTTTTAGTCATCACCAAGATACGATAACGATAAGTTTAAGATCTAACCGTCAAATATGACATTTGCGCGATTCTGGAGATACTCTTGAACGTTTTCCACAGGATATGACTTAGAGATCCAATTCACATCTAATAGATATCTTACTCTATATAACGTAAAACTCGTAAAAGGACATTGGTTGCCCGAATTGCGCTGCAAAAGAGAACTAGTTGATATCTAAACTGTAACATATTTAGAATAGATCTTGTACGTGTCGTCTCTTATGAATATCTTGAAGTTCGAATACGGCAGTATGTCATTGTATGTGCAAAGTTGAATTACAATAACACGTAGTTTTAAATGACAACGAAACTCTGACTCTTAAAACGAAACAGGAGCTGAGTTTTAAACATTTTAGGTAAATATACCCGTCTCGCTAACGGAAGCGGCTCCTAAAACTAGTGCGATAAGGACAAGGCGAAAAATCCTGCGTAAAAATGTCAAAAATCGAGGTTTCGTACTCGACTGTTTCCTCCTCCAAAACTTAACCAATCGTAACCAAATTTGGAAATCTGAATGATTATCAAATTATCTGTGTCGAACCGTTTTGCTTTTTTGGCTAATTGATATCAGTATTGAATACAACGCGTCTCGCGTCGCGGTCATTTTGGGCATTATTGAAGGGCTCTAGCGCCTTAAAAAACAAAAATATGAAGAAAAGCAAAACGGTCCGACATAGATATCGACAATATTAATCTGTGTTGAAAAAATCATTGCTCTAGCATCAAAACCCACGGAGGAAACAGTCGAGTACGTTTGTATGGAGATATGACCACTCCTGTTGGCTCTTAAAGAATTAAATTAAAGAAATATCATCTCCATACTTGAGTACTTTTGTTTTACCCACAGATAAAATAAAACGAGTAAATAAAACAAAAGCGTGAACATGAAAGATTAATGTTGCCAACCTGACAGGCAGATTGCCGGCCATGACAGTTCCTCGTTCATTTGTCTAGTCTACGACAAGACTTGCTTTTTTATTCGATTAAAAGGCCGAGTAAATGAGATAAATAATTGGACGTTGTTGTGTTGAATTGTATTTAAATTGAATTTTATGTGTCATTGTGTTGAAGGACAGTATGGGACAGAGCAGACCATTGCTTAGATGTATTTTCTTATCATACCGGGTGTGGCCTGTATGAGCCATAAATTTAACTCTAGGCTGTACTCCTTATACTGATCAACATTTGTTCAGCGACTTTTGAAAATAACTTGTATGTTGATTTTTAATACACTTTAAAGGTTATTCAAAGACGCAATGTATTGCGAATTTTGTTATGTTTAAGGCTTGACAAGCAATTATATGGCGTGACCATGGCGTCCACTGAAAATAATATTTATTTTGTATGAAAAATAAGGAGTCTAAATACTTCATAATTTTTAAAAGTTGTTGAACAAAAATGTCACCGTTTGAGGAGTACAATCTATGTTTTAATAATTTGCTCATGTTACAGGCCACAGCCGGTATAATACAGGGTAATTACCGTGTATGTTTGTAAATATTTTTGTTATTCATAAACGAAAAGTCTAATAATAATAAGCCCTTGATAATGGTTTGTCCTTCACAACTGTCATTTTGACTTTGTATTTGTCCTTCACAACTGTCATTTTGAATTTGTATTTGTTGGAAATGGACAACATTTTACATTTATTTTAGACATTGGCGAAAACATCATACATTTATATGACGCCATTTTCAGGATTCCGTACCCAAATGGTAAAAACGGGACCCTATTACTAACACACCACTCTCCGTTTGTCTGTCACCAGGCTGTATCTCATGAACTGTCTAATTCAAATTTTCACAGATTATGTATTTCTGTTGCCGCTATAACAAAAATACTAAAAAGTATGGAACCTCCGGTGGGCGAGTCCGACTCCTACATGTCCGGTTTTTTTTTAAATAAAAATAAGTCAGCAAGCACACGATAATTAAGATAGTACGAGTACCTACACTATTATCTGTAATAGTCATAAATTGTCATAAAAGTAGGACAACTTTACGGCCACTTTGATGGTTACTTGCTCTGATAATAATAAATAATCTTCGGGCAAACCCGGCAAACTTTAATTAATGACATCATCCTAATTATCTCTTTATCAGAAGGTATGTTAACTAGGAATGTTAGTTAGGTACAATATTTAGGTACGTAATATTAGATAGATATCTAGAGGAAAAGTGGAAAAACTACCGGATACCAGCCTGCCGCACTACCTACTAGCTATCGAAACTTACCCTTTGACAGCAAATATTTCGACCATACAACACATCTACCTTAGGGGGGGGGGCTAAATAGCGACATCTACCATTAGAGAATTACACTTTTCAAACGAGTTATAAGTCCGACACGCGTATTCGGGAAACGAGATAATCACAAGATCTAGAGACGATATAGGGATCCACTAGATTTACATTAGATATCGACTAGATGTGACTTGGATATCTAAGTCATAACTTGTCGAAATCGTTCAAGAGGACCTCCAGAATCGCGGAAACGTTAAATTTGACATATCTATCTTACAAATATCTTTAAATTATCCACATCGTAACTGGTTGAGGTCTAGTAGAGATCTAATTCATTTTCCGAATCGAGCCGCGAGTCTCGCCCTAGTCAGTGAAGTTTTCTACTTTTCCTATATTTTATAGCAAAGCAATTGTGCCATGAAAAACATCTTTAAAAACACCTTGCCAACTTCAAACTAGCTTATCCCGGGCTCTCTAACAGACTCGTAAAAAAACGCGCTAAAAAGCACAGAGCCAGCCCATTAGACGGCTTGAGCGCTCTAGGCCTCTCGGAGAGCTCTCTGGCGCTCTACGCGCTCTAGCGAGAGTAACGCGACACAACTGATGTTGACCCAGTTTGTGATAAGGTTTAGATTGTAGGATAAATGAAGTACGGTGTGGGGACACTGGGATTGCTTGACATCATTTTGTGATGTATTAAGAATGTGCCTTGGGTTCAGTTTGTGGGCTATATGATAACTGCATGTTAAATGATAATGAAGAAATATAATTCCAACAAATAATATAAAACATTAGGTAATAGTTTTAATTACGAATCAAACTCAGAAGTTGGCTAAACGCTCTTTCTAAAATATGGATTTTGACAAATTGACACATGTATCATAGGCAGTCCCCTGTGTGTCAGTTTGAGATATACATAATTATGAATTTTAAGATGACGTTTTAACGGCAACTGGAGTTTCATTATTGTTGCGACATTACTTTCTGTTGCGGTCTTGCAAGCGCTGTATCTGTCAATTTCCTTAATAAAATAAGTGACGGAATGAACTTCATAATCGTGGTAGCTATGCGGTGGTGTATTTCAGGGTGGTATTCCACCTATCCAATTTCTTTGTCCAAAGTGTATTGCGTCTCACATTTTGCTTAATGAGAAAGTGAGACGCAATGACATTGGACAGGTGGAATACCACCCTCACTCATTTTTAGTGTTCCGTACAAAACTTTGTTTACGGAACACTTGTGGGATCACTTCGGTCTTGCAAATCAGTTAAATACGTTTTTCTCAGAGACCGTTTGACATAGCTACCTAAATTTTTTTTCAGAAATTGACAGATACAACAGCGACAACGCCGCAAAAAAATCTATAGTTGGTCAAACCAATTTGTCAGTCAGTAAGAACCAGGAAAACTATACTCATCCTTTTCTTTTGGGTGCTAGTACCAGTGTAAGACAAAGACAGTATGATTCTCTCTGTCTATGTTTGAAATGAGACAATCCTTTGACAAACTATAGCTGGAGCGTCAACTTTAGAAACCACACGTTCCGACGCCGTCTCAGTGCGGATTGGGGATTTCACACACATATTCGAGCATCGAATAAATATTAGCCGTCCCATTACGCCCACTCCCGGAGGAGTCAGTTTTCCTCGAGCATTTCCATTCGTGACGGACAGACAGTAATACGATATGGAGAATATGCAGAGTATTTTCTTATAAGGTTATTAATTTCACCATAGGAATACGAAAATGCGCAAAGCTGTGGACAAAATGGTAGACTAACTACAGAAGTGTGCAATTGTTCATTAGAAATGTGTAGGTAGTGTGTGTATTGTGTATTGAATGAAAATAAAATGATCGCAAATGACATTTTGATTGAGTCTAGCAAGTAAGCTCCTCTGTTTTCACAATCACATGAAGCCAATAGTAAGTAGTAGTAATAAAAAAAACTACTGCAATGCACATAAGTTTAACAATTCATATCTTAGAACCAAAATGTGCGTTATCATCTCGAAACGAAATCCGCACCACTCCGATTCTAGCTGAAAGGTTAACCTGAAACCTAAATCTGGGAGCAATAACCCTTATGTAAGCAGTGCTCGCGAGGTATTGCGGCTCACCCTAGGGAGGGGGGTATCGATAAAGTGGAGTTAAGGTTTTTAACTTTCTTTGAGTTTCTCCTTGGGAAGTCGATAGGTTCTATGAAGTAACCTGTAACTCCCTTATTCGAATTTAAATTTTTGTGAGACATATTAACATTGATTATTTTACGGTTTAGACTCACTTGTTCTTAGTCACTCGCGCGACATGTTTCGGAGAGCCTAGGTCTCCTTTCTCAAGCACTAACAGTGCGAGCAGCGTTCACGTCAGCCGTGTATCGCGTACTGTGGCTCGCCGCGTTACACTGTTAATAGTGCTTGAGAAAGGAGACCTAGGCTCTCCGAAACATGTCGCGCGAGTGACTAATTACAAGTGAGTCTAAACCGTGAAATTATTCAATAGCCCTCTTATTCAATAAAACTTAGCAACAACTTACCAACCTCTGTTAAATTTTGTATATTGCTAACAAACAGAAGTGTCTAAATGACAGCTAAGGACTAACGATTATCAACATTATGTTAGATTTGACAGACATTTATAAATAAGAAACTGTAATTAACTTTAAATAGGGGTTTTGTTTGATGTTATGGGTAAATAAATCAAATTGTGGGTCATTTTGAAATATATAACAGCAAAAGCAAATATTTTGAAATATATAAAGCAGCATTTTAATGTGCAATTAAATGATTATGATTATGAAATATGCAAAGGAAATCAATAAGGAGTCATGTCTGCAATTTTGGCAGATGTAGCTTAATAGTCCAAAATTACGTCTAGGTAGAAATTAGGCTTATATCCATTCGAGAAAAGGTAATTTTTGTTTTGTTTTTAAAACCCATGACATAACATAACTTTTCTTTTTAAACTTCTTGGAACATTCTTAAATAAACCATAATATCGATATCGACGCCGTTCCATCACTAGTGCGGGGGCAATTTCCACATCGTATCCTCTGAACCCCAATAACCTGGCATTTGAGAGCTTGGTAACCTAATACTTGTTATATGAGGTTTCTGTCCCACAACTTGTACTAAATTTAAAGTTGCCTTCGTTCCTACAGTCGCCATCAGATATATTGGAGCGGCCGAGGTGCTCAAAAATATCTGAACACGCACTCTAACGCCCTGACAATAGAGGCGTGTTCAGATATTTGTGAGCAACATGGCCGCTCTGATATATCTGATGGTGACTGTACTTATACTTTATTTGCGTGTCGTATACTTTATTTATCCGACATTTTGATATTGTTACATAGGTATCTTGTCAATGAAACGGTTATGTTTGACAACTGATATATCTTATCCATAACCGTCTCATAACAAGAAAGTACTATCTGAATTGGCCTCTTGGTGTCGTAATAGTAAAGTTTATATAGCTACAACGATGAATCAAAAAGTACAAGAATACAATAAGTCTTGTTACTGGACTCAACCAATTATGACCGAATGGTTTCTTGTATCATTCACTCGGTCAATCTTTCTCATTCACTCTGTATATTACTCGTGTGATCCTTTTATGAAACTGGTTTCATTCGATTCATTAACCCACACTCGTATTTTAATGCTTTTCATTATGTAGCAGTCACATAAACTACTATTAAGTTATTAACGAAAATACATTATACGTTGGCAGTCGGATACCGATACAAGCCGTTACATGATAATCGGCTCGATTCGGGAAATGAATTAGAGATTCACTAAATATGTAATAGTAAAGATATGTGATGTTCCACGGCAAAAGGTACCTTATGGCGGCTGGCGCCGCGATTCGGGAAATGAATTAGAGATTCACTAGATATGTAATAGTAAAGATATGTGATGTTCCACGGCAAAAGGTACCTTATGGCGGCTGGCGCTTTCGTCGCATAGCGCCGCAATAATATTGGAGCGGCGTTAATATATAATAGCGTAAGCGCCAACCGCCATATAAGGTACCTTTACCCTTGGGACGGCACATATCTTTACTATATCGTATCTAGTTAATCTCTAATTCATTTCCCGAATCGCGCCTAATGTCACATGTACAAATCCTATATAATTTATTTGTTAGCCTGTTGTGTCCCACTGCTGGGCAAAGGCCTCCCTCTCTTTCTTCCACGCGTCTCGTTCTATGGCAATATTAGGCCAATCTTTCCGAAAGACGTCAAGATCCTATAATTAAAAATAATTGTTATTCTTTAATGCCTACTTTATGCTATATTTTTTTCTACTCCCGTACTTTTATTTGTCATTTAAAGGGTCGTGCACACACCTTTAAAACCCTACCTTATAGTTGTCAAGACAAGTCTTTAGTCTATTCCCCAAAAATTTTGTGCATACACGCCGTCGTATCTTTTTGGCGATTTTACGATACTTCGTGTAATGACCACTTAAAAATATTGAATGAAATACAGTGGTGCCAACCTTATTTTAAATGTCATCTCTGACAAATAAGTGAACCATAGTAATTTTTTTTAATTTCATTCATTCATTCTTTTCCCGCCCGTACCCTCCATTTTTGCTTTTTCTTGAATTAAAAAGGCGGACATAATGGCAGTGCATTGGTCTCGTAATTACCCGAGAATTCGCATGGAATGGTAACGAGTTTGTAACAGTTAAGAAACGATGCTGCACCGGTTTTTTCACTAGAAATGTCTGAGCGACACTTGTCGTGTTACTATAACTACATTATTTAAGTTTCATAATACTGTTATGAACTGTAGAAACAGTATTAAGTATATATTATACATGGTATTCATTAACAAACTCTAGGGGTCGCAAACATTAAGACGAAAATCAGTAGAAATCAGAAATTTTCCGTGGTCTAGTGACTTTAAAAGACAATTTGTACCTCCAAATGCTTACATCATGCTAGGGAGACGTGGCTTGCTGACCCCTGAACTAGGCTAACGGGGCATTCCATGAGAATGTCGCTTACGTAACGCCATTCTTCTAATACTTCTGAAAATGCCGAGTAAGCTATATTAGGTCTAGTAATATTTAATGACTTGGCTAAGAAATTGTCAGGATACTCTAGAGCTTTACGGATTTGATAAAGGTAGCTGACATACAAGGCGAAAGCGTTACATAAGCGACATTCTCGTGGCTTGGACAGGCGTGGCTCACTCCGCGATTTCGTCGCTTTGCTACAGGTAATAGCTAAAAGTACATCAGTTCCACGCCAATTTTGGTGGTTAGCCATAAGCCGCGCGTGGCGCTGTCGCCACCTAGCAACCATATCTGTCCTGACCGCAACAGACGCGTTTTCTTAAAGAGTGAGTCTTCTGTACCTAGTACTATTATTTATTCTGTGGCTTGGCTAAAACGTAGGCATATAACACTGTCTGACTGTCGTGCCAGTAACCTCACCCGACCTCCACATTAGTAATTCTGACGAATAGCAGCAATTACACTGATTAAAGGCGGGAAGAAACGGAGCTAGTGCTACCACAGATTATATATTATAATAGTTCTTACGAAGCTACCTCTAGTTCATTCCCAATGTAAGAGCAAAATTACGTGTCCACTCAACAAGCATACATTAACGTAAATAAATACTGTAACCGGGATAACTGGCGTACACGAAGAGAGGCCTATGCTCAACAGTAAAGTGGTCATGGTCTAGGGACTAGGAAACTCCCAAAAATAAGAAAAACCGGTCAAGTGCGGGTCGTACTCGCGTTCCAAGGGGTACATAAGTCCGACCCACGCTTGACTGCACATTTCTTATAGGTTTTTCTGTCATCTATAGGTAAAGTACTATTTCGTGTATTTTTTTGAAAATTTTTGGCCCTGCTGTTTCATAAATAAAGGGGGGGGGGATGGTCGGAGAGGCAGACAGACGAACAAGTGATCCTATAAGGGTTCCATTTTTTCCTGTTGAGGTACGGAACCCTAAAAATATTCTGTAAATACGGAAGCTCCGGCCCTGCCCCGGTCCGACCTAGCGTGAGTCATCCTTTATCATTCGACCAACTTAACAGTAAAACAAACGTCCACTTAAAGCATAATGACCATTTTCTCATAATTAACTATCGCGTCCACAGCCAACCAAGCGTGCAGTAGTCCATCTCCATACTAATTAGAACTAGACACATGTTGATTAATTAATACCTCTACGTGCGCATATGCTTGTGCATTCTGTTGCTAACATGTGTTGTTAATAATTATTATACACAATTGCACATACATGTCTACCAGTACCCTGCCTGCTAAAACTGCTCCATAAAATTAAAACGCATATCGCATTTAACTGATTTGCAAGACCGAAGTGATCCCATAAGTGTTCCGTGAACAAAGTTTTGTACGGAACACTAAAAATCATTCATGGGTAATTGTGTAAGATTTTATAATAAACTTCCAAACCATATTACTGACCATATTACTTTTTTTTGACATTTAGATTTTATTCTAGAAATTCTAGACTAGTATTTTTTTATACAATTTTTTTTTATGTTGGACGATCCTTTTGTGAATTTCTTAGTGTTAAATTTGATCTGTATAATAATCCAATATTACTATGGAATAATATTAACTTCAATAAATTGCTCTGATAATTAGATTAAGTTTAATTACGATTCATAAGAGCTTGTTGCTAGGCCTACATTAATAGTTATTTACGATACAAGTGCGAAAAAGAGGAAATTCGAAACGAGTGGCGATAAATTAAAACACGACCGAAGGGAATCAGGGCCCTTTAAACTTTTAACATCGCACGAAAAGTGCTATTTTACGCACTAGTTCGGGAAAATAGGACCATATGTACTGTAAAGTATATTTTGAGTTTGACTGAGTCTGCTTAAATTCCGGAAATAATAACATAACGTGGAATACGTAACGAGTAAGTAAGTTAAACGTACAGTCAACTGCGAAAATATAGGTGCAGCGAACTTATTCAAAAATATAGTCGCACCAATAAGTCTCCAGCGGATTTGATAGCCCACGCAGTGTAAGTGTTATTTATATATCATAATTTCATAGAAATTTGACGTTTAAAATGACACTTGCACAGCGTGGGCTATCAAAATCGCTGCAGACTTTTTACGGCCTAACTCTACGTACCACAGTTCTTAATTCGCTGACATAACAGCTATGGGACATATTTTTGAGATGATTTGTGCAGCCATATTTTACAAGCTTTTATTTAGTTTCACCTGACCGTTGTCTGTCTGTAATCAAATCTTGCAAGTTAAATTTGATCCACTTCCCGGTTTCCGATTGAGCTGAAATTTTGCATACATACGTAAGTCGGGTGACAATGCAATATTATGGTGTCATGGAGCTGATCTGATGATGGAGACCGGAGGTGGCCATAGGAACTCTGTGATAAAACAACGAAACCTAATAAATAAATTTTTGTCAAAAACTTATTACAGTTGACTGTACTAATGGACACTAACATGAACCTTGCTGTCACCTCTATTGACAATGACTTAAGTTTCAAAAGATGACATGTACTGGGACCGCGTCGAGCACCGGTAGGTAAGTACGTTTACCTTATGTCACAGAATAAATAATAGTACTAGGTACAGAAGACTCACTCTCTAACAAAACGCGTCTGTCACGATCAGCACAGATATGGCCGCTAGGTGGCGACAGCGCCACGCGCGGCTTATGGCAAACCCCAAAATTGGGGTCGAACGGATGAGATCGCGGAGTAAGTCACACCTGCTTATGTGCATTTGTGCAGTTTAAATCTTAATAAATTTTCTTAATAAGTTTAAATTTTAATATTTTGTTGGGCATGGTACTGGGACCAAAAATCTGCGGAGAGAGTGTTACTTGAAACCTTTTCTCTACCTAATGACGTCATCAAGATGGCTGCCTCGTTACGCATATTGCGAATTGCATTATCACTTCTATACCTATAAAGTTCCTAAGTTTATCGTGGCATCGTAAGTAAGGAAACTAAGGAATGAGACGCTCCCTATTATGGCTCCTCTACACGATGGGCCAACGCCGGCCACTCCAAGGGACGCATTTATGCGTTCGAGGGAGCAAGTGATACTGCTATCTCATTCTACCGCATGGCTGCGTCCCTTGGAGTGGCCGGCGTTGGCCCATCGTGTAGAGGAGCCATTAGAGTCCAACCAAGCTTTGCACCGACTTGAGTATCGTGGGGGAATGTCATATTTTCACTTAGAGGATATAACCAACGGAGACGCCATGTCAATAATTTTCAGTACAAAATAGTCTGCCGTTTTTTGCGGGGGAGGGGCACATCAAATGTATAGGTACGTCATGTCAGATAAACGTCAGTCCATACATGTGGTTGACATGTGATTGACCATTGGCCGCCTATTTTCGACAGAGGGGAACGCCTGTTAATGACCACTCCGTTTGGTTATATTCTCTAAGTATTTTCATAGAAATTTGACATTAATGATGACAATGCCATACAGATTTAGCCTGATCTGACCCTATTTATTTTATTTACGTACATTTCGAATACGAAAACCGAACTGTACGTAGTGTATATGAGTCTGTACACAACTTGAAACCTTGAAGACATCCCTTAATGACTTAAACCATTAAGAAACGATTCCTCAAATACAAACGCCGGAAAGGTACAATATTTGTTTTCAAAACCATCCCTCGCCGCTCTCAAGTTTATTCTTAAAATAGACTTAATAACATATAAAATAAAAGCTTACAAACTATACCTAATAAATCTTTTCTAAATGAATTTCCAGATTGTTAAGGATAAGTTTGCTAGACCGCGACACGCCCCGCCATTTTGTATGTAACGTTAAGCTTCAAAATTGCTTGAAAACACTGATTGAATTTGAGGATATGCCATACCTCTCATATGACATATCCTCAAATTCCTGAAGCGCCCATTAGCTTAAATACACCAGAATAACACGCTCCCATACAATTAATTCAACTATATATCAAACCCAAACTCTATATGAAAACCAAACACTTTTAACATATAAATGGCTCAATCATCCTCCGGCCCGCTGTAACGACCCGTTAGTGATGGGCAATACCGATGTCGATACCTTTACGACGACAAGGCGTATCCGCCATCTTTGCCAATGGCGTTTACGACATTTAAATATATCGACATCGATGAACGCTGTCATAGCCGGGTCCATTTCGCACTTAATAGTTGAAAAGTTACTTGTTTAATTTTAAATGAAAAAATATATATTTAGATTAATATATTCACCATTCCACTATAGATTTCGATTTTTTTATTCTTTTATTGACATGTAAATAGTTTATCTTTATATTTCGCTCGATCTTAAGAACTGCTAATTAACATCTGCTTTTCAAAGAAGACGTTTACTTACGTTTTTATTTTGTAAAAGGTACCAGTGTGGTGTGTGATTTACTTACTAATAGGTACCTATCTGATTTATAACTACCCTATTCTTGGCAATGTATTTTTTTCTAAGAGCAGATCTACAAGGCGTAACCGAGGCTTGAACTCAGGATTTATATTTACTTGCCTAGGGTATAATAATTATGGTCAGTAATTATAAATTTCTAATTGAGTTCCTAATTACCTGTCTGAATTGGCCTTCCCTACAGTTTGTAAATTCACCGGATTCAATCAGATCTATCTAGTTCAAACGAATATCTAACGTTTGCTGACACAAAGCAAACTGCCCATAAAACTAGACTCATTTCAACTCGAAGTCATAACGTAACAAGTGCACATTCATTACATACACACTTACTGCATTTACGATTTTAGCATTCTATGTAACACTTACTCTAGTCGAAGAGGCGTATCGTTTTGGGGGTTTTTATGACACATACGCCCTTATTCTAATATGTAATCAAGCAACGTAAATAAACATACAGCATGTGCCGGCCATTGCTATAAATTATTGCTTGCGTATCGGAAATCGAAAGTTATGTCCAATATGTTTCCGTGTATGGATGTTTCACAGTTACTCGATGAGAAACATGGACATTGACACTATTTATTATTAGGTCATGCGATAGGCACTCCTAGCACTGACGCCATCGACATATTTTTCGATAGGTTTCAGAAACATAACATGTACCTATTTACCTACCCACATGTTTAAAATCGACAAAGTAGTTTGTTGCTTGAGTAAAAACACTCTTTAATTGCTTAAAATGTATTTAATTACTTAATTTAAGTAATATTTTTTATGGATATCGGTAATTTATAAGTAGATGATACATTTCTAAAGCCGTAGAACTTTGTAAGGCTTTTCACACGAAATCGAGAAGAATTTATACATATAGATAGATATAATACTCTTGATTGCATATCTCAGTATAAAATACAGCTTGAGGAAAAACAATTGATTAAAGACTGAGGTGTGAAGTGGTGCAGAATAGGGCAGAATGGCGCTCTCTTGTTGTCAGAGGCAAAGATCCTCTTTGGGTCACTGAGCCAGTGAGGTATGTACTATGTATGTAAAGACAGAGGCAGACAACGGGCGGTGTTATCGCTAAAGAGTGATGTAAGTATATGCGCATATATGGTATTTTATATTGACACATTGTAACTACAACAAAGAAAAAAAATTGAGCAACTTCCGAGAAGAACTCAATACTATGTAGTTGTATTTTGTAGTGTGGAATTTGTAGACGGCTTGACTAGCACCAACGAGGCGGAACGACATGCAAACTTGCTTTCCCGGTTTTTGCTTGAAGATCAGCGTCATCTTACTTTGTGATAAATTGATTATTAATTGTGATCGAGAAAAAATATTATCTGATCGGAAGTGTCTAGATAAAGCAAAAAGTTTTCTCTATAAATATTTTGTCATAAGAAATTTCAAGTTTGTTTGATAGGATAGGATATTTAATTGTACCCACTTTTTTTTTTTAATTTGGGTATAAGGTTTGTGTTATCATTGCACGTACCTAAATACGAATTGATTTTAATCATTAAGTATTATTACGCACGTACCAATGGATTAGTATTTATTTCAAGCCATAAACAATTAATATCAAACTTACAATAAAAAGTAACCTAAAATCTAAATCGTTTATTTGCTTAATAAATACAAATATAACCAATTATTTTAAAGGTAAATATTTTTTTCCATATTTATGCCTTAGTTATATGTCGTTTGAGGCTTACATGAGATACATTAACATCACAATAACATTAAAATTAAAATTCATATTTCTTTAAAATTTATTCCATCAAGAACACTTTCAAAAGGTGTGAATATTAAAGTTTAACTAGAAAGTTGCATCTTGTCGGGATCACAAGTTTTCCGCTCGATCAAGCCAACAAAATTGAAAACATCGATAAGCCACTTTCCACCACTAGCTCGGATATTTTATCGCCGACGCCCATATCGACGAGCTATCGAATTACGCTCGATATTTGTACGCGTACGTATAAGTAAGTATTATGTTACATCACAACACTAGCACGTTGTCTTTAATAGAGATTGATTTTTTTATGCTGCGTATAGGGTCATTGCGCTAGTTTTTGTCCACTTGACGATATTTGAATATAACCCTTAATTGCTGTATAAATTTGGATTTATTGCAATCCTTTATATCTAAATAATTTATCTATCTACATGAAAATTGTTTCGGTCGTCGGAACATCTAATGTCAAGTAGCAGTACTGATAATTCCGCTACTCAATTGTCGACTACGAAAATAATAGCAGTTTTAGAACTGATGTATGGGGTGAGCACTCTATGTATTTTATTCTCTATGGCTACACTTACATTATCATTAAATAATTAACTTACAGCAGAATATCTGATCTCGATAAAGTTGAATAAGTCTGAGATTAGATTAAATTCTAATCAATCACAAGTCTTTTTGCACTATTCCTATGCTAAGGAGCAAAAACTAGAACATCATACAGTTAGTAAAAAACCTGTAATAACTAATTGGATGTATGGTTGAACGAGTCGAGAAAGTTCTCAGACAATAGATAGGTTTCGCTTGTTTTATGCTAATAGACCAGACTGTGTATTAAACAGTATATTGTTTATAAAAACTGGGTTAAATTTAATGTATGATAGATTTTACAGAATACATAGCAGTAAAAGTTAGAGGTCAAGTAACTATATAAGAGAAACACGGACATACGACAGAAAACTGGCATCATAGACGCTCTACCATACGCACAAAAACTTAAATGGAAATGGTGTGGCCACGTAGCACGCTCAAGCAATGAAAGATGGGCAAAAATAACCACGCTATGGCGTGGTCCCACCGGGACCAGGAAACACGGAAAGCCCAAAGAAAGGTGGACCGACGAAATAATGGCTACAGCTGGCAAGGACTGGCCACAGAAGGCCAAGGATAGAAAAGCTTGGCGAAAACTGGAGGAGGCCTTCACCCAAAAAGGGGTCTCTACAAATAAACCTTAAAGATTAAAAAAAAAAGATACTTATATGACATACTGTAATCTCTTAGAGAATCAATAAAGGCTTTTTATTTTATTTTATTATAGTAGTGGACCCAGTAATGGACGTGGAACCAGTAATGGGACAAAAAAACATAATTCCTCTAAAATAAGTATCTAAAAGTAGTTTATAAACACTGGCTGTATATTATCATAAATAAGAGTCCTAGAGCTGTTTCAGTTTGAAGTTTTATTAAATTTGGTTGTTTTTTAAGAAATTGGCGTCAACCTAAAAGTAGTCGTGTCACTGAAAAAAAATACCACTACGAATTCTTAACAACTTCGCTAAGAGAGGTGAGTTAATTTATTAAATTTTAATTAATTAATACTTGATGAAAACTAGTATGTGTTTTGTTAATTGCATTTACCATGAGATAAGGTATATAACACACTATGTTGTGACTCCACAGATGTAAAAAAATAGTGGTATTTGGCCCAATCCCATTATAGGAGCTGTAAAACTGCGTACCTCCTATGATGGGACAAATGTCAGAATGATGCTTGCTATGCCATAATTTCATGTTTAAACAATACAGAAATAAAATGTAGTTAAGAAATATGAATGAATGAATGAAAACATTTATTTTCAGGCAACTATTGGCCCATAGATAAATACCTTAAAACTAGCATACATATTAATACAAAATACCTATATCTTAAAACTAAAAACAGAATTATGTACAAATATGTCAATCAGGAGGTATTCTCGGACTTCGGATAAATTAATATTGTTTTTCCAAACTTTTATTTAACTTGCCCTGTTAGTTAGTGTGGGTCCAATCTTGGTAGCTGAATTTGAGCCACTTTTCGATTTCCGATTCAGTTGAAATTTTGTGTAAGTACGTAATTAAGTATGCAAATCGGATGATAATGCAATATTATGATAACATGGACCTGATCTGATGATGGAGACAGGAGGTGGCCATGGGAACTTTATCGCATTAAACCCTAACTAATTGTGTTAGGGTATATTAGAATTGTCTCGATGGATCTAATACAATAATAATTGGCTGTGGAAAGAAAAATACATTCAGCGATAAAAGCTTATACCAAAAATTGTTTTATTTTGCCGTAATTTATTCCCCATTTCAATATTTTATACTCATAGAGCAATGTCCATTATAGGGGGCCCATTACTGGATCCACGTCCATTACCGGGGGCCCATTACTGGAACTTTGGTGTCCATGACTGGAGAAAAAAAGCATAGTTTTAATTTGTTAAATATGTGGAAACTAATTGCAGTATCTTTGATACAACACGCCTAAAACATGAAAGACGGATAGGACTTTCATCTTTTAACACGCTAAGCGGTAGACCATTTACATGTCTAAGGGAAATATCATAAATACTCCAAATTTCCTCTTAAATGTCCCATGACTGGTGCTGTTACTATACCTATATAAAAAGTAAAAAAATAATAAATAACTTTAAATACAGCTAGAAAGATTCATACTCATACTCATAATCTTTATTGCATATCAATGATACTCAAAATTATCTTGTAAGATCAATTAGTCACGCAATCGGGTACAATATGTACAACATATACTTAATACCTAAATACATGCAAATATCACTATGCCCTCAACCTTTCTATATCAGTTCACCCTTATTAGATCGCTTTGGCTTTAACTTTTTGAGGGACGTGAATATTGAGCATGACTCCAATACTGATTCAGAACCTTTTGTATGGTAGCCTGTAGCGTATTCCTATAAATTATTTAAGAACCCCTCCTCTTCTTAATTCCCCAAGACCGGTAGTCCCATGTACCTACTTGGGGCCGCCCTCCACCGCATTCTCCACTGAGCACGATTCCGTGCGGCGTTGGTGTCGATTTGAGCTTCTTTGAGGTCTTTCTCGACCGTCGTCAGCCAAGTGGAGGCTGGTCTTCCACTTGGCAGACTTTTTGGGGTATTTAAGAACCCCACAATAAAATTAGTTTTCCATTGTTCCAGCTACACTCGGAGTACCGCAGCACATACAGATGGCACCAGTACCGAGAGCAGCAGGGCGTGGTGAAGCAGCCGGCAGCCAGCCCGCCCTCCGCGCTGCCCATCCCGCGGGGTGAGTTATGATGGTTGTGTCAGCTACACTAGCAGTACCGCAGCACATACAGATTGCACCAGTACCGAGAGCAGCAGGGCGTGGTGAAGTAGCCGGCAGCCAGCCCGCCCTCCACGCTGCCCATCCCGCGGGGTGAGTTATGATGGTTGTGTCAGCTACACTAGCAGTACCGCAGCACATACAGATGGCACGAATACCGAGAGCAGCAGGGCGTGGTGAAGCAGCCGGCAGCCAGCCCGCCCTCCGCGCTGCCCATCCCGCGGGGTGAGTTATGATGGTTGTGTCAGCTACACTAGCAGTACCGCAGCTCATACAGATGGCACCAATACCGAGAGCAGCAGGGCGTGGTGAAGCAGCCGGCAGCCAGCCCGCCCTCCGCGCTGCCCATCCCGCGGGGTGAGTTATGATGGTTGTGTCAGCTACACTAGCAGTACCGCAGCACATACAGATGGCACCAGTACCGAGAGCGGCAGGGCGTGGTGAAGCAGCCGGCAGCCAGCCCGCCCTCCGCGCTGCCCATCCCGCGGGGTGAGTTATAATTCTGGTCTTCGAGCAACACCGGCTTCCGACACGTCGGAAGGGAGGAGCCCAAGCTATATCTTACCGTAGAAATTTTCTCGGGGGGAAACGTGCAGACAGTCGCACTTCTTACTCACTACATACAAAATTCATTGGAAATGACATACGTCAAAGACAAATATTGCACACCACGATTTCATTTTGTGTACGGATAAATCACTACACGCGGGCGCTAGTTGTGTGCATGCACAGTTGATCTTGTTCCGTGTTGCTCAAAGATTATGGTTATCAGCTCCAGCCCGTCGTATATGTTCCTGAGTTAGAGATGTTTTCTCTTAAGGGGCCCACTGATAACCAGTCCGCCGGACGATATCGGCCTGTCAGTTAAAATCAAAATTTGACAGCTCCCAACAACTGACGGGCTAATATCGTCCGACGAACTGGTAATCTGTGGGCCCCTTTATCTATACACTCAGTTATACAGTTATACACTCAACAAAATGAGTCTCTCCTGCCTGCGAATGTGGACACTCAGCCAGACCAGACCATAGAACGCATAATGCTAAAATGGCCATGTGAATGACTTCAACACCCTGACTGCAAACGCGGCTGCTTAACTGAGAAGGGCAAAGGGTCTAGCAGGCTAAGCGAACAAGAAGTGCCCCCAACGACGGATTTGGTCATTCTTTCAGGTGGTGTACTGGCAGGTCCTAAGAACTCTCTAAGATGCTTAATATCAGTTCTCGATCTTCTTTTGTTTTCGAGTTATTCAGGATAATGTAAAATCATCAGTGTATCGTTGAAAGTGTCATATTTTGTAAACCGTTCAAGTTAGATTAACCAAACAAAATTATATTTGACAACAATAAAATAGACTACCAAATGAATATGTTTAACCTGCATCATGTCCTTATACTTCATTATAAAAAAAAACATTTTATTTTTCTTCTCATTATTTTTTATACTATTCGCGGAGGTACACCTACAAAAAAATATGCATGAGTAGCCACTAATACCCACTATATACACATATAAAAATATTTGCATAAATCTTCGTGCGTCATGTCAAAAAAAAAAACATTATCGAACAAGGATCTCGAAAACGGCTCTAAACATAAAAAAAACTCAAAAATGCGCGTTTTCCCAGAGATAAGACCTAGCTAAATCAATTTATCGCCCCCGAAAACACCCATATAGCAAATTTCATCGAAATCGTTAGAGCCGTTTCCGAGATCCTTGTTCGATAATGTTTTTTTTTTACATGACGCACGAAGATTTATGCAAATATTTTTATATGTGTATATAGTGGGTATTAGTGGCTACTCATGCATATTTTTTTGTAGGTGTACCTCCGCGAATAGTATAAAAAATAATGAGAAGAAAAATAAAATGTTTTTTTTATATTGAAGTATAAGGACATGATGCAGGTTAAACATATTCATTTTGTAGTCTATTTTATTGTTGTCAAATATAATTTTGTTCGGTTAATCTAACTTGAACGGTTTACAAAATATGACACTTTCAACGATACACTGATGATTTTACATTATCCTGAATAACTCGAAAACAAAAGAAGATCGAGGACTGATATTAAGCATAGAGAGTTCTTAGGACCTGCCAGTACACCACCTGAAAGAATGACCAAATCCGTCGTTGGGGGCACTTCTTGTTCGCTTAGCCTGCTAGACCCTTTGATATGAATTCTCTGTACTTTTATATACAGTGACATGTAATAAAGCCATACAATAAAATGACTGTTTTTCTTCAGGTCCCATGGAGCCGGCGATGCCCCGTCGCAAGAAGTACCCGGGCGTGGCCTACCAAACCAACCAGCTCTTCGACCCGGCTCCTGCTGATGACATACGGCCACAGACCTCCGCCGACCGAGCGCGGGTAAGCTCCCCAGATCCTACTTCATGCCCTGCTGATGACCGTTACGATAGACCCTAAGGTCCCCTAGAATAGACCCTCAGGTTAACCAGCCCAACCAATGGTCTCTGGTCAGTGATAGTTTCATAATTATAAAAAAAACAGACTGTATGAGTGAATATTGTGATCTTTCGTAGGAGTTCTATGTCTTGTACCGCTCGTTGTTAATTAACAAATTGATTTACTTGCATTCGTGAAATTAGATGCTCCGGCTTACCACAGTAGACGCGCTGTCAGTGTGTACACCTTGTACCTAGAGTCAGACCAAGAATAGTCTGCAACGGATTTGATAGCCCACACAGTGAAAGTGTTATTTTAAACGTCAAACTTCTATGAAATTATAACGTAAATGACACTTGCACTGCGTGGGCTATCAAATCCACTGCAGACTTTTTTTGGTCCGACTCTATTTGTTCTTGTAACGTCAATAAAATCGGACAAGGTCATAAATCTCGCTAACGAATCATGACATAAAAATGACACCCAAAGAAGTAGGTCGGCAACAAATATGATTTATGGACAAGTTGACATCCTTAGAGTTTGAGACAAGTCGAAAATCCTAAATAAGTATTTAGCTCGTCGACAATTGATGTACGGTCCGACGCAATCCTTTTCGATTCTTCGATTCCTGATTGCTGGTCAATATAATAATATGTACCTAACAATAAAAGTGCTACATATACCGTGCAAACAGCAACACTCAACACCTTATTTTAAAGGTCCATCGATGGACAGGTTAACAGCGTAAACTGTAGGCGATGGTATACGAGTATATTATACTCAACATGCGAAACCATTTGCGCAAAGCATACTCGTTTAGTCTGCAGATGATTATCTGACATCCCTACATAATTACGTGTGAAAACATTCAACAAATGAATATTTCACTTCCATATGAGTGACCGCAATCACATAATGTGTGATGACACACATACCGAAAGGTAAAGCAAGGGCGCGGCAACCCTTCCAAAAGAGGCCGAAGCAATTATGCTGTCAAATTAATAACCAAATGTGGGTTCAATCAACTAAAACCGGACAACAATAGTCGCGACACTAGGTTAAGTGCAAATCGTTTGACCTAATTGTCCGTTAAACATACCCTTTATTCCTTTTTTTTTGTTGAGTTTTGAGGCTCCAACCCAGCCCCGGTCCGGTCTAGCGCGTGTCATCCTTTTACCGCTCTTAAAACAAGGATTGATCTAAAATGTCGCCCATTAAAGATTCAGTCAACCGCTCAGCCATCACAGTTCCGAAGCGATCTAAATGTTTTAGTATCATCCTGAAATAACATTCAGGATTTTTGTCATCATTAAATGACTTTTTAATTATACTTAATCGCTGATTTTGAATCTTAATTGCGCTTTTAATTTTAAAACCATTCGTAACGAACCTCCTATATTATAGTCATTGTCAACATCATCGAAGATGATAGACAACCAGGAGGGAGGATACATACCAGCTTACCATCCTGGGTGATTTTCAACTGTTAGGAACTCTCTTATATCTATATACAGTCGCCATCAGATATATCGGAGCGGCCAAGGTGTTCACAAATATCTGAACACGCCTCTATTGTCAAGGCGTTAGAGTGCGCGTTCAGACATTGTGAACACCTTGGTCGCTCCGATATATCTGATGACGAATGCACATATAATACTCGATTATTTTAGGTAAGAGATAAGTAGATGAGGATATTAAAAAATTTGATTATTTCAGAGCGCTCAGAGAAACGAGACGGACCGCGCCGGACGGCGCAGCAAGTCCGAGGGTCCGCGGCAGCCGCGATGGACCGACACCGTCGAACCGAAGGTGAATAAACTGAGCATACAGACAAACACACAGTCCCTTGGTGTGACATACAGTTAGAGTTTGCGGAAAGAGAAAAGTCGTGGAATGAGACACAATACATTCCACAACTCTTCTCTTTCCGAACAGACCCTAGCTCAAGACCGTAGAGTGCTTAGAGGAAGGCGACGGACTACGCCGGTCGGCGTAGCAAGTCCGATGGGCCGCGGCAGCCGCGATGGACCGACACCGTCGAGCCGAAGGCGAATTACTGGACATAGAGACAAACACACAAATACTGTAGAAAAAGACTGACAGACAACAGACAAGACAACAAGAAAGCCAAGTATTCTTGGTCTGAGCTATAAATGCGTTTAGAAAGTTTTTTAACTTCGGAAGGCGCGACAACGGTCTGAGGGCATACCGCGAACCACCTTCAACGTGTCGCCTCTCTGTCGCACTTGTACATTCGTACGTAAGTGTGATAGGGAGGCAACACGTCGAACGTGGTTCGCGGTAAACCCTCTGGGTCCAGGAAGACGTTTAAACTATAAAACTCCCATAGCAACCGGCTTTAGCTGATCCTTCACTAAAGTTTGTCTGAGGATTTGTAAACACCAATCTAGATCTTTTCATTTCAAAGAACATTTTATGTGATAACTTGGGGCTATAAAACAAAATTTTTACGAAAGAAATACGTAACCCGATTTTACGCGTGTTTTGTGCAGTGCCCTGTAAAAAATAAACAAGTTTCTAGCTAGTATCTGAAAATGGTTAACGTTTTGAAGAGCAACGAAACCTACTACTTACACTATCCTTATTAATTACTACATCCGAGCGTCTGGCAGCTTTTCATCCGTGGAGGTCAAATAAACGAAACTAAATTTTCGATGAACGAAAAGAATTCCGGTCCAGAAAATGGACTTTGAGGCATAGTGAAAGTCCTCTGGTTTCTTCAAAGGCTATTTCATTTTAATGACTAAATGACAATAAATGAAAATATATTTGCAATTGGGCGAAACACATATTTAATTTTTTTCTTGTTTTTTTTATTCAAATAAAATTGTAGCTCTGGTCACACACAACAATAAACCTAATTAACAATTCGCAACCGCATTCGATTTTCATTCAACTCAATTACAACATGCTGTGCAAAATTTATTTAATGCCAATTCCCCAATAACGAAGCAAAACTCCGTGAAATACAATAAAACGGGTCATCCGTCCCGTTCGTATTATTTATTGGGTAATTAAGTCACGGTTTTGGGCCAGTGGCCTAATTGATTTTGGCACTGTTTGCTTTCCGCTGGCCGTTTTCGTTTAGTCTCCAGTGTCCTGAATAAACGTTATCGCAAACTTTACCAATAAAAGCGCGAAAAATTGACGACCACTCTGGCCTAGTGGGTAGTGACCCTGCCTATGAAGCCGATGGTCCCGGGTTCGAATCCTGGTAAGGGCATTTATTTGTATGATGATATAGATATTTGTTCCTGAGTCATGGTTGTTTTCTATGTATTTAAGTATTTATATATTATATATATCGTTGTCTGAGTACCCACAACACAAGCCTTCTTGAGCTTACCGTGGGGCTTAGTCAATTATTGTAAAAAAAAAAATGTCCTATAATATTTATTTATTTATTTAATTTATTTATTTAAAAAAGCATATTTTTTTTCATTAATTTTTTAACACAAAATAATACATTCAAAGATTTAATTTTGTGTCTTTTACAGAAAGGTTACAATACAAATACACACACACACAGACACACCACACCTCATTACAGAAGACAATTTTGGTTATCGTCAGAAAATCGTCGTGGGTTTCGTGGTGGTGGTGGTTATCGTGGTTGCTTTGTGTAGGTGGCAAAACAAGTAATAATTTTTTAACGGTTTATGAAATAAATCAACTTTTTAATTCTCAAGTTTTAAATCATTTGCCCTAGCCAAAGCACAAGATTATTCTAGAAATCTTTTGTGTTTAGAACTACCTACGTTAATAATATGTACCTAAGTATCTCATTTGTAAAAGGTGACCCATTGAGATATACCTATGCAGATTTTCTTACGATGATTTCTTTCACTGAAGAATACTTTGTATTTACTTAAACATCCCTTTTTTCATTATTTATTTCATCCTCAACGCTGCTTTGGTGCCCAGGGTTTGCTTTCCAACTTTTTTTTCCACTTCGCACGGTCTCCGGCATCCTCTTTTCTGAGATTAGCGCGCATGTAAGGATGGCATTCCATCTGTCCAATATCATGGTTTAATGTGTATTTGCGTCTCATATTTTGCTTAACGAGAGATTGAGACGCAATGCACATTAGACAAAGAAAGTGGACAGGTGGAATACCAACCCAACTCCCTCACAATGTCAAGGCTCCTCCAAGGTTTTTGTCACATTCCTTCCTTAACTATGACCGTCATCTTCCAGGGTACGAGCGCGGCATTAGGCGAGCCCATGGCCCCGAAGCCGGAGCTGGTCAGCACGGAGTACCGCAACCAGTTCGCGTGGCCAAAGGAGACGGATGCGCCTCGCAAGAGCATCTCTATGGGGGCGCTCAAGAAGGCTGCGGTGGCTGAAGGTAGGTCTCATCTTCCGGGGTACGAGGATAGACGAGCCTATGGTCCCGAAGAACTGGTGAGCACGGAGTACCGCAAGAGCATCTTCATCTCAGGAGGGCCGCTGTAGCTGAAGGTGAGTATTCCTCTATTAAACTACGATTACACCTACTTTTTTTGTTTAACTTTGGAGAAATGCGGATAAGCTTGTCACCGAGGACGATGACGGGCTAACCAGTGAAAGACTGCTGTGTAAAACCAATCTCAGAAACTGCAGCTCGATGAGTTTCCTTTGGATGGTAGACTTAAAGTAATTTATTCAATATTTTAACTAGTGCTTAAAATATACAAGCGTGCAATCGTGATACATTTACTTTAGACTGAGTGACTAACTATCATAATTGACTGAACAAGCACACATTTTGTATTATGTAATTTATGTGAAAAAGACCAGCTCAGTCCTAATCAAATTTTCTTTATTGATTTAGTGGTTAAAGAGGTAAGGTTCCATGAAATAGGTATACAGGGGCTTCGGATATTATAATATCAAAATTCAGCCAATAAATGACTATAAAATCTAAAACCGATTTCTTCATCTCTTTCGTAATATATTCTGTATTCTAGCCAGCCAATATATATTCATGAGTGTATTTAAAATATAAACTCTCTCGATATCTGTTGTTTTGATTCATGTATTAGGTATGTAAGAAAGCTTTGAAGTCAGATTTAGTACTTAGTTGTCTCCGTTGCTCGTTAGAAGTTTCATCTCAAGAATGTTGTATGGGACTCTGTCATTAAGATTAGCATAATGTAGACTTTGTCTTCAATTTACTCGTTCCTAGTTATGTACTTTATTTTATGCATTTCTATATGAAATATTCACTTTTCTACTCGTATCTCTTTGGAGCGCTTGCATTAAAATGCTGACATCAAAATTCAGCTATAGTGCAACATTTAATAGTAGAAATTAAATAAAATGGAACTAAAAAAATCCATAATAAATTGATAGTTACGTAGAAAGTGGCGCCCTCATTTATTTTCTATAATTTCTTGTCGCACTATAATATTAGTACGGCCATTCAGCTTATATCTTTTAAACCCCACGATTTTCTGGTCTCTCTGACTTTGAACTGGTGGCTCTGTGAGCTGTATACCTCGCGATAAGCTTGGAAAATGTAAAAGTGAAAAATACTAATTCGTTGAATCGTTATCACAGTTTTAAAGTCTACTTTTTGTTTTAGAATTTCGTCTTTTTTGAGTGCCCTGATAAGTGTCTTGGTATACATGCTGAGTGGCGTCCTAGTTGGTCGATCTTTGTATACATCATGCTAATTGGTTCATATTTGGTTAACTCTGTTGTTTTTTTTTTGTGTACCTACCCCCTACCTATTGTTTTAATAAATATTTTCTGTTTCAATGAATTTATTAAAATTCAAAGAGTATTTAAGGAGATACGTATTTAAGTATCAACATTGAAATGAAATACCCTGGCTTTAAAACAGATTTCGTATTTATATTGCATCCAGTTTCACTGAGAGAAACAAATGAACAGTACCGCCAACTTTTTGTTTCGTCTGCAGACTTAATATAAGCTACAGTCTACAGTAGACTAGCAATGCTGCATCTCAAATTTATGCAGATTCGGTTATTGTTTGCGACTACCTCGCGAATTTTCTGCTTCATTTGAATTCTACATTCTATTTTCACGCTATTGTTAGTGAAAAACACGAAGATATTTATTGTATATTTTTGTTTTAATTTATGTATGTAGGTGTGTCATTTTCCTGCTCAAGGGTAAATTTATCCCTAAAAGATATCTCTTCCAGCTAACCTTTGAGAAACTGAGAAAGGAACAAATATTAAAAGATCTAACTTTACATTTCTCGTTGACTTTGAGTATATAATTTCAACACACAAAAATAATTGATTCAAAAATAAAATTTGGTTAAATAATAAGTTTGTCACTCTAAACTAACGTGGAAATCAGTAAGTGACTTGTTTATATTCTTATCTTATCTTTCAAAACATAATTTAAAAATTCCTAATAAAAATATCAAAACGTTCAACCGTGTTACAAGAAAATTCACTTATTATTACTACTAAAAAATGCGTATTTCCTGTAGCATTAAGCATAATCCAGAAAAAGGTGCCTTAGCATGACCTTGATCTCTCAAACTACTGGCATTAACCTCTAGAAGGTAACAATGGCTCTCGGAATCGATTTAGTCATATAATAGCTGTAAAAAACTGAAGGCCAAGCTATGTATTACCTACATTGTACTGAGTAACATAGTAGGAGTCTCAGACTAGGCGCAGACTTATTGTGTTGTGATTGTATCTCTTGAATGCTTTAGAAATGTATTAAGTAGGTACTGACATTGAAAATGTTTTATTAAAGGAAGCTGAAAGTTCATATGTATGTAAGTAATATATTACTCCGTACATTTTAGATTCTCATTGAAAACACGTTAGGTATATGGATATGATTTAGTGCCTATTTTATCGTGGATATTAATATTATTTTTAGGTAATAACCCCGAAATTCGTATGGCGTGACACAGCAGATTTAAGAATAATGTTTTATCGTCACGGAATGTCAGATCAATATTATTATTCTTTATGACCGAAAGTCTTCTGTGATTCATCTAGTATCTTTGTATATAATTAATTATGAACATAACTGTGATTGTGTCTATAAAAAAAAAATTTGAACAACAAATATAGTTATCTGACCATTATACGACTTCCGGTCACGTTTCTAATAAAACCGAAGGCTTCTGCTTCTGCCTTCTGTAATTAGTCTTTTTGTCTGTTCGTGCCTTTGATAAATAATCGATATTCAACTGTGACATGACTAATTAAAACAATCTTTGGACCATGAAGATAGTTACCCGACCACTATATATGACTTCCAGGACATGTAGAAGCTTATATATCCCTATGTAGTCCTTTGTTTATAAATTAACCAAATCATAACTTGATTGTTAATGATGTTTTGTCTATTAAGAAATCCTTGAACCATCAAGATAGTTACCCGACTGTTATACGACTTTCAGGTCACGTAGAAGCCGAGCCGCTGATGAACCACGCGGACGAGCACGATGGCCGCTACATCGAGGACTACCTCTGGAACGGACAGAAGCCCGGCGTACAGAGGTCAGTCCGCAGTTGGTTTTGAATACGAACGCGAAAATACTCCAATTAGTTCAACATCAGCTAATCTAAATAAATAGGTCGTTAGGAGTAGGCGGCACGCTGGGAGCTTTAAGGAGCCCACAGATTAACAGCCCGCCGGACGGTATCGGCCTGTCAGTTGTTTGGAACTGTCAAAATTTTGTTCTAACTGACAGGCCGATACCGTCCGGCGGACTGTTAATCAGTGGGCCCCTTAAGCCAAGTGACAATCGTGTAAAGAAAACGCCAAACGAAACTTAAATAATGTATGGCAATGATGACGTGATATTTTGTCGCATATGTTTCGTCGCATTTTAATTTTTCGATTAGAGTTTGTTGATAATTAATTGTCATCAGTCCCTGATATTTGTGACAAGTTAGCTGATGTTGAATGTAATAGAAAAAATATAATTACATTCTGGGTAACTGTTAATAAACTGGTTTAATGTGGTTGGAAATCAATATATCCATACCTAATTACATTTGAAAGTAAAAGTTAGGTATGTGATTTTCAATAATAAGAAGCTATAAAATAATTATTATGACTAATTATTAATAGTCTAACCGGAATGCACTGTTAACTTGTTATATTTTATATGACTGTTATATGACCCCTTTAGTTACTTTAATAATTCGTATTTATGACTAACAACCCGTCACCTGCGTAGCTCAATTGTCTACTCCATTAAATACTCGTAATCATGAAAATGGCATCAAGTTACCGTTGTATTTTCCTTGTTATTCAATATAATTTTATTTATTTATTCGTGTTACTTTGATGCCATTTTTTTGCACATAATGAAGTAGACAATCACCTTGGGACTAAAATCTTCTGTTTTGTCACAAATTCCTTAACCTGTAGCTTCAGCTTATACTATTTTTATAATACATGCTTTCATTATATTCCATCTGTCATATATTTAGATTGTTTCTTGTATATTTTCATTCGTTAGTCTTGTGACTTATTAGATATTAGTTTTATTCATAGCAATATGAATAACTATTTTATTCATTTTCTGTGATGCGCATGCTAAATTTAATTCAAAATTTTATTGAGTAATAATTTACAAGAAACAATTTATTTTATATCTTACCCACGTATCTTCGTCAGTATTATATCATATATATCAATCCATCAAACAAGCTTTGCTTTGCTAAAGCAGCTTATTTGCAACCACATCGAACACATTTGAAGTCACAACTGGGTCTATACTTACCCCAGAATCAAAATTAATCAAAATTAACACAAAATTCTATTAACACTTAAACCACAACACAATTATAACGCAAACATTATATATGTATTTATTTTATATTAAAAACCCGTTTATATCCGGACATATTCATGTATTATATTTATTCAAAACAGTTCAATCTATTTCCTAACCAAGTCATGTACATAAAATCTTTTCTTTTGTAAAAGTAATATTTTAAATTCCCAAACTTTTCAGGTGAAGAAAAAAAGAGAATAATCACTACCGTAGCTTTCAATTCTATATGTCTAGCTTTGTGTACTGATTTACTAACCCAAGCGTGCGGGGAACCTTTAATACGATTACATCGCTACCATTTAGTGCTATAGTTGTCGTATAATAGCTATATAGTGCGTTAATAGTGCGTTGTTAGTGCTTAGTATACAGTGCTACTGTGACAAGCTCTATAAAGATCGTATAAGAGGCTCCCCGCGCCGCCTGTTCTGCCCTATCTCCTTCTCTCAATATGCTACTGGGTACCGCAGAACAAGTCTAAATTTCGTTTTTGATATTTGCTTACAACTCTAAACACGGTGGCGGTTTTAGGCCGTTTAGTACTAACACTAGTCCGGAATGACAGCTAATAGTTACATTTTTTATCAATATCGTTGTGTCTTGCACTTTTGTCGATGTGAACGTTCATCAAAATTTTTGTTAGATTATTGTATGTCGATGTATCACCTAACAACACCTTAACACGTACGTAGCGTCGGTCACGGACCCGGCGGGCGGCCGGCGCTCCTTCTAGACTCTTCTAGGACTGGCATCCTAACCTCACCATGCGAGCTTAACAATTATTTGAAGCATGTCTCCTTACTAACCTGGCTCGGCGCGAGCTCTTTCTTTTGCCGCATCATCATCGTAAATTCAATCCAAGCGTCTAAGACATGAAATGGAATTTTGCAGAAAATCGACGTTCCGTAGCGCGCTATCGGCCCTCATATCCAACGGGGAGGATCGTTCCAAAGATAATAGGAAACGTTACAAAAGCGAGTACAAAAAGAAATTTAGACCGTTCTCTCAGTACGTGTACGAGGCGTCTAAAGGGACGTTTACGAAATGCAGGGGAAAAGGGAAGGTTGACGAGGCCAGCGAGAGGATGTTGAGGGAGCCCGAGGTGGCGAAGGGGGCGGGCGCGGGGGCGGGGGCTGCTCCCGCGGCCGCCGAGGACAGCGCCGCCACGCTGCGCGCCGCCGGCCTGCAGCCGCTCGGCCTGGCGCAGGGCGACTCCTGGTACCGCGAGGTGCTGGACCTCCGCAAGCGCGCCGGCGAGTACAAGGTCCGCCACTCTCCAGGGGATGTTCACTTCATCGTTCACGATGCCAGGCGAGACGAAGCACACAACATGTACGCGAAGAATCCACTGAGAGAATACAAAGATAAATAACACAACTCCCATTACATCATAAGGGAATTGTTGAGAATAATTCAACTGCCGACGGTATTTTTAACCATGAAATGAACACCCTGCATCCATAGAATAGCAGTCTAAAACAATCTAAAATAACGTAAACGCAAAATTGAAAACATTTAAATAAAACGACGGTTACAATCATACCATTGAGACATCACGCAGTAGTCGTTCATGCTTGTAATGTTGCCATTATTCGACAGTACCGCGGATGGGGGACCGAGCTGGCTCCAGAACACATCACACAGCTATACAATAAGCAAATCGAGCTCTGGTACCAGGTTTCCCGCCGGTCCTCCCTATCGGCCCTATCACTCGCTTCCACCAATCACAAGTAAGTGATGCACTGAATGAAAACGGAGGACCATAAGTAAAAGTCGGATAATAGTTGTATAGAGGTCAAATACATTGTATAATATTGTGAAGAGTTAAGAGATAGATAAAGATTGAAGTAGCGAGTTCTAAGCAAATGTAAACAATTGGATTTATATCTATATTGAGAGTGAAGTCTATGTCTATACTATATTATATGCTATATTGTTGCTTCTGGTCCTTCGAACCGGATACGCTTATATTTTTAAGTTTGCAATAAGGCTGATATAAAGCATAAGGATGGCTTATTGCAATGAGCCGATTCACATGCCATGTAGCTTAGTTTATCATCAGCCTTAGGTCTTGTTATCTTATAGCACCTTTATAAACAACTTATATGACCATTATCGAAAATGCAATGAAGTAGGTTCACATAAGCATGGCAAAAAAATCAAGATGTTAAATTATGTACCCATTTTTTATGATCTTGGAATTTGTATAACAGTTGAGTAGGTATATCATTAACACAACTGATTTAAAAAGACGAAAGTGTACAAGGATAAACGAATGCTTGTACACTTCTCATATTATTCTAACAGGTCTAGGCGTCAGATGGGAAACATGTAAAAATGTTCCCATTTTCAGATTTTGACCTCAGCCAGCACCTCAAAGCGGCGTTCGATTCACTACGACGAAGTCTTACATCCCATTTTCTCTCCAGGGCTTTGCCACGAGACGAGAAAGACGGCAAGGACTCAAAGAACCACTCGCCCAAGAAGTACCGCTCGTTCCGCTCCGCTCCGCACCAATCTATCCACGCCAAGCTGCAGGAGACGAAGGCGCTGGAGCGCTCGCCGCATAAGACCTCGCCGCAGAAACAGAGGAAAAAGCTGCAGGGGCACAGCTTCGATGAGGGGGCTGCCCAGGATGGTAAGACCTACTTGCATTTTGCTGGTTCAGCGATTCAGCCAAAGAAATCAGGATAATTGTGTCTTCCTACACTTAAGTAAGATAAACTAATTTTCAAGTAAGGTGAAGTCCTGCCGGAAGCGTAACTTTTTAAATTTTTTCCTTTAATATAAAATTAAGTAAGATAGATACATTATTTCAAATATTTCTCAATTTTTATACGTAAATGAACATAATTTGAGTACTTTTTACAATTTAATCAGCACAAAGCTGTAAAAGAGCTTTAACATCCGTTGTAGCCCCTAAATTGATTGTGATGTTACAAACCCTTGGGTTCATGCTGATTGAGAATTTTCTTGGAGAAATATATGGTAATAGGTATCTACCTATAGTGAGGGGTACCTCCAGTCAGTGAAACCACTTAAACTTAGTCATTTACAGCCGTTAGCGATGAAAAACTTTTTTATATGATTTTTCGTTCAGTAGCGATTTGAATCATTGTAGGCGGACAATTTCGCCGCTAGGCTCTCTAGCCATTTGTGAATGGTTCGCGTTTTACACAGTACAGTTCGCTAATTTCGCTTATCAGTTTGCATACCTACGGACAGCAGACGGTTTCGTTCGCAATGACTTCGTCAAAATTCAACGCACCACTCCTCGCATTCCAGGGCCGGCGGCGGGCGAGCCGCGCGAGTTCCGCTCGCCGCGCCGGCGCCCGCGCTCCGCCGACCCCGCGCCCGCGCCCGCGCCCGCGCCCGCGCGCCCCGCCGCCGTCGCCAACGGACACGACGCGCCGCGCCCCAACAAGCCGACTGGTAAACTTGCTTGCACATCCCTAAAAGCGTATAAAACTCCCCGATCCTGACTCTACCTATTGTAGCCTGCCGTCGGGCACTTTCTGCTGAGAGGGACAGTGGTATCTGTTTATTCCCAGTCGCTGTACTTATAACATCCCCTCCAGGCTGACACACATGTACGATATCCATAGATCGCTCGATCACGTACGAATTTTAAGACTTTGCGAGGTAAATGCGGCCGGACTGATAGTCCTGAAGTCCGGTTACTTAAGTTCAAGTTTATTGACAATTGATAATTGCGTAGTCTCAAATTAAAGATAACATCAGAGACCGATGTCTCACAGGACGTTTTCTATGTGTCGCGGCCTAAATCTCAACCGGAACGTGATTGAACTTCTAACTACACACCTATATTTTTAAATTTGATTATTGCACGTGTTTCTGATGATCAGTGGCCTCAGCCTTGACTTGGTAATCAGAAACAGAAATATCCCCGTGAAACGTCAAAATACTATTATGTGTTCCGTACTCCACATCGGATATCTTCATTGAGAGAGTAACGCGATCGTTGACCAATGATGCCGCTAGCGTCTATGTAGTCGCTCCGCCCCACGCCGTGACGTAGTTCCGCTTCCACTTCCTGCGAACCGTTGCTCGCTCCCCGCTACTCGCCACCGCCATTTCATTGTTTTCGTCGACCGTCTTGACCGATGGTCCGCAAATATTTTTTGCGTATATTTTTGCAGCATGGTGCTTTAACATTTCCGATCCAAAGCTCGGTCGATTAAATAGTGAGATATATGGCAGAGATCGCCACTATTAGTCTTTTGGCGGTCTCGCGATCGAAGTCATCGAACGGTGCTTTTCGATTCTACCCACTTTTTTCTTGCTAAATTAATTTTCACATTCCATGCTGCTAAAATCGTTACCGTTAACTCGCATTTTCGAGATCGAAGTAGGAAGTGCGTCAGTGGTTTTTGTTAACAAGTGGTAACAAGTCGCTCCGCATCGGAGAGGGAACGCGCGGTCATCGTGCCTGCGGCGGCGGGGGCGGCGCGGCGGCGGACGGCCTGCGCGCGCCGCTGCCGGGTGCCGCGCTTCGCTGATAAGGAGGTTTGGATGTCTCGAGCCATCCGGTGAGCCAGTTTAAGATATTCTAATTTTATTGGCGTTCAGAAGTTACTTCGTCACTCGCGGAGGGTTCTCAGGCAGTAGCCTGGGAGTACCTCGTGTTGTTAGTTGCGGCGCGACCGGGGCGCCCCGTCCCCCGGCGCCCGCCCCCGCCCGCGCGCGCCGCGTCTTCTGCTGTCGTCCAAGGTGACTCCGAGACACCGCGACGCTGCGGGCCACGGTGGACGCCTCCAGTCCGCGGGACTCCGAGAGACGTCACACGCCCGCTCCTGTTGCTGCAGTCGCGGTGCGGACGCCTCCAGTCCGCGGGACTCCGAGAGACGTCACACGCCCGCTCCTGTTGCTGCAGTCGCGGTGCGGACGCCTCCAGTCCGCGGGACTCCGAGAGACGTCACACGCCCGCTCCTGTTGCTGCAGTCGCGGTGCGGACGCCTCCAGTCCGCGGGAGAGAGCCCGCTCCTGTTGCTGCAGTCGCGGTGCGGACGCCTCCAGTCCGCGGGACTCCGAGAGACGTCACACGCCCGCTCCTGTTGCTGCAGTCGCGGTGCGGACGCCTCCAGTCCACGGGACTCCGAGAGGCGTCACACGCCCGCTCCTGTTGCTGCAGTCGCGGTGCGGACGCCTCCAGTCCGCGGGACTCCGAGAGACGTCACACGCCCGCTCCTGTTGCTGCAGTCACGGTGCGGACGCCTCCAGTCCGCGAGACGCCCGCTCCTATTGCTGCAGTTGCGGTGCGGACGCTTCCAGTCCAGCGGGACTCCGAGAGATCCGCGTGGCTCTGCGAGACGTCACACGCCCGCTCCTGCAGCTGCGGGCGCATCGCGGGCGGATCGCGCCAAGGTGAAGGCGGACCGCTTCTGCGTCCCGACTGCTCGAGCGGAAGGAAGGTAAGTTACGTGTAAGCAGTGGAAATGCTACGAGTACAGCGACGATCGCCGCGTTGGTTGCCGCCCGTCATGACGTCGCTGGTGACCTACGCGCCGGTGGTGGCCACCACGATGGCACCGCCGAGGGCAACAGCGTCGCCGTGATGATGCGTGCAGCTACGAGCCTAGCCATCGGCGCCTCCCGTGCCGGTAACGTCCGTCACGCGCACCGGCGCCTGTCGAGCTGGCCGCCACGACGGCGCCTCTCGCACCTGAGCCTGGCGACGGTGGCCGCCATGATGGCGCCGCCCGCTCGATGACGCCGCCTGCCCCCCGAGCTGGCCGCCACGATGGCGCCTCTCGCATTACGCATCGACGCGGCGGCGGCGGCTGCCACAATGGCACTGCCCGCCACGATGATGCCGCCCACCACGATGGCACCACCACCTGCGCACTGGCGCCTCTCGAGCTGGCCGCCACGATGGCGCCTCTCGCCTCACAGCAGTGCCTCCCAGACCAGCCAGCCAGACGGCGACCGCCTCATGCACCGGTGCCTCCCGAGCTGGCCGCCACGATGGCGCCTCTCGCCGCACGCACCGGCGCCTCCCGAGCCGGTGGCGGCGGCCGCCACGATAGAGCCGCCCGCCTCACGCGACAACGCTTCTAGAGCGGGCCGCCACTATGGGTCCTCGCCTCACGCACCAGCGCTTCCCGAACCAGTGGCGGCCGCCATGAGCCGCCCGGCCTCAGGTACCGGTGCCCCCCCCCCCCCCCCCCCCGAGCCGGCCGCCACGATGGCGCCCCTAGCTTCACGCACCGGCGCCTCCCGAGCGGCGGCGGTTGCCACAATCACGCCGATGTTGTCCACCGATGCTGCAACTACGACGATGTCGTCCCTTGCTCGCTGGGCGCCACAGTATCAGTTTTGTCCTGTCCACATGATTCCATTGAGGTACGCAGGCGCCTATAGCTATGGTGCAGGTATAGGTATGGTATGGTACAGCACGAACAGACCGCTAAACTCTTGGTTTCGGTTAAAGAATCCTCCGGCGACGGCAGACAAGGTCGTAAAGAGCCCCGTCCTAGCGCGGCTCGACTGCCCGGAGTTGAAAGCGGTAAGATATGTCGATACTCAGAGGAAAATACGTCGTGTTCCCGGGTTTCATAAAGGTGCTGATCGACTTCGCTGTGTCGCTTCGAAATTCCTACGACTTCTCGAGGCCATGGAGTGGTCCAACCGGAGAACAGCTAGCGACAAGGCCCAGTGCGACCGCTCGAAACCGAGGTGAAAGGCATCGAAAAGGTCTGCAGACTTCACATAATTATCTCTGCTTGCTCGCGCTCTCCAGCTTAAGTTCCGTCTTACAAAGACGAACTCGTGCGAAAAGCCATAATAAACAAAATGGGACAAATAAACCCGCTGCGCCTGAACAAGCTTGAGTTTCCGGTGCTAAGAGAAAGGGGCCAGGAGGACTCCAGCAGTTTCCATCTGTCTGTATTCGACTTTATCGAAACAGTTTTGTTACGCAAAGCGCCAAAATCGATTTTAGACTTGATTTCATCAGTTCGATTTCCTTAAAAGCATGCTACTAACTCGATGCCCTATACTAACTCGATATAGGGTGTCTGTTGAAGAACGCCTTAAGAATAACGCCTGACAAAACCCTCATCGCAAATCCATCGCCCCTCCGGCGCGAATAATTATTAGACTAGGATATATTAGTTTTAAGCACTTACTCTTAAGCTTTTGTACCGACTGGTAATAAATTAGTCATGTAGTAAAATATATTACGCTAGTTTCCATTTTCCTCCTAAAGACCTAAACATGGTCCTTACGACACGGATGGAAGACACCAGTGACTAAAAATAATACGGTCAAGAGGAATTGTGGAATTACTGGAGAGTTACCTATCAATTGGCATCGGGTGGCACCATCATCTCGAACAAAGAAGAGACAAAGGATCGTCGAAAGTGGTCGAGATTTGATATATTACAAGACTTTAGTAAAGAAAAGTTGTAATCCAGTGCTAATTGTGTGTATTAAATTTAATCCAGCACTCTACAGGTATTATTTAAGCGTAATTTAACTCTGTGACAAAGGTTAGTACACACGTGTCAAGCTTTGTTCTTTAACTTTAGATTTAATTTAAGTGTACCGGTCTGATTTAGTTACAACTTATTAATTTAATAAAAATACTAGTTTAAAAAATAAGTAATTTAATAAATATACAAAATCAGAACGCTTAATATTCACACTTAAACGCTTAAAGCTTACACTGCACTTGCCATCAACATTAATTTTAATTAGTTAAAAATCAAATGTACAATTAACATTATCCTTAAATTCATTTCAAGTGCTTTTACGTGAATATCGTACACCTATAATTGTAGACTGCTAAGATTATTTAACCTTAAAATTGTAACTTTAACTTTTGCTTGCTTATTGCTAGGGCACTTTCATTGATTGTTATTTCTCCTTCTCAAATTTGTAACATAAATATTCCAGGTTGACTACACTCGCTTCCCAAAAATGACTGAAGAAAAGGAGCTAATTGCCAGGCGGGCCAGCTATAAAGGCCGACTAACCATATTTGAGAAATATATGGATGATTTGGACGTTGCTTCACTGACATCGGCTGAGGTAAATGAATTGCAGTTGCGTATGGGCAAAATTGAGTCGTTGTATGGCCGTTATGATGAGATTCAATTGGAACTTGAGTGCAGTTCGAGTAACTCTGACACTCAGTTAGCTGAGCGAGCAGAGTTTGAAAGTAGGTATTTTAAATTACTTTCCAAGGCGCAAGACATATTGGCCAAACACGCCAAACAGCAAGAATCGAGTTTCAACTCAGCCGCAAGCGACCAATCATCGCGTAAAGGAAATAATAAGCTTGTTCGGTTACCGACTATTCAATTGCCAAAATACAATGGTTCCTATGAAAATTGGTTAGGCTTTCGCGACACCTTTACTAGCCTCATTCACTCCAACGACGGCATTGACGACATAAATAAATTTCACTACCTTAGGACTTCCCTGGAGGCATCCGCAGCAGTCGTCATACAGTCGGTGGAATTCTCGTCTGACAACTACGCGTTGGCTTGGAGACTTCTATGTGATCGCTTCAACAACAAGCACCAGTTGCTGCATAATCATGTATCGGCCTTGTTCAATATTGAACCGATTGCACGAGAATCTTCCAGCCACATTAAAAGGGTCATAGATCAGGTTAACAAAAACCTTCGTTCGTTAGAAACACTAGGCGAGCCCGTCAAAGAATGGTCAACACTTCTCATTCACTTAATTTCACAGAAGTTAGACACAAAATCATTTCGTGAGTGGGAAGAGTTCAAAGGCGGTTTAGATAAAAACAAATCAGTTACTTTCGAGGAATTCTTAACTTTCTTACAAAACCGTGCTGATTTACTCGAAACACTCGAATTATCATCGAATCAGTCACTTCAACACACTAAAAGTGCCACTAAAATAAAAACTATGATAGCAGTGCATGATAAAATAGGTAATAATAACAACAAAACTCAGCCGCCGGCGACAAAGCCGTGCCCGAGATGTAAGGGCGATCATTGCTTATCAAACTGTGCGCAATTCCTTGCGTTAAGTAATGCGGCTCGGTTGCAATCATTACCTAATTATAAGGTTTGTTTTAACTGTTTTAGAGGTGGTCATTATTCCAATCACTGTAAAAAACCTGGTTGCAAGATATGCAAACGCAAACACCATACGCTAATTCACGTATCTGAGGGCATACCTAGACCGACATTAAACAGTGATAATAGCACGGGCGTTATCAGCGGTGTCGACCAGCAGACTGCGCCCGCGCTCCCGTCCCCCGCCGGCGTCGAGTCGGCCCAGGTTGCATTGTCAGCAAATGTCTTGCCGAGTACCTCGTCTTCATACTGACATAAGGAACAAGACGTACTGCTATCCACTGCACTTATAAAAATATACGATGCTAACAAACAGGAGCACATCGCTCGCTGCGTTTTAGACAATGGCAGTATGTCTTGTCTCATGTCTCAAAAAATGTATAATAGGCTAAACCTGGCAACTGATTTTGTTAATAAAAGCCTTATAGGTGTAAACAAAAAGTCGTCGCCTTTATCAGAAAGGTGTCGAGTCGAAATTAAATCGCTCAATGAGAAGTTCGCAACAGATTTAAACTGTTATATTTTGTCTTCAATTACAGACGCTATTCCTTCTCGTCGAGTTGACGTGTCCAAATTAAATATCCCCTCAAACATATGCTTAGCGGACCCGTATTTTTACAAACCGGCTGACGTCGATATGATAATAGGGGCCGAACTATTCTGGGATTTGTTAGGATGTCAAAAAATTAAACTGGGTCACGGTTTGCCGATCCTTTGGGAAACTCAACTCGGATGGTTGGTTTCTGGTCCTATTTTTAGACGCAACGAATCGAAAATGCCATCATCATCATCCATAAAGTGTAATTTCGTGACAGTTAATTCAGGCAACGCTCTCTCAACCGTTGATGACGATCTACAAAACCAATTAGCGCGTTTTTGGCAACTGGAGGAAGTTAGCCATCAGTCGTCTCAATATTCTCACGAAGAGAAATTATGTGAGGAGCATTTTCAGGCTAACACTGTCCGTTGAAGGACGGAAGTTTTTGTGTTAGGTTGCCTTTAAAGCAGAGTCCTAAGTTGTTAGGCGAATCATTTCAAAGAGCTAAACACTGCTTCTTATCGTTAGAGCGTAAGTGGAAAAATAGACCATCATTTAGGAAGCTATACGTCGAGTTTAAGTCGGAGTATCACGCTTTAGGTCACATGTCCGAGTATGTACCTACCGATTCGGGTACGGGTACCTATTTTATACCCCACCACGGGATTTTACGGGATAGCACAACTACCAAGTTAAGGACAGTTTTTAATGCTAGTAGCCCCACTTCTTCCGGTGTTTCGCTTAACGACTTGCAAATGGTAGGACCAACTGTCCAAGATGACCTGCTGTCCATACTCATACGTTTTCGACAGCATAAATACGTAATATCTGCAGATATTGAGAAAATGTATAGGACCGTATTTCTTCATCCTGACGATCGAAAGTTACAGCTGATCCTATGGCGCGAAAATGAGTCTGACGTTTTAAAGACCTATCAGCTAAATACCGTAAGTTATGGGACGGCTAGCGCAGCATTTTTAGCATGTCGATGTCTAAAACAAATAGGTTTAGATTGCCAAGATAAACCTTTATCTGACATAATAATTCACGATTTTTACGTCGATGATTTACTAACCGGAGGAGATGATTTCAACGAGGTAGTTAGATTTCGGCAAGGAGTCACTGATGCCTTAGCTGCCGCGCGCATGCATTTAAGAAAGTGGAAATCTAACGACCCACGCTTAATCAACTCGTTCTCTCGTGAATCAAAAAATCTAAACATAGGAACATCCGAGTCAAGCAAGACATTAGGTCTGGGTTGGCATCCAGACGCGGACCAGTTACATTTTCCAATCGGAATCTCGGCTCCTAAGGGAACCACTAAAAGGGATATATTATCAACCATTGCTCAGATTTTCGATCCCTTAGGACTTTTAAGTCCTTGTGTTATTAAAATGAAAATACTCATGCAAAGATTATGGTTGCACAAACTTTCTTGGAACCAGGAGCTTCCTCCTGAAGCTTTAAAACAATGGGCTGATATAGTCTCAAGCCTGCATCTTCTTAACAATATCCGCATTCCGCGACGAGTTTTGTGCGACTCCTACACGAGTCTGGAGCTGCACATTTTCACTGACTCCTCAGAGCGAGCCTACGGTGCTTGTGTTTACGCCCGTAGCATCAACGATGCAGGAGAGGTTCTCTTGCGACTGCTTATAGCCAAAAGTCGAGTTGCTCCTATAAAGCCTTTAACCATTCCCAGACTTGAACTCTGCGGCGCGCTAGTCGGTGCTCGGCTGTATCAAAAGGTCATTAATTCACTTCGAGCCCAAGTTAGCAGCGCAACGTTCTGGAGCGACTCAACCATAGTTCTCGCGTGGCTCAAAACATTACCAAGCAAATTGCAGCCATTTGTTCGCAACCGTACAGCCGAAATTCTCGAAATATCAGGCAATAGTTCCTGGCGACACGTTCCGACTGACGAGAATCCTGCTGATCACGTATCTCGCGGTGTTAGTTTCGAGGAATTAAATTCCCTTGATTTATGGTGGTCTGGTCCTAGTTTCCTTAAGCGTGATGCTTCGACGTGGCCACAAAACCCGTGTACAGAAGTCTCCAACTTACCAGAGGTTCGAACCGAAATAACCTTGTCCGCTTTCATTCAAGACGAGACTTTCATAGACTTTGAACGGTTTTCAAATTTCTTACGGTTAAAACGCTCTGTAGCGTACATTTTGCGTTTCATATCGATTTGTAAAGGCATGCCAGTAACTACTCAATATTTAAACGATTTAGAATTGAAAACCGCATTAAACCTACTGATCAAAATATCACAAGCTGAATCATTGCCAGAGTATAAGTTACTGTTAAACTCTCAAATTTTACCTAAGGGCAGTCCACTGTTAAAGTTAAATCCATTTCTGGACGAAAACTCAATAATGCGCGTTGGTGGTCGCCTTGCTAACTCGGAATTTCCATATGAGAAAAGGCATCCAATCATCTTACAGTCCACTCACAAATTCACTAAGTTGCTTTTTCATTTCGAGCACAAGCATTTATTGCACGCACCACCACAGCTTTTGCTAGCCACCATCAAAGAACGATACTGGCCGATAGGAGGACGCAATTTGGCTAAGTTATGTTACAGACAGTGCGTCAAATGCATTCGAATGAAGGGACGCCTACTTAGCCCTTTAATGGGTAATTTACCTAAAACTCGGTTGTCCCCCGAAGGCCACGTCTTCGTCAATGTAGGCGTAGATTACGCCGGTCCTATCAACTCGGCTAGTCGTCAGGGAAGAGGTTGTAGGATAGTAAAGGTGTACATCGCCATATTCATATGCTTTACAACGAAGGCCATACATTTAGAGTTGGTTGGTGACCTAACAAGCAATAATTACCTGATGGCTTTGAATAGATTTATGTCGCGCAGAGGAAAGCCCGCTAATATCTACTCAGATAACGGAACCTCATTTGTTGGCGCCTACAACGAATTGTCAAGGTTCCTCAAATCCAACTGCAATTCTATTGCCGAAAGTGCGTCCAATGAAGAAACGAACTTTCATTTTTTGCCAGCTTACGCGCCACACTTTGGCGGTCTCTGGGAAGCGGGTGTGAAGTCAACAAAGCATCACTTAACCAGAGTGCTGGGCAATTCCAATCTCACTTACGAACAACTTAATACTACACTAGTTAGGATCGAGGCAATTCTAAACTCTCGGCCACTCACCGCTCTGTCTACGGAACCCGACGACCTGATGCCACTAACTCCTGGACACTTCCTCATCGGCCGTCCGCTGACCGCGCTGCCAGCTCCTGATTACCGAAATCACTCCTTCAACTATTTATCGCGCTACCAGCGGGTAGAACAGCTGCGCCAGCACTTTTGGACCCGTTGGAGTAAAGAATATATCTCAGATCTGCAGCAAAGGGTCAAATGGCAAGCGGCCGGAGACTCTTTAGCCCAGAACACTCTGGTTCTTCTCAAAGAAGATAATCTTCCCCCTTTGAAGTGGAGGCTGGGCCGCATCATTTCAGTTTTCCCGGGACAAGATGGAATCAATCGCGTCGCCGATGTGCGCACTGCCAATGGAGTCGTCAGAAGGGCATTCTCCAAGATTTGTCCGTTGCTGAATGCTGATGTTACCCCGTAAACGGCCAGCTTTCAGCGCGCGGGGGCATGTTGAAGAACGCCTTAAGAATAACGCCTGACAAAACCCTCATCGCAAATCCATCGCCCCTCCGGCGCGAATAATTATTAGACTAGGATATATTAGTTTTAAGCACTTACTCTTAAGCTTTTGTACCGACTGGTAATAAATTAGTCATGTAGTAAAATATATTACGCTAGTTTCCATTTTCCTCCTAAAGACCTAAACAGTGTCTCTTCGGATAAAGCGAATTAGACCATCACGCTCCTAGACATCACGTGGGACACGCGGCACAACACACCGATTGAAAGTTTTCTTTTTCGCGACATACAGGCCTGCCTTGCTGCAGAGTTTCTCGCAGAAATGAGACTCAATGCCTTCTGTTCAGTCTCAAATTCGCAAACTTTAGTTCATGGAGGAAGGTGAAGCCTTCGCAGTCCCCAGCAACACGGAGCTGCCGAAAGCCTCGCACCACTTTCTTCCTCATCTTATGCAAGCAGTCCGTTACAATCTCCAATATTGGTAGAAAATGTACGAGGTAAGGCCCTCTCAGCGAAGAGTAACCGTTAACGGGCCGCATCTGCAGCGCTGACGACAGAAGTGTAAACATACAACCGCACCGGTACAGTATACATAAAACGACGGCGACACTACATCCCTTCCGTTACTACGGTTGTCGCAAAAACTGCTGATGCCAGCAGATCGTCTACAGGTCGCGCTGGTTGCTTGCTACTTGCCAGGTCGGTACAACCCCCGAGGGCGACGGTTTATCAAGAAGTCACTGCGCGCCCGAGTGGCAGCTACGCCCAGCAGCCGCCGAGACTGTCTTCGCCTGACAGGCGCCTTGTCGGCCGGCCTCCGCTTTCGAGAGCCCTCGCACTGTGCCACGGTATTTCTTAACAGACTCATTGAACTGCTACCACGACCTTTGACAACTGCCTGTGAGACTTGGCATGGATGCCTCCACCTCCCAGCCTAGTCTGTGTACTGCGACGGCGTGATAAGGAGTCTTAAAGTAGCTGTGGTAAGCTTGCAATTTACTGGCGGTCCTAGTGAACACAACGTCAGACCGCCCTCCCTTACGAGTCAACGACCTTAAGAATGAGGCGTAGCTCCTGTCAGATAGGACGCTCCAACACCGAGCTGGCGGGATCAGGAGTGACGTCCGCTACTGGCGTGACTGGCGCATGCATATAACATGCCAAGGTCTAACGCTACGTAGCGAACGAAACGCAACTGTCACTGTCTCACTAATATGGAAGAACCGGATATTCCCGATTCCGGTACTGTGTTTGTATAGAAAACAGTAACGGGAGCCCCTAGATCGTCCCCTTGTCTAGGCTGCATGTACGGCCACAATGTAGAAACGGTCTTTATGGTGCATCAAAAATAAGATCAACTGCCAGGTACCTCTATCCAGTGAAGTAGCGAGCTATCTCAGACGTCTATTTCTATTATCCATGTTAGCTTTCAGAACGATATTCGTTCATAAGCCTCTCACAAGTGCTGTGTATGAACCACTATCGGACACTATGCCTTCTTCCAACGCCATTAATAGCGAGACCAGCGCCTCCCAAAGCACCAGCTTGGGACGCGAGACATCTACTTGCCCTAATTTAAATAGCCCTACAACGTTAGGTACGTTAGAAGAAGTACGATAGAATAGCTGCCGCACTTTTGCTGTTAGCATCAGGCCGCAGGGTCAATGACCTTACTCTACTACACTGTAGCCCGGGCAATTACATAGATAACTTTAACGCTATTATTTTGTGTCCGAAATTCGGCTCTAAACCAGATAACTTGTCTTACCGACTGAACTCTTAGAAGCTCCGGAATAAAGTATAGACCCAGTATAAGTAGGTAGTCTGGGTACGTCACCTTGCGAGAATTACACAAAATGTTAGGGGACACTTCGCTTATTTCTTTCAGCCACAGTCTCATCCAAGCCGGCCTCGCCTACGATTGCTTTCGATCCACGATGTACTTAATAACTAAATTGGCTGGAAAGCTATTCACTTAGCGATATTTTCGCTTATGTTAATTGGGAACATGACTCGCCGAGATTCTGCGGATCGGATGCGATTTCGAATGAGAATCCTCTTAAACCAGTTTAACGTCAGATTCGAACCTGAGATTACAGTTTCAATTCTCAATTTCCTGTAATTCACATTATAACGAGTCACTGTGATTTCATGGGTTGCAATATGGTGTATACATATTTATTCTTTCTCTGAGTTCTATGACAGTAGGTGTAGCCCTATCGCTTGCGCGCCCGCTAACTCGCCACCAGGAGATAATAAACAGGTCTCAATGAAGATATCCGATGTGGAGTACGGAACACATAATATACAAATTTTACCTTCCAATAAAATTATTATTATGTTTCCTATCCACATCGGATATCTGAGTAATGCCTTCCTGGCAGGCTACTAGGCTACTTTTATGCCGACGGTACTTCTCCTCAACAATGACATGGCGGTGGCGAGTAGCGGGGAGCGAGCAACGGTTCGCAGGAAGTGGAAGCGGAACTACGTCACGGCGTGGGGCGGAGCGACTACATAGACGCTAGCGGCATCATTGGTCAACGATCGCGTTACTCTCTCAATGAAGATATCCGATGTGGATAGGAAACATAATAATAATTTTATTGGAAGGTAAAATTTGTATATTATCTACTATACCTCTATTCATTAAATACAACTTTAAATACTTCATACTTTTAGAAGTGTATCAATCTATCTAACATTACTTGTCTATTTATCATAGAGAATGACTTGAAACTTCTTCAGTGTATAGAAGAATTACATATGTTGTGCTCCTGCCTGATGCTTGTACCCTATCCTATGTGGTCTTTATAATGAGAATATGGCTCTACTTTAATGAACCATTGAAAATCCATTGGGTCTGTAAGGCTCAATACAGGAGCGCCGCGAGACTACCCCTCCCTTTCTACTAATTAATACAGTTAGAAAAAAGACGGATGTCTATTTCGCGCGTGAGGTACTGTCGCGGCGCTCGTGTGCTGAGCCATTGGTCACTAAAAGTATTACAGTAATGAACAGGAAAAAATTACATACGTCGAAAATTTCTCATTATTTTTTCCAGTTTGCCGTGGTAGAACTTTTTGCGACTGCCAGACCCTATGTACCTACCAACCACCCCCCTAAAAAGCCATGAAATTATTTATAATTAAGGTAGCTAGTAGCTATCTTCCACATCTCATAAATAGAACCTAGAGCGAATTCTCATTATGCAAAAACATGTTCAGTAGATATTTCTTCTGTAGGTTTGCCGTTGAATAGAGGGGCTAGTAGTAGAGTTAGGTCTTCAAGGGGCGGACGGTCGCCGTCGGCGCCGGCTAAGCCCGTCAATGGGGTCACACTGGGGGTCAATGGGGCCACAGGAACGCCGGGCCGGGGCCGCCGCAGTCGGAGCATTTCGAAAGTGGGCATAAAATTGGGTGCGTACCAACCTGTGACTGTTGCGTCGACGCTCTCTTGTGTGGATCCGGCTTTTGTAATGTTTTATTTTTTGTTTTGTCTGTCGTGAAGGACTTGGGCCCGATAAATGATCAGTCTTTTGCGACAGACTGGGTTCGTGAAATTGGTGTTTCAATAGCTGTCATCAGTTTTCAAAATATACACCTGCTTTCTATAAACTTATAATCTGCTACGAGATCCTCGACGAGTGTGCCGTGATAAAAGATTAATACAAACAAACTAGTACATCAACTTTTAATATTCTGTATTACCTACTTTTAAACATTTTTTTATGCTTCTGAATTATTCTACTTGATTAAGTTTAAGTTTGCTTCCTCATCAAAATTGACATCTATTGAAGCACCAGCATTTTGCCATGAGTTTGGAATGTATAGTGATGAATACGGAGGCGTGTATTTATTTTTAAGTTCTACTTTCAGACAGTATCCATTTCGGAAGTCACGCAATTGTATTCCATGCCTTGTTCTCTTGATTTGATGCTTTAGCATGATTGTTGCTTATTGTTGCTTGGTTTCAAAATTGTCGAGATATCAAGTCTGCGTCAACGCAACGTCGGTCACAGCACCGATTGGGAATGGCTTCACTCCGTGTGACAGATTCTCATTTAACGTGAGCTCTGCTAAGTGATTATGGAAATTGAACCTTACCAAAGCAGTTGTTGTATACGGACTTATACAAACTTTATAAAAAATTCAAAGCCAAGGCGTAATATGAGATTATGCTATCGTTACGGTGATATTAGGCTGATTACAGCCTTATAAGACTCTTATACAGCTTGTATAAGTTCTTTTACAACTTGTGTTTCGAAGTTTAACTTTGCCTGTAATTAAAGTGTAATTAGCGCTTGGCGACAATTAAACTTCATAATAGAAACTAAGACATAAGGTACACATTCCGTGAATGAAAGTTGAGCAAGCGTTATATAAGAGTCGTAATGTTTGTACCTACGTCCGTGTGTCACACCCCGAGCACCGTCACCGTAGATTTATATTTGGGGGAAACGTTAACTGTAAATAATTTAAAGGGTATAAGAATATAGATGCTGAGTCTAGAGATATAAATATTATTTCAGGTTCGAATTTTCTATTAAAAATCTTTCATACTCTTTGGCATTTTGTCCGAGTCATTTCATTACTAATGATTATGGTACCAGCCAAACAACTTGCTGTTTAAGTCAAACTGTTACATTTATGGCTGGTTAATATAATAACCAGACACATCTGGTACTGGTATAATTATTTATTTAATTCACAGATGTCTAAAATAAACGAATGGTATTGTTTTTTTTTGCATGCGACGTATTTTGTTTATTAGGTAGGTACCTACTTAAATAAATTAGGATGACCAATCTATATGCATTTAGGGGCACATACAGAAGTTTATACTGAGAATTGCATAATTTAAGTAAATATAGCATCCTGATTTATCAATAGGTACAGAGTGACATAAGTGTTAGAATTAGAAACCTGCAATTAAACCGTTCACTTTTCAATCTGTTTCTTTAGGACATGTTTTTTAAGACGTTGTTTTATTTGTTTTATTCTTAATGTATTTTTACAATTTGAAAACCTAGAATGATTAAATATGAAATATCACCCAACATCGCCCTTAGATCACATAGACTACCTGATATCTGCAATTACTTATCACATATTCAAGTAGGCATGACTACATGTTCAAATCCTTAAATTCACCTAACGTCAACACAGTCCCTTAAAACTACACAACATTACCGTCACAAATCCTTTAGCTCCCAACTAAGTTGTATAAGAGCCGTATAAGCGCTGTATAACCGACGTTACCGCCGACTCTTCCAGACGACGACATTCCCGCGCACCGCAGCGCGTCCGTCGCCAAGGACCACTTCTTCGACGATTCACCCGTGGTTAAGTCCCCGCCCGAGCCCACCCGGGTGAAGTCCCCCGAGCAGATGAACATGCGGTCGCCGGATCCGGTCAACTGGACCGTACCACTCGACACCGGGAAGACATTTACGGTCACTCAGAACGTGAAGAGCGGTGAGTTAGGACTTCTAAGGGTGCTAGGTGGCAAGTGTAGTTAGACGTGATGGAACTGATTTTACGACCGTTATATAACCGTTATATAGCTAACTAAGCGTGTACAGTCTGCAGAGATAACTGACCCCGCAGCATTTGTTCGCAGGGAGGGGGTCAACTATCTCTGCAGCTGATTGTACATTTTGACTGTTTTTTAAAGTAAAACATGAGAATCTTAATTTCGAATATTGCGCTTGGTCTTTTGAGACTGTTATACGATTTGTGTAACTAAATACGTAAAAAAAGTTTCACATAGGTACTTCGATAAGTTCTGTACAAAAGAGTATCTTTTTCACACTTAATTTTAGTGACGGTTTTTAATGATGTAGATCATAATTTGTTAGTAAGTAGACGATATAAGTTGTATATACCTACATATTTTTAAGCCTGACGCTTTTTTATTTCATAGAAACTTACCATTGTTACCTATAAGACGAATACAAACACATTCTTTTAGCTACAATACAATAAATGTATTTTTTTAATTCCTACCTAAATCTTTTTTTTTTACAAGTAAATAGGTACTTACTTAAGTAGACCTTAGATTTTTAATACTAGAATCTTATTATTATTTACGAAGAAGATACTCTTTACAGATAGGTAAAATAAATTAGTTTAAAATAAAATCGTTAGCCCATAATGTAGGTAAAATAAGTAACTCAATAGACAAGAATAAACCAGAGACAACCATGCCATTACACATTCATTTCATTCGTTTTCAAATATATTTTTTTAAATCTTTACCATGTTTTGTCTCATTTACTTACTCGAATCTTTGATTCGTGAAAGAGAGAGATGTTTACTTACCAATTTTTTTTTAATTATATTGATCAATGGATCTTTATGACGGTCCATCTGTTGAAAAACTTAGTACTACTAACACTAAAATCTAAAATAGACAGAACATTTATTCTATTAAAAATATTTTTTATTGAAATATGCCAGCTAAAACTATCATTCATTGTATGATGTGTGATTAGTAAAATCTAGCAACACTAGTATAACGGTAGAGCTTGCCACACACACCCGTTTGATTCAAGACACACGATCATTCGTATTTAGATTAGAACACAAAACTCATTAAACAGCGTCATCCATTTCGAACGACATCGCATTGTTTAATTTCAGATCATCTTATTGAGCATTTGATTTTATCTTATGTCCACAAAACAATCTAAGTTTAAACTTAACCTCTAGCGTCCCACGTCCTAACTAGTATTACCTCCAATGAAATTAAAATCACTATTAAATTGAACAGTTTTAAGTTGTAATATCTTTGATACCAATTCTGCCAATTTTCCTTGTATTGTGGGCCGCTACAGGTTAAAATTAATAATTTAATATGCAAAAACTAAACGCAACCATTTTGACATTTGTCACAACTCACAGAACATGGCGCGAAAATTCGACCATAGACACATTGCGCAAATTAAAAAATCAAACACCATTTTGTTTTGCGGACATAGAACGTAACTTTACTCACGTTTCACGTCACCGGCCATACAACTCGCTCACCACATTTCAGATGAGACCGTAAAGCGCCCTAGCTCAGAGTTTAAGGGCGCGTCGGTGGCAGAAGACGGACCCAAGCCCCAAGGTACGCCGACCACCGCCATCGCCTAGTCATCGCCACACAGTGTGACAGACCATGCGACAGTGAACTCTCAGACAAAGTCACGAGATCACTGCCACATAAGCACCACACACGATCGACACCAGAAAACTATAATCTGTTTTATATAATTATATTTATTCGATAGTTCATGATTAAATTGTGTTAATCCAATAATTGAAATGCTTTTATTCATTTATCCGTGCTCTGCTGAGGCGTCGAACACGTATGTATCCACTTGTCCGTGTGTGTGTCTGTTTCGATGTTTGCGTGCACTTCACTTGTATGGCACTTTAACGATTTATCGTTGGCTCTTAGATGCTCAATTAGCGATCGTATACCTGTGATCCTTTAAATAAACTGACATTCTGGTTGACTATGTTTGTTCCAAATTAATGTCGTGCTCGTATTTTTGTATGTAAAGAAAACATTTGTTTTTACAGTCATCCAATAGAATTGCAGGATCTGACAAACGTTCTATTCTCAAGTTATCTAGGACGATAAAAGATAGAGTGATTAGAGTGCTTGTCATTTATGTAATCACAGGATATACGCATTGACAATCAAATTGAACATCTATGACGTCAGTTCACTTTGCATGCCGCCTGCCCTGGCTATTGAATTGAGTCAATTCAGCATCATTCGTGTTCAACAATATTCATTAAATACTTTTTCAGTCAACCGAGTCATATCAATAATTTGTTTTTAGTCAACATACTTAGTATAAGTTAATTCGTTAGCCTACTGACTTGATTTAATAGTTATTTGGTAGTCATAGGTATCGGAAAGATGCTAGTTTGAAAGGATAGACATAAACAAATAAGATATAACTACTGAATATTAAATTTTCTAGATGCTAATGAGGAGGCTCATTGTTTGTTGCACCAATTATTGTTAATTTGTTGAACATTTGTCACAAAATTTGGTCAGATTATGCTATTCATTAAATTGGCGTCTTTTTGATTACATCTTTACCTACATCCAGAAATGAATTACTTAATCATAAGTATCATAACCATCGACTTTAAAAATTTCGTGAAAAGTTGTAAGGGCTTCCATAAGACTGGGTCCGTCTCTTTCCAAGTAAAACGGTAGAAAAATATGTTACTGTAGATTTTTGGAAGCTAATTTCATCTCATAAGCCTATAGTACCATTATAGAAATTAGCTTGCATGACTGTTACTATATACGAAATTACTAAAAATTACTATTCTTGATATAATTTTCTAATTCTGGTTCTCCCTTTGAGAGACGCATGTTGTATAAAGTTCTTTTTGACTTACAACGAATTATCTTCTTGGATTATTCTAAGTATTTATAAATGTAACATATGTAGGTATTTAATATTATAATAATTTAATATGTTATCTATATCAGTAGACACATAAGTACTGTGCTACATAATGTACCTATTATACCTATGATGTGGAGAAGTAAGTATTTATGTATATAGGAAGAACATCAAAGTTGACTCAAAGAATTGCTAAGTTATTATACATGTATAATAAAAATAGATGTTGTTCGATATATTTGTGTATGTGCTTTAAATGGGAAGTTTCAAATCAGATATTGATGACATTGATGTACCTCTATATTTTATACGTAAACTGTCAATGATCTAATCTAAAGTTTCAAATATAGATTAAAATTTGTAAACGCAGCTTCTATTATAACTTAAATAAAATATTCTCATTTGAAACTTCCTCTTCTAACTTCCTCTACACTTAACTAAATATCGCATCAAATGTTTTCAGAAATCGCTCCAATTCACCACCAGCAGATGTCGCCCATTCGCTCGCTGAAGAAGAGCGACTCACCGAATAGCCTCAGCAAGCGCACCGACAAAACCCCCACCACCCCCGTCAGCCTCACCCCCATCGACGAAACTAAAGCTCTCGACATGAACAAACTGAATGGAGTAAACGGGGTCAACGGAGTCAATAGCAATCAACTGACCCCCGAAACTCCCGTTCAGGACTTTAAAGAAGTCGTCAAGAAGTCGACTGAAGCGACTCAAGTCGCTCCGGGAGTGGTCGACACCACTGTAGTGAACGACGGGCCGACGGACGGACTAACCGCCGCCGAGGTGCTAGACAGAGCCCGCACGAGATTCGACAAGTTCTGGGGAAAGAAAGAGGAAGACAACGTGTAGATGATCATGAGTTGTTCAGGTTCAATATTGGATTTGGAAGGGTATTTTAACTTTGACGGCTTTGAAGACCAGTTCTGGTTGGTCGAGTCATTTTATTGGGCTGATCAATAATGCGACAGTACCTATGCTTCCCTGTGACTTATATAATACAAGATAATCTCAACAAGGCTATGTAATAATTGTGTATGGTCTGATTTTCAACTTATTCAAGGTCTAAGTAAGTATATCGGGTCTGAACGGACCTAACTGGAAAAGAAAGTCTTGAATGTCTGAGAATATTTACTGGATTATTTTGTAATGTAGATTAAAATCTAAGCTCAATATTAAAGCCACAACTAGACATGCAATATTGAACATTGGACAGAAATGTAGGAAAAAATAATTAAAATGCAGTATTTAAAAACTGTTACGATTAAGATAACGCTTCGCTTTATAACGACGACTGTAATACGTATGTATTTTTAATATTTATTTAAATATTTAATGTTATGATGGATCACAGTCTATTTAATAGGAGTGTGGTGGCTTGTGATAGTAGCGTTGAATATTGAGTAACGTTGAATTAAGTATGATTTATTGTCTAAAATATTGAAAGCGTGGTAGGACTTTCACGTAAAGCCACTTCGCACTTACATTTCGCAAGATCCCTACCCATTTCTCTCATTCAGTTTAAATCACTGCCTATAAAGACATACTTAAAGCATATAAATATATGTTCTATTCATTGATATCTCATTTAGAAACAATATTTAAGTATATCTGTATTTTGTGACTTCTTAAATATTTGTGAAATATTTAATTCGATTATATTTATATATAATTAATTATTTTGTTAAGTTTATTTCTACATTGTATGTAGGTATAAATAAGTATATCATGTGTATGTAAGAATAAACTTTTATATAAAATGGCTAATCCCGAAATAAAATTTAATAAATAAATCATTATTACGTAAACGTGTTAAGTTACATTCTACGGGTGAACGAGTCGAGTCGTATTAGGTAGGTACTTAACCTAAAATCGCAGATGATTCAAAATTATATTTATTTACGTCGATGTTAGCACAACTAAACCGTCCAACCCAACATAGTATTTTTTTGGCAACTTTAAAATTATTTATTTTGAAATTGATGTTCAAGTGTATTTTCCTATTTTTGCCACCTTGAATCTGAACAAACTTAACCAATAAGCCAATCACAGCACTTCACTATTTGGCGCGAAGCGCGAATTAGTAAAAAAAAAACATTGTGGATTTGTGGTTTTTACTTTCCTACTCAAAGGACATTTACGTAAACACGTAACATAATTAAATATTTAATAAATTAAACCCTAAATATAATTTGGTGTGATAAATAGTTGCTAAAGATGGATATATCGAGATTTACACGAAATTCTTGCCGTCTCTGTTTAACTGAAAGCGATTTTAATGTGTCCCTGTTCGGCAGCTATGCCAGGAAAACCCACATAGTGGAAAAAATCCTAGCGACTATGAAAGTTGCTATAGAAGACACAGATCCGCTCACGACCATCTGCTACAGGTGCGCAGGCAACGTTGAGAGGTATTACGACTTTGTAACAGTTATAAAGAAGAGTCAGAATCGCTTGAACTACAACAAACGCGAGCTTAATCTAGGCCTGTTGGATGAGTCCTTCAATCGCCGTCGCGTGTCTTACGTGAGGGAAGAGGTAGAAGCCAGCGATTATACTTTCTCTTTTCTCGAAATACCGGAGGAGAGAAGAGAAAAGTCCTCTAGTCCTTTATTTTCGTATATATCGCCACAGAAGCCGCTGAAAGAGGAGGCAGATATATGGAAAACGCCCCGAGAAGTCGGCCAGAATAAAAAGTTAGAGACTAGTGAGAAGAAGCGGCAAAGTAACCGCTCGCGTGACTTGTTCGAGACTCAGTCGCAAGAAGAAGAGCAGCCAAAAGGTTTCGATTGGAAACTGACCCCCGACGACAATATTATAAAGAGAGTCCGAGCGAAATTCGGCTGGTCTTAGAAATCAACCGTTATATATAACATTTTTTTTCTGTCTTTTTTCTTTATATAAAATTGACAAAAGTGTTAAAAATTAATAAATTAATTTTGTTATACCTTACATTCCGTAGACAGGGTAAAAATATTTGTTTATTGATAAATTTAATAATGAAATTGATTTTAACAGATGTTTAAGACGCCGTGCGTTGGCAAGTTGTAACAACTATATTATAAAGTCCGTATTTCGTATAAGACTTCTATTACGGTATTATTAATTCCTAGTCAATGTCAGTGTGAATTAAAATTGGAATTAAATATATACCAAGATCTACGCTACAATGAAAAACTAGAAAAATGGCGTCTTTATATAACCTATTTAAAGTTTGCAATTTTTAAGTTCCTAAGTAAATCTAACATCCACCCATTCATTTATTTTAAACATCTGATTACGAAATGATATTATAAGGCTAACGATTATAATGTTAGGTGTATAATGTATTTAATACATTAATTTTAATAATAATACCTTTCAGAATGTTGTTAATTTTTTGTAAGTTCCTATTTATGATTGTTATTTTTTTCGCGCACAAACTCTTTGAATTATCATCTCATTACTTCAGGCAAAAACACTTGTTATTTAATTGTATTAATATAAAGCCAGTATCTTTTATATAATTTAGCAGAGAAATACAAAAAGTTGTCTGGATTGCAGTATACCATATGAGCCCTGCCGTATGTAGACTGGGTCTCTATTGTTTCCCAGATAGTTTTAAGTCATAATGTATAGTTTGTCCGAATTTTTGTTAGTCACAATTGGTTTTTCTCAGAAACGCGTAACTTTTCAGGATTGCCATAAAACAAACCTAACCTAACCTATCTATAGGACCTTACGAATGTCCTGAAAAGTTAACGGTTTCAATGTTTTGACTAACGATAATATGACAAACAATACATTATAACTTAAAACTTTATGGGAAACAAAGGGACCCCATGTAGACTCCATAGTTGGTAATGATAGCTTTGCTACTGATTTATAATAGCGTGTGTTTATTTTCCGTTGTTACTTCAAAATGAACACCTAAATAAAATTTTGAAAGTATGTTGCATATATTTTTTTTATATTAACTCATTCACTGCCAGGGGCCCGTTTCTCAAAAGCTTGTAACTTGTAATAGTGGCCTACGAACAAACTTGTATGACGGTGAACGCACATATGCGTTGGTGGCAGTGAATGTGTTAAAGGCATAACCCTGACCATTTAATACACTTAAGCACAAGTCAAAATGAAGCGATTTTGTAAGTAATTTCCTTCTTACTTAGGCCCAATTTAGACGGTACACGATTGAAGATCTTACGTGCGATTTTCGTTATATACCTACATTGCAGTATTCGGTCGATCGACTGAATTAATTACCTATATTTTAAGTAGGTAGGTACCTACTCTGTAGTTAGCAATGTATCGTATTAATCGAATATTGCATGTAACTTCTTGAACCGTCTAGGCTATAGACAGTAGGTAAAATGTCGGAAATTTTAAAGTAAAACAAGAAATAGTTAATTCATGACTTTATTTCATTTCCATATCAATTCATACACCGATTAGTCTAGAGAAAAATAACTCGTCGCTTCCTATAAGAAACCTTATTATACAAATCACATTCATTTTACGCCAAGATAATTCGCAGTACTCTACACAAGATTAATACAATACTGACATCAGTAAAACTGACAATATCTCTACACTAAGATCACATTTCGAATATTGATAACAGTGTCAGTTTTACTGATTCTATCCGATTTCAAAGACGCGAGATAATACTAAACTTAACCTTTTAAGGCCGGCCGCGGACGATACTTTCAAGTCATATATTAAGTGGCCCACTGATTAACGGTGCGCCGGATGGTATCGGCCTGTCAGTTAGAACAAAATTTTGACAGTTCTGAACAACTGACAGGCCGATACCGTCCGGCAGACTGTTAATCAGTGGGCCCCTTTAAAGTTCGATCTGCCACCGACCTAGCTTGACCAGTCGTCAACTCAATGTCTGAACAAATCTTTAAACCAAACTGAACCGCTAAGCCCATAATTAAATAATGGTTGATAAATATTTTGCAAGTGCGAAAAGAATACACATATCACACTAGCTAGTATATTTAAAATAAACTATGCTTTCTGTTGTAGGTAGAAAGTGCTAAGTATTTTTTATTAGTAATTCATTCCATTCCAATTTTGAATGTATCGGATGGGCGATATATTTTATATTTTGATAATCATTCAAAATGAAGTTTATTGACCCTTTTAGGCTAATAGTATGCGAACATACAAATTGACAACAATCAGTTGAGGAGCTTAGTAGCTAAAACCGAAGTAGTACCTACAATACATACAAAGAAAGATAGGCAGCGCATCAGTTTTATTTATTGTAATTAAAAAAGAGTATCAGACTGACAGTCAAGTAAAAGGTCTCACATTAAAGTAAACATAGTGTCAACATCAAGATATACAACATAACTTTTTTTTTAAAGCCGTGGTCCCGAAATCAATTTATTATGCTCAAATAAATCTACATAAAATTCACTGTTATTATTGGTCTTTCAACGAGACAAAAACAATAATTGGGCAAATATACAATTACCCTGTACTACCATGCACGAAAACATTAAAACAATTTCATCAATGAGTATTGCTAGGAAATTATTCCTACATTAAATCATACTACGAGCCACACTGAAGCGTTTTATGGTGACTAGTTAGTTTTAAAACATCGAACCATTAAAAAAGTACGTATAGATATTAGTGCATAATTTTTTTCCATCGTATTTTCACGGTAACGTACGAACGTGTCTTGCTATTTCAGGCAGTCTCGGTACAAAAAGCACTGAGGTTGACTGAAGTAGCATGACAAATACGAACGTTTCCGAGATAATACGATGGAAAACAATTATGCACTACGTCTGTTCACCATGGCATTGAACGGTTTTTTGCTTTTTTAATGGTGAAAGAAAATTGACGTTTGCGAACGTATATTTCATGAGATCTCCGCGTTATGATATCGAATATACTTGCGAGAAATTCCAAGGTTTGTAAAGTCTGGCAAGCCAATTTTGTCAGTAGGTAAACTAGGTATACTTAGTTTAAAGAATGTAATAGTGACGAATCGTCTAACTTCCATACACATTTTGATATTTCGCGCCCTTTTCTATTGACAAACTGGTTTTCCAAATCGAATGTCTGTAGTCCACATTCTTAAGTTACGCATGTGTACTTTTTGCACCATATCCCGTTGTTATAAGATCCGTTTTACGTTGACATCGAATGTACGACATGCATAAAACGCTCCATTGTGCCATCAGTCTAAAAATGAACATGCCAAATTTAAATACATTTGAGTAAAAAAAAAACTGTGTTATAAATTATGAAAACAAATCCATAGCTTTTTTTACTAACATGTTTCACATTATAGGGATATTAAACACATTCTACATTTCCTAAAACTATTGTAATACCCCTTTTTCAAATAAATTTAAACCTTGTTTAATAGCTTTATTTTACAAACATATTTTGTTGACAAGTTCTTTGATATTAAACTCTTTAAGGTTTAGAATTTCAATTATCCTCAATTAATACAATACAACATAAGGATAGAAATATGTTTAAACTAGTTTAACAAAATTTTGAACAAGTAAATAAGCTGAAGATAGAACAACGATACAAGACAGACTTATTTTATATGTACATTTTTGCAATTAATCAATCTAATCAAAAAACGCCATGAACTTTGTTTAAAACTATTAAGTTTTTTTACTGTGAACGTATTACCCCCATATTCATAAAACTTTACGGACCTGATTTTGCTGAATTATGTTTTATCCCTTTCTTACAAATACATCAGTCAAAATGACAAATAAAGACGAACGATTATTAGCTAATTGAGGTGTGTAGGGCGTTTATGAATAAGGGGGTTAGTGTGTACAGCGTACTCGTATACATAGAATTAGGTGACCGAGAATTCAATAATCTTCCTCGCGTTATCTCGGCATTTACCCACGGCTCATGGGAACCTGGGGTCCGCTTGACAACTAATCCTAAGAATTGGCGTAGGCACCAGTTTTACGAAAGTGACTGCCATGTTTTTTTTTTAATTAGTTTTCGTCGATTTACCCCATTTATTTAAATGTCTTGTTTCGTTGTTTTATTTTAATTGTACATGATCTGTGAAAAGCTACCGATTGTATCTTTAACTATGTTTGAAACACTGGAACACTTTGAGTTATACAAGTTATTATATTTATAATATATCGATGAGATGAACAATATCACTTGTACATTCTTGCATACAATCAAGAATGCACAAGTAACTTGACGCACAACTATACAATTTTACACAAAGTAAAATTATTAAAAATAGTTTCTGTTAAATGGAATGTTAAGGTGAATTAGTGATCTATACTAATTTAGACGTTACTAGTATTATTTAGAATTACGGCTTTATATTACTAAAATAATCGTTCGTATTTTGATCGTAACAGGTGTTTTAACAAATACATATATCTCTACATGCGCTGACAATTTTCTGTCTCCGTTCCACATATCCAATAGAGTGAAAGATCCGATTACCAAAGACTAAAACTGTCTATGCGCACTTAGAGCAACGAAAGTAGAAACACCAAATTTTATCGATGATATAACAAGTACTTATATTCGGAAGACGATTATGAAACCTTCATTACAAAGATTCTATCGAAAACAAAGTGTAAAATAAGGGATACGTAAATCTTAAAAGAAAAGACAACAAAATATTGAAAAGAAGTTTCTACTCTATGGCACTATTTATCGATGTTCGTTGCAATTATTAAAATAAAAAAAAGGTTAGTAGTTGTTGTATCTATCTGTCACGGTTACCTTATTTACAAAAAAAGCTTTCAAGGCAAAGTTATTAATGTGTATCGGATTTTGTAAAAGACCCAAACAATAAACACGACAAAAACAATAAAATGAAAAGAAAAACACGTCAAAACAAAAACTAGATAAGAGAAAAGTACGGACATGCTTAACTAACTAATAATATTGCAAGTTCAAAAATTCTAGGGCGATTTAAAAATATATCACAATATTCGCTAATCTAAGAAAACATACTTGCAAAAACTAAAAGCTAACATGAGATTAAAAACGATTTTGTTAATGGGGGCTATGGACGAGTGAATTTAGCTCTTATGGTCCACGATTTAAGGTTGATATTATCAATTCAGCTCATATTTTGTTAGGTTAAATTATTCTACTAGGAACAAACAAGCATAACTTCAAACCACTGTCCCCACGACTAAAGCAGAGACGCTTTCCACATAGATTTTCGTAAATTGACCCGCCTGTTGCTATCTCTATTGCACGCGCATAATTATATTGCTATCACACTCGCACAGTGACTTTGACATCCGGCATCATGGGCGGGACAGCAATACAATAGCCATAGAGATAGGAACAGGCGAGTCAATGTACGGAAATATATATGGAAAGCGTCCCTGCTATATCCAAAACTTGCCCTTTTCAATAAAAATACTAATAAAGTTTATTTTTACGCCTCAACTTTGTAATACTGGAAAAGCGGCTCAAATAAAAACGTGAGAACAAATCTTAAAATGTCTCTAAAGCTATACACAGTCTAAAGGAAGCTTACAGCGATTTTTTTTGTTACATTTTTATATTTTTAACTGTACGTCAACACGACACCGAATAACGCCATCTGTCGGCGAACATTCTACAATAAAGACTTGCATTTCTCGTACCTTACGTCTAACGTTCTTCCACGCATCAAAATAGCATTAAATCACATCACTCAGTTCTATACTAAATAAATCAAATTCGTTTGAAGCGTCAGGAGACCACAGGTTACCTACCAAACTATACTTATGTCACAGCAACATTATCAGTAGAAAGCGGCGCGAAGAGTTGACTTCCGATAGAAAATTTGAATTTCGCGCCTATCTGTCTGAATTTTCTACTGACAAGTTGGTGTGTTTCAGTATATGCTATTCTTTGAACGCCACGCCTATCGTGCGCGGCGCGCCATCGTGAACCTAGTAGGAAAGCACGAACGAATAGAGTCTGTGCGGAAAAAGATGAGTCGTGAAATGTGTGGGATCCAATACATTCTACGACTCTTTCTCTTTCCACACAGACACTATTGGGCTGTAGCCGCGTCATTTGACGTTTGGCGGTTAAAGGGTTTGAGTGTATGCGAATCGCGGTCACCACACATGAGCGCTTTTTGACGTCGAATCACAAAACACAGTTACATTTTACACCATTTTCAACATCTATAAATCAGTTTAATTGATGTTGTTAATGAAATATAAGCTGTAAAAGTGCATACTCACTTATTCAATGAAATTATTTCATAAAGTGGGTACGCAGTTTTGCAGTTCCCTGTACGGTTGTGCCGACGGAATAATTCCAGAAATTCCGAATTTTCTCATATTTTTGTATGTACGAAATCCTACTCGTACCTCCAAATTGGAAATTTCCTTTATTTATCTTAAAATTTCGGGAACTTTTCGAACTTTTTGAAAACTTTCCACAACATAAGACTAGAGCACATCGGCTGCATGTGCGTAGTAGTAGAGCCGTGCACGCACACGTCACGCAAGCAGTGTGCCGTCTCTCATAATGATCTGTATATTACAATGCGCGCGTGCACGTCTACGCACACGCATTCGGTGTGCACCGCACAGGCCATTACCCATTATACAGTTCATACAGACCGTAAAAGTGAATGCAACTGATATTACAACGTTCTTACTAAATTCCATAGTATGATAGCCTCCTAAGGCCCAAGGTCCTACCTATAACACTTATTCAGTTCGATGAAATTTAAATCATATTCAATTGGAATAGAGTCGCATTTGTTTTGTTTCATTGAATTTTCAAACAAACCCAAAATCAACTGTATTCCCTGCACTATAGGTTCAAATTTCAATGACAAATTCTGTATTTATCATTTGTATGACTGGGCTTTAAGGATGGTAGCGCCTATATGTGTTAACCACGACTCCCATCCAGTAGGTCCTAGAGACCCCCTTATTTCTCCTGCGAGGAGGAGCTGGAAGCGCGGCCGCGGCCCTTCCTCTTGGTGTCCTCGGCGCTCTCGGTGACCTTTTCGGCGGAGCCCCCGGCTTCGCCCAGTTTACTTGGTGGCTGCTGCTGGGTGGGGGTGTTGCCGCCCTGAACGAAAAGATTGTTTAAAAAAAAATACTAACTTAATACAAGCTATTTCGCCTAATACCTTATAAAAATATTTAAGTAGTCAAAGTTTTGAACCCTGCAAAAATCATTTCACACTCACTAGTTATATATTTAAACTGGATCCTGTTTTCTACCGGACAGTTTCATCCACTTTGTAAATGGCAAAATGCGAACGAAAATCAATTTTTTGCCGGATATTCACACTGGGTGCTGGTGTGGACGTTAGTGTTGTAAATCTAATTTTCAATCATAGTAATAAAATAATAGTATATGTAGATTACGGACTAGCAAACGCAGCGTAGGACGTCCACCCACAAGATGGACGGACGACCTTGTTAAGGCCGCCGGAAGACGCTGGATGCGGATGGCTTCCAACCGGTACGAGTGCAGGTCCAAGGGGGAGGCCTATGTTCAGCAGTGGACGTCTTATGGCTGAGATGATGATGATGATGATGATATGTAGATTATGTAGTACCACTAGCGCCATCTGTGTAAACTACGTGGTGACGTGTTTTTTAAAATAAAACGTCAGTTCATTTGCAACCCAACTAAAGTTTCATTAGGTTATGGGCCCAGCTCGATATTAATTAGTACATAAACACGTACACTGCTTAACGGGATCCTGCAGAAAACCGTACCAGCAAAAACGGGATGACGCCATGGGAAACGACTTGTGGTCATCTTCGTCCCTGTCCCGCGCTCTCTTGCGGCCCATCACTCCAAGCCGCTGACCATGCTGGAACAACATCCTCCGTATCTATAGGCCACAAGTCAGAACTAACCTTTTTCCTGCTGGCCTTGTCGGCCTTCCTGCTGGGCTTGTGGTCATCTTCGTACCTGTCCCGCGCTCCCTTGCGGCCCATCACTTCAAGCCGCTGACCATGCTGGAACAACATCCTCCGTATTTATAGGCCACAAGTCAGAACTAACCTTTTTCCTGCTGGCCTTGTCGGCCTTCCTGCTGGGCTTGTGGTCATCTTCGTACCTGTCTCGCGCTCCCTTGCGGCCCATCACTCCAAGCCGCTGACTATACTGGAACAACATCCTCCGTATCTATAGGCCACAAGGCATAACTAACCTTTTTCCTGCTGGCCTTGTCGGCCTTCCTGCTGGGCTTGTGGTCATCTTCGTCCCTGTCCCGCGCTCCCTTGCGGCCCATCACTCCAAGCCGCTGACTATGCTGGCACAACATCCTCCGTATCTATAGGCCACAAGTCAGAACTAACCTTTTTCCGGCTGGCCTTGTCGGCCTTCCTGCTGGGCTTGTGGTCATCTTCGTCCCTGTCCCGCGCTCCCTTGCGGCTCATGACGCCGAGAAGTTTGCTGACCATGCTGTTCTTGGAGCGGCCTTCCGTCTCCGTCGGCTCTGGACACTGGAACAATTTCAACATGTTCTTGATCAATCGTGCCGAAACAGGATTTGGGTAAAAATTGGCAAACAAATTTTCAACCTGCAATATTTTTTATGATGTAAAAGGCAAACGAGCAGAGAAATCGCCTGTGGCCAGTCGCCAATGGACACCCTCAACACCAGAGGTTGTAAGGTCGTTGATGGTATTAAAGATAAGAGTACCTAAGCTCCTTCCTTGAAGGTTTGAAGGTAGTATCGGTTCGGAAATACCGCAACCATGTATTACGATGTCTCTTAGACCTTAATTAGGCAGAAAGATGCCAGTAATGACGCATTATTGAACACCACCATTTTGGCTCTTGCCTTATAAAGGTTTCAAATATCCTGTGATCAAAGATGCCCAGAATAGGACTGCTGAAAATGATGGCGCTGTCAGACGCCATATGATTTGTGGTAAAAGTTTTTCATAAAGTACAGAGCCAACAAAAACAGCTAATTCAGAAATGATTAATGATTACAGCTTGGCAAAGAAGAGTAGAAATTAAAAAGTGGCAACACTGTAGTGTCGTCCCGTTTTCTTATATTAAATGGTTTGAAAGGGACGACACTACAGTGTTGCCTCTTTTTAATTTCTACTCTTTTTTGCCAAGCTGTAAACAAGTAAAGTCAAAATAAAAATGTCAAATACCTTCATCGTGTCCACAGACTCCTGTCTCTTCAGCACTTCCTTCTTCCCCTCCGTTCTCTTCTCAATCTTCTCCTGTTTCTTAATCTCCTTCTCCTGTCTCTCCGCCTTCTCAATCTTCTCCAACTTCTCAATCTTCTCCTGTTTCTTAATCTCCGCTTTCTCCTGCCTCTCTAACTTCTCTTGTTTCTTGGCTTCTGCTTTCTCCTGTTTGCTTTCCACTCTCTTCACTGACCCCGTTCTTTCCATAGCTTTCTCTCTTTTATCGTCTTTTGGAGATTCTTCTTTTAGTTCCAGTTTCTTTATAGACTCTTGCTTTTTTAACTCTGGCTTCTCTTTTTTGCTTTTCTCCTTTTGTTTATCTTCTTCTTTGAGACTGGAGTCAGATTTTTTTCTGGCTTTATCTTTAGGCTGTTCGGGTGTTTCTTGTGGGGGTGTCTTCTTTTTGTCTTCTGGCTTCTTCTTTTCTTTGTCCTCGGAGAGCATTGATATGTTGTCCGTGCTGGAACGGCTTTCGTCGAGTCGGAGGTTGTCTGTAAGCAAAAATACAGTAACTATCAGACTAAATTGTCGCATAGTCTAAAAATAATTGATAATTGAAGTGTGCAAAAGAGAGGCCATCGCGTAATAATATGAACATAACATGAGTGCGAAAGAAGAGGACGACAAATGAAAACATTGCACCACATTTAAGCTACATAGAAGAATACTAAAAGCTGTATTCAGGAGACACGGTGGTTGATTATAATTTAGAATATACTGTTAGAAAAGCAAATAAATTACGCAATATTATTTATGGCGTCAGTATTTGAAAATTTTCCGGTTTTTGACAGGCAATCACACTAGATCTGTAGAGCAGTACAACCGACTTCCAGACTGTGCCTTACCAACAGTTGTGGCTCTCGATGTGTCCAAGTCCACAGAAGTGTCAGGTGCGAAGGACTCATCGGAGAGGGACAGAGATACAAAAGCGCTGGACGCGTCAATCGTCTTTTTAATAAATTTCTTACCAATGGTTGTATCTCTCGAAGTATCCAAGTCCACTGAAGTGTCAGGTGCAAAGGACTCATCGAAGAGGGACAGAGATGCAAAAGCGTTGGACGCGTCAATCGTCTTTTTAATAAATTTCTTACCAATGGTTGTATATCTCGAAGTATCCAAGTCCACTGAAGTGTCTGGTGCGAAGGACTCATCGGAGAGGGAGAGAGATGCAAAAGCGTTGGACGCGTCAATCGTCTTTTTAATAAATTTCTTACCAATGGTTGTATCTCTCGAAGTATCCAAGTCCACTGAAGTGTCAGGTGCGAAGGACTCATCGGAGAGAGACAGAGACGCAAAAGAGTTGGAGGCGTCGAAGGTCTTCTCGAGGCTCGTCTTCGGCGAGGATGTGAAGATGCTCGGGGTCATCTGCTTGGCAGGTGTCCTGGGAACAACGTTCTATTGGATTAACTTAAATACTTATAAAATTACAATCTAAGATGTATAAAAATATTGATTAATATAAGCTATGGATTCATTTTAAAAGGAATTATGTGGGTAAAACTTTTTTCGTCTACTTTTTTGTCTCCAAAAAATGTGACGGAGTGTAGCTTTTTGTATGAGATACAATTTAGTTTTTAATTGTTCTCATGTAAAATATAATCTACAGCTAGAAAGACATGCAATAGCACTCGACTTTTTTAATTGTTTGATTGAAGACGGAAATATAAGCGTGGCAGAGTGGTCAGAAACTACGACAGACAACGAAAATAATTTTGATCCACGTACACATATGTTCTTGGTCTGTCTCATGGTCTGTGTTGAACTGGCATAAGGAACGAGGGAAACTGGACCAAATATCATGAACCATTTTCTATTTGAAATGAATGTCAAATCGAAATGAGGAGATCCGTAGACAAACTAAAGTCACCGACATAGCCCACCGGATTAGCAAGCTGAAGTGGCAATGGGCAGGCCACATTGCACGCAGAGAAGATGGCCGATGGGGTCGAAAAATGCTCGAGTTGAGACCACGGACTAGCAAGCGCAGCGTAGGACGTCCACCCACAAGATGGACAGACGACCTTATTAAGGTCGCCGGAAGACGCTGGATGCGGGTCGCTTCCAACCGGCACGTATGGAGGTCCAAGGGGGAGGCCTATGTTCAGCAGTGGACGTCTTATGGCTGAGATGATGATTTTCTATTTGGTTTCGACAAAAATGTGTAGATAGTTGGGTCCCTGGCTCACTTGTCAGAATCTCCCAGCGTACCTGTTGGGCGCGACCTTGGAGTGGTGCGTGGGCGAGTCCTTCTCCTCGGCGATGCGCGGCAGCGGCGGCTCCTCCTTGTCCTGCGGCGGCGGCGTGGGCGGCGCCGGCGCCGGCGCGCGCCACACCACGCCGCGCCGCGAGGGGGGGCCCGACACCGACACGGCCGTGACGCCGCCGCAGCAGAGCGGAGAGATGGAGCATTTGGACTCGGCGGAGCGCGGGTGCAGTCTGGAATAGGAGGATTGTTTAATTTTATGTGAGCCTAGTACTCTTGAGCTCAGGTTACTCAAAAAAATAACAACACCAAAAAAGTATTACTATAGAATTAATTCAGTATTCATATATTCTATAATCAATATTCTTTAGTATACAATTTTTAGTATACAAGTTTAAAGTTGATCACCATTTTACACATAAAAATTTAACATGCAACGTATCAGACACGACATCATCAACTGCAAAATGAATGGAATGTATGGGTGACATTTATGTCACAGGAATATACAAGCAATTATACCACACAACAGTATATTAATTATGAACATAAAAAGGAAAGCAGTCATCAAATAATATTCTAAAGAACTCTTGCATGCTATGAACTTGAACATTATAAATTTATTCCTTTGTCCAATATCCAAACGAGTCACCGAAATGGACACATGAGCATGAATGACAGAAACGTAAGGCGAGTGAACTCTCGAGCGGGATTCGCAACGCGGCGTCCATGTTAAATGTATGCCTAGCAACCGTTCAAATCCCTTGACGCAGCGCTGCACTACCCACCACCAACGCCATACACTGGTTAAATTAAATGTATGGCGATCGACGACAGCGTCGAGCGTGTGTTCCATGGCAGAGGCACTAACTAAGGAGACGTCACCTGTCAGGGGAGAGCGCTCGGCGCAGTAGAGGCGAGGCGGGGTCGCGGCGCGCCCAGGCGCGGCGGCCGCACTCGCGCGCCGCCAGCGGCGACGGGCTGCGCGCCTCGCACCGGCTGTTAGTTACGTGCCGTGAGGTTAGTTACAGTAAGGAGACGTCACCTGTCAGGGGAGAGCGCTCGGCGCAGTAGAGGCGAGGCGGGGTCGCGGCGCGCCCAGGCGCGGCGGCCGCACTCGCGCGCCGCCAGCGGCGACGGGCTGCGCGCCTCGCACCGGCTGTTAGTTACGTGCCGTGAGGTTAGTTACAGTAAGGAGACGTCACCTGTCAGGGGAGAGCGCTCGGCGCAGTAGAGGCGAGGCGGGGTCGCGGCGCGCCCAGGCGCGGCGGCCGCACTCGCGCGCCGCCAGCGGCGACGGGCTGCGCGCCTCGCACCGGCTGTTAGTTACGTGCCGTGAGGTTAGTTACACAAGGTACATAAGCACGCCCAACAATGTGTATGTAGAGATAGTCAAGCAAATCTTGTCAGTAGAATAACGCGCAAAATTCAAATTTTCTATGAGACGATATCCCTTCGCGCCTACATTTTTCAAATTTGCCGCCTTTTTCTACTGACAAGATCTGCTTGACCAAGAATAGAAATATAGACCTCGTAAGACCAAGAATATAAAGTTTTCATATTTTTTATTTGAACCTTATTCTATAAGTAAATTGGAACGAATTTCGTTTGTTTCAATAAAGCAATGAAACAAAAGAAATGCTACTTTATTCGGTTCATGTAAGGTTCAAATTAGATTGCACGGTTATGTACAGTCAGCAGCAGAAGTCGCTATACACTCCAGGTGCTCAAAGAGAGGTAAACGTTTAAACTGTCAAAAAGTTGTTGACTGTCATGGTAGTATTTACTTGTGAGCGCTCAACGTGTCACAAATATGTTAACAGTCGCTATTCATTAATTTCTACACTTACAACAAGTCATTGATACCTTAGCTGTCAAAAAACCAATGGTATCTAAGCGGTCAACGTGTCAAATATATCTGAACAATATGGAAAAATAGACTTTAAAGCATACAAGTATGATCGAATATTGAATAAAAGATAGCCATGCTAATTTCAGGTAAAGCGTTTTGACAATCATCGAAAGCAGTACAGTCTTGTCATCACATACATCTATCTCACGTTTTGCCCTTCAACCATTTGACAGGAGCCTCTCGGTCAACTTACTGCAAACTATTTCTTTTAACAGAATCGTCAAGACGAATGACATGAATAGCAAAAGCTAACTGAAGCCGAATTTAGAGCCAATTGTCAAGGCACGTCGTGGTCTCAGTAACAGGCGTTTGCTTTTCAAAGCAGAGACCGCGGGTTCAAATCTCAGTCGTACGCACCTAGAGATTACAGCTTTTTGTTTTTTTTTGGGTTTCATTTCTATTATTAATTTGTGTCTTCTGGTTTTATGTTAATTTCGCATTAGTTTATATAATTTTTGAAGATAAAATCAAAAAAAATCAAAATATACTTTATTCATGTAGGCCTAGCAACAAGCTCTTATGAATCGTAATTAATCTTAATCTAATTATCAGAGCAATTTATTGATGTTAAATTATTCCATAATAAAATTGGATTATTATACATGTCAAATTTAACACTAAGAATTTCACAAAAGGATCGTCAAACATTAAAAAAAAAATTGTATAAAAAAGTACTAGTCTAGAATTTCTAGAATAAAATCTAAATGTCAAAAAAAGCATAAGTAACAAACAAGTAGATAGTATTACATCGGAATATCAATGTCCTCATCAATAATCAAATATACCTAATAAATAAATAATCATTTCGAATAACAATTAATCCCACGTTGTATTATCATTCATGTAGTCCTGTGTGGTATAATAAGCTTTGGAAATAAGTTTACGCTTTACATAATTCTTAAATTTATTAATAGATAATTCAGTAATATGGTTTGGAAGTTTATTATAAAATCTTACACAATTACCCATGAATGATTTTTTAATTTTATGGAGCCGAGTGAAGGGCACTGCGAACTTATGTTTATTTCTAGTATTAATATTATGGATTTCACAATTTTTCCTAAAATTTACAATATTTTTATGTACATACAGAATATTCTCATAAATGTATTGACAGTGCACTGTCATTATGTCAATTTCCTTAAATTTATCTCTAAGTGAGTCTCTATGATTCATTTTGTATATTGCTCGAATAGCCCTCTTCTGCAGAACAAAAATGGTATTTATCTCTGAAGCACCGCCCCACAGTAAAATACCATATGCCATAATGCTATGGAAGTAACTAAAATATACTAATCGAGCTGTTTTCACATCAGTTAACTGACGGATTTTGCTCACTGCAAAAGCTGCAGAGCTCAGTCTATTCGAAAGAGTAGCAATATGGGGACCCCACTGGAGTTTAGAATCTAAAGTTATACCAAGAAAAACTGTACTATCAACTAATTCCAATTCCTCATCCTTCACAATGACACTTGCTTGCACATGCCTTACGTTACTACTAGTGACAAACTTAATACATTTAGTTTTTTTCTCATTTAACATTAAATTATTAACATTGAACCAATTTACTACTTTTGAAATAGCATTGTTTACATCATTGTAAGCTTGTTGCTGTCGTTTGACTTTGAAAATAAGTGAGGTGTCGTCTGCAAACAATACTATATCATGGTGGGTCTTAACAAGGAATGGCAAGTCATTTATGTAGATAAGGAACAGGAAAGGCCCCAATATTGACCCCTGTGGTACACCCATAGAGACCAATGACCCAGGTGATCGCTGTCCATTCACATCTACCCTTTGTATTCTACCATTTAAGTAGGACTTAAGTAAATTCAGTGCCGATCCTCTAACGCCGTAATAATGAAGTTTCCTGATTAATGTTTCATGACAAACACAGTCGAAGGCCTTAGATAAATCACAGAAGACACCTAAAGCATCTCGTGACTCCTCCCAGGCATCGAAAATATGCTTAATTAGCTCAACACCAGCATCGGTTGTTGAGCGACCCCGTGTAAAACCAAACTGCTTATTATGCATCAAATTATTAACGTTAAAATGTCGTACTAATTGAGAAAGAACTAATTTTTCAAAAATCTTGCTAAATGTTGGTAGCACAGATATCGGTCTAAAGTTAGTGGGGTCAGAGCTGCTACCAGATTTAAATAAAGGAATTACTTTACTATGTTTCATTAGATCAGGAAACTCGCCGCAATCAACACTGTTGTTAAATATAACTACCAAGTCAGGCGCTACAATTTCTACTAAGGATTTGACAGCATGGACAGAGACTCCCCAGAGGTCACTAGTTTTTTTGACATTAATTGATTTAAACGCCTTTATTACATCTGAGGTACAAACATGTTCAAAATGAAGGTCTCCACAACACTCTGGAGCGTTATCTTTTAATAATGTAACAGCAGATGAGGGTGATGAATTTAAATCCTTAGTTGTAGATACTGGTACCTCGGTGAAAAATTTTTCAAATTCTGTAGCTACTTCTAAATTAGAATCTATAATTTTGTTATCAATGTTTAGTTTAAGTTCTTTAATTGTGTGTTTCGAACGACCAGTCTCCACATTTATTACTTTCCAGGTTGCTTTAATAATGTCTGAACTACTTTTTATTTTCTGACTTAGATAATTTCGCTTAGCTATGTATATGACAATCTACTTTAAACTTCTTCGAATACGCCTTCACATGTTCTTTAAATTCATCACTCTGATTAAACCGCCGTTCCTCATATAAGGCATACAGTTCACGTCTTCTTTGATGCAAGTCCGCAGTAGCCCACTCACTAAAAACTGATGCACCACTAACTACGACCGATTTTGAGGTGAATATCGCATTATAATGATTCATAAAAGTGTGAAAGAATGAATTATACATACTATTAGGACTCATATCGGAAGACAAAAAGGGTAGCGCCTGAACTAAACTTAGCTTCATTCTTTCCACGCGGTCCGAGGTTACTGGTACAAAAGTTATTTGTTTTCTCATGGTATTTTTCCTAAATGCCTCAAATACCATTAATTGACCTAAGTGGTCAGATTCTAAATTGCTGATAACTTTTTTAGCAATAGGAAAAATATCTGTGAAAATATTATCTATACAGGTTGCACTAGTAGCAGTCACTCTAGTGGGCTCCATAAACATGTGGTTGAGATTACAAGATTTAAAAAGATTCAATAATCTACAAGACATTGTTGAATTTTCCATAATATTTACATTAAAGTCGCCGCATATAAGCAATTTCTTACTAGAAGATGATATTTTACGTAGGGCAGATTCCATTATGTTTTCAAATAATTCAAAATTACTTAATGGCGGCCTATACACACAGACAACAATAAATTGCTCTAATTCAACTGCACTTAGTTCTATAGTCCGTTCAACAGACATGGATACAATGTCCTTACGTTCCTTAAATTTTAACTGACTATTTAATATAATTAATGACCCACCATGTATGGAACTAAGTCTGGTGAACGAACTTCCCGCCTGGTGATTATTAAATTGGGGCATTAATTCATTATTATGTAACCAATGTTCAGTAAGACATAAAATATCAATATTAAAATCATTCAAAAAAAGTTCAATCTGCAAATTTTTTCCTCTAATACATTGAATATTTTGATGCACCAGGTGGATATACTTTCCATGTTTGCAGTATTTTTCATTATATTTATTTAAAACTAAATTGCCAGAGACAGAATCTTTTGTCTTAACAGCTAGTTTAAATCTATTAAATCATTGGTTATGACTGGAACCAATTCCAAGTTCATACTGGGCTGCTCAATAGGAGCAGAATTGTCTGCCAAATTCTTGGCAGAAATGTCAAGTAAATAGGATAGCGATAAAGCTATTTGTCTTTTATAATAATTTGAAAGGCAACACTTGCCTTTAGTCAAAAACACCATAGGCATATGGTATTTACTAACAAAATTGTTAGTGTCAATTATGCTAAACTTACTACTATATGTACAAAGATTATATAGAGATATATTTAACTTATGTCTAGTGGTATTTTCTGCCTCAATAATAATAATAAATAATAATGATAATATCACATGTAGCGTATGTACGACTTTCTATCAGGACGTTGTAGGTTTGAACCCGCAGTGGGCGTTACTTAGATTACTCCTGTGCGGAATGCCATTTGATATTTACTACTCAAAAATCACGTTTGTTGTATGGGAGCCCCACTTAAATCTTTATTTTATTCTGTTTTTAGTATTTCTTGTTACTTATAATAGCGTCAACAGAAATACATCATTTGTGAAAATTTTAACTGTCTAGCTATCACGGTTCCTGAGATACAGCCTGGTGACAGACGGACGGACGGACGGATGGATGGACAGACGGACGGACAGCAGAGTCTTAGTAATAGGGTCCCGTTTTACCCTTTGGGTACGGAACCCTAAAAATGCTGGTTTCTTCGAAAACTGACTAAATTAAATTAAAGGATATGAAAACAATGCATTTTATTAATTTCAGACATCATGTTTCATAGTAACATTTATTGCTTAAGACCTACCCTACACAATCGATATCTAAATAGAAATAGTCTTAGTTTTATTTTTCAAAACGTTCGGGGTTCGATTCCCGAGCTGAGTACACATTTTTTTAAATGTATGAATGCAGTTTTTCGTGTTACTAAAATCGATGACATGATTCCTAAAAAGAGATCGGTGTATATCGTATAGTATCAGATTTTCCCATACTGGCCGATCTAAATGGGCCATCCTGTATAGTATATTTTATACTGGAGTCAGTTACGGATCGCTGCCATATATGACCCAAAATTTTTTTATTAAGCTATGAGCTTCATCACATATGATCTCTGAGTAATTCTAAGCATTTCTAGCCTCGGAGGCGATAAGAAGCGTGCGTCTGGTCGAGGAGGGCGGAGTACAAAGATGGCCGCCACCCGTCATCATACAAAAACATCTGTTCTGGTCTTGATGGCTACTAGGGCAAGTTTGGTATCATTTTCGTATAAACCGAAGACGTGGAATTCATTGCTGATATTTGTTTTTTTCAGTTTCATAGTATTTTCCAAGAAAAACGTAAAAAGATAAAAATTTGGGATGGAGGTTTTTGCTTTGAGAGCTAATAACTTTTGTATAGTGGCCAAAAGTATCATACAAAAAATACTATAATAAAGCGCAATTCATGCAGCTTCTAAACATATACATGTTTAGTAATATCCTACTGCAAAAAGATGGTGAAAAAATAATTAAATGACCGCAGCGCGGGTAGTTGGACTCTCGCTAGGCGGCGTTTATCTTACAAAATGGTCGAGTACGAGTATCTACGTAGGTAACTATGCTTACTTTGCTAGATTTTATAATGACGAATAAAATGCTTTCTGTATATTTAATGTCCGCAGTTTCCAGTACACAGACATAATTCTGGTATAGGTTAAAAAAATACACACAGGTATCCCCATGTCTAAAGAGGAGGGCGGCTCGCTTAACAAATAAGATCATGTACAACCGCAATTTCAGGTTGGGTTAGGTTAGGTTCGTTAGTTACCTTTTATCCCTCAGAGCAGAAAATAGAAGCCCCGCGGGGCTTCGTTGGTTTGTCACCAAGTCATACTTGCATAACCTATATTAGTATGACAAATATACATAGCTGTTATGATTTCTAAATGTAAGCTCTCCGCATAATAGTTATTTGTTTTACAAGGGGGCAAAGTTGTTGTTTAACCGCTCGTGCTAATATTGATACCCGATCAAGCGAGAGATTTCAAAATTGAACCACGAGCGTAGTGAGTGGTTTGAAAAATGGAATCTTGAGCGTTGTAAGGGTTAAACAAAATTTGCCGCCGAGTGAAACACAGAATTTTTCACCACACCAACCTGAAGCAAATATTAAATGTAAAATATCAAACAAAATCAAACCAAATCAAATCCAAATGAATGTTATGTGCAGGTTGAAGTTATTTATTAAAAACAACAAGTAAGTACCTATAAAATTACTTAAAGTGAGTTATAGCATGAAAATTATCGTGAAAATAAATATTTTGCCTCTTCCTAAGTAGTACAATTTCTCTCATAAATAGTGTTTTAATATTATCAGCAAAAATAAGAGCGCTATTTTATTAGAATAATTTCATTTATAACAGTTATTTCTCGGACCCAATTTTGGACCCGGGTATATCCTTAAACTACGTTCAAAAGAGGGGTATGGGCACTGTAAATGTCATCTCGCTTTGTGTGGTAGGGCACAGCACAGCGGATGTCATTCCAGATCTATCCGAGCAGACCCCAACTGGGGAACTACGTACTTACCTGCACCTTACAGAAAACACCGGTCAAATAACACTAGGCCCCACTCAAATCGTTGCAAGTACATTAAAATTAAAGTGCATAAAATTATGTCTGTATGATGAATTATGTATGGATGAAAGTATTTTATTCGTCATCATAAAATCTAGCAAAGTAAGCATACCTACGTAGATACTCGTACTCATCATTTTGTAAGATAAACGACGGTCCGCAAGATAAACGAAAGTCCAACTACCCGTGCTGCGGTCATTTAATAATTTTTTCACCATCTTTTTGCAGTAGGATATTACTCAACGTGTATATGTTTAGAATCTGCATGAACTAGGCTTTATTATAGTATTTTTTATATGATATTTTTGGCCACTATACAAAAGTTATTAGCTCTCAAAGCAAATATCTCCATCCTAAATTTTCATCTTTTTACGTTTTTCTTGTAAAATTACTATGAAGCTGAAAAAAACAAATATCAGCAATGAATTCTACGTCTCCGGTTTATACGAAAATGATACCAAACTTGCCCTAGTAGCCACCAGGACCAGAACAGATTTTTTTGAATGATGACGGGTGGCGGCCATCTTTGTACCCCCCCTCCCCTTATTGCCTCCCAGGCTTGAAATGCTTAGAATTACTCAAAGATCATATGTGATGAAGCTCATAGCTTAATAAAAAATTTTTGGGTCAACTTCATAACTGACTCCGCTATTACTACAATAATTGGGCTAAATAAATATATTAACATAGGTATATAACATGATCAACGGTTTGGAAGAACAGCTGCATATGACAGTTAAAATAAAAAAACCGATCATTCTAGTAGAACCTACTTATTTATTGTATAAGTTTGACACTTAACGATAAAATACTTCTTTAAGAAAGGAGGTGTCAATTCGTAGTGCTACAATATTTATTTTAAAGTTAAACAGATAAAATGTTGATGCTTAGTTACCATTGAAATAACAACTGCTTAGCAACTGGTGGCACCCTGTCTGCTGACGTACGTGATTGGCAGTGCGTGTAGGTATTAATGACAGCAGCTTGAATTTGATTGCTTAGTTACCACTGACTTTTTAACCGTTATTGTCATTGTGATTAAATAAGGGTGTATGTGTTAATGAAAAACTCAGAAGTTAAGGTATTTGTGACGAACTGAAAGCCTACGTGAAAATGACATCTTAGATGTCTTTATTTTTGTGACGATTGAAGTGTATATGTTTTCTTGGACACCTTGCCCGCTCAGGTATATCTGCTGCTGACTGTACATTGTAATGTACATTTAATCTCAGGAGGATATTGAAAGGTACACGTGAAAACGATTACACTTAGACCAAGATAAGTCTGCAAAGATTGTGATAGCACACGCAATGCAAGTGTTACTTATACCTCATAATTTCATAGAAGTTTAACGTTTAACCTTTTGGACGCCAATGACCGATATATCCGCACCGCAAGTCCAACGCCAAAGACTGATTTATCGGTCACAGACCACAGAGCAACAAAGACCTACGTGCATATGCATAAAGTTCAATTTCAGTTTTGACACTTCGGTGACTCGGCGTCCGAGTGACAGCTTTTGTGTTTGACACGGCGTCGAAAAGGTTAAAATGACACTTGCACTGCATGTAGTATCAAAATCGTTGCAGACTTAACTTGGTCTAACTCTAGACCTTTATTTCACCAATAACAAAGTGAAAGTTTGACACTGTCAAGTCGAACAAAACAAAAAAAAAATAGGAAGGAAATTGCAAATTGGATTGCAACTTTCATCCTAAACTTTTTAAGTTTTCTTATTTTTTCTTATCTTTTCTTATCTTATTTTTTCTCTTAGTTTTCTTATTTATTAAATTACACTTTTCGTTTATATTATGGATGAAAAAAGAGTTTCATTTTAAAAGAACAAGATATGACAGTATAAAACCTAACCAATTTCGCGTTGAGAAAATGAATATCGTGCGTAATATGAGTGCAGACATTCAGCGGAAATGAAGTAATGTAGTGTGCCCATGAAATCCTTTGAAAGTGTAAAGTGAATTTAAATATATTTAGATATCTATGCATTTGTACATTCACATCGTGATTATGATTTATGACAGACACCACAAGTGAGCACATTCTTTAACGTTTCTGATATTTTCATCAATTCATCCCGGAAAAACAGGATCGGTAATCTGATTTTACAATTGTCTAAACTTCTAAAGTATTACTTTTGTTATGTGGCAATGTATATTATTTATATCAGCCAATTGTATCTTATTTATATCAAAACTTAGACAGGTTATAGAACCAGAGTACCGCTCTTACTGTTTCATAGCATTCCCCTGATCGAGAAATTATAATTTTTACCCAATACGTACACAAATTCAACAGTATTCTGAGCCTGCACCAACTAGATCTTTCGGTTTAGCCCATGGTTGACTGGTAGAGAATGCCTTCTGGCATTAAGTCCGCCATTTGTACTCTTCATTTATTGTGCAATAAAGTTTAAACAAATAAAAAACAAAACAAATTCCTATTTCAAATAGAATTGGTCAATAAAAATAGTCAGTGTCAAACTGCGCGCTACACAGCAGTTGAGACGCTCGAGGCAAATAATAATTCGGTCTGGGCATGGGTAATTTTTGAGTAGTTCTGCTCTCCTGAGTCCCTGAGGTCTTTATAAAGGATTTAATCCAAATGGAATTTTCAATTAAAGTGGAATAGGCTACATTCCTACTAGTCAAATCAGCTTCTTTTTTAGAACTGTCAAAACGAAACTGTAATATGGAATTTATATGAGAACGAATATAGTGACGTCACGGTAAACTCACCTACTTTTTATACTTGAATCCGATTTATTAAATACAAATTGTGTTTAAAAGTAGCTGCGATCTGTTTTTCTAATAATTATCTGATGCTTTATTTCGTGCACGGTTTGAAATAATTTATTGTAAGTACAGGAAACATCCCTATACAAGAAGGTTCCAAATTCAAAACTGCAACAATGACAAGGGGGACTCAGGAGGCTACAGTTATTCTATAAGTTCGTTGGTCTCAATGTGATTTAGTTATAGTTCGCGGGTTTCAAAATGATTTTTCTTACCTGGTGGGCGACTGCGGCGGCGGCTGCGGGGACGGCGACGGCGTCCGAGCGAGAGGCGACAGCGGCATGTGTTGTAGCGACGCACGGCGGACCTCCGCCCCGCCCGCTACCAGCTTATGTTTTAGACCGTGGAGCGAAGACGGCCTAGAATATAATGTTCCTTATAATACGTATACCAATGTATACCAATTTTATGATATGATGACCTTATGTAATTTTTCCATACTTCTATTATTGTTATTTTTTTTATGTTATATTTATTTTGTATTTTGAACTTAGGTGTAAGAAATGTAATGACTTAGGCTAGTCCTGTAAAGTTGCATTTTGTTTTAAATAAATAAATTGAAATTGAAAATTGAAATAATACTACTGCAATTTACAGGTACATGTATTTGGTCTATCACAGGGGTCGACAAACCGCAGCTCGCTTTTTAGAGGTACAGTCAGCAGCAGAAGTTGCTAAGCGGGCGAGGTGTTCAAAATTACCTTGACGCGTTAGCAATAAAGTCGTGTGAAGATCGTTTTGAACATCTCGCCCGCTTAGCAACTATTACTGCTGACTATACAATTGCGTCTCTTTAAGTCACTCAAAATACTAGGTGATCACAGGTTAGATACATGATTTCTATTGCGGTTGGCTCTTCTTCTCAAAAGTTTGCCAACCCCTGTTCTATCACGATGGAGGAATATTAAACCATACCGTTGGTAGTGCGTGGTGGTGGCGGCAGCGTGCAGAGGACTATCGCCGCAGGGCGACGAGGGCGCCGACGGGGATGCCAGCTCCACCCCTGACACCATCTGTTACAACATATAACATTGTCACATTCTGATTCTACTCCACCCTCCTAATACCCAGCCACGCAAGAATAAAATACAAAAATTGCCAGTGAAATAGCGTAGAGAATAGAGTTGATTTTTCGTCGTTTGAAAATGTTACTACACAAAAAAATGCAACTGAATCCATTTGAAAATTCGTCGAAAATGGGAAACAAAGCCCATAAAGTTTTAAGTCATAATATTGTAATGTTTGTCATAAAACTGAAACCGTTTACTTTTCAGGATTTTCGTAAGATTCTATCAGTCAGGTTAGGTTTGTTTTATGGCAATCCTGAAAAGTTACCCGGTTCTGAACCAAGAAAATACGGGCAAACAATACATTATGACTTGAAGCTTTTTGGGAAACAATAGAGACTCGAAAATTTGATTTAAATTTCATCAAACTTAATAAGTAAGTACTATACGTAGGAACATTAGAAGGCTAGTTATTATATTGCAACATAATATAACCAAATCTGCCCTCCTAAGCTAAAAAGCGGTATTTGCATTAAATTTTCATTGAAAATACGACCTTTTAGCTTAGGAGGGAAGGACGTATTTTCAATAAAAAATAAAAAAATAAAAATAAAAAATAAAAATCATTTATTTCAGACCTTGGTCCATACACTTACATCGAAAAACTAACTACAAATTAACTAAATTTAACTTAAAATAAAGTTTTGTTGAATGATTGTGATGAAAATGAAAATTTTATGCAAATACCGCTTTTTAGCTTAGGAGGGCAGAAATGGTCACCCACTTATATTCTACCTTGATAATTAAATCTAATCTGTGTTTTGTAAATTTTTGCTAATAAATATTTCTTATTTTTATTAGGTCCCAAATGAACGATTGTGAATATACATGCAATGTCAGAAGATTAGATGAACACTAGACTTGTATCCAACTCCATTTTTAACCGCCAGAGTGTTATACGTTTGACGTCAATATCTGTCTGTAGCTCTCAAACGAATGGACCGATTTCGATGCAGTTTTTTTTTACGTGATAGTGAATTTCCCTGCGGCGTTTCTTAGTTATGTTTGATAATAATCAATCCAGCAGTTTGAAGAGTACCCGCCGTTTTCCAAAATGATGTAAGAGTTTTTTTTTGGAATAGGGGTTTGTTTATTTATTTAATTGTTATGAATAACACCCGAATGGCCCATGTGAGATGTAAGTAACTGTTAATGAATAAACTCGTACAAACAGCAACACTCATAACCTCTTGCCGCCCAAACGTCAAACCGTGCCAAGCAAAATTAAATTTTATTTTGTCAACACTAAGTTCAAATTAGAATGGAACAGGAGACCTTATTATAGGTTTCTGGGCGACTAGAGGTTAACTGTCTATCGGAGGACCTTATGCTTTTTGTAATAAGGTTAACCTATAGACAGTTGCGACGTTTTCAACCAAAAGTTACCACATTGTCGGTGGTCGATAAGGTTGATTTCAAATTGAAGCTATATGGAAATGGCGCTTTATTGACAACCAACAATAAGTACCCTTTTCATAGGGTATTTTCCTATTAGTTAAATCAGTAACTTTTTTAGAACTGTCAAAACGATTTGCTAGTATGGAATTTATATGAAACATTACATCGTGACGTCACGGTCAACTCACCTATTTTTTTATATTTCTATTCGATTTATTTTATTTATTTATTTATGTTATGGAGATCCAACAGCTGTCTATACAGAGTATGCCACATTAATAAGAGATGGAAAGCCAATTACAGGATCACACATGTAGCTACAGATTGTACATTCAAATTTACTTGAATGAAAAGTGTCGACGCTCGGACACAGCAACACACAACATAAGAGTTTTTTTCTTTTTTTTTACAGTAAATATTAAGTACAATCCAAAAATGACAATATTTAAAAAAAAAAAAACACCTACAATCAGAAATACAATAGAAAAGTAGCAAACAAATTTATTAAATAGAACTTGTGTTTAAAAATAATTCCTATGTATGTTTTTCTAATAATTATCTGGTGCTTTATTTTATGCATGGTGTAAAATAAATTATTTTAAATACAGTATAATACCCTATTGAGAATGTGGGATGGTACCTGGTGCATTTCCTGCGAAGCCCTCTTAGTAGAGATCCTCCTGAACAGCGAGCATCGTCGTCTCGGACGAGGCCGCGGCGGGGCCGACGCTCGGCGACCGCCACCGATTCGTCGTCTCCCTCCCGCCTGCGTATACCGTACTCTTTACTCCCAAGTTCTCCAAGGTATTTTTCAACACACTTGCTCGTAACTTGGAAGTTATTGAACCGCTTTTAGACTTATAATACTAGATGTTAGTTCGTTTTTTTAGCATTAGAAAGAACTCCACAGAAGCAAGCGTGCAGTTTTTATCAGGCTCTTTAATTGTTAATAATTATTGAATTATCTAATGTAGCATGGTCAATACATATAATTTACTTCAAATTATTACCGCTAAAAGTGCCGGATTTAGAACCTCAAGCTTTCTTCTACGAAGTTCTTTCTAATGCTAAAAAAAACGGACTATAAACATGCGAGCTGTCACTCAGACGCCACGTCACCGAAGTGCCAAAACTGAAATTGAACTTTATGCATATGCACGTTGGTCTATGTTGCTCTGTGGTATGTGACGGATTAATCCGTCTTCGGCGTCGGACCTACGGTGCGGATACTGCGGATATGTCCGTCATTGGCGTAAAAAAGGTTAACTCGAGTAGTCAATGGAAATTGAACCTTCTAAACTATAGTTAGGTACATTTCATATTTGATTCACTGTTTAAATAGTCGCGAGCAGGCGTGGTGTGGAGATGAATCGTTACGAAAATCGTGTAGCAAAACTGAAGAATAATTTCGCTGTCTGATAGCCTGTTTGTCCGGTCCACGCGTATTATTAATAATATATACACAACTTTATGTTCAATGTCTTAGGCCCACTTGCACCAATCCCAATAACCCGGGGTTAAGCGGTTAAACAGTAAACCTAGTGTCAAATTGTACTGGTAACCATAGTAACTCCAGGTTTAACTGGTTAACCCCGGGTTAGTGGGAAGATGCAAGTGGCCCTTAGAGGCTTAGACATACACTTTATAAAAACTTATCCTACCAATTAACCTCCTAAGGCCCAGCCATACAAATGAAAAATGCAAAATTTTCCACAGAAATTTGAACCTACAATGCAGGAAATAGAGTTCATTTTGCGTTGTTCAAAAACTCGACGAAACAAAGCAAAAGCAACTTTGTTCCAATCGAATATGATTAAAATTCCATTGAACTGAATAAGTACTATAGGTAGGACCTTGGGCCTTAGGGGGTTAAATAATAACCTTTTAATTTCTAACAAGATGCAAACCAATGAATTCCACCATTATCCAATTATTAATCAATCAACATTAAAACGAATAAGTCGATCAATTCAAGACTGTTATTGTGAATTTTGATTTATTAAATATGACAAGTCAAGAACCTTTACCCAAAATGGAGAAGGCAAGTTTACCTGTATAGTGGTCTGGTCGAGCGGCGTGGCGCGCAGGGTGGCGTGCGGCGCCGCCAGCAGTAACCGGAGAACCTGGTACAGAGACAAACGTTCAGTTAACGAATACATATTTTTAAAATAACCGCGAAAAAGTGGGAGAAGATCGGGCAATCACAAGACCATACGTGGGCCGACCTATAAGCTCAATATACAGGTGGATAGAGTGGAGGTATTTCTCAGTGAGCTCGGCGCCGGCGAAAGCTGGAGTGAATCCGCGCAGGACCGAACAAAATGTGAATGCCTGTGAATATCTTTAGGCATTAAGTACGCCATTTAAAAAAATGCACGCACAGCTCCAACAGTGTTTGATCGTATGCACTGTAACTTTTAACCAAACCAAGTATACAAGTGAGGAAGTCAGAAGAGAGTTGTGTTGCGCCTCGTGTCGCGTCGACATCACGGTACGGTTTCAGTGCAGTTGCAGTTTACAACGTAGTAGTCCAATCGCGTACAAAGCGGTTGTATTGTAAACCTTACTGCAATTAAATACGGTTACAGAGGACTCACTCTCTAACAAAGCGCGTCTGTTACAATCAAGACAGATATGACCGCTAGGTGGCGACAGCGCCACGCGCGGCTTATGGCTAGCCACCATAATTGGTGTGGAACGGATGTACTTTTAGCTACCTGTAGCTAGGCGACGAAATCGCGGAGTGAGCCTCGCCTGCTTTTAGTACGGGTAAGAAACGGCACGGACCTGCGTGTGCAGCAGCCCCTGCACGGACTCGCCGTTGAGCTGCGTGATGAGGTCGCCGGCGCGGAGCCCCGCGGCCCAGGCGGCGCCCTGCTCGCTGACGGCGGACACCAGGTGGTGCATGGTGTAGTAGTCCGTGTCGCCGTAGTACACGCGCACCGTGTGGATCGTGAACCCGAAGCCGCGCGGGCCGCGCCGGACCACGATCGGCGGTTTGGAGGATTGGATCAGCCTATGACACGAAAAAAACAATGGGTTTAACATTCACTGCCCCCGACGCACATGTGCGTTCACCGTCATACAAGTTTGTTCCTAGGCCACGCCCCTCGCAGTGAATGCGTTAACTGTCAAAGGTTTGCATAGATGGCGCCATCATAGCTTGCCCCTTTCTCTAGTCATGAGATTTGGCTTAAAGGGCATCCAGGGCACACATTTGACACAATTTTAGGGCTGAAAACAAGATTTTAACACAATTGGGTAGGTAAAGTTTTTTGAAGATAGGCAAATTATATTTTTTCCCGATAGTATTCATTATAGCGATCACGGAAATGCAGCTCTTTTATTTTTATATTATTTTATTGATTAAATATAATTTTTTAAATGATCGATATGACGTTTGTGAGGTGAAATGGCAGATTCGAGTAATTAATTCCTTTGCCGTAGTAAATGGGACGAGATAGAAAAAAAATCGATGTCAACTGTCAGTGTCATTCTTGGAAAATAACTTGCAAATAATTTGAAAATAATGGTCGGACGAAACATTTGTGTTTTCTTGTAATTGGATGTCGGTGTGATTTCTAGAATAAGTATTTTTAACGTCCCTAGCACGCTCAACACGGATATTTTGATAATGATAACGATTGCTTTCGACTACTTGGCACTGCTTCTTGGAGAACATTTTCATTAACGCCTTCACCACGACTCTTGGACTGCTACTCGAGTCATTTTGGATCTCAGTATCAACACAATAGATGGAGACGATCCCGGAAACGTTCGAATGGAAATAGAATATTACAGAGATGAACTCAAAGTGCGTCGTACCGTCTACAAGACAGTACAGACGTTACTTTCCAAATTCAGCGTATTTGAGCACACCAAAGTCTTTAACAGCGATTCGGTGCCAAGCTTTGAAGATATATTGGCCAAAATGGTAACTTATACGTTTGTGAGGACTATATAAACGTGATTGTTGTATTATACATACATAATGATTAAGATTGTAATAGTCTTATAACTAGGTCGTTATTGGCTATTATATATGGGCTCGGCAAGGTGTTCACAATATCTGAACACGCACGCCCTGATAATAGAGGCGTGTTCAGATATTTATGAGCATCCTAGCTGCACCAATATATCTGATGGCGACTGTACTTTAGAAAACTTATAATATAAATCCAAAATATTATAATATAAATCCAGTAAATTTCGTTTCGTTTTATTTTATAAATCCACAAATTATTATCCTTAAGCATTAACATTACAACAGTATATAGAATCACGCTGTGTGGCGTGCCCTTGAAGAGAGTTGAGAGGTTCAAATATGGTCAATATGGATAAGTATGTCTGTAGGGTAAATGTGCTTCACGTTGGGGCCTGTTTACATACTGATTAGTGTTGATTGCGGGTTTAATACATTTGCCACTATACACAAGTAGCAAGTGTATCAACTATATTTTTGCTTCCATTGAGGTATACATAGTAAGCACTATTCTCAAATTATGTGAGGAAATAAAACAAATTCAATGTAGTAAAGCGTATTTAATAGGGGTAAAGTGACGCGAATACAATTAAAAAAACAACGCATATTCTTAGTTTATATTAAATGTAGATGGCTTTTTAGTTTTCACTTGGTCACAGAAATACGCTAAAAACCACTTTCAGAGTAGGTGTTTCTTGCGTTTTGGCTGTCCTTCTTGTGTCCTTCCACAGCATGAGCATGTCGTAAGTCCTGTTGTATTTGTCCCTGGACTTAGCAGGAAGCTAGTTATTCATGATTAAGTTTGCTTCTGCTTTCAAATGAGGCGGTGTGCCGTCTATTCCAGGTCGTTTTCGTCACTTGAACTCATTTTGTTTATTACGAGTATTAAAATAACAAGCGGTAACTTATTGAGTATTGCACAACGAATAAACTTTGCCGCCTTTTATCTGCATATTTTTTAAAATTATATTACCATAGATACTAAGCATACGGTACGCGCATGCGTCAATCCGCGCGCACCGCGCAGCGCCCTTTCGCGGTGCTAAAGCGGTATCCAGACGGGACTGATCAAATCGGTCGATTTGATCAGAAATGAAATTGGCGTCAATCTCCAATTTTAGATTTATGGTGATATTAGAGCCATTTAAATTGAAAAAATGCCCCATAACGAAAATACTAGCCTCACAAATTGGTGTTCTTGTGTCCGCACCTCATTTTATCGGTCATTATCGGCGGTTAAATTCGGCGAGCCAAATTGGCGTTTGCGTCCGTACGTCCCGATTCGATCGGGCAATTTAATCAGATTGGCGAAAAATTGAATAATCTGGATACGCCTTAAGCAACATCGAGTTCACGATGATTTGACATATAATAATAATAGATTTTTAGCATAAGTTGCATTTCATAAAACTTAACCCAAATCATTTGTAAATGTTCAAGTCAAAGATAAAGACATGTTGGTTTTAAAATTTTAATAAGTATAGACCATAACATTGTCATGATCTTGTAACATTGTTAAAATAAGAGAGTCTCCCATTTTCATTTTATTGCATTTTTTATAAAATGTCTTTAGATTCTCGGGATATCTTGGTCCTAATTCGATTGCTCTTTTTTATGGAAATAATTATATCCTTCAGAGTTTTAAAATTTTAATAAGTACCATAACATTGTCATGATCTTGTAACATTGTTAAAATAAGAGAGTCTCCCATTTTCATTTTATTGCATTTTTTATAAAATGTCTTTAGAGGTTCCCCTATCTTTGGCATAATTTTTTTTGTAATAATTCTATTGTGCATAATAACTTTAGGCATAATATACTGTTAGCATAAACTCACTTGGTACTGGATTGTTGCGCATACGTGCTCGACGCATAATTTTTATTGATCGAAGTGTCTTTTGGCATAATTTTAATGTCCGAATCGAGACCTGGTATCTGTTTCATTTCGCATAATTTTATTTGTAATAATTTATTTTAGCATAATTCGCCATTAAGCATAATGTACTACAAACATAAAATCTTATGGCATAGAAATGTTTTGCATACTTGCGAGAATCATATATGTTGTAGGCCCAATATTTTTTGGCTGAAATTAATTCGCCGAATGTTTCGCAACTCGCAACTATTATTTCTCATAATTTCATTTCGCCGAATAACAACAGTTTGTTTTCATGGGGTCGCAGTTCTAACTTAACCTAACCCACTTTTCTGGCAACAGTTCGTTTTCTTGGGGGTCGCAGTTCTAACCTAACCTAACCCACTTTTCTGGCAACAGTTTGTTTTTGTGGGGTCGCAGTTCTAACCTAACCTAACCCACTTTTCTGGCAACAGTTTATTTTCGTGGGGTCGCAGTTCTAACCTAACCTAACCCACTTTTCTAGCAACAGTTTGTTTTCGTGGGGTCGCAGTTCTAACCTAACCTAACCCACTTTTCTGGCAACAGTTTGTTTTCGTGGGATCGCAGTTCTAACCTAACCTAACCCACTTTTCTGGCAACAGTTTTTTTTCGTGGGGTCGCAGTTCTAACCTAACCTAACCCACTTTTCTGGCAACAGTTGGTTTTCGTGGGGTCGCAGTTCTAACCTAACCTAACCCACTTTTCTGGCAACAGTTTGTTTTCGTGGGGTTGCAGTTCTAACCTAACCTAACCCACTTTTCTGGCAACAGTTTGTTTTCGTGGGGTCGCAGATCTAACTTAACCTAACCCACTTTTCTGGCAATAGATTGTTTCCGTGGGGTCGCAGTTCTAACCTAACCTAACCCACTTTTCTAGCAACAGTTTTTTTGTTGGGCTCCGCATCTGCTCCGGCGCTACGGGCATAGCAGCCCCTTCGCCCTTGCGTAGCAAAGCGCAGGCGCTAATGCTATGTGCCATTCTGCTAAATGTAGCTTATGACAGATGCGTTTTAGATCATACAAGTTATACCAAATAGAAAGAAATACGAAATACGTTTTCTGCGATGTAAATATTCGCCTAAATCCTATTATGCTAAACAGATTATGCAAATCACATTTCGGACATTTAAACAAACGCAAAATAAAATTATTCGTATCAAAAGTCGGCCAAAATAATAGTAGTCTATTTAAGATTCGGACTTGCAAACATTCGGCCTATTGCATATTATACAAACTGAAGCTTTCTGCAAATTTAACATTCGTCGAAATACATTTCTGCGAAATGGGTTATGCCAGATGCGTTTCGGGTCACGGAAGTTATGCCAAATAGACGGAACCCCTTCTCGGGATATCTTGGTCCTAATTCGATTGCTCTTTTTTATGGAAATAATTATATCCTTCAGATTCACAGGATGCTCGAGGCTTAGCCGAATAACACTGCAAGGAAGTATGTCATGGCTCAATGGTTCTAATTAGCCATCAGTATAATACCGCCAATGAATGTTTACATCCACCTGAAAATAAGAACAACATTCATAAAATGAGGATAACCACACAAAACTAACAGATGGTTGAAATTGTTAGAAAAAATTAGACCGATTTCTTGTTTACGAACTTAACAGCTCATGGCAATTTAATAATAAAAATCAAAACACAAGTGAAGAAAGTTTTATGTACCTATGTATTTCACGGATACGTACTCCTGTACGGCCATTGCTCCTCTAATTCAACGGCATTGTGCTTATCACTGTTATGATAATAATTTCAAATTTGTAGAATCTGCTCGCAATCTCGTATGAACTCGCTTATTTTTCTTGCAAAACTCTGTCCAAGGGTCAGCGTAGGGGCCGTCGTGTAGGGGTGGGGAAGAAAACGTTGTCCAATAATTTTATTATGCAGTGCCAAGTTATCGAAAGTAAATTCAATCTTTGTCCAAATACGCGCAGATGTCGTGGGGAATCAGAAGTCCGTGGGTCGTGCTGAGGTCGTCGAAAATCTCAATGATAACATTAATAGCAATTCGCAAGGTAACATGAGGCTTGTCCGTTATTTTTCGGGAATGAGATCTAAGTGACACTGACAGTTGACATCGTTTTTTTTTCTATCTCGTCCCATTTACTACGTGCAAAGGAATTACTTGGATCTGCCATTCCATCTCACAAACGTCATATCGATCATTTAAAAAAATATATTTAATCAATAAAATGAAATAAAAATAAAAGAGCTGCATTTCCGTGATCGCTATAATAAATACTATCGGAAAAAAATATAATTTTCCTATCTTCAAAAAACTTTACCTACCCAATTGTATGGACAGGGCAAGCTATGCTAGCGCCATCTGCTTCATACTTCGACCGGCCAACCCCATTCAGTGGGAACCACAAGTCATGTCAAAAGTCACCTACGTATGACTGACCCTTTTAAAAACCGAGGCCATGACAAGAACAAGTCTGAATATTGGCAGGGTCGCCATGTGAAAATGTCATTAGTTCATCCCAATAATTCAGATGGTATTAACTACTCACCATAAATTAGTCACAATTATTGACTGAAAATATAAGAATCCTGTTTATAAAAGGTATATAAAAGTGCCGATATCTCTAAAACTATGAGTCTTGGCGTTGGTTTTAGGGACATTATGATATATGGAAATTCTGAAAATATCTACAATAATGTAAACTCACGAGTGATTATGATGTGCGAACGGCGAAGGCGGGTCTCGACACGGCGAGGAGTCTCGAGAAGAATTGGTACTTGACGTATTGCCCGCGCAGGGCGAGCCGGCGCCTCCATGGGTGCCGGTATCTTCCGCTGTGAAGACAGTACGTGATATACCAAATACTAAGACAGCCGTAAGCAATAGCGTCTGACACATTAATGTTTCAACCAGACAGAAAAAATGATAAATGTCACAGCAATATTGTATCAAGGCTTCGTAGTCATAATTAAAAATTCAAAATTTATTTATTTGTATTATCATGCCGCGATCAGAAAGGGATTAGAAATAACAGATTTCCATACACTTACGTCAAAATCAATATGGATTGACAGCTATCTCAATCCCTTTCTAATTGCGATTCAGTAATAAACATAGGTCAAATAAAGATGTTACACAATAATTTTTGTTTCACTATGTTTTGCCATTTGGCATACAAATATAAAATCGGAAGAGATGGAGCATGCACGAATTATAATATGATGTCAAGCGAAAATAATAATTATGTTAAATGTCAAGCAAAATAAGAGTATACTTAAAATTAAAATGTGTCCAGTAAATATTCCATTATCGAATAGTATGCTTTTTGTACCAAAAATCCATACAGGCATTTCTTAAATTCAATTAAATTATCTATTGTAATAATATGACTTGGCAACTTATTGTATATTTTAGGTAATTAGTTTCGACAACATTAATAAAAGTTATGACTCTATTATTAATCCGGTTCGAAGGACCAAAAATGAAGTGGTTTATACATATATCGAACTCTGTTGAATCAAAACACATATTTTCCATTGGTTCTTTATTAAATATACAAAAACGTGCTTTTAGTACAAGATTAAATCGAAAAAATTACACAATTTTTTACGTGTCATTGTTTTAAAAGAAAATGATTATAGTAAAGCGCGTAATGGTTTTAATACCGAACAAAAGTAATTACAAGCTACACTTGAGTCTACGTCTTTTCTAATTTTGGAGATAGACAGAAGGTGCATGTGACAAGTAACCATTTGTGGCAACTGTAGGGCTTATCGCGAACCACGTTCGACGTGTTGCCTCTCCGTCGAACTTGTAAATTCACACGTAAGTGTGACAGGGAGGCAACACGTCGAACGTGGTTCGCGGTAGGCCCTCTGCTTACCTGGATGTATAACTAGTGAGAGTCCGGAGGTGGAGGCCGAGCGGCGCATCGCCTTCGGTGCGACGAGGGCCATCGGTTTCGTCTTTTCCGGACGATCAGGTTTGTCCACGCTCTTCGCCTCTTTTTTCGGTGCGTCAGATCTGTAGGAAGATATATTTATACATTCATGAATCTGCTTCAGCTTCGCGTCAGTAACTGGCAGGAAGTTGCGCAGGATCGGGACAGGTGGCACGCTCTCGTTCCGGAGGCCAAGATTCTCTTTGGATCGCTGAGCCAAAATAGTTAGTTAGTTAGTTATGAATTAAAGAAATTTATTTAACTACTACGTTACTACGAGCAAACGTACAGATATAGTGCATAATTGTTTTCCATCGTATTTTCTCAGAGACGTTCGTATTTGTCATGTTAATTCAGTCAACGTCCGTACTTTTTGTACCGAGATCGAGTGAAATAGCAAGTGACTCACGCTCGGGAGGGCTGCGCGGGGTGCGGGCGCAGCGCGGGGCGGCGGCGCGCGGCGGGCGACACGTCGTCCGAGTCCGTCTGCGAGGACTCCGCCGTCGACGCCGACCCGCCGGGGATTATCATCTGCGACAACCAGAGTAAACGCCATTTTGTTTTTTTTGTCTTACGATGTCCAAGCAAACCCACTATTTATTATACGATAGGAACCGAATTTCTCTCACAAATATTGTATTTTTTTTCATGTAAGATGAAGGTAAACGTACTAGTGCTCGACATGTTAATGCCCAATAGATGACACCTTTCTGTCACCTCTATTGACAATGACTTAAGTTTCAAGATGACATGTACTAACTGGGACCGGGTCGAGCACCAGTACGTTTACCTTATGGCTTTTTGTGCATTAAAATTGTATTCACTTACCGGACACCTCGGGTGATGATGTAAAGGAGCAGTGGGTGTGCTCGGAGGTCCAGCGCTGTCGGGTGTACCCGGCCAGCTGTCCGTGCTCTGTGGAACGACAATACACTGTTAAAAGACTTACAAAATACGACTGGTTCCTGGGTACATTTTACTGGAGACAAATGAATATGAGTAATCCGAAAACAAATCGCCACAATACGTTAATTGCTAAGGTTCGTTCAAAACACGATTGTAATGAGCCTAAACTTAATGAGATTACGTAGCCACCTTTATGCTCCATCATCAGATCCACTCAAAGAAACACTAGTTTAGCCGCTCCATTATTCATACATATTAGCAATAATCATATATGGTAGTTCTACATGCATATTTAATTTAGACAACAACATACCCTCGAGTCTTGCGACACTGCCGACGTGTCTTCGCCATTGCGGCGAGGTTGAAGAGAAGGCAGCAAATAGTCCCGCCTCCTCGCCGTCGCTGTCGCTTCCTCCTCTGTATCCGCCTGTCATAGTCGGTGTATAGATACTACACTCACCCTAGAGTCATGTGACACCGCAGAAGTGTGCCGCCGCCATTGCGGCGAGGTTGAAGAGAAGGCGGCAAACAGTCCCGCCTCCGCTGTCGCTTCCTCCTGTGTATACGCCTGTCATAGTCGGTGTATAGATACTACACTTACCCTAGAGTCATGTGACACCGCAGAAGTGTGTCTTCGCCATTGCGGCGAGGTTGAAGAGAAGGCGGCAAACAGTCCCGCCTCCTCGCCCGCCTCCGCTGTTGCTTCCGCTGCCTCGTCTGTATCCGCTTCACTGTGGTTGTAGCGGTCGCAGCGGCCTACACAACAAATAGATTGTTACGCATTTAGGGTCGGTTGCACCAAACTGTTCGTATCGTTAAAGAATTCGCTAAATTTTGATGTATGGAAAGTTTCATAGTATAGCGCCGGGGTGCGCCGGCTGACGTTGATCAGTCTGTCAAATGTGGTTGGTGCAACTGGCCCTTAAACATAAGGTGCTGGTACTGGTGCTCGACGCGGTCCCAGTACATGTCATCTTGAAACTTAAGTCATTGTCAATAGAGTGGGCATTAGCATGTCGAGCACTATTAGCACCACCAGTAAATTTTTTTTCTGGCTTAACAATCACATTCAATTAAAAAGTGCTGACTACTCTTTTTATTTTCTTACACAAAAGAACTTTATTACACAAACTAGAAATGTAAACAGAGCACAAATGGCAGACTAATGCTAGTTGGCATTATCAGCCAGTCAACCATAGAAACAAACAGGCATTAGTACAAATACAAATAGTGCAGAAAAAGATAATTAATTATACCTTTCATCTACATAAACTACATATGTCGATTATCATTAGGTTTAAAATTACCGTGTAGTAATTCAATAAGAAACAAATTCAAACTTACTGTCGAAATAACTGGTGTCTTCATCATTCTCCAGCTGAGGAATAAACTCTGCTTTCCGCCGCAGGAGGTTGTTCCAGTCCAGACCGTAGAAGTACACATGTTCCTATTCAAATACAAACATTATGATTTATTAGAGTAGCTGGAAGAAATCCCTTTTAAATACAATACTTAAATACTATAATTACCACTACTATACTCTATATATTTAAATATCTTAAGATACTGAGTACAAGATGGACAGACGACCTTGTTAAGGCCGCCGGAAGACGCTGGATGCGGGTCGCTTCCAACCGGTACGAATGGAGGTCCAAGGGGGAGGCCTATGTTCAGCTGTGGACGTCTTATGGCTGAGATGATGATGATGACTGAGTATAGTAGTGGCAAAAGTAAACAAAGTCTACCCTTAAATGGCTCCTTAAGCCAGTTGAGGGTAGATGAAAACATTACATGATCAAATAATGTAGGTTAAAGTCAGGTCGTTCAGCGACTGACCAACCAACCTTAACTTGATGCGTGCCACCGGTTCCGAGTCGGTCCCTCGGGTTCCGCGCGAGTAGTTCTGTGATGATGGCTCTCGCCTCCACTGCTATAGGAAAGTCTTCTTCTGATGGCCACTCAATGTCATCTGTTACCATTACAATAAATTAATTAACCGAGCAAGCACGACGATCGGGAGCCAAGCGCCTCCGTATCAGCTTGGGCAAAAATGATTTCGTATATGTCTGTCCGGCGGTTGTCAGCTGCATTCTTGTGAAAAGTTCAATATGGACTTATTTATCGATTCAGCCGTCACATTTTTATCGAACAGACAGACTCGCGAGGTCTACCGCTATAGCTATAGACAATTAACAGCGTATGAGCAAAAATAAGTATAGACAGCTGCAATAATATGTTACGCAACGAAGGCCGCGAAAATACCTGACGCAATCTTATTTCTAGAGGCATAACAGCGTGTCACATATTATTGCGGCCTTCAAAGAGTAACATATTATTGCAGGTTACAATAATAGATAATATAAATACAAAAACGGCCAGGATTTGAAGCTTATTGAAATCATCAAGTACTGGAGTTGGAGAGGATAAACAACCAACTTACCATTAACAGTGTGAGCAAACAATTCTTCAGGCGTGTCTCCGAAGAAGGGCACGCAGCCGACCAGGAACTCGTAGAGAATGATGCCCATTGACCACCAGTCCACTGGCTTACCGTAGCCCTGAGGACAGACAGTAAAAATATACATATATTTAATTATTTATAATATTTATCAACCAACAACAATCAACTCAACAATTGACAATTGTTGACTTCGAGTCACCAATAGGGAATATTAGGCAAAGCTCTGCGTAGGTGGCACTAATTGTACACATACAGTAAACAAACATCAATGACACATAATGCGTACGGTAGGCCATGTGATTGACGTAGTGAACGTCACTCACACACGACAATCGAGGGTTCGATTTCTGCCTCTCTATCACTCTCGCATATTCGAACGATAAAGAGGCGGATAACTAAATTTCGATTTTCTCATTTACCGGTAGGCCCTTGTTAATAGACCGCCTTGATGCATCAATTTCATATTTTATTGTCAGTGAAAACTTGTCAAAAAACAGTTTAAGGCACAGTATGTATATAGTCTATGAATTTACTGAGTCGGTAGTGCTGCACTCTGGCGGCAGAACATTGCAGTAATATCCCCTATTGGCGAGAGGTCGCACAGGACCGAGAAAAGTGGCCCTGTCTCATGTCGGAGGCCAAGTCTCATTTTGGGTCGCTAAGCCAATGGAGTAAGTAAGTATTTTTTAACCCCCTTGGGCGCGGTAACAGCAGCCATATCTACAGGGTGTTTCGTACAGTCAAGGAATTTAAATTTCGACCCATTTCGTACTTTGTCACAGTGACAACCGTATGAGGTCTCTAGCGGCTTTCATATTGATTGTCAGTGACAAAGTACGAAATGGGTCGGAATTTAAATTCCTTGACTGTACATCGTTTGCCAAATTAAAACGGCAGATAGTTTGAGTCATTTGCTATCTTCTCATGCCTAGAAAAACAAAATTGGCCATGGTTTTTTTTACTACTACGCAAGTAAATATTTGAAATTTACGATAAACTGTCATAGAAGTGAAAAAAATGTTTTGCACCAAAATAAAAAATTCTAGGCCTGAGAAGACAGCAAATGACTCAACCTATCTTCCGTTTTAATTTGGCAAACGATGTACCAAACACCCTGTATACAATTTATACCATAAAAACGCAAAATCTCACATATTTGTTTTGAGATGACATCAGTCAACGTACCTAAGCCGTTTGGAAAATACTGTAGTATGTCCAAGTTGCCTATTCCTTGTAACATTTTGCATCTAAATAAGTATAATAAAGTGTTCGTACATAAGTGTTATATAGTCGCACCAATAAAAGTCTGCAGCGGATTTGATAGCCCACGCAGTGTGAGTGTTATTTATACGTCATAATTTCATAGAAGTTTGACGTTTAAAATGACACTTGCACTGCGTGGACTATCAAAATCGCTGCAGACTTTTTACGGTCTAACTCTACTAACCTGTCTGAGTATGACCTCAGGGGCGATATACTCCGGGGTCCCACAAACTTGCTTGTCAGAAAACTGACGCGCTTCCCTGTCTGCGTACTCTTCATACAAGTTCGTGGCCACTGTAAACAAGTAATGATGTCAAAAAGGCTGGTCAAATCAAAAAACCCCAATTAGTTTCACTAACATATTACACATATTACAATTCGGCTCGCAATGTAAAGAAACAAGTTACGAGATACGAGCTTTTAAAAGTAACTGTCAACTAACTAACTAACATATTACACATATTACAATTCGGCCCGCAATGTAAAGAAACAAGTTACGAGATACGAGCTTTTAAAAGTAACTGTCAACGCTTTTTCGCAGTTACTATAAAAAGCTCGTATCTCGTAATGTCATGTGTCATGTTATGTCTCGTAATTAGAATGCTGTCGGTACGCCCGCGCACTCTGTCAAGCAGTGAGGCCGTTTTCTTGCGCCACACGGCGTTTTATTGACCGTATTCGATTTAAGTACACACTGTACATTACGGAAATACACTGAAAAATAAGTATGAACATTATATAAGATACTCACAAGACATGAGACCCATCTTGCTAAGACCAAAGTCCGTCAGTTTTATATGTCCGGTGGCAGTGATCAATAAACTGAAACAAGAAAAATTTGAATTAGTACGGATTTAAGGTTGGTGTTCCACCTGTCCAATTTCTTTGACCAATGTCATTGCGTCTCACTCTCTCATTAAACAAAATGTGAGACGCAATACACATTAGACAAAGATTTTGACCGGCATAGCAATGTCGGGTGGGAGAGGTCCGACGCGGGCTATTATAGGGTTGCGCAGTCTTGTACCTAAACTACATCACTTAGGTTGGTATTTCACCTGTCCAATTTCGGCAATTTCTTGGTCCAATGTGCATTGCCTCTCACTCTCTCACTAAGCAAAATGTGAGACGCAAATATACATTACGCGGAGTAGGGTGGCGCAGCCTTCTATATCACATGATACTTACTTGTCAGGCTTCAAGTCTCTGTGTACAACGCCATAAGAGTGCAGATACTCCACAGCTAGCACAGCTTCAGCGAAGTAATGTCTCGCCATGTCGGGTGGTAGAGGCCCGGCGCGGACTATAGTGACGCAGCCTTTGACTTAATTGTCAGGCTACGATTACAGCTGAAGGAATTAATAGTGTGTTAAGTAGCTTACTTGTCAGGCTTCAAGTCTCTGTGTACAACGCCATAAGAGTGCAGATACTCCACAGCTAGCACAGCTTCAGAGAAGTAATGTCTCGCCATGTCGGGTGGTAGAGGCCCGGCGCGGACTATAGTGACGCAGCCTCTGACTTAATTGTCAGGCTACGATTACAATAAGGTTAATAGCGTGTTAAGTAGCTTACTTGTCAGGCTTCAAGTCTCTGTGGACAACGCCATAAGAGTGCAGATACTCCACAGCTAATACAGCTTCAGCGAAGTAATGTCTCGCCATGTCGGGTGGTAGAGGCCCTGCGCGGACTATAGTGACGCAGCCTTTGACTTAATTGTCAGGCTACGATTACAATAAGGTTAATAGTGTGTTAAGTAGCTTACTTGTCAGGCTTCAAGTCTCTGTGTACAACGCCATAAGAGTGCAGATACTCCACAGCTAACACAGCTTCAGCGAAGTAATGTCTCGCCATGTCGGGTGGTAGAGGCCCGGCGCGGAGCAGGGTGGCGCAGTCCCCGCCTTCCACAAATTCGAGGATCAGACAGAGGTGGCGTTTGGTTTCGAAGGAGCAGTACATCGTTACCTGTATAAAATTGGAAAATGAAACACCGTACATAAATTTTTTTTAAAAATGTAATGGGTATCTTTGTCACATATTAATAATAAGTAATCAACACAGATTAGCAAGCTGAACTGGCAATGGGCAGGCCACATTGCACGCAGAGAAGATGGCCGATGTGGTCGAAAAGTGCTCGAGAGGAGACCACGGACTAGCAAGCGCAGCGTAGGGCGTCCACCCACAAGATGGACAGACGACCTTATTAAGGTCGCCGGAAGACGCTGGATGCGGGTCGCTTCCAACCGGCACGTATGGAGGTCCAAGGGTGAGGCCTATGTTCAGCAGTGGACGTCTTATGGCTGAGATGATGATGGTGAATCAACACACTATCTTACCACAAAAGGGTTGTCAGCAAAACTGAGGATGTCCCTCTCCGCAAACGCCTGCTCCACTTGATTCCGAAGTATTAGGTTGTTTTTACTAATCTTCTTCATCGCATACCTGCAGCAAAACAATATTAAATTATAAAACAGACATTTTAAAAGTTCAGTCTAATGCAAAAATATACTAAAAGGTGGGTCACAAAGCCATGAAATGGCAATCTGGTAAAAAACCATCAAGTCCTTGGTATATTAGCTTTTGCCAAGTTAGCTTAAAATTTACCAATTGACAACCAAAAGTGGTATCATCGTATACATACAAGGAATAAAATACATGATTTTCAAGTTTTGCTTGTCAGCTAATTCTTATATTTTAGAGCGTTTTTTGAAGTAAAAATAAAACAGGACGGACTCCGAAGTCATTCGAAGTTGTAAAAATGAATAAGTTTTTCGTATGAGGCAACCTTTTATTTTACAATATCAGGGTTGGTCCCATAGTGTTTTTTTTTTCACGATATTGATTTCACATAGTGTATCTAAAGGGTTAAATGTACTCGTTATACCTCGTCCGGGTCTACTTGTGTGTGGAGATGAGTTTTATCACTTGGTAGTCGTTTTCTAGGTTTTATGGTTTTAAATTATCTAACTGAAATAACGCTATATATACCTCGTCCGGGTCTGCTTGTGTTTGACGAGGTAGACAGCGCCGTAAGCCCCGTTGGAGATGAGTTTTATTACTTGGTACACTTGGTAGTCTTTCTCTGGGGGCGGAGCACCCCCGCGACCTCCGGGTGGCGACTGGCGACCTTGTGACCGATCTCCAAAGATCAGCTCAATCACTTGGTAGTCGTTTTCTAGGTTTTATGGTTTTAAATTATCTAACTGAAATAACGCTATATATACCTCGTCCGGGTCTGCTTGTGTTTGACGAGGTAGACAGCGCCGTAAGCCCCGTTGGAGATGAGTTTTATTACTTGGTACACTTGGTAGTCTTTCTCTGGGGGCGGAGCACCCCCGCGACCTCCGGGTGGCGACTGGCGACCTTGTGACCGATCTCCAAAGATCAGCTCAATCACTTGGTAGTCGTTTTCTAGGGTTTATTGTTTTAAATTATCTAACTGAAATAACGCTATACATACCTCGTCCGGGTCTGCTTGTGTTTGACGAGGTAGACAGCGCCGTAAGCCCCGTTGGATATTAGCTTTATCACTTGGTAGTCGCTCTCGGAGGGCGGAGCGCCGCCGGGGCCTCCGGGCGGCGACTGGCGACCCCGCGATCTGAAATTAAGATCGTATCGTTATACTTTTTAATTTTAGGTTTTTTATGCATTGCGAAAGGTGGATTATTTTACTTGTTTATGTTTATTGCGCTGAAATCGTAATCGGATGACAGTCGGACATGCGTTGGTGGCAGAGAATGTGTTAACGGAAAAAAACTTAGATGAAACAATGGCGTTAAAACTTGACAGCCATGGTGGCAAAATATTAGCAAACGATCTGTCATTAACAGAGGCTCAAAATTTAAAATTACGGAAGATGAGATTATTTCACTGTTTTTTTTATAAAAATTGCTAGTGACTTACTTAGAAGGCGAGGCGTTTTGCGGCGGCTGCGGCGGCGGGGGTGGGGCGTGGAGCTCCGCCAGGGGATCCCGGGACAGACCCAGCTTGTGGATTATGTACTTCGGGATGTCCGACGTCATGCCCTGCCAAACAGATTATATTGAGTATACATTAGAGATGCAACGGATAGTTGTTTGGCCGGATACCCGATACCGGATATTCGGCCTGACCATCGGCCGAATATCCGGTATCCGGCCGCCGAATATTCGGCCAGCGGAACTATACCTACATTTCGGTTTTTCAAGTGCGCATTCTGCAGGTTTGACCTGTTTCCTAGTAAAACGTTCACTAGGACTCATTTCTAGGTTCGAAATGAGTGCGCGTGCAAGTCAGTGAAATGGTTAAATTGTTTTAAAATAATAAACAAGTACGATTATGACCGTGTCTGTTTCTTAAATCCAATTTGCTTACTCCGAAATCAAGCAATGTTAATATCCGGTATCCGGCCGGATAGCAGGTCACTATCCGGTATCCGGCCGGATAGTAAAATAATGGCCGGATAGACCGCATACCGGATAGTAATCGGATATCCGGTGCATCTCTAGTATACATACAATGTGAGATTATGGTGGTGTTGTAGCCTTGTAGCCTCGTGCCGGCCACCATATAAAATTCCAGCGAAGGACTTTGAATCTAGTGGTATGTTTAATTGGGTCGAATTTCATTAGTTCGAGAATTTTACTAGACAAATGTAATACTACTTGGTTTTAAATGAAGGTTCAACGAAACGGAGTGTACATCCTAAGGAATATTGGGCGACACGAGTGTAGGGTGTGCAACCTCGTGGCCTTTTGGTTTATGTTTAGTTTAGTGCTTGAATGATTTATATTGCTTAGCGAGTATGAGTTAGAAAACCGACCGTACGACGAGGGCCCGAATAATACGAGTCAGGCAATGCATTATTTATATTAAAAAAACTTGTTACTATATACATAGAAAACATCCATAACTCAGGAACAAATATATTCGTGACAAACACAAACAAATGCCCTTACCAGGATTCGAACCCGGGTCCTCCTGCGTTGTAGGCAGGATCACTACCGACTAGGCTAGGAGGCCGCCAAAAAGAAAGAAAGGACTGTAACTATTACACACCTGCATATGTTTAGCGTGTCCCTCTGCCGCCTCTAGCAGCCTGTAGAACCGCTCGGGATCGAACTCGAGACACTCCAGCAGGCGGGCGGGGCGAGCCATCGCTAAGATCAGCCGAGTGACTAGAGGCGCTACTTGGGCGCCCGCTTCGGCTGATTTTTCTCGAGTCTGTGATAAATAAAGAGGCATTAATATCTCAACTCGCAGGAATCTAAACTTGCCAGTCAAAACGATAGTTTGAAGTTGATGCTCATTATCAAATTATATATCAAATTACTTCATAATGAGCACAGAGCTGTGGAGACTATTAAAAAATGCTATTTTACCCAAGGCACAAGAGAATCGCGAAGTTAGATCCCAAACAGAATATAAAATTAAGGATTTTTTGTACAAAAAAATATGACATATAGTCTGATAAAAAAGAGTGGAAATTAAAAAGTGGCAATACTGTAGTGTCGTCCCTTTCAAATCAATCTATAAATATTATAGGACATTCTTACACAGACATTGTTACTATGTATATAAGAAAACAGGAGGACACTAAGTATTGCCACTTTTTAATTTCTACTCTTTTTTGTCAGACTATAATGGTACTAATGGTGCTTGCACGAGGAGTTAAGTAAATGTGCTGTGCACTAGCAGTACACTCAGCTCGAGCGCAAGTGACTTGCGTAAACAGTATGCACAACTTACTTGCTCCCGTCTAGTCTTTGCAGTCACGCTTGTCAATGACAACACTTGCAAAAGTGCGCAAGTCACTTGCGCAGTTGACTCACATCACGCAAGTGACTTGCGCAGTTGACTCGCACAGGTGTTTGCGTTATTTTACATGATATACAACCCGCACAAGCGCCTTAACTTACGCAAGTCACTTGCACAGCATGCAAGTCGCATAATTTCACGTTCCTTATATTTGTTCTGCTTACCTCAGCGAGCAATCTGTCTAAACTGTCCGCCATGTCGTAGAAATAGCTGCTGGTGACCTGCTTCGATTCCGACTTGTGTAGACAGTCCCTCGCCATCTCCAATACCTGCACAATATTTTATTTATATTGAAATTTTGGTTAAATAGTAATAATTTCACCCTATATACGTCCCACTGCTGGGCACTGGCCTCCTCTCGAGACGAGAGGGCTTGGGCTATAGTCCCCACGCTAGCCCAATGCGGATTATTTGCGGAAATTTTGATTATTTTGCGCTATGTGTATGTAATATATCTTATTCTAATATGTCACTAAAGTGGATGCCTAATGGATGGCTCAAATCCTTAGAAATGGCACTGGTTTTCAGGGCAACCAAGAGAAAAACAGAATAAAATTAAACAAAACTAAAGGTCGAAACAGGATGTTTGGACAAAGTTTAAAAGAACATAAGTATAAAAAGGTAAAAAATCATCATCGATACGTCTATTTTTGCCAATTTAGCCTATATCGCTCCTTATTTTACAAGCTTTTATTTACTTTCACCTGACCGTTGTTTGTCTGTTTGTCGGTCTGTAATCAAATCTTGCAAGTTAAATTTGATCCACTTCACGGTTTCTGATTTAGCTGAAATTTTGCATACATATGTAAGCCGGGTGACAATGCAATATTATGGTGTCATGGAGCTGATCTGATGATGGAGACAAGAGGTGGCCATAGGAACTCTGTGATGAAACAACGCAACCTGCAATTGTGTTAGGGGTTTTTAGAATTGTCTCGATGAGTATTAGTTGTCTGTCGTAAGAAAAGTACAGTCAGCGATAAAAGCTTGTACCAAAAACGAAATTTTTGCCAAAAACTTATTACAAGTATATTATTTAGTAATGTCAATGCTTTTACCTGTCTCGCAACGAATCTCTCTATCGGCGGCCGGTCCGGTTTCTTGTCCAATTCTGTCAACTCTTCGATTAGTGATCTTAATCTGAAACAAGGATTATTCATTATTATCTATTTTAATGTAGCAATGTAAACTGCGAGCAGTGAAAAGCATTTTACGATCAAGATCTTCCACTTTCCACTACCCCTCCGTCGGATTAACAAATTAAGGAATAGTAGCCACAATAACGTAGAATATAAACATATTTCTTAACATTTTCTCCCGATAAACAGCAGAGATCATGTCATCTTTGGCGGGAGAGAAGCATGAAGAACTGCAAACACAAGGTGCTATCCTTGTCACTCTTCTCAGGCATCACTTACTTGTCATCCATAGCCCGTTGTGCGGCGGGGAAGCGAGCTGCGAACAGAGACGACATGGCGGAGACGGCGTCATCTTTTGCGCCCTCCCCTCCACTCGCCGCGCCGCCGGGTGAGCGAGATGGAGAACTGGAAAAACAAGTACAAATATTTAATATTAACTTAAAAGTCTTAAAACCATGCATGGTCCAAACCAGTATTTATAACCAAATCAATGAAGAGTCGAGTTAATTGCATTGTTTTTTATATACAGCTTTCATGGTCTTTTTAGGGTTCCGTACCCAAAGGGTAAAAACGGGACCCTATTACTAAGACTCCGCTGTCCGTCTGCCCCTCTGACTGTCTGTCACCAGGCTGTATCTCATGAACCGTGATAGACAATTGAAATTTTCACAGATGATGTATTTCTGAAGCCGCTATAACAAAAAATACTATAAAAACAGATTAGAATAAATATTTGTGGGGATCCTATACAAACGTGTTTTTTTTTGCCGTTATTTGCATAATGGTACGGAACCTTCGTGCGCCGATTGGCCGTTTTTTTTTAAATTTAGATTTATAAGTACCTGAGACTGCGACTCCGTACGCGTCTCTTCGGGCTCTGTGGGGAAGGCGCACGCGCAGCCGTATAAGCGCCGCCGCTGTCGGACAATGATGCCCAGTTGTTCATGCCGCTCCCTTGTGAACTGCTGTGGGAGGAAATGGATATTACATTAGTAACACAGTCTAATAAAACATGGTCTTCTCTTCCCAGAGTGACACAAGCCTACGTCACAATAACATGGCCACTATATATAGCGCTATCGCATATTGTCATATAGCGCTATCGCATGATGACGTAGGCTTGTGGCAGTCAGGTGACCTAGAAAAGACGGGAAGAGAGTACCAGGCGGAGTATATTATTATACCATGATTAGTAGGGATGTGAGTCAAGGTGTCCCTTATTTTGATATTTTTAAAATTAACAACGCATACCCCCGTAAATATAACTATACTACTCCAAAACACCCTGAAAAAGTTTTTCAAGAAATTCCAGTAACAAGAACCCGTGCCGACTTACTACTGAAATTACCATACAAATTACTATGGAGAAATTTGACCAGACACCAATTTGATAATTTTTCATTGGTTTTGTGTTAGCATCGAATTTTTTTTGTTAAATAAAGTTTATAAATGGCAATATTATCTTATGAAAGTCGGCACAGGTTACAGTTACAGGGATGACCTGAAATTTTCTTACAGAGTGTTTTGGTATAAAAGAAACTGATTTAGGGGGTATGCGTAATTTCGAAAATCGTAATGGCTCCTCTACACGATGGGCCAAAGCCGGCCACTCCAAGGGACGCAGCCATGCGGTAGAATGAGATAGCAATATAAATGCGTCCCTTGGGGTGGCCGGCGTTGGCCCATCGTGTAGAGGAGCCATAAAATAAGGGACACCCTAATGCCAGTCAGTCAATGCCAGTCAATGCCAATGTGATCCTTATGCGAAGTCATAATAAGGTCCTTACTTGAGTGAATTTTGGTGTTGATGGCAGTGTGGACAGGGCGCTCGCGGCGGCTCGCACACAGCAACCGCGAGCAGCCGTTCTTGAGATGAGCATTGTGACTGGAACAGACAGACATACATACATGTGAATAGAAGGTAGGAAGAGGCTTAGACTGCTAAAATGTTTGAGGTGTTCAAATGTTTAGTTAAGGCTTAATTACTTTATTGTACATTTCAATTATATCACCACATGGTTACTTTCAATACCCCTCGATTCAGGTCCGTGCTCCTAAGACTTTCGCCCTTCAAGTCTACAAAAATAATACATCTTTTTATAATCCAAACGTTAGAATATGTCGTCGGTACAATGGTTTAGTATCACAATATAGAGATATCGATATTTCCAATTCACGGCTAGCGGTATTCGAGAGGCAAGTCGTTAGAGTTCTGAGCTATCATACTACACATCAACAATAGTAAGCCACTCTTGGCTTGATTCCCTCAATTATATTCAAATTTCATACGTAATTTTAAGAATAGGCTATCTATTACTTGTACCACAGAATAAATAATAGTACTAGGTACAGAAGACTCACTCTCTAACAAAACGCGTCTGTTACGATCAGCACAGATATGGCCGCTAGGTGGCGACAGCGCCACGCGCGGCTTATGGCTTTCCCCAAAATTGGGGTGGAACGGATGTACTTTTAGCTACCTGTAGCAAAGCGACGATATCGCGAAGTGAGCCACGCCTGCTTGTACTCCTTAAGAGAAAAGCCGGCAAGCTTTAAGTACATACAATTTCATAATCTTACAGCCCAATAATCATTACTTCAAGCGTCGCAGTTATAGCGGTTATGGCCCCATAAAACGCGTGGTATCGCTCTAACCAACTAATATGCCAATTTATATTTACTGCCACGTTCCAAAATCGGTACCTATGTTTCGACACGATAGGCTAAAAAGGTAAAGTTAATTTTTAATACAGTTGCTCAAAAAGTGCTACTTTACGTAGCTGTTTAGCGCGCGGAAAGTTGGTTATCTTGAACTAGTGCTTTTACCTTTCCCATTTTTTTAAATTTATACTTGTTCCAATTCACGACTACTTATTGATGAGTGTTAATATTAGTTTCCTTTAAACGTCGTAATCAGCATAAAAACCTACCGTTAATGTAAGAATACGAAAAATATTACATATTTCATATTTAATTACTTACCTCTTCATCATTATAACACGTTTATTTTTTAATATTCAATATTGAAAATTCCGTTCTTAATAAGTTGACTGAATGGAACGGAATAGCTGCCAAACGCCCATAGATATAATATACTTACAGACGACGTCTAACCGAGCTGTCACTGTTACCACTTTTGTTTAGTGTACGATTAACAATGTTTTTCTTATTTTTTCGCAACTGTATTAAAAAACGTCGTTCGATACACGTGCGGAAATGTCATTCTTCACTCGTCCCGAGTCTTGCCACTCGCCTGCGGCTCGTGGCAAGATATCTCGGTACTCGTGAAGTAATGACATACCTTCCGCACTAGCATCGAAATGTACTATTTGAATGCAGGTAATAGTGCCAAGATGACGATAGTATATCGATAATCGCCAGATGAAAAGTAAAAAACCGGTCAAGTGCGAGTAGGACTCCGGCACGAAGGGTTCCGTAAGTCGAATGTAAGAACTTGACTTCGCTTCGCTCGCTCGTTCGATTATATTCTGTTTTTAGTATTTGTTGTTATAGCGGCAACAGAAATACATCATCTGTGAAAATGTCAACTGTCTAGCTATCACGGTTCAAGAGACACAACCTGGAGACAGACAGAGAATGGTCTTAAGTAATACGGTCCCGTTTTTACCGTTTGGGTACGGAACCCTAAAAATTATGATAATGACAAATGCAACAGAAATGCCGTGATAATTTTTCTGATAAGATAAGTCACTCAAAACGGACAGCTTAAAATTTTGGGGCTTAGTCATAGTTGCCAATCTTTTTCAACCCACCGATTATATCGAACTCGCGATAGTACCATTCGATTCGATGCGATTAGAGGTATCCACATCGGAGTCCCATTGGACCATTTAGGCACTCTACGAAACTATAGAAAAAGAAGTTAAAAAGTTACTAATAATCGCATAAATCACCCGCATCCGTAGATTGTCTCACAATACTCAGACCTACGTTAATGATTGTCGAAATCCGACGCCACATCAAGGTGCGAGACGTAGGTGACGTCATCACGAAGCTCAAATGGAGTTGGGCGGGACATTGCTAGGCAGAGTGATGGCAGGTGGACCAAAATGTTGATGGATTGGTGGCCGCTTTCGGATGAAAGAAGCGCCTGGCGTCCGTTGGCTCGTTGGGTGGATGACATTCGGAAAATCGCGGGGCACTTTTGGATGAGACTAGCCCAGGACCGGGATAAGTGGCGTACACGAAAAGAGGCCTATGCTCAGCAGTGGGCGACTGAAGGCTAGAATGATGATGATGATGATGATGATGATGATAATGATGATTATGATGATGATGATGACATTCATAATTGATGAAGTGCATTGTGATGACATCATGAGTGGGAATTGCAATCTATTCGTAATATATATCTGTTCCTATTAAAGTGGACGTGTTTGATATATTTATGATTAATTAATTACATGTACATTCACTGACATCATCGAATCACCAAAAAGCTAAGAAGTCTATTGCAATATACATATACTTAAGACAATTTTCTAAAAAAAACCGGCATTTCTTTACCTCTTGTATAGTAACCATTTTCTTGGCAAAAAAAACGCACGAGTTCATGCCACATTAATAAATAAAATCTACAAAATAATGGAAAAAGGGCCACAAAAATAGTCTTCTGTAAGATAATTTGCCAAGCAAATTATTAAAATGGTATGAGAACAATCTCATCATTATAAAATCGTGTCATTTATCTCAGATTGGAGCTTTTTACTGGTCTATTAGTATTAACATAAAATACTGTAACATTCCTTCTTTTTTAAATGTGCTATTTTTCTCCTTAGTGTTGCAATACACGAGAAAAGTATTCAGGTTAAAATGTTTTGTTAACGATATTGTTATGACAACAGAGTGTCGAGATATTTTTGGACCTATTAGTAAAACATTTTCGCTGTTAGCACGACACCGTTGAATAATATACTCTTGACATAAAATTAACACAGGAAAAGTAGCAGTTAATTGAACGATTCGTGAACTGAATTATATCATTGGCCACAGCATCTTTGCAGATGATAGTTGCAGCGACTGAAGAAAGTATTTTGAGGAGGTAGTCTACAGCCACAGAATAAATAATAGTACTACCGTACAGAAAGGAAACTTCCTACAAAACCGAAGTTTGACAGCGGTTCAGGGTCGAATCGTGCTATCCCTTTCTAATATATGACACTATCCCTTTCGGCTATTTAGGGTTGTCAAAATTCAAGTGATTATCTTATCTGTGGTCGTGCACGCAGAAGGAAGTCAAGTGGTGCCAACCCTAATAATTGCTCGGAGCAATGCTGAGCCGAGCGGAGCCGAGTTTGACCGATCTCAGGAGTTTCGCACCCCTGCTACAGCCTACATCGACTGCGATGACCTAGAAACTATCTATCTAATACCTTTTATAATCATACATAGATTTAATGCTCAGTAAGAGGAGTTTAGCACTCAAACCACTGCTTCCAGTAACATTTCTTTTAACTCACATTATAGACGGGTCTAACGCGAATTATATTCAATTACCTATCTTCGGACGGGTGCGTGGATATTGTGAGTGTTGCGTGTCGGACTATTGACAATAATTAACATTATGTGTGGTGGGTGGTTTGAAAATGTGATGTCTACCCCAAACTTTTCCATACACTTTTCGTCGGGTAGATGCACAAATCTCTGTTTTGACATTTTGCTGGGACAATCAGTCAGCCGCGACCACGACCAGTGAAACCTGTGTCGAAACGTCGGTAAATAAAGGTAATTGAATATAATTCGCGTTAGACCCGTCTATAATGTGAGTTAATATGTATTAAAAACGCGAAAGTTTAAAATATAACATTTCTTTTATTACATCGATATACAGGATTAATTATAAGATTATAAAAGATCAAATCGGACATAACCTCCGGGCAAAAACCTGCCGCCAAATCTGACAGTTCTCTATCTCAACCAAAAAGACCATAGATACAACAACCAAAAAGTATTAAGCCAGATGCACACTACGCGGTTTCACCAGTATAAGGCCTACAGGATACTCATTACTGTGATGCTTACACTTTAAACGAGCAATTCTTGTTTATTTATATATATTTTTCTGGGATCTCGGAAACGGCTCTAAAGATTTCGATGAAAGTTGCTATATGGGGGTTTTCGGGGGCGATAAATCGCTCTAGCTAGGTCTTATCTCTGGGAAAACGCGCATTTCATAGTTTTTATATGTTTCCAAAGCTCGGTCTCCTAGATATTATGCCTTATGGCATTAAGTCCGCCTTTTGTACTATAAGGTTTTTCTTTTGTGCAATAAAAATGAACCCCCTTATTCATAAACGTTTACTAAAGTTGACAAGCCGATAATAATCGTTTGTCCCTTTCCATCATACCAATACGTCGGAAAGGGACAAACGATTATTATCGGCTTGTCAACTTTAGTAAACGTTTATGAATGGGGGTAAATAAATATTAAATAAATATAATAAATATTAAATAAATATAATTATGCTAAAGTGTGTTATGCAGACGTAACAACTCAGCAAATTCCCAAGTGCATTTAGTAAGTGACCATTATCACCTACCGCTTCCACAGTCTTGGATCGCTATCAAAACAATTGATAACACCACACACATTCAAATACCTACTTTATTATCATACGAGCAAGGCACAATTTCTAATCCGAAATGCATAGTAAGCTTTGTCAAAGAGTACATTTAAATACCTGCTTTGTACTGAAACGTTAAAGTTTATTTTTGAATGCAAGTTGTACAGTGAGCAATGACAAAAGTGCATTGAAATACCAACTTTATAATGGAACAATAGGGTTGAGATTTGTATGTAAATTGTATGGTAAGTGATGCCAACAGCGCATCGGGTATTCGATGTTATTTTTGATTTAATTTAGTGCATTTTGGCGGGAATGCGAGATTACCCGGTTGTTTGCATTCCGATTTCAAAAGTTAAGAACAAGAGAATTAAATGATTGCTTTTGATAAATAAAAATGTATACGATTATTTTTTTATCCTAAGAGTAGGTACAGCCACCTGCAATAATATGTGACAAATATCTTCGAATGTGACACGCCCTTATGGGTCTACAAATAAGATCGTGTCAGATATTTTTGCGGCCTCCGTTGTGTAACATATCATTGCAGGTGACTGTACGATTAGATCAATTAAAATGTTGTATTCAAATTGCATTCAAACAATTTAAACGGATTATATGACGTATAATGAATTAAAACCCGAGAAACCAAAATCGGACCGGGTCGGATCGGGTCGGGTCGGGTCGGGGCCGGGTCGGGGGATCGGATCGGATCGGGTCGGAGGTAAATCTTAAAACTTAAATACTTAAGTCCCGTTGAGCAGTTTGATAATGTATAATGAATTTCTACTATAACTCTGGTTTAAAATAAAAACATAAAATAAGGCCGTCCTTACCAAAACTGGCATCGTACTGTCGATTCTTAGAATAGAAAATCCGTAGGAAGAAGTACTGGCTTCCAATTAATCTTCAACTACCTTGTCACGTGGGTGGCCAACAACCAAACCGCCTACATGTTAAGATTGCTAAGTTGCTTATATCTTGATAAAATATAAGCAATTTGGGCGATATATATTATATATAATCATTAGCATATCACCTACAAGCTGACCTTATTAAGGTAACATAAAATTAAAAATATTACAAGCTTTTAATTAACTTGCAATGTATCTAAATACTATATACTATGTTCAGGTGAAATCTTGCAAGTAAAACTAGACTCACTCCTCATTATTCGATAGAGTTGAAACTTCACATAGGTACCTAATTATGTAAGCTGGGTGGCAATGTAATATTATGGTTCCATCGAGCAGATCTGATACAGAAGTGTCTGTGAACCTAGCATATCAAGTGCTAGCATCTCAATTTTTTTGGGAGATCTAGTAGCATCCCCAATAGTTCTACAGTTCTAGATGGTTTTTAGGGTTCCGTACCCAAAGGGTAAAACGGGACCCTATTACTAAGACTTCGCTGTCCGTCCGTCTGTCACCAGGCTGTATCTCACGAACCGTGATAGCTAGACAGTTGAAATTTTCACAGATGATGTATTTCTGTTGCCGCTATAACAACAAATACTAAAAACAGAATAAAATAAAGATTTAAATGGGGCTCCCATACAACAAACGTGATTTTTGACCAAAGATAAGCAACGTCGGGAGTGGTCAGTACTTGGATGGGTGACCGTTTTCTTTTTGCATTTTTTTCCGTTTTTTTTTTTGCTTTATGGTACGGAACCCTTCGTGCGCGAGTCCGACTCGCACTTGCCCGGTTTTTTTTTAAATAGCGGCTCATTTTCGCGAAAAAAAAAATGCAATATTAAACTGAGATGCTTCACATTTTGACACTCCAGCATCCCACCCATTCTTTGTGATCAAACAAGCTTAACAAACGCAACCTAATTGTGTTTGGGTTTGTTAGAACTGTCTCGATTGATTGATTGTAGTCGATAAAAGCTTGTAACAAAAAACCGGGCAAGTGCGAGTCGGACTCGCGCACGAAGGGTTCCGTACCATAATGCAAAAAAAAAAACAAAAAAAAGCAAAAACGTCACGTTTGTTGTATGGGAGCCCCATTTAAATCTTTATTTTATTCTGTTTTTAGTATTTGTTGTTATAGCGGCAACAGAAATACATCATCTGTGAAAATTTCAACTGTCTAGCTATCACGGTTCGTGAGATACAGCCTGGTGACAGACAGACAGACAGACGGACGGACAGCGAAGTCTTAGTAATAGGGTCCCGTTTTACCCTTTGGGTACGGAACCCTAAAAATGATTTTTTTGCCAAAAACTTTTTTTGCGACTTTTCGTCTATGATTAAGCAAATTCGCCAGCATAACAAATATCACACAACTAATAAAGCATAAATTAGGGTGCGCCGCCGCCGCCCCGCCTGCGGTGGGTGACCTAAAACCGCTCCCATGGCCGAATGATTATTTACCAAGGCTCGGCTGACGGCTGTCCCATGCTATATGTCACATGTATATTTTCTTTTTTCAAATAAATAATTTAAATTTAATTTAATTTTCAATTAAAAATTTTGCCTTAAGGTGACAGTCCATTTCCAACGACAGCTGCATTACTGTTCATTTTACTATGGAAATTGACAATGACAGCGACGCGTTCAGTACTAGTAGTGCAGCTGCAGTCAGAAATGGAATGTTATCATTACGGTTGACTAGTTGCTTTTGGCATTAAGTCCGCCTTTTGTATGATAAGTTTTCTTTTGTGCAATAATGTTTAAACACTAGCTTTACTTACTAGCTTTTGCCCGCAACATCATCTGCGTGGAATCAGTGACAGCAGCAAAAGTAGATATAGCGCCTGGATAACGCTAATAGCAATCATTCAATTCGCGCATTGTTTACTTCAATTATTAGGCAATTCATTAAATCTTTCAATTCCACTCCCCTTTGCACTCTCTTCAGGAATGATTTCCGACATAAAAACTATCCTATGGCCTTTCCCGGGACTCAAACTATCTTTATACCAAATTTCTCGGTTCAGCGTGAAGAGGTAACAGACAGACAGACACACTTTCGCTTTTATAATATTAGTATGAATTTTGGAAAACCTTAGAAATATAACATTAATTACATATCATAGGTAGGTATACCAAATTCACAAAAAAAATACAATGTGCTATTATCAAATTTGGTACTCAATTATATCGAAACGTTTCCAAGTATCATTAATCAGAACATGAAATACTTAATTTTCATCGTAACTTCATTAAATGCAGATAAAAAAGCCATTACTAACAATACAGTCACGCCTCACAATAGCACCTTGTCGTTTTAAGAAACGATCGCGATTTCATACTTATGATTCAATCGGACGAAAGCGACACAGTTCTAAGTTACACGCCAAATAAGGGAGATGGAACAAAAAGTAAAGGTTACCGTAATTTCCGCGAAGTAATATAAAAAAATACAACTTGCCAAATCAATTTTGAACCTTAATTTGATAAACTTAAGATTGTTTTTCGTTTGAGTGACTTTTCATTTGTTTAAGTCTCATAAGTATGATTCTCAGGAAGTGATTCAGTCTCACACATGATTAGTGTCCTAAAGACATGCTAACACACATGTGCACTGAGTCAGTGTGAGATAATGTGTGTCATAATCTCATAATTTCAGTGCACCTTACATTTACCTAGAACTGAGAAATGTAAAGTGTGACTTTTTACCCTAGAACATTTGGGGTCGCTTGCACCAAACCGTCTCCGTTGTTAGTGTTCGCAAAATTTAATTGTATGGGAATTTTCATAGTTCTCTGTTGAGTGATGTTGATCAGTATGTTAAGACGAAACAGTGAGTTTTAAATATTTTAGGTAAACATACCCGTCTCGCTAATGGAAGCGGCTCCTAAGGCTCCTGTAGTGTTAGTAAACTAATAATTGTATTTAGTAGTTAAGTGTAGTATATTTCTGTTATACATGTTTTAGTGAGAGCTGTTAAGGAAATAAGTGAATGTCCTTAGTGTGTCTCTGTAAACTTATCTCCTGCTCACTTATTTCTGTTTGCTTTCCAAATAAATAAAATAAAACTAGTGCGATAAGGACAAGGCGAAAAATCCTGCGTAAAAATCTCAAAAATCGAGGTTTCGTACTCGACTGTTTCCTCCTCCAAAACTTAACCAAATTTGGAAAGGTAAATGATTATGAAATTATCCGTGTCGGACCTTTTTGCTTTTTTGACTAATTGATATCAGTTTCGAATACTACGCCTCTCATTGCGGCATAGTCAATGTGGCCATTTTGGAAGGCCTTTAGCGCCTTAAAAAACAAAAATATATAAAAAAAAAAGCAAAACGGTCCGACACAGATATTGACAATATTAATCTGTGTTGAAAAAATCATTGCTCTAGCATCAAAACCCACGGAAATAGTCGAGTACCTTTGTATGCAGAAATGACCACTCCTGTTGGCTCTTAAGAATAGTTCCCGTGCAACTGGCCCTTAATATATTAAAGTTTACCAGCTTTTATATTATACTTGTTTGAAAGAAGTTTTTAACTATCCAACTATTAATAGAATTCTTTTTGCAGACCACCTAAACTGAAACTTTTAAGTGATGGTGGCTGAAGGGTGTCTGTGTCTGGTATCGCTTTCAAGATGAAAGAATGCTCGGTTAGGTTAGAACATTTTTTATACTTATTAATATGTTACTATCTTCAAGACGGTTTAAAAACGAAGAAAGATAATCATTGAACGTATAAAATGTAGCCACAGTAAGCATAATGCCTTGGTAAACGCTGTAGTAGCATAAGTATTGATAAAGTAATATGAAGTGCTTTGGATTATTTACATCTATTTAGTAACTGGAGACGCCTTGGCTGTCATTTTCTGTACAAAACAGTCTGCCGATTTTTTGGGGGAGGGGCACGTCAAATGTATGGGTATGGTACATGATTTATACAAATAGTCGCAAACGTCAGTCCATACAAAAGTTTGCACAGTTATGGAAGGTTTCCTGCAAAGGGGCTCTTAAAGGCGACTCCAGTTATTAAATGCTCTAAGACAGTGGTTCTTAACCTTGGGGTAATTACCCCCGTGGGGGTAAAACTGGTATTTTACGGGGGTAATAAGCTAACTTAATATAAAAATACAACGTACACGTTTTATTTTTTATTACCATTGGGAGGAGGGGTATAATCAGGTTCCCTAGTTAGTCATAGGGGTGACCGGACTGAAAAGGTTAGGAACCACTGCTCTAAGACGTCATTCGTTAAAAACTGCCCAAATAAAATAATGTCTGTGTTCTGATGTTATGTGAGTTATCTACGACTTTCATATGTGTGACCGAATAATTTTTAATTTCCCGGTAGCTCGGTTATACTAACATTTATAATTTTCTAAGACTGGATAGATAATCTAGCCGAGACGCATAACAGCACCGATCGCATTTGTGCGTTGTAATGTATGGCTATTTATAAGAGGCGTCACACCGTGCGTGGCGTGTGCGTGCGGTTTGTAGTACTTACAGATAGACTGGAGCTGCCCGGAGTGGTCCCGTAGCCCGAGGACGGAAGCGACGCCACCGACCACCTGCGACCATCGCTGTGAACGAAAACAAAACGTTACTAAATTATGAAGGAGTCAAAATGACCATTGGTTCACAGAAGGTAGGATCCTATATTAGTGGTATACGCGTGCCTCCGTGAGGGACAAAACATAAGCAATGCGTCACTATGATTGGTCGAATTTATTTGTTGCCCACCATAATCCATACTAAAAAAACGGTGGGGAACAAAAAATATGTGTGACTGTGACAAGTACAAACAATAATAGCGCTTTCTCTGCTACTCCTACTGAAAGATACGTAAGACTATCCCGTTCTGTCAGTTACCCCCACCAGTCATGCCCAATCCAGTTTACCTAATACTAGATTCATGCCATTGGTAGATCTTGTCATTGCAACAAGCGGTAGTTACAAATGGTAGGTAATTGTGTCGCCGGTGATAGGTCGCCATTTATAAACTATGCACTCACCAGAACCATTAGAACACTTCAGTTCACCACTAAAGTAATCTTGTAGGCGCAATGCTGACACATACAGCACAATGAATTAATCTTATTTTCATTCGTTTTTATTAATTTTAGAATCTCTCTCTCTTCAGTCGTTCCCTCATTCCTGAGGATCGTGATCACTAGGTTTCACATCCTTGATCAGCTGTCTCCATCGGTCTCGATCCATTGTTGCCCTCACTGCTTGATGGAACTTGCTCGAGGAAGTGGCTTCCCTAACTTGGTCTGTCCACCTGGTTGGCGAGCGACCGCGACCTCTCTTGCCTTCCACTCCACCAATCACGACCAGTTTCTCGAGACTCTCAGCACCTCTTCGCATTACATGGCCAAAGTATGCCAGCAACCGATGTCGGCAGATGGTGGACAAACGTGTTTTGATGCCCAGTTGGGAAAGAATAGACGCATTTGTGCGCTTGGCCGTCCACGGTATCCTAAGCATTCGCCTCCAGCACCACATTTCGAATGCGTCGATTCTTTGTCTCTCTCTTGCCAGTATTGTCCATGTCTCCGTACATGAAGATGGGAAAGACCAAGGCTCTGACCAGGCGGGTTTTCGTATGAAAGCTTATACTACGGTTTTTCCAGATAACCTGAAGGCGCGTCATGGCGTCTTTAGCCATTGCGATTCGGCGCTTGATCTCGGGAACGCAGCTTCCATCATTGTTAGATTTTAGAATAGATAAAGAAAAAACATTGGTGTATCTCCGTAATAAATTTGATTTTATTTCACTACTGCTGAAACAACCATATCAAACATAAGGCAGACAAGATTTTAACTTATACATACATGAATCTCGTCTGCATCTCGACGTCCCACGAGCTTTTATCTATTTCAGGTATCTAACTTGATATTGAACGAGCAGTCAGTCTCAAACTTGATTAAAGCTGCTTTCTCGCTAACTTTATATAATATATAAAGTTCCGAGTTTAAATGTCAGCGAGTTAACCCCAGGGAAACTAGCATTTTATAAACGACTAGTTAGTGCCCGTGACTTCGTCCACTTAGAATTAGTACCTACTGCCATTTCCTATTTTCTTTGTAAATTCCACCCCCCTTGAGGTGATGCTATGATAAAAACTTATGTCATATCATATCAGATACATAATATAAAAGACTGCATAAAATAGTGGGACTTTTGCCTAAAAGAAATTGTGACATTTTAAGACTAAAGGTACCACGTCATCGGTGGTTAATAAGGTTAATTTCTAATTCAATATTTGTGGTAGTGTGGTAGATATTGACCACCCTCTTATGAAATACAGTTGATACCCCAAATTAATTAATTAAACTCGAAAATGAAAATTTTATACTATTAAACAAGCAATCTGTTTGATAACCCCTGCGTAGATCGGTCGGTTTTGTAAAAACAACTTTTTTGCTGAATGATGATGATGATGATGATGATGCTCTCCTGACCGATTTCAGCCACAGCGACTGTGTGCTCTGGAGTAGGCAATTTTTAACTCGTGTTATTAGAGTGTAGCTGATCCACTCTCTGGTGCGCCCTTAAGTGGCTCACGTACCCTATCTTCTTTCTTTGCTGAATATTTCTCTGATAAGGGAAAAACGAGGAGTGGCCTGTTATTGCAATATTTTATCATCAATGACGAATATCATTATATCACATCATATTTCTGATCATTCGCACAAAATCAGATAATGTCCAAAGAATGCATACCACTGTAACGTTTGTTCATCATTATATCGTACTTAAAATAAAATCGACTTGTAACAGTAACTCGATTCATTTAATATTATAGCAAAACCGATATTTTGTCTTTTACTAGCTTTTACCATAGGTACCGTAAAACGGGGTCAACAGAAATCGCGGGGTGAATAGAGAAATTTTGAACGTTTTCTTTCAAGTTGTTATATTTAAAAACGTACATCTCTAAAATCAGATTTTTTGGAATACGTATATAGTAGACTATTTATTCTCTACATTAATACCAAAAGAAGTTAATCAAACTGCCTAAAAGTTAGATTTTTTTGACTCTAAAGGAAGGCCTTACCCTACCTTACCCTACCTTTAGCTACAATATAGGGCTCATCTTTCCCATATAAGGGACACTGGTATACGGACCATTTGAAAAGATTGAGTCAAAGCCAACACGTACAGGTCCTTTAGATACTTAATTTAATGAAATGCAGTACACTGAGCGGATGCTGCCCTTGCCCAGGATATATATAGGTAAATTCACTCACATCAAGACAAGTCCTTTGGTACAGAATTTTTAAGGGAAAGTGATCCGTTATGGTTTTAAATTCAACGATAAAATATCCTTGCATAGTAAATAATGCCTTGTTCTATCGAAAGTACGATGAATAGTAAAGAATCAAAAAGAAATGATAAATATGGCAGAAACTATTTCTCAACGGTGGAACAGCTCACTAAGCACCATACTGGGCTGACTGAGATGCAGGATCAGTATCGCCGTTATACGCGTTACCAGCATGTGCATCCGAGGCACACGCCACCGGTTTAAGTCCACCGCCAGGTGGCTTGGGTTCGACGACTGTGCCGCCCTTCCACTTCCACACATCGAATGAAACCCCTTTTCCACCCTACCTATGTATTATCTACCCCTTTGACTATGTATTATGATTGTTATGATTTTTTTATTATTACTATATTAAATGGTCTAGATGAAATGACTATAGCGAATATCTAGAATACTTACATATCCTTATTCCTAGCATGGATAGACATGTGAATGTAGAACAATAGCGTTATAAATATATTTACACAGCTTTACACAGTTAAAAACATTATGGTTATGATTATGACTCAACTATATGATTATGAATGAGCTATGAATTGCCTTTGGTATGTCGTATTAAGTGAATGTGCTTGAAAATAAACTTTGTTTTTTATTAATGAGTAATAAAACCGTGTGAATGTTATATCTCAATAATATTTTTAACTTGATAAATGAAAAAAAAATTCTACTTGACGCTTGAAACAAATATGAATAAGTGCTCCTAACTTTGAAATAAGCATTGACACATTTGAATATTTTGCTATTTAACATGTACTTTGAGTATTCTCATTTAAGTCTGGAATTGGGCTCTACGTTATGGGGTAAAGAGTATAAGATATAAAACAGTTACTTAAGGTCTGATTTTAACAGAGGCCTACTTTTACTGGATAGGGATTTCATATATATGGTAAATATTATAATTTGAGAATATTATAATATAACAACAGAGAAAAAGTTAAAAGTAAGATGTAATCGGAAGTATATAAGTGTATTTTACAAGCTTTTATTTAGTTTCACATGACCGTTGTCTGTGTGTAATCAAATCTTGCAAGTTAAATTTGATCCACTTCCCGGTTTCCGATTGAGCTGAAATTTTGCATACATACGTAAGTCGGGTGACAATGCAATATTATGGTGTCATCGAGCTGCTCTGATTATGGAGACCGGAGGTGGCCATAGGAACTATGTGATAAAACAACGAAACCTAATTGTGTTTGGGGTTTTTAGAATCGTCTCGATGAGCAATTGAGCATTAGTTGCCTGTGGAAAGTACAGTCAGCGATAAAAGCTTGTACCAAAAATGAATTTTTTGCCAAAAACTTATTTTCTGAAACACTAAGCTACTAGAAATGAAAGTATATGAAAAAAACGTGCAAACTATTGATGTGTATGTATGTGAATGTAAATACCAACATTCTACAAACAAACAGAATGGATTATGGAATGACCTTTTAAATAGATCTTGGTATTATATACTTTCAGCTTTCCTTATGTATATGTAATGACATGATACTACTCTACCTTTACCTGTCTTTGGCAATGACATCAGTCATCTTTTGATGTTCGTCAAAATATAATAGAAAATGTTTAGGATTAAGGTAAATAGATATAATATTGGTAAATAGCTGTTTATAATATAGGATACAGAGAAAAAGTATTAGCTAATAAAACTAAGTCTAGGGAAGATCTAATGCTACTAACATGAGTATAGAGATAGATATCTATATTAAGTAGTAGTAGTAGTAAAATACTTTATTGTACAAAAAGAAACATAAAACATGAAAGAGCACACATCATTAGATTAAATAGGTAATAGGTCTTTAATGTCTTTATACAATTCCTAATGACTGGATTAAATCTAGGTTATGAAGATCCTCTATGCGTTATATAGATTAAATGGTAGTAATAGACACAACCAATATTATGGTCTAACTAAATAACCATATGAAGAGAGACTAAAGGAACTGAAGGTCACTACTTTTAAGCACCGTAGATAATGTGGAGACTTAACAGAGACATAAAATACCGTATGGGTATGACCTCAGGGATTTCCATGAGATGTTCAAGCGCAACAACACCCGTATGAGAGGTCACCACTTAAAGTTAGAAAGAGAAGAATTTTCAGAAAGCGCCCTCTGTATTAGTAGTTTTAACTCAATTGGCAGCTTAGCGTCTGGAGACCTACTCACCGATCGGCCTGGAGAGCTCCTCTATTTGTGGTCTGAAGGAGCCCGCGTACCACTTCGTTCATTCGTTCGTCAATTTGCCTCTCTGGCTCGAATACAGCTTGGCAAAGAAAAGTAAAAATTCAAAAGTGGCAACACTGTAGTGTCGTCCCGTTTTCTTATATAAATTGGTTTGAAAGTGACGACACTACAGTATTGCCACTTTTTAATTTCTACTCTTTTTTGCCAAGCTATACCAAGGTTGATAGCGAGGCAGATAACGAAATGTGCTCATTTTTGCCGTTTCTTGCCACGCTTGACGCTCGACGATGGTAGGGCGTAGAGCAGCGGGTGCGGGGGTCTGGACACACGATACTCACAGCTCCTTGCCGCGCTTGACGCTGGACGAGAGCAGGGCGTGGTGCAGCGGGTGCGGGGGGTGCGGGGGCCAGCGCGGGCCCTCGGCCGGGGAGAGGGGCCCGGTGCCTGGAGAGCTGCAGCGCCCTGAGCCGACCTGGGGACAAGTAAGTTAATAAAAACAAGGTTTATATAGAAATACCTATTGCAAAAAAAAAACTTTGTAATAACAAGTTAACAATTTTCTTTTTTTCGTAAAGATAACAAGCAGCAAGCACTAAAAAAACCGGACAAGTGCGAGTCGGACTCGCTCACCGAGGGTTCCGTACTTTTTACTATTTGTTGTTATAGCGGCAACAGTAATACATCATCTGTGAAAATTTCAACTGTTTAGCTATCACGGTTCGTGAGATACAGCCTGGCGACAGACGGACGGACGGATGGACGGACGGACGGACAGCGGAGTCTTAGTAATAGGGTCCCGTTTTACCCTTTGGGTACGGAACCCTAAAAAGAAAGAGATGCCTCGCGAGATTATTTTCGCGCGAAGCTGCTCGGTGTGTGTAGAGATGTACAGTCACCTTAAATAATATGTTACACGACGAAGGCCGCAGAAAGATCTGACAGGGTCTTATTTGTAGAGCGATAAGAGATATATGACTGTACATCGCCCTAAGGGCTATTCATAAATTACGTCATTTCAAATTAGGGGGGGGGGGGTCCAAAATCGATGAAGTAATTTATGGACAGCCCCCTACCCAAACGAACGCGGGGGCGGCACGTACTATTTGGACCCCTTATTTAGCAATTATACTGCAGTCTGACGCTATTCTCGAATTGACCTTTTGACTTTGTAAAACCTGACATGAATATTGTTATCACTCGATATATATTCCTATACCTATACCGATTATTGACATATATACCTATTACCGGTATATAAAAATAACTCTAGGTATAAACGTCGTACCAAATTGGATGGGAAGCGTGCAATAATATCTGACATAATCTTATTTTGTAGGTACAGCCTTATGAGCGTGTCATATATTTTTGCGCGTTTCGTCATGCAAGATAATATTGCAGTTAAATACCTATATCAACGACCTGTGGTGTATTCAACTGTGTGTAAAAAAAGTGGAACAATTATTTGAATTTTGTAAAACAAGAGAGCAAAGTTTCATATATCTTCGAGTGCTTATTTTGAGTTCCGTGCAAGCGAAAGATTCTACGAGTATAATAGATTCACGAGCGTAGCGACTTTTTAGGGTTCCGTACCCAAAGGGTAAAACGGGACCCTATTACTAAGACTTCGCTGTCCGTCCGTCCGTCCGTCCGTCCGTCCGTCCGTCCGTCTGTCACCAGGCTGTATCTCACGAACTGTAATAGCTAGACAGTTGAAATTTTCACAGATGATGTATTTCTGTTGCCGCTATAACAACAAATACTAAAAACAGAATAAAATAAAGATTTAAATGGGGCTCCCATACAACAAACGTGATTTTTGACCAAAGTTAAGCAACGTCGGGAGGGGTCAGTACTTGGATGGGTGACCGTTTTCTTTTTGCTTTTTTTTGTTTTTTTTTTGCATTTTGGTACGGAACCCTTCGTGCGCGAGTCCGACTCGCACTTGCCCGGTTTTAGATACTTAGGATCGTACTAATGTCCTTCTTCACCTTCAAGAAGAGCATAAGGAAGTTTTTTTCCATCGTGCTGTGAATACAGATTAAGATTACACTATACAGTAATGGATCAATGACCAGGAAAGGATAGAGGAAACTGGTTATGGTAGCCATGGGATGAGATGTTTTGGTTATTAATGTTTATGTGAGACAAGAGTAGACAATAAGACGATTAACGAACTTATTTTATTAACGAATTAAGTATTTCATTTAGAAAGCGTTGGTGGCCGAGTGGATATGACGGCGAATTTCAATCCGGAGGTCGGGGGTTAAAATCCTGGCTCATACCAATGAGTTTTTCGGAACTTATGTACGAAATATCATTTGATATTTACCACTTGCTTTTTGGTGAAGGAAAACATCGTGACAAAACCTGCATACATCCGCGAGGGTATGTGAATGTCAAGTCCCCAATCCGCAGTGGGCCAGCGTGGGGACTATAGCCCAAGCCCTCTTGCGAGTGAGAGAAGGCCTGTGCCCAGCAGTGGGACGTATATAGGATGAATTATTATTATTAAATTATTAAGTATTTCGTATTATTGAAGTTGATGAATATGGGAAGGGACAAACTGAACCCCGACATTTGATATGCTTGGAAACATACTTGTCAAGCATACAAATTTCAGGGTTCAAATTGTCATAATTTGTATGAAGTCACTGGACATTTCTTATCCAACTACGACAAAGCCAAAATAATGTACTTATAGCCAAAATAATATACAGAATCCAACAACATAACACGAACTGATTGTGTAATCGTAATCAAATAGGTTATTTGTATGATTATTTATATGAGGTCAGAACCAGAACCACGCCTACTGGTTCGATACAAATAACTTATTAAGTATACTGTGGAATAACTTTACTGATAACAGAATTTTAAACGTGAAATATATCATTATAAACGTCATATTTTCATAGAAATTTGACATTAATGATGATACTTTGTTATTGCAAATGTCTTGCAGGCAGATTAAGTTTAGTCCGACGCTAAACAATACACACAGCATGGCGTTCCATTTTTGGATACTTGTCATGTCTATTATGCAAATCTCGTCCGTCTAGAAGTCTAGACTATCTGTGCCCCCTGCAGTTCTGTAGGGTGTCAAGTCTAGGCGCAGGATATATGAGCACAATGCCAAAGTTTCACAAGCCTACGCCCACGATTTTAGTTCTTTCTGCTAAGACTTACACGCAGTCATTATAACAGAGAAGTTACTTTTTTAATTTTACTTTGGTGTCCAACTGCTGGGCAAAGGCCTCCAATCGCGTTCTCCACTCGACCCTGTCATCGGCATTTTCCCGCCATTTGGGGTAGAATGCGTCCAAGTTGTCCCGCCATCTCCTTTTCGGTCCGCCTGAACCCCGGCCTACACTCTATGGTGTTCCGCGTGTCCCACATAGTAACCATTTTGGCCTACCTTTCCTGATAATTAAGACAATTTTTGTTATTATTACATACATTGTAGTCATTACAAACCAGTTAAGTAGGTTAGTAGGGGGCTCCCGCGAATTCATTTATCGTCTTATCTCCTATCTGCATTTTAATATCTTAATCGTTCAGTTCAGATATTGCAAAAGCGATAGACATACAGATCTATAGGTATGCAATCTTTGATTTCAATGTTCGCAATAACCTTCAAGGTCTTACAAGGATTGCATGATGTTTAGATAAGAAACCTTAAAAGTATCATTTTGATACACGCTTCTACGGACTGCATTTTGCCATGTTAGTATGCTTAGTAGTAGTAAACACTTTATTGCACAAAACAAGTACATAACACAGAGAGAATACAATAAATGTGTACAAATACAATAAATGTGTGTGCTTAGATACTTGTTGTGCTCAGTTACCGACTTTTCCCACTTTTGCCTAAAATATTGAGCCTTTTTGCAGACTGACTGCGCTATTCTAAGCTGTACCAACAAAGTATACACCGTGAAATTTTAGTGGTTGTTTTCCCGCGGCAGGGCGATTTGCTATCGGTAGTACTTTCGAATTATGATAGACAAACTTATAAATAAACTGTTTTCCAAAAAAAAAAATTACAAAAAGATAACCTAAACTCGAACAAGCGCAAAACAATAGTAACACATTAAAACTGCAAGTCGACGACAGTTCCCGATATTGTAAACAGATAAACAAATAAACAAGCACATGTTACTTTTTTAAACTGTGAAACAGGCTAGAGTGCTTTACTGTTTGACAACTGAAATTAAAATTTACTTAGACTGTTCCTTCACGATTAACAGCTGAAATAAAACCTTTTTATTAGTTTGATGATTGCCATTACGTTGTGTCAACTTTGGTAAATCGAATAATTACATCCTCTTCGCTTATTAAACTAATGTGATAACAGATCCTGTCAATGTCATCACTGCTATTTCTAGTAAAATGGATCGACATTACAAATATTCTAATTTAGAGTACGTCGCGATGGTGCAGCTGTACGCTAGGGCTAACTACGACTCCCACGCCGCCCGGCGACTTTACGTGGAACCGGACCATTTACAGTCGCTGCGTCTTCGGGGGATTTTAAACCCCCAAGTTCCACACGGACGAACAATTGTCGCCGCAACACAGCGGCTGCTTAACCACGGGCAGTTTCAAACGCCAGCACATGCACAGGGCAGAGGTAATTGTGTATTGAACGTGGCGGATTGCGGTATCGGGAAGTTTAAGTGTTTGTTTAAGTTTTTGATCATTAAAAGCTTGATCTTAACTTGTTATGTTTACTTTTAAGGATCTGCAAACTAACTGCACGTAAAATGTGTGAAGGAAAAATAAATGGAACTACTTTTTAGGTTATTTTGTTTCATTCACTCAAAAGAATTAGGTAGGTACTACTGCAGTGCTACTACTGGTGTTAGGTCACTTTCGAGTTTCGTTCGACACATTTATAAATCTGGCATTTCTTAACATTATTTAAAAAAAAGATTACACATCGACTGTATATCGATAGCAGAATCATTTCGTTGCGGGAAAACAACCACTAAAATTTCACGGTGTATTTCTTCAGCTTTATCTCAAAGACATAAGGTCAATAATTGCATACATAGTATTCCTAAAAGTGTGAGTCATCTCGTCGTGACCAGCCATTCATTGTGCTCTTTATATTCAGGCCAATTCGAGTTTTAGATATTCGATCTGTTTCCGATATGATACTGATCTGTCAGTGTAAAAAGTCACGTTTTTAGTTGAAGAAATCATATCGGATACAGATCGCATAACTAAAACTCGAATCGACCCGATTGTTGCAGTAAGAAACACTTTGACACGCTGTTTTTGCGACCAAAAAACATAGAAATTTTAAACAAAACAACCCACTACTCGCTGAAATGGATTTTATTCGTTTAGTTTAAGGTGTCTTTTCGTTTGTATTTTAAGTTTGGTTATGATGACATCTTTGACAAATATTGTTTGGAGCTTTTGTGTCGAACATTGTAACAATACAGATTATTGAGCTACTGTTAGACTAAGCAAAAAATATATAGAAATCATGTTTTCTAAAATAACTATATTACGATTTAGAATGCACGTTTTGCTCAAGCGCCAAATTATGTAAAACGACTTCTAAAGTACAATACAATATATGTACATACATATTGTATAATTATTGACATTATTGTACTCGTACCTACCTATTTAAAACTAGAGTAAACAATATAATATTTGTATAAATAAAGCGCTGGTGGCCTAGCGGTAAGAGCGTGCGACTTGCAATCCGGAGGTCGCGGGTTCAAACCCCGGCTCGTACCAATGAGTTTTTCGGAACTTATGTACGAAATATCATTTGATATTTACCAGTCGCTTTTCGGTGAAGGAAAACATCGTGAGGAAACCTGCATACATCTGCGAAGAAATTCAAAGGTGTATGTGAAGTCCCCAATCCGCATTGGGCTAGCGTGGGGACTATAGCCCAAGCCCTCTCGCGCTCGAGAGGAGGCCTGTGCCCAGCAGTGGGACGTATATAGGCTGAGATGATGTAAATAGAACAAAGTATGTAACTGTACATAATTAGGCATTAAAGTACTCGTGTGATCCTTTTATGAAACTCGCCTCGTTTGTTTCTTAAACCCATACTCATATTTTAATATCTTTCATTAAGTAGCAGTCACATAAACTACTATTAAAATTATAATTGTATAAAGATATATTTACTCGTCAAATAGAATTATTTTATCGTAGCGAAGAATATATAAACTGTATAATTAATTAATTATACAGTATAAATATTGCCTAAATTAAAATTTATGTCATGTCGCCATCTGTCGAGAGAAAGCATTTCTGGGCAAACTTATTCAAATCAGGCTTATTACGGTTGTCGAAGTGAAAACAGCGACTTTTGGAGGCAATAAAATTAGTTCGAAATGAAGCAAAATCAAAATTTGCACATCTATAAGTGTCGCATTCTATTTTTTTTTAATTTATTCTATACTAGCTTCTGCCTGCGACTTAGTTTGCTTGAAATGATGATGATGGTAATTGAGAGAAACCATTATATGTCCTCTCTCGGGCTTCAAACTATCTACGTACCAAATTTCATCTAAATTGATTCAGCGGTTTAAATGTAAAGAGGTAACAGACAGACAACTACTGACGACCGGTCTGGCCTAGTGGGTAGTGACCCTGCCTGCGAAGCCGATGGTCCTGGGTTCGAATCCCAGTAAGGGCATTTATTTGTATGATGATACAGATATTTGTTACTGAGTCATGGGTGTTTTCTATGTATTTAAGTATTTGTATATTATATATATCGTTGTCTGAGTACCCACAACACAAGCCTTCTTGAGCTTACTGTGGGACTTAGTCAATCTGTGTAAGAATGTCCTATAATATTTATTTATTTATTTAACTACTTGACTCTCATTTATATTATACAGGGTGGCCAAAAAATAAATGCATTCCCGTTGCTAGGGAGGTTTTGGAATTATATTGAGTAACTTTTACTATAGGACCAACCCCGAAATCGCGAAAAAAAAATTTTGGCTGTTTCATACATTTTGACTGGTTCATTTTCTATGGGAGGGTAAAATTTTTTTTCGCGACTTCGGGGTAGGTCCCATAGTAAAAGTTGCTCAGTATAATCCCAAAACCTCCCTGATAAAGGGAATGCCCTTATTTTTTGGCCACCCTGTGTGTATAGTACGGATAGCACACAGCTCAGACTTGACTTAATGAACTAGAGCAGCGGTCGGCAACCTTTTAGCAGCCAAGGGCCACATAGCAGTTAACGAAGTGGACGCGGACCGCACTTTGTTAATATTATGACTTTATCAGACATTGTCATTTGTCAATATTACATACAAAATAGCCAGGGAGGCTCGCGGGCCGCAAGTGAGAGGTTCGCGTGGAAGTGCCTAAGGCACAGTTACATGCCACATTCCTTATTGTGTAACCTTTGAACAATCTCGTCTAAATAATGTCAGCACCAATGAGATAATTAATTAATTTCTTATCGGACCATCAGGTTTCAACAAGGCCGTCTTAACCTATGATGGGGCCCCACACAATGGCCTATGGGGGTGGGGGACTATAGAATTTGGGGCCCTTTTGAAAGTAAAGAACGAATTAATTCATATTGACTACATGTTGTCTCGCGGGATAAATAATAAATAAGAACATGTCATAAACTGTCATTAGAAGAATCATTAAGTATGTGGAGTAAAACACTTGTTACATTATAATTAATGGTTTCCAAATATCGTTAGGTAATAATAGGTATACAATATTATTTAATAAAGATACAATAACAAAGTGTAAGATTTAAGTATCATTAGCGTATCAAGTAATGATATGGGAAGATAGCGCTAATGAGGTATTGATTGACTTAACAATTGATTCCACGGCTATCAATGTAGCTATAAAAATAGCAGAGCAATTAAGTACTTATACATACATTTAAGTAGATTCTCATTAGTTCAATGTGAAAGCTAAATTAAATAAATAAAAATCTGACAAGTGCGAGTCGGACTCGCCCACCGAGGGTTCAGTAGTTTATAGTATTTGTTGTTATAGCGGCAAAAAAAAACAAACATGCTGAGGTGAGACCATTTCGTGGCACTTTCTCCTTTTTATATTTGTCTGTTTTGTATAATTCTCTATTTTGTGTTTGTGCTCACGAATTAAATTATTTCTATTCTATTCTACTCTATTCTAAATCACGGTTCATGAGATACAGCCTGTTGACAGACAGACAGACGGACAGACGGCCAGACGGAGACGGAGACGGACAGACGGACAGTGGAGTCTTAGTAATAGGGTCGCGTGTATACCCTTTGGGTACAGAACCCTAAAAAATGATTTTAGGACTCGAGAAGTCGAGAAAATTATAGAAACTCGAAAAACAAGAGCTTCCTCCAAGAAAAGAACATAATACACTAATTTTGAATAACGGCAACGCACTTGCAACCCCTCTGCTATCGCAGGCGTCCATGGGCAACGGATTCGTCTGTTCGTTCGCCTCCTATATTGCCGGTTTGTACAAATGTTTGTGAGCTCGACTGTACCGTCGCACGCGCATGTGTGTCTGAGTGCACCGCAGCCACAACAACATTGAATTATGTTACTTGTACTCGTAAATAAGGTTATCACTGTGTTATCACTTTATTTTTAACGTCCACTTGACCACAGAGTCGATCTATTTTGATTTGTTTGTAACGTATAACTTATAAGGTTCTTAACCCTTGACGTAGAGCAAATCGAAGTATATTTCTAATTGAAATATGAATATTATTTATTAATAAATAGGTATTGAACTCTCATCATCATCATCATTTCAGCCTATAACGTCCCACTGCTGAGCACAGGCCTCCTCTCATGCCCGAGAGGGCTTGGGCTATAGTCCCCACGCTAGCCCAATGCGGATTGGGGACTTCACTTGGGGATTGAACTCTAATTGTTAATTAATTTGAATTCAATACTTACTGCGCGGATCCAAGTTCCGGCAATCAAGAGGTTAATCGATTTAATTAAACTAAATGCTTTGTTGTCATTTTGGAGCTTGCAAAATACTTTGATACTAAATGTGCATTTTAATGCACATTGGGCCTAGTCTAGCTTTAACAATAAAGATATTACTTTTACATTAAAAAAAGTAATTATAATGGTGTGGCAATTGTAACCAGGCTGAACGGCTTTATATTATATTGCTATTGATACTAGCGACCCGCCCTGGCTTCGCACGGGTTAACAAATTATATAAATAAATAATAAATAAAAAGCCCATTTATTCCATAACGAACTTAAGCTATAGGTACACAAAAAATAATACAGTTATAAATTTTGAACTAATTAGCTAACAAATAATTGATTGAATCTACATAACTTAAAACTAAGTAGGTTTGGACCCCTCTCGGGTAAAGGCCTCCAAACAAATTATATACCTAAACCATACTCAAGAATTACTCAAGAATTGATAGGTGAAAACCGCATGAAAATCCGTTCAGTAGTTTTTGAGTTTATCGCGAACAAACACACAAACAGACGGCGGTGGACTTTGTTTTAAATACCGAGTGTGGCCTGTAACACGAGCAAATAATTAAAACATAGATTGTACTTCTCAAACGGTGACACTTTTGTTCAACAACTTTTAAAAAATATGAAGTATTTAGACTCCCTATTTTTCATACAAAATAAATATTAGTAACTTCAATGGACGCCATCGCCACGCCATTTCATTGTGATTGACGTTGCTTGTCAAGCCTTAAACATAACAAAATTCGCAATAAATTGCGTCTTTGAATAACCTTTAAAGGGGGCCACTGATTAACAGTCCGCCGGAAGGTATCGGCCTGTCAGTTGTTCGGAACTGTCAAAACTTTGTTCCAACTGACAGGCCGATACCGTCCGGCGGACTGTTAATCAGTGGGCCCCTTAAAGTGTATTAAAAATCAAACTACAAGTTATTTTTTAAAGTCGCTGAACAAATGTTGATCAGTATGAGTATGAGGAGTACAGCCTACAGTTACATTTTTTGCTCATATTACAGGCCATACCCGGTATAAGGTGCAGGTGATAAAACATAATTATTTAAGTACCCTGTTTGATCGCAGACAGCCGTGGAAAAATCTGTAATATACAAATATATCCGCATTCGTGGTTATAGTAAATAACATAGTATTAACTGCACTATGTATTACAATGTGAGTTATGGAACTATCGTTGCAATCTAAATGACTTGCTAACTTCAATTACTTCAATGCTTAGATGTGGGTAACATTAGACACGGAAGTATATAACAGCACACAACTAATTTTTTTTCATGAGCCTATAAGGTGTCCCACAGCTGGGCAAAGGCCTCCCCCGTAGACTTGATAATGCAAACGTTATAAGAATGGAGACATAACTTTAACAAGGAGGTATAATTTAATTAATATTCTTATATTCAGATATTATCACGTTCGACACAATTTAATGTTTAGAAATTCGATAGCAATTTTAACCTTCACCTAAATTTACGCAACTAGTAAAAACAAATCAAAATACGATTATATTTTATACTAAATTTTATTGGTTACACTTATATTGTTTTATTAGGGTTCCGTACCTCAAAAGGAAAAACGGAACCCTTATAGGACCACTCGTGTGTCTGGCTATCCGTCTGTCACAGATTATTTTTATTTATTACATCCCCAACTCATCGTCGAATCGATTATAAATTATCGACTACGTATTTAATTATCAGACAAATAACAAACATCCCAAATCTAAACATTGTATGCAAAGCAGAGTGTAAACCACAGAATAAGTAATAGTATTATGTGTAAACATAAGCAGCAACCCCGTTTGTGGAATCTATGGTAATTTGACAAGTTCAAACTTAAGCCGTGTCCACATCTAAACCTTGTGTGCATCTATTGCATAATAGTGTAAACAAGCAGTTATATAACATGCGTTGTTTGAAGGACGCGAGCTGATGGCACTAAGCTGGTCAGACAACAACATATAATATCGTGAGATCATTATAAGCTATTAACAAACAGTTTCAAGAGCTTTTATTTAACTTGTTTTTGCCGGGATAAATGCGTCATTTGAAGTAAACGCGTCTTTTAAACGTTTCTTCTAAATGGAACATTTTAGAACTATTGCAACCCACCCTATTCGAAGTGTAGTCACTGAACTTTTAGTGTAGATGGCTATAATACCTAGGGCATACTGAAAATTCCTGGACTAAATTAAACCCACTTCCCATAATTCGTTTGAGCTGAAACATTTCTTTCTTTTCGAACTGTATGACTCTCTTCTTATATTTTAAGAAGTAATTTAAATAAGTAACAATAGCTTTTGAATAATAAATTGCAATTTTGTATGTTGTATAACTAGCAATTGCGGTTATATACATAGTAAACAAATATCAACACAGCGAGGCGCCGCGGTGCGAAATTGATTGCTTACTTTCTCAAACAAGTTGCACAATTGTGCTATTTCTAAAGCTAAAACAACCTTGCTCTTACCCTGTTTGTATACTTTCTCGTATATTATACTTTGTGAAGTTAATAAAAACAGAAATCTTAGAAAAACCGGGCAAGTGCGAGTCGGACTCGCGCACGAAGGGTTCCGTACCATAATGCAAAAAAAAAGAAAACAAAAAAAAGCAAAAAGAAAACGGTCACCCATCCAAGTACTGACCCCTCCCGACGTTGCTTAACTTTGGTCAAAAATCACGTTTGTTGTATGGGAGCCCCATTTAAATCTTTATTTTATTCTGTTTTTAGTATTTGTTGTTATAGCGGCAACAGAAATACATCATCTGTGAAAATTTCAACTGTCTAGCTATCACGGTTCGTGAGATACAGCCTGGTGACAGACGGACGGACGGACGGATGGACGGACGGACGGACGGACGGACGGACGGACGGACAGCGAAGTCTTAGTAATAGGGTCCCGTTTTACCCTTTGGGTACGGAACCCTAAAAAATGTTAAGGGGCCCACTGATTAACAGTCCGCCGAACGGTATCGGCCTGTCAGTTAGAACAAACTTTTGACAGTTTCGAATAACTGACAGGCCTATACCGTCCGGTGGACTGTTAATCAGTGGGCCCCTTTACAATGATCGGACAATATCAACATCGTTCGTCTTTCGTTTTTCGTTTATTTCTTACTTCGTGTCATTGAGTTTCATTCGGTACCGTAACGTGACGTACGCGTTTGCGTTAAGTGTCATTTTGTATGGGATTTTGAGTTTCCAAAATCGCTTGGCGCGCTGTACAAAATCCCATATTAGTTTTTTAGATAAGCAGCAAAATCTTGTAAAAAACCGATCAAGCGCTTACGTAAATCACCAGGAAATAGCAAAGAAATGCATTTCATTATCACAATGTCACTGTCAAGGTAAGACTGACCTTAATGTCCAGTCTAGATGTCTTGGCCTCCTCTTAATCCGATCCGATATGAGGCTTCATTAAGCTATCGGTTACATATGTATCAATCGTATTACATTACATCCCAACTTGGGTATCCATATTCGCACTATGATTTTATTTTAATTTTAACCTCGCGAGTAAGTCGTGAGGCCCTATGGTAGGTACATCAACATCATGCATATCTACGGATTTTAATGGTGGTGATCAATAGAGGAGCCAAGATAAAAACCGGCCAAGTGCGAGTCGGACTCGCGCATGAAGGGTTCCGTACACGTAAAAAACGGAAACAAAAATCACGTTTGTTGTTTGGGAGCCCCACTTAAATACTTATTTTATTTTGTTTTTAGTATTTGTTGTTATAGCGGCAACAGAAATGCATCATCTGTGATTTCAACTGTCTAGCTATCACGGTTCATGTGATACAGCCTGGTGATAGACAGACAGACGGTCAGAAGAGCAGACGGACAGCGGAGTCTTAGTAATAGGGTCGCGTTTTTACCCTTCGAGTAAGAAACCCTAAAAAGTATTGTTTGTGTGAGGTGCAGATTCAATACACATGAACAACTAATTATATTAAGATCTTGTAACCGCAGTATGACAAATAAAATATTGCTTGATTGAAGTATATACAAGTACATTTAAATGACTTACCACAAGAGACAGCCTGTGGTGCGGCGGCGGCGGCGGCAACCGCGACGGACGCCGGGACACCGTGCATGACTCTTTCTGCGAACAGACAAACAGATCCAACTTAACGTTTACACACATATGTCATGTACCTAATGAGAATTCCTAAAAGTGCCTAAGTAGTGCCTAGTTCAGCCAGAATAAAAGCCAGAATAAAAAGTGCGCCAACGGGTAACTATCGCTGTAACAGAAATCTTTTACAGAAAACCGCCACTACATTAAATAGTTATTTTAGACAAACACACAAACATTCCATCCCATCTTAGGTAACATAAAAAAACCTAGGGTAAAAATATACACAAATTAAATAGCCAAATCAGCCTGAAGTTATTTACACTGGACAATAATTGTGTCTGCAAAAATGATTTTTTTGGCAGGAACTTATTTCAATTGCAATACCGCATGGTTAAAATCTTAAGCAGACCACTGACGAGCCTTCCAAATGGATGCCGTTACAATGGATTCATCCAAATAGACGGCATCCTAATCTTAAACATTGTACGTTTTTGACATTCACGGACCGATTTTGGATTGCAGCCACGCTATTTGGACTGTTGGAAGGCTCATCAGTGGCCACCTTTACAGGTGAAGGTTACATACTCCCACGGATTGTGCATTTTTAATACAAAGTATATGCTGTTAACTTACCACGTGGACGGATAGAGTCGGCGCGGACTTCCCGAGCGCGGACCGTCGCATGCGCACCAGGTTGGTGCGCGCCGTTTTGCCCGCATCTGCGACAAACGCAATTACAGATTAGAAAATTATACAAGTTATGTATAACGCTTGACAGGTAGAAAATGTAATTATAATTGGTAAGGTAGTTCGATCTTAAAAACAGGTTTAAGCGCTGAAAACATCGTCCTCCAATATTGTATGCGTCCCACTTCTGAGCACAGGCTTTCTCTAGCACGAGAGTTTGGATTTAAATCCCCGCTTAGGCACTTACTAAATCCAGTAAGCGAGATAGATTACCCGTCCCTCTCTAATTAATACAATTAGAAAGAAAGAAGCTGGTTCTGTGTCACAGGGCTCCTGCGCTAAGCCTACAGATTAGGTTATAGGGAATTATGCAACTTTGACGTTCTTCGCAGGTGTAAGGTTTTATCATGATTTTATTCATAATCATGACGACATTTAGAGTTTACGGAAAGTACTGCCATTGGATCTCTTAACTTGGACAAACTGGACACCTATTAGTCCACTAGTACTATAGTCTAACTTCGTCCATTGGACAACTTGTTTATTAAGCTTTCCGTCCGGAGGCCTCTAACTAGGTTCCACGAGTAACGAGAAACATGTTAGGTAACTTTGGATAACGAAGGGAAAGCTGTTGATAAACATTTATTGGATAAAACGCAAATAAATGTCAATCCATTACATCACTACAATGCAATTTGCAATGATTTGCAAAATGTCCCTTTCGCAAAATATTTCTGTTTGATTTTTGTTGTAAGATATAGAAAACTTATCATTTTGAAAATCTAGAGACTAATTTCCCAAATTTCGTACAGCCACAGATTACCGTTCCCCTGACGATATCAGCCTGTCAGTTAATCGCAAAAGCTGAAGGGGCCTACAGATTACCAGTTCGCTGGCCTATCTGCCTGTCACGGGCTGTCAGTTGTTCGGAACGTCAAGGGGCCCACAGATTACCAGTTCGCCGGACGATATCAGCCAGTTTTTCGGAACTGTTACCTTTTGCGTTTAACTGACAGGCTGATATCGTCCGGCGAACTGGTAATCCGTGGGCCCCTTGACAGTTTTTTTTTTATTTTTTTTATTTTATTGATTAGGGAAACAAACAGCATATATAATTCTTATAGCCTAAGAAAAATATTTTAACACATTAGCCAAAACAGTTTCCACTGAAAGTTAATACATGCAATTTTGCTCTGAGAGTACAACATGCGAATAGGTACAAAATGTAAAAGTAAATCTATAGGTGCAACAAAATTAAAAGAAAAGTATAGAGAAGAAATAGGACCAAAACATATTGCAAATCAATATACAATGTGCGTAGACTAAATAAAATAATATTTCAAGTTTAACATTAATTAACTTAACCGAATAAAGAATTATTTTTAGCACTACTAACTGCATGGTAGATATATAATTATTGTAGTTGTAATGTGATCATTTAGCTGGTGCTTTCATTGCAGAAACAAACTGACGGAAATTCAAATGAAAGATATCCAGAGATGAATATTTTTTGTTATAAATATTGCATGCTCTTGCTAGGTACTTATTCTTAACATATCTTTTACGGCTAAAAGGAATACAAAACAGATTAGTAGATCTAGTTCGAGAGCTTGGACAACGTAACGACACTTTCTCCACGAGATGCTGGGAATCGATAATATTATGCAACAATTTAAACAAAAATGTAACATCCCTTTTTTCTCTTCGTGTCTGGAGACTTTCAAGGTGTTCGCAATTATAATCTTTGAATTTATAGTTAAGGAAACGAATGAATTTTTTTTGTATGCGTTCCAAAGAGTTTATATGTACCGAATAGAACGGGTTCCATACGGTCGATGCATACTCCAGATTGGACCTTACAAATGCATTATAAAGAAGGATTAGTGTGTTAGGGTTTCGAACAACCGACAGGCTGATATCGTTCGGCGAACTGGTAATCCGTGGGCCCCTTGACAGTTCCGAACAACCGACAGGCTGATATCGTTCGGCGAACTGGTAATCCGTGGGCCCCTTTTTACGCAAATGGCTCTCGTCACGAATGTATCGTTCAAACGTAGAGCAGAAAATAAAAACAACATGCCCACCGAGTCTTTGTCAAAACATCACGTGTTTATTTAAATATCTATTTTTAAACCTAATTCATTTTAAAACGCATTATTTACTCATTCTACTACGACTTGGCAAATACCAATGAATAAATATTGAGAAAATATAAACATTATAAACCTAATATAGTCAAGGAATTTGATTTCTGTGGCACTTAATACAGTCTGCACCAAATACATGCAGTGACCAACGTAGCCAACGCGTAAATTTTAATTAAACTACAAGTAGAAATTGAATGTTTTTAGGGTTCCGTACCCAAAGGGTAAAACGGGACCCTATTACTAAGACTTCGCTGTCCGTCCGTCCGTCCGTCCCTCTGTCGGGTGCCCCTTAATACGCCTAACATTAATTGTCATAATATGAATTCGCATAACAGATTTGGCATAAAATAATTGTTCATAACATTAAACAGGCATAATAATAAAAAAGCATAACACTTATTGCGCATAATAATGACTCCGCATAATTTAAATATGCATAACATTATTAACTATAACTGTAACTGTCATAAAATGAATTAGCATAATTTTATAATGTAAATGGATCAGTGGCCCATTTTATAAAGCTACAAGTTACAATTTACAAGCGGAAGTCTCTTTCTAACCCTATGTGTTAGAACGAGACTTCCGCTTGTAAATTGTAACTTGTAGCTTTATAAAATAGGCCACAGGACGAAACCAACTTAACCAACTCGGTTAGGTTAGGTTCAGAAGGCCTTAGCCTTCGATGTTAGGTTGTTTTTTATAACAGCTCGATAATATTATAGATATATTCACATCCTGATTATCTCCTCAGATGTATTAAATAAATAAAATAATATATACAATCAAAATTACATTTGTCAATACCTCTAACTGGTAAATAGAACTTATACCTATAAATCGGTAGGATAGAAAAAAACCATCCAAACTAAACTTTAATTTAAATTGGCTGCAATTGCCTCCAAATACCGCTTTATGGTGACATAACAATCTGTTACCTTCCTTTTATATTTATACCATTTAATAATTATGCAAAGTAGCGTTATGCTTATTACATTTATACTAAGTCATTGTTATGACAATAAACGTTATGCGCATTAACATTATGCGTACTCAGTTATGCGAAATAATGTTATGCGATTTATAAATTATGCGTAATCTGTCTTATGTCAATTTGAATTAGGAGTATTACGTTATGCGAATTAATATAGACCCCCCTCTGTCACCAGGCTGTATCTCACGAACCGTGATAGCTAGACAGTTGAAATTTTCACAGATGATGTATTTCTGTTGCCGCTATAACAACAAATACTAAAAACAGAATAAAATAAAGATTTAAATGGGGCTCCCATACAACAAACGTGATTTTTGACCAAAGTTAAGCAACGTTGGGAGTGATCAGTACTTGGATGGGTGACCGTTTTTTTTTGCTTTCTTTTTTGTTTTTTTTTTTGCATTATGGTACAGAACCCTTTGTGCGCGAGTCCGACTCGCACTTGCCCGGTTTTTGAGAATATATCTAAAGCATGTTAAGCCCTATATGTCACTGAAAATTCTGGGTTCTAGCTTTAGCCAGTACAAAATTACAGGACGTCGAAAATCGCCTGAATCGCTTCGGGAAAAGGATGATACGGCCGTGCGTCTTTGTTTTGCTCGATTTGGTCTATGCAAATACGCTGCTGATTTGAGCCACCTTTGAGTGTTAAAACTATTAAAAGGTACAAATTCCCCAACTTAATAGCATGACAATTTATCCACAAACATAGCAATAAACAGATAATTTACATAACCGATGTTTACCACGAGCGGACACGCCCACTAAAGCGTATAAATAGACGCATGCGGACAGCGTTTACGTCAAAATATTCCATGCGCGTAAACTATGCGAGTTGTGAAGTTGGCAAGGGTTCCAGAATACGCAAAACTATAGAATTGTTCACGCAATTCAATTATTTGTCTAATAAATCGCAGAATAAATAGCCGCGAGTAATTTTAATGGCAGATAATTGGCCGAATTTTAAGGTCTTTCTCTTGTACATAATTATATAGGGTGTTCGGTACATCGTTTGCCAAATTAAAACGGCAGATAGGTTGAGTCATTTGCTATCTTCTCAGGCCTAGAAATTTTTAATTTGGCGCACAGTTTTTTTTTTTTTTCACTTCTATGCCAGTTTTTCGTAAATTTAAAATTTTTACTAGCGTAGTAGTAAAAAAACCATGGCCAATTTTGTTTTCTAGGCATGAGAAGATAGCAAATGACTCAACCTATCTAACCGTTTTAATTTGGCAAACGATGTACCAAACACCCTGGATATGCCGGGTGCTCATTAATTAATGGATAATCTCTAGCCACCGACAGGGCACCTTAGACTGGTCCAGAAAATGCACTTATAGGTAAAAATTTCCTTGTTTTCCAGATAATCGAAATTCTCTGTCCTATACCTTTGTTTGTAAAGACGTTTTACATGTTTTTTATGATATGTAAGTTTTACGCGGCCTTAAACGCTGGTGACTGCGTCAACTAAACGCAGTCCCAGTATGAACTTGGAATTGGTTCCAGTCATAACCAATGATTTAATAGATTTAAACTAGCCGCTAAGACAAAAGATTCTGTCTCTGGCAATTTAGTTTTAAATAAATATAATGAAAAATACTGCAAACATGGAAAGTATATCCACCTGGTGCATCAAAATATTCAATGTATTAGAGGAAAAAATTTGCAGATTGAACTTTTTTTGAATGATTTTAATATTGATATTTTATGTCTTACTGAACATTGGTTACATAATAATGAATTAATGCCCCAATTTAATAATCACCAGGCGGGAAGTTCGTTCACCAGACTTAGTTCCATACATGGTGGGTCATTAATTATATTAAATAGTCAGTTAAAATTTAAGGAACGTAAGGACATTGTATCCATGTCTGTTGAACGGACTATAGAACTAAGTGCAGTTGAATTAGAGCAATTTATTGTTGTCTGTGTGTATAGGCCGCCATTAAGTAATTTTGAATTATTTGAAAACATAATGGAATCTGCCCTACGTAAAATATCATCTTCTAGTAAGAAATTGCTTATATGCGGCGACTTTAATGTAAATATTATGGAAAATTCAACAATGTCTTGTAGATCAATTATAAGTTACTGAGTGTGTAGGATTAGTCCTGCTCACGTCTCATGAATCACTATACCACTATACCTAAATGTCTTTAGTTCTCTGTTACTATTTCTCAATTGGTGGTTATAAATAAGAGTATAAAATAAACGCGATAAACACTAAACCGGTTAGAAACTATAAGTGACAGCTATGAAAAAAATAACATCAGATTTACAAGAAAAACAAAATGTACATTTCAAAATATTTTTTAAAAGTGTAAAAGAAAAAGCAGTTTTAAAAAGTTAGGTCGCCGACAGAAATTATACGTTAAACTGAACATTTTCTAACGTGTTTTATTTTCTTCGGCATGCTTTGATCTTTTGTATTCGCAGTAAAACAAAATAAAATGCAGACAGCATCCACATAGTAAAATAGAGTTTTGGCAGCAATAAAAAAACGCGTTACATGTATTAAGACTATTAACATCCTACGGACCTGCATGATTATGCACGTTTACAATATCATTTATTATCTCTGCCAATAAACAAAATAAAGAAAGTTACCACACACCTCCAAAACATATAAATAAGCTGTTATCGTACAAAACAATCACATTTTTAATCCAAACACATAAGGAAACCATGAAGAGGAACCGAAATCGCTTTCGAAACACCCGAGGAAATGATTTGCGGAGGTGTCAACAGTAATTGCGATAATCCATAACCTTTCGCTATAAAAGTAAGCGTGTGACGTGCGCACGCGATGTGGGGTTCCGTACAGATTTAACTTTCTTTTGGGATCGGCGCAGCACGTATAGGTCCGTAATACATAGGCTGCTACTTATGTATCCGGAATGGGCCACTTACTGGCAGTGGCGGTACTTCCATACAAGCCCAAAAGCCGGGCTTGCCTTAGTTGCCTTACCGAAATTACGTAGTAATAAGATCAATAATCAATATAGATTATTTTTAAACCGCGCGCCAAATGAACCCGTATTATTAAATTCAAGCTACAGCGCGCGGACCGCGGCGCCAGCGTGTTGCAAAATTTTGCCGTGGCGCCTCTTCCGCGCGAAAGAAATCAGGCGTAGGATGAATATCTGCTGAGAATTCAGCTATCCTGCTCGCACTCGTCGGTTTGTTGCGGTTGCAAGCCGACGAGTGCGAGCTTGCTTTTTCGTCCCGCTCTAGGCGGTCTAAGCCTACAAATGCCATAGAACGATGTAACTATTTGTTGGTATGTATAGCAATTTTATAAGGCGATTTAAGCCGAGCTTTTGGTGTGAAGTTAGCTGCATAAGTTCACACGGGCACGCGTTTACTTCAAGTGTATTATTATTTAGTCGAGTCGAAAGTAACGAAAGGTCAATTTATTTAAGTGAATTTGAATTAAGTAGTGAATGTGGATTTGTTCGTTTGTTGTGACGTTTATAAGTGTTGACAATGGATGAAGTTGTTCCTTGTGACGGTATGAGATGCGTCCACGTATTACTCGACGAAATCAAGGTAAAATCGTTAAACTTTGTAGAAAAACGGGATATATATATCATTTCCGCGCCAAAACTAACATCCGACTTGTGTATTCTCAGATAAGTCAGTCGCATTAAAAGAACATTTTGTACGGCCGTTTACAAAACACAAGGATTGTTGGTTTACTCCAATTAAGGCGTAATTAGAGTGACAGAAAGAAGCATGTAAGTAATTTGCAAATTTCAGTGTACGCGATAGGCCCTCTGATATGTTTGTAAAATTCTATCTAGTAGTTATGGTAGTACCTGTATGCCCTGTGCTGTGCGCTATGATAGCTCGCCGCGATACGCTAGCAAATTCATTTGAGTCCAAAGAGTGAGATTGGACATTTATTACGAAAACATATCTTTCGGCTTGCCTTACTCCTAAACCCTAGGCACGCCACTGCTTACTGGAACTATATTAAAAATATATATATAACATATAAAAATGGAACTCTGTGGAAGCAAAATACAGTTAGTTTCACATGTCTATCAATTGGTTTTACATTGTAGCATTAAGGTAAGTACCCCTATTAACGAGGGGGTTAAGCAAGTTTCCCAAAAAGAGCCAAAAATTAAGCATAAACCGGCGGTATATGGACCAAGACATATTTTTTTATGTTAGTTTATTAATTAAAGTTTATATTATTTTAGTTTCTGACCTTGTTTTAGAAAATTATAAAGGAAAAAATAATTATCAAAACCAAAATGTCGAAATCGCCTATTACCGTGGTAATGGACCACTGTTACCCAAATACCGCGGATGTGGGTTCCTTTTTACGAGGGTAGATAACTCGTTACATTTTTAGTTCCATAATTACGATAAATATTATTTATTTGACAATAATGGATATGGTATATTCAATACTTACCTACGCTTTTCATATTATAAGACTTAGTTAATTATTGAATTTAAAATAGAAATAGTTGGTTCCTTTAACGCTAAAAACATCGTGGGGTACCCTTTACGAGCAAGGGTGATGCTGTCGAAATTATTCTTGTTTAATTTATTTATTACCTATCTACGTTAAATAAATAGGTACTTAATTATTTCAATCGGACGTGGAGGACAAATTGCGCCAAAACGTTCAAGCTATCACAATTATATTCTACACAATACAGATACAAGATCTGTGTAAGTTAATGTTAATGTTGTATGTTTGTGTTGTGTATCTATTTTATATATATAACATAAAATATTTTTTTTTTCTACTCCAGCACTTCTATTTGTCGATTAAATGATTGCCAGTGATATCTAAACCAGCTACATTTGAAGCGCAGTGCGTAGAGGGCCGTGTCCTTTGTCTATATGATCACAAATATTATAATAGTAATAGTCAAGAGTTGTATTTAAAAAAAAAACTATCTTCTAGGCAAAGATCTAAAAACTAATATTTACTTTGACTTTATATATCATTTTATGTTTGCTGCCTTATAAAAAATATTGTGTGCAACGGTAATACATTAGGTCTGAAAATTCTCGGGCGTGTCTTCGGCCCTTGAATTTTAAGAACCCTTTTATTATGTACTTGGTATACAAAAGAGTATCAAAAGTACTTTAAAGTATTTTAAGAACCTATTAATTTCGAAGCCATTAAAGTTTTGGGTGGGTCTGTATTAGGTTCTCATACAGCTTATTACCGAGCGATGTCTTTTCTAACCATCGTTAAACGGTTCAATTCAAATAATTTTAAAACTCATTTACGACTAATCAAAATAAATAGTTATCTTGTATTTTTTTAAACGATCAATATGGATGATTCCAAATATTACAAAACAATTAGGTTAAAATAAACTTTATAACCATACTTCTGTTTTTATATCATATCAATACTTGAACGAGTTTCTCATATAAGGGTTTCTAAGAAAACGTCTGAGGAGGTGTCTAAAATTGTAATCAAAATTAAGAGTTCTTGCATAGATTTCATACCACGTTAATACCTCTTTAGTTTTATAGGTGGTTAAATAATTCAATAACATCAAAAGTCAAGGAAATGTGCATTTATATATGAATATAAGATCGCTCGAATCTAAAATACCGTTTCCGTTATTACCGAGGTATACCTCGAAATTAGGTGTCACACAAAGAAAATGGAACCTAACACCGAGGTTTTTAATTTCCTATTTTTTTCCCTATTGGCGAGCAAATATCGCAAATAAAGTATTTGAGAATCATAAAGATAATAACTAAGAATCAATCTCAAGTCTTAGTCCTTCCATAATATTTACCATTATTACGCTAATCACTAAATAGAATACGCGTTTACTTACTTGAGGTGTTGCGTGTTAGTATGGGGCAACCAAATCTTGCGCTCTTGATACGCTAGTTTACGTTTTTCGACTTGTTTGTGTGATATTTTCGTAGTAGTGTTATACTTATTCGACAGTCAAAAATTAAGGCTTTATTTCTGTGTTCTTAGATTCAAAGAAAGTTAGTAAGCTTTCTTATTAAACGCTATTTTGTACATACCGCGGTAATGAATGCCAATTTTAATGGGGTCGTTAATAGGGGTACTTACCTTATTTTTAAAAATTCTTTGTTGCACCTTCAACGGATTTTCTTGTGAAAATTTTCGTGCAGATGTTTTTTTTACGATGTTCGGAATGGATAAACTCAAAAATAGTGCATGGATCGACTTTTTTCGACTTTTGGGGAGTAAGTTCCATCGAAGGTCAATGTTTTAGTGAATAAATTGGGGTCGTAGTATATTACGGTATTTACAGTAGGACGAATTAAAAAAAAACACTCAAAATCGGCTGTCATCCCACAAAATATAGATGCTGTGAACGAGCTCATAATGCAAGATGGTTATAGTACATATCGCAAGATAGAGGCATCTCATGGCAATAATATGACTAGCATTTGTAAGATATAACATGAACATTAGGTTAAAAAAAAAGAAAAACTCGCGAAAGAGCCGTTCTTGCCTACAAAATGCACGTCTTGTATACCAAGATAAGAATGGAAAAAGTGCTATGAAAAGTCGTTTCAACATTTGCAAAAGTGCATCATTCATCTTGGTGGACAAATACAAAGGCAATAAAACCATTTATAACTATAGATATTTCTTATTTTTTGTGTTTCCGGATACATAAGTAGCAGCCCTCGTACAGCTAGAATGCTAACTGTAAAAGTACTGACTTTAACAGAGCTTACACTGCAGGAACAACCCTTTAACTTACCGTTTACATCTTAAGGGGCCCACAGATTACCAGTACGCTGGACGATAACCGCCTGTCAGTTAATCGCAAAAGGTAAAGGGGCCCACAGATTACTAGTTCGCCGGACGATATCAGCCTGTCAGTTGTTCGGAGCTGTAAGATTTTGCGTTTAACTGACAGGCTGATATCGTCCGGCGAACTGGTAATCAGTGAGCCCCTTTACAGCGGCGAATAAGTGACAGGCTGATATCGTCCGGCGAACTGGTAATCTGTGGGACCCTTCAAGGCTGTAACGAGGTTGGAACAGCGATTGTGCTGCTTTGATCGTACCTCAAAAGAAATAAATGGAACACTTATAGGATAATAGCCAATTTGCTGCAAAACTGCTGGACCCGATGAGTTGAAATTTGATACACAATTATGTATGTAAGTAACAACCTTCTCATATCTATTGGTTCAAAAATGCCGTAAACACTGCGAATAGAAATCTTCTCGAACGTTCACGAGCTCACATAGTAAAATGAAAGAGAAAAAGCGTTTAATGATCGTTTCCAGTTTCAGCAGCATCAGCGTCAATTCCAACTCCTCAATTTCAAAAGATCCTAAATACTTATAAAACACAATGTACAATAAGTCCTTATACAGCTAGTTGGTATCACCGGCAACAACACTAAGTCCTCAATTTTAAATGGTCATATATACTTGGGAAACGGAAGGCACATAGGACCTTATAGAGCTGGTGGTGATATACTTGCGTTAGCGCACGTGGCCGGCGTCCAAAATGTTGTTTTTATACACGATTGTGTCGTGTGCACGAGTAACGAGTAATAAGGTGAAGGAGAAGGTGAACCTTAACCACCTTGGCCATGCATTCATTCCAGCGTGCAAGATCAATACCGACATTTTGAAATATAGGAGTACGATTGTGGATGGAATATCGGAAATGTCCCTAAGTGCATTTTGATTTTTGAAGTGCATTTTGATTTTTAACTTCTTTAGCGGCGCTGGGCACTTTTTGAGGTGGGGAAAAAATGATAAACTCGAGACAGCGATCACGTGACCATAACGTTTAGATGGCCACTCCTTTAGATGGCATTTAAATCAATAAAGAAAAACTCAATGACATTACATGAAAAAGGTTGTAATCTTGTAAGAGTTGAAATACGAGGACCTCACAGTTACATACTTAACTTTATGTCACTCAAATATAATTCAATAAAGCTACATCTTGATGAAATCGCTAATAAAAAAAGTGAACTCTAGTAATTAAACTCAAAATATCATGACCAAATATATATATATATATATATATATATATATATATATATATATAGATGCGAGGTCTGCAAGGTAACTTTACAATTCTATTGAAAATTTAAACAATTAACGCTACAAATTTGAAATTAGAATTTTAAACAAGCTCACTGAGCAATTTCGGAGCTTAAGTTTTTCAAGAGAGGAGGATGGGTCAATCAAGTACATAGTGCATAGTGCTGCATTTAGACATTTTGGACTAGTCATTGAGTTTTCACTTCTGTCGGCACTCCCGGAGTGCAACCCGTTGTTTTTTTTTTGTTGACCTAGTATGTAGTGGCATGGAAAGTCTAAATTTTTTCTTAAGGACTTTATCAGGATAATGGTAAAAATGTTTGATAATTTTAACAAAGATAGGGTTTGCACTCCGTGTGCATTAGCAATAATAGCTAATAATGACAGATTTTTTGTGACATTGTTGACAAAAGATTTAGGGCTAATTGAGGATCGTAGATCACACTAAGATAATTTTAACTAGGTTAAGGTGGATGTAATCGAAAAACAGCCATCATAAAGCGTTTCACCCTATCATCTGAAGAGATCATGTCACAATAAAAGCACAGAGCAGATTTATTTAATACCATATTAGAAAACTGTCCAATCGACGGCACCGAGCTCGTTAAGATCTTTCACGACCTCATCGCACCAGCGATACCTAGGACATAGGACAGAAACGGCGCTAGACAGAGAAGCATGGCGTTCCTTAGTGTCAGAGGCCAAGATCCACTTCGGGTCGCTGCGCCACGGCAGTAGTAGTAGTATTAGAAAACTGAAACAATGAAATCGACTGACATGTGAAAATTAAGTAGATGCATACGATATTATTTCCATTTCGCTAAACGATTTGTCTGTACCGATAAAACGTCAACTTCGCATATATTATTCAATTAAGGTAAAACATTTGACATAAATGAAATTCAGCATATTCATTTACTTTAACAAGGTTACTTTCATAAACGCCCAGGTTATATTCGACCTTAAATATAAACGCGCAAGGTACAATGTTCCAAGTCAAATAACATGAAGATAAGACTGTGTGTCATAATGAAAGCCTTTTCGCATGTCATCGCCGTTGACAGGACGTCCATTTAATCAACTTGACACTGTATTCAAACATTTCTGACATTCGCCAGTCACCAAATATTACAAACGGATTTTGTTACATCTTTAGTAATATTACAAGTAGGTCTCTTAGGTATTAAACAAGCAATTCTTGTATTGATTTCGATGAAATTTGCTATATGGGGGTGTTCGGGGGTGAAAAATCGATCTAGCTAGGTCTTATTTCTGGGAAAACGCGCATTAATGAGTTTCTCAGATATTATCTAGTTTTTTGAAGACCACTAAACGGCGGGAAAGAGGGGGCGGAGCTTATGTTATGTTGTCCAGGCCCAGCCCAGGGGGTGGGTCATGCTTATCTTGAAAATTTGCGGAGTTTTAGTACCTAAATCACTGAGTTGGTAAATTAAATTGACTATGGTACCATTCTGTGTGACTTAAGCGGCCCATATTACCAGGGGCCCATTTCTCGAAAGGTATTAGACTAATATTATTAGTCCATGAACTGTCAAATACTATGAGTTTCCATAGCAACACACTAATAATATTAGTCTAATATCGTTCGAGAAATAGGCCCCAGTTCGCCGGACGATATCAGCCTGTCAGTTACTCGCAAACAGGCTGATATCGTCCGGCGAACTGGTAATCTGTGGGCCCCTTTACCTACTTGCCTCGCCTCTTGCCATTCGTGTGTACAGTCAGCAGAAGTTGCTAAGCGGGCCAGGTGTTCAAAATGATCTTGACGCGACTTTGTTAAGAGAATAAGAGCGTGTCAAGGTAATTTTGAACACCTCGCCCGCTTAGAAACTTCTGCTGCTGACTGTACGGTAACTGGAGCGTGTGCCCTTTCACACACGGCGGGTGGGTGATGCTATTGTGTTTCTACATCTGTTTTTGTTATCTGACTCTTAAATGTCATAAAATAATTGCTGTTTATTGGTGTTGTAGGTAAAAGTCGGCAACTATAGTTCGTTTTTTTAGCATTAAAAAGAACTTGAAAGAAGGTAAGCGATCGGGGCATATCTTTTAATTGAAAAACGCTTTTTAAAAATCAATAACTATTACTTATGAAAGCAGGAGAATATAAGTGATCGTATTAGATTCATAATTTGTTACGTATTTGCCGTAACTTATTTTTAAAATGTGTTTTTCAATTAAAAGACACATCAAGATTGTTTACTTAATTTCTAATACTAAAAAAAACGAACTATAGCTTGGTTTCTGAATTTAGTGTTTAAATTTGAGACATTCATCCAATAACCGTAGATACTCGTTAATATACTAGCGAGTCGCTAGTATATTAATTAAAAATGCATTCTGGGCATTCTAACCAATATAAGCACTTAGGTACTTACTAATAGCATCATAATTTTACTTACTAAGAGTGTCTGTTTACAATATTAATAACAAACTTAGAATAAAAAGTAACCTAAAATTAAAACTACCTACAAAACTAAAACTAATACCTAAAAAAATATAACTAAAACTAAACCTAAAAAAAAATACCTAAAAATCTATATCTAAGAGGGTCCCTGGGGCACAGTGCCAAGAATGCTGGCAGCATTACTTACATTAGTTATTATTCCTCTGAGTTCCAAGAGCAGTTGTATTGTTTTTTTTTTGAACCTTTGTTAGTCTTAAAGTTCAGAATTCAGAATATATTGTGAAATATGTAAAAAATTTGTCAGGTTTCAGGAGGTCATCATCGTCATCATTTCAGCCTATATACGTCCCACTGCTAAGCACAGGCCTCCTCTCATGCGCGAGAGGGCTTGGGCTATAGTCCCCACGCTAGCCCAATGCGGATTGGGGACTTCACATACACCTATGAATTTCTTCGCAGATGTATGCAGGTTTCCTCACGATGTTTTCCTTCACCGAAAAGCTAGGGGTAAATATCAAATGATATTTCGTACATAAGTTCCGAAAAACTCATTGGTACTCATTGGTGGTTTCAGGAGGTACTGGCAAAGTAAAATGATGAAAGCGAAAATGAACCCCTGCATCATAGCAACGTAGTTTTTAGAGCTAGGTCGCAATAAGTGTATCAAATTCAAATGTAGCCGATAAGTGTCAAAATGTGGTAAATCAAATGTGGACTATAACAGAATTTGTATAATTTCTAGCTCACGGCCCATTACTATGGCCGTGACATGACTATAACCTACGTTTTGAGTTTTAGACCCTAAGTCTGGGGAGTAGGGTTCTAAATCGTGTAGATATTTATAGTAACCGCACGATTTGTTCTAGATTGTAAACCGCCCTTCACGCTGGATTAATACGTGGTTACGATCTTAGTCTCATATTCGTGAGAATCTCGGGAAGCGTAATAAACCTATATAGTGATTCGAGTTGAAGCCAATAGTACATTGTGCAACATGGGGCGTAAGTTGAATATTGCAAAGAGAGTAAGTTAAATAGCGACGGCTTGCCGGAGCGATTTATACACTCGAATTTGCAATATTATTACACCCTGAGTTACGCACAATGTTTTTCATCACACTTGCGATACAAACATTAAGTATAAAGACAAAAAACTGTTAATTATGGCACTAGAAACTTCATAACTCCCTAGGGAGAACGCTTTTTGTGCAATTGCACATTTACTGAGCGAGTGTGATGAAAAATCTATTAAAGTGCTACGAATATTTTTAGTGTTTAGAACTAGAAAGAGTACCTAAACTGGGAGGAGTTTCAAAAATATGCACATCTGACATATTTTCGTAAAAATAATATAAAAAGCAGTAACCATACTTTATTATTTCTAATTCAAAATATTATTACCTAGTTGTAAACGGTTTTCCAATAGGGACAAGATACAAGACTTGATTAAGCAATACATATGTATATCCAAATATGTTTTTTTTAAATATGTGTTTATCAAAATAAGTACGGATGCCAACTTTGCAGATAGATCGATCATTATACGACGAAAAAATCTCTGAAAAGAGCTTCAAGTTTTTTACTTCAATAATTTCTAAACGCCGAAGAACTTTATAATAGACTGTAAATGTGTCCTAGAACGAGTGAGGTGCGAATTTTATTACAATTTTTTTTGCGTTTTGTAATGAGAATACCGTTAGGTAATTTGGCTTGAGAAGGTACGTTTCTGCCATGTTAATAGTTTTTTTTTATATGTATAACTCGTACTCGTAGCCAAACAGAAATAATAATATGGGGCATTATCTATGAAAAGGGACCTTATTGTCAGTTATTGTCGATGTATTTATATCGAAGGATCGTTAATAATGGCGTAAGCGCCATCAACAATAAGGTCCCTTCTCATAGATAACGTCACATATGTATAATAGGTATTATGTTTAAATGCGTAATTGTGTTAGGGCCGTCCATAACAGCGTGAGGTGTCTATGAGGATTTTTGTGAACTTAAGGATATTTAGAAGTAATTTTTCTGAATAAAATATATATTCATGTGCTGATATCTGACAGCAATTTATACAACAAACTTTTTTCATTTTATTTTCATTTTTTTCATAGACCTTTTCAAGTTTTCATAGTGATCGTTATGATTAATAGACATTTTTTTTTCTAATTATTTATTTATATTTATTTATATGAGCCTAGAGTGTCCCACTGCTGGGCAAAGGCCTCCCTCCTCCCTTTCCACGCATCCCGGTTTTGGTTTTCTAATTATTTTAACATAATTTAGTATGCAATATAAAATGCGGGGGCGTGTCCGAGGAGCGTGCCAGCTTAGCTTGCCAGCAACCGGTTTGAAAGGCCGTCATTTTCGTCCTAACTCAGATCTCAACCACGCAAGGACCTCGTTTGACAGGTTAAATGTTGACTGAAACAGTCAGGGTTGTCACCTCATCATTTTGGCAATTATTAGAAAAAAAAATTTATATATACGCCATGCTGCCGCCTTTAGCTTTAATATTGTATTAATATGATTATTCTTTTAAAATAAAGTATATTATCGCCAGACAACATACTGCGCAGGTAATTAATTTTAAACGTAGCGGCGTAAAAATATAGACTTGTTGATGTAATAATGACTCGTAACATAATGCAGTCAGTAATACTTGGTTATAGTCGGTCAAGTTATTTGCATCCACTAATTCCACCATGCATAAGAAACAATCAATAAACATTACGAAATTATTGGGATGCATTTATTTAAATGACTTTGTTCCACTAGGTATAGAGACTGCTGTCATCAGGAGAGTAATGTCAACGACACGTCGTCATGCCCTGACATTGTCACTTGTCACTTGTCAGCATTACGCTCGATTTACTCCGTTCAGAATTTAAACTCGATGATGCATTTATGCCTAATGATCGAAAACTACTTTAGTAAGCGAAGACGAATTTCAGAACGTCAGTCAGATCACGATGTCTGCGCTTGACTTTCAATTTTACTTATTTAAATAAAATATAAAGCCTTTTATTTCATGCAAGTAATAAAAGTTAAGTACACAGTTTTGGAAAACATAAGGTAAAAAGAAAGTACTTAATTTTATATATTCAGTGGTGTATTATTAATTATCCAGTTTTAGGTTTATTTTTATGCACGAACCTTACTCATATGAAGGTGAAGGCCTATATATTATTTTAAATTACTTAAGTGATTATAGAGGGGTTTTCCGAACATGTCGTAGATATTGTTTAATTGACAACCCTATTTATGAAGCTGCAATTAAAAATAATCAAATTATGCTTAATTAGCATCCAATTTTGAACGTAACCTGTAAACCTAGACGTAGTATTTGTGACAACCCTATTAGTAACACTTATACTCTTTCTTCTCTTTCTTTAGAGCTCTTTCCTTCTCTACTATTATTTTTGTGTGCCTAGACACAGTAGCTGACAACCCTACTAATAAAATTGTGTCCAAAACGCATTGCATAAGGATTGCATTACGCAACATAGTGGATGAGAACCTTGCTAGTCAGCCTACGTAATGATATTACTGATGGTTTGACAACTAGTATCTTGTTTTTGATCGACGTATGATTATATTCATATTTATTGTATATTTAACATAGGCTTCGAAAAGAGTTGCTAAATTAACGCCTTTAGGTGTCTGTTCTCCTAATACTTTTTCTGGACATTTCGTCCCCTGCCTGCTATGTATACTTTTTCTGGACATTAATTTCTTCCCCTGCCTGCTATGTATACTTTTTCTGGACATTCATTTCGTACCCTGCCTGCTATGTATACTTTTTCTGGACATTCATTTCGTCCCCTGCCTGCTGTACATGCACATCTCAAAATGTATGATTATTGGAGATTGAATCATAAGTAAAAATAATAAAGTTAAGTTTCCTTTAAAAAAAATTGGTGCCTAAGTGTCCGTAACTCTGTATTGCAGGCAAGAAACGATTTGCGTTATACATATTATTCGTGAGTATTTTTTATTTAGATGTCGTATTTTTATAAACTCACTAAACTTCGTCCAATTACAATGTTAGTATTCCACTAAATATTATAACAGGTGTGAACTGCATTAAATTAATGAATGGCAACTCGTTAAGCAATTAGCGGCTCGAGGCAAACAATGGTCTAATTGCCACTTTCTAATATACCTACACTTAATTATAATTATAAACGTTTCATCTCATTTAAGCGAATGTAAAGAGAAAATTTAAAGATGTTGTCCACCAGACTAAACGGATCTGACATATATTTTCGCATATTTACTTGTCCCGAGGTTAAAAATAAACTGTTTAAAACTTTAGCGTTTTGTACATATATTAAATCACATTTACAACCGGGTCTATCGCGAACCACCACCACCAGTGAAACCTGTGTCGAAACGTCGGTAAAAAAACCAGACAAGTGCGAGTCGGCCACCGAGGGTTCCGTACTTTTTAGTATTTGTTGTTATAGCGGCAACAGAAATACATTATCTGTGAAAATTCCAACTGTCTAGCTATCACGGTTCATGAGATGAGATACAGCCTGGTGACAGACGGACAGTGGAGTCTTAAGTAATAGGGTCCCGTTTTTACCCTTTGGGTACGACACCCTATTAATAAAGGTAATAAAATTAATTAGCGATACCTGTTTGTAAATGTGATTTAATATATAAATAAACTGCTCAGCAATGCCCTTTTACGTAACACTATAATGTTCTTGATAATGGTGTTTACTGCTGATGTTGCTATTAAAATCTACTTTAAAATTCCCTATATGACTTGCCACTATACTCGCTATATTACGTCATAAGCGCATAAGTCGTACAAGTTGCTATGTAAACAAGATTGCAACTAAGCGGTGTACTGTACTTAGGTACTACATATACTGTACGTAACACATATGGTTATAGACTCATAAATCTTAATTTTAGACCGACTTATTCAAATAGTTATACCTAAAAAAAAGTAAGTAGTCAAATCAATGGTCAATGGATTGTAAAGGGGCCCACTGATTAACAGTCCGCCGGACGGTATCGACCTGTCAGTTAGAACAAAATTTTGACAGTTCTGAACAACACACAGACAGACCGATACCGTCCGGCGGACTGTTAATCAGTGGGCCCCTTTAATTGTAAACGTCAATTTTTGTGTATATTCCCTTTATACAAAAAACGTCAGAACGGATTTCGATGAAATAGAGTTACACCAAGAAAAGTCTGCAGCGATTTTGATAGCCCACGCAGTGCATGTGTTATTTTAAACGTCAAACTTCTATGAAATTATGACGTTTAAAATAACACTTGCACTGCGTGGGCTATCAAAATCGCTGCAGACTTTTCTTGGTCTAACTCTAACCGACTGTCCGCGAGCGGAGGCTAGACTATATTAAAATCATTATTCGATTCGACGGTAATACGGATAAGAATATTTTTTTACCGTCACTGAAAAATAAGGAAACTGTTTTTTAGGGTTCCGTACCCAAGGGTAAAAAGGGACCCTATTACTAAGACTTCGCTGTCCGTCCGTCCGTCCGTCCATCCGTCCGTCCGTCCGTCCGTCTGTCACCAGGCTGTATCTCACGAACCGTGATAGCTAGACAGTTGAAATTTTCACAGATGATGTATTTCTGTTGCCGCTATAACAACAAATACTAAAAACAGAATAAAATAAAGATTTAAATGGGGCTCCCATACAACAAACGTGATTTTTGACCAAAGTTAAGCAACGTCGGGAGTGGTCAGTACTTGGATGGGTGACCGTTTTTTTTTTGCTGTTTTTTTAGTTTTTTTTTGCATTATGGTACGGAACCCTTCGTGCGCGAGTCCGACTCGCACTTGCCCGGTTTTTGTACAACTCGCCCTTGCCCAGTTTTTACTATTTACTTTATCAAACTGTTAGTTAGCGTGCTTGAATTAGTTAAAAGCTTCTATAGGACTAGAACGTGACTATTAGATATGAGAAATGTTTAGTGGAAAAAGGTCTTATGTCTGTCTACGCTATATAGACAATATATTCCGTTTCGGTTGTAGAGAGAGTGACGTATGAGTCAGAAGCGTCAGGGGAAATCAAGGTGGAAAAACTCGTTCCAAATGGAAAATATAATTATATTGAGTTTGTATTATACTCTGTATTTTTAGGTACTCAAATAAAAGTAAACAAATAATTTGTACATTTTCGGGTAGTTATAACATTTATTGATTGACCAACCAAATACAAAACCACCTGGATCTGTCACTGAACGACTTTACTTTAACAAAATACAAAATAAAATGTACAAATGGTGGATTTAATGCCTAAAGGCATTCTCTACCAGTCAACCATAGGGTTAAACAGAGATGTAATAAAAATGGTGCGAGAATAAAAGTAACACAATTCAATTTTGCATTTGACCTCAACTGACTTAAGAAGCCATTTCTGTCAATAAATTTCGTACCTTTTCACTATAACTTGAGATCCCTAGCGGCTTTCATAGGGGTCATCCATTAATTACATCACACGTTTAGGGGGAGGGAGGGGGTTAAGAAAATGTGACATATTGTGACATGGGGGAGGGGGGAGTCACAAACTTTGGGACGTCACTTTAACTTCATCAGTAACCGAAAATTTATTTAAATTATTCTATTCGCTGTACATTTAAATAACAAGTTTTTAAAACGATAATCGTTTTTATTCGTTTAATTTTCTTTCCTAAGCAGTTTTGGGTTATAAAATTACTAATATTTATATCGTCAAAAATATTAATAATACTTAGGTACTTACTTCATTCGATTTTGCGATTTCGTAGAAAAAATGTGACGTCTCACTAGGGGGGGAGGGGTTTGCCAAATGTGACCAAGTGTGACAAGGAGGGGGGGAGGGGTCAAAAAACCTAGAAATTCGTGTGACGTAATTAATGGATGACCCCATATTGGTAATGGTAAATAGTTACATAGCAGTCTATAAATATGTACTTTATGTATCTGATACAGGATCCGGGGTCGTCCGATAAGCGAGCGTGTGTCATACTGGGCATATTGGGTGCAGTGCCTCTGTTGACCATTTTAAGTGTGAGCTACCACAACGCATAGTTACTACGGGACGAGAGGACAAGTTAGACTGGTGATATGGTCGAGATAAAATGTTTTGATTTAGGTAGCTGTAGGTAAATAGATCGATACAATGCGATGTTATCGGTTGGTCATATGACGGCCGTTATCGTGGTAGATAGATAGTGATAGCAGGCGTGGCTCACTCCGCGATTTCCTCGCTTTGCTACAGGTAGCTAAAAGTACATCCGTTCGACCCCAATTTTGGGGTTTGCCATAAGCCGCGCGTGGCGCTGTCGCCACCTAGCGGCCATATCTGTGCTGATCGTGATAGACGCGTTTTGTTAGAGAGTGAATCTTCTGTACCTAGTACTATTATTTATTCTGTGGTGATAGGTAATGGTAGGTAGGTATAGTGCACTGTTATAACATGTCCGACAGGTCATAGATACAGTTATAAATCTAGGTAGATAAACTAGGTAGGCTATCTAGGTATGTATATACAGTAGAGCCTTGCTAATCCGGTGATCCCTGTAATCCGGACGGTCTCCTCGCGGGCTCAATGCCTTTGATAGATACGAAATTTTAAATTTTCTTCTCTGCCTAACAGTGCCTTCGAAATGAAGTGTGAAAATATAAAGTAGAATTTTACTTCACTGCCATTGGTTCATGAAATTCATGAAAGTATGTAATTACATATTTTCTATTTTTCATCTATTTAAGTGTTTAAAAAAATTGCCCATTACTGTAATCCGTCAATGGTTGGTTTTTTTACCCATTCAGATCCGCAAGGTCCTACTGTACATGGTCAATATGTGATAAAAATAATTCATATAGAAGTAACATTCATCACATCGAATCTTACTTAATACGAACTCAAGAATTTATGAAACAGTGGTTAAGACATCAGTTTTTAAATTTTTCGTTAATTATGTAAAAAACCGGGCAAGTGCGAGTCGGACTCGCGCACGAAGGGTTCCGTACCATAAAGCAAAAAAAAAACGGAAAAAAAGCAAAAAGAAAACGGTCACCCATCCAAGTACTGACTACTCCCGACGTTGCTTAACTTTGGTCAAAAATCACGTTTGTTGTATGGGAGCCCCATTTAAATCTTTATTTTATTTTGTTTTTAGTATTTGTTGTTATAGCGGCAGCAGAAATACATCATCTGTGAAAATTTCAACTGTCTAGCTATCACGGTTCGTGAGATACAGCCTGGTGACAGACGGACGGACGGACGGACGGACGGACAGCGAAGTCTTAGTAATAGGGTCCCGTTTTACCCTTTGGGTACGGAACCCTAAAAACGGCCAATTGCGAGTCGGACTCGCGCACGCAGCCATTACGCAAAAAACGCCAAAAACATCACGTTTGTTGTATGGGAGCCCAACTTAAATATTTATTATATTCTGTTTTTAGTATTTGTTGTTATAGCGGCACCAGATATCATCCGTGAAAATTTTAAATTTTGCCTAGCTATCACGGTTCATGAGATACAGCCTAGTGACAGACAGGTGGACGAACAGACAGACGGACAGCGGAGTCTTATCTAGTAATAGGGCCCCGTTTTTACCCTTTGGGTGCGGAACCCTAGAAATGAACTAAGAAAACCGAAAATTGATTCCACTTACATATTTTTCGTTTAAAAAGCTATTCATTTTATATCGGTGGAATTATAACATTTGCGTGCATTATAATATGCCCAGAAGAATACCGAAAGTTTAACCTTGACGTTAACTTAATGTTTTGGACGTTTTGGTTACAAAACCTAGGCATAAACTTCCAGAGGCAATAAGCACTTTTCCAAAACACTCATTGTTCTTTACGGAATACAAACATCCTTGTTTTGTGCTGCATAAGGATACGGCTACACGCATGTGTCAATAGGAAGTAGCGTGCAAACATGAAAGTTGATAATTTTACTTGTACAATCAAAAACACATGTTAATTGGTCTTTAAATAAAGAATAAAAAAGCCCTTCATTCATTGTAAACTGTTTACATAAAAAATTGAAAATAAAACTATGACTTATAATATGTGTTTTACTAATGAATCCCTAGTGGGTAAAGGCCTCCTCCATTGCTGGCCATTGGTCCCTGTCTTGGGCTTTTGCCATCCAGTCTGTGCCGGCTGTTCTTTTTAAGTCTTCCTCCCAACACATTTGTGGTCTGCCCCGGCCTCTTTTGCCAAGGATCTGGATCTCTCCAAATGGAGAGGTCTTTAAATACCTACTGGTTATTGACATTACAATTGATATTACAAGCTTTTATTTAGTTTCACCTGACCATTGTCGGTCTGTAATCAAATCTTGCAAGTTAAATTTGATCCACTTCCCGGTTTCCGATTGAGCTGAAATTTTGCAGGCATGATCCGATGACAATGCAATATTATGGTACCATCGAGCTGGTCTGATGATGGAGACAGGAGGTGGCCATAGGAACTCTGTGATGAAACAACGCAACCTAATTGTGGTAGGGATTTTTAGAATCGTCTTGACGAGTATAAGTTGTCTGTCGTAAGAAAAGTACAGTGAACGATAAAAGCTTGTACCAAAAATGAAATTTTTGCCAAAAACTTATTAAAGTTAAAGTTATAAATGGAATGAAAACAATTCTACAGCTTTTCTAGTGGCTTTTATTTATTTACATAGTACAAGAGTGAGCTTTCAGGTCTCAGCCACCTGAGAGCTCACGATCGTCACTCTCACTAGCCAGTGCATACTCAGTACAAATGGCAGACTTAAGAGTTACACAAACCTATCTGGCCCCATGCATACAAAGTTCCACACTCATTTTAAAACAACATTTTGAAATACTTATAAATAAAAAAATAAAATAAAAAAATAAAATAAGCCTTTATTGCTGTGTAACATAATAATAATATAAGTATTAAGTTGCACTATGTTTCTTTTATACTACACTATATATTTTATATCTAATTCCTTAACTAAGTGAATCGGCAACCGGTTTTCGCTTCTTCCTTTTTACAGCTTGTCTTTCGACATAGGCCTCCTCTAAACCTTTCCATTTTATCCTGTCTTTTGCAGTTCGTCTCCATGTAGGGCCAGCTATCTTTCTTATGTCGTCTTCCCAACGTTTAAATTGTCCTCCTTCTTTTCTTGTCCCGTCCCTCGGGTACCATTCCGTTATTATTTTTGTCCACTTTTCTGTTCTTTCCCTTAACATATGCCCTGTCCATCTCCACTTTAATCGTTTGTAAACATATTGGATGTTTTTGAATTTAGTTTTATTCTTTATAATTTGTAGACTAACCTTATCTCTGCGTTTTACTCCTAGAACACTTCTCTCCATTCCGTTTTGACACACTTTTATTTTGTTTAGTTGTTGTTCGGTCAGTGCCCATGTTTGACATCCATACGATAAGCATGGGAGGATACACGTATCAAATACCTTCCTTTTCTCTTTGATGGGCATGTCTTTGTCCTTCATAATTTCGCTCAAAGACCAGAATCGTTTCCAGCTATTTGTAATCCTTCTGTTTATTTCTTTTTGCATTGTATCGATGCGGCAGACCTCGTCGGCGATGGCGGGATAACTTAGACTCCTTTTTGAGAGACTGGCCAGATGCAGCTCAAAATCGGGAAGAATGGAAGAAGAGGGGGGAGGCCTTTGCCCAGCAGTGGGACACAATGGGCTCGTAATAATAATAAAATAATAATTGTATCTTCTAGAAGATACAATGAAATACTTAAGATATTGTGATTTCAAAGTTCTTTTTAGTGCAAAATTAATTCAGACTGCTCTATAATTGTTTGCAGTACATTATGGTGCTAAATTACCGCACTAGTACGATAATTAACTAATAACGCAACTATATCGAAAAATGTTAATTGCCATATGTACTATAAAACGTTGTATCATACGTGTGTGAATAGCAGGGGTTGGAAACCAGTATTTGCTCCATACAAAAATATCGGTATTATTACGTTCTTTGTTTTATTATTTAATTTTTAATGTGACAACCTAATAATACAAAGTTGTTACCTAAATACATGATTTTTATTTTATTTATCGTATGGCATTTACATTACACTGTTCATTCATTACACAGTTAATTTATAATCTAAATCTACATTTTTCCAAGTAGGTGATGGCTGCACTCGTTATGGTCTTAAAATCTTCCACTGGGCCGTCGTACTTTGTAAGTGGGCACTCCAAAACAATATGCCGAACAGTTTGCTTTGGGCAATACATGATTCAGTCCCACGTAGCGCATAAATTAATTCAAAATATTGGCCTATTTCGGGGTTTAAAAAAAACGGTTCCAAGCCGTGGTGAATAGGTAATTCGCAACTTGTGTTGATTTAAAAAACTCCCTTTGGTCAAGTTTAAATTTATCACCACTTGTTGCGAAATTCCTATATTTCACATGTATCATAATGTACTTTATTGTTTACATTATTAAATTGTGAATAATATTTTTTATATACTTAATATTATCAGATATGAATCAGGTATTTTGCCATATCAATAATTTTTCAGATAAATATCACATTCCTACCAAGCCCCATAAGATGTTGACAGTTATCAACTATCAATATCATTGGTATATTTAATACTGCTTTTTATAGTTCGTTTTTTTTAGCATTAGAAATATGGTAAACAATCTTGATGTGTCTTTTAATTGAAAAACACATTTTAAAAATAAGTTACAGCAAATATGTAACAATGATGAATCTAATACAATCATTTATGTTCTTCTGCTTTCATAAGTAATAGTTATTGATTTTTTTAAAGCATTTTTCAATTAAAAGACATGTCAAGATCGCTTACCTTCTTTCAAGTTCTTTCTAATGCTAAAAAAACGAACTATAGATGTCCATAACTCCATACCATGTAAAAAAGAAAGTACCCTTATAATTAATAATAAACATTTTGTAGATTTTTTAAATGAAATTTGCAAAAAATAAATTTAGTTTTTTTTTTTATTCAGTTTTTCTTTAATTTTCTGTATGACTATGTTTCAGAAATATTAATGTATTGCAACAGAAACTAAATCTCACACAAACAAAATACAGACCACAAGCTACAAATAATACTCATGATTAAATAGGACACATGATATTTCAATTGTAACATTGCCAGAACCTGCCAGCAAATAAACTGTCATATCAATCTATATTGGTTCATTTAGAAACATACTCTTGGCCCCATTTCATCAAGGTCACCCTATAAGGCCTGTCTCTGTCATACATAAGGAGAAAACTGGTTTCAAAAAGGTATTACTCATAGTTTGTTTTTAAATTATCTACCCACATTAATTTAAGACAATTAACCTAACCCAGTATGATAATGCATTTTGAATACAATGAACTGTTTTACAATAACTCTCGCTCGGTTTCTCAAGCGGCAGTTTGACACAGTTTCAAAGTATGCAAGTGTTGATTTAGAAAAAAAAATAGTGTAAGCGTCGAAAGTTTTATGATAATAACCGACCAATCGTATGCGTTCGTTCACTCACGCCCTCGCAATTAAAATCACATTGACAGCTGTACAGATAAACCTTGAAAACGCTATACAACAACATACTATACTATACCCATATGTACACATGGTACCGAAAACATTTATATATTTTAATAACTCTTACCTTCTGCGCTCTGGTTCAGTGATGAGGGCACCGCGGTCGAGGACAGCTCCTTCTTCTGACCATGTTTAGGCGGATCAGAGTCTGAATCGTCGAAAACAAGCGTCCGGACCGATTGTGAACATCGTCGATCCATTGGCACTCACAACACAACCACACACAAATGCACTAATTTCGCCATTTATCACAACGATATGGTCACGCAACACGTTTAAGCGGCACCATCAGAGTTGGGAACATAAAATAAGCGAAATAAATATCGCTTTATTGCACACAGTTGCAAATATAATTCGCGTTTTATGCCATCATAAATAACGCGACACGGCTTCTCGTATCACCAATCGAAAAGTGACACTTTTGAAGGGTTACCCTGTGTTGCCATTATTAACAAACATTTCCCCATTATGTAAAACAAACTCGGGAAATGAATATGATGATTCGTTTCGTTTTTTTTTTGTACTTTATATAACTTTACTTTGCCAGACAAGCCAAATAAAGCTATCATAGGTGTGTCACGTATAAGGAAACTCACTTATGGTTTTACATTCTTAAATAATTTCTTATTCTGGTAACATTATTGAGATTGACACGTGATTGACCAATGACGAGTGGTTTTGTGACCTGTATTGCCAGCTTAGATTTTTAAATTTAATTAATAGACAACGTAGTAATAAATGTATCATCATCATCTCAGCTATAAGACGTCCACTGCTGAACATAGGCCTCCCCCTTGGATTTCCATACGTGCCGGTTGGAAGCGACCCACGCCGCGTCTTCCGGCGACCTTAACAAGGTCGTCTGTCCATCTTGGGGGTGGACCTAGTCCGTGGTCTCCACTCGAGCACTTTTCGATCCCATCGGCCATTTTCTCTGCGTTCAATGTGGCCTGCCCATTGCCACTTCAGCTTGCTAATCCGGTGAGCTATGTCGGTGACTTTAGTTCGTCTACGGAACATACGGTAATAAATGTATACTGTATAATATATGTGACGTCGCACGAGTAAAGGTACCTTATGGCGCTTACGCTATTATTAATGCCACTCCAATATTATTGCGGCGCTATCCGACGTATAAGCGCCAGCCACCATAAGGTACCTTTTGGCGTGGAACGTCACATATACCTATACTTGGTCAAGCAGATCGTGTAAGTAGAAAAAGGTGGCAAATTTGAAAAATATAGGTGCTCAGGGATATCATCTCATAGAAAATTTGAATTTCGCGCCTTTTTTACTGACAAGATTTGCTTGATCATATACATATAATTACTAAATTCAACTTTAAATGTAGTTTATGTATCAATGTCCGTAAGTGTTATAGATAATATAGATATCCATTTAAAATCTTATAAAATAAATATCAAGGCCTATTGACTTCCTTGGAATGACGTGACCCTTCATAATTGTACATGTGTGCTCCGTTTCTAGAGCTGTATTGCCAGTAATTACCATAAAAATATTTTACTACAGCAACATTGCTAGAACTGGCTTTGTCTATTATACGATTTCTAGGAACAAATCCAATTATTTTATCAAATATATTTTGATTTGTATTTTATGAAGTAGTCAAAGTCATATGTAAATTATTATTTATTTTTTGAAATATGTAAATTATCATCTATTTCAGTTTGTCTTTGTCTATGTTCATAAAATCTATGAAGGGTAGCCGTGCCTCTACCCTCCTTGATAAAATTTAAAAAAAAAACTTTGTCAATAGGCCTCTTTGATAGGCCTTGATTTGAGTCTGGCCGGTAAGAACATAGACAAGACAAAAGTCTGTAATGTCAATGCTGTCATTTAAGTCATTTAACGCCAAAAATATAAATTTTCATATAAAACGATTTATTCACTTGAAATATATTTATTTACCGATTAATTTAAAAATAAAAACTATTCATATGTACGAGCAACATATCTAAATGCGTCTTCGCACAGACTTAGTTAAATTTAAACCGTTGTCGCTCTTCCTTCCTTGCTGTATTATGTATCCGGCAATGGCGACTTCATCAACAATTCTTATCCGGATTATGAAAAGCCCTAATGTGTGTGTGGAAACCGTTGTAGTAAACCAGAAACAGCGATAATTTCAAGGTAAGAAATATATCAATCTTTAAATAAAAATGAGCGTACTAATTACCAAATTCAAATATAATAATTTAATCTTACTATCCCCGTAAGTCCCGCGGACGCTATATCGCGTCCGAAATTATAATCTAAATTCATCATAGATGTAAAACCTCTCATTGTTTACGAGTAAGCTGGTAAATTTAGACCTTAAGCCCCCTCCAGACTATGCGCGTGAATCGCGGGCGAAGCCGCGAACGCGAGTGTGGACTCGATTTCGCAGGTCTGCATTCTGGACTCCACACTTGCGTTCGCGGCTTCGCCCGCGATTCACGCGCATAGTCTGGAGGGGGCTTTAGGAATTAGCGACGTTAGTAATTAGGAAGTTAGATTATATTGTTTGATTATACGTGACTATTTTGTTTTAGAAAGTGAATCATGGCTTGAGCGTGAGATAATAATATAATCCTGGCCCGTCATATGATTTCTTGGAAAAAGCTCAAAGGGCACGTGTCTGCTGCATATACAGACTAGTTTTCCGGTGACCAAGAACGCTGCGTGGAGCTGTGGAGGAGAAATGTCCGATAACCGGATAGATGTAATAACAACTTGTAACCATTTGCCATATCAATGTATGTATTCATATATATTGCTCCTAACATATATACACTAATCCTAATAGGAATGAAAATATTTATATCTTAATAATACGTAACTTTTTGTAACCTTTTATATTTGACGAATTTTTAAATATAGTACCAAATCATTATCTTATAACGTATTTCTTTATTTATTTGTGATATGCTAATTTAAGAGCCCAACAACGTGCACACTAGCACCACTGCTAAAATAAATATTCGTGATTATTTAAGTTAAATTTAAATTTTACAGGTATTTAAAAAAGTGGCCGCTACTGACTGTATTGTGTATTTAAGTACCTTTTGAATACATCAAACTAGTTTTTATGTTGCTGGATTCGTCAATCTATGAGCTCAAAACAAAAACGGCCGCTTTAGTTTTGAACGGGTAGGTTGACGAATCCAGTAACATAAAAATTAGTTTAATGTATTCAGCAGTGGCGCTAGTGTGCACGTTGATGGGCTCTTAAAAACCTGACCCCTACAAAAAATAAAATAATACAAAAAGAAATTCCCTCTCCGGGATTCGAACCCAGGACCATTAGCTTCCTGAACTGGATTACTGCCAATACCCGCTAGGGGCGCTAGGCTAAACGGGTTGTCAATTCTAATTACAATGGTATCCTACCGAGCGCTAGTAGTATAAACGAACTTTTGAAGGGGACATTTTTTTGTATGGAGTTATCGTTCTTCTCCTAGTGAGTATTATATTCTTTGATAAATATACTGTTTCTGAATAAATGTTTTAATGTTATTAAATTTATTACAATATGAATATAAGTCACGTATGAAATTATTTACATTTAAGAGGGATTTAAATCTTTTCGGGTCAGAGGGGTAGGCTACAGCCGGCTAGCTTTATTTGACGTTCATAAGCGCATTGTATCATGCCTACTTGAAAAATAAACCATCTTTATCTCTTTATCCGTAAAAATTATGTATTTTTCAATATGGATTTCTCCCTATTATAATGCGTTTTTTTTACAAATGGCAAGTAACACACATAAAAGCGAGCAAAAAGTATATTCTTTCTCGCTCTTTCTACTGTCAATAGTGCCATCTATGTATGCATTGTCAAAACTATTATTTTCAGGTTTGCCATGGTAAATAGTAAATGTTTCCAGCCTAACGTGTATGTGCATTTTTTATGCAGATCGTTTTTAATATGGAATGAATTATTCGGGAAAAACCGATAATTACTAAATAGAACCAATTATTTTGTGCATAAAACTGTTATTTATATAATTATTAGAGAATAAATTAGCATAATAATCAAATAGACGTGGCCGCGTGTGCTGCCATCTAGTTTCGAAATTGGGCAAACGGCATTAATTCCGTCAAAAGAAACGGAAAAACACGAGCGCGCGTCGTCTCGGGTAGATATCAGCTGAATTATTCGGCTAAAATGCCCTGGCACGGGCATACGTAGTCGTCGGTCCGCCATTACGACGCAGCCGAGACACGTTTGTCGTATTTAGTTAAATATTTTCGTTTATAAATGAGTAATAACGCTCATGAACTAAGTAATCGACTTCTGAATGCGTTGGATAACAATTACAATGTAAGTTTGCGAGTTTTAAAGACCGTAAGTTGGCAAAGCGAGTCTTAGATATGAGAATGGTCCCACGAGCCCATGACACCCGATTCGATGCAACGATTTGGCCTCTTGGGAGGTTGTTTCCAGAAATACTGATGTCCCTGTATACACGGATGATGATAAGAGAGTGTTGGAATGTGATACGGTGTTGATACGAGCGTCTCCTGATAATAAAATAGTGTCGGTGGAGTGGATACGTGCGCGGTGCGAGTGCAGTATATGGGAGCACTGACGTCGTCAATGCTCCGTCTCTCGCCCCTTCGTCCACAGTGCCAAAAGTTTTGCAATGTGAAAGTATGGAATTGTGCCACGCGCGTCAAATCCTGTCGAATTCCTTGGGTTATGTAGATATGGTGGTGTGTGGAAGGCAGACGGAAAATGTGTTTTTTGTCGTACCATTTGACCTTACGTGAGTAATAGAATAAGTACGGCGTGGAGACACCTCATGGTGGCAGGTGGTGGCTGTTCATGGAAGCTGTAAATACGTGTTCCGGGTTATTGAACATGTCAATCTCTATTGTTAGGTTGAGCAATTCTGGTTTGGCAATATTGTAAATTGGCAATGATTTTGCAATACTCCTGAAGTCTGATTTATAACCTTAGCTGTTGTGTAGTAATGCTACACATAACTGTTGTTATCAGTAGGTTATTTTTGATACATTTAAAGTGCTCAAGTTTCCTTAAAGCTGTTTTTAGTGATGCCAGATAAAAAGTAAAAATCTGGTACTTAACTTTTTTTCAAGTGTGACTAGATTAGGCCACATGGATGACGGTACCTAATTGCCATGCCTATGGTCACTACCATGTGCTTGACCCATATGGCCAGGTGTCATTGACTTCCCGTTAGTACCAATAGGTTAATAGTTTGCATGGTTATTTATGTGATACCAAACATTCACCTATAAACAGAATTCATTTTAGTATAAGATTTCAATAACTGGCCAGCCTTCAATAACTAGCCACCTTATATGAAAATGAATTTTGTTTATAAGGTGAATAGAATTCATTATAAGTTTAGGGTGACCACTGTGACCAGTTACTAACAGGTGGCCAGTTATTGGTGAATTACCCTAGTAGTTGTCATAAACTTTCTTCCTCTGCCCAAGCCCTTTTGATGAAAACAATTACAATCTTACATTAATATAGTTTTTTTTTTAATTCACACCCAAAAATTGACACTAAAACCTTTCCTCTGTAAACAATGTTTTATAATTGGATGTTTTGATATTTCCTTAGTAATTTTGGCTTATTATTGTATCTGTCGAAAAAAGGCCTTGATAGATGAAATTATTAACTCATTATCATATACAACAAATGATTAGCTAGGTACAAACTTTAATCAGTCACCAATGTTGTTTGTTTCCAAGTAAACTGTATCAGTGTTAAAAATAGGAAGTTGACACTTGTTGATCTTTGTTCTTTTCCGTATTTTCACATTTAGAAGTTGTGAAAGAAATTTCTCATAAACTTGTCTGGGTGTCTGAGCAGGTGAATATTTCGCTCAGCTGCTAAGTCTGGCAATATAATGGGGAAACGCAGTGAGCGTCCTGTTAATGTATGTTATGTACCTATTATTTGTATCTCCTTGGATTTCACCAGCCTATAAATCCCGGTCTTTTGATAGGCTTGCGTGGGGATATAAATCCAAGACATAGAGGCCCCTTAGAGAGCTTTAATGTCATGTACTCATGTAGAACGCCTGCTGGAACCTGTTCACAGGTGCATGTGAGAATTATGTACCTATATTGTTATTGTAAATAAACGAATAAGTATTTTCACATCTGGTTGCATCATCTGCAAAGTGATAAAATATTTGTCCCCATTACTCCAAACTGTATAAATGGTTGTATGCAAGGGGGTCAGGAATCTCTGTAGCTGGCTGTATATTGGCAAATTCACTGTGCAAAATTGCAGGGAGTAAAAGCCAGAATAAAAAAAAGTTGAGGTGAGGTGAGGCAGATCTCATTCCTTTTATTATTATGAAGCTTTGTTTCCCGTGTTTTCTCTTCTTTTCTTTTTTGTTTCTTTTCGGTAATCGTACGGTAATTACACGGTCCCTTTTTGGGTAAAAGCCTCCTCCATCTTTAGCCATCTACTTCTATCCATGGCGACGCTCATCCATTCTTTTCCTGCCGCCTGTATTATATTGTCGGCCCATCTTTTTCTTTGCCTGCCAACGCTTCTTTTTCCTAGCTCTCATTTCTAATAATGCATAAATGTCAGGTAACAACTTAATTTAATAATTGCAAAAAAAAATCTAAACAAAAATCAATCTTGCTCTGGTACTAGTATGGTTCACTGACGCTTTGTTCTTGTACTAGTAGTAATTACAGGCGGGCCTCACTAATCCGGAAAGCCAGAAGCCCAAAATCCAGATGTTGACAAATTACATAAGTTTCCAGATACATTTCTTCTTCTTTTTGATCGGGACACTCTTGACAGAGCGATCGTGGTCATCATTGGAAGTATCCCTTTGTGACACGTTTGACGGCTCGCCTCCACTCCTCCCTGACGGCTGCGCGTTTAGCGCATTCGTGCAAGGGGCCGTCCATTGCTGCCTTTATTTGGTCCGTCCACCTCATGGGCGACCTTCCTCGCGCTCGGGTACCTTCTACTCTGCCCTGCACCACCAGTCGCTCTATGGATACATCTCCAGATACATTTACTGACCCAAAAAAAAAAACAATAACAGCATAGGTACCTTCAGATCCACAGCGCAGGCTTCGTCATCATACAGATAGCTCATCCACCTCAGGTTCCGTCAAAATAAAATGTATACTTTCACTATGTCATGCGCAACACGCATCGTCAAAGTTTCCAGATTATCTGCAAAATGTTTCGAGAACAGTAGAACCTTGTAGTAGTAGCTTAACAGTAGAACCTTGATTATCTGAAACCTCTACTATCCGATCCTCTTGGTTACTTTATTTATACTAGTGATCATTGCTGTTGGTGTTGGAGCTTTGATGCATCATTAATTTTTGATCTAGTCCGCAATTGGGGTCAATCCTTCTGATCTGATTCTTTACATTTCTCTTGTTTCTCAGGTTTCATTTTCTAGGTACACAATCATAGGAAATCGCTAGTTTTGTTTTTCTCTTCGCCTAGTGATTACGAGGAGTCGTAAAATGCGGTTTATACGGTGAAATAATCAGTATAGGTAGTGTGGATTCTGAATGGAATAAGTAACGATGAAATTGCAGTTTTATTGGGCAGTGTATGATATGGTTGGTTTTTGAAGTATTTTGGTGTCCTGGTTACTCTGTTGTGAAATAGGGTTTGTTGAAGAAATGTTTATTTTCCTGCCACATGCTAACTTATTTCTAGATAGTAATTAACCTTGTTGATAGCTATTCAAAATTCGAAATCCAAATTGTAAGTAGTTCTCGAGATATTTAGCAATCTCACAGAGTTGCACCATAAAGGGTTTTATTTCTGAAAAAATCATGTTAGTCAGACTGGACCATTTGTAAATTCGGTATTGCTTGTTTATATATCTGAAGGAAATCGGAACAATCTTTTTATATGAGGGAAGTGTATGCTATTTTGGCGTAAATTCTGAAACAGTTTCAAATATCTAAACGTTATACTTCCTCAACATAATGTTACATGTTATTTAAAACTTTCGCCTTTTGAACACATATTAACTCACATTTATAGACGGGTCTATCGCGAATTTATTTTATTACCTATTTACCGACGTTTCGGCATAGGTTTCACTGGTCGTGGTCGCGGGAAACGTCGAAACTTAAAGGTAATAAAATAAATTCGCGATAGACCCGTCTATAAATGTGAGCTAATAATGCTATGTCGTATAACAACTACTAACATGTCAAATATCGCCTGTAAAAAAATCTCTTTTTATCAAACACCTGTTTATATAGATATAATTTCTTACATTACACATGACAACTGTTTAGTAGAAAATGTCAATATGTAATATCTTACCTTATGTTTTACACAAAAAACTCACAAAAGGCATAAATGTGTTGTCCTTTGTTTACATAATTATAAACAATTCTTCAGATTTATGAATTAACAACCTTAATTTAACTGTATGTAAGTCCAATTTAGCTTAGCTTTATAATGACTTTTTTAATGTTGTCTTTTTCTATTTCCAGGTTGTCGACATGCATGCCGTTAACGAAATCATATCCATATTGGAGAAAATCAATATTACAAAAGAGCTGTTGGAGGTGAGTACCAAATGTTAAGGTTTTTTTCTTGCTGTTACATATAACATAACAGTGATAGAGATACAGATTAACATTGTTCAGAATTGTGTCAGGTATTTTATTAGTTTCGTTTGGGGCCAATGTCGTAAATTTTTCCTGACTGGCCGGAAAAAGCACTACAACGGGAGTTGTGGAAATCAAAGGGAGAGGCCTTTGCCCAGCAGTGGGACACTATAACGGGCTAATAAAAAAAAAACCGGGCAAATGCGAGTCGGACTCGCGCACGAAGGGTTCCGTACCATAATGCAAAAAAAAAAGCAAGAAAAAAACGGTCACCCATCCAAATACTGACCACTCCCGACGTTGCTTAACTTTGGTCAAAAATCACGTTTGTTGTATGGGAGCCCCATTTAAATCTTTATTTTATTCTGTTTTTAGTATTTGTTGTTATAGCGGCAACAGAAATACATCATCTGTGAAAATTTTAACTGTCTAGCTATCACGGTTCGTGAGATACAGCCTGGTGACAGACGGACGGACGGACGGACAGCGAAGTCTTAGTAATAGGGTCCCGTTTTACCCTTTGGGTACGGAACCCTAAAAAATGGCTTTCCCAATCGCTCTTTAGTCAAAAATCTTTTCCTTATTACGTCTGTTTTTTACTACACTTTTCTTTCTTTCACTGAAGTGGTATTTCTCATTTTGCAGACCACCCGACTGGGCAAGCACGTGAACGAGCTACGACGGAAGACCTCAGAGCCGACCCTCGCACGCCGCGCCAAGGTGCTCGTAAAGCGATGGCGGGACCTCGTCATACCTTCCGCTGCCTCGCCACACCATGCCGGTTAGTACCTCGTCGTTCACGACCGTGTTAAGGCTCAGTTTCTTTGGTCGATAGGGCCCGCATGCGGGGAACAGTTTTCATTGGCGATAGGGCCCGCATGCGGGGTGCGGGAGATTTCCTTTATCAGTTTCACTGCTCGTTTTACGGCCTTACCGCCTGCGGGGAGTCACCGCTGTAAGTACCTAGACGTTCTCGGCCGTGTAAAGGTAGACTTCCGAGCACAGCGGCTCCGGCGACACTAACGCAGCGACACTGACGCGGCGACAGAGCGACAGTATTATGCAGTATGGAAATGTATGAACTTACTTCCGAGCGCAGCGTCACTATCGCAGCGACAGTGGCGCCGCGTCAGTGTCGCTCGGCGATAGCGGCCGTGCTACGTCTGCGCAAGCACTGTCGCGCAGTCGCTGCGATCATACGTGGTTTTGAGGCTATGTCAATATTTAAAATATCTAAAAAAATGAATATTAAACCGACAAAAGCTCCTGAATTTGTCGTCGTTCTCGTTTAAATGCTTTTTTTTTCTATTGGTATAAGTTCCTTCGTCTATTCTACTTTTGAAAATTGAATTGGGTAGGCTTCGCTCCATACTGTAAAAGTAACGGAGCAAAAAATCGTGATCCTCCTCTTCTTCTAAAAATATTTTCATAATTGATCGGTTTATCATAACTTCATAAGTATATCACGTCTGCACCGTATGAAATAACAACAGCGACTGTCGCCGGAGTCGCGCCGCTCGGAAGCGAATCTGCGTCAGGCTGCGACACTGACGCAGCGGCTCTAACGCTGCGGCCGTTGCGTCAGAGCCGCTTTGCTCGGAAGTCCAGCTTTAGTTAGGGCCCAGTTTCTTTGGTCGATAGGGCCCGCGTGCGGGGTACGGGTGATTTCCATAACGCATGCCATAGGGCCCGCATGCGGGGGACAGTTTTCATTCGGCGACAGGGCCCGCATGCGGGGTGCGGGAGATTTCCATTTATCAGTTTCACTGGTCGTTTTACGGCCTTACCGCCTGCGGGGAGTCACCGCTGTATAATTGTATATAGATTGAGTTATCGACCAATGAAACTGTGCCTTTAAGGTCAAACGATGTTGGGTCAATTTTATACCTGCCGCTGCCTCGCCCATGCTGGTTAGGGCCCCCCCCACATCTAGCGTCTTTCGAGCGTCGGCGTCTGGTCAGCGCTATGGAAAATGACGTCGCTGCGCAGTTGCGTCGACGTTTCGTCGAGCAGCGGCCATAGAGTTGTAGACGCCGACGCTCGAAAGACGCTAGATGTGGGGGGGGGGGCTTAGTATTAGTAGTCCTCGCCGCGGCTCGGCCGTGTAACTCCCCTCCAAAGTTAAGCGATGGCTAGAATTCCGGTATTTAGGGCTAAACGCGTACGTGCATAAACTGTGAGGGGCAGCACAGAAGCGCCCTGTTTGTCTAAATGTCAAGTTTAAGCTTCCAATGCAGCCCACAAGATGGCAGAACCTACAATGCATAAGACAACATGCGTAAACTGTATAGTGCTGTATTTGCTTTGGCGTGACGTGTCTATGTACAGTTTATTTTTCCGATTCAGGCCACAAGATGGCAGACCCTCCAACGCGCACGGTCCCTATCTCGCATTTCAATTCCGGTATTAACACATTCAGTGCCGAAAACCCGACCATCGGGTATTTTATGATTTCGTTCCCAGGCCGGACGACCCGATTGTCGGGATCATGGTACTACTGCCTTATATGACGAAATTGTTGTGGCCTGGCGCGTCTTGTTTGGCTGGATGGCAATGAGTGTGTTAAAGAATCGTCCGACATTGAATGCCCTAGACTCCAATGTAATGTGACACCCGCCTTATGCAAGTACTGTCAGCAGCAGAAGTTGCTAAGCGGGCGAGGTGTTTAAAATGATCTTGACGAGACTTTATTGTTAAGCGAATAGTGCGTGTCAAGGTAATTTTGAACACCTCGCCCGCTTAGCAACTTCTGCTGCTGACTGTACTATGTAAATCCGAAATGGGGAAGCTGAGGTGTCCCCTACTTCCCGCGGGCCCTTTCATCGGCGCTACAACAAATTGGCCCACATAAATACCGGATGTAGGGCTAGGTACTTTCCGATTCTTTACAATTGCACTATATAGGTGTGTGCTTAGAGTGTATGTCGATTTATTTGAAAATACAATACAGTTACTACAATACCTTTTTATTGTACAGTCGCCATCAGATATATCGGAGCGGCCAAGGTGCTCACAATATCTGAACACGCACTCTTAACGCCCTGACAACAGAGGCGTGTTCAGATATTTGTGAACACCTTGGCCGTTCCGATATATCTGATGGCGACTGTACTACTTGAAAGTAAAATCATGAAAATATACATACATGTACAGAAAAATAAATATATTTTTCTCAAACATGCAATGAAATATTGATGTTATGTTCCTTATAATAGGCTGCAAAGTATGACGTTTCAGGTTCGGCTAGGACAAGAGGTATTTAATGGAATTTCATACAAATCTTGCAGACCTAGGCCGGCAAAGTCCTCTTTTTTAATTTCCATTTCACAGATATTTGTGACACAGCATCGTGGCATTCAGCCATTTAAAAAAAAACTAGAGGCAGTATTTGCTTTATGGTTCGTAATGACACTCTGCCACTACGCCTATAAAAAAAAACAAAAAACAATGTTTGCTACAATTTGCAGTTTTATTTGTATAAAATCAACATGAACTTAATAAATAATACATTATTAACCAAATTCTGTAATTTTAAATTATAAATTTAACTACACAAATAAATACATTTAAAATATTTCATCTAAACGTTAGCGGTAAAAAGGTCTACTCAAACACGCGTAGTTATTTTTTTAAATTGTTATGGAGGCAAAGTTGAAAAATGTTCATTCTGTATTTCTGTTTTATTGGATTTATGGTGCGTTGTTGATTTTTTTTACTTTAATATGAGTCCCGACAAAATAATGAAATTTATTTTAATTGTAATCGTAGGAGTTGGAATTGGCAGCGTAACCAGAATTGATTTTAAATAACTTGCTGCGTCTGCCGCCAAGTCAAAGACGAAGTATCTATATGGTTGCTTATGGCAATTTTATTATTTTAGAATCTAAGAAAAATGCCTTACAGTTTATTAGAAACAGTTTCGTGGCATATTTTAAAGAAATGAAAGTAACTACAAAATCGTGAACGCTGTGGAAATTATACTTATTTTCTCCATGCATAAAGCAACGATGTATGTGAAACATGATATCAACATGAAAGACTATGTAAACTTATGTGACGAAAACGACAGTCAGACGGATAAGTACAAGGCGAAAAAATCAAAGATACATGAAAATATACGGGTAGTAAAAATACACGACTCGTGTAAAACATACGCGTGATAAAGATATAGGTACGTGTTTAGTTATATTTTGGGTGTAGTTTACTTTTAGTTTTTTCTATAAATAAAACTTGGGTTTCGTGGATTTTTTATTTTATTTATTTCATTGCATGTTTGAGAAAAGCACTATACATACCTCGGCGGGAAATGGGGTTGCCCGCGCTCAGACCTATCCGGCCTCGCTTCGCTCGGCCGTATATGTCTTCGGCCGGCAACCCCTTTTGTCCCGGCCTCTGTAGTAATGTACAGTCAAGGAATTTAAATTCCGACCCATTTCATACTTTGTCACAGTGACAACCGTATGAGGTCTCTAGCGGCTTTCATATTGATTGTCACTGTGACAAAGTACGAAATGGGTCGGAATTTAAATTCCTTGACTGTACTAATGTAGCCCTTATTAATATAAGGACTACATAAATATAATACAAAAAAATTGTAGTGGAAGTTATTTTTTTTCTATTATAAGTATTGGGGCTATTTAATATACCTACAGTAAAGGGTGAGTTTTTTTGTCATATTAAATATTAGTAATAAATAAATGGCCAGAAACAATACAACTAATAGATTTTTGAAAAAAAAAACCCAAAGGTCAACCCTTAGGTCCTTACATTTGGATAGGTAAACTCGGTTGGTCAAATCATCCAATCAAACATTTAAAAGAACACACCAGTCAGATCAACATTTGTAGCTTTTTGAGATACTTACATAAAACGGTGGTGACCTCTTCAAAAATTGGCTGGTCTATCCACTAGGTTCTTATTTCAAACGGCGCCAACGGTCGCTGAGGTCACTGACCGCACCTGGGCTCATTGCGCGCGCTCGTCGTATATATTAATTAAAATGCCATTAATAATAGCACAGCTACTGGAAGCCTATATTGAGACGTTGATGCTTTCTTTTGTAGTGCGTGTAACGAAATTTTTGCATTATGCTACTACTCGTTTGAAAGTCTCAAAATGTTTGTAAATTCATCACCAGTACTATCTATGCATTTAGCGGATGGCGCTGGGCCTAACATACGGCGTTGCATGAACAAGAGATTTCCTTTGGCAGGATTGGTCCTTAGGACCCAGGGATGGATTCAAGAAGTGGAGCCACCGAGATTTTTGATGTAAATTTTTAGGGGGCCGCTCTCAACTTGATCTTGATATCTGTATCATTTAAGCTACTAGGTCAAGGTTAGTATCGTTTTCGTATAAATCGGGGGTGCCGAATTCATTTCGGATATCATAATGACACCATTCCGAAGTAAAAACACATAAAATATGAAAAGAAATACTTTTTTTTTTAATTCCTCTTCACGCTTAAACTGCTGAACCAATTTAGTTAAAATTTGGTACAGAGATAGTTTGAGTCCCAGGCAATAACATAGCATACTTTTAATCTCAATAATCATCCCTTAAGGGTGTGAAAAGGGAGGAGGAAATTTGTATGGGGATTCAATAACCGCTGAACCGATTTAGATAAAATTTGGTATAGAGATAGTTTGAGTCCCAGGGAAGAACATAGGATAGTTTTTATTCCAAAAAAATACCTTAAAAATGAAAGGTATCTTGTAGGATTGTATAGGAAATCAATAAACGCTGAACCGATTTCGATGAAATCTGTGGCTCCACTTCTTAAATCCATACTTGGGTCCTAAGGACCAATCCTGCTAAAGGAAATCTCTTGTTCATGCAACGCCGTGGTTGACTTTTTTTTGCTCTGAGCAAACACAACTAATTAATGACAACAGTACTAAAACTATTTCTTGATAAGGTCAGATGGGGTAAGACAAACACTGGGGCAAGAGTAACACATGTAGGGAATCCTCATCATACTGTTTCTCTTACCCACATGATCTTATACCGACAAAAAAACCTTATTTATTGGTAATCGGCCGAGCGACGCGAAGTCTTAGGGCTGATTTAGACGAGGCGAGAACTCGCATGAGAGTGTCATACCATTGCGGGTTTTGATCGGTCGGTTGAATTGGACGGTAACCAACAGTCCGCAATGTAACTGAAATCGCATGCGAGTTCGCGCGCCGTCTAAGGGTCGGTTGCACCAAACTGTTCGTATCGTTAAAGAGTTCGCTAAATTTTTATGTATGGAAAGTTTCATAGTAAAGCGCCGGGGCGCGCCGGCTGACGTTGATCAGTCTGTCAAATGTGGTTGGTGCAACTGGCCCTAAATCAGCCCGTAGGGTAAGGTCAACTAAGGATGAGTAGAATGAAAGATTAGACCTTATGAAAGCTGAGCTACCTTAAGTCAAAGACCATCTTAGGACCACCCCACATTTAGCGTCTTTCAAGCGGCGGCGTCTACAACTCTATGGCCGCTGCTCGACTCAACGTCGACGCAACTGCGCAGCGACGTCATTTTCCATAGCGCTGACCAGACGCCGACGCTCGAAAGACGCTAAATGTGGGGTGGCCCTTAAGGCACAAGTTGGATGGGAGAGTATTAATTTATGTATGTATGTATGTATTTACTTTATTGTACATAGAAATATAAACACGAGAAACACAGTTACAGAGTCAATTAAATACAACAAAGGCGAACTTATCCCTGAATGGGATCTCTTCCAGTTAACCTTTGAGGAAATGAGGAGGACAGAAGTAACGATGAATGACAAACAAAAGCAAAAGTCCCTAAAATAAATTAAATGCACGTTTTGAATACACATTACTCCAAATATACATAAATAGAAATATAACAATACAAGAATACATATAAATAAATTAAATAAATACTCAACATATAATATAAATAGATATATAGATATTAATTCGAACCAGAAAAGTAAAGGAAATGAAAGAAGCATGTACTTAATTTATTTATAATTGTTTAATTTTGTTTGTCAGGCTCGAACCGTTCGTCGGCGGAGCGCACCATGCGGCGGCTCGGCGGCACGCCCATCACCTCCCCGGCCTTCGCCCGGGTACGCACTTACCCCTTCTTACCAGCGCTCTGTGGCTAAACGGATAAAATGCCTATATGGCATGCTCGAAAACACAGGAGGGACTTAATATTTAAGGCCAGTCCATGCACATCGGCTGCGTGTGCGTAGCGTAGCCAGGTGTGCCGTCTCTCATAAGGATCTGTATATTACAACGCGCACGTGCACGTCTACGCACACGCACCCGGTGTGCATTGAATGCAAATTTGGGAGGGTACCTAATTAGAAAATTGAAAGGTGTAAACAAGTCAATTTACCTTCAATACGTGTTTTAGTAAAAAAGGTAATCTCATTTTCACTCATCAGTTTTACTCTCATGTATTTTGTCTCAAACAATTGTTTGATTACATTATCATTACTGCAAAATGGTTTGAATGATCTGTACCTATATTGGCTGTACGTCGTCGTGTCAAATTTTGAAAACAGAAAACTACTTTTGAAAAATCTAGTACCTGTTGAAATTTGCAGGCGCAGCGACACTATCCCCCTTATTCATATACGATTACTAAAGTTAACAAGCCGGTAAGGGGTCATCCATTAATTACGTCACACGTTTAGGGGGAGGGAGGGGGTCAAGAAAATGTGACATATTGTGACATGGGGGAGGGGGAGACACAAACTTTGTGACGTCACTTTAACTTCATCAGTAACCGAAAATTTATTTAAATTATTTAGTTCGCTGTACATTTAAATAACAAGTTTTTAAAACGAAAATAGTTTTTAATCGTTTAATTTTCTTTCCTAAGCAGTTTTGGTCGTCAAAAATATTTTGATAAAATATTAATAATACTTAGGTACTTACTTAATTCGATTTGGCGATTTCGTAGAAAAAATGTGACGTCACACTAGGGGGGGAGGGGTTTGCCAAATGTGACCAAGTGTGACAAGGGGGGGGGAGGGGTCAAAAAACCTAGAAATTGGTGTGACGTAATTAATGGATGACCCCTAATAATCGTTTGCCCCTTTCCATCATACCAATACGTCGGCAAGGGACAAACGATTATTATTGGCTTGTCAACTTTATTAAACGTTTATGGATAAGGGGGTATATCTGTACAGAGACTTTGTACAGATTCTCCTCAAAAAGTGTATTTTTCTGTTACAGCAAGTAGTAAGCCCGGCGGTGCCCAGCCCTCGTCCTCCCTCCAGACCTGGTAAATAACACATTATAACACGACATTTTTCATATCACAAGATACTAAACGTTTATTTAAAAAAAACCAGACTTATTGCTCATTTTCCTATTTTTATTATACAGGGTCATTTTTGGACTGTTAGCCAAATTGTTCGAGGTGATTAGGTAGGCCATACTGAACATCTTTTTCTATGGGACCAACTCCGAAATCACAAATATTTTTTTGGCCCTTTCATACATTTTGGTCGAGTGGATGTCGACGTTTTCTATGGGAAGGCCCCATTATTTTTTTTTTGGGATTTCGGGGTTGGTCCTATAGAAAAAGTTGTTCGGTATGACGTACCTAATCACCGCGCATAATATGGAGGCTCCAAAAATGACCCTGTATTTACTGTTGCAGAGAAACCTGGCGAGGTAATAAAAATTAACCCTTTGATCGCAATAACGCGCAGGACACGATAGGCGTGGCAATCAAAGCGTTAATATATAATAAACACCTTGTCATTGCAATATGAACCGTATCCCCTAACGTGAGGGTCGTTTCCAGCGTGGGGCGGCTACGAGTCGGACTCGCAGGACGTGATCCTGGTGGACGACGACCCGCCGCCCGCGCCCGCCCCCTCCCCGCTCACGCTGCACGCGCACAAGCCCGTCTCCTCGCGTGAGTATAAGAGTCAGCGCACACCGGCTGCGTGTGCGTGCGCGTGCGCTAATAAGTGAGCCGCGCATCACGCAAGCGGTGTGCCGTCTCTCATAAGGATCTGCATATTACAACGTCTACATACAAGCACCCGGTGTCAGGCGTGTCTCACTCCGCGATTTCGTCGCTTTGCTACAGGTAGCTAAAAGTACATCCGTTCGGCCCCAATTTTGGGGTTTGCCATAAACTGCGCGTGGCGCTGTCGCCACCTAGCGGCCATATCTGTGCTGATCGTAACAGACGCGTTTTGTTAGAGAGTGAGTTCTTTTGTACTTAGTACTATTATTTATCCTGTGCCGGTGTGCACAGGCTTGAAATGTTTGGGGAACAGATATTATTTATGGTTGTAGTTTTGCCTCATCAGCGAGCTGAGCTCACAATGCCATCTTCTCTCTTGGTTGATCTTAACAAGGGTAAAGGAGATAGCATTATTACTTCAGTTGCCAGTTGGTATTGCGGTAAGTGAAGTAGACATATGGGTATCGTCTTGGGTCGTCCCATTAGTTTTTCGTCAAGTTCTTAAATTAGTCCTATTCTGCTTTCGTCACTCATGCTACATTCGTTACAATCGTCGGTGGCTTTCAATGTAGAATGAGTGACGAAAGCAGAATAGGACTAATTTAAGAACTTGGCGAAAAACGAATGGGACGACTCAAGACGATACCGACATATGTAGTAGGAATAAAAGTGAACCCACATGTGTTTTGAAAGTAAATTTGATGAAATTTACAGTGTTGCATGTTTATTAATAATTTTTGATTATTATTTGCAGCAGCGAAAAGGCCGCTGTCTCCCGAGGCGCCGAATGACGACAAGAAAGCAAAACGAGACAAAAAACCTAAGAAACGAAGGTATGAATTTTTTTCAAAAATGGACGGCAAAGTCGACCTTGCCATCTAAAAAATAGGTCTCGAAGCGCGTAGTTTATGGTCAGTCAAAAATTAAAAAGTTAAAAACATTGCAGTCTCGATTTTGGGACTGCAATGTTGCATACAAATTCCATTATTTGTCGAGTTCCAAACTTTTTAAAAGTTGAAGTAGCCATATCAAATGAAGGCACAGGCCCATTAAACAGTCAAACAGATGATTTAGTACTGCGACTATTTAGCTGTCTCAAATAGGTTGGCGTATTTTCGGCAGAAAAATACACTTCTATTTTTTTATTAAATAAATAAAAAGGCGGCAAGGGCTTTTTTCTGTGAAAATATATACGTAAGAATGTTGCTTTTGTAAAATATTTCTATGATATTTATATTTCTTGCACCATTTTTGAGAAAAGCACTATATATGACTCGGCTGGAAGGCTACTTGCTGGCTTCGGATTCAATTAAACGGACTCCCAAGGTCGTCCGTTTAAAACGAATCCTCAGCCTGCAAGTAGCTACTTCCGAGCCTCGACAATAATGTACTATTGATAGATTTATTTAGGTAGTGAATGTACGTTTTGCAGAGGTCACAGTCGCGCGGGGTCGGGCACGGAGGCGGCGGCGGCGGCGGCGGCGGCGCCCGGCACCGGCGGCGCGTGGCTCGGCCGCAACGGCGCGCACCCCGGCAAGAAGAACGGCGTGCGCAGCTCGCTAGACCCCTACGCCGCCCTGGTTAATAGGATGCCCCCCGCTGGGGCTAAGAAGGTATTGTTACAGATACTCGCCTGTAGAAAATATTACAGATATTTCCGTACACGGCGGGAACGAGTTGATATCTCTCAGGAAAAAATTGAAGAAATTTGAACCTTATGCAATTTACTTTTAAGTTCAAATTTCTTCGGTAAAATATCTCGAGTTATCAAGTTCTTCCCGTGTACGGAATTAAGAGAAGGCACGAATGAGCTAGCTCAAGTGAGACGGCGTGGGGCTATGGGCTACAACGGCGCGCACATCGGCAAGAAGAACAGCGTGCGGAGCTCGCTCGACCCCTATGCTGCCCTGGTTAATAGGATGCCCCCCGCTGGGGCTAAGAAGGTTACATTCCCACACCTACTTAATCTTGTTATTATAAATATAGATACATATTCACAGAAGATAGAGATACCTACTCATACATGATAGTTGAACTAGGTCAGGCACGCAAGGTGCGCGGCTAAGCCGTAACAGCGCACAATCTACTAACAAGAACTGCGTGCGAAGCTCGCTCGATCTCTATGCTACACTTGTTACTTAATAAAATGCCTCCTGCTGGAGTTAAAAGGTAACATCGTGCTTACTTAAACTCGAAGAGTGTATTGACATGGCATCATCCAACTGTGATTCCTCCGAATTCCTCAAAAAGACAAAAACGGTGACATATCTGAGGAAATCTTGACGTATGGGAACCCGGCATATGTACGGACACGTTGAAGAATGTTATAGGGACCCTGCGCGTTGGAAGGTCTGCCATCTTGTACCCTGAATCGAAAACATAAATATATACATTGCCAAAGCAAAGTGTTACCATCTACCATTCTCATAGTGTCATTCGTGTTTCGTTGCATACGTGTAACGTTTTTGCATAGTTGGTTCTGCCATCTTGTGAGCTACATCAGAAGCATAAACTTCACATTTACGTCCCGCGCCAAAAATCTGACGATTCCTATGTTGCCCCCTATAGTTCATGCACGCTCCTTATAATGTCCAGCGTGGATTAATGCAATTTATTTATTAAAATTCAGGTGAAAACAACTAAGGAACTCCTAGCACAGATCCAGTCTAGAGGTTCAGCGCCCCGTTCCCCTTCCCCCGGCTCGCCCGCCTCGCCCGACGTGCTGCTCATCGAGCCCGACGAATGTACGTATTTATACTCCACTGCAGCCATTCTCAAAATAAGGTATACTTGTAATAATAAGAAAACCGGGCAAGTGCGAGTCGGACTCGCGCACGAAGGGTTCCGTACCATAATGCAAAAAAAACAAACAAAAAAAAGCAAAAAAAAGAACGGTCACCCATCCAAGTACTGACCACTCCCGACGTTGTTTAACTTTGGTCAAAAATCACGTTTGTTGTATGGGAGCCCCATTTAAATCTTTATTTTATTCTGTTTTTACTATTTGTTGTTATAGCGGCAACAGAAATACATCATCTGTGAAAATTTCAACTGTCTAGCTATCACGGTTCGTGAGATACAGCCTGGTGACAGACGGACGGACGGACGGACGGACGGACGGACAGCGAAGTCTTAGTAATAGGGTCCCGTTTTACCCTTTGGGTACGGAACCCTAAAAAAAGCCAGCTCTTCTATAGGGATATCTGGTCCACAGTGATGAACGAAAATTTTTAATTTGGAGTTCCGTCAAATATTTCGCTTGCCGAAAGGGTTCCGTCACCAAAAAAGTTTGAGAACCGCTGCTCCACTGTATTGCATAATGGTAGGAAAACAGAATTTGAATAAATGAGTAGAACTTTAACGCATTCACTGCCACCCTCTTTTCCTGGACATTCACCAGGTGCCGCACTTTGCTGTCACTATATATTATGAATGCGTCTGTGCGTCAAAGGCACAGCGTGAAAGTCACGGTGACGCATATATGCGTTGGTGGCAGTGAATGCGTTAAAAATTGTTACTGATTCTTACTTATTCTACAATATAATAAGCTAGCTAGTGATAAGCTACATTGTCTCATCTTGCTACTACCACTATCATTAATGTTTTAAAATATTTTGATTGCAATATGGATTACAAGACTTAATAAATGTGCTCGACATGACATAGGTATCTCGATAATTACTAAAACTTATCCCATTAATTATTTCAGCAAGTCAAATCAAGCCAGAATCCCCGCTCCGCAACGGCGGCGCTTCTCCACGTCCCCCCTCCCCCGCGCCAGCACCGGCCGCGCCCGCCTCCCCGCTGGCGCCCCTCGAGGACCCGAGGGAAGTCCGGGACTGCACGTGCGGCGAGGAGCCCGAGGAGGACTGTCCCGCTGCGCGGCGGACGGAGGTCCTCCCTGTCCACGTGCACGCTCTCCACCACGCCTACCTCCCCGGCATCAACGGGACGAGAGCCCCCCTCCACCCCCACCAGTTCGCCGTCCGGAAACTGACCGACCCCGAGAAGCCCGACCTCTTCACCTCCATAGTACCCCTGTACAACTACTCGGACTACGCGGACGATTATTGTGTGAAGAACATGTCGCGCGTCCCGCTCTGCACGCATTTACCCTGGACGGAGTTCGCGCCTGCGCCGCCCGAGCCCGCGCCCGCGCCGGACCCGCCGCCGATACGGCCCTACCCCATCGACGAGCCTAGTCCCGAAGTCAAGACGGAGGTCGATGACGATGATGAGGGTGAGGATGAGAAAAGTCAGGACATGGAAGTGGACGCGAAGGAGGAAGTGAAAGTGGAGCCCAGTGAACGTTTGAAACCGACCGAGGAGACGGTGTTAAAAGTGATAAAGTGTGAGAGTGCCAGTGAAGTGCCGGACGAGTTCGCGAGCGAGCAGAAAGATCACAGGACCGTAGAGAAGACGAAAAGTGCGCTCGACGGCCAGGCGTTGTACGACACGTGTCGGAGCGCGATAGAGTCTATACCGTTCGTGTACGGGCAGACGTTCGCCGCGCCGACCGTGACGCTACCCGAAGAGTCCGCAGAGGTGAGTGATGCGTTAGAGTCCGCCCTCACCGCTGCCGCTGAGTCGACAGAGAGGGATAACCGAGGCAGGCCGTCCCGCTCGGGCGCGTTCGCCGAGTGGCACGAGTGTGCCAAGCTGGGCGAGCTGATCGCGCTGCCGTACGTGGTGATCGACTGATGTGATACTGCTAGAGTGCCAAATCTCGGCGCGGCTCCGAGCTTCCGTTGTACCGACGTTCCAAGTGTCCTTACGTTAGTTTTAAATGTACATAGCGGTGTTGGATGTGTGCCCTCGAATATGTACATACGATAATTTAGCTAATGTAGTTAGGACGAAATCAATGAGACTGCTGCGGGGTGGTTTTTTAACAGTGCGTTAACTGAAGCTTTTTGAGTTTGCAAAAATTTATTTTGTGTCGATAGTCGCGTCACCTGATGTGTTTAGTCATGTATTTATTTTATATTGTTTTAGGGGTTCACCTTTGTTTCATCTATCAATGTTTGATGGAATGTAATGTTTAGTTAAATGTTTCGTTTGACCTGAATCAATTCCAATTGTTGTTAAACAAACCTTGTCCTAATATCTATCATGACACATTTGTGTTATCTAAAATGGTGGAGTGTAGATGCGTTTTGTAAAGGCCAAGTGATCCAACGGCGATCGTTGTCTCAGTAAAATACACATTAGGTCAAAAAAACATAAAACCAAACAATAAATTCGATCAAAAAATACAGGTGAAACGACGGTACCCATTTTAGGTGGATATTTTTTACGGTGGATCGCTCTCGACTGTTGTGATATGAGGCGCGGTATGGTCCGTGGGTCTACAAGGGGCCAACTAGTTTATAAACCGAACCAATCAAAGATTGTCTCATATCTAGAGCTGCCATCTGGATTTCCCCGGATTCTTTATAGACTTACCAGAGGCCATTTGGGTAATGAAAAGCGTCTGGGTATAACCTGGTCACTTTTCATGTTAGGGCAATCCCTACTTTATTTTTGTAATAAAAATACATATTCTCAGGCTTTTGAATGTTTTAGTCCGGCACTTGACACTGGCAGCTCTTCTCATATCCAAATAGGAACGGCTTGAAAGCCTGAATATTGGCCATCACATTAAAGTAGACCCATTCTCTCTTATGTGATAAGAATGGACTATCAACGTCTGCACTGAATTCCAAACTGTACTTCCTTTCTTTAGATGTTGGCAGTTTCGTTTGTCTGCCTTTGCCTGAAAGCTTGACGAGGTGGCGGAGGGTTTCTAGTGCTTTTGAAATTAAATTGTAACCATACATGGTTTTGATAAGTCAAGCCATACTCTTGTTTGCCATTGTCACGATTTAAAATATTTCTGTCACTAATTAAATGTTATAAAGTGGCAAATCATTTTTATTTCGCAATTATTGATGAAGACATTGTCGAAAGTGCTTAAACACCCTGAACATCCTATTAATTAATTAGTATTTGATTATTTATATTGATTTCTCTATTTAAAAAAGGTTCTAGCCTTCGAGCAACACTGGCTCCCGACATATCGGAAGGGAGGAGCCCAAGCTATATCCTATCGTACAAATCGTTCCGCCATTTTTTGCGGGGGGAAACGTGCACACAGACGCACTTCGCACTCACTACATACGTAATGACGACACAAATACATAGAAAAAGACGCGTCAAAGGCAAATCTTACACACCTCGATCTCTTTTTGTGTACGAAGGAGTCACAACACGCACCGCGCTTGTTGTGTGCATGCCCAGTTGGGCATATGCTTCGGCAGAGGGGAAATAATGCGAATACCGACTCCCTACCAGGTGTTCTTCAAAGGTTCTAGTAGTAACCTTATATTGTTAGCTACCCTGTCAAGTTCAAGGCTGAAGTGAAGATGACTGCTTCCAAAACTATTGATCCACCAAATATTTTGTATATAAACAAATTCCCAAATAAGACAAAAATCTCCAGACTGTTTCGTATTGAGTTATATTGTTACCGAATGTGATTTATAAAGAGAAAAAAATTAGGTAATTAATAATAATAGGAGTTCCAATTGTATATTATACATATATATTGCTATATCAACCATTCTAAATATCAAACAAAGTTATAACTAGAATTATCAAAGAAATTATTAAACTTAATTTCTTGTTAACAATTATACTTCCACTGCAATTGACACTTTTCTATAATAATTGGAAGTTTTCAATTTTTAATGATAAATTAAGTTGAATAATAGAAGACCACTGTACGATTTGTAATTGTTTGTTAAGCAATTATCTTTTAAGTATCTCAAGTGAATGAAATTGGTCTAACATTTTAACTGGCCTTTTACTATCAGGGAAAAACACAGTTTTTACAGAATTTTTATATTAATATATGTGGTTGTGTAAGTCATATAATATGACATGTATATTACCTATATTATAAGTACAATAGAAATGATAATGTTATGTTTATGCATCAAAGAAAATGTCCTACCTGACCAATGTGTTCAAAAATACTTTTATTATTCAACATGTGGTATTGCAAGTATTTAAATGCTGTTATTTTCACTGATAGTATTTGGCTAGCCATTTGTGACATTACTGACACATTTACTTTTATAATTAATACTTTATTCTAATCTTCCACATTTCATTGTCGTCGTCTATTTTACTAGTCCAAGCGATAGAGACGGATATTTGTCGTAGGCCTATGTCACATTTTATGGCAAAACACATTGAAAAACTGTCAAATTAATGATTATGGATGTTGTCAATTGTACAATTCATATTAAACATATTGTCATTATGACAGGGTTCATAGTGTCCCATAATTCACTCTATTATTAGTATTTAATTAATTTTTTACTTCTTTGTTTTAACACACTCCGCAGAAAAATCTAGTCTTTCATACACAGTTTCACACACAAATCATACATAGTTACTATATTCCATTTCTTTCATTCATTACCCTAAAAAGTAAATATGAGTTTAACATACGTATTTAAATTTGTTACAAACCAAACAATCGCATTTATAGTGCCTTGAATTTATTCTAAGATACATTTTGGAAGAGGGTAATCGTCATAAAACGCTTTCGTTCCTAAACTATCGTTTTAAGTGTATACTCATACTATATAAGTTTATGAATGTATCAGTAATGTTACAATTGCCAACGAGATGGTATAACACTTATTTACCACCTTTATGTACAATTAGGACTATCTATCTAGCATAAGTTGCGTTATCGCTTCAAGTATGAAGTCGCGCTTGATGTATGGAGTCGCGCAACGCAATTCATGCTAGACTGTCTGACAGAATAAGAAGATATATACCTCTTGCTCTAACAGATAGTGTTTCAGTTGTAAGAGGGGTGTTAAATGAGTGTCAAAGTGTGGGGTCCCGGGGTGCGCGGCTCAGTGAATCTGTCATGACAGAGTCTGTCAATTGTTTTTTGTATTGTCATTCGGTCTACAGATGTGCGGAAAGTTTGCAAAGACTTAAAATTTTCTTGGAAACTATAACTGTAATGTAAAGGTTTAGAAGTTTCCGAGATCATTTTAAGTGTAAAGTTTCGCTTTTTTGGAAAATTTCTGGCGTCACATCGGTCGCAGTTTACGAGATAATTTATAAGTTTTAATTGATTATTCTCATTGAACTGCGATGCTGAAATATGTATTATGCTTATTATGTTTTGAACCTTATGTTACGTTTTATTCCTACTTGATAAAAGGCAGTAATCAATCACGGTACTTTTTAGGTTCCTAAGTTTAAAAATGTACTGGAATGATTATTTGTCATCTGTTCAAATAATTTGCTTATTAGGGTAATTCGCCAGTAACTGGCCACTGTTAGTAATTGGCCACCCTAAACTAAAAATGAATTCTATTCGCCTATAAACAGAATTCATTTTAGTATAAGGTTTCAATAACCGGCCAGCCTTCAATAACTAGCCGCCTTATACTAAAATGAATTCTGTTTATAGGTGAATAGAATTAATTTTTAGTTTAGGGTGGCCAATTACTATCAGTGGCCAGTTACTGGCGAATTTCCCTATTTTGTGTTTTGTATGATGAAAATCAGTCAATTATACAAAACCACTTGTTAAATTGTGTTTTTCTTGATTTTTAACAAATCATCAAACTATGAAAAACTGCACAGTCAATCCGTTTGCTCAATAGCTATAAATACGTACAGTATTATTATCGGATTGAACTGTACACAATGAAAAGCCAAATTAGTTGTTATATTTGTACATATTGAATTCATGTTTGTTAATTATTTTAAATTGTTTTATTCTTACTCTTTTTATCTTGAATTTAATGTTATTTTCTCTAAATAGTTTTATTTCCGTACAATTTCTAACCAAACGGATATAAACCATGTTAGGATATATCAGAATGTACAGCATATCATAGAACATCGAAATTATAGTCCGGCAAACACAACTTTTCAGTCAGTAAGATCCAGCAAAACCATACTCATCCCGTCAACCTTTTGAACGCCACAGACGGCAATTGACGTCAACACAAAATCGTGACAACGACGCCAAAGACGGCATTTGACGTCGATCGTTTTTCGATGAAAATCTACTGAAAACACACTTTTAAGTTGGCATTATTTATTCACAAAACTAAATTTTACCCCCGTGGCGTCAGTGGCACGGCTAATGGATGCGCCGTTTGGCGTTCAAAAGGTTAAGTAGGATGGTATTCCATCTGTCCAATGTCTTGGTACAATGTGTATTTGCGTCTCACATTTTGCATAATGAGAGAGTGAAATGCAATACACATTGGACCAAGATATTGGACAGGTGGAATATCGACCTTACACTCTGTATCTTTAGGTATTTAAATAAAAGTAAACAAAATCTACCCTCAAATGGCTCCTTAAGTCAGTTGAGGGTAGATGAAAACATTACACGATCAAATAATGTAGGTTAAAGTCAGGTCGTTCAGTGACAGATCCAGGCGGTTTTGTATTTGATTGGTTAACCAATAAATGTTATTACTACCAGAAAATTTACAAATTGTTTACTTTTATTTAAATACCTAAAGATACAGACTAGCCACTACTGCTACCGACGGTACTATCACACACACACACACACACGTACACGGTTGATTGCCAGTTGTAAACCTTATTGCAATGAAACAAGGTCGAAAATTGTCAATTGTTGTTATTAGTATGATTATTGTACGACAGATTCACTGCGCCTCGCGTAATATTGGCCTTATGCGGTTATAATACTGATGCGAATTCGCACGTCGCTCCAGTGTTCGAGCGTGACAGAGCTATGCGATGCGATGTCCCGCTCGCACACCGGAACAGCGTGCGACTCCGCATCAAATGTGGGCTTGTATAGAATCCGCTGAATGCCTTGCTGGACGAGCTCCAAGAATTTGGTAAAATACAAAAGCAAAATATATGTGTTTTTATTACGATACATTGTTTTATTTCCAGTCTTTTTGTTAGACCAAGATAAGCCTGCAACGATTATGATAGCATTGATAGCACACGCAGTGCAAGTGTTGTTTTAAATGTCAAAGTTCTATGAAAGTTTGACTGAAGAAAGAGCATGATAAATACTTACATTTCCGACCAAATTACGATGGAAAATAAAATGCACTACATCTGTACCGATACCGATATACCGACCTTAATCTGTTTGTTCTGGTTTCATATCCTAAAACAATAAACCAGAACTATAGTAGGCCGCTTGTTTTATACGTTCAAGAAACTTTGTTTATTGGTGTTAACGATTTGTGCTACTTTAACACACTGCTACTTTATTACTTTGAATGAACTGACATACAAATCAACTAACTAACCAATTACTACTAAAAATTCGTTGTTTTTATTAGATTTCAAAGAAGAAATCTTACCCATAGCCTCTAGCGGCCCACCATACAAGGAAAATTGGCAATCTAATTTGAATCAACGGCATTAGAAAATAGAGTTGAATATGTTTTGTTTTAAAATCGAACGAAACGAAATAAAAGAAACTATCCCATTTCATTAAAAATTAAATTTCATTGGAGGTATATTGTACTAGTATTAGGACATTGAACCCCAAGAGGATAAGCTTACAGCTAAAGAAGGACCAGACCCATGAGTTTACAGCTAAAGAAGATGGGACTCATACGGCGTCATGTTTTGTGGTATACAACTATAGTTGGTCAAGCAAATCTTGTCAGTAGAAAAAGGCGCGAAATTCAAATTTTCTATGGGACGAATAACTCTTCGCGCCTACATTTTATTAAATTTGCCGCCTTCTTTTACTGACAACATTTGCTTGACCAACTATATAATGTCAAACGTTGACTTCTGACAACCAGTAAAAAATTCACCACTGCTATTAAATGTTGGATGCTGACAATGGATAGTTTACCCTTTCCAACGTGGGCATACTGATTGTATTAGAGCGATTTACCCTACAATTAGAAACTTTTTTAGGTCACTGAATACCTACTGAATTTCTTCAGGATTTCGGGTGGGTTGTGGGACTCGTGGGTAATAAGAAAACTAATTACGTTAATAAAATTTTATTAATAATAAAATTACACTTCATTTATACAACATTTGTAATTGACACTTATATTTAAAATATCAGTAATGGCACTTTGTTAGTCGCAGTTTCAAGTTTGCATTAAAATAGTCTATTTTATATATTATGTAAATCGAATTGAGATTCAATGTTATTTATGTTACTTGCAAGTTAGATGTTTAAATTATAGATTTCTGACTAAACTTGCAAGTCCTCATATACTATCTCCTTGAGAAGTATACAGACTTAATTTATACATATTATACATTTAAATTACGATATAAAATGACGTTTCAAAAATTTAGCACCTTTTTGAGAAACTTTAAAAGTCAATGGCAGTTAAGAAATTTAATTAACATTTAGTTATTTCCATTAAATACACCGGCAAGTCATATTTTAGAACTTACAAACTATGTTGTCAATTACATACAACTTTCATACAACAACAATTCTTAGCTATGTCCACAGAATTCACTTGATGACATTTGGCATCAACAATATACCACAGTAAATTCTTGAAAATGTCGACACGTACTTACATATAATTGTACATATTAAGATTCCAAATGGTACCTATTCAAGATTCCAAATGACATCCAAAATTCCAAACGACGTCGTTCAACTCTTTTTCACAAAATAATATTTAAGGTCAAACTGACATACAAAATACTAAATGTGAAAATTAACCATTATAGCAAATTTTGTTAATATTAGAAAAGAATCGCCTGCCATATTCGCCAAATCTACACGCATATTTAAACTTTAGCCGTCCACACTCCATAAGCCTGTAAGGCTTAATTCCATTGTATTTTTGATAGACAAAAATTGCATTTGTCTTGGCATTTTTTTTTATTGACGGCTAGGGTTTATTTTCATTTGGAATCTCGATACCATCTACATAACTGAAAATCGTAATTCAGACCAAAAAAAGTAAGACAATGTTGCTACTTTTTACTAGCGCCTTTTGTATTTATGTAAAAATAAGTAAATAAAACTACTTTTTTAAATCGTAGGAGTAAAATTACCAATAAATAAATTATCTTAGCGTGTTTATTTATAAAAGGGAACACAACAAATTATTGCAGTGGCAACATATATTGTCTTACTTTTTTTGGTCTTGAATTACGAATTTCGGTTTATGGCTCCTCTACACGCTGGGCCAGCGCCGGTCACTCCAAGGGACTCATGGGTTAGAGGGAGCAAGTAATATTGCTATCTCGTTCTACCGCATGGCTGCGTCTCTTGGAGTGGCCAGCGTTGACCCATCGTGTAGAGGACTCTTTATACGGCTAGTTTACATGATGACGCACGGCATGGCGCAGCAGAGCGGCAGGCAGATGGGCACGGCGGTCTTCTTCTCCGAGTGCTTCTCCTTGCTGCGCGCGCCGCTCTCATACTCGTACATGCCTCGGCCGGACGCGTACGCGCCGCCGCCTTGGGCCGCTGACTGTTAGGAATAAAAACATTTGATACATTTCTTATTACCGACAAAGAATTAAGACACAGATAATATAGTTTTTTCAAGATCTAAATGGGTGTCAAGTTTTGACGATATAATCAAATAAGTTGAAGCTCAACAAGCTTTGGCTTTGATTTATCATTAAACCAAAATTTTAAGTATGATATTGACCTTCCAAACTAAAAGTAGAACTTGAGTGTAACACAAGAAGATACTTAAAGTTGTTTAGCAAAACAATTAAGAGAAAACAGGGAAGTCTCAATACGTGGGCGCCACTCGTACCTTTTTAAAGTGTCATTGATTTTTCTTTTTAGAAGCTTTGTCCCTAGAACTTTCTGTCTTATTACCATTTCTGTGTTACTTTAATACTAAGTTACCTACTTATTTGGGATTAGGTAACTGTACTTACAGCGCTTCCACCAGCCGTATACGCAATAGGAGCATCCTTCTTAGCGAACGGCGTGTGCCCAGGGGGGTAGTACACGGCCGGGCCAGCGATATTCTTGCTGCCCACGGCTGGGGCCTTCGCAGCAGGTGTAGGCGATGACGAAGCTTGGTGGGACTCGCGGGTCACCTCTAACTTGCGATGGACCACGCCGTCAGGCTGGGAGACTGGGAATCTCTGAGGAAAGAAATTATCCTTTTGGAGTTATTTGGCTTGTGTTACGATCACTGTTTGCCAAAGATAGTTAACCAAGAATATCATTCATATTCTATAAGATCTTATATTACCTATCTATATTCAATTTCTCTGAATTTTTTGGAAACTTTCTCTAACATAAATAAGTAAAGATTAAAGAGGTAACCTTTGTAGCCTTATAATACGACACCGCTGAACTTCTTATACGTACAGTCTGACAAAAAAAGAGTAGAAATTAAAAAGTGGCAATACTGTATAGTGTCGTCCCTTTCAAATCTATCTAAGAAAACGGGGCCGCGGTACGACACTACAGTATTGCCACTGCCCATTGCCTATAGTTCAGTCGTCGTTTTATAAGGCTACAAAGAAAATTTTATTATTCATCTATTATAAGAAATGCGGTTGTTAAAAAGAGAAGCAAACGGCAAACTAGTAGTTTCATAAAATATGGCTTAGATTGGTATTTACCGCTTCAGGGAAGTCAGCCAGCAGGTCGTCCAGCCGCTTGGGAGGCTGCTGGTCGCGCTGGACGGGCGTGGAGGGGCGCGGGAACGGGGAGGGGGTCGTGCGCTCCGTCGTGTCGTGCCGCGAGTACGTCGTCTCGCTGTACTTGTACGACGATGGACCCTGGAAGAAAAACCATGAATGAGTGGTGGGGATAACTGACAGAACGGGATAGTCTTATGTATCTTTCAGTAGGAGTAACAGCGAAAGCGCTATTATTGTTTGTCGTTGTCACAGCCTCACATATTTTTTGTTCCCCACCGTAAATTTAGTATAGATTATGGTGGGTAATAAATAAATTCGACCAATCATAGTGTCGCATTGCGTATGTTTTGTCGCTCATGGAGGCACGGGTCGCTTCTATAGGATGCCTTCTATGAGAAAAAGTAAGTTACCTATATTTTCGTTCTAACACATTTTTCAAACGAAGTAGGCAATCAGGACAACCTTTTAGAAAGAGGACGCATTACATACATTGCCAATCCTTTAAAAAGCTGTAGGTACACATCTTTTTTGAAGTACCCCAAAGTCCCTACAATGTAGTCACTTGTGAAAACCTTGGTAGGTCCAAGCACAGCCGAAACATTCACATTCACAGTAAGAAATTGAATAAAACGTAATTAGAAGGGCCTTTCCATCTAGAATTGGTAACAATAATAAAATGAGGCTAGATTCCAAATGAAATCCGAGATTCCAAATGAAGTCTAGCTATAACGGTCTATGTGATACAGCCTAGTGAGTCTAGTGACAGACAGACAGATGGACAGAGGACAGCGGAGTCTTAGTAATAGGGTCCCGTTTTACCCTTTGTGTACGGAACCCTAAAACCACAGTTTAGTACTTACATAAGGGCCGTGTCCATTGCGCTCCGGCGTGAGGTGCGTGGTGAGGGGCGCGGGCGGGGTGGAGGGCAGCAGCTTCACCTCGTTGGCCGGAGACGGGTACACCATGCGCTCCGTCGTGTGCTCGGACACTGCAACATTCATTATTCATGTTCATTAATAAATATAATAACGAAATGCTTTGGTGCCCATCAGCTATTCCCCACAAGAGGGACTCTGTGACTGAAGCAGGCTTAAAAATTTAGAGTTTACTTTATTGTGTTGGCACACGGTGCTTGTAGCTGGTGCAAGTACCGTAAGGGTGTACTTTAGCCCTTGCAAGGTTACTTTGTCCTCTCATGAAAACCCATGTATTATATTAATTAATTCTTAAAAATTACACTAAAAGATTTCACAAAAACAGATTTAATTATGATCACATGGTCACGTCACGGTGTGCAAAGTAACCTTATTGGAGGGCTAAAGTAGCCCGACCTTACCGTGAAATTTTAGTGGTTGTTTTCCCGCAACGAAATGATTCTGCTATCGATATACAGTCGATGTGTAATCTTTTTTTTAAATAATGTTAAGAAATGCCAGATTTATAAATGTGTCGAACGAAACTCGAAAGTGACCTAACACCAGTAGTAGCACTGCAGCAGTACCTACCTAATTCTTTTGAGTGAATGAAACAAAATAACCTAAAAAGTAGTTCCATTTATTTTTCCTTCACACATTTTACGTGCAGTTAGTTTGCAGATCCTTAAAAGTAAACATAACAAGTTATGATCAAGCTTTTAATGATCAAAAACTTAAACAAACACAAACTTCCCGATACCGCAATAATTGTTCGAACTGCAATCCGCCACGTTCAATACACAATCACCCCTGCCCTGTGCATGTGCTGGCGTTTGAAACTGCCCGTGGTTAAGCAGCCGCTGTGTTGCGGCGACAATTGTTCGTCCGTGTGGAACTTGGGGGTTTAAAATCCCCCGAAGACGCAGCGACTGTAAATGGTCCGGTTCCGCGTAAAGTCGCCGGGCGGCGTGGGAGTCGTAGTTAGCCCTAGCGTACAGCTGCACCATCGCGACGTACTCTAAATTAGAATATTCGTAAAGTCCATCCATTTTACTAGAAATAGCAGTGATGACATTGACAGGATCTGTTATCACATTAGTTTAATAAGCGAAGAGGATGTAATTATTCGATTTACCAAAGTTGACACAACGATTAAAAAGGTTTTATTTCAACTGTTAATCGTGAAGGAACAGTCTAAGTAAATTTTAATTTCAGTTGTCAAACAGTAAAGCACTCTAGCCTGTTACACAGTTTAAAAAAGTAACATGTGCTTGTTTATTTGTTTATCTGTTTACAATATCGGGAACTGTCGTCGACTTGCAGTTTTAGTGTGTTACTATTGTTTTTCGCTTGTTCGAGTTTAGGTTATCCCACCAAAAACATAAATGTAAAAAAGGAGAGCCAAGTTCAATACAAAAATTATGCTTGGCTGTGGGGCTCGCCGCAAAAAGAATGGAGATCTAAATGAGTGCCACTGCCAAGTTCTATGCAAAATCCAAATATGTATTTATAGGAACAAAATAACATTATAAACAAGTATTAAACTCTATTTCTTTGCTTTATTGGATACCTATAACAATTGCTGTTATTTAAAAAATGTGAGATCTTAAAGTAGGTTAGATTTGACTTAGCCAGTTTTCATTATATCAATCATTTTATATATATTGTAATTCTGATAAAACCTGGCTAAGCCAAATCTAACCTACTTTAAGATCTCACATTTTTTTAAATAACAGCAATTGTTATAGGTATCCAATAAAGCAAAGAAATAGAGTTTAATACTTGTTTATAATGTTATTTTGTTCCTATAAATACATATTTGGATTTTGCATAGAACTTGGCAGTGGCACTCATTTAGATCTCCATTCTTTTTGCGGCGAGCCCCACAGCCAAGCATAATTTTTGTATTGAACTTGGCTCTCCTTTTTTACATTTATGTTTTTGGTGGGATATCAATACTTTTTGTAAAGAAAACTAGGCAGGTATTGAGATTTAATGTTTTTTCTTGTGTTTCCGCTGTATGGTTTTTACTTCTGTTCTTTGTATAATTATGTGGTGCCGCGCGCCGCCGACGACACACCGTTGGCCGGTTGTTTAGAGCGTATTACAAGTTTTTTGTATGGCGACATCACTTATTTTTTGACTAAACTTTATTTTAATATAGCAAATATAATAATACATATATTGGGGTAGTTTCAAATATCTGCTTGTAACGGTTCCAACGCTACAATAAAAAAATATTTTTTTGTATGGGGACCCCCCCTATTTTTTAACTTTTTTTTTATTTAGATTTTTTCCTACACTTACACACAATAACCGAGCTGGATTCCAAATTTCATCCTTCTAGGTCATCTGGAAGTAGGTTAGGTTTAGGTACTTATATGTCAGTCCCAATAAAAAATGGTTTTTTTGTATGGTGACCCCCCCTATTTTTAAACTTTATTTTATTTTTAGATTTTTTCCTACGGTTACACACAATAATCGAGCTGGATTCCAAATTTCATCCTTCTAGGTCATCTGGAAGTAGGTTAGGTTTAGGTACTTATATGTCAGTCCCAATAAAAAGTGGTTTTTTTGTATGGGGACCCCCCCTATTTTTAAACTTTATTTTATTTTTAGATTTTTTCCTACGGTTACACACAATAACCGAGCTGGATTCCAAATTTCATCCTTCTAGGTCATCTGGAAGTAGGTTAGGTTTAGGTACTTATATGTCAGTCCCAATAAAAAGTGGTTTTTTTGTATGGGGACCCCCCCTATTTTTTAACTTTATTTTATTTTTAGATTTTTTCCTACGGTTACACACAATAACCAAGCTGGATTCCAAATTTCATCCTTCTAGGTCATCTGGAAGTAGGTTAGGTTTAGGTACTATAAGTCATAAGTCAGTCTTAAAATTTACGACTTTTTGACCTTCATACCTTTATAACCGTTTGAGCTAGCTTCATGAAATTTGGGCTTCTAGATATCCTTATGGATATAATTAAACACACGTAGTTTTATGTGTTTACGTCAAAGATGTTTTGAGTTATAGAAGGGTCAAAAGTGGCACCAAGTGGTTCGTGTAATATTACACTCGGCGCTGGCTAGCCAGTTCCTTTGCTTGAACTTGGCTTGACACGCTGCCGCGTGTCTAGATTTTTTTGTAATTTTTTTTTTTGGAAAACAGTTTATTTATAAGTTTGTCTATCATAATTCGAAAGTACTACCGATAGCAAATCGCCCTGCCGCGGGAAAACAACCACTAAAATTTCACGGTGTATTTTAAGTAGTATACTGATACTTATATTCAAGCTTGATGCAACATTTCCTCGCATGTGTTTCTACACAGTGCAAGTAACTGAAACAGATACAAGCGTCAGCTGAGCAAGGGGCTATTCACAAATTACGTCATTTCAAATTAGGGGGGGGGGGTCTGGACATCGGATGACGGTAGCATGAAGTAGGAGGAAATGGGGTTATTCGAAGCATGATTTTTGGATGATTATGGGGGGCGGGGGGTCAAAAATCGTCAAAAATCGATTACGTAATTTATGGACAGCCCCCAAGCAACGTGCGCAAGTTATTCTGCACACCTCGCGCCTTTATCTGTGCATGTGTCCCACTCCCACATGTGGCAAGCTCCTTTTAACTTTACGACATACCGTCAGTAGCGGAATATTGGTCGCGACGCACTCTGGTGCTGGTGTTGCAGTGCTGGCAGTACTGGCAGCCGCCGGGAGGTGGCGCCACCGGGGCACCAGCCGTCGTTCGGCTCAAACTGCAAGCAATCAATTATTCATTCATTTGTCTATCCGTCATAATTTCGTTGATCTGGGGATGTTTAGGTAACCATCCAGGGAAGGATAACCGGAGGAAAGGATCCTAGCTAAATTGGACATGGCGGAAGTATTGAACAACCAATTTACCTAGGACGCTAAATGGCTCAATAATCGCGGAGCGTGATCGGTACATATGTACAACACGAAAAGACAAAAACAATATGAAGTTTATAAATGGTTTAATCATAGACATAATATATATAGACGGTGTCTCAGCGAGCTGTCACTGTTGCCACTTTTGTTTAGTGTACGATTAACAATGAGGCCCACGTTGCTGTAGCCATGTCGATAAAGTCATATCGATAAACTATCGACATTTCTTGCAATTTTAATTTTACTTCAAAGGCTTAACGATACCTAAAATGACCAAAAACGCTTTTATTCTTTATTGTCGTTATCAGATCACAATTTTATAGTCACGCCCCAGCAGGGAACCAAGGGAAAGTTCAGATATTTAATTAAAATACATACATACCTCCTAAAAAAATAGGTGTTCCGCAATAATTGAATTATATTATTATATTATAATATATTCACTATCCATTAGCATTTCAATTATGTTTATGTTTAACGAAGATCTTGAAGCTTCAATTAATCGCTATTTCGTTCCGCTGTGTAGCGTTTATCGATATATAACATGATTAAAATCGACTTTTCACATCCCTACAAGAGCACACATATACGCTTTTACGCACACATACACAGCCTGGGCGCATCAAGAAAGGCAACACTTGATTTGAAGTCCACCTTGTCAACAGTATGGTTGTCGTTTTTTGACAAACGGCATTTTAAAAGAGCGAGGAGAGAGAAATGATACTAGTTGCTGCGTCGTGAAAGAGAACGGAAAACGTTGGGCCCAGAGGTTTAATTGAACACAAGCGACATCTAATGTAAAGAGTACAAAAAATAGTTTCCCCGGTGTCACAATAGATGGCGCGTCAATCACTCAGCTAGCTTTGTTGAGGGCATGGTTTGATTACGCCTATCGTGACAATAAAAAAGTTGTAATGTAAGAAAATGATTTTTGGAGCAATTACAAAATATGTACATATTATCATTAGTATTGTGTGGTCATCTTTTAGAGATGTAGCTTATAGTTTTCATGGTCACGCTATTGATACCCCGCCGCCGTAGGCAGGTTTAGACGCTGGCGCCGCCTAATGATCCATAATCAATGCTAATAATATACATAGTTAAGTGAAATGTAATTAAATTTAGTAAATTTTAGTAAAGTTAGACCGTAAAAAGTCTGCAGCGATTTTGATAGCCCACGCAGTGCAAGTGTCATTTTAAACGTCAAACTTCTATGAAATTATGACGTATAAAATAACACTTACATTGCGTGGGCTATCAAATCCGCTGCAGACTTTTATTGGTGCGACTATATATACTCACGTGCGAACATTTTCAGTGTCGCTGACATAAGTGTGAGAGTCGTGGGTGGGGATGGGCACGGTGGTGGGGTCCTGGTCGGCGGGCACCTCGTACGTGTAGGTCTTGACTGTTGTCGTCACTTTATTCATGGGCGTGCTGGAGCGGGACAGCTGCAGTATATACTCACGTGCGAACATTTTCAGTGTCGCTAACATAAGTGTGAGAGTCGTGGGTGGGGATGGGCACGGTGGTGGGGTCCTGGTCGGCGGGCACCTCGTACGTGTAGGTCTTCACTGTTGTCGTCACTTTATTCATGGGCGTGCTGGAGCGGGACAGCTGCAGTATATACTCACGTGCGAACATTTTCAGTGTCGCTGACATAAGTGTGAGAGTCGTGGGTGGGGATGGGCACGGTGGTGGGGTCCTGATCGGCGGGCACCTCGTACATGTAGGTCTTCACTGTTGTCGTCACTTTATTCATGGGCGTGCTGGAGCGGGACAGCTGCAGTATATACTCACGTGCGAACATTTTCAGTGTCGCTGACATAAGTGTGAGAGTCGTGGGTGGGGATGGGCACGGTGGTGGGGTCCTGATCGGCGGGCACCTCGTACGTGTAGGTCTTCACTGTTGTCGTCACTTTATTCATGGGCGTGCTGGAGCGGGACAGCTGCAATATTGAATTGACATGTTTAAGTTGTGAATACGTTTTAGGTACGTTGACGAGTCTGAGCTATAGAGCTAGTGCTTTGTTCAAAGTTGTCAGTCATTTTTCATTCTAGTACGCCTAATAGAGTTAGACCAAGAAAAGTCTGCAGAGATTTTGACAGCACACGCAGTGCAGGTGTTATTTTAAACATCAAACTTCTATGAAAGGAGGACGCATAAATTTAAATAACACTCGCTCTGCATGTGCCTGCATGTGCTGTCAAAATCTCTGCAGACTTTTCTTGGTGTAACTCTAACAAGCACTTAAGAATCGAACTTGTACCTAAATCTTGTCGTTGCCGCGTTATCGGAAATAGAACATATAGTTAGACCAAGAAACGTCTGCAGCGATTTTGATAGCCCACGCAGTGCAAGTGTTGATGATGATGCGGTGATGCGGTGATGATGATGATGATCGGAAATAGAACATATAGTTAGACCAAGAAAAGTCTGCAGCGATTTTGATAGCCCACGCAGTGCAAGTGTTATTTATACGTCATAATTTCATAGAAGTTTGACGCGAAAATCGCTGCAGATTTTTCTCGGTCTGACTTTATAGTAATACGATCTGTCACGTTGACTTATGTACTGGTAAGAAAGGGATAAAACTTGAGTGATCTAATCGGAGGCTTGTAAAGTTTATAGGGGGTATGTATAAACTTACAGTGCCTGATGTGGAGCTCATCTGGTGGTGGCAGTGCGTGCAGGCCTGGATCTGCGCCGGCGCCGGCGCGGGCACCACCTGCGGCACCACACGGGACTCTGTGGAAACAAAAATGTACGATTGGAACTAAAAACAAGCCACATAAACTTAGCCAGTTTTGGTATGTTAAATGTACCTACTCCCAAACGCAGGCTATTCCAATGTAATAAAACCAGAGATGTCCCATAAAATTTTCCCAGGATATCCAATTATCCATTCTACCATGGAGTCTGATAATCATTATAACGCCCCACACGCATAGACTCTAACCCCCTTATTCATAAACGTTTACTAAAGTTGACAAGCCGATAATAATCATTTGTCCTTTTCCGACGTATTGGTATGATGGAGAGGGACAAACGATTATTATCGGCTTGTCAACTTTAGTAAACGTTTATGAACAAGGGGGTAAGATAGGTTAATCACGCATCACACACATATTCGACTCGAATCTAATTGTTTTTCCAACACACGTCATCACATGGCGACCCCGCCACACTACCCTACCTGTTTTCTCCTCGCGGTACATCTCCTGCCTGATCTCCGCCGCGCGGGTGGTGGTGGGAGGAGGGGGGCTGGAGCCCCACGAGGATGATTCCACACGCTCCTCACGCTTGAGGGTTGAGTAGCCGCTGGAAGGAGCCTTCACTGGGGTGCTGGAAATTAAAATAAAATTGTTGTTAACACCAATTAGTTTTGCCTTTATCAGGTTTGTAAACCAGACACCTCTACAATTAGACATAATATAATTACGTCACAAGGCATATCAAATAACTTTATTTTACAACGCAGAAGCGCGCCATCACACACAGGCGAAAAATCAATAAAAGTCGGACAAAACCAAAAAACTTCTAAGTAGCCCCAACAGGCAAAAACCAATCTTAGCGGGTAGTCCAATAAACAGTGCACGCTACTCGCATAATCATTTTCATGTTAGAGTCATCTACGCGACACGTTCTCATTCCAAAGTTCGACTTGTTCAAAGGCGAATATTTTAGTGCTCTGCGAGTGTTACTTATGTGCTTACTTATTTATCGTTTGCTTCCAGAAAGTTGTGATTTAATGATGGATACCCTTCCAGGAGGTAATAACCTAATTACTAATAGTTACTTTTGATAGCTATGCTTGCTTGTTTATTATAAAAAAAAATAAGTGTAATGTCTTGTATTTTTTGCACATTGTTCAACTTCACCAAGGAGAAAAGTACAACTTCCTGATAGATCCGGTTTTGATATTATCAATTTTAGAAACTACAGAACTTGGGTTTTAACATACAACCATTATTTTATGCGACCTTACGCGACGTTTTAACAAAATTTTCATTTTAATCGATGACTAGTTTAATCAAAAATGTGACTAAGCGACATTTTTTTTTAGGCAAATGGCTATGGAAGACACTTTTAAGAGACTTTTAGTGTCTTCCGATCCTTATATAACAGGACTAAGAAAATTGGGTGGTAAAAAGTCGCTTCCCAAGAAGCTTCGCTTTTAGAAGAAGATATTATGATCAAAATTTAATAAAATGTCATAATATAATTGTAATTTTGTTTTTATTAGTTGGCAAACCTGCATTAATACGATTTCTATAATAATCCTGAATGTTTAGGTTTTGTCCGACTTTTATTGATTTTTCGCCTGTGTGCATCAGGTGTGCACAAAAAATATTTAAAAAAATATTTTAACAGCGCCATCTAGCGCGTGGTTCCGAAATGAAGGTGTCAAAGTCAACTCTCATTCTCTTTATTCAGAGGCGTAAAGAGGTCTGTAAATAAGACAATTACGTACATACCTAATCCTACTTTGTAAATAAAAATATCAAATTACCCTCGCTTATAGTCGAATGATGTGCTTTCAGCTGTGTCTGAAGCGTAGCCACCTGCGAAACAAAATAAATTATTAACGTTACTAAGATACCCTGCGTCGTTGATAATATTTAGTGGCTTGTGGCTTAAATATAAATGACGACTATAAAGGTACAGTCAACGGTAAAAATATGGGTGTACAAATCATTTCAAAAATATGTCCCATAACTCTTATGTCAGTGAATTAAGAATTATGGGACATATTTTTGAGTAAGTTGTCTACACCCATATTTTTACCGTTCCAGTGGCATAGCGTGAACAAATCTAGCCGTGGGCGAAAGCCACATCTGCGAGGCCCTAATCAATGTAACGTGTTTTCCCAAGGCAATAAAAAGGTTAGCTTAGCGAGGCCCCCCTAAGTGCGAGGCCGTGAGCGAAGGCCCCATCCACCCACGCCTATTAGCTACGCCACTGCTGACTTCTACGGCCACACTATCGCTATCAAGACGGTGCAAAGTTAGCTTAGACTAACTATAGTACTTACTCTTATACAGCTGTCGCTCCTGATCCTTCTGCAGGTCGTCGAGGAGCGAGTCCAGCTCCTCCACGTTATGCGACAGGTCTTTGGTAACCTTGCTGCTCTTCACCTTCGAGTAACCTGCACGAAAATTTAAATATAAGTTCAACTGAAAGCAATAAAAAAGGTATCGGTGTCCTCTCTGGTGAGCAAGGAGGAGCTAAACTTGATAGGCAAGCAAAGAAATGTCATGGTGGCATGGGTGCCGAGACATAAGGGAGTAACGGTGAATGAAACGAGCGATATAATACATCGGTATGGTATCGGTAGATATTAATAAAAGAGAGCGAGCTAAAGGATGTCTAACTTAAAGATGTTCTTCTGTTCTGCAGGAAAACAAGAAGATTTGAGGAGAATAGTGTTTCAAATCCAGGGAATCGGGCTGAATGAACGCAACAAGCGATCGACTGTCGCCTGCTTCCGACCGGGCGTCGTAGCGCAAGAAGATTAAAATGGGGCTCGGTAATTTCAAACTCGCTACATGAAACTAACGAGTTAATTCGGTACCTGGAGTGGAACTGGTGTTGGATTCGTAGTTGTATGTCCTGGTGCCGGAGGTGATGGCGGGCAGGTCGCGCTCCTCGCGCTCGTAGAAGTACGAGCTGGCTTCCGACTTCGGCAGCGTTTTTGGTGGTATTGTGTACTCCTGGAATGTAATCAAAAATTAATAGTGAACCCATGCAACCATTTTCAGTCGCCGTTACGACACGGTGTAGACACATCTTGTGTCGACACCATCTTAAGTACGTAGAAATATCGCAGAATTGATGACAGCTAGGATGATGTAGACTGTGAGGAAAGAGAATAGTGAATGTGTGGGGTCCAATACATTCCACCTCTTCTCTTTCCGAACAAACTCTAGTAGTGATTGCGGAATGAGACATCTCAAAAGGTGGACCGACGATCTATTCAATATCACAGGGATCAATCCATATCCACACGACACGATCGAATCCTTGAGGAAGGGCCAAAAAACTTTGGCTGATATTCTAATGAAGTACTTAACAAAAACATAACGTTTCGATTCAAAAACAATGGTAAGAGAGAGAATTCTCACTTCCAACGTCTTCTCTCGAGCCATTTAGATGGCTATAGGATGACGACTCACGTTAGACCGCGCCGTGTCCGAGCCGGAGCTTCCGGCGCATCGTTTTCTATAGAAAGCATCACGTGATCGCCTGTCATGTCATAGAAAAGTAAGCGCCGGAAGCTCCGGCCCGGACACGACCCAGTCTAGCGTGAGTCATCCTTAAAGGATCCTGTACTAATGGCTACACTGTACTCGTAGTGACCGCCATTGCCGAAGTTGTTGAGCTGCTCAGATATATATGCTCACCTCGACGGTGTGGAGGTCCTTGCGGTAGTACTTCCCGTGCGGCAGCTTCTCCTCACGGTACTCGTATTGGTACTCGCGGTGACCGCCATTGCCGATGTTGTTGAGCTGCTCAGATATATATGCTCACCTTGACGGTGTGGAGGTCCTTGCGGTCGTACTTCCCGTGCGGCAGCTTCTCCTCACGGTACTCGTATTGGTACTCGCGGTGACCGCCATTGCCGATGTTGTTGAGCTGCTCAGATATATATGCTCACCTCGACGGTGTGGAGGTCCTTGCGGTCGTACTTGCCGTGCGGCAGCTTCTCCTCACGGTACTCGTACTGGTACTCGCGCGGTGACCGCCATTGCCGCTGTTGTTGAGCTGCTCAGATATATATGCTCACCTCGACGGTGTGGAGGTCCTTGCGGTCGTACTTGCCGTGCGGCAGCTTCTCCTCACGGTACTCGTACTGGTACTCGCGCGGTGACCGCCATTGCCGCTGTTGTTGAGCTGCTCAGATATATATGCTCACCTCGACGGTGTGGAGGTCCTTGCGGTCGTACTTCCCGTGCGGCAGCTTCTCCTCACGGTACTCGTAGTGGTACTCGCGGTGACCGCCATTGCCGATGTTGTTGAGCTGCTCAGATATATATGCTCACCTCGACGGTGTGCAGGTCCTTGCGGTCGTACTTCCCGTGCGGCAGCTTCTCCTCACGGCACTCGTATTGGTACTCGCGGTGACCGCCATTGCCGATGTTGTTGAGCTGCTCAGATATATATGCTCACCTCGACGGTGTGGAGGTCCTTGCGGTCGTACTTGCCGTGCGGCAGCTTCTCCTCACGGTACTCGTATTGGTACTCGCGGTGACCGCCATTGCCGATGTTGTTGAGCTGCTCAGATATATATGCTCACCTCGACGGTGTGCAGGTCCTTGCGGTCGTACTTCCCGTGCGGCAGCTTCTCCTCACGGCACTCGTATTGGTACTCGCGGTGACCGCCATTGCCGATGTTGTTGAGCTGCTCAGATATATATGCTCACCTCGACGGTGTGGAGGTCCTTGCGGTCGTACTTGCCGTGCGGCAGCTTCTCCTCACGGTACTCGTATTGGTACTCGCGGTGACCGCCATTGCCGATGTTGTTGAGCTGCTCAGATATATATGCTCACCTCGACGGTGTGCAGGTCCTTGCGGTCGTACTTCCCGTGCGGCAGCTTCTCCTCACGGCACTCGTATTGGTACTCGCGGTGACCGCCATTGCCGATGTTGTTGAGCTGCTCAGATATATATGCTCACCTCGACGGTGTGGAGGTCCTTGCGGTCGTACTTGCCGTGCGGCAGCTTCTCCTCACGGTACTCGTATTGGTACTCGCGGTGACCGCCATTGCCGATGTTGTTGAGCTGCTCAGATATATATGCTCACCTCGACGGTGTGCAGGTCCTTGCGGTCGTACTTCCCGTGCGGCAGCTTCTCCTCACGGTACTCGTATTGGTACTCGCGGTGACCGCCATTGCCGATGTTGTTGAGCTTGCTGTTCGCCGGGATCAGTTCGGATTTCAGCATGTCTGAGGCCAAATAAAATCGAAGATATAGATGGTCAAGCAAATCTTGCCAGTAGAAAAGGGCGCGAAATTCAAATTTTCTATGAGACGATATCCCTTTCGCGCCTACATTTTTCAATTTGCCGCCTTTTCCTACTGACAAGATCTGCTTGACCTAGTTTAAGTATTCTTATTTATGACTATGTACTTATAAATTAAACACTATCGCGTTTTGTACACATATTTAATGATATTAATATATGGCGATTAATTAACTCTTCCGTGACCACAGCTAGTGCAATTTAACCTAGGCATTATTAGGGAAAGAAGTTACAAATACATAACCATATGCTCGATAGATGGCGTTGTAAAGGTATTTTAGCTAACGAGTAGTTCAAAAGATGGCGTTCTAATGAACTTGAGAAGGATCGGTTAATTCGCCACAGCATGCTAACCACTGAATGGGATCGACAAAGATTATTTACCGAGATTGTTAATCCGGTAATAGGACAAAAGAGAGATTGCATGTAGCGGAGATAAGAATGTTGAGATGGATGTGTGGCGTGACGAGAATGGATAGGATAAGGAATGTGCATATAAGAGGAAGCCTGAAAGTTGCACCCATAACAGAAAAAGTAAGGGCAAATCGCCTAGCGTGGTACGGGCAATACGGGCATGTGATGCGGAGGGATGAAAGTCATGTGACGAGAAAGGTATTACGAATGAATGTGGAGGGAAGTACGAGGAAAGGAAAACCGAGGAAAAGGTGGATGGACTGTGTGAGAGATGATATACGAACGCAAGTGAATGATGAAATGACGGGCGACAATGAGGTGTGGAAGAGAAAGACATGCTGCGCCGACCCCAAATGAATGGGACAAGGGCAAGAGAATGATGAGGACAAAAGAGTTAGGTACGGGAATATAAAAGCCAAACTGACCGAATTGTTCCCCCGCGAAAGGCGTCTTGCCGCCGCTGCTACTGCTGGAGAACTCTTTAAACTCCTTGTGTTTACTGTAAGATTTCGTCGTCATTTTGCCGCCACTTTACCTGGAAATAAAGAAATAGACTTTATTTACCGTAAAACGGGGTGAGTAGGTTTCGCGGGGAGAGTTGGGTTATGAATGGGAAGAGAAGGTTTAAGAGGGGGGTGAGAAGGGATTTTAAGGCTACTGCTACAAAAATAATGTATTACAATTTAAAATGGGGCTATAGTAATACGCATAATAAAAAAAAAATCGATCTAACAATCTTCCAAAATCACCTTTGTATGAAAAACACTCTCACCCCAAATACGAGGCACTACGGGGTGAGGTGGGTTTTCCTCTTTATCGTCAAAGTTATGAAATGGAACCCAAAATAAAATACAAACTAAAATACAAACGTCCGAACAACTTATTATACCTATATTTACACCATTCAGTTTTCACATGTAAAAATAAAATTTTATCGAGGTTTGAAAGTCGAATTTCATCCAACTCCCAACGACATTTTACGGTACCTCTTGAGTCTGTTCGGAAAGAGAAGAGCCGTGGAATATATTGGGCTCCATAATACATTGCGCGACTATTCTCTTTCCGCACATACTTTACGGAGTTATATGTGTCTTTACCTATAACAAAAATTGCTCTAAGTATCCAATGGCAGCGTCCCTCAAATTCGGTGTACTCGACTGCGATCGCCAACCCGCCTGCCAAGCGTGGCGATTATGGCATTCACCCCCCAAAAGGGGGAGGTTTATGTTCAGCAGTGGACGTCTTATGGCTGAGATGATGATGATCCAATGGCGTATCCAAATTTACATAATTCACGAATGAATCGTGCACGTCTCATTCACAAGTTCTGTGTGAATTGTTTCCTTGTGTGTAAAGTATATGCATTATAACTGTGTGTGTGAGTTGAGCATCCGTTGTTCTTTCACACCTATGGGTAATTTGAGGTGTTTGTGCTCACACTTACACGAAGCTATAAATTTTAACGATAAGAACACAGTATTCTATGTATTTGGAAAAGTATACTTAGGTACCGACATTATTCTTTCCCGCAATGAATAAACCGTAAGTACCGTAACAGTCAAGCCATTGGAAAATGTTTAATTGTTTACCTTATTCAAACTGGTTTTATATACTTACGATAATTTAGAATTGCTGAATTGTTATACCATGACGATGTTAAATTTAGAAGATCTTTAAAGGTTTTTGCGTTACGTTAGTGGTACATCATTAGCGACATCTATTGAGTAAATTTTTCTAATTTATAGGATTATACCTACAATCCGTGTCGAAAGGTGCCATGGCCACCGTCCACTGGCAATCCAAAAACCTTATTGAAACGATATACAAGTACGGTCCAGTTAACCAGTTATGTTCAGAGAAGTGTTGCTCTTGGTACATTCGCCAGATATATCAGAGCGGCCAAGGTGCTCACAAATATCTAAAGTTTAGGTTTAGATTCTAAACCCACCACACACCTCTATTTTCAAGGCGTAAGAGTGCGTGTTCAGATACTTTTGAGCACCTCGGCCGCTCCGATATATCTGATAATACAAAGGCACATGTTACACACGTCAATACAAATGTAAATAGAATACGGGCCCTAAATGTCTGGTTTATTAGACAATGAAAGACCCGATTATTAAAGATACCGGGCTGTAGCAATAACAACCTAATATTGATAGAAATATAATACATATTAGCTTGTACGTGATTGCTTTATAGCGCTGAGGTATCTTCATAAAGGTTGCGATCATGTATTTCGAATTAGAACGCGAACTACATCCTATAAATACATTTATGATATCTATACCTAGATTGAAATTATTTAAGGTAGCTCTAAACATAACATGTGTGTACAATATTGATTTAATTGATATAAGTCACCAGAAAATAATTTGTCTGACTCTACATTTAGATTTAGATAATGTACTCTTATGTAGAGTCGTTATGTTAGTTAAGTGCAACTAAAATACGGTACATATAGGTATAGCGCAGAATGCAGAATTATATTGTTCCGATCAGACTCACTGGTTGTCACTGAATGGGGTTGGCCGCTCGAAGTACGAGTATTTAGCAGATGGCGCCAGCATAGCTTGCCCTGTCAATCTCTATAGTTTTAGCATTAGAAATAAGGTAAACAATCTTGATGTGTCTTTTAATTGAAAAACACATTTTAAAAATAAGTTACGGCAAATATGTAACAATTATGAATCTAATACGATCATTTATATTCTTCTGCTTTCATAAATGATAGTTACTGATTTTTAATAAGCGTTTTTCAATTAAAAGACATGCCAAAATCGCTTACCTTCTTCCAAGTTCTTTCTAATGCTAAAAAAAACGAACTATAGAAATGTGCGAAATTTATGTTTTTTAATGGAATTTTGTACACTAGATGCCAACCTTTTTCATAGCAAAAGGGACAAGCTATGATGATGGCGCCATGCATCTATGCAAATCCCCATTGTCAAAAGTTAACTTTTGACACTTTTGACATTCAAAATTACCGCATAATTCCATATTATTTATTGTGCGTACGGAGCCATACAGCGCCATCTACATCAGCTGTCTAATTCGAATTACGAAATTGGTACTACATATTTGGGTACTCTGGGGAAGGTATAGCATAATTAAGGGCAACTACTACTACTATGTAGTTTGGCGCGATGACCCAAAATGAGTCTTGAAATGAGTAGGTAATTAAGGGCATGATAATAAATAATGTCATTACGTCTATTGAAATGTAATTGAATAACCGCGTGCACGGCTATTGCACGCGATCCACGTGCACGGCGTAGGCCGGCTACGCCGTATTTGGTGGTGAAACCTAAGCCGGCGTGGGCCGCGCTTTCTTGAGCCCTTCGTTGGCCCTTCTGGTAAGTAACGTGTTGTCAACCTGCAATAATATGTTACACTACGAAGGCCGCAAATATATCTGACACGATCTTATTTGTAGAGCCATAAGAGTGTGTCGTGTGTCACATATTTTTCTCTTTGGTCAGCATCAATAAGGGCCAGTTGCACCACCCACATCTGACAGGCTGATCAACGTCAGCCGGCGCGCCCCGGCGCGCCACTATGAAACTTTCCATACATACAAATTTAGCGAACTCTTTAACGATACGAACAGTTTGGTGCAACCGACCCTAAGTACCTACTAAGTTACTAACGCTACGTCTTACGTAGGCGAACAACGCGCGAACGCGGCGCGGCGCGGCGCGGCGAAAGCGGCCGCCGCCGCGCCGCGCCGCGCCGCGCCGCCTGACATTCGCGTGCAAATCGCGCCGCACCGCGTTCGCAACGAGATCGCTTACGTAGGACACTTCTATGGGCATCAAAGGATTGATTTCGCCGCGCCGCGCCGCGCCGCGTTCGCGCGTTGTTCGCCTACGTAAGACGTAGCGTAACGCTAACGTATATAAACTACGGAACCCTAAAAACAGCGTTAACCGACTTCCAAAACTAAGAAAGTTTTACTTGACCATAACAATTCAGATATATCAGAACTCTTTCAAAAAATGTTATTAAAAGTTACAGCACCGTTATATTTGGAGTTACGGAACGTAGCGTAGGAGGCTACACGGTACTATACCGAAAAGCCCAATTTTGGTCAAAAACGATAAAAATATAATTTAAACAGAATGACCAGCGAAGGCTGGCGTGGGCGGTGATCGTAAACTCAGTTCTGTACATAATTTGTAAAACCAGACGAGTGCGAGTCAGACTCGCGCTTCGAGGGTTCCGTGCTATCACACAATTTTTTACAATTTATAATCTAAATGAGGCCGCTTTGTTATGTAATAATTTCCGTTCACAATGGTGCTCCGGACCTTTAGGAGGCATGTGAACAGCCGATGCCGACACGTAGAGCCACTTTGCGACACTTTGATATCTATTAGATATCTTTTAGACATCACCAAGATACGATAACGATATGTTTAAGAACTAACCTGTCAAATTTGACATTTGCGCGATTCTGGAGATACTCTTGAACGATTTCCACAGGATATGACTTAGAGATCCAATTCACATCTAATAGATATCTTACTTTATCTAACGTAAAAGTGACATTGGTTGCCCGAATTGCGCTGCAAAATAGAACTAGTTGATATCTAAACTATAACTATAACGTATCTAGAATGGATCTAGTACGTGTCGTCTCTTGTGAATATCTTGAAGTTCGAATACGGCAGTTTGATAAAATAGTGAGGGGTACAGTGGGTCAGTGGGTACACCGAGGGGATGCTGCCCTTGCCGTGTCATTGGACGCGTGCAGAAGTAGCACCTTCCAGGGTGTAAGAACTATATTGGGGGTGGATGGAATCTAAAAATTATAAAATACCTGGGTATAGTTCGTTTTTTTTAGCATTAGAAATTAGGTAAACAATCTTGATGTGTCTTTTAATTGTAAAACACATTTTAAAAATAAGTTACGGCAAATATGTAACAATTATGAATCTAATACGATCATTTATATTCTTCTGCTTTCATAAGTAATCGTTTTTGACTTTTAAAAAGCGTTTTTCAATATAAGACATGTCAAGATCGCTTACCTTCTTGCAAGTTCTTTCTAATGCTAAAAAAACGAATTATAGAGCTAGATATAAATAAGTCTTCAACGATTTTGATGACGCGCGCAGTGAGAGTGTTATTGATACGTCATAATTTAATAGTAGTTTGTTGTTTAAAATAACACTGGCACTGCTATCCAAATCGTTGCAGACTTATCTTATAACTCTATTAGGCTATTGGGTGAAAGCCATGGCCTAAATACTGGGTTATGTGGATTGGGGCCCACAGTATCTTAAAAACATATTTCTTAAATATATTGGACATATATAAGTTCATTTACTTGACAACTTATGCAAACATTTGCTAAGCTGCCAAATCTGTCCTTACTATGTCACGGTTCTTATAGTCGGCGTCGCGAAATGCCAACCAGTTTGTGGTGGAACCTTGTCGAAGTAGAGGCGTGATGTTAGGAGTGACTATTGGAATAGTGACTTATATGTAGTGTCCAACCGAACCGGATTTTTTACCGAAACGAAAATTTCGGTTTTATTCTAGTTTCGGCTAAAACATTATTGTTATGCCGAAATAACGAAATATATCAAAATCGAAAACACAAGTTTCGGCGCAGCCGAAAGGTTATATTTTATTTATACTTCATAATATTTATATATTGTGCAGTACTTACATGTAGGTACATATAGTATAATTGCAGATGGTAGAACTTTTTTTTGGCCAAAACCATTAATGATGACGTGTATTTTAGTTACAGTACCTAATACAACGTTAGCAGATAAAACTTATGTATTCTTATAGCACGCGGGCCGTGCGCGGAATATAAACAAAATTGCCATCTATAAGCATAGAAGCCTGAACAACCGTTAGAAAACACATTCAAATATCTACCTTATTCTCACGCAATAAACTCCAAATTGGAACTGATTTCCCAATAGCTACGGCTGTATGTGTATGTTGGTTTGTTCGGCGCGAGCTACTGAACTATGTTTGCTGATTGCCAACGTATTCGCACCTTATTTAGGACGAGCACAAATTAGAATATTATTATTGTGAGTGAATCATTTTGTTGCCCATGGTTTTGTTATTATTAATCTATTAATAAAAGGTTAAAGGTACGTAAATAATCATACAAAAGTAACTTAAATATATCTAAATATAAAAATATTTTAATCTAAAAGACCTCCGCGGGCTGTACCGGGTGCAAAGGTGCCCATGATACTTGCCGCGTTTAATCTATTAATTGGTTTTACTAAAATGGTGTACCAGAGATAAAACAGCTTTTTATTGCTTTTGTGCGCGGAAGAGGCAAAGTTAGACCAAGAAAAGTCTGACGTTTTAAATAACACTTGCACTGCGTGTGCTGTCACAATCATAAGATCATAGTAGACTTGTCTTGATCTAACTATCCGTCTATTAAGGCTTATGGAATACGTCACATAATTTTGAGGTTTGTAGCACGTTTATGAATATGGGGGTTAAACGTCATAAATCCCTGTTTCTTTTAAAAAAACAAGGTGCCGAAGTTAAAAATATCGAATATAAAGGAGCAGGTGTAAGACACGGATAGTTCAAAAGCTCATGTTATATATAAACCGCATCGACGGGTGACCCAATTTCTAAATCAAGCGGTTAGATGTCTGCGCCTCTAATTAGTTATAACAACATTTTAATTATAAAAATATTAATCTTGTGTCTATATTTAAACCTTTTAATAGTAATAGCTTTGAATAATATTTATTAGCAATATCGTGTACTTAGGATTAGGATGTCAGTTTGTAGTTATCACAGGGCCCGATTCGGATTTTGAAATAGACATCTATTAGACATCTTTTAGACATCACCAAGATACGATAACGATATCTTTAAGATCTATTAATCTGTCAAATTTGACATTTGCGCGATTCTGGAGATACTCTTGATCGATTTCCACAGGATATGACTTAGAGATCTAATTCACATCTAAAAGATATCTTACTCTATCTAACGTAAAAGTGACATTGGTTGCCCGAATTGCGCTGCAAAAGAGAACTAGTTGATATCTAAACTATAACGTATCTAGAATGGATCTAGGACGTGTCGTCTCTTGTGAATATCTTGAAGTTCGAATACGGCAGATAGAATCGAACAGTAATATTAATAGTAATATTAGCAACTCGGTTATTTCGATAATCAGGGCCACAAGCATGTGCATCCGCGGAACACGGCACAGATTAAAGTTCACAAATAAATTCCTAGGCTTTAACGACGGGGCAGCCCTCCCGCAGCCCTAGCCCTAACCCACCACTACCAACCAACACCCTTCAATACCTATGTATTTTTATTTCCTTGTTGCAATTTAAATAAACTTTTAGATGCTCTTTAAAATAACTACTCGGTTTAGTTTAGTTGTCAAAGAAAAATAATTAGTAAAAATAAGACTTAGATTTCATTTGTCATTAATTAATTTTAATAAAATTAATCACCACTTTGATTCATCATAACCATATGGTTATAATGACTGATTAGTATGAATACAAACCAAAAAGTCATACAAGCCCCATTCGAGATTATTCTTACTTTGGTTTACCGAACGTCCCCTCAGCTCAGTAGAAAAAAGACTTAAATACGGTTCAAACCCATTAAGTCACACCACTTTTAACCCGTATAGTAATCTAGGTAAGCCACAGAGCCTTATAGAGTTGTGTAAGCGTCGGCGGACTGGCGTCACCCATTCACTGCGCCCACGCATCCAACGTAACACTGAAAGGTCGCAAGAGCCTTTGAAGGTTAAGACACTTATGACGTTTAAGTTTGCAGTAGAATTGTACTACGGCGACGCGATTAGGGTTACCAGATACAAATTTAGAATTTCCTGACAAAATTCCTGATTTCCGAATATTTTTCCTGACATTCATATATATATTCTTGACGACGACGGGGGGTCTAGCCGTTAGCGATGGCTACCTGATTGAGCCGATAGTCGCGTCAACGTCTTATTATATTGATATCTTCGCAAATGCGAATATGAGACATGATTTCGATTTCTAAAACATCTCTGTATGTATGCTTGAGTAAAGATTTGTTAATTAATAATTATTACGAAATTATTGATAAGTTGAGTGGATCACATTTATTATTTTTGGATTGATTTAAGTAAATAAAAAGGTACCTACCTACTTTATAAAAAAATGTATCCATTCAAAATTCCTGACATTTTCGTGTTCCGTCCCCATTCTTGACAAAAGGCCAAAATTCCTGACATGTCAGGAAAATTCCTGTCATCTGGTAACCCTAGACGCGATTGACTGTAGTTTAAGGTAGGAAATAGCGCCGGCGCATGCGATGTTAGCATGCATCCTGCGTGCAGTGAATTAGGTTAGAATAAGGAAATATAAATCTATTGTCATACTAGCTAGGTAGATAATTATATGTCTCACAATGGGATTGGCAACTTTCACAAGTTTGCATAGATGGCGCCATCATAGCTTGCCGTTTCTCTAGTTGAGTTCTATGAGGGCTGACTCTGACTGGCTGAGGGCTGAGGGATTGCTTTAAGACAATCATCTAGGGCATAAAATTCCATTATTAATAAAACAAGAATTTGACACAAATCTAGAGATTGAGAGGACAAAAGCTAAATATGCTGGCGCATTATACTTACTTTACTCTTCAGGGCTATTCATAAATTACATCATTACAAATTGGGAGGGGGGGGAGGGGTCTGGACATCGGATGAAAGGTAGCATGACGTAGGAGGAAACGGGGTCATTCGAAGCATGATTTTTGGATGATTTTAGGGAGGGGGGTCAAAAATCGTCAAAAATAGATGACGTAATTTATGAACAGCTCCTTTGGCTGGCGCGATCTGCTAACTTTGACCGGCCCTTATAAGTATTACATACTACCTAAGTATCTATACTAAAATAACTTGTTGTTTTAAGAAAACGTTCCGAATCGACAACATAACAAGCAAGTTCGATAAAATAAATACCTATGTTGAATATTTCTCCTTTATCAATGTATGTTACCCTTGACCGGTATCCGTACTCATGACATCATCGTCTCTTTCGACTTTTATTTTTACACAACCCCTCTCTTTCAGTCCCGTTCAGGAGAGCTTTTGTCTCGCTCTGTCGGTAATTAAACGCGCCATTTTAGTGAAATATAATACGTTTCAAGGGTCTCTTGAGGTTAACAGGATGGGCAGTTTTAAAGTCGACCGATTGTTTTCTGAGGTCTCTGTTCTTGGGTTCATATCATTCAGTAAATATTTAAGGTCTTTTGTTACTGCCATACAATACAAGTAAGTGTAGATTTAAGAGCCAACAGGAGTGGTCATTTCTCCATACAAACGTACTCCTCGTTTTCCTCCGTGGTTTTTGAAGCTAGAGCAATGATTTTTACAACACAGATTTATATTGTTAATATCTGTGTCGGACCGTTTTGCTTTCTTTGATATTTTTGTTTTTTAAGGCGCTAGAGCCCTTCAAAAATGGCCAAAATGGCCTAATTGACTATACCGCAATAAGAGGCTTGGCATTCAAAACTGATATCAATTAGCCAAAAAAGCAAAACGGTCCGACACAGATAATTTCATAATCATTTAGATTTCCAAATTTGGTTACGATTGGTTAAGTTTTGGAGGAGGAAACAGAGGAGTACGAAACCTCGATTTTTGAGATTTTTACGCAGGATTTTTCGCCTTGTCCTTATCGCACTATATACTTTTATGTGCCGCTTCCATTAGCGAGACGGGTATATTTACCTAAAATATTTAAAACTCAGCTCCTGTTTCGTCTTAAGCCAAGAGAGAAAAATTGCACCGATCTAGACTCCATTCAAATGTCTGCACCTAATTAAAAACAATTGAAGATTACGAGGTCGTCAGCGCAAAACGCAATTGGATGAAATTCGATTAAAATGTTAATGGATTTACCCTCTACACCGGGCATTTTAAAGTGGAATTACCTATGCATCAAGTGGTAGGTTAGGTATTACATGTATACGAGTATCATATGTTATTATTATTATGTAAGAGCCAAGTCCGGATTCATTCTGAGGGTCGTGAAGTTGGAATCTCGACACAGTGTGAATTTTAATTCTTTTGTGCTCAGCGTCCCGACTCAACATCTAGCGACCTTCACCAAAGAGGAGTTTTGGCCGAAGGGTGTCAAGTTCCGGCGGTTCCGCGGCCGGCTCCCTGACACTGCGGGGTTGCGAACTGCATCGCAGCCATAATTGTGTTTTTAGTTTTAATATGTATTTTGTAATCATATGTATGCTAGTTTTAAGGTATTTATCTATGGGCCAATAGTTGCCTGAAAATAAATGTTTTCATTTCATTTCATTTCATTATATACTATACATATCCTGAGCCTAACCATCCAGCATGACTAGCATGAGTCGCGCGAGTCCTTACTTGAAGTATGGAAGACGAGCGCGAGAACGCAACTCATACTAGCGGCTCGATTCGGGAAATGAATAAGAGATGAACTAGATATGATATAGTAAAGATATGTGACGTTCCACGGCAAAAGGTACCTTATGGCGGCTGGCGCCGCGATTCGGGAAATAAATTACTCGTAGAGATTCACTAGATATGAAATAGTAAATTTTATATTTACTATATCGTATCTAGTTAATTTCTAATAGATTTCCCGAATCGCGCCGTAGCACTAGCAGGTCTGAGTGGCTACCGCGAAAACAGAATTTCGCAAATTGCGGGGATCTTTCCCTTTTACTCCAACGAAGGCGTAATTAGAGTGACAGAGAAAAATGCCCGCAATTTGCGAACTTCGATTTTCGCGGTTATAGCCCTGTTCTTAGAGAATATAGTCGTACCTAAGTAGATCGCGTCTCGGGTTCGTGACAAAACGCAAAACACAGCTTTTCTGGAACGATGACACATAGTATCATGGTAATTGATGAAGTTACGTATTGTAGGTAATTTGTATTTTCCAATTACCTAATTATATTCAAGGACTCATAAACTTGTTTGCTACATTAATAGATTGATAACCTTTACCTATTCTAAGATATTTAAATTTCACGCCTTGATTTGTGAATCTTTAGCATCGTGCACTGTGCAGAAATATCAAACTCTTCTTGCAACATCCATAAGACCGCATTTAAACACAAACACATCCTTTTCAAGATTAAGTGCTCATAAACTTGTTTGCTACATTAATAGACTGATGACTTTGATCTTTAGTCATTGCCGATCACATTTAATATAAAACCTTGTTCTGTTACCTACTGTGTTTTCGCGATAATACCGACGATAATAAGTATGTAACCTTAGGTTAACACAACATGCCAGACGTAACAGTGCTAAGTAGAAAAAGTCGTAAAAGTATTTGATAGGCAAAGTTTCTCAGGATCTTTTGAAAGTATCGCAGCGGGGCAATGGTCTGACAATTAGCGAAACAAACGCGCTGTTCTTAATTAAAACCTGACTCACTCACTCCAATTTGATTAAAAAATACATATAGATTTTGCCTTTACCTACCTGAATGTAAAATTGTAGAATACATTACAAACAATAACCTCTGGATTTCGGTCATGTTAACTCGTCAAAACGCAAGAAAATAAATTATCTGACGGTATTACCTATATATAGCATTGTAGTTATGTACATATTAGCAAGGAAAGGAACCGCGATAAGCTGACTTCCTGGCCGATACCGATCGTGTCGCGAAGGCTGCGCGGGCGCCGCGCCGCGACCGTGCATCTCATTAGGTTACGTAAGTGCAATGTTAATGTGTTTGCTGCTGCTTAGTTTTAGACAAATTTTCTAGAAAGATACCAATAAATACCAGGTAAAGTGCTTATTTCTAATAAAGAGCGCTTAAAAAATCTGTAAACAACCCAACCCAATATTAGCCTTACAACTGCATGTGTACCTACTTAATACTAGCCTAACATAGCCTTTTGAATTTTTGATCAAAAAGTTTTCTACCCCTAATGTACCATCCCACTAACCCGGGGTTAACCGGTTAAACAGTTTAACTCAGTGTCAACTTGTACTGGTAACCGTACTATACTAGTACGTAGTAACACCAGATTTAAACGGTTAACCCAGGGTTATATAGTGGGATGGTGCAAGTGGCTGAAGTGTCCTTTTTGATGAGCGAAGATAAAAGGAGCATTAGTTGTAATTCAGCGGAGCGGAGGAGACAAACGATAATGATTGGTTGATTTCCGCACATCGCTAATCTCCGCCTCACTAGAAATGGCAACCTTGTTCCTACAGAATACAACCAATTAACATATTCACTGTCTCTTTCACTGTCATTCTCCTTTCAACTCAAGTGAAACAAGTGACAATTAAATTCGCAACCAGTTGTTGCAGATAAGCCAAATGTTTATGTTAAACTTGACCTGGTTGTGATGGTCGCGCCAACCTGCCGACCTCGTGATGTCATTAGTGTGTGTGATGTCATTCATGCTTGAAATTTAATTTCACGGGAGTTTTGGAACAATTAGGTCGAAGAATTTTTGAGGGTGTTGTGTGCGCTCGAACTAAATAAGGCACGGGATATTTAAATTATCAAAAATCCTCGCATAATATAGATACCTATATCAAACAGTTAGCCTTTTCAAGAAGAAAATTCTATCCATTATACCTATACTTATGTGACTTTTGACGCTCGTTGTATATAAACATCTTCATGTCCTCAATTTATCTCGTGGTGCAAAAAAACAATTGTTACTAAACATCCGAATATTCCAGAAAATACATAAAGAAAATACCTATCCAAATTTTAAACGTAATATCCTGCGTGCTCGAAAACACAACTGTAAAATTTCATTCATTATTCGGCGGACATGAATATCATAATATGTAACACGGCCTTGTCAACGCCTATTACATATTACATGCCTACACACATCCTACGTATTCGTCGTGTATAGTACACCTACCGCTTACTCGGACGAGGATGAAGACGATTAAGAGTAATTCTGGTAGCAGGTGACTCGTTAATGATAGATTATTGATTAGTTGATGGAGGTTATATCTAATTTGAGTAATTATTTATAAATATAGTATAGTGATAAGGAAATGATGTGTTGTATTGGTTAGTTAAATTATTTCTATACCTGACTCAGCGCAGGATGAAGGAAGTTTCGAAAGTATTCATAAATATTTTTGCATTATTTAAAGCCTAACAAGTTCCTTTTTAGCCCTCGCCACGTTGCGGATTTTCGATGGAACTAATTTATTTTAATGGCAATTATTTTGTTTGACATCCGACATTGAAAGTCATTCAATGTCACCGATGTAAACAAATCGAAAATGATTGTAAATATTTCAGGATAATAATAGATTTTGCAATCAAAATGCCCAAAAAAATTCACACCGATGCTAAACAAATAATTTTAAATACATTAAAATACTTGCGACAGAAAAAGGATACGGGATTCAGTAGCATTCCATTAAACAATGTTGTGAAATTATTTGTTGACATGACGGGTACTGATTTTCATAGTGAGTTTGTAATAAACTGGTTAGTTTTGTACTAAATATGAATATTAATTATTAAATTATTATTTTTCTCATTTAAGGCGTCTTTAGTGCTATAATCAAAAATATTTATTATAAGAATGAGCCATTACCACCACGAGTGACTGAATCTGGTAAATATATATACGGAGGTCGAATATTTAGAATCAAATTATGGCGGATAGGTAAATTATTCATACTTAATTATCAACTAAACATGCTCTTTCGATTGGGTTTCGATTGGGAAACATACTTCTACAACTCACATGTACATAATTGTATACCTCACTCGCTCTTGCACGATGCCAATACACACTGTCCCGACTATTCATGACGTACACGTATTGTTGCTATATGTAAGCTGTTTGTAGCGACATTATATCAGGGCTAAAAAAGAACTTGTCAGGCTATAAAATTCAAACTACTTCTCCCTCAAGATTGTTTATCTTTTTTACTTAAGAGTAGTATGTAGCTAGACTTGAATATAATATAATCAAATTGAATATAAAATGATCGAAATGGGAAGGGCAGTAAGAGAAATATTTTTATATCCCGTCGGTGTCTTTTTTTGGATCCTTTCTTACTTATATTCTTGTCACCGTACCTAGGTTAGATATATTACTTACAAACAAGAGAAATCCTAGCATATTGCACGAACGAAACATCGACCTCAGTTACATTTGCAATCCCTTCTCTCGGAGAAAGTCCCTTGAAATCGAACTTGTTCCATACAATAGTTCACACCACCAATAAACAAATCGTATCTCCATACAAATCCCACTAACATACGGCCTTTTCGCCCAGCAGTGGGCGGAGTGGACAGAATGCCGCCCGCCCACGGCCAGCGCTGGCCCACATGCCCTAAATAGTACAGTCGAGAACATTTTTACATAATTATTGACACGTTAGTGGCCAGTTTGTGTGAGTTAACGAATTACTGAGGTCATTTTGTTTACCTTTATTTGGAGATGTTTTATATTTTTTGTCTGTGTTTAGATACGCGAATAAACACAAATGAGGAATGATTTTGTAATTTACTTTAAAAAGGCGTTCGCTCTAATTGTTTGTACTTACTTGGCCATTATTATTTATTTGTCATATTTATTTTTTCTAAAATAAGAAACGTTTAATTACGGTACCGATAGATCTAGAAACTCAAATATAAAATTATTCAAAAATAGACTGTTAATATTGAAAGCTGGAAAAAATAGTTAACACAAACATCGTACAAATGACGCACGTATGATGTTACCCTACTGTTGTTTTTTTATGAATATGAAAACACAACATACTATAAATACCAATAATGCATGACCTACAATTAGGGAGCGGGAAAACTTTTCATTGAAAGATGCGGTTTCAGAAATAAGGTCATAAACACACAAACAATGTTCGCAATATGCTCTCCAAGGTTGGCATTCCGTTCTATATTTAATCCACAAATTCTGGATCTAAAGCTTTCTCAATTTTATACAGTGCTCGGCATTTGAATACAAAGTTCCAAACTCTTTATGGAATTTGCTAATATAAAACTACCCTTGGATCTGTAATATTAGCAGGAGTATAAAAAAATCGTCGTCGTAGATATATAGGTACCTTACCTATCTAACTATAGTCTGGCAAACCAATATAGTCAGTAGGCGCGAAATTCACATTTTCTAATATTATATAGCGTGTACATTCTTCAAATTTTCCGCCGTAATGGCTAGCCAGGCTGTACTAAAGATATTATTATTAGAGTATTGTTTAATTATAACCCAGTTGAGAAACCGGAAGTTTTTCTACAAAACCCATGTCTTTGGCAACCACCTGTGTGAGTAACACGATGACTAACGAAAGCGTGTTGCCAAATAATCCACATATGTGGGATCGAACGCAATCCAGGTGACACATGTTATACCGTGCCTAAGAATATTATTACTACGTAAACATGTGCCTTCAAGTGTTTTTGTAACCTTTTTTGTTGTTGTTTATGTTATGATAGAGTATGTAGAGTGTCATATAGCAAAGCAATGCTAAATACGATACAGTGACAACATCAACAAGACATCATTTTGATCTGACCTCCCGCTGCCGTGCGCTTGGGTCGCTAGCAATAAGTGAACGTGTGCTGTGACTAGATTTCCGACCAACTGCTGTTTGATTTTCTTTTACTAAGTAAGTAGATATGCCTGTAAGATTCCATGTCATTGTCATATACTCAGATTGTAAAGAATCAAATCTGTCATCGCCCAAAAACCTGTTTGAATAACCCCAATGCACTTTAGTATAGAGATTATCTTCATTAGTTTTCTGATCCTGACTCGAATGACGCGCTGCTTAGTATGCAGGAATATACAAATATAAATATTCTTAAATTTATGCTTTCTGTAATGGACTTAAAAAACCTGTTTCGTTCGATAAGAAACCCGGATAAATATTATATCAGATAATAAACTCGAAGCATATGAATATGGCCGCAGTCACAATGGAGTCATAAATAAGTAACCGCTACGTTTATAGCCAATATTGTGAACAATCAACTCGTTTAATGATGCATGATATATGCTTATATGGACGTTTATTCTTACGCTACGTCTTACGTAGGCGAACAACGCGCGAACGCGGCGCGGCGCGGCGCGGCGAAAGCGGCCGCCGCCGCGCCGCGCCGCGCCGCGCCGCCTGACATTCGCGTGCAAATCGCGCCGCACCGCGTTCGCAACGAGATCGCTTACGTAGGACACTTCTATGGGCATCAAAGGATTGATTTCGCCGCGCCGCGCCGCGCCGCGTTCGCGCGTTGTTCGCCTACGTAACGCTACGTCTTACGTAGGCGAACAACGCGCGAACGCGGCGCGGCGCGGCGCGGCGAAAGCGGCCGCCGCCGCGCCGCGCCGCGCCGCGCCGCCTGACATTCGCGTGCAAATCGCGCCGCACCGCGTTCGCAACGAGATCGCTTACGTAGGACACTTCTATGGGCATCAAAGGATTGATTTCGCCGCGCCGCGCCGCGCCGCGTTCGCGCGTTGTTCGCCTACGTAAGACGTAGCGTAAGACGTAGCGTTACTTAGCACTAGCTTGGTGCTAGTCAGTACTGAGAGCTATAAATTTTTAGTATACAAGTTATACATACATTATATAATATTATAAAGATACTATACAGTTTCTCAATATAATCCTACTTTTGTTAAACGTTTCGAGATCCCGTAAAAATATATCTATGCTATTCAGATAATACTACTAGGAAAATCCTTTTTAATAATCAGTAACTATTCCATATGAAAGCAAAAGAATGTTCATAATTATTTCATATTAAATATAAAAAAAGATTATTTTAGACTTTCGAAATTGTAAACATAATATTGTCACTTCGAAGATTTCGGCAGGTAAATCCTTCATCAACTACCAATTATGTAACATTCGTCACATGTGTCGTATTGGTATCGGTTTCATCCACGGTCGGTGGGTTGTCAGACTTGGCGTTATTGTCACATTTGTCACCGAGGCCGTCGAAAGAAACACCTGTCTACATAAGTATACTTAGGTATATTGGGTTGTTTCTTTCAGGATTTTTTGCTATTTTGACTGTCTACCTACTCAGAGTAGGACCAAGCTAACTCTGCCATTTTGGAGCTTTTTGTTTTTAGTCCCGGACGCTAAAAGAGGGGTTGTTATACCTACGTTTGACGCCAATAATGTCTGTCTGTAGCAACGTAGCTCTCAAACGAATGGATCGATTTCGATGCGATTTTATTCACGTAAAAGCGAGTTTCCTTGCAGTGGTTCTTAGCTATAATGTTTGATAAAAACCGAACCAGCAGTTTGAAGAGTATCAGCTCTTTTCCAAAATGATGTAAGGTATCTTTCGCATTAAATGGGTTAACATCTTATCATTAGCATAGGTTTATATTTTTTTTAATTTAATCCTTACAAAATTGTAAACTCTACCTTTAACTCTACAGTTTGCTCTCAGTCTCAGATTGGGGCCCGATTTATGAATTTCGACCGCTCGATTTCGTACATTTCATTCAATAATATCTCCACTAAGGGTTTAAATTCTACTAATAGAATTGAATACGAGTGGTCAAAAGCTCATATTTCAAAAATTTGCATTTCTCCGTTTTCCACCGATTTTCGAGTGCCGAAATCGAGCGATCGGAATTCAAAAATCGGCCCCCAGCTCAGACATAACTCGTCTGTAGTACAGCAGTTGCCAAGGTAACTATTTTTAAGAAAACCAAAATAGTGTGAGCGGATGTGCGACTGCGAACTCACACCTACAGTTGTTTGTATGTCTGTGTGTTGGTGTCGCCGAGGGCACGCTCCAAGGAGAGCGGCATCGTAAAACCATGAATGAGTGTCGTATTATTGTATTATAAGTATAATGGTTTTAAATCTAATAGAATCGTTGATATAGTTGGAATAAGTCATTTTCAATTCAATATTTGCTTTGCTAAATAGTACATAACATACGTAACTTTTTGATACAGTTTTGGCGGCCCCCGAGCAGATTTAAGCTGGCACACAGTCCATCTGTATTTGCTATTAGGTCCATAGCTTTTGACAAACGCCAAGTAGGTAGCTTACTAGACTATGACTACGCTAACTTAGCATAAACTAGGCTAGGCTATAGTACTTAACCTCTTTCACTAGATTACAATTAAAAATTGTTAGTGCAGGCACACATCATATGTGTGTATACATTTATAATAAACTACCAGAAAATATAAAAAAGAGACTTTGTTTTTAAAAAAGTTTAAAGATTTCCTTGTTACCAATTGTTTTTTGAAAATTATAACGTTATGGAGCCTACATAATTTTAAGAGCCTATACCTACATATATGTAAATATTCATGCTATATGATAATGTGGGGTTTGTGGTAAAACTACTGATTTTTAGAAGACCTAGTAAACCCACAAAAGCAATAAATAAATGAATTATGATTATGATTATTATACACGGTGTAACATGAGTAAACCAATAACATTTATTTTTTATGAACAAATACATTTAAAAAATTGAAAAAACAAAACAAAAAAAAAATATTTTTTTGGCGATTTTGACCTAAACTCATATTACATTTTTTCCTTCTTTTGACCTCAGAAATGCGTGGTTAAAATTATTCGGTTTCCTCATGTTACACCGTGTATATGAATTAAACTTGGCAGTATACCTATAGCATACAACCCTGTAAGCTCCATATTTGTCGTAGAACTTTGCATGAAACTTAATATGGCTCCTCTACACGATGGGCCAGCGCCAGCCACTCCAAGGGACGCAGCCATGCGGTAGAATGAGATAGCAATATCACTTGCTCCCTCTAACGCATAAATGCGTCCCTTGGAGTGGCCGGCGCTGGCCCATCGTGTAGAGGACCCATTAGCGTGGCCCGACTCTACCACGGAGCTCTACAGCGGTGTTCTCAGACTGGGCCTTTACAATTGCTAATTGCTGCCATTGAATTAATTTGCACGGGTGTTAACTCACATAGATAAACAAAATAAGATGAATTGGCGACTAAACGTAGCCAAGGTCGCCGAAAAATGGGACCGACCGGAATTTTAAGCAGGCGGACTGGTTTGGATTCATGTTGAATTTATATTTTGTGGCTTATCTCGGGGAACAGGAAAACCTTGAGGAGTCTGTCACTCTAGTCTCATTTTAAAGGTTTAGAACATTCATTAGAGCTATTATTAGATATATTTTTTTTGTAGAACCTAGCTATAATGGTGCCGAAACAAACACGACAATATATGAAATATGACTGTTAAAAGAACTGGCTAAAGAAGTTATAATTATAATAGATATAAATATACCTATTTATACCTATATTCTTATTCTGAAACTGAAGTAGTCTTTTCAGTCGAATCTAAACTTATCTTTCCAGTCTGAAAGGACAATTCTAATATTAATTAGAGGCATAACATAAAGCAAGTGTTTTATCGAATTTCTTAGACTTAGGGTCAGTTGCACCAACCACATTTGACAGACCGATCAACGTCAGCCGGCGCGACTCGGCGCTTTACTATGACCATACATAAAAATTTAGCGAACTCTTTAACAATACGAACAGTTTGGTGCAAGTGGTGCAACCGACCCTTAAACCCTAATTCAGAAAACTTTACGGGCCTGATTTAGTTAAATAATGTTTTATCCCTTTCTTAATACATAAGTCAAAATGACATATAAAGACAAACGATTGTTAGCTAATTGAGGTTTGTAGCGCGTTTATGAATAAGGGGGTTAGACCATTAGACAATACATTATTAGTCTCATAAATAAATAATTGGAATAGCAGCGCGTTTGCTGTCCATTTGGGGCAATATTCTTAATATATTTGTCGATGATAAAACACACAGAAATGTACACATTACTTATACCATACCTAACAGTTTTCTTTCATATTCTGTCAGGCAAATGGGATATCTCTTATAATTCTGAAATGCAAAAGATATTGAAATATCGACACTTCTTTACGCTTAAATAGATTCCTAAAGAAATAAACATCACCCAGACTAAAATGGTACCATGTTTTTTTTTTCAGAACCACCACACATATACTATTAGTTATAATTTTATCCGTTTCGCGACTCTCTTATACATATATAATTAGTGTTGTCAATAATAGTAGAATATAATATTGTATTATTATGCAGTCTAAAACGGAAGTGTTTCGCCAAGATAGATGGGCTGGATGCAATTTGCATACGTCGCGACTGACTGACGACACAAGGTTTCTCGGGTGCACGGAGCAAAATGACGGTTTCCGTCATTCTACATTCTTGGGCTGACAAGGATATTCGTCGGTAACGAGATTGAAAAAAGTGTACTTGTAGGTATCGAATAGAAAGATACCATCAGATGAAAGCAGCGTACGATCGGCCATTAAATATTAAACCTTTACTGGAGCCTCTTGGAGCCTTCTCCGAGTCCTTACTCTTGTTTAATTGTTGTTTTCTGTGTAAATCTTAGTATCACTCGTACCTCATTATTAGTCATTACTACTTATCAGTGGCGACGCGTCCATAAAAGCCGATTCCCACCGGCTTGCCTGTTTTTGGACGTTTGAGCAGAGTTGTAAAGGAAATATATAAGCCAAATTAGCCCCGGCTTGTCTATGAATATGTTTGACGCGCCGCCACTGCTACTTATATCAGAAATGAGGACTACTAACGCATGTATATGCAGTGTATAGCGTGATGGGAAATTATTTAATTCCTGATTACATGCACCAGTGTCACTTTAATGGCGGGGGATTCCACCAGTGTGCGGACTATGCGAAACATGCTTTTGTGTACTGAATACTATGCTTGCTCTAAGGTTGATCACTGAGATAAGATTTTGTTTACAATCAGTTACACAACCCAGCTTTAAGCTGTAAATAGTTTACAAATATTGTATTGTCCTAAGACTCCTGAGTCAGCTCGTACATCACAGAGCCCAGTTGGCACGGACAGGGGGATCGAAATAGACGGACGTCACTTCCGAATAGTTCCGAACGAGCTCGACAGTAGGCACCACCAAAGGATGTTATGACACAGTTCTGTTATAATAAAACGTTACAAATGTTCTAATTTTACATGTTTACCTTCGTTCACATGTGAGCTCCTCTCCTTAAAACAATTTTGCCGAAAGTTGATAAGATGGTACCTTGAGACGAACATGTTTATTATTATGCGACGGTGGAGTAAGTAAATGATTACTACATTTATTCATACTAACTTATGCTGTATGAGTGATAAGCAGAAAGAATATTGCTTATCGTAATGGGTGTAGCTATGTAAATATATCTATTTAAGTAGTAAAAAATACAGTCATATGTAAGTACGAGTAAATTTAAGTTAGTGATAATTATCTGCTACGGTTTTCATGATCTCGATAGCATCAAAATCAACCCTTCTGCTACCTATACGTCCATGATAACAGTATATAAATGTAAATTAATTTTAAAATACTAAATCACTATACATATATGCATCCCAGCATCTCCACCACCACAGAAAGTGTATAGAATAATTATGATGTTGGTGAATATATTTTTTGTAGAAATATATAGGTAATATATTGTTTGTTTATTTTAGATCATACGCTTAAAAGCACCTTGTTTTCAATATAGCGATGACTAGAATTAAACAGAAGTCAATCCACCATTTGGCATTGAGTCTCATAACACTTTTGCCTTCGGAGACAGTCAACAAATGACACATCTGTATTCCTAGTACAGCTGTTATACTATTAAAGACATTCAATGTATGAATTGACCTTAACCGGTTTCTTCGATGGCGCCTGTTTTAGCGTTTCCAAGAATTGCATATGCTTCGACCCTGAATAATAATAAAATTAAAGGCTAAACGGGAATCTAAAATCGTGCGTAAAAAGGAAGGCATAGGTTTTAGTTTAGGTAACTAAAAGTCCTATTAAATGTTATTTACAAAAGTGATCCTGCAGAAAAGGTCAAATTCGAGAGTCAATTTTAATAGTAGGGTAGAGTTTGTAGTACAAGCACGCCAGTTTTGACTAAACAACTGTAAAATTAAGGACGCTAAAAGGAAAATCGTTTTTGGCAAATCTTTACGATGCTCGCTCGGAATACAAACATGCTAAAAGCATTAGCGTTCGCCAGTGATTGGTTAGTCAGTGCCGAAATATTTTTAACGCAAAGAGGTTAATGCAAGGGCATATATATATTCTGAGATTTATTAATGGTTGTACAGCAAAAAACGTCGTACGTAATATTGAATGATACAACATAACATTATGTAAAATGACACTTTAATAATATGTACTCGTAAATAAGTATTCAAATGCAACATGTGCAGTATATAGAGGTAGTATAATTAATTACTTAATGCTATCAAATGCATCGTCATAAACGTTTTATGAAAATTGCTGCTCAAGTGCGCATCTTAGTAAATAGTCTTCTCAGGATAAACTAATATAAAACATTGAATTCTTACTTAAACTTAAAAACAATTAAATTCGTGCAGGTCTCATCAAAAACAAGGTCTAAAAAATTGCAAATATCAGCAGAGCCTTGGCCTTTTTTAGACCTTTTTAAACGAGAACATTTTCACATGTAGTTAAGTAATACATACAGAAATTTTGGGGACACTTAAGCTTGTTAAAATGAAATGATAACCTTAACAACCTCAACAACCTTGGTAAGATAACTTTATTTTTGCAGAGTTATTTCGTACTAAAATCGAATACAGACATTTAGGTACTTACTAAAAAGCAAAGCTAAATTACCAACATAAGTCTTCTCCTTAGTCTTCTATGAGGGTATTAAGGGTTTCTAATTAGGACAAAACGGAACTTTCAGTTAATACTCGTATATGCTTAGATAATTATGATATGATATGATTTATTTATCTCACAATATACAATGTCACTTAAAATTACACATGGTAAATTTTTAGGAATATTATTATTTCTATTATATTGCAAGGTAGACAGATTGGCTAGTAGGAAACTATGCCAATACAGAGGGACACCAGTCATTCCTTAGCAATATTCAGGAAATAATTGGGAAAAGCCTCTTCCTGGTTTAAAATACGTTGAAGCATCATGACACTGACTACTTGTAAGTGATTAGATTAAACTAAGAAAACCACTAGATCTCTTATTAGGCTCATGTAACCTACAAGTGCTATACGTATACCTATAGTACGAGGAAGGTGTACTTAGATCCATATATGTATAATTGTATATCCACATTTCCGGAGATGTCTCTCTTCTATCCTCTCCTCATTGCTCTTACAAATGAAATCGCTAAAAAAAGGAGTAACTATAGTGCACAGACTTCCATATCTATCTATCTAGACATAGACATACTCGTAGACAGAAAAACTTAGGTATTTATCTATCCAGAGATCTCTCTAGTAGTAGTAGTACCCTCAAAGCCTATGGTCATTGGTCTACTCTCGTGGGTGGGATGGCGAACTCTAACCTATGTCATATCGGCGTATTCATAGTGGCGGCGCTCATGGCGAGCCGCCAACTTTAATATTAGTCCGTCTGATGTCATCGGCCCAACAGAAAACATTGTTTTTGGAATAAGCGGGATTTCGTAAAACTCCGTTTTGCGGTCAGACTTGATAATTGTGTGCGGTTTGCGACCAGATGGCTATAGGTACTAGGTATCTCGGAGGGAGGTTTATTAAATGTCTTTGTTTTCAGAATTCCTAACACTTGATTGAGGAAAAAGAGATTTCTAGCCAGGTTTTGGATTCACCTTCGTACGTAAAATTTGAGCTATAAGTTTGGAGGTTGAGGATCTCATTTTCCTTGACCAATTAAATAGCAAATGTGGAATCGGGATAAAAAAAAACTAGAACTGTTTTACAGGAGTAAAAGGAAAGCCTCCATATGCAGGCTGCAAAAGATGACTAAAAGTAATAAACTTGTATTATGTGTGATCATCGCCATTTTTCAACGTCGGACTTTTAATAAATTGCCAATTGTATGATTGAAAGAAACAAATTGTAATTATATTGATCGTTAACCACAAGCTACTCGAGTAGGTATGAAATGACTATTAAGTTTCTTTGAAATAAAATTGTAATATGGCAATACGGAGATGTGGAAAATAGGTAGGTATGTTTATTATTTGCAGGGCCAGTGCAGTGGATGGATAAAAAATTGAAGTATTTTCAGTAAAAATTTCAAACTTACAAAGTTTCTAAGTACTTAATCTTTTTGCCAACTCAGCACGATGAACTTGACGCCAATAGATAAAAACGCCAAATTTCAATCGGAGAGTCATTCTTGCGTTTGGTTTATGACTTCTATGAGCCTCTTTGAGCTGCTGCTGTAACGAAGTTATTTCATTTTATTTACCACCCGTATTTCAATTAGGGGGTTAGAACTCAAGAAGCAGGTTTATGCGCACCGCAGCGAGCATGTTTCCCTATCGAATTGGGTCAGGTCAAGTGAGTGCCAACTGCCAATCCTTGTCTCGTATAAGGATGACTCACGATAGAACAGTCCCTGTCCGGGCCGAAGTCTCCGCAACTTTGTTGTCTATGACTAGTGATCCAAAAGACTCCAGCCTTTGGAGCTCTTTTTTTAGGGCTCGCCTAAAAGGCTAAAAGCCTATTTAGCTCTTTAGCCCCCGAGCCTAGTTCTATTTAAGAACCTAGAAATTTGGGGCTAATAACCTTATTAAGCCCCTACAAAAAGCCTATTTAGCTCTTTAGCCTCCGACCGGCTGGCCGGGCTTAATAAGGTTATTAGCCCCAAGAGTCTAGGTTCTTAAATAGAACTAGGCTCGGGGGCTAAAGAGCTAAATAGGCTTTTAGCCTTTTAGGCGTCAAGAGATGACGCGAGCCCTAAAAAAGGCTCGAGTCCTTTGGATCACTATCTATGACGAGTGATCGGTGATCACGTGATGCGTGCGAAAACTGGGGCCAAATTCGACATGTACAACTGTCAGATTTCGCATCCACGTCAAATCAACAGTTGATTTTATCGCATACTGAGTTATGATTCCATCAACGGTGGATAATATCATTTGGTACAACTAAAACTCCACTCTAAACTAAGGATGGTTCGGTTTAGTTTGCTTGTCACCCTAACTGTGGATTGTTAATGTCAAATTTTGACATTGTACGTATTCGAGAACTTATGATATTTCCCACATCAACGGGAGATCAACACTATACGTCAAACGTCGCTTGTCGAATAGGGGTCCTTGTCTCGTATAAGGATGACTCACGATAGAACAGTCCCTGACCGGGCCGAAGTCTCTTAAACTTTGTTGTCTATGACAGAGGTGATCGGTGATCACGTGATGCTTTCTATATGTAGAACACTGAACTATAAAGTGTCGGACGCCTCGGCCAGAATCCGGACCGTTCTAACGTGAATCACCCTTTAGTATGCAACCGCTAAAGCGTTGATACAAAAGGGATTTATTTGTCAGTGTAGCAATAAAGATGCTCACATTATGGGGATGACCGCATCTCTGACGCATGCGGTTTGAGATGTTTTCTCAATCGTTCGCTCGCGAATAACCGTGAGTAAGGAGCACAAGGACTTTTGAATCCTGGAGCGTTATTGATGGATTTCATATTATGTTGAGCTTATCTTCGTGTTTAATAGCTAGGTCGATTTTTATTTTATCCTCGATTTTATTGCGATTTTGGTAAAATTTGGTGAGTTTGAAAGCTCCTCATTCTGGGTGGCAGTGGCGCATTTGCAGTATTTGCCGCCCTCTGCCCTGTAGCCGCCCCTTTCTCAGCATCCATCAATATTGACTACATTTTACGTTACTTTTTTTATCATCAGCGAATTTTTGTCACAAATTGCCGCCCCTAAATATCTTGCCGCCCTAGGCCCGGGCCTACTGGGTCTTAGGGCAAATCCGCCACTGCCGCATGGGTGGAATAAACACGGAATCCCAATATGGATTGGGATTTGTGACATGACTTACTTGAACTCCATATGTATTAGTACCTCGCGACTCTCACGAGAAGATTCGAGTAACGAGACGCTAGGAATGGCACAGCAGTGTATTAAATTCATTCATCAATTGATCCATTCTTCACTGTTCACGGGGATGACTGCATCTCGCGCTGACGCATCCCACATCAGTTTCTGTGTTTTCTCAATAATTCGCTCAAATAGCCGTGAGTAAAGAGCACAAGGTCTATCCTGGGATGTGTGACTCATTATTATTCTGAATTAAACTCATCAATTAAACTTAATTCTGTTGGTAATTGAAAGGTTAGTTATGAATACAACCCATTGACTTAGTCAATTTGCTTGATTAATTGCGATGATGTTGTTGCCGTATGTCGCGATAAGAATGTTCAATCCGTCACTAATTGACCGAGCATTAGCGAAGGTCTCTGTTTCAGCTTGAGCAAAGATGCTTTCGTATGTCCGGATGAGTGGAGTTGAGTGGAGGAAAGGAGGGGAGGCCTTTGCCCAGCAGTGGGTGGGCCGAAACATGATTTTTATATTTTTAATACCGAAACCTGCCGAGACTGAAACTTTGGTCGGACGCTAAAATTCGGTAAACCCAGATATCAACGCAATAGTACGGTTAACAAAACACATTTTTAGGGTTCCGTACCTCAAAAGGAAAAAATGGAACCCTTATAGGATCACTCGTGCGTCTGTCTGTCTGTCTGTCCGTCTGTCACAGCCTATTTTTTCGGAAACTACTGAACCAATTAAGTTGAAATTTGGTACACATATGTAAATTAGTGACCCAAAGATGGACATGTAATGTAAACAAATGAATATAAAACATGGGGGCCGCTTTTGGGGGTAAATGAGAAAGTTAAAAAATAAAGTTTTCAAATTATATCGTGTTATATATTAAATGTAAGATCTCATCTTGAGAATTTGAAATAGTTTTATTTTATAATTTTAAAATACATAGGTTCGAAGTTACATATTTTAGAAAATAGCCAATAAATGACCATCCCCCTACCCCTTTAATTATCTCCGAAACTACTGGGTCCAAAATTTTGGAATAAATACACAAAATAGTTCTTTACCTATAGATGACAGGAGGAGGCCTATGTTCAGCAGTGGACGTCTTATGGCTGAGATGATAAGATGACAGGAAAACCTATTAAAAATGTGCAGTCAAGCGTGAGTCGGACTTAATGTACGGAACCCTTGAAACGCGAGTCCCACTCGCACTTGGTCAGTTTTTTATCGCCATTATGCTAAAGTTAAAGTCTGATTCAAAATTACCTGATAACAACTTTACACTCAAGAGAACAAGCCGCCTTGCCCGCTTTAGAAAGTCAATAGAGATCCCATCAACTGAATAAGTTATTTAGTACAATACCGTATCGTGCTTGTCAGCCTCCGGCTAGAAAACTAGTATACCTAGGTATCCCAGCGTCCTAGGCCAGCCTAGATTACGGCAAAGCCTTATTTGAAGATCTAACGGCGACCAAGGCGCCGTACAAGGCCGCTAGACATTTTATCTACAGAAAATCCTTTTCCGGTCACATTTTTTTAATTTAAAAATTTAAGGCGTAAATAAATCGAAAAAAGAGTTAAAATATAAATATAAATACTCACGTATCGATTATCCTTGAATTTAATGGCACAACACTAAAACCCACTTTTTAAAAACTAATCACAGATAAAATATTTTTTATTTTTCTATTTACACAGATGGCACAATTTTTTTAATTCGGCGGGTCGAGTAGGCGTTTGAAACGTTCGCGCGCGGGACGGTTGCGCGCGCACTTGATCGCTGCGCGGGAAAACTGAACGGAAATGTCGAACTCGGCGAGATGACGTGATGAAGACGGCGGTCTCTTTCGCTCGGTGCTTTCTTGGAAAAGATACATTCATGGTATTTTATAAAAATAATAAAATGTGTTCTTCTTAAAATATATCGAACAGAAATACACTAAGTACACTCTGATAGTGTCAACTATAAACAGATTGGCTATGGAAGGTAAAGTTAAGGAAAACAATATCCATGTGCTTATCCAAAAGTGACCGTCAAAAAACTTTAAATAGGTGGTGGACTGGTGGTGGTGGTACAATACCTAGAATATTTGATAAAAATCTCTGAATATCTGATGTATTCAAAAGGTACTTAAATACAAAATACAGTACGTATCGGCCCCCTTTTTTAAATATTTTTCGTTAAATTTAAATAATCACGATTATTAAACAGTGGCGCTAGTGTGCACGTAGATGGGCTCTTAAATAAAAAAAGAATCAAATTAGATGTGTAATTATATATTTCCTAGAATGTAAGAATTTCATAATTCTTTGGTAAACTTCGGACTCTTGACACCCAGGTGACCTAGGGCCCCAGGGGCACCCTTCAGTTCGGGCCATAGGCGCGGTGCCCTCATGGACACCTATAAAAAGATTTCTCGTAAATCCTCAAAGAGGGCGCTCTTTTCTAACTGGTTATCAAAATTGCAGTTCGCTACGTTAGCTGACAATCGGACTGCGTGGGGTCGTAGTTCTGTCATTTTATGTTAGATGGCGCTGTGCACAAGTTTTATAAATACGCATTGGCATTTGGCATTAGTTTTATCACGTTTTATATTTATATTATATTATAAAATATCCTTAGAAATTATATATTTAACAGTTAACTGCATACATTAGGTAAATATTTATCTAGTGGTTTATCTATTAAATGCATTATAATGGGTGGCGAGTTTAAAATGGCTTTTAGCATGCTTTTAGTATGTCAAGCAAGTAAAGTTACGTACAAGTAGGTACCTATTCAACTTTCCAGTGGACTTTTCAACTTGAAAAGAATCCCTAAACAATTTCTGAAAGAGATACTAATGATACTATGTCATACAGACCTACCTATGTCCTATTTTAGCAAGGCTGGGCCGGCACCGCCATATATGGCAATGAAATCGTCCGGCCAACCACAAGTTGTTGTTTTGCGCATGTGTGCAGATAAATTATGGTCGTATGATGTAACGCAGGCTCATCTGTAATTGCTGGGCTCAAAAATGTCTCAATATTAAGTAGAATCTTTGTGTTAAAAGCCCCCCTATAACCGAAATAATAAACAATGAGAATAACGAACTTTTTAGTGCCGTCCACAAAGCGTCTCAATATTATCGATATCGATAAAAGTTATAATTATTAGATAATATTAAATTTTACACGATGATTAACGAATGCCAATGATCATGGAAATTAAGAATAGTCAATGATGAGGATGATGTCTATCTAGATCGCAGAATGGACTATGCCTAGATTCTAAGTCTAGCGATGCTGAGAGGTAAGAGTATAACGCCGCTAGCGTTCTTGCGACTATGCTGCAAGGCCTGCAAGGGGGTGATTTGGGGGGACTCTTTTATGTTTAGTTTTAGGTTCTGGTTTGCTTTAGCACAAATTTAAATTTACTTGAATATAGTGCGTTTTTGTGAAATAAATAAAATGGACTATGGGTTCTGAATCCAAAATATGTATAATGATTTGCCCTGCTTGCTGGACATGGAATTATAAGTCCACGTCCCTACTAGTCTAAAGTGTAGAAGCTTAACCAGTCGACTATTTAAGTAAGCAACTAATAAAAGATGTCAATCAGACAGATGCCTTAGCTTACAGAGCCTGAGATGATGATGCCAGACTGTGACTGGATGGAAATTGAGGCAGTTTCTTTCATTCTATTATATTATGATATTTCTGATTTGTGACTGTATTATAAGGATTGCAATAATTCCAAGTTTGTGCGGCAAGGTAGGTAATTTGTATTCAAATTTTAAGAAGCGGACGAAAACCACAGAGCTGGACGGAAACTAGCGCAATGACCCTAGTTGATGATAATTTATTATATAGTAATAAATGAAATGAGCTCTTTTAAACATACTTCTTTTTCTAACCTTAACCCTTCATTTAGGGTCGAATCTCTAGTTATTTTTACGAACCAACTAAAATTAAAATATATTAATTGCTATTCTGTCAAGTGGACAAAAACTAGAGGCTGGACTGGACGGAAACTAGCACCACCAACCACATCGGACCAACAAATTTGGCAAGTTCTTCGCAAAATTTAGGCTTATGTAAGATTCATTAAAATTACTAATTATTAGAAACAGATTTAATGAAAGAGTTGAATAATCATTGGTAATCTATAATTTAATAAATTTAAAAGTAACGTGATTGATAGTTGACCTTTGTAAATAGAAGGTAGTTGGAAGAAAGAATAAAAGACGACTGGCATGGCGGTTAACGGGCATTCGGTTACGGGCAGAGGTGAAGGGAGGACGATTGTGAAGTGAGAGGATTGGAGATTGAACTGTAACGGAATATTGTGATCAAGAAATATATTGCTGTTATGAAAGAAGGAATTTTTATTATACATCAGAAGTGGGATGTACCTACAAGTCACTATGGTATTCCTGATATTAATATTAGAACTGATTGAGTTAAATCTTAATTACCCAATTAATTTGTTACAATAGTAACAGTGGTGTAAAATTATTATGATTATATACCTATACATATATCAGTAACACTTATATTGGTTGTTGTTTAGTTGAAATTAATTATCATTTCATATTTCCTATGTTAGGAAGTTTATGTTTAACGGGCGCTTAGAAACAAAGACACCGTTAATTTTATCAAGAACAAAATAATTGGGTAAACCCATTTCGGCCTATTCGTTCACTCGAGAGCAATTATACTGCAAGTTTTCTCTTCAAGACCAACAGTTAGGTTTTTTTTTAGTGTTTGCTGTAATGCCTATCCATAATATAATTAAAGCATTCGTTACATCGCGGGTAGCGTGAAACCTTTGGAACACCGTTTTATTTTGAATAGTTCGGATACGTTTACGATTATTTACAGATGTAGATCGAATTCTTTTAGCCTATGTATGTACCGCTTATTTGGTTACAACTTTTACCATATTTTCAATATATCACTTATCAATACGTCAGTATTATATAGCGGGGTTAAGTGTTTTCGAAATTATAAACTACTCAGACTGTAAATAAGTAGGAATGATACTTTTACTGGTAGTTACCGACCCGCCGACCTGGCCGGGGTTACAATCGCTGTCGCTTCGACAACGAAAAGCATTATGTCTCTATATCACTCTTCCATATTAGCGCGACAGTGACAGTTGCATTCCGTTCGCTACGGAGCGTAAGCGATTGGCATCTTGGCTACGCGGCCCGTTTCGTATTCCGGATCCCGTTTCTGGATTTGGGTCCGTGCCGGATACTGGAACCGTGCCGGATGCATACCTGATTTGTGCCGGATGAGTTCCGGATCCATGCTGGATTCGTACCGGATCCGTCCCGGACTGGTGCCGATCCGTGCCGGATTGGTACCGGATCTGTGCCGGATTGGTATCGGATCAGTGCCGGATCCCGAATTTGTTCTAGATTCCTTTTCTGTACCAGTTCTAGAATTTTCTCGTTTCGAAAAGCCTGTGTTCCGGATCCGTACCGGGATAGGGATCTGTTTTAAACGTCCCGCATTTAGACCCCGGAAGCAGTAAATAAATAAATAAAACAGTTGAATTTAGCTTAATAAGAACAATTTATATTTGTCTACTATTAACAACCCAAAGATTTAGAACTCTTCCATTGCTGGTGTTGTTTTCGAGTTCCAGACTATGGACCATGAGGAAAAAAAAAAACATCCAGGCGGCGCTCGAAAACTCCTGAGCGTGACCGAAAATCGAAATCTGATGATGGACAAGAACGTCGAAGCCGAAGTCGCAGGGAACAACAGGCGGAGTCGCAACCGGCGAAGCCGCAGCAGCGGCAGACACGGCCGAGGCAATGAGAGATGGCTTCGAAGATCAACACGGAAGGACAACGGCCAGGATCGCTTTCACGTGGAAGCCGCACAGGACAGGAACGGATGGCTTGTATATCTTTGTCGTCTTCAGTTGTAGATTTTAATAGATGTCGTTTATTGCTTAAACTGCGAATATTTTGGTACAGTATCCTTGGTTTTAAGAAGTTCGTTGCAAAGCTCTGCTGATTGCTGTTGATCAATTCGTCAATTGTGGTTGGTGCAACTGACGCTTAAGTGGCAAGTAAATAACGATATGATGAAAATACCTACATATGATGATAAGTATAATATTATCGAATTATAAAATTTCTGGATTATTTTAATTAATGAGTTACGGATTAATGAGTTACGGATTAATGAGTTACGGATTAATGAGTTACGGATTAATGAGTTACGGATTAATGAGTTACGGATTAATGAGTTACGGATTAATGAGTTACGGAGTAATGAGTTACGGAGTAATGAGTTACGGATTAATGAGTTACGGATTAATGAGTTACGGATTAATGAGTTACGGATTAATGAGTTACGGACTAATGAGTTACGGACTAATGAGTTACGCATTAGTGAGTTACTGGATTGATCAGTTACTGGATTGATCAGTTACTGGATTGATCAGTTACTGGATTGATCAGTTACTGGATTAATCAGGTACTGGATTACTGGATTAAGCAGTTAATGGATTATAGAGTTAATGGATTATAGAGTTAATGGATTATAGAGTTAATGGATTATAGAGTTAATGGATTATAGAGTTAATGGATTATAGAGTTAATGGATTATAGAGTTATTGGATTATCGAGTTATTGGATTATTCAGTTGAGTTATTGGATTATTGAGTTGAGTTATTGGATTATTGAGTTGAGTTTTATTGAGTTGAGTTTTATTGAGTTGAGTTTTATTGAGTTGAGTTTTATTGAGTTGAGTTATTGGATTATTGAGTTGAGTTATTGGATTATTGAGTTGAGTTATTGGATTATTGAGTTGAGTTATTGGATTATTGAGTTATTGGATTATTGAGTTATTGGATTATTGAGTTATTGGATTATTGGATTATTGGATCATTGGTTCATTGGATCATTGGTTCATTGGATCATTGGATCATTGGATCATTGGATCATTGGATCATTGGATCATTGGATCATTGGATCATTGGATCATTGGATCATTGCATTATTGGATTATTGGATTATTGGATTATTGAATTATTGATTATTGAGTTATTGGATTATTGAGTTATTGGACTATTGAGTTATTGGATTATTGAGTTATTGGATTATTGAGTTATTGGATTATTGAGTTATTGGATTATTGAGTTATTGGATTATTGAGTTATTGGATTATTGAGTTATTGGGTTATTGGGTTATTGGATTATTGGATTATTGGATTATTGGATTATTGGATTATTGGTTCATTGGATCATTGGTTCATTGGATCATTGGTTCATTGGATCATTGGATCATTGGTTCATTGGATCATTGGATCATTGGTTCATTGGATCATTGGATCATTGGATCATTGGATCATTGGATCATTGGATCATTGGATCATTGGATTATTGGATTATTGAATTATTGGATTATTGAATTATTGGATTATTTAATTAATGGATTATTGAATTATTGCATTATTGGATTGTTGAATTATTGGATTATTGAATTATTGAATTATTGAATTATTGAATTATTGAATTATTGAATTATTGAATTATTGAATTATTGAATTATTGAATTATTGAATTATTGAATTATTGAATTATTGAATTATTGAATTATTGAATTATTGAATTATTGAATTATTGAATTATTGAATTATTGAATTATTGAATTATTGAATTATTGAATTATTGAATTATTGAATTATTGAATTATTGAATTATTGAATTATTGAATTATTGAATTATTGAATTATTGAATTATTGAATTATTGAATTATTGAATTATTGAATTATTGAATTATTGAATTATTGAATTATTGAATTATTGAATTATTGAATTATTGAATTATTGAATTATTGAATTATTGAATTATTGAATTATTGAATTATTGAATTATTGAATTATTGAATTATTGAATTATTGAATTATTGAATTAAAGAATTATTGAATTATTGAATTATTGAATTATTGAATTATTGAATTATTGAATTATTGAATTATTGAATTAATGAATTAAAGAATTAAAGAATTAAAGAATTAAAGAATTAAAGAATTAAAGAATTAAAGAATTAAAGAATTAAAGAATTAAAGAATTAAAGAATTAAAGAATTAAAGAATTAAAGAATTAAAGAATTAAAGAATTAAAGAATTAAAGAATTAAAGAATTAAAGAATTAAAGAATTAAAGAATTAAAGAATTAAAGAATTAAAGAATTAAAGAATTAAAGAATTAAAGAATTAAAGAATTAAAGAATTAAAGAATTAAAGAATTAAAGAATTAAAGAATTAAAGAATTAAAGAATTAAAGAATTAAAGAATTAAAGAATTAAAGAATTAAAGAATTAAAGAATTAAAGAATTAAAGAATTAAAGAATTAAAGAATTAAATAATTAAAGAATTAAATAATTAAAGAATTTTTGAATTAAAGAATTAAAGAATTTTTGAATTTTTGAATTAAAGAATTTTTGAATTAAAGAATTAAAGAATTTTTGAATTAAAGAATTAAAGAATTTTTGAATTAAAGAATTATTGGATTTTTGAATTAAAGAATTATTGGATTATTGGATTTTCGAATTAAAGAATTATTGGATTATTGAATTAAAGAATTATTGGATTATTGAATTAAAGAATTATTGGATTATTGAATTAAAGAATTATTGGATTATTGAATTAAAGAATTATTGGATTATTGAATTAAAGAATTATTGGATTATTGAATTAAAGAATTATTGGATTATTGAATTATAGAATTATTGGATTATTGAATTAAAGAATTATTGGATTATTGAATTAAAGAATTAAAGAATTATTGGATTATTGAATTAAAGAATTATTGGATTATTGAATTAAAGAATTAAAGAATTATTGGATTATTGAATTAAAGAATTAAAGAATTATTGGATTATTGAATTAAAGAATTAAAGAATTAAAGAATTTTTGAATTAAAGAATTATTGGATTTTTGAATTAAAGAATTATTGGATTATTGAATTAAAGAATTATTGGATTATTGAATTAAAGAATTATTGGATTATTGAATTAAAGAATTATTGGATTATTGAATTAAAGAATTATTGGATTATTGAATTATAGAATTATTGGATTATTGAATTAAAGAATTATTGGATTATTGAATTATAGAATTATTGGATTATTGAATTAAAGAATTATTGGATTATTGAATTAAAGAATTAAAGAATTATTGGATTATTGAATTAAAGAATTATTGGATTATTGAATTAAAGAATTATTGGATTATTGAATTAAAGAATTATTGGATTATTGAATTATAGAATTATTGGGTTATTGAATTAAAGAATTATTGGATTATTGAATTAAAGAATTAAAGAATTATTGGATTATTGAATTAAAGAATTAAAGGATTATTGGATTATTGAATTAAAGAATTAAAGAATTATTGGATTATTGAATTAAAGAATTAAAGAATTATTGGATTATTGAATTAAAGAATTATTGGATTATTGAATTAAAGATATATTGGATTATTGAATTAAAGAATTAAAGAATTATTGGATTATTGAATTAAAGAATTAAAGAATTATTGGATTATTGAATTAAAGAATTAAAGAATTAATGGATTATTGAATTAAAGAATTAAAGAATTATTGGATTATTGAATTAAAGAATTAAAGAATTATTGGATTATTGAATTAAAGAATTATTGGATTATTGAATTAAAGAATTAAAGAATTATTGGATTATTGAATTAAAGAATTAAAGAATTATTGGATTATTGGATTTTTGAATTAAAGAATTATTGGATTATTGAATTAAAGAATTATTGGATTATTGAATTAAAGAATTATTGGATTATTGAATTAAAGAATTATTGGATTATTGAATTAAAGAATTATTGGATTATTGAATTAAAGAATTAAAGAATTATTGGATTATTGGATTTTTAAATTAAAGAATTATTGGATTTTCGAATTAAAGAATTATTGGATTATTGAATTAAAGAATTATTGGATTATTGAATTAAAGAATTATTGGATTATTGAATTAAAGAATTATTGGATTATTGAATTAAAGAATTATTGGATTATTGAATTAAAGAATTATTGGATTATTGAATTATAGAATTATTGGATTATTGAATTAAAGAATTATTGGATTATTGAATTAAAGAATTAAAGAATTATTGGATTATTGAATTAAAGAATTATTGGATTATTGAATTAAAGAATTAAAGAATTAATGGATTATTGAATTAAAGAATTAAAGAATTATTTGATTATTGAATTAAAGAATTAAAGAATTATTTGATTATTTAATTAAAGAATTATTGGATTATTGAATTAAAGAATTAAAGAATTATTGGATTATTGAATTAAAGAATTATTGGATTATTGAATTAAAGAATTAAAAAATTATTGGATTATTGGATTTTTGAATTAAAGAATTAAAGAATTATTGGATTATTGAATTTTTGTATTAATAGATTATTGAATTAGTTATTTGCTATGGATGGAGGCACGGATATATGGTAATGATAAAAAAAAAAGACGGAAATAGAGGATGTTATGTTGTGATGAGACACGTTTGTGTCATGAGAGTGATTCAGTAAGTAGCACATTAAAAAAATAAAAATGGAATCAAAAAAAAACAAGAGAAATAATGTGCTACACGTAAAATTTGATTAAAAAAATGGTATGTTGTGAGACACGTTTGTGTCATGAGAGTGGTAAAAAAAAACGGAATAAAAAAAAAAACACGAGAAATAATGAGTAAAAAAAAAAACATAGCAGTCGAATATGTTAAGTAATGTACTTTATATGTATTGATGCATAAAAAAATATGATATATTGTTGTATAATTATTGAATAGAAACTTATATATTTAGATGGATTTATTGGATTTGAAATTATTATGCGAAGATATAGATTAATTCAATAAATAATAAGAAAAATGTATATAGACAGACAAAGAAATTGTATTAAATGGGTAATAAAGCATTAATAATTTTCTTACTGAATGCCCGATGATTTGACATGCCGAGTGTAAGATTAGATGACAGACGCGATTAGTATGACTGTGCATGAGGACATGCACAATGTCAGGATGGGCGAGTGTAAGATTCATTAAAATTACTAATTATTAGAAACAGATTTAATGAAAGAGTTGAATAATCATTGGTAATCTATAATTTAATAAATTTAAAAGTAACGTGATTGATAGTTGACCTTTGTAAATAGAAGGTAGTTGGAAGAAAGAATAAAAGACGACTGGCATGGCGGTTAACGGGCATTCGGTTACGGGCAGAGGTGAAGGGAGGACGATTGTGAAGTGAGAGGATTGGAGATTGAACTGTAACGGAATATTGTGATCAAGAAATATATTGCTGTTATGAAAGAAGGAATTTTTATTATACTTATCATTATCGTAATGGTCAGTCTATAGTACTGTCTGAAGTAGAATTACAATTATACAGGGAATATTGCTGAAATACATACATTATGAATTTTTTTAATGCGTCACTCAATATCGATATGAATACATCCCTAAAGTTGAATGAATCACTCACCCACATATTCCCGCAATGGTGAGATAATGCAGGCTTGTCCTTATTGGCCAGTCCGCCCATGCGGCAGCCGTATCGACCAATCACAACTCGGCCCGTGCGGCGTCGCTCCCCCGTGAAACCGTCACTATATAAGCGCGCCTAACGGATTTTTCTCCATAATTTCCGCTCGGCAAGCCTCTTAACCGGTATTGTCGAACGACGACTGACTTATTTAATTAACTTATTTCTACGTTAAGTTACACAAAACTCAAATCAAAATGGTGAGTACTACATTATTTTATCCTTATATCCATTTCCCTAAATAATTTACTCGTGAAAATCATTTATTCCGTCGTATTTTCCGTTAAATGACACCGGGTGGCCACGCCGCCATTTCATGTAGGCGCCGGCAGATGCACATTTTTTTCGTTTCTCATAGTTTTCTACTTTGCTTGACATTCTTCTTTGAAATTAAGTGTTATTCTAAGCCCCATTCAATTGTTCAAATTGCGTTCTATAATTAGTTGCTCTTTTGTTTCGCTAATCATGGCTACCGGCGGCCGTCGGTATTTGTCGCAACGACACCGGGTGCCACGCCCGTTAAATCGATACAATTGTCTATTTATTTTTTCAGCCTATGTCTTCAATCTTTTGTTAATTTAATGCTCTATAACTTATTTATCGAATTACTTTTCGTTGGAAAACCGGTGACGTGTCCGCGACCTCTTACAAGGCTATTTTGATAAATGGATGATCTCACTTGTTGACCGATAGCTCGAGCTGAAACCAATTTGCATATTACCGAAGGCTTTTCCTAGGTTAGCAACTAAAATCGATACATGTCGAGGTCGTTTTACGAAAACTTTAGTAGGGCTGGGTTGCCAAGTGCCTTTCACCTTTCTCTTACGCGGAGTAACTATAGAGAGTAAGTGAAATGTGCTACTTTTTCTCCCATTGTTAGAAGAGTAACTAACTTTCTAAGTACTTAGGTACTTGATCTATCTTGTAAAGATATGATAGCATATCTCAGCCAAATAAAAACTAGTTTGTGATAAACAAATGACTGATTTCGTTTTAATAAAGAGCTAAATTTCAATTAATCAAGAAATAACTTCACTTGTGTGATGTTTTCATAGCTGTAAGTGTATACACCTTATTTCCATATTAAATAATCAATAAACAAATTTATTTTCTGTTGGTTGCACTTGGTTCTGTAAGTAGGTATTCTATAATATAAAAGTAATAGGCCTGCAATTTGCAAACTAAAGATATACCTTTATTAACTTAACTTTTCCTTGCCACAGCGTGAGTGCATCTCAGTACACGTTGGCCAAGCCGGAGTCCAGATCGGCAATGCCTGCTGGGAGCTCTACTGCCTGGAGCACGGCATCCAGCCTGATGGCCAGATGCCCACCGACAAGACCATCGGGGGTGGCGATGACTCCTTCAACACCTTCTTCAGCGAGACTGGAGCCGGCAAGCACGTGCCCCGCGCCGTGTTTGTGGACTTGGAACCCACTGTAGTCGGTAAGTTTCTATAAACTGACTTAATTTTTTATAAGGAACCATGCACTAAAATGATTTTTTAGACTTTAAAAGTGATGACTCTTTAGACAGATCATCCGGTCCAGATGCAACCCTGATACGATCCTCAGACGTGAGGGACCAACCAAAGAGAAAGTTAAATTACACTCAAAAATAATTCTTAACTATGGAATTCTGCTCAAATGATGCTCTAGGCTAGGAGTACATTTCTAATGATTTTTATGTTTTGCCAACAGATGAGGTCCGCACCGGCACATACAGACAGTTGTTTCACCCAGAACAACTTATCACTGGTAAGGAAGACGCGGCCAACAACTATGCTCGCGGCCACTACACCATCGGCAAGGAAATCGTCGACCTAGTGCTCGACCGCATCCGCAAGCTCGCCGACCAGTGCACCGGTCTCCAGGGCTTCCTCATCTTCCACTCCTTCGGAGGTGGCACCGGCTCCGGTTTCACTTCTCTCCTCATGGAACGCCTCTCGGTCGACTACGGAAAGAAGTCCAAGCTCGAGTTTGCCATCTACCCCGCGCCCCAGGTCTCTACTGCTGTAGTCGAGCCATACAACTCCATCCTGACCACCCACACAACTCTTGAGCACTCCGACTGCGCCTTCATGGTCGACAACGAGGCCATCTACGACATCTGCCGCCGCAACTTGGACATCGAGCGCCCCACCTACACCAACCTGAACAGGCTGATCGGCCAGATCGTGTCCTCCATCACGGCCTCCCTGCGTTTCGACGGCGCCCTCAACGTCGATCTAACCGAGTTCCAGACCAACCTGGTGCCGTACCCGCGTATCCACTTCCCGCTGGTCACCTACGCGCCGGTCATCTCTGCCGAGAAGGCTTATCACGAGCAGCTCTCTGTGGCGGAAATCACCAACGCTTGCTTCGAGCCGGCCAACCAGATGGTGAAATGCGACCCGCGCCACGGCAAATACATGGCTTGCTGCATGTTGTACCGCGGTGACGTCGTGCCGAAGGACGTGAACGCGGCCATCGCCACCATCAAGACCAAGCGTACGATTCAGTTCGTGGACTGGTGCCCTACCGGTTTCAAGGTCGGCATCAACTACCAGCCGCCTACCGTGGTGCCCGGTGGTGACTTGGCGAAGGTGCAGCGTGCCGTGTGCATGTTGTCCAACACCACCGCCATCGCCGAGGCCTGGGCCCGCCTGGACCACAAGTTCGACCTCATGTACGCCAAGCGCGCCTTCGTGCACTGGTACGTGGGTGAGGGTATGGAGGAGGGCGAGTTCTCCGAGGCCCGCGAGGACCTGGCCGCGCTCGAGAAGGACTACGAGGAGGTCGGCATGGACTCCGCCGAGGGAGAGGGCGAGGGTGCTGAGGAATATTAAGTCGGTCATGCACTCACACCGATACATTCCGGTGAAAATGAATAAAACTGAAATTATGTGAATTTACTTGTTTGATTCCCATCCTATACTATCAAATTGACATAAATTGCTATACTATATCTAGGTGATAAGTTTTTGGCCTAGAATTTTTTTTAAATAATGATTATGAGTAAAGCCATTCATAAACTCTACGAACCTCTATTAACTATTTAATAATAAATTAATTAATCGTTGGTCTGTCGTATCTAAGAGGGCTAAATTTAAATTAATTAGGGCCAGTAGCACCAACCACATTTGACAGACTGATCAACGTGAGCCGGCGCGCCCCGGCGCTTTACTATTAGTAGAAGAGCGGGCCGCAAATTTTCTAACCGACTTGATACCACGATGAAATGCACAATGGTTTCCCATAAAAGTGATGCTAAGTCCGAATTCGATAGTCTGCCACGGCGGAACTTGCCGAAAGTACGAAAAAGAAGGCCACTTCCGGTGCCAAAAAAGGGGGTTGATTTAACCCATCTGATACCGAAATAATAGTTATGGCAGCAGTTAGAAATTTACATGTAGACACATAAAAGCGAAGTCTGCCAGTATTTTTTTTGCCGGAAGTGCTTGGCAGACGCTCTCAAAGGTGGCCACCGGGACCCCTAATTTAACCCATCTGATACCACCATGAAACCAATTCCAGTCGGTAGGTATGAACCCTCATGTCAGGAATATATAAGTCTGCCAAGGCTTTTCCTGCCGAAACACCTTGGCAGACGAGATTATGTGAGCAAGGTAACCATCGGTTACCCTACACTAACCCATCTGATACCACCATGAAACCAATTCCAGTCGGTAGGTATGAACCCCCATTTTAGGAATATATAAGTCTGCCAAGGTTTTTCCTGCCGAAACACCTTGGCAGACGAGATTATAAGCAAGATGATCATCGGTTACCGTACACTAACCCATCTGATACCACCATGAAACCAATTCCAGTCGGTAGGTATGCACCCTCATTTCAGGAATATATAAGTCTGCCAGGGCTTTTCCTGCCGGAACACCTTGGCAGACGAGATTATGTTAGCAAGGTGTACATCAGTTACCCTACATCAACCCATCTGATACCACCATGAAACCAATTCCAGTCGGTAGGTATGAACCCCCATTTCAGGAATATATAAGTCTGCCAAGGCTTTTCTTGCCGAAACACCTTAGCAGACGAGATTATAAGCAAGATGACCATCGGTTACCGTACACTAACCCATCTGATACCACCATGAAACCAATTCCAGTCGGTAGGTATAAACCCTCATTTCAGGAATATATAAGTCTGCCAAGGCCTTTCCTGCCGAAACACCTTGGCAGACGAGATTATGTTAGCAAGATGTACATCAGTTACATGAAACCAATTCCAGTCGATAGGTATGAACTCGCATTTCAAGAATATATAAGTCTGCCAAGGCGTTAGAAGACTTGACTTGGCAGACTGAACTTGTTAAACAAGGTATCAGATAGGTAAATCTAGGGTAACTGATGTACACCTTGCTAACATAATCTCGTCTGCCAAGGTGTTTCGGCAGGAAATGCCCTGGCAGACTTACATATTCCTGAAATGAGGGTTCATACCTACCGACTGGACTTGATTTCATCGTGGTATCAGATGGGTTAGTGTACGGTAACCGATGGTCATCTTGCTTATAATCTCGTCTGCCAAGGTGTTTCGGCAGGAAAAGCCTTGGCAGACTTATATATTCCTGAAATGGGGGTTTATACCTACCGACTGGAATTGGTTTCATAGTGGTATCAGATGGGTTGATGTAGGGTAACTGATGTACACCTTGCTAACATAATCTCGTCTGCCAAGGTGTTTCGGCAGGAAAAGCCCTGGCAGACTTATATATTCCTGAAATGATGGTCCATACCTACCGACTGGAATTGGTTTCATCGTGGTATCAGATGGGTTAGTGTACGGTAACCTATGGTCATCTTGCTTATAATCTCGTCTGCCAAGGTGTTTCGGCAGGAAAAACCTTGGCAGACTTATATATTCCTAAAATGGGGGTTCATACCTACCGACTGGAATTGGTTTCATGGTGGTATCAGATGGGTTAGTGTAGGGTAACCGATGGTTACCTTGCTCACATAATCTCGTCTGCCAAGGTGTTTCGGCAGGAAAAGCCTTGGCAGACTTATATATTCCTGACATGAGGGTTCATACCTACCGACTGGAATTGGTTTCATGGTGGTATCAGATGGGTTAAATTAGGGGTCCCGGTGGCCACCTTTGAGAGCGTCTGCCAAGCACTTCCGGCAAAAAAAATACTGGCAGACTTCGCTTTTATGGGTCTACATGTAAATTTCTAACTGCTGCCATAATTATTATTTCGGTATCAGATGGGTTAAATCAACCCCCTTTTTTGGCACCGGAAGTGGCCTTCTTTTTCGTACTTTCGGCAAGTTCCGCCGTGGCAGACTATCGAATTCGGACTTAGCATCATTTTTATGGGAAACCATTGTGCATTTCATCGTGGTATCAAGTCGGTTAGAAAATTTGCGGCCGGCTCTTCTACTATATGAACTTTCCATACATAATAAATTTGCGAACTTGACGATACGAACAGTTTGGTGCACCGACCCTTAAATGAGGTCTGTCTACTAGTCTGCGAAGGGCCTAACTAATGTCTATAATTAATTAGATAATAGTTGAATGCTATATATTTGGGCTAAAATACACAGCCGTCATACGAAATATGTACAGAACAAAATAAGCTACTTTGAAAATGCATAGGAACATGTTGAGCGTACTTTATCCATGAAGTTTTATTCACGTTTTTTGCGAGCGACTCTGGCTAATGATATTTTGCGAATTAAGGTTGCGTCACACAGGTGCGTTTCCCGGGCGGGGCGTGAGCGTTTTATATGTAAAAGCGGCGCGCCCCGCCCGGAAAACTGCGCCTTTAGGGCTTGTTTACACTACCTATTAGTATCGCATTCGACAGCTTCAACCCCGTAACAACGCTGCCGAATTTGGTTCTCTCGCCTATACAGCCTACAGGTCGCATAAATAAGCAGATTCTACTTAAGCTGAAATGAAACTACATATTTGCAATACAATCTCAATGCTCGACCTTCGCTATTACTCGCAACACCTCCAAGCATGTTATCTAACCAAGGAATCAATGCATCCAGTGTCATGTGACAAGAAACTCTACCCACGTACTGAAATAAATACCTACTAGCTTAGCAAACCAATTCCTCATATCGTGTTCCTGCCTTTCAAATGATCGCCATCCTACACGAAACCTTGCGGTCTGCCTACATGCAATATGATTAGGTGGGTAGTAAATCTGTTTGCAATTCGGCAGGTTTAGGCCATAAGTATAAGTAAAGAAGTTGTTACGCCTGCTTGGCGTGCGGAGACTTATTCTTATTATACTCAAGAGAACTAAAAACTAGTTACTTTGTATGAAAATTTATCTTAGGAATGATAGTTAGATTGTTAGCTCGAAGGTAATTTTTATGCTAACATTATTGTGTATCTTCAGTATAAATGCAAGTACTTACAAATTTTTACTGAAAATACACAACGTCACTCGCATTTTTACTCACTGTACATCCAGTTAAGTCGATATGAGGACCAAAAGCTTTCCATTATTTCGAACTAAAGAATAAATAAATGATCGTAGGTACAGTTAGTTACTAAAAAGTTTATACCCTCTTTAGTACGCCGAAACCACTTTGAATAAATTGGTCATGTTATGTTATGAGCCCAAGAGCGCCCGCTAGCTCGATATGGCGGCGTTATGGTGACATCACCGCAGTAAGTACGTGTCACCGGCGAATACGGTCGATAATGACCTCATTTTTGAGGAAACACTACTCAATTTGTCTCGAATCAACATTATGTTTAAACTTATTTATATCATCATCATCATCATCTTCCCCATAAACTCCCGGCATTTTGCCACGGCTCATGTGGGAGCCTGCTGGGGTCCGCTTGGCAACTAATCCCAGGATATGGTGTGGGTACTAGTTTTTAAAATAGCGATTGCAATCAGACGTTTCAACCCAAAGGGGAAACTAGACCTTATTGGGGTTAGTCCGGTTTCCTCACGATGTTTTCTTATTACTACTTTACTTATTTATAGTGAATTAAATTACCTACCTTATGCAGTATATGTCGATTAGTGCCTACATAGAAGTCGAGAATATAGTAAACAAGGTTTTCTGTTAAAGTATTTTCAATTGACCCAGTTGTGGTTTAATTTGTTTTTTATGAGCATGTATTAATAAAATATGAGTTAATGCCGATACCTATATATAGGTACGTTAATTAGGTATATACCTATCTAGTTAGTATAAATTCTTTTTTATTGCATAATTGTTTATAAAAATTATCAGGCCTATTTATTACCAATTTCCGATCCTATTTACTTTTAGACAGTGGTTCCCAAAGTTGACTGGGCTCCGACCCACCTAACCCCGGCTACACACGTAACTATAAGTAAATCGTAGCGATAAAACTGTGCAGTCCGAACTGCACAGTTTTATCTGCCGTGTGTATGACAAATCGTTACGATAATCGACAACGATTTGTCATACACACGGCAGATAAAACTGCGCAGTTCGGACTGCACAGTTTTATCGCTACGATTTATCGTTACGTGTGTAGCCGGGGTAACAAATACTGCCAAATTCGGGACCCACCTCTTGTCTGTCTTAAAAGCGGGGCATAAAATGTTATTGGTAAAATATAGATTCCCTATAAGTTCAGGGGGCCGATTTTTGAATTTCGGTCGCTCGATTTCGTCACTCGAAAATCTGTGGAAAACGACGAAATGCTGATTTTTGAAATACGAGCGATCTAAATTTGGAATCTATTGGTATTGACCACTCGATTTCAATTCTATTAGTAGAATTTAAATGCCTAGTGGTGGAGATATTATTTAACAAAATACACGAAATCGAGTGGTCGAATTTCAAAAATCGGCCTCCAGGGCCCACTCAATATTCGCTCGAGACCCACCAATGGTTCGCGGGAAATGCTGCTTTTAGGAGTCTAATCATTTAAAACAACTTGACACAATGTTTGCACTGAAAAGTCACCACTAAAAATAAGGGTAAAGTTGCCCGTCGTTAATTAGTGTGTGAAGCGCTTTAGGGTAAACTACCCTGTCGATGTCGACACCGTGAAAAAAACACAAGATTACGATTTCACATAATTCCCAAATCAACATCAAAACTAGTTCTTAAAAGGAACCATCAAGGAAACAATCCTAATTCCTATCCCGACCCAGACATCCCGCGTATTTCGGTCGGCAACAGGAAGAAATATAAACTACATACCTCTCACAGTAAAACGTCCTTTATCCATAGGCTAACCTAAGTCACTTACGGCCTTTTTGATGCGAGAGTATAATGAACTCCCGTCTTAGTACGGAATTAACCGGGGTGAGTGACCTCTCTGGAAATATCTCGTGCACTCGCTGGCATACTGTCGTTGGTCTATTCGCGTCTGGGAGATTAGAATGTTCAATGTTGTATGTATTAAGGTTCCGTCACACAGGCGCGTTTTCCGGGCGAGCGTTTTATATGTAAAAGCCGCGCGACGCCCGCAAAACGCGCCTGTGTGACGGAGCTTTTAGGTACATTTCGCTGCCTACTGACATACTGGGATGGGAGCGAAATCGTTGCGCACTGGCGGCGAATTCTTGGCGTACTAGCGGCGAACTCGCTACGCGCTCGCCTCGCTTTCAACTCGCTCGCAAATCGCTAGTGTGATAGCGCTCCAAGTATGGAAATTCCATACAAATTACATAATTTCAATTACTGTTGTTGAGTGTAGGTATAGTAGCGCTGAATATAGGTAAATGAAATATTTGTGTTGATTCTTACCAAACATCCCTCGCTTCCCATCCTAGCACACCTCTGGTGGATACGCAGCCTAAGATAAGAGTGCAATAATAAAAATATAAGTACAGTTCATTTCATTTATTCAAATAACAGCAACGCACCAAATATAACTTAATTTGACAAACTCTTTAAGCACTGCACTCTTTTAATAAATACAGTCCATTTGCTGCCATTCCTACAATACTTGCCGCAATACCGACTGGCGACTGAGATCATAATGCTATCTCCTTTACCCTTGTTAAGACCAACCAAGACCGAAAGAGATGGTATTATGACCTGACTCGCCACTTAGTTTTGCGGCAAGTATAGCAGCCTGATATCAAGAATAAAGAACCATGTCGTACTAAAATAATCGGTACTAAGGCAGTATTCACATTTGATGCGGTGTGCGAGTGGGACATGGCTATACACGTGGATAGCGCTGTCTCGCTCACACAGTAGAGCGGCGTGCGAGTCCGCATCAGTGTAATAACTGACAACCGTGTACAGCAACAAACTCAACTATTATAAGCATCATGTTCAGATGTTTATGAATACTTTGCCTACCTTGGCCGCTCCGATATATGGCGATGGTAACTGTACAGTCAGCAACAATAGTTGCTAAGCGGGCGAGGTGTTCAAAATGATCTTGACGCGACTTTATTGTTTAGAGAATAAGAGCGTGTCAAGGTAATTTAGAACACCTCGCACGCTTAGCAACTTCTGCTGCTGACTGTACACTGTTCTAATTACTTGTAATAAAACATATTTCTAACGCATGTCTATAAAATTACAAACCACTTGTAAAACGCCTGAACTACGATCAGCAAAACAAACATTAGATTATTCATATTTACTTTGCTAATTAAAAAACCTACTGTTAAAATACAGTGTGATGCAATTTTATTACACCAGATAATAATTAAATTAAATAAGTTTTTATAAAAGTATTGATAACAATTAAAAAGCACAGATAATTTTAAACTGTAGGTATTTTACCGCTGAGCATAAATCATTCCTTGTTGATAAAAACGAGATTTAATCGCACACCTTATATTTAGGGAGCTGGCGAAGCGTCTTAATGACGCTACGGGTGACCAGAGGGCTGGGTACTTCCTTGCCCAACGAATTGGCATTGCCATTCAGCGCGGCAATGCCACCAGCCTTCTGGGCACCCTACCATCCGGCGCCGAGCTAGCTCCCATTTATTATCTGTAAATATAGTGCGTCAAGCAAATCTTGTCAGTAGCAATGTACAATGTTCATCGAATTAAAACTTTTTTTTCCGCTGAGCGCGCCCTGTTACGTACGTCAATTCAAATTGTCACTCGTGGATTCTCTATTGAAAATGTTTGAAATTGTTATTAAATGGTATGGACGGACAATTTAAAAGCGGTGTGTGGTGAATTTGAAGATCTCAAAATAAAATTAGAAGTGGAATATGCCGTTAAACAAGAATGTAATGAATAAAATCATTGCTTCAGCAGATAGATGTCCTATTGGATTTTAATATTTTATTAGATTTATCAGTTGGAACTGTAGGCATTGTAGGCACCTTATCTTTGATTAAGCACAATTTTATTTAATACATATATTGGTATTTAATGGTGACAGAGCAGAAATATCTTGAAATAGAATCGATTCAGAATGTAAACAAACATGATGGCTGTCATTCGCGATCCACATTCCTAGCTAGGGTTCTAAGTGACAAAAAAAGGTCGAACCTTTTTTTTCTTGATTAAAGCATGAAACTTAGCACAGTTGTTCCTTATATCAAAATAAGCCGATTTCGATCGGTAGCCCGAAGGAGCCCCCCCTCTGGGGCCCGAGAGGGGGGGTCAAAGTACCGCTCGGCCCGGCTTCATTCTTAAAATTCTAACAGGCCCCGTTTAGCTAATAAGTCATATTTGGTATCAATTTCGGATAAATCAATAACGTAGAATTCATTTGTGGTATAAAAAATTAGCGATTTGTAGAAAAAATTTAAAAAAAAACTCAAAATATCTAATTTTTCAAGTGTAATTTTTGTTTCTTATTTATTGTCAAAATTAAACTGCCTGGTTTTTCTACATTAAAAAAATATGATGATAAAGCCTATTTAATGCAGATTTTAAAAACATAACTTTTACATACCTTTATTAAGAGGAAATCGCATAAAAAAAACTTATATCGTCTCGCGCCGGTGAATATCTTTTTACTGACATCGGCATCGAATCGATGCATGTCTATATCGATGCCATCGATATAGACAACATCCGAAGTACACACTCTGGAGACCGATTAAAAGTATTGTTTATTGTTGTAGATCCCATTATAAAGATAGAAAAGCGTACAAATATTTTTTTATGTGTCGTTCAGTGAAAAAAGGGACCTTGGAAAATATTATCACAGAGCCTCGCGTTTGTATAGAAGCATACTCGTATTTAGTTAGTGCCAACCACTCCATGGACTCCATGGTCGCTGTTCTCAATATGGGATATTACTGCAATGTTCTGCCTCCAGAGTGCAGCACTACCGACTCTAGTAAATTCATAGACTAACTTATACATACTGTACCTTAAACTGTTTTTTGACAAATTTTCACAGACAATAAAATATGACATTGATGCATCAAGGCGGTTTGTTAACAAGAGCCTACCGGTAAACGCGAAAATCGAAATTAAGTTATCTGCCTCTTTTTCGCTCGAATATGCAAGAGTGATAGAGAGATTAGACAACGAAACTTCGATTTTCTTGTTTCGCGGTAGACCCTCAGATTGTGACAGATAGTGGTAGTGGCGCTACCTACGCAGAGTTTTGCGTAATATTCCCTATTAATAAGAAGTAAACTGTAAGTATTATTTAATCTACTTACTTATTACATTATATCACACTTTAATGTTGCTTCTTGTGTATTAATTCAATTCCTTCCCTCAACACATGTATGGGTACATTTCATAATTCACGTATATATGTCAGTTTCAACCATATTCTGGCCACAGCAGGGTTGTCAGAACAGTTTGGAAACAGTCATTTGCTCCTTGCTTCCATTCCTAAGAAGACGGACTGAGCAAGTTTGACGACGAACTAATTAATGTCTGATCCCAAACATCAACCACACGGTACACTGCCCGTAATAAGGCATTTATACGGCTCCCTTTTGAACAGGTATAACATTATACAACTCTTCATTTCAATATCCCGGCGTAACTTGTCTTCTTCAATATTGCACTTATTACCGATCATATTATAACACATTTTAGTATTTTAGGAGAATGCTTTTAGCCACCGCTATTGCTCCATCTTGTAAGAGCTTGGATCCTTGTAGTGGCATGGCTGAACTCTGAACAGGTTCCATGTTTCGAACTCACTTTTTCTACCCTTTCCACTGAATGCTCGAAACAGGGGTAAGACGTCCACTCTTTTAGGGTAAATAAAAGAGACTTTAGTTAGCTTACAGAATAGATCATTTTATTGGCTTAAAAATAGAATTCCCTGGCCTATTGTGGATGCAATGGAGTGACATGTGATATAATTGAGTTTTCCACTGTGTCAACGTGAGCCCACAAATCCTGTAGTTGGGGAAATATTCGTACGCATGAATCTAGTCTAGCTGCTATAACTACAACGTCTGTGCTGTGTCTACTGTGCGTACAATACTTTGCAATTACTGTTTTACAGCATCTGCAACTAGGGCCATCATATGAAATGAATCGGACTCTTCATGGTTCTTGGAGTATTCGGAATCTCAATTACTTGTGACATGTTTCTCTACACAATTTCGCGATGTCATAAATAAGGACTTTCAACTCTTCGAAGTTTTGTCAACACAGTGTCTCATAATGATTTCCCTAGGGGTAAAGAAATGAGTTTCACTAAAAGATCAGTGGTTATAAGTGAAGCTTATCGTCATGGTAAATTTAACTCTAATTTATTTCTAACGGGCCCTGAAACACCAGGAGTCTTACTCGTATTCCAAGCATTCTCTTGTAATACTGTAAGCTCAATAAGACTTGTGATAATAAGACTAGATGATATATGTATATATGATAATATGTTTTTGATACATGCACTCAAAATAACCATAGGTAATTCAGGAACAAGCTTTCACGATAAACACACAAATATATGCCTTCTAGGATTTGAACCCGGGTTCCCCATTTAATATAAGATGTATAAAAGTGAGATCTAAGCATAGACCCTTTTTAGCCTGGCCGATACAAGGATTCTAGCTCCTACAGCATAGAGCAATATCAGTAAATAAATAATATTCGCCAAAAGTTTATTATAACTTTATATGACGATATGTGAAATAGCCTTGTAAAGTGAATAACTTACAGATAAAGCCGTTGCTTTGCTAAATAATTAAAAAATGCCTGAAATATTTTTTTTACTTGAATAGACTACTGAAACAGAAGCAGCCTTATCAGGATAGGATAATATGTTTGGGGGTCAGACGTTCGTTCCTAGAAGATTAAATAATACCTACTTACAGTTTACTTCTTATTCATTGAGAACAGCGACCATGGAGTCCTTGGAGTGGTTGGCACTAATTAAATACGCGTATGCTTCTATACAAACGCGAGGCTCTGTGATATTTTTTTCCTAGGTCCCTTTTTTCACTGAACGACACATAAATAATAATATTTGTACGCTTTTCTATCTTTATAATAGGATCTATATAGGATCTACAACAATAAACAATACATTTAATCGGTCTCCAGAGTGTGTACTTCGGATGTTGTCTATAACGATGCCGATGTCGGTAAAAAGATATTCACCGGCGCGAGACGTTATAAGTTTTTTTTATGTAATTTTCTTTTAATAAAGGTAAATAAAAGTTATGTTTTTAAAATCTGCATTAAATAGGCTTTATTGTCATATTTATTGTATGTAGAAAAACCAGGCAGTTTAATTTTGACACCAAATAAAAAATAAAAATTACACTTGAAAAATTAGATATTTTGATTTTTTTTTAATTTTTTCTACAAATCGCTAATTTTTTATACCAGAAATGAATTCTACGTTATTGATTTATCCGAAATTGATACCAAATATGACCTATTAGCTAAACGGGGCCTGTTAGAATTTTTAGAATGAAGCCGGGCGGAGCGGTACTTTGACCCCCCCTCTCTGGCCCCAGAGGGGGGGGTCCTTCGGGCTACCGATCTAAATCGGCTTATTTTGATATAAAAAACTGCTGTGCCAAGTTTCATGCTTTAATCAAACAAAAAAAGGTTGTTGCACTTAACATCCTCACTATCCACAGATAAAACACAGATGACACAAGTTTTTAGAATTATTCGAACACAGTGTTGCTAACCCGCGATTTTTCAAATTTGCCGCCGTTTGCTACTGACAAGATTTGCTTGACCCAGTATATGTGTATATAGTTGTTATGCAGGCCACACACGTAACGATAAATCGTAGCGATAAAACTGTGCAGTCCGAACTGCGCAGTTTTATCTGCCGTGTGTATGACAAATCGTTACGATAATCGACAACGACGACGACGCCTGTGTGACGAAGCGTTTAGGCCGGTTATGATGTGGTTTCTTGAATGAGTTGAAGCTTCGTTCTTAGGGTATCGTCTTGGGTCGTCCCATTCGTTTTTCGTCAAGTTCTTAAATTAGTCCTATTCTGATTTCGTCACTCATTCTACATTGAAAGCCACCGACGATTGTGACGAATGTAGAATGGGTGACGAAAGCAGAATAGGACTAATTTAAGAACTTAACGAAAAACGAATGGGACGACCCAAGACGATACCGTTCTTAGTGGTACATTTTTGTGGCTAAGTCTCGTTTTTACCAAAAAATAAAAACAAATAATACAATTTAACATTAATTAAAATCTAATAATTGGTATAAATGGAAGCTTATTTCACTTGAGTTATAATTATAAAGCTATTATGGCTACGCTACAAATTATACGACAATTTAAATAACATGGGGTAGCGCATTGTTATTTAATGCAATTAGAGACCCGTTAGATCTATTACTCTTATGGTAGATGTCCTTTTTTATAAAGAAACTGCAAGTAGTTTTAATTTCTACGGATAAAAATGACAAGTCTCAATAAATAAAATTCAAAGATATTATTTCAACATGTCAGTTTTTGGCAAATTATTACGATAGTGTGTATACTATTAGGATGGACTTAAAGCTAAAATAATAATTTGGAATAAATAATACTATAATAATATCATAAGACATTATTTGAATAAATTTAGCTTATTTCCGAAAAATATACATTTAGTATTTACCTCGTGTGATGAAAATTTTCGAAAGACAATTTTAGATATATTTGTTAAACAGATTCTGATCTGGCATAAAACCATTTGGAATCAATTACCTACTTGATTAGCAAGTAATGAGAGAGAATTTAACGTCAATAAACAAGGATATTTCATATAGTAGCTTTCCCCTTTATTCAGAAAACATAGTAAGTAGGATAGTAACCCCTTAAAAACCTCTGTTAATTTTGTCTCTTTAACAAACCAAAGGTCATAATTATGGATAGGGACAGAACTAAAACCAACGGTTTGTCAGTTTTGACAAATGCTTATAAATAACTCCACATAGTGTAAAAATAAGTACGAGCAAAACGGGTAACTGCAAAACATCTATTAAAATACAAAACTACAACTAGCTATGCTAAACTAAATGTCATATTCTAACTATTTTTATTTTTCGATTATTTAATACGGCTCAAATATTAGTCATCGCTAGAATTAGATGTGAAATTAGATTACCTTTGGAAACTATATTCTATATCTTTAGCTATTTAAATAAAAGTAAACAAAATCTACCCTCAAATAATCCTTAAGCCAGTTGAGGGTAGATGATAACATTACACGATCAAATAATGTTGGTTAGTCTGGTCGTTCAGTGACAGATCCAGGTGGTTTTGTATTTGGTTGGTTAACCAATAAATGTTATAACTACCCGAAAATGTACAAAATGTTTGTTTACTTTTATTTAAATATCTAAAGACACAGACTATAGTAGGGTGACTCAAAATAAACTACAATTAGTTAGTTATGACATATTTTTCTAGAAGTGAAGCAGTAATTTAGGAACTATTTTAGTCTTTTAATGATACGTCAAGCCTTCGATTAAGTCACTATTATTACTTATGGGAATCAGAAATTGTAAGTCTAATATGAATTGGAAAAAGCACTATAGTTCGTTTTTTTTAGCATTAGAAAGAACTTGAAAGAAGGTAAGCGATCTTGGCATGTCTTTTAATTGAAAAACGCTTTTTAAAAATCAATAACTATTACTTATGAAAGCAGGAGAATATAAATGATCGTATTAGATTATTAATTGTTACGTAATTGCCGTAACTTATTTTTAGAATGTGTTTTTCAATTAAAAGACACATCAAGATTGTTTACCTAATTTCTAATGCTAAAAAAAACGAAGTATAGATGGAAGTATTTTGTGTCACCCTAATTTTAAAACAATTTATTTTAAAGTATATAATGTTCGGCGGATAATATTAGAAATTTTACATAAATAATGTATAGTTCTATTTATTAAAGAATAGTTCCATAAAACAAATTCCAATAATAATATTTGCGCGTAGCTATTGATTTCCATTCTTATGACTACCGCATATTTTATGGAAATTGCTTGTTAATAAAACATACTATATAAAATTAGTCCATAATATACAAAATAAACAAAATGAGGTCTAAATAATATTTATTGCCATTCTGATGATTTCTAACTCGGTGCTCATTTCACATAAGTTAAGTGCATAGTTATTTACAAACAAACATTACTATACTAATCATAATCAACATTTCATGTCACTCGTGATATCAGATTTGGAAGTAGATCGTAGTCAATTTCAGTCTGTCGAAAAAAAAATCAAATGGCAAAAATACGAAAATATGTTGATATCGACTTTATTGTCATTGGAATAGAGTCCATATCGAGATATTTTTGGGGACCGCAAATTTTTAAAATCTGTAGCTCTAGTTGAAAAGGGGTACAAGTCTCGCGCAGCTCAGATAAAAAAAAGGTACAAGTGTATATGGAATTAATTTTTCATCTGCCACTGCGGCGCGGGACTTGAACAGTCAAATAATTTAATTTCAGTACCATTTCGTACGTATCTTGTCATAGTGACAATAGATACGAAAGTCGCTAGGGACCTTATACTTGTGTTGTGTCACTGTGACTAGGTACGAAATGGTACTAAAACGAAATTCCTTGACCTCTTTCTACTAAAGCCACAGAAATGACCTTACACCTTGTTAAATCGAAATTAGGTCTACTTTACGAATAAGCGTTGAGCACATCGCAACGAATTGTAGCACACACTGACATGACACATTTTCATATCATTACAAACCTACAGGCTTCCAAATCTGATTGAGGAGTATTTTATACACAGGCCTTCATACTAACAGTACTGGAGGTGCCCTGGCCTCACGATTCGTCGGGAATGTATGGACGCGCCGGTCTCGTCATGTGATGTTTTCTGTTAAGGAAATAATTGAGTTATTTTATATTAGTTATTGCTCTATTAACATAGGGTGGTATTCACCTAGAACCATCCCAGTAAGGCTACCACCAGATTGACACTGACATATTCGCTAGTGTATACAACTTACTTTCTATGCATCTCGCTCGTACACGCATATTAGACATATTAGTGGGAGCGAGATGTATAGAAAGTAAGTTACGCAGGCAGCAATTAATTATGTCAGTTTGACAGTCAAATAGTGAGTCTAAGGGTCGTATTCCACGTGTCCAATTTCTATATATATTGATCAAATTTCTTTGATGAGGCCCATTCCACTTTATCTACTATCTTGGTCCAAGTTTTTATACTATTCGCGTAGCCATTTAGAATTAAATGTCATTCGTAATATTTGATCAAATGTCGGTGCACGGTGTTTCTCGCAAATTTGATCAAGACGTGGTAGCCTCATCTTATTGATTGTGAAATTTTGATTTTCTAAGTAGTTAAGGAACCTCCTAGAATATGACCTAGATGTGTATAGTGTAGACGGTCCGGCGCTAGAGCGGCGCGGCCAGCAGGGCGCCGAACTGCTGCAGCGCCTCGCGCAGGGCTCCGCGCGCCGCCGCCGCGCGCCCGCCGCACGCCAGCGACACCAGCGACGGGTATAGACCTGCGCAATGTCACAAAACCATATTACATACAGATGTCTACATTTCGCACGTGCTGTTAGTAGTATCATTTCTTTCGAAAGACATTCAAGCGCAAGCTACGCGTTGCGCATGTATAAAGGCCTGTGCACACCGGCTGAAAGAGGCTTATGAGAGACGGCACACCGCTTGCGTGACGTGTGCTTGTAGCTCCAACATTTTAGCGCGCGCGCACGTGCGTGTCACACACACGCAATCCGGTGTGCACAGGCCTTTACACCGTACTTTTGCGATGCTACACGATTGAATAAACTTCTATAACACATTCGAAGACGGCTGTCGAAATTTAATGTCCACAATATTCATGAAATACTGCACATGTACTGTAATGAAGGATTTTTACATTACAAAGCTATGCCATGGTAGAAAATTTGCGACACTAATAAACTTTGCATTATATTACTAATGGGTCTAATCAGTTTGAAAATTACTACGAGAATGTACCTAGAATGGAAAGAGAGAGCAGTTAATCAACTTTTACGCGGACAAAGTTGCGGGCAAAAACTAGTGTATAACATAAATGAAACTATACTTCGTGTTTTTTAGCATTAGAAAGAACTTGAAAGAAGGTAAGCGATCTTGACAATACAAGTCTTTAAATTGAAAAACGCTTTAAAAAAATCAGTAACTATTACTTATGAAAACAGAAGAGTACATATTTGCCGTAATTTATTTTTAAAATGTGTTTTTCTATTAAAAGACACATCAAGATTGTTTACCTTGTTTCTAATGCTAAAAAAACGAACTATAGAACGCCAATAAACTTACCTATGAGCTTCTGCCAGGCCTGGGGATCGACTTTGTTCCGCGGCGCTTGCTGCATTGACTCTGCTAACGTCGCAACGGCTTTCAGCACGAATGAGATCTCGGATAGTTGGTGCCTGGCAGAAATAAGTACAATGTAAGTCTAAATTGAATATCTACACTTTTGGTGCCTGAAGTGGAGTCCAGACGGAATGATCAAATCGACCGATTTCATCAGAAATGAAATTGGCGTCAATCTCCAATTTAATCCCCAATTTTACATTTATGGTGATATTTGAGCCCTCTAAATTACAAAAATGCCCCCAAACTAAAATACTAGCCTCAAAAATTGCTATTCTTGCGTCGGCACCTCCATTTTATCGATAATATCGGTCCTAATTGGCGGACGAAATCGGCGAGCCAAATTGGCGTTTGCGTCTGCAGGGCCCGATTTGATCGGACAATTTAATCAGATTGGCGAAAAATTGTCCCATGTGGACCCGTCCTTGAATGTCGCTTGAATGACAAAATTTAGACGTAGCAAAGAGAATTTAAAATACAGGCGGTTTTTTAGAGCGATGGCGTCATACCTTTTGCCCATACTCGTGTAAATGGCGACACCTTTTGATATTTAACAAATTTAACACATATCAAAGTGTAAAGTGAAAGAACAAGGATCAAAATGGCGTTCTATAAGTTTTAATGCTGAGTCGAAAGATGGTAGTACATATACTGTGAGTTCAAAATTTTCTTTGACAATCCGCCTCTATATTAAATTCTCTTTGGGCGTAAGCAGTGTTGCATGACTAACCTAGGTAGAGGTTCGCTGTTGTCCTCGTCGCTTGAGTATTTTGATATGACTTCTTGAAACCTATCGAGTAACGCCGCTATGGCCAGGGGGTCTTGCTCGTCTGAAACAAGAATATTCGTTAAAACTGCCTGTTGTTTGTATTTTTTTTAATTGTAATTTTTGCGTGTGTCCGACATTTAGAGACTGAATACACCTTTAATAAAGTATTTAATATTTCACTGATTCGATATTTGTAATTGTATTTTGTAATTTGGGTTATTTTTATTGCTTGTAAATTGTAGTCAACGTATCTCTATTAATCTTCTGGTGCTTTATTTTTTGCAAAATAATATTGTATATACAGTCAAACACCCTATAGTGCTATTTACAGTATTAAAAAAATATAGGACATTTTTTTACACAAATTGACTAAGCCCCACGGTAAGCTCAAGAAGGCTTGTGTTGTGAGTACTCAGACAACGATATAATAATATATAAATACTTAAATACATAGAAAACAACCATGACTCAGGAACAAATATCTGTATCATCATACAAATAAATGCCCTTACCAGGATTCGAACCGGGGACCATCGTTATAAACAACAACTAATAGCTGTTACCTTCGACCCCAGACAAGGCGACGTCCTCGAGCATGGAGAACTGCAGCAGGGTCTCGAAGCACGCGCGCGCGAACTCTTCTCTCTCGCGGAGCTCCAATTCGTTCTCTGCGGTAATACATCACGCATTTTATAATTATTTTTCACAAGCTAAACCTTATATATCTTGTTTCATGGGACCCGCAATTCCAACTTCGGTACAGTGGTACCTATAGCCTTAATCTGATGATAAACTCATTATTTAAAATCATAATAAGGCCTTCTAAACTATACTCTTGTTTTATTCGCCCGGTTTTTATTTCTTTCGGCCATATCAGGAAAATATAGCAACAATGTAATTGTGTCCAATATCAATAAAATAGAAATAAATTATGTAAATACGCTTAAGAACTACCATATGTTACATAACCAGTTTTAAAATACGTTTTATAGAAATCACCGAATACAGTCTTTTCTAATCTTAATAAACGAACTGTAAGTAGTTACCTAAAGGTTCTACATCACACGGCGACCCTGCCAGCGGTAGGAGGATTGGAGGTCATTACTCACGAGGTGGCTGCGTGTTCGTGCCTCGCGGACCGTTGCCAAGGCAACGCGGACATGCCTCGCGGGATCTCAAGTAATGTTACTTACGAGGCGGCGGCGGCTGCTCGTGCAGCGAGCCGGCGCGCACCAGCGCCAGCGCGGCACGTACATGCCGCGCCGGCACGCGGGGCGCGCCGCGCAGGATCTCGTCGCGGATCACGCCCACCAGTGCGAGCGCGCACCCGTCTGTTCCAGTGCCGCTAAACACAAAATAACAGGCTAAATAAAATAGGTGACATTTTATTTCGGGAATTTGTTCGCTCATAACTTTGTAAATAGGCAAGCCTTAGAACTTTGGTTAAAAATAATTAAAAAAAATATGCATATATTCTTTCGAAATGACATTAACAATGTAAGAACTCACGTTAATACTTCACGTAAAAATCAGAATGATGACGAAGTATATGTATACTTACGGCGCTTCAAACATGAAGGTTTCTAGAACACCAGGCAGCGTCTCCCAGAACTCTTCATACACATCTGGTTGCTCCCTCGCCAGCGGCAGACCCGTTGCTAAAACCTACACAATTTAGTTAATAACATATTATACAAATGCCTGTACTAAAATCAACATAGATATTGCACCACAAATAAAAACTTTTAATTTAATTTGTTCATAATTTGTTTAATTTGACTCTCTCCAAATTTCTACACCTGCGGAGTTTTATTTTATACCTATTTTTGGCAAAATAAACAATTAAAAGTATTAAAACAACTCGCAAGCTAGATATCCTTTACAGTAAGTAGGTAATTAATATAACTTACTTGTAACAATAGCGTGGAAATCTGCGGCGTGTCATCCGGCGTATCTATAGTCTGTCTTCTCTTGTCCGCTATCGACTTCTTCACTGCTGCATGGAGAGCCTGTATGTGCATATAAAGAACAACTTTATTGTATTTGTATATTAAAATGTATACTTTAAAAGTACTGTCACAAAACAGATAGACCTACGTCGTATAGCACCGCAGTAGTATTGGAGCAGCGTTAATAATAGCGTAAGCGCCAACCGCCATAAGGTACCTTTACCCGTGGAACGTTACATTTGTTGTATTGTATACCTGCAGCAGTTGTGGTGCCGCCGGCGCGGAGGCGGGCGGCGCGGCCCGGTACAGCTGCGCGGCGGCCGCCAGGCAGCGCGTGCGCGCCGCGCCCCAACCAGTGCGGGCCAGGGCCGTCAGCGCCGAGAACAGCGCCGGCAGCAACAAGTGCCGAGATATACCTGCAGCAGTTGTGGTGCCGCCGGCGCGGAGGCGGGCGGCGCGGCCCGGTACAGCTGCGCGGCGGCCGCCAGGCAGCGCGTGCGCGCCGCGCCCCAACCAGTGCGGGCCAGGGCCGTCAGCGCCGAGAACAGCGCCGGCAGCAACAAGTGCCGAGATATACCTGCAGCAGTTGTGGTGCCGCCGGCGCGGAGGCGGGCGGCGCGGCCCGGTACAGCTGCGCGGCGGCCGCCAGGCAGCGCGTGCGCGCCGCGCCCCAACCAGTGCGGGCCAGGGCCGTCAGCGCCGAGAACAGCGCCGGCAGCAACAAGTGCCGAGATATACCTGCAGCAGTTGTGGTGCCGCCGGCGCGGAGGCGGGCGGCGCGGCCTGGTACAGCTGCGCGGCGGCCGCCAGGCAGCGCGTGCGCGCCGCGCCCCAACCAGTGCGGGCCAGGGCCGTCAGCGCCGAGAACAGCGCCGGCAGCAACAAGTGCCGAGATAGCGCTTCCTGATCAAATAATAAAAGGGATTATTTATTATGCATAAATTGCATAAGTAACATGCGATACTTGCTGGAAGGCCGATCTTACTTGATTTAAAACAATTTGAACCTTCGACAGTGTAGTTACATGAATACCTAACCTTACATTCAACAGTTCGAGATCTCCTTACTAGAAATACAACGGATAGCTGTTTGGCCGGATACCGAATACCGGATATTCAACCTGACCATCGGCCGAATATCCGGTGTCCGGCCGCCGAATATTCGGCCAACGGAATTATATATTAATTTTTCAGGTGCGCATTCCGCAGACTTGACCTGTTTCCTAAAGAATGTTCGCGCGGACACATTTCTAGGTTTGAAATGAGTGCGCGTGCAAGTCAGTGGAATGTTTAAATTGTTTTTAATAATATACAAGTACGATTATGACCGCGTCTGTCTCTTAAATCCAATTTGTATACTCAAACATTCAAGCAAATCAAGCATTGTTACTATCCGGTATCCGGCCGGATAGTAAAATAATGGCCGGATACCGGATAGTAACCTGGTATCCGGTGCATCTCTACTCCTTACCTTATGGACTGTGTCTATGGCGTGTAAGGCGTGCAGACTAACGGGCGCGCACGCGGCCGGCGCGGGCAGCGAGTCGAGCGCGCACGGCGCGGGCTGCACGCTGCATATGCGACACAAACACGCTCCGAGCTTCTCTACGTCCGCACCGGTGAACCTGTTAGCAAATACAAAAAAACGCATATCGATTTTTTGGCAATATTTTGTACTAGCTCTTCCGTGTGGTGTAAGTCACTCGGAATTTTATCCAACAATTTAGTAAGTTGCAACCATTACACCATCTTATGCGATTAATTCCGATTTAGAGGATGTGTATTTAGAAAATAATGTCTGTGATGGCGACCATGCACTTTTTCGTAAACATCGTCACGGTAGTCGTTTTATAGGTTTTCGGGATAAAAATCTTATATTCTTTTCCACGTTTTATCATTACATGTGTGCCCATTTTTATTTCCTAAAGCCACAAACAATATCCAAAAATACAAACTTTTACATTAGCTCATAAGTTTTATAATTATTCCTATACTTCGTTTTTTTTAGCATTAGAAATTAGGTAAACAATCTTGATGTGTCTTTTAATTGAAAAACACATTCTAAAAATAAGTTACGGCAATTACGTAACAATTAATAATCTAATACGATCATTTATATTCTCCTGCTTTCATAAGTAATAGTTATTGATTTTTAAAAAGCGTTTTTCAATTAAAAGACATGCCAAGATCGCTTACCTTCTTTCAAGTTCTTTCTAATGCTAAAAAAAACGAACTATAGCATTTTTTCAACCTACGGATGATTTTATTTTATTAAAACTTTATCACGAAGATTACTTAATGACAGCATGCACTCACGTTGGTCTTATGTGCTGGAAGATGAGAGGGAAGATCTGGACTAGAGTCGTGAGGAAGTTTAGTGAAGGCGCGTACGTGTCCACCGGCTTGCCGTCCTCTGGCACTGTTGACAAAAACATATTTATTGCAAATGTTTATGTATATGCGCCATACGATTAAATAAATTGCAAACTGACGGATATACATATCATAAACAAATCGAATAAGAAAATAAAAGAAGAAGGAAGATCATCTTCTTTGGAAGTAAGTTCTAGTATTCTATTCTAAGTAACTTATACTGGCTGCGGACTGCTTGCAAAAAAAAGTTAGGGCTCATTTAGACGACGCGAGAACTCGCATGCGAGTTTCATTATATTGCGGTTTTTGATCGACCAGTTGAATTGGACGTAACCAACAGTCCGCAATGTAACTAAAATCGCATGCGAGTTCGCGCGCCGACTAAATCAGCCCTTTTATACAACTAACTAGTCAGGTCGCTTCCAGCTGCTGACACTACTTCTTGGCACGACTAGTGCTGCTACAGCTGGGGGGACACAACTATATGTAACCTGGGTCTGTGTGGGGCACGGCTTGTGCTATCCGGGTCCAGGCGGTCCAGGCGCAGCTCCACACGCGCTTCTGCAGGACGCTGTCGGGGTTCGCTTCTGCGGCGCGCCCATCTGCTGACACTACTTCTTGGCACGACTTGTGCTGCTACAGCTGGGGGGACACAACTATATGTAACCTGGGTCTGTGTTGGGCACGGCTTGTGCTATCCGGGTCCAGGCGGTCCAGGCGCAGCTCCACACGCGCTTCTGCAGCACGCTGTCGGGGTCCGCTTCTGCGGCGCGCCCAGCTGCTGACACTACTTCTTGGAACGACTTGAGGGCTGCTACGGACACCTGGAAAACAAGTATATAATTCAATAAGCACAAGATTAGATAAATAACACCCATTCATCATATTAAATTTCCTTCACATATTATTTCACAAAATATATTACATTTTGTCGGCATATCGTAGGAATCGTGGAAAAAATATACTCATAAACATATAAAAGATTAATACTTAGATATTCACGGGTATAATCTTAGAGGACATAACCAAACGGAGACGCCATGTCAGTAATTTTCGGTACAAAATAGTCTGCCGATTTTTGCGAGGGAGGGGCACGTCAAATGTATACGTAACGTAAAAATAACCATGTCAGAGAAACGTCAGTCCATACATTGTGTATGACAATTCGCCGCCTATTTTCGACAGAGGGGAACGCCTGTTAACGGTTACTCCGTTTGGTTATATCCTCTAAGGCCCACTTGCACCATCCCACTAACCCGAGATTAAGCGGTTAAAACGTTAACCTAGTGTCAAATTGTACTGGTAACCATGGCAACTCCAGGTATAACCGGTTAACCCCGGGTTAGTGGGCCAAAGGGTATAATAGGGAAAAAGGCATAACATATTTACCTCGTGACTCTTCCTTAACGCAAAGTCAGTTATATAGTCAAGCAGGGCTGCCCAAGACCTGTTAAAGTCGCCTACTGTGACGAGCAGCTGGAACCGCGAATGGAACACTCGCGACACCCCTGATAATGTCAGCACCTGGGGAGAGGTTTTTAGTTGTATACGATTCTTAGTTAAATACGATCAAGCAATAAGGTAAAACCGGGCTTGTAAAATTTCGAAAATTGATTTTCTTTTTTCGTCATTAAAAAAGTTGACCCAAGTCGTACTCATTCGGTAAGGTGCCCAGAAGGCTGGCCGCATTGCCCCGCTGGATGGCAATAATGATCCGCTGGGCTAAATATACTACCTAGTGTGACATATTTGCGGCGTTTGAGGCTTTCGGCTTTAAGTTTTTATTATGTAAAAAAAATGATTATATTTTCGTAATTTGAAGATCTGCTTTCAATTTAATTTTTTTTTAATTTACCTGTGTTTCAGCCCACTGTTTCTGGGCCGTGTTTCTGGTGTGATGTATAAGTATGTGCTCGCCGGTGTCCACTTTTTCTGAACTCGCTATGTTTGATTGTTTTTGGACCTGTAATAAAGATTTCATATAAGAGCTTTTAACAAGTTTTGCTTAATAAAGCAGTTTCATCATCATAGTTTTCAAAGATAACCACCGCTGTGATAATAAAGGATATCACTACACTTTATAAAACAAAGTCCCCCGCCGCATCTGGCTGTTTGTATGTTCCCGATAAACCCAAAAATTACTGAACGTTGTTTCATGCGGTCTTCACCTATCAATAGAGTGATTCTTGAGGAAGGTTTAGGTATATAATTTGTTAAGATTTTGGGTAACCCGTGCGAAATCGGGGCGGGTCGCTTAGTTACAGATATAATGTGATTATGCCGTTTTGTGCTAGTAGGTAGTCGTAGACCTCTAACAAGTAATCGGAAATATCAAAAAATGCTTCAATTTTCCCTTAAAGAGTATAGAAACAGCTCTTCTGTACAACTGGGTTTCGTTTTTATTCTTATTAAGTATTTCAAGTATTCTCGCGGAGCCCCCACATAGGCTTTACGAAACCCTCGGGCTCCGAGGAGCACACTTTGAGAATAGCTGGTCTAACATGGAGGACAGACCTGCTCCAGCATGGGGAACAGCACGGCCAGCAGCGCGCGCCAGGCGGGCTTGCCCAGCAAGGTGCCGTGGGCGCCGATGCAGCTGAAGAGGGTCTGGCTGGCGGCGCGCCGGACCGGTGCTCGCGGCTCCGTACACTTGAGAATAGCTGGTCTAACATGGAGGACAGACCTGCTCCAGCATGGGGAACAGCACGGCCAGCAGCGCGCGCCAGGCGGGCTTGCCCAGCAAGGTGCCGTGGGCGCCGATGCAGCTGAAGAGGGTCTGGCTGGCGGCGCGCCGGACCGGTGCTCGCGGCTCCGTACACTTGAGAATAGCTGGTCTAACATGGAGGACAGACCTGCTCCAGCATGGGGAACAGCACGGCTAGCAGCGCGCGCCAGGCGGGCTTGCCCAGCAAGGTGCCGTGGGCGCCGATGCAGCTGAAGAGGGTCTGGCTGGCGGCGCGCCGGACCGGTGCTCGCGGCTCCGTACACTTGAGAATAGCTGGTCTAACATGGAGGACAGACCTGCTCCAGCATGGGGAACAGCACGGCCAGCAGCGCGCGCCAGGCGGGCTTGCCCAGCAAGGTGCCGTGGGCGCCGATGCAGCTGAAGAGGGTCTGGCTGGCGGCGCGCCGGACCGGTGCTCGCGGCTCCGTACACTTGAGAATAGCTGGTCTAACATGGAGGACAGACCTGCTCCAGCATGGGGAACAGCACGGCCAGCAGCGCGCGCCAGGCGGGCTTGCCCAGCAAGGTGCCGTGGGCGCCGATGCAGCTGAAGAGGGTCTGGCTGGCGGCGCGCCGGACCGGTGCTCGCGGCTCCGTACACTTGAGAATAGCTGGTCTAACATGGAGGACAGACCTGCTCCAGCATGGGGAACAGCACGGCTAGCAGCGCGCGCCAGGCGGGCTTGCCCAGCAAGGTGCCGTGGGCGCCGATGCAGCTGAAGAGGGTCTGGCTGGCGGCGCGCCGGACCGGTGCTCGCGGCTCCGTACACTTGAGAATAGCTGGTCTAACATGGAGGACAGACCTGCTCCAGCATGGGGAACAGCACGGCCAGCAGCGCGCGCCAGGCGGGCTTGCCCAGCAAGGTGCCGTGGGCGCCGATGCAGCTGAAGAGGGTCTGGCTGGCGGCGCGCCGGACCGGTGCTCGCGGCTCCGTACACTTGAGAATAGCTGGTCTAACATGGAGGACAGACCTGCTCCAGCATGGGGAACAGCACGGCCAGCAGCGCGCGCCAGGCGGGCTTGCCCAGCAAGGTGCCGTGGGCGCCGATGCAGCTGAAGAGGGTCTGGCTGGCGGCGCGCCGGACCGGTGCTCGCGGCTCCGTACACTTGAGAATAGCTGGTCTAACATGGAGGACAGACCTGCTCCAGCATGGGGAACAGCACGGCCAGCAGCGCGCGCCAGGCGGGCTTGCCCAGCAAGGTGCCGTGGGCGCCGATGCAGCTGAAGAGGGTCTGGCTGGCGGCGCGCCGGACCGGTGCTCGCGGCTCCGTACACTTGAGAATAGCTGGTCTAACATGGAGGACAGACCTGCTCCAGCATGGGGAACAGCACGGCCAGCAGCGCGCGCCAGGCGGGCTTGCCCAGCAAGGTGCCGTGGGCGCCGATGCAGCTGAAGAGGGTCTGGCTGGCGGCGCGCCGGACCGGTGCTCGCGGCTCCGTACACAGCTCACCTATGCAGAAAAAAACGATGTTTGAATCCGTTGTGGATGAATTTTCATAAGTTTTACAACACAAAAAATATTCCACTAAGATAAAAGTCGTCATCGTCTTGTACAGTATTGAGCTACAGAAATAAGAGGTGTGTAAAAAATCTTTCACGCGGAGGTATTCTATAATAGACCGCGGGCCGGAAGCACATATCGTCAGTCATCGCCTCCCGGCTGATATTTTGTCAGATGATTGTTTAAATGCTATTTTTAAATAATAAAACCGTAAGTAATTAGTTTATTGAAACGCCTGATGAAATACTACGTGCAAAGATTCATGATTTTGTTATCATTATCATAAAAAGGTGAAACGCTTATTTTTTTACAAGTTCATGCGACCAGCTGACGTTCTTTCTACCGCGATACAACCGGCTGACGATATTTTTTATTCACAATAGCATTTAAACTATCATCTGACAAAGTATAAAGCGGAAGGCGATGAAATTTCTTTTTACGTGTTTGGTGGCTGCCATTCCTCAACCCACCAACGGAGCGGCAGCTGACGCCGCGAGGGTTCATCATAGATAGCCGTTAAACACTATACGAGTTTTCGCCCGGGAGGCGATTGGTTATGGAAATCTGTTCCTAGCTCGCGGTCTATAAGCTATGCCACAACTTGTTTTCTATAATACTTACTCAGTCTAATATAGAGACACATCCACAGTTTATCCAAGGGGGGTAGTTCGGCATGGTTAGGAACTTCAGGACAGATGGCCGCGTCGTTCGCTAGTGCTGCTGTTAGTTTGTCCCGGTTGTGGTAGAGGTAATCCGATATGTTCCACTGTGGATAACACATTCTGAATCAGAACTCTAGGATCATGAAATGATCAATCTCTGAACAAGTAGGTAACATTCTACATAAGACCGACGGCTCGAGCATCCGATCGGCCGGTGGCATAACTATAGGGTTGCAAAGCAGGCAAAATGGGGCGGATCTGGCGGCCTAGCCAAGGTGACGATCGCTTGCGCTTCGCCATCGATCGCTTTGTGTTGTGTCTCTCTATCACTCTTCCATATTAGTATGACACTGACAGTAGAGTTTCGTTCGCTATTGCGTAGCGTTAGCTATTGGCATGGGGTTCCGTCTATTTGGCATAACTTCCGTGACCCGAAACGCATCTGGCATAACCTATTTCGCAGAAATGGGCATTTCCATTTAAAGTTGTACCATGACTCACTTGACGAGTTGAAAATAAAATTTGGATTATTTGGTACTTTTTTATGTGATTCTATGAGTAAATATATTCTATTTAGTTTACGAAACACAAAAGAGAATCGTCATATTTTTAGCATAAACCAGTTAAAATTAATATTTAATAGGATGAGGGAGGTTTTTTGCGGTCCGTTTGGTTACATATGGTTTTTGAAATAGTCAATAAAAAACATACTTGAAGCAAATGTTTTTATGTTTAAAGCATAATAATGTTAATAAACAACCTAAAAACAATCATCATTGTCCAATTTAGAACAAACATTTTTCATAAAAGGGAATTTTAGGTGGTTTGGTTACGGGGTGGCCCCAAATCGTACGATATTTTTAGGTTTATTAAATAGTTATTGGCATTACTGCCATGTGACGAATAACAATAGCTAGAATTACCAAAACTAGTTATTATTGTCAAAAAAATTAAATATTTTAGTTTATAAACTTTGAATAAACAATAATAAACACTTTTGAAATCATGGGGACATTTCCAAATGGACACCCATGTTACTTAATGGACAAAGTAAAGACGAGATCACAATAATCAAAAATTTAAACAAATACTCAGTGAATAAAAAAAGGACTACAAAATATGCACCAAAATCAGTAGATAGAGTTTTAAACATAAGAAACTCAATATTACTTAATAAAATACGACTTATTGATTGCACATGAATTAAATAAGTATAGACAAAGTCACGGTAAAAACTATACATACTCAATGTGCGTGCGACTTTACCGTGTCCGTTTGGTTACATTTTTCTAGTCCGGCTATATGTTACGCTTCAAATTGTAACCAAAAGGACGTAACGATTTGTCTGATCCAGAATTAAATCTATTCAAAATAATACAAAACTAACCGCAATGTTCAACTTATGTGCTTGATAAATAACTATATGAAACATGGTTTTATTTAATATTAACAGTGTTTTAGTTACTTAAGATTCAAGCTGCATAAACAGGTGAACAAAACGGACAAAACATTGAGTAAAATTACCGGTCACACACCAGCCCGCCTTGGAGGTTGCGTTTTGACTGTTATAAATCAAATTTGACGTTTAAACAAGCTTTATCTATGGTCACAGGGTTTCCAGGATGAAAAAAAACCTAAAATATTGGTAAAAAGTATTTCGCTAAGTAGCGAAAACTGCGTAACCAACCTGGACTATGTCCGTTTCACGATTTCGCGGGGACAACGTTTTTATCGAAATTAAACCCTATTATTGATGTTTTTAAAGCTCTTTTTCATCAATAACACATTTTCCAACATTTAAACTATGCCCGGAATGCATTACTTGGTGTTGCCTTCATAGAAAAAATATGTGTAAAAGTCCATCAAAAATTGGAGTCGGTGAAAGGGACAGTACTACAGAGTGATTTTATCATATCTAAAAACCTGATTTTAAGTAAGAAAAAAGTGATTTATTGTGCATTAAACTTAATAAATGATGTGTCTATATAATATATTACAATAAAAAACATCATTTGCCTAGTTAAGACATTCGTCTTAAGAGTGAAACGCAAAAAATGTAAGGGGACATGCGAAAAACTCGAGGGTACAACTTTAAATGGAAATGCCCAAATGTATTTCGACGAATGTTAAATTTGCAGAAAGCTTCAGTTTGTATAATATGCAATAGGCCGAATGTTTGCAAGTCCGAATCTTAAATAGACTACTATTATTTTGGCCGACTTTTGATACGAATAATTTTATTTTGCGTTTGTTTAAATGTCCGAAATGTGATTTGCATAATCTGTTTAGCATAATAGGATTTAGGCGAATATTTACATCGCAGAAAACGTATTTCGATTCTTTCTATTTGGTATAACTTGTATGATCTAAAACGCATCTGTCATAAGCTACATTTAGCAGAATGGCACATAGCATTAGCGCCTGCGCTTTGCTACGCAAGGGCGAAGGGGCTGCTATGCCCGTAGCGCCGGAGCAGATGCGGAGCCCAACAAAAAAACTGTTGCTAGAAAAGTGGGTTAGGTTAGGTTAGAACTGCGACCCCACGGAAACAATCTATTGCCAGAAAAGTGGGTTAGGTTAAGTTAGATCTGCGAGCCCACGAAAATAAACTGTTGCCAGAAAACTGGGTTAGGTTAGGTTAGAACTGCAACCCCACGAAAACAAACTGTTGCCAGAAAAGTGGGTTAGGTTAGGTTAGAACTGCGACCCCACGAAAACAAACTGTTGCCAGAAAAGTGGGTTAGGTTAGGTTAGAACTGCGACCCCACGAAAACAAACTGTTGCTAGAAAAGTGGGTTAGGTTAGGTTAGAACTGCGACCCCACGAAAATACACTGTTGCCAAAAAAGTGGGTTAGGTTAGGTTAGAACTGCGACCCCACGAAAACAAACTGTTGCCAGAAAAGTGGGTTAGGTTAGGTTAGAACTGCGACCCCCAAGAAAACGAACTGTTGCCAGAAAAGTGGGTTAGGTTAAGTTAGAACTGCGACCCCATGAAAACAAACTGTTGTTATTCGGCGAAATGAAATTATGAGAAATAATAGTTGCGAGTTGCGAAATATTCGGCGAATTAATTTCAGCCAAAAAATATTGGGCCTACAACATATATGATTCTCGCAAGTATGCAAAACATTTCTATGCCATAAGATTTTATGCTTGTAGTACATTATGCTTAATGGCGAATTATGCTTAAATAAATTATTACAAATAAAATTATGCGAAATGAAACAGATACCAGGTCTCGATTCGGACATTAAAATGATGCCAAAAGACACTTCGATCAATAAAAATTATGCGTAGAGCACGTATGCGCAACAATCCAGTACCAAGTGAGTTTATGCTAACAGTATATTATGCCTAAAGTTATTATGCACAATAGAATTATTACAAAAAAAAATATGCCAAAGATAGGGGAACCGTGGAGTTGTCTTCGGGCCCTGCTAGTACAGTCCCGAGCTTTAATTTGGGAACCATTTCCATTAAATGTTGTTAGAACATAAACAGAACAGAAACAGAAATAAGGTTGAAACTTCAGTTTAAACGATAGTGTAAAGATATTTAAAAGTCATAGCGAATCGTCCCTTGAAATGATAACCTCTTTGCAAAAAGTTATCACTCCGGTTTTATAATCTGTTTAAAGTAACATTTTTATAGTTATTTGTACAACAAGAGATCAAAGTTTGATATTTCTTAGAGTGCTTATTTTGAGGCCCGTGCAAGCGAAAGATTCTATAATAATTTAGAATCTTGAGCGTAGTAAGGGATTCAAAAGCGCACGAGATGTAAATAACTTTGATCTCGTGTAGTACACAAAATTTTTCACCCTAAGTAGTGAGAACATACCTAGAGGGACAGAGATAATAGAACCCAAGTATATCGAACTTGTATTAGACCCCGCATGTTGAAATGACATTTGACTATAAAGGTCACTTGAATGACATTTTGTCTCACTCAGTGAGCAAAATCGCATTTGGCTCACTGTTTTTAAGAAGCAAAGTACCCTTGTTCGAGCTGCTGAGGTGAAAAGAATATTATTTCACAACTTGACGTAAATTAGTAATTGCCCCTAGAAACGTAAACGTAAGTAAATGTCGATGGTAAACATTATGTCAATGAATTATGACACTGCGTTAAAATATTAATTCTAAATAGCATCAGTTTGCTACACGATATTCAACCTTAGGTGGGTCCCAAATTGAAGCTCGTGACTGTACTTGTGACTCACCATGAGGCCGACGGCCGTGAGGCTGATGTTGAGGTCGCGGGTCTGCAGCGCGAAGGCGGCGGCGGCGGTGAGCACCCGGCGGAGGCAGCGCGGGCCCGCGCAGCCGAGTAAGTCGCCGGCGACCACTTGGGCGCATTGGAACGCTGAGCGGATCAGTTGCTCACTGAAACAAGGCATCTCTTGTGAGTACGAAAAGCTGAACTTTGGCACAAGGTTGCTGGAGACAGAGACATACATGCTGCTTTTTAAGCAAGTATCTTTATGGATATAAGAATGAACACGGTTTTTCCAGATAGACCACGAGTCTCCAAACAATTTGAGAGTGTAGCAGTCAAGCCTCCGTGGATTCGTATCTTTTCGCGGACCAAATTGGCAGGCCGCTAACCTATAATAAGAAGAGCTCGGCGGGGGTGAGCTGTTTTCAGAGTTTGCACAACATGGACATGCCTTGTCATTCGATGGTATATGTGGTATAATTTAATAATTTATTTATTTTAACTGCCTTTCACCTACGATCTTTACGTCGCCATTAAAACAAATGAATTTTATAGCAAGCTTTTTTAGTAAACCTCTTCAAATAATATGTATATCCATCCATATCCTACTATTTAAGTTTATTTGTACATAAGGCATTGTCATTTTAGTTTAATTATAATTAATAAACGTTTGTTTTAGTATTTCTTTCTAAGGTGTATCTATATTAATATCTACACTTGACATTAGTGACGTCAAAATGGCTCACCCCTGCCGAGCTCTGATAATAAGACAAGGTAAAAGGTATAAAGATGTTTGCGATTACTTGCAAGTACTCATGCAAGTCTTTAAAACCGATGGGAATTTTGAAAGAAGATTTAGATTTCTTTGTCCAATGTGTATTTTGTCTCACATTTTGCTTAATGAGATGGTGAAACGCTACGAGATTGGACCAAGATATTGGGCAGATGGAATACCTACCACCCTTAGGCCGTTGAACGGTTTGCGTGTTAATTATAGTTTTTTTTTACTCTGAAGCCTACTGGCCTAAACTGAACCCTCACCTGTGTTGCGAGGATATGGCAGAGATGATCTCCATCATGAGCGGCCAGGCTGCGCCGAGCTGTTCCCCGCGTGAGTGGAGCAGTCGAGCTGCGCACTCTAGCTGTCTCGCTCGCACGTCGCAGTGGCGGACAGCGCATAACTCGGATAGGGGTTCTAGTAGGAGGCGTTCTCTGAAGCCTACTGGCAGAACATGGGACCCTCACCTGTGCTGCGAGGATATGGCAGAGATGATCTCCATCATGAGCGGCCAGGCTGCGCCGAGCTGTTCCCCGCGTGAGTGGAGCAGTCGAGCTGCGCACTCTAGCTGTCGCGCTCGCACGTCGCAGTGGCGGACAGCGCATAACTCGGATAGGGGTTCTAGTAGGAGGCGTTCTCTGAAGCCTACTGGCAGAACATGGGACCCTCACCTGTGCTGCGAGGATATGGCAGAGATGATCTCCATCATGAGCGGCCAGGCTGCGCCGAGCTGTTCCCCGCGTGAGTGGAGCAGTCGAGCTGCGCACTCTAGCTGTCTCGCTCGCACGTCGCAGTGCCGGACAGCGCATAACTCAGATAGGGGTTCTAGTAGGAGGCGTTCTCGAGCCTAAAGAAAATTCACAAATATACTCTGCGGCAAATGTAAAAAAATTGGCATGGATTACTAAAAAATTAGTCATTTAATATTTACAGTTTGAAGCAGGGATCAAATACCAGTATTTGTTTCATACAAATTAACCGGTATACAATTTCGGTATATATTTTATTCGGTATATGTTTATTATGTATATTTTTGCATTTCAATAGGAAATATTAGGCAAAGCTCTGCGTAGATGGCACCTTTGCGGCACATACAGTAAACAAACCACATTGACACATCACGCGACACGTCAATCACATGGCCTACCGCGAAACAAGAAAATCGAAATTTCGTTATCTAATCTCTCTATCACTCTTGCATATTCGAGCGATAAAGAGGCAGATGACTAAATTTCGATTTTCGCGTTTACCGGTAGGCCCTTGTTAACAAACCGCCTTGATGCATCATGTCATACTTTATTTTCTGTAAAAACTTGTCAATAAACAGTTTAAGGCACAGTATGTATAAGTTAGTCTATGAATTTACTGAGTCGGTAGTGCTGCACTCTGGCGGCAGAACATTGCAGTAATATCCCCTATTAGCTAATCACATAACTTATAGTCCTTACCTAAATGTCATTCTAGAATATTAAAGAAATATTGCGAATGCTATGTATTATTTAGATAACGGTCCTTAGTTTGAAGCATAATACCAACCTCGTTGACAAGGTGAGGGTTATTGTGGTGGTACTGGAACGCGGCCTGGACCAGATACGTGATGGCCTCCACGCCCCACTCTCGCATTCGTATGTGGGGATGTTGGCATACCTGCAAGATAGATACAATTTAACAATACATAAAATTATACCTAAGACTAAGGGCCAGTTGCACCAACCACATTTAACAGACTGATCATTTGATCAACGTCAGCCGGCGCGACCCGGCGCTTTACTATGAAACTTACATAAAAATTTAGCGAACTCTATAACGATACGAACAGTTTGGTGCAACCGACCCTAAGGGTCGGTTGCACGAAACCGTCTGTCACCATTAAAGCGTTCGCTAAATTTATTTGTACGAGAATTTTCGTACGTACTTGTCGTACTTCGTAAAGACGGGCGGAAAGAATGGTGCCAGTACAGCGGTGTCAGGCACTTGTCCCACCAAGAGCGAGTAAGCGATTAACTATCGACAATTTTCTCGCCCAAGAAACGAACAAAAGAACTCAAGCTGCGAGACCAATCAGTCTGCGTTTTCGGCTACTCTGCACCGCCCGAGCGAGTGACGCGAGTAATAGCCCGTCGCCTATAGCCGAGCGACAAAACTATTGGAGCTAACACTCGCTTCTCGCCGCTCGCCCACTCGTTTCTAGTTTATCGTTCTACTCGCTTATCGCTCATCGTCGGCGGTGCACGGTGGGACAAGTGCCTCACGCACGCGAATTCTAGCCAATCGTGCGGTCTAACGCCACAACACGATTGGTTGATGAATTCGCATCACGCGGACGATTGGTCGTAACTAGTTCCACTAAACTGTTAAACTGGTTACAGTTTGGCAATACTGTAAATTTTGTTTATAAGCATGTACCTTTTGTGTAAATAAATTTAAAAAAAAATACTGCACGATTGGTTCAAAATCGCGCGTGACACCGCTGAACTGGTACCATTCTTAGTGCCCGTAAGGCCCGTCTTTTTCGAAGTAATATGTAGGTCAATGGATCCACCTATTTCCACAGTATATAAAATGAACATATAGGTACTTACTTCTAAAAGATGATTGGTGATGGGTCTCCACATGACTTCTATCCTGTGCATATTGGCGAGGCCTGTTTCTAGAAGCTTGGCAACCGCAAACAATGATGGCTCCTGGAATAATACATTATAATTACTCCTAGACTTATTAGGGTTCCGTATCCAAAGGTTAAAAGCGGGATCCTATTACTAAGACTCCGCTGTCCGTCTGTCTGTCGGTCTTTCTGTCACCAGGCTGTATCTCATGAACCGTGATAGCTAGGCAGTTGAAATTTTCACAGATGATGTATTTCTGTTGCCACTATAACAAATACTAATACAGTCAACGGTAAAAATATGGGTGTACAAATCATTTCAAAAATATGTCCCATAACTCTTATGTCAGTGAATTAAGAACTATGGGACATATTTTTGAGTAAGTTGTCTACACCCATATTTTTACCGTTGACTGCACATAATAGAATATAAACAATATTTAAGTGGGGCTCCCATACATTCTCGGAAAGATTGAAGCGGAAGAATTGTATGTCCTTGGTGGAATTTCTCAGCAACTCACCCTGTTGGAATAAGCGAGCTCCATGGCCTCGTTGCTGAGCTTACAGAGAGCATCAATAAGATGGTGCAACGCGACGTCGTCCAGGTTCTTTGACGACTCGAACACTCCTGACAGCATTGCTGACAGCGCTGCAAAGAATATTCTTGTTAGCTGACATTCCCAAGATATTAAAACTAGGTACCTAGGAATATCTTGGGCCAAATAGAGGGCAAGCGAGGGCGAGGAAAAGCACCCACGAGATGGTCTGATGTTGTGAAGAGGATGGTCGGCGGCAATATGCAGTGCGTGACCCATATGGCCTATGATCGCACACTGTGGAGACGGAGCATACATGGTCGCGATCCTCAGCAATGAGGGACCGAAGAAGAAGAAGACCTAGGAGTATGGTTGCGTTTATCGTCTACTAGCGACCCGCCCTGGCTTCGCACGGATAGTTCAACCAATTTACAGAAAACCTTTACAAATTATACACTTAAACCTAGTCAAGAATCACTTTACTGATAGGTGAAAACCGCATGAAAATCCGTTCAGTAGTTTTTGAGTTTATTGCGAACAAACACACATACAGATAGACGCGGCGGGGGACTTTGTATTATAAGGTGTAGTGAATTGATCGTACCATAGGAAAAAATACATAGATTGCTGGGGAAGTCTTATTATTGTTTATTGCAGACCAACATAGTCCATAGGAGTGTTAGTAAAATTCATCTTAATTGCCTAAAGGTTAGTGTACACAAAGAATTAGACGCATTAGACTTTCCGGTCGGTGCTACATCTATTGTCACTTGACAGTACTACTACTTAAAGTACAGATAATTCCGCTACTCGATGCTAGATGTCGACTATGAAAATAATAGTCTTTTTGGTACCAAAACTGATGTATGGAGTGAGCACTCTTGTCTTACTATATTTCTCTATGATCGTACCATGCGTGTCTCTGGCAAATATGATCAAAGTTCAACGAACCTGGCAGGTCGGCCATGACAGCGGAGGTGCTCATGACCGCGTTGGCATCTGCGCTGGCGCGGGACGCCTTCATGGACCCGCCGGTCGAGGGCTTCAGGCCCAGGATCCATACCTGTGAGAGTGCAATCACAGAATAAATAATAGTACTAGGTACAGAAGACTCGCTCTCTGACAAAACGCGTCTGTTACGATCAGGACAGATATGGCCGGTAGGTGGCGACAGCGCCACGCGCGGCTTATGGCTAGCCACCAAAATTGGTGTGGAACGGATGTACTTTTAGCTACCTGTAGCAAAGCGACGAAATCGCGGAGTGGGCCACGCCTGGTACAACACATATTTAATAAATGCCCAGTATGCCTTAGCGAACTCAGGGTCAGCGTCAACCGACCGTAGTAGATATCACCAGTTTTTGGAATTACATAGCGTCAGTGTCCTTTTAGCACACAATTTTTGGGCTATTTGAAGGCTTTTGCCATCTCCGCTAAAGTCCGTTTTAGCAAGCGTGTCTCGTCACTCCGCGATTTCGTCGCGTCGCTACTAGTACATGCGGCCACATCATCACTACTGGGGGACATTACCAGGTGCTGCAGGGTGGTGAGGACCGGCAGCCAGGCCTGCTGGATGCTGTCGCCGTCGCGCTGTGCCGCGTACAGCAGGGCCTTCATGGCTGTCACGTGGCGGGGGACCATCACTGCTGGGGGACATTACCAGGTGCTGCAGGGTGGTGAGCACCGGCAGCCAGGCCTGCTGGATGCTGTCGCCGTCGCGCTGTGCCGCGTACAGCAGCGCCTTCATGGCGGTCACGTGGCGGGAGGTCACCATCACGAATGATTGCTGTTGGCCTGTGGAAGAACACAAACATAGCAATTGTATTCTGCTGTTTGATGGTCTCCCAATAGTCAGTAATGTGTGGGTAGTAGTAGTAGTAGTACCCACAGCACAAGCTTTATTGATCTTACTGTGGGACTAGGTTGATCTGTCTAAAATTGTCTTATAGTATTTGTTTTATTCGAGTGGCGACCACATAGCGGAAGGCGCAGCGTGGGTAGACCCCCCACAAGGTGGACTGACGACCTGGTAAAGCTCGCGGGAGTCCGCTGGATGCGGGTGGCGCATGAGCGGTCATTGTGGCACTCTTTGGGGGAGGCCTATGTCCAGCAGTGGACGTCCCCTGGCTGATATGATGGCGGGCAGCGCGGCGCGGCACAGCGCGGAGATGCACGCGTCGCGGCCTACTGTCTATAGTTACCAGATGCAGGAGCGTGCTGCGGCAGCGGTGTCCCGACCCACACGACCTGGTGGCGGTGGTCGGTGTCCGGGGCGGGCGCGGCGTCGCGCCGCCACGGGCACGGCAGCGCGCCGAGCGCCGGCACGCAGTACTGCGCGGGCAGCGCGGCGCGGCACAGCGCGGAGATGCACGCGTCGCGGCCCACTGTGTGCCCCACCTTAGAGAAACGATAAGGTTAAAAAAAAACAACGGGTTGCACTCTGGGAGTGCCGGCAGAAGTGAAAACCCAATGACATTGTAACAGTTTTTCGATCAGGTCACGTGTCCGTCTTACGAATCTTACGGTCACGTGACCTGTCGCGAGTTTCATTTTTTCCCCATCACAAAAAGTGCACAGCGCCGCTAAAAAAGTTTTCACTTCAATAAAACAAGAAGTATGAGATACATTTAAACAGACATTAGTAATACTGCCTTACGCTTCGAGCAACACGGAAGGGAGTCGGCATTCGCACTATTTCTCCTCTGTTGAGGTACAAGATCAACTGTGCATGCACACAACGAGCGCGGTGCGTGTTGTGACTCATCCGTACATAATAAAAAGATCGAGGTGTGCAAGATTTGTCTTTGACGTGTGTCATTTTCTATTTGTGTCGTCATTAGGGGAGACCGAGGTGAGTTTTGCCAGAGGAGAATTGTATCATTGTCGATTTTTTGGAATCTAATGACTGTTAGCGAACTCGCAACCGTGTGCGTTTGTTAGCTCGTAACTTGAAATAACAAACGCGCGCTATTGCGACCTTGTTGAAGTGAAAACTTCTTTAGCGGAGCTGTGCACTTTTTGAGGTGGGGAAAAAATGATAAACTCGAGACAGCATAACGCGTAACGCGCTGACGTCATGTCATGTGTGACGGACAATGTTATTCACCAAAGAACTTTAGTCATAACGTATCATAATCAGGTCAGTTATTTAAAACTGGACTTTTATATTAGGCAATAAAGCTCAATGTTCTAATCTTGTACGGGCTGAAATACGAGGATCTCACAGTTACATTCTAACTTTATATCCCTCAAATATAATTCAATAAAGCTACATCTTGATGAAATCGCTAATAAAAGTAAACTCTAGTACTGGTGAATAAAACTCAAAATATCATGACGAAATATATTTAGATGCGAGGTATGCAAGGTAACTTTACAATTTCTATTCGAATTTTAAACAATCAACGCTACAAATTTCAGCTCACTGGCCAGCAATATCGGAACTAAAGTTTTTCAATAGATAGGAGTATGGGTCAATTATACATAGTGCTGCAGACATTTTGGACTATTCATTGAGTTTTCACTTCTGTCGGCACTCCCGGAGTGCAACCCGTTGTTTTTTTTTTTTAGTTAATAGATTCCAAAAAATCAACGATGTCACAACTCTCCTCTGTCACAACTCACCTCGGTCTCCCCTACAAATTAGGTTTTGTATACAAGTGCGACTGTGTGCACATTTCTGCCCGCAAAAAATGGCAGAACGAATTGTACGGTAGATTATCGCTTGGACCCCTCCCTTCCGACGTGTCGGAAGCCGGCGTTGCTCGAAGGTCTTACGTAAATGATGAAGAATCAGTGCATACTATACTGCATCACTTTCGTGTCGGCAAGTCAGAAAACGAACCGTAGTTTTCGATGATACCTATAAGGAGGACGGTACCTTTTAGGGTCGGCAACGCGCATGTAACGCCCCTAGAGTTGCATGCCTCGAGGCTACGGTGACGGCTTACCATCAGGCGAGCCGTATACTTGTTTGCTACCAACGTGGTATAAAAAAGTAGCATAAAATTTCGTGACACTGACACACTCGGATAAACTTATCTTGAATGTTTTTTCTCGACTCCGCTGGACGAAAAAGGGTTTTAAGTTTGCCTATGTACCATGTGTGTATGTGTTATGTATGTGTTTGTGTGTTTGTGTATCTGTATGTTTGTTGTGTATGTATGTATATAGAAGGTACCTTCCCGCTGACTCGGGCCAGCGTCTGTATGGCACGTAGAATGTTCTCTAGCTCGCCGATGCTCGCCTCCGCCAGAACTGATAGACCCCACACTAGGCCGCACCACGATGATTTTAGAAGCTGAAATAAAGCTAGAGTCTGTACTAATGTATATTTCAATATAGGTGCAGATTTTTTTTTATTTAACAAAACACAAAGTACAATGTTACCTATAATTAAAGTTTCGCCAAACTGTAAAACAGTTTGTTGGCGATGAGCAATTAAATCAATAACAGTAGGTACTTTGGTAGGTATGTATATTTATGTCAAATATCAACAACACAGCGTCCTCTCAGTAAAGCGACTTACCCACACATACACAATGACGCGTGTACAGACGTGTCGCGCACACATATAATCGCAAATGATTTTTGATGTATGGCGTGTCCGCCCTGTGGTTTTATTGATATTTCGTTAAAAACTAACCTGCAACTTTAGCTGCCTCTCCTTATCTTCGACATCTTCAATAATCGGCTCCACGACGTTAGAGTTCTGGTCGGCATTCTCGCTGTGAACGTTGTTCGTCACTTCTTTGGTTTCACTCTTTGTTTCTGAAATCACCATCACATGAGAAACTAGGTCCGTGGGGTAGGGGGGCTCCGGGGCTCCACAAGGCGCTCAGCAAACGCCTAAGGCAGGCGACTGGTGACCCTCGCGCAGGCAGCTTTCTCGCGCAAATTGGCCATAGCAATCCAGCGCGGGATCGCTGCCTGCGTGATGGGCACCTTACCAAGGGCGCAAAATTTTGATAGGTATTTTTAATTATTTCGCTTTAGTTATTAGTTGTAGTTAATTTTAGTTTTATATTCATTTTATAACACTTATTATACAATAAAAGAGTTTATTATGAGAAACTGCTGCAATAATCAACCTTACTTTCTAGATTTCAATTTTAATGAGCAAGTTCAAATCCTGGCTCGTACCAATGAGTTTTCCGGAACTTATGCACGAAATATCATTTGATATTCACCACTAGCTTTTCGGTGAAGGAAAACATCGTGAGGAAATCTGCTTACACCTGCAAAGTAATTCAAAGGTGTATATGAAGTTCCAAATCGGCATTGGGCTAGCGTGGGGACTATAGCCCAAGCCCTCTCGCTCATGAGAAGAGGCCTTTGCCCAGAAGTGGGACATAACAGGCTAACAAATAAATAAAATAAATAAATACCTTTCTCGTGGTTGCCATTTTTATTCGAGTTAATTTCCTTCTCTTCGCTTTCGTTCGGCAACTCGGCATATAGTTCTTGCAACCTAAAAGAAATTGCATAACATATAAATCAGATAAAGATTTTTATAATTTGATGTCATACCTTTACTTGGAATAAAGTCGACTGTATGATTATTGTGGTAAGGTAGAAAATTTATAAAAACAATTGGTCGATCTCATTAGTTTTTCGTTTATTTCTAGTTTCGTATCGTTATGTATTTTGTCACTCGTTCTTTATTCGTCTTATTCGCTTTTTATCTGTATCTACTTTGGTCAAAGTCTCTTGTCGTCGGCGGCAAACGTGTCTCTCGCTTAATATGTCTTATTCGTTTTTCGGAGGGTATAAATAGGTAGTTTAATCTTAAAACCTATCTCTCTCACTCACCTGAAGTACTCGTTCCCTTCGACAGTGATAGCGATAGACCGGATGATTTCCATGAGGCACGCGTACGCGACTGAAATCCCGTAGCCATCTTGTATTGTGGTTCGTTGCTGTACTACTGTCTCTCTCACTCACCTGAAGTACTCGTCCCCTTCGACAGTGATGGCGATAGATCTGATGATTTCCATAAGGCACGCGTATGCGACTGAGATCCCGTGGCCATTTTGTATTGTGGTTCGTTGCTGTACTAACTACTGTCTCTGTCACTCACCTGAAGTACTCGTCCCCTTCGACAGTGATAGCGATAGATCTGATGATTTCCATGAGGCACGCTTATGCGACTGAGATCCCGTGGCCATTTTGTATTGTGGTTCGTTGCTGTACTACTGTCTCTGTCACTCACCTGAAGTACTCGTCCCCTTCGACAGTGATAGCGATAGATCTGATTATTTCCATGAGGCACGCGTACGCGACTGAGATCCCGTAGCCATCTTGTATTGTGGGTGCTTCGTTGCGGTCCAGCATTTCTAAGCTGGAGAAATAAAACAAGGATAAGTTGGGTTTGGGTAGTAAAATAAACATAGTACAGATGTAGTGCATAATTGTTTTCCATCGTATTTTCACGGAAACGTACGAACGTGTCTTGCTAGTAAATATGTGTAGAAAACGCGAGAGTTTAAAGTGTTATAAGGCGTTACTGACTAACATATAAATGCATTTTATAAACTGAAAAACGAAACACTATTTAGGCGACTAAACAGCGGTGTTGGCCGAAACATTAATGCAATTGAAAATTCTTGACCATTGACCAGTATAAGTTGTACCGTCAACTTTAATAGTCCGTTACCGTTTACGGTTCAATTTGTTATGGTTAATTGTCAATTGCAATTAAGTTTAACGTTCGGCCAACACTGCTAAACAGCGTGGCTCCGTTGAATCGTTTGGTCTGGTGTCAATAAGTAGTAGATATAACGAAATGGTAGCGCTGCAGTCATGATTACGAATGATCAACTGGGGTACTTACTACACGGACTTGGCGGTACCCGGTTCAAACGTGACGCAGAGCGGAAGCCATACTCCCTTCCAGTAGAACCCGGACTGCTGAGGTATGCCTTGCGCGGCTGCAACAAATATATGGTATTTTCCTATTAGTCAAATCAGTTACTTTTTTAGAACTGTCAAAACGATTTGATAATATGGAATTTATATGAAACATTACATCGTGACGTCACGGTCAATTCACCTACTTTTTATACTTCAATCCAATTTATTAAATAGAACTTGTGTTTAAAAATAACTTTTATCTGTGTTTTTCTAATAATTATCTGGTGCTTTATTTCATGCGTGGCGTAAAATAATTTATTTTAAATACAGTATAATACCCTATTATACTTATTATAACACTTCAGTGAAAATGGGTTCGTTTTGTAGGTTAAAAGGACACACATGAAGGCGGAAGAGTTTTGGAGTACCTTTTTAGGGTTCCGTAGCCAAAGGGAAAAACGGGACCCTATTACTAAGACTCCACTTTCCGTCTGTCTGTCTGTCCATCTGTCTGTCTGTCACCAGGCTGTATCTCATGAACCGTGATAGCTAGGCAGTTGAAACAGCTAGGCAGTTGTTTTCACAGATGATGTATTTCTGTTGCCGCTATAACACCAAATACTAAAAGCAGAATATGATAAATATTAAAGTTCCGTTTTTTGCGTAATGGTACGGAACCCTTCGTGCGCGAGTCTGACTCGCACTTGGCCGGGTTTTTTTCTTTGTTACCATTTTTTTGCCATAAGCATTGTTTCTTTGGTAAGTGGTGGCATATACAGCCAGCTGCAGGGAAAAGTGACCCCCCCCGCATAGAAGTGTGTATGCAAAGGTGCTAAGCGAAGAGTATTGATGCATTCACATAAAAAAAATACAAATTTAACGGCGAAATATCAAATATTAAAAACCTCATCACGAATTGGTTTATTACGAACATTTTTTTAAGCTACTCTACTGGGTCATGAAATGTAACAATTGTTTCGAAAATGAATATCTTACGCGTTGTATTATTTCTTGTAAGTGTTAGTTTTGTTTATACTGATGAAAATGAAGATGATATTACAGAAGATAAACGTGTGTTAGGTAAATATTAGATAATCTCTTATTCCTTACTAGCGACACGCCCCAGCTACGCAAGTTCGCACGGATTACACAAAACCTTACTTAATAAATGATACACCTAAAAGAATCACTCTATTGATAGATGCAAACCGCGTGAAAATCCGTTCAGTAGTTTTTGAGTTTATCGCGATCATACAGACAGACGCGGCGGGGGACTTTGTTTCATAAGGTGTAGTGATGCCTCTCTATTCCTGCGGTCATCATCATCATCATCATTTCAGCCTATTTACGTCCCACTGCTGAGCACAGGCCTCCTCTCATGCGCGAGAGGGCTTGGGCTATAGTCCCCACGCTAGCCCAATGCGGATTGGGGACTTCACATACACCTATGAATTTCTTCGCAGATGTATGCAGGTTTCCTCACGATGTTTTCCTTCACCGAAAAGCTAGTGGTAAATATCAAATGATATTTCGTACATAAGTTCCGAAAAACTCATTGATACGAGCCAGGATTTGAACCCGCGACCTCCGGATTGAAAGTCAGACGTCATATCCACTCGGCCACCACTGCTTCCTGCGGTACCTACAGTCAAAAAATATGGGTGTAGATAACTTACTCAAAAATATGTCCCATAGTACTTAATGTGAATACAGAGAGTTATGGGACATATTTTTGAGATGATTTGTACACCCATATTTTTACAGTTGACTGTACAACTGTCGCAATTCCGTACACAACGTATTTAAAGGAGTGGTGGCAATTAGACACAACTACAGACTTTTCCATAAGGGCGTCCGCTGCTGGCGTGGTGGCACGTAGCGGGTGAGCGGGTTACCGAAAAATAATATGAACGTTGTTAACTAGCGCGGGCGCGAGCGACGGATTTTATTTTACCTAGAATGGCACCCGCGTGCGTGCACCCGGGCCAGCTAGCGGAAGCCCTAAAACCGCAGATTAGAAGTATACCCCCTTATTCATAAACGCGCTACAAACTTCAATTAGCTAATAATCGTTTGTCTTTATCTGCCATTTTGACTTAGGTAGCCAGTAGGTCACAACTAGTGTTCAACCGAGGTTTAGGTTCCGGCAAGTTTCGCCATAAAAATTATGTTTCGATCGAAGGTTCGGTTTCAGCCAAAAAATGCTGTTTATTTTCGGCCGCGCGCAATCATTATTTTCGGTAGTATCCGACCGAAGTATCGGTTTTGGTAAAATCCGGCTCCGGTCGGACACTAATTCTGTATTTGTATTGTATAATGTTCATAACCACGCAATACGAGTATATATCAATTTCAGCGCTGATGAAAGAAAGGAAACGATACCAAAAAGTGCGATGCTCGCGTCGCTTCACGCCTGGGACTTGTATGGACCCAGTACGACCCGTGTGGACCTTTGTGGCACCTTTACAGTCCTGCACGTATGTATTGAACCTTATTGTGATAGCCATAAGGCTTTATTTGGTTTAATTCAGCGCTGTCCAAGGCCCTAGATCGCGCGGCGCGGTAGGCCTAAAAAGCGCTGGCTGGACATCGTGATAGCCGACATGGAAGAGAACAACTGGGGACTGGGAAATGTGAGGCCGCCCGCACCTTACCCCGTCGCCCTTAGTCGTCCTACCCCGACGCCCCCGTACCGCGCAGGCGAGGACTCATAAAGCGGTCGGTCTATTGGTGGAAGAAGAAGTGCCCTAGGTGCAGTGAACTGAAATCCTAGGTGTAATATATATACTCATTCATTAACATTACAGGGAACGCCTCGGCTGCCCATCGGGGCTCTTCGCGAACCGCTTCAACTCATTCGAGGAATGTACCACCATGTGCCGCGAGCTCGTCTACCTCTATATGTACCTGCAGTCTTTGGACAACGAGACGTTCAGGGTGCCCGATGAAGGTAATACATTCTAATATGAAGACAAAACACGAAGAACGAACGAACGAAGATGTCCTATCCGATGCCCCAGATATCGCTGGTGCGACATGGTGGAGGCGGACCTGCGCGAACTTTGAGTCAACTATTGGCGAGAGGTCGCACAGGACCGAGAAAAGCGGCGCTGTCTTGTGTCTGAGGCCAAGTCTCATTTTGGGTCGCTGAGCCAACGGAGTAAGTATTCTTATTGTGAACAATAAGTTTAAAATTAACTAATAATTGCCGTGGGGTCTTAGCGCGTGTCGCTTCTATGAGGAGCTGTCAAAGCGCCTCATAGAGGCTTCTGGTGATCAGAGGGCTGGCCAATATTTTGCCCAACGGATCAGCATTGCCATCCAGCGGGGCAACGCGGCCAGCCTTCTGAGCACCCTACCTAGCGACTAGGACTTAGGTAAAATTTTTCTATTAATAAGTTTTTATTATGTTTTAAAAATGTTATTAAATAAATAAAGTATAAAATATAATAATAATTTAGCCTATATGCGTCCCAATGCTGGGCACAGGCCTCCTCTTAAGCACGAGACGGTTTGGGCTATAGTCCCCACGCTAGCCCAATGCGGATTGGGGACTTCACATACACCTTATAAACTATAAATGGCGTATTATTCCTTATGGATTATTCGAAATGTCTTAAACCTTAATAAAATATGCCATTATGACCTTGACTATGAGAGATTTAAAATGGTAATATTACGGTTAAGAATCAATTTTCATTATAACCTGTCAACAGCGCTGGAGACGTCGACGGGACATAGCAGCGACTTCATATATGCCGAACTCGTGCAAGAGCAACTAGACGAACAGGAATTAGAAGGCGAGGGCGTTGAAGATGTCGAGGCTGACAAGTAAGTTGGATACAAGTATGTTTGTATATTTTATTGCAACGAGTAATGTCCGATCGAGCATTCGTTTTCGGTTTCAGTTTCGTCAGCTGTGTTCGGCAGAGTTTCGGCCTGAATTATTTTCATATAACTTGCCCTGTATGTTGTATTGTATGTATGTGTATATGTTAGTAAGTATGGGTCAAATCTTGAAGGCTAAATTTGACCCACCTCCCGATTTCGGATTGAGCTGAAATATTGCATACAAATGTAAATATTATCTATGAAAAGGGACCTACTGTCGATGGCGCCTACGCCATTATCAACGATGTTCTGATATAAATACAACGCCGCGCGACCAAGTGCGGCGTAAGCGCCATCGACAATAAGGTCCCTTTTCATAGATAATGCCCCATTTTATGATTATGATATACCTAGGAAGTAAACTTGCAGACTAATCGCCTGATGGTTATCAATTCAACATTTGAATTTGGAATTCGGTTTTTAGGCTTGTCACATCTTTCATGAGCAATGGATTTTAGGTATTGTTCGTTTACAAACTTATTTTGAACAGTTTCAGACGAAACTTCAAGTCTATGTTATCGAACCTGCCGGAATCGGACCCGGAGTACCCGGATCGTCATTACGAGGCTAGCGACGACCGCCCGCCGCCCCAGTCCAGCAGGGAGCTCATGGAAGATACCATGGAGGATCTTGTCGTGCCTAATATTGACCACTTTGTGTAATATACTTCTGTCCTTCGTGTATGAGTCAAACTGCTGACTGCTGGACATCTTTTATTGGCATTACGAGTATGTATAGTAAGCAATACAAACAAAATGTTAGCATATTTTGTTTGTATTGCTGTTGATGGCCCAAATAAACGAAAATATAAAATAAAATTGTGTGTAACACGGGAGGTATTCATATTGTAAATTGTAGTCATAACAACAGTGCGCTACGGGCATCGTCCATACCTCCCTTATTGCACAATATTCTAGAGTTAGACCAAGAAAACTCTGCAGCGATTTTGATAGCCCACGCAGCGCAAGTATTATTTATACGTCATAATTTCATAGAAGTTTGACGTTTAAAATAACACTTCTGCGTGCGATATCAAAATCACTGCAGACTTTTCTTGGTCTAACTCTATTGCCGTTGTACTTACCGGCACACGTGTTCACTTGGCTGGCCACGAACAGGCTCTGCACGTAGGCGCCCAGCGCGTTGACTATATCTTGGAAGATGTTGGTGGCGTGTGGCCGCAGGTCGTAGCAGGAACATGGTACCAGGAGCTATGTTACTCCACTCATAGCCGATACTCACCAGCACACGTGTTCACTTGGCTGGCCACGAACAGGCTCTGCACGTAGGCGCCCAGCGCGTTGACTATATCTTGGAAGATGTTGGTGGCGTGTGGCCGCAGGTCGTAGCAGGAACATGATACCAGGAGCTCTGTTACTCCACTCATAGCCGATACTCACCGGCACACGTGTTCACTTGGCTGGCCACGAACAGGCTCTGCACGTAGGCGCCCAGCGCGTTGACTATATCTTGGAAGATGTTGGTGGCGTGTGGCCGCAGGTCGTAGCAGGAACATGATACCAGGAGCTCTGTTACTCCACTCATAGCCGATACTCACCGGCACACGTGTTCACTTGGCTGGCCACGAACAGGCTCTGCACGTAGGCGCCCAGCGCGTTGACTATATCTTGGAAGATGTTCGTCACGTGTGGACGCAGGTCGTAGCAGGAACATGATACCAGGAGCTCTGTTACTCCACTCATAGCCGATACTCACCGGCACACGTGTTCACTTGGCTGGCCACGAACAGGCTCTGCACGTAGGCGCCCAGCGCGTTGACTATATCTTGGAAGATGTTGGTGGCGTGTGGACGCAGGTCGTAGCAGGAACAGAAGGATACCAGCAGTTCTGTCAAAAATACAACAAATTTTATTGAATCTTATACCTTCAAACGAGCAATTCTTTTATATTTATATATTTCGGGGATCTCGGAAACGGCTCTAATATTGGGCTTTTCGGGGGCGAAACTAGTTAGGTCTCTCTAGGAAAACGCTCATTTATGAGTTTGTATATGTTTTCCGAGCATCTCCCAAATATTTGGTTATAAAAAGCCGATATATTTCCATTATTTCCCGCAGTCAATGAAACCGTAGTAGGGTTTAAAGAATTAAAAGACGGTAGACAGAGGTACAATAAAAATTGCTAATCGCGATTTCTTCAGCTTATGCGCGACACACACCCATCGCAATTCGGGGGCTAGCGGTACTTAAATGGCTCAAAACGGTCAAAACCCGATAGGAAAATAAATGTGCGGGCGATACTTTACTATCTGCCTAGCTTCGCTTGTCGTCGTACCGTTCTGAAATAGTTCTTCCAGAACAGTAGAATGAAATCATGCTGTCCATGACCAAGTAATTATTTCAGTGGCGTAGGGGGGGCGGCGGAGGCGGTCCGCCCCGGGTGTCACCCATTTAGGGGTGACACCCGACCGTGAACATCAGTATAGCCACCTATAAAAATTCGTAAAATGAAAGCGATGGAGTAAATCCTGAGCTAGTTAACAAAAATTACAATTACTCTTTTTAAATATATTTTACAATTTTGATTGAAATTTGGGGTGACGCCCACAATTTCCGTACCGGGTGCCACCCATACTAGCTACGCCACTGAATTACTTACACTAGCGCCAAGAGTAAACCATAAAGTCCATAAACTGTTTTTTACAAGTTTTCACAGACAATAAATAAAATAAAATAAATAAAAAATAAAAATCATTTATTGCAGATCAAAGATCCATATAGTGTTAGTAACAATTTTGACTTAATAACTAAGTTAGTAGGTACAGAAAATATCCAAAACAAAACATGACAAATTGGCCCACGATTGGTCGCGGCCTCATCCTATTTGGCCCTGCCGATGGCCACTTCGACCCAGTATTTAGTTATAGGGCAGTCAAGGCTCTCCGACAATACTTTGAGGAGGCCGTTGCCGCTGCCACGCACTCGCCTGAGTAGTGATCCCACACGCTTGCGTCTGATTGCGTAAAAGTCGTCCGTACGTACTTCTGCAAACATGTTCGACGCACTACAGTGCTTCGGCAGCCGCAACAGCATCCTCAAAATATTGTTATATTGGACTCTTAGTGCGTTGTATGCCCTCTGTGTAAAACCTACCCACAGACTGCAAGTGTAGAACGTCTGACAGTAGGCTTTGAAAAGCGTCAATTTGACTTGTTCATTACACCTTGCAAATCTGCGGGCAAGCATATTACCGCGCACCGCCATCGCCCTTCTCTCCCTCTCTATATCCAGGTCATCCTTTAGGTCTTCATTGAATGTCTTCATAAAATATGACATTGATGCACGAAGGCGGTTTGTTAACAAGGGCCTAACGCGAACTTTCGTTCGTCATCTAACTTCTCTATCACTCTTGCATATTCGCGCGATAAAGAGGCAGATAACTTAATTTCGATTTTCTTGTTTCGCGGTAGACCCCCAGATTGTGATGGATTGTGGTAGTGGCGCCCACTATGCAGAGTTTCGCGTAATCCTTATTTATACTCACTGGGCTGTATAGTCATCTTGTGCAGCACCTCGAGTGCTAACGCCCGTTGCCACAGCGGCTTGTCAGGATCCAGGAACTTGATCGTAAGAGACAGGAAGATCTCGCACTCCGTCACCTGAAAACATAACGTTGAATAATTTATATGGTCATGTATAAACAATAAACTTTGAAAGCTGTTAGAAAGGAAATAAGGTATATTTTGGTACGGGAAGTGGGGTGACACTCTTCCTTTCGGGCTTTCTCGACTCCGTTCGGCTCAGCATTGCTTCGAGTAATTAATAGGGTTGACACAAATTGACGTCCCTTTGCGTGCACCAACATAGATAAGATAATGACTTGAATTTTGACAACCTTAAATAGCCTAAAGGGATAGCGCCATACATTAGAAAGGGACAGCATGGTTCGTCCCCGAATAGCTGCCAAACTTCGGTTTTGTAGGAAGTGTCCTTTCTGTACGTCAGTACTATTATTTATGCTGCGGTATAGGCTGTAATATGACAAAACTCCTTCAGTGTCGAATGAAATATTACATCGTTTCTTGTGCCATTCTCGTTACGCTCGCAGTTGTGTAAGGGTGACTCACCAACAGGGCATGGTACTGGTGCACTAGTACTAAGACTAGACGTAGTAATCGCATGGTGACGGGGTAATGAGGCCGCTCGGGGCCGCCCGGGCTGGCGGCGCCGGCGGCCCCGGTGGCACCCGGTATGTGGAGGCCGGTGAACGCTGCCCTGGGATCAATAATAAAATAATGAATACTTCCTCAAAGTATGCCCGTTGCAATCAGGATGAAACATTCAAACGCCTCACTATAGTTAAAATAATATTGGGACATTTGGGACCGTAACACTATATTTCGCGTGTATGAAAAAGTTTAAGTTCAATTGGTTCCCTAAGTGTATGAACACACACTAACAACAAATTTAGGGAAAAAGATCTAATCCACAAAATAATTAACAATTCAATTTGAACTTGCTATGAAAAAGAAAAGCATACATTTGGCAAATTTTAAAAGATGGATCCTTTTCGCTAAACTACGTCAAGTTGTGCAATAAATATGATAATTGATTAATACGACGTTAAAAAATACAAACTGCTTGAACAATATGTCATACACAGATTTTAAAACAAATGTGTGTATGTAGTTATGTTATGGACCATAGCAGCATATGAGCAAATAAGTTTTTTTTTTAATTTTGCGGCTTTTTCTAGTCACATAGTTGTTGATAATTAATAATTAATACAACTAAGTAAAATACCTACACTGCAATCATATTTACCTGTATTTTACATTTGGTGAAAACAGTCTTATGATCAACGCGCAAACGTGTTCCTTTAACAAAAACCTAAATTCCGCTATCTGCAACAAAAACCTCACGTTAATTTTATTGCACTAATAACTCTATTAACAAGATCATAACGCCGTTATTCGTGTGGCATAGTCAAGCCAAATCAAAAGATTGAATAATATAAAAGCACATGTAAAAAAAAACCGGATGTCACAGTGACCGGGGTAATTAAAAGTAAATAAAAATTACAATCTATCCTCCTAAGGCCCAGCCGTATAAATGAAAAATCCAAAATTTGTTACTGAAATTTGAACCTATGGTCTAGGAAATATAGTTAATTTTGCGTTGTTGGAAAATTGAACGAAAGCAAAAGACGACTCTGTTTCAATTGGACACGATTTAAATTTCATCGAACTGAAGAGGTACTATAGGTAGGGCCTTGGACCTTAGGAGGATATGATATAAATGTCACTGGGCAAAATCATCATTGTAAACGTCCTTACCTTGAAGAAAACGGGTGAAAAATCAGTCAAAACTGTGTCTAACAGTTCCAGTCCGAATGTCTTTGGCACGTCCGAGATACCGACCAGCCAGTGCGGCGCGTCGCCGTTCACCAGCTGGATTATGTCCTGAAAAAGGGTACAAAATCAATAAAGTGTACAGATGTTGGGCATAATTGTTTGCCATCGTATTTTCTCGGAAACGTTCGTATTTGTCATGCTACTTCAGTCAACCTCAGGACTTTTTGTATCGAGACTGACTGGAATAGCAAGACGTTATAGAATAGTTCGGTACTTTCCCCTTTTCCCTTTAAATACGATGGAAAACAATTTTTCTCAAAAATGCACGGCAAAGTCGACTTTGCCGTCTAAAAAATATGTCGCGAAGCGCGTAGTTTATGGTCAGTCAAAAATTAAAAAGTTAAAAACATTGCAGTCTTGATTTTGGGACTGCAATGTTGCATACAAATTCCATTATTTGTCGAGTTCCAAACTTTTTAAAAGTTGAAATGACCATATCAAATGAAGGCACAGGCCCATTAAACAGCCAAACAGATGATTAATACCGCGACTATTTAGATGTCTCAAATAGGTTGGCGTATTTTTGGCAGAAAAATACACTTCTATTTTTTTATTAAAAAAATAAAAAAGCGGCAAGGGCTTTTTTCTGTCAAAATATATATGTAAGAACGTTGCTTTTGTAAAATATTTCTATGATATTTATATTTCTTGCACCATTTTTGAGAAAAGCACTATATATGACTCGGCTGGAAGGCTACTTGCTGGCTTCGGATTCAATTAAACGGACTCCCAAGGTCGTCCGTTTAAAACGAATCCTCAGCCTGCAAGTAGCTACTTCCGAGCCTCGACAATAATGTACTAATGCACTATATCCGTACGTGATGTTTTTTTTATAGGCCCCGTGCATGAACTATAGAGGGCAGCATAGTAGCCGTCAGATTTTTGGCGCGAGGCGTAAATGTGACCCTTATGCTTCTGATGTAGCCTACGTAAGATGACAGAACCTACTATGCGACGAGAACGGTAGATGGTAGCACTTGCTTTGGCAATGTACATGTGCACATGTTTCCAATTCAGGCCAGAAGAGTGTAGACCCTCAAACGCGCACGGTCCCTATACCCGATTAAGGCGAAGGAGGGTTAAAACCATTCTGACGGTAAGCACTTAGCCCATAAATACGTCAACTCTAGAGGTGTTAACGCGCGTTGCCGACATTTTAAGAACCGCTCCTTATTTGACTATACAGCAATGAAAAGTTTTTAGTGTTACTTACTTGTAAAATGAGGTAAGCATCCACCGCGCAGGGCTTCATATCTTTAGGTGCCTTGCTGTTAGTCTGTGGTCTTACATCGGCTGGGTTCACTTTGAGCGTTCCTGAAATCAAACGATACGTTACAGTATTATCGTATTCAAATTTTTGTCTAAAGTTAATTATAGTATGTTTTTAACTGGAAGGATATGATGATAGATGTCATCTCCATACAATTGATACCCTCAAAGGGACGCAAAATTGTATTCAATTGACATCTTTCATCATACCCTTCCAGTTTGAAAAATACTATTCGTCCGACAATAAAAAAAAAATGCAATGCGATTCCTTATTAAAGTCATCGATTTTCTCAAAGGTAAGAGAAATTACCCTATGATTCGCTCTTTCCTCTTCCTCGCGTTATCTAGGCATTTTTGCCACGGCTCATGGGAGCCTTGGGTCTACTCGACAAATCCCATGACTCGGCGTAGGCATTAGTTTTTCAAGTACTAACTACATTGGGCAATATTTTGCGCTATATAATTCCCATATCTACAATTTGATATACAGTAAATAAAGAACGAAAATGTGTGGATATAAATGGTGTTCATGGTACAATCAACTAAAAGTCGCGTCCAATATGCTTTGGGGTATATTAATTTAGAGTGCAATGTACTGTAATAGCATTATGTTGAATTGGGGCAATATTCATAAAATAATATGCTTAATTTAATTCTTCTGACTTACTACTGTTGTCAGCTGAGTTTCGCAAAAAAAATTACAAACAATTCGAATTATGAAACTAGAAATAAACCTTTATTTTATTTGATATAAGTTTCCTAAGGGTTCTAAGCTTATAAAGTGTCATTCTATTGAACTTGCGTAAACAAGTCACTAGTAAATTCATCATTCAGAGACAATTTCAATATGGCGGTTTGTTTAAATAGTTAGCTAGTTCCATAGAATGACACTGTTACATCATTGTCTATGCCTATGGCTTACCGTTCGCCTCAGCCAGGGCGCGTTCGAAAACGAGTGCGACAAGTTGTCGCACGGTAGCGGCGGCCGCGTGACTCGTGCTGACGTCGCGCGTTTCGCTGCTCGTGACCATCCTCATGCACATCACCATTGTCTAAAAATATTATTATCTTTATTAAATAACTCTGGGACTGGGCTGGGCATGTCTGCCGCATGCACACAGAAAGGTGGGCCAAAATGGTTGGACCCACGGAACACTATATACGGTGCAGGTCGGAGTTTAGGCATATCGAAAAGGAGATGGCGGGACGACTTTGACACATTCTACCCCAAATGGTGGGAAAATGCCGATGACAGGGTCGAGTGGAGAAAACGAGGGGAGGCCTTTGCACAGCAGTGGGACACCAAGATAGGCTAGGGAAAAAAAACTCTAATTATAAATACAAGGATGCACTTATAACAGCACCATCTAGTGACTAATAGTACATTTCGATGCTAGTGCGGAAGGTATGTCATTACTTCACGAGTACCGAGATATCTTGCCACGAGCCGCAGGCTCGTGGCAAGACTCGGGACGAGTGAAGAATGACATTTCCGCACGTGTATCGAACGACGTTTTTTAATACAGTTGCGAAAAAATAATAAAAACATTGTTAATCGTACACTAAACAAAAGTGGTAACAGTGACAGCTCGGTTAGACGGCGTCTTTAAGTATATTATATCTATGGGCGTTTGGCAGCTATTCCGTTCCATTCAGTCAACTTATTAAGAACGGAATTTTCAATATTGAATATTAAAAAATAAACGTGTTATAATGATGAAGAGGTAAGTAATTAAATATGAAATATGTAATATTTTTCGTATTCTTACATTAACGGTAGGTTTTTATGCTGATTACGACGTTTAAAGGAAACTAATATTAACACTCATCAATAAGTAGTCGTGAATTGGAACAAGTATAAATTTAAAAAAATTGGAAAAGTAAAAAGCACTAGTTCGAGATAACCAACTTTCCGCACGCTAAACAGCTACGTAAAGTAGCACTTTTTGAGCAACTGTATTAAAAAAATCATTTCAATACCTTGTTAAATGTTCCGTGCCAATGAACTGACATCACTAAACTGTTTAAAACGCTATAATTTGGTCTTCATCATATGTGATGATACGGAACTCTCGGAGAGTGACTTCGACTCACACTCTATAACAACTTACCCTGGCTAGTGTGTCTCCATGCACCAAGTCTGAGGTAGTCATGAGTAGGGCTGCCGTTTGGAGTAGCTTCAGCTCCAAGACTCCAGCCTGTCCCAGTGTGTATAAACAGTCGACCACATGTCGAGCCCCTTTGGCATCAATACCCTGCTGAGCTATTAGTCGTTGTATAGTGCCGAGGCAGAACTGAAACAACGTTTAGCTTATTAGTGATTCGGAAATATTTTATTTTTATATTCGGAAGAGAGCATTGGATAAATGGGAAATACGTGTGGCAACTAGTTTTATATAACCTCCTTGACCGGCGGCCGCGATCTTTTTGCAGAGGGGAACGCCTGTTAATGGCCGCTCCATAGATATTTACTCCGAGAATACGTTAGATTGAATTGTTAGTTTTATTTTATAAAATTGTTGATGTTTTTATTTTTGCTTTTATGTAAATTCAATGTTGACGTGTAAAAGTGCCCTTGTGGCCTATTTGCTGAATAAATGTTGATGTTTGATGTTTGATGGCGGGAAAGAGGGGAAGAAAAAAATCCCTTCCCATAGGCACCCAAAACTGATAGCGAAATTCAGCTTATGCGGCCCCTCCCTACCTGTCGCCCATATACATATGCCCCTTTTGGCCATAGGGTAAAATTGAATGAACTGTTCTGGACAATGGCCTTGTAATGTAAACAAACAGGTTCACTCTACTTACAGCTCCATGAATAAACCAGTTCTTTTTTGACCTCCCAAAAGCTCTGACGTTTCATTTATCAATACCTAAGTTAAATATATACCTAGACCATATTAATTATCCCACTTTCTGTCATGCGTCCAGTCCGCGGTCTAATAAACAAAGATGCACATACTTTGATAATTTTGAGGTCCTTGGACTCGCAGCCCTGCACCAGCGGGTACAGTATCTGGTTGACCACACCATACAGAGAGGCCTGTGGGTTGTTGGCTGCCAGTGACAGCTTCTCTATGGCTTCATCACATGCCTGGAAAATATCATATTTAAATCGGACTTCTGGTCAAAGGGTGTGGTATTTCAGCGGAATCTAGTGTTGGTAGGAACTTGAGTCTTTTGAGTCTCAATATGAAGAACTTAAGTTGTTTTCGTGGCCAAGCAGTTTGAGGCATCTGCCACAATTGCTGAGGATGCTGGTTCCTTTCCAGCCCTGGGCACTGGAGGTCATAGTCACTTTTACTTTGTATGGTCGAGTTCATAAAGATGTATACATTCATTGCAATGGATCAAGTTGAAGAAATGTATAAATTTTTAAGAACTCTGCATATGATATTTTTTCAGATTATAATTTATATAATAGTGTTTCTACTTGAAAATAATAAGGTATAACCGAAATCATCCCTTTAACCTTTTAACCGCCAGCAATTTTTGATTGAGCGTGCTCGTGTCGCCACCGACAGTAATTGTACCACGCAGAGTAAGGTTGGCATAGTTACGGGAGTTATAAATGTGCTGTAAAAACCGAATCAGATCTTTGTCTTATTTATCAGACTGTGGCGAAATGAGCTGGATATGTAATGTCTTATATATCAGACTATGGCGGTTAAAGGGTTAAAGACATGAAATGGGTAACAACTTGCAATATTTTAAAAATTAAAGCTAACTCAGAAATGCTGTATATTTATGTGGAATATAAGTCGGTCCTCTAAGCATGACACACATGGAGGATACGGTTATTATGGTTCTTAGGGGCAAAAATAATAATATAAGTGGCAAACAAATATTTTTAGTAAGTAAATGATGTGTAACATCAAGTATAAACCAATTATTTATTTTCGATGTAATCGCATTGACATATGTATTTATTTAGACGTCCAGGTTGTCTTATTTACATAGCAAATGTGTTAATATAAGCTAATTACAATGTATTTGAATGGGCGGATTACTTATAAGATTGCAAAAGTTCTGTACTTGTACACATGGAACAAATCATATCAGAACAAAGATAGACCTTTAATTTAGTTATTAGGGGGTAATAAAAGTGGAATTAAGCTTTATACCTCTCTTATCTGGGGATATTTTTTCTTCGTTTCGAAACTGAGTGTTTTGAAGTCACTTTGCAAGACTTCCATAAACTTTTTTGTGGAATCATCACCGGTAACTGCACTCACGAATGCCATTCTTAAAAAGGTATCTTATAATCTAATTATTCATTTCATGTTTTAATTAAAAATCATAGAAATTGAAAATATGCCATGTACACAATCGACATCACATCATAATTTGACGTTCAAAATCTATACACGTAGTCACTGCAAGAATTAAATCCTAAGTTCTATTAGAATTATTATAAGCTAAAATGTGTGTCAATAAATGTCGGATGAATCTAAAAAGGACTTTTGGTATGTATGAAATAAGAAAATAACCCATAAAAATTCTACATGTATTTATAAAAGGAAACGAAACGGAAAGAATATAACAGAAGGGTAGGGGGTAAGTATTTGAACACACCCAGAAACATTCCGTTCCACGAAGTAATAACTCTTATTTTATGTAAATATTGGGTTCATGACAGGTTTTATCCATCTTCGCTTGAGATTTGTTGTTTTTAGATAAATTATAAATCCGAAACACATTCAGTGCTATTTTTATTAAAAACTTAAGAAAGAAACTTTATTTTTTACATATATTTGATAATATTTATTTTATTATAACAGGTAGATATGCGTGAATTGAAGTTTAAAAGTCAAAGGATTTTCATTGCCATGTTCATACATCACCGTCGATTGATGAAAGAATTATTATAAAATTTCACTATGTATAGTTGTATACTACTTGTTATTGAATAATGCGATAGGTATGGCACATTTTAAAAAAAATTTCTTAATTTTATATGAGTACATAAATAATTATCGATTTTTAAGTGATTATTTATTTTTACTCGTAGCAACATTACATGTCTTTCAAGTCTTTGAATACCGATTATATGCCGATTACGGCTCGACAAAAAAAATCGAATAATCGAATGTGAAAGTTGACTTAATAAATCAAATAATCCAATAAATATAAATAAATACGCCTAATAATTCCTAGAAGACTTTTAAATCGACACGAGTTGTGAATTACCTTTTCGCACGTGTATCGTACAATGTTTTACAATAGGTACATAAACCCTTTAAACTTTTGACATAAACGCACGGAGAGTGCTCTTCCGCACTAGCGCGGAAAAGTAGGATATGTACTGTAATGTATTTAATGTATATTTAAGATTGTGTATTGTGTAGGACTTTAGAGCAAAGAATATAATACTCACTAGGAGAAGAACGGTAACTCCATACAAAAAAATGTCCCCAACCGTTTATACGTTTATACTAGTGGCGCCGTCTTTGTGTAGCAATGGAACTAAAGTTGACAACCGGTTTAGCCTGGCGGGTATTGGTAGGTAGTAATTCTGTTGATAAACATATTTGTTATCTTCATATCACGAAATATATGCAAGATGCAAATATTACCCCTTGTTTGTGGTATTATCAATTGATTTAAATAAAAGGCATGTTTATGTTTATAACATTATATATATTATTTATTAAAAAATGTTTTACATATAAAAATATACACTGAAAACTGGCAACTGGCAACTTAATAAAAAAATAGACATTAATAAAGTGCATTCACAAAGTTTTCAGTACCTTTTATACAAATAACAGGCATGCCTACCTATTACACTTTACACACAGATACACTACACTTTACACACGGCATTTTACACAGATTTCCAACTTGTATTCATACATTTCTTCACGGTTAATTAATACGCTTTCCAGATGCGTTATGACTCGGTTCCTTCTGAACCCACTAAAGCTGTATAAATTTCACTCTGGCTGCTTCAACAGCCGTTGCTCCGCATTTAGCACATTTTCTATGTGCATTGCTGTAATCCATGTAGGTACAGACTTACAGTCTTAAGTGGTACGTAGCGGTACACGTTGTATGTATTATTTAAAGAGTTAATAAATAAAAGTTTCGTTATGAACTTTAACCACAGCAGTTGGACAGAGTCATTGACAAATATATTTTTTATTATGGTGGGTAGACGTACCTACCCTCTATATATTTTATGAACATTGATAAAGACAGTTGGAAGCAAATATTCATTATAAAACTTAATCGCATGTAATTAAGTTTTAAGCGTTTTAAGTCCCGTTTTATGATTAATATTGTATAAAATTCGTGATAATTTAAATCAGAGTTGGGAGCAATGTTGCTGTAGAAAAATGTTTTTATTTTTATTACTCGCAACTTTTTCCCGGAGGCCAACGCACACATAGAAGCTTAAGGCGCACACATGCGCAATTATTTGGGGACATAACTTTCTTAGGAAGTGAACAGGCCTTGCTTTAGAGTCGGATCAAAAAAAGTCTACAGCGGATTTGATAGCCCACGCAGTACAAGTGTTATAATTTCATAGAAGTTTGACGTTTAAAATAACAATTGCACTGCAATTAATGACAGCGTTTTACACAAAAATAAAACGCTAATTAAATAACTTACCCTATTCGGAACCTAATAATAATATTGAGAGTGGCAACACTGTTGTCGGTCGTATTGTCCTTTTCTAGCATATACGTCCCTCTCTCTCCCACACTCCCACCACAGCAGTTTGCTTTTTGGCGGTTGTCGCTAAAACAAATTTCCAACTCATTGTCTCAAAATTATACATATTTACACCAGGCAGGATTAAAACTTTAGGTTCCGAATAGGGTAAGTTATTTAATTAGCGTTTTATTTTTGTGTAAAACGCTGTCATTAAACAACTGTACCGCTATTCGGAACCTAATAATAATATTGAGACGTGTTTGTTATCGCCTGGTGGTGGGATGACGCCAAGCCAATGTGATTATACATGTACTTATTATGTATATGTAATATTATTATATTATGAGTGTTTAATTAATTATGCAGTACACCCTTTATTTTAACACCTGTGAGGAGAGAGGTATTTAGTAAAGCATACAATTTGATATTCCATTATATTATGATACTAACTTAACATTTTATATACGTACTTAATGTACTTATAAATGTTCAAAAAGAATAAGTGAGTCACCACAAGGGTGCTATACTTAATTACTTAAATGTATGTGAAAACTAGGTAAAAGAAGATGTGATAAGTCAGTCTACTCTTCAAGGAGCATACACATCTGTTATAAGGAGTAATGTAATTCAAGTATGAAAAGATAAAAATAATAAAGTACTAGAGTAGTTTTTATTTATAAGTCGCAATTATTATCAAATTTGACAATAATTATCTATAATAGTAAGGTAAGCAGTTGCAGGGATATAACAAGGACAGGACATTTCTTATTTCCAGAATCCCTCGGGATTAAGTAGACGAATATTTTAATTATTCGTTAGATCACTATCACCACAAACAGAGTTAATAAAATTAGGTACTTATTGAAATGTCATAGGGAATCACTAAATTTATTTAATGACTGTAAGCCATATACTTGGTTATAGGTTATAGTTATAGCTATAAAATGCATTTAACCCTTTTAAACGCTTTACTAACGAGAACGCAAGTCAGTGTACATAAATAAACCTTGCTTAAAATTGTGAAGGTTACTATGAGAGCTTAAGCCACAACACTCATGTGTTCACTGCGCTGTGGCACTAGTTATGGCGCTTTGTGGTGTTCTTGTGTAGAATTGCTACAGAACTTTATCAATAATATTTGCAGAGTCATTCTAATTAAATTCATGTTTAGCTATCATAACCTTAATTTTACTCAAAAATTTGTATATATGTAGTAAGAGTAGTTTCTTAGTGGTTTACTTTATTTGGTGCCTACTGGTAGACATAAGCCTTAAAACTTTATTGGTTCTGACCGCTAAAGTGGCTAATTTTCTGTAAACTATTCATAGACATTGCTTAATTCTGAATATTCAGTTTTCTCTATTCAGTGTGTAAATTATAAGGAATCAGATACTTAATTCGAAACCCTAGCTCATCGCATAGGTGCTTTTAACCGAAATACAAATTTATGTGCTTATTTCGTGATTTTACATTATTTGCTGTGGGAAACCAGGGGGTTCCCTATTACCATTTGCCGGGCGCCTGTGGCCCCAAAGCCAACAGCGCAGAGGCCCTTTAAGAGGGAGCTATTTTATCCAATGCTAGAATCAACACTTTGTCGAATCTATTAGATATTTAGGTATACTTATCCTCCTTATGAACTAAGGATAATTGTTACTTGTTTATATTTCAATAATAGCAAGATTGTAAATTATTTTATATTCTGAAATATAAAATTACTTAATTTGGGCCAGTGTACTTTTGTATACTATATCTCTGGCCTACTACCTACTATAGGTTAGTCTAATAACATCCCGCCTCCTGGGAGGCAATATACAGAGTTCTTGGATATATATTCACGATATCGCTAAGTGTGTGGACCTAGTTTTCCGACACTTGACTGCATGAAATTATTGTGTACATTTTTTACAGGTCTCGAGCAAGAAGGGTACCTATATATAGGTTGAGGTCCTTAACTTGTGGATTTGGTAATAGGAGCAAGACACAGACGGGGTGTAAATTAATTGATCCACCATGTTTCAAGAGATTCATGTGCATTGATGCCTTCAAGTTACACTGTACAGACAGACTATATAACTCTTTTGCAGAGTTTTGCTAACATATTATAATAAATGACTGCATTTGTTTGGGTGTACTTGTTCCACGACAAAAACATATTTATATATATTACAATGTATTTTTGAAAAGTACTCGCCTTTCAAAATAGCTTCGCCTTTTCGCAAGGCTTGCTGCTGTTTCACATTGTGCAAAGCAAACAGTATCGCAATGCTATAATTTTGTATAATTTGAGAACTAGAGGGTCATGCCCTAGACGTGACCGCCCAGAAGTTATACTAGAATCGTTCGTGCAAACCATTAATTCACTGTTTATTAAAAACCTTATGACTGGGTACATTACATTCTACGGTGGGTGGGTACATTTGTTAAACGTATAGTATCAAACTATGACGAATAATGAAAAGTGAATTAAGTGATAACAATATTTGGTCCGTGCATAGAAGCACGTGCCCTTGAGATTAGTGCATGGGTAGTTTAAAATAAACTTAATCTGTGCATAGGAGCACTTACGATCAAGGTGATTCGAATCCTCAAGGTTCACAAGGCAGACATAAGGGTGTAAAATAAAGCATTCATAAACGCCCAGTTTGGTCAGTTTTGTATATTTTTATTTCCAACATGCTTGTGCAGCACATGACAATTTTCCTATACCATGCCAGTCAGGGATATAATAATTAAATAGGTAACCTTGGTTATGTCGTGTACCTACATAGGTAGGTACTCGTAAAAATGTTAACTGAAAGACTAGTGCTCTCGAGGCAAATATAATTTATATTAATTTCGAGTCTGTCATAGCAGGCATAGACTTCAAAGGTTTTTAGATATTCATAGGGCCGCTAAACGGAACCCTTTGTACACCTTGAGCAGGCTGTTTGTGCTCTTGTAATTTTATTTTCACACCATGAGTGATATTAAACATAGCTTATTTCAGAATTGAACCGTAAGCTATGTTGTGTCGTGAGCTTAAGTGAGCCTGATTTAATTAGAGTCCACAGATTATCTGGACCTTTGAGGATTGACCACACCTTATTCTAAATATCAATATTCTGCCTGGGCTTATGGTCGAATTTAGGTGACTAAATCTCTTAGTATTATCCATGCCACCCACGTTATGAGGCTTAGCGTCTCCAGACCACAATTTTATATTAGGGTGCAAAGATTTTTTCATCTTTAAAATAAAAATGAGTCGAGATAGGCCTGGAATCTTAGGTTATTTTATACCTATTATATTATAATTTTAGAAATGTTAATTAGTCCAATTTTGGGTTTAGCCAATAGGGTGTCCGGGACCCTTAAAATAAACAAAAACAAAAATACACAAAAATGAAACCTCGAATAACGAAGCCTATTTCGACTGATTTTTACCCAGAACATTATTTTGTTAGAACCCTTTTCACTTGTCCTTTGTCCAAAAGGATGTATTTACATATTCATCTTTGTTATATTTTTATGATTGTGGCCTACTCGCTCGCCTGTGTTATGACCATATCATTTAATTTCTGACATGCCTTGCGCAGGCTTATATTTATAGGTTGTAATATCATCATCAATAACTTGATATCAGTTTGTGAATGAATCAAAGATTCTTTGGCACACCTTACGCAGGTGGAAATATGGCAGCCTTGCGCAGGCTTAAATAGGTACACAACATATTGGTTTCATCACAAATAACTTGACGTTAGTTTGTGCCTGCATAAAAGATCCTCTTAGGCACACCTTACGCAGATGGAACCATAACAGACATAGCTTAAGAATATCATTCAAATGAAGTTTATGGGTGATATTCCCTTAGTTGAGAGTTCTTCGCTCGACAAGGGGAAAGGATTTACTTTAATAGGCACTTTTAGAAAGTGTCATTCACGGTGACGAGATTTGCCATAACTAAACTTTAACTCTACAGTTAGCGAATATAATTTGAAATTATGAAGCAAACCATGCGTCTTCGTCAATGAATCAATCTAAACATTCCCATATCGTTAATGCCCTTTCAAGTCACAGGCTTCCGATTTTATTTAAAACGTTTACAAGTGTAGGTACTATTTATGTAGGTAGGTAGGTAGGCTTAAAGATGTATGTACCTATAGTTACATATATAATGAATAATCAAGTTATTCAAATCCAAAATAATACAAGCACATATAGCAACTACATGCAAGAGTTCTTTTAAGCTGTTTGTACCTGTTATTTTTTTAAAGAGATACCTATCTACCTACATTTTAACCATCTTTTTTTTTTTTTTTTTTTAAATCAAAGATCTAGTTGGAGAGATATAAATTGGTAGATAAGGAGTGAAATACTTAAGGATTTCCATGTCATTCTTGCGCAGAGCCATGCTAATCTCTCTCTTTATCTAGTCAGACTTAAGTTTACGTACTGCCGAAGTACTCACTTTCCACAAAAATAAATGCAATGCTTGCGATGTAGGTTTGTTCGTTACCTTGTGTCCCTCAGAGCGGAAATAGAAGCCCCGCGAAGCGGGGCTTCGTCGACTCCTAAGCGGGTACACGTTATTTATCAGCAAGTATATTACCAAAAAAAATATTTTGTAATATTATATTTAACCCGGAACGGGATAAACCGACAAGTTGCTGATAGATACTTGGACAGATAAACCCTACACGTCTATAAGCTTCTACCTTAATACGTAGGTTCTACGTAACACGTATTAACTATCCGATCCTTTCGTATTCGAAAACACAAATCACTTGAAAACTGAAGGGTATGCCTCCACACATCACCATTTAGTTAAGTGTTATACCTAATTTCAACCGTTATTATAGACACACAAAGATTTAAAGTAATAAGTAATAAGACTCAGAAGAGACTTAATGTAGGTATAATATTAATTAAATTCTAATGGTGACAAGTGCACGCTTTACCAGCTCGATGTGTTTTCTAACATTATGTGTTTTAGTATTTTCATTAGCATAGCCACGGTGCGCGCAGGCAGCCTTTGAAAACTTACACATTACTATTCCGGATCGTTTTTATTTGCTAGATAGTTTAACTGACACTAAATTTAAATATTTATTTCGAACGGCAAAAGCCGTTAGAAACTGTTTTTCAATATAGTCAGCTAAACTGAGGTACAATTTCAAAAACTCACCAGCAGTTTAGCTTCACGACCTTCCAGATGGAAAAACAGCAAGCCAATGAGTTGGAAATTTGTTTTTGCGACAACCGCCAAAAAGCAAACTGCTGTGGTGGGAGTGTGGGAGAGAGAGGGACGTATATGCTAGAAAAGGACAATACGACCGACAACAGTGTTGCCACTCTCAATATTATTATTAGGTTCCGAATAGCGGTACAGTTGTTTAATGCACTCATTTTAAATATCAAATTAACATAAGTAATCAAACCACTCAAAAGATCAATAGAAAAACAATTTTATTAATTAATTACTGCCTACTTACTTCCTGTTTTTTTCCCTTTTTGAAAGGCATTCGTCGATTTTAATAATGATTTTCTTTTCTCTTCTAATAATCGTATTACAAAATCGGTTCGACCTGTGAACGATTATCATGACATTTTCGATATCGAATTGAATGAAACGAAAGATTTCATTAGTATAGATAGATAGTAGGTATTCATATCGCGCATCTTTACAATGGTGTGATTCCAGATTTTTATTTGTAAGTATTTATAGAATCCAATATCAATTTAGACAAAGTGCCCGTCTCAAGACGATAAAACAGTTAAATGAATTCGGTGATGGCGAACAAGAGGTAAAATACGCATACTTTGCATTGCAATTTTGCTTTGTGGTCTTGACGTACTGTCATTTTTAATTTTTACTTTATTTTATTTCGCTGTACGCCATTCTTACTGCATTAAATAGAACGGCCGATGTCTGCAGATTTTAGCACGTCTTTAAATAAAGCTTGAAGACCGCGACGCGAGTGCAAGGTGCCCGGTGTATGGATTTACGATCTTAGTTTTTCGGTTGGTGACACCCGCTTTCGTGTTTTTTCACGGTACATATTTCTTCAGTGCCGGCACGTAATGTGATTTAATTATGTTTTGGGATTATTATTCATCGATTGTGGGCGTTTTGACGTCGTTTATTGGTGTCTCTGGGTGGTAAGGATGCGGTTTTTGTTTACGTAGCCTGTGACGACAGTTGTGAGTTATCGAATTAAATGTTCAATCATGTAATCAAGCTGCGACGATAAACAATGCGCCGAGCCCACTCGCTTGCGTTTGTTTATACTATCTTTGTCTCTGCAACTGGCACTAAACATCTGTATATCATTTGAGAACTTTATTCTTTTCTATGTTTTCTATTTCCTCCTGAGACCCAGAATCAATCTTTTTGTCTTTGAATTCTTAGTACTCGGGAACTCTTAGTAACAGAATAAATGTTCAAAACAGATTGCGGGATATGTACTAAAATGTGTGTGGCTTAACTTCAAACTCGGGTAAATCCAACCCCCCCTCCTCGAAACGTCGGAGGTAAATCTTAAAACTTAAATACGCGATTAAGTCCCATTGTGTAGTTTCATAATGTTAAATAATCGTGAAAGTTTAAATCAGTGTTTCGGGTAAATCCATTCAACCCTTTCAGCAAATATGTAACCTATTACCTTTTCTTATTACCAAAATCGCATAATCTGACGAATGGATTTACCTGAGTTTGAAGAAGCAACTCATGTGTACCAGCGACTAAAGCCGGTTTCACATCTGTGACGTGTTGTATTCTAATGCATCAGAATGGTAATCGGTTTCATACATTTAATATGGCTGCATTCACATTTCTCGGATCCAGCATGCATCACAGAAATGTAAATGCAACCATTTAAAATGTGGTACCGATTACCTTTCTGATGTGTTACGACATAACACAACACGTCAGACAAATGTAAATCCGGCTTTAGGAAAATTCCTGGATGTCATTTGCATATGCATAGGAATAAATCATTCTTTTAATAGAAAATGAGATGAGTCAGTGCTGTCAGATTGCAGTGATAGTGATAAGAATGTTGATAGCCGCTCGACTTGTTATCAGAAGATTTCATCTTAATTACAGTTTCAGCATGTGTGCAATCAAACCTACACCCACACACATAATGATTGTATACATCCATAGATTGTAACTATAATTATAACTTACATAATTTTTATCATAAAACAAAATCATTCAATCACACAATCAATATTTTAACAGCAGCAGAAGTTGAGTTAACCCTAACCTGTCCTACAACTGATGTGATGTGAGCTTATAATAAATAAGTTTATATTGTAGACATTTACCCCTTATTCATAAAATAAAACTAGCATATTTTTAAACTTATATATATCATAAAATCAGGTACCAAAAAGGATGTATAGATTAATACAAGTTTAAGAAGAATTTGTTGCAACGGATATTGCACAAAGGATGGATTGGATCTGTCTAAGTCCCCAAAAAGCATATCGGATGCAGAGTGCAACCACTGTTAATCTACATCGTATAAATATATTCATGGCAACCGTTTTATTAAACAAGAGTTCATTATATTCAAAAGAACAAGGCTTCGCAACCACACACATCTATTTTGAGATGAACACATCCACTATTGAATATCTATTTACAGTATTAACTGTGTTCTTATCAAGTAAATTGAAATAAGAGTAAATATAGCACTTGTGAGTACCAGTGGAATCTAGTTAGCGAGATAACTGATCTCGCAGTGACCTGTAATAAGTAGTATGCTAAATATCATGTACGAGTGATTGTCAGGTTGGGTTGCATGTTTGATGCTTACATAAGACAGTAGATAAGGGGAATCATTGTCTTGGTATCATATTTATGTATTAGAAGGAAGGAAATTTAAGGCGCGGTGTGTAGTAAAATGCGCTTTTTTGTAACCATATTTACAGACTTTTACAAGGATTTCAAGCATTATTTTCTAGTATGTATAACTTTAGTCCTTGAACTACGTTATTGCTTGTCAGAAACACAACGGCTCATTATTTTCTCGATAGAATCTTAAGTTGAAAACATGCTTAAAGCTGTCTTTTGATCCATATTTTAGAAGTACTACGACGAAAATGGATATGAAACTTACCTCATTCGATAGCTTTTAAGTAAATCTTCGTTATTGCTGGTCCTTTTATTGATACGTTAATCTTTTCATTCATACTTTTATGAATTCAAATTTTGCCTACTAAATTACACCCTACGCGGCAATACCTTGCGCCCATTCCCCGCGTCAGTACGCCCGTGGCCACTGCCAGCGTCGGACCTATGCTAGTTTAGTGGACGTTTCATAAAATGTGTAACCACTGTATAAATATGCAAATATGTTATACACACAATGTTTTTCAACATACTTACGAAGAAAAGCAAAATATAATTCTTAATTACTGTGACATTTCAGACATTCGCCCGTCATATTGTCATTTTATAACAAGTTGGGAAGCAAAGGCACACACCCATCTAACCAATCCGGAATTCAGTCACGATTGATAAATTGTGTAAACATATTTTATTAAAGGCTATTAAATTAATCAAATTGAATCATTTTTAAACATATGTGTATGGAATTCAAATACCTATGTGGGAGTGTTTAGTGTATGCTGGTAACCATTTCACCGCTTTTAGTTTCCGAGTTACCTACATGCGTTTTAAGGGAAGTGGTCGAAAAATGTCTAAAATGATTTTGTGTTTAATATTAGGTAAGGTAGAAGTACTAGTGCTCGACGCTGCACTAGTATTTGACATGGGTATAGTGTGTAGCTTTCAAATAGAGCTCGACGGCTAATCCTATTGTCTATTGTTAAGTAAAACCGCTCGTGCCACGTGCCACAACCACCAGCATAAAAAATACGTACTTCGGTTACTGAGTGCCGGTGAGTCGAACGCTACAGAACCAGTCTAAAATGTGTCATAGAGATGCGTAACAAGAGCGCACCTACACTGGTTTTTTGAGCGTTAGCCCGCGCTCAGGTGCCAAATAAAATAATTAAGACCCTTTTTTGCAGGTAAGTAGCACGTGCGGTTTTACTTAACAATAGACAATAGGTATAGCCGTTGAGCTCTATTTGAAAGCTACACACTATACTTTATGTCAAAGTAATATAGGTTAATTGAACGGCGACGATCTTTCTGTATTCAAATTTAGTTCTTGTCACTTTGACATAAAGTGCCCATGTCGAATACTAGTGCAGCGTTGAGCACTAGTACTTCTACCTTATTTCCGCCAAGTCCGTACCGTGCGTTATGGAAATTTATTCCAAAAAATTCTGTTTTTATATACCACACTGGTGGCAAGCAAGCATACGACCCACATTCACCATAGCCTATGGAAGCCTGCAGCTACGGGGATGTGACACATCATGCCAAATGTTGATTGCTTTTATATAAAATAAAAGTCCTAATACTCGTATATAAAATAAGCTTTCATAAGTAATAGTTACTGATTTTTAAAAAGCACTTTTCAATTAAAAGACATGTCAAGATCGGTTACCTTCTTTCAAGTACTTTCTAATGCTAAAAAAAACGAACTACAGTATTCTTCCTTATTTTCAATACCTACTTGCCCGAAATTGACTTCTAGAATTAGACCAAGTGTGCGACAATTTTGATTGCACACGCAGTGCAAGTGTTAATCATAATTTCATAAAGGTATGTCGTTCAAAATAACACTTGCACTGCGTGTGCAATCAAAATCGTTGCAGAATTTTCTTGGTCTAACTCTATTATATTTTTATGGTAAGTAAGTACTAATTTCTGTCTCATAATAATTGGGTATAATTTGATTAGGTTCTTAGTTTGTCGGGGTATACTCTCATATTGTATATAATTTCATTAAATACTCATTAAAATACGAATTTGCTAATAAACCTTATTTCGATATTAATTGCCGGAAAAAATCCCGGAACTGACAAATCAGAATATTCAGAATACCGATGGCGCCAGAATAAGGATGTAGACGTGCTGCGCGGGAATGGTGCGGCGGGGCGCGCGGGGCGCCCGCCCGCCTGTTCTACCACTCGTCTGCTTCACCCCCTCGGAAACGTAAAACTCAAGTATAAGAGCGCCTTAAGTGTAAATTTAAATTTAACTTTTGTCATCATAAATATCTAAATTTCTTTGAAAAAATGTTTGACACACTTTGTTCTGTCAAATCTGTGCAGCGTTAAGTGGCTAATACACTATCGCACCGCACCAAGGTCATTGAGGGACGCACCCATATGTTAGAAGAAGAAAGCGATATCTCTTTCTCCCTCTTACTTATGGGTGCGTCCCTCTATGACCTTGGTGCGGTGCGATAGTGTGTTAGCTACTTTAGCTTAGACAGACTTTGGTATTATAGCCCAAAAGGAGGGGGGGGGGGTGGAGTATAGTTAATTTATTGTTCATTGTACAATTGGTTTGCCAGACTATATGTCTTGACTCTAAGAAGTTTTCAATGCTTACCTTGGCCTCGCTATCATAATATGCTCTCTTTCTAACAACTCCATACGAGTAAAAGTGACAGACAGTTGTTGACGGTTGTAAAGATACTCTACGCCACGGTGTTTGTAAACAAACGTACATATATTCTCGTGATTTACAAATTGTCTTCTCTTTGTTTCAGATAGCAACTAACAACCCAATTAAGCAATACTTCTTTCCAAATCTTCCTAAAGACTGTTTTTAAGGTTTAGTTTCCCGCGACGAGGCCAGATGTGCAGAGATGCCAACATTGAGAGAGATAAAAAAGACGGAATTAGTAATTTATTTTATTAGTATATAATTAAAGACACCTTCTAGTTATCGCTTCTAGTGTTTACTAACATATAAAACAAATTTATTAAAAAATAAATAAATATCCTAACTGAGATTTCGATTAATTACAAACGAAATGAACTTTCACGAATATAATTTTGAAACGAATGAGAAAAGGGAAATCGTTTGATGGACCAATATGGACAATATGACGTCGAATGCCACTTTGAGGAACAAGCAACGGAAAGACAACTTGATAACACGGAAACAGGACAAGAGTCCAGAGAAGAGTATCAGAGGGACCCGGGGGGCTTACCGGGCTGTGCCTTCGACTTCGAAGAATGAGGAGGAACCGGACCGGCTGGACCGGTCCAAGAAGTTCATCTCACAGAACAAGCCGGGCTATGGGCTGGGCAAGAGACCGGAGTTCCTCAAGAACAGGAACGTGCATTTAGCCTCCTCGCGATATGGACAGGTGAGTAGCTAGTATTAAGATATTTTTTTTTCGGCCCAGCCGGAAAGCGTCATCATTCGAACTGCTACAACTTGGAAGTTTGCACAACTGTGCAAGGTTTTCGGCAGAGGGGTAAGCTCTTAAAGGCGACTCCGGTTTATTAAATGCTCTAAGACCTGGGACATGCGGTTCGTCTACTTTCGATTTGTTTTCGCGATTTTGTTGGTAGTCACATGGGGAAAGTTTATTAAATAACCATCTGAACACATATTTTTCAGTTCTATCATGTCGACGCGATATACATTTTCTGCATCTTGCGCAAAATTATCTCTATGATTATGACAATTTTTTTATGACTAACTAATTTAATTATGGCATAGCACACTTCGAGGTTTAAATTAGGATACTACGCTTACGTTTTGGCATATTATGGCATTACATTAACATGCCGACCCTAAAGAAACACTTCTAAAATCTAGAATGATACAAGTCCACATTTCACACGGGAATAAAATACTAATTACGTTAGAATTAGGTTCAAATTGCCGTGGACAATCATGTGCACTCGAGGTATAGATTTGGCAACCACCCAAATTCACCCTTTTGTACCCATCGCCCTGTTAACTTTCCATAGGTGGACCTTATGCCTTTTGTAATAAGGTCCACGGATGTACAGTTTAGAGTTTTACTGTTTGTATGCGCTGTCTTTTACACTATGTGTAATGTAAAGTGACGTGTTTTATACTTATATTAATGTAAGGCGGTTAAGTCTTATTGTCATTAAGTAACATTCAGGCATACTTGAGACCTTAATTTTTGCGTATTAGGGTGTAATAAAGTTGTACGTCAGCATTTTCTACAAAATCTAGATCTAGGCTATGATGACGTCTATTACCGACGTCATGCCCTCGTAAGGCAATCAATAGGCGGATTGTAAAGGCCGTTAAAACTATGATATAGTTCGATTAGAAATGTAGGGTGTATTTCGCTACATTTAGACAATAGTACTAGTTCGCTACATTTAGACAATAGGCCTACTAAACAATAGTACTGGTCAAATCAGTTCCTTATATCGAACTCTCAAAACGATTATGCTACTATAGAATTTATATGAAACACTAGCATGTGACGTCACCATCAAATTTCCTACTCTTTATAGTTTTATCACAGAATAAGTAATAGTACTAGGTACAGAAGACTCACTCTCTAACAAAACGCGTCTGTCACGATCAGCACAGATATGGCCGCTAGGTGAGCGCCACGCGCGGCTTATGGCAAACCCCAAAATTGGGGTCGAACGGATGCTACCTGTAGCAAAGCGACGAAATCGCGGAGTGAGCCACGCCTGGTTTTACACGGGTTTAAAAATATGTATATGATTATATGTATGATGATTTATTTCATGCATGGGGCAAAATAATTTATTTTAAATATGTATAATCAAATACCCTATTTTTTAATTCAAGCATTCGAGAGCATCTCCGTGCTTGACTGTAGCGCCGCTCTGGCGGAGATATGGTACAGTCAGCAGCAGAAGTTGCTAAGCGGGCCAGGTGTTCAAAATGATCTTGACACGACTTTATTGTTTAGAGAATAAGAGCGTGTCAAGGTAATTTTGAACACCTCGCCCGCTTAGCAACTTCTGCTGCTGACTGTATACATTACTAATGGAGCATTCCACGGGCTGTCCCGTACAAACGCATTTCATTTCCTGTGTTGCGACTTTTTTTTTGGCATTTAAAGCAGGCGATTATTTTTCTGTGTATATTTTTGTCAATTTTACATAGAAAAGGAAACTCATATCTGCAAATCTTCAGAAAATCGCGATTGTACGGGACAAACGGTAGACAATTTCATGGAATGCTCCTAATCTAAGATCGCAATTAGACTATCATAGATATATTCTGTCCATATATCATACCTAATCTGTTCACAGCCAGAACTGATCCAGTGGTAGCAAACAGGAAATCTATATTTCTCTGCCCGTGTGACCCACAAACCTAGTTCCCTCCATCAGGGGTCATATGTCACAGAATTTAGACCATATCTCAATTTACACACCTTACACAGTCACGAGCTGATCTGACTGACTCACACGTCCACGTGGGTGTCAGGTCAATTGATCTGCTATTCGAATAACGGCTTAAACGCCGTAGGTGTTGGAGGAAACTCTGTCGGTTTTCCTCTGCAGTGTCATTCTGTAATTCTTTTGCCAAAGGTCCGCCAGCATAAACCAGAGAAATATGGTCTTTGTGTCGCATAGTTGGGTATGTTTTTATAAGGCAGTTTAGTGTTTTCAACTTTAGGACGTTGGATCGAAATGTTCATACAGCAACACTCTTAACTGTCCATCGGTGGACCGTATGCCTCTTGTAATAAGGTTTACGAACTGTCAGTTAACAGTGTGGGCGATGGTCAAACCCTGCCAATCCTGGTTCATATTTGTACCAGGGTGGTTTCTGAAAACCATTTTTATTTTTTTCCCAATAATTAGAATTAGAGTCAAATTTTTAGTTCTGTTAAAAACGCATTCGCATTATTTAAGGCTCATTTATATATCATGTTTTAGCGCCAAGCTAAGCTATGATAAAGCTGTTAAGATGCATTTAATATCAAAAAGTTATGCTAGTTCCTATAAGGTGATGGTCTTGCGATTGTAATAGCAAAGTTGAATAAGTTATCTCATCTATTATGCTCTAGTTGTACTAATCCTTACCGGTCGCTTGTTACGTATTTCATTGGCGTTCGAATTTGGTGGTGTTTGGTAGGTCGTGCACGATTGGTGAGGAATTTTATGTTTATTGTTATACTTATTTTTATATTACCAACTCCACTAACTTGGATAACTTGGACTCCTTCTTGAGAAGTTGGCCAGATATTGCACTAAATAGAGACGAGTGGAGGAAGAGGGGGGAGGCCTTTTCCCAGCAGTGGGACGCTCTGAATAATATTTTTATATTTACTTGATAGTTTCTAAAGTCGGACCAAGCTAAGTTTTCCTGCTACGTCAAGTATGTCTTATATATACAGGGTGATTCCGGGGTCTACCAATTTTTTTTTTCGCGATTTCGGAGTTGGACCCATAGTAAAAGTTGTTCAGTATGGGCTTGTGTATCATGCCTTGATCGCTTGCTCCACGACCCCGGAATCACCCTGTATATGTATGAATTCTTAATGCCAATTTGAGTTAAGTTAGCGTGGTCAGAGTCTAAAGCCAAAATCCCAGTGGTCAATCTGCAGTATTTGAAGCTAAAAGTACGAACACAGAAACAGAAGAACAACAGAAAATCCGAACTTTACAAATCTTGCTCTTATTTAACAAGCTTCCTCCCGCGACTTCGTCACCTACGCCTTTAAAAGACTATTCCAATGTTATTTGTGGCAAAACTCCCAAGTTTTTACAAGCTTTTATTTAGTTTCACCTGTCCCGTTGTCTGTAACCAAATCTTGCAAGTTAAATTTGATCCATTTCCCGGTTTCCGTTTGAGCTGAAATTTTGCATGCAGGTATAAATCGGATGATAATGCAATATTATGCTATCATCGAGCTGATCTGATGATGGAGACAGGAGGTGGCTATAGGAACTCTGTGATGAAACACCGCAACCTAATTGTGTTAGGGGTTTTTAGAATTGTTTCGATGAGTATCAGTTGTCTGTCGTAAGAAAAGCACAGTCAGCGATAAAAGCTTGTATCAAAAATGAAATTTTTGCCAAAAACTTATTTGTCGAGATAAACTTCTTAAACGTTTTTTACCGTTCATGATTTAGTGCTCCATATAATACATTGTAAGCTCAATAAACTTTAAGTGGTGAAGCTATCATAAAAGCGATATTAGTCTATTGTATGGGACACATTGTATTTTATGAACGCTAGTAAATTGCTTAATTCCAGTTGAAAAAGTGACATTCTTAGAAAAACACTGGTAACGTATTGTTGTAGGAAAACAGTGGTAAAATATTGTTGTTTACATTTGCTTTGTAAGTATTTTGTCTTATTTCGTTGACAGAAACATGATGATTGTATTGGTTTATCGCATGATGATTGTATTGGTTTATCGCGTTAGTTTTTTGTATTTTTTTATTATTTGTTCGCTGTTCGTCACTACTCTGGCAAGCCAACTTTTTCAGTACGGTAAGGCGCGAATTTCAAAATGTAAAATTGATGCATTGCGCCACTTCGGGCCCCGCCCACCGTTTTAAAAATTTCCACTGATAAAATAACTAAAATAAGCAATGTATTACAGAAATGACCTAAATAAGTCTAAATAGTACTATTGTCGACACTATTAGGGTTCCGTACCCAAAGGGTAAAATGGGACCCTATTACTAAGACTTCGCTGTCCGTCCGTCCGTCCGTCCGTCCGTCCGTCCGTCCGTCCGTCCGTCCGTCTGTCACCAGGCTGTATCTCACGAACCGTGATAGCTAGACAGTTGAAATTTTCACAGATGATGTATTTCTGTTGCCGCTATAACAACAAATACTAAAAACAGAATAAAATAAAGATTTAAATGGGGCTCCCATACAACAAACGTGATTTTTGACTAAAGTTAAGCAACGTCGGGAGGGGTCAGTACTTGGATGGGTGACTGTTTTCTTTTTGCTTTTTTTTGTTTTTTTTTTTTTTGCATTATGGTACGGAACCCTTCGTGCGCGAGTCCGACTCGCACTTGCCCGGTTTTTAATTCTTATTGCTAAGCCAGGTAGGCCAGGTGGACCTTATGCCTTTTGTAATAAGGTCCATCGATGTACAGTTAGAAGTGTTGCTGCAAGCTTTAGGTTAGGTTAGTGTAGTTAGAGAGAGAGAGAGAATTTGTGTGTCGCGCTCTATGTAGACGATTCATACTCAGTTCTGTTTATTATTAGCAGTGTACCAGTGTGACAATGTCCTTACAAACGCTAGTTAAACTGTCTAAGCAGGGTCAAGGGTCATACTATAAGTGTCTGTAGTATTGTTGTGTTTACGACTCGAAACGTGATTTGCAGACACTACGCTGATATTTGTTTGTCCTTTAGTCTGGCAATCAGTCAAGGATTAGGGAAACACAGGGAAATACCGCCGTTAACACAGTTAAAAGTTAGGCGAAGGAAAGTCTGCAAAGATTTTGACAGCTCACGCAGTGCAGCGGGCGCAGCATGGTTCCATTATTATCGTCTCTCTTTCGCACTTACATACTTGTTAGAACGTGACAGCCACGTGACAAGCGATAAAAATGCGTTCGTGCTACCACCGCAGGTGTTACTCTTCACTCGACAACTCGTCTACCCCAACGGTTATCGGTTCTACGGCTAATATGACCGGCCCATAAGAAACCGTTCTGCCTGAATCAAGGAAAAGCCACGTGCCATCGGTTTAAGGTCAAGGGTCACACTACAATCTTATTTACTACACAGAATTTACGACGAAACGTGATTTAAGCGACATTAAACACTGCTGTGTCCACGTTTTCAAAGAAATGGGCATAAACGTGACGTGAGGTGTGCACGCGCACAATATTGGTTCTTCGCTGTTAAAATAATGACGTTTTAAGTGGTCAATAGCTATTTCTGATATTCGCGATTCGCGCTATTGGTTTTGGTCTAGTGGACATTAGATTATTTAGAATACTTATTCAAATATGTAGTTGAATGTTTGTTTTTCAAAGAATTTTCTGAGCTATACTTATTTGTGGTCAAAACTTGTGTCAACACGGCGTTTTACTTAAAGCCAACCTGCAAACACAAAATGAGACTAATTATAACATGATCAAGGGCCTTTCTACTATATAGGGCGTTAGCCGCATTATTAAGCTGAAGGCGCCTTACAAGTGCGACAGAGAGGCAACACGTCGAACGTGGTTCGCGGTAGGCCTTCTGGCCTCGGCCACTAGTGGGATTGGACACTTTTTTTTAGTATACATAGTATCACAGACATATGTAACTTCGTATAAGATGAATAGAGTCTAAGAAAAAACCGTGCCTCGGAAATCAAGAAAAAGTCATTCTCGGATAGATGGCGCACACACCTTTAGCCTATTCTCGGCTAGATGGCGTGACGACTCTGACACCGTTTCATATTTAACAATTTTAACACATAGATATCAGTGAATGAACATGGGTCAAAATGATATAAAAATACCTAATAAAATCATTTATTCATACATATTAATTTTTTTGATAATTTTATACGTGTTTATTTTGAGTTATAGTCGTGTGTCTATGGCATTTAATTTACAGTGACTACAACATTTACTATGACAAGACCCCTCTATACTATCTATTCTTTTTGATAGTATTTATTTTAGTTCATACGTACTCCCTCACCTCATCTGTAATATACAGCAGGGGACTATCAGAATAAACCTGGATTGTAATACGGAACGGCAATTTGTTTTGAACGCGACCGGAAACATCTAGTCGAGCCCCTCCGTCTCGTGCTGGGCCAATCAGTATGAAGGCGACGAATCATCGCGCGGCGTGCCATATCTTATGTCCCCTTCTAATCCCCTTGCTTTACGTCCCCTCTTAACAGTGTAGACGATGGTACAGTCGCCATCGGATATGTCGGAGCGGCCAAGGTGTTCACAATATCTGAAGCACGATACTTTAAAAGCAAAGCGTTTTAAGTCACTTTTCTATCGTCATTCGATTTTGTAACTTATTATCATTGAATAAAGAACAAAATCATACCATTGTCCAGTTTTACAATTTGTAAAATTTTCTTGCAAAGATATAAGTACTTCCGATGCTCAATTGGTCATACTCATAATATTACTACAATGTCTACAACCATATATTTATATTATAACAGTTCGCATGCATTATATAGCAATTTGCACATACGTATGACACGAAGCTCTAAATAGTCTAAATGACCATAAGTTTTACGTTCTCACCATAAAAGATAATCAGATGAGTTGGATATGAAGTAAACAACAATATTGTCCTTTTATACCTAAAGGCATCAGTGGAAAACCACATAACGTACACGATTATCGTGAATCACAAACGCATCAAAAGCATGAAATCACTTACTATGAACATTAATATAACTATATTGTATCATTTATATCTGCAGGTTTTACACTATTCACAATACATCATACCATTCACGTGAGAGCAAGACGTCACTTTTTAAAGTTTTTAACACGGCAAAGGTACAGTCAGCAGCAGAAGTTGCTAAGCGAGCTAAGTGTTCAAAATTAACTTGACACGCTCTTATTGTCTTTACAATGAAGTCGCGTCCAGCTCATTTTGAACACCTCGCCCGCTTAGCCACTTCTGCTGCTGACTGTACTCCCTTATGCTACTTAGGTTGAATACAGCTTTCTATTATAGATATTAACTAAATTAATCAGGGCAATGATTATAACACGACGTACTTACTTAATAAATTTTGAATAATATTCATTAGTTATTTAGTAAATGGATTTTATATAAAACAAGTTAGAAGTAGGGCAGCTCTAAAAAGTCAAAGGTTTTTTAAAGGGTTCATTTCTTATGTGACATTTATCCAGTTCTAAGCATCCATAGGCTTCAGTAACAGCTAATGTTCAGTCAGGCTCTGTGTTTGTTTGCCACTGGCGTAGGCGTACTAAAAATCCGGCAGACTCATGACGGTTATTCTGTCGCGTGACAAAAGCAATTGTCTCTTTCACTATCACTTAAAGGAAAGAGACGTAAGCTTATCTTTATCACGTCATAAAACGAGGCTGGATTATCCTGTGACGCGAAGAAAGACAATTGAATCACTATTACTAATGAATTAGGAATATCATTATCAACCTGACTGTTGTCATGTACGAGCTAAACAAACTCATTACGTACCTACGTTGACACAGTTGATTGATCATTCGTAAGCTTTATTGCAAAGACAATAAGGTCTACTATGACAAAAAGGTCAAGTGTGCTGCGGTAGTATCTAGGGTTGCCATATAAAACATGCTATATCCTGACGAAAGCCCAGACATCACTCCAGAAATCCTGATAATTCCTGCACAGTAATTTCTACAAAAATACTTCCATTCCACAGTGGTCGCTTTAATTTCACCTCTGCTGTATGTTGAAGTTGATTATTAAGCTGCACTAGTTTTTGCCAAGAAAACTTATAGGTATATTTTCGAAGCTAATATAATTGTTCCGGGTGGCAGTAAAGTTGTCACGTGGTCCACTAGCCCCCTCGCCACCATAAGCTATAATCTACCTACAGCATAACCTTCCCTTCCTGAGGCCAACTAACTATGTTAAATCCAAAAAAATCGGGCAAGTGCGAGTCGGACTCGCGCACGAAGGGTTCCGTACCATAATGCAAAAAAAGGCAAAAAGAAAACGGTCATCCATCCAAGTACTGACCCCGCCCGCCGTTGCTTAACTTCGGTCAAAAATCACGTTTGCTGTATGGGAGCCCCACTTAAATCTTTATTCTGTTTTTAGTATTTGTTGCTATAGCGGCAACAGAAATACATCATCTGTGAAAATTTCAACTGTCTAATTGTCTATCTATCACGGTTCGTGAGATACAGCCTGGTGACAGACGGACGGACAGCAGAGTCTTAGTAATAGGGTCCCGTTTTACCCTTTGGGTACGGAACCCTAAAAAGGTCCGGTCCTGCGCGAATCAGAAGCAGATCCGCCGTCACACTGTCTTCTCAGCGATACCTGGGCCGACCCACTGAACGACTACTAGTTTCCTCTACCCAACTCCAAACTTTTAGCTAGCTCCCAGTGGCTAGTTGCGTTTTCTAAATATCCCTGACACTCGCCAAGTCCACCCGCATCCTGACAAAGGACCAAAAATCCTTATATGTCAAGGGAAATCCTGATGAATGTCAACCCTAATGATAGTACCATCGTAAAGCTTATTCCAATGGCATAAGGTCCACTAAAGATCAGTGAGTTGTTTTTAGTATTGATATTGTAGGTGTCAATATATGTTCTAAGAACTTATACTGTTTTAAATAATGTTAAAGCGGAAAAAATGACAGTAATCTTTGAGAACTTACAGAGTAATGTGGGTTTCCGTTATTGTTTAAAATGTTTTTCATTTGTTTATGTTGTGTTTCTGATGTATCGTTCTGTGAAACAATAATGCGTTATGTTTCGTTTCTTAGAGTGAGTAATTTTTCTGTAATTATCTTAACTTAATATAATTATTATAAAGTGTCAGTTTGAGATGGATGCTATCTGCAGAGTCAGTGTATAGAAGGCAAAAAAACGTTATTAGTTCACTCTTATTATGATATTAAGTTATTTTCCAAACAGAAAATAGATTATCAAACATGTATATTTCTTAATACACTGCAATTAATTTTGATCACTAATTAAGCAACAACCTTGCTAAACCCGGCGCCTCAGCTATATGCAACTTTATCATTATCACTTATCGGATTAGTAAACAGTGTTTGTTTCCGGAATGCGTGACATCACGCGATAAGACGATAAAACGATAAAACATCGATATACACATGACGTTCAGTCACCCGTCCGACTAACTATAGCATCATCTCATTATAAACAAATTTGTTAATGCTGTTAGATTAACAAAATATAAGCGAAAATATGCCTTATTATGTTGGAAAAAGATTACTGTATTATTATATTGGTTGCTCATTGAATAATACAATAAGATAAACATAGGTCGAGGTAAAATAAACCTTGTGACGTATATAAAGGGTATAGATTAGATTGTCAATTGTATGGGTAATCGGTTTCTGAACGAAATCATGGCTGTATTGTGAATGAAGTTTTATCAACCAGTGTTTATTTTGAAACGAGACGGAACGTTTGTGTGTTTTTACGTTTGTAGTTAAGTTTTCCTTGTTTAAGTTTTTAGTGTTGTGTATTAAAAAGTGATAATAGTTTGCTATAATTATGTTCGTCGTTGTAAAATTATCTTTCTTGACAAGTTGTGACTTGTTGTTTTTGTGAAGATGTTATGCATTTATTGAGGAACTGTTTTGGTTGGTGCGGGTCGGAGTCGGAGGTTAGACTTTATATTTGACAGGTTTTTTTTAACTATGATTGTTGGGGGTGAGCTTGCTTGTTGCTTTTCACCACACCAACTCGGAAAGGCTTACTTTGCACTTCAAAAACTGATAGCAAAGTTGCATTTTATTCACATGTCAGGCAAAGTAATCAAATACAAATTTTGAGTTGTTTTCTTATGTTTGCTGGAAGAATTGACTTTTAAATGATGATTTTGGATGATAAATATTGAATAACATTCATTTGGATTTGATTTGGTATGATTTTGTTGTTGTTTGACATTTAAAATTTGCTTCGGGTTGGTGTGGTGAAAAATTTTGTGTTTCACTAGGGGCAAATTTTGTTTAACCCTACTGCTTTGAAACCCTCGCAACGCTCAAGATTCCATTTTTCGAACCACTCGCTACGCTCGTGGTTCAATTTTGGAATCTTTCGCTTGCTCGGGTATCAATATTAGCACGAGCGATTAAACAACAACTTTGCCCCCTTGTAAAACAAATAACTATTAAGGCTTCTACGAACGTTGCAACATATGGCATGCGTTACTATTTAATTGCCGGCTAAGTAGGAGCAAATAATTCAACCGATCGATCAAATGCCATAATGTAAATATTGCAAATTGCATAATGTAAATATTACCGGCGACGTTTGGAGGGAGTGACCTTAAAATGTTTCTTGTGTCTATGTTCCGATAGAACAAAAAATGTAGTCTTAATAATCTGATTGTGAATTTGCTGACATGAAATGTGTTTTTTTCTCATTTTTATGTAAGTATCAGATTGGTAAATTAGTCTTTCGAGATGTGGTTGACAGAAAATTGAACTTAAGACTCGTTTATTTACACATTATTAAATTGTACAACGGGACTTAATCGCGTATTTAAGTTTTAAGATTTACCTCCGACGTTTCGAGGACGGCGTTGACGGCGTTGTTTACGTTTATTTGTTTATATTTACGTTATGTGCGTGTGCGTGCTAAATTACTTAGGTTTATACCTATTAGTGCTTATGCACTAAGTACTCTAAGGAACACTTGCACTTGCACCAATCCACTAACCCGGGGTTAAGCGGTTAAACCGTTAATCCAGTGTCAAATTGTACTGGTAACCATGATAACTCCAGGTTTAACGGGTTAATCCCGGGTTAGTGGGATGGTGCAAGTGACGCTAAGTCTTATGGCTCCTCTACACGATGCCACGCCGGCCACTCCAAGGGACGCATTTAAGCGTTAGAGGGAGCATGAGCAAGTGATATTGCTATCTCATTCTACCGCATGGTTGCGTCCCTTGGAGTGGCCGGCACTGGCCCATCGTGTAGAGGAGCCATTAAGTTTATGCTGTATTCAGAATGATAACTACTCTTATTAACTCGTGAACAAGATCTGTGACTCATTTTGTTGAATAAGACAATTAAGGCATGTGTTTTGTAGCGAAATTACTTTAAATTACAGGAAACGTAAAAAAAAATCACTTCAAGCATGATTTGAACCCGCGACCTTCGGGCAACTGAGTCGGATCGCCTTGGTCAACTGAGATCAGATCCGTCCAATCTTTGTCACTTTCTTGTTTTCTTTGACATCTACTTTTTTAGGGTTCCGTACCCGAAGAGTAAAAACGGGACCCTATTACTAAGACTCCTCTGTCCGTCTTTTGGTCTGTCTGTCGGTCTCACCAGGCTGTATCTAATGAACCGTGATAGACAGTTGAAATTTTCACAGATGATGTATTTCTGTTGCCGCGCTATAACAACAAATACTAAAAACAGAATAAAATGAATATTTAAGTGGGGCTCCCATACAACAAAAGTGGTTTTTTTGCCGTTTTTTGTGTAATGGTACGGAACCTTTCGCGCGCCAGCCCGATTCGCACTTGGCCAGTTTTTTCTTCTAATATTTTCTTTAGTTAATCATCGTAATCGCCCCAGCTACTTCGCTCTGAAGATGTATTTATTGAAACATTATTACATAAAATTGGCGGCCCCCTAGCCTAGTCGGTAGTGACCCAGCTTGCGAAGTAGGAGGTCAATTAATGCCGGAATAACGCGAGGAAGAACGAAGGTATATCGTCGTCTAGTACCCACAACAAAAGCCTTATTGAGCTTACTGTGGGCCTAGATCGTTTTGTGCACGATATTTATTTAAATACAACAATGTTCAAATGACGTACTTAATGCTACGCTTTCTCTACCAGTCAACTAACATTCAGGCCAAGCAGACCTAAAATTGTGCAAAGAGAAAAGTTGATACATGTAATTTTACGAAAATCAATTTAATTTGATAAAATGATTAATTACACGTGCCACACAAGTTAAGAGGGCGTAGAGGAGGGTAAATTTTCAGATTCTGTCAAATTACCCCATTTCACGCACAAACGCAGCTCACGCACACTACCTCAATTTACTGGGACAGGTCAGTGACCCCTAATGTTTTTTAAAGGTGCTGTTTCGAGTTTAGTGTTAACTACTCACCTCCTTTGAGGAATTAAAACTGTCAAACTTTCCTTTGTGAGAAGACAGAGAAAAAACACTTTTTATATATAGCTTTCCTTGTTTGTTCATGTCATGTCATAGGTATGTGACGTATTAGGTAATTATTTATTTTCGTTGTTGACTTTTGTATTAAGATAGGTACAAACGGCGACGCTCTTAACTGTCCATCGGTAGACCTTATGCCTTTTGTAATAAGGTTTACGAACTGTCAGTTAACAGTGTGGTGGTGTGCGATGGTAGGTATATGCGGTTTGTAGACATAGACCAAATTAAAACTAGGAGTTTTATTATTAAAGATTTAAGAAATCGTCTTTTTTACCTACTCGAAGTGAACTACTTATATCTAAAATTATCCCTTCATTAGTTATATATAGGTCTTGTAACATATTTTTTACAACTAAACACGCTTATTATATTTTACTTATAACTTAATTTTTAAAGCTCTATTGATAATAAGGCTTTAAAAACATCTAATAGAATGCAGGTACTACGCTTATACTTTTATAAGTCAGTAAGTGATGCTTACTTAAAACTCATCGGGAAATCAAAAAACTCATAATTACCTATATTAAAATATTTAAATTTACTATTCCATCTCATACGTTCAATAAGGCCCGGGACCGGGCCTTGTCACCTGCACTGACAGAGGGCCTTTTTAGCCCCACATAATATTAAAGAACTGTGTCCCGGATACTATGGGTTCTGGGCCATGACCATGACGCGTCCCGAAGTAACTTATACAGGGCGTAATCGTTAAGTGTAGCCAGGCTATAATTTCGTAAATATAACAGATATCAGAAAACTGCAAATTGTTATCGAAAGTGCGTTACCCAATGAGTAAAATTACATTAAGGGGTCATCCATTAATTACGTCACACGTTTTGGGGGGGAGGGGGTCAAGAAAATGTGACATGTTGTGACATGGGGAGGGGGAGTCACAAACACTGTGACGTCACTTTAACTTCATCACTATTCATCAGTAACCGAAAATTAATTTATATTTTTTTTATCGCAGTACATTTAAATAATGAGGTTTTGGAAGTATGTAGGTAATTTTCGTTCCTAATTGGTTTTGTGTTATAAAATTATATATATTTATTATACCAAAAATATTTTTACCTTTAGCAAATTGTACTTTTACCTTTAGGTTTTATGTCGGAAATATCTCACCCAATTTGTAATTAAATTAAATTCGGCCTACATTTGTAATTAATGATGTTTACTGATTGTTAATCTTAAATATACCTACTTAATATTATGAAGGGCACTTATATGATTTTAGCGGACCGAACGGATGTATATTATTGTGGACCACTTTTTAATTTAAATAATTAAATTGTAATTCATTTCAAAAAAGGTTATTACAATTAGGGATATAAGTAGATACCTCACCTACCTTATTACAAAGCATTACAAAAATGTCCAAAGGCCAAAGCCACGCTGATAAGACATAAGACCTTACCTATAAACGACCTCATAAATATAAACGTTCACTGAAAAAAACCAAAGGCATTTCTCATAATTTAATTTCGTTACTGAGTTATCGTTTTGCACCGAATATCAATGAAATAAAAGCACGTTGTTGTTTGATAGATACATTTATATAAACATCGTCACATGAAACCAATATAGGTACTCGTAAAACAGACCACTGCTGGTATTGGCTTTAAATATCGTTCTTTCAACTGATAATATAGCCACAAAAACTCGCTGAGACTGCAGGTCGAGTCTTGATTTCAATTTCTTGATGATATATCATTGAATTAACTTTCAGAGCTCGTGATAGCTCTTAGAATAGCAACAGAACTAGTTGAAACTAAGAATTTTATTGCTGAAATTATGTGAACAACATTGCTCCGTCTTCATAAATAAAATTTTAATAATTTATATTGCTTAGGCTAAAATGTGAAAAATTTTGTTGATAAATTCACGTAAACGTAGTGATTATATGCTCTTTGGATAAATTGTTTATCTAGTATATTGACATTATGTCATATATGTTTTTAAAATGACGTAACATGAATACCAGCACAATGAAAATTTATTCCAATAAGAAATAACAAATCTTCAAACTTTTTTCATTTTAAGTGAATTAGGAAGAAGCTAATTACACTGATTTGGTTGTATTCATATATTTTATTAAATAATTTGTTATATTTTTTAAGTATTATGACTTGTGAATAAAAAGATATCGAAATTTTAATGACTCTAGATCTCCGTGTGACGTTATTTATTTACCCTATTTATTTTGAACACAGTTTTTCACTGGTATCATCATTCGTATACGGATATGAATTTCAAACTGTCAAACTGGGAGATCCTGGTACGCGTCCGCTTTGAACCAAGCCCAGCGGGCATCTGATTGAAAGGAGAATTTGACAGATATGGCGGATGTATGGAAATTTTACGAAAGTTTACGTTTACGATTGATTTTCTCTGTAGCCTTTAAGAGGAAAAATAGGAAAAGCCTGATTCGTTGTAGTCCAGTTATCTGGCTTTCGAAATCACTCGATTTTATAGCATGAGCATCGATTTTTTATACAAATTTTACTAAACGCTGACACTCGTTCATCTCGTTTTAGGTACAACTTTGCATAAGTGTATTTATTATATTGTAAAATATTTCAGATTTTCAAGGGTGATTCGTTGTAAACACACTCTTTGGGATAATAATGACATTTATTATAATTTTTTTTATCAAGAGATGTGAACGCTAGCGACTAAACGGTGACTGCCTTTTTCGCTGATTTTGCTCGATGCAGTCTTAACAAGGTGCACCTGTTATTGTGCAGGTGTGCGTGCAACGGTGCATTTCTGTGACATGGTTACGTTATCGCAAAAGCTATGGGATTGGTACAGTGCTTCCGCAAACACGGGGCTACGTGTTATTTTATGTTTCTGCACGTACAGTCAACTGTAAAAAATAAATAAATATATATTGTTTTATTGCCACAAGTGCCACAACTACCAAAAAAGAAAAAGATAATACACGAGAGAAAAACAAAATACAATTCATTTCACAAAGACGTTAAATATACAAAAGATGCTCAAAAATTTTTGGTATAGGCAGTGGGTACTAATCTCAGCTTTTTGCTAGATATATCTCCAGCGCTGATTTTCAGAGGGGTCCCTTTTTTGACAGGTCGGTCTTTATACAGACATACAAGTAAAAGTATGGGTGTACAAATCATCTCAAAAATATGTCCCATAACTCTTATGTCAGTGAATTAAGAACTATGGGACATATTTTTGAGTAAGTTGTCTACACCCATATTTTCATAGTTGACTGTACCGACAGGCGCCCTCAGATTTGTCGGAGCGGCCATGTTGCAGAAAAATACAAATATTATGTTAATATCAAGCGCTGGTGGCGTAGCGGTAAGAGTGTGCGACTTGCAATCCGGAGGTCGCGGGTTTAAACCCCGGCTCGTAGGTACCAATGAGTTTTTCGGAAATTATGTACGATATATCATTAGATAGATATATGTTAGTAATCGTATATCATTAGATAGATATATGTTAGTAATCGTCTGTTACGTGTTAAAATTTGAAGTTAGTAAAGAAATACATTGTCACTTAGTTTACCCTAAGTTCATTTCCCATTAAGACCTTAACCGATCTATTAAAAGTGGTGTATAATAGGTGTGTGTTGCTACAGATGACGTCAGGGCTCCACGGGCACGGGATCGCGGCGCCGGCGCACCACCTCGAGCCCGCCGTGCTGCCCAAGGAGAAGACCGTCCATGGCAAGGAGAAGACCTTTAAGGTAAGTTCACAACATAATTTGCTTACTGACACTGTTTAACCGTTAGCCGTCGGCAGGCCATCCCCCTTCATTGTGAGGGTGCCCTGGCGATAACCCGGACCTGGCGATAAGTGGAATGTCATCGATCCCAGTGCGCCCTCACGAACGGCAAAGAGGGTGAAACGCCGGAGTGAGTTTAGTGGGTAGGGCCAAATTCTCCCCCCCTCTCACCAAGAGAGGGATAAGGAGCGGCGAGTTCCACACACCGTGCGTAAACTCATTCCCACTCTGTCATAAAAAAAGGCCGTTCATACTCACACCCTGGAACCTGCACCTGGCCGTGCACGGTGCTATTTCGGAGGTACCTTCGTCCACGCTTTTATTTATCAACTATTATATAAAACTTAATATCCTATGGTCAATAGTGTGCTGTAAGACCGCAGACTGGACGCAAGGATTGCGCTCAACCAAATGTACGAAAGGCCTTGATTCGCCTAGCCGCGCGCCGCTTGCGTCCAGTCCGCGGCTTAATTATTTTCTCCCGTGAACGCTTCGGCGGTGGAATGAACTCCCTGCCGAGGTTTTTTTGAGCTTGCTTATTGCTTCTTTAAAAGGTGGTTCATAGATAGCCACATCCTTCTTAACAAGAGACGGGAATACTGGTGCTTATTCCACATGAGACCAATTTATTTGACGATCGGTCTGGCCTAGTGGGTAGTGACCCTGCCTATGAAGCCGATGGTCCCGGGTTCGAATCCTGGTAAGGGCATTTATTTGTATGATGATACAGATATTTGTTCCTGAGTCATGGTTGTTTTCTATGTATTTAAGTATATATATTATATATATCGTTGTCTGAGTACCCACAACACAAGCCTTCTTGAGCTTACCGTGGGGCTTAGTCAATTTGTGTAAAAAATGTCCTATAATATTGATTTATTTAAAACAAAAATGAAACTAGCTAATTGTTCCATTTGTTGTTTCCAGGTGGTGGTCCCAGGCGAGGTCGGCGTGCTGAAGCCGGCCCTGGGGCCGCGGCCCTACAATGCCCTGGCCATCATCCACACCCAGCCCAGCAACACCTTTGACATGCTCAACTCGCTCACCACCAGCGTTGTGAGTATTCCGCCTTTCTCATCTTCCAAGTGAAAGGGCTTCTAGCGAAAGGCGATAAGCAAATCGAACTCTTCAGCATTGATTTTTTTTCCTTTTTTTTTCTTTGTATGAACTTTAGGGCGGTGTTGCCCGTAGCCAACCAAAGAAGAATAAAGGAGCTTTTGACTGTTGTCGATGATTTAGTGCAATGGCACAATGCAAGTAATTACTAACTACTAACTGTTCATCGATGGACCTTATTACAAAAGGCATAAGGTCCAACGATTGGTTTAAAACCAAGTTTAGCAATAAGCTGTATCCAGTAATTTCTTGTCCTTTTCTTGACGACCGATCTGGGCTAGTGGGTAGTGATAGTGATCCTGCCTCATGTGAAGCAGATGGTCCTGGGTTCGAATCCCGGTAAGGGCATTTATTTGTGTGATGAACACAAATATTTGTTCCCGAGTCATTGGTCATCAACATAGGTATGTGTATCGTCGCGTAGTACCCATAGTACAGTCGCCATCAGATATATCCGACCGGCCAAGGCGTTCACAATATCTGAACACGCACTCTAACACCTTGACAATAGAGGCGTGTTCAGATATTTGTGAGCGCCTTAGCCGCTCTGATATATCTGAAGGCGACTGTGGTAGCTTTGCTTAGTTTGGGGCTAGGGGGAACTGTGTATGATGTCCCCTAATATTTATTTATTTCATCATCATCATCATCTCAGTCATAAGACGTCCACTGCTGAACATAGGCCTCCCCATTGGACCTCCATACGTGCCGGTTGGAAGCGACCCGCATCCGGCGTCTTCCGGCGACCTTAACAAGGTTGTTTATTTATATTTATTAATTTATTTTGTGGTTATAATTGTATTATTATACGTTTGCAGGCAAACCAACCGGTGGGCGTGAGCGTGGGGGGCTACCGGCGCCGCAGCTCCGGCCAGGGAGCCCTGTGCGACCCGGAGCTGGACGACAGCGGGAACAAGCTCGTGGCCCGACTGGAAGACGACGCCTTCATCTCCGAGCAGGACTTGGTCAGCATCAATCAAATTAAATCAGAGTCTAGGCATCCTAGGTATCGCTGGGGCGAAGATCTCCGAGCCGATAACTGGCGGAAAATGGCGCAGGATCGAGACAACTGGCGTGTACTCGAGTCGGAGGCCAACACTCATTTTGAGTCGCTGCGCCATTAAGTAGTGCAGTAGTATTGTTTAAGCAGGCCCAAAAGCCTTGACTAGAAAATTTCAGATTCCATCAACTCGCAATATCGGTCTAGCATGAGTTGCGTTCTCGCGCTGAAGGCCTTGGTCACTATTTCTTAGTATATGACATTTATTTCAGTGTATAGAAAATTTGCATATTGGCTCTATTTTTCGTAGTAGTGCCTTAACCCATAAGCGCCCATTGTACCTACTTGGGTACACCTGGGTAACGGTGTTAGATTCGATCTTCTACTGTAACTCTACCTAACAGCATTAAAAAAATGGTGGGTTCCAAAAAGTGGGTGTGGGCGCTAATCGGTTAAAACCGTATTGAGTCATTATTGATTAATATAACGTGTTATTACAGGAAGAGAACATCGAGATAGCGACGAAGACGGTTCGGCCGGAGGACGCGGAGGTGGAGGAGGAAGGGGCGGAGCCCACGAAACCCGCCAACGGTAACTAAATGTACTTTATTACTATAATTACTTTCTCCGCCTAAGAACTTACCGGATGTCTGTTCAATTCTTAGCCATACTGTTCAAGGTTCTGTGGAATCAACCCCGGAACCATAAGTAAAATGATTGTTTCCGTTAATTTCGGTGAATTAGGTGTCGATATTTTCAATGAGACAGTGAGTTTTTTTCGCATGTGTAATATTTTTTGATGAAACCGTATTATTTACCAGATTTTTGAAATAAAACTACGTCTGACTAAGTTAAGCGGATAATTTGTTAAAAATGTCTTCTATTCCTTATTTCTTTTAAAAATAAAGTTGTTTCCAGGTTATTTTAATACCTAGTCTGCTTAACTACTTTTACCACTGTATTATACGGCCGGCATTCATGCCCTGTCTCTTTCCATGTGTGACCCTACATATGTGGAATGTTTTCCCAGGGCTGGTATACGGGGACCTGGAGCTGGACAAGTTGGACCTGCAGAAAGACAAGCAGAAGCCCGACGAAGACGAGGAGGAACCGATCGGAGTGTCGCCTTGCGGCAGGTACTAGAAATTGCCCTATTTACAAAGAAAACCACGCTCACGACGACGTGATATGCACACGCTACGCGATTCACATGCCCAAGGCCGTTAGAGGCCGTTTGAGACGACGGTAAAAACACCCTGAGGAGATATGTACAGTCAGCAGCAGATATACCTGAGCGGGCAAGGTTTCCAAGAAAACATATACACTTCAATCGTCACAAATAAACGGAACCCTTATGTCCCTCATGTTTGCCTGTCTATCTGTCCGTCCGTATGTCACAGCCACTTTTTTCCGAAACTATAAGAACTATACTGTTGAAACTTGGTAAGTAGATGTATTCTGTGAACCGCTTTAAGAGTTTCACACAAAAATAGAAAAAAAACAATAAATTATGGGGGTTCCCCATACTTACAACTGAAACTCAAAATTTTTTTTCATCATCACGTATAGGACGTGTGGGGTATCTATGGATAGGTCTTCAAAAATGATATTGAGGTTTCTTATATATTTTTTTTCTAAACTGAATAGTTTGCGCGAGAGACACTTCCAAAGTGGTAAAATGTGTGTCCTTCCCTGTAATTTCTAAAATAAGAGAATGATAAAACTAAAAAAAATACATATATGATGTAAATTACTATGCAAACTTCCACCGAAAATTGGTTTGAACGAGATCTAGTAAGTAGTTAGGGTTCCGTACCCAAAGGGTAAAACGGGACCCTATTACTAAGACTTCGCTGTCCGTCCGTCCGTCCGTCCGTCTGTCACCAGGCTGTATCTCACGAACCGTGATAGCTAGACAGTTGAAATTTTCACAGATGATGTATTTCTGTTGCCGCTATAACAACAAATACTAAAAACAGAATAAAATAAAGATTTAAATGGGGCTCCCATACAACAAACGTGATTTTTGACAAAAGTTAAGCAACGTCGGGAGTGGTCAGTACTTGGATGGGTGACCGTTTTTTTTGCTTTTTTGTTTCGTTTTTTTTTTGCATTATGGTACGGAACCCTTCGTGCGCGAGTCCGACTCGCACTTGCCCGGTTTTTTTTTTAATACGTCATAAATCGTAAACCGCAATTTTATTGTTGCTTGCTGCTATGGAACCCTTCATGGGCGAGTCCGACTCGCACTTGGCCGCTTTTTTCCGCACAGGAGTAATCTAAGTAACGCCCACTGCGAGTTCAAACCTATTACAACGTTCTAATAGAAAGTCGTACATACGCTACAGTGACATAGCTTCAAAAATTATATAGCATAAAATCAAAAGACACAAATTATGAAATTAATAATAGATATGAAACCCAAAAAAATAAAAAGCTGTAATCTCTAGGTGCGTACGACTGAGATTTGAACCCGCGGTCTCTGCTTTGAAAAGCAAACGCCTGTTACTGAGACCACAACGTGCCTTGACAATTGGCTCTAAATTCCGCTTTAGTTAGCTTTCGCTATGTGTCATTCGTTTTGACGATTCTGTTAAAAGAAATAGTTTGCAGTAAGTTGACCGAGAGGCTCCTGTCAAATGGTTGAAGGATCAAACGTGAGATAGATGTATGTGATGACAAGACTGTACTGCTTTCGATGATTGTCAAAACGCTTTACCTGAAATTAGCATGGCTATCTTTCATTCAATATTCGACCATACTTGTATGCTTTAAAGTCTATTTTCCCATATTGTTCAGACATATTTGACACGTTGACCGCTTAGACACCATTGGTTTTTTGACAGCTAAGGTATCAATGACTTGTTGTAAGTGTAGAAATTAATGAATAGCGACTGTTAAGATATTTGTGACACGTTAAGCGCTCACAAGTAAATACTACTATGACAGCCAACAACTTTTTGACAGTTTAAACGTTTACCTCTCTTTGAGCACCTGGAGTGTATAGCGACTTCTGCTGCTGACTGTACATGTTCACACCAATGGGTGTTTACACTTTGTTTGAAGTGCTGTGGCAGCTACCCAGCAGATGTAGCGGCAGTATGATAAGCTAAGTTTCAGTGGCAGTTAAGTTTGCATAAGGATGGTATTCCATCGGTCCAATATCTTAATCTAATGTGTAGGTATTTGCGTCTCACATTTTGCTTAATGAGAGAGTGATACGTAATGCTTTAATTTTTAAATTTTAATGCTCATTGGACAGGTGGAATACTATCCTAAGCCAAGTGTAAACAGTGTGTTCAAACATTATATGTTATGTTATGCAGGTTCTTCAAATACGACAAAGAGGTTGGTCGCGGGTCCTTCAAGACGGTGTACCACGGGCTCGACACGCAGACCGGCGTCGCTGTGGCTTGGTGCGAGTTGCTGGTACGTGTCAGTGTAACAACTTACCAATAGATGGCGCTCTGAACTTGCTACATCGCACTTACATTTTTTTCATAGACAAACATGCATTCATGCATAAAGGATCTCTTTTGTGCACCAGCTTTATTTTTGTAATATTACACATTAATTATTTAATATAACTTACTGCCTCCCTTATTTATTGTATAATTATGTATATGGGAGTTCAAATTACCTAAAGATTGTACTGTGTTATGCACTCATCTATACACAATATCTGACCATGAAATTGAAATAGCTGTCATATACTAAAGAAGAAATCAGTGTTAAAATGAAAAAGAAAAATAAAATAGATATTGTTCTCTAGTTGCATTCCTAATGAAATAAAAAATTCTCCTACAATATTTTCCTTCTGTCTTATTTTCAGGAGAAAAAGCTAAATAAAACCGAGCGTCTCCGCTTCCGCGAGGAAGCGGATATGTTGAAGAAACTGCAGCACCCAAACATAGTCCGCTTCTACAACTACTGGGAGGGCGTCGTGGCCAAGAAGAAGAACATCGTGCTCATCACGGAGCTCATGCTGTCCGGGACACTTAAAGCGTGAGTTGACTGTTACTGCTGTCTCCCTCAGTGGATATGTGGGAGAAACTGCAGCACCCGAACATAGTCCGCTTCTACAACTACTGGGAGGGCGTCGTGGCCAAGAAGAAGAACATCGTGCTCATCACGGAGCTCATGCTGTCCGGGACACTTAAGGTGGATGTCTAGGGATGGGATGCCGATTATCAGCCAAAAGATGGCGTCACTGTGCACGAATTGTGGATTTTCACTATTTCTCCCAAAATACAAAGTTTCATAAGATGTGTTGATATGTGCGAAAACTATAAAAAATACTACATCCAAATCGAGACATGTTCAACTCAACATTGTCTCATTTCGTTATTACCGGAATCCAACTGCAAAATATTGCAATTTCTTGCATTCACGCACACTTACGTACTTAAAGTCACCTTAAAGTCAGTGTCAAATGTCAGCAGATTCGTAATGTTACAGTAAAGTAACCTAGAGGGCGCAGCGGATGAAATGTTTATTGTTGAAAAAAGATTGGAAATTACAGTTGCCTCCAGAAACTCGCGAACTAAATTGACAGGTCAATGTGCACAAATGATACCACAGTTTGGCCAGTGTTGTTCATATCGATATTTTCAAAAAAGTTTGAATTAGAGAATGTCGGTATTTCCAAAATTGTGCAATTTTATAGTACCTAATAGAGACAAGGATATTGAATAAACATATTGTAATTAAATAAATATTTTATTATATTTATTTGTTAGGAAAACTTACAGCTAGAGTAACAATTAAATTGTAGGTGATAACATAGAAAAAGTGATTTTGGCTCAAAATACAAAAAAGGCCGGCCCAGACGGGGAAATATTTCGTATAATGTGATTAATTTCGAGTGGTGTGGACGCAAAAATTAAATCGCCTCAATATCCCTATTCGCTTCGATTGTAAAGACCAGTCCCTAAACTGGACGTTTAAGTTGACAATTAGGTCAAGATTTATAGATGGTCAAGCAAATCTTGTCAGTAGAAAAAGGCGTGAAATTCAAATTTACTTTGAGACGATATCCCTTCGCGCCTTCATTTTTCAAATTTGCCGCCTTTTTCTACTGACAAGATCTGCTTGACCAAGTATAAATAATTATGGATCAATCTCATCTACCGGCCACATGTATAAAATTAAATCACCAATTTTAGATTTATGGCGACAACCGAGCTCTTGAAATAAACAACGGCAAGTTGTTGCACACTAACATGACACTGAAATTTGTCAGTTTCTCATCCGCACCTCCTGATTTGATCGGTAACGACACAATCTTACAATCGAATTAAGGTGGATGTCTAGGGATGGGATGCCGATTATCAGCCAAAAGATGGCGTCACTGTGCACGAATTGTGGATTTTCACTATTTCTCCCAAAATACAAAGTTTCATAAGATGTGTTGATATGTGCGAAAACTATAAAAAATACTACATCCAAATCGAGACATGTTCAACTCAACATTGTCTCATTTCGTTATTACCGGAATCCAACTGCAAAATATTGCAATTTCTTGCATTCACGCACACTTACATACCTAAAGTCAGTGTCAAATGTCAGTAGATTTGGAATGTTACAATAAAGTATCCTAGAGGGCGCAGTGCAGCGCATGAAATTTTATTTTTTGTAAAAACAATTTAGAATTTAAATTCTTATTTGTGACATTGACAAGTAACTTGGAACCAACTGGAATTTTGAAACGTAAATTGTCATGTGCTTGTGGCACCCACAACATCTGTTTTGAATAAATTTAAGCTAGTTACAATGATTCTGGGTTCAAATCACGACGGTGCTTATTTTTTTTGTTTTTTATTTTTATTTTATGAAAAGTTTTATAATTTATATATTGTTATTCTTATTATCAATTGAAAATGACGCAAATTATATTAGGTACCTAAAATTAAAAAAACGCTTTTAACGTTACCTTAGTAGTAACGTAACACTACTAAGCTGGCGTGTGAGTCACATTGTTGGGGAAGAAATGAGAAACAGAAAAAATCAAAATATATCGTTCTTTAAACACAATAAAATATTGTGATTATGATGGGATGTGAACTCGTTCATTTAGGTATACCTTATATATTGTTGTACATAATTATAATTATGTTTCCTTACGTTTATACAGCAGTCAGCCTTACTTTCTGTACCTATCGTAAATATCGTAGTCATTGTTGGTCAGTCCTAAAAACTATACCTAACTATAGTTCGTTTTTTTAAGCATTAGAAAGAACTACAAAGAAGGTAAGCGATCTTGACATGTCTTTTAATAGAAAAACGTTTTTAAAAAATCGGTAACTATTACTTATGAAAGCAGAAGATTATAAATGATCGTATTAGATTCATAATTGTTACATATTTGCCGTAACTTATTTTTAAAATGTGTTTTTCAATTAAAAGACGCATCAAGATTGTTTACCTTATTTCTAAAGCTAAAAAAAACGAACTATAAAGTAAGTAAGTATACCTTTACCTACATTTTATTGAAATTATACATAGTTACCATTTTACATAAACACCTAATGTTCTATCTAGATAGGTTTTTAGAAAATGCAATGCTAAAGGATATTGAGAGCATTTCCACGCTGGATGACTATATGGTCAGCCTTTCCACCTTTTCTAATATATATATACCTATTAAAACTAATTTAGAGTTAAAATAAATACTATACATTATATTATTATTTAGAAAAACAGTACTTAACCGTTTTAGTTAAGTTTTTAAAATGTACCTCCAACTTTTCCGTCCCCGTTGTCTAAGAGAACTAAGAGCCCGACCCGACAACCACGGAGACTACGCCATCGGAACGTTGGAACTCGGAGGTAAATTTTAAAAACTTAATTATACGCGATTAGGTAAGTCCCGTTTGATAATGATTAAAAATCGTAAAATAATCATGTGATAAAAAATAAGGTCATAAAAAGCCAAAAAAATGAAATAAAATAAATACAAAAAGAAATGAGTCTTTGTTCGTGGTTTGAACCCTGTCATGCTGTTCAACTTATTAGACTTATACTCATTAGCTAAAAGCCACTAGACCATTTGACCATAGTAGACCCGGGCGAAATATGCCTTCTTATTTAAGTAAGTAACCCATTACTGTCAAAAATATCAAGTTTGAATTGATTTGAAATATAATTTTTCATTGTCGAATTATTGACATCCAAACGTTAAGCATGTTGCCCTTTAAACCAATTGGCAACGTCGCGCGGGGAAACCTTCTATAAATGTATGTCCTTTTATATTTTGTTATTTGTGAATTTATGACGATTCTTCTAATACTTATGTTGCAAATTGATTAAATTATCGAGAGAAAAATGCTAATGCAAAGAAAACAAGAAATATCCGTTTCATTTCGCATGCTATGAAAGACGGTCATTGTTGTTGTAAAAGGTGTGCAGGAAATGATAGGGTAGACCGGGGGCAATAGTACCATTTTTTGGATAATGGTTCCTAGTTCAGAATGTATAGGAGTTGAACCAAAACTGTACGTACCTACATATGAAATAGTAGGTTATTGATTTACGTATTTTTGAGGGTAATTGTTGTTAACGGTAAGAATATGGTAGAAAATCCCGTTTTTGGTCAATGATTCCTTGTGTTACAATTAGGGCTTGCAATATCGGATGGTCTCCAATTCCGGAACTGATTTTCGATATTGGATTCGAATTCCGGAATTCCGGAACTGGTTCCGGAATTAGGGGTTATCGTATTTTACTTATTTTTTTTTGTAAAATCCAACAAAAAATGTGAAATTCTGATACTTTACGTTTATTAAAGTTAATATTGTGCGTGCGTTATGACAAGTCACACCGCTTGCTTGAGGTGTTTTTTTTTTCCAATTCATAAATAAATGTACGTTTACGTGTCTGATGAGCGAATGCTCTTTAAGGAACCTTAAACTAACATATCTCATAGTAAGATAATCGCTACTCACAATTATGACAAGTGTAACTCAATTCCTGGCCCCTATTTCACCAAGCCGACAGTGACATATGTCGAGTGTCAATTGCCAAGTGACAGGTGACAAGTGACAATTTAGTAGACTGTTTTTGTATAGAAATGCTTATAAACTTGACACGCCTTTAGTTACAATTGTCAATCTTTCATTTAATGACAATGATTTGATGAATCAAGAGTAGTTTTTATAAGTCGACATGTTTGTCAATTTGTCGGTAATTCTTGACATGAAATCGGAGCTGTGTCAGGCTTAGGTGACAACTGTAGTGTTTTCGTTGTTAGCAAACCCCGTTATTGGCAAACGTTGGCAAAACAAACTTTGTACCCTAAATTCGCCTTTAGGGTACAAATAAAAATCGCTTTTAAATTCTTCTTAACAAGCATGAAATCATAATAACACTATAAATAGTAATTGTTGCCTACGAAGGCGTTTAGTACTTCAACATTTAGGATTTGGAATAAGTTTCAGTATAGTTTTGATTGAGTTGGGGACAGGTAGCGAAATTAGGTATGTTTAGGTAAATAGGTAGGTATTGTTTTTTTTATAATTTACTTGGGCGAAGTTGGGCACTAACGGTAAAGTTAGGGTTTTGGTTAGAAAATGAATCTACGCGAAAGTAACAGAGGTGACATTCTTATACAAGGGAATACATAAAGTAGGTAAGAATAGATTTCTACTTTGACGTCACTGCACTTGCATTTGCAGAAAAAATAACTTAAAAGTAACAAAAAAATAATGCTTTCACGCCTTGTCAACAAATAATGTAGGTACGCTGCATTAGGTGGGATTGGGATCTCAATCAATATCATGTTAGTGATGACAACACGGTACACAGAAAGCAATTAACGATATCTTGCCAAGAATTGACAAATATATCGACTAGTAAAAATTACCCTTGTTTCACAAAATAATTGTCATTAAATTTAAGATGGACAATTGTACCAAAATACCTGTCATGTTTATATGAAATTCTATACAAAACAATCTACAAAATTGTCACCTGTCACTTGTCAATTGTCACTCGACATATGTCACTGACAAATGTCGGTGTGGTAAAACAGAGGTCTGTCATTTTTTGACATTTGCCATACCTGTCGTAGTTGGTGAAATAGGGCCCTGGTCAGTACACTCTTCATGAGCCCACAATTGACAATTATCACATTGCACCCATGTTTCATTGGATCTGCTTATACTATAAGGCTCACCACAGACTAGGCAATAGTATTCTTCTACAGAATCCTCCTTGTCGTTGAATATTTTTTCCTTTTCCGGTCCCTTTCCCCTTGTCTATTACCTTGCCTTTTCCCTTCCCTTTTGCTTTTTCCGTCTCATATTTTTCCTTTATTTTTGGTTTCTCCTAATGCTTTTTTAATATTTTTGGTAACGTTGTTAAGGAGTCGTTTGTACCGCGGTGTCAATTGTAACGGTACAATTGTCCCCGGCTCACATAGTTACTAATGCCCCCGAGTACCCAAAATTACATAAAGTACTTATATTTCAATTCCTTTACCTAACTCATCCCCATACTGTCCCACAAAAGAAACTTTGATAACTAACTAATCATAATCTAATACCAATCTAACTCTAGGATTATTTGGTTTTGAATAATATGACAAAATATTTCTCGTAAATACTTACTTTAATCACTCGAAAACAAAAATGGTCTCCGCGCACCTCCGTTCCGCGTCGCAGCGAGCGGCCGACTAGTGTAGTGTAGTAAACGAAGCAAGTTGTTGTATGGAGACCCATGCATTAATTTCTCAGTCGATGAAATTTTGCTTGGTTATTGTATAGTATGAGCCGAAACTAACATATAAATATCCAAAAAAAAACCACTCCTAAGTTAGGTATTTATACGTAAAAATACAAATCTGTTTATATATTGAACCGAGTAATTCCTCCGTCCAAAATTATTTTACCAAATAAGTTATTTGTATCAGTATCTGATACTAGAAAAAAATCTACAACTTTTGTCAAACATGAGAATATTTTTTTTACGATAATTCCTTTTTTGGCGCTCATTTTCATCGGAAAATTGCTCTGCCATTTTTTCCTTCTTATATGATCTTAGAATATAATTTGGCGTAGTGGGTAAGAAAATCCAAAAAAAATGCATACCCAAGTTTATGTATTTTAGAACTATAAAAAACTGAGAGTGGAAAATTTCTCAGCCTGATTTCTTTTTTAATATATACTAAGTAGTCACGTATATACTTAAATCCAAAATATCCAAAAGAACTGTCATCCCTTGTACACCCCGCTCCTATACACTGCTCCCGATATGTTTAGTTTTGAATACGCTCGTTATTTTTTTGGATGTTTTTATAGTTGAATGGAAAGAAAACTGTGAACTTAATTCAATAAATAAAATGGATAGAGAAATTTTCCACAGCGAGTAAAAAGGCAATTTCTGAAAAAAAGTATAGTTACATGGTAAATTTTTTAGATTTTCAATTTGTATGTATAAATCGGCAATAAAATGGCATTCCAGTGAAAAAATTAGACTGAGCAATTTTCCGGTCCAAGCCACGCCAAAAAAATATATTTTGTTAATATTGGTATTTCTGCGGGGATTTTTTTTTGATATTTCATATATTGTTGCAATACGTTACATGAACATGTCCGGAGAAGAAAGTTTAAACGGAGCAATTTTCCTTAAAAAGATATTAACGATTTAAGACTTTAGGTATTTACTTAAATACTATTATTATTGTTCTTTGGAAATTTATACAATACTTTTTATTTATTGATACTTTATCATACTGTAAAGCTTTTTCTGGCTGAGGAATTACTGCGGGGTCCACTACCTTTATTTACTACACTAAGTGAGCGGGTCCAGACAAGTATTGGGCTTTATCGTATATACCCACATATTCATATTTCGTTGTAATTGTGAAGATAATAACGATGGTACTATTGCCCCGTGGTACTATTGCACCCGGTTTACCCTACGTTTCTGCACTAGAGCAGTTTAGGTTCCAATTCCAAGTACGATTTTATTATTCTTTTTACAATAAGGAATTGAAATTTGGGTATAAATGGATGTATAACAATTTCCATTCTGATATTTGACTCCCCATTCCATAAATAACGATATTACTTTTGGCCAAATTGTTAATTGAAAGTACCTACTCTCAAAAATACCTAGTATAAAAATGTATTTAAAAAACACATGCATTTTACTTTCCTTATATGCGAAATGAAAAGTAGAGTGTTTTAACTCGGGTGAAAGGCAACATTTTTGAAAAAAATTTCAACAAGAAATGATCACTTGGTTAATAATCTACTAATGTTATTGTTATGCACAAGTAGAACATATAGAATCTTGTTTATTTACAAGAAGATGACATTTTTTTCCACATACCTATATATTATTGAGAAAAATATAGCTAGGTATTTTAGTTTAAAAATCATTGTTACAATAAATATAGGCTTTTCCAGCGAACATTTATATTTCTGCCGAACCGAAAGCAGAATTCACAAGGCTTTTCGGTGGACGACCGTTACGCGAATGATTGTTTGGACTGACCTTTCTATTAAATGTATAGTTATATAAATGTATTTTATTGTGTAATAATCATAATAATTATTAAGTTATATTAAATCTGGGAATGAAATTATATCAGAAAGGAGACTCTTAAATGAGTATACTCGTAACATGCTTTGTGCATTAAATATATCTCCCTCTATTGAGTGAAAATAAAACAAAATACACAGGTAATCTGTGTTGCGGTTTTAAAGTGCCATCTGTTACACCTTTGATAAATTAAAAATGATTGCTTGTCAAATGAAGTCGCCATGTTAGAATTACACCTACACTATAAGCATCACTCACACAAACAAGCAATGGGGCAAATTTTTACCAATATTCAAAGGCTTTTTTCTTAATAATTTTAATCAAAATGTAGTATTTTTTTACGTTCTGCGAAGACAGAAATATATATACTACCCAAACATTACATATACAAGTGAAGAAACCCTATATAATAGGAGCTAGGGTGCCAAGAAAGTTGTATGAAAATCGAGCAAGGAGAACCACCTTAACCACTTTTCTCGTCACATTCATATTAATCGAAATCGTTTGTGACCCCTTTATAATTATGACATGGGTAGTAAGTGCAATATTTTACTTATCGATATCATTTTATCGACATATACCCGTGACTATTTTTTCTTTGCTATTCCTGGTATCATTTTATTTGTCAAACTCATGTCAATTTAGTTCGCGAGTTTATGGAGGCGACCCTTCGAGCAACACGGAAGGGAGGCGGCATTCGCACTATTTCCCCTCTGCCGAGGTACAAGATTAGCGCGTCAATAAAATCTAGCGCGGGTAATAAAACTAGTTGCACTTGGATTTTTCACTAGACTGAGTCCAGATGCGCGCGTGAACACTGCTGCACAAAAATGCCTGTTTGCTCGGTTTTTTGTTATAAAAAGAGGTCGGGGACATCAAATTTACAAAAAGAAAGTGTTACATTTCACATGTAATATTTTTTTTTACATATCATACGTTTAATTACATTTAAATACAATTATTATATTTTAGTCTCAAGTAATTGTTGGATTTATCGATTTTACTCGCTCAGTACAAATTGCGGATCGGTCGAGCGACAAATCCGACTTCTCATCTCTCAGAATACAATGACATACTTCAAAGAAAATGTGTTAGTGTACGTGTTGTGACACTAGTCACTCGTCCGTACACAAAAAGAGATCGAGGTTTGCAAGATTTGTCTTTGACGTGTGTCATTTTCTATGTATTTGTGTCGTCATTACAGAGAGCCTACCGCAAACCACGTTCGACGTGTTGCCTCCCTGTCACACTCACGTATGAATTTACAAGTGCCATAGAGAGGCAACACGTCGAACGTAGTTCGCGGTAGGGCCTTTGATTGGATTTTGTATGTAAGTGTGTGAGAAGTGCGACTGTGTGCACCTTCCCCCCGCGAAAAATGGCAGAATGATTTGTACGGTGAGATATCGCTTGGGCCCCTCCCTTCCGATGTGTCGGAAGCCGGTGTTGCTCGAAGAGGCGACCTTAAGGTGGATGTCTAGGGATGGGATGCCGATTATCAGCCAAAAGATGGCGTCACTGTGCACGAATTGTGGATTTTCACTATTTCTCCCAAAATACAAAGTTTCATAAGATGTGTTGATATGTGCGAAAACTATAAAAAATACTACATCCAAATCGAGACATGTTCAACTCAACATTGTCTCATTTCGTTATTACCGGAATCCAACTGCAAAATATTGCAATTTCTTGCATTCACGCACACTTACGTACTTAAAGTCACCTTAAAGTCAGTGTCAAATGTCAGCAGATTCGTAATGTTACAGTAAAGTAACCTAGAGGGCGCAGCGGATGAAATGTTTATTGTTGAAAAAAGATTGGAAATTAAATAATAAATTCTTGTTTGAGCAACGATTAAGAATTACAAGGCATTCAGAAGCAACTAATGTTTTCGACCATCAACTGTCATGTGCTCGTGGCACCCGTAGCCTCTATTTTGAAAAATATCAGATTGTAGCTAAGATACATGGTTCAAACCCCGACAATGCCAGTTTTTTTTATTTTATAATTTTAGCATTCTCTTTTGAATTATTTTAAGCGTATGTTATTCTTCGAAACTAAACTTACGTGAGTAAAATATTTTCAGTATTTTAATTATTTTTTAATAATATTATGGGAAGATTTATAAAAGTATTTTTATTTTCCGGTTTTCAAAGGATATAAATATGATTAAAATAATTAAAAAAAAGTCATGCATGAGGCTAATTAGGATCGCAGGGGGCCGATTTTTGAATTTCGACCACTCGATTTCGTGTAATATATATATAATATATATAATATCTCCACTACTAGGCATTTAAATTCTACTAATAGAATTGAAATCCAGTGCTCAATACCAATAGATTCCAAATTTAGGTTGCTCGTATTTCAAAAATTAGCATTTAGCCGTTTTCCACCGATATTCGAGTGATGAAATCGAGCGATAAAAATTCAAAAATCAGTCCCCTGAATAGGTACATAAGAAGTCGACTATCGACGAAGTATAGCTGGTCAAGCAGATCTTGTCAGTAGAAAAAGGCGGCAAATTTGAAAAATGTAGGCGCGAAGGGATATCGTTCATAGAACATTTGGATTTCGCGCCTTTTTAGGGTTCCGTACCCAAAGGGTAAAACGGGACCCTATTACTAAGACTTCGCTGTCCGTCCGTCCGTCCGTCCGTCCGTCTGTCACCAGGCTGTATCTCACGAACCGTGATAGCTAGACAGTTGAAATTTTCACAGATGACGTATTTCTGTTGCCGCTATAACAACAAATACTAAAAACAGAATAAAATAAAGATTTAAGTGGGGCTCCGATACAACAAACGTGATTTTTGACCAAAGTTAAGCAACGTCGGGCGGGGTCAGTACTTGGATGGGTGACCGTTTTTTTTTGCATTTTCTCCGTTTTTTTTTTGCTTTATTGTACGGAACCCTTCGTGCGCGAGTCCGACTCGCACTTGCCCGGTTTTTTTTGCTTTTTTTTTGTTTTTTTTTTGCATTATGGCACGGAACCCTTCGTGCGCGAGTCCGACTCGCACTTGCCCGGTTTTTATTGCAGTGAGGATGTCCTGATTGTAAAAATCAGAGAGATTAGGTAGAGTATAATTTCTAATTATCTTTGTAAAAATAAAAGAATACGTGTAGCCCATACTTAATAATCGATTTATGATAATAAGGAAAATTAAATAAAAATAAAAAAACAATACGAAAAGGTGTAACAAAAATACAAAAAGTTATGTTCCAGCATACAATGACTGGGGATCGAACCGGGAATCTTCCGTTTGCAAGCAAAAAAGCGACTGTTTGCATAACACGCCATGATAGTTCTTAGCTAAGCTGACGAACTTCTCGCTTAGGTCAATTAACTACCTGTCAAATATCAGTGTCAACAAAATTGCACTAAACATGACGGCACTCCAAATTCGAGCCGTGGTCAGCCCGGCAACGTCGGAAATGGTATGGCAACGTCGCAAATGTATCTGTACACGACATTCGTGACACACACATACGTAAAATTGATGAAAAGTTAACTATGATTTTTGCATGATTTCTGTATGAAACATTGTTTTGTTTTTAATTTCGCGCAAACGAATATTCGAAAGAAGATAAATGCGGAAATATTTGTGTACTAATAGTGTGTAGTTACTTAACGAGCTTTGATTGAATTTTGTATGAAAAGCGAACCACCTTAATAAATTCTTAATAAAAAAGGTCATATTGATTTTTTTACATGATGCACATTCATGTATTAGCTTGTTAAAATTCGAAATAACATAGTTTTTACTTAGGATTCGAAACTCATTTATTATACACGGTGTAACACGAGGAAACCGAATAATTTTGACAGCGTATTCCTGATCATATTTAGAGACAAAAATGTCCTATAAACTTTTTTGAAATGCGGCTTGTTTCAGAGTTAATACCAATTTAAAAAAATAAAACAAGTTTTTATTGTTACATAGTTCAAAACGCCTTTTTGATGGCGATGTTGTTACTATGGGATTTAGTCTAAATATCCTTATTGATATGTCAAAAAGTGACAATTAAGTAACACGTTGCAAAAACTATGTTTTACGAAAAAAAAGTAAAAATCCATGTTAACTGACAAGTTTACCAATAACATTTACTTTTTATGTACATACATATATATTAAAAAAATTAAAAAATGGCGGCCAAGTGCGAGTCGGACTCGCGTTCCAAGGATTCCGTATATTACCTACACAATTTTTAACAATGTATTTTTTATTTTATTTATTTATTTATTTAGATATTTAATTCAGGGAACAAGGCCCATATTACAAATACCTTACAGACTAACATACATATGTATTTTATAAACTTAAAACTAAACATTATTTATGCGAAACGTGAGTGAAATCTTTAAAAAATCCGTAGGAGTCGGATCAAAAACTGTAATTAAGTCCGACTCACGCTTGACTGTACATTTCTAATAGGTTTTCCTGTCATCTATAGGTATAGACCTATTTTATGTATTTTTTCAAAATTTTAAACCTAGTAGTTTTGGAGATAAAGGGGGAGGGGGGAATAGTAATTTTTTGCCTATTTTCTTGAATAACTTCTAAACTGTTTATTCGAAAATTATAAAAAATATATATTTGAGATCCTTACAATAAGCTCTTTCATTTGATATGTAACATGATATAGTTTGAAAATTTTTATTTTTTAATTTTTTCATTTACCCCTCAAAAGTGGCCCCCATGTTTAAAATTCATTTGTTTACAAACTTACATATGTGTACCAGATTTCAACTTGATTGGTCCAGTAGTTCCGGAGAAAATCGCCTGTGACAGACGGACAGACAGACAGACGCACGAGTGATCCTATAAGGGTTCCGTTTTTTCCTTTTGAGGTACGGAACCCTAAAAACAATAAAAAAAATTGTTTTCGGCGAAATTGACCTAAACTCATACAAACATTTTTTCCTTCTTTTAATTTGACCTCAGAAATAAAATCTTTCGCATTTCTTGAGGACACCTTGTATAATAAGTGTTATAAAATGAATATAACCTTTTTTACTAAGAATTTAATAAGGAACTATTTCTTTCATTGATACTTTTATCCTAAAATGTATACATGAGGTCAAAAAAAAGGAAAAGATGTAATATGTGTTTAGGTCAATTTCGCCAAAAAAAAAATTTTTGTTTGGTTTTTTTTTTAATTTTATGAATGAATTTGTATATAAAAATTAAATGCTATTGGTAAACTTGTCACTTAAAATGGTTTTTTTTTCGTAAAACTTAGTTTTTGCAAAGTGTTACTTGTCACTTTTTGACATATCAATAAGGATATTTAGACTAAATCCCATAGTAGCAACATCGCCATCAAAAAGGCGTTTTGAACTACCTATGTAACAATAGAAACTTGTTTTTTTTTATTCGTATTAACTCTGAAACTAGGCGAATTTCAAAAAAGTTTATAGGACATTTTTGTCTCTAAATGTGATCAGGAATACGCTGTTAAAATTATTCGGTTTCCTCATGTTACACCGTGTATAATAAATGAGTTTCGAACCCTAAGTAAAAACTATGTTATTTCGAATTTTGACAAGCTAATACATGAATTAGGTGCATCATATAAAAAAATGAATATGACCTTTTTTATTAAGAATTTATTAAGGATTATTTCTTTCATTGACACTTTTTTCCTAAAATGTATACTTTCCTCAAAAAATGTAAAAAACTGTGAACCGGGACATATTTCATGCAAAAAGGGTGGGTTGCGTCAGGGGGAGGGGAAGGGACGCTAGTGTGCGTAAAGCACCATACCCTAAGGTATCATACTACATTCATAAAAGGCTGGCTATAATTAGTTTTTCAAAAAGCACAATTTGACCGAATATATGAAAGAGGGTCATTGTTGTTGTAAAAGGTGTGCAGGAAATGATACGTTTCTGCACTAGAGCAGTTTAGGTTCCAATTCCAAGTACGATTTTATTATTCTTTTTACAATAAGCAATTGAAATTTGGGTATAAATGGATTTGTTATACAATTTCCATTCTGATATTTGACTCCCCATTCCATAAATAACGATACTTTTGGCCAAATTGTTAATTGAAAATACTTACTCTCAAAAATACCTACTCTCAAAAATACCTACTCTCAAAAATACCTACTATAAAAATGTATTTAAAAAAACACATGCATTTTACTTTCCTCGTATGCGAAATGAAAAGTAGAGTGTTTTAACTCGGGTGAAAGGCAGCATTTTTGAAAAAAAACCAGGCAAGTGCGAGTCGGACTCGCGCACGAAAGGTTCCGTACCATAATGCAAAAAAAAACAAAAAAAAAGCAAAAAAAAAACAAAAAAAAAGCAAAAAAAAACGGTCACCCATCCAAGTACTGACCACTCCCGACGTTGCTTAACTTTGGTCAAAAATCACGTTTGTTGTATGGGAGCCCCATTTAAATCTTTATTTTATTCTGTTTTTAGTATTTGTTGTTATAGCGGCAACAGAAATACATCATCTGTGAAAATTTCAACTGTCTAGCTATCACGGTTCGTGAGATACAGCCTGGTGACAGACAGACGGACAGAACGACGGACAGCGAAGTCTTAGTAATAGGGTCCCGTTTTACCCTTTGGGTACGGAACCCTAAAAATATCATCTACTAATGTTATTGTTATGCACAAGCAGAAGATATTATAGAATCTTGTTTATTTACAAGAAGATGACATTTTTCTCCACATTTGAGAAAAATATAGCTAGGTATTTTAGTTTAAAAATCATTGTTACAATAAATATAGGCTTTTCCAGAGAACATTTACCGAAACGAAAGCAGAATTCACACGGGTTTTCGGTGGACGACCGTAACGCGAATGATTGTTTGGACTAACCTTTCTATAAATATATAAATGTATTTTATTGTGTAATAATCATAATAATTATTAAGTTATATTAAATCTGGGAATGAAATTATATCAGAAAGGAGATTCTTAAATGAGTAGGTATACTCGTAACATGCTTTGTGCATTAAATATACCTCCCTCTATTGAGTGAAAATAAAACAAAATACACAGGTAATCTGTGTTGCGGTTTTAAAGTGCCATCTGTTACACCTTTGACAAATTAAAAATGATTACTTGTCAAATGAAGTCGCCATGTTAGAATTACACCGATACTATAAGCATCACTCACACAAACAAGCAATGAGGCAAAATTTTACCAATATTCAAAGGCTTTTTTCTTAATAATTTTAATCAAAATTTAGTATTTTTTTACGTTAAGCGAAGACAGAAATATATATACTACCCAAACATTACATATACAAGTGAAGAAACCCTATATAATAGGAGCTAGGGTGCCAAGAAAGTTGTATGAAAATCGAGCAAGGAGAACCACCTTAAATAATAAATTCTTGTTTGAGCAACGATTAAGAATTACAAGGCTTTCAGAAGCAACTGATGTTTTCGACGATCAACTGTCATGTGCTCGTGGCACCCGTAGCCTCTATTTTGAAAAAAAATCAGATTGTAGCTAAGATACATGGTTCAAACCCCGACAATGCCAGTTTTTTTTTATTTTATAATTTTAGCATTCTCTTTTGAATTATTTTAAGCGTATGTTATTCTTCGAAACTAAACTTACGTGAGTAAAATATTTTCAGTATTTTAATTATTTTTTAATAATATTATGGGAAGATTTATAAAAGTATTTTTATTTTCCGGTTTTCAAAGGATATAAATAAAGATTAAAATAATTAAAAAAAAGTCATCCATGAGGCTAATTAGGATCGCAGAATAGGTACATAAGAAGTCAACTATCGACGAAGTATAGCTGGTCAAGCAGATCTTGTCAGTAGAAAAAGGCGGCAAATTTGAAAAATGTAGGCGCGAAGGAATATCGTTCATAGAACATTTGGATTTCGCGCCTTTTTAGGGTTCCGTACCCAAAGGGTAAAACGGGACCCTATTACTAAGACTTCGCTGTCCGTCCGTCCGTCCGTCCGTCCGTCCGTCTGTCACCAGGCTGTATCTCACGAACCGTGATAGCTAGACAGTTGAAATTTTCACAGATGATGTATTTCTGTTGCCGCTATAACAACAAATACTAAAAACAGAATAAAATAAAGATTTAAATGGGGCTCCCATACAACAAACGTGATTTTTGACCAAAGTTAAGCAACGTCGGGAGTGGTCAGTACTTGGACGGGTGACCGTTTTTTTTTTGCATTATGGTACGGAACCCTTCGTGCGCGAGTCCGACTCGCACTTGCCCGGTTTTTTTACTGACAAGATTTGCTTGACCAGGTATAAAATAAAAGTTTCCAAAATTTTATTGAAATGATATACCTACATGAAATAATCAAATACAACACATTTACTTAAAATAACTTTTAAAATAAGGCATATAAAATTACCAAAAAGATGAAACAAAATAAATAAATAAATACAAAAAGAAATGAGTCTTTGTTCGTGGTTTGAACCCTGTCATGCTGTTCAACTTGTTAGACTTATACTTACTCAGTAGCTAAAAGCCACTAGACCATTTGACCATAGTAGACCCGGGCGAAAAATGCCTTCTTATTTAAGTAACCCATTACTGTCAAAAATATCAAGTTTGAGTTGATTTGAAATATAATTTTTCATTGTCGACTTATTGACATCCAAACGTTGCGAGCATGTTGTACTTTAAACCATTTGGCAACGTCGCACGGGGAATTCTTCTGAAAATGTATGTCCTTTTATATTTTGATATTTATGGATATATGAGGATTCTTCTACTTATGTTGCAAATTGATTAAATTATCGAGAGAAAAATGCTAATGCAAAGAAAACAAGAAATATCCGTTTCATTTCTCATGCTATTGATTCGGTTAAATTGTGTTCTAATGTATGGAGAAGACAAACTAATTATAGCCAGCCTTTTATGAATGTAGTATGATACCTTAGGGTATGGTGCTTTACGCACACTAGCGTCCCTTCCCCTCCCCCTGACGCAACCCACCCTTTTTGCATGAAATATGTCCCGGTTCACAGTTTTTTACATTTTTTGAGGAAAGAATATATTTTAGGAAAAAAGTGTCAATGAAAGAAATAATCCTTAATAAATTCTTAATAAAAAAGGTCATATTGATTTTTTTACATGATGCACATTCATGTATTAGCTTGTTAAAATTCGAAATAACATAGTTTTTACTTAGGATTCGAAACTCATTTATTATACACGGTGTAACACGAGGAAACCGAATAATTTTGACAGCGTATTCCTGATCATATTTAGAGACAAAAATGTCCTATAAACTTTTTTGAAATGCGGCTAGTTTCAGAGTTAATACCAATTTAAAAAAATAAAACAAGTTTTTATTGTTACATAGTTCAAAACGCCTTTTTGATGGCGATGTTGTTACTATGGGATTTAGTCTAAATATCCTTATTGATATGTCAAAAAGTGACAATTAAGTAACACGTTGCAAAAACTCGGAGTAAATATCTATGGAGCGGCCATTAACAGGCGTTCCCCTCTGCAAAAAGATCGCGGCCGCCGGTCAAGGAGGTTATATAAAACTAGTTGCCACACGTCATACGCCATTCAGCAAACGTCAGTCTAAGCGGAATGATAGGAGCCGAAAATGCCGAATTGCAGCGTTTTCTCATGCAAAATGAGATCGGAAACGTCTAGTCTACAAAAAGAACACGTTTCTTATCATATTTAAGTACTATTACATCTAAATATTATCAAATAGTGCATTAATTTTGCAAATAACTAAAAAACATTGTCAATCTAACAGTGATACCAGTGATATGATATTAGATCTAATTTAGGGTAATTCTAAAGAAGACTTTCTAAATATTAATTAGGTACGAGTAGAATTTCTAATAGGAAATATTATGCGAAACTCTGCGTAGGGGGCGCGACTACCACAATCCATCACAATCTGGGGGTCCGCCGCGGAACAAGAAAATTTAAATTTCGTTATCTAACCTCTCTATCACTATTGCATATTTGAGCGATAAAGAGAAAAGAGAAAATTTACTAGCTAGCTTAGTGCTACACTCTGGCGGCAGAACATTGCAGTAATATGCCCTATTTGCTATGCTTTTTGTTATATAATTTATGTAACACATTATTTTTATATAATACCTTAGTTTCATATCAACCTAATCTATTTAATCAAATTAATAGATCTATAAGAATAAAGAAAAGGGGGACGGGGGATCAAAAAGTAGTCGAAGACATCTCGCGTGATTTGTGCACAACCCCTAAATAACGTAAAATTACCGATAGACTATTTTTTGAAAATTAATTTTTCCTTTAGTTTCTACATATAGATCTTGTCAGTAGAAAAAGGCGGCAAATTTGAAAAATGTAGGCGGGAAGGGATATCATCCTATAGAAAATTAGAATTTCGCGCCTTTTTAACTGACAAGATTTGCTTGACCAGCTATATATTTTTATTTAACATGTCAAATATATTATTAATTTAAGGTATTTACGGCTGTCACTTTCCATAAATAGGCACTTTTAATTTATTACTCTGGTATCACCGTACCAATATTAGTGATGGGACACCATAAAAACCAATATCGGTAAAATCGATATTATAAACATAATGAATAATATACAGATGGTCATGATGACTAGCGAACACCAGCCATATCGTACAAACCTCAAGGTGTGATATTCCTAGGCATGTCATGATCTAACTAGTGACCACCAGCCATACCGTTCAAACCTCAACATTTAGGCATATCGAATAAGTAGGATGTCCTAAATTTTAGCAAATGATAACCATTGAAATGGCTTGACATCCTACTTATAGTACGTGTTTGGGTATATAGCGTATGATTTTAGTACCTACCTAGTATCTACGCATTCTGCTCCAAATGCCACATAGAATGCAGAACTAGCAGTGGCAAAAAATGCAAAAGGCAGATTATTAAATGGCGGCGTTTTATGATATGCCTAGGAATATTTCGATATGCCCGATTTTACGATCTACCGCCGATATATGTATATACTAATTATCCCCTACTCAATATCCCTTAAATGACATCCTATGGCCGCGTTCCATCTCTGTCATCATGCAGATCTGCATGCTCGATAGTATATTGCATTGCTTTCAGAAGTAAACCAACATGTAAAATATCAACTAATGAACTGATAATAAAAAAAAACATTCTATATCAGCTTGCAAGATTGGCCCTAAACAAATTGACAAACTATTAGAAATAACATCTAAACAATACAAAAATTGAAAGTTAGTAAAATGCTGGTACAAAGACTTGATATTGTATCATTATTATAATTGATAAAAGCAGAAATTAAAATTCATTGTCAATTTTATCGATCATATTATCGACGCGTCCCTCGCACTATCCAGGTTTACTTAGAACTGACGTCATCTCGTTCACGGACAGGGTTGTCTGTGTTTGTTCTTGTACTTGTGTGAATATAGTTTTTGCTAGTGTTTGATAATTTTGTCGTGTGCGTGTGTAGCGACGTATGCTAAAAATGCATTAGTGTTAACATTATTTGTGTGCGTTACCTCGTCCCCCGCGCAAAAAATGACAGAATTTTTCAGATAGAAATTAGTGCGCGTCTCTACTCCATAGATATTTACTCCGAGTGCAAAAACTATGTTTTACGAAAAAAAAGTAAAAATCCATGTTAACTGACAAGTTTACCAATAACATTTACTTTTTATGTACATACATATATATTCAAAAAATTAAAAAATGGCGGCCAAGTGCGAGTCGGACTCGCGTTCCAAGGATTCCGTATATTACACAATTTTTAACAATGTATTTATTTATTTAGATATTTAATTCAGGGAACAAGGCCCATATTACAAATACCTTACAGACTAACATACATATGTATTTTATAAACTTAAAACTAAACATTATTTATGCGAAACGTGAGTGAAATCTTTAAAAAATCCGTAGGAGTCGGATCAAAAACTGTAATTAAGTCCGACTCACGCTTGACTGTACATTTCTAATAGGTTTTCCTGTCATCTATAGGTATAGACCTATTTTATGTATTTTTTCAAAATTTTAAACCTAGTAGTTTCGGAGATAAAGGGGGAGGGGGGAATAGTCATTTTTTGCCTATTTTCTTGAATAACTTCTAAACTGTTTATTCGAAAATTATAAAAAATATATATTTGAGATCCTTACAATAAGCTCTTTCATTAGATATGTAACATGATATAGTTTGAAATTTTTAATTTTTTAATTTTTTCATTTACCCCCCAAAAGTGGCCCCAATGTTTAAAATTCATTTGTTTACAAACTTACATATGTGTACCAGATTTCAACTTGATTGGTCCAGTAGTTCCGGAGAAAATCGGCTGTGACAGACGGACAGACAGACAGACGCACGCAGACTCTATATAGATAGAAAAACGTAGAAACGGGGTTTGGGGGTCGCGAAAAATTTTTTTGTGGTCATAAAGGGCCGTGACACCATAAAGTTTGAAAAACACTGCTATAAGGGTTCTGTTTTTTCCTTTTGAGGTACGGAACCCTAAAAACAATAAAAAAAATTGTTTTCGGCGAAATTGACCTAAACTCATAAAAACATTTTTTCCTTCTTTTAATTTGACCTCAGACATAAAATCTTTCGCATTTCTTGAGGACACCTTGTATAATAAGTGTTATAAAATGAATATAACCTTTTTTACTAAGAATTTAATAAGGAACTATTTCTTTCATTGACACTTTTATCCTAAAATGTATACATGAGGTCAAAAAAAGGAAAAGATGTAATATGTGTTTAGGTCAATTTCGCCAAAAAAAAAATTTTGTTTTTTTTTTTTTTAATTTTATGAAATAATTTGTATATAAAAATTAAATGCTATTGGTAAACTTGTCACTTAAAATGGTTTTTTTTTCGTCAAACTTAGTTTTTGCAAAGTGTTACTTGTCACTTTTTGACATATCAATAAGGATATTTAGACTAAATCCCATAGTAGCAACATCGCCATCAAAAAGGCGTTTTGAACTATGTAACAATAGAAACTTGTTTTTTTTATTGGTATTAACTCTGAAACTAGGCTAATTTCAAAAAAGTTTATAGGACATTTTTGTCTCTAAATGTGATCAGGCATACGCTGTCAAAATTATTCGGTTTCCTCGTGTTACACCGTGTATAATAAATGAGTTTCGAATCCTAAGTAAAAACTATGTTATTTCGAATTTTAACAAGCTAATACATGAATGTGCATCATGTAAAAAAATCAATATGACCTTTTTTATTAAGAATTTATTAAGGATTATTTCTTTCATTGACACTTTTTTCCTAAAATGTATTCTTTCCTCAAAAAATGTAAAAAACTGTGAACCGGGACATATTTCATGCAAAAAGGGTGGGTTGCGTCAGGGGGAGGGGAAGGGACGCTAGTGTGCGTAAAGCACCATACCCTAAGGTATCATACTACATTCATAAAAGGCTGGCTATAATTAGTTTTTCACTAGTAAAAGCACAATTTGACCGAATATATGAAAGAGGGTCATTGTTGTTGTAAAAGGTGTGCAGGAAATGATACGTTTCTGCACTAGAGCAGTTTAGGTTCCAATTCCAAGTACGATTTTATTATTCTTTTTACAATAAGCAATTGAAATTTGGGTATAAATGGATTTGTTATACAATTTCCATTCTTATATTTGACTCCCCATTCCATAAATTACTTTTGGCCAAATTGTTAATTGAAAATACCTACTCTCAAAAATACCTACTATAAAAATGTATTTAAAAAAACACATGCATTTTACTTTCCTCGTATGCGAAATGAAAAGTAGAGTGTTTTAACTCGGGTGAAAGGCAGCATTTTTGAAAAAAAACCAGGCAAGTGCGAGTCGGACTCGCGCACGAAGGGTTCCGTACCATAATGCAAAAAAAAAAACAAAAAAAAAGCAAAAAAAAAAACGGTCACCCATCCAAGTACTGACCACTCCCGACGTTGCTTAACTTTGGTCAAAAATCACGTTTGTTGTATGGGAGCCCCATTTAAATCTTTATTTTATTCTGTTTTTAGTATTTGTTGTTATAGCGGCAACAGAAATACATCATCTGTGAAAATTTCAACTGTCTAGCTATCACGGTTCGTGAGATACAGCCTGGTGACAGACAGACGGACAGACGGACGGACAGCGAAGTCTTAGTAATAGGGTCCCGTTTTACCCTTTGGGTACGGAACCCTAAAAATATCATCTACTAATGTTATTGTTATGCACAAGCAGAAGATATTATAGAATCTTGTTTATTTACAAGAAGATGACATTTTTCTCCACATACCATATATTTTTGAGAAAAATATAGCTAGGTATTTTAGTTTAAAAATCATTGTTACAATAAATATAGGCTTTTCCAGAGAACATTTACCGAAACGAAAGCAGAATTCACAAGGGTTTTCGGTGGACGACCGTAACGCGAATGATTGTTTGGACTGACCTTTCTATAAATATATAAATGTATTTTATTGTGTAATAATTATAATAATTATTAAGTTATATTAAATCTGGGAATGAAATTATATCAGAAAGGAGATTCTTAAATGAGTAGGTATACTCGTAACATGCTTTGTGCATTAAATATACCTCCCTCTATTGAGTGAAAATAAAACAAAATACACAGGTAATCTGTGTTGCGGTTTTAAAGTGCCATCTGTTACACCTTTGACAAATTAAAAATGATTACTTGTCAAATGAAGTCGCCATGTTAGAATTACACCGATACTATAAGCATCACTCACACAAACAAGCAATGAGGCAAAATTTTACCAATATTCAAAGGCTTTTTTCTTAATAATTTTAATCAAAATCTAGTATTTTTTTACGTTAAGCGAAGACAGAAATATATATACTACCCAAACATTACATATACAAGTGAAGAAACCCTATATAATAGGAGCTAGGGTGCCAAGAAAGTTGTATGAAAATCGAGCAAGGAGAACCACCTTAAAGCGTGAGTTGACTGTTACTGCTGTCTCCCTCAGTGGATATGTGGGAGAAACTGCAGCACCCGAACATAGTCCGCTTCTACAACTACTGGGAGGGCGTCGTGGCCAAGAAGAAGAACATCGTGCTCATCACGGAGCTCATGCTGTCCGGGACACTTAAAGCGTGAGTTGACTGTTACTGCTGTCTCCCTCAGTGGATATGTTGGAGAAACTGCAGCACCCGAACATAGTCCGCTTCTACAACTACTGGGAGGGCGTCGTGGCCAAGAAGAAGAACATCGTGCTCATCACGGAGCTCATGCTGGCCGGGACACTTAAAGCGTGAGTTGACTGTTACTGCTGTCTCCCTCAGTGGATATGTTGGAGAAACTGCAGCACCCGAACATAGTCCGCTTCTACAACTACTGGGAGGGCGTCGTGGCCAAGAAGAAGAACATCGTGCTCATCACGGAGCTCATGCTGTCCGGGACACTTAAAGCGTGAGTTGACTGTTACTGCTGTCTCCCTCAGTGGATATGTTGGAGAAACTGCAGCACCCGAACATAGTCCGCTTCTACAACTACTGGGAGGGCGTCGTGGCCAAGAACAAGAACATCGTGCTCATCACGGAGCTCATGCTGGCCGGGACACTTAAAGCGTGAGTTGACTGTTACTGCTGTCTCCCTCAGTGGATATGTTGGAGAAACTGCAGCACCCGAACATAGTCCGCTTCTACGACTACTGGGAGGGCGTCGTGGCCAAGAACAAGAACATCGTGCTCATCACGGAGCTCATGCTGTCCGGGACACTTAAAGCGTGAGTTGACTGTTACTGCTGTCTCCCTCAGTGGATATGTTGGAGAAACTGCAGCACCCGAACATAGTCCGCTTCTACAACTACTGGGAGGGCGTCGTGGCCAAGAACAAGAACATCGTGCTCATCACGGAGCTCATGCTGTCCGGGACACTTAAAGCGTTAGTTAAATGTTATCGGTCGAGTCCATATTAAAACAGTCTATTTTAAGAGACCAACTCGATATCAGGTCAGCAAAGAGCTTTACAATTCAATTTTTCATTACATGTAAAAAAAAATACTCGAGGAAGGTGTTAAAATTTAGCCTTTTCCTGAAAAGCAAGTGCCGACTTTACGATCCACTTATTATTCACAATATGTTTATACGTTTAGAAGTATTCATTATTATTTATTATTGATTTTGGAGAAAACCATGCTATTGGTTGCAACATAGGGCTACGAAAACATTATATTTATGCGTTTACGAAGTATTTTGCCTACATAGCGGGAAAACCATGCTATTGGTTACATCGTAGGGTTACGAACTTAGCAGTGAATGAGAATGAATGTTCTTATTTTCAGTTACCTTCGAAGATTCAAGCGAATCAACCCGAAAGTGCTGAAGTCCTGGTGCCGGCAGATCCTCAAGGGGCTCAACTTTCTACATTCTAGGACTCCTCCTATAATCCATAGGTATGACACCACTTGCGTTTACCTGAGGCTGGTATTCCACCTATCCGGTTTAATTGTCCAATGTGTATTGCGTCTCACACTTTGCTTAACACATTCATTACCACTAAGCGCTACGCTCGCGCTAGCGGGTTACGCTCGTAGCGCGTAGCTACGTTTGTGCCGTATGGAGCGCGTAGTCGCTACGAACAGTGTACCCGACAGTCGGGTTCCGGGACGCTGAATGTGTTAATGAGAGAGTGAGACGCAATGACATTGGACAAAGAAATTGGACAGATGGAATACCGTCCTGAGATCAAAGAGTTATTGGTAGTAGAAGAGGTAAAGTCTAAGAATTATTTATGCTTCATTGGCAGCTGTTTTGTTGCCTCTAGAATTGTCAGACTTCAATTTTTGACAATCAGAGTTACCGCTTATTGTATAGACTCGTACAGTGACATCATATTCATATAGACATACTGATTATCATGTTAGGGTTGAAAGACACAACCAATAAAAGATTAACGTAGATGACAGCTCCTTCGTTATACGTCCTCGTTTTATTAACTGACTTTGTGAAAAATATCGCTAACTTTGAGTCTTCTGCGGAGCAGGAGTTGCGCCTTCAATCACGAACAAAAAACATAAAGCACTCTTTCTGCCCTAAACAACAAGTAGCAAGGCATTGTGTAAGGTATCAGGCTGTCCGGATTTTTAACCAACTACCTACAAATCTAAAAGACATTACAGATTATAAGATATTTAATATAAAAATTTTACCTTCCAATAAAATTATTATTATGTTTCCTATCCACATCGGATATCTTCATTGAGAGAGTAACGCGATCGTTGACCAATGATGCCGCTAGCGTCTATGTAGTCGCTCCGCCCCACGCCGTGACGTAGTTCCGCTTCCACTTCCTGCGAACCGTTGCTCGCTTCCCGCCACTCGCCACCGCCATGTCATTGTTGAGGAGAAGTACCGTCGGCATAAAAGTAGCCTAGTAGCCTGCCAGGAAGGCATTACTCAGATATCCGATGTGGATAGGAAACATAATAATAATTTTATTGGAAGGTAAAATTTTTATATTATGTGTTCCGTACTCCACATCGGATATCTTCATTGAGACCTGTTTATTATCTCCTGGTGGCGAGTTAGCGGGCGCGCAAGCGATAGGGCTACACCTACTGTCATAGAACTCAGAGAACGATTAAATATGTATACACCATATTGCAACCCATGAAATCACAGTGACTCGTTATAATGTGAATTACAGGAAATTGAGAATTGAAATTGTAATCTCAGGTTCGAATCTGACGTTAAACTGGTTTAAGAGAATTCTCATTCGAAATCGCATCCGATCCGCAGAATCTCGGCGAGTCATGTTCCCAATTAACATAAGCGAAAATATCGCTAAGTGAATAGCTTTCCAGCCAATTTAGTTATTAAGTACATCGTGGATCAAAAGCAATCGTAGGCGAGGCCGGCTTGGATGAGACTGTGGCTGAAAGAAATAAGCGAAGTGTCCCCTAACATTTTGTGTAATTCTCGCAAGGTGACGTACCCAGACTACCTACTTATACTGGGTCTATACTTTATTCCGGAGCTTCTAAGAGTCCAGTCGGTAAGACACGTTATCTGGTTTAGAGCCGAATTTCGGACACAAAATAATAGCGTTAAAGTTATCTATGTAATTGCCCGGGCTACAGTGTAGTAGAGTAAGGTCATTGACCCTACGGCCTGATGCTAACAGCAAAAGTGCGGCAGCTATTCTATCGTACTTCTTCTAACGTACCTAACGTTGTAGGGCTATTTAAATTAGGGCAAGTAGATGTCTCGCGTCCCAAGCTGGTGCTTTGGGAGGCGCTGGTCTCGCTATTAATGGCGTTGGAAGAAGGCATAGTGTCCGATAGTGGTTCATACACAGCACTTGTGAGAGGCTTATGAACGAGTATCGTTCTGAAAGCTAACATGGATAATAGAAATAGACGTCTGAGATAGCTCGCTACTTCACTGGATAGAGGTACCTGGCAGTTGATCTTATTTTTGATGCACCATAAAGACCGTTTCTACATTGTGGCCGTACATGCAGCCTAGACAAGGGGACGATCTAGGGGCTCCCGTTACTGTTTTCTATACAAACACAGTACCGGAATCGGGAATATCCGGTTCTTCCATATTAGTGAGACAGTGACAGTTGCGTTTCGTTCGCTACGTAGCGTTAGCTTGGCATGTTATATGCATGCGCCAGTCACGCCAGTAGCGGACGTCACTCCTGATCCCGCCAGCTCGGTGTTGGAGCGTCCTATCTGACAGGAGCTACGCCTCATTCTTAAGGTCGTTGACTCGTAAGGGAGGGCGGTCTGACGTTGTGTTCACTAGGACCGCCAGTAAATTGCAAGCTTACCACAGCTGCTTTAAGACTCCTTATCACGCCGTCGCAGTACACAGACTAGGCTGGGAGGTGGAGACATCCATGCCAAGTCTCACAGGCAGCTGTCAAAGGTCGTGGTAGCAGTTCAATGAGTCTGTTAAGAAATACCGTGGCACAGTGCGAGGGCTCTCGAAAGCGGAGGCCGGCCAACAAGGCGCCTGTCAGGTGAAGACAGTCTCGGCGGCTGCTGGGCGCAGCTGCCACTCGGGCGCGCAGTGACTTCTTGATAAACCGTTGCCCTCGGGGGTTGTACCGACCTGGCAAGTAGCAAGCAACCAGCGCGACCTGTAGACGATCTGCTGGCATCAGCAGTTTTTGCGACAGCCGTAGTAACGGAAGGGATGTAGTGTCGCCGTCGTTTTATGTATACTGTACCGGTGCGGTTGTATGTTTACACTTCTGTCGTCAGCGCTGCAGATGCGGCCCGTTAACGGTTACTCTTCGCTGAAAGGGCCTTACCTCGTACATTGTCTACCAATATTGGAGATTGTAACGGACTGCTTGCATAAGATGAGGAAGAAAGTGGTGCGAGGCTTTCGGCAGCTCCGTGTTGCTGGGGACTGCGAAGGCTTCACCTTCCTCCATGAACTAAAGTTTGCGAATTTGAGACTGAACAGAAGGCATTGAGTCTCATTTCTGCGAGAAACTCTGCAGCAAGGCAGGCCTGTATGTCGCGAAAAAGAAAACTTTCAATCGGTGTGTTGTGCCGCGTGTCCCACGTGATGTCTAGGAGCGTGATGGTCTAATTCGCTTTATCCGAAGAGACACCCTATATCGAGTTAGTATAGGGCATCGAGTTAGTAGCATGCTTTTAAGGAAATCGAACTGATGAAATCAAGTCTAAAATCGATTTTGGCGCTTTGCGTAACAAAACTGTTTCGATAAAGTCGAATACAGACAGATGGAAACTGCTGGAGTCCTCCTGGCCCCTTTCTCTTAGCACCGGAAACTCAAGCTTGTTCAGGCGCAGCGGGTTTATTTGTCCCATTTTGTTTATTATGGCTTTTCGCTTTGTAAGACGGAACTTAAGCTGGAGAGCGCGAGCAAGTAGAGATAATTATGTGAAGTCTGCAGACCTTTTCGATGCCTTTCACCTCGGTTTCGAGCGGTCGCACAGGGCCTTGTCGCTAGCTGTTCTCCGGTTGGACCACTCCATGGCCTCGAGAAGTCGTAGGAGCTTCGAAGCGACACAGCGAAGTCGATCAGCACCTTTATGAAGCCCGGGAACACGACGTATTTTCCTCTGAGTATCGACATACTTATCTTACCGCTTTCAACTCCGGGCAGTCGAGCCGCGCTAGGACGGGGCTCTTTACGACCTTGTCTGCCGTCGCCGGAGGATTCTTTAACCGAAGCCAAGAGCTTAGCGGTCTGTTCGTGCTGTACCATACCATACCTATACCTGCACCATAGCTATAGGCGCCTACGTACCTCAATGGAACCATGTGGACAGGACAAAACTGATACTGTGGCGCCCAGCGAGCAAGGGACGACATCGTCGTAGTTGCAGCATCGGTGGACAGCATCGGCGTGATTGTGGCAACCGCCGCCGCTCGGGAGGCGCCGGTGCGTGAAGCTAGGGGCGCCATCGTGGCGGCCGGCTCGGGGGGGGGGGGGGGGGGGGGCACCGGTGTCTGAGGCCGGGCGGCTCATGGCGGCCGCCACTGGTTCGGGATAGTGGCGGCCCGCTCTAGAGGCGTTGTCGCGTGAGGCGAGCGGCTCCATCGTGGCGGCCGCCGCCACCGGCTCGGGAGGCGCCGGTGCGTGCGGCGAGAGGCGCCATCGTGGCGGCCAGCTCGGGAGGCACCGGTGCATGAGGCGGTCGCCGTCTGGCTGGCTGGTCTGGGAGGCACTGCTGTGAGGCGAGAGGCGCCATCGTGGCGGCCAGCTCGAGAGGCGCCAGTGCGCAGGTGGTGGTGCCATCGTGGCGGGCGGCATCATCGTGGCGGGCAGCGCCATTGTGGCAGCCGCCGCCGCCGCGTCGATGCGTAATCCGAGAGGCGCCATCGTGGATCGTGGCGGCCAGCTCGGGGGGCAGGCGGTGTCATCGAGCGGGCGGCGCCATCATGGCGGCCACCGTCGCCAGGCTCAGGTGCGAGAGGCGCCGTCGTGGCGGCCAGCTCGACAGGCGCCGGTGCGCGTGACGGACGTTACCGGCACGGGAGGCGCCGATGGCTAGGCTCGTAGTTGCACGCATCATCACGGCGACGCTGTTGCCCTCGGCGGTGCCATCGTGGTGGCCACCACCGGCGCGTAGGTCACCAGCGACGTCATGACGGCCGGCAACCAACGCGGCGATCGTCGCTGTACTCGTAGCCTTTCCACTGCTTACACGTAACTTACCTTCCTTCCGCTCGAGCAGTCGGGACGCAGAAGCGGTCCGCCTTCACCTTGGCGCGATCCACCCGCGATGCGCCCGCAGCTGCAGGAGCGGGCATGTGACGCGCAGAGCCACGCGGATCTCTCGGAGTCCCGCTGGACTGGAAGCGTCCGCACCGCAACTGCAGCAATAGGAGCGGGCGTGTAACGTCTCGCGGAGTCCCGCGGACTGGAGGCGTCCGCACCGTGACTGCAGCAACAGGAGCGGGCGTGTGACGTCTCTCGGAGTCCCGCGGACTGGAGGCGTCCGCACAGCGACTGCAGCAACAGGAGCGGGCGTGTGACGCCTCTCGGAGTCCCGCGGACTGGAGGCGTCCGCACCGCGACTGCAGCAACAGGAGCGGGCGTGTGACGTCTCTCGGAGTCCCGCGGACTGGAGGCGTCCGCACCGCGACTGCAGCAACAGGAGCGGGCGTGTGACGTCTCTCGGAGTCCCGCGGACTGGAGGCGTCCACACCGCGACTGCAGCAACAGGAGCGGGCGTGTGACGTCTCTCGGAGTCCCGCGGACTGGAGGCGTCCGCACCGCGACTGCAGCAACAGGAGCGGGCGTGTGACGTCTCTCCGAGTCCTGCGGACTGGAGGCGTCCACCGTGGCCCGCAGCGTCGCGGTGTCTCGGAGTCACCTTGGACGACAGCAGAAGACGCGGCGCGCGCGGGCGGGGGCGGGCGCCGGGCCCGCGCCCCCGCGCCGGGGGACGGGGCGCCCCGGGCGCGCCGCAACTAACAACACGAGGTACTCCCAGGCTACTGCCTGAGAACCCTCCGCGAGTGACGAAGTAACTTCTGAACGCCAATAAGATTAGAATATCTTAAACTGGCTCACCGGATGGTTCGAGACAATCCAAACCTCCTTATCAGCGAAGCGCGGCGCCCGAAAGCAGCGCGCGCAGGCCGTCCGCCGCCGCGCCGCCGCCACCGCCGCAGGCACGATGACCGCACGTTCCCTCTCCGATGCGGAGCGACTTGTTACCACTTGTTAACAAAAACCACTGACGCACTTCCTACTTCGATCTCGAAAATGCGAGTTAACGGTAACGATTTTAGCAGCATGGAATGTGAAAATTAATTTAGCGAGAAAAAAGTGGGTAGAATCGAAAAGCACCGTTCGATGACTTCGATCGCGAGACCGCCAAAAGACTAATAGTGGCGATCTCTGCCATATCTCACTATTTAATCGACCGAGCTTTGGATCGGAAATGTTAAAGCACCATGCTGCAAAAATATACGCAAAAAATATTTGCGGACCATCGGTCAAGACGGTCGACGAAACAATGTCATGGCGGTGGCGAGTGGCGGGAAGCGAGCAACGGTTCGCAGGAAGTGGAAGCGGAACTACGTCACGGCGTGGGGCGGAGCGACTACATAGACGCTAGCGGCATCATTGGTCAACGATCGCGTTACTCTCTCAATGAAGATATCCGATGTGGAGTACGGAACACATAATAAGCACTTGAAGATATTTTTATTGAGGGGGTGTTTTTACAGTATTGACGAGATCTTTGCAAATTAAACAGATTTTTACAAAATTATCATGCATGTAACTTTACACTTTTAATGATGACATGTTTATTACTTTATTTGTACCTACTTTTTTTGTTGGTTTAAGTGTATTTTTGGAATTATAATTATTGACATGTCCGGTCCTGCTGTTATTGTATAATTTTAATTATGTGCATGTATTAGTTTGTAAGATTTTTCTAACACAATATCATATTGTTATAGAAATAAATAAATGAATGAATGAATGAATGATGGCTTGTCCACATTTGACGACTGGATGGGAATGATGGATCAATTGAAGGAGATGTTTTTTAACAACCTAGAGTTTTATCAGGACTTGGGTTTTTTATGTCTAGTAGCCCAGGGTTTATCTATAGTGTGACATAAAATAGTAAAAATTAAATAAAACTAAAAAAATCTCAATATTTTTCTCGCTCTCAATATTTTTTACAATTTCTTGTCGGACTATAGAATAGAATCTTATTTATGAAAATTAGTATTTGTGTCTAAAGTAGAACTTTCTGTGCAGAGATCTGAAATGCGATAATATCTTCATAACTGGCACGACAGGCAGTGTCAAGATCGGCGACCTCGGCCTCGCCACGCTCAAGAACCGCAGCTTCGCCAAGTCTGTCATCGGTAAGTTCTAGATTACATTTAAAAAAACAACGGGTTGCACTCCGGGAGTGCCGGCAGAAGTGAAAACGCAATGACATTGTAACAGTTTTTCGATCAGGTCACGTGTCCGTCGCGTCGGTCGCGAGTGAGCGATGTCGCAAGTTTAACATTTTTTCCCCATCACAGAAAGTGCACAGCTTCGCTAAAGAAGTTTTCACTTCAAAAACAGCTAATAAAACTAACAGGAACTGTTTGCGTTGGAGAATCTACCAGCTTGTGACCTAAAACGCGCAACTTACATTTTACTTCATGCCAATATAATCAATCTAGCATTTATTGCACCATGGTAAAAAAAAGAGGTGTTACAACATTTATACAAGTACCTCATGGTTATATAAAATGGGGGTTCTACGGTATCCCTCACAGTTTACGAGTGTTCCCTATAACCATTCATTCACCTACTCACAAGTCTCACCTCAGTCAATAAAACGAAGTGAGTAATAGTACACTACATAGCCGAAAATATACTGCTATGTTGTTTATAAAAACAATATTTGAGGAGAGTCTTTTAAAAGGGCTTATTTCTCTATGAATACCACACAAAAATAAGCTCTTTTGAAAAGACCCTCCTCATTTATGGTAGGTACCCTCAAGGTACAGTCAAAAGATGTCATACGTACGTGAAAAAACGATACATTACTGTTTAGACTGGTTGAAATCGTGTAGTTAACCTTTTGGGCGCCAATGACCGATATATCCGAACCGCAGGTTCAATTCCAAAGACTGATTAATCGGTCACAGACCACAGAGCAACTTAGACCTACGTGCATATGCATAAAATTCAATTTCAGTTTTGACACTTCGGTGACGTGGCGTCCGCGTGACTGCTTTTTTGTTTGACACGGCGTCGAAAAGGTTGAAAGGTAAAGGTTGAGGTTGAGGTTGAGGTGGAAGTAGTTGACTGTGCAAATCATGACAGGCGGCAATATTGCTAAACTTGGTAAAGCAGATCTTGTCAGTATAAAAAGGCGGCAAATTTGAAAAATGTAGGCGCGAAGGGATAGCGTCTCATAGAAAATTTGAATATCGCGCCTTTTTCTACTGACAAGATTTGCTTGACCATCTATAATTTCAAATTGTATTTATCAGTTATTTGTTTTGGCCAGGCACCCCCGAATTCATGGCGCCCGAGATGTACGAGGAGCACTACGACGAGTCCGTGGACGTGTACGCGTTCGGCATGTGCATGCTGGAGATGGCCACCGGCGAGTACCCCTACTCGGAGTGCAGCGGGCCCGCGCAGATATACAAGAAAGTCGTCTCGGTGAGCACCTTATGTGTATGTCGCAGTCGGATCGTATAATCCGCCGTATTACATTACGGCTAGCCGTTTTCAAAAACAGGGGCGTTTTGAAATGCGGCGGTTTAACGATTAGCCGTATTGAATGCGGCTGAACGAGAATCCGCCGGAATGTATTCGGCGCCATACGTTCTTCAACACGGCTAGCCGTAATGTAATACAGCGAGTCATTAGCCGCCGCTTTGACAGTTTTTAGTTCCCATTTTTAACACTCGTGGCGCTGCCTGACAAACGCTGGGGTGTCCATCAAATCTGGAGTTTGTCGGACTGTTTCTTTTCAAAAAAAAATTTCCTTCGCAACTTAACTAGACGGAGCCCCGCTTCGCGGGGCTCCTATTTCTGAGCGGTTTGCCCTTCGGGCATCTGAAGCTACCTAACGAACCTAACCTACCTACCTATTGATTAAGTGAGACGTCCGTGAAAACGTTACACTTTGGGGAAAAAAGCGTAGGTAGGTAATTAGGTTAGGTTCGTTAGGTAACTTCAGATGCCCGAAGGGCAAACCGCCCAGAAATAGGAGCCCCGCTTGCGGGGCTCCGTCTATTTAAGTTGTGAAGGAAATTTTTTGGAAAAGAAACACATGTAGTGCGGTGGGACCATGGTAGAAATAAATTAAATTGCAAACATTGTCAAACTCCGGTTACGTAGGCGACCGAAAGAACTGGCCACTCTACAAAGTACGATGCGGCTAAACGTGGGCCGCCTTATTGAAGAACGTATCGCAGTGACAATCCGGCTAATCGTCGAACCGCCGCATTTCAAAACGCCCCTGTTTTTGAAAACGGCTAGCCGTAATGTAATACGGCGGATTATACGATCTGACTACGACATGTATAGCAGTAGGGTCGAATGTCGAGTGACAGTGGACGTTCGTTCGGCATGTGCATGCTGGAGATGGCCACCGGCGAGTACCCCTACTCGGAGTGCAGCGGGCCCGCGCAGATATACAAGAAAGTCGTCTCGGTGAGCACCTTATGTGTATAGCAGTAGGGTCGAATGTCGAGTGACAGTGGACGTTCGTTCGGCATGTGCATGCTGGAGATGGCCACCGGCGAGTACTCCTACTCGGAGTGCAGCGGGCCCACGCAGATATACAAGAAAGTCGTCTCGGTGAGAAAGAAGCTTTATTACTATTGGGTTAAGGTTGAAGTCAGATTGGACCATGTGAGGCTTGGGGTCGAATTTAGAGTGTTCATGGCCAGTTATCGAGAGCTTGCGATATTAAACAGTTCTGTCAGTGAGTCAACCTTATATCTATAGACGTAGAGTCGATTGTTGAGGAGTTTAGTAGACCCGCGCAGATATAAAAGAAAATCGTGTCGGTGAGCACCTTATGTGCATTCATGTAGGGTTGACAGTGAGGTGGAAGTCAGATGCTGCGTCTATCAAAATTGCACTTTGTTTTATAACGCATAAGGTCGATTATCAAATGACAGTAGAAGTACATTTGGTGGTTTAAGTAGACTTAAAAACTATTAGACAATGATTGATTCTTATTTATATAATGCTAATATTATTTTGTTTTGTTTGTAGGGGGTGAAGCCGCAGAGTTTGGACAAGGTGACGATACCGGAAGTGAAAGACATCATCGAATCGTGCATCAAGCCAGATAAAGGAGATCGGTTAGTATTCACATTGTAACATTACTGGCTGTGACATTGCAGGCCGTAAGATAGTCTATATGTGGCGTTCCATGCCTAAAGGGTCCTTATGCTCCATATGCATAAGGACCCTACTCAGTTGGAAAGCCACATATACTGAGATTGCAAACTAAGAGCATTCTAACTCGCATACGATCGCTTGTCCTTATTTCAGAAAATGTTAGGAAACCTCTGTGCCACGCCATGAAATATCATCGTATCCTAGCATTTCTCGCAGTATTGTATTGTAGTACGGGCGATTTTCCGCAACTCGACGTCTTGCGCCTATTTTGCGTGATAGGGGGTGGACTAGTCTTGCCAGCCCAGCTCCTCGAGGAATCCTATCAAACCTTTGATGTTGAGTAGGACCTCGGGGAGGTCTCTCGGGGATCCGAGATGTTTTGCCCTGTATGGGGCCAATCCGCTGCATTCCAACACCACGTGAGAGGCTGTTTCTTCTTTCTCCATGCACCCACGGCATAGGGGACTGTCTGTGACACCTGTTATAAAAAGATGTTTGTTAAAAAGTCCATGACCTGTTATGACACTGGTTACCATACTCAGTCGAACCTTTCCTAGTTGAAGGAGCGTCCTTGTGAGCTTATCGTTCATGCTAGGCATGGCTTGCTTGGCCTGTCTGCATCCAGCTTGGTTTAGCCAGTGTTCTGTGTGTAGTTTCCCTGTACGTAGTATTACAAACCGAACAAGAGCGAGTTGGACTCGCCCACCGACGGTTCCGTACTTTTTAGTATTTGTTGTTATAGCGGCAACAGAAATACATCATCTGTGAAAATTTCAACTGTCTAGCTATCACGGTTCATGGGATACAGCCTGGTGACAGACAGACGGACGGATAGTGAAGTCAGTAATAGGGTCCCGTTTTTACCCTTTGGGTACGAAACCCTAAGAAAGTAGCGTGCGTATGCGACGTTCTGAAGTAAATGCTCCTTTAAGTCCTTTACTGTATCTGAATTTAGATAACACCCATTCGTTTAGGAACCCGAGATTTACTTATCAAAAACTAAATACCGCTATATTTTTCAGGCCGAAAGTGAAGGATCTGCTGAACCACGAGTTCTTCGGCGAGGACATCGGCCTGCGGCTGGAGATCGTGGGCAGAGACCTTGTGACTTCCTCCGACATCGCCAAAATACAGTTCCGCCTTAAGATTATCGACCCTAAGAAACGGTTAGTCACCTTAGTAGACATTTCATTGATATGTTAAACCAGTAAATTCTTCGACATACAATTGTATTCGCAGAAAGTGTCCAAAAAGCCCGGACTTTTTTAAAAGAAATAACAACATTTGCAAGAACTCCAACATGACGGTCGCAAGCGTGCCAATACGTACTTTACTTGAGAAAGATTAAGGTAACATTTACAGCGTAGGCCATAACTAGGCCTTCTTGGGTATGATTCACAAGGACTATAGGTTTTTTTGGAAGCCAAAAGGTTAAGGAGTAAACTTTACTGCATGCAAATTTCTAAATCACCACAGATTTATTACCCAGACCAGTAAAAGTTTAAAAAGCTTGACTCAATTTTCGTTATCTCGGCTGACCCGAATTCGTGTCGGTAAGAAGCGAGTGATTAAACAAAGATGTCACGCCATGTTCCTGGACACATGCGAACTAATTAAAATTTAGATGCTGGTCATGCCGCGTCCATGGCAGAAGACCTCAAACGCCGCAAATATGCCACCCTTGGCAGTAGTTATATTTTTGAGGCGTTTGGGGTCGAAACGCTGGGGCCGTGGGGGCCAAGCGCGCGCCGTATATACAGGGCCTTAGCGGAGCGCCTTATAGATGCCGCAGGAGACCAGAGGGCTGGCCAGTATTTTGCTCAACGCATTAGTATTGCCATACAACGTGGCAATGCGGCCAGCCTTCTGGGCACACTGCCCATCGGCAGTGACTTGGGAGACGTTTTTTATTTATAGGCTTTTTATTTTAAGTTTATTTAGTTTAGAGATAGTTTGTGTTATTATTTGTAAGCTAATTTAATGTTCTATATTTACTTAATTAAACAATTATTAGCACACTTGATGTTGTCAATGTAGGTAGGTACATATTGGTATTCAATCGTTTAATTAAAAAAATAAAATTAAAATTTTACTTGAAAATGTGAAGGTTACTTTGACAGCGTATGTCATAACACCTATAGTTGTCCATGGCGCTGTGGGCACGACTAGTAACGACGCCAAACAAAACGAAACAAAACGTGACCGGTTACGTTTTGTTTTGTGGTGTTCTTGGCGTTCAAAAGATTAAAAGGTACTATTAACGATCCATCTCACCCCCAGGTCGTACACCCACAAAGAGAACGAAGCCATCCAGTTCGACTTCGACATGGAGCGCGACGACTGCCAGGACGTCGCCAACGACATGGCGAAGGCTGGGCTCATCATGGAGGAAGACGCCCGGCTGGTGTTCAAACTGCTCAAGTCACAGCTTATAAGCTTAACGAGGTGAGTGATAGATAACTACCCCCCACCACCACCAGTCTGGCTAGGAAGCCATCCAGACTTCGACAGGGAGCGACGACTGCCAGGACGTCGCCAGCCATGGCCAAGGCTGGTCTCATCATGGTAGAGGATTCACGGCTGGTGTTCAAACTGCTCAAGTCACAGCTTATAAGCTTAACGAGGTGAGTGATAGATAACTACCTCCCACCACCACCACCACTACCACCAGTAGGCAAGAAAGGCATGCCTTGTAAGTGTAACCCTCTTGATGAAAGTTTTAGCCCACAAGTCTTCCACTACTAGAAACCGGGATAAACGAGACGAGACGAGAGAGACATTTGGCCAATAGTAGTAGGGTCAGTAGGAGGAGCAGAATCTAGGCTAGGCTAAACTAACAACATTCATCAACAATCAACATTACTGCTTGTAAAACTAAGTTGCGAACAAGACTCGGAAACCGGTTAAATTTCCAAACCGTTATCATGTACTTGGCGCAAAACCTTTTAATTTCGGTTTCACTCGTAAAACCGATATTTTTAAACTGGTTTTTATGAGAACATTTCCATAAAATTCTTGTCAGATCAACCGGTTTAGAACAATAAAAACCGTTTTCTTCCTATGTCGGTGTCTTTGTTTACGCGGCACGCCACCCGGCCGGCCGGGCATTTAGTCACTCGTCGATTAAACCGGTATATTCACTATGTTTAGGTTACAATAAAGTTCTTAAACGTTCGCGTTCTTATTAAAAGTTCGGAGGAAAATCGAAATAAACCAGTATTTAACGGTATTTTTTAACCGGTTCCGTAATTGCGAAAAGAGTAGAAAATTGAGATTGAAATATACAGCAGTGATTAAATGGGGATGACATTAGATAGCGTGGAACAGTATACAAAACATCAAGAGTATAAATCATACTCAAACGGAAGCTTACAACATATATTAATCACACTGCACGCGTAATCACAACCCCTCGCAATCATGTATTGCATCGGCAGCGACCCTGACTCGCTGTTTCCAATCATACGGCGTTGCGTGCAACGCAGCTAGCCGTAGATAACTACATTCCTGCAATTTTTACTTGGAAACAACTCTATTAATATAACGGTTCCACAAATCTAATCGCCGAAAACTCATTTCAATGAACATACAAAGTAGTGAAACCTGAAGTGAAAAGAAAATTGTAAATACCTATCAATATTTACGAATACATAATTTATTATTAAATTCTATTAAAGAATTTAATTCTATTTTATTCCATGTTACTGACTGTCACATACCCGTTTTCACTCTAGCCAGATAATAGTACATTTCGATGCTAGTGCGGAAGGTATGTCATTACTTCACGAGTACCGAGATATCTTGCCACGAGCCGCAGGCGAGTGGCAAGACTCGGGACGAGTGAAGAATGACATTTCCGCACGTGTATCGAACGACGTTTTTTAATACAGTTGCGAAAAAATAAGAAAAACATTGTTAATCGTACACTAAACAAAAGTGGTAACAGTGACAGCTCGGTTAGACGTCGTCTTTAAGTATATTATATCTATGGGCGTTTGGCAGCTATTCCGTTCCATTCAGTCAACTTATTAAGAACGGAATTTTCAATATTGAATATTAAAAAATAAACGTGTTATAATGATGAAGAGGTAAGTAATTAAATATGAAATATGTAATATTTTTCGTATTCTTACATTAACGGTAGGTTTTTATGCTGATTACGATGTTTAAAGGAAACTAATATTAACACTCATCAATAAGTAGTCGTGAATTGGAACAAGTATAAATTTAAAAAAATTGGAAAAGTAAAAAGCACTAGTTCGAGATAACCAACTTTCCGCACGCTAAACAGCTACGAAAAGTAGCACTTTTTGAGCAACTGTATTAAAAAAATAGTAATAAGCCTTGCCTAAACTAAATCGAATGAAATAAATCAAAACTCGAAGACACAAGACTTGCGTGATCAAAAATCCTATGAAACAACCCAGTTAAATGAAATGCCTAAATAAATCCGCAAACGGATTATACCGTGTAGACGGCATCCCGTTCAGACGAATTACAACTTTGATCCCTTATCTTAACGTCTACTTTGGCATATCGGTCGTAATGAACTTTACCAATCCGCCCCAGTCACGCGATATGCAAAATCCCGACCTTTAACAGATGTTCTATAATTTCTATAGTCCTTGGGTTTTCTTTAGATAGCTTCAGAACTATTACTCAGGTAGATACGATACGATTGTTTATTCGGTAGTCTTTAGCTGTTGTCTATAAATAAGTAACAAATGCCACGGAATCCAATGTTACGAGAATTACTAGTTGTTGTTATATATATTATACTAATCTACGCCCGCGACATTTTCCATATACATGTCGGCGGCCGATCGTAAGATCAGGCATATCGTGAAATTTGACCGGTTCCCTGAGTCGACGGAGCCCCGCGTACGCGGGGCTCCTATTTCTGGGCAGTTTGCCCTTTGGGCATCTAAAGCAACCTAACGAACTTATCCTACCTATATATTGGTCACTATCGTCAAAACATTACACAGGAACATTACGATCTGCCTGATCTTACGATCGGCCGCCGACATACACACCATTAAAAACTGTCAAGCCAATTTTCACGTCCTCAGCATCTAGTTAAAACACTATTCTACGTATGATGAATATGTGTTTCTAAGATTATATGCATTGTCTGTTAGTATACATACATAAATATAGATAGACTCGACTATTTTATTTATTTAAATTCGGCCTGTTTCTTATCCCGTGCCGCGAATCTAATAGAAAATTGAGACTATTTAATTAAAACAAAAAATATGCTGCGCCACTTGAATATTCCTCTAAATTTCAAAGAAACGACGAAAATTCACAAGACTGACTATAAAAACGTAACTTTAGCGTTCGGTAAACGGTTATGCGAATTGCATCTGAGTAGTGCAATTTGAACGGCTATTAACTAAAGACGGCAGATTGCCGCGATGGGCCAGACGCCGGTTACGCGGGTCTTATTATGGGGGAACTTGCGTCAATGGCTTTAGTATGATGTTTTATGTTTAAGTATACTACGTACGACAACCCACGGCTATTAAATTGCCATTCATAATGTCATTTGTTTTACAGGGGACACGATTTTTTTATGAACGTAAAACAACCATGACTCGGGAACAAATATCTGTGTCATCACAATATACAGTTTATGCTGTTTATAACATAAACCAGCTGATTGCCAAATACGCTTAGTCATTTATACGTGAACAAGTATCGAACACACATCCTCACAATCATGTTTACAATGTAAGTTGGTAAACACGCATGTTATTATTGTTATTGCCTGAACCGTTTGTTACCGTATTCAACAAAAACAAACAGTAAACAGAAGCGCATACAATTACGCCATAATTAAACCTTTCCTCACATGCATAATCATTAGCTAAAAAACTCTTCACACGATTCACGCGATTTTAAAACGTATTAGAAAGCAATAAAAATGCAAACACGTGAATTTCATACATGGTTTTGCTTTAGCGCTGCGCAAAAGTAAAAGAGCGTATGAGCTATGTAACACTCAAACTTTATAGGCCATTTTGAACTAATATATCCGTAAGTAAATGTGTTCCACCACTTATTTCGCGATCGCAAAGTATCTTCCACTTCAATCATACCAATATAAACCTTATCTGAATTAAATAGGAGTGTACGCTTGCGAATTATTTTCATGGTTTTGCTTTAACATTACGTAAAACTAAAAGGGTATATGCGCTTTGATAGCTCATATTTCATAGGCTGTTTTATTCAAATATACTGAAGTTATTATTCTTAACACATGCAAGTTTGCCTCGAGCGACCCAATATATGTATTTATAACATCCCAATATCGGTTTATTTTTGGGGTCGTATTCCTGAATGTCAAAATATGAGTTAAGATGGTCATACTAAACATATTTCCCCGTGGTAGGACTAACCACAGAATCGCAAAAAAAAATCGAATGGACACCTAATCTGTAAGGACTGTAAGTAGACGAAACGTATGTATAATATCAAAATACAATTTTGACATCACGACCCGAAAATCACCCAGTATGTGTAGTTGTTACCAATGTCAAGGTTAATTTTATACTAGTTTTGCCGAGCTGATAGCTCGTTTGAGCAATAGCATAAGCGTGTTCCATCAGTCGGTTACCGAACGCCACGCGTCTCTGTCGAGTATGGACATCGGTAGTAACTTTAATTTCGTGTATAGTTAGCGATGTGTTATAAGTGTGTAGTGACCGGTGGTTTTGTGTTTTGTGCAACAGATTTTGTGTGTAAGTTGTAAAAGCTGGGTGAATGTTTATGGAAAGTTTGTTTTAAGTATTGATTGTTTTTATGGATATGGGAGAGCGTTGGAAAGTTTTTTAAGTATAGTCCGATCGATTTAGAAATCATTATTATTTAAAATTAATAATAAAATTGTTATTCATTTAAAAAACGATAGCAGTAATTATGTTTCTCGAGTTAATTATGCACTTTCTCTGACCCCCATATAGTGCATAATTTACTATATTTTGCATGCATTCTTGTGGACAAATACAGGGTAAATCCGGTTTAGTATACATTTGGAAAGTGCGAAACAATCGTGAACATATTTCTTACTTCTGTGAATTGTTTATAATAAAAAAAAATATTGTGAATGGTTTACATTTATATTGTTTGCTTTGATATGTTACAGGCAAATAAAACATAAATATGAAGCGAATTTGTATTGTTGAAAGACATTATCATGTAATAAAAATAATCTCCCATTTAATGTGATATTAATTATTATTCTATGTTAAAAACAGTTCTATGTTTTGCCATGAATTCAGATTTAATATTCGTGACTTTCGTTTATTATATATTTACAGTAGTTGTAATTTTCCTCGTTTATTTCAGCGGAAGTATACACTGTCTTGTCTTATCGCTCTTTAGTTGGCATTGCCAATTTTTAATTGAATGGGTTTCCCCGCCAATTTACTTTTGCACATTACATGAACATCAAACACGAATTGTACGGTTTTATAGGATTTTTTTTAACTGAAAACTAATTAGAATCTTAGGTATATAATGTAAAAAATGCCATTCTGGCGAAACTTGTAAAAACAGTTTAAATATCGATGCCGTAATAGTAGAAGAGCCGGCCGCAAATTTTCTAACCGACTTGATACCACGATGAAATGCACAATGGTTTCCCATAAAAGTGATGCTAAGTCCGAATTCGATAGTCTGCCACGGCGGAACTTGCCGAAAGTACGAAAAAGAAGGCCACTTCCGGTGCGAAAAAAGGGGGCTGATTTAACCCATCTGATACCGAAATAATAGTTATGGCAGCAGTTAGAAATTTACATGTAGACACATAAAAGCGAAGTCTGCCAGTGTTTTTTTTGCCGGAAGTGCTTGGCAGACGCTCTCAAAGGTGGCCAACGGGACCCCTAATTTAACCCATCTGATACCACCATGAAACCAATTCCAGTCGGTAGGTATGAACCCTCATGTCAGGAATATATAAGTCTGCCAAGGCTTTTCCTGCCGAAACACCTTGGCAGACGAGATTATGTAAGCAAGGTCGGCATCGGTTACCCTACACTAACCCATCTGATACCACCATGAAACCAATTCCAGTCGGTAGGTACGAACCCCCATTTTAGGAATATATAAGTCTGCCAAGGTTTTTCCTGCCGAAACACCTTGGCAGACGAGATTATAAACAAGATGACCATCGGTTACCGTACACTAACCCATCTGATACCGCCATGAAACCAATTCCAGTCGGTAGGTATGAACCCTCATTTCACGAATATACAAGTCTGCCAAGGCTTTTCCTGCCGTAACACCACGGCAGACGAGATTATGTAAGCAAGGTCGGCATCGGTTACCCTACACTAACCCATCTGATACCACCATGAAACCAATTCCAGTCGGTAGGTATGAACCACTATTTTAGAAATATATAAGTCTGCCAAGGTTTTTCCTGCCGAAACACCTTGGCAGACGAGATTATAAGCAAGATGACCATCGGTTACCGTACAGTAACCCATCTGATACCACCATGAAACCAATTCTAGTCGGTAGGTATGAACCCTCATTTCAGGAATTTATAAGTCTGCCAAGGCCTTTCCTGCCGAAACACCTTGACAGACGAGATTATGTAAGCAGCATCCACATACGAGGGATCCGTATTTTGGGATTATACAGATTACGGACATTATTAATAGCTGTAGGCTTATTTATTACTTTATGCTTATACATATTTGTATATTATTATGTTATTAATAAAATATATTTATAATTTATTAAACCTAAACTTAATACATTGGGAATTAATTACCTGCTTACGGCAGTAGTAGGGATAAGTGGGTCAGTTCTGGCTCACTGAGCCAGGCCAACAGTCCCTCCCCCTTTTTTCCCTTGTTGAGGCCCTGCAACCTTGCCTTGAACCCAAACTAATGTCATTGTAGCTCGAATCTAACCTAATTTATTTTTATTGCTTTTAGAATATTTCAATTATCTACTATTGCAAAGTTAAATGTTGAAATCTGTATTTCGAAAAATGGAATTTTAATGTGACTTTAACACGTTCACTGCGTTACGGGGGCTTTAAGCCCCGTACGATGTCATCATTCAGTGCGAAGTTAAATTTATTTGAGAAGTTAAAGGGGGAGAGGGTGCACACATTTTACCACTTTGGAAGTGTCTCTCGCGCAAACTATTCAGTTTAGAAATAAATTATATTAGAAACCTCAATATCATAAGCGATAAGACCGCCTGTTGTTACCTCTATTGTCTTTTTTTATGTTATTGTCCATTTATTGTAAACTAAGTGTATGTGAGGCGTGCAATAAAAAGTATTGTATTGTATTGTATCATTTTTGAAGACCTATCCATAGATACCCCACACGTATGGGTTTAATGAAAAGACATTTTAAGTTTCAGTTCTAAGTATGGGGGACCCCCAATATTTATTGTTTTTTTTTCTATTTTTGTGTTGAAATCTTAATGCGGTTCACAGAATACATCGACTTACCAAGTTTCAACAGTTCTTATAGTTTCGGAAAAAAGTGGCTGTGACATACGGACGGACAGACAGACAGACATGACAAATCTATAAGGGTTCCGTTTTTTGCCATTTGGCTACGGAACCCTAAAAAGGAGGTATTAATTCGGTTTTTTAATGTTTGATATCTCCGTCATTTTGGGATCGATTTTGAAAAATATTTTTTTAGTTGAGTTGTAACTTGTAAGTATATACATACAGATTGGTTCCGTCTTTGTCAAAACCCAGTTCTGATGGTGAGATTTATGAGGAATCGAGGGCACTCTTCAAATCTTGTAAGGGTGGTTCACGTTTGTATGGGAAAAATTCAAACTCTAGCTAGAAGAAGCGGCACCCCCCTTATTTTGTTACACTTATTATGTTGACAAAATACGCCAAGCATCTTGCAATCTTAACTACAAGGGGGTGCTCAAACACTTTTTTCAAATTGTATGAAATCAAAAAAATAAATAAGTTATTATTTTTTTGATTTTTATGTAAGTAGTAGTTTTCACATTATTTGAAAGTGTGATTTAAAAGATATTATTTTGAAAGAAAATGTTTTTCTACTTCAAAACTTATACATCACATGTGCAAATAGTGTGAAACCAGATATTTTAAATAAAATTCTGAATCATAATTACTCTTTTTGTTGGGTTTCAAACAACATACAAAATTTCAACGTGGTTAAGCACCACCTTGTATATGTATAGTTCGTTTTTTTAGCATTAGAAAGAACTTGCAAGAAGGTAAGCGATCTTAGCATGTCTTTTAATTGAAAAACGCTTTTCAAAATTCAAAAACTATTACTTATGAAAGCAGACGACACATCAAGATTGTTTACCTAATTTCTAATGCTAAAAAAAACGAAGTAAAGTTGAGATAAATTAAGAAACTTTTACACCAAGTTTCTTAATTTATCTCAACTATAATCTCAATTTATTAACATAATAAGTGTAACAAAATAAGGGGGTGCCCCTTAGGAAAAAAAAAATGTTTTTTGAACCACCCTAACATATAGTGATACTGGTGTATTTTAAACAAACCAAGCATTTACATTCAGAATTGTGACATTTGATGAAGTGAAACTGCTGATGATGATCAGAATGGAACTCTTCAACGACGCATAGCTCATGTTTGGGGATTTGTCCTCTTCGTTATGTTTGTTAAGCACGTTAGATTTTTAAGTCATATTTTCGTGAAGCTCAAGTTCTGATGATGGAATCCATAAGGAATCGAGGGAACTCTACAAATCTTAATGGCATTGTATAGTGACTCTTGTATTTTCATCAGGCAAACAAGGATTTACATTAAGAACAGTGGCATTTGATGAAGTGGTATTGCTGATGGTGATCAGAACGGAACTCCTCGACGACTTGTCTTTTTCTAATTGATTGTTAAGCAAGTTACCCCACTGGCAAAACAAGCAAGATTTTGAATTCGACTTCTACCTGAACCTGGACCCGGACGCGGACCCGGACTCGAGATCACGAATTCGGACACGGACCCGTTTTCTATTTGGTTGGTGTAAATGGAGTTGGTGAATTTTTTGATTAATTCGGGCGAAAACTGGAAGGTTAGGTATCATAAAATGTTCATGAAGAGAAATTGTAAGAGATGGTATCATTACCAACAACTGTGGAAAATACTGTGTAGTTACTCTTTATTTAAAAATAGCAAAATCAAATTGCATGATTTCATTCGTTTTCTCCACTGTACACAGAATAAGTAATGATATTTAGACTAGACAAAAAAATTCAAAATCGCTCTCCTTCTTGATGCGACTGGCAAATCATATTACTTTTTGGAAACCGGGTTTTTTAACCTAATTAGACCCTGCTGAATCCGATCCGGTTGCTCGATCGAAATCTTGACCGGAAGTGAGATATTTGACATTAAAGGTCCGTTTTTTCGTTTTTCGTAAATAACTCTTAAACGGTGGTGTATAGCAAAAAATGTTCTATTACATAAGTAATATGCATACAATTGCCTACAAGAAAGATTCAGTACAATTTTTCGCTAGGATCAATATTAAAAGAGATTTTAACGCGGGAAATTTAATTATAATCACTTCTAAGGTCCAGTTTTTTAGGTTTTCGTAAATAACTCATAAACGGTGGCCAATATCAAAAAATGTTGTTAGACGTTAATAATCTACACAAAATTTTGAACAAAAAAGATTCAGTACACTTTTTGCAGGGATCAATATTTAAAAAGATAATAAAGAGGGAAAGTTAATTATACTAAATTCTAAGGTTCCTTGTTTTTATTTTTTCGTAAATAATTTGAAAAGTATGACTCATAGCAAAAAAAATCTTATACATAAATAATAAACGTAAAATTTCCTACAAGAAACATGCAGTACACTTTTCGCTAGGATCAATATTCAAAAAGACAAAGCAGCGGGTAAGTTAATTATAATCAATTATAAAGTCCCTTTTTAGTTTTTTGTAAATAACTCGTAAACAGTGTCCCATAGCGAAATAGGTTTTTAAGAATAAATTATCTACATAAAATTTCCTCCAAAAAACATCTAGAACACTTTTCTCTAGGATCAATATTTCAAGCGATATTAAAGGAAGAAAGTTAATTACAATCAGTTCACAGGTCACTTTTTTTTAGTTTTTCGTAAATAACTCGTAAACTGTGGCCCGTTGCAAAACAATATTCTACATAAATATTAAACATAAAATTGTCCACAAAAAAGGTTCTGTACACTTTTTCGCTACGATCAATATTTAAAGAGGTATTAAAGGGGGTAAGTTAATTATAATCAATTTCCAGGTCCCTATTTTTAGGTTTACTTCTATATAGGTAAAGAACTATTTTATTTTATTTTATTTTCAAAATTTAGACCCAGTAGTTTCGGAGATAAAGGGGGGGGGGTGGTATTTTTTGTATTTTAATGTTTTATTTTGGGGAAGGGGGCTTTATCTCCGATACTACTGGGTCTAAAATTTTGAAAAGATTTACAGAATAGAATCTATAGATGACAGAAAAACCTATTAGAATTATGCAGTCAAGCGCGAGTCGGACATTACTTAGTTTTTGAACCGATCCCTTCATATATAAAATACACTGTTAAAAATTGGGTAATGTACGGAACCCTTGCAAGGCGAGTCCGACTCGCGCTTGGCCGGTTTTTATTCATTTTGAGGTACGGAACCCTAAAAAGAGAAAAGTGTTACATATGTCTTTCGTAGAAAATTTTATATCGATTATTTATTTACAAGAACATTAAGACGAAACGGGAGCTGAGCTAAAAGTCAATTTTGAGATTTCAAGCTGAATATACCCGTCGCTCTGACGGGGCGTAACCGCGGCGTGAGAGACTGTATTTGTATGTGTAATGCACGCACACAGACGCGTGCGGTGCGCCCGTACTCGCGCTGGCGCGCACCTCACTGATTGCAATTTGCATTGCCACTTTTTGTTACTGCTACTACTAAGTAGGGTAATTCGCCAGTAACTGGCCACTTTTAATAACTGGCCGCCCTAAACTAAAAATGAATCCTATTCACCTATAAACAGAATTCATTTTAGTATAAGGTTTCAATAACTTCAATAACTGGCCACTTTATACTAAAATTAATTCTATTTATAGGTGAATATAATTAATTTTTGGTTTGGGGTGGCCACTGACGAATTACCCTATTGCGATTGAACTTTTTTACTTACCCGGCTTACGTTTACGGAACTCGATATCGAATAGGGTAATTCGCCAGTAACTGGCTGCCCTAAACTAAAAATGAATTCTATTCACCTCTATACACCTTTATGTACTTAGTGGTTAATACTAGTATTTAGTAAGTATTTTTTTTTTCAATAATGCTCAGAAACGGAGTATAGACATGACAAATATAAATATTAACGTCTTTGTAAGGCAGGATTGGACATTCTATAGAGTAAGAGTAAGTGTATGTAACAACCAATTCAGCTAGGACTAGGGAATGCTATCTAGATCTCGCAATTTCGAGATCTCGCTAGATCTCGCACGTATTTTCGAAATTTAACCTAGTTGACAGGAAATCTCGATATATGCAATCTCGGTCGAGATCTCGATTAATATATTCGAGATCTCGAACAAGACTGAAAGTGAAATACTTTGTTTTAAGTAATATATGACCTTAGATTCATGTTTTTCAGGCAGTGCTATTATGTGTACGGCTTTAGCTCTATTATTATTACGCAGTTTCTAAGTAAAGGTAAATAGTGGTTTAACATCGATAGCATTTCAAAGAAGTAAAGTAAAAATTAAAATTGATTTTATGTTAAATATTTAATTTGTTGTTGTTATTTTCAAAATATAACATGAGGTACCTTAAATAAGTAGTATGTCGGCGGCATATCGAAAAATCGTAATCCTTGGCGTATCATGAAACGCCACCATTTCCTGATCTAATATTAACCCAGGCATATCACGATCTTCCTTATGAAAGAGACGGCAGATCCATCAGAGCAATGCATTCTTTGATATTCCTAGCTTCATAGCGGGCGCATTGTAAAATAATTGATCGAGAAATCATATACATATTTTCAATGATTTTGTAAATGACTACAGTTATGACTACGGTTATTAGAAACCAATTATAGTATGTTTAATATTCTTTCTAATGGTATGCATCACCAATTGATCAGTAAAATAGAACCCGAGAAATAATGATCAGTTGAGGTCGGTCGCCCGCCATTTACGTGACGGAACAAAATTCATCATTACCTACTTTGTTATATGTATAATATCATACATCAATAAAACTTATGTTTTTTGAAAGCTAATGAAATTTTTCGTATATTTTATAATAACATTAATTGCGATAAAGTTATAATTTATTGAGTTAGACGCATGTTTTGTCAGTACTTATGCCATCCATGCACGGTAAAAAATCATATATTTTAAATATTTTGTAAATGACTACAGTCATGACTACGGTTATTATAAAACAATAATTGCACGTTTAATACTCTTTCAAACGACATCTCACACGAACCGATCGGTCCCATAGGACTAAAGACGTGAACAAATATCAATGCTGGTCGGCCGCCCACTTTTTCCTTCCTTTTTTTCGACACGTCCCCCCCCCCCCTCCATAAAATAAAAACCGGTTTATTCATATTCTGGAGACCACGAGGAACACGTCCATACCAGTTTTAGGTATTTAGAAGAGATGTCGACGAAAATCGTGAAGGAGACGACTTTTGTTTAATTTGCCTATAGACTATAGGAATATCAGAATATCACACCTTGAGGTTTGCGCAAAATGGCTGGTGTTCGCTAGGCAGATCATGAAATGTCGGTGTTTCATTATATTCCTAGGAATATCTCGATACGCCCGATTTTACGATGTCTATATCTATGGAATTCTTAGAGATTATTGATTAAAATAACACATTTTTAGTTACTTTGTCAAATTCGATCTCGTCGAGATATTAATCTCGATCCCGAAATCTGACTGTCGAGATCTCGAAACACCCAATCTCGATTCGGATTTTTCGTGCGAGATCTCGAATCGCCAATCTTGGTGCGAGATTGCATTCCCTAGCTAGGACCTTAAATTGCTCGACAATTACGGAGCGTGACTGTACCTAAAAATTTTGTAAACCCATAACCATGCAATAAAATATTTTTGATTTTGATTTCTAATTTGAAATATTAGAATCAAAAAGTTCAAAATAGATTGTACCTATGTAACTACAAAAATGTGTTCCCTCTCAACGCAAAACCCCTTGTGTCTTAGGAGGATCTAGATATTTTCACACAAGACGGTTTATCGATAACTTCTTACATCACTAGATTATCGACATTAAATGTCGACTATTGCCCATCACTTTTCTGGCTGTGTACGTATTTAGAAACTTGACTCCGCCCCTAAAATTAGTGCGATAGGGACAACTGCAGCTGAGGCGAAAAATCCTGCGTAAAAATGGCAAAAATCGAGGTTTCGTAGTCCTCTTTTTCCTCCTCCAAAACTTAACCAATCGTAACCAAATTTGGAAATCTAAAAGATTATGAAATTATCTGTGTCGGACCGTTTTGCTTTTTTGGCTAATTGATATCAGTTTTGAATACCACGCCTCTCATTGCGGCATAGTCAATTAGGCCATTTTGGCCATTTTTGAAGGGCTCTAGCGCCTTAAAAAACAAAAATATAAAAAAAAAGCAAAACGGTCCGACACAGATATTGACAATATTAATCTGTGTTGAAAAAATCATTGCTCTAGCTTCAAAAACCACGGAGGAAAACGAGGACTACGTTTGTATGGAGAAATGACCACTCCTGTTGGCTCTTAAGAACTTATTTTGCTATGAGCCTTATTTTACGAGTCATTTGCGAAATCCTAAAAATAGGGACCTGAAAATTGATTATAATTAACTTACCCCCTTTAATATCTCTTTAAATATTGATCGCAGCGAAAAAGTGTACAGAACCTTTTTTGTGGACAATTTTATGTAGAATATTGTTTTGCAACGGGCCACCGTTTACGAGTTATTTACGAAAAACTAAAAAAAAGTGACCTGTGAACTGATTGTAATTAACTTTCTTCCTTTAATATCGCTTGAAATATTGATCCTAGAGAAAAGTGTTCTAGATGTTTTTTGGAGGAAATTTTATGTAGATAATTTATTCTTAAAAACCTATTTCGCTATGGGACACCGTTTACGAGTTATTTACAAAAAACTAAAAAGGGACTTTAAAATTGATTATAATTAACTTACCCGCTGCTTTGTCTTTTTAAATATTGATCCTAGCGAAAAGTGTTCTGCATGTTTCTTGTAGGAAATTTTACGTTTATTATTTATGTATAAGATTTTTTTGCTATGAGTCATACTTTTCAAATTATTAACGAAAAAATAAAAACAAGGAACCTTCGAATTTATTATAACTAACTTTCCCTCTTTATTATCTTTTTAAATATTGATCCCTGCGAAAAGTATACTGAATCTTTTTTGTTCAAAATGTTGTGTAGATTATTAACGTCTAACAACATTTTTTGATATTGGCCACCGTTTATGAGTTATTTACGAAAACCTAAAAAACGGGACCTTAGAAGTGATTATAATTAAATTTCCCGCGTTAAAATCTCTTTGAATATTGACCCTAGCGAAAAATTGTACTGAATCTTTCTTGTAGGCAATTTTATGCAGAATACTTATGTAATAGAACATTTTTTGCTATGTGCCACCGTTTAAGAGTTATTTACGAAAAACGAAAAAAAGGGACCTTTAATGTCAAATATCTCACTTCTGGTCAAGATTTCGATCGAGCAACCGGCAAATTCGGATTCAGCGGGGTCTAATTAGGTTAAAAAAACCCGGTTGCCAAAAAATTCTATGCTTTGCCAGTCGAAATCGATTTTATGAAAAATATGACCAGTCTAATTACTATATATGTTCAGAATATTATTTGAATAAACTTAGGATAGGATACTTAGGATAGGAAATAAATGTGTGTTTTTATATCTTTAAACCCAATTACTGGCGACTTGTTTGCGCATAGGGACTGTAACAAACGTCCCCCATCACTGCCGTTGTGGTGCCATGGTGGATAAATTTGGACATCATGGACTTTCCTGCGGCAGAAGCGCCGGACGCATACCCAGACACGCCAGCATCAACGACGTCATCCGAAGGGCCTTTGTCAGCGTCAAAGTCCCGGCCATACTCGAGCCCGTCGGTTTGGCTAGGGACGATGGCAAGAGGCCCGACGGTATGACGTTAGTGCCTTGGAAGATGGGACGGCCTCTAGTCTGGGATGCCACATGTGTTGACACCCTCGCGCCGTCCCACCTTCCGGGCACCAGCAGAAATGCTGGTCATGCCGCGTCCATGGCAGAAGACCTCAAACGCCGCAAATATGCCACCCTTGGCAGTAGTTATATTTTTGAGGCATTTGGGGTCGAAACGCTGGGGCCGTGGAGGCCAAGCGCGCGCCGTATATACAGGGCCTTAGCGGAGCGCCTTATAGATGCCGCAGGAGACCAGAGGGCTGGCCAGTATTTTGCTCAACGCATAAGTATTGCCATACAACGTGGCAATGCGGCCAGCCTTCTGGGCACACTGCCCATCGGCAGTGACTTGGGGGACGTTTTTTATTTATAGGCTTTTTATTTTAAGTTTATTTAGTTTAGAGATAGTTTGTATTATTATTTGTAAGCTAATTTAATGTTTTATATTTACTTAATTATTTGTGAATTAAAATTTCAATTTTTAAATATTAACAAATTACTAAGTAGACTGCACATACATTAAAGTCACATTAAAATTCCATTTTGCGAAATAGAGATTTCAACCTTTAACTTTGCAAAAGTAGATAATTGAAATATTCTAAAAGCAATAAAAACAGATTAGGTTAGATTCGAGCTACAATGACATTAGTTTGGGTTCAAGGCAAGGTTGCAGGGCCTCAACAAGGGAAAAAAGGGGGAGGGACTGTTGGCCTGGCTCAGTGAGCCAGAACTGACCCACTTATCCCTACTACTGCCGTAAGCAGGTAATGAATTCCCAATGTATTAAGTTTAGGTTTAATCAATTATAAATATATTTTATTAATAACATAATAATATACAAATATGTATAAGCATAAAGTAATAAATAAGCCTACAGCTATTAATAATGTCCGTAATCTGTATAATCCCAAAATACGGATCCCTCGTATGTGGATGCTGCTTACATAATCTCGTCTGTCAAGGTGTTTCGGCAGGAAAGGCCTTGGCAGACTTATAAATTCCTGAAATGAGGGTTCATACCTACCGACTAGAATTGGTTTCATGGTGGTATCAGATGGGTTACTGTACGGTAACCGATGGTCATCTTGCTTATAATCTCGTCTGCCAAGGTGTTTCGGCAGGAAAAACCTTGGCAGACTTATATATTTCTAAAATGGGGGTTCATACCTACCGACTGGAATTGGTTTCATGGTGGTATCAGATGGGTTAGTGTAGGGTAACCGATGCCGACCTTGCTTACATAATCTCGTCTGCCGTGGTGTTACGGCAGGAAAAGCCTTGGCAGACTTGTATATTCGTGAAATGAGGGTTCATACCTACCGACTGGAATTGGTTTCATGGCGGTATCAGATGGGTTAGTGTACGGTAACCGATGGTCATCTTGTTTATAATCTCGTCTGCCAAGGTGTTTCGGCAGGAAAAACCTTGGCAGACTTATATATTCCTAAAATGGGGGTTCGTACCTACCGACTGGAATTGGTTTCATGGTGGTATCAGATGGGTTAGTGTAGGGTAACCGATGCCGACCTTGCTTACATAATCTCGTCTGCCAAGGTGTTTCGGCAGGAAAAGCCTTGGCAGACTTATATATTCCTGACATGAGGGTTCATACCTACCGACTGGAATTGGTTTCATGGTGGTATCAGATGGGTTAAATTAGGGGTCCCGTTGGCCACCTTTGAGAGCGTCTGCCAAGCACTTCCGGCAAAAAAAACACTGGCAGACTTCGCTTTTATGTGTCTACATGTAAATTTCTAACTGCTGCCATAACTATTATTTCGGTATCAGATGGGTTAAATCAGCCCCCTTTTTTCGCACCGGAAGTGGCCTTCTTTTTCGTACTTTCGGCAAGTTCCGCCGTGGCAGACTATCGAATTCGGACTTAGCATCACTTTTATGGGAAACCATTGTGCATTTCATCGTGGTATCAAGTCGGTTAGAAAATTTGCGGCCGGCTCTTCTACTATAATGATAAAAGACAATACAAACTGTAAGTAAATATTTACCATACTATCGCCATAAATATTTGCCATATGAGTCGCTTAACTTCACACTCGGGTAAATCCACATATTTTCGTAGTATTTCTTTTATTATAAGAGCTTGTTGCTAGGCCTACATGAATAGAGTATATTTTATTTTGTATTTGAATTTATATAAGAGCTCACACATACATTACCCGATACAAAAAAACACCGGTAAGTACAGCATATTACTTATTGTGCAATGCATCCCTGTATAATAGTTTATAGGACAGACATTTTATACAACTTACTGTAAATTATAAGTACTATATATGTAGAACGAATACCTTTTATGAAAACGTAATGGGTTACATAATACCAACGTCAGATCAACCACAAACCCGTCTAGAAGTAATTTACAGCTTTAAGAAATCTCAAGTAATTCCACAGAAACATGAAAACGTTGCCAGGGCAACCTCCACTTAACCTTCACTATGAACCTTAAAGCTTAAGTATTACGGTTTAGTTTCGTTTAACATTGGTCGTCCGATAACTGTTTACCGGCGACCTTGCGTGCTGCAAACTGGCAATTATTTATTGATTCGATATTACCATTGTTATTTTAATGCGTGTGTGTACATTATTATATTAATTACAGAACCAGACAATTATGTGCGTTCATGTTTTTTAATTCTCTCTGAAACTATACTGATTGTAATTATACTGACTGTAACATACCAGCGAAAAAATACCGACTACTACGGTTTTCTTTAAATAAATAACTCGCTTCATAAAAATAAATCTATTGGAAGTCCCCCTCACCTAAATCGGCTTACTTGTAGGTTTCTTTTTATGTTAGATACAAACGAGCAGATGCATCACCTGATGGTAAGACATTACTATCGTCCATGGACACCTGCAACAGGTGCCGTTGCCGGTCTTTAAGATGGGAGTACGGTCTTTTCATTCATTTTGATTGACGATCGAACACACAGCACACACATACCTACATACATCATATGTATGTGGGTATGTTTGTTCCATCGTAACCTAAAATATCTGAGAGACCGATCCTTAAAAACTCAAAACTGCGCGTTTTCCCAGAGATAAGCTAGATCGATTTTTCGCTCCCGAAACCCCCATATAGCAAAATTCATTGAAATCGTTAGAGCCGTTTCCGAGATCCCCGAAATATATATATATAAATAAATATAGAAGAATTGCTCGTTTAAAGGTATAAGATACATACACTGCTAAAAGGTAAGGCGCGCCTTTTATCATAGGCATCTAACGTGACATGAACGTGACGCTAGTCTAGAGGTGAATGTCATGCACTAACAAAGAAATGATAGATCGCGCGAAGAATTGCCGTCATCATGTCATTATGAAAACGCATACAATAAACATCTATATCCACAATTATCCAGTCATTTGCTTGATTTCTTTTTATTGAACTCTATTGCCTAGGTAATAAGGGCGCTGGTAAATAGAGCTGTTGAGTGCATATTGATCATTATCAATTATTATAAAAACAACGGATTCCGTTTCCACACCCACGCATTGCGCTGTGCATACAGTAATCTAATTGTTTGCGATGAACATAATTAATCATAAGTCCAATGTCAACACAGATAGACTGAAAAACAAAATGTCCCTACGGCCCTCAAAAATTGTACTACATTAACCCTTTAGTCCGTATCCACATACTTGCCATCATACATAGCCTCTTAAGGCCCTGCGTAAAAATTTTTGTACATATTCCAAAGTCTATTTTGAACTTTTATTGTGTAGCTAAGGGTTCCAATTTCAAAAACAAAACAATTGCTACTGGGTCTCAAGAGGTTAAAACAAAAACGCATCTCTACTATAAGAATTACGGTTCGAAATCGAATGACTAGAAAGGAATTTCAAAGGGTTAAGCGCCACTTGCACCATCCTACTAAACCGGGGTTAGCGGTTAAACCGTTAACCCAGTGTCAACTCGCACTGGTAACCATGGTAACTCCAGGTTTAACCGGTTAACCCCGGGTTAGTGGTATGGTGCATGTAGCCCTAAAGAGTTAAACTTAAATGTTAAGTCTTGGCAGGGGTGCGAAACTCCTGAGATCGGCCAAACTCGGCTCGGCTCGGCTCAGCATTGCTCCGAGCAATTATTAGGGTTGGCACTACTTGACTTCCTTTTGCGTGCACGACCACAGATAAGATAATCACTTGAATTTTGACAACCCTAAATAGCCGAAAGGGATAGTGCCATATATTAGAAAGGGATAACAAGATTCGACCCTGAACCGCTGTAAACTTCGGTTTTGTAGTACTATTATTTATTCTGTGGTCTTGGTCCGAAGTAGTATCATTTGCAGAAATATGTACCTACTCGATAACAATTAATTAAGAATGATGTTTGTCTCCAGGGAGAGGAGTGAGAAGAAGACCCAGATGCTATTCAACCAGCAGCTGATAGAGCAGGACAGACAGCAACAAATGTTATTAGAGCAGCAGCTACGGCAGGTAGGTGCGGATTACTTAGGCTTCTAGTATTTGGTACTAAATAACTTACAGTAAGTAAGGACTTTATTTTAGTTATTCCGAATGCAATTATCACACTTATTAATTAAACAAAAAAAAAGTGATTTGAACCAATAACTGTTACAAAAATCACAAAGGCGTCGTGTCAGTATCTCGCACGCGAGATGGTCTACCAGCCCCTTTCTAATTCATACAGTTGGGAAAGGACGGGTAGTCTATCTCGCTCACGAGATGATGTTGTAGCGCACTCGCGCTCTGCCTAATAGTATGAAAACTAAGAAATTCCAAGAGGTAGTTAATTATAATGCAACTTTAAAAATGTATGAATTGATTATGTGAAGCGTGCCGGCGCATTCACCGACTTAAAAGTTAGATACCTATCAGTGGCGGCGCGTCAAACATATCCGGGGCTAATTTGGCTTACATATTTCCTTTACAACTCTGCTCAAACGTCCAAAAACAGGCAAGCCGGTGGGATTTGGCTTTTATGGACGCGCCGCCACTGATACCTATAAACCAGAATTGTCAATGTATGAATTCATTCCAGGTTAAAATGATCCAGAACCAACAAGTTGGACCTGTAGAAGTAACATCTGGACTTTTGAACGGCGTCGGATCTCAACCTTTAGCCGCCGTGCAGTAAGCTTAACGTTTTCTATTGGCTATGTGCGAAGTGGTTTAGTAAAGCGATTAGATACGAGTAGTAGGTGGCGTGACTGTCGTGCACGTAGCGAATAGGTCTACCACTTCTTCTTCCCCGCGTTATCCCGGCATTTCGCCACGGCTCATGAGAGCCTGGGGTCCGCTTGACAACTAATCCCATGATTTGACGTAGGCACTAGTAAAAACTAGTGCGTACGAGACGTTTAGATGGCAGTCGCTTTCGTAACGTTTTTACGAAAGCGACTGCCATCTGACCTTCCAACCCAGAGGGTAAACTAGGCCTTATTGGGATTAGTCCGGTTTCCTCACGATGTTTTCCTTCACCGAAAAGCGACTGGTAAATATCAAATGATATTTCGTACATATGTTCCGAAAAACTCATTGGTACGAGCAGGGGTTTGAACCCGCGACCTCTAGATTGCAAGTCGCACGCTCTCACCGCTAGGCCACCAGCGCTTACCACTATCACTACCGCTATAAATATAATATTATAGGTCTACCACTTAAAGTCACTTAACTCGCGCTTTGTGGCTCGAACTAAAAGTGATTTATTATGAAATTTTTATTTTACAATTGCAACGGTTACACAAATGTTACACAAAACTTTACCAAATTATACACCTAAACCTTCCTCAAGAATCACTTTTTATCAATAGAGTGATTCTTGGTGGAAACAGCATGAAAATCAGTTCAGTAGTTTTTTAATTTTTCGCGAACATACAAACTGATAGACGCGGCGGGGAACTATGTTTTATTAGGTGTAGTGATATAAGAGCTTCATGCAACCACCCGTAGTTGTAACTGACCATACTAATTTCCCCTTAAGAAGAAAGATTAAGAAAAACGTATATTCCAGGTTAGACCAGCAATCCCAGCTCCTGCAAGCGCAGCAGCAGCTGTTCCAGCAGCAATTCCAGCAACAGTACAGCGAGGAGGCGATGCAGCTGCTGCAGCACAACCTGCGGCAGCAGGCGCGCCTCTCCCCCGCCGCGCCCGCCCCTCCCCCGCACCAGCTGTTGCAGCACCAGCAGGTATCCATCAACATCATCACTCTTGGCCAGTCCACTGCAGGACTCGCTGGCCCCATCTAGCTACAGAGCGCCACGCGATTGTCGTCGCCTCCACTCCAGCAGGATGGCTTTATCGACGTGATAAAATAACTGTCACATTTTTACACCGAAAAAAAGTGACGGACACCGTTTTATCACACTGTGACGTAGACAAGAACGACTATCATGTCCGTGCAGAATGCGTTTGCCACTTCAGCTTGTTAAATTACTGAGTTATATCGGTAACCTTGGTAAGATAAACTCACAGCGAAGCTCTTTCTATAACACGTTGAGCAACCTTGAGCTGCTGGAATGTTAGAATTTTTATTTTATAACGCACCTAAAACACAATATTTTGACGCATGCTATCAATAGGAACAGCTGCATAAACAACAGGTATGATGAAATCAATTAGCGAATTCATGAAGAATTGGTCCACATTCCCAACCTGCTAAGTTTTATAGCTTTCGACAGGTAAAGCGTCAGTTACATCCCAAATCATATCATCATGAATATATCTTAACAGTTCTTTTACCCTCCAGGTCCTTCTAGAACAGAACATGAAACAGCAAGCCCTGATGGAGCAGAACCTTCGCAATCAGCAGCAGATGTTGGAGCAGACGCAACAGCTGGAAACCCAGCAATTGGACCCGCAGCAAAACAGCCTGCTCAGCCAGCAGTGCATCGCCAATGAGATCAGCAACCAGCACCAGGCGTTGCAGCAGCACATTATACAGCAGCAGCAGAACATCATAGCTCAGCAGGTCCTTTGGCACCCAATTTCTAATTTAGAGATTGCACATTTTTAGTAATTTCAAAGTATCAGCAATGTTACAAGTTACAAGTCAAAAGCACCAATAATACTAATACATCTGGTTGCAGGCGGTGGCCATCCAGCAGAAGCAGCTAGAAGAACAGCTAACACAAGAGAACTTCATCGCACCTCCAGCCGTAGCCCCCAACCAGCTGGATCCCTCGCTCCAGAACCTCCAGAACGTGCTGGCGCAGATCATCCAGCGGCCTGATAGTCTTCAAGCTCGCAAGGAGTCGGAGTCGGAGCAGCAGCCGCAGCCACAGGAGGAGCTGCAGCAGGTCAGTAGCCCCCAACCAGCTGGACCCCTCGCTCCAGAACCTCCAGAACGTGCTGGCGCGGATCATCCAGCGCCCTGATAGTCTTCAAGCTCGCAAGGAGTCGGAGTCGGAGCAGCAGCCACAGCCACAGGAGGAGCTGCAGCAGGTCAGTAGAGTCCAGGGGTTGTGGCCCCTTCTAGCTGTCTAAAGGCCAGTTGCACCAACCCCAGTTCACAGACTGACGAACGTGACGCAGCAGAGATCTATGAAACTTCACATAAAATGTAGTGAACGCTTTAACGGTGACAGATGGTTTGGTGCAACCGATCCTAAGTCACAGCAACAAACCCGTCGCGTTGTATCAGTTGGGCTTATAAACGAGATATTTATTTTAACAATTCAGTCTGTAGGACACAGCGGTTTTTTTTTTTCGTTTGTTGGTAGGACCTAAAAGTTTAGCTAAGATTAGGGTAAGGTAAGGGCTGGCCAAGCTAGGGTAGGGGTAGTTTCTCTTCAGAAACCCTGCAGTTCCCGGGTTGTCAGACATCAAAGAGTAACAGAACCGAATGAGATATATCGTGCTACTTGCTGACGTGTCATCAATGTCTGTAATATCAATATTAGATGAAAATGCTACTCCAAAATCCTTTCGGCAGCTCCGTTTCGTTACTTTAAACTTAAAAGTAAACTTGCACTTTAAACTTGCACTGGTCGGAATGAATCTTCTTTTACTATATTTATTTATATAATTACAGCAACAACAGGAGCAGATGCTGCAAATGCAACAGAACCAGCTGTACCAGCAGGCGCAGTACATCCCCCAGAATATCCTCCAGGTGGACCCCAACATCTTAGCGCAGAGCCAACAGGTCGCGCAGGCTCAACAACAGGTAATACTGCTCTTACATATATTCATTGAGGAGAGTCTTTTTAAAAGAGCTTATATTTGTATGGTGACCATAGAGAAATACGCCCTTTTAAAAAGACTCCTCAATTAGCGGCTCTATGGCTTCGCCATTTTGCAAATTTCCAAATAGAGTTATCACTTCCAGGTGAACCAGGCGCAGCAGCAGCTCAACATGCAGAAGCACATGGTGGCCCAGCAACAGCTGGCCCTCCAGCAGCAGATGATGACGCACCAGCAGCTCCAGGTCCCGGGACAGACGCTCTCCCCCCAGCACATCCGCACCCTCCAGCAGCAGCAGTACCTCGCGCAGCAGGTCGGTGTGACGTGCAGGTGTACTACAGCTGCTCCAGCAACAGATATACGCACTAGCAATATTGCAGCAAATATAGGGCGTTTTATGTCCAGGCCATGTGCCGTTGACCTTAGCAAACACCCGCCAAACACATTTTTAATTAACGCTGTTCATTATATTCCAGGAACTGCAACTGCAATCGCAGCAGAACCTCCTCGACCAGCAGAACCTGGCGCTGTACGCTCAAAAACAGCAGCTCATGGGGCAGCAGCAGCTCAGGGTCGAGGAGATGCTGCGAGCGCAGAGGCCCATGTACCAGCGACAGGTAAAACCCTACTACTGTAACATCTGCAATGGCAGCTCTGAGCCTTCGACGCTTTAGGGTTCCTTGAATAACATCATTGAACTTTCGGCACATCGGTTCGCATTTTATTACACCTATCTCTTTTATCTATTCTGCGGTTCATGTGTACAATTTATCACTTCCCAAACATATTTCAATAATTTTAATTTTGGCGAGCCATCAAATTACATCTTCTCAAATCCTAATTTTATGATAATTCGGTCAAATGAAACTATGCGACTTATGAATTGGTTGCGATCAACTGGTTGAGATAAGATAAGATAAGATAATGTTTTATTGTCAAAATTGTGTAAAAAGTATAACATGTTATAAATTATAAAGGTATCAACAATTTTGCCCATTTGAGAAATGATATTAGACGAATTATTTTATTATAGTAGTTTCTCACGAAGACACTAGGTGCTTTGGTCTTTGCCTATCTATAAGACACGTATAGCATAATTAAAACTCACTGTATATAACTACTAAGTAATTCTTTTGATTGCCAGGCCTCTGAACAAAGCCAGGTCAGCTCCGCGGACGTGCACGATCAACTAGTCAACGAATACCAAAAACCCCTCCAGACGCAGATGTCGGTGGACCAGTACAACCAGTATTTGGAGCTGCAGCAAATGCAGAAGCCTGAGGAGTACCACCAGATGCACCAGATGCAGGGGCAGTCGCTGCCTCACAATGTGATGAACTTTAGGTAGGTTGTGGTGGCAGGGTCGCCATGTGAGGTGAAGTAGGGAAACAAACTCTAGTATTGTAGATATACTAACAGTTAGAAAAAGTACAGTCTAATACAAGCAGCATTTAGGAGTTGCAGCAAATGCAGAAGCCTGAGGAGTGCTACTAGCTGCATCAGATGCAGGGGCAGTCCCTGCCTCACAATATGATGAACTTTAGGTAGGTTGTAATGGCGGGGTCGCCATGTGAGGTGGGAAGTAGGGAAACAAACTCTAGTAGTGCAGATATACTAAAAGTACTCAGGAAAAGTACAGTCTAATACAAGGAGCTAAAGCAAATGCAGAAACCTGAGGAGTATCACCAGATGCACCAGATGCAGGGGCAGTCGCTGTATCACAATATGATGAACTTTAGGTAGGTTTCTGAAATTGGCAGGGTCGCCATGTAACCACAAATAAACTCGAGTATCGCTGCATACTAACTAACAGTCATTCAGTAATTTTTTCAGAAAGTGAGGTGGGAAGTATGCTTAAAGTATGCATGCTCGCAGTTATTCAAAAAAGTACAGGGCGATTCAACAGCTGCAGCTGTAACAGATGCAGAAAGCTCCTAAGGAGTACCACCAGATTCTTCAGTTGCAGGGGCTGTTGATGAACTTTAGGTAGGTTGTAAGTAATGGCAGGGTCGTCATGTGAGGTGGGAAGTAGGGAAACAAGTGAACTCTAGTATTGTAGTTATAATAACAGTTAATCAGGAAGGGTAGTTTCCTTTTATTTAATAATTTTCTTCGCTTCTAATTAATACGTACCCGTTTTGTATTTATTAACTACCGTATTCTCTGAATTAACATGTTGTGTCAATAAATATTATATTGTGTTGTTATGCAGCCTCGCGGGCGACCGGCAGATATCTAGTCATGAAGGCACCCCGGTGCAGAATTACGCCACGAACCCGCTGCAGATGTACCAGCCCGCCCAGTCGCAGCCCATCCACAACGTTATGCACTACCAGAACCAGATGGAACAAGTGGAACAGGTGGCGCAGTTAGCGCCCAGTGTGCCGCAGTCGGTGCAAAGTACAGTGCCACAAACGGTGCAGAGTTCGGTGCCGCAGACGGTGCAGAATTCTGTACCACAATCAGTGCCGCAGGTATGTCTTTTTTTTTAAGTATATTTCTTTTAACTCTTATAAGAAAACATTTTAGAATGCGAGTTAAAGTACTCTTTAACAGCAATCTTTAAGAAAGCTTAGAATGATGCGTATAAATTTAACACACTCAATGCCAGCGCGAGCTAGGGCGATAACATGGAAAAACCGTATGTAGCGAAAAGCGGCTACGAACAGAGAACCCGCTTTGAATGAATGAAATATTGCTTTATTTTTTCTTTTAGTGTATATTTACTAACTGAATTGTTGTAGGAGCTGACGATACCCAACTCGTTGCCTCAAGAGGTCCGACCAGCGGTTTCCGAAGCGCCCCAGGCTTTAAACCTGCCCGAGCCTGAGAACGGTTCAGGCAACGGCAGCAATAAAGAACAATTCCACACGCCGCTGACGGAGTTCCCCTCAGGAGCCACCCACGAGGCTGCCATACGCCAGCCTGAGCTCGCCTCTGTGGAAGAGAAGCAGGACAGCAAGGAAGGTGGGACTTGTATAACACATGCTTGTTCAATGTTTCATGTTCTCTACTCTCATGTAGTACGAAAGGGTGCCGCGTTAAGACACTTCGAATATTCCTTCGGCCTCGCGCATTAATAGGTGTAACCATAGCAGTGGCAGCGCGTCCATAAAACTTGACTCCTACCGGCTTGCCTGTTTTTGGACTTTTGAGCGGAGTTGTAAAGGAAATATATAAGCCAAAGTAGCCCCTATGAATAAGTTTGACGCGCCGCCACTGAACCATAGTGATCTTTGGTTCGTGTCCGATCTCTGCTCTGCTCGCATAAAAGTGCGCTTAAATGTATCGCTTTGGGCTACTGCAGGGCTTATACGAAGCTCTGCCATCGGCCTCGCTGTTTTATCAGACTTGAACATTCATTCGTGTCCTTGCTCAGCTCTAAGGAAACCGGCTTTGGGCCTCGCAAGAAAGCGAGGTCGCTCGTAGACTCGGACCTTTTATACCACCGATGTCTTGTGAGACCAACATAAATAAATTCATCATTAATTCTTTGTCGTTCTCGTTGTGAAAACTATAAAATGACACTCATCATCATCATCATCTTGTTATCATGTATAAAAAAAAGATATATAATGATAAAAATGAATTTCAGCGGGTACAGCGATACCATCTCCAATAACGGGCGACAAGAAGTCCCGCGGCTCGAAGAAGCGCTCGAGAGAGAAGGACAAGCTGCCCAAGCTTACCGTGCTGGAGGTGAGACTTACATATACTTTCACTCACAGACAAAACATCCTCCAGACTGAGCATAGTCGCGCTACCCCCTCTGCCACGCATGCGGTAATTTAACTCCATGTTCGAGTCGAAAGTGTCTTTGTGTGACGTCCGTGTTTTTGAACGGACCAATCACGGCACGGGACTTCGCTTACCTCGTCCCGCGCACCCCCGCTTTTTTGGCATCATCGGTTGCATGAAATAATTGCTCTAAACTCGTCTAGAGGATTCCTAGTCTATGCTTTCACTTTAAATTAAATAATGCCAAAAAAATTGCCAAATCGACAACCGATGTCTTCAACTTTAAATCGACCTGAAGTTATAAATATGTTATAAGTTTTAGTCTAAGGAATAAGGATATAACGATGTGTTTAGGTGAACGAGACGAACGTGGAATGTCAGCTGGAGTCCAAGTCCAAGACGGTGACGTTCAAGTTCGACGTGACCGACGTCAACCCCGAGGAGATCGCCACCAATCTGGTGAGTACTCTATTTCGTAATCTATAGTAAATTGAGAACCGCATCCGAAAATATGAAAACGCTCTTACGATGGTGGTGATGATGTGATACACGCGATGAAAGGTCAAAAACGCTGAGAATTTGTGTCCGAAGTTGAGAACTCTATAAGTGGGAACCAATTTAAAAATAGACAAACTATCCAATCGTGCTAAGTGAACTACGATTTAGACGTACCAGCATCAGATGCATGTCTAAAATTAAATAATAATAATTAATCATTAAAGTGTCAAAAGGGCCTCTGCGTGTTGGCTTCGGCTTTGCGCACGCGTCCCAAAGGTTCGGAACACCATTGTTTCGTAATAATAATTTGAGGTAAAGTGTCATTCTATGGAATTTGCTAACTATGTAATTGTAAACAAGCCGCCATATTGAAATGAACGATGAATTTACTAGTGACTTTTTGTTTATATAATTAGCAAGTTCCATAGAATGACACTTTAGGTATTTGACTTTTCGTAGTGCTGGAAGTTGAGGTATTAGCGGCAACGGCCTCCTCAAAGTATTGTCGGAGAGCCTTGACTGCCCTATAACTAAATACTGGGTCGAAGTGGCATTCGGCGGGGCCAAATAGGATGAGGCCGCGACCAATCGCGGGCCAATTTGTCATGTTTTGTATATTTTCTGTACCTACTAACTTAGTTATTTAGTCAAAATTGTTACTAACAATATATGGATCTTTGATCTGCAATAAATGATTTTTTATTTTATTTAAAACCATTGGTATGTTTGTGTAATTTTACCAGGTGTCGAACAATCTGCTGCCGGATTGGCAGGCGATGACGTTCATGGAGTTGATAAAGGACATCGTGCAGCAGCTGGTCACCAACCCGGGGTGCACTCCCGTGCTCAACCCGCAGCACACTGCGCTTCGCCTGCAGCTAGATAAGGTAGGCAGCTGGTCACCAACCCGGGGTCACAGTACACTAAGAACAGTAGTGAATCTAAGGCCGCTCGGCAAGTTATTTGCCTACTCTTGCGTTGGCGCTTAGGGTTGTCACTACTTTTATTGTACTTCCATATTGATACGCGACCCGGCCGCCGCGCCCCGCGCCCCACGGCGGGTTGGTCAACGACACCTTCTCGTAACTCATGAGGCCCTGGTACTTGTGCAGCGCTAAATTCAATTTTTAAAGAGTTTTTTTTCTCGATTTTAGCCACCGTAGCCTATGGAGACTAACAAGTAACGCTAAGCGGTATTCGTAGGCAATGGATGTTCCTATATTAAGGGTGTCACATGTGCGTTTCTGACTTATGATGCAATTGTTCCTACAATACAATACGACCGCGGCGAGCTGTACTGAGGCCTACCGAGAGCAGACAAATGCGAGCGGGTGGGCAGCGTACTCGAATGCACGCGATCAAAGTCGCGGTACAGCCCACACTGCCGCCACCGTATTCCCCCGTATTTTATGCTAATGTGTGCGTGGCAGCGCGTGCGTACACGGCGTCTGGCGCGCACGCACACATTCAAGCCGGCAGCGGCACATTTCTATGAAGATTCACTACTGTTCTTGTACTGTGCCGGGGTGCACTCCCGTGCTCAACCCGCAGCACACTGCGCTCCGCCTGCAGCTAGATAAGGTAGGGTAAACACTTTCGGTATGCTTGGGATTCAACTAAAACTCTTGTTACGCTTAGGATTCTGTTATTGCGACAGTGAATGTATTTTACATGGGCCGCGATGTTGTAAAAACCAAAGCAGATTCTGATCTAATATGATAGTTCGATCAAGATTTTATTTTTTATCAAGTACTAAAATGTCAAATCGGGTCAACCGAACTTTTTTTTGTATAAGGGGTTTCAAAATGGCTCACAAAGAGCCATGGAGCGCACCGTGCTCGGCATTAAACTGCAAGACCGCATGAGGAATGTCGAGATCCGACGCCGCATCAAAGTGCGAAACGTGGGTGGCGTCATCACCAAGCTTAAATGGAGTTGGGCGGGACATGTTGCCAGGCAGAGTGATGGCAGGTGGAGCAAAATGTTGACGGATTGGTGGCCGCTCTCGGGTGGAAGAAGCGCCTGGTGTCCAATGGCTCGTCGGGTGGATGACATTCTAAAAATCGCGGTCCACTTTTGGATGAATTAGCCTAGGACCGGGATAAGCGGCGTACACGAAGAGAGGCCTATGCTCGGCAGTGGACGATTGAGGTCTAGAATGGTGACGATGATGGGGTTCGAAAACGAGGTATAGGATTTTTCATTGTAATGGTTTATTGTTTTTGTTATCAGACTGACTACGACAGCGAGACGACGGAGCGCGAGGAGAACCTGACGGACTCGAACCAGGACAACTCGGAGTGCACCACGCCCACCGCCAGCGCCGACCACTTGCCGCTCGCCGACCTCGCGCTCGACCCGCCCGCGGCCGCGCCGCCAGCTGCGGGCGGCCCGCCACCACCCGAGCCGCACGACCACGAGCCGCCGCCCAAGCCCAGCCACATAGACGATATTGCAAGGAAGATCAGCACCGCCTCGTCTATAGGTATGCCATTTGTTGATGGCTCTAAGACTGGTATTTCATCTGTCCAATATCGTGGTCCAATGTCATTGCGTTTCATTCTCTCACTAAGCAAAATGTAAGACACATTGAACAGGTGGAATAGCAGCCTTAAAAAACCTTTTCAATTTAGTACCACCGCGGTCAATACTGAAGGACCTGTCCTCTCTCCTTCGGGGATCATTATTGCGCTTAGTTTAAGACTATCCCATTTATTTAAGTAATTATAAATTTAGGTTTAAACCCTCCTTAACTTTTTCAGTCTCTTGAGCTTTAAAGTACGTAACTGGCACAGTCAGTAGGATATTAACTGTAGATGCCTTGTGAGCCAATCTCGATTGATCAGGCAAACAAAATGAACACTAAAAGTACGCAGTACTAGTAGTTTATTATATCACTACATCTAAAATAAACTCCCCCGCCGCGTCTATATGTTCGCTGTATATTGTGTGTACAATTTATCAACCCGTGCAAAGCTGGGCTGGATCGCTAGTTCTATTTAAATTTAATTTTTAATATTTATGTTATAATTAAATACTAACAAAACTGTTCATTTCGGTGGAAAAACGACTGTTTTCTAAAGCTCTTGCTCTTAATTGTAACATGAACTATTGTTTCCTATTACAATATATTTTCTGTAGGTTCCAATCAATCGGACGGCGGGTCCGCGGCGGCCGACCGCGCTCCTTCAGAATCTCACCCCGCCGACGCCAAGCCCGCCGCGCCGGCGCGCAAGATCTCCCGCTTCGTCGTCAGCCCCGTCGTGCCGCGCCCCGCCGACGTCGACCCCGACAAGCACGACCAGAAGCTCTACTCTGAAGTCGCTAAAGAGCCTAAGCCTGAAGTCAACGGCCTTGATAAAGAGCCGCAGAAAGAATTCGTTCCTACGCACCAGTACTCGGTGCCGCAGCTTTCACACGCGCCGCAGACTTTAACAGATCATAGGCCACAGGAATTGAGTAGCGCGACTAGTAGCATACCCAATAGCATACCTAATAGTATACCAAACGTACCTAGCAGTATCCCAGCGCCGGTGCAGACGATTCCCGCCCCTATGCCGACGATACAGAGTATTCCGCAGCCGCTGCCGTCGTTCCAGAATATTAGCCCGTTGTTAAATACGCTGCAACCGAATTTGACGACGCCGCTGCAGATCGCGACGGATACGCCGCTGCTGGGGCTGAGTCAAGTGAGTTGTTTGTATAAGATTGCAAATACTTCGTAAACAATTTTGTAAGTGGGTCATTCCATAAGAAACGCTACCAAAGGGTTGAAAAATGAAAACTGGTTTAAGAAGTCAAAACTAACCTATTTCCATAGAAAACATACCGAACCTTCATGTCACAAAAAAAAAAGTAAAAAAAAATGTTTTTTTATGGTAGCTCCTGTACAAAAAAAATATTTTTAATTTTTTTTTGCATTTAATCCTGTGATGTGGGGTGTCGTTGGATAGATCTTTCAAAATGAATAGGTGTCACCATCAACAAGTTTTTGATTAAGTGAATATTTTCGGAAATATTCGCATCGAAAGAAAAATAATTATGATATCTTCGAGAAACAGTTTTTATTGTTAAGATAATGTATTTTAAAATAATTCACCATTTATTACTTATATTTTTAATCGAATTTATTAAAAAGACAATAATTTCAATAAAATGAGCCATAATTTCGTATAAATCTGTCTTAATTTCGTACTCGTAACACCCGAAACGAACCATGAGTAACACCCGAAACAGGTAATTTATTTTATTAAAATTAAATAAGAAGTGATACTAAGTGTTACTTCAGTGTTTCAGTAGACTATACTAACTATTATTACTTGACATAAATAAAACTGGAGCTTACTTGATAAAATTCGCTTAATTATGCATTTTGGTACTGATGGTCAGAAGGTATAGGCCAATTTGCGTAACGCCCGAAACAGCTACTTTTTAGTGATTCTCTCGTTATTTCTCTTATACTTTAATAATGTGCGTACAGGAAAGGAAAATATTATCAAAGTAGTAGATGAATCAATAGTTATAACCTCCTAGTTCCTGTTACAATATCGAATAAAACCTTATTTTATGAGTTCAAGTGTAACACCCGAAACGGTGGAATGACCCAAGTCATATAAAAGTTCGTCGAGTTAAGAAACAAAAAGTTTTATTTTTCTCACTGCTGAAGTTAAAGATATCCTTAGAAGTTTGGAGAATGACCTATGTATCATGTAAATAATCGAATAAAGTAATGCTTGTTGGCAAGGGCCAAAATCTCAGAGCAGGCAGGGCAAGGTCGCCATGTGAGGTGGGGCATTGAAGGAAAAATCGTTCGTACTGAATATAGGTTTATTCTATGTTAAAGAAGCGCTGGTGGCCTAGCGGTGAGAGCGTGCGACTTGCAATCTGGAGGTCGCGGGTTCAAACCCCGGCTCGTACCAATGAGTTTTTCGGAACTTATGTACGAAATATCATTTGATATTTACCAGTCACTTTTCGGTGAAGGAAAACATCGTGAGGAAACCGGACTAATCCCAATAAGGCCTAGTTTACCCTCTGGGTTGGAAGGTCAGATGGCAGTCGCTTTCGTCAAAACTAGTGCCTACGTCAAATCATGGGATTAGTTGTCAAGCGAACCCCAGGCTCTCATGAGCCGTGGCGAAATGCCGGGATAACGCTAGGAAGAAGAGAGGTAGCAGGGACCAAGTTGCTACTCTTACCGCTTCTTGTGGCTTGCCAAATCAGTGCAAAGGAGATACAGATTCTAGTAATTCCGTAACACGAACACGTTAATACAATATGTATTTATCTATTAGGTGGGCACACCAATGGCCGGCGAGCTCGGCCTGAACCCCGGCCTGAGCCAGCAGGAGCAGCTAGCGAACCGCCTGTCCTTCCCCACGCAGCCAGTGGACTCGTACCCTAACGCCGAGAACATCCAGCGGATGCTGCTCAAGCAGAACATCATGAAGTGAGTGTTGGAGTATTGTAAGTTACTTGCCAAACTCCACCTGAACCATTTTGACTTTGTGTCCCTTCGGACACAGTAATTTATACAACATTGAGAGTACTAGATGTTTTACGTGATTTCGGGGTTCGTCTCAAAGTCAAAGTCGGTCAGGTGGATTGGTAAGTAACTTACAATACTTGACATAAGTGTCAGAAAATTACAAGAGAGCACAAGAGGCACCATCCATCTCTTTTATAGACCTTAAACGTCACAACTGACACTGCTACTGCGCCATTACGGCTTTATAAAATTTGCTTAGGTCTTTAATAGGACCAATAGGTGGCAAGAAATATTGCCGAATTTCCATACAGTGTGACATCCCTTAACTCTTGATCTTCAGCTGACGGCAGACGCCACGGATAGGGTCCCGTTCTCCAACAATGTTGCTGTTTCCCCACACTTGACACTGTGATGTAACGTCCCTCGTTTCCGCAGCCAACAGCAGAACCTGTCAGGGCCGAACCTGCTGGGGCTGCTGAACCAGCCGGCCTACCCGCAGCCCGACCTCATGCTGCACAACTCTCTCCTCAACAACGCGCAGCCTGGTAACTACTCCATATCTACACTTCGTAAAGGATCAAGCACACCATAGCTATGTACATGGCTTACTCAGTAGGATGCAGGGGATCGATCTGCCATCTTGTGGACTAGATAAGACTTCATAACATGAATTGACTTTGACGCTTGAAGCCAAAAAGAAAGGCGCTTCTGTGCTGCCCCTGCTGATAACACTTCCTACGGATTTGACTCGTCCATTTCAAATTTTATGACAATTAAAAAAAATGTTTTAAAGGTAGTGGACTATTGTAGCGTACAGCACAAGAGCTCTGCTTATTGACGCAAATGATCAATGTCAAGTTGCAGATGTAGACCACTAGGTGGCAGACCCTTAACGCGCAAAAGCCAACAAAACGCATAAGGATATCTCGCCACAAAATACGAGTTTTTGATTAATCCTTGAATAAGCCATTAAGCAGGGTAAACCTTTTATTGTATGAATTTTTCATCTTTTTGTAGACATCCTTTTAAACTGTTATCCTTGTAAATGGTTTGTAGTGCTCATGTCAATTTCTGTCAATAAATGGGTTTACCCTGTGACGATTGTATTACCTTTATCTATCGTTCTAGTTGTCATGTCACATGAGATGACGCTTTACCCATCCATTAAATGCACAATCGATCTATAGTCTGTACGGTTTATTAAGACGTGGCACGATATAACAATAAATATTATCCACTGATTGTATAGTATGAATTTTCTCAAATGATTTTTACGCCTAAGACCCTAATCTGTTAAACAAAAGCCATTGTTTTTATTTGTGCGAGCGGTGGGCTCCCGTGTAGAGCGCGTTCCATAGCAACAATGCCGTTTGAAAAGCGGCTTTATCGTGGTGGTTTTAAGGTTCAAATCTATGTACATGTAACATGTGGTAATGTAGGACGATCGACCACCTCAATGTAGGCGAGCGCTCATATTATTACATAGATTTTAACCTTAAAACCACCACGATACGGCCGCTTTTTAAACGACATTGTTGCTATGGCACGCGCTCTTCACGGAAACCCACCGCTCGCACAAAAGATACAATGGCTTTTGTCTAACAGATTAGGGTCTTAGGCGTAAAAATCATTTGAGAAAATTCATACTACGAGTATAAGCAGTGTGTTTTCGATCTACAACTTATTCTGTCTCAACCTTTTCCGCATGAATATGATGATCGTGTTTATAGTTTTCAATCTACCCTCGAATCGACCTGACGACGTTAACAAGTAATCTTAGACATCCCACACTAGCGTATTTTGAGCGTTCCCGTCTAGTCAAAGTAAATGGCGTCGCCGCGCAGTTGCGCCAACGTTGCGTCGAGCAGCAGCTATAGACGCTAGACGCCGACGCTCGGGGGACGCTAGTGTGGGGTGGCCCTTAGAGCCTCTGCTAAGTCATAATTTAGAATTTAGAACCCAATCATTTTAGTTATAACCATGATTATCATAAACCTGACGTGTTTCCCTGTCCCTTGCCTATGAACCAGCCCTCTGATGCCCTGTAATAGGGTGTCACTGTGTGTGGCACGTGAGTGACTAACCGCACGTTTGTTCAGCGTTGTCGCAGCGCCTGCCGCCCTACCCCGCCTACCAGCCCATGCTAGCCACCGCCAACGATCTCTACGGTAAGTTCATGTCATATATCTCCTCTATCCTGTCGCTAGATGGCATTAAATCAACATAGCTTAATTTCATAGCGATTAGAATGCCCAAAAAAGCCGCCTTGCGAGGAATTGCCGCGCGGAGCAGTCCAGCAACTATGCCTCGGGCGAGGCATGTTTTCACAAACTGAACTGCTTTTCGCTGCAAGTTCCTTGCGAGACGGTTGGCGATTTGACTGGTGTGCGTTTGTATAATAGTTTAGGTTTAGGGAATATACTCGTACAATGACATTATTTTAATTATATTTTCTCAAACATGCAATGAAATATTGATGTTATGTTCCTTATAATAGGCTGCGAAGTATGACGTTTCAGGTTCGGCTAGGACAAGAGGTATTTAATGGAATTTCATACAAATCTTGCAGGCCGGCAAAGTCCTCTTTTTTAATTTCCATTTCACAGATATTTGTGACACAGCATCGTGGCATTCAGCCATTAAAAAAAACTAGAGGCAGTATTTGCTTTATGGTTCGTAATGACACTCTGCCACTACGCCTATAAAAAAAAAAAAACAAAAAACAATGTTTGCTACAATTTGCAGTTTTATTTGTATAAAATCAACATGAACTTAATAAATAATACATTATTAACCAAATTCTGTAATTTTAAATTATAAATTTAACTACACAAATAAATACATTTAAAATATTTCATCTAAACGTTAGCGGTAAAAAGGTCTACTCAAACACGCGTAGTTATTTTTTTAAATTGTTATGGAGGCAAAGTTGAAAAATTTTCATTCTGTATTTCTGTTTTATTGGATTTATGGTGCGTTGTTGATTTTTTTACTTTAATATGAGTCCCGACAAAATAATGAAATTAGTTTTAATTGTAATCGTAGGAGTTGGAATTGGCAGCGTAACCAGAATTGATTTTAAATGACTTACTGCCTCTGCCGCCAAGTCAAAGACGAAGTATCTATATGGTTGCTTATGGCAATTTTATTATTTTAGAATCTAAGAAAAATGGCTTACAGTTTATTAGAAACAGTTTTGTGACATATTTTAAAGAAATGAAAGTAACTACAAAATCGTGAACACTGGAAATTATACTTATTTTCTCCATGCATAAAGCAACGATGTATGTGAAATATGATATCAACATGAAAGACTATGTAAATTTATGTGACGAAAACGACAGTCAGACGGATACAAGGCGAAAAAATCAAAGATACATGAAAATATACGGGTAGTAAAAATACACGACTCGTGTAAAACATACGCGTGATAAAGATATAGGTACGTGTTAGTTATATTTTGGGTGTAGTTTACTTTTAGTTTTTTCTATAAATAAAACTTGGGTTTCGTGGATTTTTTATTTTATTTATTTCATTGCATGTTTGAGAAAAGCACTATACATACCTCGGCGGGAAATGGGGTTGCCCGCGCTCAGACCTATCCGGCCTCGCTTCGCTCGGCCATCTATATGTCTTCGGCCGGCAACCCCTTTTGTCCCGGCCTCTGTAGTAATACTACTGTGTACTATTCTTCGTTTTAAATCTTTGTCTCTTTGCTCTTTTTATAAACTAATATTTTTTATAGTAATATACTGGTGACGTGAAAATTATTCATCGTATAGGTTCTAAATAAATTCGCCAGCAGTGTTATCAAAGCTCCGTTTAATATGCTAGTCCTGGATTTCTATTTTTTTCTTAAACAATCTGAACAACTTATGATCAGGAATACGTGAAGCTTTCAAGCCCTAATATTTAGTAAAATGAAGAACATTATTGAAATGTCATAATGATTGCAGGGCAGCAGCAGGCGCTGGGCGCGGGCGGGCTGGTGGCGCCCGGGCTGGTGGGGCTGGCGCTGGGCGCGCCGCTGCTGCCGCCGCTCGCGCTCAACCAGAACCTCATGGCGCAGAACCGCCAGAACCTGGGTCTGTACATAACCAACTTACCCCCTTATTCATAAACCCACTACAAACCTCTATTAGCTAATAATCGTTTGTCTTTATCTATGTATGATGAACCCTCGTGGGCGTCTGACTGAGGATATATGCTACTGGCCCGCGGTCTACAAATAGCGTCAAAGTTTTATGGTGGAATCGAACACACAATGTGTCATTTGTGTGATGACCAATATCTAATCTGAAAATGTTGTAACAGGTCTTGCGGGCCAGAACCTAGGTTTGAGCGGTCAGAACTTGGGCCTCGGCGGGCCCGGCCTTGGCCTCAGCGGGGCCGGCCTCGGTCTCGTGGCGCCGCTCAACACCCTGCAGCGGGCACGCGCCTGCTCCGCGCAGCGCAGGATCCAGGAGGACTTGCAAGGTGGGTGTACACACTACAGTCCGCCTACTGTTCTACTAATACTACTGTCATCTTGAGTCACAACCAGACACAATATCAAAACTTGGAACCTAAAAAGTCACTTTTCTTCCGATTTGATATGATATCGGACTCAAGGAATTAATTTTGAACTATGAGCCAGCAACACACTTGTATGAGCAAGATCCTCGTAAAATAGTTAAGGCAGATGTATCATGATGCTTCGTGAATGTCAGATGATGCTCCGTTGGTTCCTCATTGTGTTATTTGACACAAAAAATGACAGATTTTAGGGTTCCGTACCCAAAGGATAAAAACGGGACCCTATTACTACTCCACTGTCCGTCTATCTGTCTCCAGGCTGTATCTCATGAACCGTCACAGCTAGACAGTTGAAATTTTCACAGATAATGTATTTCTATTGCCGCTATAACAACAAATACTAAAAAGTACGGAACCCTCGGTAGGCGAGTCCCACTCGCACTTGTCCAGCTTTTGTAACTGCATGGTGTTTAGCAAAAATGTGTCAACCCTCATACATTTTGCAATAAGGTGTTAACTGAAAAAAATAACGCTTAAACTTGACATTTTATGAATGTGGGTTTTGACAGTTGACGCATTTTCGCTTAGCACCATCCACAGTAAGTATTATGTGTTCCGTACTCCACATCGGATATCTTCATTGAGAGAGTAACGCGATCGTTGACCAATGATGCCGCTAGCGTCTATGTAGTCGCTCCGCCCCACGCCGTGACGTAGTTCCGCTTCCACTTCCTGCGAACCGTTGCTCGCTCCCCGCTACTCGCCACCGCCATGTCTTTGTTTCGTCGACCGTCTTGACCGATGGTCCGCAAATATTTTTTGCGTATATTTTTGCAGCATGGTGCTTTAACATTTCCGATCCAAAGCTCGGTCGATTAAATAGTGAGATATGGCAGAGATCGCCACTATTAGTCTTTTGGCGGTCTCGCGATCGAAGTCATCGAACGGTGCTTTTCGATTCTACCCACTTTTTTCTTGCTAAATTAATTTTCACATTCCATGCTGCTAAAATCGTTACCGTTAACTCGCATTTTCGAGATCGAAGTAGGAAGTGCGTCAGTGGTTTTTGTTAACAAGTGGTAACAAGTCGCTCCGCATCGGAGAGGGAACGCGCGGTCATCGTGCCTGCGGCGGCGGCGGCGGCGCCCGGGTGGCGCGGCGGCGGACGGCCTGCGCGCGCCGCTGTCGGGTGCCGCGCTTCGCCGATAAGGAGGTTTGGATTGTCTCGAACCATCCGGTGAGCCAGTTTAAGATATTCTAATTTTATTGGCGTTCAGAAGTTACTTCGACACTCGCGGAGGGTTCTCAGGCAGGAGCCTGGGAGTACCTCGTGTTGTTAGTTGCGGCGCGCCCGGGGCGCCCCGTCCCCCGGCGCGGGGGCGCGGGCCCGGCGCCCGCCCCCGCCCGCGCGCGCCGCGTCTTCTGCTGTCGTCCAAGGTGACTCCGAGACACCGCGACGCTGCGGGCCACGGTGGACGCCTCCAGTCCGCAGGACTCGGCGAGACGTCACACGCCCGCTCCTGTTGCTGCAGTCGCGGTGCGGACGCCTCCAGTCCGCGGGACCCCGAGAGACGTCACACGCCCGCTCCTGTTGCTGCAGTCGCGGTGCGGACGCCTCCAGTCCGCGGGACTCCGAGAGACGTCACACGCCCGCTCCTGTTGCTGCAGTCACGGTGCGGACGCCTCCAGTCCGCGAGACGCCCGCTCCTATTGCTGCAGTTGCGGTGCGGACGCTTCCAGTCCAGCGGGACTCCGAGAGATCCGCGTGGCTCTGCGAGACGTCACACGCCCGCTCCTGCAGCTGCGGGCGCATCGCGGGTGGATCGCGCCAAGGTGAAGGCGGACCGCTTCTGCGTCCCGACTGCTCGAGCGGAAGGAAGGTAAGTTACGTGTAAGCAGTGGAAATGCTACGAGTACAGCGACGATCGCCGCGTTGGTTGCCGCCCGTCATGACGTCGCTGGTGACCTACGCGCCGGTGGTGGCCACCACGATGGCACCGCCGAGGGCAACAGCGTCGCCGTGATGATGCGTGCAGCTACGAGCCTAGCCATCGGCGCCTCCCGTGCCGGTAACGTCCGTCACGCGCACCGGCGCCTGTCGAGCTGGCCGCCACGACGGCGCCTCTCGCACCTGAGCCTGGCGACGGTGGCCGCCATGATGGCGCCGCCCGCTCGATGACGCCGCCTGCCCCCCGAGCTGGCCGCCACGATGGCGCCTCTCGCATTACGCATCGACGCGGCGGCGGCGACTGCCACAATGGCGCTGCCCGCCACGATGATGCCGCCCGCCACGATGGCACCACCACCTGCGCACTGGCGCCTCTCGAGCTGGCCGCCACGATGGCGCCTCTCGCCTCACAGCAGTGCCTCCCAGACCAGCCAGCCAGACGGCGACCGCCTCATGCACCGGTGCCTCCCGAGCTGGCCGCCACGATGGCGCCTCTCGCCGCACGCACCGGCGCCTCCCGAGCCGGTGGCGGCGGCCGCCACGATAGAGCCGCCCGCCTCACGCGACAACGCTTCTAGAGCGGGCCGCCACTATGGGTCCTCGCCTCACGCACCAGCGCTTCCCGAACCAGTGGCGGCCGCCATGAGCCGCCCGGCCTCAGGCACCGGTGCCCCCCCCCCCCCCCCCCCCCCGAGCCGGCCGCCACGATGGCGCCCCTAGCTTCACGCACCGGCGCCTCCCGAGCGGCGGCGGTTGCCACAATCACGCCGATGCTGTCCACCGATGCTGCAACTACGACGATGTCGTCCCTTGCTCGCTGGGCGCCACAGTATCAGTTTTGTCCTGTCCACATGGTTCCATTGAGGTACGCAGGCGCCTATAGCTATGGTGCAGGTATAGGTATGGTATGGTACAGCACGAACAGACCGCTAAACTCTTGGTTTCGGTTAAAGAATCCTCCGGCGACGGCAGACAAGGTCGTAAAGAGCCCCGTCCTAGCGCGGCTCGACTGCCCGGAGTTGAAAGCGGTAAGATATGTCGATACTCAGAGGAAAATACGTCGTGTTCCCGGGTTTCATAAAGGTGCTGATCGACTTCGCTGTGTCGCTTCGAAATTCCTACGACTTCTCGAGGCCATGGAGTGGTCCAACCGGAGAACAGCTAGCGACAAGGCCCTGTGCGACCGCTCGAAACCGAGGTGAAAGGCATCGAAAAGGTCTGCAGACTTCACATAATTATCTCTGCTTGCTCGCGCTCTCCAGCTTAAGTTCCGTCTTACAAAGACGAACTCGTGCGAAAAGCCATAATAAACAAAATGGGACAAATAAACCCGCTGCGCCTGAACAAGCTTGAGTTTCCGGTGCTAAGAGAAAGGGGCCAGGAGGACTCCAGCAGTTTACATCTGTCTGTATTCAACTTTATCGAAACAGTTTTGTTACGCAAAGCGCCAAAATCGATTTTAGACTTGATTTCATCAGTTCGATTTCCTTAAAAGCATGCTATTAACTCGATGCCCTATACTAACTCGATATAGGGTGTCTCTTCGGATAAAGCGAATTAGACCATCACGCTCCTAGACATCACGTGGGACACGCGGCACAACACACCGATTGAAAGTTTTCTTTTTCGCGACATACAGGCCTGCCTTGCTGCAGAGTTTCTCGCAGAAATGAGACTCAATGCCTTCTGTTCAGTCTCAAATTCGCAAACTTTAGTTCATGGAGGAAGGTGAAGCCTTCGCAGTCCCCAGCAACACGGAGCTGCCGAAAGCCTCGCACCACTTTCTTCCTCATCTTATGCAAGCAGTCCGTTACAATCTCCAATATTGGTAGACAATGTACGAGGTAAGGCCCTCTCAGCGAAGAGTAACCGTTAACGGGCCGCATCTGCAGCGCTGACGACAGAAGTGTAAACATACAACCGCACCGGTACAGTATACATAAAACGACGGCGACACTACATCCCTTCCGTTACTACGGTTGTCGCAAAAACTGCTGATGCCAGCAGATCGTCTACAGGTCGCGCTGGTTGCTTGCTACTTGCCAGGTCGGTACAACCCCCGAGGGCGACGGTTTATCAAGAAGTCACTGCGCGGCCGAGTGGCAGCTGCGCCCAGCAGCCGCCGAGACTGTCTTCGCCTGACAGGCGCCTTGTTGGCCGGCCTCCGCTTTCGAGAGCCCTCGCACTGTGCCACGGTATTTCTTAACAGACTCATTGAACTGCTACCACGACCTTTGACAGCTGCCTGTGAGACTTGGCATGGATGTCTCCACCTCCCAGCCTAGTCTGTGTACTGCGACGGCGTGATAAGGAGTCTTAAAGTAGCTGTGGTAAGCTTGCAATTTACTGGCGGTCCTAGTGAACACAACGTCAGACCGCCCTCCCTTACGAGTCAACGACCTTAAGAATGAGGCGTAGCTCCTGTCAGATAGGACGCTCCAACACCGAGCTGGCGGGATCAGGAGTGACGTCCGCTACTGGCGTGACTGGCGCATGCATATAACATGCCAAGGTCTAACGCTACGTAGCGAACGAAACGCAACTGTCACTGTCTCACTAATATGGAAGAACCGGATATTCCCGATTCCGGTACTGTGTTTGTATAGAAAACAGTAACGGGAGCCCCTAGATCGTCCCCTTGTCTAGGCTGCATGTACGGCCACAATGTAGAAACGGTCTTTATGGTGCATCAAAAATAAGATCAACTGCCAGGTACCTCTATCCAGTGAAGTAGCGAGCTATCTCAGACGTCTATTTCTATTATCCATGTTAGCTTTCAGAACGATATTCGTTCATAAGCCTCTCACAAGTGCTGTGTATGAACCACTATCGGACACTATGCCTTCTTCCAACGCCATTAATAGCGAGACCAGCGCCTCCCAAAGCACCAGCTTGGGACGCGAGACATCTACTTGCCCTAATTTAAATAGCCCTACAACGTTAGGTACGTTAGAAGAAGTACGATAGAATAGCTGCCGCACTTTTGCTGTTAGCATCAGGCCGCAGGGTCAATGACCTTACTCTACTACACTGTAGCCCGGGCAATTACATAGATAACTTTAACGCTATTATTTTGTGTCCGAAATTCGGCTCTAAACCAGATAACGTGTCTTACCGACTGGACTCTTAGAAGCTCCGGAATAAAGTATAGACCCAGTATAAGTAGGTAGTCTGGGTACGTCACCTTGCGAGAATTACACAAAATGTTAGGGGACACTTCGCTTATTTCTTTCAGCCACAGTCTCATCCAAGCCGGCCTCGCCTACGATTGCTTTCGATCCACGATGTACTTAAGAACTAAATTGGCTGGAAAGCTATTCACTTAGCGATATTTTCGCTTAAAATGTTAATTGGGAACATGACTCGCCGAGATTCTGCGGATCGGATGCGATTTCGAATGAGAATCCTCTTAAACCAGTTTAACGTCAGATTCGAACCTGAGATTACAGTTTCAATTCTCAATTTCCTGTAATTCACATTATAAGGAGTCACTGTGATTTCATGGGTTGCAATATGGTGTATACATATTTATTCTTTCTCTGAGTTCTATGACAGTAGGTGTAGCCCTATCGCTTGCGCGCCCGCTAACTCGCCACCAGGAGATAATAAACAGGTCTCAATGAAGATATCCGATGTGGAGTACGGAACACATAATATACAAATTTTACCTTCCAATAAAATTATTATTATGTTTCCTATCCACATCGGATATCTGAGTAATGCCTTCCTGCAGGCTTCTAGGCTACTTTTATGCCGACGGTACTTCTCCTCAACAATGACATGGCGGTGGCGAGTAGCGGGGAGCGAGCAACGGTTCGCAGGAAGTGGAAGCGGAACTACGTCACGGCGTGGGGCGGAGCGACTACATAGACGCTAGCGGCATCATTGGTCAACGATCGCGTTACTCTCTCAATGAAGATATCCGATGTGGATAGGAAACATAATAATAATTTTATTGGAAGGTAAAATTTGTATATTTTTGCGTACGAGTCATAAGGGTCGCTAATAGAGTTGTGTATCGGTGTGCAGGCCTGGCGACGGGGTCGCAGGGCTCCTCGCAGCCCAGCACGCCCAACAAGCCGCACTCCTACAGCGAGTACATGATGACGCTGCAGCACAAGCTCGCCTCCATCTCCAACAGCGTGAGTACCTCTTGTTACTCATATACAGGGTGCTTCCTGTAACAAGAGCAATAAATTAAACTAAAGGATGCACTCCTCAAACTGACCAACATTTGTTCAGCCACTTTTAAAAATTATGAATCCTTTAGACTTCCTCTTTTTCATACAAAATAAATATTGCCTTCAATGTACGCTGACATCAGTGTGTTTGACGTTGCTTGTCACGCTGTAAACATGACAAAATTTGAAATTCATTGCGTCTTAGAATAAACTTTAAAGTGTAATAAAAATCAAACCATGAGTTATTTTCAAAAGTTGATGAACAAATGTTGGTCAGTTGGAGGAGTACAGCCTACAGTGTAATTTATTGCTCCTGTTACAGAAAACACACTGTATAATAGTACTAGGTGCAGAAGACTCACTCTCTAACAAAACGCGTCTGTCACGATCAGCACAGATATGGCCGCTAGGTGGCGACAGCGCCACGCGCGGCTTATGGCTAGCCACCAAAATTGGGGTCGAACGGATGTACTTTTAGCTACCTGTAGCAAAGCGACGAAATCGCGGAGTGAGCCACGCCTGTCATGGTAGCCTGGTACCCCGCTTGACAACTAATCCCTAGAATTGACGTAGCAACTAGTTTTTACGAAAGCGATTGCCATCTGACCTTCCAACCCGGAGGGGAATTTAGCAAAGTTTAGATAGTCTCACAAAAAAGAGTAAAAATTAAAAAAATGGCAATATTGTAGTGTCGACCCTTTGAAATCAATCTAAGGAAACGGTACGACACTACAGTATTGCCACTTTTTAATTGCTTCTCTTTTTCGTCAGACTATTAATAGTCTATTAATAGTCTGACATAAAAGAGTTTAGTTAACTAAAACTTTAATTAACTAAAGTTTGGTAAGGGCCAGTTGCACCAACCACATTTGACAGACTGATCAACGTCAGCCGGCGCGCCCCGGCGCTTTCCATACATAAAAATTTTGCGAACTCTTTCACGATACGAACAGTTTGGTGCAACCGACCCTAAGGTGCACTTGCACCATCCCATTAACCCGGGTTAACCGGTTAAATTTAGAGTTACCATGGTTTTTTTTTTTTTTTTATAAAGCCATTTATTCCATATTTCACATAAAAAGGATAATTACAATTATAATGTGTTGTTGTTATAGTTGTTAGTTTCTTTTTCCATATAGTTAATGTTAGTGTGGTTAGTTTATAAGTTTGTTTGAAATATGGACCCCTTATTGGGTAAAGGCCTCCTCCATCTTATGCCATGTTTCCCTGTCTTTGCCTTTATTCATCCAGTCGCTTCCTGCTATGTCTTTTATGTCATCAGCCCACCGTCTTTTTGGTTTTCCAATTTTTCTTTTCCCTGTTGGCCCCTTCCATTGTGTGGTTGTTTTGGTCCATCTTTTATCTGTGTAACGTGAGATGTGGCCTGCCCATTTCCACTTTAGTGTGAGTGCATGTTTAAGCGCGTCAGTAATCTTTGTTCTATTTCTTATGTCTTGGCTTTTTACCTTTTCTATTTTTCTAATATGTAGCATGCTTCGTTCCATTGCCCGCTGAGTGCATTTAATTTTTTGCTTTACGGTATCTGTGTACACCCAAGTCTGGCACCCGTACAGTAGACAAGGCAGAAGGCAGGTATCAAATACCGTTTTTTTCATGTGCAGGTTATAATTCCCTTTCAGAATTTCTTTTAGGGACCAGAATCTATTCCAAGTAACGTTTATTCTTCGTGTGACTTCTTCTTCATTTTTTGATTTTCTGAATGAAAGTTCCTTGCCTAAATATTTGTAGTCTGTCACATATTCTATATTTTTGCCATTAATTATGATTTGTCTTTTGCGGCTGTTAGTCAGTATCTTTGTTTTTTCCGTATTCATTTCTAAGCCGACTTTAGAGCTTTCATTATCAAGTGAGATCATCATTTCTTCTAGGTCTTTTGGGGTCTCCGCTAAAATGACAATATCATCAGCAAACCTGAGATGATTTAAATATCTTCCATTGATATTAACTCCTTTTCCTGTCCAGTGTAGGTTGTGAAATACATCTTCAAGTACTGATATAAATAGCTTGGGCGACAGGGGGTCACCTTGCCTGACTCCACGCTTTATACTTATTTCCTCTCCTCTGGTTTCCAATTTTACCTTGCTTGTGCTGTTTGTATAAATGTACTTTAGAATGTTAATATATTTTGTATCGACATTTGCCCTCTGCAATGCATTCCAAATGGAATTGTGGCTAATACTGTCGAATGCTTTGCTATAATCTATGAAGGCCACATACAGAGGTTTGTTGAATTCGTAGTGTTTTTCTATTATTTGTTCCATGGTCTGTATGTGGTCTGTTGTGCTAAAACCTGAACGGAAGCCCGCTTGCTCTATTGGCTGCAAATTGTCAATATCCGGTGTTATCCTTTTTAGCAGAATGGATGAAAACAGTTTGTATAAGCTAGGTAGCAGACTGATAGGCCTGTAATTTCCTATATCGAGGGGATCTCCCTTTTTGAAAAGTAGTACAATGTCTGATGTGCACCACTGTATTGGTACCGTTTCTTCCTCCAGAACCATGTTAAATAACTTTGTTAAATGGTGAATTATAGCGGGTGCGCTTATTTTGAGAGCTTCATTGCATATCCCGTCAGGGCCAGGACTTTTTTCGGCTTTTAGTCTTTTAATGTGGTCAAGTACTTCGGTGTTTTCAATTGGTTTGGTGGTGCTTGTTTTACTGCTGATATGTGTCCGTGGATTTGTAGTATCCTTGTTCTTTTTACTGTATAAATTTCTGTAGAAGAATGTTGCGTGGTCTATAACATCTCTTCTTGAATTTGTTTCTCCTGATTCAGATTTAAGTTTTTGTATCCATGTTTTGTGTTGGTCTAATTCTTTGAATGCTCTTTTAGTGCTTCTATGCTTATTAAGGTTTCTCGTGATGATTTCGTACCTATGATTTTCATAGTCTTTTTTGATTGACTTCTTAGTTTCTTTAAATATTCTGCTTAATTCGTTTTTCATGGTTTTGTCCTTGTTTTTTGTATGAATTAGATCAGTTCGTTTTTTTATAAGGTTTTGTGTATCCATGCTGAATATTTTGTGTTGACTTGTCTCTTCCTTTGACTTTTTTTCTTTAAGACTTTTTATCAATGTTTGTTCTAGAAGATTGTAGTATTCTTGCATATTATTTTCTAACAATTGACAATTTTCTAGCTGTGCTCGGAGATTCTGTATATAGATTTTAGTTTCGGTCTCTGTCTTTGGAACATTTAGTGTTGTAGCGTAGTTTATTCTCCTCTTCTTCAAATGTTTTAAAAGTAGTGTGGCTCGTAGTAGTCTGTGGTCTGATGGGAATTTAATGTTGCTTAATATCTCAATATTTGTAATTAATTTAGGATTGTTGGTCAATATGAAATCTATTTCGTTCTTTATTTTTTGGTCTGGAGATATCCATGTCCACTTTCGCTTTCCTTTTTTCTTAAAAAATGTATTCATTATTGATAGCTTGTATTGGTAGGCATAGGATATTAGTCGTTCTCCCCGTTCGTTTCGTTTTCCATATCCATATTTCCCCATAACTGGATAGTCTTCTGGTCTTGGGCATCCGATTTTAGCATTAAAGTCTCCCAGCACTAATATTTTGCCATAAGCTAAGTTATGTGCCCTTTCCATGTCATTATAAAATTGTTCTATTTGATCTTCATGTGCACTTTCTGTGGGAGCATACGCTTGAATTATTGTTATAGATTTCTTATCAAATACTAGTTGTAGCACTGCTACCCTTTCAGATATACCAGTAAAACTTTTGATTTTATCTTTATGTTTTTTCTTTATTAAGTATCCCACGCCATGCAATCCTTTCGTTTGTCCTATGTAACAAAAAATATAATCACGGTACTCTTCCATATTGCATCCCATTCTTCTGACTTCTGAAAGTCCTACTATATCACAGTTGACTTCTTCTAGGGCATATATTAATTCCAAGTACCTTTCTTTTGATGATAGTGACCTGACATTAAATGTGCAAATTTTGAGAGTTTCTTCTTTGTTTTCATCCTTTTTTTCACTTTTAAGTGGAGGGTAGTGGTCTGATTCCCCACGAGGACCAGTCGTCTTGGGGAATATTTGAGTTTTGTTACTTTGTTTGGGCTTGTTTGTTGTGTTCCGGCGGCTGATGACCGAATCCTATGCGGCATTTTCTAAGGAGGGATCAAAAGTTGTTTGGACAGCAGAATTGGTTGCGTTCTTCTTTTCCAGTGGAGAGTTGGAAGTTTGTTTAGCAGCGGAGTTGTTTGCATTCCTCATTATATCAAATGCATTTAGTCTGTTAGTTTTTGATGCTGTATGTTGTTTGCTTGGTTGTTGTATACCTTCAGGTGATGTTGACATATCTCTTTTACGTTTCTCATTGCCCAATCTCCCTTCTTTGATGACAATTTTGTCGTAATTGATAAATGCATAATTGCCTTTGTTTCTTTCTTCTTCCAGTTTTGGCTGTAACTCTTTCCTCTTGTCGAGAATCTCTTTTGGATAGTCTTCAGAAACGTATATATTTCTCAATTTCTTTTTATTTTTCATTATTTCATGTTTCTTCCAGCTATTTACTAATGTCATACGAACTGGTCTTTCTTTGCCGCTGCTTTTATGCTTTCCGATTCTATATATCATATTGATGTCCCTACCTTCCAGAGAAATATTCAAGTCGTTATTTATTTGTTTGATAACTGTTTCCATCAAGTTTCTTGACGAATTTTCATCTTCCTTTATGCCGTACAGAATTATGTTATTTGACCTCTTATTTTTTTCCAGAATGTGTATTTTTTGTTTTAATTCTTGATTTTCTGACCTTAGATCCTCTAGATCTCTTGAAAAGGGTGCTAATTTTTCATCCATCTTCGCGACAATCTCTTTTGTTTGCTTTTCTATTTCGATTTTCATATTATCAAACAGTGTTTGTAGGTTATCCATGTTTGACGTTATCTTTTCTTGTGTAAAACGGAACGTGGTCGTGTGAGCGCAGCTTAATTCAATTCGTCGTAGGGGAATATTAGTTCAAATCTGGCAACACTGCGCTGGATGTCATTCACTGATGTTGACACTTATCTGTCTATGGTTTGATTTGACGTATAACCTTAAACTTCACTCTTCGACTTATTTTGTATGTTATAAGTTTTGTTAGAACGAGTTTCACTTAGTTTATTTGTGTTTGAGTCACTGTCGGGCGTTATGTACGAGATTTAAATGTTTTTAACACGAGGTATAACGTATGAACACAGTAATTTGGATGAGAAAGCGGAGCACAATTTCGCGTATCTTAACGTCACCATGACCGGAACCGGAAAAAAGGTTACCATGGTTACCAGTACAATTTGACATTAAGTTTACGCTTTAACCGCTTAACCCCGGTTAAGTGGGATGGTGCAAGTGGCCCTATGTGTTATGGATAAGGGTTACGGTTTAAAATGTATTGTGTATAAGGTGTTTGTGTGTGCGTGTTTGTCAGGGCCCGGTGTCGCCGCAGTCCCCCGTCGAGTACAGCCCGGCGCTCTCGCCCACGCACCGCATGCAGCAACCGCATAAGGTAACTATATCCTCTTAACCTTTTGGACGCCAATGACCGATATATCCGCACCGCAGGTTCAACGCCAGACTGATTAATCGGTCACATACCACAGAGCAACATAGACCTACGCGCATATGCATAAAGTTCAATTTCAGTTTTGACACCTCGGTGACGTGGCGTCCGTGTGACAGCTTTTGTGTTTGACACGGCGTCGAAAAGGTTAAGGCCCGGCCATTCAAATGCAAAATACAGAATTTGTCACTGAAATTTGAACCTATAGTGCAGGGGATTTTGGTTTTGTTTGAAAATTGAACGAAGCAAAACAAATGCAAATCTATTCCAATAGAATATGATTTAAATTTCATCGAACTGAATAAGTACTATAGGTAGGACCTTGGGCCTTAGGACTATTTTACCATTTTACGATTTTACGACAGGTGTGAATAACACATTTTTGAACTGTGCTCTTCTCTACAGCACCTGAGTCTCTGGTACAGATTAGATTGTATGAGGGTGGTATTCCACCTGTCCAATTTCTTTGTCCAATGTCTTTACGGCTCATTCATTCATTAAGCAAAATGTGAGACGCAATACACATTGGACAGATGGAATACCACCCTTATAAGTAACACCCTTAGTCGGTAGCGGCCTGCGAAATCAGAATACAATAAACTGAGGTACAGATTAGATTGTATAATGTAGTAGTAATGGTTGGTATTATCAAGCGTGGCTCACTCCGCGACTTCGTCGCGTTGTTACAAGTATATGCAGCCAATTTTGGCACACCAATTTTGGTGTCTAGCAGCGCACCGCTACGGATCGGACGCCTACTCCCGCTTGCGCCAACTGGCGGTCATATCTGTCGTAATAGACGCGTTGTGTTAGAGAGTGAACGTTCTGTGCTCATTATGTATTCTGTGGTGTGGTGCAGGTGGAGGCGGGCGCGGGCGCGGAGGCGCACAAGCGGCACGTGGCGGGGCTGGCGGAGCTCGACCACGAGCTCAGCAAGATCTCGCTGCACTACAAGCAGCCGCCGCCCAAGGTATTGCTTCTCATTACAAGTTTTTATGGAGCATTCCATGAAATTGTCTACCGTTGTCCCGTACAAACACGAGTTTTCTGAAGATTTGCAGGTATAGGAGTTTCTTATTCTGTATCAATTGGTCAAAAATATGACCAGAAAAATAATCGTCGGCTTTAAACGCCAAAAAATAAGTTCTAATATACGAAATAAAATGCGTTTGTACGGGACAGTCCGTGGAATGCTCCTTATTTAGTTTCACCTGTCCCGTTGTCTGTAATCAAATCTTGCAAGTTAAACTTGATCCACTTCCCGGTTTCCGAATGAGCCGAAATTTTGCATGAATGCATAAATCGGATGACAATGCAATATTATGGTACCATCGAGCTGATCTGATGATGGAGACAGGAGGTGGCCATAGGAACTCTGTGATGAAACAGCGCAACCTAATTGTGTAATAGGGGTTTTTAGAATTATCTCGATGAGTATTAGTTGTCTATCCTAAGAAAAGTACAGTCGACGATAAAAGCTTGTGCCAAAAATTTATTTTCATTTCACTTAACCTTTTAACCGCCGAAGACATCAACTGACGCGCGTGGCTACAGTTTAAAATCGACCTTCGAATCTAACGAGGTTTATGATGATGCGCCGCACACTCGTGCACGCCACGCTGTACTAGCATGAGAAATTTATACGAACGTTTCCGAGAAAATACGATGGAAAACAATTATGCACTACATCTGAGTTGCTTTACTTCAAACTCTGGTAAAGCCATCTGTCAGATTATGCTATTTTGGTATTAAGAAAAGGTAATAGGGTAGATATTTCGCTGCCCCAATATTACAGGGTTCTATGTTACATTTTAAAGATATTTGAAATTCGACTTACTATCACTATGACAATGTTCCAATTTCAGTTCAATAAAAGTGAAACATAGAACCCTGTTATATTGGACCAGCGATTTGCTGAGAGGGTCGAATGGATTTAAGTAAGTACCCGAGTTTGAAGTTGAGACATCTGTAACATGTGTATTTGTGTGTCTACCACATATCACAATATTGTTACACCCAAACATATTAATCCATTTGAGTCATATTTTTAAACCTTGTCTGCAGCTATTGTTTAGTGAAACGTGTAAATAATATATTCTGGTTTATAATACATTAGTTATATAACAATCTTCGTGTGCAGGACGTGTTCCCTGAGCACGGCGGCGACAGTCACTCGCTGCTCGCGGCCGCGGCCTACGACGGTAAGTAATTTTTTTGTTTTGTAAACTACTCAATTTGGGGTTCCTAACTTTTCAATATTTTAGCCATGACAAAATCCTCAATCCCCAAGAATTTTGACATTATACACGGTGTAACATGAGGAAACCGAATAATTTTAACCACGCATTTCTGAGGTCAAAAGAAGTAAAAAAATTAATATGAGTTTAGGTCTATTTCGCCAAAAAAAATTTTTTTTATTGTTTTGGTTTTTCAATTTTTTGAATGTATTTTGTACATAAAAAATAAATGTTATTGGTAAACTTGTCACTTAAAATCGAATTTAAATTTTTTTTTCGTAAAACCTACTTTTTGCAAAGTGCTACTTGTCACTTTTTGACATCTATCAATAAGGATATTTAGACTACGTCCCATAGCAGCAACATCATCATCAAAAAGGCCTTTTACACTATGTAACAATATTTTTTTTTTTATTAATAATATCTCTGAAACTAGGCAAATTTCAAAAAAGTTGATAGGACGTTTTTGTCTCTAAATATGATCAGGAATACGCTGTTAAAATTATTCGGTTTACTCATGTTACACCATGCATACATATAATATAAAAATTGCGTGTGTGATATCGCGTGCGTGGGATTTTGTAGTTAACTTTTCTGCTGATGCGATTAGGTTTAAGAAGGAATAAAGTTCTCACTATGTTTTTGAAGTTCATATTGAAGTAATGTCCTTGTCCGGTGTGCGCAGGCGGCGGCGGCGCGCTGGCGGAGGGGTGGGGGAGGGGGAGGGTGGCGCGCGTGCAGCCCTGCGCGCCCTACCAGCTGTGCCGCATCCTGCAGCACGGTGAGCCTAATGCTTTAGTACCTCTATCTCGTACCCTGACGCTTTAGGTACCCCATCAGATTCATCGGAGCGGCCAAGGTGTTCACAATATCTGAACACGCACTCTAACGCCCTGACAATAGAGGCGTGTTCAGATGTTTGTGAGCGCCTTCGCCGCTCCGATATATCTGATGGCGACTGTATCTAAGTTTCCGTAGTTTACGCTAAAATATGTTTATTTCCACGGTTTGCGGCAGCAACATTCAGGAAACTCTTGTTGTCACATGTTCACGTAAAGTATTGTGAAAATAAATATTTTACGGGTGCGACTTTTAGACAACTCGCAATTTACATCTTTTGCGCATCAATAAGTGCATTTCGCGTGCATTAATAAACAAAAGCGATCTTATTTTACATAACTATATCAATATTAGATTTTTAACTGAATATCGCTTATTAAATGCTCTGAAATTTTTAGTATTGATGTATTACCAAGTAAAAACACGCACAAAAATTGAATAATACAGTTGTTCCAGCGAAAGACAATCTGGCGAGCGGCTCGTTTACGGGCACGGAGGAGGGCGACGCGGGCTCGCTGTGCTCGGAGACGGCGGCGGAGCCGGACGGGGAGGCGGAGGAGAGCGCCACGTACGTGGTGACGGGCGGCGTGCGCGCGCGCACCGTGCGCGTCGAGGACGCGCTGGCGGACAGCGTCGTCACCGTCATCGACCCTAGTCAGCAGGTGCGTACCGAGGGCCCACCGCAATGTAAATTGCGGGCATCTTTCTCTTTTACTCCAATTAAGGCGTAATTAGAGTGACAAAAAATGACGCCCGCAATTTGCGAACTCCGGTGTTCGCGGTGTCTTGGTTTAATGTATTACTGAATCGCAATTAAAAAGGGATTGAGATAGCTGTCAATCCATATTGATTTAGACGTAAGTGTATGGAAATCTGTTATTTCTAATCCCTTTCTGATCGCGGCATGATAATACGTAACGTGCCATCGCCGTTAAAGTACCGCGGAAGAAATAAATGAATTGTGATCAATTGCTTTGATTTCTGTGATGGAATGACGTGGGAACGTGGGTAAAGTGCCTGTGTCTTAAATTTTTCGTGTTACTTCGCCGCGTCGCACTGCTTTGTTTTCCCAATAATATAGCTCATGAGAATCACGCGACGCATCTTTGAAACGCGATGATTCCAGCATTGAATGCCTGGTGTGTTTGACTCATGAATCTAGTATTAAATTGGATTGGGCATGAGTGGTGGGGATAACTGACAGAACGGGGTAGTGAATAGAATCAGGCGTTACTTTGCGGAAATCCATATTAATTAAAACCAAAATATTACTTTGCTAATCCGCGTAAAAGATAACGTGCTAGACAATCAGTGCTAACCCGTTATACTTACTTTAGGCCAGTCATCTTAAGCCTAAAAAGGGGGTCAACCTCGGAATGAGAGATAATAAGCTGGAAACTCGTATATACCTTCGTTATGACGTGTTAAAGGTCCTCTTAAAAGTCGACGCATAGATCGTGTGCGCGTCAGAAGTTATTCAAGGTCAAATGTCATAAAAATCGGTTTTTCGAGGATATCAACATTTCTATAGCTCCGATGTTTTTTACATGTAGGTAAGAATTGTAGAGCATACAATTTGCGATAAGTTAGGTATCAAACATTCTTTCATGCCATTAGCCGTTTTCAAGATATACGGCATAGAAGGCGCAGCGGCCAGCCAAACTCTATGATGAGGTCAATCGTGAATATCGGTGAATAATACCTTCTACAATGTTATTTAATTACCCTTTATTGATCATATCCAGATTTTAAAAGTTGTCTGTCCTGTAGAAAGTATAAAATTAGGACTAATTGTTATTGTAAGTAGTAAGTACCTGCGAAGATATTGGTTTGCCTTTTAGTTCCAGCATTATTCCCATATGCTCCGGATACAAATTTTTCGAATAAAATATAATAAATATTTTTTTCGACCAAACACTTATATTCAAAGCTTAATAAACCTGTACAGCTGTCAAATCTTCCACCGATAACTGCAGCAGCCCATCAGCGTATAAACCGTACATGTACAAACTTACAACCCCAAGAATGGGGTTGGATGCTTCAAAACGAATTCTTGGAGCCACTAACAACAAAATTAGCACCAGCTCCAGATGAGCTACTAAATACCATATTTTGCAATTGTAAAAAGGAGTGTGGTCCACGCTGTTGGTGCAGAAAATCGGGGTTGAAATGATCTTTAGCTTGTGGCCAGTGCAATGGCAAACAGGCTTGTGTTTTAATGTGGCTTCATTGCAAAGCGACCCCGATGAATAAAGTGCATTTGACCCAGATTTGACAATAGATGATAAATTGATAAAGATGATGTTGAAAACGAAAATAATTGAACCTCAAACGGTAGGGATTTTGATCTTTGTTTCACGGTCATCGACTACTCTTCTAGACGATTGTAACAATCAATGAGATAGAGTCATTTTATCACAGAGTTCCTATGGCCATCTAAGGTCACCATCAACAGATCAGCTTAATTGATTTGAATTGAATTTTGTAGCGAAGTTTCATAATTAGGTACATACGAACATCGGGAGTTAAATAAAAGCTTGTGGAACTAGTTTCGTGTATGACACACGCATTACTTAAAATCTACCTCTTTCCTGTAGAAATACCTACCTAAAGGCTATAAAGCATAATCCCACCAAAAACATTCTGTAAAAAACTAGCCAAGTCTCGATGGAGCTGCTTGTTTATCTCTAAAAAGTAATGAAATCTAGACAAAGTCGTGCCAAGTCTAAGGTTCCTTACTGCGATTTCTTTATTATTATAGTTAATGTTGTGTGACTTGGCCGTTGAAGGGTACACAAGGGTACAAAACCAGGTGCTCCATGACACCATTGCACCAATCTGTCGCCAGAACCGCTACCCATTGACGATGGAAGATTGCCACTTGGAAGACGTTGATTCAATAACCAGTCAATTGTAGGCTTGATAAAGCTGCGTATTTCAATAATACTTATGTATGGGCGAGCCTGAAACAAACCCTTCTTTTTGGTGCAATGGCAGATTGGTGCAATGGTGTCATGGAGCACCTGGTTTTGTACCCTTGTGTACCCTTCAACGGCCAAGTCACACAACATTAACTATAATAATAAAGAAATCGCAGTAAGGAACCTTAGACTTGGCACGACTTTGTCTAGATTTCATTACTTTTTAGAGATAAACAAGCAGCTCCATCGAGACTTGGCTAGTTTTTTACAGAATGTTTTTGGTGGGATTTCACTTCTTTTTGTAGTGAAAGCGTTGCGAGACTTGCACCTTTTTACATGTAATGTTTTTGATGGGATCTCATCTCTTTTTGTAGGCAGTCCTTCTTTTCGGGTACTCATACCCATACTATGTATACACATATCATAACTAAACATATCTTCATTCATACTCACATCGTACATCGTAGTGTACCTTTACTTTACCTACTATTTGTAAGAACTGCAACAGTAACTTTGTAATATCATATATTTATATGGGATTACAAACTTACTTATGCAGTTCTTAGATCTTTAAAACGTGACTGATATTGCAATATTTTTAGGTTTTCCCTTTATGTGGCCATTAAACCCTAACTCTGTACCAAATTTCAGCTCTCTGAGTTTATGGGAAGTACTAGTTCTATTCTGATGATCATGAGTGAGTTTCATAAATGCGAAACTTTGCTTTCGCTTAACTTCGGAACTAAATGACCTACAGACTTGAAATTTTGGATTTTAAGTATGTGATTATAGCTTACTGGATGACCAAAATTTCTGCGTTCTGGTCTTATCCAGAGGTTCTCAAATAGGGGCCCGAAAATGCGGCGAAATGGTTCCAGTAAAGGATGGTACGGCAGTGCTTGCTTCGCGCTCGACTTGGCGGGGGCACTGCCGTGCCCCCCGATTTTCTGATTAAACCTGTGTAAAGGTGTACCCTTTTTATATTAAACTCATTACAATATGCACACAAGCTGTTAACTAACGTCCACAGGAGGGGCAACTTTTGTTTCAAAATCTATTTATGACCACAGAGTTTACCAGCTAACCTTGCGTCATAGTGAGTTTGGCTGGCCGCTGTGCCTTCTATGCCGTATATCTTGAAAACGGCTAATGGCATGAAAGAATGTTTGATACCTAACTTATCGCAAATTGTATGCTCTACAATTCTTACCTACATGTAAAAAACATCGGAGCTATAGAAATTTTGATATCCTCGAAAAACCGATTTTTATGACATTTGACCTTGAATAACTTCTGACGCGCACACGATCTATGCGTCGACTTTTAAGAGGACCTTTAACACGTCATAACGAAGGTGTATACGAGTTTCCAGCTTATTATCTCTCATTCCGAGGTGAAACCCTTAATTTAACTGGGCCACTTGCGTATTTTAAATTAATTGCATAAATTAATTAATTAATTGCATGCAAAAAATACGCAAGTAAGTATAACGGGTTAGCACTGATTGTCTAGCACGTTATCTTTTTACGCGGATTAGCAAAGTAATATTTTGGTTTTAATTAGAACGGGATAGTCTTATGTAGGTATCTTTCAGTAGGAATAGCAGCGAAAGCGGCCATTATTGTTTGTCCTTGTTTATTAGAGTCTCACATATTTTTGTTCTTCACCATAAATTTAGTATGGATTATGGTGGGTAACAATAAATTCGACCAATCATAGTGTCGCATTGCGTATGTTTTGTCCCTCACGGAGGTATGCGTATACCACTTCTATGAAAAATGTTGTTTATTGTGTTAAACAGTACAATTTGAATTGAGTCCTCCTTGTAAGTATATGTATCCCTGTATCAGGAGAACCCGTTCTGTATTAATGTATGTAGGTACATAATTTTAATTCAGCTTAGTTATGCTATATTTTTATTAATTATTAAATATATTTATCTATAGGGTAGTATCTTCTATGGTTGAACTAGTATACAGGGTGAAAGGGTCTAGCAGGCTAAGCGAACAAGAAGTGCCCCCAACGACGGATTTGGTCATTCTTTCAGGTGGTGTACTGGCAGGTCCTAAGAACTCTCTATGCTTAATATCAGTCCTGAGTCCTCGATCTTCTTTTGTTTTCGAGTTATTCAGGATAATGTAAAATCATCAGTGTATCATTGAAAGTGTCATATTTTGTAAACCGTTCAAGTTAGATTAACCAAACAAAATTATATTTGACAACAATAAAATAGACTACAAAATGAATATGTTTAACCTGCATCATGTCCTTATACTTCATTATAAAAAAAAAACATTTTATTTTTCTTCTCATTATTTTTTATACTATTCGCGGAGGTACACCTACAAAAAAAATATGCATATAAAAATAATATTAAAGAACTGTGTCCCGGATAGTATGGGTTCTGCTGGTCCATGACGCGTCCTGAAGTAACTTATACAGGGTGTAATCGTTAAGTGTAGCCAGGCTATAATTCCGTAAATATAACAGATATCAGAAAACTTCAAATTGATATCAAAAGTGCATTACCCAATGAGTAAAATTACATTTATATTTTTTTTTAAATAAAAGTAGAAATATCTCAAACATTAACTTCAAACCCTCCCATACATTTAGTACGACGACTCACTCCTCAAAGAACGTCGGTGTCGTAAGAGACAAAACTGCTTGAGATTCATTATTTGCGATAGTAAACTGTAATAAAATAATAAAACTACCGTTTATGATATAATACATCCAACATTTCTTTTTTAAGGAAGTACATTTTTTGTTTACAGTAGTTTCTCGAAATGACGCCCTTCTTGTGCGATACATTGACGGGCCCCCTTAAATATTTCTAAATGAACTTTGCGGTGTAGTTAAAAAATAAATGTTGGATTTATTATTTCATACTCATACTCATACTCATTTATTCATAAAGCCAATTTACATGTCAAATAAAATTAAAATTAATACAGTTAAAATTGAGATCGAAAATTAAAAATTAAATAAACGGTAGTTTTATTATTTTATTACAGTTTATTATCGCAAATAATGAATCTCAAGCAGTTTTATCTCTTACGACACCAACGTTCTTTGAGGGGTGAGTCGTCGTACTAAATGTATGGGAGGGTTTAAAGTTAATGTTTGGGATATTTTAGCTTTTATTAAAAAATATATTAATGTATTTTACTCATTGGATTACGCGCTCTCTATGTCAATTCGAAATTTTCTGATATCTGTTATATTTACGGAATTATAGCCTGACTACACTTAACGGGAAGATGGCCGATAGGGTCGAAAAGTGCTCGAGTGGAGACCACGGACTAGCAAGCGCAGCGTAGGACGTCCACCCACAAGATGGACGGACGACCTTGTTAAAGCCGCCGGAAGACGCTGGATGCGGGTGGCTTCCAACCGGTACGAATGGAGGTCCAAGGGGGAGGCCTATGTTCAGCAGTGGACGTCTTATGGCTGAGATGATGATGATGATGACACTTAACGATTACACCCTGTATATCATTAGATAGTTCATAGCCTATATCGATAGAATATATCGTTCTTATGAGCGTATTTGGTGGGCATACCTTATTAGTAAATTAGTAAAAAATATATGAGTGCCTATTTTAAAGTGATACTTTTTAGAATGGAGAATAAATGAGCAAAATTTAACAATTTTTTTATTTAGTACAAGTCACCACACTGTGATTGTAAAAAAAATACGTATAATATTCATTTATTGTGCAAAAATCAGTTTATTTGTATGAATCGTTATACATACCTATAACGATTATTTGAAAACTGAATTCCTCATCCCTAAATTATACAAAAATGATATATAACTTGCCCTAGTTGCTAAGAGCATGAAGAAATATAACATAGATTGGACCGGGGAGCCGACCATTTCCCCTCTTCCCTTATTTTTGGTATACGGTACGATCTCGTTGCTACCGGGCCTTATCAGCCCATTATTTCGTAATAACGGTATGCAAGGCATCTAACACAACTAATAAAACCTCCATGAACAGAAATGGGTGACATATTTTATAAGATTTGACAGTATCCAAGAAGAATCTTCAGATTCAGAATCATTAAACGGCAATTAAGCCACTAATATTGGGTTGCCTATAATAATTTTTCTGTGAATGTACTCGTAAACCTCTATCCGGTTAGTATCTCGGAGTAAATATCTATGGAGTAGAGACGCGCACTAATTTCTATCTGAAAAATTCTGTCGTTTTTGGCGCCGGGGACGAGGTAACGCACACAAATAATGTCAACACTAATGCATTTTTAGCATACGTCGCTACACACGCACACGACAAAATTATCAAACACTAGCAAAAACTATATTCACACAAGTACAGTCGACGTCAAAGAGAAATTTACAGCCAAAGTAACAAAAAAATGTTTACACGACCTAAATGCTATGACAATAAAGTCGTGTAAATAATTTTTTGTAACGTTAGTCGTAAAGATCTCTTTGACGTCGACTGTACAAGAACAAACACAGACAACCCTGTCCGTGAACGAGATGACGTCAGTTCTAAGTAAACCTAGATAGTGCGAGGGACGCGTCGATAATATTGTCGATAAAATTGACAATGAATTTTAATTTCTGCTTTTATCAATTATAATAATAATACAATATCAAGTCTTTGTACCAGCATTTTACTAACTTTCAATTTTTGTATTGTTTAGATGTTATTTCTAATAGTTTGTCAATTTATTTAGGGCGAATCTTGCACGCTGATATAGAATGATTTTTTATTATCAGTTCATTAGTTAATATTTTACATGTTGGTTTACTTCTGAAAGCAATGCAATATACTATCGAGCATGCAGATCTGATGACAGAGATGGAACGCGGCCATAGGATGTCGTTTAAGGGATATTGAGTAGGGGATAATTAGTATATATATCGGCGGTAGATCGTAAAATCGGGCATATCGAGATATTCCTAGGCATATCATGAAACGCCGCCATTTAATAATCTGCCTTTTGCATTTTTTGCCACTGCTAGTGCTGCATTCTATGTGGCATTTGGAGCAGAATGCGTAGGTACTAGGTAGGTACTAAAATCATACGCTACCCAAACACGTACTATAAGTAGGCTGTCAAGCCATTTCAATGGTTATCATTTGCTAAAATTGAGGACATCCTACTTATTCGATATGCCTAAATGTTGAGGTTTGAACGGTATGGCTGGTGGTCACTAGTCAGATCATGACATGCCGGCGTTTCATGATCTGCTTAGGAATATCACACCTTGAAGTTAGCACGATATGGCTGGTGGTCACTAGGCAGATCATCATCTGCCTAGGAATATCACACCTTGAGGTTTGTACGATATGGCTGGTGTTCGCTAGGCATCATGACCATCTGTATATTATTCATTATGTTTATATCGATTTTACCGATATTGGTTTTTATGGTGTCCCATCACTAATATTGGTACGGTGATACCAGAGTAATAAATTAAAAGTGCCTATTTATGGAAAGTGACAGCCGTAAATACCTTAAATTAATAAAATATTTGACATGTTAAATAAAAATATATAGCTGGTCAAGCAAATCTTGTCAGTAAAAAAGCCTTCCCGCCTACATTTTTCAAATTTGCTGCCTTTTTCTACTGACAAGATCTGCTTGACCAGCTATATGTAGAAACTAAAGGAAAAATTAATTTTCAAAAAATAGTCTGTCGGTAATTTTACGTTATTTAGGAGTTGTGCACAAATCGCGCGAGATGTTTTCGACTACTTTTTGATCCCCCGTCCCCCTTTTCTTTATTCTTATAGATCTATTAATTTGATTATATAGATTAGGTTGATATGAAACTAAGGTGTTATATAAAAATAATGTGTTACATAAATTATATAACAAAAAGCATAGCAAATAGGGCATATTACTGCAATGTTCTGCCGCCAGAGTGTAGCACTAAGCAAGCTAGTAAATTTTCTCTTTTCTCTTTATCGCTCATATATGCAATAGTGATAGAGAGGTTAGATAACGAAATTTAAATTTTCTTGTTCCGCGGCGGACCCCCAGATTGTGATGGGTTGTGGTAGTCGCGCCTCCTACGCAGAGTTTCGCATAATATTTCCTATTAGAAATTCTACTCGTACCTAATTAATATTTAGAAAGTCTTCTTTAGAATTATCCTAAATTAGATCTAATATCATATCACTGGTATCACTGTCAGATTGACAATGTTTTTTAGTTATTCGCAAAGTTAATGCACTATGTGATAATATTTAGATGTAATAGTACTTAAATATGATAAGAAACGTGTTCTTTTTGTAGACTAGACGTTTCCGATCTCATTTTGCACGAGAAAACGCTGCAATACGGCATTTTCGGCTCCTATCATTCCGCTTAGACTGACGTTTGCTGAATGGCGTATGACGTGTGGCAACTAGTTTTATATAACCTCCTTGACCGGCGGCCGCGATCTTTTTGCAGAGGGGAACGCCTGTTAATGGCCGCTCCATAGATATTTACTCCGAGGTTAGTATGCGATTCATTAATGGACGCACCATGGCCCAAATCGGGAGGACACAGTTCTTTAACACGTAATGTTAATAATCAGTGAACATTATTAATTACGCTCAAATGCTTAAGTTTCAGTACAGGTAAAAGTACATATGAGCTGTACTTTTAATTGTTAGTACAATCGGCATCAAATAGATAGTGACCGCCAAAGTGACCAAATATAGTTATAGGATCTAAATGTGAACGAATAAGGTCAGGTGAGGCATATAAGGCCCACCTTTATATTAACTGAAATAGTTTTATTAATAATCAGGATATTATTACCAAACCAATTCAATATATATTTCTCATTTGTTCATGTTTCTTAATATACCAAAATAGTTATAAAAATATTCCGGCGCCTTTGAAAAATCCGTTTTATAAAAAAAACATACCATGTTGGTTCGGAACCGGGCCTTGTTACTGGCACTAACAGTGAGCCTTCTTACAATTAGTCATAGTACAAGTTCAAGAATAACAGAAAATACTACCGGGCCTTATTAGCTTTTATCATGAATTAATTTCATCTTAAATTTAAAATGGTCTATAGTAAAATACGGCCTACATGAGTCATGGAAAAACAAATTGTATTTTATTTAGTACCTATATGTTGTTCAAAATCTTCAGTAAGCTAACTTATAAGAGTCTATCTATTATAATTAATGTATATATTGACAGTTTACTTAGCAAATTGTACTTTTACCTTTAGGTTTTATGTCGGAAATATTTCACCCAATTTGTACTGAAACATAAGCATTTGAGCGTAATTAATGATGTTTACTGATTGTTAATCTTAAATATACCTATTTTGTAGGGCACTTAAATTATTTTAGCGGACCAAGTGGATGTGTATGTTTGTGGACCACTTTTTTATTTAAATAATTAAATTGTAATTCATTCAAAAAAAGTTATTACAATTAGGGATTTAGATACCTCACCTACCTTATTACAAAGCATTACAAAATTGTCCAAAGGCCAAAGCCACGCCGATAAGACATAACACCTCATAAACGACTTCATAAATATAAACGTTCACTGAAAAAACCCAAATTCATTTCTGATAATTTTATTTCGTTACTGAGTTATCGTTTTGCACCGAATATCAATGAAATAAAAGCACGTTGTTGTTTGATAGATACAATTATATAAACATCGTCACATGAGACCAATATAGGCGGTGTACTTTCGTTTCGGCCAAATACATTTCGCCAAATTTCACTTCCCAACAAACTTATCGCAATAGTTTCATTTCCCAAAGGAACCTTTAGCAAAGTTACACTTCGCATATAATTTATTTGGTCAAATTATCATTTGGCATGATTTTACTTTGTCAAATGTTATTAGGACAAAAACTTATTTAGCAAACGTTTTTTATTGTCTAATATTATATTCCAAAAAGATGTTTGGTCAAAATTGTCACTTCGCAAATTTGACAAATAGGCATCTCTATTTAAAGTACTTTTTGTTATGTTATAATAGGTACGTTAAATTCTACGTAATTTGGGTGGGTTGGGTTAGGTTTGAACTGCGATCCTCACAAAGCGGAACCGCTATCAGAAAAGTGGGTTAGGTTAGGTTAGAACTGTCACCCTCACAGAATCGAAATGCTATTAGAAAAGTGGGTTAGGTTAGGTTAGAACTGCGGTCCTTACAGAAACGAAATTCTATGTACTAAAAAAGGTCATCGAAGTGGATTAATTAATTTAATAGAATAACGAGATGTAAAAAAATTGCATGACATTTTAAACTAAAATGTGGTTTGAATATTGGTGGTTATTTACTATTTTTGGGTTACAATGATTACTTTGGTGTTATTTGTTTTAATAGAATAGCAAGATGTAACAAATTTCGTTGTCATTTTACATTAAAATGGAGTTTTAATTTTAGTGATCATTTACTACATATTTTTGGCAGTAAGAATGTTTTTTTTTTGACGTTACATTTTACTATGTATATGTAATGATCAGTTCAATACTAGACAAATAAAATTCTGCAGCCTCCACTTTATTGGTATGTAAATTGTATGCCATGCAATATTTTGGGACATGTAAGTTATGCTTAATGATACATTTGACTAAATAATATTTGGTAAAATGAAACTTGTCCAAGTAATTATTTGCTAAACAATAACTTGCCAAAAAAGACTATTGCTAACTGAAAATTTGCGATAAGTTGTTTTGCCAAACATTTTTTTGGGAAATGATAATTTGGGAAACATAGTTTGGGATGTGATACTTTGGGAAACGATTTTGGCCCATTCGTTAGTAAACCAATATGCCTATATTGGTTTACTAACGAATGGGCCAAACTCGCAAACCAGACCACTGCGATGCTATTGGCTTTAAGTATCGTTCTTTCAACTGATGATATAGCCACAAAAACTCGCTGAAACTGCAGATAGAGTCTTGATTTCAATTTCTTGATGATATATCATTGCATTAACTTTCAAAGCACATGATAGCTCTTAAAATAGCAACAAAACTGGTTGAAACTAAGAATTTTATTGCTGAAATTATGTGAACAATATTGCTTCGTCTTCATAAATAAAATTTTAATATTTTATATTATTTAGGCTAAAATGTGAAGAATTTTGTTGATAAATTGTTTATCTAGTATATTGACATTATGTCACATATGTTTTTAAAATGACGTAATATGAATACCAGCACAATGAAAATTTATTCCAATAAGAAATAACAAATCTTCAAACTTTTTTCATTTTAAGTGAATTAGGAAGAAGCTAATTACACTGATTTGGTTGTATTCATATATTTTATTAAATAATTTGTCATATTTTTTAAGTATTATGACTTGTGAATAAAAATAAATCGAAATTTTAATGACTCTAGATCTCCGTGTGACGTTATTTATTTACCCTATTTATTTTGAACACAGTTTTTCACTGGTATCATCATTCGTATACGGACATGAATTTCTGTCAATATATATGCCAAATCGAAATGTCAAACTGGGAGAAAGAAGAACGCGTCCGCTTCCAACGGCCCACAGCGGGCATCTGAGGAGAAGGAGAATTTGACAGATATGGCGGATGTATGGAAATTATACGAAAGTTTACGTTTACGATTGAATTTCTCTGTAGCCTTTAAGAGGAAAAATAGGAAAAGCCTGATTCGTTGTAGTCCAGTTATCTGGCTTTCGAAATCACTCGATTTTATAGCATGAGCATCGATTTTTTTATACAAATTTTACTAAACGCTGACACTCGTTCATCACGTTTTAGGTACAACTTTGCATAAGTGTATTTATTATATTGTAAAAGATTTCAGATTTTCAAGGGTGATTCGTTGTAAACACACTCTTTGGGATAATAATGACATTTATTATAATTTTTTTTATCAAGAGATGTGAACGCTAGTGGCTAAACGGTGACTGCCTTTTTCGCTGATTTTGCTCGATGCAGTCTTAATAATCATTAGTCAGAAATAACATTTTAGATTTAAAATGGGTTGCCTTTGCATTTTGACGGTTCTAAGCCCGTTAATATGAAAGGAAAAATTAGCAACTTATGTAGGTAATCTCGCTGCAATAGGGTTCATAATTGGTGACGCGATTGCAAACAGCGGGAGGGGCGGGGTGTCAATGACCTTAACTGATAAGAGAGAAGCGGGTGTAGTGGGTAGTTGTCGGTTCACCATAACGTACGAGGTTTTTAGGACAACTTGATGATGAGTTATTTCGAAAAAATTGTACTGAGCGGTATTAAAAGAAAAAACACGTGTTTAATATTTTTTCGAGTTCTTTCGGTTGTTTCAATTTGGCCAGTGAATTAAATTTCACCCTGTATATGTGGTGTAGATGGTGGAGAGCGGGGCGGCGTGCGTGGGGTCGGACACGGAGCGCAGCTACCTGGTGCTGGACCCGGCGCGCGCGCTCACGGCCGCCGTGCTGGCGCGCACGCTCGCGCTGCACCGCCTCCCCGCCTGCGCGCCGCCGCCGCGCCGGCCCAGCAGCCCGCCGCCGCCCGCCGGCGTGTCGGCTAGTGAGGAGCTGGCCAAGTGGAGGAGCGGAGATTATGGTACGTGGGGTCGGACACGGAGCGCAGCTACCTGGTGCTGGACCCGGCGCGCGCGCTCACGGCCGCCGTGCTGGCGCGCACGCTCGCGCTGCACCGCCTCCCCGCCTGCGCGCCGCCGCCGCGCCGGCCCAGCAGCCCGCCGCCGCCCGCCGGCGTGTCGGCTAGTGAGGAGCTGGCCAAGTGGAGGAGCGGAGATTATGGTACGTGGGGTCGGACACGGAGCGCAGCTACCTGGTGCTGGACCCGGCGCGCGCGCTCACGGCCGCCGTGCTGGCGCGCACGCTCGCGCTGCACCGCCTCCCCGCCTGCGCGCCGCCGCCGCGCCGGCCCAGCAGCCCGCCGCCGCCCGCCGGCGTGTCGGCTAGTGAGGAGCTGGCCAAGTGGAGGAGCGGAGATTATGGTACCTTGTCCATACTGTTATATTATTATTTTTTTATTTTTTTATTGAGAAACAAACAGTCTTAAAATAAACATATGAGCAACTTAGCTAGTAGCTACAAATTAATTTTGGTATAGACCTATAGTTCCCTAATTTACAAATATATAAAATTAGTGTAAACTTATAGTACCCAATTACATAAAAATGGAATAGATGTAAAAGATAAACGACTCAAATTACAAATATCCGGTTGCTTGCAACATTTCACACTTATTCTACTTCAACAAAGAATATACAGTTTTCTTAAACATACCTAATGAACTGCCAAACAAGTCTGCGTCCATACATTTTTCATTGTACTGCCTACATGCGCGCCCAATATATGAATGCTGTGCGTGTTTCGTTCTGCTGTTAGGAATGCTAAATAATGCCTTACTGCGACAACTACGTTCATTCCTACGGGGAACACGGAAGCCAATTTTATGTAATAAGTCGGGGGCATCTACGACATTATTAACAATTTTGAATAAAAATACCAAATCTGTACATGACCGCCTGAGTGAAAGTGGCTGGATATTGTGATGTGTAGCCGAGGAAGCGTAATTTACATAGCTCCGACCTACTCGAAATTCCAGTCCTTTAATAAACTTTTTTTGGAGTCTTTCAATTCGAGTCTTATGGACATTATAGAAAGGATTCCAAACTACAGAGGCAAATTCCAATCTACTACGAACGTAATTATTATAAAGAAGTTTATAAGTGAGAGGTCTTCGAAAAGGTTTTGCTACGCGAAGAACGAAACCCAGTTGTTTGTATGCTTTGTTTAAAATATGATCTATATGTGGGTTAAACGTTAGTTTTGCATCCATTAACACCCCTAGGTCACGTATAATATGCTGTCGTGTTAGAGAACTGCCGCACAGCCGGTAACTGAATACAATGGGATCCCTTTTCCGAGTGAAGATAATAACTGAACATTTGTCACTATTTAAAAACAGATTATTTTGCACACAATATGTTTCAAAGCTAGTTAAATCATCCTGCAATAGAGCACAGTCAGCGTCTGTTTTAATGACTCGAAATATTTTAGTATCATCGGCGTATAAAAGGGCTTTAGAATTTGTCAGACACTCCGTGATATCGTTTATATATAAAATAAATAATAAAGGGCCCAAATGGGACCCATGAGGGACACCTGAAGTGGTTATTTTGAAAGCCGATGAAAAACCGCCGAGTACAACACTTTGGGACCTATTTTCTATATAAGATTTCACCCATCGAAAAAGATCACCATGGATGCCAAGGTTCCAAAGTTTCACCAGAAGCGTATTGTAAGAAATTTTGTCGAACGCTTTAGCGAAGTCTGTGTAAACCGCGTCGACTTGATACTTATTATCCATTGCATCTCGTATGACTTCACTACTCTCCACACTTCGACCCTTATAGAACCCGTGCTGACTCGGATTGATATGACGCCGTACAGCGTTTGATAATTGGTCAGTGACAATTTTTTCCAATATTTTACCGAATTGGCACAACTTAGAAATAGGCCTATACTTTTCGACGTCCTGAGTTATAGAGCCCTTAGGTATAGGTGTGATCCACGCCGTTTTCCAGATTTGCGGTACCTTTCCCTCCTTGATAGACTGCAGATATAATTTGGTGACGGGAACCACCAAAGTACCAGCACATTTACTAATTAACAAAGGTAAGTATACGATCAGGTCCTGCGCCTTTATTTATATCAACAGATTTCAGATATTTGAGAACCATTTCATTTGTCAACATAATTGTACTAAAATTGAAAACTGGCTTGGGCGGTGGTTCCAGGCAGTCAATGTCCAGTGGTGGTAAGGTGGAATTTTCAAAGACTGATTGGAAGTGATCACTGAACATATTACAAATAGTTTCACCGTCTGATGCAGAAACACCCCTGTAATTCATTGTTTGTGGTATACCTTTATTGGACATTGACGACTTAATAAATTTCCAAAAATGCTTTACATGTGATTTTATTTTATCCTCGGAACTTTCTATATAATTTTTATAACACTCATTTTCTATTTTTTCAGCTCGTTTTCTTAAAATTTTATAACTTTCATAGTCTAACGGGTTACCATAACATTTCCATAATTTATGATATTTTCTTTTTTCTTTCAAAATCTTTCTTAAAGATCTACTATGCCATACAGGATAATTTGTACATGAGTTTCTAGAATAACAGCAAGGTACGTGTTTATCAATTAAGGTATGTAACAAATTATTAAACTTGGTTACGCATCCTTCGATATTTAAATTATTGAAAAATATGTCCCAATCTATATTTGATAAGTCACTGTTAATATCATCATAATTTGCTGAATAGAATTTATATATAAGCGTTTTAGCTGGTTTAATTGGCGCAGTATAATTAAGTTTTAAATTAAAAAATAATGCCGCATGGTGTAAATCCTCTGGAGTCAACGGAATATCACACCTAGTGACTGTACAAAGCTCGTTACTAAATATGAGGTCAAGGATACGATTATTGACATTAACAATATTGTTAAATTGATTTAAATTACTGAGCGACATAAAATCATGCATAAATTGAACTAAAACATTAGTAGAATTATTTAAGGATAGTGCTCCGGAGCATCCACCTAACCATTCAGCGTGGGAGATATTAAAGTCCCCTGTAATAAGGAATACATCATCAGGGTGATCGAGAATAAGTCGAGAAGTAATGTCAAAAAATGATTCGATAGCATCTTTGTGGTTAGGTCCGTGCGGAATGTATACGCATGCTATATTTAAGTATCTACGCTGAGATATATTCATTCTATTTAGCTCCGTAAACAATAATTTGTAACCCATTTTGTGGCAAACGTTGTTCTCTTTTTAAGTAATTCTTCACCTCGCTTTCTTCCAAACTTCCATACTAAATTGTAAAAAAGTATTTTTATGAATTATTTACGCAATGTTATGTCAGTGAGGAAACACTCCTCCTTTCGGGTAAACTCGGCTTTGTTCGACTCAGCATTGCTCCGAGAAATTATTAGAGTTGGTACCACTTACCGTCCTTTTGCGTGCACGACCGCAAATAAAGTAATTACTTGAATTTTGACAACCCTAAATAGCCGATAGGAATAGATAGTGCCATACATTACAAAGAGGCAGCATGATTTGTCCCTGAATCGCTATCAAACTTCGATTTCGTAGGAAATGTCCTTTCTGTACGGTAGCATAATCAGCCAAGAAAGTAGTCTACCACTTTTCGACTCTTATCATCTGATTGATACAGTCGAAAATGGTAAACCATATCAAAAATGGTAGACCACCTTTTTGCTGACTGTACCATTATTTATTGTGTGCAGGTTGGCCTTGGGCGGAGGGCAGCACGCTGGAGGCGGAGCTATGCGCGGAGCGCGCGCGGCGCGCGGCGGCGCGGCTCGAGGCGCGGCGCGGCGAGCTGGCCGCCGACCTGCTCGTCGCCGAGACGCTCACCGACCGCGGTGAGCACGCTGCCTTACTGTAGTATTCCATCTGCCCAATATGGGTTATTTGCGTCTGCAAAGACCGTCTGGTCTATAACGCAAAATGACTAGTGTAATATTTTGCCTATATCGCTCTTAGTCTACATCGCGAACGGTCCAGAACGCAAAATGCCTACATCATTTTCGTCATTTTATCTTTACGGTAGCGATGTCGACGAAAAGCGGGGCTCCTATTCTGAGCGGCTTGGCCTTCGACTATTTGAAGATAACTAACGAATCTAACCTACTTATAAAAAAGTGGTCATTTTGCGTTCTAGACCGTTCGCTATGTAGACTAAAAGCGATATAGGCAAACTATTACAAAGTCATTTTCTCAATATCAATATCAATTTTCTGCTTCTAAAAGTGACTTACTACTCAAACTAGCGTAAACACAGAGTTATAAACTAAGCAAATATTTCGTTTTTTTTAAATTGTATTTCGCTTGATGTAAGGGTGGCATTCCATCTGTCCAATGTCATTGCGTTTCACTCTCTTATTAAGCAAAATGTGAGACGCAATACACACTGGCCAAAGATATTGGACAGGTAAAATACCACCCTAAGCGATATTATATCACAATGAATGTGTGTTGTTGCAGCGCTGTGCCGCCAGGTGGTGCTGCTGGCGCTGCGCCCGGCGGCGGGCTCGTTATGACCTGTGTAGCGATTCACACTGTACCTTATATTTATTACGCTGTAACATATACATTATCTATATCATTACTCGTAAATTAAATATTCATATGTGATATCTACCACGTCGTTTTATTTTATTTTTAATTAATTACATCATGGTCCAGTTAGCGGTAAGTTTATTATGATTCAAAGGATTGCTTACACTGCGTGGTAACCATCAGACTCGATAATAATTCGTTCACTTCGGTGGTTCGCCGGAAAAAGGCAGATAACAAGACGACAAATCAATGGAGCCACGAGATCCTGCCCAACAATTAAACAGTTTTCAAGCACAAATCTAAATTGTAAAATTTCCACAAGAGAAAATTACGGAAAGTTCTAATTTTTTGTATGGAGATTGAAACATTCCGTTTCCAAAATATAAATTTCTAACTTTTAGGAAACTTCTCGCAACTTGCATATGTGTACTGCCAAGAGTGCGAAGTACACCGAGCCCCATTACGGCCACTTTATAATTGAATTTCACTCGCTGCACATTTGTTTGAGCCGCCCTCGCTACGAATAAGATTTCAAATTAGAATAAAAAATCTTTGTTTGCTCTTTGTTACAAAAAAGACATAATCCAACCGAGAACCGAGCCCAAAACCCAAGTTAACCCACAATGCAATTCTTGATATAAAATGACTGTAATCTAATCTTCGGATTACCCAGAAAGCAGACCTAGGTGATCCCTCGAACGCGAAATCATTAGTGATACGAGAATGATAACATCGATAGTGATAAGTTGATAAGTGCAATATAATTCAGTTGTCGAAGCCGCGCGGTTGTTTGTGAGTTGTGTCAACATGTGGCGGATTTTAGCGCTTTTGGTCGTTGGATGTTGTTGTTGTAAGTATTTATACTTTACTGTATTTATTATAATAATTGGATTGAAAACTTAAAAAGTAGTATTAATTGTGGCTTTTATCAACTAATTCTCATACCTACCACTACACAAGGGAGTGTTATTGTTAAGCATATCAAGCAAGTCATATTTGGGAACTTATTTTATATCGTTTTCTTAATAAATATTCTTTGGCGTGATTGCCATACTCAAGTATATAACAATTAGATCAAATGGAAAATATTTACCAACCATATTAGACAAATGTTTTTTTTGGGCAACTAATGACAGTAATGACCTATACCGTATCTGCATATATTCGTAATCTATCTAAATAACCGATTTTATTTATTTATAATTTTGCCGAAGTTTTACACCTTACGGAAACAAGTCATTATTGGCTATACCTACTTGCCTGTTTTGATATCGAATATACCTACTGATATCCTGGTACTGATACGTCACACTGATAATCGGACATTGTTTAATTGTGATTCAGAGCACACGCCACCGATAACTCTAATAAATGACAATGAACAATGAAAGGCAACTTACGAAAACTATACGAAATGTAGCACGCACTTGCTAACTGCAATAGCTGATGTCAAGAATGACGATAAACGCATGACGAACTGAGCCCACATACGCGACGTATGCAATGCGTTATTAAATCTGAACACTGAAACATTCGCAACGTAATGTATGACGAGATTGACTAGTAGATATATATCAAGGCATAGGGGTTTAGTTTAGATTTTCGTAACGCATTGCAGCCGTAAAGGTGGGCCAAAATGGTTACTGAGTAGGACCCACGGAACACCATAGACGGTGTAGGCCGGGGTTCAGGCAGACCGAAAAGGAGATGGCGGGACGACTTCGACGCATTCTACTCCAAATGGTGGGAAAATGCCGATGACTGGGTCGAGTGGAGAAAACGAGAGGAGGCCTTTTCCCAGCAGAGGGACACCAAAGTAGGCTAATAAAAAAAATGCATACGTTTCGTACGTGGGCTTAAAGGTTTATCATCCTTAATTTCTTAACGTGGGCTTAATTTCCCTGCCTTATGTTATGTTGAATTAAAGTGGCATGTAGGGTTCTGGTTCTAGTAAATAGGCCTTATGCTTTCACCATTGCAATTAGCTACTAATGACAATCCATCTAATAAGTAGGGGTTATTTCAATAATTCTCTACTTCTGATTGGCTTACGTCTTATTAAAAGGGAAATAAATGTATAAACTGTTTGTTTGTGTTGATGTTTGTCAGCGTCAGCAGTAGAGCACAAGCTGTCGATAGCCAAGCTGCCGGAGAATGTGACCGACGCGGGGTCGCGCATCATCGGCGGCACGCCGGCTCCCATCAGCCGGTACCCCTACACCGTGCAGGTCAGTTTACGTATATACTCTAGCTGTGTGTTCATTTCACGAACACTACAAAAGATTTATATGCTACCATTTTCTTTTGTATTAGGTACCGACTCGATCCACGACTTAATTAATTTGCCTTGTTAGAAAAAAAAATGTTTTGCGTGTGTTGTCCTTAAACAGTTTCATTATTTATTACCTACCTATTGTTTTATATTATTTTTGTATCCTTGTTAGACGATCCTCGCATATATTGCAATCCATTAAATTTCACAAATCCATTAGATATTTAGCTGTCACGAGTTCGGCGATTGTTGGTTACTGACCTTTTCCTGATGGTCGCACCCCCAAATCCGCGCCAATGAGGTAGCCTTTCCTTCTGCTAACTGAAAAAAGTGACAAAAATATTATACATAGGTATAGGGCTTCTGTGCGAAACCTTCTCTTAATAATGTGGTATGCAGGTGCTGAACAACAACCAGCTGTCGTGCGGCGGCTCTCTCATCACGCGGCGCCACGTGCTCTCCGCCGCGCACTGTTTCGTCGACAGGTATGTTCACAATCTGGTGCTTGCATGTAAGTGGTTTGCACATGCCGAGGCACTCAAGTTACCTATATATATACCCGGTGTAGCGAAACTATGTTCGCTCATGGGGGTCAAATTGACTTATTTCGTCGACATCCTGTACTTATATGCTGTGAAATCGACGGTAGGAATAAGCGTACGCGGCCAGTGCTGACCCGTGCTCAAAAACATCCGTGTGAGTACCTAACTATCATGTATAAGTCTGTCCGTGTTGCTAAGATCAAGTACGCCAGTAAGGGCTTTTACAAATAACCTGCACAAGTGCACACTGCTTGTTTTTAACCGACCTCCAAATCTCAAAAGGAGGAGGTTATCAATTCGATTGTATGTTTTTTTTTAAATAATTAGTAATCTGTTAGTAACAGATACCTATTTTAAAACCTATAGGTACTGAGGAAGGCCCCGTAATTCTCATGGTCGGTTTTATAGGTGATCGAATTGACATTGTATAAAAAATTTATTTCAGCCGGAATGTGTTGCTGAGTACCAGTCTCTTCACGTGCCGGGTCGGCTCCGCTACACTCAACAGCGGTACGTGTTTAAATAAATTCTTAAATTTTAAAATACATTTCATACTTAAATGCTTAATAGAACTTAACTATATTCGGACCAAGCTAACTCTGCACAGACTTCAATGACAAAGTGTGTCGGTACTGTAGATAAATGTAATTTTTTAATGAAAATATGTGTCATTCTCAATCAGAAAGTACCACTTTGTCGCTTAGCATGAAGACGAAATTTGCTTGTATCTTTATACAAATAACCTGTCAGAGCGTCCGAGGCAAGTGACAATGCAATGCAATGTGTTACCTTTTGATTGAGAACGTCTCATATGACGTTTATTGTTACATTTTTACACATCAAAGTCAAAGCTGGTGCAGACTAAGCTTAGAATTAGGGTCAGTTGCACCAAACCGTCAGTCACTGTTAAAGCGTTTGCTAAATTTTATCGTATGGCTCGTTTCATAGTTGACTGTTGCGTGATGTTAATCGGTCCGCTAAATATGGTTGGTGCAAATGGCTTAGATATAGATTCTATCCGCATTAGCTCACATAGACGGGTTTGTGTCGAAACGTCGGTAAATACAGGTAATTGAATAAAATTCGTGTTAGACCCGTCTATAACTGTGAGTTAATGTGTTCAAAACGCGAAAGTTTTAAATATTAGATTCTATCTGTGCTTTGTCCAGGCGGCTCCGTGCACCGAGTGTCGACGATCATCAACCACGAGCGGTACAACCTGGGCGCGGCGCGCGACAACGACATCTCTGTGCTGCTGCTGGCAACTACCGTTACGCTGGGCGCCGACGTGGCGGTCGCCAGCATACCCGCCATGGGCAGCATGGTGGCTGACAACGCTGTGGTCTGGGTCGTTGGGTGGGGTCGAACCACGGTAAGTTAAGGAGGTCGTTCACATTTTCATATTCGATCGACCGGTCCGGCCTAGTGGGTAGTGACCCTGCCTGCGAAGCCGATGGTCCTGGGTTCGAATCCCAGTAAGGGCATTTATTTGTATGATGATTCAGATATTTGTTCCTGAGTCATGGGTGTTTTCTATGTATTTAAGTATTTGTATATTATATATATCGTTGTTTGAGTACCCACAACACAAGCCTTCTTGAGCTTATTGTGGGACTTAGTCAATTTGTGTAAGAATGTCCTATAATATTTATTTATTTATTTTATATTGTCAGATCCGCGCGATACCGGATGTCGGCTGATCCTTGGAGATTGCTTGAATTGCCCTATGGCATCAAGTCCATGGTTTAAGGTTACCTTTTTAAAAGACATTTTTTTTATTTTTACTTCATTGTCCAACATCCGATATCGGTTCAGACAAGTCAACATGCACTTACTGTTACTAAAAGTCGCATTTTGAAAATCCCTTATTATATAACGTAGCCGTAGAGCGTCGAACCAGATCTCACCAAAGACGATTAAAAAATATCAAAAAGGTGACATGTAAATAATGTGCTGCGACCATCACACGATAAAAGGGAATCTTCTGTTATCTGTTATCTATTAAGTTTGTTTTTTTTTGTATTTCTTACTAGTGACAGGCGTGTCTCATTCCGCGATTTCGTCGCTTTGCTACAGGTAGCTAAAAGTACATCCGTTCGACCCCAATTTTGGGGATTGCCATAAGCCGCGCGTGGCGCTGTCGCCACCTAGAGGCCATATCTGTGCTGATCGTGACTGACGCGTTTTGTTAGAGAGTGAGTCTTCTGTACCTAGTACTATTATTTATTCTGTGCTAGTGATAGGTACTTTGTGATTATTTTGTTGCGTACAGTTGTTTAATGAATTTCACAGCGCATTAGTTCTAACTGTAATACTATGTAAACTTTTCAATAAATAAAATAAAAATTACGCTTGCAGGCGGATTCGGGCGCTGCCTCGACGACCCTGAACGAGGTGTGGGTGTACACGATCAACACGGCGGTGTGTGCGCAGCGCTACCGGAACCTGGAGCTGGTCAACAACGCGCCCTACCCCGTCACCTACAACATGATGTGCACCGGCATACTCGACGTTGGAGGTAATACAGTCAAAGAATTTAATTTACGACCCATTTCGTACTTTGTCACAGTGACAATCAATATGAAAGCCGCGCGAGACCTCATACGGTTGTCACTGTGACAAAGTACAAAATGGGTAGTAAATTAAATTCTTTGACTGTACATGGTATAATAATATACTCCGCCTGGTACTCTCTTCCCGTCTTTTCGTGGTCACGTGACTGACACAAGCCTAAGTCATCATGCGACAGCGCTATAGGGAAGAGAAGACCATGTTTTATTAGACTATGGAGGTAATACATCAATCATCATCTTTGTAGGATTGTCCCCGCATATTTGCAACGGCTCACTTGTAACTTTTAACCTTTCATATGTGTGGTGGCATAGAGAAAGAATTACATAGAGTGCTCACTCCATACATCAGTTTTAGTACCAAAACGATTTTTATTTTCGCAGTCGACATCTAGCATCCAGTAGCGGAATTATTAGTACTGCTACTTGATACTAGAATTCTCTAGTGTCGCGACTCACGAAAATTGTATTGATCAATAATTTACAACGAATATCTTAGCAGAAGGAGTTGAAAATAGAGTTCAGGTTAATCCGGTTATAATATTCTTACTATATTTCTCTATGGTGGAGGTCAAAATTCATGGGTGGTTTGTTTCAAACCTCGATTGTGCTGCAAGGGCAAACCATTTTTCCTAAAAAAATATACGAAAAAATCTGTCAGGATCGTTATCATACACAGACAAGAGGTTAATCCGGAAATAAACATAGCATAACTAATTAAAATATTACCTATCTATAGAAAAATTCGCCGTAAACAACTTTGGAGATATTATTGTCTCATACCTAGATAAATATCTTGATAAAAATACTTACAATTAGGTATCTATTAATTATTCTTGGTAATATTCTTATCAATTATCAGATAAAGCGTTTTAGTTAGGATAGGGCCGAATTCCACTATCTGTTTGTGTGACTCTATTATTTTTATTATTGATTATGGTTAGAGGAGATAAGATGACTTCCTTAAAGGAAGTAATATAAAATGTAGGTGGTACAATATGTCCTTTTTTAGGTCGCGACGCGTGCCAAGGCGACAGCGGCGGGCCGGTGATATACTCCGGGATCGTGGTGGGGGTGACGTCGTGGGGGGAGGGCTGCGCGCACCCCTACTACCCCGGCGTCAATGCCCGGGTCTCGGCATACACCAACTGGATCAACAGCACGGTGAGTCGAACTGGCCGTACAGTCAGCCAAGAAAGTGGTCTACCACTTTTCGACTCTATCATCTGATTTATAGAGTTGAAAAGTGGTAGACCACTTTCTTAGCTGACCACATACACACAACATGCCAGTCGCTAACGCTCCGTAGCGAACGAAACGCAACTGTCACTGTCACACTAATACGGAAGAGCGATAGAGAGACATAAAGCGATTTGATGGCAATGCGCAAGCAATTGTCATCTTGGCTAGGCCGCCTGTTTTGTTCTCTAGGCGCAACAGCGATTTGACCGCTTGGTGATGTGCCTGGGAACATCTCATTTTTACTGAGCTTAAAGTCGTGGCCGAGCCGCAAGCTATGTGTGTGTTTTTACATTTTGGTGGAATTATTTTTTTCGTTACATTTGGATTAAAATATGACTGGTGTAGCCATTGGCTAATAATTAGTTAACTCATTGAGGTATCCTCAATGAGGTCTCTACCTCATTGAGAATACCTCAAGGGAGGGATTAACGTATTCTTAGATTAAAATTGGTTACCCAACGGCTGTTATGACTGCTGCTTTTGAGTCATGTTCTTTCATTTATATCTATCTATTGCTTCGTAGTTATAATACCTTGTTCCTGTTCGCAGGTGACTCGATACAACGGGGTGCCATCTCTCGGACAGACCAGTGCCGTGCTGGTTCTACTGCCGTTCCTCGTGTCGACGGTGTTCAGCAATAAGTTATAATTAATATTGCTCCTAGACTGATTCAATTGTAGGTAATTGCGGCTTAGGAATAACATGACATGTATTTTGTAAGGAACCTTTTGTAAATATATTGTTTTGTTTTAAAGCAGTCTTTCTTTTAACATTTTTAAAAATATACACTTAAAAATATACACTATCATCACGTGCCGTTGTCAACCAAAGTGTTGGTTTTGTATACTTACTACCATGAATACTAAGTACCTTTTTGACAACCAAGACCTTGTTTAAAAATATCACATATTTTAGCTTCCACCTATAAGGTATTTTTATTAGGAAAATGCCAATACATAAAAATTAAAATAAATAAAACAAGTGTTTGTGCCATATCTTTATTTTTCAGTAAAACAAAACATGTTTTATTGCGTACATCACAACGGCAATCACAATAAAACACCGCGAGAGCGACGCACGACACGACACGACACGTGAACGACATGACTAATCGTGTCGGATCGTGTCGCCGCCCGTCTACGTTAGTACAAATATAAGATCCAATAACTTAGCTTTTAGATTCCAAAATACAGATCAACGCTAGTTTAAATAGAATAAATTATATAAAAAATACACTAGGAATGTATCTGTGCAATAAATACCATAATATTGCTATAAATCTTTTCTATGTATATAGATATAGATTCACTTGGATCGATAGAGATCTAGAAGGCTAGTAACAGATTTATATAAAATTCGATAGTAATAAAGAAACATTGGGAATGTTAAAGACAATAACAAAAATAACGATTTTTTGGTTAGATTTTCTAAGGAAGATCGAAAAGAGGTAATAAGTCGAAAGAAGTAGAAACAGTCACTGATAAAATATATCATAGCCTTTCGACTAAAAATACGATATTAAAAATACATTTTACAATAAAAGAGTTAAGTACACAGGGGTAAGGAAGTGTATTTGGCATGTATGTTTGCTTGTCTGTATGTCGCGGCACTAGAGATGGCACTGGTTTTGAAAATGCTCATTGGCGTGTTTTGGCTGTAGAGTACGAAACTAACAAATAAACTTATTAAGAAGATAGATTCATGTCACTAAATCAAATATCGAAAAAATTAACTAGTGTAGTTTCGGTACACATAAATAAGGTATAGAAATAAAATAAGTACAAAGTTTAAAATACTATTATACATAAACTAAAAAAATGGTGCTTAATGAAAAACTACGATGGCAAAAACATCATAGCTAAGCTAGTAAGATCTTTAAGTAATCTTTTAGATTTTTTTAAATACACTTTAATTTAATTATTCCTACAGCCATAACAGACAGTGAGTACCTAGAAACAGTGTTCTTATTCGATATTAACCCTACGTTAGATCCAATTCCGTAATTAAACTATTTGTCATTTACTGAACAACTCTCGTCGAAAACTTTCACTTAAACTAACTCAAAGCCGCTAATATTGCAACTAGCACTGAATTAGGTAGGTACTAAAATAGTCGCTAATAACATCTAAAAAACTCAACATTTGTTGATTATGAAAAAACATGCGTAGCGCGTCGCGGTCAACTCGTTCTGAGTATGGACGCTATAGAAGTCCGAACATGTCACTTTTACAGTAAGTGCCAGTTGCACCATCCACACGTGACAGACTGATCAACGTCGCTCGGCGCGCCGCGGTGGTTTACTATGAAACTTTCCATACAATAAAAAGCAAAGACTTTAACGATGACAAACAGTTTGGTGCAACCGACCCTAAGAACAGTGACTAACAGTTAATTTATGATTACAAACATTTTACGATTACATGTTGATGTGTCATAAATAAGCGGCCTCACGTGAATAATTACCCTTGATAACGCGTATTTTTCTGACGAATTCACGTTTTTTTTTTATAATAAACTGATCGGCGATTGGCACTAGTCACCTGATGGAAAGTGAAGACAGAGCCTAAGATAGAGCTCACCGGTTCAGGAATAGCCTGTTCACTCTAGCTTTAAGGAGACCTCGGTCTCACGTGACACGAGACATTAATATACTAACTGTGACACTTCACTGACAATCTGTGGACTTGTATGGCGTTGCAATAAGATATTATTCTAAATATCAGTTAACACATTAAAACATTAACTCATACATTTTTTTCAATAATTTTTATGTTTAGTGTTAAAAGCAATATCAGCGGCTACCAAACAGGGTGTACATAGATTACAAACGTAATAATGACACACCCGTACACTATCCATACAATAATATAATTAACAAAAATACAATTTAGCCACACGATACAGATCTTTACAAGATTCGAATAAACTTAGATACTCTCTAACTAATGTAAATAGGTAACAGATTTTGAGCTATTACTTATTGCACATCCGAAATTAGGGGAGCTTCGGTACAGTCGGCTACGGAAGTATATTTATATAATGCTGACTGTACTAACAATGGAAGGGTTAACAGTGATAACAACAAGAATTTAACCCTTTAAATACTCACGTTGCCCATAGTTGTAAAATATCACGATTTAACAATAGTTAAAGGCTTTCAATTTCAATACTAAGATACGTTTTCTAATCAACGTACTTTAAAAATAAGTATTTAAAAGGTTAAGAAAACAGTAAAAACATTAGTACCCATATGCACTAAATTGTTATTCACTTTCCTGACATTAATATTTCGACTGGCAATAGCATCGTATATTATTTTATGTAGAATTATAATATCTAATAAATATAAATGTAAGGAGAAACAGATAAGATATAGCACACGGTAGAAATAGAAATCCTAGAGTAAGTTGGACCGCGGTAATATCATACATAATAATCAACACTAACAACTACCCTACGTGAACAGAAGTGCCGAGACGGCGGAAACAGGACGAAGCTCCCCGACAACAATTATATATTCTAATCTTTGAACACTAAACCGATTGGGGATAGAAAAGTTTATGTTTAACCATGCATATAGCGTTTATTTTCGGAAGAGTTTTAAGGATGACTCATTACGTTCCTATCTCAATATCTAAATCGTTAACATTGATAGTGTATAATGATTACATACAAAAATAAACCACGGACAAGATAAAGGTGGTCGATAACAAAGACTTAATTTAATTACTTCGCGTTAATTATCTTATTAAAGACAAAAACAATAGTATATGTATTTCACAAAAATGTCATGACATAATTGAACTATTATTACTAACGTATTCGAGTAAGACCGGCACAGAGAACAAGTATTCTGCGCCATGAATTGATGTTGTATTATATTCATAGAAGCGGAGCGTGAGTCTCGCGACCTAAACGCGTAAGTGCCATGAATTTTAAGGCGCTTACGACGTTTATTCTTTATTCGCGTGATACAGGTTGTGATTGCGACAATTTCATTGTTTGGTATAGCTTCTCTATAGTAATAATATCTCCATGCATGACATAGACTTTTCTATCCCTGTACCGGACACTAGAACGATGAAATTTGTTCTAATTGAACACGAACGTCAGAACAAGGGTCTACCATCCCTCCCTCATTAGTGGACGTTTCGCCGAAGAGGATACCCAAATTGGTTTTTTATACAAATATGGACCTTCTAAACGTGTTATTTTTAAAGTATCTTTTTTTAATTACGTACATAATAGGTAGAATTATAACTTTATATTGGCATTGGTAACATTACTGATACTGACGCCGTATTTGCTTTATCTCTGATAAATAACACTTTTGTTGATTTCCGATAGGTCCAAAGTATATATTACCCTTCGATTCCCAGAATATAAAATTGTCTGTCATAAAACGACTTAATACATAATTTATAACTTAGAAACGAACTTCAATTATCATTGCTGAAGTGATATAGCGTCGATAGGAAGACTGAATAAATAAATACAATGTTCTGTTCCAAGTCCCATAAATGTATAAAACCCCATGAAACACAGAGTGTAATAAGACGTACTAACTATGCATATATCGAATATCATTGATCGAAGATATGTCTAACTGTCTACGTCTACCCGTTTAGCTTAAAATAGTAACTCCGCATAAGAATGATTCCAATTTAGTGTTTCCCATTAGCAAAGTTCCCGAAGATATCGTAATATGTTTAGCAGGCTAATTGTCAAAAGATGTGTCGGTAGTCTGGGGGCCTACTGTGAACCACGGTCGACGCGATGCCTCCCTGTCATACTTACGTACGAATTTAGAAGTGCGACAGAGAGGCAACACGTGGATCGTGGTTCGCGGTAGGCCCTCTGTTTAGGTACAACGGACTTACGTTAACAGTTTTTCACAATCCACTGCAATGATTTAATTCCAATAAATATTTAGCTATTTTTCAAAATTCAGAATATTTGGTAAAATCTTTAAATATTTGTGGTGGAAATGACACGTGCACCTTGCGATAAAGTAGTAAAATTAACCTTATTGCGAGGTGCTAAGGTTCATTTTCCAGTTTATAAGTATCTTCTATCTGTAAATATCATATTGAAACTTGTGCAATGGGAGTTTACGTAATAATAAATCTCTCTTACACCTTCCGTGTACAATTCATATATATCTACACACTACTTCACTACCTTTAGTAGTATATTACAACACCAATTGTCAGCCGATCAGAAATCTTAAAAATTTCCAATTGGCAATCACCCTACATCATAAGATCTGTAGAGTTTCTACGTTAAAATTTGACTAACATTTTCTTATTTTTAGAGTTCATATGTCATTGTCAACTTTAAAATTGTCAATATATACGTATTTCGGAATCATGTTTGAATCGAATTTGATCCTTAATTTATATACCATAAGGTCTATACTTGATTGTGCGAGCAGTAGATAGGATGAATATTTGATTTGACACATTATAAAGTAATTCTAACGAGTTACCTTAATTTATAGTAAATATTGCTTTCCACGATTGAGCATAATCAAGATTTCATTTTAGAGCTGAATTATTTGACAGAATATTAATCGCATTGACGGTACCAAAAAACCCAACTTTACCTAAACAGTAATTCGGTAACATACTTATAAAAAAATAATTCTTTACAAACATTAACTTTAAATCTTCGCTTAAGACATTTCAACGTACCGATTCTTTTATTTCAATATTTTGTCTAATAGTTCAAAATCTAGTCCATTTTGTGAAGAGTAAATGATTTCTCTTACTTGAGGATGGGTAACCGTTGCACGGTAGGAGTGACAGAGCGACTCTCATTTGCAATATGACGTTAAGTCGCAATACGCCGGCGTGGGGACTCTGGCCCAATCTTAACAACCTAACAATTAAAATTTGGAAAAATAAATTGTTACACATAATTGTGACTTAATTGAGAACTGCAGAATAAATCTAGGATACTTTACTTAGGTTTGGAAATAATTATTTGATACTCGTAGCATTTGAGGATATACTTGCGCGTCGATTGTAAGTTAATTTACAGTCAATTCAATCATTTTTAAATCCGAAAGTAACGTTTTTAAAATTAATTGATTGTGATATTACAAAGCTCAAAATATCCTTTTATGTAGAGAGCTATAACAGATGATAGGTTATCAGTATCACTGTCACAAATACGCAAACGACGTCAAGTCATATCACAGACAACAAAGAATTTGTCCTTTTCAAGTCTCTAAGGTATGCTCTTATCCTCACACGTTTAAAAATTATTCCCAAATGCTTTTAAAATAAGATTGTAAGTTAGTTAAGCTAAATTATCCTCAATTACTTAGAAAATAAAGTAGAATATTGCCTGGTGGTGCCAAGTTAGTTAAGACTGCTGGCCACGGTCCCCACGCGGAACTGTCGGTGCCGGTCGCTATTCTCACGGCGGGAGGTTCATCTGCAGGGTCTGGAGGTACGCGGACGTGGAGTTGAGCAGCCCTATGCGCTGCTTCTGCTTCCGTTGCTCTGTCATCTGTGGAAACGTCACGTTATTATTATTATTTAATAAATATTACAGGACAATTTTACACAGATCAATCTAGTCCCACGGTAAGCTCAATAAGGCTTATGTTGTGGGTACTAGGCGACGATATATATATGTCGGAGCGTGACTCCAGAAGGACGTATTGCAGCATTACAGTTCATAATTTTAGACGCCTGTATAAAATCGATTAACAATGTTGGGCTACGTATTACTTAGTTGTAACGAAATTCCTAACGCAGAGAGTAATGCCGCCTATCGACGTATTGTTGAACTAAGATGACGGGTAAAAGGCTTTGGAACGTTAAGTGGTTTAACTTGGGTGAAGTTGGGTACGAGGTGGCATTTTTGTCGCTATGTTCGTAGACTGGTCAAGCAGGTGAGCCAACACACAAGTAAATGCTCTTACCAGGCTTTGAACCCGGGACCTCCTGCTTCGTAGGCACGGTAACTAGGCTAGGAGGCCGTCGAACATTACGAACGTTATCAGGTAACATTACTTGATGGTTGCTTGTACTACAGGATTTGCCATTTTGGGGCCTAACTCGAAATTAAAATACTTTCTTCTTCCTTGTATTATCTCGGCTTTTTGCCACGGCTCATGGGAGCCTGAGGTCCGCTTGGCAACGAATTCCAAGAATTGGCGTATGCATTCGTTTTCTGTTTCCAAATTAATATTTAGCTCGTATGGGAAGTCTGTGTCTGTGGTCGGTGCAACCGGCCCTCATAGAGTAGCTTGCGTCCAAAAGGCTCAGTTGTCGGTACCTGGTCGCGCAGCTCCGTGAGTAGTTCCGTGAGCGCGCGCACGGCGGCCTGCGCTCGCTCGAGCTGCGCCTGCAGGTTGCGCAGCTCCAGCTCGCCGCCCTCGCCCTCGCCGCCGCCCATCAGCGACAGCGCGCGCAGTCGAGGGAACCACTCCAGGTTGTTCGACTGCAAAAATAAATGTCAGCATGGAACCGTCAAATACGATTCCGTAGGGCTACAAATATTGATCATTATTACTGAAAAACAAACTAGGCTTCAGCTAAATTGAATAAAAAACCAAAGTAGCCTCTCGATTGAAGACCTTTCTTCTAGGATATTGAAACACATATTATCGTAATATGTGTGTACAGTACGGGGGGCGACACGAGTCCTGCTGTGGCTGTACTGTACCTTGATCATGGAGTGCACGTAGCTCTCGGGGCCGGTGTACTCGGTGGGGTCCTTGACCCGCACGAGCACCATGAAGTAAAGGTAGTGCCACATGTTGTGTTCGCTTTTTATGTGTTCCTCGAACGAGACCGTTTTGTTGTCGAATGCTGATCTGTTCAGTCCTGCAACAGTATTCAAGGTTTTTTTGCAAACAACACTTGTTGTAATGTTCAATTTCTGTGATTACTAAACTCTAATTTTCGTATTAAATTGTTTAATAAAGTTACTTCAATAAGATAAAACGGTTTAACCTTATGGAATAATCCTTTTGTTACTCGAACCTGTAACTCAAAACTAGTTAGATACTGCTTCCTTAATCACCTTAGCCAATTTTAGATGAAGTCAAGGTCGGAAAAGTCTGCTTTCTGTTTAATTTTGTCTGCGATTCGCATCATCATTTACAACGGCAAGATTTGGGAATTAGCATTATACTTGGAAATAGAGGATGTTTGGAAGTACAGTCAGCAGTAGAAGTAGCTAAGCGAACCCGGTGTTCATATACGCACGCTCTTGTTATATTAGAAGCTTGTTTTAATTCAGTTCATTAACTATGTAAACTTAATTTAATTGTAAACTGACCGCAAATAAAACAATGGTTCTTGAGTATGAGCTCCTTCTGCTGTTTCTCGCTACGCAGGTCGGCGAAGGTGTCGATGATGACGCCGAAGATGAGGTTGAGGACGATGATGATCACCACGAAGAAGAACAGCAGGTCGTACACCACCCGCGCCACGAACAGGGGCTCCTGGGGACACGGAAGTTTCAAGGTCAGCGCGAAAACCTAGAAAATGACCACCACGAAACAGAGGCTCCTGTGGACACAGATGTTTCAGTGTTAGTACCGAAAACTTAAAAAATTACTACGATGAAACAGGACCTGCTGTGGACACGGAAATTTCGAAGTTAACATACTCGAACACCTAGAAAATGAGCATTATGAATTAAGTCAGCGGTCGGCAACCTTTTAGCAGCCAACGGCCAAATAGTAGTTAACGGAGGTGACGCGGGCCGTACTTTGTTAATATTTATGACTTTATGAGACATTGTCGTTTGTCACTATTACATACAAAATAGCCAAGGCGTCCCGCGGGCCGCAGGTTGCCGACCGCTGAATTAAGTGAATCGATTGAAGGTCAGATGTCAGATTGAAACGCTGTCTTTCTTCGTGGTCTTTGCCTCTTTGGCCTATTTTGGAATAAAGTGTAATATTAGTAGATATTACACTAGTATATAGTCACGATGTCATTAAGTTACTCAATACTCAGTGTAATTTGTGTTTGTGTGCTTACCCAGCTAGCGGGCGCTCGGAGCACATCGCCGATGCCACCGCCGTTGCGCAGCCCCTACAATCCAACAATTTAATATACAAATATTTATAAGTACTTATTATCTTCTAAAAACAATTGTCAAAATAAGAATTATGTTAATGAAATAACCCTACAGGGTCAATTACGGTTTTCACGATATGACTATCTCATTCGATTAGGGGTGACAAACGAAAAAAGATAAAAAAATACTCGTATTGTAAACGCGTAAGTGCGAGAATCAGCATTATTTACATTACTGAAACAAAACCTAATTCAATTGATCGATCAAATACCGCTATGTAACGAAATCCGCTTGCTTGTTCTCACACCGGTGTCTAGATGCGCCTTGGTTCGATTCTCGCATGCGACTTCTCTTCAAGCTTTGGCGACGTCACATGGCGGCCCTGCCCACGACGTACCTGGTTGAGCGTGCTCACTATGCACATGATGAGCGAGTCGCAGGAGCGCTCGCGTATGTCGCCGCCGACGGACACGAACCGTCCGCGGGAGCACTGCGGGGTGCCGTCGTGTAGGTACTTGTTGGCGGCGTCGTCGGAGCACTTATCCATGTCGTAGCGCGGGTCGTCGTCGTCTGAAACACATGAGGATAGTAGCTTTTTTAGAATAGACGACAGAGAAAATACTACATGAAAATCCTGTGTGCAGCATATTATTAGCATAATATTCTACACTATAATTCTTAGTTAAAATATTACGTTTTCAGTGCTCACAAGTCCCACCACTTATTGATATACCATAACTGTGTGAACACGTAAATAAATAATATAATTAGTACTTCTCATTCTTCATCTAATCTAATCAAGTCAATCGCAGATAAAATCACTAGCTTTCGGCATTTCGAAGAGCCGCAAATGTGGTTTCCTGTGGTCTAAGAATTATTCAAACAGGAGCGCTCGTTAGCAACGGTTGGCCGAGCACTGGTCTCACAAACAAGACATCCTCCAGACTGAGCATAGTAGCGCTACCCCCTCTGCCACAAATATATGGTAGTATTTACTCCATTTTCGAGTCAAAGTGTCTTTGTGTGACGTCCGTGTCTTTGAACGGACCAATCACGGCACGGGACTCGCTCGCCTCGTCCCCCGCACCCCAGTATTTTTGGCAGCATCGGTTTCATGAAATAATTGCTCTAAACTCCGTCAAGAAGATTCCTAGTCTAGGACTGGTCTTTACCGTCGAGCCGGTTGACGTTGAGCAGGAAGTGGTCGCGGAAGAACATGTAGCCGACGATGGAGAACATGTACACCAGCACCAGCGCCAGGACGGCCGTCAGGAGGATGGAGCGCCCGTTGCGTGTCACTGATCGCATCACGTCCAGTAGGGTCACGTACCGTCCAGCCGGTCGACGTTGAGCAGGAAGTGGTCGCGGAAGAACATGTAGCCGACGATGGAGAACATGTAGACCAGCACCAGCGCCAGGACGGCCGTCAGGAGGATGGAGCGCCCGTTGCGTGTCACTGATCGCATCACGTCCAGTAGGGTCACGTACCGTCCAGCCGGTCGACGTTGAGCAGGAAGTGGTCGCGGAAGAACATGTAGCCGACGATGGAGAACATGTAGACCAGCACCAGCGCCAGGACGGCCGTCAGGAGGATGGAGCGCCCGTTGCGTGTCACTGATCGCATCACGTCCAGTAGGGTCACGTACCGTCCAGCCGGTCGACGTTCAGCAGGAAGTGGTCGCGGAAGAACATGTAGCCGACGATGGAGAACATGTAGACCAGCACCAGCGCCAGGACGGCCGTCAGGAGGATGGAGCGCCCGTTGCGTGTCACTGATCGCATCACGTTCAGTAGGGTCTCTTCGCGGTACACAATGTCTAGAAGCTGAAACAAACAACTTGAATAGGATTTTTGACTTAAGTCAAATCAGCTGTTTTTTTTCAAATTGTCAAAACGGTCAGCCAGACAGCCAGAGACAGACATGTGACGTCACGGTCAAGTAACCGACTATTTGCAGTTCTTTCTGTAATATTAAACACTAATTGTCAAAAAGTAAGTGATGTTTATCTTTTCCAATATGTTTCTTCAAAACATTGGCAGACAAAAATTTTGTTTTAAGAAGTTTGATCCACGAAGAAGAAGAATATTTTTCTAGTGCTTTATTTTAGTGCATACTTGTGAAAATTATTTATTTTAGTTACAGTCAACATCCCTATCTTTTTGCTGAGAATGTAACATTTGGAACTTTGATTCCAGGTATAGAGAATTTAAAACTAAAACCAATTTTTTTTTGTTACCGGCTTCTATATAAGTAAAAAAAAAATGGTCTTCTGTAAGTCCCTCTTCTTGGTTGGTAGGATACTTAGATTCTTCATAAATATTTGGTGGCCTATGAGGGGAATTGATGACTCACCAGCACCGAGAAGAAGAATGGGTGCCAGCAGATGCCCATGAAGCAGAAGCCGAGGTACGCGCCGTGGTAGAGGAGCTCCGGGTCCCGGAGGACCCGGCGGGGGGCCTTGGACAGAGTGCCCTGGTTGCCCATGATGGAGACGAGGTGGACGCCCTTCACCACTATCTGCAAGCAAAGGGTAGGTTCAGAGTTTCATCATGGCTCTATTTATATATGAATAATTATGCAGAAGTAAAGATATCAATTAAAGAAAAACACCGCTTCAGAGAAGATTTAAACCTTTTCCGAAAACCGACCTTTCGGAACATTGGCTCGATCGCCCTGACCATCTGGCCTACCAAAGCTTACAAAACCCGTGGGAATTTTTCTATTTCTTCCCTTTGTTCACACGCCTTATGTGCATAACTGGGTTTGACGGGGACAAAAATGCACCAGTGCTAGAGATTAACTAAATATTTTATCGACATCGACTTATAAAGCAATTTTAATTTGCCCTGACACTATACGTGAAACCAAAATTGCCCCCGTCAGACCGGGGTATACTTATGTGCCTTTTGTTTATGGTTTATGCGCATCCTTAAGTTATGTATACCGGCAGCCTGAACTCACCGTGAGAATGCCCACTGCCCAGGGTCCACAAGCTCGGCTCCGGCCTGGCGCTGAATACGAGGCACTATTCTGCTCGCCAGTATATCGTACTCCACATAGCCATGTCATTCGTCCAGTAGGTCGTAAATTGGACGGCCATGTCACTGTCACTACTCACCGTGAGCATGCCCAGGGTCCACAGGGTCGGCTCGGGCCCGGCGCTGAATATGAGCCGCACGATGCCGCTGGCGAGCAGCGCGCGCACGCCCGACGAGCGCGGCAGCCACGTCACCAGCGCCGCTGCGCTGGCGGACACGCACCACACCACCAGCGATAGGTGCTGGCCCAGCTCTGTAGATATAATAAGAATTTGGAGTTTATTTCCACCAGGTTGCCACTACTGGTAATAGCTGGGATTTTTGAAGTGAAAATTTCTTTAATTTATTTATTTAATGTATTTACTTGTTTAATGTATGTAAGTTAAAATAATTTTACCTAAAATAATAATGATATTCTGTAAATGTTTTAATGTATAAAATAATAATGTGTGCTGTAATATATATATAATGTGTTGACATGTAAAATACCTCTATTTTATCAATAAAAGTTTGATTGATTGATTAACGGCGATGTGCACTTTTTGTGATGAAGAAAAAATGTTAAACTCGAGACAGGTCACGTGACCGTATGATTCATAAGACGGACACGTGACCTGATCGAAAAACCGTTACAATGTCATTGAGTTTTCACTTCTGCCGGCACTCCCGGAGTGCAACCCGTTGTTTTTTCCTCACTTTTTACCACTATACACAAAAGAATCCCATCTGTTACCAGTGGTAACAATTTTAACTTGGTGATAGCAAGCTGAAGTAATCCTAATTTAGAGGGTATGAAGGCTGAATTAAACGCAGGTACACGAGGTACAAGGTATACACGTATCACAGATCACATGATCATACGAGTATTCATTGGGGTTAGAAATTTCAAGCTTACAAATGTATCATCGATGTTATATTATAAATAATATTAAAATAATATGTGTAATATTAAAATGTGTCACTAACGAGATTGATCCTTTGTTATAGTTCGTTTTTTTTAGCATTAGAGAGAACTCCGCAGAAGCAAGCGTGCAGTTTTTATCAGGCTTGTTAATTGTTAATAATTATTGAATTATCTAATGTAGCATGGTCAATACATATAATTTACTTCAAATTGTTACCGCTAAAAGTGCCAGATTTAGAACCACAAGCGAACTTCTGCGAAGTTCTTTCTAATGCTAAAAAAAACGGACTATAGTCTTAAATATTTTTTACACTACATATGGTCCTATTTTTCCGCACTAGTGCGTAAAATAGCACTTTTCGTGCGATGTCAAAAGTTTAAAGGGCCATATGTACTGTAAAACGTTGTACGATACACGTGCGAATAGATAATTCGCAACTCGTGTCGATTTAAAACACTCCCTTCGGTCGTGTTTTAATTTATCGCCACTCGTTTCGAATTTTCTCTTTTACGCACTTGTATCGTAAATAACTTTTAATTATACAGGATCAATACGTATATTCCAATTTTTTTACCGTTTTCATAAAGAGAACATGCAGTACAGAAAAAAAATAGAAAAAGTAGTATTGACTAGTAAGCTCGTTAAAGGTGAAGCAAAATTTAAGAAGGTGAAAGTTGTAGTTTTGAAATCATGCAAGGTGACTGAAACTCACTCTGAACCATCTGATACGCTAGAAAGTTAGCGTGCACTTCTAAATATAGTCAGGAAAGATAGTTTGTACATAAGATTATAAAAAGATAGAGTCAGACCAAGAAAAGTCTGCAGCGGATTTGATAGCCCATGAAGTGCGTCATTTATACGTCATAATTTCATAGAAGTTTAAAATAACACGTGCACTGCGTGGGCTATCAAATCCGCTGCAAACTTTTCATGGACTGACTCTTATATAAGATAATATAATATTTCTAACCCTTAGCCATAATCCGTATTAGATATTTTATTTATTGCATAGTCATTAATATATAAGATGTTACAGTTAGTGCCATTTGAATCAAACCACTAACCCAGGGTTAACCGTTTAAACCTGGAGTTACCAAGGTTACCAGTTCAATTTGACACCGGGTTAACGGTTTAACGGGTTAACCCCGGGTTAGTAGCATGGTGCAAGTGGCGCTTAGTAGTTTAAGCACGAGGTTGTTTTACGCGATAACCGCAGTAAGTCCGTTTAGTACAGTAGCCATCAGATATATCGGAGCGGCCAAGGTGTTCACAATATCTTAACAAGCACTCTAACGCCCTGATTATAGAGGCGTATTCAGATATTTGTGACCACCTTGGCCGCTCCGATATATCTGATGGCGACTGTACATATTCACAGAGTAGGACTAAGGGTAGAAAACTCGAAAGCACAGAGATATACAGTTTAATACTATGCCCCTTATTCATAAACGCGCTACAAACCTCAATTAGCTACTAATCGTTGGTCTTTGTCTGTCATTTTGACTTATGTATTTGTAAGAAAGGGATAAAATATAATTTAACTAAATCGGGCCCGTAAAGTTTTATGAATAAGGGGGTATGTTATTACTGAAGAAAGGTCCTGCTTTTATTCTAAGTTAGCAATATTGATTGTATAACATATGATTCGGTCAAATTGTGTTTTTTGAAAAACTAATTATAGCCAGCATTCTATGAATGTAATATGATACTTTTGGGTATGGTGCTTTACGCAGGCTAGCGTCCCGTCCCCTCCCCCTGACGCAACCCCCCCCCCCCCTTTTAGCATAAATATGTCCCGGTTGGGAGTATTTTTTGTTTTTTGGGGAAAGTATACAATATAGGTAAAACGTGTCAATGAAAGAAATGTTCCCTATTAAATTCTAAACATAAAAGGTTATATTCATTTTTTTGATACGACGCACCATATTCATGTTATGGCTAGATGAACTTCGACAAAATTTAACCGTTGAAAAACTTGCAGAAGATCAATATAACATAGTACGTGATAGTACTAAAAGAAATCATACAGGACAATAACCTTGCAAGCTTATTTTCCGTATAAGATTTTTTTCAGTACTATCACGTACTAACTTATAATGAACTTCAACAAGTTAATACATGAATATGGTGAGTCTTACTAAAAAGTTGTATATAACCTTTTTTGTTTAAAATTTATTAAGGATTATTTCTTACCTTGACACTTATTTCCTAACTCTAATAGTTTTCTCAAAAATAAAAAAAACCGTAAACCGGGACATTTCATGCTAAAAGGAGGGGTTGCGTCAGGGGGAGGGGGAGGGACGCTAGTGTGCGTAAAGCACCATACCCAAAGGTATCATACTACATTCATAGAATGCTGGCTATAATTAGTTTTTCTTGCCCATACATTAGAACATAATTTAACCGAATCAATATATAAGAGTATTTATATGAACTTACTGGGGGTTTCTTCTTGAAATGGATAGAAAAAAGCAACGATGACGTTGATTAGAACAGCGAAGTTGAATAAGATGGTGCTCCATAGAGACATGTAGGACGACACCCAGAACAGAAAAGGTTGACCTGCGAACAAAAAATAAACACTTCGAAACATCAATTCAATTTAACTGTTCAGAACAAAAGTATTTTTTCTCTGTTCCAAGTATTAAATATAACATGATACAAGTATTACCCATGTTCCAAGTGATTTACCAGGACACAAGTATATTTCCCTGTTCCAAGTGATTTACCAGGACACAAGTATATTTCCCTGTTCCAAGTACCTATTACTTGACCAGGATACAAGTATTTTTCAGCGTCCGGTATTTTAACCATTCAATCTTCTTTCAAAAAAACTAAGATAACATGAACTATGCATGAATTTAACAATATAATAATGGTATTATTATAATTGTTTACGCATTCGCATTCAATGAATTTGCCGCTGTTCTTATATTACTAGTAACGCATCTATATTTCAATAGATGCGTATCTATATTTCAAGTATTTTTTTAATGACTTACCTCTCAACTTCTTTTGCCATTTCATCTCGTGGAAGAGGTTGTCAAGACGGGAAAAGAAGTCTGCAACCTAAAACATTAAAATGTTATTTAGATATGTTTCATTTCATAAATAATTTTTTTTATTCATTTGGAGATCCAAAAGCTAAAACACTAAGATAGAAATGGTAGTAGATACAAGAAGTCAATTATAGGAACTCACAGGTAGTAATTTTATCTAATACATTTCATGACAATGCTTTGGTTATTTCTGGACTTTTTATGGTTTTTACTATGGACAGAGAGCGCAACTTTGGTGCCGATGACGTCATTATGACGTTAAGTCGCATATAGGATGTTTTATTAAAACAACGTTTTAACACCTCAATGATTCTTAATAATGATAATAATATTTACCTATATAATTGTTTATTTATAAAAATGCTTGGTAATTTACACAAAAAATAATGTAAACATTAAAAAACAATACGAAACGATCTCCTTCTCATTCAATATGCTTTGTTGTTTTCAAATGTTTCTCTATATTGCTTGCTTTTGATGTTAAATTTGGGTCAAATTTTTTCATATTTTACAATCAGAAAAGGAAATTTCTGCAAATACGGCTGCAAAGACTCCATAGCGACTTCAAACAATAATATTTCGGTTATATTTTACTAATAAAAAAATAAGTAAACAGTAATTAGTTGTCATTTCCAACAATCTTATTTTTAACATGACAAAGACAGTTATGTTTTTATACGTGGCCAGTACGTATAAAAACTCTCAACTCAAGTTTCAATATCAGTAAACTAAAGAGGCTAATAAGTTGTCATTTGTTTAAGTATCTATAATCTAGATAACAACACTCTGTATTTAGCTTCACGTCATACGTCTGTCATCGGCACCAAAGTTGCGCTCTCTGACTATGGAGTTTAAACAAAGGAATACTCAGATGCTTCGACACGATAGTGGTAGAGTGAATATACTAGTAGTGAGAGTGACCTTGCTGCCCTGGTCGTCTCGCTCGGCGGTCTGCAGCACGCGGTGCTTACTGTCGGCGGGCAGATACTCGCAGATCTCGGGGATGGGGAACACTATCTGTTCCATGCTGCGGTCCGTTCGGACTATCTGTTGGGATAACCACAAAGATTTAAGATAGTATGTTTGTAAATATCTTTCTAAGCAAAATCAGCAAGTATACTTACTTATTAAGAGTATTTTTACTTACAAGTTGCAAGTATAAACACTTGCAAGTAACAGGTAAGAAAGAGTACTCGTAAGTAATAGGTAATACTACATTAATATGTACGGAATATCATTTCATATTTACCACTAGCTTTTCGGTGAAGGAAAACATCGTGGCGAAACTTGCTTACGTTCGCGAGGGCCAGCGCGAGGACTATAGCCCAAACCCTCTCATGCTTGAGAGGCGGCCTGTGCCCAGCAGTGGGACGTATATAGTCTAACTCATTTTATTTTTTATATTAATATTATCCTTGTTGTGGCCGGCCAGCTGGTGGCGGCGGATGTAGATGTAGTGGCCACCTGACAACACAGTAGTACCTCTATCTGCGCCGTGTGAGTACGGTAGTACTGCAGCGCGAGCTGGTGCTGGTGCGCGGCGCCGGGCGCGGCGCGCACCAGCGCGGCCAGCTCCTTGTTGTGGCCGGCCAGCTGGTGGCACAGGATGTAGATGTAGTGGCCACCTGACAACACAGTAGTACCTCTATCTGCGCCGTGTGAGTACGGTAGTACTGCAGCGCGAGCTGGTGCTGGTGCGCGGCGCCGGGCGCGGCGCGCACCAGCGCGGCCAGCTCCTTGTTGTGGCCGGCCAGCTGGTGGCACAGGATGTAGATGTAGTGGCCACCTGACAACACAGTAGTACCTCTATCTGCGCCGTGTGAGTACGGTAGTACTGCAGCGCGAGCTGGTGCTGGTGCGCGGCGCCGGGCGCGGCGCGCACCAGCGCGGCCAGCTCCTTGTTGTGGCCGGCCAGCTGGTGGCACAGGATGTAGATGTAGTGGCCACCTGACAACACAGTAGTACCTCTATCTGCGCCGTGTGAGTACGGTAGTACTGCAGCGCGAGCTGGTGCTGGTGCGCGGCGCCGGGCGCGGCGCGCACCAGCGCGGCCAGCTCCTTGTTGTGGCCGGCCAGCTGGTGGCACAGGATGTAGATGTAGTGGCCACCTGACAACACAGTAGTACCTCTATCTGCGCCGTGTGAGTACGGTAGTACTGCAGCGCGAGCTGGTGCTGGTGCGCGGCGCCGGGCGCGGCGCGCACCAGCGCGGCCAGCTCCTTGTTGTGGCCGGCCAGCTGGTGGCACAGGATGTAGATGTAGTGGCCACCTGACAACACAGTAGTACCTCTATCTGCGCCGTGTGAGTACGGTAGTACTGCAGCGCGAGCTGGTGCTGGTGCGCGGCGCCGGGCGCGGCGCGCACCAGCGCGGCCAGCTCCTTGTTGTGGCCGGCCAGCTGGTGGCACAGGATGTAGATGTAGTGGCCACCTGACAACACAGTAGTACCTCTATCTGCGCCGTGTGAGTACGGTAGTACTGCAGCGCGAGCTGGTGCTGGTGCGCGGCGCCGGGCGCGGCGCGCACCAGCGCGGCCAGCTCCTTGTTGTGGCCGGCCAGCTGGTGGCACAGGATGTAGATGTAGTGGCCACCTGACAACACAGTAGTACCTCTATCTGCGCCGTGTGAGTACGGTAGTACTGCAGCGCGAGCTGGTGCTGGTGCGCGGCGCCGGGCGCGGCGCGCACCAGCGCGGCCAGCTCCTTGTTGTGGCCGGCCAGCTGGTGGCACAGGATGTAGATGTAGTGGCCACCTGACAACACAGTAGTACCTCTATCTGCGCCGTGTGAGTACGGTAGTACTGCAGCGCGAGCTGGTGCTGGTGCGCGGCGCCGGGCGCGGCGCGCACCAGCGCGGCCAGCTCCTTGTTGTGGCCGGCCAGCTGGTGGCACAGGATGTAGATGTAGTGGCCACCTGACAACACAGTAGTACCTCTATCTGCGCCGTGTGAGTACGGTAGTACTGCAGCGCGAGCTGGTGCTGGTGCGCGGCGCCGGGCGCGGCGCGCACCAGCGCGGCCAGCTCCTTGTTGTGGCCGGCCAGCTGGTGGCACAGGATGTAGATGTAGTGGCCACCTGACAACACAGTAGTACCTCTATCTGCGCCGTGTGAGTACGGTAGTACTGCAGCGCGAGCTGGTGCTGGTGCGCGGCGCCGGGCGCGGCGCGCACCAGCGCGGCCAGCTCCTTGTTGTGGCCGGCCAGCTGGTGGCACAGGATGTAGATGTAGTGGCCACCTGACAACACAGTAGTACCTCTATCTGCGCCGTGTGAGTACGGTAGTACTGCAGCGCGAGCTGGTGCTGGTGCGCGGCGCCGGGCGCGGCGCGCACCAGCGCGGCCAGCTCCTTGTTGTGGCCGGCCAGCTGGTGGCACAGGATGTAGATGTAGTGGCCACCTGACAACACAGTAGTACCTCTATCTGCGCCGTGTGAGTACGGTAGTACTGCAGCGCGAGCTGGTGCTGGTGCGCGGCGCCGGGCGCGGCGCGCACCAGCGCGGCCAGCTCCTTGTTGTGGCCGGCCAGCTGGTGGCGGCGGATGTAGATGTAGTGGCCACCTGACAACACAGTAGTACCTCTATCTGCGCCGTGTGAGTACGGTAGTACTGCAGCGCGAGCTGGTGCTGGTGCGCGGCGCCGGGCGCGGCGCGCACCAGCGCGGCCAGCTCCTTGTTGTGGCCGGCCAGCTGGTGGCACAGGATGTAGATGTAGTGGCCACCTGACAACACAGTAGTACCTCTATCTGCGCCGTGTGAGTACGGTAGTACTGCAGCGCGAGCTGGTGCTGGTGCGCGGCGCCGGGCGCGGCGCGCACCAGCGCGGCCAGCTCCTTGTTGTGGCCGGCCAGCTGGTGGCACAGGATGTAGATGTTGTGGCCCACCTGACAACACACAACACATCACATACACTGGAAAGTTACAACAACAACTTTGTAAGTGGTAAGTAACAATAAAAAATCATACACACTACTCCATAATACAAACCCTTTATTCATGCGTGATTTATCCCAGTATTTCGTCTTGTCAACCACTCCATCTTGACCTAGGTCGCATCATTGGCTCTTTCGTCTATAGTGTTTCATGGTATATCACCCCTGAGACACGTTGTGTTTTGTGGTCGAATACCAAGACCTTAGTCCACCTAGAACTGCGCTTAAAAAAGGAAACACGCCGAGATAACTCACTTCCTTAGGAGAGACGCCTTGCACGGGCGCGTCGTCCTCCGAGTCGGAGTCCGCGTCCGGCGCGTGCTCCTGATGGAAGGCAGAGCACGCCACATCTACCTGCGGGACAAATTCCTCTTTGTAACCAGTTATTTTTACTTATTTATTTTATTTTATTGATTCACAAAATTTACACAGCATTACAGCGGACTAATACACTGTGAAATTTATAATAGACAGTATTTATACAAATAACGTACCTACATGATAGTCTAGAAAAGACAAACAGAACAAATGTGAGAAAGAAAAACTAATATAAGACAAAAGATTCACGCTTATCCATCTCCTCACAGGACTTCATACATTCTTGACACAGATCCATCCAACTACTTGCAAATACATCACATTCCGAACCATAGGCCATGATGATGAGTTATAGGCCATGTACGTACTATGCACCCAGAGGTGGGCTAAACTAGCCACGGGGTGGGTGCTACAACGTAAACGAGTGATCGGCCTAGGAGGAGATGGCGGGACGACCTGTGCCCTGTTTATCAAAAGCTTGTAACTTGTAATACAAGTGGAAGTCCCTTTCTAACAAAAGCTATCAAAAAGGGACTTCCACTTGTATTACAATACAAGTTACAAGCTTTTGATAAACAGGGCACTGTACGCATTTCTCAGCAACTGGACGGATACTGCATTCAATTGGGAAGATTGGAAGTCTAGGGGGGAGGCGTTTGCAGTTCATCCTCACGCCCTAGAGCCTAAACGGTGGCGCATTGTGCGGTTTAAGGGGCCGAGGTTATCATCGATTTTTGACAAGTTTTGAATCGTATCTCCTTTTTTTGCACTACAGATAGAATTATAAGACAAACGGCTATCGGTTTTTCAATCTTTTATCTCCAGTTTTGTCCACCGGATTTTGAAAGAAATTAATACTTATTTGTTTATGATTTTTTTAAACATTGTCTAAAGAATACATGTACGAAATCTACATATTTGAGTTCGTCTTTGACGTCTCGAAAAAGGTGTCCAGGGTTTTAATTTTAAACTAATTAACACAAAAGTTATGGCCAGAAAACCAGTTTTTTTAGCCTAAAATTGTTCAACTTTGATGCCAAATATCGAAGACAATGAACTTTAAAATAAATATGGGATACTATATTGCTTAAAGCCGTTGCTGTTAATATAATAAGCTACAAAAAACATTAGAAAACTAAGGGATTCAGGTCGAAGGTCATTAGCGTGGGGGAGCCCCTTAAGAGTGCTATTACATTTCGGGGTTGAACGAGTTTAGGTATTTTACGCGCTGCGGCAGGCCGTGCGAGCTCAGTATTCCGATCCCTTCTACCACACTCGCACTACAATGATGGATTAAACATTCTTGATCCTTCGCGAAGCATATTGAAATCAACCATAACAACACTAACTGTACTTAACTTATAAAGTCCTAAAACTGTTATTTGGTAAGTACGAAAATACTAAATGCAGTGCAAATGTACATAGGGGCTTCATAAATTACGTCGTCTATTTTTGACCCCCCCATCCCTCAAATCATCCAAAAATCATGCTTCGGATGACTCTGTTTCCTCCTACGTCATGCTACCATCATCCGATGTCCATGACCCCCTCCCCCCCTCCTCCCATTTGAAACGACGTAATTTATGAATAGCCCCATACCCGTACTTATGAACGTATATTACTCGAAAGAAATTATAGGTACTCGCTTATTTACAAGAAACAAGTTACAAGAAACTGAAGATACACAGGGTCTGATGATGGAGCTGGAAGGTGGCCACGGGTACCAGTCTATCATGTAACTAAACCACTTCGTGTTTGGGCTCGTTTGATTCGTCTAAATAAGATCTTTGACACTGAAGATACACAGGGTCTGATGATGGAGCTGGAAGGTGGTCACGGGTACCAGTCTCTCATGTAACTAAACAATTTCGTGTTTGGGCTCGTTTGATTCGTCTCAACAAGATCTTTGACACAAGACAGTACTCAGGGTCTGATGATGGAGCTGGAAGGTGGTCACCATTACCAATCAACCATACAACTAAACCACATCGTGTTTAGGCTCGTTTTATTCATCTCAACAAGATCTTTGACACTATATAGGTGATACTCAGAGTCTGATGATGGAGCTGGAAGTTGGTTACCGGTACCAATCAACCATGCAACTAAACCACTTCATGTTTAGGCTCGTTTGACTAGTCTCAACAAGATCTTTGACACTAGGTGATACTCAGAGTCTGATGATGGAGCCGGAAGGTGGTCACCGGTACCAATCAACCATGCAACTAAACCACTTCATGTTTAGGCTCGTTTGATTCGTCTCAACAAGATCTTTGACACTAGGTGATTGACCAAACACGAAGCCCAAACACGGAGCCCAAACACGAAGTGGTTCAGTTATGTGATAGACAGGTACCCGTCGCCACCTTCGAGCTCCATCATCAGATCCTGAGTACTTTCTTGTGTCAAAGATCTTGTTGAGATGAATAAAACGTGCCTAAACACGAAGTAGTTCAGTTACATGATAGACTGGTACCCATGGCCACCTTTCAGTTCCATAATCAAACCTTGTGTATCTTCAGTGTCAAAGATCTTGTTGAGACTAATCAAACGAGCCCAAACACGAAGTGGTTTAGTTGCATGGTTGATTGGTACCGGTGACCACCTTCCAGCTCCATCATCAGACCCTGAGTACTATCTTGTGTCAAAGATCTTGTTGAGACGAATCAAACGAGCCCAAACACGAATTGGTTTAGTTGCATGGTTGATTAGTACCGGTGACCACCTTCCGGCTCCATCATCAGACCCTGAGTACCATCTTGTGTCAAAGATCTTGTTGAGACGAATCAAACGAGCCCAAACACGAAATGGTTTAGTTGCATGGTTGATTAGTACCGGTGACCAAATTCCGGCTCCATCATCAGACCCTGAGTACTATCTTATGTCAAAGATCTTGTTGAGACGAATAAAACGAGCCTAAACACGAAGTGGTTTAGTTGCATGGTTGATTGGTACTGGTGACCACCTTCCGGCTCCATCATCAGACCCTGAGTACTATCTTAAGTCAAAGATCTTGTTGAGCCGAATCAAACGAGCCCAAACACGAAGTGGTTTAGTTGCATGGTTGATTGGCACCGGTGACCACCTTTCGGCTCCATCATCATACCCTGAGTACTATCTTGTGTCAAAGATCTTGTTGTGACGAATCAAACGAGCCCAAACACGAAGTGGTTTAGTTGCATGGTTGACTGGTACTGGTGACCACCTTCCGGCTCCATCATCAGACCCTGAGTACTATCTTAGTCAAAGATCTTGTTGAGCCGAATCAAACGTGCCGAAACACGAAGTGGTTTAGTTGCATGGTTCATTGGTACCGGTGACCACATTCCGGCTCCATCATCAGACCCTGAGTACTATCTTGTGTCAAAGATCTTGTTGAGCCGAATCAAACGAGCCCAAACACGAAGTGGTTTAGTTGCATGGTTGATTGGCACCGGTGACCACCTTTCGGCTCCATCATCATACCCTGAGTACTATCTTGTGTCAAAGATCTTGTTGTGACGAATCAAACGAGCCCAAACACGAAGTGGTTTAGTTGCATGGTTGACTGGTACTGGTGACCACCTTCCGGCTCCATCATCAGACCCTGAGTCAAAGATCTTGTTGAGCCGAATCAAACGTGCCCAAACACGAAGTGGTTTAGTTGCATGGTTGATTGGTACCGGTGACCACCTTCCAGCTCCATCATCAGACCCTGAGTACTATCTTGTGTCAAAGATCTTGTTGAGACGAATAAAACGAGCCTAAACACGAAGTGGTTTAGTTGCATGGTTGATTGGTACTGGTGACCACCTTCCGGCTCCATCATCAGACCCTGAGTACTATCTTAAGTCAAAGATCTTGTTGAGCCGAATCAAACGAGCCCAAACACGAAGTGGTTTAGTTGCATGGTTGATTGGTACTGGTGACCACTTTCCGGCTCCATCATCAGACCCTGAGTACTATCTTAGTCAAAGATCTTGTTGAGCCGAATCAAACGAGCCCAAACACGAAGTGGTTTAGTTGCATGGTTGATTGGTACCGGTGATCACCTTCCGGCTCCATCATCAGACCCTGAGTACTATCTTAGTCAAAGATCTTGTTGAGCCGAATCAAACGAGCCCAAACACGAAGTGGTTTAGTTGCATGGTTGATTGGTACCGGTGATCACCTTCCGGCTCCATCATCAGACCCTGAGTACTATCTTGTGTCAAAGATCTTGTTGAGACGAATAAAACGAGCCTAAACACGAAGTGGTTTAGTTGCATGGTTGATTGGTACTGGTGACCACCTTCCGACTCCATCATCAGACCCTGAGTACTATCTTAAGTCAAAGATCTTGTTGAGCCGAATCAAACGAGCCCAAACACGAAGTGGTTTAGTTGCATGGTTGATTGGTACTGGTGACCACTTTCCGGCTCCATCATCAGACCCTGAGTACTATCTTAGTCAAAGATCTTGTTGAGCCGAATCAAACGAGCCCAAACACGAAGTGGTTTAGTTGCATGGTTGATTGGTACCGGTGATCACCTTCCGGCTCCATCATCAGACCCTGAGTACTATCTTGTGTCAAAGATCTTGTTGAGACGAATAAAACGAGCCTAAACACTAAGTGGTTTAGTTGCATGGTTGATTGGTACCGGTGACCACCTTCCGGCTCCATCATCACACTCTGAGTACTATCTTGAGTCAAATAAATACATATAGAATGTCAGGTCGTTCCAAATATTTTTAATCCTGTCCGGTAGTTTATTAAACTGTACCATTATAAATTATAATACTATAAAAACAGTGCTAGGATCAAAGTCTCTCGTTGCGGTTTACACGCACACAGTATAGCGTTTTACACGGCGCCCGCCGCACACAATGATAAAAAACCTCGTCGTCGCCGTTGAAAATGTGCGGAGCCGACCGACACACGTCCTGCCTGTACAAGCTCTGCCGCGGCACTGAGCTGGTGAGCGCGCGTCATCGGTAATATAGAGTAGTTTTCAAAAAATTGCCAAAAAATTATAGTAGAATTTCATAAACACTAATGTATACCAACAGTATAAGCAAACGTTGCAGATTGCTTGAGTATGAAAATGACTTCGATATTAAGTAGATTTTCGTAGAAATTGACACTTGTTTCGGAGAGAAAATTGAGTTCGTTTTACTTTGATTTTCTCTTTCTCAAAGGTATGTAGGAAAAATATCGTTTGATATGCTTAAAGTACAGGGTATTAGTAATACAAAATAGCCAGGTTTAGCAGAGAAAACTTCTCAACATTTCCAAATAAAAGCTTGCCGTTCAGTGTTTCACGCGGTTTTTCGGAAACGACCATCAGAAAAAAATTCATTACTTATTTAATAAGTCCTTTTTCTAATATTTACAACGATATTTAAAAAGATAAGAAGACGCTTTTACTGGAACAAGTACTCATTGTTTCTAATAAGGAGCACAAAGTCCTGAATTTCGTCGACTAGTATCATCAATTTTGCATTATTTCGACTTTTCTTGTAAGAGCGCTCTTAAGAGATTTCCTCCCGCGGACGCTGCGGCTCTCTGTCGAGGTTCTCCCGAGGGTCTACACAGTATATGTAAATACAATGGTAATATACTTATACCATAACGAAGCGATATTTGTCACCCAAATAATTAATTCCTGTCAAAAAATTCAATAAAAATTTTGAACTGCTGTACTGTGCTGTGTGTGTGTGTGTGCGTGTGCGTGCGCGTGCGCGTGTGCGTGTGTGTCTGTGTGCGTGTGTGCGTGTGCGCGTGTGTGCGCGCGCGCGCGTGCGTGTGTGTGTGTGTGTGTGTGTGTGTGTGTGTGTGTGTGTGTGTGTGTATTTGAGTCAAATATTTTCAAAACAAGAGTAGTTGTTACTCACCAGCTGGCGTGGGTTCATATTATAAAGTATCCTCTCGGCATTATTCTCAGAGTCGTTCCTGCTCTCCATAATGGCGAGCAAGAGTTTGGAAGCGTTGTTCTTCAGTTCCAGCACTAGCTCCATCCTTGTCTTGCCGAGGGGGTTGATGTCGTTCAGAATGAGAGCGGTGATGATGTCGAGACCGTTGCTCTCGTGCGTCGCTATGCAGTTTTGGTTCTCGTGGCAGGGGCCTGGGAGGAAATTTCAGTATAATTTACGTGTTCAAAAAGAAAAGCTATAATATAAATCTGTTGCGTTCTATGTACTTTTGCTAAGACGCAAGGCCATTCCGAACAATTTTTACAATGGATCCAACCCCGATTTCTACTTTTTCATGGTTTTTTCTTTACGAACCTTTCTACGATTTCGAGAATAGTAAAAATTAATGGCAGTTCAGAAGTGAAGCCATACCAGCTCTTTATCGCCCACTGCCGAGCATAGGCCTCTTCTAGTAGGCCACTTGTCCCGGTCCTGAGCTAATCTCATGTTATGAACCTAAAAGTTCTTTAACAGATTAATGATTCGGATCCGTCAAGGCATTCCAAGTTAGAAGCATTTATCCAAAGTGAGTGTACATTTTTAGGGCATTCCCAGTTGTTTAGTGCATTGATTCTGACCTTGACAGTACTCTGTGAGGGTCTCCAACGTCTGGTTGATAAGTGCGACATTGCCCTCGTTGATGTATAGCCCCAGCAGCCCCAGGCCTCCGGTGGTGGAGCCGCAGATGCAGTCCAGGAACATGAGGGTCTCGGAGACCAGGTGTTAGTTGGATTTGTTGTTTAGTACTCTGATTCTGACCTTGACAGTACTCCGTGAGGGTCTCCAAGGTCTGGTTGATGAGCGCCACGTTGCCCTCGTTGATGTATAGCCCCAGCAGCCCCAGGCCTCCGGTGGTGGAGCCGCAGATGCAGTCCAGGAACATGAGGGTCTCGGAGACCAGGTGTTAGTTGGATTTGCTGTTTAGTACTCTGGTTCTGACCTTGACAGTACTCCGTGAGGGTCTCCAACGTCTGGTTGATGAGCGCCACGTTGCCCTCGTTGATGTACAGCCCCAGCAGCCCCAGGCCTCCGGTGGTGGACCCACAGATGCAGTCCAGGAACATGAGGGTCTCGGAGACCAGGTTGTAGTTGGATTTGTTGTTTAGTACTCTGATTCTGACCTTGACAGTACTCCGTGAGGGTCTCCAACGTCTGGTTGATAAGTGCGACATTGCCCTCGTTGATGTACAGCCCCAGCAGCCCCAGGCCTCCGGTGGTGGACCCACAGATGCAGTCCAGGAACATGAGGGTCTCGGAGACCAGGTTGTAGTTGGATTTGTTGTTCTGGTTGCGGAGGAGGTTCTGAAATATAACACAATAAGTAAATCTCCGTGCAATTATTACGCCTAGCTTTTCGAAGACTGCATATACACGAGAAATTGGCGCGGGTAGCACCGTTTTAAGAGGTCTGGGGCACTGGAGGGCTTGGTCACTTTTTGTTCGATATATATCACCTATTTTAGCCTATAGCTTTTAGGTTAAAATTAGTTTAAGTACCTCGCTAACTTGCTCCACCATTTTAGAAAAAAAAATATACACTTATCGAACATGCACCCAAAATTTTTTGAAAGTTGAAAGGTGCAACCAGTAGAGAATAATATGTGAAAAGACATTCGAGAGTATTTTTTTCCGAACTGGAATGGATAAAGAATTACTTGTAGGTCCGGGTTGTGGTTCTCGCAGAGCAGCTGCAGGAACCGCAGGATGGGCTTCATTACGGACACTTTAGCTGGTAGCACGTCAGAACTGCCGGCTTCTCGCTTCTTCTCCGCCATTATTTCTTCTAGGACCGTTGTGCCTGTAGAACGGGTTACTTCATATTTATTTTTATATACACGCTGTAGTTTAGTATGATATAGTCTCAGTGTTACAAACGTTAAGTGACATCAGAAACGAGGTCCCATTTAGTTGGTAGGAATATCGAAGTAAAATAGAGTAAAGGGCTTAATTTTATATTCAACATAAATGAGAAAATTTCATGGCTTAAACATTTTTTTCGTAGGTATAATTGATTATATGTAGCAGCAAATCATTTGTCGATTCGACGATAAGGGCTTTAAAAAACATATACGCGTCGACTTGGGAACCTCCTCCGTTTTTTTCGTTGGTTAAAAATGACCTTAAATACAGCTGAGAGCAGAATTGGGGCACTTTTTTTTCCATGGAAGACCTCGTGATTCTTATTAGGGATACTTACTTACTCACTCACTACTTACTCCGTTGGCTCAGCAACCCAAAATGATACTTGGCCTCCGACACAAGTCAGGAGCAGTTTTCTCGGTCCTGTGCTATCTCTCACGAATTGTTGTTGATCTAAAAACTGTGAATGAGGTTTTTTAATAAGGCTCACTAGTTACCGTGTGACATGGTGTGTATGTCGGAGTAGGCGTGGACAGCGGAGCCACACGCGCTGGTCACCTCGTCATCCATCTCCTCGCCCACCACCAGCGGCCCGGTCGGGGTTTAAGAAGGCTCACTAGTTACCGTGTGACATGGTGTGTATGTCGGAGTAAGCGTGGACAGCGGAGCCACACGCGCTGGTCACCTCGCCCACCACCAGCGGCCCGGTCGGGGTTTAAGAAGGCTCACTAGTTACCGTGTGACATGGTGTGTATGTCGGAGTAAGCGTGGACAGCGGAGCCACACGCGCTGGTCACCTCGTCGTCCATCTCCTCGCCCACCACCAGCGGCCCGGTCGGGGTGTAAGAAGGCTCACTAGCTACCGTGTGACATGGTGTGTATGTCGGAGTAAGCGTGGACAGCGGAGCCACACGCGCTGGTCACCTCGTCATCCATCTCCTCGCCCACCACCAGCGGCCCGGTCGGGGTTTAAGAAGGCTCACTAGTTACCGTGTGACATGGTGTGTATGTCGGAGTAAGCGTGGACAGCGGAGCCACACGCGCTGGTCACCTCGTCGTCCATCTCCTCGCCCACCACCAGCGGCCCGGTCGGGGTTTAAGAAGGCTCACTAGTTACCGTGTGACATGGTGTGTATGTCGGAGTAAGCGTGGACAGCGGAGCCACACGCGCTGGTCACCTCGTCATCCATCTCCTCGCCCACCACCAGCGGCCCGGTCGGGGTTTAAGAAGGCTCACTAGTTACCGTGTGACATGGTGTGTATGTCGGAGTAAGCGTGGACAGCGGAGCCACACGCGCTGGTCACCTCGTCGTCCATCTCCTCGCCCACCACCAGCGGCCCGGTCGGGGTGTAAGAAGGCTCACTAGTTACCGTGTGACATGGTGTGTATGTCGGAGTAAGCGTGGACAGCGGAGCCACACGCGCTGGTCACCTCGTCGTCCATCTCCTCGCCCACCACCAGCGGCCCGGTCGGGGTGTAAGAAGGCTCACTAGTTACCGTGTGACATGGTGTGTATGTCGGAGTAAGCGTGGACAGCGGAGCCACACGCGCTGGTCACCTCGTCGTCCATCTCCTCGCCCACCACCAGCGGCCCGGTCGGGGTGTAAGAAGGCTCACTAGCTACCGTGTGACATGGTGTGTATGTCGGAGTAAGCGTGGACAGCGGAGCCACACGCGCTGGTCACCTCGCCCACCACCAGCGGCCCGGTCGGGGTTTAAGAAGGCTCACTAGTTACCGTGTGACATGGTGTGTATGTCGGAGTAAGCGTGGACAGCGGAGCCACACGCGCTGGTCACCTCGTCGTCCATCTCCTCGCCCACCACCAGCGGCCCGGTGGGGGTTTTACCTGGAATAACAACGATCATAACTAACTAGCCACGTGAGCTCAGCTAATCGAAGAGGATTTGGATCAGTGACTTTAGGAAGTGTCGCCATTTTCTCTTTTGCACTTCTTGAGGTCAGTAGGGTAAAGCAAGGGCGGTTAGATCTTCGAGTGCCTGCACTCTAGGGCGACCAACCGGAAGTTTACTAGTTCAACACGCTCTTCTTACAGCATCGTCGTCTATCTTTACTAGCCCCCTTATTCATAAACACGCTACAAACCTCTATTAGCTAATAATCGTTAGTCCTTATCTGTCATTTAGACTTATGAATTTGAAAGTCACACGCTCTTACCGCTAGCCCGTCAGCGCTTCTGTTATTTAACATTTATCAAAAAAGAAGCATGTAGAATACAAAGATTAGGCTAGTTAACCTTGTAACAGAAGGGTGATAGCTAAACTAACTAACAGAATATTACCATCAGTGATAGGCTGCTTGTGTTTGTCGGCGTGCTGCCGCTGCTTGTCGCCGGTGGCCGCGGCGGACGTGCTCGCCGCGAGGGATTTGATCTCCTGCTGCGCTTCGCGCATCTTGTCGTAAAACACCTGGCAACAATCATACATAATAAGCAGATGACAAAAAATCAAATATAATGAGAGCTTATTGTAATAAGTCATGAACTCATGAATTTAAAAGCGCTTTTACATACCAACACACTGCGAAAGCATCAGTGTGCAGGTTTGTTAATAACAAGCGTGTATTGTGTACTTCGATAACTTCGCGAGCTATACGCGCTATCGCTCAACGCGCGTTCTATGCGACCTTCGTACTCGTTGCGCTAATAGGTTATATGCAAAGAAGCCGCTTTTACTGAGCTTAAAATAATGTAAAGCTCATAACCATGTTTAGTCTGAGTATTTCCCTGTGTATTGTGGTATAGATTGCATGACCGACCGCTGTGAAACAATTTAAATAATTTAATTTAATCTACAGAAAACAACCATATTACTACTGCAATTTTACAATACCTTCAGGAAAGATTGTGAAATTTCTCCATTCTGCAGTTTGGTGAAAATACTCGATTGGATGGTGGAGTTGCCTCCTTCCAGTAGCGCGATACCTAAAACAGCGAAAACACAATATATTAAATTTGGCGTTATTAGCTAACAGTAATTATTAGAATAAAACAGATTGCTAGCGGCGATGACGATCCGGCGTCCGCCAAAGCAATCTAAGGATTTTTTTTCTCCGACTTAATTTGGTCCATATTCAGCCAAATACTGTCAAATAATTTAATTTCAGACCCATTTCGTACCTTGTCACAGTGACAATCAATATGAAAGTCGCTAAGCGCCTTATACTATTGTCACTGTGACAAAGACACCGAAATGAGTAATATTATTATTAGAATTACTTCATTTAGATTCCAAATTACAAGATGCCCTTTTTCACTCACCCAACTGTATCGCCTCGAGGAAGATGGCCGGTCGGTTGGTGCTCTTGATGACGAGGTCCACCACCAAGTCCGAGGCGCCCTCGTGGTTCAGGTGGACCTGCACTTGCGCCAGGGTCTGCCCCGTCCGCATTAGGACTTTCGCTGTACGTGAAAAAAATTGTAAGATTGGTAAACAATAATGTGCTATTATGACAAATAAAATAAGTACCAAACTGTATTAATAATTGACTATTATTTTGGAAATCAGCGTAACTCTGGATAAAAACACTGATGGATCGTAACTCGATAACTCGTAAAATAATTAAGGAGACTGTATCATGAAGCATCGTAAAGGTCAGCTGTCGAGATTAAATTATTAAATCAAGTTGTACTTAGCCTGGGGTCTATATTTAAATAAACTATTACATTTAATATCCAATATTTTCTGATTTTTTAATTGTAGAAGTGTTTACAAAAACATCACTGGAGTTAAACCAAGAAAAGTCTGCAGAGATTTTGACAGCACACGCAGTGCTAGTGTTATTTAACGTCAAACTTCTATGAAATTATGACATAAATAAAACTGGCGCTGCGTGTCTGTCAAAATCTCTGCAGACTTTTCTTGGTCTAACTCTATTATCATAGGCAGACAGATAATCATAGTTCATTCATTTTCTGACACAAATGCGAAGCCAATCAGACTGCGAACACGTGAAAGCAGCAATGCAATTTGCGTAGCGGTGTCATTCATAATGCTTATCATGAGCGCCGAATAGACACGGATAACGAAGCTCAATACAGTTTGCGTGTATTTAAAACGAGGTACATATTTTGATTTGCCTTTCTACTAGCAAAACTGTATATTTTTTACATCGTGTAGTTTAAAACAGCGTGACGTGAAGCCATAATCTAACACACATGCATTTGAATATAAATGTGTACATTGGTGTTACATGTTGCATACGATGGGGTGGCACAGTTTTATAAATGGTAATACAGGTACTCCGATTCAACATGATGTGTCAGTTAACTTCAAACTCGGGTAAATCTATTCGACCCTCTCAGCAAATATCTACCCTACTACCTTTTCTTAATATCAAAATCGCATAATCTGACAGAGGATTTACCCAAGTTTGAAGTTAAGCGACTCATAAGAGAGTTTTTGTCCTATAACGGTCCCAACCAAAAATGTTATATGCCGATCTTCCCCACATTAACTAAATAATTTCAATTTCACCACACAATAATGTATGTTTTTAAAACTGTGCCAGAAGTGCTGTTCCGTAAGCATGTGATGGACCCACCTGATTTCTGCATGGTCTGATGGTTTTCTGCGGCACATGCGTTAAATCAAACAAAAATCGTCTCAACTATGCATGAAATAAGAACCAATGTCGTCGGGCACTTATTTTGCTTTACACAGATTTCTAGGTTATCGTAATAATTATTATATGGAAAGCCACAGGCGTAATTATACTATTGACTGAGCAAGTCGTGATTCTAAAAGCGAGTAATTTAAATGATTAAAATAAAATTAGTCAACGATAGATTTTATTTTGCATAAAAACACAGTTATTGATCTAAATAATTTTAAAGTAAGTACTTAATATATGTAAGCAACATCAAATTAAGTAACATTTGAGGCAAGGAAAGAGCAAGTTACTTAGCTCAGATATCATTATAACTACGCCTGTGGCTATCACGATAATTTCTAATAATTATAATGTGCATATTTTGAATGTTAACTTTTCACAATTATATTTATGAATGAAAACTAATGTCCACTATAGTTTAATTTCTTCTAGTGTTAAATAAGTGAAGCCTAAACAGTATTCCTAAATAGTAACGTTAAATTGATTAGTAAATCCTGTGCTTTAACTGTCTATAGTGTCTATGTGCATTTCTAAAGACATTTTCTATTTAACAGATATGTAAATGTCTAGTTAGGACTATTGGTATCTTTTAAACTTTGAGCGTATCGTGGTATAAAGATAGACTCACAGTATCTTCGACGCAAGTCGCAAACTACTCAATTTGAAGGGGATAGGGTTTGCTACGAGTACTTTATAAGGTAATATGCGATATAATGTGCTAAAATTGCTTGTAAACAGACATAAGAATCCGCGGGGCAAATTGTGAATTAAGACTTTATATTTGTGCACTTATTGTACTAATGACAACAAAATTTATGCTGGTTTAAAACGATTAGGCAATTAAAAACTAATTTTTAACTATTTTGTGGTAATTAGTACCATAAGTGCACAAACATAAAGTCTTAATTCGCAATTTGCCCCGCGGATTCCTATGTCTGCTAATAAATAACCACAGTACGCCCAGTGTCACTTAGATGTTCAATCATAAGTAAAATTCCCTCTAAGATGGTAGTATATCTATAGTGCGTAGTCTAATAAAACATGGTCTTCTCTTCCCAGAGTGACACAAGCCTACGTCACAATAACATTGCCACTTTATATAGCGCTATTGTATATTATTATACATGGTGTGTCTGACCATGGGGCTTTAAATCCAGGGCTTGATTTTAATCGCTAAACTGAGCTACTTTTACTATGGGACCAACCCTAAAATCGGAGATTTGTTTTGGCTTTTCCATAGAAAACGTCGACATCTGATCAGCAAAAATGTATGAAAAAGTAAAAAAAAAAATCGGGATTTCGGGGTTGGTGCCATAATAAAAGTAGCTCAGTTTAACGAGTAGAATCGAGCCCTGGATTTAAAGCCCCATGGTCAGACACAACCTGTATAGCGCTATCGCATGATGACGTAGGTAGTGATCCAAAAAACTCGAGCCCTGTTAGCTCTTTTTTTAGGGCTCGCCTCATTTCACGACGCCTACAAGGCTAAAAGCCTATTTTACTAATGAAATAAAAAATGCTTCGAGCCTTTTAGGCGTCAAGAGATGACGCGAGCCCTAAAAAAGGCTCACAGGGCTCGAGTCTTTTGGATCACTAGACGTAGGCTTGTGTCAGTCACGTGGTCGGAAGAGAGTACCGGGCGGAGTATATTATTATACCATGTGTATAGTGTAAGTTTGCTTACCACCAGGGCCGTGAGTCACGGCGATGGAGCTGGGCGGAGGCTGGATCTTGGGCTCCGACTTGCGGTTGACGAAGTATTGCGAGAGCAACTTGTTGCGGAGTTGGTTGCCCTGCGAGATGACACGTATAGAACGACATGTTATACAAAGTGTAAAAAGATAATGGCCATGTTTGCGATGCCAGGGGATAGTAGAGTTAGACCAAGAAAAGTCTGTCATTGAAGTTTGACGTTTAAAATAACACTTGCACTGCGTGTGCTATCAAAATAGTTGCAGACTTTGCTTGGTTTAACTGTATGAATTGAGTAAATAAACGCTAAATGTAAGATTCTCCGGTTTGTTGTCGGTACCTTTTCCCCGTATTCCGGATCGACAGCCATCATCTCCCGTAACGTCCGCAGCACTTTGACACACAGCTTCTCTTCCTTCTCTTCTAGAAGCTTCTCCGTGTGACGGATTAGTCTGGAAATAATATTTTTAAAATGATTGTGCGAAAAAGATTGTTTTCATTTATTACCTTGAAAATAAACTATTCCCTGCAGTTGTAAAACACAGGGCCATAAGCGTATGCTTGTGTAGTAAATATTCAATTTCGTATTCTCTTCAGCGGCCTCGCCCGAACTCGTGAACAGCAGATGTGGTTTGTACAAGATGTCGACAAGCAACGACAGTTCTGCTTGTAACAGTGGTCGCAGTTGTTCTTCTAGCAGTGCTACTATTACGAGTACATGTACAGTTTACCTGAATATAAAGATGCCTCTCGTGTTTTCTTCAGCGGCCTCGCCCAGACTAGTAAATAGTAGATGTGGTTTGTACAAGATGTCGACAAGCAACGACAGTTCTGCTTGTAACAGTGGTCCCATTTGCTCTAGCAGTGCTACTATTACGAGTACATGTACAGTTTACCTGGATATAAAGATGCCTCTCGTATTCTCTTCAGCGGCCTCGCCCGGACTCGTGAACAGAAGATGTGGTTTGTACAAGATGTCGACAAGCAACGACAGTTCTGCTTGTAGCAGTGGTCGCAGTTGTTCTTCTAGCAGTGCTACTATTTCTTGAAGACCTTCCATTACTGATCTGTCGTTTTGCAGGTTCGACTGTAAGAAAAATAGTATTCAGTTATATTGTAAATAGGAGCGTCTTTAAAAAAGTTGGTGATGAACGTTAATATTAAACTGTTATCTAACACAACGTGTTTTTGCAGTAAAAAGCATCTCTTACTTATCGAGCAAGATCATTATCCATTGGATTGAAATAAATTTCCGTCTAGGTAAAATTAAAGGTTTCAGGCATCTGTACGGTTACCATCAGTTTGTCACTGACATAAACGCCGTCGAGAACGTAATTTACTTTCTACCGGGTGTGGCCTGTAACACGAGCAAATAATTAAAACATAGATTGTACTCCTCAAACGGTGACACTTTTGTTCAACAACTTTTAAAAATTATGAAGTATTTAGACTCCCTATTTTTCATATAAAATAAATATTATCTTCAATGGACGCCATCGCCACGCCATATCATTGTGATTGACGTTGCTTGTCACGCCTTAAACATAACAAAATTCGCAATACATTGAGTCTTAGAATAAACTTTGAAGTGTATTAAAAATCAATCCACAAGTTATTTTTAAAAGTCGCTGAACAAATGTTGGTCAGTATGAGGAGTACAGCCTACAGTTTAATTTTTTGCTCATGTTAGAGGCCACACCCGGTATACATCCCGTTTGCGCTAATATGCGAGTGCGAGCGAGATGTATAGAAAGTAAATTACGTTCTCGACGGCGTTTATGTCAGTGACAAACTGATGGTAACCGTACTGTGCAAGCTATCGAGTTCTACACAGTGACAGTTGCACATGTGCTGCGTAATCGTTGTATAATGAATATTTCAGTTCAGTTTGCAGGTGTCATAAAAAAACATCATTAAAAGTATGCCATTATAAGAACTGGGGGAGGATATTTATAGCGTTAATGAAAAGTGTAAATAAAAAAAATAGTATTGTTTTTGAAAAAATAGTAAATTAATTGTAACCTGAGAAGCCATTTTCTCCAGTTTGGAGGTCTTGGAGGCGAGCAGCCACTTGCTGGTTTGTCGGGAGAACTGCGCCACTTTCTCGAACACCGCCTGGATCTTGCCTTCCAGCTCGAGGGGTATCGCTATGCTGCGGGATTTCGCTGAAAACGAAATAAGGTTTTGTAAATATCCATTTGGTCTTAAGAGCGCTCTTACAAGAAAACTCGAAATAATGCAAAATTGATGATACTAGTCGACGAAATTCAGGACTTTGTGCTCATTATTAGAAACAATGAGTACTTGTTCCAGTAAAAGCGTCTTCTTATCTTTTTAAATATCGTTGTAAATATTAGAAAAAGGACTTATTAAATTAGTAATGAATTTTTTTCTGATGGTCGTTTCCGAAAAACCCCGTGAAGCACTGAACGGCAAGCTCTTATTTGGAAATGTTGAGAAGTTTACTCTGCTAAACCTGGCTATTTTGTATTACTAATACCCTGTACTTTAGGCATATCAAACGATATTTTTCCTACATACCTTTGAGAAAGAGAAAATCAAAGTAAATGAACTCAATTTTCTCTCCGAAACAAGTGTCAATTTCTACGAAAATCTACTTAATATCGAAGTCATTTTCATACTCAAGCAATCTGCAACGTTTGCTTATTCTGTTGGTATACATTAGTGTTTATGAAATTCTACTATAATTTTATGGCATTTTTTTGAAAACTACTCTACGAGGGCGGGATGATAAGTTTCCGAAACGGCACAGAAATAAGACAATATATATAAATGTTATATTTTATTTTTCAACGTAGGTCCCTTCTGAGTCCACGCACTTGGCCCAACGTTTCTCCAAGGCTATTATCCCATTTCTAAAAAACGATTCTTCGAGTCCCTCAAAATACCTATTAACAGCTTCTATGACTTCAGAGTTCGACGAAAATTTTTGTCCGCCTAGCCACTTTTTGAGATTTGGGAACAAATGGAAGTCGCAAGGGGCCAAATCTGGTGAATACGGGGGATGAGGTAACAATTCGTAGTGCAAATCTTCGATTTTAGCCATTGCAATTTTAGCCGTGTGAACAGGGGCGTTATCCTGATGGAGTAAAATTTTTTTCTTATTTAAATGAGGCCTTTTCTCTTTGATTGCGTTATCGAGGTTTTGTAGCAGATCAGCATAATATTGGGCGTTAATGGTTCTTCCCTTTTGAAGGTAATCCACGAAAACCAGTCCTTTGGAATCCCAAAATACGGTTGCCATTACTTTACCGGCTGACAAAACCACTTTTGCTTTCTTAGGGGCAGGTTCACCCCGATTTGTCCACTGCCTAGACTGTTCTTTTGTCTCAGGCGTGTAGTGGTGGATCCACGTCTCGTCAACCGTTATGTAGCGACGTAAAAACTCGTTAGGATTATGCCTGTACTTCTTCAAACACTCCGTCGAAACATCCTTGCGGGTTAGTTTTTGCTCGTCTGTTAAGAGACGCGGCACCCAACGAGCACAGAGCTTGTTCATTTCCAAGTGTTGGTGCAAAATGTTAAAAACACGTTCTTTTGAAATGTTTACCATCTCTGCTATTTCCACCAACTTCACACGGCGATCATCCAATACAATTTTTTTTACTTTGTTGATAATTTCCGGAGTCGTTACCTCATTGGGCCGTCCGCTGCGGGGAGCATCTGTACAGCTCTGCCGACCACGTCTGAAGTCGACAACCCAAGTGTGAACTGTGCTTAAAGAAGGCGAAGAAGATCCTAAAACGCGATCCAGTTTGGTTTTAATTTGTGTTGCAGTTTTGCCTTTCAAAACATAAAACTTAATTACCGCACGCACTTCCGATTTTTCCATTTTCACGAAAATGAATACAGTTTTTCTTTAGGTCGCTTTAATATATTATTATTTATATTATAAAAACTTGATATTGCTTCCGCATTAACGTAAAAGCCAAGAGGTTAGAATGACATTATTACTTTTTTAATTATATTTTTTTTAATCTTTCATTTCGGAGACTTACCAGCCAGCCCTCGTATATTACCGATGACGCGCGCTCGCCAGCTCAGTGCCGCGGCAGAGCTTGTACAGGTAGGACGTGTGTCGGTCGGCTCCGCACATTTTCAACGGCGACGACGAGGTTTTTTATCATTGTGTGCGGCGGGCGCCGTGTAAAACGCTATACTGTGTGCGTGTAAACCGCAACGAGAGACTTTGATCCTAGCACTGTTTTTATAGTATTATAATTTATAATGGTACAGTTTAATAAACTACCGGACAGGATTAAAAATATTTGAAACGACCTGACATTCTATATGTATTTATTTGACTCAAGATAGTACTCAGGGTCTGATGATGGAGCCGGAAGGTGGTCACCGGTACCAATCAACCATGCAACTAAACCACTTTGTGTTTAGGCTCGTTTTATTCATCTCAACAAGATCTTTGACACAAGATAGTACTCAGGGTCTGATGATGGAGCCGGAAGGTGGTCACCGGTACCAATCAACCATGCAACTAAACCACTTTGTGTTTGGGCACGTTTGATTCGGCTCAACAAGATCTTTGACTTAAGATAGTACTCAGGGTCTGATGATGGAGCCGGAAGGTGGTCACCAGTACCAGTCAACCATGCAACTAAACCACTTCGTGTTTAGGCTCGTTTTATTCGTCTCAACAAGATCTTTGACACAAGATAGTACTCAGGGTCTGATGATGGAGCTGGAAGGTGGTCACCGGTACCAATCAACCATGCAACTAAACCACTTCGTGTTTAGGCTCGTTTTATTCGTCTCAACAAGATCTTTGACACAAGATAGTACTCAGGGTCTGATGATGGAGCTGGACTGTGGCCACGGGTACCAGTCTACCATGTAACTGAACCACTTCGTGTTTGGGCTCGTTTGATTCGTCGCAACAAGATCTTTGACACAAGATACTACTCAGGGTCTGATGATGGAGCTCGAAGGTGGCGACGGGTACCAGTCTATCACATAACTGAACCACTTCGTGTTTGGGCTTCGTGTTTGGGCTTCGTGTTTGGTTTATCACCTAGTGTCAAAGATCTTGTTGAGACGAATCAAACGAGCCTAAACACGAAGTGGTTTAGTTGCATGGTTGATTGGTACCGGTTACCACCTTCCAGCTCCATCATCAGACTCTGAGTATCACCTAGTGTCAAAGATCTTGTTGAGACTAATCAAACGAGCCTAAACATGAAGTGGTTTAGTTGCATGGTTGATTGGTACCGGTGACCACCTTCCGGCTCCATCATCAGACTCTGAGTATCACCTAGTGTCAAAGATCTTGTTGAGACTAGTCAAAAGAGCCTAAACATGAAGTGGTTTAGTTGCATGGTTGATTGGTACCGGTAACGAACTCCCAGCTCCATCATCAGACTCTGAGTATCACCTAGTGTCAAAGATCTTGTTGAGATGAATAAAACGAGCCTAAACACGATGTGGTTTAGTTGTATGGTTGATTGGTAATGGTGACCACCTTCCAGCTCCATCATCAGACCCTGAGTATCACCTAGTGTCAAAGATCTTGTTGAGACTAGTCAAACGAGCCTAAACATGAAGTGGTTTAGTTGCATGGTTGATTGGTACCGGTGACCACCTTCCGGCTCCATCATCAGACTCTGAGTATCACCTAGTGTCAAAGATCTTGTTGAGACTAGTCAAACGAGCCTAAACATGAAGTGGTTTAGTAGCATGGTTGATTGGTACCGGTAACCAACTTCCAGCTCCATCATCAGACTCTGAGTATCACCTAGTGTCAAAGATCTTGTTGAGATGAATAAAACGAGCCTAAACACGATGTGGTTTAGTTGTATGGTTGATTGGTAATGGTGACCACCTTCCAGCTCTATCATCAGACCCTGAGTACTGTCTTGTGTCAAAGATCTTGTTGAGACGAATCAAACGAGCCCAAACACGAAATTATTTAGTTACATGAGAGACTGGTACTCGCGGCCTCCTTCCAGCTCCATCATCAGACCTTGTGTATCTTCAGTGTCAAAGATCTTGTTGAGACGAATCAAACGAGCCCAAACACGAAGTGGTTTAGTTACATGATAGACTGGTACCCGTGGCCACCTTCCAGCTCCATCATCAGACCCTGTGTATCTTCAGTTTCTTGTAACTTGTTTCTTGTAAATAAGCGAGTACCTATAATTTCTTTCGAGTAATATATTTTCAAATGGGAGGAGGGGGGGGGGGGGGGTCTAACATCGGATGATGGTAGCATGACGTAGGAGGAAACAGAGTCATCCGAAGCATGATTTTTGGATGATTTGAGGGATGGGGGGGTCAAAAATAGATGACGTAATTTATGAACAGCCCCTATGTACATTTGCACTGCATTTAGTATTTTCGTACTTACCAAATAACAGTTTTAGGACTTTATAAGTTAAGTACAGTTAGTGTTGTTATGGTTGATATCAATATGCTTCGCGAAGGATCAAGAATGTTTAATCCATCATTGTAGTGCGAGTGTGGTAGAAGGGATCGGAATACTGAGCTCGCACGGCCTGCCGCAGCGCTTAAAATACCTAAACTCGCTCAACCCCGAAATGTAATAGCACTCTTAAAGACCAAGGAGAGCGTACATGAATCAAATAAAGGAAAATATCAAAGTCGTGTCGTATCAGGCTGTCAAAGAGAAGGCAGAGGACCGCCAAACATGGAAATTGCACCGACAAGAGTCATACTCTTAAATATATGATGATGAAAATATCCCTTTGATACTTTTGATATTGTTTGAACAACGAAACCCTCAAAGATATGATCGCTTATGCGCAGCTGGCACGAAAACTCGCATAGTAAACTAAATTAGTAAAAAAATACATGATACTATCGTTACCTATGTTGTTTCTTCTGGTACACATAGCAACACTCTTAACTGTTCATCGGTGGACCTTATGCCTTTTGTAATAATGTCCACCGATGGACAGTTAACAGTGTTGGCGATAGTACCTCCGGTCTTCATCATTAGACCGTCAATCTGGTCTAATGATGAACCAACGTTACAACGCCAACATTACATTTCCGAAATTATGTTGAATTCTAGCCCCCTTATTCATAAACGTTTTCTCAAAAATGGACGGCAAACTCGACTTTGCCGTCTAAAAAATAGGTCGCGAAGCGCGTAGTTTATGGTCAGTCAAAAATTAAAAAGTTAAAAACATTGCAGTCTCGATTTTGGGACTGCAATGTTGCTTACAAATTCCATTACTTGTCGAGTTCCAAACTTTTTAAAATTTGAAATAGCCATATCAAATGAAGGCACAGGCCCATTAAACAGCCAAATAGATGATTAGTACTGCGACTATTTAGCTGTCTCAAATAGGTGGGCGTATTTTCGGCAGAAAAATACACTTCTATTTTTTTATTAAAAAAATAAAAAGGCGGCAAGGGCTTGTTTCTGTGAAAATGTATACGTAAGAACGTTGCTTTTGTAAAATATTTCTATGATATTTATATTTATTGCACCATTTTTGAGAAAAGCACTATATATGACTCGGCTGGAAGGCTACTTGCTGGCTTCGGATTCAATTAAACGGACTCCCAAGGTCGTCCGTTTAAAACGAATCCTCAGCCTGCAAGTAGCTACTTCCGAGCCTCGACAATAATGTACTATTACTAAAGTTGACAAGCCGATAATAATCGTTTGTCCCTTTCCATCATACCAATACGTCGGAAAGGGACAAACTACGACTTGACTACTGTACGCTGTCTGGTGTGAGTCAGGGCAGTACCCTGGGGCCCACTCTTTTTCTCCTTATGATAAATGACTTGCCGGACACAATCAGTGCTGCTAAATGTCTTCTTTTCGCTGATGACCTGAAGCTGTTCCTAGGCATTCGTAGTATTAGCGACAGCGCAGAGTTGCAAGCTGATATTGATGCTGCTGCCAGGTGGAGTGAGAGGAATCGACTTCCCTTTAACGTAAAAAAGTGTAAGGCGATCACTTTCTCGCGCAAACGTTCTGCTCTTCAAACTGGGTACAGCTTAGCGGGTTCCTCCTTGGAGAAAGTTAGCGAAATTCGAGACCTGGGTTTAATATTAGATAGTAAATTTGACTTCCATTCGCATATCAATAGTATTTGCAAGCAGGTCAGTAAAACCTTAGGATTTGTTATGAGAATATCCAAGCAATTTCACGTTGGAGTGGCTAAGGTTCTCTATAACGCATACGTGCGCAGTAAGTTGGAATATGGTGCGGTTGTCTGGGATCCATATGAGGACAAGTATTCCCTAATGCTTGAAAAAATACAACGAAAATTTGCACGTTGGTTGTATAAAAAAGCCTATGGATATTACCCTTACCTCTACCCTTCCATCTTTGTCTCGGGGATGGTTGGGCTAGACACGCTCGCATTGAGGCGGAAGTTGTTGCTTCTGGTGCACTATCTCTCAATCATTCACCACCAAGTTGATAGCCCAGAGGTGTTAGAGAACATAGGGTTGTTGGTTCCTAGGAGGATACCGCGGGATGTGGACGGGGCGGTCGCGCCGCGTCGCCGGCCGTGTGTGTTGCTGCGGCCGTCCGCTCGCACATGTTACGCGAGGCACGCACCTACCACGCGTGCTTTATCATTTCTACATATAATGCTCACTCAACACGTTGACGCTGACATGTTCGCCGATCGTTTAGCAAACTTGTGCAAAACTGCTAGACAATTTTTAAATTTTCATACTGCATGACATTGCTGGTAACATGTATTGTAATCTATTTTGACATTTAATTTACTTTATTTTTATTGTTTTACCCTATTTCTGATTTTAATTTCTTGTTTTCTTAGAGTGTACGTAAAATTATAATTTTAATTTGTATGACATTTTTATGTGCATGTTTTTATATTTTTGTATGTTTTTAATTGTTACTATTTTGACAATGTATCTGTTTTTCTAGCGTGTAAGTGATTTGGTCTATAACTGTAAGCTTACATTGTGTTCAATAAATAAAATAAAAAACGATTATTATCGGATTGTCAACTTTAGTAAACGTTTATGAATAAGGGGGTAGGTGAATCAGACAACGGGCTGGTTCATATCTTCCATGGTCTCCAGAGTCAGTATTTAAACAATATATAAAGACGTACCGACTTCGCTAAGGGTCCGGATGCACTTCTCCACATTAAGCTTTTGCGGGGGAGTCAGCCAGGGGCACTGGTAGATGCGGAATGTGGTCTGTAGAAGCTTCACGAAGATGGACTGCCGCGTCTGCGTACATGAATAAATATAAATAATTGTGGGACAATCTTACACTGTTACCTAGCTCCACAGGAAGCTCAAGAGAATAGAATAGAATAGATTTATTCGTAAGCACAAACAATCGGAACAGTACATAGTATAAAAAAAAACACAAAATAAGATTAAAGTGCCACGAAATGGCCCCATCTCAACATGTTGCTGGTGGCTTCCAGCGCTGATCTCCCGATGAGACCATCAAGTGAGAAGAATCACGGAAGGTAACAGACAAGAAGAAAAAAGACAGATATAACATACAGTAAACAGTTAGTTAAATAAGAAAAAAGTTACACAGCAAGAAGATACAACATAACGACTATTTACAATTAAGATTTAAAATTAATACGTAAAACAAGCATCGTGCTCGCAATCGCTGTATCGATCCGGTCCGACCATATCTTGGCTGAGCATTACAGCTGTAGTAGCAATAAGGCTTGGAATGCTGTCTTTTATTTAGTCTGTGCTTGTTTATCCTAGTCCACTTAAGTGCTATTTTCTGAACAGAATTAGATCCAATGAGTCACGCTAAATACGCTGCACACTGCACTATATGACTCCAGCTCGCTGGCAAACCTTGAGTTCAGATTCTTTACCTCCTGTCTCTGATATTGTAATAAAATGCTCACATACTTACACAAATGAACAGCGATCCGTTGGAATGCGTGAACAAACCAGGAATTAATTAGATAATAATACAAAAATTTAACACCATTTCGAGTGGCGAACAGGAACGAATCACTGGATTGAGCTACATAAACCCATAGTCCTCTCCACGAGCGACACTATTATCCGCGGATCGTGAGGGAGGCGATTGAAATTAAAAAACACCTTAAAAATTTCAATCGAGAGGACGGGTACAAATTATCGTCTACTTGGGGGCCAGTGATTCAAATGTTGAAACCAGACCAGACCAGTGTACGGATACTGTGAGTGTTGCGTGTCGTGCCGTGGACAATAAACATTAAACATTAGCGGGTAGCTGCAATTTCTTTGTCTACCCCGAACATTTTTATAAACTAATTTCGAGAACAAGTAGATACATAATGGTCACCGATGAAGCTAGCAAAAATTCCTATAACAATTATGTAAAACACTGATTTAAACTTTCACGATTATTAAACATTATCAAACTGCACAACGGAACGCGTCGAGCGAGTTTGCGTCGGAGGTAAATCTTAAAACTTAAATACGCGATTAAGTCCCGTTGTGCAGTTTGATAACAATTATGTAATTGATTAAAACGCTCAGTAGATATATTAGGGCTACTGGAGCCTTACCATGATGTCCTTATTGCGATCCAGGATGCGAAGGGTAAAGAGGAGATGCAATCCCTAAATAATTTCAGACCTATTTCGCTAATACCTATATTTTCCAAAATTTGTGAAGGGCTATTAAGTGAAAGACTCATGTCATTTTTTAGAAGAAACGAGCTATTAAATAAGCAGCAATACGCGTACCAACATGGCCGCTCGACGATAGACGCAGCCAGAGACGTCGTGCAGAGGGTGATGAAACACCTGGAGGGGCGTAGGCAGGTCGCAGCTATATTCTGCGACCTGTCACGCGCCTTCGAGTTGGTGAGTCATTCTCTGTTGCTAGCCAAACTTGACCACTACGGCGTTACAGGTGGCTTTTACGACACGATTGTGTCATTCCTCTCCAACAGGCAGCAGCTGACATCCGTATGCGGTGCCAGGTCGGATCTGCTGGATCTGGGTGAGCGTTCCGTACCACAGGGTTCGAGTATGGGTAATAACCTGTTCTTGATACTCATGAACGATTTCACAACCGCAAGTGACCAGGCCGAGTTTGTATTATTCGCGGATGATGGGTGCGTAATCGTAGCCGCCGACACCCATGCGCAGCTCGTGGCAAAAACCAATATGGTCATGGATCAAGTTGCGTCATGGTTCACGGCCAATGGAATGACATTAAATGTCGAAAAAACCAACATCATCCGATTTGGGCTCCGTGGCAGGCAGGATCACAATCTAAACATTGTCTGTAATGGGCAGCCGGTTCCACAGGTGGATGAGGTGAAATATCTCGGTCTAATAATAGATTCCGGTCTCACATGGAGTTCTCACATTGATACACTGTGCAGCCGGCTCTCATCTGCATGTTTCGCACTAAGTAGATTGCGTCCTAGCCTTAACACCGACAATGTGAAAAAAGCCTACTACGGCTACTTTCATTCACTTCTTGCTTATGGCGTCGACCTCTGGGGTAATGCTGCAGAACGAGAAAGACCGTTCAGGTTACAAAGACGAGCGATGCGAGTCGTGGCGGGAGTTCCGTGGGACAGCGACGTAAGAAACTTGTTCCAGGAGTACAAGATACTAACGCTACCAAGTCTGTATATCCTGGAAATCGCTAAATATGTACGAACGCATTTAGACCAATTCGCAACATACGGTGACGCTCATAATCGCAATACAAGGCAGCGACATAAATTGCGACCACCCCCGACTAGACTGGCAAAATCTAAAAAGCTGCTACACTCAATTGGTCCAAAGGTGTATAACGCAACACCGGATGACATTAAAAATGCAAATAGTGGTAAGTCGTTCGAAAGTAAACTAAAGGCAAAGTTAATTACGGATGCACTATATTCAGTAAAAGACTTCTTTCAGCCATCTGGAACCACCTGATTACTTGCCAAAGCCTAACACTAATATAAGGTATAATGATGATATACCACCAAAGAATTAAATGTAAGTTGTTAATGTTAAGATTGTTATTTATTTATTTTCTTTATTTATTTTTCGTCTTAAGTTAGGTATTTTTATAATATGAATATAAAAGTAAAATATAAAAACACTTACAAAACAATAAAAAATACATTTTTTTTTTAATTAGCCTATTAGTGTGTCCCACTGCTGGGCAAAGGCCTCCCCTCTTTCCCGCCACTTGTCTCTGTCTAATGCACATTCCCTCCACCCCACACAGAATGTATCTAGGTTGTCCCGCCATCTCCGTTTGGGTCTTCCTCTGCCCCGAGATCCATCCTGTGGGATCCAGTCCGTGGATACTTTAGCCCAGCGTTCTGGGTGCATTCGGCAGATGTGCCCTGCCCAGTCCCATTTCAGCTTTGCGGCCTTCATACCCACATCCACAATGCCAGTTTTGGAACGCAGTTCGGTGTTTCTAATACGGTCGGTTCTACGAACACCCAGTATGCTGCGTTCCATTGCTCTCTGGCAAACCTTGAGTCTGGACTTTTCAGTTTCAGTTTGAGACCATGTTTGGGCGCCGTAGGTAAGGATAGGCAGGATACACATGTCGAGGAGTTTGCGCTTTAAAGAGAGTGGAAGGTTGCCCTTCATTAGCGTCTTCATGGACCAGAAGCTCTTCCAGGCGTTTGCGATACGGCGATCAATTTCTTTGAACTGCCTGTTGTCGAAGGACACTAACTGGCCCAAGTAGATATACTCGTCGACATACTGCATATCCCGCCCATCTACCATTACACTACGTTTCGTGCGGTTGGTCATCAACTGTGTCTTGGATCTATTCATGGAAAGTCCGACTTCAAGGCTTGCCATGCAAAGTTCTTGGAGCATTTGTTCGAGTTGGGATGCGGTGTGGGAGAACAGTACAATGTCGTCGGCAAAGCGTAGGTTGGTTAACCTTTTGCCGCCGACGTCGATTCCCATTGTTTCCCAGGAGGCCGCCAGCTTTCGGAATATCTCCTCTAGAGCACACGTGAAAAGCTTTGGAGAAAGCGGATCTCCCTGTTTCACACCTTTTTCAATTGGAAATTTGGGGCCGGGAGCGTGAAGTTTGATGCATGCGGTACTGTGATGGTATATGGTGCCAACGAGTTCGATGTAGGCATTATTAATATTTTGATTCTTCATTGCGGAAATTACAGCAGAGTGCCTGACACTGTCAAACGCTTTGCTGTAATCCACGAATGCTAGGTAGATTGGTTTTTTGAACTCGTTAGCCTTTTCTATGATTTGGTTGATGGTGTGAAGGTGGTCGGTAGTAGAGAAGCCAGGTCGGAACCCTGCTTGTTCAGGGGGTTGTTTTTTATCCAGCAGTGGGGCAATTCGATTCTCTATTACTTTTATGAATAATTTGTATAAGTGAGAAATTAAACTAATCGGTCTATATATATATAAAAAAAATACATATAAACACATTATAAAAAACCTAACCTAGGGTGCCGCCAGCAGCGGGGCAGGGCCCAAGCTGCCGGTGGTCAGGGCTGCAGAGTTAGGAACCGACGTACTATACGCGCCGTGTCCAAAATTACCGCCTTCTGCATCTGACCCTTGATCCAACCACCCAGCGAGAGTCTCTCTAGGTGTTGGTCGAGACTCTTCGCTATGAGACCGTTCGCTGACACGACTATCGGAACAATGATCGTCGAGTCAACATCCCATATGGCGGTAATCTCATGAGCTAAGTCTAGGTACTTGCTGGACTTGTCCTTCTCGGCCTTCACGAGATTCTCATCATGGGGGATGGTGACGTCGACGAGCACGGCCCGGCGCTGGCGGCGCTGCGATCGATCTATCAGCACGATGTCAGGCTTATTGGCTACAATAGTCCTGTCAGTGATGATAGATCGATCCCAATTAGATTAGACTTAATAAAAAAAATATGTACTAATAATTGACTTAAAGCGATATTTAAAATTAATAATTTTTAAATTAAATGGATACTAATAATAATTAATAAATGGATTTAAGTTAAAATAATTTGACCTAAAATAGTAATAATGATGTCCTGTAAATGTTTTAATGTATGAAATAATAATGTGTGCTGTAACAGATATAATGTGTTGACATGTAAAATATACAAATTTTACCTTCCAATAAAATTGGTATTATGTTTCCTTCCACATCGAAGATCTTCATTGAGAGAGTAACGCGATCGTTGACCGATCGATGCCGCTAGCGTCTATGCAGTCGCTCCGCTCCACGCCGTGACGTAGTTCCGCTTCCCGTCCCTGCCAAGCATTGCTCGCTTCCCGCTAATCACCGCCGCCATGTCATTGTTGAGGAGAAGTACCGTCGGCATAAAAGTAGCCTACTAGCCTGCCAGGAAGGCATTACTCAGATCTTCGATGTGGAAGGAAACATAATACCAATTTTATTGGAAGGTAAAATTTGTATATTATGTGTTCCGTACTCCACATCGAAGATCTTCATTGAGACCTGTTTATTATCTCCTGGTGGCGAGTTAGCGGGCGCGCAAGCGTTAGGGCTACACCTACTGTCATAGAACTCAGAGAAAGAATAAATATACATATATATACACCATAATGCAACCCATGAAATCAGTGACTCGTTATAATATGAATTACAGGAAATTGAGAATTGAAATTGTAATCTCAGGTTCGAATCTGACGTTAAACTGGTTTAAGATAATTCTCATTCGAAATCGCATCCGATCCGCAGAATCTCGGCGAGTCATGTTCCCAATTAACATAAGCGAAAATATCGCTAAGTGAATAGCTTTCCAGCCAATTTAGTTATTAAGTACATCCTGGATCGAAAGCAATCGTAGGCGAGGCCGGCTTGGATGAGACTGTGGCTGAAAGAAATAAGCGAAGTGTCCCCTAACATTTTGTGTAATTCTCGCAAGGTGACGTACCCAGACTACCTACTTATACTGGGTCTATACTTTATTCCGGAGCTTCTAAGAGTCCAGTCGGTAAGACACGTTATCTGGTTTAGAGCCGAATTTCGGACACAAAATAATAGCGTTAAAGTTATCTATGTAATTGCCCGGGCTACAGTGTAGTATAGTAAGGTCATTGACCCTGCGGCCTGATGCTAACAGCAAAAGTGCGGCAGCTCTTCTATCGTACTTCTTCTAACGTACCTAACGTTGTAGGGCTATTTAAATTAGGGCAAGTAGATTTCTCGCGTCCCAAGCTGGTGGTTTGGGAGGCGCTGGTCTCGCTATTAGTGGCGTTGGAAGAAGGCATAGTGTCCGATAGTAGTTCATATACAGCACTTGTGAGAGGCTTATGAACGAGTATCGTTCTGAATGCTAACATGGACAATAGAAATAGACGTCTGAGATAGCTCGCTACTTCAATGGATAGAGGTACCTGGCAGTTGATCTTATTTTTGATGCACCATAAAGACCATTTTTACATTGTGGCCGTACATGCAGCCTAGACAAGGGGCCGATCTAGGGGCTCCCGTTACTGGTTTTCTATACAAACACAGTACCGGAATCGGGAATATCCGGTTCTTCCATATTAGTGAGACAGTGACAGTAGAGTTTCGTTCGCTACGTAGCGTTAGACCTTGGCATGTTGTATGCATGCGCCAGTCACGCCAGTAGCGGACGTCACTCCTGATCCCGCCAGCTCGGTGTTGGAGCGTCCTATCTGACAGGAGCTACGCCTCATTCTTAAGGTCGTTGACTCGTAAGGGAGGGCGGTCTGACGTTGTGTTCACTAGGACCGCCAGTAAATTGCAAGCTTACCACAGCTGCTTTAAGACTCTCCTTATCACGCCGTCACAGTAGACAGACTAGGCTGGGAGGTGGAGACATCCATGCCAAGTCGTATCACAGGCAGCTGCCAAACGTCGTGGTAGCAGTTCGATGAGTCTGTTAAGAAATACCGTGGCACAGAGGGCTCTCGAAAGCGGAGGCCGGCCAACAAGGCGCCTGTCAGGCGAAGATAGTCTCGGCGGCTTCTGGGCGCAGCTGCCACTCGGGCGCGCAGTGACTTCTTGAAAAACCGTCGCCCTCGGGGGTTGTACCGACCTGGCAAGTAGCAAGCAACCAGCGCGACTTGTAGACGATCTGCTGGCATCAGCAGTTTTTGCGACAGCCGTAGTAACGGAAGGGATGTAGTGTCGCCGTCGTTTTATGTATACTGTACCGGTGCGGTTGTATGTTTACACTTCTGCCGTCAGCGCTGCAGATGCGGCCCGTTAACGGTTACTCTTCGCTGAAAGGGCCTTACCTCGTACATTGTCTACCAATATTGGAGATTGTAACGGACTGCTTGCATAAGATGAGGAAGAAAGTGGTGCGAGGCTTTCGGCAGCTCCGTGTTGCTGGGGACTGCGAAGGCTTCACCTTCCTCCATGAACTAAAGTTTGCGAATTTGAGACTGAACAGAAGGCATTGAGTCTCATTTCTGCGAGAAACTCTGCAGCAAGGCAGGCCTGTATGTCGCGAAAAAGAAAACTTTCAATCGGGGTGTTGTGCCGCGTGTCCCACGTGATGTCTAGGAGCGTGATGGTCTAATTCGCTTTATCCGAAGAGACACCCTATATCGAGTTAGTATAGGGCATCGAGTTAGTAGCATGCTTTTAAGGAAATCGAACTGATGAAATCAAGACTAAAATCGATTTTGGCGCTTTGCGTAACAAAACTGTTTCGATAAGTCGAATACAGACAGATGGAAACTGCTGGAGTCCTCCTGGCCCCTTTCTCTTAGCACCGGAAACTCAAGCTTGTTCAGGCGCAGCGGGTTTATTTGTCCCATTTTGTTTATTATGGGCTTTTCGCACGAGTTCGTCTTTGTAAGACGGAACTTAAGCTGGAGAGCGCGAGCAAGCAGAGATAATTATGTGAAGTCTGCAGACCTTTTCGATGCCTTTCACCTCGGTTTCGAGCGGTCGCACAGGGCCTTGTCGCTAGCTGTTCTCCGGTTGGACCACTCCATGGCCTCGAGAAGTCGTAGGAACTTCGAAGCGACACAGCGAAGTCGATCAGCACCTTTATGAAGCCCGGGAACACGACGTATTTTCCTCCGAGTATCGACATATCTTACCGCTTTCAACTCCGGGCAGTCGAGCCGCTCTCTCGCTCGGGCTCTTTACGACCTTGTCTGCCGTGGGCGGAGGATTCTTTAACCGAAACCAAGAGCTTAGCGGTCTGTTCGTGCTGTCGCACCATAGCTATAGGCGCCTGCGTACCTCAATGGAACCATGTGGACAGGACAAAACTGATACTGTGGCGCCCAGCGAGCAAGGGACGACATCGTCGTAGTTGCAGCATCGGTGGACAGCATCGGCGTGATTGTGGCAACCACCGCCGCTCGGGAGGCGCCGGTGCGTGAAGCTAGGGGCGCCATCGTGGCGGCCGGCTCGGGGGGGCACCGGTGCCTGAGGCCGGGCGGCTCATGGCGGCCGCCACTGGTTCGGGAGGCGCTGGTGCGTGAGGCGAGGACCCATCGTGGCGGCCCGCTCTAGAGGCACTGTCGCGTGAGGCGGGCGGCTCCATCGTGGCGGCCGCCGCCACCGGCTCGGGAGGCGCCGGTGCGTGAGGCGAGAGGCGCCATCGTGGCGGCCAGCTCGGGGGGCACCGGTGCATGAGGCGGTCGCCGTCTGGCTCGGGAGGCACTGGTGTGAGGCGAGAGGCGCCATCGTGGCGGCCAGCTCGAGAGGCGCCAGTGCGCAGGTGGTGGTGCCATCGTGGCGGGCGGCATCATCGTGGCGGGCAGCGCCATTGTGGCAGCCGCCGCCGCCGCGTCGATGCGTGATGCGAGAGGCGCCATCGTGGCGGCCAGCTCGGGGGGCACTGGTGCGTCCTGAGGCGGGCGGTGCCATCGTGGCGGGCAGCGTCGTCGGGCAGGCTGCGTCATCGAGCGGGCGGCGCCATCATGGCGGCCACCGTCGCCAGGCTCAGGTGGTGACATCTCTCGGAGTCCCGCGGACTGGAGGCGTCCGCACCGCGACTGCAGCAACAGGAGCGGGCGTGTGACGTCTCTCCGAGTCCTGCGGACTGGAGGCGTCCACCGTGGCCCGCAGCGTCGCGGTGTCTCGGAGTCACCTTGGACGACAGCAGAAGAAAGACGTGGCGCCGGTGCGGCGCGCGCGGGCGGGGGCGGCGGCCGGGGCCCGGGCGGGCGCCGGGCCCGCGCCCCGGGCGCGCCGCAACTAACAACACGAGGTACTCCCAGGCTACTGCCTGAGAACCGTCCTTTAGTGTCGAAGTAACTTCTGAACGCCAATAAAATTAGAATATCTTAAACTGGCTCACCGGATGGTTCGAGACAATCCAAACCTCCTTATCAGCGAAGCGCGGCACCCGACAGCGGCGCGCGCAGGCCGTCCGCCGCCGCGCCGCCGCCGCCGCCGCAGGCACGATGACCGCGCGTTCCCTCTCCGATGCGAAGCGAGAACCCACGCGTGCAGAGCACATTGGATTAGCAGTCCAACGCCTTAACCACTCGGCCACCTCGTCCACTTGTTAACAAAAACCACTGCCGCACTTCCTACTTCGATCTCGAAAATGCGAGTTAACGGTAACGATTTTAGCAGCATGGAATGTGAAAATTAATTTAGCAAGAAAAAAGTGGGTAGAATCGAAAAGCACCGTTCGATGACTTCGATCGCGAGACCGCCAAAAGACTAATAGTGGCGATCTCTGCCATATCTCACTATTTAATCGACCGAGCTTTGGATCGGAAATGTTAAAGCACCATGCTGCAAAAATATACGCAAAAAATATTTGCGGATGCAGTAACAGGAGCGGACGTTCAAGACGGTCGACGAAACAATGACATGGCGGCGGTGATTAGCGGGAAGCGAGCAATGCTTGGCAGGGACGGGAAGCGGAACTACGTCACGGCGTGGAGCGGAGCGACTGCATAGACGCTAGCGGCATCGATCGGTCAACGATCGCGTTACTCTCTCAATGAAGATCTTCGATGTGGAGTACGGAACGCATAATACTTACATTTTATCAATAAAAGTTTGATTGATTGATTGATTCATTGATTGATTCTGTTTAGTACCTGAACTGAATTGCTAAAGTACGGAGCTATACAAGTCGCATAACTCCGTCCCTTAGCAATTCAGGTTAGGTCATAAACATCCATCATTTTTTAATTTGTGTGGATTATGTATTTTGAATTTTATTGTGTACGTATTGTATATTTGGACATGTGTTTTTTTGACATTAAAGATATTGAATTGAATTGAAAACAGAATCGCAATAAGGACATCATGCTAAGGCCCCTATGCTCCCACTGTTATTGGGTACATATATCCATAGACTAGGAATCCTCTAGACCGAGTTTAGAGCAATTATTTCATGCAACCGATGATGCCAAAAATGCGGGGGTGCGCGGGAAGAGGTGAGCGAAGTCCCGTGCCGCGATTGGTCCGTTCAAAGACACGGACGTCACACAAAGACACTTTCGACTCGAACATGGAGTAAAATTACCGTATGCGTGGCAGAGGGGGTAGCGCGACTATGCTCAGTCTGGAGGACGTTTTGTCTGTGCATATATCCCACACTAGTACCTGCACGGTCGCTGAAGGGCGAGTTGAAGAACGTGCATATTGTCTGAACTAGCACGTCGGTCACGTAGTTCACCCAGGCCTTCTGTGCTCCGCATGTGGCAGCTGGGGGCTCCTCGGACGGCCTGGGACTGGATCTGTATCCAGTCCCAGGCCGTCCGATGTCTGTACATGTCACGGTTGTAGACACAGTACCTGCACGGTGGTGCTCTGGTCGCTGAAGGGCGAGTTGAAGAACGTGCATATTGTCTGAACTAGCACGTCGGTCACGTAGTTCACCCAGGCCTTCTGTGCTCCGCATGTGGCAGCTGGGGGCTCCTCGGACGGCCTGGGACTGGATACAGACATGTCACGGTTGTAGACACAGTACCTGCACGGTGGTGCTCTGGTCGCTGAAGGGCGAGTTGAAGAACGTGCATATTGTCTGGACTAGCACGTCGGTCACGTAGTTCACCCAGGCCTTCTGTGCTCTGCACGTGGCAGCTGGGGGCTTCTCGGACGTGCCTGGGACTGGATACAGACATGTCACGGTTGTAGACACAATACCTGCACGGTGGTGCTCTGGTCACTGAAGGGCGAGTTGAAGAACGTGCATATTGTCTGAACTAGCACGTCGGTCACGTAGTTCACCCAGGCCTTCTGTGCTCCGCATGTGGCAGCTGGGGGCTCCTCGGACGTGCCTGGGACTGGATAAAAATGTTATATTATAATAAACATTAAATAAATCATTCAAAAGTAAGTCACTTTCTAATGAAGCAAAACAACGGTCACCCAACTGTTCGTATCGTTAAAGAGTTCGCTAAATGTTTATGTATGGATAGTTTCATAGCATAGCGCCGGGGCGCGGCGGCTGACGTTGATCAGTCTGTCAAATGTGGTTGGTGCAACTGGCCCTTAGAGTCAGTTGCACCAACCACAATTAACAGACCGATTAACATCAAACAACACTAAAATATTACATTTCCCATGCAATAAAATTTAGCAAACGCTTTAATGATGACAGACAGTTTGATGCAACCGGCCCTGAGCCTGAGAGTCAGTTGCATCAACCAAAATTGACGGTCTGATCAACGTCAGTCAGCAGGGAACTATGTAATTTCCCATACAATAAAATTTAGCGAACGCTTTGACGGTGACAGACAGTTTTAGTGTAACTCATTACACATATTGTCGTGAATGTAGCGGGTATAAAACTTACCAGCGACTTGCAAATGCGCGTCTCCTTGTAGTATCGCCTGCATGTCTTGTAGGAACGAGCGCTCGAACAAGTCCCACATGTAGTTGCTGGAGTATATCTCCTTCATCTCCACTTCGGTGTCGATGTAGCAGTGGTTTAGGAAGCCTACGTACGCTTCTTTTACCTGGTCAAAAGAAAAGTTAAATTACAGAAATATAATTCAAAATATACTCATGGACAAACTTGGAACGCGAAAAAAACATATAATTACTGGATTACAGCACCTAAAGTAATTTCAAAATTAGTATGATAACTTTTTTTGCGATCCTCTAAATTTGTCCATGAGTGTATATAGATATTTAAAGTATTATAGTATAATCTCACTGTGAGCTCACACATCCCAATGTGGGTAATTAGACGAACTATTAACATTTATGACCCAGAAACAAAAATAGTAGTGCATACTACACAATTTAAGCCAAAACATCAGTCAAAGGCCGTAGATTTTCCTAAACGGAGCAATTTAAAAATAGTATCAGTTATGTGACTAAATGTTGTATAAAGTTTTGCTTTATTTTATATTATTTATGTGTTTTTAATTTAAATTGGTTGCCCTGAAAACCAGCGCCATGGCTAAGGACGACAGTCATCGGCATATGCTGAGTGGTATCCATTTTGGTGTCTTGTATTAGAATAAGATATTTGTATTATAAGTTTAGCTTATATTCAACACCAAATAAACTACTTCTATTCTATTCTATATGTGTTAAGTGTTAACATTTCAAGTGTACCTCTGGTATACAGTCGGGGTGTGTGATCATGGAGACGATGTCGTCGAGCGGCAACAGGCTGTGGCATTTTATCTCGGTGTACACGTTCTTGCCCATCGTGCAACATGTTAGCAGCTTCACCAGCTGGATGTGGTATCTGTAAGGAAATTATTAAAGTAAACGTTAAAGCAACCAAATCATCGAATTTAAACTGTTGTGAGACATACTGATATTGAATAACTTTACAGTTTAGACTCACTTGTTTTAAGTCACTCGCGCGAAAAGTTACGGAGAGCCTACGCCGCGTACGCGATACACGGCCGTCGTGAACGCTGCTCGCACTGTCAGTGCTTGAGAAAGGAGACCTAGGCTCTCCGAAACATGTCGCGCCTCTAAACCGCACACCGTAAACCCTAACATTATTCAAGATTAATAAAAAATAATCGAATAAAAGCGTGCATTTATTCAACTAAGCTAAAATGATTTCTTTTCTCTTTATTGCATACCTATGCATTATTAGTTTTTTTAACTATATTACCTCAAGGCTTCTGGCATCTCGTTGGTCTGCTTGTACTGGCGCATCATCTGTATGAAGTTGTTGAACGACACCCGATCGTTGTAGAATATCAGCACGTCTTCGCCTGCGTTCACCATCTGGAACAACGATGTTTTTGTGAAAAAAAAAATGTAGGCTCAAATGGGACTGGGCCGGTCACGTCTGTCGCATGCATCCAGACAGATGGGCTAGTGTGGCTACCAAGTGGATGCCAGAAGGAAAGCGCGGACGCGGCAGGCCCAGACGGAGATGGCGGGATGACCTAGACACCTTTCTCAGTAACTGGCCAGAGCAGGCGCTATTTCGGGAGTTGTGAAAGACAAGGGGAGAGGCCCTTGCCCAGCAGTGGGACACCTTAATAGGCTAGCAGAAAAAAAATCTGTTAAACAACTTTGTCAGTAGAAAAGGCGCGATGTTGTATGGGACGATAACCCCATGCGCCTTCATATTTTAAATTTGCCGCTTGTTTCTACAGACTATATTAACATGTCAAGCGTTCAGTATGCTACGGTAGTCTACAGAGATTTTGTGCTGGCAATGTCAAATTTTATTAAAATGTACGACACATTTTTATTAAAAAAACATTTTTAATTTAATTTTTGCTTTAATATTTCCTTTATAATCAAATTGATAGTACCAGAGAGAATTGAGTAGATATTTTATTTTGATTTAATTTAATTTCTCTAAAATTTCAATTACATAATTTATTTGTAAACTGAAATAAATGTCTAATACTAAGAAAAAGGGACGAAGGCCTCCGGTGCCCCAGGCTGGAATCGAACCAGCTTCCCCTGCTATCGCGGAAGGTGCCTCCGCACACATTTGACAAGATCGTGTAAGACATTTAATACATCGCATAAAATAATTGTTTCCTGAAACGCTCAATACTAGAGATGCAACGGATAGTTGTTTGGCCGGATACCGGATATCCGGCCTGAACACTGGCCGAATATCCGGTATCCGGCCGGCGGAACTATACCTACATTTTGGTTTTTCAGGTGCGCATTCTGCAAGTTTGACCTGTTTCCTAGTAAACGTTCGCGCGGCCTCATTTCTAGGTTCGAAATGAGTGCGCGTGCAAGTCAGTGGAATGATTAAATTGTTTTAAAATAATAAACAAGTACGATTATGACCGTGTCTGTTTCTTAAATCCAATTTGTTTACTCCGAAATCAAGCAATGTTACTATCCGGTATCCGGCCGGATAGTAAAATAATAGCCGGATAGGCCGGGTACCGGATAGTAACCGGATATCCGGTGCATCTCTACTCAATACTACAATAGGAACAAAATCTAATAAGATAATCCGACCTAAGTACCTTTAGGCGAAGTTATTATTACAACGCCGTAAGGCAGGTCCATATTCGAGATATTTGAACAAACCGCGACATATTTGAAGACCGACCGACAGTAGCTACCTTAATCGCTTGTACAATATGAATAAAATATAATTACTTAGATAAAATTGTTCTTCCGACCTAAAGAACCTATAATAATATTATTATCATTTAACGCGCAGCTGCGCGTAAAGAAACATGCCGCGCGGTCGAAAAAACCGGTAACCACGACTGTCATTGCCTGACATTGACAGTATTCCTTAGCAAAAGGGCGCCGATGTGTTTAGATCTCGTGTTTATTTTAATTATCGTAAACCGCGGTCAGTTCTCGTAACATCTGACAATGCTATCAGTAATGTGGGTAATTATAAATTGTCAATGACATTAAATACAGTTTCGGGTATATAGGCGGTTTAGTTTTGGTTTAAAACCGTTACTGTACTTTTCTTTGTTATTCTTAACGAATCTTAACGTCTGTGTTTGGATTTAAACTGTTCGTCTTGCAAAATGGATTCGAAAAATGGAATATCTGAGGATTTAGCTAGCAGAATGAACTCGGGATTGTCAATACAAAGTGGTAAGTGGTGTTTTATTGTATAATAATAAAGTTACATACTTGTACAGTTTTATTCAAATTAAGGCGTTGTTAGGCTGTTGTTATGTCGAAAGATAACGTTATGTTGATATGTTATGTATTTCGGTAACGGTTTACGAATAATATATTGATAACTGTAATATTTTGCTGAATGTTACGAATTTTTACAGGTGTTATAAAGGAAATCTAACCTACCTTTTATAATTATAGTAATAACGTACTTACCTAGTAATATAACCTAACAAAGTATTGTTATGCGTTTACCGGTACAAAAGTTTTTGCGAATATTATAAAAGGGTTATTATATTTTGTTGATTTATTTGCTTTTGTTTAATTCCACTCTTTAAGGATCGTAAAAAAGTACATTCTAATAATTTTAAATTTAAATAAATCGCATAGGGCGCCCGCGTAACACAGTTAAGTAGAAAAAAAGTCGTAAAACGGATTATTAATACGTACATATTTGTAAATAATATCAGTCAGATCTTAAAGTTGAAATTTTAAAATTGAAGTGTACTTCTCGGTGCGCCGGCATTACGGGGTTTAGCATTTTTCTAATGCTTAAAAAACGAGGAATGTAAGTATATCATGTCTTGAATGACCTAAATCAGTATATTGTCAGTCAGGTCGCCAGTCACCAGTCAGGAACCACTTCCGTGCAGAAATTTAATGCCATCATTGTTACATTACTGTTAACTATTCTCTACTTAAACCCCACTTAGGTAAAAAAATACGTTGAAAATATGTTTACTGGGGTACCTATATTGTTGATAATATGGAGAAATGTTTGCATTTGTATATCAAAGCTAAAAGAGAATATATTTTTAGGATAATAAGTTTTGTTTTAGTTACCTATATGGGCTATATGATTGCGATTATAATTTTTAATGGCATTTTGTAAAATATGTTAGTACATATTCCTAAAAATGTTGTCAACGTATTTTTTGTTCACCATGTATGTCAAATTGACATAACGATTTCTGTTTTTACAGGTAACGATGACCACGACGAATCACACAGTCAGTCGGAGAATGAATCTGAGAGTGATTGGGAAACCATGTCGGAGAGTGAATGGAGCATTTCAGACAGCGACTGGAGTATTGGAGGCAAGGAAATTTTATACAACAAGAATGATTACTGTCAATAACTATTAAATAAAAAAATAAACACCCCAAAACATATATCACCCCTCTTTTTGTAGGATGTTTTTAGCTGTGAAAACTTAAGTGTCACTTGATGAACCCTTTACAAAATAGAGATGGAGACAGCGGTCTCCCTCGAGCTATCTAAGTATCTAGCTTGGAACGTTTTTAACCTCCCGCCGCAAAAAGATGCCAATGTCTGTCTGTATGTCTATCTGTGACATCGTAGCTCCCAAACGAAGAGACCGATTACGATGCGTGAAACAAAGTTCCTTGCGGTGGCTCTTAGTTATGTTTTATAAAAATCTGTCCAGCAGTTTCAAGAATATCAGCCCTTTCCTAAAATGATGTAGGGCACTTTTGGCGTCGGGGGTTTCTTAAAATTATATTTAATAGTTAGACCAAAAGGGTACTTATTGTGGGTTGCCAATAAAGAGCGATTTCCATAAAGCTTCAATTTGAAATCAACCTTATCGACAACCGACAATGTGTCCTTTCAATTGAAAACGTCACAAATACTATGTTTATCGCAGGTGATACCGAGAGCGCATCGGACACGGAAGAAGAGTTCTCAGCCTCGTCGGTCACACCGTCGTTGCTCGACTGGAGCGACGAGATACGATCGGCGAAAGTATGTCCGTTCAAATTGAAACCAGGCCTTAAGGAAAGCTGCGGTAAAACGCCGGTGGACTTCTTCAAATTGCTGTTTACAAGATCGTTATTCGAGTTTCTAGTCAACAATATTAACAATTACGCAATGAAAATTATGAATCAGAATCCACAAGGTAGAAGATTCAAAGAAGTAACAGTGAACGAGTTTTACGTATTTTTCGGATTGCTTTTGAATATAGGAACTATAAATACAAATGTTATTGATGATTTCTGGAGAACTCAGCCGCTTGTTGAAGATCCCGAGGAGTTTATGAGTGTAGTTAGATTTGGGGTTGTTTTGAAGTGTTTAAATTTCGAACATGAGCTACCTGGGAAGAATGATAAGATGTCTAAAATATCGCATATGATAGATTACTTTAATATCATGATGAGAAAAGTCGTTAATCCAGAGAAAGTGTTATGTGTAGAGGAATCGATCACGGTGCCTTGTTATGAACATGTGTATTTATTGACCGATGAGTTCGGTTTAGCGCATAAATTAGTAGTTTATCAATCCGATGACAAACCCGGCCCTTATGTGGCAAAAAGTTTACTCGAAGATAAACTAGACGTCGGCCATTCCATCTACATATCCGAAGATTACAACTCTCTTGAATTAACTAAGTTCCTTTTAAATAGAAAAACTTATGTAACAGGACCAATAAAACGCAAACGATTCGGAGTTCTAAAAGAAGTCAAAGAGAAACAATTAGAAAAAGGCGAGAAGATAGTTAAATATAACGCCGACGGTATTTGCGTTACGAAATGGAAAGAGCGCCGTGAAGTTATAATGATATCGTCAGAGCACAGTGGGGAGTGGAAAGAGTATATAGACACATATAAACAAAAAACCAAGAAACCTGCATGCGTATTGGAGTATAACAAATATAGGGATAGCTCTGAGAAGCATGATGAAATGATGGGGCAGTATTATTTCTTGTGCGGCGACAAGACGCGAACAACTGGTAAATATAAGAGATTGGGCGTGCATATATTGCAGATGTTGGTGTTGAATGCTTATATCTTGTACAACAAGTATGGAGGAAAGCCTATGTCGTTGGTAGACTTTAGAACAGTTGTCGTGAAGCATCTGCTGTCGCATGGGAAGCGTGTCCGAGTTTGATTTTAAAGTTTCATATAAATATAAAAAACGTGTTTTTTGTTTTACATATAAATAAGGCGATGATCAGTAGGAGTATGTTTTAAAGTTGCGTAATTCGTGTTATTTTATCTTTAATCGAAATAAATTTTGCTATAAAATATTCAAGTAGTTTAATTTGTTTTGAAATAACAATCACGTGATACAACAATGATAAAACAATACTTACACAAAACCTAAAACTAACAACTAAAACTGTTTTGAGAATTTGTCCTATTCCAGGTATGAAGTCAAAAAACAATATTGCTATCTAAATTGTTGTTCTATAAGATAGCCAATGCATGACACTACAAAACAAATGAGGCTGTCACATAACCATCTAGCGAAACTCCTATTTTTAGTGCACGAAATATGCAACAACTTAATTACACTACTTTTTTAATCTTATCTTTTGCATGACTAAATCCTGACTTCTTTTGACATAGTGTGTATCAGCATGCACTAAGGTCCTACTATACTATGCACTATGGAAGTGGAGATAGGTTGGCCTTCGGCCTCTGGACTCTTGCAACAACTATAACAACAAGTATAACAATATTACATATAACTTACTTCTAGCTTCACCAAATCCTGGGCTCTACTATTATCCTGCGTATCAGCATGTAATATGGTCTTCAGAAAGTGTATGCTGGTCTTCGGCCTCAAGTTAGAATAGATGCAGTGAAAGAAATATGTAACAGCTTATATCTTACCTCTTGCACCACTAAATCCTGATTCCTCCTTATGTACTGGGTATCAGCATGTACTATGGTCCTCAAGAAGTGTAGTTAGGCCTGTCGTCGGCCTCTGGACTCGATGCAGTGGACGAAATATGTAACAATTTATATCTTACCTCTTGCATGACCAAATCCTGACTCCTCCTTATATACTGGGTATCAGCATGTACTATGGTCCTCAGGAAGTGTAGATAGGCCGGTCGTCGGCCTCTGGACTCGATGCAGTGGACGAAGTGTGCGACGACTTTCTCGTTGCCCTCATGGCTGCATAGTGTTGCGTTGTCTTTGAAGATGGCGCACACCGTCTGGGCTTCTCGGATCTGAGAATGAAAATAATGATATGAAATGAAAAAATGAAAATAAATAATGATAACGTTGAGATTTAAATTGAATAATTTGGGAAGAAAAAAGTGTAAAAGTCTGGCAAATGAAAACAAAAAATATACCATTTTTTTATATCACATTTACATTTGACTTGGTTTCAAAATTGACATCGTATTATATTTCGATCGCGTCATATTTGACTAATTTTATAAGTAGAATATGACGGGGGGCGCTGAACAATGAATATCAAAAAGACAGTGACGTCCAATTTCTGAACTTCTGATATATGTATTTGGCCGTCACCTGATAGTAAATTAAACTTGTGCAGGGAGACAGAAAAAATAACACGAGATTAGACTTTCTTCTAGGATAGAACCTATTGTAAAACTTACCCCAGCGTTCAAGAATAGATCCAAATGCTTGTGCAGGATGGCCTGGTTCTGCTGGTTGCCGTGGCAGAAGTGCTGGAGAAACTCGTGCGCCAACGCGAGCAGTTCATCCATGGCTGCGTCATCTTCATCGTGAGGGACCTGCAAACATTTACTTGTTTAATATCTAGGTATCTAGAAAAATCAAGATATAGTATGAAGGTAGTGCATAACATACAGGTTGATACAGCGACACCGGCTTCAAATGTTAAATTTGTGCACACGATGATATTTACGACTAAAAGTAAATCGTGCATTTTTTTCTGAAAGCATCATTAGGTGTTCCGGACCTTTGGGGAGCGTGCGCGGAGTCAAAGCCAACACGTAGATGCCCTGTTTAATGAAATGTAAGGGGTACACCGAACGGATGCTATTCTTCCCCGCATCATGGGACGCACGCAGAGACAGCACCCGTTATTGGAAGTTGATGGAATCTAAAATTAACTAACCTATTGAGTGAAAGCGATGGACTAAGGTTTTTATTCTCTTTATTTTTATTTAAGAGAATAAAGGGAATAAAAAACTTAGTCCAACCAAGCGATGACCTAAGTTTTTGACAAGCTTTTATTTACTCCTGACTGTTGTCTGTGTGTAATCAAATCTTGCAAGTTAAATTTGATCCACTTCCCGGTTTCCGATTGAGCTGAAATTTTGCATACATACGTAAGTCGGGTGACAATGCAATATTATGGTGTCATCGAGCTGATCTGATGATGGCCATAGGAACTATGTGATAAAACAACGAAACCTAATTGCGTTTGGGGTTTTTAGAATTGTCTCGATGAGCATTAGTTGCCTGTGGAAAGAAAAGTACAGTCAGCGATAAAAGCTTGTACCAAAAATTAATTTTTTGCCAAAAACTTATTATTATTATGACGTACTTGCAGTAGGTCCAGCACAATGTTGTGCACGCCTATATTGCGCAGGAGTCTTTGCTCGTGCCGCCGCGGCTTGCCGCTGGTGGCGGCGCCGCTGTTGCCGTGGGTGCAGTATTTAATCATGCGTTGTAGTATCTGTGGACAAGGGAGACCCGTTTTCATGGTGCTTGGATGCTTGGACATATTACATAATAAATTAGCATAGTATAAGCAGGGGCGTATTTACCCTAGGGCCATCCGCGCCATGGCCCGGGGCGCCAACCCCTAGGGGCGACATATAAAAATAAATAAAAAATAAATTAAAAAAGCCTTTAATTTCTCAACATCGTTACACAAAAAAATATATGATAATTTACAAAATAAGCAGCAGGGATGGCATAAAAAGCAGGGATGTTACGGAGCTCCGTTTCCGTTAAGACGGAACTTCCGTTTGGTATTACACACGACTTTATTTTATGAAACCTTATACATTAAATATTAGAAATGAATTTGGCATCTTAGATTAGAGCTACACAAAAATGACACCACATACTCCACATAGCCACATAGCAAAACTTTATTTTTTACACGACTGCCCATAAAAAAGAGTATATTGTTACAAATTTGCAGATGGCAGTCGCTTTCGTAAAAACTAGTGCCTACGTCAATTCGTGGGATAAGTTGTCAAGCGGACCCCAGGCTCCCATGAGCCGTGGCAAAATGCCGAGATAACGCGAGGAAGAAGAAGAAGTGAGATGGTGACAGTAAGTCGATATGAGCAACTACGCACACATAAGTTAAAATCGTAAACAAAGTTCACCAACCTCACTTTCCTGACTGAGAAAGGTGCTGTCACGACAAAAGAACCTCTGAAATTTTAGTGACATGAGTTTTCTACTCGTAAAAACCGGACACGAGCGAGTTTGACTCGCCCAACGAGGGTTCCGTACAAATTTAACTTATTTCTTTATTTTAAAATTAATTATTTATATAAAATTTAGATTTTTCCCTGTATTTGTAGTGTAACACGATATTACTTGCCAAATTTCAGATCTAGGTCAACGGGAAGTACTCTATAAATTTTGATTCCCTTGGGAATGTGGAAATATACGTCTTTTGCGGCATAAAGTGCCGTATATTCTTTTTACTTTAACTTAGACTAGGGGTTTGATTTTTTCACAGCTTCAAGGGACTGTAGACCTGAGTATATGGTTTTAATTTCAACTCATTACTTTCACGCGTTCCTGAAATTATTGACAGGCAGACCGACGGACTAAAACGGCGACTAACGGCCACTTGCACCATTAGCTAACCCGGGGTTAACCTGTGAAACCTGGAGTTACCCCATGATACCAGTACAATTTGACACTGGGTTAACGGTTTAACTGGTTAACCTCGGGTTAGGGGGATGGTGCAAGTGGCGCTAACTGTTCTTATACCATAACGAGGTTATGTTATTTAATACATTCTATAAAATTCAGTCTAAATCTAAATGTATAAGAACTCACGTGTTTGATTTTCTTGTACTCGTTGTTGTCGTGCTTGGCGGTCCGCGACGTGTCCAGAACGTTGTCCATGGAGGCGTTGCGCTCTAGAATCGCTCCGCCGGGACCCACCGTGCCTATTCCACCTGGGGAGAGTGGAAAATTTACGTTTTACAATCGAAAAAAGACTAGTAAAACTCGTGAAATAGTGCAAAACCTTACAAATAACTAATGTTAAAGTTATATTCACGTATTTTAGTGCAACACAGTGCAACAACACGTACGTCTGGTCATTTGTCGACCTTGTGTTTAGGTCGATCTGTGTAGAATTGTCTTATAATATTTATTTATTTGTTTCTTTGAATAAATAATTTCTTTGTGCGTTCTACGCGCTGCGCGGCGTAGATATTGCAGCCCCAGCCCCTGTAGGAGCCACGCCATCTCGTCCATGAGATAGATTACCCATCTTTTTTCTAACTGCATTAACTATTATAGGAACATGACAATGTACACCATACGTGATAGCTAGATTGTCAAACGTTAGCGCTTTACTTTACGAGTATCGGTATCCGTTGATAACGCTATTTAGTATTTTGACGTTTGATAGTCTGAGTCTTGAGGTTAGGGGCCAGAGGGCTGTCTCACCTCCGTGTTCGTCCAACGTGCCGGCGCGGCCTTTATTGAAGACCCACAGTTCGGACTTCTCCACGCTCTGGCGCAAGAGGTCCAAGTCTGCTTTGATCTGCTTGTACGATTCCACGTCAGCGTCAGACACTAGCAGTTGGACCTGAGAAAATAATAACATCAATACAGGATTTATTAGACGTCATCATACACAGTGATTTGGTTTCGACTGTAATGCTAACAATTTAAGGACCTATGCAGTCTGAAATGAATATATAGAGCTGGCGGCTACCTCGCACAACGTATCAGCATTGCGATACAGCGAGGAAATGCCGCCAGCATCCTTAGTATAATGCCTCAGGGGCCTATTTTAGATTTAAGCTAGTTATTAATTTCGTTTATTAGTACCATTACTTCAAACAAAAATAATAATATTGAATTGAATTGAATTATGTTTTCAAATAAATAAGTAAAAAAGGGTTGCACTCCGGGAGTGCCCGCAGAAAACTCAATGACATTGTAACAATTTTTCGATCAGGTCACGTGTCCGTCTTACGAATTTTCAATCTGTCGCGAGTTTCACATTTTTTCCCCATCACAGGTTCTTGAGGAACGAAATTAACCAGTTAAAATATCGAAAGTAGATAGAACGAGCAAGTATTGCTATCTCTTTCACGTATGACAACGAGTTTAACCGAGAGTCTCCGAAAGCCAAGAGTAACCGGTATTATATCGTTCCTTGCGAACCATAAAGTTACGTTCCCTCTTCTTACCGGTTAGGAGAGAGAACGTAATTTGTTATTTCGCATTCCATCAATTAACCGGTTTTTTAATGAACGAAATAATACAACGGTTTTGGAACGATATTAACAGGTATTGCAATACCGGTTCCGAGCCCTGGTTACCGCTGCCGCAAACCCATGTCAAGTACAAGTTGCATGTCATGTACAGTGCGAAATTGCAGTGAGAAATTATGAATAAATTCATTGAGAAAGTCGTCATGCACTTTTGCGGCAGATGGTACCTTATAACCTAATCCAAAATGGTCAAATGTGTCACTTAACTTCAAACTCGGGTAAATCCATTCGACCCTCTTAGCAAGTATCTACCCGCTTACCTTTTCTTAATACCAAACTCGCATAATCTGAGAGATGGATTTACTCGAGTTTGAAGTTACAACCTGGCAAAAAAGAGTAGAAATTAAAAAGTGGTAACACTGTAGTGTCGTTCCGTTCTCTTAAATTGGTTTGAAAGGGATGAAACTACACAGTGTTGCCACTTTTTAATTTCTACTCTTGTTTGCCAAGCTGTAAGCGACTCAAATATTATAACATACTTGTTTAAAGGCCGCCAACACTTCTTGCCGCTGACTAAAATGTCTGAACAGCAACGCGAGGGCCCCAGAGACCAGGGCCACCGAGGCTCCTTGAGAGCACAACTGCAGCAGCACGCGTAATACCATGCTCCATTTACACTAGTTTCAAATGTCATGTTGCAGAATTTGTACCTTACAACCTATCCCATAAGGGTCACACGTTGTAACATACCTGTTTAAAGGCCGCCAACACTTCTTGCCGCTGACTAAAGTGTCTGAACAGCAACGCGAGGGCCCCAGACACCAGGGCCGCCGAGGCCCCTTGAGAGCACAACTGCAGCAGCACGCGTAACACCATGCGCCCTCCGCACTCGTCCAGGTCGAGACCGTCCCTGGAATATAGACTTTATTGTAAGGCTGTAGAGATTATGTTTGCTTGGTGGATACATGCTTTTGGTTATTTGTTAAGGGTGGAAGTTTCAAGTGTGTTATTGAAATTCGTATCGTTTTATCTTGTAATAAAGTTAACTTTTGAATGACGCTGCATGCTTTTTGGGGGGTTATCGGGCTTCGGTTATTGTTCAAGCTGTTTAAACGTTTTCATGCGTTATAAATTGGGCTTTGTTAAATTCCTACTTCAATTTATTAGTAATATTGGTACAGGTTAAAACATACATGATCCAAAGCCAAACAAGGACATAACATATGAAGTCAAGCATGTTGAATGTTTTAAGGTTAAGTTAGTACACATACTCAAGGCGACGATGGGTTAAATACTTGTATACAATCACGATATGATTTAATGGCATTAATAGAGTTTTTTAATTCAAAAGGTGCAGTGAAATATTATGAAAAATAGCTAAATTTGTTCTTAAGACGAGACCAATTTTAACAGAAAAAAATTAACAGAAAAATAAATTTAGTTTTTTCTTCACTGTCCCATTTGAATTAAACAAACACCCTACTCAGTAAAAAGCAATAACTTGTATAGGATTTTCATACAAATTGTATTTATTGAGTGTATGTTTGATCAATCATCATCATCACAGCACAAAGATGCGACAAACCATGCGATGTACAGTTCAGCTTACTAACAAGTCTACATTTTTGGGGAGACACCCGTCGGGTACAGTCTGAATTGCTCTGAAAGAATTTACACATTATAGGAAAATAGATATCTACCGTAATGAACAATAAATATTAAGTATAATAAGGTCTAAAGTACATGATTACTAAATAATATGTATAGAATTATGAACAATTTAGTAGATTGTGGTACATTATCCCCCACCACCAGCATGCGTTAGTCACCAGTATTCTAATCAGAGCTCGGATAGGGTGAGCTATTTGCCTTATATATGACATAAGACATGTCAAATTATAAGGCAAATAGCTCACCCTATCCGAGCTCTGATTCTAATAATGTTATTTCTACTTCGTAAAATCGGAAAATGCTGTTATTTTTTTTTAAATATTAAAATGAGAAAGAATGGCCATTTGGATTATGCTTCTGCAAAATATCATAAGACCCAGGCATAACCGTAAAAAATAAACATCATTTACGTTTTTTATGGTATACCTAATTTTTTTCGCTGGGATGACCTTTATCGACAGCCATTGGCGTTGGTTGACCGACGCCGACTAGTCTTACATGACGAGCAAGTTTCGACTTAAAAGCGTGAGCTACGTGAGTGACCCATTTCAGTTCAGCGTCAGAAGACTATCTAAGTATTAACCCATCATATTGCCAGATAAAATCAGTATTCCTCATCTGCACCTCTGCCTTCGACCTGTAACTCTATGTATGGCCTAAACGTCGGTCCGCTGGTTTTCTCGAACTTTTTCTTGAAGATGGAGATATACTCCTTTTAATAATTGGAGACTTGCTATCCCTACCTGCCCTATCATCTTTCTCACCTGCCAGTTGCATATGCCTTCAGCCTGTAGTTCTATGGCCTCCACGTCTGCCCGCTCGCTTGCTCGAACTCTTGAAGATGGAGATATACTTTCGTCGTATAGGATGAACTATTTCAATAATTCGAGACTTGCTAAATATCTTTCTATCTTCATCCTCACCTGCAACTGAATATGCCTTCAGCCTGTAGCCCTATGGCCTCCACGTCTCGCTTGCCAGCTTGCTCGAACTCTTGAAGATGGAGATATACTCCCGTCGTATAGGACGAACTATTGAAATAATTGGAGACTTGCTAAGTTTCTCCCTATCTTCATCCTCACCTGCAACTGAATATGTCTTCAGCCTGTAACCCTATGGCCTCCACGTCTCGCTTGCCAGCTTGCTCGAACTCTTGAAGATGGAGATATACTCCCGTCGTATAAGATGAACTATTGAAATAATTAGAGACTTGCCAAGTATCACTCTATCATCATCCTCACCTGCAACTGAATATGTCTTCAGCCTGTAGCCCTATGGCCTCCACGTCTGCTCGCTCGCCGGCTTGCTCGAACTCTTGAAGATGGAGATATACACCCGTCGTATAGGATGAACTATTGAAATAATTAGAGACTTGCTAAGTGTCTCCCTATCTTTATTCTCACCTGCAACTGAATATGCCTTCAGCCTGTAGCCCTATGGCCTCCAAGTCTCGCTTGCCAGCTTGCTCGAACTCTTGAAGATGGAGATATAGTCCAGTCGTAAAGGATGAACTATTGAAATAATTCGAGACTTGCCAAGCATTTTCGTATCTTCATCCTCACCTGCAACTGAATATGCCTTCGGCTTGTAGCCCTATGGCCTCCACGTCTGCTCGCTCGCCGGCTTGCTCAAACTCTTTCTTGAAGATGGAGAGGAGACAGCTGATGCGGTAGTCCAGCCGGACATCTAGGATGAACTGTTGGAAATAGAAAGTGTAAAATCTATGTCGTGGAATTATCGTCCACATATGGAACTAAAAGGCAGGTAAAGAACTATAATATCTGGGTCCGGGTGCTATTACGGGTCATAATTGTATGACAGGGGACATAACGCTTCAGCATCATCGTTTTACTCGCGTCCTGTCAGATTATATATCGACCAAAGAATAGAACAAGGACATATCGACTCTATAAAGCTGTTTCGTATGTATTCGCCCTTTTCCCTCATAGTAGTACTTCGTGTACTTCTATTGAATGACAGAGTAAACTGCGGAGAATATGATACCTGCAGGATCTCGATGATCTTGAGCTTGGTGTCCATGACGAGGGGGTGCTCGCGGGCCAGCGCGGCGCTCGCGCTGCGTGGAGCCGCCGCCCCTGCGCCGCCGCCGCCCGCCTGCATACAACACTCATTACAAAACAAGCCGACGTGTTATACTTAACTTCAAGTCATTATCGATGTTTCAACGATTTACAGTGAAACGAAACAGTTTTGTTAATAAAACTTTAATTTAGTTAATCGAACCACAAAAACCCATTTTTTTTAACACTGAGCCTCGAGCCTACGAAGCGACTAAGTCACTAAAGAATAACTTTTTAGAAATAAAATTATAATTTTGTTAAATCCTTGTCATTTTAAAATAAGTACCACAATAACGTTCCCATTTGACACTAAAACATAAAATTTTACCTTAATCTAGTTTTTATACAAGTGTATTTAAAAGAAATATGCGTCCAAGAATACATTACATTTCTAGTGACAGATCCCAGCGTTATTGACGTCATAACGGCGCCCATATCGCCGATGCTGCGAAGAACTCCACCTTCAGCTATGGACATAAAAAAACAATATTTAAATAAATAATTTATTTTGCAAATATATGTCAATTTACAATAAACAAACCCACAAAACTGTCATACATTGTTTCTAAATAAATTATACGTCGCAAAGTTTCTTACGGCGGTTTTTCTAAAGACCCAGGTTTTTCTTTAAAAACCAATCGTTTTTTTATTATTCCGAAATGCATTATAATGTCAAAACTGCAGATTTCTATTTGTAAGCTCTTCTTGAAAAAAATTCGTAGAAATATCAACTTTATTACAGATTAGACATCACTTAATAATGAAACAACTTACGCTTTTTGATTTCCTTTTCCTGTGCTGCATGCAATCACAGTAGAAATATATTAAAATGTGTCGTTTTTATAAACTAATACATATATCGCTTTGAGAACTATTATCAATTTATCAACGGCGTGTTAACTCACATTCGACTTCTCCTGATAAGGCGTTGGTCTCATTCAAGAGGTCCATAGCAGAGGTCACGCTGTCCAGAATGCTGAGCAGCGTCTTCGTTAGCCGCAGCAGATTGCTAAAGCTGTAATAAATATGTTTTTTAGTTTATAATGTTTCTTGTGGTAAACTTATCTGTAAAATGTAAACGGGGTAGCGTGGCTATCTCAGAGTTTCTATAACCACTTCCGGTCTCCTTTATCAGATCAGCTCAGCTGATCATCAGCTTAATATTTTAAGACAACATTGAACACAACAGTGTTTTCATGAGTCTTCAAAATGATATGCAAATTTTAATGAGAACTTACATATAGACCGGGAGATAGTGACACATTTTACTGGGTCATTTGTACCAGTATGGCGGTTCGTCAGGGGTCTAAGTACGTAATGAAGGAAAGAAAAATGATGGTCTTAGCGCTGGTACCGGCGGCCCAATCGCCTGGGCGTTAGTCGAACGTGTCGGATAAAATACGAGTGTCGAACGATTTGTTCCACAAAAATCCTCGTATTTTCCGATAGTCCATAAAAAAGAAGTAGGCGGTAGCGTAATGCCATACTTCTCCGGTGTGACTTACAGCCCGCCATACTGAGGCGAACACATTAATTAAAAAAAAAACAATTCAACCATTTGTGCCAAGCTAATTTTTGCACAGGTGATCATCGTCGAGCAGCCATTCATGGACATCACCATGCCATACTCTTCGGACGGTTCCAAATGGCCGCCATACCGCCGCAAGGGAGTTATTTTTTTTTTGCTAAACGATTTCTACCAGTATTGCATTTAAATTTTTGGAAAGTATTTGATAAAATGTGACCATTATTATAATTGCCATACTTATAGTAGGGGGAAATAGTGCTGCCATACTTGAAAAACTTATTTAATCGACACGTTTCGAAAATACGACTATGTATACGTAAAATAATTTTTTACAGCATGGCATCATCATATTCTGTTTGTTTGGATACAATTATACCTAAAAAAAAATATTCCAGATTATGACTACGGGGCGGACGACTGTGAGACTTAAGCCAAGACTTAAAACAAAAAAAAAATTTTTGACGTTTTGTACCAGTATGGCATTTGGATTTTTGGAAATTATATGATGCAATGTGACCATTATTATATTTGCCATACTTCTAATAGGGGGAAAAAGGGGCACCATACTTGAAATAAATAAAAATATTGTACACATTTGCCACCTCCTACAGGTATGGCATTATGAGATTTCCATTTATGACACAGAAAGTGTTGAAAAAAAATTTCAAGATGGTGCAAATCGTTTAGCAATAAAAAAAAAATTTACTCCCTTGCGGCGGTATGGCGGCCATTTGGATTTTGGAACCATCCGAAAAGTATGGCATGGTGATGTCCATGAATGGCTGCTCGACGATGATCACCTGTGCAAAAATTAGCTTGGCACAAATGATTGAATTGTTTTTTTTTAATTAATGTGTTCGCCCCAGTATGGCGGGCTGTAAGTCACACCGGAGAAGTATGGCATTACGCTACCGCCTACTTCTTTTTTATGGACTATCGGAAAATACGAGGATTTTTGTGGAACAAATCGTTCGACACTCGTATTTTATTCGACACGTTCGACTAACACCCACGCGATCGGGCCGCCGGTACCAGCGCTATGACCATCATTTTTATTTCGTTCATTACGTACTTAGACCCCTGACAAACCGCCATACTGGTACAAATGACCCAGTAAAATGTGTCACTATCTCCCGGTCTAATAGTAACATAAGAAAATTCTAAAAAACCGGCCCAAGTGCGAGACAGACTCGCGCATGAAGGGTTCCGTACTAGGGTTATGCAAAAAAATTACGTTTGTTGTATTGGAGCCCCATTTCAATATTAATTATATACTATTTTTAGTATTTGTTGTTATAGCGGCAACAGAAAATTTCAACTGCCTAGCTATCACGGTTCGCGACATACAGCCTGGTGACAGACAGACAGACAGACAGACGGACAGCGGAGTCTTAGTAATAGGGTCCCGTTTTTACCCTTTGGGTACGGAACCCTACAAAGATTGGTATCAAATAGAAATCTTAACACGTCTAAATACCTGTAGAAACCGAAGTAGATCAGCTCCCGGGCCAGTTTCACCACTTCAAAGGTCAGTTTGTTCTGATCGTGGTCACTGAAGTACCAGGTTCTTGTGACGACGTTGCAGAGGTAATTCTCCACGAATACTATGAGCCAGATGACCTATTTTTGAATGAAATGTCAAAATCCGACGCCGCACCAAGGTGCGAGACGTGGGTGACGTCATCTCCAAGCTTAAATGGAGTTGGGCGAGACATGTTGCCAGGCAGAGTGATGGCAGGTGGACCAAAATGTTGACGGATTGGTGGCCGCTCTCGGGTGGAAGAAGCGCCTGGCGTCCGTTGGCTCGTTGGGTGGATGACTTTCGGAAAATCGCGGGGCACTTTTGGATGAGACCAGCCCAGGACCGGGATAAGTGGCGTACACGAAGAGAGGCCTATGCTCAGTCGCCCCAAGGCTAGAATGAATGAATGAAGACCTATCTTTGACACATACCTGTAGAAACCAAAGTAAATCAGTTCCCTCGCGAGCTTCACCACTTCAAATGTCAATTTATTCTGATCGTGGTCACTGAAGTACCACGTTCTTGTGACGACGTTGCAGAGATAGTTCTCCACGAAGCCGATGGTGGACGCGAACTGTTGTTTGACTTTCTCGCGGTTCGCGTCGGGGCCGCCTTTCACGCATTGGTAACTGAAACAAGATATTATATTTAGTGAATAAATAATACGCCGGGGTGGAGGCAGACCGAGGTGATGGCGGGACGACTTGGAAGCATTCTACGCGAATTGATGGAAAAATACAGACAGCAGAGTCGAGTGGAGGAAGCGAGAGGAGGCCTTTGCCTAACAGTGGGACAATAAAATTGCCTAGTTAAAAATATATTCGCGTGTTTGTCAAGAATAGTTGCACATTTTCTTTATATCTAGTTATAAATGTATATCGTTGCTTTTGTACGCATAGTATTTAATAAGCATTGCTTATTTTAACCAGCAATAATGAAATCGGTGGTCGATCACCAGTGATACGGTGCGGTGAAAATTTAAATAAGTGACATTTATCTGGATCAAATGTGCTAACAATTATCAATAAGAATTGTTCTTGACAAACTCACTCTTTGAGGTGGATGTGGTCCGGCACTTCAGTCCATAGACGCGTGTATTTGACATGTGTCACTGGCTCTTCAGAGTCCCGGTCGACGTGTAGATGCAGCATTAAATGGCAGAAGGACCTGTCAAACCAATATTACGGTACTAGAACACAGTGTAACACTTACTCTTTGATGTGTATGTGGTCTGGCACCTCTGTCCACAGACGAGCGTATTTGACAGGTGTGACAGGCTCTTGAGGGTCGCGGTCGACGTGTAGATGTAACATTAGACGGCAGAAAGACGCTCGCAGTTCGTGGGACAGCAAGTTGTTCGACATGCATCTGTAAAAGAAAGTTCAGTATAATATTGCGGCAAACAGATGTTTGATATATATCTATCGGCACTAGTTGGTCTAGCAAGAGTTGCGTTCTCGCGCGCGACTCCAAACATATATGTAGTACAATTTCAAGTATGGACTTGCGCGCGAGAACGCAACTCATGCTTGACCGACAGATGAGCACGCACACAAGAGATCTCGATAAGATAAAGATGTTTACTTTTCAAGTAAATGCGCTTATGAACGTCAAATAAAGCTACACCGGCTCTAACCCTGTACCTCAGCCCGAGAAGATTTAAATCCCTCCTCAATTAGAGGGAATTGGTCGAAATTCGTTTTCTTTTTTCGTACCAGTAGCACGTTGAACAGCCTCCAGCAAGCTTCACCAAAAAGTTTCTTCATGTAATCATACTATCGGGCATTGATTATCTTATTTTGAAATGTTCTTTGTAGCATTGTGTGCCAATACACCTTCTGCCGACAACTATCGAAGCGTTGAGAATTGCCTGCTCCTATTGATGATTCGTTTTCTCTTATGTTTTGTTAATTATAATTATATCATTGACTTACTTGAGTATCAGCTGTATATTCAGCTGCGGCGACAGCGTGTTGAGGGCCAGGTATTGCCTGTTGAGACACATGTTGGAGAACAGGTCGAGCTGGTGGCGGTAGTAGTCCAAGATGGCGGCCGACGTGCCTGCGGGCTCCTCGCGGGCTTGGATACACAGTCTAACAGAACTTACTTGAGTATCAGCTGTATATTCAACTGCGGCGACAGCGTGTTGAGGGCCAGGTACTGCCTGTTGAGACACATGTTGGAGAACAGGTCGAGCTGGTGGCGGTAGTAGTCCAAGATGGCGGCCGACGTGCCTGCGGGCTCCTCGCGGGCTTGGATACACAGTCTAACAGAACTTACTTGAGTATCAGCTGTATATTCAGCTGCGGCGACAGCGTGTTGAGGGCCAGGTACTGCCTGTTGAGACACATGTTGGAGAACAGGTCGAGCTGGTGGCGGTAGTAGTCCAAGATGGCGGCCGACGTGCCTGCGGGCTCCTCGCGGGCTTGGATACACAGTCTAACAGAACTTACTTGAGTATCAGCTGTATATTCAACTGCGGCGACAGCGTGTTGAGGGCCAGGTACTGCCTGTTGAGACACATGTTGGAGAACAGGTCGAGCTGGTGGCGGTAGTAGTCCAAGATGGCGGCCGACGTGCCTGCGGGCTCCTCGCGGGCTTCGGCCGCTAGCTCCGTTAGTAGGCGGGAATCCTGTAGAATGAAATAGTCAATTTAATCATGAATAAACTTAGTTGGTGTATTATTGCGACGCTGAAACACTTGCATTTGAGATATTGAGTAACCTGATATTAAACGGCGAAATAATTAGTTAACGTAAGGTTATGGCGTATAGTAGTTAGTGGCGTAAAAGGTTATGGCTCATAGTATTTGGCGTATAAGGTTATGGCGTATAGTGCCTACTCACAAAATTTATATTAGTGCTAACGTTCCTACTTACAATTTCGCCTGCAACCAACCGCAACAATGTGTTTAAGTTTTATGTTCATATTTAAGGTATTTTTATAGACATTCCATTGTACTGTACCTTCTTGTTGTTCCACAACAATATGACTTCGTCTTCGACAGTGTACTGTTTGATTTCCTCGTCAGTCTTTGGGGAGCCGCTGCTTTTTTCGTATTTTGTGGAGACGACCCTGAAACATATTGACATTTTAAAATACTTAAAAAAACCGACTAAGTACAAGTCTGATTCGCAAACGAAGGATTCCGTAGTCCGTAGTAGATACTCAATATACTAAGATAAACTAAGATAGCTAATTGGCTATGCATGTAGCTTGGAGAACGCAGAGCCAGATAGGTTCTCTAGTGTTAACGCATTCAGTGGCAACGTTTTCGTAGCGCTGCGCTCGTAGGCGATAACGTTTTCTCGCTTTGTAGTGGAAAGCGACTACAAACAGAGAACCCTCCGAGCGGGTTCTCGGCACGCGCGAGAACCTATGAACGCAGCCAAAGTAACCCCCAACAAGGATCGGTGACCAGGATAAAATTGCAGGGACCGTTGTATGAGGCCGCATGCCCAGTCGTTGTGAGCCGTGGGGATGCCTATCTATGTGCGTAGTGGTCGTATATCGGCTGATATGATGGACAAACCTCGTCTCGATGAGTATGTCGGAGTTGTTGGCACAGAGCACGCTCTTGCAGATAAGTTCTTGTGTGACGGCGATAGCCTTCTTGTTGGAGATGCACAGGTCGCTTAAATAGTCGAGGAATCGGGACTGCCATGTCTTCATGTTCTTGCGGACGAGGCCTGAAAAGTCCATCCATTTATAACACGCGATAATTCATTAGACTAGCTTGTGTGAACAACACTTTCGTCTCAAGCCGTAATGATAATCATTCGTTTGGATGAACTTGAACGTTTAAGGCTCGACTAAGAAGGCACTGTAGTGAAATTGTTCTAGTAATAGGTAACTTTACTTCGTATTTCTAATTAAAAAGTAGAAAAAAATCTTGTTTATGGAGTTAAGAACTCGAAGTTAAAGCCAAAAACATCCGTAGTAGTTTTCTCAACTATAAACATTGTTTACTTTGTTTCTTTATTTAATCCTTGCTGCAAATTAATATAACTAAAACACCACAAATTTTACAAACACGAAAAAAAAAACCGGGGAGATAAACTACAGAAAACATTACCTTTGGGACCAATTATACAGTGTCCACTCCATTGGCAGTTTTAACCACATCAGGCGTGGCTCACTCCGCGATTTCGTCGCTTTGCTACAGGTAGCTAAAAGTACATCCGTTCGACCCAAATTTTGGGGTTTGCCATAAGCCGCGCGTGGCGCTGTCGCCACCTGGCGGCCATATCTGTGCTGATCGTGACAGACACGTTTTGTTAGAGAGTGAGTCTTCTGTACCTAGTACTATTATTTATTCTGTGACCACATTAAAAATATAATTAGTGTATCGTAACTCACCTACAAAGGTCTCGATCTCCGAGGCCGTAATGTGCTTTTCCAGTAATTTCCGATTGTTATGTAGTAAGGCAGTGATGGTATCTTCGGCTAGGATGTCGTAGCCTATCTGCTTCTGCATGAACCCGAAGTGTTTCGCTATGTATTCCTGTAAATCATGTCATATTAGATAAATGTTCAATTAGTAAAATTTGAATGGATTTTTGAACAGAGATGACAGATAAACTTAGATATGGTCGCATAAGACAAAATTGTGACCTCATGAATGGCCGCTTACCCTTTTATTTTCTCAGAAAAATTTGATCAGCAGTGAACATACGGCGACCAATGATTGATGATGTATAATGTATAATAATCCAATTTTATTATGGAATAATATTAACCTCAATAAATTGCTCTGATAATTAGATTAAGATTAATTACGATTCATAAGAGCTTGTTGCTAAGCCTACATGAATAAAGTATATTTTGATTTTTTTGATTTTGATGTATGCGTCTTTTTATCCACGCGGAATTACACACACACACACATACATTTCTAGCGTCTATACGCCAAAATACCTGGTTCTTCCGATAGTCCTGTTGACTGAGCCGCAGTATCCGGTAACAGAGCCTGAAGATGTATTTATATGCAGCGTAGCGAGCGTCACAGAGCTCCTCGATCTTGAGGAACGCTTCGCCCTCTGATGACTCTTGAAATGGACCCTAGAAGAAATAATCGATGTTTCATATAAGCAGACGTAGCCACAACACAACGGGGTACCTAACTGAAATTGCTGATACAACTTTTATAAAACCCAAGAGAATGGAGTGTATAGAGTCGGGTTACTGTCATGGCTATCTACTCGACAGCAGCAGGCCAAAGGGTATGGCACCATCGCTCGAAAAGATTGCACATTCCTATGGCCTAGTGTCGAGTAGATGGCGTTAGTATTAATATTTAACAAGTTAACACATATGAGTGAAATAATAATGATCAAAGTCAAATGGCGTTCTAACAGTTTTAATTAATATTCTGTCGAAAGATGGCAATAAATTTACAGTGGCTACATAATTTACTTTGACTATCCGCCTCTATACACTTTATTCTCTCTCGTGCAATTAATTCAATCAGGAAAAGGCGCCGACTTGTTATTTCCGACGATATTATGTTCTACGACAGTTCTCCTTTCGGATTTCCCCATACCATCCTACGACACTGGGTTAACGGTTTAACCGCTTAACCCCGGCTTAGGGCCACCCCACATTTAGCGTCTTTCGAGCGTCGGCGTCTACAACGTTACGTCGCCGCAACTGCGCAGCGACATCATTTTCCATAGCGCTGACCAGACGCCGACGCTCGACAGACGCTAAATGTGGGGTGGTCCTTAGTGGGATGGAGCAAGTGGCCCTTAGGAAGAAAACGCGGTACGATGCCATTACCTGCAGTATCCTGAACAGTTGCCTCAGGATATATTGTTCTCGCAGTAACTTCTGGCGGTCCCTGTTCGGGTTCTCCACTATCAGCTCCAGGGCCTCGGACTTGTTTGGTTCGTTTTCAAAGCCGGCTATGAAGTAAACTATGTCTTGGAGGAGGCAGGTCAGGGCTCTGAAAAGGATTTAACGTTAGAATCAGGATCCATCTTTAATCAGTACAAATAGCAATTTTGCTAGAATGTATAAATAGTATTTACAGTAAACATGGTCCTATTTTCCCGCACTAGTGCGTAAAATAGTACTTTTCGTGCGTATGCCAAAAGTTTAAAGGGCCATATGTACTGTAAAACGTTGTACAATACACGTGCGAATAGGTAATTCTTTTCCGCACTTGTATCGTAAATAACTATAACAATGCAAAACAGTCAGCATGAAATAGATAGGTAGTGACGGCCAAAGTAATTTCGTGTCAAAAAAATAAGGATCTATTCCAATATATTTGGCCACAATGGCCGTCACTATCTACTTGATGCTGACTGTACATAAGAAAGTTATTAACGCACGTACAGATGTAGTGCATAATTGTTTTCCATCGTTTTTTCTCGGAAACGTTCGTATTTGTCATGCTACTTCAATCAACCTCAGTACTTTTTGTACCGAGACTGGCTGAAATAGCAAGACACGTTCGTACGTTTCCGTGGTAGTACGAAGGAAAACAAGCATTTATACATTCGTTGTCAATAAAGTTACAATTAATTACTTATCATAAATTGTCATTAAACTGCCATTAATATCATTAATTGTCATTAGAACTTTTCTCGGGGAGCTGGGGCGTCGCCTGCAGCAGAGGGGTCTCGACTCCCGCTCCGGGTTGTTCCTGGCGCAGAGATTGTCCATCGCGGTTCAACGCGGTAACGCAGCAAGTGTGATGGGCACCTTTGCGCCGGGGGCGATGCGGGGTGGGTAATTTTATTAGTTTTTATAGGTTAGTTTAGGTTTAGATGTAATGTATAGTTTTAGATTTCGTAGTTTTTAAGTGAAATTAATGTTTATTTTGTACCAGTACACGAAGGAAAATAATTATACACTACATCTGTACTGTATAGCTTACTTCCTCTCGTTGTGCTCTATGTTTCCGTTCTGCAGCTTGCCCGAGAGCGCAGAAAGCACTTTGCAGGCGTCATTCGCGAAGTCGAGGTCTCGCACTTCGCTCGGAGAGACGGATATCAGCGCAAACGCTTCTTTATCTTCTTTCACCACTGAACACCCCACCTGACCAAACATAGGGTTAAAAAGGTTAATTTTACTAGTAACCTAACCCTCAATGAGGTTGGCAACTGTCAAAGGTTGGCATAGATAGCGCCATCATAGCTTGCCCCTTTCTCTAGTTTTATTTCTGTAAGATTTGGCTTTAAGGGCTGGCGTCCAGGCTATAATATTTAAAAAAAAAACAAGAATTTGACACAATTCTAGGGATTGACAGGGCAAGCTATGCTGGCGCCATCTGTAAAATACTTCGACCGGTCAACCCCATTGTTCTATTAGCGATGCGAAGGATGATTATCTAGAAACGAGTAAAGGTGATCTAGTTCTTGGAAAGCTCATAGAAGATTTACTAGGCAGAACAATCGACGATTTGTTTTTTATTACTACATGTACGTTTCGAGAAAAAAGTTGAGAGCTATTCTACATATACATATAATGTTGGCGGGCGGAAAGGTATCTTACCTTAGACATGACAGGTTTTTCTTCATCTTTATCAATAGGTATCGACGTCGAATGCACCCATGTGTGCGTGCATAGATGTTGTAATCTAGGACAGAATAGAAATTCAATGAAATTACATAAAAATGAAAAATTACTACTTATTTAATTACACAAACGGGTCTACCGCGATATAATTTCATTGTTTTTACCTTTAATTCCGACGTTTCAGCTGCTGCACCAGCTGTGGTCACGGAAAGACTGACGTCCCAACAAATGTCAACGGAGATATTAATAAAACACCACTAAACTACCCGAAATTAGTTTATAAAAATGTTCGGGGTAGACAATGAAAGTGCAGCTACCCGTTAATGTTTAATTATATCGCGGTAGACCCGTTTGTGTAATTAAATATGTGTACAAAACGCGAGAGTTTTGTGTAATTAAATATGTGTACAAAACGCGAGAGTTTAAAGTGTTAAATTACTACTTTTTCCTAACGTTCTGACGAAAACTATAAAGAGACGAATTTGGCGCTTCACCGACTGGAGGGAGAGTGCTAAGAACCGGAATATTTAAAAAATGAGAGGGGGGATTTGCCCAGCGGTAGGACAGAATAAATAATAGTTCTAGGTACAGAAGGTTCACTCTCTAACAAAACGCGTCTATTACGACAGATATGACCGCTAGATGGCGCAAGCGGGAGTAGGCGTCCGTTCCGTAGCGGTGCGCGGCAACTGTAGTAGTTACTAGAGATGCAGTGGATAGTTGTTTGGCCGGATACCGGATATTCGGCCTGACCATCGGCCGAATATCCGGTATCCAGCCGCCGAATATTCGGCCAGCGGAACTATACCTACATTTCGGATTTTTAGGTGCGCATTCTGATGGTTTGATCTGTTTCCTAGTAAACGTTCGCGCGGACTCATTTCTAAGTTCGAAATGAGTGCGCGGGCAAGTCAGTGGAATGATAAAATTGTTTTAAAATAATAAACAAGTACGATTATGACCGTGTCTGATTCTTAAATCCAATTTGTTTACTCCGAAATCAAGCAACGTTACTATCCGGTATCCGGCCGGATAGTATAATAATGGCCGGATACCGGATAGTAACCGGATATCCGGTGCATCTCTAGTAGTTACTGTGCTAGACACTAAAACTGGTGTGGGCCGCATGTACTTGTAGCGACGCGACGAAATCTCGGAGTGAGCCACGCCTAAAGGAAATAAAATACAAAAAATACCAAATACACATGTTTATAATTACCTGACGTAGCTACTCTGCGGTACGGGCGCGTCGGAGTGAGTCATGGTAGTCGGGTCCAATTCGAAGAGCGTGGCTATTTCTGAGGAGTGCGCCACGGAGACTAGTTGGTATGCGGGCTCCCCTGTGTCTAGTGGCGCGTCTCTGTAACAAGAAGACAAATGGGTGAGTCAACTTTTACTTGTCACTAGTTGCCATGGTTACGGTCTCCTGGGTCACTCTTAAAATACTAGTTTTTTCGTATTTAAATGAACCAAACTTAGTTATAAGGTCTTTCCATAATTGTAGAACAGTTCTTCTCACAAACTATGCTACTATTGTCTTCTGGCTGATGGGACAGAATAACGTACCGTAACGTACAAGGAAGTATAGGAACCAAAACACATACATTGTAATTTAAATCATGAGGAAAAAAATTGTTTCTCAAATTACATCACTCGCTAGTTGCTATCTCTTTTGCATCTAGGGTGATTCCCTTGAAATTAGCCATTATAGGTCTTGGGCACATCTTGTCCATTCAAGTGTCTTAGGATGGTTTTCCATCTGTCCAATATATTGGTCCAATGTATTCGCGTCTCACATTTTGCTTAATGAGAGAGTGAGACGCAATGCACATTGGATAAATAAATTGTACAGGTAGAATACCAAGCATAGGTGGTACCAAAGAGATTAGAGTGTATATTACTGTCATGGTAAATTATATGTATATGTACATCTACTGACATCTTTCGACAGAAGATTAAAACTGTTAGAACGCCATTTGACTTTGATCCTTATTCTTTCACTGATATGTGTTAACTTGTTAAAAATTAATATTAACGCCGTCTACTCGAGAATAGGCTGAAGGTTATGGCGCCTTCGCTCGAAAAGATTGCACCATACCTTTGGCCCAGTGTCGAAAGACGGCAGTAAATGTACTGTGGGTACATTTACTCTGACAATCCGCGTCTATTTCAAATTGTCTTAGGTTGTACTTACGGTGGTCTAACGCACGCTTCGGCAGCCAAGTAGTGTCCGGTGGCGAGGTGTTTAAACCGGAATATAGAGTTCCAGTGTCCCGCGCCGCCGCGACACGGGTCGTGTTGGACCACCTGCGAGGAAAACATTCACATTTTATTTTATTTAGTCATTAAAACTTAAATCTATCATTACAGGTTTTACCTAATGCGATAGATAAGCGACAAACCAATATTCAGAGTTATTGACAATATAAATAAAACTTAACTTAATATTAACAGTGGCCTTTGTGCAGTCATTCAACGTTTAAGTAATGCCCGTTTTATTCTAGAAACATATCTTCTTATGGCTCCTCTACACGATGGGCCAGCGCCAGCCACTCCAAGAGACGCAGCCATGCGGTAGAATAAGATAGCAATATAACTTGCTCCCTAGAGGGATAGGGAGCATAAATGCGTCCCTTGAAGTGGCCGGCTAGCGAGCCCATCGTGTAGAGGAGCCATTACAGTAGCATCGCTTACCTACAAAAATGCTGCAATCGAGCTGTTTTGGAGCAAAATGAGGCTAGTAAAATCCCAAAATCAATCATCACTGCCCACATATATACATTTTAAAAAGAGACAGTAGGTAATATGTATACTAAACTAACCTATATCTGCCTCTTCTGGTACTCGTCCATGGTGAGGAACTTCTCCTGTTCCGCGTGGAAGAGAGACAGTAATATATTTACCTCTATCTCCCACAACGCCTTGCTGCTCGTGGCCGCTGTGGCGCTAGACCTCCCCGTGGTCCTCAGGAACATATGCTGCCTCTTCTGGTACTAGTCCATGGTCAGGAACTTCTCCTGTTCCGCGTGGAAGAGAGACAGTAATATATTTACCTCTATCTCCCACAACGCCTTGCTGCTAGTGGCCGCTGTGGCGCTAGACCTCCCCGTGGTCCTCAGGAACACATGCTGCCTCTTCTGGTACTCGTCCATGGTGAGGAACTCCTGTTCCCCGTGGAAGAGAGACAGTAATATATCTACCTCTATCTCCCACAACGCCTTGCTGCTAGTGGCCGCTGTGGCGCTAGACCTCCCCGTGGTCCTCAGGAACACATGCTGCCTCTTCTGGTACTCGTCCATGGTGAGGAACTTCTCCTGTTCCGCGTGGAAGAGGCGGACCACGTCGCCGCCTTTGAGGATCTCCTCTTGGTTCTCCTTGTGTTCGAGGAATAGGGTTACTTTCCAGGAGGTTGAGGAGTTTACTACGTTGACCTGGAATGAAAAAACGATTATTTTATTGAAGAAGAAGAAGAAATACGTTTATTTTAACGTCACAACATAGTACATGAAAAAAAAAGAAAGGCATGCAGACATAAAAGAGATTAGGACGATAAAATAGGATCCCCACTCAGCATGATGCCGCGGCAGACCGTGGCGCTGGTTTTCTGTGGGGACCTGACTTACACTAAAATTGATGGTATTGAGTGATAAGTGTCTGGATCTGCTATCCAAGTGCCGGTGCCTAATGCCATCATATGGGGCATTATCTATGAAAAGGGACCTTATTGTCAATGGCGCTCACGCCGCACAGCGTCGCGCATGTATTTATATCGGAGCGTCGTTAATAATGGCGTAACCGCCATCGACAATAAAGTCCCTTATAGATAACGTCACATATCTCGTCTGTGGCAATCAAACCGCCTGATGGTAGGATGGTAACCTAGCTCGTGACGCGCGCGAGAAATAGATTTCCATGACCAATATCATCCCGGGCGATAACTCGTAACGTGATTAAGGGCGATGTCAAATGAACCCCCGTGGACACCAGCTGTCGCTCCGTTGGTCGGTTGAGAAATACCCAAACCCGTAAAAAATTGTCATCGCATCTCGATAGAAACTTTCTCAGATAGTTTCGATGTATTATAGTAAGTAGGCGAGTATAATAAACAGTTTCGAGCGAATAAAGTTGTGTTCAGTTGAATTGGTAGCTTGTCCGAATATTAGGTAAAGCTCTGTGTAGGTGGCACCACTAGTACATACAAACAAACCTCATTGACATCATCAATACTCGTCATGCGTCACTAGGTCCATCACATGGCCTACCGTGAAACACGACAGTCGAAAGTTCGGTTTCTGTCTCTCTATCACTGCTTATTCGATCGATAGAGGGACAGAAAAATAAATTTAGATTTTCGTGTTTCGCGGTAGGCCACCTGTAAAGAAACCGCCTTGGTGCACCAATGTCATAGTGAAAACTTGTCAAAAAAAAAAAGGCCTTGTATGTATAAGTTACTCTCTAAACAAATTAGTGCTGCACTCTGGCGGTAGAACATTGCAGTAGTATTACTTTCTTTTTCTTTGACGACCGGTCTGGCCTAGTGGGTAGTGACCCTGCCTATGAAGCCGATGGTCCCGGGCTCGAATCCTGTTAAGGGCATTTATTTGTATGATGATACAGATATTTGTTCCTGAGTCATGGTTGTTTTCTATGTACCTATTTAAGTATTTATATATTATATATATCGTTGTCTGAGTACCCATAACACAAGCCTTCTTGAGCTTACCGTGGGACCTTAGTCAATTTGTGTAAAAAAGGCCTATAAAAAAATACTCCTTATTGAATAAGGTGTTACCTCAATACAACCCGCGTTGTCGGGTAGCTCGTGGTTGGAGGACACGTGCAGCACTTGCTGGCCCGCGCTCACGGGGTTCATTATCACTTTGAATAAGGTGTTACCTCCATACAGCCCGCGTTGTCGGGTAGCTCGTGGTTGGAGGACACGTGCAGCACTTGCTGGCCCGCGCTCACGGGGTTCATTATCACTTTGAATAAGGTGTTACCTCCATACAGCCCGCGTTGTCGGGTAGCTCGTGGTTGGAAGACACGTGCAGCACTTGCTGGCCCGCGCTCACGGGGTTCATTATCACTTTGAATAAGGTGTTACCTCCATACAGCCCGCGTTGTCGGGTAGCTCGTGGTTGGAAGACACGTGCAGCACTTGCTGGCCCGCGCTCACGGGGTTCATTATCACTTTGAATAAGGTGTTACCTCCATACAGCCCGCGTTGTCGGGTAGCTCGTGGTTGGAAGACACGTGCAGCACTTGCTGGCCCGCGCTCACGGGGTTCATTATCACTTTGAATAAGGTGTTACCTCCATACAGCCCGCGTTGTCGGGTAGCTCGTGGCTGGACGACACGTGCAGCACTTGCTGGCCCGCGCTCACGGGGTTCATTATCACTTTGAATAAGGTGTTACCTCCATACAGCCCGCGTTGTCGGGTAGCTCGTGGCTGGACGACACGTGCAGCACTTGCTGCCCCGCGCTCACGGGGTTCATTATCACTTTGAATAAGGTGTTACCTCCATACAGCCCGCGTTGTCGGGTAGCTCGTGGTTGGACGACACGTGTAGCACTTGCTGGCCCGCGCTCACGGGGTTCATTATCACTTTGTCGCCTACCACCACGTTGTCGCCTGAAAAAGGAATAACATGTAACACTTTAAACTATCGCGTTTTGTATAGCCTGACAACAGTTTATTTAACCCTGAGATAGTGTCGCTGCAAACAGCTTACGTATGGCAATAATGTGCGTACGTCATGTATTAGTCGGGGTAGTGGACATTGGCTAATGGCTTCATGTTGATACTCGTATAATGTCAAAACATTGCTTACAGAGAATTTGGTTCTTTCAATAGGGGATATTACTGCAATGTTCTGCCGCCAGAGTGCACTTATCGACTCAGTAAATTCATAGACTAACTTATACATACTGTGCCTTAAACTGTTTATTGACAAGTTTTCGCAGACAATAAAATATGACATTGATGCATCAAGGCGGTTTGTTAACAAGGGCACAGGGCGGACACGCCATACATCAAAACTCGTTTGCGTGTATATGTGTGAACGGCACGTCTGTACACGCGTCATTGTGTGAGTAAGTCGCTTAGGGCTACTATTTACATGTTTTTGAGTTCACGGAGCGTTATCGTTGTACTCGTAACGTAAATATCAAACATTTTTATTCCTAAAATTAAAGAAACAAACATAATTTACAAGATGGTATTTTCTCCTAGATCCTTGCTATAATAAACTGTTCTATTCACAGGTCACAGCTAATATTATTTGAACGTATATGCGAACTCACCCGTAACCCGTAAAGGCCGTAAAATATTACGTAAAGTATGGTGCGGCAATAAATTACCAAAAATGTCATGTCGAATTGTCGATACATAATTAGCGTGGACTAAATATAAATAATTACAAAACGCTACTTTTTAATATATGTATAATAAAAATAAATGTTCTTTATTTCGTGAATTTGAAAAACAACCATACATCGCAAAATACATCGGCATTTTGAACGTTGCGTCATCGCGCCGCGGCGTTGCTAGCCGAACTGAGAGTATGTCAGGAGTCCGTCAGAGCTCAGTCGCGGGGCGAGGTAATCCGAGTCGGGGCGGGGCGGTGCGTGTCCGTTCTGTATGATAATACTATTACTTATTCTGTGACAAGGGCCTACCGGTAAAGGCGAAAATCGAAATTTAGTTATCAGCCTCTTTATCGCTCGAATATGCAAGAGTGATAGAGAGATTAGATAACGAAATTTCGATTTTCTTGTTTCGCAGTAGGCCATGTGATTGACGTGACGTGTGATGTGTCAATGTGGTTTGTTTACTGTATATGCCACAAAGGTGCCACCTACGCAGAGCTTTGCCTAATATTCCCTATTTCCTATTCGTCGAAATCTGATTCTAAATATTTAATATTAAACCAAACAACTAACCAGTTCAATGCAACCGCACTATAAAATGTCAATCCCGGTCATGTCAACAACCAACTTTAAAACATTGTTTATTGGAATGCTATGTAATCCTTCGTCTTTTTAAGCTGTAAGTATTTGATTGCATTCACTCCATTTTTTTCGCATCTTTGGATTTTTTTTTTGGCATTTTTGTAATAAAACCGTTTATATTTGAATATATTCGTAGATATTTTCTATTTGTTTACATCGGTGACATTCGATGACATTCAACGTTCGTTGTCAAAGAGTACTTGTTGCCAGTAAAAGAAATTAGTACCATTGAAAATCCCCAAAATGGCGAGGGTCAAATAAACTGTTGTCAGGCTTTACACATGTTTAATTACACAAACGGGTCTACCGCGATATAATTTCATTGCAATTTCTTTGTCTACCCCGAATATTTTTATAAACTAATTTCGGGTAGTTCAGTGGTGTTTTATTAATATCTCCGTTGACATTTGTTGGGACGTCAGTCATTCCGTGATCACAGCTGATGCAACTCAGCTGAAACGTCGGAATTAAGGGTAAAAACAATGAAATTATATCGCGGTAGACCCGTTTGTGTAATTAAATATAGGAATAACATGGTCAAACTTTGATGTGGTCATGCGAAAATAGCGCATCTCTGTTTATAGTACCTGTGCCGGTCAGCAACATGTTATCAGCGCATGACAATAAGTCCATGGAAGTTAGCTGATCTAGTAAAGATAAATATGAAAATTGGCCCAGCCGAGAAAGCATTAAGGAAGGTACAAAAATGTGGAGTAAACCACAACTTTTCCACGGAAATTTCACAACTTGTTCGCTATTTTTTTTTGTCCAGCGACAAGGACACTTTACTATCATCGACATCTCATTGAGATTCGCGTTTATTGCGATTTTCGCACCGCTCAGTGCAGCGCGAGCTTAAGCTCTGTTTTCCTAGGATAGCGGTACCGTCATATAGCGGCAGTCTCCATACAAAATAATACGGCTAAATATGGATGGAGTAGTATTTTGTATGACGGTCGCTATATGACGGCCTCGCTATCCTAGGAAACCAGAGCTTTACCTGATGGGGCACAGGCGCTATCGTCACCCATAGCCCTTACCAGTGGAAGTGGGTACTCACCCGTAGATCGTAACTTGTAGAAAGGCATCACGTAGAACCATGAGCCCTCGTTTCCGTTCGCGTCTAGATGGACACGCATCGCGTTTTTCTCAAGCAGCGCGGGCAGTCTTTTGTTTACCTGCGTAACAAATATAATATAAACATAAAAATATTGCATTGCAAACATGTACATTAGATAGTTCAAAAGACGATGAACATAATAGAATATTGAATTGTAACCAAAATACATCAATTATCTAATAATAGAATGCACACAATAATATTAAATTTTACCTTCTCTTCTGTCTGTCTAATCTTTATGGATTTTTCGTTCAAAGAAGCAAACAGTCCATAGTCTACTGAATAGTCGTATTCCGGGGTGTTTGGTATGTTTTTCTTACCCCCTTATGGCCCTTATTCAAAAACGCACTACAGGTATCATAATAGCAAGCTAATAGTAGTTTTTCTTAATTTGTTTTTTTTTTACTGATTATTTGTAAGGGATAAAACATAAATTAACTAATTGAGGCTCGTAGTGCGTTTATAAACAAGGTACTTAGTTGTTTTGAATGATTCACGGTTAGTTTCACTAGACTTATATCAACCGGGATATGGACCGTGAATACCTTATTTATTGTTCTCGAGCTCCCGATATTTACCCGTTAGAACACCCAGTTACCCGTGAACAAGATGCATGTAACTGCGTCGAAATAATATCAGGAGCTCGAAAATAATACAAAAGGTAATCACGGTCTATATCCCGGTCGATATAAGTCTAGTGAAGGTACTTAGTCGTTTTTTATTTCGAGCAAGAACAAGGAGGACCTATGAAGGGAAATGTGGATGTGTGTGTGTGTGTGTGTGTGTGCACGTACGGTGAGGTACTTGTTGGACTTGACGTGCAGCAGCTGCACCACGCTGCCGTACTGCACGACGGTGCCCAGCAACTTCTTGTTCTCCAACTCATTTTGCTTCTTCTCTATCTCTGCTGCGTGCTGGAAAAGAGACGCATTCATTAGAACCGATTACGAGCTGAAAGAGTTCCAGCAGACCTAGCACAGGACGCAACACTATCTCGCCCGCGATATAGACTGCCCGTCTTTTTCTAACTCTATTAATTAAAGAGGACGGGTAGTCTATCTCGGCGAGATACTGTCATGCCAATCATGTGGAAGCTCGGCTGCTGCGATCGTGACATTAGAATAGAACATCGTTTATTGCACCATGGTAAAAACAAGTTGTTACAAAATAATGGTATCTCATGGACCCTAATAGGGTATGGAAAACATTTCCTTAAGTAAAGTACATATAAAAAAAACTAAAAACTAACTTTATAATTTTAGGAGATCAAAAATCACTTATTTACTATTAACTAACTTATTTACAAAAATTATGTACATTTCAGCTCGTTTGTGATGCGCGTGCCGCGGTCGCTGCTGGAAGCAGTCGCGAGCGCAAAGTTCTGGCCGAAAGGATACGATATTTATAATATAACATTACCGCGAGTTTCAGACCGCCTATGGAATAAGCGATTAAAACTACCTATGTGATAATTCCGCCTATGAAAGGAAGTTTGATAAAGCTTTTTTGATACCTATTAATTATGCTATGCGACAATCACTTCGCTTGAAATTATAGCGATCAATATACTTTTATATAAATATTATTTGAAATAAAGCAAACGGGACTTATATCTTTTTTTTTGATATGTAGATAAAATCTTTATTCAACCACAACTGTGATTGTGACACAAAAAATAACAAGAGACAAAAAAAGATAAAGGCGACATACAATTTGATACTAATAACAGGAATAACGATTTAACGATGTTTGGTGTAATAATTGTTACTTATCATTTCACTTTGACACCAGTACTCAGCGATAATACTGCCCGTTCAACTCTATTTAATTGATATGTAATAGGTATTATCTGTAGGTACCTATTTGTTTTCTTGTATTGAGTTGTGCAATAGATAAATAGGTATTTAGTCACCAAATTTTATCGAAATAGTACTTTCCCACCATATTGGATATAACCTCATAACATAACGCTATATAATCCTATTCCTAAACCACACGTGTGTAAAAGCCGATTCCACATTTACGAAACGCATCACTGCATCATTCGTATTAATAAACAAACCGTTACTAATTAACACCAACACAACCGCCCATTGATAACTCTTATCCCATTGGAACAAAGCTCACGAATGATCATTTAAATTGTATCGACGATGGTATTAATCCACAAACCAAACTGACGACCGGGTTGTAAAACTTCTCATTCAAACTTTCATAGTCATACTCGTGCAGTAAAAGAGATGGTAATATGATCTCGGTAGTCATTTTGGTTTGCGGATAGTATAACAGCAACACTTTGAACAGACTATGGACCTTATGCAATTGCAATAAGTTATATTATTGGTTAGCTAACAGTGATAATGATGGTATATTAATCCTGGACATTAACGTCTAAATGAATGAATGGAATCATTAATATCAGGAATAAAGTCGTTATTCTTTATCTCCGTGATTTAAAGCTCAATTTAGCGTGACGTTTAAAGTTTGATTTACATAGTTCAGGCGAGAGATTTATTAAAGAGATTTTTTATAATGTCTGAAGGAGATGGTAAGTTAATTAATTTCCCTGAAAGTGTTCACGGTATTTTCGAACGTAACGCATTGGTAATTAGGAATATAATTTGTGTGTAAACGAAATACACTTGGGTGAAATGACGAGTACTTTGGACCCTTTTTTGTGGGATTGAAGTAGGGATTATGTAGGTTGGTGTGAACATTATTATGACGTGTTAAGACGTCCTGGGTTTGAAAATATGTATATTATCGCATAGCACCCATGTTACAAGCAAATAAATAATAAAAAAAAGCATTGCTTAGTTTGGGCATCTGTGGAAGCTGATTATTATTATTTATTTAAATCAAACTGTCATTTTCAAAGCCAGATGCGGCTACCAAAGTAACAATGCGCCAGCCATTTTTGCTTCTCTTTGATCTAAAATTAACAGAAATAAAACAAACAGAAATGGGTGAAATATATTAAAGAGTTGAATGAAAGAAAGGTGATAGAATTGGGTTAATATATTTAATTCCGGACGGCAGTTTTGAAATAATGAATAATGTCCGAGATCAATTCAGGTGGCCTGGTTTTGTCATTTAGATGAGACTGGAAAAAGTTTCCATAATTCGTTTGTTTTTGTTGAGGTAGAAAACTGAGAGAAAGAAAAAATGCTCAGTTGCTCTGTCATTCTCTACTGAATTTTAAAATTGCATACGAAGTTTGGTTTTGATGTTATTATAATGTTGAGGGGTCTCCAAAATTTTTGATCCGAGAGTCGCATCACCACCACAGGCTTTTGGGTTTTCCGCTTCCTGTCCGCGAGACAAAAAGTATTATATGTATTGTGGGGTATTGTAGTTTTTGTATACATATATGTAATATGTATTATAGAAATATATGTATTTAGTTGTGTACATATGTATTTAGTTGTGTATATATGTATATATTTGTTGTAGGTAAGTTGCTAATAATTATAATTAACTAAGAAACTTTTCGTTTTATTATCATTATAATTTTCTTTTCTTGTTCTTTTATTTACGCTGTTGGTACAGTACGGATGTCTACCGTCTCCAATTCTCCCTCAATTGCTCAAAGGTTAACTGGAAGAGATCCCTTAAAGGGATAAGTTCGCCTTTGTACTAATGACGAATGTTATTTTTCCTGTTTTGTTTTTTGTACAATAAAGTGTTTTACTACTACTACTACTACAAAAGTAAGGCCTCACGGGCTGTGTTTTAGACACCCCTTACCATATATGTAGACCACATAAGCCTGATATTATGGCATACAAAGTAATCTAGTTCACCTGTATTTAGTACAATATTTCGCACTAATACACGTCTTAGAATATTCATAGTCTATCTCTCTTCTTCCTCGCGTTATCCCGGCATTTTGCCACGGCTCATGGGAGCCTGGGGTCCGCTTGACAACTAATCCCATCATTTGACGTAGGCACTAGTTTTTACGAAAGCGACTGCCATCTGACCTTCCAACCCAGAGGGGAAACTAGGCCTTATTGGGATTAGTCCGGTTTCCTCACGATGTTTTCCTTCACCGAAAAGCGACTGGCAAATATCAAATGATATTTCGTACATAAGTTCCGAAAAACTCATTGGTACGAGCCGGGGTTTGAACCCGCGACCTCCGGATTGAAAGTCGCACGCTCTTACCGCTAGGCCACCAGCGCTTCTTCTTAAAATATTCATAATCTATGATGTTAGGTAATTAATTTCAGGCTATCTATAGACCCGATTTAGCACGTCATATTAATAACGTTATACAAATTGAAACCACTTGCCCTAACCCAACCCCAATTATATTAAAAGCCCCACCGAATTATCCGATAGCAAAATATCATCAGAGTTAGAACAACTTTGAACTCACAGGATATAAAAATAAGGTCTATATTCCTCTTGTCGTGATCTTAAACGGTTAGCCTTAAACATTATTCAAATGTAGTGCCAATATTATCTATGAGATCCTGACTTAGGGTATCGCGTTCGGTACGGATCAAAGGAAGACCGAAATGTTCAACGAAAATTAATACCTAAGTTTAGGAGATATTATAGATATTGTGTTCTTTTAAATTATTGTTGAAAAGCCTTTAGTATTACTTTGTATCCCATTATGTCCAAGTGTCAGAAAGGCTAGGTGTCATAATGTCCATCCATAGTCAATTTGTCCGAATGTAATTACGACATGATGTCAGAAAGTCCAGACGTAGAGTCTGTGCGGAAAGAGAAGAGTCGTGGGATTTGAGGGCGCGCCAGTGCTATTTTATGGTTTTTGCTATGCTGACAACACTGGTCACGTGATTATAGTACGACACTAAAGGTCATGATACTTGAATCCCTTTTGTTCCGGTTTTTTTTACCACGGCTTACTAAACGGAGCCTGGTGGTGGTGTCGGCTCGTCAACTCAATCCTCTGATTTAGCGCAGACACTAGTTTTCATTTTAAAACACACTTGTTTTTATGTCTCAGATACTTAAAAATGAGACAGTGCGATTGACAAAACTGCTAAAACTAGTTAAGAATCTGCCTAATACAACTGTAATTTTAGTACCAAACAAGATAGTCTCATTTATGTACTGCCTAATCTGTGCAGTCCAACAGTTATTAAAACCGGGTAGATCGGGTAGAAATTGGGCAATAGAACTGTAATTTTATCTGGGATATATTTCACCCATTGTAAACTTGACTTGTAATGTATGTGTACATTATTAATAATAAATATGAATATGAATAAAAATAGTGCATAAGTAGGTAGGCCTTATTGGGATATGTCCGGTTCTCTCATCTCACGATATTTTACTTCGCCGAAAAGTCACTGCTAAATATGAAATATAATTTCGTAACTAACAGAACCTACAAATAAAGAAATATTTTATTAGAAAAAGTTTTATTCAGAACCTAGTAAACGAACTTACAAATAAAGAAATATTTTATTAGAAAAAGTTTTATTCAGAACCTAGTAAACGAACTTACAAATAAAGAAATATTTTATTAGAAAAAGTTTTATTCTTTGTAATCGAAGTCTGAATTAAAATATTCAACGTCACTTATGTTTGAGCTAGCTTCAAAACAACCAGGGACACTCATAGAGCTATCTTCATCTGAACTGGATGTGCTTGAATCCGGCACGTAGATTACGAATTCTTGCATATCACATACTTAGCGGCCTTTTATTCGAGATACCGTAGGTACTTTTACACAATCCTGAAAAAGAAATTACATATAAATATGCATAAAATGGCAAGTATCAAGACTATTTGTCAGTTATTTTAAAGATCATGAATGTCCTGCATATTTATGAAAATTAATATATTTTGAATGAATATACTTACCGATTATGTACCGGAGACAAGTTACTTAGGGGGCTTATTAAATAGGTAATTATTTAATATTAAATACAACATCAATACCCGCGAATAGCGGAAACACGTCCCGCGACTTTTTGTAAGTCGATAGTCGGCTTTTAGCCGTTTTCTTCCCGCTGACAAAACCGACCAATATTAAATATAATTTTCCTTGTGGTTTTATGTACGGTTTTATCGTGTTTTGAAAATATTTTATACATAAAACTTGCGGTTTTTGTTAATAAAAATATACATTGACAGAAGTTTGTTTACTTTTTACAAGACAGGTGTCAAAGGTTTGATTGCCATATAAAATTTAAAATGTTAGTTCCCGTTTCTGCCACGACTCTTCTCTTTCCGCACAGACTCTAACCTATATACCCTTTTGACAACAAGTCCGGATGTTGTGATGCCTTAATGTCAGAATTTCTAGGTCACAATGTCCAAAATGTCAAAAAATTCACACACATAGTGGTCAAATCGGCATCATTGATCCGTACTGAACGCGAAACCCTGGTTAAAAAATAACCAACTACATCGCCGTGTCTTAATATGAATCTTACTGCGATACAAGTAAAGTCCATATTGGCTTACGTGTAATCTCTTGAGCAGGCCCGTGTCTGTATTGTTGTTGGCCGACTGCTTCGCCGTGTTCCAAAATTGCTTCTGCGCCGAGTACCGGTTCATGGGACATATTTTAAACAGGCAATCTGAAAACGACACTAATGTTAGAGCGGCAGAGTTGAAAATGACACGACTCGGGACGACATGAACGACGCTTATCATTAACAGTGGCACAACTCAAAATGAAATGCTATTGCATTTAATATTCTATCTTTTACTGGTAAGATTTAAAATCGAATGGCATTTCATTTTGTTTTGTGTCACTATTCATGATAAGCAACTATAGTTAACTTGTCAAAAAACAAAAGATAGATGCAAAATTGTTGTTTGGTGATCATTCCAAGGTTACACATAAGCAAAACATAACCTTGCAACTAGTGTTCGTAAAGTTTTAAATATGGTTTGAGTCCTCATCTTTACACAAGAAAATGGTAACTAACATTACACTTGTCGTGGAATTAGGGTCTGTTCCTGATTATTCATGACAAAATCAGTCCCGGAACCGGGAAACCGGTTCTCGCCATGCAAATTCAGTACTGGGAGCTGGGAGCATTGCCTACGTTACGTGGTACCCAAATACCATGCACTTAAAATAAAATAACTTCCTGCTCGGGCCAGTGTTAAATCAAGTAAAAAAATTTAAAGTTGAAACGCTGCTCAAGAACAATTTAAAGATAAAAGATAAATACAAAAGATAATATTCGTGACGATCACAAAACATGTACGAACATATACAGACAACAACAGCAAGGAAAGAAAGAGATCAATAAGTGTGCATCACGTAATGGACCCAACTCGGCATAATGCTTGCTATAAAGCCAGCGCTGGTCTTCCGTAGGGCCCATTCGATGATGCCACGACAGATAACACATAAAGATACATATTAAAACAGTGCAAAAGATAAGGGATATCATATTGAAGGACCTGACTTCACTGAACTCTGAGTGGTATCAAGTTCAGGCTTTCAGTTCAAAAACTTCTTATGGTTAATATAAGGACTATTACTGCGTGAAACTTACCCCGGAACTTTTTGGGCGGATCAGTGAGGTCGCCCGCCTCCGGGCAGACGACGCACCTGTCATCTACCAACCTGTAAACAAACATATCAATTAACATTCATTAAGGTTGTATAACCTCTAGCGGCCCACCATACAAGGAAAATTGGCAATCGAATTTGAATCAACGGTATTAGAAAATAGAGTTGAAATTGTTTTGTCTTAAAATCGAACGAAACGAAATAAAAGAAACTCTATTCTATTTCATTACAATTTAAATTTCATTGGAGGTCATTTGTACTAGTATTAGGACATTGAACCCCAAGAGGTTAAGGTACGGCCTTGACCTGATGGATCAATACGAAGATGTTTCTAATAGACACAGTGTTTTCCGAATACAGATTCCAATTGGTAATAGGTAATTATACGGTCTTACTATTTTATCAATGCGCTCACAGGTTTCATTAAGAGCTAGTTGGTCATATACATAACACAAGGGCATGCCTGCGCAGTTTTGCCACAACAGTTTATCTGCACAAGTAAAGCGGGTTAGGAAACTGCAGAGTGGGCTGCATTTATTAATGTCATCCCCCCGTCTAAAAAACCGGATCACAGACCTCCAATCAGGTCTGTGATCCGTTCTTTTGGAACGACGCCTCCACGCGCCACGCTTTCCTAGTACTTGTTCCATTACGTATGATTACATGGACTAGGTCCATTTCAGAGAAGCAATAAGTCGATGTCTGCTATTTTGGTCCGTCGCCGGATCTCCTCGTTTCAGATTCTATCGCAGAGATATATCTCTCTTCCGAGCATACTGCGTTCGTGCGTTCCATAGCTCTTTTTGCGACTTAGAGCGTCTTCGTATAATATACTCACCCTAAAGTACTGAGGAAGCCTGAGACTGTCCCCTCCGCGTAGAGGGACACGATGTCCCCCTGGTGCAGGCTGTCCCCATCTTGTACTCAACCTAAAGTACTGAGGAAGCCTGAGACTGTCCCCTCCGCTTAGAGGGACACGATGTCCCCCTGGTGCAGGCTGTCCCCATCTTGTACTCACCCTAAAGTACTGAGGAAGCCTGAGACTGTCCCCTCCGCGTAGAGGGACACGATGTCCCCCTGGTGCAGGAAGCTGTCCCCCATCTCGCCGCCTTGCCCCCACCATGCAACGACACCTGAAAAAATATTATCAATATTGGTATTCATACAATGGCTTCAGAGTTCGGAGTACTCCATTATAGACTAAGAGCTAGCCACGGAAAATTAAGATTGAGTGCAACAAAACCTCTCTAGTGAGTTTACAGCTTGGCAAAAAAGAGTAGAAATTAAAAAGTGGCAACACTGTAGTAAACCAATTTATATACGAAAACGGGACGAAACTACAGTGTTGCCACTTTTTAATTTCTACTCTTTTTTGCCAAGCTGTACTATACTATCGAAATACTTGAACACCTGGACCTAAAGGAACTTCAACGTCTTCAACAGAAGTCTCGACCTACTTAAGCCGTCTTACGTATACACATATGGTGTGCTCACATCAAGGCCTGTTCACTTCCTAAGAAAGTTGTGTCCCCAAATAATTGCGCATGTGTGCGCCTGAAGCTTCTATGTGTGCGTTGGCCTCCGAGAAAAAGTTGCGAGTAATAAAAATAAAAACATTTTTCTACAGCAACATTGCTCCCAACTCTGATGTAAATTATCACGAATTTTATACATAATTAATCATAAAACGGGACTTAAAACGCTTAAAACTTAATTACGCGCGATTAAGTTTTATAATGAATATTTGCTTCCAACTGTCTTTATCAATATTCATAAAATATATGGAGGGTAGGTACGTCTACCCACCATAATAAAAAAAATATATTTGTCAATGACTCTGTCCAACTGCTGTGGTTAAAGTTCATAACGAAAATCTTATTTATTAAATCTTTAAATAATAAATACAACGTAGCGGTACGGTACAACCACTTAAGACTGTAAGTCTGTACCTACATAGATTACAGCAATGCACATAGAAAATGTGCTAAATGCGGAGCAACGGCTGTTGAAGCAGCCAGAGTGAAATTTATACAGCTTTAGTGGGTTCAGAAGGAACCGAGTCATAACGCATCTGGAAAGCGTATTAATTAACCGTGAAGAAATGTATGAATGAATACAAGTTAGAAATCTGTGTAAAATGCCGTGTGTAAAGTGTAGTGTATCTGTGTGTAAAGTGTAATAGGTAGGCATGCCTAATGTTATTTGTATAATACTGAAAACTTTGTGAATGCGCTTTATTAATGTCTATTTTTATTAAGTTGTCAGGGTTTAATTTTCAGTGTATATTTCTATATGTAAAACATAATACAATGTTATAAACATAAATATGCCTTTTATTTAAATCAATAGATAATACCACAAACAAGGGGTAATATTTGCATCTTTCATATATTTCGTGATATGAAGATAACAAATATGTTTATCAACATAATTACTATATACCTATAATACCAATACCCGCCAGGCTAAACCGGTTGTCAACTTTAGTTCCATTGGTACACATCGAGGGCGCCAGTAGTATAAACGTATAAACGGTTGGGGACATTTTTTTGTATGGAGTTACCGTTCTTCTCCTAGTGAGTATTATATTCTTTGGCTCACATGCCCGCAATGTTCGCAAACTTTTGGTAGGTAACAACAAGAACTGCTACTTACAATATATTGATTTAACCCTTCGTATGTCTAAGCACTGATCGGTGCGAACGAATTTAAACCTATTGTATTAAACAAAGGATTTTAATTCGAGCGCACTGATCAGTGCTTAGACAGACGATAGGTTAAACTAGCACGATTTTCACTCATACTTTTTGTCCGCCTGTGACCACGAACATAAGGTCGCGTTCGAAACGTCAGGCCATAAATAAACGTAAATTTTACGCGATTAAGTCCCGTGTCAGTTATAAAAGTTGCGAGCACACCAGAGACAGCAACGGAGTTGATTGATAGCAGTAGCCGTGGCCGAATCGGACGTGGAGGAGTTAGGGCCACTTGCACCATCCTACTAACCCAGGGTTAAGCGGTTAAACCGTTAAGTTAGTGTCAAATTGTACTGGTAACCATGGTGACTCCAAGTTTAACGGGTTAACCACGGGTTATTGGAATGGTGCCAGTGACGCTTAGTTAGTTAGTACACATATAAACCAAGGACAGCATTATTATTTATTAGGTATACAACAACTTATTATGGGGCTACTCCCTCCCATTCATATTTCTACGAAAATATTACCAAAATCGCATACCATTCAAACTGCTGTCAGTTTACTTTATCTAATTCCAAATATCACTGTAGTAAAGCATAATAAACAAACGCCAAGGAATTTTGGCATCACTACTAACAAAACCCTTAAAGTGAACCTTATGTATTCTCAATAAGGTACAAATTGGCAGTTAACAATATGGACGTAGGTCAGGCTCCTTAACTAGGAATAATGGAAAATGTACTTTATTCAATGGTATTTAGGTTTAATTTACAATGACAAAGGTTTATAGTAACAAGCATGGACAATGTTTAGAAAAGCGAGAATAACTCATTGAGAGAAAATAGATTTATGACGTTTTTTTTTCAAACAGTTTTTATGGTGGGGTGGGATATTCCGATTGTGCGATGTAAAGCCGACCACTGACCAACAGGCCGCCGGACGATATCGGCCTGTCAGTTAGAACAAAAATTTGACAACTCCGAACAACTGACCGGCCGATATCGTCCGGCGGCCTGTTGGTCAGTGGTCGGCTTAACTGTGTATCTGTTTAGTAGTGTATTCTTGCGGTTAATAAGCATGTATGATTGATAGGTTTCTACTATCGATTTTACACAGATAATAGTAGTAACTTGGGTCCTTGAACCTTTTTATTTATAATTTTCGATAGGTGTGTTTATGTTAATTAAATTAGTAATAGAATGTCATCCGGTCTTTTTCTGACAAATCTGATTTGAGCATAAAAATACTAAATGCGATATGGTGGCCGCAGTTTAACGACTTATACCTAATGTGAAACATCCGATCTTGACTCAGTCCGATTGTAATACCCTGTTTTTTACGTGGAGAATTGCATTTACGCATGCTTAAACGAAGAACTAGGAATACGAACGGGTATGTCGTACTCGTAGACAAGTGCCCGCTCTACCGACTAAGGGCTGATTTAGACGGCGCGTGAACTCGTATGCGATTTTAGTTACATATTTTGCATTTGCATCCAATTTCGGCCGACCAATCTGATACCGCAATGTAATGTAATGAAACTCGCATGCGATTTCTCGCACCTTCTAACTCAGCCTTATATACCATATTTACTTACCTACCTGTAATAAATATCAATAATATCCAATGCCAATAAAACCAGCTCAATTGATAATCAGGAAAAAATTGCTACATTGTGTAACAATAATAATATTGATAAAGTGGATAGGGAAGATAGCGGGGTTAATTGGGTCAGGGGGGCAGTTAATGAACAAGTAGGTAGTAGTTACAGTTAGTCAAGGGGCTGTGCTTGTTGGTGAGAACCAGTGTTGCCAATTCTGTAAACTTTTGTAGTCACCTAACGCCCTAACCTAACACCTGTGCTCTGTTTATCAAAAGCTTGTAACTAGTGATACAAGCGGATGTCACTTTTTGACAGCTTTTGTTAGAAAGGGATTTCCAGTTGTATTACAAGTTACAAGCTTTTGACAAAGAGTCCCGTGGTAACTATTGTAGCAAAAATATTGATACGGTGGATAAGGGAGATAGATAAATTAATTGGGTGAAGTACAAGATTACAGACAAAGATTAATGAGCTATCGTTTCTAGACGTTATTGTTGTGGTGGCACAGAGGGCCTACCGCGAAAATCGAAATTTCGTTATCTGCTTCTTGCATACATATTAATTATTAACACATTCATCGAGCGATAGAGAGACAGCAGGCAAATTTAGATTTTTGATGACCCTTCCCACCTGAATCCGCCAATGCTTATGCATCACTTGTTGAAGATGTAATTAAAAAGTCGTATACTTGCCACAGAACCCACAGTCTATAAAACAATAACTCGACGAAGCCAGGGCAATCGAGCGGGGTGCTAGGGGTGGGTCGCGCACACCCGAGCTGCATACATCGCCATTGTTAGATTTGTTAGTAGCTCGGTACTATTTACAGAGCTGTTTTATTTGAAATGTTTGGGTAGTTCTTGTGCGGTGTCGGCATTTAGGCGTCGGTCCACTGTTACTTTTTACACAGTAACAGAACACACATAAAACTCACCAGTCACATATCCGTCACACCATCTTCAATACAACTCGACCAGCTTTATAAGCAGCTTCAGCATATCGCACACGAAATAAAACAAATTGCACAACACCTTATACCACAAACGCTTCACGTCTATAAGGTAGCAACTCAACACTAGCACTATCAACAAGGCAAAGTACCATTTCTTTTTATCACTTATAACCATCTGCGAGTCGTCCGTTACCGATTTTTGAATTTAAGTCGCTTTAAGGTCTGGTTTTGGCGGCATTTTACTGGTTCGAATAATTTTTGATCTCTATAATGAAAACAAATATGTACATGTGATTCGATAATTCAAAGAATTATTTCATACCACAGAATTTAAAAGATCATAGAGTCCGTATAAGCTAATTCTGACTACAATTTTATGTGCCACTAAAAGTGTCATGTTTTCATAATTTGACATTTATATTGGCACAGGGTACTTCCATACTTGATCACTACAAAATTTGTGCAAATTTAGCTCGGCCGAACTCTATAATCGGTTGAATTTAGGCCATGCCATGGTATGATGTTGATGGTATTATTAGGCCATGGTATGATGTTGATGGTATTATATTATTGCTTGAATGACAGAAACACGCAGTTTTATTGTTACACTGATTTCAGACCGAGTGTAAAACATTTAGTTTCAATATTATACGAAACCCCTAGAGTTCATTCGATAGCGTAACTTGCGTTCGCGTTTGATAACTCTATTTTTTTATGAGATTTTGAACAGCGCGCCAAGCGGGACGTTTTGGAAACTCAAAATCCCATACAAAATGAGGCTTAACGCAAACGCGTACGTCACGTGACGCTATCGAATGAAATTTAAATTTACACTGGTCTGTGTGAGAGTACATACGATACGTTTGTTCCTTTTGGTCGATAGTTTGTTTGTCATTAGGAAGACGGAAATAATCAACATTATTTATATGTAGTTTTAATGATGGCATGTTGCGATACTATCGATTACTGAACTTTATTGGGGATGTCCAAAATTAATGTTGATATGAATAGGACAATATTTGCTAGAGTTATTTAACTTATTAATAAATCTACAATAGAAGTCAAGGTCTTGTTAAGTGGTAATTCCAAGCAGTGTTGGCCGAACGTTAATGCAATTGACCATTAAAAATTAACCATTGAAAAGGTTAATTGCCATTAGCCATTAACCATTGAAGGAAAATTAATTATCAATTGCATTGAACATCAATTTGCATTAATGTTAATTTATTACGAACCACTAACAATTAAAAATAATTAATGGTTATTGCTTTACAAACCATTAAAAACTAAAACAATTTTTAATGAAAATTAAACATGTGATTGATAATTAACAATTAACAAGAATAAATATCGTAATTTTATAAAGACGTCCAAGGGATCAAAGGTCTAGTGCAGCGGTCGGCAACCTACGGCCCGCGGGCCGCATGCGGCTCGTGAACCTATCACTTGCGGCCCGAGTGCCGCCTTGGCTATTTTGTATGTAATAGTGACAAACGACAATGTCTCATAAAGTCATAAATATTAACAAAGTACGGCCCGCGTGACAGTCTGCCAACAGGGAGAGATGGCGGGAGATCGTGCGAAGAGCTGTGTCCGCCTCTACTACCGATGCGGACGCCTCAACGTGACCACGACCGCTCTGTCAAGAGCGATACGACAGAGAAGAAGACGGCCCGCGTCACCATTTATTTTATTTATTTTATTTATTTTATTTATTTTATTTATTTTATTTATTTTATTTATTTTATTTATTTTATTTATTTTATTTATTTTATTTATTTTATTTATTTTATTTATTTTATTTATTTTATTTATTTTATTTATTTTATTTATTTTATTTATTTTATTTATTTTATTTATTTTATTTATTTTATTTATTTTATTTATTTTATTTATTTTATTTATTTTATTTATTTTATTTATTTTATTTATTTTATTTATTTTATTTATTTTATTTATTTTATTTATTTTATTTATTTTATTTATTTTATTTATTTTATTTATTTTATTTATTTTATTTATTTTATTTATTTTATTTATTTTATTTATTTTATTTATTTTATTTATTTTATTTATTTTATTTATTTTATTTATTTTATTTATTTTATTTATTTTATTTATTTTATTTATTTTATTTATTTTATTTATTTTATTTATTTTATTTATTTTATTTATTTTATTTATTTTATTTATTTTATTTATTTTATTTATTTTATTTATTTTATTTATTTTATTTATTTTATTTATTTTATTTATTTTATTTATTTTATTTATTTTATTTATTTTATTTATTTTATTTATTTTATTTATTTTATTTATTTTATTTATTTTATTTATTTTATTTATTTTATTTATTTTATTTATTTTATTTATTTTATTTATTTTATTTATTTTATTTATTTTATTTATTTTATTTATTTTATTTATTTTATTTATTTTATTTATTTTATTTATTTTATTTATTTTATTTATTTTATTTATTTTATTTATTTTATTTATTTTATTTATTTTATTTATTTTATTTATTTTATTTATTTCGCGCTTCATATAAATGAATAAATCCCATTTGTCCCCGTTTCCCATTTGTCTCCAACTCACATATGACAGGGACAAATAAAAATACACCAATAATGAGTGTATTCGCATTTAATAGTTTCAAGCAAAATTAACATTAATTATTAGTTTATGAAAAAAATATTTAATTCCATTAAACGTTAATGCAATTGAGAGTAATTCAAATTAATTTTTTGAAACTTTAATGCCATTAAATAGGCAATTAGATTAACAATCAATGTAATTAAACGTCTCAAGATTCAATTCTAACTAACTTTAATTAAATTGATGCGTAATGCAATTGATTAATTGCGGAATTAATGGTTAATGCAATTGATTAATTGTTAATTAGAATTAACCATTACGGCCAACACTGATTCCAAGGGCCCAACGTTTTCTGTTCTCTTTCACGGCGCAGCAACTAGTATCATTTCTCTCTCCTCGCTCTTTTAAAAATGCCGTTTGTCAAAAAAGGACAACCATACTGTTGACAAGATGGACTTCAAATCAAGTGTTGCCTTTTTTGATGCGCCCAGGCTGTGTATGTGTGCGTAAAAGCGTATATGTGTGCTCTTTTAGGGATGTGAAAAGTCGATTTTAATCATGTTATATATCGATAAACGCTACACAGCGGAACGAAATAGCGATTAATAAAGCTTCAATATCTTCGTTAAACATAAACATAATTGAAATGCTAATGGATAATGAATATATTATAATATAATAATATAATTCAATTATTGCGGAACACCTATTTTAGGAGGTATTTATGTATTTTAATTAAATATCTGAACTTTCCCTTGGTTCCCTGCTGGGGCGTTACTATAAAATTGTGATCTGATAACCACAATAAAGAATAAAAGGGTTTTTGTTCATTTTAAGTATCGTTAAACCTTTGAAGTAAAATTAAAATTGCAAGAAATGTCGATAGTTTATCGATATGACTTTATCGACATGGCTACAGCAAGGTGGGCCTCATTGTTAATCGTACACTAAACAAAAGTGGCAACAGTGACAGCTCGCTGAGACACCATCTCTATATATTATAAATCTATGGGTAATTCCCAGCTGGTGATAATCAATGTCATATTTTATTGTCTATGAAAATTTATAAGTTAGTCTATGAATTTACTAGAGTCGGTAGCGCTGCACTCTGGCGGCTGGCTGGCAGAACATTGCAGTAATCTCCCCTATTCAAGTTCAATGTAGTTGTACCTCCACTTTGCTTATCTATATTATTAAGGAAAACGATATTCGCCCATGGGTATTCAATTTCCGGAAGAATTACCTATTTACATCACTTCCCGCTAACTCCATCGAACTGATTAATTTTTATATGCCCTGTATTTACTCGTACATAATGCTATTTATTTGCTACTGTAGTTCTACTTCTAAAATACTTGACAAATAGAATCGTGAAACAAATAGCGTAACACGAAAGCCGTCAAAGTATAAACAGTGTAAACGTAACATCAGCTTTTGTCTGGATTTCCGGAAATGACTCGAGAAACGTCGCCTTTCCTTCGGCTTGGAAAATTAGGTCTCGCCCGAATTTCACAGGATTTAATGTGGAATATATCATTCCAAATGGTGTCGTATTATTAATGAAATACGTCACGATTTCTAATGACAAACATTTGTTATCGGTTGCGTCGTCATAACGTGAGGGCGTGTCAGTCATATTCACAATGTGATTACATTTTCGCTCAGGCGATGACAATCATACCTACTTTGCCAAACTCCAAAATAAATGAAAAATTGCATTAAGATGACAGATGCTACGAAAAGTCACGTGACTACTTATTTCCATACAATATTTGAATTTTGATTCTTTAGATTGCCGTACGATTGTTTCGAAAGATTGAAAAAAACTGCTAGTTAATTTTTTTTTCAGAAATACAATCAGTTACATACTTATATTCAGTCATATTATTAATTTTATTGAGCTAAAATTCAATACGTAGGTATCTTAGTCGTATATGTATGTATTTTAATAATGTTTGTGTTACAACCCTAACTCAATTATTTTCTAAATTATTGTAATAGTCAATGACATCATGTAGTATTTATAGTCGTCGTAATGTGAATGTACATCATTTTGTCGTACATATCAGTTTTTTGTCACGTAAAAGCTAACTTTAAACACATATTGGAATAGTTTCGGCTATAAGCCTTGAAACTGATTCAAAATCAATTCTATCGATTACAAATTATAATCAAGTTTCGAACTCGAATTTTACACGAATCGTGTACGAATTAGCCATCAGCGGACCGTATATCTTTCGCAATAAGGGTTATGTTACGAATCTTCAGTTAACAGTGTGGAGTTTAGAATGTATTCTGATTCGCTGTTTTCTATACGGGTCTTAGATAAGCATGCAAATTTTACAAGGGACCGTTTTGTTTCTTCTATCTCATTTAAATACCGTTTCAGCGTGTTAAAATAAACATTGTTTAATGGTGTGGGGAGGACTGTGTGATATTCACTAAATGTGACGTTCCACGGCAAAAGGTACCTACCTTATGGCGGCTGGCGCTTACATCGCATATCGCCGCAATAATATTGGAGCGACGTTCGCCAACCGCCATAAGGTATCTTTACCCGTGGGACGTCACAAATATTGCTGAAAGTAGGTCCAAAGGGACCCACCGATTAACAGTCCGCCGGACGGTATCGGCTTGTCAGTTTTTCGGAACTGTAAAAATTTTGTTCTAACTGACAGGCGGATACCGTCCGGCGGACTGTTAATCAGTGGACCCTAGGGGGTAAAGGTAGAGGGCCACAGGGGCGCATCGCACGCAATGTATTCTAGTAAGTATTCTTTTTATAGAAAATCACATAAGTGGATTTGTCTTTCTATACTACCAAAGAAAGGTTGTGTTTTTAACGTAAGTATCTACAACCAAGTAGACCCTAAAGCGGGTTTCAACAAAATGAATATTCTTGTCTCAGTGTATACTTTGTTAACCAAGTTTTAGATTGTTAACCAAGGGTGGAAAGTTATCCATTGCACCCGAGATATTTTGGCGCTCGAACGAAGAGAGAGCGCCAATAGTTCGAGGGTGAGATGGTTACTTTTACCCGAGTTAAACACTCTACTTTTCATTTCGACTATGAGGAAAGTCAAACACAAAAAATGTAGGTTGATTATTGGTAATATTATCTTTATATTACATTAATTCATTCAGTTTCACTTTTTTTAAGGCGCGTATACAAGGCCGTTTCAGATACATCCCAATTTACGATCGGATTGTCTATGGTTTTCGATTTTTTTTCTATCAAAATGTAAACGGCGCCAATTTCAGTCATGCGGAATATGAGAGCTTTTAACTGAATAATATGCTGTTGCTCGAAGTAAAAATAGAAAAAATTAATTTCCACCCTAGGGTGGGAAATGAAATTTTCCACCCGGTAATTAGCCTATGAAAGGTGAACTTTTCGAACAAGAGAGATGAAAAAGGATTTTGGAGAGTAAAACTAAAACATCAGACACTCCTGTCAGATGTAATATTAGGCTCAAGTCGCTGCAAAGTTGTCTTAGGGCCGATTCAGACGGACTGCAACCTGACTGCAAACTCCCTTTCCTTTAGACGGACTCCAATGAGGAAATTGAAGATCAAATCTCTACCTTAATTCGTAGCCACCTGACACGAAATGAAATCTTTTGCCATTTCATAAAACTCCGGATAGCATTCGGAACAAAAGCTTTTAACGAAATGAACTGTATAAATAAAGTCGTTTCAATTTGTTACTAAACTCCGCGTTGAAACGGGGAATAAAGAAGTCCGCAAAACTCCATTATAATTTTATGTCGAAATTCTGCGTTCTTTTGTAACTAATACGAGTAGGGAACGAATTGAATAAGAATTGACTAAAATAGTGCCCGTTACCTAAAAAAAAACAAATTTACTATATCGGACTACGTTTTGAATATTTACATAAAATTTAGTTATTTAGCAGAATCTGCACAAGACCAATTGATCCAATAATTTCTTAGCACTTTAGTCCAAATAGTCTACGTGTACCCAGCGGTAGTATGTTTTTTTTTGACCCCGCAAAAGGGGTTTGGACATCGCCCTAAAGACTCAATGAACCAAAACTATTTCAGCTCAATGAATATTACGGAAATTTTACGCGTTGTATCGGAACTAGTATTCGCACATGTTAAAAATAATATAGAGATAGACAAACGTATGTAGAGTCAGACCAAAACTCTGCATGACATTTGTAATGGCGAAGTGTGGCAATGTCATCATTACTGTCAAATTTGTATGAAAATATGGACACTCCTTTATTTTGTTCTGTTTTCTGTTCAAGTCGGTGCAAAATTAACTTAGACGGACTCTAGCTAGTTACGTATCGTCACAGTTCCTAACACAACGATTTTTTAATTTTCAATATTTTTTTATTTTAGCTATATTAAATTACATTAAAATGTCGAAGAAGTCATCATATGTGTATTTGTGTAATATGAGGCGGATCAGGCCGCGATTCCACTACGATGGGATGGTTACAGTAGAGTAAAAATCGAATGTAACACACCTAGGGCAAAGAGTAAGATCGGTTTAGCTTAATTAAAAATTAACACAGAAGGTGAGTAAATTCGGTTAACTTCGTATGTACCCTCACTGACCACATTTCCTTTGCTGACACCAAAAAGCACTGTTCCAGCCAGCAAAAAAGCCAGCCTATACCTAACAAATATTAAATTCTACTAGCGTAGGTGAGATAAAACCAATCAATATGGGGGGCTGGCTAATCAGCCGGCGTTGGGGGAGATTGTTAAATATAACTGTTGTCCTTTCTACTTATCGCTCCATTTGCTGTGGGTGCTGACCTGAGAGACCCGTGCACAGGGTAGATTTATTTTTAAAATAAGTTGCAGTAGAAGGGATTTATGAGGACAGCGTCTACGAAATATAAAAGACTAAGTTTCTCAAACCTGTTGACGATTCGACGACCGGTTGGGCGTCCTATTAGGTATCGCTGGCGCGATGAGGTCGTGAAAGATCTGGCCCCAATTTCACCACGGTGACAGGTGCGACAATTGTAAAATATCACTGTTACTGACGTCACAGGCATCCATGGGCTACGGTTACCGCTTACCATCGGGCGGGCCGTATTCCCGTTCGCCACCATTTTTTCAGGATTGCCGTAAAACAAACCTAACCTATCTACAGTAGCTCTACTATGAGTTCCGTGAATGACAGTGAGAAGTGAAGATAGTGAGAAAGTTAAGGAAAATGTATGGAGTAATTGTACAGTGCCTCTACCGGGCACGTAAAGAACTAAAAGTTTCAATTTGTACCATGAGTTACAAACGTTTTTACGCGAGTTTTCCATACTTGCCTAACTTCACACCTAAAACGCTCTCTTTCTAATTATATAATGAAAACTGAGCCAGAATTATTCTGCGTAAATACTTTACGCGAGTAAACGTGACAGATGTTATGGAAAAATACGTGCGTTTTCAACGTGACATTTCTGTCAACTTGTAAACACAACAAATACGCAGATTTTTCACGAATATTAATGCAATTTTCAACGTAATATGTATAAATTTATAACAGTATGTGAACTTCAAGCAAAACTTTAAGGGATAAATCAATTAATAGTTCGATAAAAGGCTGATTTAGTACAAAGGTAATGAGTTATACTTGACTTGAGTTCCTATTTCTACTGCTACATTTGCGAAAATCACATTGCTTACGAGCAATTTTTGGTTTTAGGCAAGAAGCTGATTGAAAACAACATTTCCATGAAAACCCGGATTGCATCATGTATGCATGCATATGCATGTAGAAGTTACATATGTATTAAGAATTAAGGCTCAATACAAGGAGCGGTACATAGACATGTTGCTGTTTTTGTTGCTGGGTGCACATAACACATATTGTAGTAAGAACATACCGCAAGACCTATTATAATATTTACACAAGAATTGCTACGTATTTTATTAAGCATTATTATCTTAAATAAAATAAAACATACAAATGTTCTGTGAGTTTATTTATTTTTCTTTAAGTACTAAGTAAGTATTATTTTATTTTCCGTTGTTCAAATTATTGTGTTTGGTACCTAGGTAATCGTTTTTCATGTCAACTTGGTAACAGGAAATATAAAACTATCTTCAAAAACTTTTGCTGGTGGTTCAGAATCTGAAAATTTAAATAAGATTTAAACACATTTATTGCCAAAAACCCGCTGCGTGGGTTCATTTTGTATTGGAAATGGGGCGCTTGGCACTGAAATATGCTCGAGATCATATAGGTACTATAAAATTAAGATCGCTATTACGGTCATACGTAGAGTCTGTGCGGAAAGAGAAGAGTCGTAGGTATAATGTATGGGCTCCCCTAAATTTCACGACTCTTCTCTTTCCGCACACTCTATTAGATAATGTTACTTAGCAGTAGGAGACGGCCGCTGTCATGATGCGGACTGAAGCGGACCATTATAATACATACCTATTTTAATATTTCTTCTCATGTGTGTACTATTTTCGTCATAGGTAATAAATATGTAGCCAAAAGTAGCCTGTATAATCGCGCCGTATACTTTGCTTCCTATTAACACGAAAAGTCATAATTTTAACTCGATTTTTAATGATGTTTACGTAAATTTTTTTTTTTTTTTTTTTTTTATTATGCATGGGTTTACTCATGGCCACAGACTAGCCGAGGCGTAGACGTGTGATTATCATATTTTGCAATTTTTGTCTTGAATACAATATATTTTAATTTATACATTGTTTACTAACATTGATGTGTTTATTATTTTCGTAACTATGGCAACGTCAAATCTTTAAAAAAATTGTAGAATGAAGGTTGAGTCAGTAACAAAGTGACAAAATTGGTCTTAGAGCATTTAATAACTGGAGTGGCCATTGAGTGCTTACTGTTAGGATTTAGGATTAGGGTTCCAACTGTTCCAAGCAGGAAAGAAAAGCTTATTTTAACACCATATAGGTAATGTTTATTAATCTCAAGCAAGACTACATAGTAATGGCATCTCATACGGGAAGAAAGAACACCTACATTTGTTATACAGGGTGATTCATGAGACGTGAGCAGGACTAATCCTGCACACTCAGCAACTGATAATTGATCGATCACCGTCGTATTTAGGTGAAACAACGACACTTTTTCCTATTTTTAACTTTTTGGTGAGGGCAAATTTAACTGTCTACAATCATGGTCACCCTACAAGACCTAATTAATAAACATAAAACCTCTTTAACCGTAATGACAGCATTTTGATTACGAAGAAAATAAACTGTCGAACTTGAGTGAGATACGAGTTTTCAAAAGTAACCAGACCGTGATGACAGTGATGACATTCAATTTGACACAGAATATCGGTAGTTTAGTATTCTAATTTTAGGGTGACCATGCATGTCGTAAATAAATTTATTAATTTTTTTTTCAACACGAGTAGAAAATTAACGTTAACCTCACTAATACTGATACGAAACAGTTGCTTATAATTGACAAAATGCGCAGTCTTAGTCCTGCTCACGTCTCCTGAATCACCCTGTATATTGACAACCGAATAAATCAAATATCATAGTCGTAGTAGTCTCGAAGGTATACTCTTTATTTTTTTGTTGACATTATTACTTACCCCTCTGCCGAAAAACTTGCACAATTAGGATTGTTAATTTTTTTTAGACCCCCATTTTTATTTTATTTTCGGAGAATATAGGTTAATTTAAGATACTAATTTGAATGATTTAGTATTTCGTGGCTCGGTTGAACATTTATAATTTATTGAAAATATGAGATACGACTTCTCGTAAATTACATGTCGTCGGCTGTTTGATAAAGCACAAGCAACAACAAGAATTAAAAAAATAGTAGTCATTGTCAATTAATTGTAATGTCACCTGTCGACAATGTCAGTGTCACGTGTTTCTATAAATAATAATATCGTCTGGAATGGCAAACTCGTTTATTTTGAATCATTAATTTCAAAATACCTACGCTATAAATTTGAGAAAGCTGATTCCAGAAATTTGCCTAAGTTATATAATATAACTTAGTTTTATTGGAGTATGTATCCATATAGCATCCAACTCCAACCATAACTTGGCTGAAATCAAGGGAGCAAAAATACAAACGTAAGTTACCTACATCATATATATTTTAACTGATTAGATTTGTAAGAAGATTGGATTCATAAAATCGTTACAAGCGTCCATTGCTAAAGGTAGCTTAGCACCCAGTGGGTGCTTTCTACCGGCTTGTCACCATTGTTTGGATATTGTACTACATACTTATACTACTATATTAGGAACATGCCAATTTTGCTAATTATATCCTATTATTTCAGGTCATCGTGATTCCTATTTAGATACAGCTGTGAGATATGTAACTGCACTTGGGCCCAGAACAAAGTTGAGCATTTTATATTGAAACGAACGTCATATTAATTATTAATCGTCGTAATACTTTACGACCGTAAATAATGCCTGGGAACAGAGTAAATAACAAACCATACACTTCTCTTCTGGATGGTCAACAAGAAGCCATCATTGTCAGATGCTCGCGCAGAACATGATAAACATACATTTAATGTAAAGTTACTATTTTTTTTGGAAACATATATTTCCCAAATTAATAAAAAAAGTAGGTAAACAAAAACATGTTTTATTATTCACAACTCTTTATTAAGTCTTGTCCACCATGATATCAGCAGCTTGAACTGCAACATGTACCTGGAAATTAGAAATTATATCTTTTTAAAGCAGTTTCAGGCTGAATTTTGAGTATGGCTATGTATTCTTGTATATTCCTTCTTTCTAGTAGGCACCATCTCTGTTTAACGGTTTGCCTTTAGATACTCTGGCTACATTACTACAGAAAATAAATAGATACCACGACCCTACCAATAAAGTGAGCTTTTAAATACTTAATTGTAGTAAATTAATATTAATTTTATACTTACATCTACGTGATTCTCACAGCAATACTGTGTGTAACACGTGAAGTAGGTAGGTATTCCAAGTTTAATTCACGGCACCTTAAACTAATAACGCACTAACGCACGCCTTATAAATCTATGCACGGCACCATCTTTCGCGTCGTAGGTCATCGTGGATTCGAACTATTATTTTTGTGAATCATTCCCACACGTAGGAACAACGTTTTTGATATATTATTAAGCAATGAAATCTACTGTTTAGGTATTAATTATAAATCAAATTGTAACAAACAAGTGCAGCGGTTTAACTGAAAAATTTTGTTATGACAATCGATGACAATGATAACTTTGACAATACGTGAGTGACGGACTATGGTTCGATAACTTTTATTATGCAATGACTTTACATTCAGCCCAGGAGAAGGTCAAACTAAGGTCATAATGATATTTGTTGAAATATCTTATATCCTCAATTATTATACCGCAGCAAATGTCGGAAACTGTTTAAAAACCTTATATCTCGAAATGGTTTTCGAAATAGAACATTTGAAAAAAAATGAACAATCCTAATTGTGGAAACTTTTGTATGGACTGACATGGCTATTTGTACGTTACGTACAAATCATGTAGAAATAGCAATACATTTGACGTCCCCTCCCCCGCAAAAATCGGCAGACTGTTTTGTAAAGAAAATGACAGCGATGACATCTCCCTTCTAAATGCTCTTAGTGGATGGTAGAGGTAAGGAATACAATCTCCATGTAATTAATAATGAAAAAGTGTCCGTCAAAAACCTTAAGAGGGAAGTATACTACGTAATCGTCCATACAAAAAGAAAAAACGTTTTTCCACTTGTAAATACGAGTATCTTCCATTCTCCATGATTTTTAGTACGGTATTGATACAATGAAAAACTAGGTGTATGGGTTTTCTTTATTTCGCTTTTTCGCTACTCTGGAGAGGTTTAGAATAATTATAATAGCTGACAGCGTGCCCAGTTTTTGCAAATATTCTCCCATAAAAGAGTTTTCTCATAAAGTCATAAAGGATTCTCCTTACCTCTACCCTCCATATTCACGGCTACCATCAGTATAAGTAACATTACTTTCTGTGCATCTCACTTGCACTAATATGCGAGAGCGAGATGCATAGATAGTAAATTACGTAGACGTGAGAAAATGTGTCAATTTTGTTATTTAGTTCTTTAGGTGAATCCTAGAGGCGCTGTATAAAACTCCGATATAACTCTTGCTCTGTTTTTTAGTATACTTAGAAAGGGACAGCATCGTTTGGAGTGGAGTGAAGTTAGGTACATAAGACCGTAAAGAAACGTAAAACGTGACTCACGGCACGTTTATTCACTGAAAGTAAGTGAAAAATACTCTGCCAACTGATGGTAGAGGCACAGAACAACCTTACGAAAATCGTGAAAAGTTAATGGTTTCAGTTTTATGAGTAACGATAATATGTGACAAACAATACATTATGACTTAAAACTTTATGGGAAACAAAGGGACCCCATGTTGTGTACATCGCCCTTAAATGCCTACATCCTACATCACACATTATTTAGATAATAACCGGAAATCGCATCACAAAAATGATGTTTGCACTAAAAACACAACAGGAAAACCGCGAACTGGTTAAAAGTGTCGTCTTAAATTCGCACAGGCACAGTTCACTCCTGATTTCAAACTGTGGGAGAAACGTGTTAAAATCTGTGGTTTAACGAATTTAGCATGTTTCCAGAAATGTTTAGGTTTGCATGAATGATTGCTGGACGTGTTTGTTTGGCTAACAATCCCACTTTGATATTTAGTTCGCGTTTTGGCTGGTCTCTCAATGTGCTGGCGTTTGGGAGATGAAAAGCAGACCTGGTGCACATTCTCATTGGTTGGGCGAGTAGTTTTCCGGTAATACGTATCGTGACATCTTCTTCGTCCTCGCCTCTTCCCGTTTTATACGCGGGCTCGGTTTTTCTAATCTTATGTCCAATTTTTTCATGTCAAGCGGGATATGACATTCGTCATCCAGGAAGTTTTTGCAATGCCTCTCTCCAGTGTGTAGCTAGGGGTTTTCACGACATCGCGATCCTTAGGACTAGTTACTCGTAGCTAAAGGGTCGTCTATTTGAGTATTTGCCTCTCTAACGTTCGAATAAATATGTAAGGGCAATAGACACATCCCTAAAACGATATCCCTATGTAAGTGCCTATGTACAACGACAGTGCGGCCAGGAACTTTGTGATTAATTGCCCAGCTCCCGTTAAATCATCTATGCCCCGACTAATTACTTTGCCGGTAAAATTTTCGACCTTCCCATCAGGATTTTCATCAGTACATATACTCGTATGTTCACTAACAGTTAGGGTATAATTGTATAATTATTACTGTATAATGATGCCATGGACATACGCTCCTCATTAATATGGGGACAGATATACATACACCATCATCTACTCGACACTATTAGCAGAAAATTGGTACTTTTTAGAGTTCCGTACCTCAAAAGGAAACAACGTACCTTTATAGGATCACTCGGGCGTCTGTGATCCAAAGACATGGACATATTACGTACTCGTACATAATGAATTTTAAAAACCGGCCAAAGGGTGCCAAATACGCAAAAAACGGCAAAAAAATCACGTTTGTTGTAAGGAGGCTCCCTTTTAAATATTTATTAATTTTATTATATTCTGAATTTAGTACTTGTTGTTACTCGTATAGCGGCAACAGAAATAAGAATAACTCATCTGTGAAAATTTCAACTGCTTAGCTATCACGGTTCATGAGATACAGCTTGGTGACAGACAGACGGACAGTGGAATTTTAGTAATAGGGTCCCGTTTTTACCCTTTGGGTAAAAATTTTGTTAATTAATATGTTGTGTTCTATATCAAATGTTTGTATGTACAAAAGGTTCATCAAGCGAGGCTCGAGCCTATTTTCGTGACTCAAGAGGCGTGGACGGTTGCCTGCTTGAAATGTTCGGAAAACTGTTACGATACATTTCGTAAACTTTTCAAGGTTTCTTTAGTAAGTATCTATCATTAGTGTATGTTTATATCTAAAGTGGAATTTAAGGGTGATAACTGATAAGGTGTTTTCTTAAGCTTGCCTGGAAATATTATCATTCCGTTCGACAATAATTCGTTCGTTAATAATTTTGAATGAAATTTTGATTGTCAGTGTTATTTTTCGTAATTATTCATAATGTAAAAAAACTGACAATCACAATATAAATTCCTAAAAATTTACCATGTGTAATTTTAAGTGACATTGTATATTGTGAGATAAATAAATCATATCATATCATATCATATCAATATGACAATATACACTGTGGAACGTCGTCGCGAACAAGTTAATTAGCGAGATGCGCAGGCAATGGATTTTCGCTGGGCTATGCTGGGATTAAAAATTAAACTTTCCCAACTTTCAGCTTATTGGTTTTAAGCACTAACCTCTGCCGATTTGGGGATTGCCTGCATTATGTTACTAAACAGCCTCGCTTCTTTCGTCCGTTTATAGCACACTCGACCGGCAATGGGTTTTCTCAGAATCTTTAATAATGGACCAATTTTACAATTCTTTCTATTGCCTTTTATCATAGTAGAGAGACCCCATGCACCCTATTAATTATTCATAGCGAGTGTCTAACTATTAAGCATCGGAGTCTAGTCAGCGTCGAGCAGCAGTCACAGAATTGACTAGATGCCGACGCTCGGGAGGCGCTAGTGTGGGGTCTGTCTAAATTTTCCGCAGACAGAGACACCAATATGAAATTTGAAGGCAACATATATTTTAGGCCTGTATTCACCTCGCATCATGCCTTAAGCTAAACAACTCCATTGTCTCATCCAGTTACAAGGAGACAACATGAGACTAATCGATTTACGTGAATACCGTCGTGTTTTAACAGCAACATTCATACAGACGGAGAGGGACCTTATGTATTGACAATAAGGTATAAGATTTGTCATTAACAGTGTGAACGATAAATCAGAAAGGGCAAATGAAGGCAGCGAATGGCGCAATGTCATCGCGGAAGATGTAAACGCCTTTGCAGGTCAGGCCTATTATGGTTACAAACATTGGATTTTTTATTTCATTTTCTTCTTCGCCTAGCCTTTTCCCATATCATTTGGGGTCGGCTCTCCTCTTCATTCTTCGCCAGGCGTACCTGTTCTGGGTCGTCGAGACATCTACCTGGGCTTTCTTAAGAGCCAACAGGAGTGGTCATTTCTCCATACAAACGTACTCGACTGTTTCCTCCGTGGGTTTTGAAGCTAGAGCAATGATTTTTTTCAACACAGATTAATATTGTCAATATCTGTGTCGGACGGTTTAGCTTTTTTGATATTTTTGTTTTTTAAGGCGCTAGAGCCCTTCAAAAATGGCCAAAATGGCCTAATTGATTATGCCGCAATGAGAGGCGTGGTATTCAAAACAGATATCAATTAGCCAAAAAAGCAAAACGGTGCGACACAGATAATTTCATAATCATTTACATTTCCAAATTTGGTTACGATTGGTTAAGTTTTGGAGGAGGAAACAGTCGAGTACGAAACCTCGATTTTTGAGGTTTTTTGTTTACACAGGATTTTTCGCCTTGTCCTTTCGCACTAGTTTTAGGAGCCGCTTCCGTTAGCAAGACGGGTATATTTACCTAAAATATTTAAATTGCAGCTCCTGCTTCGTCTTAAGTCGACTGGGCCGACTATTGCCTGGAACTGGGATTTTTATTTCATGACAATGACAAATTACTGATTTGAAAAATAAGCCCTGTGTAGATTATTTTAGATACATGACCCACTTATCCACTTTTGCTGAAAGGCAACGGCAAGAAAATGTCAAGCGTAAAGCATGGCTGCGTACCGTAAAAATAAACTTTCGATAGGAAACTTTGTGAATAGCACTCGTTCCAGTTTTATAACAACGTTCAAACTTAGACGAGTTTCGAGCTCCTTGGGAGTTTTCTTTGATAGGTTTTTCAAGTAAAAGATACACAGGAACGTAGGACTTACCACAAATTTAAAAAAAGCTACGATTTTATTTATTGCGAATAAAGTAGTCATTGAAAGAAAAAGAAACGCTCAAAACTGCCCTAATATAAGTCGTGCCTACATTTTTTGCATCATACCACCTTATAAAATAAACTCCCCCGCCGCGCCTGTCTGTGTGTTCGCGATAAACTCAAAAACTACTGAACGAATTTTCATGCGGTTTTCATAAATCAATAGAGTGATTCTTGAGAAAGGTTTAGGTGTATAATTTGTTAACCCGTGCGAAGTTGCGGGTCGCTATAGTTTATAAGATAGTTTAAACTTACATTTATAGAAAAGTAATAAGATAATATGGACCTAGGTAGGAGTGCTGCATATGGACCACTTAAATGCGGAAAACCAATAAATATGTCAATGTGTAAAATACCTACTACAACATTATCAAGGGCCACATGGAAGAAATACCTTTAATTAAAGGAATAAATTGTAAAATTAGCCTTTAAACTGCCTAATCAGGGCCATATTTAAGTGTCTTATGTGTTTTATACCATAAATCGTTAATACATACATAACAAACACAATTCTAATCCATATTTATAGATTTTTCCTCTTATAATTTCAAATTAATGAACTTTTTGTCTGGCACCAACAGTCCTCATTCTTGTGTAGATTAAAATAACGGATCACGCCTTTGATATCCTCCCTGCTGAAATAATTTCCGAGAAATACTTTCCAAGAAAGCACTGTCCAAAAATAACTCTACTGTAACGAAAAATAATATTAACAGGTCGCAATATTCGCAGGCAAAGCGGAGAATAAACTGGATTATCTTTTCTTCATGAGCAGTAGGGAAAGGGCAAAACTGTAAAAACTAGGTTAGCAGGTGGAGAATAGAGATCTAAGATGCCTCGCCACTGATCGGTACCATCGCCCATACTGTTAACTGACAGTTCGTAAACTTTATTACAAAAGGCATAAGGTCCACCTATGGACAGTTAAGAGTGTTTTTGATTTCTCGACACCGATATTGTTTTTATTGCATTAAGAATTTAAAACTGCCAAGCAGATTGTAGATATAAAGCATTCTATTATATTGTTATTGATCATTGAAATGGTTTTAGTTTCATTACTAGCCCGTTAATGAATAAACAGAGTAGGTGGATGAAAGCCGCAGTGACAAATCGCGAAATGGACGAACTGCGTGTTGACGAATCGCGAAACGGACGTATCATATTATGGACGAATTGCCTAGTAGACGAAATACGATTTGGAGGAACTGCGTATTGGACGTACAGCTAACAAATCCTCAAATTTCACCCTCTGGGCGGGTAATGACAAGCCGAAGTGGGCGAAGGGAGTGGAGCCGCAGCGATACACTCTATTGTACCAACACGAAACAGGTGAAACAACAATGACAACAAAAGAATAGACGTACGAAGGCCAACTTATAACTATACAGGGTGTTTGGTACATCGTTTGCCAAATTAAAACGGCAGATAGGTTGAGTCATTTGCTATCTTCTTAACCTTTTAGCAACCGAGTGAAACAACAAGACGGATTGACGGCCATCATACATGGAAAGAAAGTTAAGTATAAGTATTATATCACAATAGAGATAATAATAAAAATATTTATCTAAAGAACACAAATGCCGCCGGTTCCTATCCTGACTGGTGTCACTAGCTCGCTTTAGTTCGTATAACACTAGCTTTTCCGTAGGCAACCTGCATACCTATATATCTGCGAAGATATTCAAAGGTGTAGAGCTGTAGAGTATAGTACCCGCATTAGGCCAGCGTGGAGATTCAGTGCAGAATACGAGTATAGCCCATCCCTTTCGCACATGAGAAGAGACCTGTGCTGTGCCCAGGGCGTAAAGGCTGAATTATTATTCATCATCATCATCATCTCAGCCATAAGACGTCCACTGCTGAACATAGGCCTCCCCCTTGGATCTCTATATTTGTGTTCTGCATGATGGGGGGTGAATGCCATAATCGCCACACTTGGCAGGCAGATTGGCGATCGCAGTCGAGTACACCGAATTTAAGGACGCTGCTGCCCGTCCACCGGTGGTCATATTATTATAAAGATCAATAATCTATCTTTAATACTGCAATTCTTGAAGCCATATACCTATTCTATACAAAGCCGTTCGGGGTCACGCGGTTCAGCCAGAGCTTTGATAAATGGACCGCTATCGGGATTGTTCGGCCCGTCCATCTTAGTCGCCCCACTTTAATCAATGGCGCGCCAGATTTGGCGGGCTTTTGATATTGACGTATAACACTGTAGAGAAAAACCGTTGTTCTGAACCTAGGTATTAGGAAATGTAGGTGAACGAAGAAAGACGCCAGAAAAATTAATGAGAACAAAGAGCAAAATGGAGCAGCTTGTTTTCTGATGGATGGAAATGGAGCACTGAGAGATTCCAAAATTACGGTTCACATGTGGATATAATGGATATGTATATTTCAATATAAAGAAAGTCTCGGAAAGTTCTTACGATGTCGTAATGGCAAACGAAGATTCTTATTGCCGAAATAAATAAAAAAATCCCGAAAATAAATACATAAATGTTTTTGTTTAGCACGAGCACCACTGACTGCGATCATAGAAACATGTCCTATCAGTCCTATGTGGTTATTTTATTGACAGACATCACGACAAACTTTACCGTACAGTGCGCGTCTTCAAATGACCTCTAACCTTTCGTTAGCTACGTGCCCCGCATTTCGGACGTGACAACTGCCTTTAAACGTATTTGCGGACGAAATATGTGTGTGGAACAGGAATTTAGACGACCTGTTAGGATACTGGAATCCTCGAAATATTTCGATATCGAGCCGCATTACTTGCAAGCAAATAGATCCATAGAATAATCGTATTTTGGTAAAGTTGAACGAACCTTGTTAAATTGTAAATAGCTTTGGTTGTAAAACAGCGGAGCGGAGAAACCAACAAATGCCATTGGTTAATTTTCGCACGTCTTCTCTCATCTCCGCTGGCAATAGTTCTGCCACTAAAAACCAGCCAAATGCGAGTCGGACTCGTGCACGAAGGGTTCCGCACCATTACGCAAAAAATGACAAAAAATATCACGTTTGTTGTATAGGAACCCAATAAACTATTTATTTATAATTTTGTTTTTAGTATTTGTTGTTATAGCGGCAACAGAAATATATCATCTGTGAAAATTTCTATCACGGTTCTCGAGTTACAGCCTGGTGACAGACCGACGGACAGCAGAGTCTTAGTAATAGGGTCCCGTTTTTACCCTTTGGGTACGAAACCTTAAAAAACTGAAGCATTATATTCGCGTAAAACGAAACGGACCCGCCTCCTGCATTAATCAGGGTCGGTGATATATTTGAAGAGTTCCGTTCCGACAATTCCGAGTAAATTTAACGCCGGTCGGGCCGCGATTAAATCAGATTAGGACTGTCAACTTAGCTCTAATTCCACTCGTTTAATCAACTCGACGGTGTTAACAAGGCTTTAAAGCCGATTTACGTTTGTATCAAAATCAAAAAATATTTATTGTATGGTTATGGGTGAGGTTTACAAAGGTGGTACAAAATATTTATGTTCTCCATATCCTGCCTTACAAAAGCGTACAATATTAGTAAGTTGTCTTAGAACTAAATACTATTTTTAAACTTCAATAACACTTTTAACAATAAACTATGCTAGATAGACTCAATAATAATGAATAACGTGAACTAGCTCTGTAAAAAGTCATTTATGCTATAAAAGCACTGTTTGATTAGCCAGTCAAACAGGCTTTTTTTGAAAGGTAATTTAAATAAAATACGGGATGAATGGGACTCTGCTTGTAACATAATTCCTTGCCGTTTCACGAAAGCGAGAAACGGGGTTTTTAAGTCTACCGCTTAAGTTAAGCGGCTTAAGTTAGCAGGTAAGTAAGATAATTAGTTTAGATGATAGTTTAACTACAAATGTCATACTGTATTGTAGATAGGTATTCGTATAAGTAGTGAGACTACACAGACACTGTATTAAAGAAGAGCACGAGTCAAAACACCTAGATAAAATGCCGAACAATTGCATTAAATTACAAAATTCGAGAGTCATCCCTAGAACTACACTACAATACAACGACCTTTCCGACTTCCATGTTGAAACAATTATAGATTAATCCATTCGGAAGCGATGTGTACTTGTACTATTCACCATCGCACTCCTAGTTTACGCAAAGCGTGTGAAATCTTCGCGTTATCCAAACAAAACGTTCTTCAAATCAAAATGGCCGACACCAGTAAGAAATCCTTGGCGGTTCCGACTTTATGGACACGGAATAGCTGTTATAACCAAAACAGCAGATGCTAGTACGAGCGCTTTGGCGGTTACGACTTTACAGCATTGGACGTGAGTATTAATAGTCAGCTTGTTTCGACTAACTAGACATCTGCTTGGGAATTACTAACAGACATACTTTGACCATTGTTGGATCTTATGTCCAGGTATTAAGGTTTAGTTAAGTGTGAATGACATTAACAGACTTCTGGAAAGGTTATCGCTGTTGTTTACCATAAAATTTTAGGAATTTCGAATATGCGGATATGCTTTTATCTATACATACCTACTTAATTTAATTGTATTGTTGGATCTGCTTCCAATTTTAGGTCAATATGTAATATACATATATATTATATCTCAGATGGTTCATAGCCGGGTCTACACAGAGCAAGCATACGCGCGAGGCAATTTCCTCGCGCACAAACCGGCCACTACGGCCAAGTAGACAATGTAGACATGCCTCGCGCGCACCGCTTCGGCCGAGGCACGTCTACGCTGGCAGTTTTGTACGCGAGGAAATTGCCTCGTCTGAAATTCCTCTGTGTGGACCCGGCTAGCGATGAAGATGCACTGATTTTCTGGTAGAAGGTAGCTGAGTTTTGGGACAAAGGGGTCATCCATTAATTACGTCACACCAATTTCTAGGTTTTTTGACCCCTCCCCCCCCCCCTTGTCACACTTGGTCACATTTGGCAAACCCCTCCCCCCCTAGTGTGACGTCACATTTTTTCTACGAAATCGCCAAATCGAATTAAGTAAGTACCTATGTAAGTATTATTAATATTTTATCAAAATATTTTTGACGATATAAATATTAGTAATTTTATAACCCAAAACTGCTTAGGAAAGAAAATTAAACGATTAAAAACTATTTTCGTTTTAAAAACTTGTTATTTAAATGTACAGCGAACTAAATAATTTAAATAAATTTTCGGTTACTGATGAAGTTAAAGTGACGTCACAAAGTTTGTGTCTCCTCCCTCCCCCATGTCACAATATGTCACATTTTCTTGACCCCCTCCCTCCTCCTAAACGTATGACGTAATTAATGGATGACCCCAAATACTACTTTATATAGTAATAGTAATAGTAATAGCCTTTATTTCATGCGTTTATGTTATTTTTACACTTTCTTTGTTATTATACTTATTTATTAAATTTTTAACTTTTATTGTTTTTCAATTTATTTTATTCATTTGCATGCCGCGTGTGCGGAAAAGGCCTCCCCCAGTTTTTCCCATTCCTTCCTATTCTGTGCTGTTCTCCACCAGAATCTATCGAAATTTCGTAGCTCATCTCTCCATCTAGTATTCGGTTTTTTCTGTTTTCTCGGTGTGTCTATTGGTAACCATTCTGTGACATGTTTGGTCCACCGGTTATCTGTAGTGCGACATACATGGCCAGCCCAGGCCCATTTACTCTTTTTTATTGCTTGTGTTACATCTTTTACTCCAGTTTTCTCTCTTATAACTTCATTTCTGATTCTGTCTTTAATTTGAATTTTTAGCATGGACCGTTCCATTGCCCTTTGACAAATCTTCAGTTTATGTGTGTGTTTCTTGGTGGGGCTCCAGGTTTGGGCACCGTAAGTTAAGGTAGGTAGGACAGCAGTATCAAATACTTTTTTCTTAATGGCCATCGACATGTCACTCTTTAGAATTGCTTTTAGAGACCAGTATTTTTTCCACGCTCTACTTATTCTGTAGTCTACTTCCTTGTCGAGTCTGTCTTTGAAGGAAACTATCTGTCCCAGGTATGTGAAATCTTCAGCATATTCCATATTGTTTCTTCCAAGCTTCATTGGTATTTTATCTCCATTAGTAATAATTTTGCATTTTTTCATGTTCATTGCTAAGCCTGCTTCCTTGCATGCTGTGTCAAATTCTAGGATCATTTCCTCCAGTATTTTTGGTTTTTCGGCCACAATTAGAACGTCATCCGCAAACCGTAGGTTATTTATGTACTTCCCATTTATATTTATACCTTTGTTTTCCCATTCTAGTACTCTAAATATGGCCTCTAGGCATGCGTTGAACAGTGTCGGAGAGATAGGGTCTCCTTGCTTTACGCCTTTTTGCAACCTGAATGGCTCGCCATATTTATCTGTTTTTATTCTGGCCTTGCTATGTTGGTATATCCGTTTTAGTATGTTGACATACTTTACCTCTAGGCCCTGTTCTTCGAGTGTTTTGAATAGGAATTTATGGTCTATCGAGTCAAAGGCCTTTGTAAAATCTATAAACGCAATGTATACATAGGCTGCCTTTTATATTTCGGGATTTGAATAAACTAGTGCTGCCATCTGCCAAGTGAGGTTATAAACGTGTAATTTAAACATTTTGGCGGCAATATGAAGAGAAAAAAGTTATGACTCGACCGTGTTTTGTTTTTAATTGTCATTTGAAAAAATATCGCATCGGCTACCACGGAATTGACTCGCGAACATTTTCGAGGGATAATTTTTTACAGTTTTCGACACGGCCTCAGTCAACAACAGTGCATAAATGAACTTTTTTTTACTTTTGAAGATGAAGCACCATCAAGGACGAGTATTTACCGTTGGTTTGCAGAGTTTGTTCGTGGCCGTAGTTCGCTTGTGGACGAGTTTCGCAAAGGTCGTCCAAAATCAGTGGTTGTTCCGGAAAACATTGACTCTGTGTGTGAATTATTATTGCAAGACCGTCATATGACATATCGAGAGATTGAGGCGTCTTTGGGCATTACTGGGACCAGCATACAAACCAGTGTTGGCAAAATATCAATTCGAATTGACGATTGACGATTGAGGATTGACCGATCAATTCGAATTGACGATTGACGATTGACGAAACTAATTCTAAATCTACTGATTGAAGATTGACGATTACTAATCGTTAATTCGAATTGACCGGTCAATCCTCAATCCTCAATCGTCAATTCGGATTGACGATTACTTTGTATGTACACCTAATGTCCTTTTTATTTAGGCCATTTTTTGAAACTGACCAAATGCGTTCCGAAGCGGTGTCCGAGTTTACCAAAGGTTCCGAAACATGTTTCTGACGGCATTATGAAGGATGTCCTTTTTGGAACATTTTCGGGATTTTCCTTGAAATTAACCGATAGCGTTCAAAATCGATATCTGAGGTGCCCAAAGGTTTCGAAACTTGTTTCCGAGGGAAATATTGAGAGATGCCCTTTTTTGGGACATTTCTAGAAATTACCCGATTGCGTTTAAAATCGATATCTGAGGTAGCCAGAGGTTTCTAAACATCTTTTCGACTGTCCTGTTTCGGGACATTTTAGTGACATTTTTTGAAAGTGACTGCTTGCATTCAAAATCGATATCTAAGGTGCAAAACATGGTTTCAACGGCAATATTTAGATTCTACCAGGGACAGGAACCGGTTACCTTAACCGGGGTTTTTCATAGGGTTATTTTAGAAGCGGTTGTAAAAACACCTACCATAACGGTAACCGTCTGATAAGGTAACACTTTGATTCGGTAACCGTATCAGATACGGTTAACCTCTGTTACCGGTAACCTAAATAAAAACCCAGTCTATTCAGTTACCTCATTATAAAGTTTTTGACCAGTTCAAACGATTGTAATCTTTATGCACACTTAAATTCAAGTTGTTATTGAATAACCGAGGTTGGCATGAGCGATCTATGAAGCCTCCAGCATAAACAAGTTTTTTTGCCGTTCCTCTGTTTATCTTTATATCTACTTGTGTGGTGTGTTCTTATTATAAATCTTATTATATTATAAATAAAAGAAATAAAGTAAAAGAAATAAATAATGTAAATAAAAGTAATTAAATACAATAAATAATATAAATAAAATAAATAATAAAAAAAAAATAAAAAAAAAATATAAAAAAATATAAATAAAATAAATAAATAAATAAATAAAATAAATAAAATAAATAAAATAAATAAAATAAATAAAATAAATAAAATAAATAAAATAAATAAAATAAATAAAATAAATAAAATAAATAAAATAAATAAAATAAATAAAATAAATAAAATAAATAAAATAAATAAAATAAATAAAATAAATAAAATAATAAAATAAATAAAATAAGTAAAATAAATAAAATAAATAAAAATAAAAAGAATAAAAAGAATAAAAATAAAAAGAATAAAGAAAATCAAGTAAATCAAGTAAATAAAATAAATAAGATACATTAAATAAATAATATATAAAATAAGTACTCCCGGTCCTGTAATAATAAAATTATAGGTCGTCAGTCAATACTGACATCAGGAACATGTTTTCGAACCTCTGGGAACCTCAGATATCGAATTTAAGTCCAGTAAGTAAGTCCCAAAAACTTTTAGGGACCTATGGTCGACATCGATTACGAATATGAACTTAATCGGCCAATTTCGAAAAATGTCCCAAAAAGGGACATCAGTCAATACTGACATCAGGAACATGTTTTCGAACCTCTGGGAACCTCAGATATCGAATTTAAGTCCAGTAAGTAAGTCCCAAAAACTTACACCTTTGAAAAGTAATCTTAGGGACTATGGTTAATCTAGATTGAGAATTGATTTAATCCGAATTGAGGATTGATGCGTTAATTCAAATTGATTCAATCGGATTGCCGCGTCAATCAGAATTGATTCAATTCGAATTGATCAATCCGGATTGATCAATTCGAATTGACGCGTCAATTCGATTGATCAATCCGGATTGATTTAGTTCAGATTGATGCCAACACTGATACAAACAATATTGCATGAACATTTAGCAGTCAAGAAAGTTTGTTCGTGATGGATACCACATAATTTGACCGGTGCTCAAAAACAGGCTCGGGTGGATTGATGCAAAGATATGCTAAAAAAATACAGCGGCGGGGCTTCAAAACATGTGTATGATATTGTCACAGGTGACGAATCGTGGATCTAGTCGTATGAACCGGAAAATTAACAGCAGTCGACGGTGTGGGTCTTTCAAGTTGAACCAAATCCAACAAAAGTTGTTCGTGCACGAAGTACTGCAAAACAAATGATTGCCCGTTTTTTGGAAAAACTGGGCATATCGCAACCTTTCCTTTAGAAAAACGTAGAACAGTTAATTCTAAATGGTATACAACCATTTGTTTGCCAGAGGTGATTGAAAAGGTCAGGGAAGCCAATAACCGCAGACGGATTATACTATTCCACGATAATGCGAGCCCCCACCAGTCGGCACAAACATCCGCCTTTTTAAAAGCTCAAAATATCGATTTAATGAGTTACCCGCCGTATAGTCCTGATTTGGCCCCTAATGATTTATTTTTGGTCCCGCACATCAAGGACAAACTGCGCGGTTAGCGTTTTTTGACACCTGAAGCAGCGGTCGATGCGTTCAAAACGCCCGTTTTAGAGGTATCCTCTTCGGAGTGGTTGAACTGCTTTAAAAATTGGTTTAATCGAATGAAAAAATACGTAGACCTCAAAGGAGAATATTTTTAAAAACAATAAAGCCGTTTTTGTTAGTATAAAGTCGTTAATAATTTCAAATCCCGAAATATAAAAGGCAACCCTCGTATATCTTTATTTTGGTATTCTGTGCCTTTCTCTATAAGTTGGTTAAGCGTATGTAGGTGATCCATTGTGCTGTAATTTGACCGAAATCCAGCTTGTTCCACTGGCTGGTGTTCTTCTAGTGTATTTTGTATTCTTTTGGTCATCACTGTCATGAATAGTTTATAGATGCAGGATATGATACTTATAGGTCTGTAGTTGTCTAGATCGTCTTTGTTTCCTTTTTTATGTAGGATAGTAATGTTGGAAATATTCCATTGTTCGGGTATTATTTCGTTCCTTATTATTTCGTTGAACACGTAGGCAATGACTTTATGTAGTTCATAGCTTGAGTATTTTAGACTTACTTTATATATTACATTTTAAAACATAGTACATATCAGCTTCATGCAGCCCAAGCCTACCCAATCCGTAGCTGACCATGATAACTTCTTACTAACATACCAACTGTGGACTGCTCCAACTGCCTCAGTAAAACAGCAGACCTATAGTATTATAGTGATTATGTGTAACATTTAGGAAGCAGTTTTACTGCCCAAATTACAGGATATTTACAAAATATACTTTAATTAATTAGCATTGCATACATAACACTCAAGGACTTTGATATCTTTACCATTTGGTACCATGCCACAGTATCAAATTATTTAATTTAAGTGAAAATAATAATTAAATATTTTTCCTACCAATGCAAGGCAATTCAATCGAAAACTTTGAAGATACAACACATTATGTAATAATTAGAACAACCTTGCATCAATACACTGCATTGTCCCAACCAAGACCATTTCAAAAAAGCCAAATATAAACCTTATTATTGTAACCATAAAGTAGACTATTGGTTGGCCGAGCAAGTTCATCGGCACCATATAATCAATTAGTATGGCTAGGGACCAAAGCGGTCAATTAAGATCATGCTTGGCAATTGTATAGTAATGTTGGTAATTGTATGTTTGGGCATTTCGTTTAGTGTTTAAGGGAGCAATTGATATGTGCTTGTATTGTTGCTTATTCAATTTATATACTACAGAAATTATTGTTTAAGGATAATGATATACCTAAGGAGATGTTTTATTATACTATAAGGCCACATAGGAAGATTGACAGATGACAGATGGACCAACAAAGTCACAAAGTGGCCAGGACCCCATGGCAAAAGGAAGGCGGGAAAACGCATTTTAACAAGATAGTCCAGGGATATCATAGCCACAGCTGGAGAAAATTGGGTAATCAAGGCAAAAGACTGAGAAAGGTGGAAAGATATGGAGGAGGCCTATACCCGAAAGGGGTCCTTAATATAGTAAAATAAACAACAATATTAACAGAAAACTTCTTAATGAAATACTATTTAAGGAAAAATAAAGGCTTCTTCTTCTTCTTCTTCTTTATTAGGGGCTATATAAGGCTCCAAAGCCTATGTATCACTGCGACCATTCCTGATCTATTGTGATCGCCACCTACTACAACTCTCGATCCAACCCTGCAACTTCAAATAGCTGCAGGATCTTTTTGGTTTCGAGAGACTTTACCTCCTCCGGGCGTAATATGTGTCCGCCCAAGATTAGGTCACGAGTACGCATTAGGCAAGGGCACTCTGTGAGGATGTGTAAGGGCGTCTCCTCTGCCTCCATGCAGAGTCTGCACCGCCCTATGTCACGTTTCCCCATGGTGTGCATGTGCTTATTTAGGCCGCAGTGCCCGGTAAGCACCCTTACCAAGTTGCGCAGTTGGTTCCTAGACAGCGCTAAGGCGTTCGAGGACGCCTTTTTGCTGAAGGCCTTGATAAGCGCTTTGGAATGGTTCAAACCTGTTGTTTCTCTCCAGAGTTGAATGGTTTTGTAGTGACAGTAGGTCTTTAGGGTGAGCCGCGTTAGGCTTTTGGGGATACCACAAAAGGGCTCAGGACTGTAGTTCTTCCCCTTAGCCCCTGCTCGCGCGAGTTCGTCGGCCTTCTCGTTTCCTACGACACCCGCATGCCCCGGGACCCAACGTAGAACAACCTTGTTCCTGGCTCCAAGGTTGTTCAATAGTTGCCTGCAGTTCTCAACCAGCCTCGATGTGGTGACATCGGAGGTTAGGGCTAAGAGTGCCGCCTGGCTATCCGAATGGATATAGATAGTATGGTTGCCGTAGTTGCTTTGCAGATTGATTGACGCACATTCCAGAATGGCGTATACCTCTGCCTGGAATATAGAGCAAAAACGTCCTAGGTTTAAGCTGATACTTTTCCTAGGCGCTTCACCGTATACTCCGCAGCCTACTTCAGATCCGGATTTGGAGCCATCAGTGTACCACCTCAGGCTTCCTTCTTTCCACTTGATTTGACTGTTTGACCAGTCCTCCCGTTTGGGGATTTCCACTGAGTAAAGTTTGAGTGGACAAAATTTGGGTGACATAGTGTCGGATGGCATCCCAAGAACAGGAATATCGTACACTGATTCCTTAAACAGTCTCAGAGTTTGCGATAACCAATTACCTCTCCTCGCGCCCGCTATTCTAAGCATACTAGATCTCGCCTCCAATTCTAGATGTAAGTGGAGGGGCGGTAGATTTAGTATGGCTTCTAGGGCTGCCGTCGGGGAGGATGACATGGCCCCAGTGACGATGACACAGGCAGTTCTTTGAAGGCTGCCAAGCTTCATCACTGTTACCTTCTGCGTCGTTTTCCTGTACCATGCTACAGAGGCGTAAGACACTATCGGCCTCACTATGGATGTGTACAGCCATAAGGCAATTTTGGGTTTTAGACCCCATCTGTTGCCTGCTAAACGACAGCATATTGCCAAGGCTGATCTGGCCTTTTGTATGGTTCCGTCCACATGTTTGTTCCAGGTCAGTTTCTGGTCCAGTGTTACCCCCAGATATTTGACCTCTGTTGAGAACGGAATAGTTGTACCATTCATGACAAGAGGTTTAAGTTTGTCCAGTTTCCTCTTGTTCGTGAATGGTACTATAATTGTCTTATCTGCATTGATAGACAATTCATTCTCTCCGCACCATGTATTTATGGTGTTGAGAGCCCTCTGCATAAGGTCTGATAAAGTACTTTGGCAGTTGCCCCTCACCGTCACAACAAGGTCGTCTGCGTACCCCTGAGTGTCGATTCGGAGTTCCGCCATCTTGTGCAGAAGTCCATCCACCGCGAGAGTCCAGAGCAAGGGAGATAGGACACCTCCCTGCGGGCAGCCTCTCACAGTGGCCACTTCGAGTGTAGTGTTAAGCAAGTCTAGCCTAACCACTCTGCTTGAGAGCATGCTTTGCACCCAGCGGACAGTGGTGGAATCCACCTCCTTGGCCCTAAGCCCTTCCACCAGTGTCCGAATGGGTGTATTATCAAAGGCGCCCTCAATATCTAAGAAGGCCGACATGGCTATGTCCTTGTCTTCCAAGGCCCTTTCCACTCTGTCAACTAGCTCCAGCAAGGCAGTCTCTGTAGACCTGCCCCTGCGGTAAGCATGTTGGCTGTCGTGTATGGGTTTTCTCAGAAGACAGCTCAAATAAAGGCTTAAATAATAAATAAATAATAGATGTATTATTTAAATCCCTACTAATATTTAAATCCCGACTATCGGGTCATCCGGCCTGGGAAAGAAATCATAAAAATACCTGATAGTCGGGTTTTCGGCATTGAATGTGTCCCATAGTAAAAGTTGCTCAGTATGGCTTAAACATTAACGGGTTTGAGTAATTGCTTTTCGTCCAGTTACATACTGTATATAGAACACAATTTATTTATTTGCACCAAGTCAAGTTTGCACAACCATTTTGTGATCATGCCTTTTCACAAAATACCAATTATGAAAATTATCGGCTTCTTAGTTTATTAATAAGTAATAAATTACTGTTAAATAGCCTATAATAATTAATAATACATATCAGCCTGGTCTTTATACATATAACCTGCAACCCATGTGGTAGAAAAATATAAGCCTAGTCATTGAAATTTAAATTCATAAAATTTAAATAAAAGTTTTATAGAAAAGGTTTTTTGGAAAGTTGCTAAAGTTTTTCAGGCATAAATATATTGTCCTAGAAGTTAAAATGATCTTATTGAATGCAAATTAATAGTAAGTAAAGTGATAACTTCCTGAGACTTTAACCTCACAGTTTATAATGTTTATTTCAAGGTTGCATCTACACAATAACTTTATACTACCTAAATAAATGTTTTTACTTTGCATAATTAAAAAATAAAATATTTAAAACAGTCTAGGAAAAGATAAGATTAAATAATACAGTTGTCAGATTATAAACCTACAAATGAGTTCGCTAGGTCAACAAATATTACGTTATCTTGTTAAAGCACACTTAAATACTGCCAATGTCAGGCCATTGTAAATATTTGACTTCTCAAGTATATTAATCAATATAATGTTGATTTTAATAAAAGAGGAAGCAGATTCCAATCAGAATTCAACAGGTGAATTTTGTACAATAGTACCTAATGAAAATAAGACCGGTATCAAAAGTACCAAGTCATACGATATTATATGAGCACTGACTCCAATAATATTAAAAGTTGCAAAGGCATAAATACATAAATTTTCTATCAACACCAGTCTCACGCGAGGCCCAATAGGTTATTCTACACAACAAGTTAACAATTCCAATAAGAATACTAAAGTTAACAATAAAAACACCTTTTCAGAACCACCGTCTGACATCGACAAAATAAAGTATTTAAATAGCGGCTTACCCTTATCATACACCTCTGGCACACACTAGATGATAACACATAATCACTAGAACGACAGTTTGTAATAAACAAAGGATTTAAAGCGATAATTCGAGGAAAAAACATGCAAACTTTGATTTCCGAAATACGACAGTCGTCGACAGAAGAGCCGACGGCGCGCTACTGCGCAGTGTTGCCACGCTACTGTCATGTCCACTCCACTCCACGAGTCAAATTATATTATTACCCGAAAAAAAAAACGATTGAAAAAGATTTGAATGTTGCGTTTATTGTTTCGCAAGTTTTTCCAGGCACAGAATATTAGGATCAAATTACAAAAAAAAAAACACTTATAAAATGCATTTCGTCAACATAGCTTTAAATAATTAATAAGGTTTCTAAGAGCGTACGAAGCTTTCCTTTCATCGAATACTCAAAAATTGCAGCAAACGCAACAAAAATGTTTGGATTATTTCCATTTTTCCATAAACACTGCAGCTGCAGCTATCCCATAAAAATCGTCGGTTACTTGATCCTTATACTTCTCCAGTTTGTGTTTTATTTTTTTAGACAATTTCATGTACATTCGATCTAATATGCAATCACACTTTTTGCATTTTGATTTGCTTTTTTTGGTTTTTAATTGCAGTGGAAAATCTTTCATTTTTATAGCACTTAAATATATTTTTCAATTTTTATAGCGATTTTTACAATTTTTACTCAGGATTTTGATTGATTACCGATTAGATTGACAATGACATTGATGACTTGTGGAAGAATGGTATGTATTTGAACTCGGAAAAGAAGAAAAAAGGGCAGCGTATCACCAGCAGCATTGTGTAGTCTCAAAGAAGATTATAGTCAGACCGTAAAAAGTCTGCAGCGATTTTGATAGCCTACGCAGTGCAAGTGTCATTTTAAACGTCAAACTTCTATGAAATTATGACGTATACACTGTATACAGAACACTTACACTGCGTGGGCTATCAAGTCCGCTGCAGACTTTGTTTGGTGCGACTATAGAGTTAGACCAAAAACTGTCTGCATCGATTTTGATAGCCCACGCAGTGCAAGTGTTATTTTAAACGTCAAACTTCAAATTATGACGTATTAATAACACTTGCAACTTGCACTGCGTAGGCTATCAAAATCACCGCAGAGTTTTCTTGATCTAACTCTACCTAAAGTGCGAAAAGTAGAAAATTCGCTACGAGTGGCGATAAATTGAATCACGACCGAAGGGAGTGTTTTAAATTGACACGAGTTGCGAATTACCTTTTCGCACGTGTATTTTACAACATTTTACAGTACATAATTATCACATGGCCCTTTAAATTCTCGATATAGACACTTAATGTGCTACTTTACCGCCCTCGGGCGGGTTAAGGACAATATGTGCGTATGTGTAGGTTGTACTGTAATGCCGGAACCACACTTCGCTATGCGTTATTTGTTATGCGACTACGCTGTATTCGCTCAAATATTTGTTATGTGAGCGAACAACAAACACGGCATCCACACTTCGTGCCGGTGTGCCAAACTTATTATTCGTGTCCTTTGAAGTGTGTCAAAAAACCGACAGGTGGACGGATAGGCGTATTTGCTATTCGCGCTTATGCGTTATGCGGGCAAATATAGACGAATGAACCCTCCACACTTCGTCGTATGCGGCCGAATAACGCGCATAACAAATAACGCATAGCGAAGTGTGGTTCCGGCATAAAACGTACAACACACGTGCGAAAAGGTAATTTCCTACTTTTCGCACTTGTATCGTAATGTACTATTTTGAGTATTTTGTTATTATCTTATTGTAAAATGGTTTCTATTCGCCATGAATAAATGTTTTAAATTCGAAATAAAAGACAAATTTCAAATTAGAAAGTTTTAATATTAAACTTTGACATTATAATTTCAGTGGACATATTGTTATTAAAATAAACCTTATACATTAAAAATTGCAATAAGTAGATACGATTTTATTTCAAAACATTGTATTTTAGGGCACTATTTTAGAACATTGGTATCTTTGGAAGATTTTTTCATATAATTTTAGACTATATTGACAAGGCAAGATAGCTTATTACAAGAGGCACATTATTATTGCATTTTATTTAAAAACTAACCCTTAAAAGTCATAGATGTTAACTTCTCATGTATACATATTTTACATATTGTCACGTATAGAAGACAAGTGATGGGTCTAACTAGTTTAATAACTAAAAACTACGATTAATCCAATCTCGGTGGTCCCGCGTTTTAAATACATTTTCTAGATCCATTTTCCGTAAAAAATACAGCTAGAGTACAATAACTATTATTTAAATAATTGTTACTAAAGAACAACAGTACAGTCAATTATATGAAACGGTTTCTAAAAAAATATAAATTAAGTAAAATGTAATAGATACTGTCAAAGACAAAAACTGCCTTTCAGTCCATAGCTAATAATTAAAATTACCACTAATGACAAAAAACTTAACCTTATTTTAATGCGTTAAAGTGTAAATTACCTTATATCTCTCGAATAAGTAAAAAAAAACGTTTGAGATTTAACAATAAACCAACATCATGTACACAATACAATTCCTTATTAAACAACGCATTAAAACATGCAACATATTGCATTTCAGAATTAATATTGTACATAATATTTACATTAAAAATGGAGATTATAATTCTAGATTCATAATGTACTGACAATAATAATGACAACTATAATGTAAAAAAAGTATTCAACTTGAGCAAAGACTGAACTATATTATAATTATTATAAAAATGTATAAAGCGTGCGGTCGTCTTATGCGATAAACGCAGTTCAAAGCTGCGATCAACGGAATGTAGGAAAAATGACATTTTATAAAAGGTAATCTAATCCAGAGCTCTCCAAACCCCGGCCCGCGGGCCAAATCCGGCCCGCGAAGCGTTCCAAGCCGGCCCGCCGACAGCGGTCCAAACCGGCCCGCGGGAATCAGGCTCCAGGTGTTCAGCCCTATCAGTGTCAGTTCAGCAGCAACCAGATACACCCCCACCCACTCGGCGCTGACGGTGGCCCGCGCGAAAATTCTGAGGCACAATATGGCCCTCAGGCAAAAAACTTTGGAGACCCCCCTGATCTAATCTAATGACACTATATTGTTGTAAGCGCATTGTCATTTTTCATACATTCCGTTAACGCATGGGTTCAACCCTGCGTTTAGCGCATAAAACAACCGCGCGTCTAAAATATACAATTAACTAACAATACTTGCACAGTACACGTTCAATGACCTTTATAAATTGATACAATTAAAATATACCGCCTTGAATGATTCGCAGCACAAATATTTATATATTCACTGTGAAGGGCTCATTACATCGAAATCGCTGTAAAGCGTGAAGCATATTTGGTCCTAATCGAGTCTTAAAATTGGCATTGCTCAATACAGAGGGCACAAAAGTCTATCTGTCTATTATTCATATACTGCCATTAAAAAACCAGCGATCTCCAAAAAACAAAAACAAGTGGTGCAAAACTGCTTTTTAAAAACCATTTTATTCCACTTTAATTTGATTCATCTGCTTTGAGCTTTTAGTTTTAACTTCATTGATAAATTAGCACATATAGCAGATAATACAATACATAAGGCTTACGCTTGAAACAAGATATTATTTATTTATTAATAAATGTATATGCCTACCCATGGTACATACTTACAAAAACAGTATGTATAAGGCACGGTATGTACAAGTATAAAGCTTAAGGTATTTTGGACGGTACTAAAATACGAAATAGCTGTAAATAGCATTTAGCTTTCCACCCATTGGCAAAAACCACAACCTTAAATTTTGACTTCATTATTATAAAAGATTTTATTAAAGCTATAATTTCATTACTGACTAAGGTTTTTATGTACCTAATGAACAGTTCGCGTCAATTTTATGACACATATCGTATCAGTGCACGATGTTTTTATTAAAACTAGGTTTTAAGATTTCTAGATATCTTAAAAAAAACAAATCGATTGTTTATTGTAAACATCTTGGTCGCAATATTATAAGGGTATTTTATATAACCATTACACATAAGCATGTATAACAATCATAAAAAAAGTTGGTTTCTCCCTTAGGGGTCACCAAAATTGTACATACATTTACGGTGGCGTATGTTGTGGTGGTAGAACAGTGAGTGTTACCGCTCGATGCGAGTGCTTGATCAAGGCAACGACCTCTGGATGTGGTAGGTAGCGGACTGGCGTGTGGTCAAAAGCCACAAGTGTCCTCCTAGGGGGCAACGCCCCACAATTGTACATTCACGGTGGCGCATGTTGTGGTGGTAGAACAGTGAGTGTTACCGCTCGATGCGAGTGCTTGACCAATGCAACGACCTTTGGATGTGGTAGGTTGCGGACTGGCGTGTGATCAAAAGCCACGAGTGTCCTCCTAGGGGGCAACGCCCCACAATTGTACATTTACGGTGGGGTATGTTGTTGTGGTAGAACAGTGAGTGTTACCACTCGTCGCGAGTGCTTGATCAGGGCAACGACCTCTGGATGTGGTAGGTTGCGGACTGGCGTTTGATCAAAAGCCACAACAACAGTGTCCTCCTAAGGGGCAACGCCCCAGAATTGTACATTTACGGTGGCGTATGTTGTGGTGGTAGGACAGTGAGTGTTACCGCTCGATGCGAGTGCTTGATCAAGGCGACGACCTCGGGATGTGGTAGGTTTCTCACTGGCGTGTGGTTGATGGCTACGATGGTGTCACCTACGTGTAGCAGGCCGCAGCGAGCAGCAGGCGAGTTTGGGATCAGTTGGCCTGTGGAAATACAAACCATTGTCTTTATGGCCTCACTACCGTAAACCAGCTTTAAAAAGGGAAATGAATGAGAATTACCCTTTTTTTGCATAACATGAAAAAAGGTGCACGGCTTGTTTGATAGCAAGCTCGCGTCGTCAGCTTTAGGCGCTTGCTACTTTTTCTCTAGTTGCACGGATCGTAACTGTTTGTGTTTCATTGAATTGTAACCTACTTTTACGCACTAAGGGCCAGTTGTACCAACCACTGTTAACAGCAGACTGATCAATGTCACGCAGCAGAGATCTATGAAATTTTCCACACAATATAATTTAGCGGGAGTGGTCATTTCTCCATACAAACGTACTCCTCGTTTTCCTCCGTGGTTTTTGAAGCTAGAGCAATGATTTTTTCAACACAGATTAATATTGTCAATATCTGTGTCGGACCGTTTTGCTTTTTTTGATATTTTTGTTTTTTAAGGCGCTAGAGCCCTTCAAAAATGGCCAAAATGGCCTAATTGACTATGCCGCAATGAGAGGTGTGGCATTCAAAACTGATATCAACTAGCCAAAAAAGCAAAACGGTCCGACACAGATAATTTCATAATCATTTAGATTACCAAATTTGGTTACGATTGGTTAAGTTTTGGAGGAGGAAACAGAGGAGTACGAAACCTCGATTTTTGAGATTTTTACGCAGGATTTTTCGCCTTGTCCTTATTGCACTACTTTTAGGTGCCGCTTCCGTTAGCGAGACGGGTATATTTACCTAAAATATTTAAAACTCAGCTCCTGTTTCGTCTTAACGGTGACAGACGATTTGGTGCAACCGACCCTAAGCGCCACTTGTACCATCCCACTAACTCAGGGTTAACCGGTTAGAATGTTAACCAAGTGTCAGATTGTACTGCTAACAATGGTAACTCCACGTTTAACTAGCTAACCTCGGGTTAGTGAATGGTGCAACCGACCCGAAGTCCATTTAATGACTATGTTTACTCACCAATAGTGCTGGTGGCCTTGTTGGTGGACGAGATGACGACGAACCCGAAGCCTTCTCCCTCATTCCTCGTGACCGTGACGTCGTAGGGTACTGACGACCAGCCGCCGGTCGCTGTGTCGTATTGCACTCCATACCTAGAGGTCAATTCGGTTTAAACTTCTAATAAATTGCTTTTATTTACTAGTGCTAGATAAAAAAAAAAGCGCTGGTGGCCTAGCGGTGAGAGTGTGCGACTTGCAATCTGGAGGTCGCGGGTTCAAACCCCGGCTCGTACCAATGAGTTTTTCGGAACTTATGTACGAAATATCATTTGATATTTTCCAGTCGCTTTTCGGTGAAGGAAAACATCGTGAGGAAACCGGACTAATCCCAATAAGGCCTAGTTTACCCTCTGGGTTGGAAGGTCAGATGGCAGTCGCTTTCGTAAAAACTAGTGCCTACATCAAATCATGGGATTAGTTGTCAAGCGGACCCCAGGCTCTTATGAGCCGTGGCGAAATGCCGGGACAACGCGAGGAAGAAGAAGAAGATTTACTAGTGCTAGATTATTGATTGATTGGATAGAGATTGGGGAAATCTGGAAGAAAGGCCAGGTCAAGAGCATCCTAAACCGGCGAGCGTGTATGAGGAATGTTATGAAAGTGAAGGAAGCGAAAGGGGTATGTCAGGATCATAGACTAGTTCCTCCTATCCTCTAGACCGAGTTTAGAGCAATTATTTCATGCAACCGATGATGCTAAAAATACGGGGTTGCGCGGGACGAGGTGAGCGAAGTCCCGTGCCGTGATTGGTCCGTTCAAAAACACGGACGTCACACAAAGACATTTTCGACTCGAACATGGAGTAAAATTACCGTATGCGTGGCAGAGGGGGTAGCGCTACTATGCTCAGTCTGGTGGATGTCTTGTCTGTGGTCATCCTGACCTGTCTGTGGTCGTAGCAAGTGGAAATCCGTGGTCTCTGCCAATCCCTTCGGGAAATAGGGGTGATTATATATGTATATATGTATGGTAGAGAGAGAGCCACGGCGTTCAAAGGGTTAAAGAAGGGTGAACCGCTGCTATTATTTAATTGTTTTTTACTACAGTTGAAGGTTGCAAACTACAGGTTTGATAGCAAGAATATTGATGAGTGTAGGGTACTGACATGGGGCCGGGCTGGGGCGGGGGCTGCGGGGGGTAGAGCGGCGCGGGGTGCAGGAGGCTGTAGGCGGGCGCGGGCGCGGGCGCGGGCTGCAGCTGCAGGTGCCGGTGCGGAGCCGGCTCCGACCTGATAGTGGGGCATCAAATGGAATGTATGCTTATGTGATCAGTTTTTTTTATAAGGTCCAGTTGCACCAACCACATTTAACAGACTGATTAACATCAAACAGCAGTGAAGTATGAAATTTCCCATACAATAAAATTTTGCGAACGCTTTAACGGTGACAGGTGATTTGGTGCAACTGACCATAAGATGAGAAGGATGTAGGATCCTACACCCGCGTAGCCAGACCGCGGGGTCGTGCCCGTGCGCCGTGTTAGCGGTTACGCACACTACAACAAGCATTATGCCTACACATACGCACACAAACAAATATTATCGGCCCGACAGCTGACGAGGGGCTCCGATATGGCTGAATTTATCACAAACGCCTTTCCGATATCGGATGTCGGAAGGCGCCTATGGCAAAAACAGCTGCAGGACAATGCCATTGACATTAAGTCCGCCTTTTTTGCATTATTTATCGTGTTTTAGTAATAATGACTTATTAAATGAATAATAAATACAGAGAAACACATACATCTTACATTTTACTTCATTCCAACATCCGATATCGGATCGGACAATGTAAAAACGCTCTAAAGATGCACAAAAACTAGTCTGGCCAGCGAGTCGAGCCACAAAAAATGCCTAACGCGGCAATAAAATTACTAAGCAATAACAGTTTGATCTGATACTATATTTTGTAGGCAAAATTGTTGTCATATAAACAATAACACCTAGCGTTACGTTACCTGTTAGCTTGTGATAGTACTCGCAAGTCAAACTCTAGCATGGACATTTTACATTGCTATAAATTAATCATAAATGATAGTTAATTAGCTACATTTATGGCGCAGTCAGTAGGATTTTTACACTTTTATGAAAAGTACTAAATGGTTAATGGAAAAAAAGTCCGTTTCAAAATAGCATTTCTGGGTTGGTACTTACGTAAGTAAGGGTTGATGTTGAGTCGGCATTGTTGGTAACCCCAAAGATTGTATGTCGGCTCGATTGTGCCGCACACCTAGCGTTACCTGTTAAAATAAGAAAGATTTGTCAGAATAATTTGTGACCATGTAAGCTAGGTTTAAAGAAATTTATTACTCATAAGAATATTACAATTCACTTACATGAGTTAAACATACTTATACTAAGAATTTATTATCTTGACGAGTACATATTTATATAATATTAAGTGCAAATTTATTGAATTACTGCAAAATTGACACAAAAATAAATATGTAGGTAGGTATACATTTTTTATTTATTTATTTTGCCCGCATCGACTTACACAAGTAAGTACGCGAGAACATTATACTAGTTGCTATGCGCGAGCGCAGGCGCGAGGTCTCAGGCTAACCAGAACTGCAGATCGCGGGATGCGTAGCGACTATGTGTAATTGGAGATCATGGTTAGTAAGCTAGCTCGGGCGCGCCTTTTAACTAGCCCGCGCTCGGCAGGCGATCAGAGTAGTACATGGCGATAACAACTAGTCAGTAACACAGCTTATAAAACAGAGGATGTACTTATAACTAAACAAACATTTTGTATGTACGTTTATAAAAAATATATATAATTTCATATTTCAGTGTTAAATATTTAATACTTGAAATATATTTACTGTACATAATTTATTATATTAAAAGAAGCTATTTTAGTTAATAGCTTGTTTCTATTTATTTATTTTAATATTGAGAGCTAATTCATAATCATATTATTAAGGCATGTTTTATTAATAAAAATAATAATTTTGTATTGTATTATTTGTAAAATTGTTTAAGTATTTTATGGTTTTTATGTAATCTATTTTTTAATACAATTCTAGTAGTTATATTATATTAATTATTTGTACTAAGGTTATTTAAAACATGTTGCTTAAGTAATTTTTTAAAAGTAGTATTCGATTTAGCATCTTTTATAGTATTTGGTAATTTGTTGTATAGATTACCACCTTCGTAGAGTAAGCTCTTTTTCCCGTAATTAGTGCGTGGGGTCCGGAGTATTAGGTTGTTAGCGTTTCTCAATTTCATTTTTTGTACATTGTGCTTTTCAGTGAAAGTTATCTGAATATGCAGGTCTTTTTGCATGATTTTACGGATTAGTAGAGAGGTGTAATATATGTAGGTCTGGGTGATATTCATTATTTTAGTCTCTTTATAGATTTTCGATGTAGGTGTTAAATGGTTGTATTTGAATAGAACCTTTATTAACTTATTTTGTGACCTCTGTAAGCTGTTCATATGGGTAGCGGCAGCTGAACCCCATATTTCAATAAGATAGTCTAAATGCGGTTTTACCAATGAGTTGTAGATTGTATAGCAAATTTGTTTTGGAAGACATCGGGCTATACCACGTAAAGCTCCAGTGAGTGAAGTTATTTTAGCTCGAATTTTTCCTATGTGGGTTTTCCAAGTAAGTTGTTTATCAAGTATAAGGCCCAGGTATTTTTCATGGTCGACTCTATTTATACTTTGGTTATTTATTTTTAAGGTTTCGCTAAATTGAAGTTTCTTGTTTTTAGGAGCAAATATTATATAATTTGTTTTGTTAACGTTGATAGTTAGTAGGTTTCTTCGGAACCAGCTATTTAGTAAATTCAAATCAGCCTGTGCCTCGTTTATCAGATCCTGCATAGAGTTGCCAAAATAGAAAAGACTGGTATCGTCAGCATATAAGGTTACATCACCCCTCAGGCCAATTTCGTGTATATTGTTAATGTAAACAAGGAACAGCAAAGGTCCTAAAATTGACCCTTGGGGGACGCCACATGTTACTGGAAAAGGTTTACTCTCACACTTGAACAAGCTTGAAATCATATCTCGTTCATCTTTTCGAGTCCGCCATCTTGAAAACAGGGCACTTCAATGCGCTAAACTACACTTTTACGCTTTGGATTTTTTTATTCAAACCCAGGCATAACACGTAAACTTTTGACTTCCGATCTGTTTACGAGAGTTCAGCGTTGTAGCCTTTACGTTCCAATTCTGTCAGGTGACCTTGGATTCTGTTTGGTGTGTGGTGTAGACGTGAGAGGTGTACTCACGTGTCCCCTGGCGGCGGCCTGGCACACGTAGGCGACGGCGCTGGCGTGCGTGGCGCCGGCCAGCGACACGCCGTCCGCCGACGTCAGCAGGTCGCCCGGCCGCAGCAGCCCGTCCGCCGGGCCGCCTGGACATCAAATAATCATTTTTTACAGTTGACCCTAATCCTGGTCACGGCACAAATTGTAACACTCCTTCCTGCACTCAATTGTTCATACGAAATAGTTCTATTGTACTTATCTAGTTACATCTAGACTTCACTCACCAATTTTTTGGACTAAAATCAATAAAAAATGCTGGAAATTCTCTTGAAAATACAAATTGTTTATACTTAAAAATGAAAATTAAACGAATTCAATTAATTTTATATCTTGATTTACATTAATGAAAATAACCCGTGAAAACGCCATAAATACTGCGCCACGACATCCGTGTTGCCATGAAATTCAAAATTCATGTACTGTTCATGTGCCAACAGCGTATATAAACTTTGAATTTTAAGACGCTCTCATTTGACCACGTATTTAGCCATGCCATACACTTAGGTTATCTAGCAATTATAAGTGTATTACACAATTACATACCAGGGACTACATAGCCAACGGCAACGCGGCTGCCATCTTCAGTGCCTCCAACGATACGGAAGCCGAAGCCGGCCGCTCCTCGAGCCAAACGGACCAGGACGTCCGCCTCCGGGTCCGCCGCTCCGCCTGCCTCCACCTGTACAGAGAAACGTTTTATTATAGTTTTTATCGAATACAGAAAATTCAAGTAATTATCTGTGGTCTGTGGTTGTGCACGCAAAGGGACATCATGTTGTGCCAACCCTAATAATTACTCGCAGCAATGCTGAGCCGAACAGAGCCGGGAAAGCTCGAACGCTCCAGAACGCTTCTTACCCCTGCTTAAATACCACTCTCGACGGGGTGAGAGTCCGAGGAAGCAAGACGTGGGACAGTTTAACGAATTCTGCAAGCACAAAGTTGCGGGTAAATACGTTAAACTAATCTTACCTGTGGGTAGTTACCGACGTAGACGGCATTTTGTTGCGCTATTGAGTCGTTATCGTAACAAGATGGCGATCTTCGAGATACGGGAGAGTGCATATGTCGGGGCGGGGAATTTTCTCGCATTCTGTAAATTAAACATTATCTATAAAAAGCTCTACGGTCACCGATGACGTATGTTATCATTTTAAACAATTATTTAAAAAGGACGGGTGCATTGGGTGCGCTCGGATCACACTAGCCAAAGATCTCAACGCCAACAAGCTACAGTATAACTCAGGACGGGCCTTACGGACACTAAAAATGATAGTAGTTAAGCGAGAACACTCACGAATTCGAGCCAATCGTGCAGTCTAACGCAACTAGTTGCGACCAATCGCGCGCGTGATGAGAACTCATCAACCAATCGCGTTGTAGCGTTGTCACACAGCTGTTCTGGCCCCATTCTTATTGCCCGGAAGCCCAGTCCTGCGATATACTTCAATGAACGCTAAACGATGTAAAGTTGTATTCGGCGCCAAGACTCCTATCCCATATATTTAGTCTTAACTTTTCAGGCGCCTCTGCCGCCGCCTCGGCCTTTGCAGATGTTAAAATCCTGCCATAAAGTTTACATTTGCGAATTATTTTAGGGTATTACCTCATACTGTCCTTGCTCCTGGAAGGTGAATTGTTAGACGGCGAGCGGCTGTGCAGTCTTGCAGTAGGCGTCGCGCCTAAGAGTCGTTCGGAGGCGCTGGTATTGCTGGGCGACTGGCTTCTCATACGACCTGTGGTAAATGGTTGATGGTTTACTAGCAGCAACATTATTAACCGAGGGCCTCGGTGGGCGAGTCCAACTCGCACTTGTCCGGTTGTTATTTAATAATGTTGCTACAACTACTACAATGTTGTACAAATTTAATTTTTAGTATTTGTTGTTATACCGGCATCAGAAATACATCATCTGTGAAAATTTCAACTGTCTATCACGGTTCATGAGATACAGCCTGGTGACAGAGTTAACACCTTGTAAAAACAACGTGATGATGCAATAATAAATAAAAAAAGACAGATAGACGGAAAGTGGAGTCTTAGTAATAGGGTCCCGTTTTTACCCTGTGGGTTCGGAACCCTAAAAAGCTAGAGGGTTTTTCGTACGATTGCATCCTATTTTAGCTAGCTGCTTAGCTGGATAGCTGGAAGAGATCCCTTAACGGGATAAGTTCGCTTTTGTACACATTTACTGTATTCTCTATGTGTTATGTACTCCTTTTTTGCAATAAAGTGTTTACTACTACTACTATTCCTACGCTATTGCTTTGGAGCTCAGGGTCTGTTTTCCTACTTTTTCTCTACTACATTGGGTTTGGCATCGTCTTTAGTAAGAACACACAGGGTATATTGTACTGTTTTTAATAATATATGGAGCGCTGGTGGCCTAGCGGTAAGAGCGTGCGACTTTCAATCCGGAGGTCGCGGGTTCAAACCCCGGCTCGTACCAATGAGTTTTTCGGAACTTATGTACGAATTATCATTTGATATTTGCCAGTCGCTTTTCGGTGAAGGAAAACATCGTGAGGAAACCGGACTAATCCCAATAAGGCCTAGTTTCCCCTCTGGGTTGGAAGGTCAGATGGCAGTCGCTTTCGTAAAAACTAGTGCCAACGCCAAATCATGGGATTAGTTGTCAAGCGGACCCCAGGCTCCCATGAGCCGTGGCAAAATGCCGGGATAACGCGAGGAAGAAGAAGAAGAAGTAAAGTGTATCCTCTCTGTGTAGCTACCTGTGGAATTGGAAGGCGAGTGCGGCCTCATCCGGCTGGTGGAAGGAGACTGGGCGTGCGGAGGCAGCCCGCCCAGCGCCGCCGTGGTTGGCGAGTGGAGCATGCCATCTTCTGGAAACCCTGGAGACGACATTCCAGGTTTATACAGGCTGACCTAAGCTTACGGCTTTGTAATAAAAATTTGCCATAAACGGGACATGGACATTGGACGTGTTATCTTCAAAAATCCTATTACCTACATGCCTTGATAGATACGTAAGAAGTTAAATAGCTGACCAAAAAATGGGTATTGGGATTATACTGAGCAACGTTTACTATGGGACTAACCACGAAATCGAGAAAAAACCTCAGTCAGAAATAAAGTCAGGTCGTTCAGTGACTGATCCTGGCGGTTTTGTATTTGGTTGGTTAACCAATAAATGTTATAACTACCCGAAAATGTACAAATTGTTTGTTAACTTTTATTTAAATACCCAAAGATACATACTATAGCTTTTTACTGACAAAATGGTTTTTCATCGTCAGACTTTATTTCGAATGTCATAATTTCAAGATATGTAATATGTATTACAATGATTCCAAGTTGTTTTAACGTACCTCCATTATCGCTGCTGTCCGCGACACTAGCGTTCCCCCTCCAGTACGCCGCATTCATATCGACATGGACCGTCGGCGTCGGCACCTCCCCCCAATTCCCGTCCCATCTCTCCCCGTTCTCCCATCCGTTCCCGTTTTCCCACTTTTGCCCGTTCTGCTCCCATTTCTGCCCATTCTGCTCCCATTTTTGGCCATTCTGTTCCCATTTCTGCCCGTTTTCTTCCCACTTTTGGGCGTTGTCGTCCCATTTCTGTGAGTTTTCGGCCCAGTTTCGAATATTGTTGGAGTTGTCGACCCACGTTTCTCGTTCCTGCTGATGAAATTGAGTAAGATTAATTATTACACCAATAAGTAAAACAGAAATAAGCCTATATACAGGTTTAGGTACCTAGCAATAATCGGACTTGACGCTTATCTATCTTTTTGACAACTTTCTGGCAGCAGACACTTTTGCCGTTGCCATTACGCTTCGCGCAACCTTTCGGTGTGAACAGCGCCCAGCACATAATTTTCTACGATCCGTTTTTTGGGAAATTATATTAACCTATCTTTTTTATATTAACCTATCAGATACTAAAATGATCCAATTATCCAATTTACAACCTAGTAGTCTTGCTTTTAATTCGACTTTTTATTAAAATGACACGACAATTTAAAATCCTTTTAGTTCAGCGGTCGGCAAACTTTTAGCAGCCAAGGGCTACATAGTAGTTAACGAAGTTGACGCGGGCCGCTCTTTCTTAATATGTGTGACTTTATCAGACATTGTCGTTTGACAATATTACATACAGAATAGCCAGGGGCCGCCGCAAAAAGGCGTCCTCGAACGCCTTAGCGCTGTATAGGAACCAAATGCGCAACTTGGTAAGGGTGCTTACCGGGCATTGCGGCCTAAATAAGCACATGCACACCATGGGGAAACGTGACATAGGGCGGTGCAGACTCTGCATGGAGGCAGAGGAGACGCCCTTACACATCCTCACAGTGCCCTTGCCTAATGCGTACTCGTGACCTAATCTTGGGCGGACACATATTACGCCCGGAGGAGGTAATTTCTCTCGAGACCAAAAGGATCCTGCAGCTATTTGAAGTTGCAGGGTTGGATCGAGAGTTGTAGTAGGTGGCGATCACAATAGATCAGGAATGGTCGCAGTGATACATAGGCTTTGGAGCCTTATATAATATAGCCCCTAATAAAGAAGAAGTCAGAGGCTCGCGGGCCGCACTGCTTTAGTTAATGCCTAGATTTTTATTTTTGTACCAACCTGCCACTGATCATTGTAGGGCTGCGCGGGCAGAGTGAGTCTAGTCCCGGGGGCGCTGCTCCGGCGGCGCCTCTCTATAAGACTTTCACGTTGCTTGTGCTCCGGTACTGCGTACGTGGCTTCCACTGTAAAACATATTTCTGATTTAGTTATCTTTTCAGATTCGTACTAGTATTCAGGGTGACATTTAAGTCGTGAACCGTAATATGTTTCTCTAACTCCATAAACAACGAGCAATTTAATGCCCCTACTCTTACTAAAATCAGACAAGATATTTTTTAATTTTTTTGTTTATGTTTGTCATTTATTCTCTAAATCAGCGGTCGGCAACCTTTTAGCAGCCAAGGGCCACATAGCAGTTAACGAATTGGACGCGGGCCGCACTTTGTTAATATTTATGGGTTTATCAGACATTGTCGTTTGTCAATATTACATAGAAAATAACCAGGGAGGCTCGCGGGCCGCAAGTGAGTTGTTCGCGGGCCGCATGCGGCCCGCGGGCCGCTGGTTGCCGACCGCTGCTCTAAATAGTAGAATGCGATCAATCTATGCGTAAGACTGGTCCTTGCGAAGATGGGAACTGGTATAAAAGATGGGGACTTTGATATGACAATGTGTGGATTGGGGACAATAATCATCATATGTGGCTGTCTGACAGAGAAGGGTCCTTATGCTTCATCTGCAATATGGACCCTTCTGTGTGGAAAGTCACATTAATTCATATAACGTTGACGTTAACGATGACACTTCTACACTTTGCTATTGCAAAGCCTATACTCTATCCCCCTTATTCATAAGCGTTTACTAAAGTTAACAAGCCGATAATAATCGTTTGTCCCTTTCCGACGCGCGACGTATTGATATGATGGAAAGGGACAAACGATTATTATCGGCTTGTTAACTTTAGTAAACGTTTATGAATAAGAGGGTATATCTTAGGTATTTAAATAAAAGTAAACAAATAATTTGTACATTTTCGGGTAGTTATAACATTTATTGGTTAACCAATCAAATACAAAACCGCCTGGATCTGTCACTGAACGACCTGACTTTAACCTACATTATTTGATCGTGTAATGATTTCATCTACCCTCAACTGGCTTAAGGAGCCATTTGAGGGTACATTTTGTTTACTTTTATTTAATACCTATACCTATAAATACCTAAAGATACAGAGTACCTATAGTGCAGATAAACTTGTACCAGGACACAGAATAAATTATAGTACTAGGTACAGAAGACTCACTTTCTAACAAAACGCGTCTGTCACGATCAGCACAGATATGGCCGCTAGGTGGCGACAGCGCCACGCGCGGCTTATGGGTTTCCCCAAAATTGGGGTAGAACGGATGTACTTTTAGCTACCTGTAGCAAAGCGACGATATCGCGGAGTGAGCCACGCCTGACCAGGACCATTTGGGACCATGGGAAAACTTTATAGTATATTTATCTAATGTTAGGAAGGAAACGCTACGGGGACAAGTAACTTACAGATGTAATAATACAAGTGTATGGCTGTAAATAATAAACAAGTGTTAGTTATACACCGACAACAAATTGTACAAATTAAAAAGTGGCAACATCGTAGTGTAGTCCCGTTTTCTTAGATTGATTTGAAAGGGACGACACTACGATGTTGCCAGCACTTTTTAATTTCTACAATTTCTTGTCGTTTGACAACTCAGTGACCGCAAAACATATGGCGCAGTACAGCGCCATCTGTTTGGGCACGTTTTTTTCATAGACTTTATCTCTCTATTACAATTAATTCTCTTTGGTTCTAATAACATTAGGCCCCATTCGCACGACAGCTTTTTCAACGCGCGTTAAAAAAGCGTTTGAATGACACAAATGGATAACCATGTATCGGTGGTGTACACGACAGCGGTGGCGCTTTTTATCAAGCGTTGTTGGATTTTCGACTTTAAGCCTTGGCCATTAAATCGAACTTAGAGTGCGGACAGATTCAAGCGCTTTTTTAACGCACGTTGATAAAGTAGTCGTGCGAATGTGGGCTTAGAGTTATATTACAAGAACTTAGCCGAAGCGACGCAATCGAAGTTAAGGGGCCCACTGATTAACGGTCCACCGGACGGTATCGGCCTGTCAGTTAGAACAAAATTTTGACAGTTCCGAACAACTGACAGGCCGATACCGTCCGGCGGACTGTTTTAAAACTGACATTTAGCATTAAAAAACTATAGCACAACATGCGTTTTCGCGCGTGACAGCATACATGAACCATTAGTTTGCAAGAAATTGTAATACAAAGAACCTAGAGCGAGTAGAAGTAACAATCGCAAAACTTGTATTTTGCGTATAAAACTTACCCATAGACTAGGAATCCTCGTAGAATCTAGACCGAGCGAGTTTAGAGCAATTATTTCATGCAACCGATGATGCCAAAAATGCGGGGGTGCGCGGGACGAGGTGAGCGAAGTCCCGCGCCGTGATTGGTCCGTTCAAAGACACGGACGTCAAACAAAGACACTTTCGACTCGAACATGGAGTAAAATGACCGTATGGATGGTACTGGAGGATGTTTTGTCTGTGAACTTACCAGAGTTCATGGCATTGAGCCTGTCCCTCAGCGAGTCTTGTGTGTGCAGAGAAGGTGATCTGAGTTGCTCGGCGGTGGGAGTCTTGCTTCTGCCGAGTTGACTGTTGGTTGCTGTCGCTGAAATCATTTAGGCTCCTCTTAGTTTAGTCCTGTCCTGGCAGTTTGAAACCTGCCTAATGTGTCTTTATATAGGTATCGTCGTTACTGTAAAACATGCCTTCAGGCCAGGATATGAGCTGATGATGAGACACCAAGGAAACACGTCCGTTCAGCATAGGATTTATTTTAAAAAGAGAGAAATAAACCTACCCACCTTCAGTTGGCAGTCATATGTCACAGTTACATTAGCCGCTGTTGGTCGCAATAATTTTTCAAGTACTTATAGAGGTTTTTCTTAACTTTTTTTAAACTAATTAATGGACACGGGGTGATTGTGATAAAGGTCTAATTTTAGTGCTATTCTGGAGCGACACAGTCCTCTTGCCTGGCAACTGTAGTATAAGAACTTTTTTCACTGTATTACTGCTATAAATATTTAATTCTTACCGTTCGTAGGCGGGACTCGAGTAGCCGAGCGACTGCGAGGGGCTCTGCCAGTAGCGTTGTTCCGTCTCCACACGCGGATCGTAGTCTCGTGCATGGCGGGGCAGTCTTTCAGAACCTGCAAATAGATTATAGTAACTGATTGGCAAGTTACAAAGTTTCTAAAAAGTGAGGAAAGTTTTTTTTCATCTCTCCTGTTCGGAAAGTTCACCTTTCATAGGCTGATAGCCGGGTGGAAAATTTCATTTCCCACCCTAGGGTGGAAAGTAATTTTTACTTCGAGCAACAGCTAACAGCCATATATGCCATATTATTCAGTTAAAAGCTCTCATATTAGCTTCCGCATGACTGAAATTGGCGCCGTTTACATTTTGATCGAAAAAAAAAACGAAAACCATAGACAATACGATCTTAAATTGGGATGTATCTGAAACGGCCTTAATGTATACGCGCCTTAAAAAAAGTAAAACTGAATGAATGAATGTAATGTAATGATAATATTACCAATAATCAGCCTACATTTCTCGTGTTTGACTTTCCTCATAGTCGAAATGAAAAGTACAGTGTTTAACTCGGGTAAAAGTAACCATCTCGGCCTCGAACTATTGGCGCTCTCTCTTCGTTCGAGCGTCAAAATATCTCGGGTGAAATGGATCACTTTCCACCCTTGGCTAACAATCTACTAAATAACTTTTGGGGAAAAAATCACAGGAATTAAATGCTTTTTCCTTTGTTTTAAATCTCCATTTCAAGAAATGCATGTTGAAAGCATGATGAATGCAATTATTATTCACTATCTGCAATTACGCTGTTTTCACATTTTTAATTTTCAATACTCATACAAAATATTTGTTGTGAAGCCTTAGTCGCTTCGATACACCTTATGTTGGCTGTATGTTTACTGACAGCAATACTGTCCGATCGGTGGGTTTTTAAACTTTTGGAATAAGCTTTATGAATGGGGTTGGCAACTGTCAAAGGTTTGCATAGATGGCGCCATCATAGCTTGCCCCTTTTTCTATGAGATTTGGCTTAAAGAGCTGGCATCCAGGGTATTAAAAAAACAAAAATTTGACACAATTCTATGGACTGACAGGGCAAGCTATGATGGCGCCATCTGCTAAAAACTTTCACCGGCCAACCCCATTATCAGGTAACAATGGACAATGGTACCTGCACTACCCGTTGGTGCGGCGCGTGTCGCACGTCGGTGTCTCCTATCTGCAGCAGTAAGTCCCCCTCGCGGAGCCCCGCGCCGGAGCATCGTGAGCGGTCCAACACCTATTACGAGTATATAAGTTGAGTCGTAAGGGGTCATCCATTAATTACGTCACACGTTTAGGGGGAGGGAGGGGGTCAAGAAAATGTGACATATTGTGACATGGGGGAGGGGGGAGACACAAACTTTGTGACGTCACTTTAACTTCATCAGTAACCGAAAATTTATTTAAATTATTTAGTTCGCTGTACATTTAAATAACAAGTTTTTAAAACGAAAATAGTTTTTAATCGTTTAATTTTCTTTCCTAAGCAGTTTTGGGTTATAAAATTACTAATATTTATATCGTCAAAAATATTTTGATAAAATATTAATAATACTTAGGTACTTACTTAATTCGATTTGGCGATTTCGTAGAAAAAATGTGACGTCACACTAGGGGGGGAGGGGTTTGCCAAATGTGACCAAGTGTGACAAGGGGGGGGGGGGAGGGGTAAAAAAACCTAGAAATTGGTGTGACGTAATTAATGGATGACCCCTAAGCGCTTTAAGTTTCTTGAGTATCCAACAATTAAATCACATCACAGGGGGTGCATGGAAGGAGCCTCCCCGTAAGACGCAATACGAGCAATTGATGTGTGTTTTTTACGATACACCCAAGCGTCTGGCGCACCCTGGGCAACGGTCAGCACCTACGCTGACCGGCTAATCCTTCCACCACGATGGTTTCAACGAGTTCTAATGCGAAATATACATGCGATCAAAAAAGGCACTTTTCAGCGCCAGCCCTGACTGTCGTCTCTATAAACATAGAGGGCTTCTCGGATGACAAAGCACAACTTCTGTCCGAAATGTGCCGCGAGACACAGTGCCACGTTTTATGCATTCAAGAAACCCACCGTGACACAGGCCATCAACGGCCGCATATACCCGGACTGATACTCACAGCTGAAATACCGCATGCAAAACACGGCAGCGCGATTTTTACAAGACCGGACACCAGGATTACTTCTTCTTCCTGTGTCCTGAGGGAAACTATGGAGCTCATAACCCTAGACATTGGTCAATGTACGATTACTTCAGTCTATAAACCGCCTCCACAGCCTTTCCAGCCTTGGGATGTATCCCCACTAGGTGACCAACGGCCGAAAATTATCATAGGCGACTTTAACAGTCACAGTACTACGTGGGGCTACCGAGACTCAAACCCAGATGGTGAAAAAGTGGAGGCATGGGCAGAAGCGAACGGGTTGATACTTCTGCATAACCCCAAACTACCTTCCTCCTTCAACAGCGGGCGATGGAAGCGGGGCTACAACCCTGATTTAATTTTCACGAGTGAAGGGATAAGCTCACAGTGCATCAAAACAGTATGTAAACCGATCCCGAGAACGCAACACAGACCCCTAATGTGTCGAATCCAGGCGGTTGTGCAACCTGTTACAGTCCCATTCCGCCGTCGCTTTAACTTCCTAAAGGCTGACTGGAAGGAGTTCTCTAGCTGCTTGGATAAGAACCTGGATGGTCTGCCACCAGTGGCGTCGGAATACGACAATTTCATCAAGATCGTTAGGAACATGTCATGCCGGTTTATACCAAGGGGATGTCGCACCCGTCACATTTCAGGACTCAACCCGACCTCAGTTAACCTCCTCAAGACATACGAATCCCTGTACTGCAACGACCCGTTCTCGGAGGACACAGTATTGGCTGGGGAGCACCTGATGCGGGAAATAGCGACAAGCCGAAGGGCAAGATGGTGCGAAGCAATGACCAACACGGACATGACTCACAACAGCAAGAAAGCGTGGTCAAACTTGCGAAAGCTTACAGGTGAACCGCCGCCACCAACGAACCCAGGCCAAGTCACAGCGAATCAAGTAGCAACCCAACTCCTGCTCAACGGCAAATCTACTGATCGGATGCCAAAACTGACTCCATTACCCGCAGAGCAACAGAATCGCACCGATCTCAGTAAGCCTTTCACCCACAACGAGCTCGAGACCGCAATTAAAAGCTTGAAAAATGGGAAAGCAGCAGGCATCGACGACCTGACAGTAGAACAGATTAAACACCTTGGGCCGAAAGCCACGAACTGGCTCCTGGACTTATATAACAACTGCCTGACGACGGTCAAGATACCAAAGGCATGGCGCAAGTCCAAAGTCATCGCTCTTCTCAAGCCTGGAAAGGATCCATCGGATGCAAAAAGTTATCGTCCCATTTCCTTACTGTGTCACACCTATAAATTGTTCGAACGCCTGCTCCTAAATCGCCTTGCCCCCGTTATTGACCCGCTCCTAATTCCAGAGCAAGCTGGTTTCCGGCCGGGAAAGTCCTGTACCAGCCAAACCCTGAAACTCACACAACACATAGAGGATGGTTTCGAGATCGGAGTGGTAACGGGCGTAGTCTTTGTGGACCTAACGGCTGCCTACGACACGGTGAACATACAACGACTGCTTTCTAAGGTTGGCGGTATGACTGAGGACGTGGGCTTCATAAACATCCTTCGCGAACTGCTCCACAATCGTAGATTCCAAGTTCACCTGCAATCGGAAAAAAGTCGATGGCGCCCACAAAAAAACGGTCTCCCTCAGGGAAGTGTGCTGGCCCCGATCCTATTCAATATATACACTAACGATCAGCCAGTCACACCCAGAACTCGGCGGTTCGCGTACGCGGATGATCTGGCAATAGCGGTTCAAAGCAACAACTTCGAGGATACTGAGTTAACTCTGTCAACGGCCTTGGACGGCCTATCCAGGTACTACAAAGCCAACTGCCTAAAACAGAACCCTACAAAAACACAATCGTGCGCATTCCACCTGCGAAATCGGGACGCAAATAGACCACTCAACATAGTCTGGGACGGCGTTGACATTGAGCATTGCCCAAACCCGAGGTACTTGGGAATTTCCCTCGACAGAACTCTGTCTTTTAAGAGCCACTGCCAAAAGACACGCCAAAAGGTCACAACACGAAATAACCTGCTGAGGAAACTTACTTCAACGCACTGGGGCGCCTCTGCACATACACTCCGCACAACCGGCCTGGCACTCTGCTATTCGGCGGGTGAATACGCATGCCCGGTATGGCACCGCTCCCCCCATGCAGGACAAGTTTCTTCAGCACTCAACGACACGTGTCGCATAATCACCGGCTGTCTGAAACCCACTCCACTCAGCAAACTCTACCCCTTGGCGGGCATAGCGCCCCCGGAGACCCGCAGGGAGGTGGCCTGCGCTGTTGAAAAACTCAATCAAGAACAAGACCCAAGACACCCTCTCCACGGCCACAAGCTTCCACCGTCGCGACTAAAGAGCCGAAAAAGCTTCATGCGGTGCACTACCGCTATCAGTGTTTCGCCACCCGAAAACCGGCTGGCACAATGGCGAAGTACTCGCACCCCTCCCGATGACTACGTCCGTCCTGCCGAAACGCTCCCGGCTGGACATAAAGAACCATGGCCGATCTGGAAAGCCTTAAATAGGCTGCGTTCCCAAGTTGGCCGCAGCAAAGAGAACCTAGTAAGGTGGGGCGGCCTGAATGGCTCGGATACTCTATGCGTGTGTGGCACGGCTCCCCAAACAATGATACACATGCTGTCCTGCCCAGCGAACCCGCACACATGTTCCGTGCAAGATCTACGGGACGCAACAGACAGGGCATTAAGCGTCGCTACCTTCTGGTCCCGCTTAATATGAACGAAACCATCGACACGAGAAGAAGAAGAAGATTAAATCACATTAAGAAAGTGGAACTGTTTATTATTGAGTCTTAATCCTGATTAAAGTCAGTGAGTAGAAAAAGGCTTCGCCAGTAGTTAATAAGAGATATTTCGGAACTCGTATACATAGAAGTAACAGAACGATATATGTATACCTAAGAATTAGCTTCGTACAATGGGAGACGCAATGAGGGACCGAGGAAGAAGAAAGGAATCAAATTCGCAGAAAATAAAATGAGATCCCATTCTACAACTCTTAGGGTCGGTTGCACTAAACCGTTGGTATCGTTAAAGAGTTCGCTAAATTTTTATGTATGGAAAGTTCCATAGTAAAGCGCCGGGGTGCGCCGGCTGACTTTGATCAGTCTGTCAAATGTGGTTGGTGCAACTGGCCCTTATTATTTTATTCGTTCGCCAATTTTTAGGATTAGTTGTCAAGCAGACTCCAGGCTCCCATGAGCCGCGGTTTAAATGCTGGGATAACGCGAGGAGGATGATTAGAAGATAAAATGGGAGCTGAAAGTAAGTAATAACGGATGCGGATGCTTTTGGCATTAAGTCCGCCTTTTGTACGATAAGTTTTCTTTTGTGCAATAAAGTTTAAATAAATAAATAACGGTGATTGATGGAGGGGGCAGTGTAACGACTTCGTGCGGACAAAGTCTTTGGCGTCGTCCCGGCATTGTGCCACGACTCATGAGAGCCTGGGGTCCGCTTGGCAACTAATTGGTCAAACTAAAACTCATTGGTCGAGCGGATAAAGTAGCGAGTAGAATATGTATGTGGTGCTATGCGCGGGTTACCTTCTTGACCTTCTGTCCGTGCACGCTGTCGGCGACGGTGAAGCCGAAGCCGGCCGCGCCGCGCCGCAGCCGCAGCACCAGCTCGCGGCCCGGCCCCAGCCCGCCCTCCGACGCCGCGCTGGTGCTCAGCTGCTCTGTAAAACCACATTCTATTACTAATCTATCAAATTATTCCATGCAAGCGCGAATAGGCATCCGTTCAATAGCGGTGCGAGGCAACTATATACTAGACACCAAAACTGTGGCCACATGTACTTGTAGCGACGCGACGAAATCGCGGAGTGAGCCACGCCTGACTAGGGGTCGATGAATCCCGTAGCGTTATGTATATACCTTGTGCTTGTCCCTGGTCGCGCTGATCGCTCATAGCGTCGAGGTCGAAGGAGCGGGACATCAGTCTTCGCTGTCCCGGGCTAGGGGTCGCCGTGTCCGCCTCGTCGCGACCACAGCTGGTATTCGATGGAGAATCCAGATTAAACCTGGGGAAAATATGTGCTTATACGTAATCAGTCAGCCAATTATTTCTAAAATAGTCAAATTAGACGATTTCCCTTAGGCTTTTCCTAATTCGGCAGCAGACGCCTTAATACCAAGTCTGGAAAGGGGCTGAGCTCCCCTAAAATACTTTATTGAGACCCGTTGGTCTTGGTGCTGACCCAAACTACTAGAGTACTCTCAGTGCTAAAAAATGGGGAGATAAACTCTATAAACCAATTCACGCGTTGATCAAACTTACGTGCGTAAAACTAAAAATACTTATTAAGATGGTGAAAATATGATTTGCGAAATCTTAAAATCGGTTGGTGATTTAATTTTAAAATTAAACAGGTTCCTTACCTTGTTTTTAAGGCCCTCGTAAGTTGCTGCATGGCCACAGCATCTGAAGAAGCTGGGGTGGTGGCGTCTACTGCTAGAGTGCTCAGTACCCTGGTGTTGGGGTCTTCAGAGTCGAAGGAGAGGGGGTACCCTGAGGAAACAAATAACAACAGGTTCCTTACCTTGTTCTTAAGGCCCTCGTCAATTGTTGCATGGCCACAGCATCTGAGGAAGCTGGGGTGGTGGCGTCTACTGCTAGAGTGCTCAGTACCCTGGTGTTGGGGTCTTCAGAGTCGAAGGAGAGGGGGTACCCTGAGGAAACAAATAACAACAGGTTCCTTACCTTGTTCTTAAGGCCCTCGTCAATTGTTGCATGGCCACAGCATCTGAAGAAGCTGGGGTGGTGGCGTCTACTGCTAGAGTACTGAGTACCCTGGTGTTGGGGTCTTCCGAGTCGAAGGAGAGGGGGTACCCTGCGCAAACAAATCGACACATCAAAAAGAGTTCTAAGAAAGTAAGAGTCAAAGAAAGTTACCGGCCTCAAGTATCTTGTGAAGAATGTGACCTACTTTGATAAGCTTTGAAAGTGATTTCCCTTGTCCTCTGAACTGTGAAAGGCCGTTGTTGAACCTTTAACCTTTTGGACGTCAATGACCGATATATCCGCACCGCAGGTCCAACGCCAAAGACGGATTAATCGGTCACAAACAACAGAGCAACATAGACCTACGTGATAAAGTTCAATTTCAGTTTTGAAACTTCGGTGACCTGGCGTGACAGCTTTTGTGTTTGACACGGCGTCGAAAAGGTTAAAGAACGCTAATCTTTTTTACCTCATTCTCTTATGAACCTTGGCGTGGAGTTTATTACAATATTTAGCTACCACGACGTGAGCCTGTTAGCATGTAAGGCGCCTTTGCATCTCGTGAAAGTTCGGATAGTTGTGAATACTATTAACTGCCTTATTGCAAAGACGTAAGCCCCACCAATAGTTAAGTGTGTAATGTTACATATCACTTGTTGTTTGTTAACAACCAGTCTGGCCTAGTGGGTAGTGACCTTGCTTGTAAAGCCGATGGTCCTGGGTTCGAATCCCCGTAAGGGCATTTATTTGTGTGATGACACTGATATTTGTTCCTGAGTCATGGTTGTTTTCTATGTATTTAAGTATTTATATATTATATATGTATATATCGTTGTCTGAGTACCCACAACACAAGCCTTCTTGAGCTTACCGTGGGACTTAGTCAATCTGTGTAAGAATGTCCTATAATATTTATTTATTTATAAGGCCCACCAATAGTTACTTACTTACTTGGTTGGCGCAATGATTCAAAATGAGCCTTGGCCTCCAACACAAGAGCACGTCACTTTGATCGGTCCAGAGGGGTATCCGCCAGCTTTCGCCGCTTTCACCAATAATTAAGTGTGTTAATTACCTCTGACAAGATGTAGCGCCACGCTGGAGCCTGGAGCGATGTTCTGGAACATTTGCGCCACCTGCGCGTGTGACAGGCCCCGCACTCCTCGTCCTCCAACTCCGACGAGTACGTCTCCTGGTCGCAGGGCACCTGGTAAATTAATTTAATATTATTAGTCAAAGTTGACCTGAACCCATCGAAATTATAAGTGTTCTAGTGTTGCCATGGCCGGCTAAGGAAGCGAGGTTCACTACTACACAAACTTATCCAAGGAATTCAAGCAGGCACACACACAATTTTATAATAGTGACTGTTACCTGATCTTCCAAAGTTGCCTTAAGGCATTAAGTCCACCATTTGTAGTTCCTTATACAGTGCAATAAGGTGAAATAAATAACAAATAAAAACCGCTAAGAGAGTAAAAATGGAGTTGAAAGTTTTAAACGTCTTTTGTGCCGACGAAATCAAGTGCTGTTCCTTTAAGGCTGGGCTCAGGCGCACGGAACTTTCATTCGGTGCAGAATGACAGGTGCAAGCGAGACAGAATGTGTATAGCGACGTCCCGTCCACACCGAAACCGAATATTCCGTGCGGTTGCGCCCCGCCTGAAATGCAACCGGGAAATCGCTACAATGCAGAGGGAAGGAATCGAGTACCGACTAGGGTTTGCAATCCGGATCCAAAATGTATGAAATTATCCGGATCTGGATCCGGATCCGCGGATCTTCCCATACATTTCGGATCCGTCGTGCAAACCCTAGTACCGACTTACCATCAATCCATGCTGGACTGTTAGGCACGATACTGCGTATCTGTAGATACCCCTCCGTTTCTGGCAGGCCTTCAGCGCCAATCAATGTGAAGCCCAGACCCTGAAAATAATAGAGTGAGTAAAAAAAGTAGTATGTGATGATTTTGATACAAATAAGATCTCAGTGATATTTTTCGCAGCTCAATTTTTAACCCCCAACGTAAAAGGAGGGGTGTTATATGTTTGACGCTAATGTCTATTTGTCTGTGGGATCATAGCTCTTAAACGCATTACCTATAGGGATATTCTGGTTTTTGCAAAGTAAGCGTGGTCAAAGTTTAGATCGAAAGTGACATAAGACGTTTGATCCAACCTCTCGCTCCCACACACACCAACTCGCATAATGCTTTAAAAACTAACCTGTGTGCTTTTAGTAAGTGTGAGAGCGAATCTCTCGCCCCGCAGCTCTCCAGATGAACTTGATCCATTTGGCGGCCCGCCGTTTCCATTTTCTGGGCCTATTTTCTCTGCTGAAAGCACGAATAAATGAGCTAAGGTATCTATGAAAGCTCGCTTCAGTTTCATCGTTAAGGCTTTATAGCACAAACCAACACACAAGGTCATTTCTTCACACCATCACAGAATAGTGGTGATGTTTTAATTTCACAATGGTGACAAAGATGTAGAAATATAGATCATCAGTGGTAGTACTTTGAGAGAAATATGCAGCTCATATATCAAAAGAATTCACTGAATGTATGTGTTGTTGTGTGAATGAATATGTTGTGTAAATCAAGAATAATGGTCACATCACATTGTCAAGAAAAAATTCAAATAATATTTTTACGTGTGGAACAGACACTAACTATAGTCTGTCAAGCTATTACTGTCAGTAGAAAAAAGCGTTAAAAAAAATTTCTAAAAAATCGTTCCATAGCTAAATTTGAATTTCGCGCCTTTTGCTACTGTCAATATATATATGGTTTGTGAGGCATCAACTTCAACTATATGGCAACATTGTAGGTAAATCTTAGTATTACTGAATGATTATAATTTTTACCTCGTAACCTCCTAGCCTGAAGCACGGGGTTCTCATACTGCGTCCGCCTGTTGATATGGTCCACGTAATACGAGCCATATCTCTCATCCGTGACCCTCTCCCACCCGTATGGCAGCTCATCTTCTCCGCATTCCCCTAGAGAGTGTTTTCGGACCCGAGCAAGTCTTGGGTCGAGCCAGTGAGAGGTACCAGTATTGTGACTGCAAGGGAATTTTAAAATATTATTTCATTATGTCTATCTTCTTAGCATTGTCCGCTTTTCGCCACAGCTTATTAAGGAAGCTTAATATATGGATGTTTTCTTGTATCTTTAATTCTTTATGTATTAAAATCATTGGAGAAACAGCAACATCCTAATATAGGCAGTATAAGCCAAGGATGACTTGAGTAAAAAATTTTTTGCAACACCATCTATGGTAAATGCAATATGGTAGGAGTGGGCTATTTTGTCTTGCAATATTTGTATGTATATGGAGCATTTTTACGGCATGCATTTGTAGGAAACAAAGTGATTATTATTCTAACCATTGAAATGCATTATTTCACTGTGAAATTGTACAGGTATAGCTACCCCTTTTTTTGTCGTAATTTTACAATAACATGTTACGAGAGACTTTATACTAATATAAATCCTATAAAACCCTATTCAGCAGCAAAATCTATCTATAAAATGTATTAGTTATTTCATAAGTTTAATAACAACAGTTCATAGGCTATTTTGGTATGCTTCAATAATATTTACACAAATTATGTAAACAAAGCTTGCCAGTCTAACAATGTTAGTTTCTGTGCAGCATCTATACTAAAGAGTAAAAATAACTGTGTGAAACACTAACTTTGAAATAGTGCAATGCTAAAAAAAACGAAGTATAGTGGGAAACTCTTTATTCAAATCTGATAACAAAATGTACTTACTCTATAAAATATGCCTCTCCTGAAGGTGTAAATGCCTTCTCCCACATCGGAGGCAAAGGTCCCAAGTTATATTCATCCTCATCTTCTCTTTTAAGCCCCGCTTCACCAGGCCTGACTCCCACCACAGACCCTCCAACTGTGCCCGCTGTCCCTGAACTGTGTGTTGAAATATTTGCTGAAGACAGCCTGTCTGAATCCATTGATATAGGACTGCTGTTTCTTGTGAAATATCAAAAATACCACTTCATTTTTCGGCAAGGCAAAATACCATAAATACTGTCTGAGTATACTTTTTATAAGTATTTTTTTTTAATCTTGCCTGCTTCCAGCCAGTATTTTTTAATAGTGACGCATTCGGCACAAATAAAAACAAAACAAAATCTGCATTCCAATCAACACTTATGACTCATTTTTGGATCTTGATGACTCCTCACAGACTTGTACGATCGCGTTCCACCTGTCCTGTCTCGTAACACAACAAGCATGGGTAACTAACAGGACTTTCATTATTTAGTCGTTCAACCGTGTCACGATTGTTCACTCGGTGCCTTGCAGCAATCGACATAATATCTGCACTGCAGGTGCATCGTAACGTACAAACGTAAAACGAAAACACGCTCCCACGATCCCGTATCACTGTTATAACGGTTAATTAGATAACATGAACTGTTTTTCAATTCTAGATCGACTCAATTAAGATAACAGATTACCATTCTCACGAAAACGGGTATTTTATTCAATGGAATAAAGTTTTTGAAAGTGCGATAAGTGCAACAAGTGAAGTGAGTAAGCACACAACTACAGCTGTTTATGTGAGGGAATGCTAATTAAATTAATGACACGTTGATGAATTTCGAAGTTACTTGTTCCAAATGTTCAGTACACTACACTTTTTGGGTTTTAGCACTAGTTTTATGTTATTTTCACTCATAAATCTTTAAAATGCGGGCCGGAAATTCGTTTCACTTCACGGCTCAGCTTCACACCCACATACACATACAAGATACAAGTTTAATAAATACACACTTGATGTGACAGAGACACACGTATTTCGAATACCTCGAATACTGTTAATAAAGCGTTAGTGGGAGAGAGATAGACTACTTAGGAATGTTGTTTCTCAGGCGTATTCCTTTTACAGTTATAGTGTAATTTTCACAACAGAGCAGTAATTTGTTTACTTTAATAATTCTAAAAACAAAATAATAACATATTATTGCTAAACTATTTTGAAAGCAATTTGATAATGTTTTTCTGTATGCGCTGTTAATTACGTGTCTGGAACTTACTTGCCTAATTCGTAGTATTATCAACAGAGGGCGCTGTTAAAACGGTTATGCTCATAGATATAAGAATATATACAGATGCCTTCCAAGCGAGCTGTCAGTGGGACCACTTTTTGTTTAGTGTACGATTAACAAAGCGACCCACTTTGCTGTAGCCATGTCGATAAAGTCATATCGATAAACTACCGACATTTCTTGCAATTTTAATTTTACTTCAAAGGTTTAACTATACCTAAAATGAACAAAAACGCTTTTTTTCTTTATTGTGGTTATCAGATCACAATTTTGTAGTCACGCCCCAGGAGAGAACCAAGGGAAAGTTCAGATATTTAATTAAAATACATAAATACCTATTAAAATAGGTGGTCCGCAATAATTGAATTATTTTATTACATTATAATATATTCATTATCCATTAGCATTTCAATTATGTTTATGTTTAACGAAGATATTGAAGCTTCAATTAATCGCTATTTCGTTCCGCTGTGTAGCGTTTATCGATATATAACATGATTAAAATCGACTTTTCACATCCCTAAAAGAGCACACATATACGTTTTTACGCACACATGCACAACCCGGGTCGCCTAAAAAGGGGCCACTTGGATTTGAAGTCCATCTTGTCAACAGTATAGTTGTCCTTTTTTGACAAATGGCATTTTAAAAGAGCGAGGAGAGAGAAATGATACTAGTTGCTGCGCCGTCAAATAGAACAATAAAGGTAGGGGCACAAAACAGATAAGTACAGAAGTCAATCACATGTATGTACTTTACTTTTCATACCTACGCTCGGCGGTCGCTCTAGGGTTGCGATTGTTGCGAACTATGACTTATGCACAAAAAACTATCGTGGTAGTGGCACTCGTATCCATCGTATCGTATCTCGTATCTAATTGTTTGATTTATTGTTGAGGATGAAACGGGAAGAATGGAAATATAAATTAATAATGACATTAATAACTCAAATAGTTCACTCAAGTAGTTCATTTTAATGTCATTGTTATATTACAGATTTGCCACAGAAAATATCTTGCGATGATTTCGAGTTTGGCGAAATGCACGATTATTATATTTTAAAGTGTAATAAATTCGCATTCTCATGTACAATGTAATAAATTCGCATACGCATTCTCTCTGAAACCACTGGTAGCTTAAAAAACGACAATTCACCGGTTAATGTTGAATTTAAACAACCGTCCACTGTACAGTTATAATAACTTTTTGTTTTGTTTCTCCATTATTGCACAAAAAAGTTCACAGACGCATGTCTCAAGCGGATGGCACTCGCGCTCGCACTGGTTCCAACTGGTCCGAGATATCGTGTCCGTGAGCAGTGTCTATGTGTGCGTTGCTCGAGCGTGCTTTGTATGTAGATTGATTTCTGTACCTATCTCTTTTGTGGTAGGGGCCTTGGTTATGCTCTATCATTGCTCTATTTTCCTAGGAAAGCGGTGCCTTCATATAGCGGCCGTCTCCATACAAATACTACGACATCCATATTTAGTCGTATTATTTAGTATGGAGACGGCCGCTATATGATGGCACCGCTATCTTAGGAAAACCAATCTTTACAAACTGAAGAACAATCGTTTTTAGGGTTCCGTACCCAAAGGGTAAAACGGGACCCTATTACTAAGACCGCGTATATTCGCTGTCCGTCCGTCCGTCCGTCCGTCTGTCTGTCACCAGGCTGTATCTCACGAACCGTGATAGCTAGACAGTTGAAATTTTCACAGAAGACGTATTTCTGTTGCCGCTATAACAACAAATACTAAAAACAGAATAAAATAAAGGGCTCACATACAGCAAACGTGATTTTTGACCAAAGTTAAGCAACGTCGGGCGTGGTCAGTTCTTGGATGGGTGACCGTTTTCTTTTTGCATTTTTTTCCGTTTTTTTTTTGCTTTATGGTACGGAACCCTTCGTGCGCGAGTCCGACTCGCACTTGCCCGGTTTTTTTTAGATAGGACAAAGACATGCTAGTTTTGTGTTTATTTTTAAAGCCTGTTAATCGTGGTTATGGTGTTGGTTGACATTAGATCCCGTGAATGCTCATGACTTGTGTTATGACTATGAACAAGCAAATTGATTTACTAAAACCTAGTTCTTCTATTCGCCGCTAGATGGCAGTAGAACGTTGAATGTCCTTCGGTTGATACGTATTTGATACGTATAGACTAGGTACGTACGGTACGGGTGTACCAGTGAGACTAGCCAAGATGTTAATCGTTTGCGCAGTAGAGAAACGGTAATCTCTCTCTATCACTCTTCCAAATCAGTGCGACAGAGACATAAGCGTTTCGTTCGCTACGGGGCGGTCGGGGCGAAACGATTGACATCTCATCCACTCAGATAAAAAATAGAAACGATCTAATCTATTCAACCACTATCAGATATACTATTCAGGTACAGAGATCTACCTACTGCTAGGTAGATCATAAATCATAAATCTTTTATTTTTCGTGATAAACTTAGTGTACATACAAACGTAACATTATAATTTATAAGGTTTATGACATACATTATTACATATTCTTTACCACGAAATGGGCTCGCCTCAGCATACGAGTAATTAATACTGACCCGAGACCCCGAGAGTCAGCGCTGATCTCTGTGGTTTATGTATAATATATGTGGCCTATGTGGGTATATGTATACCCCTTTTCTTCATTACACCACAATTTTCGGTCCTGTGTTTTAAGATATAGGAGGGAAACGAGCAGACGAATTGCCTGACTGTAAGCGATTACCGTCGTCCGTGGACACCTGCAAGACCAGAGGAGTAGCAAGCGCATTGCCGTCCTTTATAATGAGAGTACGTTCTTTTTTGTAGGTAAACAACCTACATATGTACTTACTACTACTTACCTATTCAGTCACTATCAGATATTATTCAGATAGAGATTCACACACTGCTCTCTCTTTTCGGCGCTGTGCTAATAATGTGCGCTGTCCAGTGTTACGGCACATGCGGCAAATATTCTCTCACCATCTAGTTGATTGTCTCAGGCCCCTGTTTCACCAACGTGACAGGTGCGACGAATTGTAAAATCACTGTTGCTGACGTCACAGGCATCCATGGGCTACGCTACGGTTACCGCTTACCATCGGGCGGGCCGTATTCCTGTTTGCCACCATCATTGTATTACCAAAAAAAACTTTATGATATCGGAAAAAAACAGATATTACTCTTGCTAAGTTTATGACAATTGTCACAAGAAACACTACAATTGTCACGAAATTCCGACATATAACTCTCATTACCTGTCAAGAATTACCTACAATTCTTCTAAATCTTTGACAATTGTCAGAAACTTCGCAGGAGAAATATCTTGTTTTTTCCGATATAATAAAGTTTTTTTAAATAATACAATGATGGTGGCAAACAGGAATACGGCCCGCCCGATGGTAAGTGGTAATCGTAGCCCATGGATGCCTGTGACGTTAGCAACAGTGATTTTACAATTCGTCGCACCTGTCACCGATGTGAAATTGGGGCCGGCCGCGTAGCCAAGATGGCAATCGCTTACGCTCCGTAGGTATCGAAACGCAACTGTCACTGCCGCACATAGGTCGGAAATCACGATTTAGGCCGCCAAAAATATTTTATTGCATTTTTGCGCTTTACATACGATTTCGAACTAAGAAAACATATTTTTAGATAATTACAATTATTATTTTTAAATTTTGGCCCTTTTTTCCAAAAAATGTTGATTTTGATCCTCCTCGCTTGATTATTTAATATAGGTAACGAGTATTAATGATAGATAATATAGTAAATAAATATGTATTTTCTTCCATTGAACATACAAATAATAAAATACACATATATTTATACATATATATTATATTTAGGTATAAGAGTAACATATGTATTACAGAAACTAATAGAAATATACAAAGGTTGTTATCTAATATTATTACGATTGATACATTTACCCAAAAAGATTAATATAAATAAATAAAACCCTCGCCACATTTAATCATCATCATATCTTAAAGAAAAATCCAGCATCGCTTGGATAGCATTGATCATTCTCCGCTCTCGCCTTATGTGGCTCAGCAGAAATCAATAGCTGCATAGTTTCTGACAGAAATAATTTAACTCGAGGTTTCGTTATCTTTCTCGTAGGTACTGCTGATAAGCGGATCGGAGGTCAGAAGCAGCCTATGGTAAATGTCCAGGCAAAACTTTCGGGCATAGTTTAAACGATATGGCCGAAAGTGATTGTTTCGGGCTTCTGCAGCTTCCTCCGAAAGATGTCCTAAGGGAACTATTAAGTTTTCAATAATATGTAATTCTGCCATGGATCAGTATTTTGTGCATTGTCGGTGTCATCGGATGCCACTCATACAAATTTATATAAAGCTTTGCCGTTTCCAGAGCGTATGAGCGGAGCGGCGGAGCTTCCTTCCAACCAAGATTCATTAGATATCAGAAAATTTTCCAAAATGCGACGTGATCTAATCCATCTCTTTTTAAATTCTGATTCAAAATGTGAAAATTTACGCTTCATGTTCTTTTTTTCTTCATCTCCGTCACCTGAGCGCATAAGGAGATAATTTTCCAAAAAGTCCAATTTTTCAGTTATTGACTGAAAATTCTGTTCATTTAACTTATCAGACAGGTATTTTCAAGCCACAACTTTTAACCCAGAGGCATTTGATGAACCTAGAATAACAGAATAGTACATTGTGTATTAAGGGCGGGAAATAAGAAATTACGAACGAGTGTCAATTTTAAGCCCGACGCGAAGCGAGGGCTTAAAATGTTCACGAGTTCGGAATTTCTTTACCGCCCGTGGCACACACAATGTTTTTCATCACACTTGTAAGGAAAAAAAGGAGAATTAATAAAAACAAACTTCTGTATAAAACACTTTTCCGCCCTAGGGCGAAAATTTCAATTTCCCGCCCGCAAGCCCTACGTGTAAATAAGTGTTTTTCATCACACTTGCTCGGAAAAGATTTTTTCCGCCCTAGGGCGAAAATTTCAATTTCCCGCCCGCAAGCCCTACGTGTAAATACATCTTTTCCGAGCAAGTGTGATGAAAAAGACATTTTAACGCTAATGAAAACAAAACGTAATAATTTGCCATTTCCGAAATTTTTTTTTAAAACTCGATATTTTACAAAGTGCCCTCCAATTTTTTCATAAAATGTAAAGATATAGTTGATTTATAGAATGACATAAAAAATATAACTGGGACGTGCCCGGAAGTATAGTATTTTCACAATTGAATATGAAAAAATAACAAAATTTTCATCAAGAAAAGGGTCATGTTTAGTGGGTTATATATATATCATAAAATAAATATTTCTAATTCAAAATAATTTAAAATAATAGAAATTTACCTGAATTTTTGATATCCATCACTTTCACTGACAAATAAACTCCATAAAAATAAATATTGGCTTAGAAATGTTTGCTTCGGATAACAGTGCTAAGAATCGCGCGTGCAACGTTTGTGATGACTGAGGTTTGAGAACCTGGTAGATTACCTACGTAACTGATAAGGGTGGTGGTGGGGTGGGATTAATTCCGTGATAGTGTGGTGTTTTTCGAGAACTAATTAGTTTTGCGATAAGCCGACTTTTAGAAAGTTGACTTTTGGCGGCCTAAATCGCGATTTCCAACCTATGTGTGCCGTGCTAATATGGAAGAGTGATAGAGAGTCATAATGCTTTTCGTTGTCTAAGCGATAGCGATTGTAACCTTGGCTAGGCCGGAGATCTCAAAACTGATTTTATTACCCATCTTGTCCTCCATTCCTCTATTGTTCCTTCTCGCCAAGTGCCTGCCTACCACCACTTTAACTGTGCTAATTGCTTGCCGGCCTTACGAAATATGAAAATTAAATTACCCCCAAAAATATAGAAAATACTTAAATCTAACTTACGTTAACAACTCTGCCTATGTGACTGCCTTTACTGCACATGGAAGTGATAAAACATGACTTTGGCTTTACCTATGCGCGACTAGGTAGGTAATAAAGGCATGCGTTTTGCTATACCTCGTTTTTAGGGTTCCGTACCCAAAGGGTAAAACGGGACCCTATTACTAAGACTTCGCTGTCCGTCCGTCAGTCCGTCCGTCTGTCACCAGGCTGTATCTCACGAACCGTGATAGCTAGACAGTTAAAATTTTCACAGATGATGTATTTCTGTTGCCGCTATAACAACAAATACTAAAAACAGAATAAAATAAAGATTTAAATGGGGCTCCCATACAACAAACGTGATTTTTGACCAAAGTTAAGCAACGTCGGGAGTGGTCAGTACTTGGATGGGTGACCGTTTTCTTTTTGCATTTTTTTTCGTTTTTTTTTCTGTAGAGTCCGACTCGCACTTGCCCGGTTTTTTTTTAGCATTAGAAAAAAGGTAAACAATCTTGATGTGTCTTTTAATTGAAAAACACAATTTAAAAATAAGTTACGGCAAATATGTAACAATTATGAATCTAATACGATCATTTATATTCTTCTGCTCTCATAAGTAATAGTTTTTGGTTTTTAACAAGCGTAAAAGACATGTCAAGATCGCTTACCTTCTTGCAAGTTCTTTCTCATGCTAAAAAAAACGAACTATAGTGTCAGCAAAGGCTTAATCTAGAATTCTAAATTGATGATAACGTACGCATAAAGGATGACTCACGCTAGACCGGGCCGGGGCCGGGCCGGAGCTTCCGGCGCTATGTGTTCTATGGAAAGCACAACTTGATCACCGGTCAGCCGTCATAAATGCCTCGGCCCGGGCACGGCCCGGTCTAGCGTGAGTTATCCTTAACGCTGTGACGAAACTCCTGCAACCTAATTACAAGTGAAAACCTAAAAATAATTTTATGATGTTATTATTTCCATGCAACCGGGCGCGCATGAAATATGTCTCGTATTCAAAAATATACTGCACCGCCATGTCACCCGTTGCCACCTAAATTTTATATTCCACCACGTGAGACTTGGTCAGTACTTCAGTAGTCACGTATGTTCGCTGGCAGAGCAGACTCCTGCGATAAAAATTAGCCCCAGCCAAAATCCGGACACATTAAATCGTTAATAAATTACACGAACTAGTTTAGCGAAATTGTAATCCGAGCGCGAGATCCCGCCAAGTTCAGAACTTTCCCGGGCTTTTTTCCCGCCATCTTGTGATCGCCCGATTTTTTTTCAAATACCGGAAGTAAGTGCATTGGAATTTCATAAACATCAAGGTGTTTTTTTCAGTGCTGTGTCAGTGAGTTTTATTTTTAAATCTTCCTGAACGGTAAGATGTTTTGTTTGTGAGAATTAGCTTGTTTGCCAGAGCTATTTAACGATGCTAATTATTACACAGAAATACATTAAATTGGGCTTGGCAGATCTGCTGGATTTCGCGCGAGATGTGGCCGGCCGCGTATATTAAACTCTAGCAGACCACCGAGAATGTCAACTTGTGACGCAATTGGTTACCGAAATCTTGCTATTTGCGGGCTTGATCCGTTATTTTGAAATTGCACGTGATTTTTTCCGTGTAGGTTGACTTTTATTCATGATACATTTTTTTTAGCCAACTGAATAACGAAGTCGTCATCAAAATCACGATGTCATATTATCCATTACCGTTTTTTTAAGTCCCCTGCCTAACCTGACGTAGATTCCATGTTGATGGATACATTTAATGCTGGGACGATCTTGTATGTTTATTTAGGTTTGTTGCCATCTGGTTTACTAATTAATTTGCTAGAACTAGGGCAAGGATAAATTTTCGCAACCATTACCTATGCGGTGTTTCCTCGAAATTTCTTGACAATCATTAATAAATGTTTAGCTGAAATAGTGCAGCACATTGGAATGTGAGCTTGAATCACAACTGGAAAATAAAGTTGTCTCTAGTCGTAAATGTATGTTTAATGGCTACAATAAACAGCTACAATATTATAAATGAAGATCTGGTTAGCATTAGCCGGTTCAAATACTATCTTCTTTGAGCATTCGTGCTTAGTCAATCTCTGAGGACGTCAGTATAATCTTTGTACAAAAGTCGTAGAGAGACATCTCTACTGTATTCTACTTTCAACCATTTAATCTATTAAAAGACGCATTTAAATCTCATTTCATTATCCTGCTAGTGTCAGCGATAAATCTGCCCCATGATTAATCAAAATCTGACAGGTCGACGGGACGGCGTGCTGTTGATGGTCGCTTTCGTAGAATTCATATTTGGAACTACGCTGATGTGTGGCGCTGGCGACGGATGGATTCCTGGATATAATGCAAGTCGAACGCCCAGGAGAACCAGATAGGATCATAGACATAGATAGATAGGATTTAGGTATCCTCTAGACGGAGGTTAGAGCAATTATTTCATGGAACCGATGCTGCCAAAAATACAGGGGTGCGCGGGACGAGGTGAGCGAGTCCCGTGCCGTGTTTGGTCCGTTCAAAGACACGGGCGTCACAGAAAGACACTTTGACTCGAAAATGGAGTTAAACTATCGTGTATTTGTGGCAGAGGGGGTACCGCTACTATGCTTAGTCCGGAGGATGTTTTGTCTGACCTGTGGATAGGATAAAGCGTCCGTCGCTTTCCCCTTCCCTTTATCCCTAACTCGGCGTGAATGAAATAATTAGCAGATATCAAATATTAAATAATTGCATGCTGGCCGAACGCCAGCACCAGACACAAAGCTCATGTTTCGTGTTTGTCGTTTAGCCGGGCGTTTAGTGGCCAGGCCGCGTAGCCAAGATGCCAATCGCTTACGCTCCGTAGCGATCGAAACGCAACTGTCACTGTCGCGCTAATATGGAAGAGTGATAGAGAGAAATAATGCTTTTCGCTGTCGAAGCGATAGCGATTGTAACCTTGGCTAGGCCGGCTGTCCAGATATGAGGTGTCCCTGTCCATAGAATCATGCACTAGTCTAGTAGCTTAGCACCAAACAAAAAACAGGTCGCTGGCCCAATATTACAGGGTTCCATGTTACATTTTTAACCGACTTCCAAATCCCAAAGGAGGAGGTTATCAATTCGGTTGTATGTTTTTTTTTTTTATATTTTTTTTTTTTTTTTTTATGTTTGTTACTCCATATCTCCGTCATTACTGGACCGATCTTGAAAATTATTTTTTTGATTGTATGTATATGCATACAGATTGGTCCCGTTTTTGTCAAAATCCAGTTCTGATGATGGGATCCATGAGGAATCGACGGAACTCCTCAAATCTTAAAGGCATACATATGGTGATTTTTGTGTTTTTATCAACAAATCAAGCATATACATTCAAAAACGTGACATTTGATGAAGTGGAACTGCTGATGATGATCAGAACGGAACTCTTCAACGACGCATAGTTCACCTTTGGCGATTTGTCCCCTTCGTTATGTTTGTTAAGCAAGTTAAGTTTTTAAGCCACAATTTTATCAAGCTTGAGTTCTGATGATGGGATCCATGAGAAATCGAGGGAACTCCTCAAATTTTAAAGGCATGCGTATAGAGATTTTTGTATTTTCATCAGAAAATCAAGCATTTTCATTAAAAACTGTCGCATTTGATGAAGTGGAACTACTGATGATGATCAGAACGGAACTCTTCAACGACGCATAGTTCACGTTTGGCGATTTGTCCTCTTCGTTATGTTTGTTAAGCTAGTTTAGTTTTTAAGCCACATTTCTGTCAAGATCGAGTTTTGATGATGGGATCCATAAGGAATCGAGGGAACTCCTCAAATCTTAAAGGCATACGTATAGAATTTTTTGTATTTTCATCATAAAATCAAGCATTTACATTAAAAACTGTCGCATTTGATGAAGTGGAACTGCTGATGATGATCAGAACAGAACTCTTCAACGACGCATAGTACATGTTTGGTGATTTCGAATTTCGATTTTGACTTGGACTGGGACCCGGACTCATACCCGGATCCGGTTCGGACTCGGACTCGGACCCGGACCCGGACTCGGACCCGGACTCGGACCCGGACTCGGACCCGGACTCGGACCCGGACCCGGACTTGGACCGGGACTCGGACCCGGACTCTGACTCAGAGACCCGGACCTTGACCCGGAAAACCCCTATGATACCTAAACTAAATAAACCGCTATGATTACCTACCATAAAATGTAGGTATAAAGTATGATGATGCCAAACCCCTCCCGCTCAAACCCCCGTACACCGCACCGCATGCGCCGTTAAGTGGGTTAGGTTAGGTTTGAACTGCGATCCTCACAGAACCGAACAAAAGTGGGTTAGGTTTGGTTAGAACTGCGAGCCTTACAGAAACGAAATGCTACTAGAAAAATGGGTTTGATTAGGCTCGAACTGCGATCCTCACAGAACCGAACTGCTATCAGAGAAGTGGGTTACGTTAGGCTAGAACTACGACCCTTACGGACACGAAATGCTACTAGAAAGTAGTTTTTACCTCCTTTTCTACATAGTGCACCATCTACCATAATCTTTCACCGGGCCCCATAGAAGTCGGTTTTTTTTCTTAAAAATTATCAAGATACCTAGTCGGAATTAAACTTAATGTCACTATGACAATGTTCAAATTTCAGTTCAATAAAAGTGAAACATAGAACCCTGTAATATTGGGCCAGCGAGGTGCCATAGACAATATGTATTCTATGGACCCTTAATAGAGATTCCGGTACTGAAGTTGTAACTGGACGGCGTCTCGGCGTAGTCCCAATTTTCCTCTCTGATCAACATTATAGAAAATATTTCGACACGACATATAGAGACGACATAAAGATAACGCATATAAAGTCATTATCTTATTGTACAAAACGATTTCGACTGAAACGCTAATCTAATGCGGATTGGAGACTTGCTCATTTATTTAATAAATCAAGTGTTCTCATTCCAGCGTTTCGAGTACTCGTTTATTTAGAACTTGATTTTGTTTACTTTACATCTCGTGTTAATATATTGGAATGTTGAAGCTGAGTTATTTAATGTATGTACGGTTTTGTAATTTACCTTCTACTGCGAATTGAGAATGTAATGTCTCATTAACACATTGGACAGTGTGCTGAGAGACTTAGGCAAATGGAAAGGCTCATGACATGGCATCACGTCGGCAGCCGATGATTTTTACAAGCTTTTATTTACTTTCACCTGACCGTTGTCTGTCTGTAATCAAATCTTGCAAGTTAAATTTGATCCACTTCCCGGTTTCCGATTGAGCTGAAATCATACATGCAAATGCATGTATAAATCGGATGACAAATGCAATATTATGGTACCATCGAGCCGGTCTGATGATGGAGACAGGGGGTGGCCATAGGAACTCTGTGATGAAACAACGCAACCTAATTGTGTTAGGGGTTTTTAGAATTGTCTCGATGAGTATTTAGTTGTCTGTCAAGAAAACTACAGTCAGCGATAAAAGCTTGTACCAAAAATGATATTTTTGCCAAAAACTTATTCTATACTACGTTGGTGGCAAATTAGCATGCGTCTCGCTCGCCTGATGGTAAGCAGTTTCCGTAGCTTATGGTCGCCTGTAACTCTAGAGGTAAATATCACGAATTGTAAAATACGCAAAATGCGAAGCGTTCCATAGACAGTCAGTTACTGAGTGAGTGAAGGATTTTATTTCTGAACGTTACGTGCTGTTTGTTTTCTAAAATCTAAACAATGGCGCACTCCAGTTGGAGTCAAGGCCGAGAGATTAGGAAAAACGTTCAATTTGCTAATTTTATGAATCTATCAGTTTCGCGATACATTTTTAACCGACCTCTTAGACTGTCTAGAAAAATTGTCCAAGCTCAGTAAAAAAATTAAAGAGTCTATTCGTTTTTTTAAACGCATCTTTAAGCACATCTACGTAGCTTTCAAGTTTTATATTAAAGGAAAAAATGGAAAAATTACGCTTCCGGCAGGACTTGAACCCGCAACTGTATGTTTATCAAAATTGATCTACGTAGCTTTGGTAAACAATGCAATTTTTAGGGTTCCGTACCCAAAGGGTAAAACGGGACCCTATTACTAAGACTTCGCTGTCCGTCCGTCCGTCCGTCTGTCTGTCACCAGGCTGTATCTCACGAACCGTGATAGCTAGACAGTTGAAATTTTCACAGATGATGTATTTCTGTTGCCGCTATAACAACAAATACTAAAAACAGAATAAAATAAAGATTTAAATGGGGCTCCCATACAACAAACGTGATTTTTGACCAAAGTTAAGCAACGTCGAGAGTGGTCAGTACTTGGATGGGTGACCGTTTTTTTTTTGCTTTTTTATAGTTTTTTTTTTTGCATTATGGTATGGAACCCTTTGTGCGTGAGTACGACTCGCACTTGCCCGGTTTTTAATACCATCAAACTGGTCGATGATGAATAACTCGGAGTTTGCGCTTGTTAGTAAGAGGTAGAGTCAGGCCAAGAAAAGTCTGCAGCGGATTTGACAGCCCACGCAGTACAAGTGTTATTTATAAATCATAATTTCATAGAAGTTTGACATTTAAAATAACACTTGCACTGCGTGGGCTATCAAATCCGCTGCAGACTTTTCTTGGTATGACTCTACAATTTTGATCCGTTCGTCGGTCAGCAGCAGAAGTTGCTAAGCGGGCGAGGTGTTCAAAATTACCTTGACACGCTCTTATTCTCTTAACAATAATGTCTCGTCGCAATAAAATCATTTTGAACACCTCGCCCGCTTAGCAACTTCTGCTGCTGACTTTACGTAGTCGGCAATAAAAGACGCAACGGCATGGGAAATGTTGACTAAAGGCCGTCTCAACCAATGGCATGCGATTTTAGGTACCTAAGTGGTGGTTAACCACTCACATGCTTTTCTGCTGTCACCCTTATTTTATAATAATAATAGAGGTCACTGAAAAATATCAATCATGTGAGTGGTTAAGTAGGAATAACGAATTCAGTCGATCGACCAAATGCCACAGTGGCGTGATGGAGAAATAACTCTCACTCCTCTTAACTATCCCACATGGTGGCGGGGTCAGCTTTTCTGCTTAACCTTCTCCACTTCGCCCTGTCCACGACATCGTCCTCGGATAATTTGCACTCACTCATGTCCTTTAGCACTACATCCTTCCATCTTGTTCTGGGTCTGCCCCTAGAGCTTCGACCTGGGATGGAAAGTTGTAGTGCCAAATTTCCTACGTAGTCAGAAGGCCTTCGTTTTACTTGACCATACCATCGAAGCCTGCTTTCCTGCATTTTATCGGCAATGTTGCGCACGCCGAACCCTATGGCTTCCTCGTATATATACTTGTTACGGAGAAATAACACTTACCTAAATTGAATTGAGTTTATCTCTAAGCCTATGCCATGTTATATTCTGGTGGTGCATGGATCATAGTTAGTTGTTATTTAGCGCTGCGCGCATGCAATCATTTACTGCGGCACGAGCGCCGGGCGGGTGCGCATGAGTTATGGCCGCCGCCGCGACACTACTCTCCGTGTTTTTGTTGTAACAGCAACATTGTACAAAGCACAGAATAGCACGAACGTGTGGGAAAAAGCATGAAGCGTGTAAGAACGTTTTGGTAATATATCCACACAAAATAACAAGTGCAGACGACATTAGAAAGTAACTTCATAAAATGTAACCTAATTTAGGTACTTCAAAGATGACTTTCTTGGAATTTTTTCTATGTACCACCATGACCACTAAGAAATGTAGGTAGGTGCAGGTTCAATGCAATCTCTTCCAGCTAACTTCTGTCAACTGAGTGGAAATTATTGTGGAGATCCTTGGAGTACACCAAAGTACTAAGATCTAAATCTGATGATAGCGATGATACTAAATTCCAGCCGCACAATAATTACGAAATAGGTTAGTAAAGTTCTCCGCCAGACGTCGTTATTACGAGTGTGTTAGTCACGCGAATTCACTGTCGCTTTTAATACAGCGGAAATGATCTCGGCGCTCCTAGGATGCAATCTACATAAATATTAAAGTGTTTGAAGATTTACCTTGTTGAAATATATTTACCTAGCTGGGTCAAATACATTTTAGAAAACGGTCACTTCTGTGGACAATACAATAAAATATACTGTGTTAACAATATTGGCTGAACGATAAAAATAACAAAAAAAAATACATTTATTATCAGGCAACTAAGGCCAATAGATACATACCTACCATACAAACTAACATACATAACATAGTAAAAATCTTAAAAGCTAAAAATTATTTCGGCGACACAGCGGTTTTCAGTCCTAACTTTAAAGATCCTTAGCTTCGTCGTGCTATAAACTGAAATAGATTTAATAGATGTCATGTTGTCATGCACTAAAGAATAAGTGGTCGAGGCTGGAATCGAACCCGAGTCTGAAGCTTACGCCATATTTAAGACTGTTCAAAAACTTTTAAAAATAACTAAATACAGATTTAAAAAAATATTTCCCCTCTGCATTCGTTTCAAAGTAATTAAACATTCATATTTGAAATTCCCTATTCCCTTTTGTTTTTACTTCCAACTGTGTCAAATAAGATGGCGATTAAACTAATCCTGACATAATCTGGGTGTAAACCCGAATTTTCTTATAACGATGCCCGACCGAAGTATTAATAGCCGCCAACGTTCCTGATGTTGGTACCGTTGATACGATATTTTAAACATATACTACAAGTACCGTCGCGTAGACGTACGGGTCCTGTGCGCGTATCCGGGTCCTGAAAAAAGTTATAATAGTGTCTGTGGTTGTGATTTTGCGCGCGGTAAGTTTTTAATATTTTTTTTTTAATTTAAAGTTTTGTTGTGAGGTTTAGGTTGCCTGTAATTTGATGCTGTTAAGTTGGTTACTATAGATGGTCAAGCAAATCTTGTCAGTAGAAAAAGGCCAGAAATTCAAATTTTCTATGAGACGCTATCCCTTCAAACAGCCTACATTTTTCAAATTTGCCGCCTTTTTCTACTGACAAGATCTGCTTGACCAAGTATAGTTATTGTTGCCTATATAGTGCTAGCAATGAGTATCATGTGACAATAATAACGAAAATCTGTGTGCCTATATATGCCTTCAAAGTCTTGCAACAAAGTTTTTGGTCGTTTATTTCGTTTGTTCTATTTTGTCGCAATGTTATGACAGTTGTAAAGTAGTATTTTATTTATATTAACGATAAATATAAAATATATTGCAAGTGGCTAGTTATAGAAAATCTATCACGGTTTAATATTATCAGGAATAAATGTTACTTAAATAATAGGTGCTTTAGTTTAGTACACTTTCCCACCCGGAAGACGATTTCTTATTTCCTAATTGGGTTTATTTCGCCTCATAAATGATTTTTTAAAATAATTAACAGGCACTTGCTGCTATACCTATACAGGATGTACCAAAAACAGTGAGGATCTGTTTAAGGGCATATTCGGTATCGTGTTTTAAAAAAAGTAGTTTTTTTGACCTGGTTACATGAATACCTCTTAATTTTAACTTAGTGACCTCAATTTACTAGCTTCTTTTAGTTTTTACTTACCAATAGATTAGAAATTACAGAAATCTGTATTAAAACATACATAAACTTTTTAACTTCCGGGACAAATTTGAACATAATTTTGAGTTTAATTTAACTTAGTTTCGTAATTGCTTTACTTACGATAATTATTATAATTTCGATTTAGAACCTTTTTTTTGTATTTTATTCAAAATTTGATTATGGAACGTATTGATGCTGCCTGAAGTCACTTTAGGATGTTCAATAATCAGTCCCTCAGGACTCTACAATAATTTATATGTGGTTCAATTGTCTTGATAGTTCAATAGTATTCAGAACTGATCTAAAATACCTAAATAGAGATAATAAATACAAATTTAGTTGTTTTTGCGAGTGACAATTAGGATGCGTCACTAGCGTAGTATAATATTCCGTCCATATTTTCTGCATTGCTCTTGATATAACTGTAACAGTTTAAGACTTTTGACCAAATAAAAATATTTGAATATCAGCTTCCTTAGAGGAAGCTTGTTAAATGTTAAGTGGCTGACAGAAGTTTTATAATGGTATTCTAAATACCATTATAAAACTTCTGTCAGCCACTTAACATTTAACAAGGGCTATTGACCAATAAATATATTTTAAAACTTTTAGTCAGCAGTCACCTATAGTTATTAGTCAACAAGTATCATCGACATCATTTAGCACTCATTTAAAAACAACACGGCTGTCACTGAGCATTAAACGGACCGAAAAAAGAAAACTTCTTTTCAACTACCAGTTTATCTTTGCTTGCGGCTAAACTTGGAACTAAACAAATTACGTACAAATTTTCCTCCATTGCGCAGACAGTGGCGCCGCGCTTGGAAATAGTAAGTTTGTCGCTGAAAAAAGTAAAATAAGAAATTCAGCTCGCTTCTTCGGGCGTGTCAGCACCTGTCAAATTAAAATTTGACATTAGTATTTGACATTTGACTTTCGCTGTTTACTGTGAATTGCTTTTTCTCGTAGTTTGTATAAAACTGAATCATATTTGAGTGCAGTGAATGTTATTACACTGACATTTATATTATTTTCATAAAAACAAATAGTTTTGGTTTATATATGTTTTTAGCTTTTTTATAAAAATTTGATACTAGAAATCTGCCGCTGATGGAGACCCTGTATATATTTTATATAAAAAAGAACAGTGACTATTAAAAATAAAATCATTTTTGCGTTACGCATCATAGGATCATAACGTAAAACGTTGCTAAATATCTTTGTCGGGTCGTCTCCGTTTGATCTTTGTCTGACAATTTATGTCGACAATGATATATTATAGATATAGGTATCTGCTGTAAAATTTAAATTACACGTCTCTCTAAAACCTTGTCAAAAGATGACAGTGACGAATATGACAAAGATTAATATGTGAGAGGAGAAAAGTGCATTTTAAAATAAATCGTTAGTCATTCAATGTCATGGTCTTTTTCACTTATCTGAAACAAGAACAAAAAATATGTATAGTATATTTTAAAGTACTCACGATTTTATATCATGTGAATAAACTTTAAATAGAAAATAGAATAGTTATATAGAAACTCGCAGTAATAAAGTATAAACTTACCTAAATATTACATTTTATTAAAAAGTCGTAACCAAAAATCGTTAGAATAAGGAATTCTGACTTTTCATAGATTCCTATTAGTTAATTTATTAAATTAAAATTATGTACGATTTCATAAAGTCATTATTATAAACGAAGCAAAAAACCAAACAATCACTTTTTTATGCAGTGAATTGTTCTAACAATAGGTAAATGAAAAGGAAATCTTGATACTATCACAGATCTAAAGCCTGTAGAAATATCAATAGAAGTAATAGAACTTCCACATTTACAACACAACAAGAATATGTATATATGTAAATATTATAGATGGTCAAGCAAATCTTGTCAGTAGAAAAAGGCGCGAAATTTAAATTTTCTATGAGACGCTATCCCTTCGCGCCTACATTTTTCAAATTTGCCGCCTTTTTCTACTGACAAGATCTGCTTGACCAAGTATATATTGTAAATAAAAAAATTACAAACACACTCAAGACAAAATATATACAATGTACAAAGGTGAACTTATCCGAATAGGAGATATAAGGGAGGAAATGCTCTGTGTCTCTGTTCTACCTCGCCTGTGACGTCACAGATCGAGCCTACGTAACGACCTTAGGTCCAAGGACGGCCTTGGAAAGGGCACGGCCTTCGGCGAGGTCCTTCCGAAGGCTGTGGCCGTGACGTGAAGGCCGGATTTCGGAAGGTGAAGGTCGAGGTTATAAGAATACAACACTAAGTTATGCGATAGGTACAAAGAAAATCAATGTTTTAGAAAAATGTACGTCACAAACACGTCTAGAAAAACTCAAAGTTTTGATATAATAAGTAAAAATATAACCTTACAATGCCTCAGGGGCCTATTTTAGATTTAAGCTAGTTATTAATTTCGTTTAGTTGTACATACATTGTATATACATTGTATGTAAATAAATGATTTAAACCTTTCATTTCGTTTTGAATCTAATTATTTACGATACAAGTGCGGTAAAGAGGAAATTTGAAAGCATTTTTATGACAACGGTTCGATTCCAGCCTCCTCCACCGGTGGACTTGGTCATACCAGGCGTGGCTCACTCCGCGATTTCGTCGCTTTGCTACAGGTAGCTAAACGTACATCCGTTCGACCCCAATTTTGGGGTTTGCCATAAGCCGCGCGTGGCGCTGTCGCCACCTAGTGGCCATATCTGTGCTGATCGTTACAGACGCGTTTTGTTAGAGAGTGAGTCTTCTGTACCTAGTACTATTATTTCTTCTGTGGTCATACTAGTTTTCTTTAGTGTATGAAATAATTTCATGTTATAATTTATAAAAAAGTATCATTTCTGAAACCTGAACGTCTAGTAAAATATTATACATAATAAATATATGATAGTAAAATGAAATGAACCCATGAGCCGTGGCAAAAGCCACGGATGACTTACGCTAGACCGGGCCGGGGCCGGGCCGGAGCTCCCAGCGCTTCGTATTCTATGGAAAGCACCACGTGATCACTGATCACCCCTTATAGAAAATGACATGTCGGACGCCTCGGCCCGGTCTAGGGTGAGTCATCCTTAACGCGAGGAAGAAGAGAGTAAAATTAAATTTGACATACCTATGTTTCCCGTCTCAAGCGTTGAGGCGTGAAATAATAACCGATTACGCCGACCATTCGTCTTCCTCGCCCAGACATTACGCTCCAAAACAATTTGTTATAATGTTTCAGTTCGGTGAATCACGGGTTAGAATGTGTATCGGTGTCTTTAGACTTCACAGCGGTCAAACTTTATAAATATCAACTTTATTTGAGCATTTATTAGATTGTTTGTATATTTGTTCAATGCGTACCTCTTTCTCGTTCTCTGCCAATTTGTGTTTCTACACAAAACATCATCATTGGCCACATCATCTGTTGTAGATGCTTGTTGCGGCGCTTGTGTGTTTATGGGGTCCCACATCGCCGTTGATGGCTATAAAGTCCTATAGCAGCGTCTTGGGTCGTCCCATTCGTTTTTCGTCAAGTTCTTTTAGTCCTATTCTGCTTTCGTCACTCATTCTACATTCGTCACAATCGTCAATGGTTTTCAATATAGAATGAGTGACGAAAGCAGAATAGGACTAATTTAAGAACGAGACGATTTAAAGTCTAACCCCCCTTATTCATAAAACTTTACCGGCCTGATTTAGTTAAATTACCACGTGTTCCAAAATTCAACGATAAGCTGGCACCAGAAGATGGAAAAATAAAAAAATATATATATCTCAATTTATTATAGAATTACAAGAAAAAATAAAAATCGACAGCCGTACAATTCCTTCCAATTCCCTGTCTACAATAAAAAAAAAAATTTTCAATTTTTTTTATTATGTTTCCTCGAGTAGTCATGAACAGGTCCATCTTCTGGTGCCAGCTTATCGTTGAATTTTGGGACACGTTGTATGTTTTATCCCTTTCTTACAAATACATAAGTCAAAATGACAGACAAACGATTATTAGCTTATTGAGGTTTATGGCGCGTTTATGAATAAGGGGATAAGAATAAAAAAAAAAAGCTTTTATTTCAGGCAGTACCCATATACAAATTGCATAATACAATGTAAAAAACTAATTTTCACCTCAGCAGCTCGAACAAGGGTACTTTGCTACTTAAAAACAGTGAGCAAAATGCGATTTTGCTCACTGAGTCATTTTGTCTCACTCAGTTAGCACTCACTGAGTGAGACAAAATGTCATTCAAGTGACCTTTATAGTCAAATGTCATTTCAACATGCGGGGTCTAATACAAGTTCGATATACTTGGGTTCTATTATCTCTGTCCCTCTAGGTATGTTCTCACTGCTTAGGGTGAAAAATGTTGTGTACTACACGAGTTCAAAGTTATTTACATCTCGTGCGCTTTTGAATCCCTTACTACGCTCAAGATTCTAAATTATTATTATATTATATTATTATAGAATCTTTCGCTTGCACGGGACTCAAAATAAGCACTCGAAGAAATATCAAACTTTGATCTCTTGTTGTACAAATAACTATTAAAACTACTGACACTGTAGAGGGGAACCAATCATGTTATTCATTCATTCATTCATTATTTATTCATAAAACATAATATTTTACATGTCAAATAAGGTAGGTACATAGACAATTTGTACATTAGGTCTTAGGTAGATAAGTATTTAACTATCAGGTAAGCAAGTACTTAAGATTACTAATTTATTTATGCATGTGTTGCATTATTTTGTGAGTAAGTTTGAAAACACAGTTCATAACTTAGATCTAAATATTTGGGTCACTACACGCCTCGACAAATTCGTCAATAGTATAGCAAGCAAGGTTTATGAGTAATGTTTTTAGGCGATTTGCAAATACAACGTCGCTTTGTACTAATTTTATCTCCACAGGTAGTGAGTTATATAATCTTGCACCCGTGACACCGAGCGACCCTCGAGTTTTTGCAAATCTGCAACGCGGCACGACCAAAACATTACTTCGCCGGGTACTGGAAAGAGTAGTATATTGTGTTCAGGTTTGCTCTCACATATTTGCAGGCGTTCAGTATATATGCGCTAGGCAGGGTGATGATTTTCGACTCCCTAAAAAGATCCTTAGCGGGATAGTCGTATGCCTTTCTCATTATAATTCGAACAGCTCGTTTCTGCATCCTAAAAGCCCTGTCTCGATCGGCCGCGGTGGCCCACAAATCGACACCTTGGATTAGTAAGGCGTGGAAATATCCATAGTATGCCTTTTTAACATTTTTAAACGACAAACTCGGTGCAAGTCTCGAGAGCGCATAGCATGCTGACGATAACTTTTCGCATAAGAGGTCAATGTGAGGAGACCATGTTAGTCCGGAATCGATTGTGAAGCCTAAGTATTTTGCCCTGTCAACTTGAGGTACCCTGGTGTTGTTAAGCATGATGTCAAACTGATTTTTGTTGTGGTGCCTAAGTTGAAAGTGCATTATGTTGGTTTTTTCTAAGTTTAACATCATACCATTTGCGGTAAACCACTGGGATATCTGGTACATTGACTTATTTACCTTCGATTTCAAAATTTCAAAGTTATCGGCGCTCACCAGTAGGCATGTGTCATCCGCAAATGTCACGAATTCAATATCCGAACAGGCGGTCGAGACGTCGTTTACTAAAACTAAAAACAGGCAATTACCCATTGACGAGCCTTGGGGGACAGCAGAATCGCCTATCAGTTCCAGGTTACTCTTTGACGTTAAGACATGCGTACTCTGCTTTCTGCTTTTTAAAAACGAACCTATCGTGTGTAGGAAAGATCCATTTACACCGTATCGCGATAGTTTTCCCAGGAGCAGAGAGTGGTCGATCATCTCGAAGGCGCGCGACAAGTCGCAGAATATCGCTGCGACTTGTCGCCCGCCCTCGAGGTGCGTCAGCACGCGCGACTTGACGTCGCGCGCTGCGTCAGCTGTTGATCGCCCGGGCTGGTAGGCGTACTGCTGTCTGTTTAATAAATTGTTACTACCAAAGTAATTCATTAACGAGGAACACATAAGAGACTCGAATACTTTAGAGATGACAGAAAAATTTAAAAAATGTTAAAAATAAATCAAGTACAATATCGCACATTTTAAGAATAAAACGTACCTCGGAAAATCAAGAAAAACATATGCTTGAATAGATGGCGCCATACCTTTGGCCTATACTCGTATAGATGGCTACACCGTTTAATATGGGTTAAAGTCATATGGCGTTCTAAAACAAAATCTTTTATCAATATATATATAAAAAAATTGGAATTTTTATTTACTTATTTTCATTTTTATTTTTAATCCTGTGTTGAAAGATGGCAGTAAATTTACTATTTACGTATAATTTATAATAATTTGGTTTTGAACCTAAGTTGTTGTCGACATATAAAATGTAATTTTAGTATGATACTGAATTCAGCGTTTTGCGTATTAATTATTATTATAGCAGCGATACATTAAAGGTGAGCAGATCGAATCATATCACGGCTGTAAGATAAATATTAGTGTTGGATCGAAAGGGCTCTCAGACTTCAGTGAACAGATTTATGACCGCTGGTTAGCGGATGGTGTAACGGGGGCCGATTCTGTCTTCAATATTTGATATGGTTTGATCAACAATTTTGATACGATCTCGAGTTGGGCCATAGGCATCTCAAGACGTCATGTTTTTTGGCAACGACATATTGGGTTTTGATATTTTTGGTTTGTACCTACCTTTTTATTTCAAGTAGCGTAAAGCGAGATGCCTAGTACATCCGTTCCACACCAATTTTGGTGGCTAGCCATAAGCCGCGCGTGGCGCTGTCGCCACCTAGCGGCCATATCTGTCCTGATCGTAACAGACGCGTTTTTTTAGAGAGTGAGTCTTCTGTACCTAGTACTATTATTTATTCTGTGATTTCGTCAGCACCTTAGTAGAAAACTATCACTTTCTTACAACAGAATTGGCTTGAAGTGAATATTATGTTCTTATAATGTGGTTATTTGGGTTTCGTTTTGGATATTAATGCTGGTCGTTAAATAAAAATATATATACTAAAATTGGTTGGTTATTTGAAATTCTCATTTACTTACACGTGACTGCGTGGGTAGGTACAAGGAACAAATATTATTGGATTATTGATCGAGATAGCAGTTTAATTGCGGATGTCCGTGTATACTGTAAACAGCATTCCTTTGAAAATCATGGCGGCTTGAAACCACTGACAGACTATATTTATTTATTTAAACTTTATTGCACAATAAAAATAAGTACAAGTGGCGGACTTAATGCCTTAAGGTATTCTCTACCAGTCAACCATAGGGCGAAATTCTCGAGATTCTCGAACGTGGGTGCAGTGGAAAAAAAAATTAAAACAGTAACTATTACTATAGTGTTTATTTTGAGGATATTCATTTCCTGTTACAATTAACCTACTTACTTATCTCCTACTCATCTCACTTTCCCGATAATATCACTAAACATCCGTTTTAACCTCCACATTTTAATTGACTAAACTTTTTTTTTTGAGCTGGAGCGAGGCAAGAGCGATCGCTGAAGATAGGAAGGCGTGGCGCGTGCTTTTGAAGGCCCTTTGCACCTCTGGGGTACCATAGGAACAACAACAAGAAACATTTTTTCATTTCTTCTTCACGCCGATTGCGCGAATTGCGAAATGAAGCGAGAGTCGTGCGTGAGATTCGAGCCAATCAGAGACGGCTGTCAAGGTCATATCAAAACCAGATCAAAACCATAACAATTGTTTAATCCGAATCGAGCTCCTGGTATTTTTGAAACAAAATACTCGTTGCGAGAAACTGGGATCCCCAGCGGCTGTTGAACCCAAAGTCCTCAGTTGTTTTCAAACATCGACTTAATTAGGTACTTATAGGTGTTTTTTACCGATCCTGATCATTTAAAGTGTTGTGTTAAATTAATTGAAAAAATATCAAATTTTCTACAATATTCAGTCAGGAAACTGATTATACAAATAACCAATTTTATAACTTTTTAAAATATAAATACAGTCGTTTGAGCCCACTCACTAAATATTAGTTTTCCGCGAATATTCTTAATTTTAAATCGTTTACAATCTTGTTCTTGAAATTCCCAAAACCCACATGAATTTTGTAACCCACACGTTATCATGCATTTTATCAAAACATTGCTCATTACTCTATATATATCTACACATTAAGTGTGAGATACCATTCTAGATTGTTTACTTTATTTTACATGTTCGTACCTACTTATTACGAGTAACTTAGTACTCTGATGATTTCAGTCAGTGGCATTTGTTTTTGATATACGCCTTAGGGAAAATATAAGTGGGTCTCAAGATCATTAAAGGCCAAGTGAGATCATGGGTCGAATTAAATACTGGTCAATGCAATCAAAATGTGCAATTGCTGGATAAACCAAGAATGTTATTGTGCCAGTATATCTGAGATTTTCAAGGTTAATGGTGGATTTAAAAGCTTTATTGTTTCAGTCGTTATGCAATTTTTAAGTCTCTCAGATTTATTTCAGTATGAATGAGATTTACTTGTATAATAATTGCAAAAGTTTAATAAATTGCATACTTACACTAAATATACCTAAAAATAAAATATTACAATCAAATATATCGAGAAGACAGTTGTGATGCAAATCGACTTATTTATACAGTGTTTACAACTTGAAAGGACATCTATATTAGTGTTTAAATACAAAATATTTGCGACGTATAGGAAGTTGTTTATTCCGGACCCATGTTTACCAATTGCTCTTCGAAACTATTTTAAATTCAAGGAATTTTGATACCTATACTATGAAAACATTTTGAGTAAATCCAAACAAGTACCTATAGTTCGTTTTTTTTAGCATTAGAAAGAACTTGCAAGAAGGTAAGCGATCTTGACATGTCTTTTATTTGAAAAACGCTTTTTATAAATCAATAACAATTACTTAAGTATGAAAGCAAAAGAATAACGATATTTTGTAACGATGTTTTGTTTTTGTATTTTGTATCGTATTAGATTAATAATTGTTACATATTTGCCGTAACTTATTTTTAAAATGTATTTTTCAATTAAAAGACACATCAATAAGATTGTTTACCTTATTTCTAATGCTAAAAAAACGAACTATATTTAATGCCTAGTTTCCCCTCTGGGTTGGAAGGTCATATGACAGGAGCTTTCGTAACAAGTGTAAGTAATACCTGTGCCAATTCTTCTGATTTGGTTGCCGAGCGAAACCTATCATATAGGCTAGAAGAGAAAAAATATATACTAGTTTTAGTTTGCACCATTAAAAACCAAGCCACCGTAATTGTACTATAATAATAAACCAACCCAACTTTTTCTCGGGCCACCAACCACATAAATAGTTAACACAACGTATTTATACTAAATCACAACCCATTGTTACATTATAAAACACAATAAATAAAGTAGAAAATAACCGGAAAATTAGATAATAAAGATCGTTCAACTCTTCGTTTTATTTCGAGCATCCCATTCTGTTATTTCTGGAAGAAACTAGGATAGGATTGTGTCACATATTCACATTCCCTGCATTGCGAGTTTTAATTTCCTCGTTTCTTGTCTCATCTATGTGGTGGGTAAAATTATCGTTTTTTATACAAATAAATATTTAATTAGATACTTCACTCAGCATAAATAGTAGCGTATGAAACAACTCGCCAAAACTATCTGCCAGCCTCGAATACTTTTCGAAATAGAAATATGTTTTGACAGTTCAAGTTCAAAAACACGAGGATCTCTAACAATTCAGGCCGTTCTCTAACTTAACAGCTTAACAAAAATATATTATTTCTCTATTATGTAGAACAATTAGACTGTAGGTAACAAATAATTTTGAAAGCGAATTGTACAGATTTATTTCTATATAATTGGAAAAGAATTCCAGGGTAAGTATACCTAGCAGATAAAATGCGTGTTGTTTCATCCACTACTATTGACGCTGACTGTAATTACAGAAAAAATATATACGCAAGAATACACTCAATCGGCTTTGCATGGTCAATAAACTTCCTCAAATCTACCTTGTCAGTCCAATTACCCCAGTTCTTCAATCACCCGTCTTATAATCTAAACTAAACGCTTTAAACACATTATATTTATGGAGCATGTTTCAGCCGTGACACACGGAAGCCCGGATTTATCGTAATCCTTATTAAAACACGAGAATATATATAAACACGAGAAATCTCGAGTTTCGACATTAGCGGACGATAAATCGTCATCTCTGACGCCATTTTTCAGCGCCGAATTAAACTTAGTTTGGATAAGGCTGTGGTTATTTTAAAGCGGGTGTCTTTGGATTATGCTGTTGAAAATTAACGTTGTCTTCATTTATATTTCATTTATATAGTCCGTTTTTTTAGCATTAGAAAGAACTTCGCAGAAGTTCGCTTGTGTTTCTAAATCTGGCACTTTTAGCGGTAACAATTTGAAGTAAATTATATGTATTGACCATGCTACATTAGATAATTCAATAATTATTAACAATTAACGAGCCTGATAAAAACTGCACGCTTGCTTCTGCGGAGTTCTTTCTAATGCTAAAAAAAACGAACTAGGTCGGTGGTTTTAAATGCTTGCAGATTTTCATCTACGTGAGGCCTATGGAATGTCTTTGCAACGGGGCGTATTTTTCAGCAAAGTTCAGGATGCACAGGAAGGTTTTCTCTAATGGTGGCGGACACAAATCAAACAATCCTCTGTCATGCACAATTATTATTATATTCACATGTACATGGTATGATATTATGATTACACAACGACTGTAAATTCAGAGTTGAATATTAAATTATTTAGGACGGACGACACAGGTGACTTACATCTAAAGGCGGGATTGATATAAAAAGAGAATTAGTCTATGGTCACCTAGCTTTTTATAAGGAAGGAGCATAGACAACAATGAAAAAATTTATTTTTCTAACACTCCTCCTTATATGCTCCTGTAATAAAAAGCTCCGTGATATACAGGTACATACATGTTAATAAAATAAATAAAGGAAGAAACAAAATTTCAAATGTGAATGAATGCACTAACATTCGATACATTTCAATTTTAAACCCTTTACAAAACATGTATGTTTTTCAATACACAAAGGCTTAGTAAATATATCAGCAAGCATTTTATCTGTCGGTAAATACATAACATTGATTTTCTTATCCTGTATCAGCTGTTTAACATAATGGTATCGCAAATCAATATGTTTAGTTCTTTTATGTGAATATTCTTTGACTAATAACAATTTCTGAGCACTCTGATTGTCATTATATATGGTAACATCAAAATGTTTGTCAATTATTTCTGACAAGAAATTCTTAACAAAGCATATATCTTTACATACATCACTTATGGCAATATACTCAGATTCACATGTTGATAGGGCTGTACATCTCTGCTTTTTAGCCTCCCAATTAATCACATTTTCACCAATTTTTACAACATAGCCAGTATAAGATCTGCGATCCGACAAGTCATTTGCCCAATCACTATCGGCATAAGCTACAATATCTAAATTATTACTTCTTTGAAAACAAAGACCATAATTTATTGTTCCAGCTAAATATCTAAGTACCCGTTTAGCAACACGCCAATGACTTTCGTCGAAACATGTACTATACTGACTCAGCTGACTGCAAGCGTAAGATATATCCGGGCGGGTGCACACTGATAAGTACATAAGTGACCCCAGAAGCTGTCTGTATTTATATTTTTTATCATCTAAACACGGCTTGTCAGATTTATCTAGCTTGCAGTTTACTGGCAATGGAGTAGATACAGGTTTGCAATTACTCATATTAAATTTAGTTAAAATCCGCCTTATGTAGTCCGACTGATCTAATACAGTGGTATTATTAGTTACAGTTACTTTCATACCAAGACAATTTTGCAATTTTCCTAAATGTCGAATGTCAAAATTAGTCTTTAAGAGTGAGAGCAATTTATTAATGCAGCCGTTATGAAATACATAAAAATCATCCACATATAATGCTAAGATGATATATTCCTCTTTGGTTTTCTTAACATAAACACAAGGCTCACATTTACTTTGTTTATAGCCATTTTCACTTAACACTTTATGAATCTTTACATTCCACATACGACTTGCTTGCTTCAAGCCGTATATGCTTTTTCTTAATAAGCATACTTTATTATTATTTTTATCAGTTTTGAAACCAGCTGGTTGCTCCATATAGATCGTTTCATCAAGATTACCGTTCAAAAACGCGGTTGTGACGTCGATATGATCCATATGTAGTGCCAGCTGATTTGAAATGCTAAACAAAAGTCTGAGGGTTTGATGTCTTACTACTGGTGCATAGATATCTGAAAAATCTTTACCCTCCTTTTGACTGTAACCACAGGCAACCAAACGAGCTTTGTATCTAACAAGATTACCCGCAGTATCTAATTTTCTTTTAAAGACCCACTTATTTTTAACAACATTCTGATTCATAGGCCGGTCTACCAGTTCCCATACATTATTTTTAACCATAGAATCAAGTTCAATTCTCATGGCTGTAAGCCATTCATGTTTTTCAGGGGAATTGATAGCCTCGGAGTATGTTTGTGGTTCTTCTTCATAACTATCAGTGACATATAGTGATAACAGTTCAAAATCATTAAACCTCTCTGGGAAAATACCTCTCGTACTGCGAACGGGGCGAGACGTCGACGCATCGGCAGCAACCGGTGAAGTCGACTCTCCTCCTCGAAGTGATGGGTCTGGCAGCGAGGATGGAGTGTCTGAGTGCAGGTTCACATCACCCTCATCACCACCATCTTCATCGAGCGACAGGTACTGGTCAGAGAGCGGAGACTGCGCATTGGGCGTTGCTCCCTCATCTGAAACATTTTTAGAGCTTATGTTAGACTTATCACTAATATCACAGTTCTCATTAACACTAGTATCACAGTTATCACTAACTACATGATCATTATTTATATTATTTAAAATCAAATTTTCATTATTCTGTAAAATATCACAAGATTTATTATTAAAATTGGTAAAATTTAATTGATCATGTATAATAAAATGCTCTTTATCCCGCCTTATAACTGGTGTCTTATCCATAAATTTATCCTCTAAGAAAGCCACACTTCGTGAGTAAATTACCCTGTGAGGATTATTAGGATCAATTAATCTATAGCCTTTACATGTTTCACCATAACCAACAAATATATATTGTTTAGCCTTAGCGTCAAGTTTACGCCTTTTCTGATGTGGTACATGGGAATATGCTATGCAGCCAAAGACGCGCAAATGACTCAGATCAATCTTAGACCCAGTCCACTCACATTCAGGAATTTTATTTGATAATGATTTACTAGGGGACCTATTTTTTAAATAAATTGCTGTCATCACAGCTTCACCCCAGTAACGATCATCCAAACCACTTTCCTGCAACATAGCCCTAGCTTTTGAAAGAATTGTTAAATTTAATCTCTCCGATACACCATTTTGGTGTGGGTTATAAGGGACAGTCGTTTGATGAATTATACCATGACGTTTAAGAAAACTTGACAAATTACTATTGCAATATTCTGTACCACAATCACTACGTAAGATTTTAATGTGCAACCCAGTCTGTTTTTCTACCATATTTTTAAAATCAATAAAATGGGAACTTACTTCTGACTTATTCTTCATGAGATAACCGAAGCTTTTCCTAGTGCAGTCATCTGTGAATGTGAGCAAGTAGCGGGCTCCATTCCAAGTGCTGACTTGCATCGGGCCACACACGTCACTGTGGATCAGCTCCAGTGGTTTGACAGCACGGCCGCTTCCTTGCCTGGGAACAGATGTCACAGACATCTTCCCAGTAAGGCACGGCACGCAGCTGCTTGGCAAGTCGTCCTTAGGCTGAAAAACGACACCAACACACTGATTACCATCACCACCCAGTACGTACATTGCGTCGCGATGCAGGTGCGCCAAACGTCTATGCCATAAATGCATTGGCGCAGGCACAGCAGCGTTGGCACTCTGTGGTCCCTGCCTAGGGTGAAGGGACGCTGAGTGACCTAATTCGGGAATGTGCTGCTCTTGCAACTTAAGTCTATAAAGCCCATTATACTTATTAGCAGATAAGAAACAGTTGCCTGTGATTTTACATAAATTTTCTTTATAAATCTTACAGGAATTTTTATCAAAAACAACAATGCAATTTTTTTCAGTAATTTGATTAACTGATAATAAATTACTTGCCAGCTGTGGCACAAAAACGACATTATCTATACAAGATTTCTTATTAAGAGGAACTTTACCTATAAGCTCACTGCTAAGCTGTTCTCCATTAGCAATGGATATCAAACATTTCTTCTTTTTTGTTTCTTGAAGGAGTTCTTCATTTCCCGCCAGGTGGACCGTTGCGCCACTATCAACGATGAAGTCTTCTGAGGTGCAAGCGGAGTAGGCTGCAGCATACAGAGTGTGATCTTCCTTATTTGTCTTCGCTTCCTCACGTTTCCTCTTAAAACATCTGCGGGCGACATGTCCATTACGCTTGCAGTATGAGCAGAAAAGCTTGGTTTCTTCTTCTTAATCATATATGCTGTCGAAGTGTCATTGTTGTTCTGAATGTGGCTTTTTCGATGATCTTCTTGTAACAGACGTGTACGGACGATCTCACTAGTAAGTGTGTTTGTTAATCCAGCAGTTTCCAAACCAGATACTAGAACATTGTATTCTTCGGGCAATCCGGAGAGCAATATTTCGGCTACTTCACCGTCTTCAATAGTCTTCCCTATATCAGAAAGTTGGGCGACGAGCTTCATCACACCTTCTATATACTCAGACATACAGGAGAAATTGTGGTACTCGACTCTGTGTAATTGTCTTAGTAGGAGCACTTTCCTGTAAAGTCCTTTATCTTCAAAGGCGTCAGCGAGCTTCTTCCAGGCGTCTTTAGAAGTAATACAGTCTCTTACTAACTGATATAAGCTGGGTTGAACTGACAGGCAGATGCGCGCCAGCGCTCTCGCGTCCTTGCCGCCGTCCGTATCCGTACCGTCGACGCAGCCCCACAGGCTTTCCAACGTCAGCATCATCTTTACAGCAAATTTCCAGGATAAATAATTATCGAGACCATTGAGCTTTTCAATTGAAGTAGCATGAGTAGTAAAATGATTTGACTGTGGTTCCGCCATTTTGAGGATGTTTGAGGTTATGTCACCGCGTGATCGTGCAAGTCGACAACAATTAAGTTTTATTCTACACGAATACACACAGGTCCTGTTATTCTTATTTCTAAACCCTTCCTGGGATAAAACAGTAACCTTTTATTGTCTGAACCACTAACCTTTCAGCAAAGTTCAGGATGCACAGGAAGGTTTTCTCTAATGGTGGCGGACACAAATCAAACAATCCTCTGTCATGCACAATTATTATTATATTCACATGTACATGGTATGATATTATGATTACACAACGACTGTAAATTCAGAGTTGAATATTAAATTATTTAGGACGGACGACACAGGTGACTTACATCTAAAGGCGGGATTGATATAAAAAGAGAATTAGTCTATGGTCACCTAGCTTTTTATAAGGAAGGAGCATAGACAACAATGAAAAAATTTATTTTTTCTAACAGTATTTCATCTTATATCTAAGATGTATAAAAATTGCCGTTTTGATTTTTGACGTGACAAGATAGGCCACGACAATGATCTCATTCACACCACAAGCTATGCCAAAAGAGTATAATCATTAATCAAGCTTAAAAAATTAATGTATATTAAATCACTCTCTTATGTATTTATTGATTAGAAATTCTTGACACTTTTTTGTTTTTACTTATATCTAACAAGGAAACGCTAATTATAAGCCATGGCCTTACAAATATAGGCCGAGAATTAAAACAAACATTTTGAACACAGTTTGAACACAAACATCGTATTAGAGATTTATCTTACAAATGTTTTCTTTTGCTAGGTTTTTCTTGGTTTTCCAGTACAATCTGTACAGTCAGCAGCAGACGTTGCTAAGCGGGTGAGGTGTTCAAAATGATCTTGACGCGACTTTATTATTTAGAGAATAAGAGCGTGGCAAGGTTATTTTGGACGCCTCGCCCGCTTAGCTAACTTCTGCTGCTGACCGTACTGATGTTGCCATGGGCCTATACAGATATTATAGCTAGGGACACGTGCACATTAAGTTATAATCCCAGTCAAAACCGCAAAGACTGAAAAAATGGGCAAATTTCAGCTCCGTAGACCGTCAGTATTATCGTGATACTGATGTGTCGATACTATCGCGAGAATTCAAACCGTTTGGAGTTTGCTATGTACTTGTCCCACGGAACACCATAGACGGTGGTGCAGGCCGGGGTTCAGGCAAACCGAAAAGGAGGTGGCAGGACGACTTGGACGCATTCTACCCCAAATGGTGGGAAAATGCCGATGACAGGGTCGAGTGGAGAAAACGAGGGAGCCCAGTAAGACACCAAAGTAGGCTTAATAAAAAAAACGTATCAATGTTTCGTGCTATGGATCTCAATATGCGTGGATCACACGACGATTAGTAATAATGTAATCCGTGCCAATGAAGAATCTATGGTTGGATTGGTAGGTAATCTACGCGTTCGTCGTAACTATAGCGCACGCGCACCAGTTTGAACCGACCACAAATCATGGCGGCATTATGACAGGTTAAGTGTTTGACTGGGAATTTGTTTATAGGCTATTACATGTCGGAATTACATATGTAACCGTAAATGTTCTATTGTAATTACGTCATAAGTCATAATTTCAGTGCTACTGCTCTGTGAATTTGCCTATAAAACTTAGCAACCTCTTACAAACCTCTGTTAAAATTTGTCTCTTTCTAACAGACAGAAATGTCAAAATGACGGTTAGGGACAAACGATATACAAACGATTACTAACGGTTTGTTAGAGCTGAAAACGTTTGAATAACGGCATTAGGTGTTTTTTCAAACCTTACCCATCGGTATATTGAGAATTGAATATATCGCTCCAACTTTTACTAATGGGACCAACGGATGAGAGTAGCGATTGTTCCCCGAAAATCTAATTTTACTGGTAACGATTTCACAATTTTTAATTAGCCGTATGTAAAATTTCTAAAAATCTATTTTATCTATAAGTATTATTTCTCTTCTCAAATAGGTATTTATAGTAGCGTAAATCAATATTTATATAAAATTCCCAAAATTTTTTTCTGTTCTGGTTTTTCCCTGGATGTAAAATTTCTAAGAATGTAAAGATTTTTATGGATGCAACAGAGACAGTATATTATGCGCTTAGGGTGAAACATTTTTTGTGCACTCCTATGATTCCTATGTTCTCAATTATCTCTTAACCCATACATGCTCACTGGGTCCCGCGACTCGTTTTCGATCTACTGAATGATAGATACTCGCTCCTACTATCTAATTAAATTAAAATTGTTGGGGAATGAGCATGTGACCTCAAGGAGTACAGAGCTTTCGTAAAACAAGTTTTAGGCATAGGTCATATGTAAAATGGATCTAATATTTAATATTGTTACTAACACTACCTATTGCAAGCTATTAAAGTTCGTTCAACTCGCTGAAATGTCATCCATTCTGTTATGTGGTGTAATTTCAATTGCATTTTATTGGTATCATATGCGCATACTTGTCAGCACACAAGATGGTTATCCAAATGGGTCAGTTAGGTCAGTATGACTTCAATGTCTATTATTCGCTCAATATGCTTGATGTTAAGCGGTTTCCGTAGATTACGAAAGTGTACAGTTTAGTGTAAAAATATGGGTGCATACTTACTCAAAAATATGTTCCCATAGTTCTTAATTCGCTGATATAAGAGCTATGAGACATATTTTTGAGTATAATCAGTGCACCCATATTTTTGACCACACTTGACTGTACAAACAGGGGTGTCACATATCGATTGCGGTATTTCCGGACCAATACCTACCACTTTCAAGTCTTCAAGAAATCTATTCGTATGCGTATTCCCATCTCAGCAACGCACTTATTCCTGGTGAAAATCTTAGAAATTTTTATCTAAATTGTCAACTTTTGTAATGTCCACAGAAAAGTCGCCGGTTTTCCCGAATGCTTTTGACCCAATCATATTACGCGTCTGAATCTAGAAATACATGTTTTGGCGTTACTAACAGGCCTATTCGGATTTCGAGATAATCACAAGATCTAGAGATGATTTAGAGATAAACTAGATCTACAATAGATATCGACTAGATGTGACTTGGATATCTAAGTCATAACTTGTTGAAATCGTTCAAGAGCACCTCCAGAATCGCGGAAACGTCAAATTCGACATATCTATCTTACAAATATCTTTAAATTATCCATATCGTAACTTGTTGAAGTCTAGTAGAAATCTAATTCATTTTCCGAATCGAGCCGTAAGTCAATATATCGTTGTATTTTCCGCTGGCCATAAAAATGTTCTCAGAAAACATTCGGATTCGTGAATCAATGTGATACAATGACTGCGCGCGCGCCGACAGCTGTTCTGCTGCTATTCCGATCGCTCAAGTCTCTCAACGAGACTATGAATTATTGTTTTTTTTTGGAATGTACGGCTGGAGCCGGTTTAGGTTTATTTGACGTTCATAAGCGCATTGTACAGTCGCCATCAGATATATTGGAGCGGCCAAGGTGTTCACAATATCTGAACACGCACTCTAACGCTCTGACAATAGGGGCGTGTTCAAATATTTGTGAACACCTTGGCCGCTCCAATATATCTGATGGCGACTGTAATATGCCTACTTGAATAAACTATTTTTTATCTTTATCTTATCTTTGACGTTGTGGAAGAACCAGGAGGCATGACGGACTAACCAGTGGTAGGACCGTCTAAAACCGCATTATAGGGGAGCACCGCGGGGTCGCTATCAGCGTGATAATTTTTTTTTTTTTTTTTTATTTATTTATTTCCACACTTACAACTATCTTTACAGGTGCTAAACCTAAGACAATAGTGCAACTATTAACATATATAATTATATATCTATCTAACATATGTATATCTCTAATTGATGTTATGTCGCATATAACATAATATGAACAATGTGGACTTAGTGAATTCAGTCAGAGAACACCAAAACAAATCAATGTTCTCGGCGACTAGGTTAAGGGTCCGCACCGCGCGCGTCAGCGGCGCCTTCCCGAGCAGGTTGGTGCGCCCGCGCCGCTCGGCCAGCAGCCGCGGCCGGAGCCGCCGCCACACGTACCTGTCGGGCACGTACAGGCTCACACAGCTCAACACAACACTGTTGTAGGCTTTCCCCCGCAGCAATCGGAACAAGTATGTCGCCAGCCACAGCTCTCTGCGCACCAGCAACTCGTTGTATCCCACCATGCCCAGGACAAACAACGTGGGATACATAAGAGTGACATTCCATTTCCAACTGCAGCTGCAATACTGTTCATTTTACTATGGAAATTGACAATGACAGCGACGCGTTTCCATAGTAAAATGAACAGTATTGCAGCTGCAGTTGGAAATGGAATGTCACTCTAAGAGGGTAAAAAGGATATACTCCATATTGTCGTAAATACAGAAAACGAATAAATTTATTTTGTATACGTTCGATCATTAACTGGTATTTCGCCTCATGCGGAGCCCAGATTACTGCATTACATTCGAGATTGCTGCGGACGAGAGCATTATATAAAGCCGCAACTGCTCCAATGTTCGTAAAGCTGTGAGACCGACGCAGTACAAAACCAAGCATCCTGTAAGCTTTTTTACAAATATTTTTAATATGATCCCGAAATCTCAAATCAGATGTAAATTTTAAACCTAAATCTTTAACCTCTGTCACTTTTTTTAAATTTTCGGCTTGGATATAGTAGTCGTGATAGATAGGGGTGTGCGCACGAGAAAAAGTAATAGTCACGCACTTGGATGAGTTAAAATATAACTTGTTACTTTCACTCCATAAAACGACCCTGTCTATATCGCTCTGGAATTTGACGCAATCTGCAGCACTATTTATGGGTAAAAATAACTTTAAATCATCCGCAAACAGTAAGCATCCTGCATGTCTGATAATCTGGGGCAAGTCATTTACCATTATAATAAATTCTAAAGGACCAAGGTTGCTTCCTTGACTTACTCCAGACCTCACAACATAAGGATCCGACCTGTGTCCGGCGTACTCCACATACTGCCGCCTGTCAGTCATGTAACTCGCAAAGAATTTCAATAAGTGAGGAGTCAAGCCTACGCCAGCCAACTTTCTTAGCAGGATGTCATTATCGACGACGTCGAACGCTTTTTTAAAATCAAAATAGGCGGCGTCAACCTGGCCCCCACTGTCCACCACTGGCATAATCTGGGACACGTAGCTGAGCAAGTTAGTAGTTGTACTACAACCCGGCCGAAACCCGTGTTGCGCGTCCGAAAGCTGGCTCTGTATCTGTTTATAAATCATATTTTGTAGCGCTGACTCAAAAGCTTTTGCGGGCGTGGACAACACTGCAACCGGCCTATATCCATCAACCCCCGTGCCACCTCCCCCTTTAGGAACCGGGACTACACGAGTTGTTTTCCATAACTCTGGGAACACTTCATCGCGCAAACAAGTGTTATAAATATGTAGAAGCGGTTGACTTAACACAAACCGGCAGTCTCTAAATAAAAAAGCCGGGATGCCATCAGGTCCGGCCGAGCGCTTTGGTTTAAGGTTCTTCAGAGCTCTCATCACATCAGCCAAATGCAGCATTTCAAAGTGTATTCGCAAGGAGCTTGACACGCATTCTGCCTCCGCGACGGCTGCGTTCACGTCCAGCTCCGCTGGAACGGTGCTATACACAGATTGAAAGAACTCTGCAAATTCTTTAGCACACTCGTTCTCGTGGAGAGCCATTCCGTCCTTAAAAATCTTCTGAGTGCTACCATGCGTGGTCTTAGACTTCACATAGTTCCAAAAAGCCCTTGGGTCCTCCTTCAGATGAGCTTGGACCCGTTCCTGATATTGTACGTAAGCCATTTTAATCAAATATTTTACCCGTGCCCTACACTTTGCAAACGCGTTATAAGTTTCAGAGGATTTTTCAACTTTATATTTTTTATGAAGGGCCGCTTTAGACTTTATTTCACGAATAACATCAGCGCTATACCAATCAGGATAAGTGTATCTAAAAGAACAAGGCCTTTGCGTTTTTTTAGGCACATATTCGGTTATAACGCTGTTGATAATTTCGTAAAAATAACGCATACATTCTTCTACAGTATTAAAATTATATAGCGGAGTCCAGTCAATGGACGATAGTGACGCGTATAACTGCGGATAGTCTGCCTTAGCAAAGTTCCACCTGTGTTGCGCCTGACCGTCGGCATCAGCGTCGGAGCGGCTCGCGCCCCCGCGCCCCCGCGCCCCGCCCCGCGGCACCGACACCGACACCTCAAGCGGCGGATGGTATGCGTCAACCGGCACCAGCACCTCCGACGCTGCGCGTACGGTAACATTCTCCCCCAATGATGTTAAAACAAGGTCTAAATGTCTATTGTTACAATTTTCTATTTTGTTTCTCTGATTGAATCCACAATAAGTCTGAAAAAATTCAAAATAATCGCTAACATAGGTAGTACAAGAATGTAAGTTGAAATCTCCTACCACCACTACTCGGCTATGCGAAACACATAATTGTTCTATAATCCTAAATAAAAACAAATAATCGCATTCTTTACTATTGGGCGGTATGTAAACAACGCAACACAAAAACAACAACTTATCCCGCTTGTACACATTCGCACAGACGAGTTCGAACACCTTATCGCTCACGGTGACGTCACCCGGCAACTGCACGCTCCTTAGCCCGATGCGCGGTGGGGCCACGAGAAACACGCCGCCTTGTTTTCGTCCATCTGTGCGGTCACATCTGACAATGTTATAGCCCCGCGGTATTATTTCACCATCGGTAATAGACTGATTGCATCCTGATTCTGTAATTGCAAACAAATCTGCACTTGAGGACGCCAATCCTAAATAAAAAATTTCCAACTTTGTTCGAAGTCCTCGCACGTTTTGGTAATATACCTCAAATGTTTGATTTTGGGATATATTTAGGGTCTCTGGGTTTTCGAAACCACACCCACTCGCTGAACTCGACGCCAGTGGGCCAAACAGTCGGGTCACACAATTGATCGTAATAACTTTCTGGAACACTTATTATGAAAGATGCATAGTCTCTTTCCGTTTTATGTTTTATTTGCTCCACCTTTACTACACAATCATTTCCACATATTTCTTTGACGTATGTTTCTAGTTTTTCTACCGTTACTCCTTTTTTTAACCGCCATACATGCAGATATTTTTTACGTTCTGCACCTTGAATATCTCCCGCGTTCGATTTGGCACCTATTTTTACTTCGTTATTAGGGAACCTACTTCTCCTTTTTTTCCTCTTTGCTTCTTCCCATTCACCTTCATTACTTTCGATATTTTCCATAATTTTCTCGGTATTATTTATACTTGATAAATCTACCAAAGTAGTGTTGCCCGCTGGCTGCTTTATATCCGCGCGTGAACTATCTTGTTTAGTGGCCCCACTTTGTTGTGATGACGTAATGGGAAGTTTGGTACCTGCCGCTGGTGAGTTGTTTGGGCGCAATTTTTCTGACACCGCGGGTAGATTCTGTGTGGTCACCTTTGCATACGATTGTATTGGTGTTTGTGCACTAGGAGATAAAGTTTGACTTTTTCCTTTAATTTCCATGCCACTAATGCAAGCCTCCAGTTGTTCATTTCTTTTTTTCAATTTTTTTACTTGGTCTTCTAGTTCGCTAACGTTACTTATTTTTTCTTGCGCTACCTTCATTTGCTCGCGTAATTCTTTCAACTCCGATTGATTTTTAATAAACAGATTCTCTAACTGTTTAAATGCTTCCACTTGATTATCCAACCGAATCAAAATCTCGGTCCGGAAGCCACTAAGTGCATCTAATATTTTAGAATCATTTTCATTCAAAGAAACATCCATCTGATGACGATTGCCGCGTATAGTATTAACATTACTCGTAGGAGTGAAGGTCTGGTCCATGATTTTTCCTCTTACCGGTGTATCGTCGCGCTTCGGCCTCGAGCAGGCACATCCTGGGCACAACCACTGGTTCTTGTACTCGTCCGTGAACGTTTCAAACGTCTCCGTCGACAACGCCAAACACTTAAGATGAAACAGTCTTTTACATGCTTCCTTTGAACATTCCATATAGGAAATATCATAAATTAGGTCGTCACAGCCACCACATCGCGACGACATTACATTTAAACGCAAGTACTATTTTTATTTAATTTAATAACTCTCATAGAATACAAACACGTCCGCACTGATGCTGACCAGTCTGTCAATACATGATACTAACGATGATGATACCGGGGAACTCGGATTACAGATGTCCAAATAGCAGAAAAAGTTTTTCCAAAAAGTTTCCAAAAAGGTATTTAACAAAAATAAATTTTCATAGTAAATTAAGAAATTGTAATTTTGGAAATGGAAAATTTTCAATCCTCAATGATAAGAAAATGATAAACCGAATTTTATCCATGAAGAAATTTTGAGATTCTTGAAACTTTCCAACGGCACATCCGAGCAGAGTATCTTTCTCTTTGCGGGCATCTTTCTCTTTTTCTTCAATTAAGGCGTAATTGGAGTAACAGAGCAAGGTGCCCGCAATTTGTGAATTTCGGTGTTCGCGGTAGATCTCTGTACCTACCTATTCAACAGCAGTGAACTGACCTGAAACAAACACCTAACAACTAGCTACGTAACAAGTATGCTCTAAAAAACCAGTTTACACTTTTTTTTAAATAGCTCAGTCCCTGCACGTTATCCAAAGTTGGTGCCAAACAACAAATTAATGCTATGTGTAAGCCCTTTCAAACGAGGTATGTCTCAATAGTATACATCCATGGGACAAATTGCCCATTCTCCTTTAAGCACAGGTTTTATAAGTACCTACCTCCCTCAGCTCGAAAATGCACGGAGATCGCTTAAGGCCCTTACGCTAAGCGCGCTGGTTAGCCTGCAGGCTTGTTTCGCTAAAACAATGAAAATAACAACTGGCGCTGCGCCCACGTTACTCTTAACCATCTGCATTAGAACTCTTCTTTTAATCTCGATCTTAACCTTCAAACAATAAAGTTTATTTTTAAATAATCAGGTTAAGGTGATAAGTGGTTCGGAAAGAAATACCTGCTTTGATCTATTGTCACATGAGCGTAACCTAACACGCCCTCTTAGTGTTCGCTTTCTACATAATTGCTTACATTCGTTACATTGGCAATTAGTAGATCGTTTTAAACATTATATTGGTTACATAAATATTTTATTTTGATTTAAAACAAGGATTTAATTTTGTCAATTTATACGGATTGTACACAGACTATATTTTAGTGATTTTATTTGTCTTTTCTGCCCTCGAAAGTTCAAGAGCCCATCAACGTGCACACTAGCGCCACTGCTGGGAATGGAACCCTAATAACGTGCCTCGTAAAATCACCGGATGGCGACACCGCACCGTTTGATATTTAACAATTTTAACACATATCAGTGAATAAATCTGTCAAAGTCATATGGCGTTCTAAAAATAGTAAATAAAAGTAAAAAAACCGGACAAGTGCAAGTCGGACTCGCCTACCGAGGGTTCCGTACTTTTTAGTATTTGTTGTTATAGCGGCAACAGAAATACATCCTCTGTGAAAATTTCAACTGTCTAGCTATCACGGTTCGTGAGATACAGCCTGGTGACAGACGGACGGACGGACAGCGGAGTCTTTAATAGGGTCTCGTTTTACCCTTTGGGTACGGAACCCTAAAAAGTATATATATCTACATTTTTTGATATTTTTATACATTTTCATTTTTACTAAGACCCTATTACTAAGACTTCGCTGTCCGTCCGTCCGTCCGTCCGTCCGTCTGTCACCAGGCTGTATCTCACAAACCGTGATAGCTAGACAGTTGAAATTTTCACAGATGATGTATTTCTGTTGCCGCTATAACAACAAATACTAAAAACAGAATAAAATAAAGATTTAAATGGGGCTCCCATACAACAAACGTGATTTTTGACCAAAGTTAAGCAACGTCGAGAGTGGTCAGTACTTGGATGGGTGACCGTTTTTTTTTTTGCTTTTTTTGTTCTTTTTTGCATTATGGTACGGAACCCTTCGTGCGCGAGTCCGACTCGCACTTGCCCGGTTTTTAGTAAAACTAAAATAAAATCCTGTGTCGAGATGGCAGTAAATTTACTGTGACTATAAAATACAATTAACCATCTACCAATATACGGCGCAATTTGGGAAATGAATTTGAGATTACCTAGATACGATATAGTAAAGATATCTTTACTACTTATTTCATATCTAGTGAATCTCTAATTTATTTCCCGGATCGCGGTGCCAGCCGCCATAAGATACCTTTTGCCGTGGAACGTCACATATCTTTACTATATAGGAGCTATTCATAAATTACGTCATTTCAAATTAGGGGGGGGGGGGGGTCTGGTCATCGGATGATGGTAGCATGACGTAGGAGGAAACGGGGTCATTCGAAGCAAGATTTCTGTATGATTTTAGGGAGGGGGGGTCAAAAATCGATGACGTAATTTATGTACAGCCCCATTCGTATCTAGTTAATCTCTAATTCATTTCCCGAATCGAGCCGATAATCAATTCATAATAATCATAATCATTTATTTATTGCATCCATGGTAATATACCTATTTCATATTTCATTTATTGCATAGTCATGAACATAAATTACATAATAAAATGTTACATTTAAGTTGGCCAATTCATGACACCCTGTTAGGGCACACAATATTTAACTTACTAGCTAATACCTATTAAACATTTCATTATAATATATCTACCGTATAATTAGCGTGTATAAGAAAAATAATTTTTAGTACTAACAACATTCTCCGATAGATGGCTCTGCGCGTCAGTTAGATGTCGCTATCGATGTGTCGACGTAGTGTACCTAAATTGTGCTTATAACTTGCTTATTAACTCCTTCTGGTAATACTGGAACATTTACAAATTTTTGAACGCGTCCTTATAAATACCAGTAGGGACGCTTATTGATTGTAATGAAGTAGTGTTCAAATCGCGGAAGTTTTAAATATTATGAAGTAGTATTGGTGAATTATTAGTACAGTGAAACCTGGATAAGTGGGATCTCAAGGGACGAGCAAATTTGTCTCACTTAAAGAGGTTTTCCACTTACCCAGGCTCCCAGTTAGCCAGGTACAAATAAATTTCTGTCTCATTTACAGAGGGTCCCATTAATAGAGGTGAGAATAGAGGATATATCTCAGTTATAGAAGTGGTTAATAAGGTATTTTGTAATTATCTTTAAATGTTTAGGTAAAATAATCCTTGTCCCTGAATATTATTTAAGTCTATTTAAATATTTCTTTGAATTTATTTTGAATGACTTTCCAAAGAATAGATTTTTTCAATTAAATTTGATACGGACGGAAGACGCAATGAGTCTTAGAAATTAATTAAATGAAAATTTGTTTATTCTTGTTACTTATCCAGATTTCAGCTTTCGTTTCGATAGTTTTAACTACATAAAGTAACTAAATGAAACTTGAAGTCGTTTAGACACAATTAAGCAAATGCGGGATTTGTGGATAGACTAAGATTTAGGAAAAATACGGAAATAGATCAATAAAGTCCAAGTTAGAGAGGTCATAGATTGACGTTATCTCAGATACAGAGGTAATTCGTTTAAAATTCTAAAAAACAAATTAGGAAAATATAATCTTATAAATATAGTCTCAGAAAAAGAGGTAAAATACTCTCTCTGTCTCAATTATAGAGGTAAATGTGTCTATAAAATCACAACAACTAATCCCAGTTATAGAGGTTCGTTTTATCTCACTAACAGAGGTAATTCAGTGCTAAAGTGTCGGGACCACACACGGAAGAAAGAATGAGCGCGCCGCGCTCTGACGGGAAACGGCATGTGCCTGGATTAGTATGAGAACCTATGTCGCCAAAACGCTGTCACAAAAATTGGCCATATTTTCTTATTTCGAAAGGGATTATGAGCCCTTGCCCATCACAGTAATTTGAACTTTACAGTCCAGAAAATTATGTCGAAATTGCACTACGATTTTTATTTTTTGTTAAAATGCACAAATCATTGACAAATTGTCATTTATGCTCTATCCCTTTTACACTTGCATGGCTTTTCCAAGAGTGAATGCGATAGGATAAAATATTCGACTATGAGGTTGACACATGCGATAGGGATGTGCATGATTCGGTGTGATATCGATAAACGCTTATTAATGATCGATGTACATGTAAACTATTCAGTTTTTTAATACATATGTATTACTATATTTTCGACGATTAGGTAGGTACCTAGGGTACTTACTTTTTAATAATAAAATCTCGTATTGAAAGTAATCACGCCACCAACCACACATATAACTGTAAGCGAGTAGGTATATAATAAAAACTGTTACTCTTTAGCACACCCCACAACAATATTGCTTTGTAATGGCGCGAAATAATAACCTGCTAGCCAATTAATGCTAACCCGTTGTGTACTTATAGTTTTTTTTATTAAATCAAATTTCTTATCCTCCCACCGCGATGCGTGTGTGCGTGCGTGAAAAATACGCAAGTTGCGTATTTTTTACCTGCAATTAATATTCTCACTAGATGCGTGCGTAAAAATACGCAAGTAAGTGTAAGTGTAGTTAATAAGTGTTCACAATACTTATTAACTAGCACGTTATTATGTTAAGGCATAACAAAGCAATAATCTTGTGTCATCCATCAATATGAATCTCCGATATAAGTGTAATGTTCATAGGTTTTAAGTATGAATATTATATTTAAAGACAAGAGCTTGTTAATCAACATGAGTTTTATTCAGATCCATTATTGCAAGTATCATAGATAATCTATATTCTATTTAAGGCCGCTACACACTTATTAACTTAAGTATGATTCACACTTATAACATCCTTTCCTTTCCATAAACAAAAAAGTTACATTAATCATTAAACATTATTTTCATAAACACTTAGAAAGGATGCCACATGTTAAATTCAAAAACATTATTCTAATTGATAGTCCTTAAGGTAAACTGGTCTTTTGATTTGTCTACCAGACCTTGAGAAAGTACTAGGCATAGGCATAACATCATTAAAAGAACTGGACCTGGACACATTTCCTGAACCATGAGCCATATCTACATCATTAGGCAAATCTGGTATCCTATCATTATTTATTACAATGTCATCATAGTCCAATTTGTTTTCTTTATAAGTCCCACCCTTTATTAACATATACCTATTCCTTTTTATAATATTTCCATCTTCATTTTTTACATGATATGATCTGGGACCTGGAGCCTTTCCTACCACTATGCCACTCTGTAAGGGCTTGATGTTACTTTCATTTTGTATTTTTACTTTATCTCCTACTTCCAACTGTGGTAAGGTTTTCAGATCATAATACATCTTTTGTTTTTGCTGATTTTCAGTCAATGAATTTTTATAATTAAAATCATTTCTACAATCATTTCCAGTTACACAAGGTATTATTGTCTTTACTTTTCTTTTGTATAATAACTCACTAGGAGTTAAGTTGGAATGTACTGGAGTATTTCTATACATGAGCAATCCTAAATTTATGTCTCTATTAGTGTATATCATCTTTTTCAGCATATGCTTTACAGATTGTATATAACGTTCAGCTAATCCATTTCCTTGATGGTGCTTTGGACTAATAATTATATGCTCAAATGTCCAATCATTGGCAAATTTCTTAAATTCATGGCTGGTAAATTGAGAGCCTGAGTCTGAATACAATATGTCACATACTCCATGTCTAGCCAATATTGATTTTAAACAATTTATCAAGGTAGTAGTGTTCATATCCTGCAATTTACCAATCTCAACAAACTTACTGTATGAGTCCACCACTAACAAATAAGGTTCTCCATAGAGAAAAAATATATCTGTTGCCAATATTTGCCATGCATTATCAGGGATTTCCTTATTTATTAATGGTTCTTTCCTATTATTTTTCTGAAAACTTTTACAAGCATCACAATTTTGAACAAGATCCTCTATTTCTTTTGACATATTAGGCCAAAATACTGTTTTCCTAGCTAAAGCTTTACATTTGTCAATTCCTAAGTGTGCATAATGAATTTTCTGCAAAATTTCAGGTCTTTTACTTTTAGGTATTACTATCTGACTTCCTTTGCAAATCAGTCCCTTATATTCTGTCAACTCATCTCTGTAACTATAGTATATTTTAGCCTCATTCTCAATGTCATTCTTACTATTGGGCCATCCATTTAATATATATTTTACAACACACTGTAACTCTCTGTCCTGTCTTGTCTCATCTGTCATTTCCTGTAATTTCCTATCTGTTATTCTTACACTCTGCACTACCATAGCAACATGAGCCTCTAAATCTGTTTCATATGTTGGTGTAGTGTCATTTAAATATGACCTACTCAAGTGGTCCGCTACTAGCAATTCTTTACCCGGTTTATATACTACCTGGAAACTATATGGTTGTAATGCCATTTTCATTTTATGTAATCTAGCTGGGCATTTATTAAGCGGTTTGGCAAAAATTGAAACTAAGGGCTTGTGATCTGACTCTACAATAAACTCTTGCCCATATACATACTGATGAAACTTAGTACATGCAAATAAAATTGCCAAGCTTTCTTTTTCAATCTGACTGTACATTTGTTCAGTCGGTGTCAATGCCCTAGATCCATAAGCTACTGGTTTATTATTCTGTAAAATCACGCAGCCTAATCCATCTTTTGACGCATCTACACTCAAAGTTATAAGGCTATCTATTTCAAAATATGCTAACACTGGTGGTTTACATATCAGTTCTTTCAGTCTATCATAAGCCTTTTGTTGTGAGTCTGTCCAAATAAATGGTACATCTTTTTTATTTAATTGTCTCAAAGGTGCTGTCACCTCGGACACATTGGGTATGAATTTTGACACATAATTAATCATGCCCAAAAAACGCAACAATTCTTTATGAGTACTAGGTTCTTTCATTTCTGTAATAGCTTTAATTCTGTCACTATCTACTTTCATTCCTTCTGTTGTGAGAACATGCCCTAAATACTTTACCTCTTGTTTTTTGAATTGACACTTTGCTCTGTTAAACTTTATTCCATACTCTTTTGCTTTTTCAAACACTTGCTTTAAAATTTGGTCATGTTCACTCTCTGTCTGTGCATGAATTAGTATGTCATCTATGTAAATTTCTACATTTGGAATGCTACCTAAAATACTACTGAACACTCTTTGAAACACTTCTGGACTTGACGCTAACCCAAATGGCAATCTATTATAAAAATATCTCCCATAAGGGGTGTTAAATGTTGTCAACTCTCGACTGTCTTCCGACAAACTTATTTGAAAAAATCCTTTATTGGCATCTAATGTGCTGAAATATTTACTACCTTTCAATTTAGCTGTTATCTCTTCTAGGGTCGGGATTTGAATATGTTCTCTCTGTATTTGAGTATTTAAATACTGAGGGTCTAAACATATACGCAATGATTTGTCAGGCTTCCTAGTCATTACTAATGAACTAACAAACTCGGTGGGTGTCTGCACTTTGGATATAATCCCTTTTCTTTCTAAACTATTTAACTCCTTTTTTAAATCTGACATTAATTTAAAAGGCACATGTCTACAAGACTCTATTTTACCTGTTGCACCCTCCTTCAACTTTATTTTGTATTCGTAATTTTTTATTTTTCCAATCCCTTTAAACAACTCTTCATAATTTTTTATATCTATTTTTTCTGTCACAGCCTGTACTTTTCTTTCTACTAATTCTAATTCTTCCAATGTAGGCAACCCTAATACTGGCACATAATCATTCTTACATACCTGGAAGTTTATAACACATTCTTTGTTTAATATTTTACACTTCAAGTTAAGTTCACCAACTGTAGAAATACTTTCTTCACTATAATTAGTCAAATGACAATTTGATTTTTCAAAGTGAAATATGTTCATTTTGTGGCATAAAGATCTGGGTATTATATTACAAGCAGCTCCACTATCAAGCTTAAATTTGAAATCTTTATTCTGCTCCACAAAATGGACATTTTCATACCAACTACTACTTTTACTTTTCTTATTGCTAACCGTTGAAATGTCTATCTCTTGTGAATCGCTGTCACTCGTGCCTTGGTCTTCAGGATTTGTACTACCATAATACTGTACTCTTACTGTACCTATCTTATTCCATCTGCACTTCTTAATAAAATGTCCCAGCTTGCCGCACTTGCTGCAAGTTTTTCCATACGCCGGACACTTATTCCTTTCATGACTGTAGCCACACCTGTAGCACTCCGCATGATGTCTGCTTTCTTGACGATGGTAGGTAGATCCACTTGAACTGCCTTTACTGCTACTGGCTGACGCTTGCTGGCCTTGATGATGGTAAGTCGATCCGCTTGAACCGCCACCTTTACTGCCACTGGTTGCTGCTTGCTCTTTTCTTGCTATTGGTTTCTTCTTAATGACCTGCACCTCTGTTTTTTCTACTGAGCTTTTTCCTTGTATTTGTTTGACTTGTTCATTAGCTAGCTCAGCTGCTTTACATATATTGATCGCTTTCGTTAGTGTCAAATCAGGTTCCCGGAGTAATCTATCTGTCAGTTTCTTATTGAAGACACCTGATACTAGCTTATCTTTTATTATTCTATCTTCTAGTGTACCAAAGTCACATTCTTTGGCCAACTTTTTCAATTCTGTTAAGTAATTGTCGAAATTCTCACCCTCAAGTTGATTTCTAGTGAAAAATATGTGAGAATTTACACTTAGGTTTTTTCGAGGTATGAAATAATTCTCAAACGCCGCAATAACTTCAACATATGTAGCTGATTCTTCAAGATTGAGCGTGTTGTAAATATCTATACAAGCCTCGCCCATGCAGTGTAGCAATAATGCTACCTGTACTTGATCATCTTTCTTGTCAGCTCCGCTTGCTTTTCTATATAACTCAAATCGTTGTTTCCATTTTTTAAAATCATTGTTGTTCAGTTTTTCTGGTGGTTTTAGTCCCACAACGCCATGCTCTGCTCCTTCCGCCATTTTCTCGCTTCTTTTATTCTTACTATTTTTCTTGTTATGACTTTTTTCTTGAAATCTTCATTTGTTTTCTAATATTTGGTCTTCTATGCCGCAGCGCCATGTAATGTTCATAGGTTTTAAGTATGAATATTATATTTAAAGACAAGAGCTTGTTAATCAACATGAGTTTTATTCAGATCCATTATTGCAAGTATCATAGATAATCTATATTCTATTTAAGGCCGCTACACACTTATTAACTTAAGTATGATTCACACTTATAACAATAAGCTCTTATGCAAAATTATTAAAAAACGCTAATTAAAAACAATGCACTTATACGGTTATCACAATAATATAATGCGGATAGAAATGCCGCTCTGATGTATATGTATGAGCGAGATAGCACTGTGAACTTTTTTACCGGAGCATTGGTGCGTATTCGCATCCAATTTGAAGAACGCTTTAAGATTTGTGCAAGAGTGTGGATGTGGAGCGGGCTTTAGACTGGCCAGCAAATACCCAGCAGTAAAATTATATGACAGCTTAGAACTGACACCTTACCTACTCGTATTTAATAGAGAAAATTGACAAATATATATGTATACAATACTATCAGAAAAACTTTAAATCAAATAATCCATGGAATAGGAATAAATAAGTAAGAACATATTTTGTACCTACATAATATAAAATGTGCATAAACGACGACTTTTTCGATATAATCATCCAGAGGCAAAACGAAAACAAATTATTATATAAGAACATTATTGTATGAACATAAACAAACCAAACTGTGTATTTATACGAACATCGATATCGATAACTTTTTTGATATGGTCCTCGCACTTGGCTGAATAGCGCACCCGTACATGACTTTTACGCTAAGTAGATATCAACCTTATCTGATTTACATAAATTTGATTTTTGTACTAAATCCAAAAATCCTTCCGGAAACCGAAAATTCAAAAAATATTGAAATATTACTTGAAATAATACTTACCGATGATATGAAATGCCTCCATACCTAATATTTTTTATTCGGCTATGATTTTTACACTCCAAAATGGAGCAGCACGGCATATTCGTAATTATTTATAATTTTTACTGGAATCGTTTTACCATCTGACATGTCAAAAGCGCCATACTGAACTGTCAATAGTCTGTGCTGAAGGTGAATGCAGCTAACCTTAATCTTGCCACACGCCATAGACGTACGTTTCACTTCTATTACTTCTTTGTTTTGTGGGACCACACAATGAGTCCCAGCTATAGAGGTTTCTCACTTATTCAGGTCCCACTTAACAAGGTTTCACTGTATATACATTACGATACAAGTGAGAAAAATAGGAAATTCGTAACGAGTGGCGGGGGAGTGTTATAAATTAGAGATGCAACGGATAGTTGTTTGGCCGGATACCGGATACTGGATATTCGGCCTGACCATCGGCCGAATATCCGGTATCCGGCCGCCGAATATTTGGCCAGCGGAACTATACCTACATTTCGGTTTTTCAGGTGCGCATTTTGCAGGTTTGACCTGTTTCCTAGTGAACGTTAGCGCGGACTCATTTCTATGTTCGAAATGAGTGCGCGTTAAAGTCAGTGGAATGTTTAAATTGTTTAAAAATAATAAACAAGTACGATTATGATGTGTCTGTTTCTTAAATCCAATTTGTTTACTCCGAAATAGAGCATGTTGCTATCCGGCATCCGGCCGGATAGTAGGTCACTATCTGGTATCCGGCCGTATAGTAAAATATTGATCGCATAGGCCGGATACCGGATAGGAACCGGATATCCGGTGTATCTCTATTATAAATCAACACGAGTTGCGAATTTCCTATTCGCACATGTATCATACAACGTTTTACGGTACATATGGCCCTTTAAAATTTCGACATAGTTTATGCTAATCATCGCACTAGTGCGGTAAAGTAGCAACATACTGAAAATAAATTAAATCTAATATTGGTTAGGTCCCCAACCCGCATTGGGCCAACGTGGGGACTATAGCCTAAACCCTCTCGTGCTTGAGAGGAGGCCTGTGCCCAGCAGTGGGACCTATATAGGCTAAATTGTTTATTTACTTATTGGTTAGGTATTAAGAGTCCGCAGCAAGCTAAGCCGAATTTTACCTTCCCATACAATGAGAGTTTCTTTCTCATTGGAATGTAATTAAACATGAGGTGCCTGTCATTAGTTATATACTTTTTAAATGTTTTTGTTTTTTCACTGTATTTTTTGTTTTCGTTTACCGAACAAAAAAAAATATATTTAATTTTTAAAATAATCATAATCACCCCTATTTTAACACTGTCTGTCATGTCACATCAAAAGTTGTTTTTCTTAAATGTCATGATTCGGCGAGAAATGATAGTTTAAAGAGGTTCTAGAATGTCTAAAGAGGTCTCATTTAATTATCTTATTAACAGGGTGTTTTATCGTAGCAAATTTGTTTCCTAGTTTTCTCCAAAATATAACAAAAAAATGATGTTTCATACCTATATGTACTCCGAGAACCGAGTACTATCAGCTGTAAAAATATCCGTGACTAATTTGTTAGCACCCTATATGTATATATAGCTCCAGCTTATACTTAAAACAAACCAAATAGAGGAAAAAACCGGCCAATCGCGAGTCGGACACGCGCAAGGGTTCCGTACCATTACGCAAAACCGGTCAAGTGCGAGTCGGACTCGCGTTCCAGGGGTTCCGTATATTACACAATTTTTAACAATGTATTATTTGATGTCAAACGAAATGTCTTTTAAAAAACCCGTAAGGGTCGGATAAAAACTAAGTAATTAAGTCCGACTCACGCTTGACTGCACATTTTTAATTATTTTCAAAATTTTAGATCCAGTAGTTTCGGGATAAAGGAGGGGAGGGATTGGTCATTTTCTTAAATTACTTCAGAACTATTTTGCTATCGTAAAATTAATAAAAAAAAATATTTCAAGATCTTTCATTTGATATATAACACAATATAGTTTAAAAAATTTGTTTTTTACTGTCTAATTTGCCCCCACAAGTGCCCCCTATGTTTAAAATTCATTTATTTACACACAGACGTAAGTAGTATGTGTACCAAATTTCAACTTAATTGGTTCAGTAGTTTCGGAGAAAATAGGCTGTGACAGACGGACAGTCAGACACACAAGTGATCCTATTAGGGTTCCGTTTTTGAGGTACGGAACGCGGGAGAATGTATGAAAGAAAATTTTGACCCTAAAATTAAACAGCCTTTATACGATGCTTCATCATCTTCGCGCTGTCCTGAAATTTTACCACGGGAGGAATCTCTTGGAATTTGTCATGGGAGCTTGGGATCCGCTTGGCAACTAATCCCAAGAATTGGCGTAGGCACTAGTTTTTAAGACAGCGACAGCCATCTGTCCTTCCCACCCAGAGGGTAAACTAAGCTTTATTGGGATTAGTCCGGTTTCCTCACGATGTTTTCCTTCACCGAAAAGCGACTGGTAAATATCAAATGATATTTGGTACGAGTACCATCGCCCACACTGTCAACTGGCAGTAGGTAAAGTTCGTAAACCTTATTGCAAAAGGCATAAGGGCCACCGATGGACAGTTAATCAGTGTTGCTGTTTGTACAAAAAAACAACGGGTTGCACTCCGGGAGTGCCGACAGAAAGTGAAAACTCAATGACTAGTCCAAAATGTCTGCAGCACTATGTATAATTGATCCATCCTCCTTTCTATTCAAAAACTTTAGTTCCGAAATTGCTGGCCAGTGAGCTTGTTTAATATTAGAAATTCAAATTTGTAGCGTTAATTGTTTAAAATTTGAATAGAAATTATAAAGTTACCTTGCAAACCTCGCATCTAAATATATTTGGTCATGATATTTTGAGTTTTATTCACCAGTACTAGAGTTCACTTTTATTAGCGATTTCATCAAGATGTAGCTTTATTGAATTATATTGAGTGATATAAAGTTAGAATGTAAATGTGAGATCCTCGTATTTCAACCCGTACCAGATTAGAAATTTTCATGTAATGTCATTGAGTTTTTCTTTATTGATGTAAATGCCATCTAAATGAGTGGCCATTCTAAACCTTACGGTCACGTGATCGCCTTACGCTGTCTCGAGTTTATCATTTTTTCCCCACCCCAAAAAGTGCCCAGCGCCGCTAAAGAAGTTTTCACTTCAATAAGTACACCCTCTAAGATGCTTATAGGTACAAAACTTCACACAAATCTAATAACACTACTGTAACAGGTAACATATTAATTATGATCTATGTGTCTAACTGAATAATTACCGGCTGTCCGCACATTGGTTAAAATAATCAATTAGCATTGTCAATTCTCATTGTAGAACATTAGTCGGCCATTATTCTGTTTGTTACGCTTTGTATGAAGTGACATATTGTCGTAAGGCTTGCCATGTTGGCGGCACTTCATTTTGTTTTAGTACAATCAGCTGCTTTAAAAGCGTGATATTTAAATATAAGAATATGTACATTGTGCAATAAGAGCGATATGCCAGATATTGTAAGAAAAACCTATATTTTATGAATAACAAAACTTCCGTGGGACACAGACATGTCAGACTTATTAAATATATTAAGAGCGGAAAGGAACGCAAGCTCCTGATGATTTTCCTCGGTAGGGAGTGAAACATGTCTTAATATTTAATATATATTTAAAATTATATGATGCAAGTTATTTTGGTAAGTAAGTATGTTGGTACAAAACAACTTGAATCTATATAATATATTTGTCTCAAGGTAATAATTACAACATTTACTTATTTTCAATATTTACAAGCGATAGCTGTATCGTTGCTACTACTTTTCATATATTATGTTTACTATAAAAACGAAACGTATTATTAAATTTGTTGTTATGCACCATCTAGCGGCAAAACCTAAATTGATAAAAAGCTCACAAGAGCTTTATCTTCAGAGCTTTCCGCAACGTCGCGCTATCTATTGTCGAACAGTCAAACTACTCGACCAAGATCGTTAGCCCACAAGCGCCATCTTTGTGAGAGAGTGGAAAGCACTTAAGGGTTCGTACAGACTTCTGCTGAAAAATTTCTTCAGACATAATATCCGCTGTGTTTAGAACTTTAGATTATATTTATGTTCCCGCCTAACCAACGTGAACTTGGCTATCCCAAAATAGTCCAGTTTGACATATGTACGGTCGAAACATGTAGTTTTTATTTTGAATATCGTTCGCGAATTATTTCATGAATAGATAAATCGACGATCGATATGGATCCACGGTAAATATTGCCTTGTCCGTTTGTGTTTCAGTTTGAGTATTGCAAATGGAAGCTTTTACGCTATTGTTTTGGTTTGTCATAACCTCTTTTGCGACGTTTCTGCGGGAGATTTCATTGTTTTTGCCATGTTTTGTGAATGATTTGCAGTTCAGTTGGCATACTTGCTCACTATAAACAATATTTAACTTATTGTTTGGCAATTTAAACTATTTTCGTTGTATTTTATGTCTCTAATTTCTGCGTAAGTACAATCTTATTCATATTTGTTTAATGCAATTTTTGTTTATTTATTTTACTGTTTTTAGATTTCTTTTATTTTGTGGTGCAATCATGTATATTTGCTTTGACTGATCTAAATGACTAAGAAAATATAAAAATATTGAGAACAAAGTCAATTAATATACTAATATATCAAGTATACCGAACGTTACCTCAGTTATCGTTTATATAAAAACCCATACCTACAACATATATAAATAAATAAATATTATAGGACATTCTTACACAGATTGACTAAGTCCCACAGTAAGCTCAAGAAGGCTTGTGTTGTGGGTACTCAGACAACGATATATATATAATATACAAATACAAATATCTGTATCATCATACAAATAAATGCCCTTACTGGGATTCGAACCCAGGACCATCGGCTTTGGATCGGATATACAATGATAAGGATCTAAAAAAAGTACCAAAAAAAGTATCTAAAAGTTTTTTACCGCTCATATAAGACTTTTACCAACAGGTTTTGAATGGTCAGTAGGACAAATAGACGGATGGACGATGAAGTTTTATTTTATACATATGATGATGATGGGATGTGACCCTTCAGGTACAAAACCCTAAAAAAGTGTACTTACTGTTAAACACGCATGCTTGGTGTGTTGGACAAGGTCAAGGTTCGATTCCCAGACGCGCGCATTTTTATGTTATTATTATCGTGCCCGTCGCTCCAATCAACACCTTCCCAAGGTTTACGTTTAACGACGTTTTTATGAACTTTCTATGCTTTGTGTTACGTTTCCTTCATTCTTGAGATTCTTTAAATAGAAATATTAATACAGTTTGTAATATTTTAGCGAATGTTTAATAAAAAAAAATCCGATTGCATACATACATACATACATATAATCACGCCTATTTCCCGATTGCATATTCGTTCTTATAACTATTTGAAACTTGAAATACATATGTCTATAGATCCAACATTTCTATAAGTCACAGATTTTGAAACTTCACCATTAAAGTTAAATTTAAAGCACACCTCTAGCTCTGGATACGTACTCTTATAATTATTCTGGAGTCTTTGAGAAGGATACTCATCACATCATCATCTCCCTCTCGTCATCTCGGTTTTTCACACAGTCGGGTGCCACCGCTCATGGAAACCTGGGATCCGCGTGGCAACTAATCCCAAGAATTGGCGTAGGCACTTGTCTCAGTATCAGAGAGTTTTCATCAAAAAGCCCCTCAACGCAGCATCCTGGGCTAGGCTTTCCCACACATACATTATGAATCCAATGATGTAAAATGTAAAGTAAACCAAAAATTTCACACCTACTACATACCTACATCTCTGAGGCTTACCTATAACTCTTTGAAGGCAGTATTTTTTTACTGTTCTTTGTTTTGAAAATTGTAATTTGGTTCACAGACTAGTGGATCGTATATTTATGTTATATGCTTTAATGTGTTGTTTTCCATTGCAGAGGCAGCGACGATAGGCTGGGTGAGCAGCGCGACCCGCGTTGGTACATCGACTCCACCTACGCCTCCTCTCTGAAGGTCTCTCTTCGACTGCCCACCAGCCAGCTTCTTGAAGGTATGGTGACGTAAATGTGAACGTGATTGACATGGCTCCAATAGTTGCCGTCTGCAATCTTAATTAGCAATAGAATTAACAGCACAAGTAAGTAGCAGAGCTCGGCAGGGGTGAGCCATTTTGACGTCACTTATGTCAAGTGTAGATATTAATATAGATACACCTTAGAAAGAAATATTAAAATAAAAGAAAATAAGACGTTATTAATTATAATTAAACTAAAATGACAATGCCAGTACAAAACGAGTAGGTACTAAGTTTTACAAACTTTAATATTAGCATATGGATGGATATACACATTATTTGAAGAGATTTGCTAATAAAGCTTGCTATTAAATTAATTTGTTTTAACGGCGACGTAAAGACCGTAGCGGAAAGGCAGCCAAAATAAAATAATTTCTTTATTTATTAATTTACACCACATATACCATCGAATGACAAGGCATGTCCATGTTGTGCAAACTCTGAAAACAGCTCACCCCCGCCGAGCTCTGGTAAGTAGGTTTAACAGAGTGTATAGTATAGCTACCCAAAATTTTTGTTCCCCATTATTTTTTGTTCCATTCGCGTTTTTCCCCACTTTTTTATTTTCCTATGCAGTTGTGTCACTATTAGGCTACTTTCTCGGACGCATGAATTTCTATACGTTTTTGTTGCTACGCTTATTTTATTCCATGCATTTTGGCTTCTAGTCCGTATTATCTCCATACCTATCATGTACCTGTAGAATTTATTACCATTATTTAATCAAACACTAATAATTTAGATGGTTAATATTTTGCCCAATCTTACCTACCGAACTATTACGGGGTGGATCAGGAGTCAGTTTTTAAAAAAACAAATTTTGAAACACACACGACTTTAATATTTGGATTTAGAAAAATAAAATGACAAAAAGGTGTAAACCACGCGCGAGTCCAATCCGATCTGATTGGTGTTAATTATTTACCTAATACGAAAGCTATGTAGCCCTTACGTTGCATTGACGTCAATGAGTCAATGCAACTCGGCGTTTACATTATAATGGCCAACCCTGTAATTTACGATATAACAACCCCCCCGTTAAGATGGATCATCATATTTAAAATGATGAGGAATTTAAATTGTGGAATTGAAGGGTTGGACTGACCTGTGGTTTTACAAAAGAGAATAAACTTATCTAAACTTAAAAATCTAAACACACGCATATTGGCATCATTGGCTATGAGTTTTGTGAGTGACGAGGATGTTGCGTTTTACAGGGGATGGAGTGCAACGATCTTCCTCTGAAGAGCAGGTTTCTTCAGTAGGTTCTTTCATGACTATCATATGAGTTGGTGGTAGTTCGGTTTTCCTGTTATGACATTGGTTAAATATCTGAACGCAGCACCCTGTCTTATCCTGCGGAGATTGGTTACAGCAGAGCCAATTTCTGACTCTGTAAAGTATGTATAAGAGAAATAGGGTAGAAATTATATAAGTTACAGATATGTAATGCGTGCTGTACTGCTGGAAGTGAGTTGGATTTTCTAATTTATTCAATTCTTTTTCGAATAGGTTAAGATGGGTACTGGCGTGCACCAATGAATCTAAATTGTTTATGTTTTCTAATTTAATGAATGGTAATTTACCTAGGGTTTTGTTTAATCTAATTTTCTCACAACAATCATCCTGGACGATATTAAAATCTGAAATTTTATTTGTAATGTTAGCAATGATGCTTTCACTAGACGAGGTGAACTGCAAGGTTTTGTAAAAAGCTTTGCATGTTTTTGGCAGTGTCAAAATGCCGGTTCCGAATAAGACTACTTCTATGTCATCAGGTTGATTGTTGCATGTTATATGACATTTTCCTGGTTCTGATTGGACAAAAATCCAGCGATTTCCTTTTATTTTGTGAAATACATCTATTACGCCATGAATTAATCTAGTAGTACAAATTTCGGGTAAGGTTGTAACTGCCTCAGTTAAAAATACGGTTTCACAGATAGGATTTGCAATTGTTGAGTAAACATTCGTTAACGCGCACACATAGCACTTCTCACTGATCACTTGGCACTTTTTGATATCGTTGATTAGTGAATAAAACATGTGATCCTTCGTTATCGCCACATATGAGTCGGTCGGTGCAATAAGAGCATATGTATCAGGTTTCGTTATGTCATATGGAGTAGGTAAGGGGACGACATTATATAAGTTATAAACTTGCGGTAGGACTAAAGGGATTTTTACAACAACAATGACTCTGTTTGAATGGTAATAACAAATTAATTTAGATAGGTCAATTATTTCGTGAATATTTTGGATTGTCAGCGACACTGGAAGTTCGTTGTGTTTAGGTAAGTTGTGTCTATTTTTATCTAATTCATTGTACAGTTGGTGAGGACTTAGTACGGTCGGGTGTAGGATATTAAGTTTTGCAAATAATACGGCATTGCTAATGTCATCAATGTCTAGGGAGAGCGTTAAGATAATTGATTCTAATGAATTCAAAAGTGAGTTGGTTTGGGATTTGATTTCTAGTTTGTCGTTACTATTAGAGATGGTTTCCATTATACTATGTAGGGTTTTAATATTTTCCAAAAGATGGTTTTCATTTTCAGTGACTTTATTTATCGAGCTATTGAAGGTGGATATTGTTGATTTAATGACGTGTATATTATCCTTCATTAGATGGGCTAGTTGTTTTTTCGTCAGTCTGTACGTCATTGATCGCCTGGGAAAATTTTAGAGCGTCCTCGGTGTCTAATGTGCCGAAAATAGTTTTTAGCAATGAGCCTCCAAAATCCATCAGTGCCCTTTTAAAACGACTGTTAGATTTTTCATCAACGAGTAGGTAGGAAATGGAAGAGAATTTATTAACGTTTTTTAAGTGTTGGTGTTTAAGGGCAGAGAGAGCATTATTACAATCGGTCTGTATTTTGGATGACGTGAGTGAATTGCACAATACGCGTGTTTTTTCAAATAAAAACTCTATGTTATCTAAATTAGGTAGAATATGACTAATATCTAGATACGTAACTACATTCCAATTGTTATTAGTAAACTTAACATCTAAGTGCTTATCGAAGTATAAGCCGGGGCTTCCTCTTATGGGTGAGATGAAATCGCCGGCTGCAGGTGAATGTACACACCTGTAAATGAATAAAAGGGACTATGTCAGCAATAGCTCACGTTCATGGCGACGTGTGGTCTGCGGCCGGTTTTATTTCGTCATAGTGATGACGTACATGCTTGCGGCCTACCTGTAATGTGACTGTATGTTTACCGTTTGTCTTAATTATTTTAAATGGACCCTTCCACACAGGTAATAAGGCTTTGTTTTGCTTGTGGTGGCAACGCGCGTATACCATGTCACCTATTTTATATGACGCCGGTTTGGCGTGTGAATCATAATATGTTTTGGATTTTTCTTTTGATGAGTTAATATTCTGAAGGGCTTTTTGGCGGCTGTAGTAAAGTCTATGATTTAAGGCTCGTACATAGTCAGTGTAAGTGTTAGTGTCCAGAGTATCGATGCTGTTGGGAATGTATGGTTTAAAACCAAATAATAGTTCCCAAGGGGAGAAGCCTGTCGTGCTATGCACGTTTGAGTTGTATGCAATCATAGCGCTGGGGATATAGAGGTCCCAGGTATGTTGGTTTTCACCAATATATGACCTTAAATATTCCTTAAGGGTAGAGTGGCTTCTTTCAAGGGCTCCACACGTTTGAGGGTGGTAAGGAGACGCAAAAATGTGTTTTATACCAAACAGTTTGCTTATTTGTTTGAAAACTTCAGAACAGAAATTTGTGCCCTGGTCAGATACAATCATTTTGGGGATTCCCATGTATGAAATATAAGTAACTAATAACATAGCAGTTTCCTCGGCGGAGCATGACAACATGGGATAGGCTTGTGAGAACTTAGTTAAGTCGTCCTGTAATGTCAGGATAAATTTATATTTCCTTTCATGGGTCTCCGGGAGCGGGCCCACAAGATCTAAATAGATTTTCTCGTTTGGCCGAGTAGCATTTGAAGTGATTATCATAGGTGCCCGATTCGTTTGACGTAACGGCTTATTAACTTGACAAGATCGGCAGTTTTTGACATATGCTTCTATATCTTGTCGCATGGATTTCCACCAAAACTGGGACTTGATTCTTTCGAGCATACGGGAAATACCGGGATGTCCGGCTAAGGGTGAGTCATGATTGTCTTTAAGGATTTGTTTTACTTCTACTGGGGTAGGATATTTGATGGAGTTATGGTAGATATTAACCTTTATGGCTGTATTGTGGAATAAAAATGCTATAATGTTATAAATTTTGGTAAAGGATAATTTACTAAATGGGTCGTTGAAATCGGATATGGCAATTTCTTTTTCCTCAATATACCAGTATTTTACCATATCTCGGTAGTCACGGATCAGGTTAAAAATATCTTTATAAGTCATTTCCTCGAAATGGTGGACTCGTGTGAATAAATGTGTATAAACATGTTTTTCATTGGATGTAGAGTAGAAACTATGAAGTACGCGTTCAGTGTCTCGAATGTCAGGCTGGCTCGTTGAAGAGTTTATTATATCTAAACAATAAGGAACACATTCGTCTAAATCTATGGATGTAGGATAAGCGATTAATTTGCATTTTGAGCTAAGTAGGGACTGGTTGTGTTCTTCAATTAGGGTGTCGTATGACACACCGGGTTGTTTATTTATTTGAAGAAATTGTTCATAGGTTTCAGATATAGAAGGTAGATTGTGTGAATCATCTTCGTTATTAGTTGTCTGTGGTGGATTGCCTATTACTGACGTAGGGGAATTTGTTTCTTGAGAATCGGTTAGAGTATTGACAGGGAAGCGAGACAGCGCGTCGGCGTTTGCATTTAATCTCCCTTGCTTATAGACGATTTCGTAATCGTATTCTTCCAGTTTTAGACGCCATCGAATAAGTTTGGAGCCGGGGTCCTTAACGTTCATAAGCCATACAAGTGGTCTATGGTCAGTTACGATTTTGAACCTTCGGCCATATAAATATGGTCGAAAAGTTTTGACTCCGAACAGAATTGCAACCAACTCTTTTTCGGTAGTAGAGTAATTTCCCTCGGCTTTGTTGAGAGTTCGTGATGCGAAGGCGATTGGTTTATCGTTTCCAATTTCACCCTGAGATAAAATGCAGCCGACTGCGTAATTTGATGCATCTGTAGTCAAAATGAATTCTTTCTGAAAGTCAGGATATTGGAGTAGCGGAGCAGTTGTTAATTTATGTTTAAGTGTATTGAATGCCTGGTCTTGTTCGGCGGACCATTGGAAATGAGCATCCTTTTTTAGGAGCGAAGTAAGGGGTTTCGTGATTTTAGAGAAATTTTCGATGAATCGACGATAATAGACGCGTTTTACCTACCATTAAAACGCATATTAATTTACTTACCTTATTCGAAGCTTATTTAATTGAGATAGGCAGCACGTTTCCCGCCGGGTATTGCTATCTCTTTCTATACCCCTTCCATGTTTCTCCCTCCACCTGGCAGTGGGGATGACTTTGGTTCATTCCCAGATTTTAATTTGTTCTTCATTGGATCGAAATTAAACCAGGCAGAGTTTACTCATAAGCTTCGAATAAGGTAAGTAAATTAATATGCGTTTTAATGGTAGGTAAAACGCGTCTATTAATTTGACTTGACCGTTATTCGAAGCTTATTTAATTGAGACATGTTTGTTATCGCCTGGTGGAGGACTTAAGATGCCAATGTGACAAGGGTTCTATAAAATTTATACCACTTCACTTGTGGTATGGAAACATTTTTGCTAGATTGTTTGAAAGTAAACAACAGAATTATCATACTTCACTTTTTAATGAAGGGTTCATACGATGATACATGATACGATTTCGAAAAATGGATAAACACCATCAGAGATATTGTAACAAAAACAAAGTATTGGTAATAAGACTTCTTGAACACGATTAGCGAGTATTGCTACCTGAATTTCAATAAATTAGTACTTCGTAATCAAAGTAACATTATTAACCACAAATTTTAAAACCGTAAAGGTTATTAAAGTAATCAACAATAATTGACACAAAAATTTCTCAATGAGACTTTTTGTTAACACCAAGAAGTCCTAAATATGTATAACAATCAGAATATCCAGGACTAATATTTATTAGTTATTGTTGGATTAGATCTAATCAACTGCTGCAAACAAATTTGATATATTCATTGGATTATTCGAGGAGGGCGCAGGCATAACCTCTCGTCTGTAATAATTTTTAAACGTGTTTTCAGAGCGCCAATTACCTCGTGACAGAATATCTTCTACAGAACAATTATCCACCCAATTCTTAGAGGCTACAGCAGCACGAATGCTTCCAGGTGTTGCCGTTATGCCTGCCTCCCTAATCACGGATTTAACCCAACCAGCAATCAGAGCACGCGATGCCACTTTAACATCACCTCTCAGAGAAATAAAGAGGCTATTACAATTCACCGATTCTCTTCTACCTTTTAATAGTGAGACTGTTTTTTTTAAACCAAAAAACAGGGTCAAGATTTTGACACGACTCATTAGCAAGTAATCTCCACCCTGATTGTCTGTAATTCGCGCAATCAGTTTTAGACCCGAACATAGGCCAAAAGATTATTGAACCATCCGAGAATACGCAGTGATTACGATCAATATTTAGCAACGTAAGATCGTGTATTCTTCTGCCAGAGCAGAGAAGGAGGAGCAATGCAGTTCTTCTGCAAACCTCAAAAATATTGTCATGGTTAATTTTAGATTTTCTAAGATAATCAATCAGGACTTCCACATTCCAAATCGGAGGTTTTTTATCTATTGGATTTCTTAATGCTATGGATTTTAACACATGCTTAACAGGGACATGAGTACTTAATCTTTCCGCAGCCTCCGTATTACAAAGAGTCGACACTACAGATTTGTATAACAGGATTGTCTTGTAAGATAATTTGTCAATCAAATAAAGGTCAGATAAGTACTTGGCAACATCTGCACCCGAAGGTTGTGTAGTATTTACTTTATGCTGCGTCGACCAAACTACCCACTTCTTCCAAGCTGTATTATACGTCTTGCGTGTAGAGGCGCGCCAAGAGGACTGAAGAAGGGAAATTTGTTCAGAGTTCCAGCCCGTTAGACTTTCCGACCACCCCCACACTTCCAGACTTCTAGCGTCATCTCGTGAACATTCGGGAGCGGAAGATTCGTGGTCACGTCCAGTAAGACCTTGTCTAGGTGATGTAGAGTAAAGGGTGCGGCTATGGCACGAGCCTTGAGATCCGCACGCCAGAAAACACGGTGCCATCGAGGGACTATCATCAGAAATGTTCCTGAAGCTTGGTTTAGGTGAGCCAGCACCTTCGGTATCAAGTACGGGGGTGGAAAAATCCACGCCAGTTCGAAATTCCAAACCTTTGAAAAGGCGTCGTGAAACAGGGCTTCGTGATCGTTTTGGTCTATCGATGTATCGATACATAGTTGATTACGACATGAGCTCTCGCCGAAGCAAACAGATCTATTACTGGTACTCCCCACTTGGAAAACACTAGCTCCGTGCATTCTGGAAGAAGATGCCATTCCGGAGGTGCACGCAATCTCGATAGATGATCCGCGTGACTGTTGTACCTCCCCGGTAAGTAAAACAGGCTCAGATGGATCTGATACTGCTCCAGCAGTTGGAAGACTCTGTACGTTAACTGCAAGAGAGGAGTTGACCTTGTTCCTCCCTGATTGCGGAGGTAAGCTATAACAGTCTTGTTGTCGCTCTGAACTAGGACCGTCGAGTGAGACAGGAACTGACAACGATCTTCCAAAACGTTTAGAATGGCAAGCATCTCCTTTTGATTGCAGTGCAACTCTTTTTCCGCACTCGTCCAGAGACCCCAGAGAGACTGATAATCTAGTTGCGCTCCCCATGCAAGATCTGATGCGTCGGTTGTCAGAAAATGAGACGCCGGTGGCACATGAATTGGAGACGGGCAAAGACAATTGTGCATCCACCATACTAGATCGTCCCTCGCATCTTGAGGTATCGCATATGTCCTTTTCGAAACTTCTGGTATCCGATTTAGGAGATTTAATAAGGCTCGATAGTTTAGCCTTCCCAAGTGAACCACGAAACTCGCAAAGTTTAGGAGTCCCACCAATTTCTCTAACTCCTTCCGGTTTGTTTTGTTGGTGTTTAACATTTGACGTATCTGCGAGATTAACTTGGGTACTTTGTCTTTCGGCAGATACTTCTGATTGGACCACGGGTCCCAATAAACGCCCAAATACACCAGACCTCTCTGAGGTTTCAAGACTGATTTCTCGTAGTTGACTATCCATCCCAGTGATTCTAGTCTTGTTAGGACTACGCTTACGTGGGTGACGAGAGTCTCTTTGACCTGGTGGGCAATCAAGAAGTCGTCGAGGTATACAACTACTCGAATATCCTCCTTTCTCAGCGTCTGAGCAATCCAGTTGGTGATTGACGCAAAAACCTTGGGCGCTGTGCTCAAACCGAATGGCAAGCAGGTCATTTCCAGTAATTCTTGCCTGTAGATAAGACGCAAGAATCTTCTGTGCGCTTGGGCAACTGGTAGATGAAAATAAGCCTGCGACAGGTCTATTTTGCACAACCAATCTCTTGGTTGAAGAAAGTCCGGTATGCGATGAACGTTTAATAAACTGAAGCGTTCTGTCAATACGAATCTGTTCAGGGCCTTTAGGTTGAAAATAGGACGAGCAGTGCCATCGCTCTTTGGTACAAGGAAAATTGTGGAAAGAAAACTGGGTGAGGGCTCTGCCACTTCCAGTATACCTTGAGTCTTCATTTGATTGATAACAGCTGTCATTTCGGTCGAGTGTGGGCACTCGTAGCTGCTCAGATGAAGACTCGGATAAAGGAGAGGCGGTTTTTGTATGAAGGGTATGCGATACCCTTTTATTATCCGCAACAAGAAGTCTGGAGCATTCATTCCTCTCCACATATTGTAATAATTTGCTAAACGGCCGGCCCTGAACTGTATCGAGTCAATATCTCCTTCGCTTGTTCTGTCTCTGCCCCGCGGGGGAATGAGGGCGCTTACGTCCTCCTCGACCTCTTTGCTGATAGTCTCTTGGCTGACGGTCTCGAAAGGAGGGCCCAGGAACTGGCCTTGTAATAGAGCGAGCAGAATTGTATGTATTTTGATACCCTTGCGAAGGGTACGGATGATGGTAGCCACCCCGCGAGGGTGGGATATTATTTGCATCAGAATAGCCATGATTCTCGTAGTTGTTACCAGGAGCATGTGCCTGATTATAGCGAGCACCCTGCGAGAGTACTTTACGAGGCGCAGCACCCTGCGAGGGCGCGCTTGTCATCTTTGAAGGGCCTGCTTGCGAAGCAGGAGTCTTAGGTAAGGACCAGAAACATTTTCGTACACCGCCATATTTTTCGATTGCAGCCGTAAAAGCCTCAGCGTTAAACAGTGACGTTCCTGATGGAGGAATCTTACGTAAAGCGGATTTGACCAACTTATCTTTGACATGTTTAGTGATTCCGTTACGTCGCATTTGAATCACTTCCGCTCTGTGGCCACATAACCTGTAAAAAATCTTCAGAAACCTTGTAGTAATCACCACTGAGAAAAACACTGTTAAGTTTTTCACGAAGAGCCTCGTGTACAATTTCCGTGCCTCCCTGAGCCCAAGTCAGCACATCCTGCACGGCTGCGTGTAAAGCCTCCTGCTGTTTTAGCATACAGTAGGTTAATGCACCGAAAGCTCTATCTGCTTGCACTAAGTGAGGATTCTGATCATACTCTCTAACCTCGTCGTTAGTTTCTAAGTCAGTATAGCCTGGAGTGTGATTATACACTTTTTGGATCTCTGCATAGCGTAAATTAAACCATTCGTTATGATTCAACTGCTGTATATCACACAATAGCTTTAACTCACCTTCTGACGTGCCTGGCATAGCCGGTTCTTTTAATTTGGTACCGAGTCCAAAAGCAAACGGCTCTGGTTCCACGGGCACAGGCGGTGCCTGGTCTGGTTCATTTTCCACATAAAGATCTCGACTGCAATCTGAAATATCTGAATTATTATCGTACGGGCGAACACATTCGTTTGATCTTGCTATTTGTGTCTGCAAGCTGTTAACGAGTTTTGTCAATTTAAGTAGTTCCTTTTTTGTGCCCCCCCTTTTCTTTGACTTGCGGTGCCGTCTTCGTCTCGGGCTAGCCTTGCAGGAGCTAGTAGAACTGCTACTACTACTTGATGAACTGGAACTGGACGACCGGTCACGATTTCGTGTAGGTTTTGCCTGAGCACCCAGCTTTGCTACACTCTCCTTTAGCATCGTCCATGACTCTAAATAAAATAACCGTATTACAATGCTATTCAATAAACAAAGATCGAACGGTAAAACCGTTTAAGAATTTTATTATCAAATGGAGGGTAGGTACATTTTCACGGCAAATGGTTAAATTTCCAATATTTAATTCTTTACAATTATTCATTTAACACTTGAGGGTAGAATACATAAAAAGTATTCCAACTAACTATCCAAATCGAAAATGGATATAATTTGCAATAATTGATCTCAAAATGTTTAGAACTTACGTGTATTGTTGCACACAATAAATGTATTTCGGTAATAGTAGATACTATACCGTAATAATGACAACTTAACCGTCGCGCTTGATATCCAAACTACGAAATAAATTCCAATCCTTTGTTCTGGATAATATTTTTGAGAGCGCGACCAACCGCGGCGGGAAACTAGACGCCAATGAAGAACAAATTAAAATCTGGGAATGAACCAAAGTCATCCCCACTGCCAGGTGGAGGGAGAAACATGGAAGGGGTATAGAAAGAGATAGCAATACCCGGCGGGAAACGTGCTGCCTATCTCAATTAAATAAGCTTCGAATAACGGTCAAGTCAAATTAATAACCTACTAATCCCAGAAAGGATTTAATTTCTTTTGGGTTTCTAGGAACTGGGAATTCGGTTACTGCCTTGACTTTATCGGGGTTAGGTGCTACCCCATTATCGGTTATAATATGACCGAGATAAGTGGCTTCGCGTCTTAAGAATTCGCACTTATCCGGTTGGAGCTTTAAGTTGAATTGACGTAATCTGTCGAATACTAATTTGAGTTTCTCCATATGGGATCGAAGGTCATGCGAATAGATTATACAGTCGTCTAAGTAGACGTAACAATGGAGGCCCTGCAAACCTGTTAGGACAGTGTTCATTAGTTTTTGGAAGGTGGCAGGTGCATTTTTTAACCCAAAAGGCATACGGGTATATTCGAAATGGCCTTGAACTCCATTTGTTGTGACCGTGAACCCAGTTTTTGGGGCGTCTTCGCTTTTTAATTTAATTTGATGAAACCCACTGACGAGATCGAGTGTTGTAAAATATTTAGAGTGACCTAGTTGGTCGAGAATATCGGTTATTAAAGGTAAAGGGTAGATTTCGGTGACAGTGGCATCATTGAGTTTACGGTAATCAATCACAATTCGCCACTTTTGTTTACCAGAGGCATCTCTTTTCTTGGGTACTACCCATACTGGGGCGCTCCATGGTGAAGTGGAGGGACGTATTATATTTTGCTCCAGCATCTTTTTAATTTGGCTTTCTACTTCGTTTTTGTGACATTCTGGAAAACGATAAGATTTTACGTGAATTGGAACTGAATCTTTTGTGTCAATTGAATGTTCTATGGCGCTAGTACAACTCAACGACTCCCCTTCGAGATAAAATATATCAGTATAATCTGCGCAACATTCTAATAATACTCTCGTCTCTTCGTCGTTTAGGTGAGATGTTCGAATAAGATCTAGAACTTCTTGAGATCTATCACGGGAGGAGGCTGTGACGTTAAGTACGTCGGCAACAGATTCGTCCACTTGCATCGAGGTCTGGATGTCGAAAGGTTGTAAGTGGACTTTATAATTTTTTATTACCACTTCAGAGTTAGTTGTGTTAAGAACGGATACGTTGACCCGTCCATTGGCTTTAGGTTTCACTATGCAATTTGCAAGATAAACTCCGGCGGAAATGTGATGATCTAAAATTACACCTTCGGTGAAATGAGCTGTTTCGAGTGGGGGATTTGAAATTTGGCATTCGATTATGGCTTCAGACCGTGGAGGGATAGTGTAAACCGGTTCGTTAAAATAGAAGGGTAGTGAGTGACCTTGAACTATGAGGTGATTTGTTGAATATAGGATATCAGCGTTAGTATATTTCAGGAAATCATTCCCTAAAATACCATCGTATTTCAAATACACATCATCTGTGATGGCGTGGAACTCAAAGTGAAAAGAAGCTGCGTTTTCTTTATAATCTGGGCATACAAAGGTCAATAGAAAAGAGCCCAGGGTTTCGCAAAATGAACTATTTTTACTTAGGCCCTTGAGTAGGATTTTATCATTAGACAGCAGCGGTTTTGTATCAAAGTTTTTAAATTTGGTTATACTGACACTCGATCCAGTATCAATAAGGAAACATAGAGCCTTTTTGGCATACTTTGTCTTTAGGTATATGTATGGTAGGGATATTTTATTAACGGATGACCCTATTTCATATATAGGGAGTGAATTAGAGACTCCTATAGGAGTAGAATGATGTACTTTAGTTGTAGGGCTCAACGAGTCAGAGGCTTCCGTCAGGAAGGGTTGAGGTGTAATAGATTTAGGACTCAACGAAACAGAGGCTCCCGTAAGGGAGGGTTGAGGAATGTTAGATTTAGGACTCAACGAAACAGAGGCTACCGTAAGGGAGGGTTGAGGAATGTTAGATTTAGGACTCAACGAAACAGAGGCTCCCGTAAGGGAGGGTTGAGGAATGTTAGATTTAGGACTCAACGAAACAGAGGCTTCCGTCAGGAAGGGTTGAGGAATAATAGATTTAGGACTCAACGAAACAGAGGCTCCCATAGGGGAGGGTTGAGATTTGGCCTTTGTAAGGATTGTAGGAATAGTGCCCTTAGGATTCGGAACACGACGGCACATATTCGTGGCCCGATTATTTAGTTTAAATTATATTCATAATCGCTGGCGTTCTCGGAACTAACTTGATCGGGTGACGGTGAATATGCACGTGCTTGAATTGCTTCATTTGTAACGTGATGCGCGGCGGCCTCATTATTGTCATTATTACGTTTATATTTCTCGTTATTAAATTGCCGTTTGCGGCATTGCGAAATATCATGGCCTAAGCGTTTGCAATACCTGCAGGATAATTGGGCTCCTGTATTTTGGTTGGAACTATGCGGCTGCGAATCGAAAGACACACGTGGCCGGGCCACATGGTTATTTTTATTAGGACATTCACTTTCGGAATGCCCGTTTCTCCCGCAGATTTTGCATTTAGGCCTAGACGACGTTTTATATATAAGATTTTGAATTTTCTCTTCCTCTAAGGCGATATTGATTGCATTATTCAAATTCTTGGGATTTCTGCAACGGACCATGTTGCCTAACCTAGGGTGTAGCCCTAGCGAAAAGGTGTGTAGTGCCAGGTCTTCCGTCATGGCTATGCGGCCAGACAGATCCTTTTTGTAAGAGTCCGAATTGTGAATTTCGGACTGTAAGTCCGTTAGACATGTTTCTATTCGTAAAGCGAATTGTGCAACTGTCTCGTTGCTTTCCTGTTTGCATGACTGAAGGTCAATTAATAAATGATTATAATGCTTTCTCTCTCCAAAGTTTTGTTTTAAAAAAGTTTTTAGGCTGTCAAAGGTGTCGAAAATTTTATTAGAACATGCTATCTGTGCTTTGCCCTCTAATCGTGCATAGATATATTTAAATAATAAAGTTTTTTGGTTCTCTGATGCTAAATCTAACGCGTTCTGGCAATTAGTAAGGAAGGCCGTGAGCGTCTCACGATCTCCCTTATAAGGGTTAATAAATTTACACAGGACGGAAATTGAAAACTCCTCGCTTGTTTCGGGTTTTTTTTCAGTTTTGTCAACCATTGTTAAATAATTTAGGGGGTAGTAAATCGACCTTGAAAATAAAATATGTAGCGGTAACAAAAATCAAGTGTTTTACTCACAGGATGAGCGCGATGAGAATCTTCATCTGGAGAGACGTTTGTTGGCGTTGAAGAAGTCGTAGGGGTGCTGCCGATAGGGCAACTGTTGAAGGGCGGCCGGAAAACCTTCCGACAGCGGAATACAGGTTGGCTTTCCTCGGGCGGTTCGTTGGCAGGCTTATTCAAAAAATAAGGCTGACTGTCGCAACGGCTGGACCACGAAGGAAATCAGGAACTTGACGAGGCGGCAGGAAGTCAAGAGATTGATGGTGTTGATGCCCCGGAGATGGATCGGTGGTGCCTGTGCAAGGCGCTTCTGGATACGTGGTTCTTCTTAAAAAAAGTCTTTTGGATATTTAACGTGTTTTCCGTCGCGTATGGAATCCAGCAGAACGATACGGTTTCCGTGCTGGTATCCCACTTCTGACACCACTATTACGGGGTGGATCAGGAGTCAGTTTTTAAAAAAACAAATTTTGAAACACACACGACTTTAATATTTGGATTTAGAAAAATAAAATGACAAAAAGGTGTAAACCACGCGCGAGTCCAATCCGATCTGATTGGTGTTAATTATTTACCTAATACGAAAGCTATGTAGCCCTTACGTTGCATTGACGTCAATGAGTCAATGCAACTCGGCGTTTACATTATAATGGCCAACCCTGTAATTTACGATATAACACGTATTACGTTAAAATCTTATCATGCCGCGATCAGAAAGGGATTAGAAATAACAGATTTCCATACACTTACGTCTAAATCAATATGGATTGACAGCTATCTCAATCCCTTTTTAATTGCGATTCAGTAATACAGTACTATACATACCTACCTACTTAATAAACAAATAAACCTCTTTGAAATATGATTACCTTTTATTGCTATGAAGTAAGTATTTATGAATTGTCACTGAGACAAATAACTGAAAGATATACAGTATACAACCTCACATACAGTCAGCATCATAATATATTCGATAACAATCCAAGTGGCCAATATCCTTACCTCAGCGAACTGATATACATGGAAGTATTCTGTCCGCTCAGTTATGACCCAACGTAAACTATTCGATTGTAGGCGGTGCTTACAAACTATTCGATTCGCAACTTCAGTTGGTCCGAGATGACAGTCAGTGACGGATGGCTAAATTGATTTATAAAAACAACGTTTTTTTGTAATTAAAAATGTCTTCATGTGTCGTGAAGTGGTGCAGAAGTTATTTTAGTTCATACCAAGGATAGTGGAATCACTTTTCACTTGTAGTAAACAGATAACTTCAGTAAAATTTGAAATAAACATGACGATTTGTTTTCAATACTACCGTGCTAAGCTAAAACGTAACAACTGCATACGACTTTCATAACAACATACGACTTTTTAAATTGCAAGGATAATAGGGATGGTGTTATGCCAAATGAAGTAGACTATTTTTTTGACTTGTGCTTGGTTTAGGTATTTTCTATATAATTATAAATGTAGTAGGTAATGAATTCTTTCTTACAGATTTGTATTTTCCTTTTTTATTTCATGAGACGGAGCTGTAAAAAAACTACCTCATTCTTTCAAATTCATAATCAAATTTGATATTATCATTTTACATTACTTTCCATTCAGATTCCCACAAGATGCTATTCGCAGAGAACTATGGAAAAAAGCTGTCCAATTAGAGAGACATGAAATTAAGTGGATGCCTGGAAAGATATCTAGAATATGTTCTATTCATGAGATATAACTCGTGAGATAATCATACCCGGTCTCCTATATGTAGATACACTTCCACTGAATTAATTTAAAAAATACACACATTATCTGAAAATGTTGATCATTCGAATCCACCCTCTACCGTCACATATATGTCGGTTCTCTCTCAAGCGATTTTTATTTATTTATTTATTTATTTAAGAAGAAACAAACAGTCGTTTACAAATAGGTTTACAAAAATATTTCTTAAATTAAGACCTGGAGTTTCCTTATTATATATAAAAATTGCAGTCTGAATTGAGTCTGCAGTGTGTTGATTTTTGACCCGATTCGTGTACCCATGTATATTTTGCAGGCTGTATAGCCAGTCCGAATTCTAAGATCAAGTTTACCATACATTTACAATGGCGTACTTGATCTTAGAAAAACGGACAGACTATACCTGAACGTGACTTCGCACTACCATACAAATTTATAATAAAATATACAAAATACTTATTATAGCGGAATACATTTATACAACAATGATATATTTACTTATGTTGAGTTAGTCTGTCATTTCATAACAACATTTTAACTAGTTATCTTTTAATCTGCATTAAATTATTATACGTGAATTATTTGACTGGTTCTTCAATGTATGGCATAAACCTATCCCTGTCCAAGTCATATTCTAATCAAATATGAACCGCAAACTCTCAGCGGCCAGTACGTACAACAAGAAGGTTATTAGCGGATTAATGTCGCTGATTGGTAGTTATTGACATTATATATATGCATTTCATCTACACTTAGCTATGTACCATTAGTGTAATAAAGATGACTATTATTTTGTTTACCAGCTTTGATTACAGGCTCTGTAAACGCGTCGTCTTATTTAAATGTAGGCGTAATTTTGTATGTGTGCTAATTTGGCCCGAGAATTTGAACGGTAATGTTCCTAAAGGCGGTTTCCATACTAAATATATGCGTTCACTGCCTTACCTACCGTCATACAAATAAAAACAAAGATCTGTTCCGATATATTTAGCTACTTTGGTTGCCACTAATTCTTTGACGCTTACTGTACTTCCTACCTAGGTACCTGAAGAGTGAAGACCTATGTAAGTGCATAACTGATACTATGAATTGGTAATTTTTTGACATTAAGTTTTTGGTTCATACGCCATTTCACTTTCAGTCATTTGGTGTGACAGAATAACAGTATATGATAACATAAAAAAAAAACATAGCCACAACCGAATACAGAACCTCCTCCTTCTATGAAATTGAAGTCGGTTGAAAATAATAGTGAGATTTGGTTCTACAGGTACATGATAGGTATGGAGATAATACGGACTAGGAGACAAAATGCATGGAATAAAATAGGCGTAGCAACAAAAACGTATAGAAATTCATGCGTCCGAGAAAGTAGCCTAATAGTGACACAACTGCATAGGAAAATAAAAAAGTGGGGAAAAACGCGAATGGAACAAAAAATAATGGGGAACAAAAATTTTGGGTAGCTATACTATACACTCCCATGAACTTATTGAATAGACCGGGCTATTTTACGTCCCAGTAAAATTTCCATACATACATTTCTTTCTTTCTTTTCCGACACCGTTAAACAAAATCCATGAAAAATGGTAACGGACAAAATGGAATAAAAAATCTTAGAACCCCTTTTCTCCTATTAGGACCGAAAAAGATCGTGATATGAGTAGAAATAATATGAAAATTTAAAATAAGTGTAGTTTACACCTCTTTTGACAAGTTACACATGTTACAGACTTTTTTCAACCAAGTTTTCGCCAGGCAGACCTCAGGAGGTTCATAATGGGTATGTCTGTGTGACCCAATATGTCCATGTCTTGTACATTTGTCCACGTACCCCGTGAAACACAGAGTTTGTACCTATGAATGTCTATTTGTCCATTGTCCGTCGCTTGTGTGACTCAGCTATGGGATTACAATGATAGGTATTGATAAGTTTCTTTAATAAGTTGTTTTTTAAGGTTGATTATTATACCCGTTACTCGTAGTCAAGATGACAAGACGTTTCTTGACACTTTAGTATTGTCTGTTTTACCCTGTTTAATGTCTGATCTTATTGTGCTCGTCAGTTTGTATGCACATCACTTAAACAATATACTGTATGCGTTTGTTTTGTTTTAAAATTGCTTTTAGAAGACAAAACTATAAATATTCGGCCTAGTTCTTCTTTAAACTAATTAACGTCAAAATTATGATATCAACAATATTTTCAAAGGCAACGTTTGTGATTTTATATTTTTGTGGTGTGAGCTTTATTTAGTTTCGAAATAGCGCCATCTGCCAGCCAGTGTCCGGACTAGCACGCGCAGTCGCACACGTTAGACTAGAGGTTTGAGTTGCGGCTAGCTTGCTAAAGCTTTAGCTACACGCCGCTAGATGGAGTTGTGACATACGCATTCGATACTCGGACGAGATGTTGAAAGACGTATGGATGATAAAAATAAAATTTTCAATAACTATATATTATATATATTTTTAGTGATGCATACCTGTACTTATGTATTTCATAGGTTTACATAAAAGGGACAAAACAACAAAAATAAAAATGTTATGCTTTGTATATACTTATCCCTTAAATCTCTTCCAGCTAACCTTTGAGAAAATGCGAAATATAATATTAATTAATAGTAATTAATAATTTTAGGTTGCTTTGGTTTTATCCAAATTGAACCGGCCATATTTACGTGATGTTACTAACCTAGTATTAGAGTCAGACCGTAAAAAGTCTGCAGCGATTATGATAGCCCACGCAGTGCAAGTGTCATTTTATACGTCAAACTTCTATGAAATTATGACGTATAAATAGCACTTACGCTGCGTGGGCTATAAAATCTGCTGCAGACTTTTATTGGTGCGACTATAAATATATTTTTAACCCATACGTTAAAAAATTACCTATTCGAAGCACGATAAATAATGTCTATTTACTAAAGGTGCATCCATACTATACCGCGGTTTACTTTTGTGGAGCAATTCTGCAACGCACTGCAGAGTCTGGATGCACTTTATGCCTATGCCAGGTAGGGACTTGGCGTTGGTATTAGGACACATTTTTTTTTTTTTTTTTTTATTAGCCTATCAGTGTGTCCTACTGCTGGGCAAAGGCCTCCCCTCTTTCCCGCCACTTGTCTCTGTCCAATGCACACTCCCGCCACTCCACACAGAATGTATCTAGGTAGGACACATTATGGTATCCTAAAAATCTAGAAGGCTAGAATATTTTTGGAAAGCCTATCGTAGTTTAATACACTTAGTTTATTAAAGTGAGGGTGTTTCGAATTGGCTCCCCGATGTAGAAGCGGCAAAATATATGTTACCAAATATGATCATATTCCGTGTCCAAAGATGTCCAACTTAAAAATATATCAAAGACTAAACACCTGTGAGATAAAATCACGAAATAAATCACCCATAAATTCCGCCCTAAAATCATAAAAATCAAGGGCAATGTCCAAAAAATAACCTCATTTCTTAAACCGTTTACACAAAAACGTCATAACGATCTATGATGCTTAAAAATATAAGTCATTTCTGCGCTAAGCCGATATATAAAATCTTTATATCGCTAAAAGCTGATATTTCATGAAATTGGAAGGTGGTTATATCGTTTTAGTTCTAAAGTTCTTTGCTGGAGTATGACGCATATATTTAGTGCCAGCAGGTGCTTGCTTTTAAATATAAATGTTGCTCGCGAACTTGATAGATCTGGCTATTTGGCTGGAGTCCCCTAATTCGAGGATGGTTGGCGATGTTACGGTTATTAAGATGTGTTTTAAAATTCACCACATCGTTTGTTTTATCCTGTCAGCAAGCCTATGATAGCCGAGCTTTAAAAAGAGTACATAGTAAGCTCGGTTCTTCATACAAACGTAGTTACGCTCGCGCTCTCATCTTAAAACGACTTGCTAGATTGTTCTGTGAAACTTTGTACCTACTTACAATAGGATAAGGTATAAGTATTCTATGCCTGTAGTTTATATAGTTTCAAGTAGTTTATATACCAAAAATACAGCGAATTTAAGTTTTTCATGCTTAATTTCGTCGGGTGATAAGCAAAAGTCACTAACTAACACCATTGAAATTATTGGACAATAAACCATGTTACAAGTGTAACAAAGTGCATTGTTATTTTAATTTTTTAATAGTACTTAGTGACTTTTGCTTGTCACCCGACGATTTGTTTTTGCTCTATTTCGTTTGTTTTAAAAGGTAGTATAAACGATATACAGGGATAGGGTATCTCATGTCATTGTATGTGCAAAGTTTCATTACAATCCAACACGTAGTTTTAAAATGAGAATGAAAACTCCCTTTGTATGGGAAGGAGAAATTCGGCTGAGTTTGATGCGGACTCCTAAAGCCAGGAAATTAGAAAGGAACAAAAGATATGGCGCGCCGCGCGAAACTCATAAATTAATCTCACACGTCTCTTATCGCAATAACTTTTTAGCCATTCTATCACCCAAAAAAACCGAGATGCCATTGATCAGACGCCAGCAGCATGCACCATTTGCTGGCACTTCCTTTTCTCATTACAAAATGTAAAAAATACAGTTTATGTAACACTCAGACACACGTCTGTCATTTCCTTTGGATTGTGGTGACGTGTCTAGATTTTTTGAGCTTTATTTTAGACTTCACATAATACACCTTTGAATTTCTTCGCGGATGTATGAAGTTTTAATAACAAAACTTCCGTGAGACTCGGACATATTAAATATATTAAGAACGGGTCACTCACGCATTTTAAGTCGAAAAACGCTCGACATGTTTCACCCCGTACCGAGGATTGTCATCAGGAGCTTCCGTTTACCGTAAATACGTGAGTGACCCGCTTTTAATATATTTAATATGTCGGATGTATGAAGGTTTCCTCACGTTTTCTTTCACCAAAAAACTAGTGGTAAATATCAAATCATATTCCGTTCATAAATTGCGAAAATCTCATTGATAGGAGCCAGGATTTAGAACCCGCGACCTCCGGATTGAAAGTCGGACGTCAGATCCACTCGGCCGCCTAGTCCATGTGAGGTCCCCAACCTGCATTAGACCAGTGTGGGGACTATAGCCCAAACCCTCTAGCACATGATAGGAGGCCTGTGCCCAGCATATATTTTAGACCAGCGGTCGGCAACCTTTTAGCAGCCTGAAGTGCCACATAAGAGTTAACGAAGATGACGCGGGCCGCATTTTGGTAATATTTGTGACTTTAGCAAACATTGTCGTTCTTGAGTATTACCTACATACCAAATAGTCAGGGAGGTTCGTGGGCCGCAAGCGAGAGGTTGGCGGGTCGCATGCGGCCCGCGGGCCGCTGGTTGCCGACCGCTGTTTTAGACTATAGCCAAGCAGTTCTTTAACTAGGCAGACAATCCATATTACGAAAGTTATCATAGTCAGAATTAAGTACTCGTAGAGAGTATAGGTAGACCCAGCCAGCTAGCTAAATAAAAGATTCAGAGAAAGAGTCTCTTTCTGTCGCGTCGTACGAGGGCAGTGGTGTAGCTAGGCATGGGGCCTTCGCCCACGGCCTCACACTTAGGGGGGCCTCGCAAAACCAGCCTTTTTACCTTGGATTACATTGAAAAGGGCGTCGCAGATGTCGTCCACGCTATGCCACTGCGAGGAAGTTAAAAGGCTGGCCCAGCAAAGAGAAGAGTGGCGATTCGATTACTCCACCGACAAGAGCATAGAATAGAATAGAATATTCTTTATCTGCTTAAAATATGGTACAATGAGTTGGCATAGCTCTTAAATATTGATGATGACGATGAGAAAGTAGAGACATGTTAAAGCGAATGCATATTAGTATTTCTCAATTTGTTACGGCTTTCAGTGGTTTACCACACTGGAGAGATCAAAATACATCGTAAACGTTAAAATCACTGGACTTTCTGGTCGTTAATGTACCTATTTCAGTCTCCAGTAACCAACAACGCTATTTTTCTGTGGGGTAGGTCAACCCAAGATCGAAAGAAAGGTCAGAGACAGTGACGATTTGTGTAAACAAATCATCGAAAAAAAACACGGATGAAAGAAACATTTCAGCAACACAGTCTAATTGTAACTCCACCCACGTATACTACTTCTTTGTGAAAATATATTGTGATTCACTCCGTGGTAGCATAGAATAAACAATACTGTTATATTAATTAAACTAGTATTTTTAGATCACTATTATGATGTTCAGGATTTTTGTTTATGAGTGGAAGCCTTGGCAGTATTTAAAGGTAGGTTGTATTTGTTAACTTTACAATAAATATGCAGAAATATTCGCTGTCAAAGTGCTCTGCTCAACTGTAGGTGTAAGAGACCTATTTTGTGCAATCTCTATGGCCCCATTTATGGAGTACCTTTACTAAGGAATGCAAATCGGTTATTTTTTGGATGGAAATAACCGCGGTTTCGGTTAAAAACCGATTATTTCCATACAAAAAATAACCGATTTGCATTCCCTAACCTTTACCTCTGCTTTTCTTTACCTTACCTTTACTCTCTGACGAATATTTTTTATCATTAATTAGGTATGGATTAACACTAGCACTCGTCTACATAAATTCGTCGCCACACATCACGTCTCCTTAATAAATAACCCACGTGTAAATAAATTGACGGACCGATAAAAAACCTCATAAAATACGTTGCGTATTTCTGGCGCTCGGTATGTCGCGTATGCATGTGCGTCATGTAGGCGCGCCTGATAATTATTAGATAGCTGGATTTACAGTTTTATTTTATATTAAAAAGCACTTATACTGAAAAAGAGGGATGGTCGAAGGCTTACTTTACCTTTAGATACCTCGTTCAAGTATAAAAGTTTAGATTAGATTAGTATTTTTACCTTAGGTCAACAAAAAATCATATGTTTCAGTTACCTATTCGTTTTCTACAAAAATATTTACCTATATGGACATAAAATATTGAATAGGGTTAAGTTACCAAGCATATCTTCGGGCTTCTTTAGAATGCAACCGGAGGATTCTTACTATGAGAAGGACTTCTTAACGGGCAAGAAATCAAAATGTTTTTCAGATATTAATTACTAAATATCTAACAAATACAACACATTTCTTCTCTTCACTGGCAAATTAATTTGCCCCTAAACTCAGTTTAAAATAATTGTCGCTAACCCAAACATGTCACCCATTACGTATTTCCAGCGCGCCGTATAAAAATTATGAAATGTTGTCGATATGGGCCGCCCTGTCGTACCTAAATCTCTTGCGTTGACGCAGCGGTAAAACGCGCGCCTGCGCGCTGACTCACCAAGATAGCTTGCATTAGTTTTATTAATGAATTTATTTTCGTAACTTTTTGCGGCAAGTTTCGTAGTTTTTCATAGGAAATTTGAGAGTTATATACCTAGGTCAAGGAATATTTATTAGATTTTTTTATACCGATGGATATCTAAGCCCTCTCACAAAGTGTTCCTCAAAGTGCTTTTCCGGTTTAGTTTTTAACTTTATTCCAAGTTGAGAATGAGGAAAAATACTTAACATATTTATAGGTATACTGTTAAACTGAAATAATCGTCATATACGAAAGAAAAGGGATCAACGCCAGGATTGAGACTGTCTTCTACATTCACGACAGATGCTTAAGACATAGTAACAAAATATGAATGTATGGTGGAATGTATATCATGTATAATGCCTAATACTTTTCACGACTCTTCTCTTTCCGAACACTCATTTAAGTAGGTACTGTTTTTTAAAGGTCTAAGTTACAGGGGATATTGTATTATTTTTGAATACGGTAGAAAGAGGGTCGCTGTGGTCTAACCAGTTTACGAAATTATCCATATTAATACATGACGTTCCACGGAAAAAGGTACCTTATGGCGCCCGGCGCTTAATACGACGCATAGCGCCGCAATAATATTGGAGCGGCGTTAATAATAGCGTAAGCGTCAACCGCCATAAGGTACCTTTATCCGTGGGACGTCACATATGTTCAATTGAATTAGGTACTGATAGCTTAATGCACCAGGCAGCTAAACGTGAATGAATAAAAATACCTATTCAATCAAATCCAAAAGTAAATAAACAACACGTTTAAAATAGCAACTGGGGTCAACATAACAGGAGAAAAAGGTCATCGAGGTTACTGCCATCGCAAAACATGTTTATCATGCATTAAACCATTCTGCACATTAGGGAAACTTCGCTCATAGCTGTCAGGTGGACTGTCGAACGTTCACGTCAAATAAATATAATATATTCACAGGATATAAATATATTTTTATAAAACCACAGTGCGTAGTTCACAGTCGGTCGCAGCGCGCATCGGCGCACGGTACTGGACTATTCGAAATTCAAATTTTCAAAGTGCCCAGTGACAGTGGCTGTGCGGTATTCTTTTGACGGTTTGTGAAAAAATGGCGGCAGTACGAATTTTTATATTTTACTTTTAATTTTACACTACACAGATTAGTTTTTGAGTTTGTATTTAGTATATGTCGTTCCGGTAAGTTCGTTGCTACGCCGTAGAGCGCTACGCTTCGTAGAGCGGAATGGATTGATGTGATTTATTTCAACTGTAGAGTTTTATTGAATTAGATCTTGTTATTTCGAAATATTTATATTTATAAAATAAATAAAAAAATGATAATAAAAGTTTATTAAAACAATGATTAAAAATGATTTTCTGCTTTTGAGAAATAATTGAACTTACAAGTTTTTAAATAATTATTTTTATCTTAATAATTAGCAGCATACCTGTTGCTATTCACAACGGAGGTAGAGAAGTAAATATAGTAAAAGATTTTTATTAGCATTATGTAAAATATTTGATTTAATTAGAATATGTAATAAATTTCTCAAAATGTTGATAACTGAAAACATACAAGTTTTCGTGAACTAATCGTATAATTATATCCAATAAGCAATATATTATAGTGAAAAACTTTTTGTCGTATCTTATTGTTTCGAAGGCCCTTGCGGACACACTTTGAGCCATCGGGATATTTTATGTCATTCATCGGCCCCTCAAGAACAACCTTGGGCCTACTCATAGTCTAATAAAACATGGTCTTCTCTTCCCAGAGTGACACAAGCCTACGTCACAATAACATGGCCGCTATATAGCGCTATCGCATATTATCATATAGCGCTGTCGCATGATAGCCTTGTGTCAGTTACGTGACCTAGAAAAGACGGGAAGAGAGTACCAGGCGGAGTAAATTATTATACCATGGGCCTACTCAAGAGCTTTATCGTCCATCCCCATGTGTCTGATGATGGAGCTCAAGGCCAGCGCTTTGGATTCCTTGGGTTCCAGATAACCTGCTCCAAAGTCATCCATTCATTCTTTGAGGGCGTGACATTCACACATTAGGGGTTGTGCAAATCATGCGAGGTGTTTTCGGCTACTTTTCGACCCCCCCTCCCCCTTGGTGATATTTGGTGAGGTTTGTGGTTACCTCCCCTCCCCAACATAGTCTCACGTGTATTTTTTTGAATTTTTTCCTTCTGACTGGTCAAGGCCACGCGCTCCAAAACTTCGTAAAATAGACTCGCTATATTGAAGTGCGGAGTGAAGATTTATGCTTAACGAAACCGAGAATAAGTATCTACTCATGTGGTAGGTATTTTTTCTTAGTTTCGTTCCATGTAGAAAACTACACGTGAGGTCTCCTTAATACCCGTGATCTGTCGTGATTTTTTCGTGCCCCCCTCCCCCCTATCGAACCTCGCGTGATTTGCGCACAAGCCTTTAGGTGTATTACTGTCTCTTCCTCTTTTCTTCGCCACACTTCGACAACTGGTGTCGTCAGTGTGTCCCATCGTAGCCAAGACTCCTTTGACCTCATGAGTGTCAAAGGAGTTTTGGCTAAGATGGGACACACTGGAAGTGAACTATAAACGCCCCTGTTATAAATTAGAGTAGTCTTTTGCTATGTTTCCAAGCTTTTTGTAACTTTGTAACTTCTGTAACCTTCTATTTCTATAATCTCATTATAACACTTCTCAAAACACGTTATAAAAACATGTAGCGAGTATTACGTCTAAAAAATTTTATGACTATTTATTGCATATATCATGTCGCGCGTGTTTTCAAAAACATCTGCTCTATTTCAAGCTACTGCGCAGATTTTATTGCGGTTTACACTACACGCATTCGCGGTTTTAATTTGCTATAATTTTTAATGTTATGATATTATGAATATGTGTGGTTGTAAGAAAAGTGATCATCAAAATGAGAAATCTAAATTTTTGAGTATGCATAAAATCAACCTCTTATTCAGCCTTCAAAATTTTTTTCTTCACCAGCAACCCGCCCCGGTTTTCACGCGGGTTAACAACCACACCAACCTTCCTCAAGAATCACTCTATTGAAAGGTGAAAACCGTATGAAAACGCGTTCAGTAGTTTTTGAGTTTATCGCGAACATACAAAAGCACAAACAGACAGACGCGGCGGGGGACTTGTATTTATAAGGTGTAGTGATAATCGAAGTGCTGTCATAATGGTTAAAAAGGTTTTATTTTCATTAATTATACATTGAAGGTGACCACGTAGACAATTGAATCGCTAGTTCGTTACTTAACAAAAAGTTGCAAAAACAGGAAAAAGGTGTGATTTCTTCAACTTTCAGTTTAAGATCGGCCCTGCTCACGTCTGGTGGTCGTGAATCATGCTGTACAAACAAACATTTCAACATAAACCTACAATTCACATTAAACACCATTAAAATGATGAACCGGCGATACAAAGTAAGCCCGATAAATTACCCAGATCTTAATGAAGATGTTATTTCTGGCGGACGCACTAGAATCCTGGATATTTAGGTCCAGTGTTCATATTTCATGGTGTGTTACGAGGACAGATCTCTCAATAATCTTGCTAACGGCGAGTACTAGCACAGACATAATCTCGTAGCCAGAATTATTCACCAGCAGCTTGCTCTCCTATACGGCCTTGTGGACTGCGAAGTGCCATACTACAAGTACTCACCTGCGCCAGTTCTCGAAAATGGTCATGCCACACTCTATTGGGATCGATCTACCATCCCTGACAGGACTATTGTAGCCAATAAGCCTGACATCGTGCTGGTACACCGATCGCAGCCCGGACCGCGCTCGTCGACGTCACCATCCCCCATGATGAGAATCTCGTGAAAGCCAAGAAGGATCCAGCAAGTACCTAGACTTAGCTCACGAGATTACCTACATGTGGGATGTTGACTTGACGATCATCCAGCGACGTGAAGTTGACGCTGTTCAAAGCCTACTGCACGTCGCTGTACACATGCAGCCTGTGGGCCAATTACACGCAAAAAGCATACAGTGCACTCCGCGTCCAATACAACAACGCGTTCCGGGCAGTGATGGGGCTGCCTCGCTACTGTAGCGCCTCGGGCATGTTCGCGGCGGCGCACACGGCGTGTTTTCATACCACGATGCGACTGCGCGCCGCGTCCTTGGTCCAGCGGGTGCGGGCCAGCCCCAACACAGTCCTGGCGATGATCGCGGACAGACTGGACTGTCCTTACATCATGCACTGCTGTGACAGGCATGTAACTAAGACTGGGATAGGATAGGATAAGGACTAATTAATTTGTAGCTTTTAGTGTATTATTTATTGTTTTATTTATTCCAATTTTAATAGTTCAAATTCAATTTTAATTATTGTTTATTAGTATTAATTAATGGGAATTGATAAATGATAACGTTAAACAACTGTACAGTATTTTTAGGAATGACATATTTATTATATAACTGTTAACAACAAATTATGAGCCTTGTAGCTTGAAATAAATGAAATTTTATTTTATTTTTATTTATCATTGTTCCGATAGTCATGTCAGTGAACGGTCTCACAGTATTGACTAAAAATAATATAAATGATTGTGTGAATTATTTGCTTTTGTTGAATATACTTCAAGATAATAATCACAGTACTGTATTTTTTTTATTTAGTTACCATTTGACTGACGTCACGATCAAGTAAGTACCGTTTAGTAAGGGGTGTTGTACGCGTAGAGTACGGTTGTCATTTCTGAATTTTGTATTGCTGCAATGCTATGGGTCCCATAATTTGACTGTCATAACAATCCATCGAGTGATTAATAAAAGCTTGTCATGTAGTCTATTATGTCATCTATATGTCGGCGGCCGATCGTAAGATCAGGCAGATCGTAATGTTCCTGTGTAATGTTTTGACGATAGTATCATTAAACCAATATATAGGCAGGATAGGTTCGTTAGGTTGCTTCAGATGCCCGAAGAATTTCACGATATGCCTGATCTTACGATCGGCCGCCGACATATACATGTATGAATGAAATAAAACTAAATATCATAAGATCGTAGAATCAGTGGAAGCAGGTAAATTGAAGCGAAGATAGACGGGGCTATATCTTGCATCTGCTCTACTTTCCAGAATTATAGCGGCCAAATTCATTTACTTACGCAGTTATTTCTAGTAGATACGAGTCATACGGGGTGGGTTAGTTTTACTATTTGTTTGATTTATTTGTCTAAAATAACTACTTTTTAGGAATTGTTTAAGAATTACTGGCCCGTGACGCTTTAAAACTACCTACCCGTGGAAAATCAGCACGGATATCGTGATTGCATTTTTATCACTTGTCATGTCATGCGTCACTTTCGCACTTACATGTTTGTTAGAACGTGACAGGCATGGTGACAAATGATAAAGAGCCGACCATCTTAGCCCTACAGCACGGATATCGTGGTTGCATTTTTATCACTTGTCATGTCATGCATCACTTTCGCACCTTCATACTTGTTAGAACGTGACAGGCATGGTGACAAATGATAAAAAGGCCAAATTAGCCTTGCAGGACCCCTTTCAAAAAATCAGTAACTATTACCAAAAAGAATAGATAGCATAGAGGGGTACTGTCATAGTAAATTTTGTAGTCACAGTAAATTTACTGCCATCTATCGACACACGACTAAAACTCAAAACGAAAACGTTTAAAATTATCAAAAAAATGTATGTATACCTATGGATAAATATTTTATTATTTTTATATCTTTTTGATCCATGTTCATTCACTGATATCCATGTGTTAAAATTGTTAAATATGAAACGGTGTCGTCACGCCATCTAGCCGAGTATAGACTAAAGGTGTGTGCGGCATCTATCCGAGAATTATTTTTTCCTGATTTCCGAGGCACGTTTTTTCCTTAGACTTTATTCATCTTATACATTATAGAAGTTACATATGTCTTTGCTATTACTCATGAAAGCAAAATAATGTAAATAATCGTACATGATTCATAATTGTTACATATTTGCAGTGATTTATTTTTCAAAAGTGTTTTTCCATAAAAAGACACGTCAAGATTGTTTACCTTTTTTCTAATGCTAAAAAAAACTAACTATAGTACCTACGGTTATTATACGCAGTGTTATTCTCGATCGCAAGAAACAACACGTCTATTAACGAGGATTGGCAATCGCTATAAAAATACGCGATGTAGGTAAACGCACGCGCATATTAAAATAAATAAGCGCATTTAATTATAATTCCGGGGAACCGCAGCTGCCACCGGCTGATGCCAACTCGAGTGAGACCTGGGTAAATGGAATCTTAAGGGTCGCCGATTAGGTATTAAAGGGTTTGCTATTTGAAAGGTCTTTTGACGAAGTAAATACTTTTGAAAATAATCGCTTTGAAAGTCATAGAAAATGTGTTCCCCCCTCAATTGTTTTAACCGGCCTGGTACTTATAAGATAAAGAGGTAAATCTTCAAACTTAAATACGCGATTAGATCCCGTTTTATAATTTAATAATGTGTAAAAATCGTGAAAGTTTAAATCAGTGTCTATTTTTTGTAGGTTAGGCTGTTAGGTGTTTGTTTTATTATAAAAAAATAGACAATTAAGCTATAGCTTAATAAATACTTTCTAAAATTGTTTTGAACATGATCTCGGTTCAGTCATTAATTGGTGTTCTTCCAAAAAAAAACTAAGTGTCACAAAAGCACGCAATTTTTGTATCTTTAGAAAATTTTTGACGTATCTTAAAGTTCGAATTGGGCCGTTTATGTCGGATGAGCGTCATCATGAATTTAAATATGGACGTCTTTTCACCTAACACTTTCACACATAAAAATAAAACGATCATCAAATACATTGGTCCATCACAATAAAACTAAAAGGGTATAAGCGTTATAAAAATACACTCTCTTTGTTTATTTTGTTTACCTACATGTTGCATTGCACCTATCGTCTGCCGTGAACTTGTTTTGTAAACAACGACTTTTGTAAACAACTGACGCAATACTGAACTTTTTAAATTTTTAACATACATATTTTGTACCACATAGGGCCCGAACCGAACGATATGTTTAAGATCTAACCTGTCAAATTTGACATTTGCCCGATTCTGGAGATACTCTTGAACGATTTCCACAGGATATGACTTAGAGATCCAATTCACATCTAATAGATATCTTACTCTATCTAACGTAAAAGTGACATTGGTTGCCCGAATTGCGCTGCAAAAGAGAACTAGTTGATATCTAAACTATAACGTATCTAGAATGGTTCTAGTACGTGTCGTCTCTTGTGAATATCTTGAAGTTCGAATACGGCAGATAATCTAGATGAGCACATAATATTACTTAGTTACTTTAGCTTTGATGTTGACAATTTGGAACCATGTCACAACTAAATCCCACTATTTATGTGAAGCGTTTTGGGTGGCGACGCGCTACAGTTAATTTGACACGGTCCCAAAATATTCTGCTAATGAATTATTGCGCTAATCGTAGGGACCGTCCACATTTTTTGTTTGTAATAATAATATGTACCTATAATAAAGTCGGTAAGTTGTAATGGTGTGGATTCATGGTTTTGTTTTTATTTGACGGTGTGATATATGTTGATTTGATGAAATAGGGTTCGTTAAAAACAAAATTCATTTTGTTGTATGTATTTTTCTCATACTTAATTAGGTATAAAAATATGTATAAATCTATATGTAGTAGGTACACATACAGTAGCACTTAATCACTGTAACGAATTCAAAATAAGGTGTCTTCTGATATTTATATCAGAAATTAAGGCGCGTGTACAGTCGAGATAACAAAATATTTTAAAAAATCCGGCCTAGTGTATATCGAGCCATGCAAAATAATTTTCGCGAAAAGTATTTACTCATTAACCTATATCATCATTCTCCTGCCCTTGTCCCATTCACTTGGGGTCGGCGCAGCATGTCTTTCTCTTCCACACCTCTCTGTCGCCCGTCATTTCATCATTCACTTGCATTCGTTTCATATCATCTCTCACACAGTCCATCCACCTTTTCCTCGGTTTTCCTTTCCTCGTACTTCCCTCCACATTCATTCGTAATACCTTTCTCGTCACATGACTTTCATCCCTCCGCATCACATGCCCGTACCACGCTAGGCGATTTGCCCTTACTTATATTTACCTTACCTACCTACCTTACTCATTAACCTATATATATTTCCTTAATTTATTTCATATTTTTTGTACACGAACCGATATCATGGTCGTATTTTTATCACCTGTCATGTCATGTGTCACTATCGCACTTAAATATTTGTTAAAACGTGAAATGGTGACAAATGATAAAGAGCCGACCATCTTAATTTGCCCTGCAGATGAAAAAGTTACTCGGGTGTTTCGATGCGATTATTTACAAAATAAAACTAAATTCTGATTTAAAAAACTATAATTATACAAGTTGGTTAAAATTAAACAGAACCCTCTTCATAATAACCATAGATCCTCACGTCCGCAGCTGTCCGAATTCTTTCTGTCAGGCCGTCGCGCTGTTCGTCATAATGTTAGCAACTAATATAACGCGGATAATTGCCTCTAAACGCCCATTTGTTTCTATGAGAAATAGTGATTGTTCCATTTGATAAAGTTATAAATAAGAACATTTTCATTTTATTTTTGGTGGCGGAGATACGTGCTGGAACGCAAAATCTAATGTTACCAGATAAACAACGGACCAACTACCGTATTCGAAGTTCAAGATATTCACAAGAGACGACACGTAATATATCCATTCCAGATACGTTATAGTTTAGATATCAACTAGTTCTCTTTTGCAGCGCAATTCCGGCAACCAATGTCACTTTTACGTTAGATAGAGTAAGATATCTATTAGATGTGAATTGGATCTCTAAGTCATATCCTGTGGAAATCGTTCCAGAATCGCGCAAATGTGAAATTTGACAGGTTAGATCTTAAACATATCGTTATCGTATCTTGGTGATGTCTAAAAGATATCTAATAGATGTCTATTTCAAAATCCGAACCAGCCCCAAGTTACTGGTGCACAACACAAAGTGTGGCTAATGAAAGCTGAACCTGAAAATGCGTGAATTTGAATAAATCTGTAGCTGGCTATATTTTATATGATTCATACACTATGAAAATTAATCTAATTTCATCCAGATGTTATAAAATATACCGACGAATTAGTCTACGTTTAGTTTCCAAATCAAAGATTATTTAATCTCAAATGTGATTAAGCTGTAGAAAGTTCTGACATTTTATTTATTACACCTATCATTCCATTTAACATTGTTTCCATTTTTCTTTTCTAGACTTTTAATAAATATCCATGTCTTGTTACCTATAATCATTCGGACATTTAGATTTGACATTTATAAATCTTTTAATGCCTTCCAGTAATTTCTTTGATATTTTAATCTGGAACATGGCATAGGATTTTGGACGTCTACAGACAGGTACTAAATATCCAGTTTTTTTAATGCTTGATATCTGAGACGTGATATAAAATAAAAATAACCGGTTGCGATATTAAAACATTAAGGCGATGGTGGGTTAAAATACTTCAAAAGTTAGTTTGTACATTTTTCGTAATATTTTTGTTCTCTTTCCTCCATACTTAGTATAGTATAGTAGAGAAAGGGGAGATATAACAGGAACTAATTTTATTTATGAAAGAGTTACTTGATTTTTTTTTTGACATTTCTACAGTAACTGATACAGAATTAAATATGATTATGATTTACATTTTCAGGATTTTTTCACATAATTATTTACGATAACGGGACTTAATCGTGTCTTCTCTGAGACCACGGGGACAATGCAGTCCTTGAAACGTAGATATTTTAAAACTTAATCATACCATCTTACGTGAATAAAATACCGGAAATCAGTAGATATCTCCAGTCAATTCAGAATTTATATAAAATTTAGAATGTAAGTTGAATTTAAATTTGTTTATAATTAGGTACTCACCTTAAATTCCGAACACTCCAAAACTATATCTTTCATCACACATCGTTTTCTGTACAAATAAATCTTACATCGAACAATTTTCAGCGGCCAAAGATCCTACTAAAAATACTGAGTCAGTTTTGTTTTGATCGGTTTAAAATATTCTCTTGTCAAAACAAAGTCGACGTTTGACGATCGAATTATAGCCGAATCGATTCTCGCATCGACATGACTCATGATCGATTAATAAATAGGCTAATAATAACAATATATGTCGTAATTAAAAAAAAATTTCGACATTTAGAAACATTTAAATGTTGGATTATGATTTTAAACATCTGAATAGTTGTTTCTCCATTAGGTAACTATTAATTTGATGATAATATAAATTAACACATGTTTTGTGTAACATTTAAGAACTCAGCATAGGAAATTTAGCATACAATACACAGGGAATCAACATAACATGAAATATAGATACCATAAAGTTTTTCGGCTTGATAATATTTACATCTAAATTGCTTAAAAAATGAGACTAAACCTAAAAGGGATACAAATCCTTATTTGGCCTTTAGAAGCCTTCAATATATATATATATATAATTTTGTCGACAGTTAAAACTATCAGTTCAACAAAATTTCGTACTATTCTGAGATAACCTCTATCTCTATCTATAATATCTGTAGGATATTGCAAAATTCCGCTTCTCCAGAATATCCAGCCAATGGCATCCGATGCAAGCGACCTTGATGTCTCTAATTAACTCTAAAACTATGTAATTAGTCCGTATTTTTGGCACAACATTCTCCAACGAAGGAATGACGATAATTCACTGAAACTGCAGAAACTTGCAACGCGCAATAACAGTGCTTTAAATTAATCTGCATTAAGATGTATTGAGCCATCGTTAAAGTGTTTGGAAGTATGCTATAATAATTATTCATTGCTGATAAATGTGAATTGTCTTATGTCAGCTGTAATTAGGCCACTACATTGTAATTAGATTTAAGGTAATGTTCAAAATGTACATAAATCACAATTGTGATTAATGTTATCGCTCGATCGTCAAAATCGCTGCCGAGATAGCGTGGTTCTATATAGCTAAGAGCAATTGTAACGGTAAATGAACCTAGTGTTAGAAAGTAAACAAACGATTTTCACATAAAAAGTTAAACACAAAAAATAATAAAATCGCAAGTAGGTATTTCAATATTTTCAATAGACAAAATCTCAGACTTAATACAAAAGGTAGCTATGGCATAAACCACCAACCAACCGATAAAACCAACCAATAAATAACCTTCAGGAAATATATGTTGACCGTCATAATATCAGTTCCTTAAATTAACTATGCTAATAAAAAATCTGTTCTCCCATTAAATTAACAAGCTCGTCCATATGTTCTCCGATGAAATCATAGAACTATAAAATAATCCAACGACGTTAACTATAAAGTCCTCTTCGATGCAGAGGTCGTGATAAATATGTCGCCGTTGACATGACTGCTGGCCAATTACTTATACCTATTTAAAATTGTTAGTATTTCTATAATATTTTTATAAGCGCTGGAATGCCGCAGTTTCAATATGATTCGTTTAGTTTTTCGATTTAAAGTGGATTGACCCATCTGCAACATTACGTATGTTTTGAAGATTGTCTTTATTTATTTTACATTAGGTTTAAATAATATAAATACATGTTATTTCCATCTTTTAAAAGAATTACTATTGAAAACATAAGCAATTACAATATAGTTTCTTCAAACATCAAAGAGTGCATTAAGAAGTCTACAACATTAAATAATATGTTTTTAAGATTGTCTTTTTTTATTTTAACAATATCGGAACGATTTATACTATAGATGTAATACTTGAGTACCTACATATAACTTGAGTACTTATCAAATTGTATCAAGATTTATTTAATATAGTTTGAAGAAAGCTTGATACTATTTGATAATGATAAGTACGTATTAGTGACGCAGTTTAGCTTTGATCTAATACAATAAAAGATAATGAAGAAATCAATAAATCTTTAACCAAACTATTCAGTTCAGGTGAAAAACTCAACAATGACAATATAAACACACTACTTACACAGACACACTATAATCTGGCAAGTGCAGCGCAAAGCGTGATAACTGATAAATGGCATTTATGAGTGGGCTTTGGAATTCCATCGTCGGAGGGAACGATAAAGAAGTGACTTGGGAGGAAATCTCGCAGTTCTACTTCGATAAGAAGAAGTATTTCTCGGTGTCAGAGTGGGACAAGCAGGAGACGCCGGTGGTGTACGGGGAGGCGCATAAGATCTCCTTCAATAAGGAGCGGCTGGGGTTCACGCCTATGAACTTTGCGTCTATCTACAATATTGATACTAGGAAAGGTTTGTATTGGTTTGTCACTCTACGTACGTGTTTTCACAAACTGTTTACATTATATTTACTTTGGTCACCTTTGGAGACTGCAATTTGTCTTTATCTTTACAAATCATGACACAGAATTAGTTATACAGAATAATAATTACCTTACTTTAAAAAAATTACAGGGACCGGGACCTTATTGGAAATAGATACTGTATTTTAAAAACTACATAGATTTGGTCATGTGGGATAAGAGAAACAGTTTATATTGCACCCTTGGATTCCCCTACAATTTTTTCTCTTGGCCCAACGTTTCTCTTATCCCATCTAACCTTACCTATATTCTGATATTTATAATGTTAGCGCTGCAAATCACCAAATTATATTAGATTGGTACCTATTTGTTTGCTGGCTGTTGTTTTCTGAGCTAATGGCGTGGCACTGGCAGATGGCGCAGTATTAAACGTGTAAAACGCCATCCAAATTTCAGATTAATGTGTTAGCGTATAACGTCCTAACGTATCACGACTTTGTTGAATAATTTGCATAAAAGGGTTTTTGACCTTACCGTCTGATATGCTGCTCTGATGGCTGGCAGAAGAAGAGAATAATAGTAACATTGTTATTTCCAGCGGAAGTCAAGATGCCGAGCGGTCACGTGGACAAGCCAGCGATAGAGGACAACCGTGACGGCACTGTCAGCATCAAGTACGAGCCGCGAGAGGAGGGCGTGCATGAGCTGCTCGTCAAATACAACGGGGAACATGTGCAGGGTAAGATGGTTGGGGATGTGGATGGCTGGGAGGGTGGTGCTGGATGTGGAGGATGGGGATGGATGGGATGGTGGTACATTCTGGAGGACATACCCTTGGCGGAATAGATCCCTTTTATAGGAGGTAAATTTCGAGTTAGGTCACGTTCTGAGGACGTCTCTTTCGACGTAGGTAATTTTCTGAGTTTCTCACTTTTCGAAAGTCATCCTAAGAATGTGACGTACTCCGCATAAAGGAACATAAATGAGCAGCCTATGTCTCTGTCTTAGTCAATAAATTATGTAAGTGAGAAGATAAAGGGTTGAAAAATTATGTATGACGAAAAAAGTCGCATTAGTAAATCGTGTTTATGATTCCGCAATTTAATGCGCTGTACAGTGCAATGTCATTTTTTTTTTTCTCAGTTTGTATTGTACTATTTCTATCATTATCATTATCATTAATTAGCATTGTGTGTATGTTATATAATGTGTACCTATCTACCTACTAGCCAAGTCAGCTTCTTCACGGCACAGTCTTCTGGTAGACTTATATCGATACTACTTATAGTACTCATAAAAATAACATTTATGACTTGCAGGTTCCCCGTACAAATTCCACGTGGACTCCATCCCCTCGGGCTACGTCACGGCCTACGGCCCGGGGCTGGTGGGCGGCGTCAGCGGAGAACCGAGCCAGTTCACCATCAGCACCAAGGGTGCTGGCGCTGGGGGACTGTCCATGGCCGTGGAGGGACCTAGCAAGGCTGAGGTATGTTTAATAATCCACGTGGACTATATATCCATATGCATATCCATACATATCCATATGGACTCCATATCCTCGGCTACGGCCAGGGCATGGCTAGCGGGGGGCCGAGCCAGTAAAGGTGCTGGCGGTGGGGGGCTGTCCATGGCTGTGGAGGGACCTAGCAAGGCTGAGGTATGTTTAATAATCCATATGGACTCCATATCCTCAGCTACGCCAGGGCATGGTTAGCGGGGCCCGACCCAGTTCACCATCAGCAGATCAGCACCAAGGGTGCATATTAAAAAATATCTGAGATTATGAAAGTGTGTTTTATATTCTTAAATGTTCCATATGGGTATTTACTTTACTCATCCCTCCAGACTATTTAGACTTATATACAAAGTATTAAAAACCTATACCTGTATTCAACAGATCACATGCCATGACAACAAAGACGGCACAGTATCTGTCTCGTTCCTACCGACCGCTCCCGGCGAATACAAGGTCTCCGTCAGGTTCGGAGACAAGCACATCAAGGGATCCCCCTTCACTGCTAAGGTAAGCCCCATATGATACTTCCTAAGGCCTCCTATAGTACCTATGTGTACTACCTCTTTTGTTAGATGAAAGGGTCTAGCCGTGTTTGTATGGGGCATCGGCCCCAGAAGCCAAATTGATTGCCGTTTTGCCAATTTATTAGGCCAGATGTAAGATGCTATTTCACCAAAAAAATAACCCTAAAATGCTGCAGGTTTTTGAGAAAATTAAAAAAAAAGAAAATTGGTTTTCATTTTTTTTTATCTAAACTACCAAACCGATTTTTTTGTAACTTATACACATTATGTAAGTAATCTAGATGAATTATTAAAAAAAAAATGGAGTTCCAAATATCCTTATAATTAGTAATATTTTCACTTTTAATTTTTCAAAAAAATTTTTTTTATATTTCTGAAATAGGGACACCCACCAATTTTGGGTATTTTATGTATAAATTAATGTTCTATAACATATATTTTTTTCAAAAATATTCATTTGGCTCAACAGGGTAAAAATACCGTATGTATGTATGTAATGTATGAACAGACACAACCGGGAGAACTCCCGGTCCCATATCGACCACCGCGCCGCTCTGTACGAATTTGAATTTCGAACGTAACAAATTGCTAAAATGGACTATATTATTATTATTGGCTGTATGCGGCTTGGCTGTCGTCGCGTCACGAAATTAAAAAACCGGCCAAGTGCGATTAGGACTCGCGTTTCTAGGGTTCCGTACATAAGTCCGACTCACGCTTGACTGCACATTTCTAATAGGTTTTCCTGTCATCTATAGGTAAAGAACTATTTTGAGTATTTTTTTCAAAATTTTGGACCCAGTAGTTTCGGGGATAAAGAGGGGGGAATGGTCATTTTTTGGCTTTTTTCTTAAATTATTTCAAACCTATGTATTTTAAAATTGTATAAAAATATGTCCATCTTTGGTCACGAATTTACATATGTGTACCAAATTTCGACCTTATTGGTCCAGTAGTTTCCGAGAAAAAAGGCTGTGACAGACGGACAGACAGACGCACGAGTGATCCTATAAGGGCTTACGTTTTCCTCTAAGGACAGCGGGCTTTTTTGTATATAATCAATCGCATATTCTCGAAGCCGTTTGCAGATATTGCTAAGAACGTAGTAATGTAACGATCTTGGAGATTTTGAAAACATTTTGTGTATAATCTCCTTTTTTTCCATTGCATTGATCAATATCAACGCAGCTCATATTAAAACGGAACTTTTTAATGAGTCGCGTTTTCCGCCTTTTTATTTTTTCGTGACGCGACGACAACCAAGCCGCATACAGCCAATAATATAGTCCATTTTAGCAATTTGTTACGTTCGAAATTCAAATTCGTACAGAGCGACGCGGTGGTCGATATGGGACCGGGAGTTCTCCCGGTTGTGTCTGTTCATACATTACATACATACGGTATTTTTACCCTGTTGAGCCAAATTAATATTTTTGAAAAAAATATATGTTATAGAACATTAATTTATACATAAAATACCCAAAATTGGTGGGTGTCCCTATTTCGGAAATATAAAAAAAAAATTTTTGAAAAATTAAAAGTGAAAATATTACTAATTATAAGGATATTTGGAACTCCATTTTTTTTTTAATAATTCATCTAGATTACTTACATAATGTGTATAAGTTACAAAAAAATCGGTTTGGTAGTTTAGATAAAAAAAAATGAAAACCAATTTTCTTTTTTTTTAATTTTCTCAAAAACCTGCAGCATTTTAGGGTTATTTTTTTGGTGAAATTACATCTTACATCTGGCCTAATAAATTGGCAAAACGGCAATCAATTTGGCTTCTGGGGCCGATGCCCCATACAAACACGGCTAGACCCTTTAAATCCTATTCAATTGGAACATAGTCGCTTTTGCTTGGTTTTTTGAAATTTTCCAACAACGCGAATTCGACTCTATAGTTTAACCTTACATGAGCAGGCGTGGCTCACTCCGAGATTTCGTGGCGTTCTACAAGTACATGTGGCCCATACAAATTTTGGTGTCTAGCCATACTAGTTGCCGCACACCGCTACCGGACGCCTGCTCGCGCTTGCGCCACCCAGTGGTCATATCTGTCGTAATAGACGCGTTTTGTTAGAGAGTGAACCTTCCGTACCTAGTACTATCATTTATTCTGTGACATGAGTCATATACTTACGTAAAACTTTTCTGCATTGTACAGGTGACAGGTGAAGGTCGCAAGAGGAACCAGATCTCCGTGGGCAGCTGCAGCGAGGTCACTCTGCCAGGGAAGATCACTGACAACGACATCCGCAGTCTAAACGCTTCTATCCAGGTACATTTGAACTTTAGTTATTAGTTTAGTGCTTGATCCTCATAACTGATTTCTAAAAGAATCATCTTAATTGAATTCCATTTTTTTTTTCATGCTAACCAGTTTAAAGGAATTTAGTAACCATAAGCAAGTAGGTAAGTATTTAAGGAATATACTTAGATGTTTACAATTTAGCACTTAAAAAATTAAAAAAAAGTGATTGGGCCTGAACAGTCACAAAAGATCACAAACAAAGCATTAAAAATCGACTCTTCGAAACACCTACACATTACCTTCACATTTAAACCTTCATACTTACCCAAGAAAATCGTAAGGTGCATGTTAGGCCTCAGACTGAGGCTTAGGGCTCGCCAAAGTATAAGTATATGTCGCTACCGTTCATGTAATTTAGTGAATTCGGAATGTGAATGCATATTGCATAATCATCATCACCATCATCATCAGCATCATCATCATCATCATAACTTAAGAGCTTTGCTCTTGTCGGTATAATTTCTTTCTTGTGTCTTTTAATTTCCTTATACGACGCATTATTTTTTATTTGGCTGAGGCAAGTAATTCTGGGTCTCCCTTCTTCTCTTTTCTTTTCAATCCTGCCTTCCAGGATGTTTAGGAAAAAGTTGCACAACTTTATTCATTTTCAGGCTCCATCAGGCTTGGAAGAGCCCTGCTTCCTGAAACGCCTGCCGTCCGGCAACATCGGCATCAGCTTCACGCCGCGCGAGGCCGGCCAGCACATCGTGTCCGTCAAGAAGATGGGCGTCCACATCCAGAACTCGCCCTTCAACATCACCGTGCAGGACCAGGAGGTTGGAGACGCTAAGAAAGTTAAGGTGAGAGAAACTACTTACCCCTTTATTGATCATCATCATCTTCCTCGCGTTGTCCCAGCATTTTACCCTAGCTCATGGGAGCCTGGCGTCCGCTTGGCAACTAATCCCATAGGCGTAAGCACTAGTTTTTACGAAAGCGACTGCCACCTGACATTCCAACCCAGAGGGTAAACTAGGCCTTATTGGGATTAGTCCGGTTTCCTCACCATGTTTTCCTTCACCGAAAAGCGACTGGTAAATATTAAATGATATTTCGTACATAAGTTCCGAAAAACTCATTGGTACAAACCGGGGTTCGAACCCGCGACCTCCAGATTGAAACCCCTTACCCCTTTATTCATAAACGCGCTACAAACCTGCTAATAATCGTTTGTCCTTATCTGTCATCTTGACTTATGTATTTGTAAGAAAGGGATAAACCATAATTAAATTTAATTAAATCAGGTCCGTAAAGTTATATGAATAAGGGGGTTAACGTCTAAATTACGGTGCAAGAGGATCAAGGCAGCACAGTTGTATCTGAATTTCGCTAATGGAAGGTTCGTCACAAGGCAAATTCCGTCTTCACTCGCTCATAAATATTCGTTTAAGAACCGCCATACACGGACTGCTCGAGCAGTAACCCAGTGATCAACATACACGGACTGCTTTTGCAGCTTGACCGCATGATGAAATCGCCCGAAGCAGTTGCAACTGCTTGAGCGGTTCGTGTATTGCGAATGACGATTTTGTATTGCAACTGCAGATCACCCAACGGCGACCGCTTGAAGCTGTTGGCACTGACTGCTCAAAGCAGTCCGTTTATGGCTGCCCTAACTGTGTCATAGGTATTACAGGAAGCAGAAAGTGGTTAGATCGGGTCGGTGTAGTACCGTTCTAAGCGTTTGTTAAATCTAGCTGTGTGTCCTTGTGAATAAGTGAATAGGAACTCCTTTGTCCAATCTTCGCTTAGGTTTGGTAGAATATTCCGTATTAAAAGTACTCTCTGGTGTAATCAGAGGACAACTTGGACCCTTGGACATCCAACACCTACCAAAACATAAATGAATGCGATATGACGATGCAATGTTGCAGGACTTATTCTTGCTTTTTCGTTTTCTAGGTATCTGGCTCCGCTCTGAAAGAAGGCAAGACTCACGCTGAGAACACCTTCTCTGTGGACACCAAGAATGCTGGATATGGTGGTCTTTCACTGTCTATTGAAGGTACACACTTACATTTCTATATACTTATATTTTTTGGACAAAGATAGTAAATCAATTTAAAGTAAACTAGATTTCAGGAACATTATCAAATATCTACTACAAAATTCTTCTCTTTCTTCTTCAATGAAATGACTAAAATATGTGTGTATAATATTTGTCATATCATATCGTTTTTGTCTAATGTGAATCCTATATATAGTTTATTTGGTATCAATAAAGATGGTTTACTCACTGGTCTTCCTTTTAGGCCCCAGCAAAGCCGAGATTCAGTGCGCGGACAGCAAAGATGGCGTCCTCAGCATCAGCTACAAGCCCACCGAGCCCGGTTACTACATCGTCAACCTAAAGTTCGCTGACCACCACGTGGAAGGCTCGCCGTTCACTGTTAAGGTGAGTCCGTGAAACAGCTGGCTGGAGTACAAGCTGGAGACTCCAGATCATTTATGGCATGACGCCGAAAATGTATGTGAAAAATATCACGTACACATAGAATAGGCAGCCGAAAATATGACGGCTAATAAATAATGAATATGAAAATGTAGCAAATGCTGATGACATCTTACTTAGTCACCAGAAATATGCGCTAATCACGTAATTTTACAGTTTGGGGTAAAAACGACGACGTATCGTTTGATATTGTTGGCTCACTGAGTATTTTTGACATGTTTCTGATTTAATTATAATTACACAGGTTACCGGTGAAGGCAGTAACAGACAGCGAGAGAAGATCCAGAGGCAGCGCGACCAGGCGCCGCTCACCGAAGTCGGGACCAACTGCAAGCTGACCTTCAAGATGCCTGGTATGTGGTCATGAGTCTCTCCCTCTCTCTCTCTCTCTCTCTCTCTCTCTCTCTCTTTTATCCTTGTATTTATTCGGGTTGCGTCCTCAGCTACATGTGGTCTACACATCAATAATCTCATTGCATTTTGGTGGTAGCGGCAGACACTTGCGACAAGAAATGTTAACAAGCAGAATATTAGCCGTGCAAGCTAAGGTTCATTAAAAGATGTTTAGAAGTTTAAACGAAGTTTCAGATGATTTTGTAAAAATATCTTTAAAAAAAGGAAAGCCATAAAACGGTCTTACTTCCTGTTCACCTTGTACAGTACATCGCCGGGCGTTTTCATAATTTTTGTAATTGCAGGTATCACGTCCTTCGACCTCGCTGCCACCGTCACCAGCCCCGGCGGCGTGTCAGAAGATGCCGAAATCCAGGAAGTGGAAGACGGACTGTATTCTGTACTCTTCGTTCCCAAGGAGTTGGGCGTCCACACCGTGTCTGTCAAGTACAGGGAGATCCATATTCCTGGTAAGTAACTGACTGCTGGGATCACCTCATTTGACCTAGCTGCAACCGGCACTAACCCCGGTGGAGTGACTAAAGACACCGAAATCCAGGAAGTGGAAGACGGACTGTATTCCGTGCTTTTCGTGCCTAAGGAGCTGGGCGTCCACACAGTATCTGTCAAGTATAGGGAAATCCATATTCCTGGTGAGTGACTGAACGTTCTTTAAACCGCTAACCCCAAGGTTGCAGTTTGATTAGGAGGCCTAGGCAAAATAACAATCGAAATGTCAATTAAAACTTAAATAATGTATGATAATAGTCACGTGACTTTTCGTAGCATCTGTCATACCGATACATTTTTTTCTTTTGGCTTTTTTGGCGAAGTACGATTGTCTTCTTGGATAGTGTATCCCCCATTTGGGATAATGTTAAGCAATATCATAGCCAGTTAGTCGATACTACTACTACTATCTCTACTACTAATATCTTGTCTTTGCTGCAATGGGACACCTGTAAATATCTTTTCAGCTATCTAATCAATAAATCATACATCCTTTGTAGTATAACGATACAGGCCGCGTAGCCAAGATGCCAATCGCTTACGCTCCGTAGCGATCGAAACGCAACTGTCACTGTCGCGCTAATATGGAAGAGTGATAGAGAGACATAATGGTTTTCGTTGTCGAAGCGATAGCGATTGTAACCTTGGCTAGGCCGGCAGCTATCAGAAGTAGGTTAAAGTCCACTTGTATAATTTTATTACATTATTTGTTACAAGTGAAGTGTTTAAAAAATACCATTTTTCAGGATCCCCCTTCCAGTTCACCGTCGGCCCCCTTCGCGACTCCGGCGCCCACTTAGTCAAGGCCGGCGGCACGGGCCTCGAGCGGGGCGAGGCCGGCCGCGTCAACGAGTTCAACGTGTGGACCCGCGAGGCCGGCGCCGGCCAGCTGGCCATCTCGCTCGAGGGGCCGAGCAAGGCCGAGATCGACTTTAAGGACAGGAAGGATGGATCGTGTGATGTGTCTTACAAAGTCGATGAGCCTGGTAAGTGAACAACATAAAATAATAATTTTAACAGCGTTGCTGCGATAGATCTACAATATCAATTTACATTGTAGGGATTTTTAACACTTCAAGCATAAGTCCTGCTAACCTACCTTAAAAAAAGTTAGTGTACGTAACATTAGTATTTTTTACAGAAAAAATTAATATGTCTGACTAGTAGCAATTAAAAATAATCATTTCAGTGGCGAGGTGTCATAAATATTCATAGACAATCCGGAGCTAAATTGGCATTTTATTTCTAGGAACTGCTCAGCGGACTGAAAGTTAGGCAAACCGGTGAGAATCGAGTTCTTTAGACGTCCCAATATATACTGTTACGTTCATAGCTTGATTTTTTTTAACATGGAAATCTGAGTCTGCCCTATTTCTCATTACCCTAAAACGCGTTCATAGCTTGATTAAATTAAAAAAAAAAACTATTTATTGCGATTAAACTGGTTCGATAGGACAAGTAAAACGTAAGTTATATAATTGAACGATGCAAGGTGCAAAAAACACTATAAAATACTTTTATAGAACTATAAGTATTATTATAAATATTACTGATATTAACTCTACATTAATGATTTTGAATGTGCCTCTTAAAAATGCAGCTGCTGACACAACTTAAAAAGTGCAAAATTAAATATAAATATGTACTTTTTGATGGAAAGAAGTCTTCTTCTTCTTCCTCGCGTTATCCCGGCATTTTGCCACGGCTCACATAGGAGCCTGGGGTCCGCTTGACAACTAATCCCTTGATTTGACGTAGGCACTAGTTTTTACGAAAGCGACTGCCATCTGACCTTCCAACCCAGAGGGGAAACTAGGCCTTATTGGGATTAGTCCGGTTTCCTCACGATGTTTTCCTTCACCGAAAAGCGACTAGTAAATATCAAATGATATTTCGTACATAAGTTCCGAAAAACTCATTGGTACGAGCCAGGGTTTGAACCCGCGACCTCCGGATTGCAAGTCGCACGCTCTTACCGCCAGGCCACCAGCGCTTTTGATGGAAAGAAGTACTAGTACAAAAAAATGTCGCCTACTGTAAGCAATACAAGTGGCTTTCTAGAGTTTTTTTTTCAAGATTTGTAGACTAAAAGTTGGTACGTTTTTCTCCGCGATATTTAACTAGACGAAGCAAAGGTTTACATGTTTCAGCCGGCCATGCCGCACCACCGTAGTTTACTCAAATAACTCACAGTGTTTTATCGTCCACGCATCGCCATCACCAAGTCAAATGACCCCCGCCCCCAAGGTGCCATACAGGAGCGTGCACCAAAAAACACTCAAAATGCACTTCATAAATATATCGATGTTCCTTATTCGATTCACAACCACGCCCCCGCCGCAAACGACCAATCGCGACGCTTCGCGCCAACGCGGGAAAATTTACGGCCACCGTTTTGACAGTTTGATTTTTTAAACTTTGTTTTCTTTTTTTTTTCAACCGGCCAGTAAGTTTTTTTACGTAATGGATGTCGCGATCTTGATGACCAGTGCCGGCCGGTATTTACGATATTTGTTTTTGCTAATGAAAGTCATAATTTCGAGCGTGCGTACATCTGGATTCTTGCGTTTTTGCCGCGTTGTGGTAATATTGCTCGGATTTAAATTGGTTTTAAAATTTCCTTTGGTTATACAAGAATTTCGTACGCATTTATTATTTATAAGACAATATTTGAAGAAGCAGAGTTGACTACGTTTCTTACTTGTTTCTTTTCTACCAAATAAATAAATAAATGGCCCATAGAATTCATTTCGTAGCGGCGGCGGCTTTGACGTGCTTTTGATAGCATCCGAATTTTAAACATCTTTTTTCTTGTTTATACAATAAAAAGAAGACAAGAAGGTTAAATAGCTGACTTTCTTTGTAATTCCTTTGAAATGAGGAAAAAACCGACGCACCGGTGATTTAGAAATAACTGGAATTTGCGATTGTTTCGACTTTTGATTTCGTCAAAATTGAAAGGTTAGGGTAATAAATACAGGGTGAAATTTTAAGCACCAATACCTGCTCCCCGTAGTAAGTATATAGATCACACTGAACAACTTTTACTATGGGACCAATGCCGAAATCGCGAAAAAATGATTTGGCTGTTTCATAGGTATAGTCTGTACGGAAAGAGAAGAGTCGTGAAATGTATGGGATCCTATACATTCTAAGACTTCTCTTTCCGCACATACTATAGATAAGTAGTACATTTCGGCTGATGTGATGCAGCTGATTTCTATGGGACAATCAATTTTTTTCGCGATTTTGGCATTGGTTACCCCATAATAAAAGTTGTTCAGTATAGCCTTATAAAGTCACTAAGCAGAGTATGGCTGGTAATTAAAATTTTGTGGCGTACTGGCCTTTTTGGCCACACGTCTATGGTTCAACGAGTTTTAAGCTGAAGCGTGACATTCAGAAACAATCGCTAATTTTTCCGTGTCATCTGAATGTATTTATTAATTAATTATTAGGTGATTTATTATAACGGGAAGTTTCATTTAACTCCGCCAGTAGGTCTCCTATAATTTCATTCATTTTACATTAAGCAATGCATCATTCGTTAGCGGCAATAAACAGTCAAAAAATTATTTATTTTAGATAGGTACCACGTTCTTATTGTTCTTAAGATATTAAGATAATAATATAAAGTTTATCTTACTGTTTCATTTAGTTTTTGAGATTGAGACGTTCTGTCCTAAAACCATTGACGTTAAAACTCTACTACTAGTTATCCTCAGTTTAGTACGTAACTTTGCTTGAGGTGTTATTTAAATCCAATATTATAGTCTGTCAAGCAATATCCGTCAGTATAAAAAAGCGGCATAAATAATTTTGGCGCGAAGGGTTATCGACCCAGAGAAAAATACAATTTCGGGCCTTCTTCTACTGACAAAGTTGTTTAACAGACTACTTATAGAAACGATGACTCGTTATCAATGTTATGTATAAAAAAATATTTTTATTTCAGTACGTTCCATAGTATACCATAAAATAATTTAGGTACAGTTCGTTACACTGTCCTATAATTTTTAACTAATTTAATAAATTTTTAATTAATTCAAAAAGCTAAAGCTGTTTTTTTTCTCATCAATATTTTACTACGATTGGTGTTTCGAAGTTCCGTTCTCTTCTTAGTCACGTTATCGATTGTTACTTACATTTCTGCCGCTAAAATAAGCAATCTACAAGCAAATCCGGCTAGCAGTTGCATTTCAAAATGCTCCCATTTATGCAATCAAACTTCATTTGGAGGTCCAAAAACCAGCCCCGTGGCATTCCGTCATAGCGCTTCGTCTGTCCCTTGAAGAATTTAAAAAACCTTTTTACCGACGATTATTTTCAAGGCGGTCAATTAAAATGACTCCTAAACACCACGGCCCGAGGAATGCCACTCTTGAATTTGTCTCCGACCATTGTATTCTGATTCGCAAAAAAGTTGGCCGCCAAAGGAGGTTTTTCTTAAGAAATGCTTCATAAATGTATCAAGCTTAGATGCCGAATAATGACTTAAGTTTTGTATTTGGAGGTGAGAGTATTTTGTGATTGCTCGGTTTTTCAGTGCGTTATAGCTTTAGGTTTGTAACAAAATCTGTTAGGAGGTATATGAGGAATCTGTATTGGGTAAAGGATGACTCACGCTAGACCGGGCCGTGTCCGGGCCGAGGCGTCCGACATGTCATATTTAAACTTCTACCCAATTTCGTACGTACATTACAGGACGAAATTTTATATTTAATATAGAATAATAATTTACAGACGGCGTCGCCTAGCAAGTGTGATGATATTTTGTGTAACACAACAGACACTCAAAACTGTGGGTCTAAGTTGATTCGCCCTAATTCGAAGACATTATTATATGCAGACGAATTAACGCAAGTTAGTAAAGGTTGACTCACGCTAGACCAAGCCGGGACCGGGCCAGAACTACCGGCGCTTCTTTTTCTATGCAAAGCACCATGTGATCACGATCAGCGGTCATAGAAAATGACAATATATTTCGGACGCTTCGGCCCGGCCGGCCGAGTCGCCGGGCCGCGGCCCGGTCTAGCGTAACTCGCGAGACATCCTTAAAGGGCATTTTCATTCTAACTTCTACTTTAAAGCGCGACTTAAGTCGTGTTTCGGTAACGTCTAACCGCTACATTCCTGACAAAATGTATGGGATTTGATATTGACCGTCAATTTTGTAACGATTGCTAACCGGCCGTTAAAGTTGCACAGTTAAGTGAAAATGCCCCCTAATATGGTAAATAAACGCCAATGAAACCCCATTAAATCGCCATTCTCATTAGAAACAGTTCGTCAGCTGTTGCTAAGTGCGATTCGAGTGCGCATTTGCATCATGCAACTTGTCCCGCATTCATTAGGTACGTAGCCCGCTAATTCGCTTTTGATGTCATAATACTTTGGTTAATTATGGAACGATGTCACCGGGCCCACCGTTTTATTTGGCGTTAGATGAGGAAATATATGAGTATTTAATAGTACATTGTTAACCAAGGGATGAAATGAAATGGTGCCTTTCACCCGTGTTAAATACTCTACTTTTTCCAATTTTTATTTCAACTACGAGGAAAGTAAAGTACATGTGCATTTAAATTTAACTTAAGTTACTTAACTTGAGGAGTATTTCTTGAAGGTACTTTCCATTAACAATTTAGGTAAAAATATCGTTATTTATGGAATAGGGAGTTATCAGAATGAAAATTATACAACAAATCCATTTAAAACCAAAATTTTGAAGTATGCAATTGCTTATAGTAAAAAAAGGAAAAAACGTACTAAGAAAGTACAGTGCTCTAGAGCAGACACGTATCGGATCATTTCCTGGACACTTTTTAGAACAACAATGATTATTCATCGAGTAAGAATATCAAGTAAATAGTTTAACCTATTTTACTCTTAGAGGTTATAACCAATGGAGACGCCATGTCTAAAATTTTCGGTACAAAATAGTCTGCCGTTTTTTGCGGGGGAGGGGCACATCAAATGTATAGGTAGTACGTCATGTCAGATAAACGTCAGTCCATACATATGGTTGACATGTGGTTGACCATTGGCCGCCTATTTTCGACAGAGGGGAACGCCTGTTAATGGCGGCTCCATTGTTAATTACTCCGAGATTTTACTTCGTAAAAATATTTAAACTTTCCTCAACCCACTTCAAAATCAATAAAGCACAATTTTTACCAAACAGAAAACGTAAAGTTCGCAATGACATAACAAAGCTTTCCCACAAAAACCGGTACACCTGTTTTTATTATTAAAACAGTTTTTTATTATCAAAAAACCTTAATAAGAAGCAGGAAAGCGGGGCACCGACCCGGGGCATGTCAATACTACTGCTTTGCATAGCCTACATCATTATTTGGACCATTGGGGGGCCTGGTTGTATTTGTGAATAACTGAAGTTTGAGTAGCGCTTAAACTAGCGACTGCCGCGAGCAACAGTAATTATGGAGTAGAATGTTCACGACACTCACTTTGCACACAGTCTGCATCATTATTTGGCAACTAACTGACGTTTAAATAATGGAGGGTGTCAAAACCAGGGATTAGCTTGTCATTATGGCGTAGAATATAAATATTAATATAAAGCAATAATTATCACTAACTACTACATTTTCTAATTCCTGTTGTGTTTAAGTTTAACTCAATAAACTCGCAGCCAAGTTATGCTATGCAACTTGGAATAATCTGAAAATTGTAGCTTTGGATAAGCATCTAGCTTCTTCAATTGATCGGATTTACAGATATGTAAATTTGCTTAACTGTATATTTTAAACTGCAGTTATTATAGCTCAGTAAAGCCCTGTGTCATCGGCCCTCATCTAATTTGCTGAAACAAAACCAAATCCAAAAGAAACCCAGTAAAAACAAGACATTTTTGTACAATCAGCAAAAACGTGGCCAAAAAACCAGCATTCGGATAAATAAATCTGCAAAACTGTATGACCACCAGCGCGAGCGCCGCGTCCCATACGAAAAAAAACTTTTATATGTAAAAATTCAAATTCAGGCACGGCCTGGGAAGATGTATCGTAGCATCGTTATCCGTTATTCAGATTGACTGACGTATTCTGAGGTTTTTAGACCAATTTAAATGTTTTTTGTACAATTTCTCGGGTTTTTAGGGCGTGCAAATTTATTAGTGTATTTGTCGGGATCGGGGGAATTAGAATTTCAAAGTGCCGCTTAATTGAAGACAGGTGGGTGATGTAAAGATGTTAGATGTAGATGGATGGAATGCTAACAATATGCAATGAACTATTTTATTGGAGTTGAGTTGTTTTAGACTCAATATTCTGATTTTAATTGCCGTTCGGATTAGTTTTTTTGCTTTGGTTCCTATTCCTTATTTTTAGGGTTCCGTACCAAAAAGGTACAAAAGGAACCCTTATGGTGCGACTCTGTCCGTACTGTCATATTGCTAAGTAAATACGTATCTCAAGAACTTGGTACTCGTAATTAAGCTATCGATTTGAAATTTTGAATAGTCATGAACAACGCTATAGTCGCACCAATAAAAGTATGTAGCGGATTTGATAGCCCACGCAGTGTAAGTGTATACGTCATAATTTCATAGAAATTTGACGTTTAAAATGACAAAATCGCTGCAGACTTGTTACGGTCTCTCTCTAACTCAAACATATAGACAGTGTTATTTTTTAAATGATTTTTATTAACTATGGAAAATGGCCAATACGAAGAGGGGACATAATTTCAAAGTCTAGTTACTAGATCAAGCGGTATCCCACTTGATATCATTTGAATTTCTTATACTAAATTTTTTTGATGCCTTTAGGCATTTCTCTACCAGTCACTTAATGTAATATCCTTCCCCAGGCGAATACCGCATCGGCCTCAAGTTCAACGAGCAGCACATCCCGGACTCCCCCTTCAAAGTGTACATCTCCCCCGCTATCGGCGACGCCCATCTCCTGGAAGTGGCCCAGTTCCCCGACGCAGCGCAGGTGGACAAGCCAGCGCAGTTCTACATCAGGCTCAATGGGGCTAAAGGAGATCTGGACGCTAGGGTAAGATTACAAACTCAATTGTCCCTTGAAAAAAACTTTTTTGGGATAAACAGGTTACATAGCGGTAAAAAATAATCATGCGGCAAAAGTTTTTCTGCAAAACGTACAGCAGTATTGTGTGTAGCCTCATGTTTCATCTGGTATAAGGTGGTAGTCTAGTGCTCGACATGCTAATGCCCAATAGATGACACCCTGCTGTTACCTCTATGACAATGACTTAAGTTTCAAGATGACATGTACTGGGACCGCGTCGAGCATCAGTAAGTACCACCACCTTAATCATCTAAGGTTGGAATTTGGATGAACTGTGGACGGTAGACAAAATGTTCTCACTAAATCTATTAGCAAAAGCGACTCAAGAGAAAAACAGTAATTTTTAGCTCTCTTCTGAGACTAGCATAAGAATGCTTTACACAGATAACGCTCACAAAAATTGTACCATAACACACGGGAAATCATAACACACGATAACATACTTGAATGCCAACTGTGAAACTTCTCTTGCAATATTATTTACTCACTGTGCCCACTTTTAATAATTTGGACTCTTGTCTGTTATTTGTGTCTTATTATTGTATAGTTGGTATTATTGTAGTTTTGCCCTCGTTTTAAATACAATAGAGCTATCCCTTACAATAAACCATTAAACTGCTAAACCCGTGAATATCAAATAAACTATCAATAATTCAGTAAACCCATGGATCGCCATAGTATGCAAACCCCAGTTAAAGATTTACAAATCTCGGTGGATCATTGCGAGATTCGGCAGACAATATGTCTTCCAATAAAGAGGCTGTACAGTCAGACGGAATTGTTTTAGTACCAATTTATTTTATAAAAAAACCGTCGCTGGTAATGTGGAAGGAGTGTACAATTTCTGCACATAAATAAATAAATAAAAATAAATAAAAATAAAAAAGCCTTTTATTTCTTGCATATTACAATGTCAAACGTGAATTAAATTTACAATACAATTTATTAAATGTTTTCTAATAGTCAGTTTTATTAAATGTTTGGTCACTTATGTTGTTATTTGTTTTTTTTTACTAGGTGAATTAAGCAAGAACCCCCTCTCAGGTAAAGGCCTCCTCCAGAGTAAGCCAGTCGGATCTATCCTGTGCTATTTGTATCCAGTTTGTCAAACAATTTCTGCACATGCTTTACTGAAAAAAAAAGTGTTTTTTATTTATTTAAAAAATACTTTTTATCATTTAATCATCCTATTCCGTTTAAGTCTAACTCATTACTACTTGAATTCTATTTTTAAAACACAGGCGACTTTATAAGTTTGATAGAGTTAGACCAAGAAAAGTCTATAACGATTTTGATAGCACACGCAATGCAAGTGTTATTTTGTCAAACTTTTATGAAATTTTGACGTATAATATTGCATATTAAATAATACGAGTAAATGATGTGACAGTATTTTGTGACAAATTAGATAAACTTTCAATATGTAATTATTTCACCTTATTAAAAAAATATTTTTGTCTAATAAGTATGATAAAATATCTACTTAAAAATAACTACAGTATGATCCTCGAACTTCGTTTAAGCATTAGAAGGAAATCCATAGAAGTATGCTGACACTTTAGAAAAGTATCAGTAAAACCGTTTCTTCGCGACGTCTTGTAACAGTAACCGCAGCTGGCTGTACATAGTCCGGCGAGGGGTCAATTTGATTTATCGTGTGAACATGACGGCCGACTGTACGTCATGTGACGCAGATTTATGATGGATGGTGCTGGCCAGGAGTTTAAGGAAATAAAAGAATTTCTCCCAACACGTATCTCATAGGCTCTGATTATCAAAATAAATAAATAAACATGTAATCACGAGTACGTAAAATTTCAGGGGCAACATAAACTCGACCAAAATTTTGACTGTGCCAAAATTACATTGACAAAAAAACTTCCAAAGACAGTTTCATTTATCTTCAATCGTAGAATTCCCCATACTGTTTCACTTTAAAAAATCACTTTGTATATATAAAGGATAATATAAATAAAAATCGGCTACGAGCGCAGTCCAGTGAGGACGTGTTACAAGTTAATTTTAAAAATATTAAAAGTCCTGTTTTTCTAATGTTAACCCTATTTCTACAAACGCATGGATTAAAGTATAGTGACTAAAAGTGCATCAATTATTACTTATTGCCACTTAGTGAGATTTCAAACGCTGCCGTAACCGCTCCTCTACCCCGCGCGGAAACGAGACGGGTTCATTATTTTTCATACCGCTCACACGTAGCGCACCGCGCCGGTAAGCAGCGTCAAGGAGCCACCATGTCCACCAAGGAGTCACTAAGCTCACCAAATGGATGCGGCGTTAGCAGCGAATTGGGCGGGTCCCAGCCAGATTTATCAACTAACACCGATCTCGACCGACAAAAGGTAACTGTTCGCCACAAACGAAAATTATCTGATGGTAATAGCCATATTTTATCAGACTTAGCTGAGCTAAAAGGCCAGATGGCAGAGATGATGTCTCTCATAAAAACAAATGCCGCAACCCAGACACAAAACATAACAAAGCTCTGTGCAGATGTTAACACCATTAAAAATGAAATTAGCAATATCTCAACCCGCATCGAGGCTATTACCACTGAACAAGACAATTTAAAGACAGAGGTGTCAAAACTGACTACCTCTATGAGTGCAGCTAACAATAAGGTACAGCTTCTTGAAACAAACTTGAACACACTCAAGTCGTCTATTGAGCAGGCGCCGATAAGCATCACACCGACTTGCTACAATGATGTCATCGCGGAATGTCAACAACGCACTCTGCGTAGCAAAAATATAATAATAGTAGGTATTGAAGAAGTTGACCCTACGATCGACGACAAGGACGCCCACGAACGACAAGAAATCAACAAAGTCATCCGAGAAATATCCGCCGACTGTCCTGAACCCCAACAAATCTTCCGTCTCGGGAAATATACTCAAAATAAAAACCGACCAATAAAGGCCTGTTTCCCATCAGAGGGACCAGTAAAATACATACTTAGAAACAGAAACAAGACTAAAAACGTAAAAATATATTCGGACCAAACACCTTACCAAAGAGAAATTCTGAAGAACACAAAACAAGAAATGGACTTAAGAAGTTCGAACGGAGAGAAAAATTTGGGCATCAAATACGTAAAAGGAATGCCAACGATTGTTCAGTTGCAGACAAAAAACTAAATCCCAACGGCGTAGACGATTCGAAAAGTCAAATTACATATCAAATTTCAAATATATACTCCCAAATAGAAATAACGAGCAAGTCAATCAAATGTTTCTACACAAACATTCGAAGCATTGTGAAGCCAGGTAAACTTGACGAACTTCAATGTATCCTGAGCTCGTTTGAAACGATTATACATATTGTTGCTTTAACAGAAACATGGATTAAGGACGACGACGAAGCTAAAAGGCTGCAAATACCAGGATATGCTCACTATTACAACTTTAGACACAATAGCAGAGGAGGAGGAGTATCTATTTTCGTACATGAAACCCTGAAACACCATCTAATTGAAGAACGCAATATAAACGACAACCATTTTGTATGGATACACATTGAAAAGTTTTCCCTAGATATTGGAACGGTATATAAACCAGAACGTACAAACTCTGCTGAGTTCATCGAAGAATACTCTAAACAACTACAAGGACGCCAGAGAGTGTTGATTTTTGGAGACTTCAACTACGATCTACTTAAACCAAACTCATCTACAAAGCAATACACACAGACTCTTAAAGAAAAAGACATAAAAATACTAAATAAAATCGACCCAATATATTGTACTCGCCAAACATCAACAACGAGAACGATCTTAGATCACGTATGCTCTAACTTAAAACAAAATAAATTTCATATAGCCATTATAGACTCACAACTGGCCGACCATAAACAAATATATTGTGAAATCAAGAATTATCAGCCACCGCTAAGAAATAAAGTCGAATATACTGCAATAGATTATGATCAATTCTACAAAAACCTTGATACATACAATAAGGAGAATGACGTATATGAACATTTTGAGAAGAAACTACAAAAGTGTTTAACGGAATGTAGAATAATAAAATTTAAAATTTTAAATCCACCGAAGCAAGAGTGGATAAATAAAGAATTGGTAAACGATATAGACAAAAGAAATGAACTTTGGCGAAACTACAAAAATGACTCACAAAACGAACAACTAAAGGAAGAGCTCGAGCGACAGAAGAACCTGGTAACAGAAAATATACATAATGCAAAGAAGACCTACTACTTTAGAAACTTTAAGGAATGCGTACACAAACCTCGGAAGATGTGGAGCCTAATAAGCGAACTTTCACATAATAAAAGAAAGGAAACTGCACCACCAGCTAAATTGCTATTGGACTCAAAGGTCATTACAGACACAGCAGAAATGTGCGAGCAGTTCAATGTATATTTTTCTACGATCGGATCATCACTTGCTAATAAAATTCCAGTAGTTAATCAGAACCCTGTTCAGACTCGTGCAGTTTCTCAAACAAATCACACTGAAACCCTTAATCAGCTAGAGCTAGCCACTACAGACGAAATAAGCAAAATCATAACAAGTCTAAAAGCAAATACCAGTTCTGGCTACGATGGTATTACAGCGAAACTGATAAAATCCGTGAAGCCAATAATAACAGACGAACTCACGAAGTGTATAAATAAAAATTTGGAACAAGGCACTTTTCCCGACACCTTAAAGACCGCGAAAGTAACACCGATTTTTAAATCAGGTTGCAAAACCGACCCCGGAAATTACCGCCCTATCTCAGTACTCCCTATGATCTCTAAAGTCTATGAAAAAGTTATCTACGCTCGTCTTAACAAATTTCTTACGTCAAAAAATATTATATCTCCACATCAATATGGTTTCAGATCAAAATCAAACACGCTCTCAGCTACAATCGACTTAGTTACCACAATTAAAACAAAGATTGACCAAAGGCAAATTACCGTAGGCGTCTTCATTGACCTCAAAAAGGCCTTCGACACGGTCTGTCATGAAAAACTCCTAAACAAACTTCATAATATAGGGATCATAGGAAAAGCCCATGAAATATTAAAATCTTATCTGTTAAACCGCCAACAAGTAGTTAAAATTGACAAACATCAAAGCAGTCCTAGGCTAATAACGTATGGCGTACCGCAAGGATCTATTTTAGGGCCACTCCTATTTCTTCTATACATAAATGACATCCAAGACATAGGTCTAAAAGGTAAATTGACTTTATACGCCGATGATACCAGTCTTTTTTACTATGGACATGACATGGAACATATAATGATAGAAGTGCAAAGGGATTTAGATCTTCTCAATACATGGCTTCAACATAACTTGCTTACCATGAACGTTGCAAAAACAAATTATGTAATTTTTACTGCGAAAAATAAAAATATCAATAACTACACTCCTCCTTCACTAAACAATGAACTTATAAATAATAAAACAGACGAAAAATATCTTGGCTTAATAATAGACAGTCAATTAACATGGAGGTCACATATTGAGAAGATAAAATCAAAACTCACCTCCCTAACTGGTGCAGTCCGCTCTATTGCGCGGTGTCTCCCACAAAAGGTAAAATACTTAATATACAATTCCTTAATCAAGCCACATATTGATTACTTAATCGAAGTATGGGGGACAGCAGCCAAAACCAATCTATCCAAAATACAAATAGCCCAAAATAAACTGATAAAAGCCCTGTTTAACTATAATTCCCGAACCCCTACTAAAAAAATTTACAAAACTCTTAAAATTATGAATATTACCCAGTCATATATCTACTATACATGCCTACTAGTCCGTAAAATACTCCAAAAAGACATACACTCACAGATAAATTTCACAAAAAAACACACAGTACAAAAAATGAAATTACGAAATGCGGATCATTTAATACTGCAGACCCCACGGACAAATTATGGAAAAAAAAGCATCGTCTATGAAGGGGCGCAAATATACAACAAGCTACCGAGAGATATCAAAGAGTCTAAAACTATAACAACATTCAAAAAACACCTAAAATTCCATATATTCAATAATCTACAATCTGTAAAATAATAATAATTAATAAATTGTTATACTAAGTATAATAATTAAATTAGTTAAAATAAAAAATACAAATAAAATAAATTACTTAGATATTAATAAATTGGAAAAATAAAACCAATAATAATAATCCATTGATTAAAAGATAAATAATTATACAATTTAATATAAAAATCTCCTTATAATTAGTGTGGTAAATACGGTAAATAGAGATAATAATAGATGCATAAAAATGAAAAAATAAAAATAATAAAACCTTTAATAAAATTATAAGCAGCAAATAAAATCAAAACGGAATAATAAGTAACTAAGAAGACTATAATATTACCTTTTAACTCAAATATTTTACCACATCTGTAGTGTGCACAGCCATGCCGCATCCATCCATGCCGCGTTACATTATAACTCGTGAACATTCATACTAGTTTCGTTATCTACGCTGCAACGCATCTGAACAGGACGGTCGAAATAACTTGTTCTCTAAGCCGCTGGTAATTAATACCTACATGTTACAAACGATTTCTACCCACTTTACCATGCATTACAAAAATTATAGTATAAATTATAGTCTAAATTGTAGTAATTATTATGTATATAATATTGTTTACATTTAAATTAATTAGTGCACGCTAGCCCAAAAAAAGTGTTGTTTTATAAGTGTATCTCATGTAAGTGAATTTTGTAAATTCTTAATGAGATAATAAATGTCTTAAACCATATATAATATAAATAAGTATAAAGATAATTACGATTTTTTTAAAAACAATAATGTGAACTTCCATCGGCACACATCTTAAGGTGTTGCCTAATACTATATGGAGTATACCTATGGGTCTTGTAGTATGAACCTGTTAATGTATTTTTTTGCCTATTTAATTAATTATAGAAAAAAAAACTAAGTCATTAACCAAATACGCCAAAAAATCATTATAGATTATAATTCTAAATTAACAAATGTAATCCTAGGATATCGATTATATTAAATACAAATGAATCACGACAAACTATGCAAATTCCCAATAAATGTGTAAAGCACATGTAGAATATTGCTTTTTAAATATCTCCAAAAATGCTGAACATTCTTTAAAAAGCTTTACAATATAAAAAAGCGTCAGCTTTAGTTTTATAAACTTGATTCTACCTAATCACTTTTTTAACCCAACTTTGTCCCAAAACTAAAGTTCTCGTCTTTTCCCCCCTGGCCACATTGGCGCGAAAAAATGTAATAAAACCTACTGACCGCGCGTGAGGCGCTACAGGAATAAATCTCTGCGCCTTTCATATTTTATAACCACGTAGACCTACGAATGTTGAACGGATAGAGGGTTAGCATTCAATAAATATCTACTATAAATATACATAACTTTCGCGTCGAAAGATTGTCCCTGTGACAGTTCCTTAAGTCTCATAAATTATGTGCTAACTTCTAAAAAATGTCTACATCCTTTTACGTGACAGGTGCTTCATATAAAAATGAAGACAGATTGTAGCATAGCGACCAAATTTTTTTATGAAATTTAAAGCTTTTATAGTGGCACCGCCACACTTTATCGCTGCGGAGTTTGGCATGATCGACAATGCTCACTATTCATTTATTAAAAAAAAAAACATTTATTTCGGACGATCCAACCCATAGTTGTTAGTTACAAACTTACAAATAGACTTTAAATTACTATACCATATTTCCAATACCAAAACCTAAAAAACCCAAATTTGGTATATTTATTCTTACGAAAAATTCTGGAGCGGCGGAACTCTGCGAAATAGAAAATAAGCAATGAAACTTTCTGCCACATTCCTAGCTCTGTGGCCCAACAACGGGATGAATACGGGAAGTGTGCACGATGCGATATAAAAATTAATATGGGACTACCCACAAAAGAAAAGTTGGGATTAAACTGCAGTTGCGGCATGGGAAATATTATGTAGGTAGTTTGATATGAAACCAATGTTATTGTGGTGTAGTCTGTGTGTTGTGAATATTTGGCGGTAGCGAGTTTCCGTAGATTAAAAAGAGTTTTAACACATTAGCATGGAAACGTAGAACCTGTAGTAGTTATAAAATGCTCTAAGCATGGAAAGGTTATATTATTATGCAACGAGTAAAATATTTTTATGAAATTCTAACGTCGTGATTTCAACTTTATAAACTGCATAAAGGGCTATATAAATCTGACAGTTTGTCTGCGATTTTCCGTAGAAACCAAAGGACACGAAAATTGGTTCTGAGACAATTTTTTTTGGGTAGTAAGTACCTGTATGTTTTATTAGATTTTAACTCTCTAGATTACTGTATGCTACGCTATCGCAATAGACAAATGTTATGATACTGTGCCGTTATTATCAATAAGTAAAAATTAAGCTGAGTGCCCCCAAAATTTCTAACTGTGGTCAAGTTTGGTGTCATTTTCAGAGTTTCACTAAAATATGGTTTTCTCTAAAAATAACGGGATTTCTTGTGAAATGTAACGTCACACATTATCTAAATGTCCCCTTTATTCCAGGTGATGTCCCCCTCAGGCAAAACTGACGACTGCTTCATCCAGAACATCGACGGGGACCAGTACAGCATCAGATTCATGCCACGAGAGAACGGCGTCCACAACATCAACGTCAAGTTCAACGGGGTCCACATCCCCGCCTCTCCGCTCAGGATCAAAGTGGGGAAGGATGACGCTGATCCCGCGGCGGTTCATGCTCATGGACCTGGGCTGGGGCAGGTGAAAACTGGTACGTGTTATTGGAAATCAGGGATCTTCTAAATACGGGACCCCCGGAGTCGGTGAGCCAGTCAATCCGTTCCGCGAAAGACCGAATTGCATGCAATCCAGCGAAAATTAAGCGTAGTCCTGACCTTGATCGTCGAGTTAAATAGTTTGGTGACCGATAAAACGGACTGGACGACTGAAAGTTGAGCGTCAGCCCTGGCAATTATCCTCCGAGTTTTGATACTGGATGATGTAAGGTCGATTATTTCTCAGCATTGGGAGGGCTGCTATCTGATAATAACTTATAGTCTGCATTGAAATCATTGAACAACACCTACCTACTGCAGCTTCTATGAAAATTAAAGACTTAAGTAAGTATGGTGTTCTTGCCAAATTAATTCAATCCGTTGGAGCAGGTTTAAGTGGTTTCAGACTGCGAGGCTGAAGGCAGAGTCCCATTCCTTCCATATTGTGCAGTACATTCAGATTGAAACGAATAAAACCATGCTCTTTGTCCTGACTATTAATGTTACCCCAATCTGTGTTAGATCTGATTCATATAAAATATATATTGTAGGAATAATAAACATCTAACTTCTAAAAGAGTTTGAATGAAAGCTTCACTTATTGTCTTTACTTACAGGTGTAAAGACCGACCTTATAATCGACACCTGCAACGCCGGCGCGGGCAACCTCGCCGTCAACATGGACGGGCCCTCCAGGGTCGCCATGGACTGCACAGAAGTCGAGGAGGGATACAAGGTTCGTATCATTCAGGTTAACCTGTACCATTTGTACTTGCAACGTGTTTAAAATCAATCAGTAGGGTCGAACGAAGACCAAATGTGACAAAGTGTCCACCTGCTACGGAAGAGAGATTCTGGTCCTTAATGGTTTGCATCAACCTCAACGAGTGAGATCAAAGGCCGTGCTGCAAAAGTGCTGATATTGGACACTGGCTCTAACTCGCACTACACACGTATCTACTCCACTACAGCTGCGTCTCTGATACAGCTTACCACTACAGCATTACCAGCGTCTTTTTATTAAATACTAATAGGAATTAATTGAGACTGATTGTGCTAAATTATACTGATACTGTAAGGAATGCAACTTCCATCGCGACGTTTAAACTAAAACTAAAAAAGTGGCTGTCGGAAAAATTATTTTATACCTATCAAGATTTTTTTGATTTACCAATAATTCTTTAAATCAAAAACATACCGCAAGAATATGTACCTACTTATGTTTATGAAATAATATGTAAATGTAATTAATTTATAAAATATATTGTATAAATATAATTTAATATTGTGATATTAATGTATGATAAAATGTATTGACTTGTAACTCTGTTATTAATAATAAATTTCATTTCATTTCATTTTCATTTCATATCTTCAACATTTTTTTTATTAGGCCTCAGACTGATTCTAAAGCTAATCTGTTGATCGTTTGTAGGTGCGCTACACTCCCCTGGCTCCTGGCTTCTACTACATGAGCATCAAGTACAACGGTCATCACATCGTCGGCTCTCCCTTCAAGATTGAAGCTACTGGTTAGTGAATCACCATTAATTACTTTGAAAAGGAAGGATATTTTCGTGTGGTTGTACCAACAAGAATTTTAGGTACATCATCAATATTTAAGAGCTATGTTCTTGCCGGTGGAGTACTCGCCACGAGTCTTTTTGCTGGGCCAGCCTTTTAACTCCCTCGTACGACACGACAGAGAATCTATCATTTATTTGGCTGAGATATGGCCCTGGGCCTAACACTTTTGCACTGTGCTTTGGGTGAGATGTGTGATTGTAGGTAAAACCACACGAAAATCCAGCTGAATAGCATTCTGATCTTTAGGTCTAAATAGAGACGCATATTTTCTTCTTTATTTAATCTCCTTGTTTAGTTAACTAAGAAGGTGTCATAACCTATTGTATACTTACAGGTGGAAACCTGGCCGAAGTCGGTGCCCAGGAGACCTCCTCAGTCTCCGTGGAAACTGTCCAGAAGGTGGCCAAGACTGGCCAGAAGCAGGGCCCCGTGCTTCCCCACTTCAAGTCCGACGCCTCCAAGGTCACCAGCAAGGGCATGGGGCTGAAGAAGGCATATCTTAACAAGCATAACCAGTTCACTGTCACGTGTAGCGATGCTGGTAAGACAACTTTTGTTTTTTGTGTGGTCTTTCAAAGAATTCAAAGTTCCAGCTGGTCTCAGTGAAAACCACCCAGAAAGAGACAGCAAGGTTCCGTGCTGTCATACATTTAATATTTTGGTCTATGCTGTGATTAGAGGATGACTCACGTTAGACCGGGCCGTGTCTGGGCCGGAGCTTCCAGCGCTTATTTTTCTATGACATGACAGGCGATCACGTGATGCTTTCCATAGAAAACGATGCGTCGGAAGCTCCGACCCGGACACGGCCCGGTCTAACGCGAGCCATCCTTAGAGCGCATTTTGCGAATAGGGTATGAAAGCCCTTTTGTTTGGACCATACCAGTAGATTACTATCAAGGTTCTCTAAGTCAAATCTAGATATCATTCTAAAATATCAGTAGGATTCGTATGTAACCTTCATTCTTACTCTTCATTAACAATACTTACTTCCCCAGGCAACAACATCCTTTACGTCGGCATCTACGGCCCCAAGGGCCCGTGCGACGAGGTCCAGCTGAAGCACAAAGGTCGCCACAACTACGACTGCTCGTACGTGGTCCGCGACCGCGGGGAGTACATCGTCATCGTCAAGTGGGGCGACGATCACATCCCTGGCTCTCCGTATAAGGTTGAGGTTTAGGTTGTGAAGCAGTTGTGAAGTACCTAGTGGGGAATTTATAGATGTCTTTGTAAAATTATTTTCAAGGACTTTAATATTACTGGCCATTTGTACGAGTATGAGGCGCAAGACTTTGAATGGCATCAAGTGGGTATGGAAGGTTTTTCTGTAGCGTGATTTTTTTGAAAGTCTTGTAAATTAGTCTCTTTGAGAGCAGCTGTTTAGATAATTCCAGGAGAAATTATGCAGAAAGAGATTCAATATAAGTGTGATGTTATTCAAGGTCCTGCGTTACTTGATTTTAATAGTAGGGTTAACGCTGGTCAAGTTCTAAAGGGACCCAGTGATTAACAGTCCGCCGGACGGTATCGGTCTGTCCGTTGTTCGAAACTGTCAAAATTTTGTTCTAACTGACAGGCCGATACCGTCCGAGGATATTTATACATTTATGAATTCCCCACAAACCCCCAAAAATTTTGAATTAGGTATGATAATGAAAGTATTATAAAGGACGTTAGATTTTGCTCATGTTTTGGATTTCTTCGCTCGGTTATAATAAATATCGATATCGGAAAGGCTTGAAAAAAAAAACGAAAAACGATCTCTTAAGTGTATCACAAAAAAATAGTAAACCTTTCCGATATCTAGTTTTTGTACTTATTTATATTTACTATCAAGTTACCTTGTTCCTTCTTTGTTATCTTATTTTATATCATTTCCTATATTTATAGCATTGTGAAGTTCTTATCTAACATGTTCAAGCTTTGAACACATTATTTGTAAGTTTTTGTCAACCAGTGCTTTTGAGAAATTTTATATGTCTCTCGTTTAGTATATAGGGCGACTAAATGACAATACATATAAAGTAGTACTTGAAGTATTCCCTACATATTTTAAGTCCTTTGAGGGTTAGTTCTGGAAATCATACGCACATTTGTTTTGTCTAGTCTTAAATGTTTCTTAACCTTTTTTGTTTAAAAAAAGTTTATTGAATGTTAATCTTCATTACTTTGATCAACATAAAGGTGACAAAAATTTTTTTCTCATCAAACTTCAAAATTTGTAAAATTGTCGTCATTATCATTATCTCCAAAGATTTTGGGTATATCGTCTGAAAATAGTGTAAAAAGTAAGGTATTTTTTGTAGCTTTGTGTTGACTGAAGTATTTTAGAATGTGCCCATATTTTTCAGATCGGACTGTAAACAGATGACAGATTTTTTCGATCTCAATTATCAAATCACTAACAATTATTCTGAGAAATCTGTCCTTTGCTTTCAGTCTGAATCTTCTTTGGACCTTATTTATTCTAAGTGATCATGTACCGTAAAAGTGCTCAACTATGGGCCAATACTACATCTATGGTCCAAAGTACGTGTCCGAGTTATTTCTTCCATTTATGAAAATATATATCTTAGAACTGTGTCTTTCTAATACTTAGGTACATCTAATGAAGACATTCGAGTTAGTTTTGAACCATAGTTGTTAAATTTTGGACTATAGTTGTTATTTTTTGGACTATTTGGGTGGTTTTACGGTAATGGTTTATACCGTATGATTTGCGCTGAATGAACTGTTTTACCTACGTAGGTAGAATTACCCTGTACGATGTAAATACCTATTTTAAGTATTTTAATATTTGCGACTGTTAACTAAATAAACGGAAAATCTCTACAAGATGTTTCATTTCTGCTTTTTCCTGTTAAGTATTATGGGATGATCGGGTTTTAAGTAACTTGGTGAAAATTGATAAAAGTTTTTGAATGCTATTTATTACTTTAACGAATTTTAAGACAATTTTCACCAAGTTTTTAATAGGATTTAATAAAAATAGTCAGTTGATCTTGGCATAGTTGTAATTTTAATCGATTTTAAGTAACAAAAAAGATTTCGTTCACTTTCATCTATGATCTGAACCTAAAACGCTAGACAAAGCGAAACTAACGTAAAACGAAATTACTTACAAAAATATTCATTTAATCTAAATAATAAGTGTACACTTAACTAAAAAAATCAAATACAATATCACATTTCTACTTACAATAGAGAGATATTGGCGATCTTTAACTTCTTCTATACCAAAGAAATTTGGATAAACTCTTGGCTTGTCATGATGAATATTTATACATTTAAATTCACGCACTAATATTGACATATAACACAACGATTGGGAAGATTCAAGTATTGCCGTACATGTTATTCTAAAGAAACAAGAACCATTTGTACAAGAACTTAAAAATTAGCAACTGTACAGACGGCGACAGGGGTCTTGAGCGCTGGTTTAGGTTGTCTCCTTGTGCAGGAAGGAATAGAGGCTAAATTCGAGGATCTAAAGCAGAGATCAAAACATGTGTCGCCGCGTGTAACGTGAGCGGACAGACCGGCGCCCGCATCACTAACCTACTGGCTCCTCTACACGATGGGCCAGCGCCGGCCACTCCAAGGGACGCAGCCATGCGGTAGAATGAGATAGCAATATCACTTGCTCCCTCTAACGCATAAATGTGTCCCTTGGAGTGGCCGGCGCTAGCCCATCGTGTAGAGGAGCCATAATCCGCGCTTGATGAACAAAGTATGATTCCTCCAAAAATATTTCATCGTCTTTCCCGATTTCTCCTATCACATATACTCTTTGACTACACAACCGTGCAGAAAGACCAAATCAACAATTTTCGTATACTCCAAAACTTAGTCTAAATTAAGTTTTTAAATCAACAGATTGAAATGTCATTTCGTTAAGTACGTTCTGAACCCGCCGGCCGAGACCCACGGCTAATACAATTGAGCACAAGCTTATTAGACTAAAATAATAAAAAAACATGTCAATAAATTTCATGGTTTCAAAAAATTGGTTTCGTATATACAAAATATGTACAAAAAGTGTCAATACCGAATCGTAAGCAAATTTGGCCACTTGAAAATTTCTATACAAAATGGAAATGCTTAAGTTATTTTTAGAAAATATATTCGACCTCCGGCGCTTTGGGGCCAAAAGGAAGACGACATTTTCAATAAGGATAATACTTAATAAATCATAAGTGCCAACAGTAGACGATAAACTAAAGGAATATGAACTAAATAGGAACTGAGTGCGAAAGTGATGTGTAGAGAGATCTGCGCGATAACTAACGTATACAAAATGCAATACAAACCGAACATAGTGATTTCAAGACTACTGTCACTAAGAATAATTTTATCTGTCAGGAACTTTCATCTTTGTGTGTAACGCATACTGGGATATTGATAATTTAAAAGCCTTAAATAAATACATTGTCCTATCTTTTGCATTCATACCAAATATATTAACACCAAGTTTAAACTGGGATCGGAAGTTCGAAGTAAATATATTTACAGAAAATAATATTATTGCTAAACTTAACGATTAGTTTTCTTTAAAGCAGTTTTAATTATATCTAGTTTTTGATTCGCAGTCAAAATTAGAAAATCAACCAAGCTTGTTCTATGTTCCACCAGAAATGGTTCAACTAACTCAGCTACGGACAAAAGGGATCCACTTTCAGAAAACTAATCAAAATCTCTATCAATGAATGATTCAAATCCTTGAAATCACATTTCATACCCAGTACATTTGAAATCTACTCACAAAAATTCAGAGTATTGAATACACGATATCAATTTTAGTCTAAAAACATGAATTTTCATAAACGACAAAAACGTTCGTATTTCATACATTCATAATACCACTGTCTTCGAGAGCGAGATTCTAAATATTATATATTTCGTTAATTATACTAATAATACCATCGTAAGTACTAGAAGTAGCTAGCTGCGAGTTACTGTTTATCTTTGTGTGAGAGCGCGTGGGGGAGGATGTGCTCGGCCGGCAGCAGCGCCGCGGAGGGCTGGTGCGCGTAGTTCCGGATCTGGTGCAGCGAGATCAGCTGGTTGGGGAAGCTGTTCGGTTGCTGCTTGCCCTGCTGGAAGTGCAGCGGGTCGTACAGGTACGGCCGCGCCGGCAGCGCGCTGTGGTGCGACAGCCCGTTCAAATGCGGCGCCATGGAGTTAATCGGCGTGAAAGCCGAATTCGCCGCAGAGACGGGCGGCTGCAAGGATCGTTCCTCTTGTGCCTCGTGCTGCGCGAACAGCGCCCGGTGCTGCTGCAGCTGCTGCTCGTGGTGCTCCTCCTCTCTTTGCTGATGATAGCCACCATCATCAGACATATGCGCCGCGGAATCCGGACTGACTTTAGGCCAGTACGGATGGTCGCCGAACGGAGTCGCCGTCGGCGCCGCTGCGGCCAGAGACCTGTTTAAACCGCTCAATCCTAAAGCGGATATCGGGGGCCGCTTGTCAGCTCGCTCGGCATGCTTGTTCATGTGCTTACTTAGATAAGTTTCTTGGGTGTAGCTCTTGCCGCAATACTGGCAGATGTGAGTCTTCAAATGCTTGGACTCTTTGTGTTTGGGAATGTGTTCGAGCAAGTCCTTCTCGTGGGTGAAGCATTTGTAGCAGGAATTGCACTTGAAAGGTTTGTCGGTCTGGTGGCAGCGGCTGTGGCTCTGGAGGTTTGAGAGCTGGGAGAAGGCCTTGGTGCACCCTATTTGGGTGCACCGGTAGGGTTTGTCACCGGTGTGCGTGCGTATGTGCTGCTGGAGATGGGAGAGTTGGGTGAACTTGCGCTGGCAGATTTCGCAGCGGTAGGGTTTGATGCCGAGGTGGATGCGGGAGTGCTGCGCGAGGTAGGAGGAGTTGGCGAAGGCCTTGGGGCACTGCGTGCAGCGGTAGGGCTTGGCCTCGCGCAGGTGGATCTGCGTGTGCAGCTGCAGGTCCGCCTTCGAGCCGAACACCTGGAAGGAAGAGAAAAGAAACATTAATTTGGTTGAATTTTAGCTTATCTATAGGGAAGGTGTTAAATTGGTCTTTATTATTTTCTTTTAACACAGACTTTTGACTGAATAAAAATTTCGAACTGGTAATTTTTGACTCATAAATCTCATAATGTTATTGTCTAATTTCAAAGAACTTGCTACGTGAAAAATGTCCTTATATAATCAATCTCAGTCGAATTCTAGACATTTGTTTCTTAATTATTGATACTGTAAAGTGAATGTCAATATCGAATGCCAATGAATTGTCAAGGAATGTCAAATTATGTCAAATGTAAGGAGCGGTGCCGAGACACCAACGAAAAGATGTCAAATCTAAGAAGCGAGTTTTTACTGCATGGTTAGAAATTACAATGAATACAAAATGTTGATCTTATTAATAATTACAGCTAGGTTGAGTGGGAAATTGCGATGCGTGTGCAAGATCACGCTCTACTTTTTGGACAAAGTACAGATGCATCGTTTGCACGGAGATGTTGTTTTGGGTCAGATCAAAGTGCACATGCATAGCTGCAGAAAATGTACATCTTTGTACAGATAAAATAGACAATTAAAAAAATATTGACGGATTTTTTTTTGATTTAGGAAAGACAAGAAAGAGGTCGTTAAAGAGTACATTATCATTTTGACATTTAGATGTTAATAATACATGAGTAAATTATACATGTACATTTATTGACATGCAACACAGATCACATTGAGACATACACAAATGCGGGTCAAAGTAAAAACAACAGTTTTTATGTATGAAGGTAATTTAGCTACAAAATAAATTAATAAAACTTGTAATATATTATGAAAAACAGTGTTAAAATAATAATTATCTTTAAACATTTAAAACATTTAAAAATGCACAGAAAGATGCAGATTAATTAACTAAAAATATTTTTTAAACATACTTCTATATGTACTTATACAAATGTATGGTTACAAAACCTAATGTCTTATGTAAAAAAGTGGGTAGTGTAGTAAAAACATCTAGTATTCCGGCTTTATCAATTATTAAGTTATGATTATAAATCGCTGCTATTTTAAAATTATTGCGAACATTCGTAAGTTATTAACCTATTTACCTACTGCAAAATAACTCCCAAATGCCGCGTAAACGCAATCAAAAGTCCCATTATCGAGTCTTTTCCTATTTTTATTTTTCACAGACAACAATACACCATTCTAACCCTTACTCCTTCGACTTAGGGTACACGCAGACACGTAGCTGTTTAAAATTCATCATCAGAACCAGCAGAAAGTGAATTCTGTCCTTGGACGACATCCGCAGCGAAACGAATGACTGTTAGGCAAATAACTTGGCTTTTAGGGATCTCTAGCTTTGTAAAAACCTTTTCTTTATACAATTTAATAACATATTTTATGAGCAGAAAAACATTTTTGGGAATTTCAATCTTTAACTATGGTCCTGCTTTTATAAATAAGGTTGATTTTAAAAATTTGCAGCAATAGGTATTTTTTAGTGAAAAAGTATGTATATTATATAAGTGGGTCTATTAAACAGTTTTTTTCCAACAATCTACGTCACTGTTATTCCTTGGCGCACAGGACAGAGTACAGCAAAAAAGTTGATTTTTCCAATATTTTAATAGTACCTTAAATGGTTTAAATAAAACATTACCAATAAAAAAAAAATAGGTACATGACTTAGTAAAGTATCTCTACAGCACATGTAACTTCAAATGGCATTTCTAAATCATAACGCTCAGGTTTAAAAGTAGTACCTTATACAGTAAAATTACCTACTTAACTAATCCTAAATATGGACCAAAATTAAAACAAATATCTTTATTCAAAAGCGACTATTGTTTGAATGCCGTAGTTCAAGGGCAGCATATTTTTATAAATAAAATAAATAAATAAATATTACACGACATTTTTACACAAATTGACTGAGCCCCACGGTAAAATAAAAAAATGTAAAAATAAACGCAATAAATGTAAGAATAAACGCAGATAAAGCCGAAGAGAACCTTTGTATTGTATGTACTTAATTTCGTATCGTAGTGGACTACAGTTGGGTGTTTTACGGTGTAAGAAAAGTAATTTGTAACCCCTCCTTGCATGACTGCTCGTCACACTTAAACACCCAAAGGAGCAGGACGCCCGCAGCATCATGACTGTGGTCATGACATTTTTCACGCCTCGAATCACTTCCTCCGATTACCCACAATCACGGTAATGATGATGAACTTAGATGCTGAGCAAGGTGAAGTCAAGGTTTTGGGAAGTACCTTAATAAAAGTAATTTTGTTGAATGCAAGTTAACTAAAGATACTAAATTACTTGAGTGTGGACAGAGGATAATGTTACTGAATTTTTTGGAAAAGATGACTGTTGCATTGTAATGATCATTACACTAAAATGTAAGAAATTCATGAATATATTGTCTGCGTCATTATTAAAGTATTTGACGAAACCTTCTTAAGCATATCGTCTTAGATGATAATGCTAGATAGCATTGTCATTTAAATATTTATACCTAATAGTAAATCTAAACACGAATCAAGTACACGTGCCGGCAAGCGCCTTCGCACATTCAAAAGACTGTTTCGGTATAGCATTGGTCTTTGTTACATCCCAAATTAGTTTCATGAAACCCGCCAGTCATCCCGCCGCGTTGCCTCCACAATGCCGCCGACTATGCGAGCCACGACTCAATTTTAACGCAACAATCAAACCCTACCATCCTATCCTCAATTATGACCCAAATTACACAGGCAATAAAGCTCAAATCGACGCAATCGATGATGATGTAGCTAGAACCATTCTGGTTAACAATGAACGCGTTTTCAAAAATGGAACAGACGAAGTTAAACTTTAAATTGAAAGCGATAAAGCTGATGTTGGAATGGAGGAGAGGAATCTGGATGTAGGATTCGGTAGCACGTCGGATGACTTGTAAGAAAATCTGAGACACGAACGCGATTGGTCACAGCCCGGAGATAATTAAAGTTTGGAGCTAATGGTATGAGGCTGCAATTCGAAGTGGTGGCTGACTTTTAATAGGCAAGGACCGATTCAGGAATCTACACGATAAATAACTTAACGTACTTAATTATAACAAAATCGAGACACGTATAGATGCAACAAAAAACATGGATGCTTCAGATATTGATTGCTGTGCGACAAGCGAGGAGACAATTGTAAATATTACGGTGTCTAAACAAAAACTAAGGTATCTAGAACATGGCGACGACGATGAAGACAGTCTTGAAGGACGTTAGAACTATTTTTGGAAGCTAAAACTAGTTCCGACGACTTATGTAATATGCCGTAAAAATTTTCGATGTATTGAAACGTGTTCTTTGGCATAGTGAATGCTATAGTAGTCTATATCTTTAATTTGCCACATAAAACTCTCAACCACTTTTACCATACATGAAGTAGTAAGATCAAGAAGAAATGAAGCAAAATAACGTGGAATGTAAATCGAATATCTCAAAATTTGATTGAAACTACATTGATTACCGCGCATTCACTTACGTTAATACACAACAAGACAATCACAACCTAGTCAAATTAATTTTGAATTGAATTACTTAAAGCAAGACCCAGATTGCTTCTTACTATAAAAACTAGTGGGTCCTCAAGACTGTTTTCATGGTCCAATACCTCGTGATCGGAGGCCTCCAGAAGACCCCAATGTGTGGGGTCGCCGGCGCCCCGTGGGACCCCAAACTCGTCTGAAATGGTCTTTTTCCGTCCCCGTTTATCTCCACTGCTGGTCACCTGGTCAATTCGGGGCAATTTTGAATTATATGCCAATTAAATGGTTAATTGGTTATATAGAGAAGGGTTAGGAATATGGTAAGAATAAATCAACTTGAAGGAAGTACGACGATAAGTGTGAATAGCGAGGAAGATTGCATAAATAGCAGATAGACAAGAGACAAAAATACTATATTAAAGAAATGGGTTATTATTTGTAAGTTATTAGATTATTTTTAGAAAATTATCGTAGTTTTTTGTATTGAACAGCAATACTGTCCATAAGTGGACCTTATGCCTATTGTAATAAGGTTTATCGATGGATAGTTATCAGTGTGGGCGATGGTATAAGATGGACAGACAGAGTTGTTAATGCTAAAAATTTTAAAACACAAATGATACGACATAATTATTATAATGTTCAAAAGTTAATACCAAAAAAATTGTAAGTAGGTACCTACATAAACCCAATATGAACTGTCATGAGTCATACTAACATCAAGCTATTGCAGAGACTTAGGCGAATGGCAAAAAACCGTATTAGCTTTTTTGTACATTAAACGTAATAAATCCATATAAAAGATAGATAGATAGATAAAATCTTTATTCAACCACAACTTACATGCTTTTTGACACAATAAATAATAACAAGAGACAAAAAGAAAGTTGACAAGAGACAAAAAAAAAGAAAAAGGCAACATACAATTTTACACTACAATAGCAGTAATAGCAATTTACATATTTGACATATTTTAAGTAGAGGGTCATGTGTTGTGGTAAAGAATAGGCGCTGACTCAGCATAAATACTGCGGAGACCGCAGCGCTGATCTTCCGTCAGGACCTTAAATAAACCTACAGTTATGAACGACCAGTGCAGCGCTGGTCGATGTATGTATGAAATATATATAATTAAATTTAAAATTATATATATATATATATATATATATATATATATATATATATATATATATGTATGTATCTATATGTATTTGTACATTTGTAATTGTGGATATTATAAATAATTGAAAAAAATTAAAAATTAAAAATAAAAATAAAAATAGAATATACATAATATGTGTCGAGGAACGGTGTGTGTGTATGTGTGTGTGTGTACAAAGTATGACGTATAGTTAAATACTTACTTGTAGTAATTAAGTATTATAAGATTAATATGATGTGAACGCAAGTGGACAGGCGGCGATAGGTATAGGTAGGTAACGGCAGGTAATGGCAGGTAATGGTGTGAGGGGTGGGGTTAAGTTTAAGCATTTCGTTTTTGTGTTTCTAGTAAGTATTGGCGTAATTTTTTTTAAAATTGAGGTTTACTTTTTAATATACGGATTGGTGGCGGTATGTTATTCCAACACTTTGTAGCACTATACCTAAAACTTCCCCTAAAGGCAGCAGCCCGGTATTTTTGAGGCTGCAGCATCAGAATACGCGGGGCTCTAACTGAGTGACAGCTTCTGTTTGTTGACCAAACCAATTTTTTGTATAGATAGCTTGGAGTCTGAGTGTTTATTACATCAAACAGTAAGCATGCCAACATTAGTTCCTGACGTGGTAGCATTTTGAGACAGTTACCGTTATTTATAAATGGAGTGACATGAGTCCGCGGGGGAATATTGTAACAAAACCTGGCACATGCGTTTTGGATCCTCTGAATGCAGCGCTGCGAGCGCGCCAAGAGGCAAGGCCCATATACAGTAATACAGTAATTTAATTTCGATATAATAAGGGCTTCGCATAGTCTCACTCGCAGATCGACACTCAGAAATTCACGAACGTTGTATAAAACTTTTAGACGGTACATACAGTACCGGAATATTTCAGCAATGTGACCTTCGAAACGGAGGTTACTATCCATCAAAAGACCAAGATTTCTCGCTTCGGTAACTGGAGCCACATTCATACCATTCATTTCTATTACAGGATTACAGGCTGTTATAGAGTTTGTCTGGTGCGGTGAACCCAGGATCATGTATTTGGACTTTATAGGGTTTAGAACCAGGCAGTTTTTAGAGGCCCATTCTGAAATACGTTTAAGATCAGAGTTTATGTTAGCGACTGCTGAGTCCGTGTCGTTGGGAAAGAAAGAAAAATATATTTGGAGATCATCCGCATATAACTGGTATTTACAATGATTAATGCATTGGATGATGTCGGCACTGTACAAAATGAAGAGCAAGGGACCCAAAATAGAACCCTGCGGGACATGTTTAGCCCTGTAGACGAAGCACTAAAAGGGTTAAGCGACAAGCGTAAATCTAACTAAAATATGTCCACCTGTCATGTAAGAACGTACTCACGTCAAATAGACACACAGGATTATTCAACCCTTGCCCTGCGGCCGGAAAAATGTGGCAAATCTCCGAGAGGGTTAATCGCCGTAATCTGAGGTCGACATCTGAGAGCCTACAGGCTACTGAAGGGTTAAGTGGCCTCCATTTTACTTGTCCCGATATCTCGTCACGAAAATCTCTCAAAAAATGTACTCACAGTTAGCAATGTACAAATTGCAGAACATTCCCAAAAAGCGGAAACGTTCTCGAGAATGTTCTCAGAACATTCCTGCAACATGGAAATTTTTGTTTAAACAAGAGAATATACTTGAAATAAAGTTTAAATAGGCATAACTTAAAACTAAATGTTATTATGCATATATTATTGTCTATTACAGTTAGCTATTTTGTTGATGTGACAAATTTACCAATAAGTTGCTTAAATTCTCACTGTATATCAGAGAACATTTCGACTTTCGACAATATTATCCAAATTTTTTTTTTGTTTCATTAGAATCTAGAGGCCTCTATCTCCCGCCATGCCAAATCTCAGCGCGCTCGGACCAACTTGAAAAAAATAAAAGAAAAAATCAGCCATTTTGATTTTTTTTAATGCAGATTGTTTTGTCTCAGGGCCCTCTATGACATTTGGTCGAGCACCCCCCACCTATCACGTACCGTTTAAAAGTTGCCATACAAAATAAAAGTGGCCAGTTTTTCCGCAATTGTAGCATTTTTCCAAAAAAAATTTTTTCATAAGTATCTAGGGGACCCCGAGATTCCGTGACCAAAATTTCAGCGCGCTAGGACAAAATTAAAAAAGTTTAAAAAAAGTCGGCCATATTGAAAAAAAATGGCTGCGTTAAAAACTGCCAGGGTCCCTCTATGACATTTGGTCGAGCACCCCCCACCTAAGTCTGACCGTTTGGCCGGGCCGTCATACATTTTTTTGACCGGAAGCGGACGACCAAAAGTCGGAATTTTCTGGGGGTTAGGACTACACCTAAACTATCGTGAATATTCATGGTACAGTCAAACTACGATAAATAAATAAATTCTCGTTCTCGAGAACATTCTCAGAAGTTACCGAGAATTTCTCATGTGGAAAGTTTCGCAACTTTGGAAAGTTCTCGTGCGTGCATTGCTACTCACAGTACACTATGGAGTCACACAAACATAACTGATACAATTATAGTTACGCTCATATTTTAACGTAATTAGGGTTCCGTATCCAAAGGGTAAAACGGGACCCTATTACTAAGACTTCGCTGTCCGTCCGTCCGTCTGTCACCAGGCTGTATCTCACGAACCGTGATAGCTAGACAGTTGAAATTTTCACAGATGATGTCTGTTGCCGCTATAACAACAAATACTAAAAACAGAATAAAATAAAGATTTAAATGGGGCTCCCATACAACAAACGTGATTTTTGACAAAAGTTAAGTAATGTCGGGCGTGGTCAGTACTTGGATGGGTAACCGTTTTTTTCCATTTTTTTTTCGTTTTTTTTTTTGCATTATGGTACGGAACCCTTCGTGCGCGAATCCGACTCGCACTTGCCCGGTTTTTTTTTAAATAACGTGATATTTGACATGGTTGTTTAAGTAACATATATCTATATCTGTAAGTAACTAGTTAGTTAGCGTTGCTAAAAATTTTTCCTAATACATACATATTAGAACGAATAAAAATTTTGTATGTAAAACTTAAGTTTAGTTTAGTTTTCTATAGTTCGTTTTTTTTAGCATTAGAAAGAACTTGCAAGAAGGTAAGCGATCTTGACATGTCTTTTAATTGAAAAACGCTTTTTAAAATTCAAAAACTATTACTTATGAAAGCCAAAGAATATAAATGATCGTATTAGATTCATAATTGTTACATATTTGCCGTAACTTATTTTTAAAATGTGTTTTTCAATGAAAAGACACTTCAAGATTGTTTACCTAATTTCTATTGCTAAAAAAAACGAACTATAGTTTAAATTTTTTTTATCTTAATAAAAATCTGCTTTCATGCATTTTCTAAATAATTGGGAAAAGTATCGTTACGTAGGTATGTAAAACTTTCGTAGTATGTTACTAATGTAACTTTACTCGTAGGTACAGTCAACAGCAGAAGTTGCTAAGCGGGCGAGGTGTTCAAAATTACCTTGACACGCTCTTATTCTCTTATCAATAAAGTCGCGTCAAGATCATTTTGAACACCTGGCCCGCTTACCAACTTCTGCTGCCGACTGTACCTACTCTGCTAGCCATACCAGTACGTCTTCGAAAGACGAATGGAACTCTGTTTTTATACTCTTTGATCAATTCTTAATAAATAAATAAGCCACAAGACCATTAAATAATGTCAAAAATAAGGAAAAGCATAACCCATATTATTCGAATACACATTCGTATTAAATACCCGTAGGTAGACCCCGTAGTAACCGCAAACGTATAATATTTCCACTTTTGACATAGAACTTTAACCAAAAACGACAATGACAGTTTGTATATGAATTAACAGTCATTTTTATTTATTTAGTTAACTAAAATGGAATAAAACCTGTTGTATGTCTAAAATATATCTTTTATATTTTTATTTATTATTGTGTTTGTACACGTGTTAATTTAATTTAATAAATTAATCTGTAAATATTTTCTGGAACAAATTAATTTCATTCGTTCATTCAGGCGGTTGGGAAAGAAGTTGCGCAGTGATTTTCTAGTAAAGGCTGAGTTTTGGGACTGAAACTAGTTTATACGCATTTTATATTTTCCTTACACATCAACGTTATTAAACCTTCAATTAGACCGTATTCATTTAACTACAGGTGTGGCTCACTCCGCGATTTCGTCGCTTTGCAACAGGTAGCTACAAGTATGTACATCCGTTCCACACCAATTTTGGTGGCTAGCCATAAGCCGCGCGTGGCGCTGTCACCACCTAGCGGCCATATCTGTCCTGATCTTAACAGACGCGTTTTGTTAGAGAGAGAGTCTTCTGTACGTACTATTTATTTTGTGCCACAATCATTCCTAACCTCCTCAGTTAACCGGTAGGCCTATAGGTAAAAAAAAAACTATTCAATTCTTCGTTTAAATTGTCACTTAATTGTTTACAATCGAACTCAGAATCGGAAGTAAGTTCTTCAATTCCTGATTGCTTTGTCCATCAAATGATAGGCAAAGCAATCGATTTGCGACTTCGATTGAGCATTATTCACGAATTATCCGTCAAACGGATTGTTAATTAATCGATGATTGATTATCTTTATTGATTTTTGTAGTGAATTAATCGTCAAGTAATAATACTTAAAACTACGGCTGTCATTCATACTTAGTGAATGTGTACGAACGTAACTTACTCAAGTAAGTAATATTATAGTTAGATATTAAAATGACATATAATGAAGTATCTAATAATAAATAAATAAATAAATATTATAGGACATTCTTACACAGATTGACTAAGTCCCACAGTAAGCTCAAGAAGGCTTGTGTTGCGGGTACTCAGACAACGATATACATATATAATATACAAATACTTAAATACATAGAAAACACCCATGACTCAGGAACAAATACCTGTATCATCATACAAATAAATGCCCTTACTGGGATTCGAACCCAGGACCATCGGCTTCGCAGGCAAGGTCACTACCCACTAGGCCAGACCGGTCGTCAAACTCTATATAACTTGTATATCAATTAAACGTGGTATGAATAAAGTTAGGTTTGTAAAAAAACAAAAGAGTAGGTACCTACTTGAGACTCAACTCGATTTTCTTTAAGTCGTTTTAGGGTTCTGATTTAATTTTAATTCATTAACCAATTTTTTTAATATTTTATTTTATTTTTTATTCTAGTTTTTAATCAAAAATAAATAAAAAATATTATCAATCCACTTTACCCCTCTCTCCTCTCCAAAATCCACTAATCCAAGTATTAGAAAATGCTTAAGCATACAATCTTAACATGTCAGATGCCTGCCACGGTCAGATCTAGTCAGACAACTGACAGGCTGATGTGGGTACATTTAAATTGTGCTCAAGGACTTTTAATTACTAAATGCGTGGTTATGATCAATATGAGAAACATTAAATATAGATAAAAATTTGTAATAACATGTTACATGTTAGTACAAGTCTTTTCTGTAAATATTTCAAAAGTTAGAGTCAGGCTAAGCTTTTAAATTAGTATGATGTTTTTTTTTTGAAATAACAGGCTAATCCAACTCTGCACCGTGTTTAATAACACAGGGTGTGGAAGTGTTATCATAAACGTCAAACTTCATAACTTTTAAAATAGCACTTGCACACTCTGTGCTATCAAATACGGTGCAAAGTTGGCTTAGTCTGTTGTTTCTAAAAAATCATCATACTAATTTAAAGACACAAGAGTTTTAACATGCCGATAAGGATAAAGTACGATTTAAGCATAGTTCAAGATATTTTAATATTTTTAATATTTTAGGCAGTTAGGAATATAAAATTATTGAACAGTGTCAATGTTAACTCGAAATTTTCATATAGAAAAATAAAAAAAAACTACGCAGCACCAATAACGATTTAAATAACATGCATAATTTCCAAACTAAACAAAACAATCGAAGGCGTGACAGTTCCAGCCCACCGAAATGACAGGACTTATTACCATAATCAACCCAATGTCATAGCATTTGACATTTAAACAAAAATACGGAACGAGAGGAAAAAACTACGGGTCTTATTAAACCTTTAAAGGTCGCAAGTGCCGGCTTTTCTAATAAAACGTGCCCTTATAAGAGAAACTCAAAAAAGGGCGTAAGTGGAAATCCTTGGCTTTCAACATACGACCTTGTTAAGGAAACAGCCTTAGGCCAACCCCTAGATAACTCGGGATGTATGGGAACGATTAATAATAATTTTAGGGCAAAAACTGGCCGGTCCGTTTTTGCCGAGCCTCCCCTTTTTGCGACGGATTTTAAGAAAATTAGTTTACGCGGTGACGAATAAATCTTGGGGAGGCTGGGGACGAAGGTAAACATTCGGCTTTGTTTGTTTATTATTTGTTTTATTTAGATGTTAAATATTTATAACTGTAATTTACGTAAATACCTACTTGACATAATATATTACATACATAATTATATTAATTTAAAATTTTAATTTGTTAACAAGTTATGACAAAATAAAAAAAATATCGTGATGTCAAGCCTCGCTTGTGAATAAAATATTGTGGCTAAAATAATTTATAGCTATGTAAAAATGATATGAAACACATCAAAAGTGTGTGTATTTAGTGAGTTAAGTACCTACATTAGTAAGAATAGTTATTTACGATACAAGTGCGTAAAAGAGGAAATTCGAAACGAGTGGCGATAAATTAAAACATGACCGAAGAGGGAGTGTTTTAAATCGAAACGAGTTGTGAATTGAGCAAAGACATTGACATTGTACAAACTTGACATTTATAAGAATTTAGTAATTAATTGATAATATTTATAGATCGATATATCTTTCTTTAATCATGGACGAAATGTAAAAGATATTACAGTCGATTCAAGATCAACAACAAAAGCAAAGCGATGAAATAAAATGCTTAGGAGACACGGTCGCGCAAAAAGTGATAGAAAAGTTAGACCACAGATTAGTCGCAATCGAACAAAAACAATTAGACCTCGAAAATAAACTAGTACTCCAAGAAAATCATATAGAAAACCTAGAACGTCGTCTCCGGCAGAGAAATATCATCTTGTTCGGCTTAACGGAAAACGAACGAAGTTATTTTGATTTAGAAAAAAACGTCCTCCAATTCATTAACAACACGATGCGAGTACAATGCTATGAAATAGATATAGAAGCAGTGAGAAGGATAGGCAAGAAGGGAAACAAAACCAGGCCGGTTATTATCACATTCACAACGCTCAGCAGGAAAATTCAAGTTTTATGGAAAAAGAAAAATCTAGAAGGAACAAATTGGCATATAAAAGAAGATTTCACAGAAAAAGTATTGGAAAAGAGAAAAGGGCTTCAAGAAGAGGCGAAACAAGAACGTGAAAAGGGTAACAAGGTGATTATTAGGCAAGACAAGCTAATTATATTGAAAAATAAGGACAACCCCAGCCAGCGTAGTGAGAAACATTATAACAATACAGAACACAACCTGAAGAAACGAAATATTAACTCCGTATACTCACCTCCAAGGCCTCCAAGCCAGAGTTCTGACAAAGAGAATGAAATTAATGTTCCCGATACACTAAGCGTCAACCCGCAAGCCCCCAAGAAAAACAAATACACAATCACAGACTACATGACATCACCTATTGGATCAGCCCCAGCCAACGCAGCTAGCACAACATCAGCACAAAGACCACCACCAGTGCAGATGCCGCTAACACCAGCGCAAAAACTGCCAACACCAGTGTATAACAACAACAGCGAACGAAAAAACTTATAACTAGAACCCCTCTCCGCCTCCCACCACGGTTGGTCACCGAGGGAGAGCTAGACCGCCACCCTCCAAGGACACTTACCCAAACAAGTAAGACTTCCAAACCATCTACTAAGAACACTACTCAAAACAAAAAGCAAAATTTACTCCAAATAGGAACATACAATGTCAGGACACTTAGGACATACGAGAGATTGCTAGAACTTTCTGAAGCGCTAAAAATTATAAAATATGACATTATAGGCTTATCAGAAGTCCGTCGACTAGGCACTGAGATTGAAGAACACAGTGAGTTTATATTCTGTTACACAGGCCAGACACTAGGACTCTATGGAGTAGGATTTATAATAAAGAAATATTTGAAAGGCAACATAGTAAGCTTTCAGGGACTATCAGAAAGAGTAGCTCTATTAAGAATGTTGATTAACAATCTCAAACTTTCTATTATTCAGGTCTATGCCCCAACTGAAAATGCCTCCGATGAACAAATAAAGATTTTCTACGAAACTGTCAACAAAGCATATGATCAGGCAGACAAGCAAGTGATCATTATGGGTGATTTCAATGCCAAAATTGGACAGCCTAGACCAGAGGAATACCTGATTATGGGAAAGCATGGCTACGGCTCACGGAACCAACGAGGCGAACTACTAATAGACTATTGCTATGAAAAAAAATTAAATATTATGAACACATATTTCATGAAAAATCAGAATCGTAGATGGACATGGATCTCACCTGATAGCTCCATAAAAAATGAAGTTGATTTTATCCTAACAAACCATAAGAAAAATATAAACAATATTGAAATACTCAACAGTGTTAAGTTTTCATCTGACCACCGATTTGTAAGAGCAACATGGATACTTAATCAGCCAAAAAAAAGCAGACACAACTATAGAAAAAAAATTGAAAATAGCTTACAGACTGAAACTGAAATACAAGACTACTTAACCTGCCTTGAAGAACAGAGAGGACCGCTGATGACCCTAACACAAGAGGATTCAACACAAATATTCCATGACAAACTGATCAGCTGTATCCAAACCTCTATAAGGCACTCTCAGAAAAATACCAACACTAATCCCAAAAGTATGCTATCAGAAGCTACAAGGCAACTAATAATAAAGAGAACTGAACTACAGAGCATAAAACCCAGAACAAAGGAGACAAGATCTGAGCTAAGTTATATCTACAAAAAAGTCAGTAAAAGCATAAAAGAAGATTATAAAAAACACAGAGAGTTAAAAATAGAAAGCCACCTTCATGCAGCTGGTAGTTTGAAAAAAGCCTATAAAGAACTTAGAACACATAAAAATTGGATACCAGAACTACAAAGATCAGAAAAAACTGCACAATCTCGAGATCAAATACTGGAAATAGCTACAACCTACTATAAAAATTTATACAGCTGTCAAGACCCAGAAACACCACAAATAGACTTACCAAACATAAGTACCAGTGAAGTCCCAGTAATAGACGAAATAGCTATACTGAACCACATCAAAAACTTAAAGACTGGCAAAAGTCCAGGGCCCGATAATATCACTAATGAAATGCTAAAGACTGCCGCTTCTTTGATAGCTACACCATTGGCACACCTATTTAACCTTATTTTAAAAACTGGAATTACACCTAAAGAATGGGCACAGTCAAATATAATTCTGCTATACAAAAAAGGAGACCCAAAGGACATAGGAAACTATAGGCCCATCAGTCTGATGTCTTGCATATATAAACTATTCTTCATATTATCCCGAATAAGTGAAAAAAATTACAAACATCAACCTTGCGAACAAGCCGGATTCAGGAGCGGTTACTCAACTATGGATCACATCCACACTCTGGAACAGCTTATTGAAAAATATCAGGAACACCGTCAACCTTTATATACAGCATTTATAGACTATGCAAAAGCATTCGACACAATATCACATACATCTATATGGAAAGCTCTGAGTCAGTGCAATATAGAACCAGCATATATAAAAATAATAAAACATATTTATGAAAATAGCACTAGTAAAGTTCAATTAGACAAACTTGGGCAATACATACCAATAAAGAGAGGTGTTAGGCAAGGCGACCCGCTGTCTCCAAAGTTATTTCTAGCCGTACTTGAGACCGTATTAAGCAGCATTAATTGGAAAAAGTTAGGGATAAATATAAATGGTAATTATCTAAACCACCTGAGATTCGCCGACGATTTAATATTATTTTCAGAAAAAGGAGTCCAACTGGAACACATGATACAGACTTTACACGAAGCTAGTGCCAAAGTAGGTTTAAAAATGAACTTCCTAAAAACCAAGCTTATGACCAACATCATACAAAAGGCTATAACAGTCGACAACACACCTCTGGAGTACGTCGACAGTTTTACTTACCTAGGCAAACAGATATCTTTCAACAGTGAACGGCATGAACAGGAAGTTGACCGTAGAATAAAAATTGCTTGGAATAAGTTCTGGAGCCTAAAAGAAATTTTAAAAAGTAATATGGACATGAAAGTAAAAAAACAAGTTATGGATATGTGCATTTTGCCTTCATTGACGTATGCTAGTCCAACCTGGGTGCTTACTACAAAAATAAAATCAAAAATAATTACATGTCAAAGAGCAATGGAAAGAAGCCTAACAAACATTAGAAGAGTGCAAAAAATACCGCACATAAATATAAGAGCAATAACAAAATTAATAGACGCTTTAAAGCATGCCAAAACTCAAAAATGGAGATGGGCTGGACACGTTGCCAGGCTTTCAGACTCTCGATGGACCTTAACAGCTACTACCTGGAAGGGGCCCACAGGAAAACGCCGTAAAGGCAAACCAAATAGCCGCTGGGCGGATGACATTAAGAAAATAGTCGGTATAAATTGGAAACATACTGCATTAAATAGGGAAACCTGGAAGTCCTTGGAGGAGGCCTTCACCCGATGAGGGGTTCTGGTCCGACTAACTATATCAGTGTAAATACCTAAATAAAATGTAAGCTTTTCTTGACATACACCTTGTACTTAATTACAACTTTGACATAAGAAACAATGCAATGTAATACTAAAAAACTAGATAAGATTATGTAATCGATGAACCTTCTTACATTTTCTCTCCAAATGACTAGAAATAAAGGCTTTTTTTTTTTTTTTTTTTTTTTTTTTTTTTTTTTTTTTTTTTTTTTTTTTTTTTTTTTTTTTTTTATTATTTATTATTACGTGTATCGTACAACAGTACATATGGCCCTTTAAACTTTTGACATACACACGAAAGGTGCTATGTTACGCACTAGTGCGGCAAAATAGGGCCATATGTACTGTAAAAGCTTTTAATGTATTAATAATTAGGTACAAAACAAATATACCATAATATACCGTCACCCAACACCAGTACGTTTAATTAATTATTAATCACCAATAATAATGTATTTTATACGCCCATAGAATAATAACAATTTGTGAAAATGTATATCCATTTCAAACTATACTTGGTCAAGCAGATCTTGTCAGTAGAAAAAGGTGGCAAATTTGCAAAATGTAGGCGCGAAGGGATATCGTCTCATAGAAAATTTGAACTTCGCGCCTTTTTTTACTACTCTAGACGGTCAAGCAAATCTTGTCAGTAGACCATCTTATTCAGTTTTTGCCCTAAATCATCTTAAATTTAAATACGCAATCCAGTTAAAACCACTGATCAGGTGACAACTCACTGAACCGTCTTTAGTTTTTCTTGGCGACCTTACCGATTTATTTTTCCAAGATGGCGGCAAAAAGCGTCACCGGACCAATGTCACCCGCGACCATGCGTTAAACTTTGGCGCAACCGCTCGAAAAACCGCGTAATCTAGCTAAATAGCGAGAAATCGTTGCTACACCAACAATTTCAAGTATTGTAATCGAATAATTAGAATGGACAGATGAATTATTGCTGGCGGAATGAAGCACAAAATTGACAATTGTAAACTAGTTTTGACAGCTGAAACTGAGACGAATTAAATGACATTTGAATCGTCAAAATCCGTAAAATATTGTAGGCTCCTTAGATTCCTTGCCCGCTAAATCTTTTTTTCCATTAATTTAAATTATAGTCTGTCTAGTCAGTAGAAAAAGGCGGCATATTAAAAAAATGTAGGCGCGAAGGGTTATCGACCCATAGAAAATTTGAATTTCGCGCCTTTTTCTTATATCATTTCAAATAGAGATAGAGACACTAGTACTAGCACCCAATAAAACGAGATGAGTTAAATTATTCTTATTTACGCCACATATACACATTGGGTTTGCCAGACTATAATTTTATTTAACTACAAAAATTTCGGCAGGTAAATTTGGTACTTATCATTCAACCATCGTGAAACGAGATATACCGGGTGTGGCCTGTAACACGAGCAAATAATTAAAACATAGATTGTACTGCTCAAAAGGTGACACTCTCGTTCAACAACTTTTAAGAATTATGAAGTATTAAGACTCCCTATTTTTTATACAAAATAAATATTATCTTCAATAGACGCCATCGCGACGCCATATCATTGTGATTGACGTTGCTTGTCACGACTTAAACATAACAAAATTCGCAATCCATTGCGTCTTAGAATAAACTTTAAAGTGTATTAAAAATCAAACCCAAAGGTTTTTTTAAAAGTCGCTGAATAAATGTTGGTCAGTATGAGGAGTACAGCCTACAGTTAAATTTTTTGCTTATATTACAGGCCACACCCGGTATACCTACGGCGCGATTCGGGAAATGAATTAGAGATTCACTAGATATGAAATAGTAAAGATATGTGACGTTCCACGACAAAAGGTACCATTGCCCCGGCTGAATATTGGAGCGGCGTTAATAATAGCGTAAGCGCCTGCCGCCATAAGGTACCTTTATTACTTCATATCTAATTAATCTCAAATTCATTTCCCGAATCGAGCCGCTAGGCTACATTAACGCTTTGTCTCAAAATGGTCTAGTATTTCAAGATTGCACATTAAATAGAAAAAACTGTAAATTTAAACAAATATCGGATAACGAAACGCAAAAGCATTCAAATTTGGAATCAGCGGGGGGCAAGCGCGTGCCTAGCGAAAAGCGTTCAGTTATTGCTGCGCACCGTTTCCATGACAACAAGACCCGAATCCAAGTTTAAAATTCAAACGCTAAATTAAACTCTTTTCCATGGACATAAAAACCGGAAAGACGGTTTTTTTGTTGAGTTTTTTGGTGCCTTTTGTCACCCATAGCGGCGGAAAAGATCGAAATCGTGCTCCTGATATAAAATGTATGGAGCGAGCGGAGTTGATACAGATGGGTTCCGTATGCAGATTAGATGAAGTTCGCAGTTAGCAATTAGGTGCAGTTATGTTCAGACAAAGTTAGGAGTTGACGCTATGCTTGAAATTAGGTATTTAAATACAAAACAACAATAGCTTGTTGGTTAAGGAGTTGACGAGAATCACACCTGGTTCAAAGTGGTTTTATGATGAAAAAATACATTCGGTAACGAAAAATCGTGTGTTTAGTATTGTACCTCAGTTTCAGTCAAAGCGTTTCACAACGACTTAAAAAAAATGGTTCCCATAAAAAAATTAAACCCTAAAATCAGTTAATATTGTCATTGAACGGTTGTCGCGGATTTGCCGTGAAAATTCGAAATTCGAACGATTCGGCGCGAGCCATTGCATTCCTATTGGTCGATCTAGCTAAGACTATTCAGATTTAAGAAACACCAGTGTAAGAAGACCTCTAGACACGAAGCATTGCTCAATTGAACAGCGCACTTATATACTGGTTGTCATGAGGATTATTTTCGTCGATGTTTTACAAGCGGTTGGAATTACAATGGAATAGAATAAACGTCACGATCCAACGTAAAAAAAAAACATAAAACCGTCTTTTGTTGTGCTGATAGGTTGATACATTTCACGGTGTTGAATTAATAGGTGCTTGGATTTTCCAGATCTAAGTAGGTAATACAGGAGAGGAAATTAATTAAAACCATACTGTCAAGAAGACAGTGTTTTTTTACTATTTACCTAGAAATTATTTCAAGGTGACGCACTTACATAGTTAATTTTCAATCGTTAAGACGAGAATTCCACAATATGAATATTTTATCACTTGTCAGTTTATATCACCCATGCAAACTCTTAATGATTTTTGACCTAATTTTGACATTCTTTAATCAAAAAAAACCCTACGTGGCAAAAAATACCGTGACATGAAGCTTGAAAGAAAGAAAAAATAATAATTACGCTACTCGTTCGACATATAGTCAGGCAAACCAATTTTATAATTAGAAAAAGGCGGCAAATTTGAAAAAATGTAGGCGCGAAGAATCGATCTAAGGTTTTGTCAGTAAGTACAACCGTTTATGATTTAGTTGGCGAGACTCTGTTAGGTAGGTATATGTAGTTAAAACTGGCAGCTACACATGTATGTTGGGTAATATTTGACGTGCACCTGGCAGCTACCGTGCGACCGCACTCCTGCGCAAACATGGCGTCGTAATGACATGCAGACACACGAACATACAGAACTGACAGTAATATGATGAAGGGGTTACATTATACACCTAATTTATATCAAATATGGATAACAATACTTCTAATTCAACATTTGCAATTGTAGCGTAATGACAGCCCTTATAGCATTTTCTGTACAAAACAGTCTGCCGATTTTTTGCGGGGTAGGGGAACGTCAAATGTGTGGCTATTTGTACATGGTTTGTAATTTTGTACGTAACGTACAAATAGCCATGTCAGATAAACGCCAGTCCATACAAAAGTTTGCACAATTGTGCAAGGTTTTCGGCAGAGGGGTCTTAAAGGCGACTACGGTTATTAAATGCTCTAAGTGACAGCCAGACGTACAGTCAAAGAATTGAATTTCCATACCTACCATTTCCACAGTACCATAATTACCATACACCACCACACTACCACCACCACCACCACCATCATGCCACTGTACCATTTAGCACAGTGTTTCGTAAAGTACGAAATGTGAAAATTGTGAAGTACTAAAGTACAAAGTACTAGTAGTAGTAGTAGTAGTAGTAGTAGTAAACTCTTTAATGTACAAAAAGACATATTAAAAATAACATACAATTAGTAAGAGGTACAAAGGCGAACTTATCCCTTTTACCCCTTTATCCCCCTTAACCCCCTCCCCCCTTAAGCCCTTAACCTTATCCCTTTTATCCTTATCCTTTTTGTAACCCTTTTTTACTGCTATATATTTAATTTTGATTTTGAATGGACAGTCTATATAAAATTTGAATAAAAATGGAATGAAATAAATATTTTGTATGTAAGTACCTAAATATAAACACATAATATAACCTTTTAATTGACTAGATACCCTAAAGGTTTTTATCATAATCGTGTATTAGCAACTTCAAGAACAGAATAATAATTAACTGTTAAGTACGTAGTTAATACGTAACTAATGAGCACTAAAAATAAACCATTCATATTATTAATTATCATCTTTTCGTATTTTTTAAATAAATATATTTAAAAGTTAAATAAGTTTTGGTACAAAATGCTTGGCTATTAAATATAATAAACGTTATTTCTACTATTTTTAAGGGGTGGGGCAGAAGTAGGGGAGGCTGTGTACGTTGTAACAGGGTACGGTTGAAACAGAAATTCTTAGCTTATGGTCAGAGACCAGGGTGGGGCAACTGCCCCACCTTGCCCCACCGTGCGTACGCCTATGATGTGAAGTCAGGAATTATATTAATTTAGCTAAAAAACTAATAAAATAAATCCCAAGATTAGATCATGCAATATTGCCTTTTACTCTTTAACTAGCGACGCGCCCCGGCCTCGCACGGGTTACACAAAATCGTAACAAATTGTACACCTAAACCTTCCTCAAGAATCACTCTATTGATAGGTGAAAACCGCATGAAAATCCGTTCTGTAGTTTTTGAGTTTAACGCGAACATGAATACACAATTACACACAAACAGACAGACGCGGCGGAGGACTTTGTTTTATAAGGTGTAGTCATAATACATAGTTTTGTTAATTTTCATTAAATAAAATCCTGTTTTAATTAGGGTGGTCCCACACTGGCTATTAATGTTATATAAAATCGTGTGACGAGGACGATATGATATAGTATATTGATAGTATTTTATTGTGTTGTCCTTGTCACAAAATTATATATTATATTTTTAACAGCCTGTGTGCACCACCATTAGACAAACTTGATGGTAAGTATATCCCTACAACATATTCCAAAACTCTGTCCAAAAAAAAGATGTTGACAGATATCTCCAACTACCCTGACAATAACACTCGTCTTGACACATTAACAAGCAATGAAATCAGCTATAAAAATTCTAATGATCTATAAAAACCTTCTCGAATGTAATCATTATTAACACTATGGATCGGATCGATGGATCCCATCGTTAGTAAGCCTTGGGATCCATTAAGATTTCCGTCCGTTGAGATGTGCAGGAGCAAGTATACCTTACAATTGCGAAAAGGCCTAAGTAACAGAAACGATACAGTCTAATATCAACCTTATGATAGTAAGTTAAGAGTTGGTTTTTGATTAACTGGAAAACTCTTTATAGATATGGATTGTTGAATGTTTTTGTGCTTAAAAACAACTGAACTAAAGTTTATTTTCAATTGAAGCTGCTTATGAATGCAGCGTAAATCGAATGTGTTTTCGTTCAATGCAATTTGAGTTTTATTGGTTTTATATTAGAGTATGTTTTTGAGTAAGTTACGTTGATCGATTTGCGAAAACTGATGTTGTTTGGTATCAGTCATTTTTATAGTGGTTTTAAGATAATGGTATTGATTTACCACTATACAAGGGTTTTGTGTGTAGGCTGCAGTTAACCGGTACAGTCGGACTAATATATAAGAAAGAAGAAATCGCTGGAAGAGATCGCTCTTCAGCGATAATACCGCCTGTTGTTACCTCTATTGTCTTTGTTTATGTTATTGTACATTTATTGTAAACTACGCGTATGTGAGGTGTGCAATAAAGAGTATTGTATATATATAATTCACCAATAACTCTGTCGGTCTGTATGTCCGTTTTTTTGGTTTAGTTTAATGATGTCGAATATAATGGGTTTCTCTGAATATAGCAGGATATGGAAACCTTTGGATGCTTTAAAGATGACTAACACACATAATATACATTAGTAAAACTATGTAGGTATATATCAGTAATTGTGCTCCATTGTCTTTGAATGTACATACCTATGTGTTCGAAAAAAAAAGGTCGGTGTCTAAATGTTTTGAGATCTATTCTAGTTTGCCAAAGTGTATGTATGTAAAAGCCATTTATTCGGATTTTCTGGATCGGTTTATAATAAAAATATCTTGAATAAGCATTATGCCATATCGCGAAACATTACCGTCTTGATAATATGTAGGTATCTAGAAAATTTGTTCAGATATTTATGATCACATCGTTTGCTCCAAAGTATCTGTTGGCGACTGTACCACAGATTATATAATAGTTAAAAATTTAGCTCATTTGTCTGACTGTATCATAATTATTTAATTACACAAACGGGTCTACCGCGATATAATTTCATTGTTTTACCTTAAATCGTTTTAATTATATCGCGGTAGACCCGTTTGTGTAATTAAATATGTGTACAAAACGCCAGATTTTAAAAAGTGTTGTACCATAATTCTTTATTTGACAGACCAATGCATTGACAAAGCCATTACTCTGTCGACTGTCAATTAAATCGGCAATAATCTAGAATAGTCAGCTTGGACGTTATATGAATAGAAATAAGAATCCTACGTGCTTGGTCGGGAGGAAGTCTCGTGTCTCACTTTAACACTTGGATAGAATATTGTTGTCCTTATCTACAGAACGCGGTTTGGCAATACATGTTTACAATTGTAAAATATGATTTAGAATTACGGCCCGATTCGAGCTTTAAGAAACGTCATTTAATAGATCTAGAAACGATATGGATTAGATATGTCAGTGTCAAAAGTGACGTTTTTGTTTGAAGAAACGTCATATTTGACACTGACATATCTAATCCATATCGTTTCTAGATCTTAAATTGACAAATTTTAAAGTTAGAATCGGACCGTTGAACTTAGGGTTTGACGCTGTTTAAAATTAGTTTTGGTTTTATTATCATGTTTTCTATATTCATGTTTACAGTACATTAGATCATTAATTATTTTTTTAAGGTTCCATAGCCAAAATGGCGAAACGCCTAGCCATGTCTGTCTGCCTGTCCGTAGGTATGTCGTAGCATCCTTAAATTGGCGACGGGACAGAGGAGGCACATAACCTTTGCTCGTCTTTTTGCATTTTTTTTAAACAGAATCAGTAGTACTATTGACCACTGAGGAGGCTTGAACTCACGACCTTCCATATTCATTGCCAATTTAAGCATCAAAATTTAAGTTAAACCTTTGAATTAAGAAGATACATTTGAATTAAGAAGTTACAAGGCGTTATTTTGGACAATAGATTCCATAATATGAATGACTATAAAAGAATAATAGTATAAAATAATAAGACACTCCTTATTTAATAGCTTGTCCTATCACTTTACAATAGGTCCGAATAAAGAGACTCCATCAAGCAATATCTCAATATCTACCCGCTTTTCTCACACTCTAAGATAATCCCCTAAATAGATGCACATATTCAAAATCACAATAAAATCTGAATGCCAATAAATCTAATATGTCACTGGCACAATACTTGTGCAACGGAAATCGCGGGATGTTTAGAAAAAAAAAAGTTTCCACAAATGCGTAAACTTTCGTTCCCACGAGATCTATTAACTAAATGTACACAAAACTGTCTTACTAATCTCAACCGTATTTGTAAAGGGATACAGTTGGTTTTAAATTGAAGGGGACGTCAGTAAACACCATATGTGACGTCACCTGCAGGGTCTTAAGATCGCAACATCCCTCTCAAATCGAGCATCCTGTTCGAAATTCGAAATTCAAACCTGTGCGTCCTGTTTTTAAACATCGAATGATTTGTGTCAACACGTTCCGATTTTGAAAACAATCATAGACAATATTTTTTATATATTATATTTTATAACAATTATGTATGAATATTATAGTTGGTCAAGCAGATCTTGTCAGTAGAAAAAGGCGGCAAATTTGAAAAATGTAGGCGCGAAGGGATATCGGTTCATAGAAAATTAGACTTTCGCGCCTTTTTCTTCTGACAAGCTTTGCTTGACCATCTATATTAAATTTATTGTACTAACCAGTTTTATATTAACGACTTTTTAAATAAATTATCCGTGAGTTTTAATGGTTCGCTCGTAAAGCCAGTATTTTTATAATTACCTAAATAATATCTGTATGGACACATGGCTAAGCTAAATATTATTGCATTATTTGCAGCGGGGCATCTTCAATCATTACGAGTAGGTAAGATCCGCATTAGCAAAAACTAAATGTGAGTTTTAAATAATTAAATAAATTCTGTGAACATCAATGACATTTTAGCGACTAAACAGTAAAAATTATTTTCGGCTCAACTCACGGAACGGATGACTTGTATTTGTATGTTATGAATAACTTGTTTTATACAAATTAAGACAATGCATACTTATTTTAAGTTTTAATGTGAATTTCAATGATTTTTGTACACACCTGTAATAAGCATACTTATACATATATAAGTTCGTAGTTATTTCGTGCAGTTAATATTTTTTGTACTTCGAGCAAAACGTTGTTAACAGAGCACTTACAGGATAATTTCAGTCTTACATTGCAAGTCGGTAAAATGTTTTCAGAGACCGTTTGACGTAGATACATAGCAAAAATTTGGAACAGTTATAATAACTACCACCACTACCTAAATATTAGAAACGTTGTACTGTTTTTTAAACACTTCCTCAACGAAACAAGATCCACCGAATTCATAAGACTTCCTAACATTCTGTGCGAATCAGGTCATATGGTCAGTGGGACCACCATACACCATAAATGCGCAATTACATGGGAGAGCGCGTTAGGTTGGCAGCAGTTGTTTTTTAAACGCCCGATGGCACTGTCACCTGTAGGACAGACTGGTTTGACAGTTGCCGAGGTAATTATATGCAAACTTATTTGTTCGTAAGGAGCTGGTTGAGAATCTTGAGAATAGTTTTTGAAGTATGAAGCTCTAGCGGTACAAGAAATGTTGGCAATTTTGAATCATAGGTGTTAGAAAAAAATATCTACTGTGTTTTTTTAAATCGAGCGAAAGAAAACAAAAGCTACTCTGTTCCATTTAATAATTACGTAATTAATTTAAATTTTAGAGAATTAGTACTAGTGTTAGGACGGTGGGATACTAGAGGTTATGCTGGGCATAGACCCAATTGTTTACTTTTTTTAATCGAACCTATCAAAGAACAGTAGATAGTTTTGCCAAATAATGTAATACTTTTGCGTCATTTTATATGAATGAAACTTAATAGAAACGCTTATTAATAATTTGTTATTGTGCTTATTTGTGTATTGATATGATAATTAATTAATTCTAAACACAATATTTAATTTGGTACATAATAATATATTTCTTTTAAAGTAACTTTTAAATTAAACTTCGGTCGTTAAAACTAAAAACATGCTCATAAAATAATAATTGCCTTGCAACTTTGTTGTAGTTATGAGATCAATAAACTAAATTATGGCGTCTGCATAATTTGTTTGGTTTTAAACGAGACATTTCAAAGAATAACAGGCCAATTCAAAAGTACACTGATATCAGAATTATATTTTATTTGAAGCACGAAAGTGCGTCTCGCCCGAGCTTATCCAAAGTGGCAACACTGTAGTGTCTCTTTCAAATCAATTTATATAAGAGAACAGGACGACACTACAGTGTTGCCACTTTTTAATTTGTACTCTTTTTTGTCAGGCTTTACGGAAATGTACAGAAGAAATCCACAAATGACATCATTTAGATGTATACTGATATCAGTTTACGTTCGAATTGGCCCGCAAGTCTGAGGTTTAAACCAAGATATTAGTTCACCAAGCCATGTTTATAGTAACAACTAAATCCGTATTAAAAGCCATATAATGCAGGACAGGTACCATAATAAATTAGCAGTAAAATGCAAGATAAGCGTCTTGGCCGCCCGAATCTGTTATCTATGCTAATCGGCGGGATAATTTATCTGTGGCCGGTTTTGGCGGGAACTAATCGTTACTATTTTGTCTATGACATGGGGTGGGGTTAAGTTGGCAGCAGTGGGACGAATGGCAAATGGCGGTAGACGTAATTGAGCGGACATGTAGTATAATTTTATTCTATTATAACAGGTTATCATACCTATTCGTGCTTAATGTGTTACGGAGACTATTAGTTTAAATTCGCTTTAAAAGAAATTAATGCTTATTTACTCAAAGAATATTTACTTAGGTTCAAGTAGGATATGTGTAACATCGACATACACACACGATTGCAAATTTTACGGTAATTCTTTGTTTTATCACAACTTCATGTTACAACATGATAATGATGGTCTACTTTATATGAATAGGTATACCAACATAAGTACCGCAATATAATGATGTAAAAAATTAAATTAAATTTCGAGGAAATAAGTCACATTTTTTCAGGCGTGGAGACCACGGGGACAACGCCGTCCACGTCTATGGCCGTCCACGAAACTTCGGATAGTTTTAAAACTTAATTTTATTTGATTAATTCCCATTTTAGTAAATAATAATTTTACAATATTATAAGTAGAATGACACTCAAGGATTGAACCTGCATGACTAGCGGCCATGACTGGCGTTGCCATAACGACCACTTTAAGCGCCTGTTCTTGCTAGTTCCGCCGTTATTAATTACTTTGGGCAGGGTTTAATTACGGGAACTATTGAGGTTAAAAATATGTAAAGGGTAGAAATTGGAACCCCAAATTCGGTCATATTTTAGTGCATGATAAGCAGAATTGCTCGTGGAGTAGGTTGTGTGAACTTGTGTGCTCAAATCTCTCTCGGGCTCTTCGTATTTTTCTTTTTAATTTCATCATCATCTTCTTCGCTTTGTCCCGGCATTTTGCCACGGCTTATGGGAGGCTGGGGTCGGCTTGGCGACTAATCCCAAGAATTGGCGATTCTTTATTATTTCTTACTAATTTAACAAATTACATTTGCTATTTTTTTGGTTATAAATAAAATATTTAGACTATGAATATTGTTTTATTTAATTTATATGTATACATACATATGTAGTTTATGGAGGTTTTTCCTAAGACTTGAACCATTGATGGTAAAAAGTAATGCATGGACAGTGTATTTAAATTATGATCGCAAAAAAGATTCGATCAAAAAGATTTCATCGCACCTTTTAAATAGTGCAGGCAACATTATATTGAATGGAAAGTACCTAATACCGGTTACGGTTCAGTATCAAGTCATAAAATCAAGACGAGATAGTTCGGATGCCGCTAGACTTTAGAGCACCTGCGCGGGCGCAACAGAGGCCCAAGGCCGCCTAAATGCGCGCGTGACGTCACCCAGCGCAGCTCATTACAAACGTCACTCGAACTGTTTGTTAGTGCGTTCTTCCAGAAGAGGCAAACATAATTTAACTACATTTTACAAGATTCAATTTAGTTTCACCTGTCCCGTTGTCTGCCTGTAAACAATACTCAATACTCAATACATTTATTGCACATAATGGTTACAGAGTTAATCTTGCAAGTCAAAAGTTTGACCCAGCGTAAGTCAGGTGACAATGCAATATACCACGGAGCTGATCTGATGATAACACAGGAGATGGCCACAGGAACTCTGTGATAAAACAACGCAGCTTAATTGTGTTCTCGATGAGTATTAGTTGCCTGTACGGAAAATGAAATTTTTGTCACAAACTTATTTTGTTTAGAACTTTAGACTGAATAAAGCAGGAATATAACATAAGCCTAAAGTATACGTACTGATTCGTATCATTATTAATTCTACATGAGACATGCTCACATGTTTCTTTTAAGCATTTACTGAATTGACCCTAGTACCCCAAAATACTCTTATGTATCCAGCTCCACACTATAGTCTGCATCTTTAGGTATTTCAATAAAATTAAACATACAATTGGTACATTTTCGGGTAAACATTTATTGGCTAACCGACCAATTACAAAATCGCCTGGATCTGTAACTGAACGACCTGATTTTAACCTACATTTAGGGAATGCTCCCGTACTGAGTTTGTATGGCGAAAACCGGGAATTCCCGGTTTCGGTACTGTATTTGTATAGAAAACCAGTACCGGGAGCACTCCCTACCTACATTACAGCTTAAGGAGCCATTTGAGGGTAGATTTTGTTTACTTTTATTTAAATACCCAAAGATACAGAGGTTAGACCATGCAGACTGAAAGAGATCCCTCAAAGGGATAAGTTCGCCTTTGTACTTCTTGCTAATTGTATGTTATTTTTAATATGTCTTTTTGTACAATAAAGAGTTTACTACTACTACTACTACAGACTGACACCATCAAAAAAGCGTTTGGACCATAAATATAAAGGAAAAGCTTGATTGGTTACAGTACTGCACTCTGTTTTGAAAGAATACTCAAGAAGCGAGCATCTCAATACAATGACAAAAGTTAATGAAAACTAAAACTTGAACTTGACCTTTTAATTTAAATAAATAAATAATAAATAAATATTATAGGACATTCTTACACAGATTGACTAAGTCCCACAGTAAGCTCAAGAAGGCTTGTGTTGTGGGTACTCAGACAACGATATATATAATATACTAATACTTAAATACATAGAAAACACCCATGACTCAGGAACAAATATCTGTATCATCATACAAATAAATGCCCTTACTGGGACTCGAACCCAGGACCATCGGCTTCGCAGGCAGGGTCACTATCCACTAGGCCAGACCGGTCGTCTGAAGAATTTGAAACAGTAGAAAATGAAGCTATAAATACCGATACAATCTAATTTTAGAAATGAATAAATATGAATCGAATGACTAATAAGATTATTTACATTTTAATATTCAAGCAATCCGATTAAATCAGCGACTATACTTAATGTAAACGTGTTTAAAGATAAACTGCCCGATTCGAACTATTAATAGATCTAGAAACGATATGGATTAGATAAGATGTCAAAAGTGATTTTTTCTTTGAAGAAACGTCACATTTGACACTGTCATATCTAACCCATATCGTTTCTACATCTATTAATTGACGTATCTTAAACTTCGAATCGGGCCGAAAGTGTGAAATGTACAATCACAAAGAGAAGTAAGGTTAAAGCTGAACTGAGGAAAAAATGACAAATTGACAATCGTGCATTGAAAAACGCTAATAAATAGAAAAAATGTACCGGGTAATGTACAGTCACCTGCAATAGTATGTTACTCTTCGAAGGCCGCAAAAATATGTGACACGCTCTTATGGCTCTACAAATAAGATCGTGTCAGATATTTTTGCGGCCTTCATTTTGTAACATATTATTGCAGGTGACTGTACCATCGCTCACACTGTTAACTGTACAGTCGAGTGCACAAATCATACCCAAAAATATGTCCCATAGCTCTTATGTCAGCGAATTAAGAACTATGGGACATATTTTTGAAGTTGTTTACACTCATATTTTTACAATCGGTGGACCTTATGCCTTTTGTTATAAAGTCCACTGATGTACAGTTAGGAGTATTGCTGTTTGTACCTATGACTTTTAAATATTAGTGAGATAGAGAGACAGATAGCTATTCGTTGTCGAAGTGCAAACGATTGGCATCTTGGCTAGGCACCCTAAGGGGCCTACCGCCAACATCGGAACCGTATATAATCCACTCCGCTGTCGCTCGAATATGTATGAACGATAAATAACGGTATAAATTCATATATATAGCATTAATAATATGTTAAGTTCATAAATAATTATAAAATCAAAATAAATACCTACAGATAATAATTATTAATTATGCAGAAATCGTGAAGCGTTTGGTTGACGTAACTGGTGACCGAAGAGCTGGCGGCTACTTCGCACAACGTATCAGCATTGTGATACAGCGAGGAAATGCCGCCAGCATCCTTGGTAGGTACAATGCCTCAAGGGCCTGTTTTAGTTTTCAGCTAGTTATTAGGTAATTTCGTTTAGTAGTACCACTGTATTATATGTACCTATGTAAATAAATGATTTTTCTATTATGCTTATAAATAATTATGGCGTCAAGTAGGTATTAAAATATGAATAATATTGATATTCATCAAAGTTGTTTGAAGGCCTCTAATTGGATCTTAGACAGGTTACATTAATCTTGTGCTTTAGATATTTAAAGGTAATGTGACCTTGTTACTTCAGAAGTTTTTGGAAGAACCAACATCCTATATAGGTAACACCAAATTATTATTAGAGCCAAAACATAATAGGGGACATTACTGCGATGTTCTGCCGCCAGAGTGCAGCACTACCGACTCTAGTAAATTCATAGACTAACTTATACTTTGCCTTAAACTGTTTTTTGACAACTTTTCACAGGCAATACCATATGACATTGATGCATCAAGGCGGTTTGTTAACAAGGGCCTACCGGTAAACGGTTAGTTATCTGCCACTTTATCGCTCGAATATAGAGTGATAGAGAGATTAGATAACGAAATTTCGAATTTCTTGTTTCGCGGTAGACCCCCAGTTTGTGACAGATATTGGTAGTGGCGCCTACGCAGAGTTTCGCGTAATACTTCCTATTCTCGATGCAACATCGTATTAAGCCGACCACTGACTAACAGGCCGCCGGACGATATCGGCCTGTCAGTTAGAAAAAAAATTTGACAGCTCCGAACAACTGACCGGCCGATATCGTCCGGCGGACTGTTAGTCAGTGGTCGGCTTAGCGATGCGACGTCGTGCATGTCGTGGCACGATGCGACAATGTGACACGACGTTGCGCCGTGTTTTTGCCCTTAGGGGAGTATTTTCAAAAGTTTATTAGTATGTCACATTATGGTTACAGTCTATTTGGCTTTGGTTAGAAAAATAGTAGTTACTCAAATGCTTTCATAGTTGCTATATTGTGACATTACGATTTGGAGTTATAAGTTTTGTACCTATGTACTTATTGCGCTTTTAATTAATGTAATTTGTGACCATCAAATCAACAGGGTTCCTATTCTTCTCCTCATCTCTCCTTTACCCCTTCTTATGCCTTATCTATATTTTACTTGTCATTATTTTTCTCTGTCACATCAGTTATGTCTATTTAATAAAAAACCGGCAAGCGCGAGTCGGACTCGCGCACGAAGGGTTCCGTACCATAATGCAAAAAAAAAGCAAAAAAAAAAACGGTCACCCATCCAAGTACTGACCCCGCCCGACGTTGCTTAACTTCGGTCAAAAATCACGTTTGTGGTATGGGAGCACCACTTAAATTTTTATTTTATTCTGTTTTTAGTATTTGTTGTTATAGCGGCAACAGAAATACATCATCTGTGAAAATTTCAACTGTCTAGCTATCACGGTTCGTGAGATACAGCCTGGTGACAGACGGACGGACGGACAGCAGAGTCTTAGTAATAGGGTCCCGTTTTACCCTTTGGGTACGGAAGCCTAAAAATACACTTTTCTCAAAAATGGACGGCAAAGTCGACTTTGCCGTCTAAAAATTAGGTCGCGAAGCGCGTAGTTTATGGTCAGTCAAAAATTAAAAAGTTAAAAACATTGCAGTCTCGATTTTGGAACTGCAATGTTGCATACAAATTCCATTATTTGTCGAGTTCCAAACTTTTTAAAAGTTGAAATGACCATATAAATGAAGGCACAGGCCCATTAAACAGCCAAACAGATGATTAGTACCGCGACTATTTAACTGTCTCAAATAGTTTGGCGTATTTTTGGCACAAAAATACACTTCTATTTTTTTATTAAAAAAATAAAAAGGCGGCAAGGGCTTTTTTTCTGTGAAAATATATACGTAAGAACGTTGCTTTTGTAAAATACTTCTATGATATTTTATTCCTTGCACCATTTTTGAGAAAAGCACTATATATGACTCGGCTGGAAGGCTACTTGCTGGCTTCGGATTCAATTAAACGGACTCCCAAGGTCGTCCGTTTAAAACGAATCCTCAGCCTGCAAGTAGCTACTTCCGAGCCTCGACAACAATGTACTTATATATTTTGCGAGATTTCTTTTTATTAGTGAACCAGCTCGCAATATGTTCACATATCTTCTTTTATATCATCTTTTGGTTTCAATACGTTGGTATATATGGCTTGAGCTACAATGTGGATGATATCCAAACAATGCGGCCCCAACCACAACATGTAATTCAATATAACATGTGACATTTCGGTTACCAACTTCACCCGATACTCAAGATATTCTGTATTCAAGTTATGGCATTCCAGAAAAGTGTCGGATACGTGATAGTAATATAAGTTTCTTAGTTAGTGTTGGTCAAATTTTGGAAGCTAAATTTGAGCACTTCCCTTTTCAAAAGTTACATACCTATTTAAAAATATGATTTTTCACAAAAAAATATGGTAAATACCCAGTTAAGTTGAGTGGTTATCTGTATGATTTAATATTACATTACCTAACTTAACAAACTGAACCCCACTGATCCCGGTCCTGTGCCGTTTCTTGCCAGTTATCAGGGATCAGTGGCGAGCAGTCGTGTTGGAGGCCAAGACACACTTTGGGTCGCTGCGCCAGAGGAGTAAGTAAGTAAGTAACCTAATAAAGTTATTTAATATCAGTGGTAAAATAAAGAATAATGTTTCACATTCAATAGAAGGTGTTGTTGTATACTATCGCCTATAAGATTTACTTCCAGGTAAATCTCATCCAAAATTAAACCCTTATTCAAAGCTGTGAGGGCTTTATTTTAAAAGGCATTCTAGTTAACATCCGTTAATATTACAACATGTTACAATACATCGATTATATTGTAACAAAGAGATCATCAGTGTGGTGTTATTATTGCTTTGTTTTGATCCCTTTGAAAGTATTAACCCTTCTGTTTCTATTGTTTTTAAGTCCTTAGAAGAGGAATAATAAAAAAATGAATAATAATATAGCTTGGAATTAAAGTTTTATGCGTCTCCCTGTTTTTAGTTTACTAAGCACAAATTTTCTGTTTTAGTTTTAATCGGATAATTTAAATCAATCTGAAACTAAATGAAGTACTTAAGTAAGTTTAGTAGTAAGCTTTAGTAAATAATGTAAATATGTCTCCAGACAATATAATTGACGTACTATATTTAAGTGTTTATAAAAATAGCATATGGTCTATGGTCAGCAAGATTTTAAAACAATTACTAAAATATAATCTAAAATAACTACTTTAATTTAACAATATTACGGAAAATTCACTTAAAACCTACACCAAAACTCAGCAATTCAAAGTGAATCTTAACACAAGGTCATATAATACATTTTGGTGTACTCCGGAATAATGCAGTCGAGTAGTCGTTACTGCCATTGTTTTACGGTTTAATTTAGTTTGATCCAAGCGTTAGGAGGTTGGCTAAAAGTTGAAGGAAGTAATACAAGATATGTGCTTATTATAAGTAACCAAGAGCTGAGAACGCGCTAGTGTAGGGTAACCATCATTTTCGAAGTTTTATTTATTTATTTATTTATTTATTTAAAATTTAAGTCAGGCAACAAGGCCCATATTACAAATACCTTACAGACTAACATACATATATATTTTATAAACTTATAAGCTAAACACTATGAAAAAAAAGTAAGTATGAGTGAAGAATGAAATACAAAACAATGCATGTTGCTTTAAAATTTTCTATTTTAGTGCTGTGTTTAGTACCTATAAACGTAATTGATCCTACATAGCGCGAGGTTTTTTTGCAATGTTTATAAAAAAATATTAAAAAAAAAACCTAAAGTCGGAACAGAGTAAATGGGTCCACAGATTACCAGTTCGCCGGACGATATCATATTGTTAGTTGTTCGGAGCTTTAATATTTTTCGTTAAACGGACAGGCTGATATCGTCCGGCGAACTGTTGATCAGTGGGCCCCTTTAGGTTTTACAGTGCTCTCTATTTATGTTTAACGAAACAAAATCATAATGAAATAATGGTATATGTTAATAAAAAAAACGACCAGACTAAATGAACCCATTTTAATTTATATAACTATATTTTTTGTATCTTACATTTGTAATACCTGTAGGTAGGTAATATGCAATTGTAATTATCATATAGTATAGATATAGAAGAATATGCTCCTTGCATATTCTTCTATATCTATATTTTTTTATGTAACTCCTACTGTCTCCTCCATATATTGATATTGTATTGTTTACGTCGAAATATATTATTTTTACACATTCTTCTATGACAGCACAGAAGTTGGAAAAAGACAAACGCCAAACTAATACCCAGAACCATGGTCACCCCATGGAATGCCCATAGCCTGCGGCCAAATTATATCACCCGAGATAAAGATAGCCGAATCGCGTGTCAGCGCGGGCGCAGCTATTACAGCAATTTCGGTACTGACTCACCACCTCACTCCTAAAACGACTTAAACATCATTAAGTCGTTTTAGACTTAATTCCTTTTAAAACTGAGGGGATATTTTATACCTTATTAATAAAAGAACTTAGGTATAGTTTGAGTGGCAGGGATATATGCCCTTTTAAAACTGAATAAAAGTACCTTAGCCTGGCCTATTAACTTTGTACTAGTACATAGACAAAAGAGTACATAAGTTAATAAGTGTTCCGTAGAGGTTTTCAAGCCGAAGGGCAAAGATTCGAACTCGGTCCTAGTCACGCGATTGACTACGTCTTTTTATTTTTAACCGACTTCCAAATCTCGAAGAAGGAGGTTATCAATTCGGTTGTATTTTTTTTTTTTTTTTTTTTTTTATTATGCATGGGTTTACTCATGGCCACAGACTAGCCGAGGCGAGGCGAGGCGTGGCGGTATGTTTTTTTATGAAATATTGGTGGCAAACAAGCGTACATATCTTGTGACAAGCAGTCATCGTAGCCTAGGGCCACTCGCAAATAAATTGTATTGTCAAATGTATTGCTATTTCTACATGCTTTGTACGTAACGTACAAATATCTAGCCATGTCAGTCCATACAAAAGTTTGCACAATTGTGCAGGTTTTTCGGCAGGTGGGTAAGCTCTTAATGGCCACTCCACTTATTAAATCTAAGCGACCATTTGATACATTAACTAAGTACGAGAAACCTCGTCTCCTATTGTATGGCTACTAAAAAAAAAGCACAAAAAACCGCTATAGCAACAACATACCATTACCAAGTTACCAACATAACGAAAACGGTGGCGCGAGTAGCATGATCTATATCATAGTCATACCGATTACCAAGTCAGTTATGATAAAAAAAACCGGCCAAGTGCGAGTCGGACTCGCGCACGAAGGGTTCCGTACAATTACGCACAAAAGTCCAAAAAATCACGTTGTGGGAGCCCCATTTAAATATTTACTTTATTCTGTGTTTAGTATTTGTTGTTACGTCTGCGGCAGCAGAAATACATCATCTGTGAAAATTTCAGCTGTCTAGTGGTGACAGACAGACAGACGGACAGTGGAGTCTTAGTAATAGGGACCCGTTTTTACCCTTTGCGTACTGAACCTTAAAAATTAGTACTTTTAGATTGGAATTTATGTGTAATATTTTTTACGAGAAAAAAAATTTAATCTACAGCTTAAGTTAGCATTGGATTCCAACTTGCAGTTACGTCGAAGTATTGGTGTGGAAATTAATACAGCTTCACTATTTTACAGTTTTATCAAGAGTTTGAAAAGAAATCCATAGATACTGGTACTATCGTTAGAGCTCATTTAGACGATGCGAGAACTCGCATGAAACTATCATTACATTGCGGGTTTTGATCGGCCGGTTGAATTGGACGTAACCAACAGTCCGCAATGTACCTAAAATCGCATGCGAGTTCGCGAGCCGTCTAAATCAGCCTTTATTGGTGTTTTTGGCGGTTCTGTATGTGTATTGTCTCTTTGTTATGTACTTGTTTTATGCTATACTATTTCAAGCACGTTTATCTTTGTTTTTCTGTTAGGCTAATATATTGTTGCCAGCTAAATAAATTGTTGCCGCAAATTTTACACTGGGTCCTATTGGTTTTTCTATACGAACCCATGCTAGTATTCTTGACATTTAAAGCGTGTAATATGAATATGCCTAAATTAATATCTTTGACATTGACTTTGAATAGTAACATATGAAATTAATGTCAATAGGATGCATAGACTGTTATTATTTATTTATCTATGCTCACTATGCTAGCCAGTATGTATGTATGTAGTTATAATGGTGACGCAATACGTGCTCGTAATGGTTGGTGTCAATCAAAATTACACGCTAACAAAATTCAAACGCTCTTCCTAAACCCGCTTCAAGCCAAAACCGACTCTAAGCCAAATTAAAAAAGCCGTAATTACTTTACGTATTTTATTAGTCCTTGGGGGTTCTGAGAAGTCTAGCTGCTATAAATATATTTTGGTTAACGTTTTGGTAATTCGAATTTGAAGTTTTAATACGATAAATGGTTTTTGAATAAGGATGCGAAGATGAAAGATTGGCGGAGAAGATTAATGCTTTTTTTTTAATTCGAGTAGGTACTTTTTTAACAAAATAGCCTGTATGTATATACCAAAATTTACTTTGTAAGGAGACAAGTGCATTTATTGAATTTAACAGATTAGATTCATACGAAGTTTGTATACGTCACGATGAGGGTTTTAAAATAAGCATCGGGTAACCCTGTTAATTCCATATTATAAGTAAACATTTACATTAAAACCTTATCCACTATGCTAAGTGTTTAAAATATAAACAATTAGCATATGATAAAAATAGCAAACACTATCAAAATAGACTGACTATGACAGTTAAATTAGTTAAAGACAGAACACTGCAAATTCTTAATAAATAGAAAGAAGAAACTACGTCAGCCAAACTAAAAAAAATCGCAGAGAAGCGAGTAGCCAAAGAAAACACATCAGTCATCGCGCGACATTGACAATGGTAGGAGCCGGTATGCGGCCTTGAGTCGATTCGGACGGACGCATTTGCGCGGGATACGATCGATATTTCTAATCGATTATACGCACACGATTATGTTGGTAGCATTGTAATTGATAATTTGTTTATGGCCAGTTAGCACGCGTGCTTTCAAAATAGACCTTGTTTGAGGAAAGTTAAGGTTTGGTTTCCAGGAATTGATGTCGTTACTTTGCTGGTTTTTGAAAGTAGACTCTATTTTAATTTTGTTAAGGATTGTTTTTAAGAATTTAAAGAAAGAGGAAGGCTTCGTACCTATTGCGAGCTTTTGAATATTGGTTTCGATCTGATATAGTATCTTTATATCACGTTAGTTTATAAAGTATAGTTAGTTAGCTTATATAAATATATAGTTATCAGTATCACTTACTTTGTCATTTACCATCACGGTCCGCGTTTGTTACGCCATTTATGGTCCTAGCTGTATTGGTTGTTTCATACTTAAGCTATGGAATGTCCAATTCAGCTAGAAACCTAAATGCCGTATCAATCACGGAGCGTGACTGTACATGTATTTTTCACTTATCTGATCTTATTATCAAAGTTAGATTTTCTTAGTCTTTTTATCAGAGACGTGATAAACTCGTTGTTTTCTCTTTATAAAAGGTAAACCTACCTACAGTCAGATGCAGTAATGTTAGTTTGTAAGCAGTGACATTAGGTACTTTTGCTGACTGTATAGTCGACGTCGTGTATATTATTCGCCTTTTCACAAAGGAGTAAGATACAAAAGTGTAAATATATCTTTTACGTCGACTGTACTTAGAATTCAGACGCTTATAAAAGTGTCGATAAATATTTAAGATATTGTTGAGGCGACCCAATAAATCGGAAATTTAAATTCGGGATTTTTTTCGTCGCAAACTCATCAGATTCAAATTTGTGATAATCCCATACGAAGATTTGAAGGTTAATGGTTTTGAAAGTCAGATTTTGGGATAAACGAAGCTGTTTTGGGTCAGACTGCGTGAGCAAACAGGCAAGTAAAGTGACACTTTACATAGGGTAAAAGCACCAGTAGTCAGCCTTATAACGAAATTTCTATGTTCAAGATCGTATAATTTGCACACTTATGGACCAATAGGTATTATTAATGTTTTTTCTGTTCAAGAATTTAATAAAGTTTAATTTTTGTAAAAAATAAAACTTAATTGAATTCAACTTTAGGAAATATTTAATTAAATATAATAAAAGGGCATTATTGCCAGTAATCAGCCCCATGTATACCAATACACAGCCTTTAGGTACCCAGTGCCCAGCCATCCCATTCTAATGGCTGATTAGTGGGTTCGAATAGAGTGAGCTTATTGTCCAGTGGTCAGCCACAGGCTGACTACTGGGTAATTAATGTATTTCAATGAAATAAATTCATAATAACGTATTTTTTAAAGGGGCTTGATTTAACGACTTACACTTCATTTTAAAATAATAACAAATCCTAAATCCTATGGTCAGCCTCCCCCGGCTGACTTCTGGGTTTACGACCATTTTAAAATTACTGCTTCAAACCCAGTAGTCAGCCAGGAGAGGCTGACTATTGGATTTTGTACAAAAAAGTAGTTTCCAATAGTCAGCCGTCATAAAAATGTTACTTCCACATGGATTAATATTAATCTTTTACGTTTTTCAGATAGTTTAGGTATTAACTAAGTGAGGTAGTCCATACTCTTTTAAAAATAAATCACAATTCGGCTGCTATCATCTTATCAAAATATCATGTGACATTCCAAAAAAAATGGCGCATATCTCTTAACCTTCCATGTCAAAAGACACCACCACTTTGAATTTTTTTTGTGGATCATCGTAGAGTATTCGATTAAAAATTAAGGTATTTTTCAATGAATAGCTTATCAATCTACAATATTACCTAGTTTTCAGATGAAAATTAGAAAAACTTTATTATTTACAGCCAAAAATAGGCAAGAAAGGCTGACTACTGGTGCATGGCTGAGCACTGGTGCCTTTACCCTATGACCTTGATATTGGAACGCGAAAATCTTGGAACAACGTGGAATAATTGAACACATTGAATTGAAAAACTTACGTAATGGGGTTAGGTGGACTTCTCAAAATTTAGCATTACTTATAATGCAATTTGAAATATTATGAAATCGGCCGTTGTAGGTATTAAACATAAATCCAATAGTATTATTGGATTATGTGTGTAATTAGTAAAATATAGATTTTTCTTCAAGAAAATACAGACGTATCTTAAATGAGACAACCCTATGCCTCCGAGGAACGATCTAAGAGTATAAAAGAGTAGTTAAGTAGCTAAAGAAAGAGATTGTATTACATTGTACACCCTCATCTCACTCACACAACAAAGTTGGATAGTAGGTAATGTATTATCTACACGATGATCTTTTACACACACACGTTTAGGCAGGTGTGGTTCCTACTTTGCTAGATTTAAGTGAATATTTTGCTAGATTTAAAAGACTTAAGAAGAAGTAAAATACATATGTACAAGTTCAATATTATTTACCAGTCGCCAAATTTGGTTGAGACAGTTTCTAAAAATATCGATGTTATATGTAAAATACCTACTAAAAAGGTATAACCCATTTACACTGATATATGCGACCTTGATAATCATTTCCTCGCCCATATAGATAGCGGATCCAAGTAAGCAAATCGTATGTATTTTGTGTAAATTTAAATTTTGTGTAGATAGAAGTGATGCAACTGATAAGGCATTGAACGCACTCAGACGTTGATAATGATAATACGTTTTATACAGTATTGAAGTCATCGAAAATGTTGGTAATGTTGAAAATGTAAAATTAAACAAGAATGCTAAAAGCTAAAACTGTCTTTTCAGAATTACTTTTCTTGAAGCATGAAATAAGTTCCAAAGTTAAATTAGTTTAATGTCTTATAATTAGGAAGGACTCTGTAATCTTATAAGAATGTTATGGAAAATCCCAACAAGGCCACACATATATCTAATTCAGAGTATACGCGGACAACTTATAGGTAAGTTGAGTTGATTAACTTGTATTGTATAGGAAATAATGCATATGTTGGTATGTCTGGCTCTCGAACGGGCTTCTTTTGACGTAAGAAAACAGGGAACAGATGGTGTATTGCCTTTATGTCCGTGATAAAGCATCTGTCTTTCACGAACTTACGCATTTGTGGACTTGTCAAGAAGAGGCATTGGCTTATCTATGATACTATTGTAGCCACAGGTAGCTTTAAAAGCTTTACGAAAAGTATCGAGGTGGTTGCCTACTATGATGATATTTTTTTTATATAGCTTGGTATTAACGTTTAAATCAAATCAGAGCATTTATATTTAGGCAACTGAGGCCCATAGATTGTACATACCATATCAAATTTAGCTTTCTGGCGATACAATTGGATTAACAGTAGCGCGAAGTGACAATTGGAGTAAGTATGACGTTCTTGATGAAATAATGTTGCTGAATATTTGGAAAGAATATTAACGGCCAGTTGCACTAATTAGCGGACTGATTAACGCTACTCAGCATTGAATTATGAAACTTCCCATACAGTAAAATTTAGCAAAAGTATCAACGGTAACAGACGATTTGGTGCAACCAATCCTAAAACGTGCCTATGTTTTGTGTATTAAAAAAGCTCAACATTATTTATTTTCGTCAATTTTACAGCTTTAGTAAATTATAGTGATTGACATAATTTCATTTAAGATCTCCAAAAATGTTGGCACTATTATTTTAAATTTTCAATAGCGTCCTTGAAATAAATATTAACCGCCTGTGGAGACATATCCCTACCTATATTTGCATATCGAAATACCCACTAGCGGAGTTTATCGTTACGCGAGGGGTCCTTATCAAGACCTTCGAATTCTACCGGGTCACGCTCATCAATTGTGTCGATTTCTTGGATATTGTAAGAAAAAAATGTGTGACATTTATTATTATTATTTACAAGCTACCATGTTTGATATTGCGATCAAAAATGCAGACTTTTTATATGGATTAGTAAAATATGTAGATAAAAAGCGGGTCAATGTTTGAAAATTTAGTGGGAATTATTTAAAGAAGTCTTATTAGATTTTTTACTATTAACAGATACAATCTTAAAGCAGTTCAAGCTATCCTCAGTACAGAAAATATACTAAATGTAACTTATCAATCAGAGAAAACTCATCACGTATACGTATATTCAACGACATGTAATGTTGTAAACTTGTTCTGTTGTACCATTAAAATGTAACATTAGTAACAATCATGCAGGTAGTAAACATGATTTGAAGACGCATGTGAGCGATAAAGTCAAGGCCGAGCTCGACAAGTGCCCCGCGCATCAACTAGCACCAAAACCCGAAATTAAATCAAAGATCCCAATCTCCCGGAACAAAATTTACACAAAATTCATTAGCACTCGTTATCTATGTAATTGAATTTGTTAAAAAAAAAACACAGACAATAGGTATCGTCCTATACAACCTCTGCGCGACCCGGGGACCTTGGCTCGTTCAAGGCACATCCGTACTCATCAGACACTAATGACTGCCGTCACTCTAAGGCTTTCATTCCGACAATTGTCGAATTAAACAATTAGGATGATTTGGTATGTGGCGACGATGATTTTCGAGCTAATGAAGAAGTAGCATTAGGAGTTGAAGAAACAATACATGTTTAGTCAGCAGAGTAATCGATTGAAGATAAATAATTCTATCAATCCAAGTAGGTACAACGTAACTGGTGACCGAAGAGCTGGCGGCTTCCTAGCACAACGTATCAGCATTGCGATACAACGAGGAAATGCCGCCAGCATCCTTGGTACAATGCCTCAAGGGCCTATTTTAGATATAAGTTAGTTATTAATTTTGTTTAGTATTTGTAATACCTCTGTATATTTAATTATGTTAATAAATGGTTTTCAAAACTTACGTACACATAAAAAAAATTAACCCAGTGTGTAAAGTGGACTAGCAGATAATAAAAGGAAAACGTGGTACATATTAATTTCCATAATGACAATTGTAGGCGTGGCTCTATTGTTGCATAAGATGACAAGGAAATCAATAAAATCAATGGAAACACTGAATTTGAAGTACTTGTGAAGAAAAAAATCCACTTCTAATCAAGCGTTGATGAATAATTTATTGAACATGATAAAGCGATCCATCATTTAGTACATTAACATGAACGTCTAAATTTATTGAACTCTAATTTATGATTAGAAGGAAGTCTTATTATATAAGATAAGGTAGTATTTACAGACTTATAGGAAACGTCGGATGGTAAGAAAAATGGCGTATCAGAGTAATTCCCAATTGGAAACTCGAAACCCCTTTAAATATAAATAAATACTTTTACGGACTTATGCCAATAAGATTCGCCTCACAGCTATTTGGAGTTGAGAGGAAATAAATCTATGTAAAAATGGCACTTGAACCAAAAGCGTTTGAGAGACGCTATTAAAAATTTACCGCATGAACAGGGAAGTGTCAAGAATTGCTACGCAAACATCTTATTGAATAGGCGTACTTTGAAACCCAAAGACGTATTGAAGAATTTATTTATTTAAGAGCTCTCCAACAAGAACACGTTAAACTGCCCCTGCGCATGTTTAAGGCACTCTTGTCAGAATAAATAATTATATACAATTAAGATACAGAGCTAAAGATAATATTCATGTTGATTTAGTTGAAAATCCGTATACGACTTAGCGTGGAAACAAAATTAGTCAGATAAAGTCGAGAGATCAAACCGCCAACGGCATGATAACTCAAATTAAAGCTTAATTTGATGAGCGTAAGAATCATCTCGAGATTGATAGCTACGCGGAACAAACTCGTGCATCGTGATTCTGTATAATGATCCCCGAACAATGTGTTAAACCACCGAATATTACCAGGCGTCATGACGTCAGGTAACGTTGAAGACTTCCGAAGCCTTCAAGGATGCTGATCCAATCGTTATTAAAGCAAAAACTCTGACCTTTTCCTCCTGGATGCTATGTCCTCCGTTTTCGGAAAGGGGGGTCGATGGCGCGCTGTATCCCTTCGGCCCATCGTCGTGCGGCGTCATCTGTCGCTGCACCTCGTTCTCCTGATCGTTGTGTATCCTTATGTCTTGCAAACCACTTTTAAATTCGGATAGTCTTAATACGGACGGCTTGATTTCAGGCATTTCGTCGGGGTGTTCGTATCGCCTCAAGTCTGTGAGGTTGGTGGCGAGATGGCGGTGGTGGTCTAAGGGCGGAGGGACCCCTATAGATCTCAAGTGTTCTATGCTCCTGTGTATGTGGGAGTAGTTGTCTACAGGTATCTCGGCCATCAGAGGCGAGTTGTGGTAGTCCAGACCGCCCCCGTCCGGCCTGTAGTCGATTGTCCTTCCTTCCATCATCTTGGCAATTAAAAATGTCTATCTAAATATAAAGTATAATTATCGTTTCGATCGTTCGATCGAGTGGTTATTTGGCACTATCTTACAAAAATATACGGTTTCTGTCTTCGTATTCTACGCTTTTTGGGTGTCATGGAATATTTCGAGATCCTCCGTTGAGATTTGGCTGGAAGAACAATAAATCAAAATTTAAAAGAATGCTAATTGCTTTGTCTGAAATGTTGTCTTTTATCAACATCATTGTACAATCGGGCATGAATTTATCAATTGCTTTAAGCTCGGTCATTTAAAACTAGATTTGACGAGTGAAAAAAGCCGGTGTTTTTTTTTGTGTGGCAAGCAGGTGACGAGAGCCGCCGTGTAGGCTGTGTCAATGATCTAGCCCCTAGCCCACATGCCGCATCGAATAAGGCTTCGATAATCATGCGGCGTACAGGCGCGCTTACAATCAACAACGATTTTTATCTCATCTGCTTTTAAACCTACCAACGTATCTGAAATATCAATTAGTTCTCTCCACAATTAATTTTTTTACTAATGGGATTTGACTAATTGATATAGAATTAGCAGCTCCTAACAACCTTTTTGAGACCTTTTGTAACATAAAAGCTAAATCACACATTCAGAATGTAACAAATGTTAAAACAGATTAAGTCCATTGGTACGCTTCGGTAGTACGTCTAATTACACTTGTGCCGGCAAGTGTACGTGTAGAGACCGGCATACACGGCTGTCAAAGATATAATTGCGCGTACAAAGAACAAGAACATTTTGCCGTTGATGCTACCAATCTCCAAGCAAATATGGTTCTTACTGATATAGCTATAGGGGTGCATGGAGGAGTTGTTGGAGTAAAGTTTGTATAGGGCCCCACGGTTGATCGACTTCAAGATTCGTAATCATAATACTTGTTCGGGGCAAGGAAGTGGTTCGGCCGGTAATTAGGTTTTTGTTAACTATCCGAACTTACCTATCTAACTCTGGACACGCTTTGACGGAGTTTAGAGATGACAGTTTTGATGATGATGGTTTTATTGAATTTTTGATGGATTTAATAACAGGAGATTTATTTTTCTTTAAGCATCGTGTAGTATAAAATGACAAATATTTAAGTTAGGGATTTTGTAAATAAAAAAAATTGATGCTTCAGATTGAAGCAAGTCCGTCTAAACATGGAAAAAATATTTTTTGTCAAAAAAAAAAATACAAATTGACGTACGACAAGTATTAATAACATATTTTTATTTTAGTGTTATTTTTAATTATTATTGTTATATATTTTGACAACAATGTAAATTCAAGTCAAACAATCGATTTTTATATTTATATTCCATATAAAAACGTTTACAGATCAAAGCTACAACCAATAATTCCTTAAATTGGGGCATTTTTTCGAATATTCGTAGTCGTGTCAAGAGCATTTTTTGTTAAAAAACTGTGTTCCACGCACTTTTTGTGCCGGTTGGTGACACTTCATAACTGGCTTACGATATTTCATACCTAGTGGACCGTGCAATACAAGGTTAGGTGGCAAAAACTTTTGCCATGGCGCGAATTGCGTAAAAAACTAATTCTCTATGGTCACTTTAAGATAAATTTAAAAAAGACAACATTACAGACAAAAAAAATGAAATTTATATTTTTTAGGGAGTGGATTCCTTGAAATTTTTAAGAAAAATAATAAGTAGTAAACTAAACATAAACAAAACAAATCTTCATCGCGATCGTTAAGCTTCATACTGCAATAAAAGTTAATTTAAAAATAACATCACGGCACACTGCCCAAAAATATTTCCGTATTTATAGTCGGGCATCCAAGGTCGTCTGCGAACGAGGGATCTTACGTAAAGTTACCCTCTTACCCTCCCAGGGGGAGTCGGCAAGGAGTCCACCCCCCTTTAATTAAAAAAGAAAAAATCCATACCTGTCACTGTCCAAGTCCTCATACACCAATTATCACCATTTTAAAATCACAGTTTGTTCCTATCTAAATGTCACTTATTTTATATCACATAATAAAGGTAAACACTATGTCACAACACGGCAAGGCAGTCCAAGGCTTCGTCGCCAAAAATTCTCAAAAACACGAAAAACATTAAAAATAAAATTCGGAAAAAAAATGCCGGCCGAAAAAACGTGCCGTGCTCTTGACCCTGCGGCACAATTATGAATGCGGCGTCGTTACTAGGATCAAAATTACCAGATTTTTTGTGCTCAATATTTTAGTGTGCTATAGGTGTATAGTTGTGGAGACCACATGTGGTGAGGGCGTCCCTCTCGCACTCAGGGATTCGCGTGTGCTTTGGACATGTGCTCCGAGCTTGCTCGCTTGATGCAGGCCAGCGCTGACGAATGCAACTCGCCGCCTCAGAGCAGCGCGGCAAAAACGAGACTGAAATTCAGATCTATAGTAGAAAAAGTGAACTACCGCGCGAGGGGTACACTAACACATAAAATGAAAAAAATCACACGGACGCTAACAACGAAAGACGCGAGCTTAAAAAAAATGGAGTGGGGATCGGCGGTTCCGCTCGGCGCGCTAGCGCCGTCCCGGTCGCTCGCGAGCCGCACGCACACAGCGACGCCGCGGTTTAAGCGAAAAAAATGTGTACACATTTTTTTATTATTCACCATTTTTATGTGTGTAAGTGCGCCCAGTGGAAGAAGGACGGCGCGACGCCGGCGGGGCGCGACGCACAAGAGGGAGCGAGACGGGGTGCACGCCACGTGCTCGTCCCCCGGTATTAAATAATAATTAAAATGGCTACAAGATACGAGACGATTTTTTGGCCGAGCTTTTGGCTTTTTTGCGGTGCTTTTTGCCAATTCGTAAATTGGTGAATAAACGCCGATTGACACATATCGAGGTGCGCGAGTGGCATCGCGCCGAGAAAAAAGGCGAAGGCCGCGAAAAAGAAGTTATTGATTAAAGCGGGGTGTCCACGGCGCAAATGAGGGAGTCTAATTGTATGCAAGGGAACCGGTGTCGGGGATTTGCAAGTGAAATCGCCCGAGCTTTGGAGATCGAACCAATATCGACGACCAATCACAAAAAATACTGACGGTTTCTTACCCAGTCTCCATAGTTACTTAATATTAAAAAAAAAACTAATTCCAATGCATTTTGCGTGGAAAACATTGTCACTCATTTAAATTGTTAACATATTTTTTGCTAAGTAAAAAAAAACTGCAGACATATTTACTCAGAAATAAAACAATAACAACCTACCCACAATACCTATCAAAATTAACTAGGTGCAACATTTATCTAATTCTGTTAACGCCATAGTGTAAGAATATAGGCATTAAAGATTTTAATGCCTATATTCTATATTTTAATATAAAATGTGTACCGTCTATGCATAGTTAAAAAGTTTAAAAACACTGAAATTTTTACTAAGCGTTTTGTCAGTTTTGTCTAATCAGCCATTAATAATATTTTTTTTATAATTTTATTATATTAATATTTACAATACCTATGTAACATTATTACATTACATATTCATAAAATTACAAAACATGTCCATATGATACATCAACAAGAAAAAAAATAAAAAAATACAAAACCCAAAAAAAATCAAAGGACAATAAACACCACGATCATTTTAATACCAATATAAATAAACCAATTTAAATATTCATAGATATCATTAAGCCCGCAATAGAAGCTAATAAGGGCAGTGACACACGATCGATGTTCATTGTATGTATGTTTGTATGTATGTATGGAGGGAGCCGGCAGATGTTCAACCAGTGACCGTGGTCAGGGATACGCGGACATCGGAGATTAAAGCCCTAAAAAGGGGATTTCGTATCGGCATATTTTATTTTGAGATTAATTTTTGTTGCGTAATAACTATAATAAGTTCTATACTGAAAAGTATAAAGATAAAGGTATAAAATCGTTTGAACAGTTCGGTTTATTAGAAAATAAAAATAAACGAAAAAACGGAAAAAAACAAAATTGATGCTTATTTTAGTTTTTTTTAATGGGAATAGGTATCTAAGAATTTGTAAATGCATTTTTAAATTGAAGTACCTACATTACATTGAGTTTTGATATTTTTTATAATAATATCTCTTAATGACATTAAACAATAATTATGAGAAACTACATTACATACCTACTAGGCACTTTAATAAAAATATCAAAATATTTAGTACCTATGCACTGATTTGCAATTGCAAATAACCACGATTTGAAACTTACGATACGAGACCCGAGGGAGTTTACGATAATAAGAATTAATATCGTTTCATTCCACAGTCCAAACAATATTTCATTTAAAACAATACAATATAATACTGACAAGGAGTAATAAAATGAACTTCTAAAACACCGACATCTGTAGTCTCATACAAATCGGTTAATCAGTAAAGACAAGATACAAAAGGAGAAGATAGCGACCTTTTTATTGCACTAGTAATAAAGTTTTATAATAAACTTTCGATTTTACCGAAAAGCACAACGTGGTAAAAAATGGCCTCCCGGTTTTCGTTTTTATTATTTTTTCCTATAACTAATTCCATTTGTTCATTATGTTCGAAAAACAAGAAACTAATGCAAACACTTGTTTGCACTAACTTTTTGCTGTAAAAACTTTTTAGACACTTTTGTTTTCTAAAATTAGGGTTGCGTCCAAAATTGAATAAGAAATGTCCTTGAAGCTATGATTTTTTACTCGTCTAAACATGTTGACGTTTTTTACTCTGTGCAAGGGTTTGACAACAATTGAATGAAAAGGTTTTTTTGATGCCAATTCACCTGCTTAGGGACGGAAGTCGGATGTACGATAAGAATGTTTTATCAAATATAATTCATTATTTTTATTTAAATTGTGCATGATCAAGTGCTCCCACAGGTGTTGTAAGGACTTGATAATCTGATTTAACAAAAAATAAGTGAAAAAAAATTATGACTGACTTTTTTTTTAGTTTGTTAGAGGTCTTCAAATCCAAAAGTAGATTTAAAGGTCCACAATAATCTATAGACGCATCTTGCTCGACTCGAAAGATAAAACCAAAGCTACAAATCGTTATAACATGAGCTAGCAACTGACGTGTGCAACTAATTTCCTACGTGTTCCATTCCATCATCACAAAACCTGTATTTTGGGAGTCCGCCATTTTGATCTACACGATCTATAGCTCGTCACTATAATCATAATTTAAAATTTCCTTGAACAGTTAAAATCCCTGCACCTCCACCACTGCTGCTTTTGATTGCTTCAAAAAATTTTTCGTGGTGCAAACGCGTCGATGGATAGTGTGAATGGTAATATGGTCATGTAAGTTGGTTAGAGGGGGTGAAGTAGTAGGAGGGGAGGAGCGTGCGAGTGGCCGGTGATCCATCACGCAAATGTTCTGAACCGGATTCGGGACTGGTTCTACAGAGTAAGACGATTTTTCAAATTGTCTCTTGAAAATGTTTAAGTTTTTCGCCGGTGAAGTCATGTTTATTACCGATTGTAATTAGTTGGCTGTTTTATTTTTAGTTTAAGACTGGTAGTCAAAAACAGGTCCATGTCAGATTCATACTTTAGGTCAAAGTATAGCCTAAACTGAATACTTAGGTAGACTCATCCATACGTCCTTTACGCTCTACTGCCAGGGCCGGATTTTTTCCTAGTTTTTTTCCTTCGGTTTTAAGACGGGGAAGGGAGCCCCCCTAAATTCTAAGTGCCATACCAATTGCCCTTGGTCTTTAAATAAGGGCCTGTCTACTGCTGGGCACAGGCATCCTCATAAATACAAGTGGGCTCGGGCTACAAGCAGACCTTATCTTAACTCAAGTCAATACGGATTGGGGACTTACCCACACCTTGGAATTTATGCACAGCTGTATGCATATTACATTACAATATTTTTCCGAAAAGTAACAGATAAATATTAAATTATATTTCGTATATAAGTTCCAAACAACATACGAGATATTTATTGGATCTAGCGAGAGTTCGAACCTATACGAACTTGGAAGCCGCACTTTAGTATACCAATACTTTTTCTATAAATACGTTGTAAGATAGATATTTTTTAAATAAGGTACAATTTTACAGGACTTATAATTATTATGTTTTATTATTAAATTTACCCCTAATAAAACATAAAATAGAGTATAAGGAAGCCGACATAATTTTATAACTCCTTAGTGAACAAAAAGTTGCACTTTCACTTTTAAAATTACACCTATTTACAGGACAACAAAAAGTCTTTTAGCTACCGACCAAAAAACATGGGTGGTCAAAAAACTCACTTTTTGCATTCAAAAGGGGTTTTCATACAACTTTTATTACTAACCAAACAATAGTATGGGCTTTAAAAAACAAAGCTTCTTGTCTATGCACCTGGTTTATTTTTTATTTTGAATCAACCTAATGTTTATTATAATCAAATAAGTTCCTTTTCCTGTCGGAAGATGTGGGCGCCTGTTTTTTTCTTAATTTCCATTTGATAAACAGTGGAAATTATACTTTAGCTACTAGCCATAAAGTTGAAAGTGTTGTGTGTATTTTTTAGGCTTTATTGTGGCAATGTGTTCCGATGAAGATCTTTTTGTCCAGTATTTATTCAGAATAGATTGTTTTATGCAGATGTTTTTATTAAAATTTGACTGATTCTTTCTTATAGAGAATATGGCAGGTTAAAAAAATGTGAGAAAAACTGGCTAAGTAGATATAAGGTGTTCAGTTCACTTAGTAACTAAATACACCCAATAACTAGGTATTTAATAATGAAATAAAATAATAATTGTGGAAATGGGTTTCTTGGGTACCAATTTTCATCTTTTTTTAGACCTCTGTCTGCGGTCAATAATTAAAGATTCAAGTTTATGAGTCAACGGTAAAGATACGATATATCTTTTCAAAAATCAATGCAACTGGTCATATCTAATTAAATGTCTCGTCATTTCTGAAATCTTGAGTAGAATCTAAAACTGCATCCGCCGCATCGGTTCCCAGCATGACGCCGACACCATCTTTTGTATAATAGACCCTTATTTTTTCTTCATCCCTCAAAATGTTCAAATTTCTCTACCTGCCAGCATCCCTTATCTACATCTCGTCCTATATCACTTCACACAATCAACCCATCTTCAACCTTATTGTTAAGTACTAGAGCTTCTTTCTCATTGTTGTTAAAGTAATTTGTTACGTTTGGCTCTGAATTATCTACAGCAACATCTTGACAAGCATCCCTTAAATCTTAATACTTAAAGTGCCATAATTAGTTATCCCATTTAAATTCCTTTGCCTTTCAGTTAAGATTGACTTTTGCTTGGTATTTTCGGAGTTTATAGCAATCATTTTGTGATTAGGGGCTCTAGAGAATTTTGCTATGGCGTATACGAAAAATGTGCGTTTCCCGTAGTTTTGGAATTTATTAGAATTAGTGATCCTGCGGCGTCGACCATAGTTTTAAAGATTTTAAACTTTAACAAAAGATGGTTAATGCAGTGCAGATGTTAGGAGATCAGGTTTAAATTTATGCCTTTGCACTGACTTTAATTTAAGTTTGTGTTTATTCTTCGAAACATTATTTAATGTTTCAAAGTAGTCAAGATGTGTTTAATATTCATATGTAACGTCGCTAATGATTTTATCATTTCTCGGATAAGTTATATGTCAATTTAATGGAACTTTCTCAAGTCCAGTGTCGCTTAAGTTATTCTTGATAGTATAGGGTTTACTTTAATCACCTGATATATTATTTTAGGCTATAAAATTATTAACTGAGGATTCAATTAATACAAACCGAATTTCAATCCTTTAATGATTGCCACAAAAAATTATATAAATCATAAAGAACAAGTCATGGCAATTTCCTCCAACCGCCATAATGATTTCAAGTGACGCAATTTATTTCATAAAATTGTAAAGATCGATCCCGTGCCATATTTTATGGCTAAAATCTGTGCTATTCATGCGAGCCACCTGAGCCACTACAAAGAAAAAACCTCCCCTTTTGGAGTAAAAAGAGAAGTTTTATTTACAAAAAAAAGTCTCCCACGATGTAGTAATGCAGTTTTTTAGGGTTCGTTTTTGAACGGAAATATTGGTGTTTGTAAGTTGTAAGATGATTTAGATTTTAGTGCAAATTATGGAAAAGTACGAAAGCTAAGATTACCACATAGTACTTACTCTTTTGGAGGTGCTTAGTTTTAATTATGGAGCCAAATAACAACCACAATAATAGATAAATATGGATTACTGGTCGTCGATAAAGAGACATTTTTTTCATGATTTTATAAAAATTAAAATTTCTAGCTAAATAAGTTGTCATAATACGACTGCGAATCCGGATTACAATTCAAATGTACATAATTATGTTACAATACATTACAAATGTTTGTAAGTATGTACATACTAACTTCTATCCAGCCATTATGTACAAAAAATGCTGACTAAAATAAATATCTACCTAACGTATTTTTTACATAATAGCTACCTACAACCAAAATTAAAATATGATCTTGCATCTCGCACTTGTAAGTAAAATCAATATGTTTTACAGGAGCCTTAGGTAAAAGTCACCTGAAGACATGTCACAGCACATGCCCACCGATACAAATTTAGGGCACTTTTTTGACAAAAACTTTTAAAAAGCATTACGCCCCTCATTGTCACGGAACCCTAGAACCCACCCTGTTTCTTCAACATATCACCGATTGTCCGTCTGTCTGCAGTTTTATTGATTCGATCTACTTCATTGTCAGATGCATTGTCCAATGAAGCTTTTTAAGATTTACCTTTTTGTCCAAAATTGTATTTTTTAACATTTTTACTAGGTCAGGATATAAGATTTTAGAATCAGTAACGAATTGTGTCCTTTTCAAAGATTTGTTTGATCTGACATATTTTTGCGATACAATAGCATTTTGCTTTAGAGCCAATGCAATTTTGTTGTTATTATCAACTGTGATATAATAAAAGTAAATCATATTAAATCATTGCGAAGAAAACCATGGAAAATAAAAATTGCATCAATCAGGAATGTCATTGTTTTGGAACATCTGTTGAGTTTTTTGAAGCGGAAATCAAACTTAAATAATCTGAACTTGATTTGATGTTAAAACGCCTCTCGCGCTTATGTTAAGACATTGCAAGCGAACTACATTGAGAATAATTTCTAACAAATATATTTAGGTACATGATGCACGCAGGGAGACTTAAAAAACTGTTAAAAAAGGCTGTTAACAATATAGACCCCATTTATAATTAATAACTTTTGTATGATCAGAACATGGAATTAATATTATTTCTGGGGATCATCTGTGTAAGATTATCTTTCACGAATTTATTAATTTACCTCAATTCCTTACACGTCTTAAAAATCATTAGCGTTTAATTCTTCAATAAATTTAACTCGTTCTTTGTCTTCACAAATTACTTTATCAATCTCAAAAATGACAAATGGTAAAATTTTATCATTGCCAGTCGTAATAACTTTAATTACTCCCTTAAAATAACACTTTACCACGGCCACTGATTTGGTCAGTACCCTGACTAAGAATAAACCTTATTTTAAAGACAATAAGAACTAACAACAGTTAATTGTGTGTCAGTACTTGTTGGCCTTGGCGGTATGATTCACTAGTACTTAGTTTTTGCTTCCCATACATTACACGATACGATCTATTTGAAGCTTCCTTAAAAGGTTGGGATATTGGGCTAAATTGGGATGTTTTGTTGCGCTAAAACGCAAGTTAAGCTGGCTTTGATCTAAAATGCTAAAGAATTGTTGTGAAGAAACTTCTCTATTACTTTATATCGCTATAATGGTGCTTGATGCTGCTTGATACAAGTGCGATTGCCTATAAGCGGTTACCATATCCTTAAAACAAGTCCTCTGCATTTTCTAATATGTATCTTTAAATCTACATGTTTATTGGATTTGCTTCTTGGCTATTAACTCGAAAGAAAAGTGGCTATGGGCCCGATTCGGATTTTGAAATAGCCATCTATTAGATATATTTTAGACATTACCAAGATACGATAACGATATGTTTAAGATCTAACCTGTCAAATTTGACATTTGCGCAATTCTGGAGATACTCTTGAACGATTTTCACAGGATATGACTTAGAGATAGATATTTTACTCTATCTAACGTAAAAGTGACGTTGGTTGCCCGAATTGCGCTGCAAAAGAGAACTAGTTGATATCTAATCTATAACGTATCTAGAATGGATCTAGTACGTGTCGTCTCTTCTGAATATCTTGAAGTTCGAATACGGCAGTATTTAGCTGAGCTCGAAACATATGGTCTGGTCTCGTCTGAGAGCGTTTAAGGCATCGCGAAATCTAAAGACAGTACCTCGTCAACGATGATTGGACAATCTGGACTAGCATTTGAAGGGTGTGATAGGCGGTCAGAACTGGGTCTGTACTGAGGGAAATAACTAGTTAGGGACGTTAGCAAATACAGTGGAACGAGCGGGATAAGTAAATCTGCCTAGCATCTCTAGCATTTTCAAGTGCTCAAAGGTTAGCGATGGCGATGGCGGGATGAACTAGACTCCTTTATGAAGGAGTGGCCAGACACAGCATTGGAAAGAGATCTGTGGAAAAATGGGGGGGGAGGCCTTTGCCCAGCAGTGGGATACGTAAGGCTCCAAATAAAGCATCTGGCATCAGGCATCTGGGATTCAGGTTATACTATGTATAATATAAATAGGAAGGATATAGTGTAGTATGCGTCGGAGCATTAGTTGGTCGCTAATACGCATGCGCGCTATTAGGCAATGACCGTGACTTTCGTGTGGCCGCGAAACGAGTTTGTCTGTGCCTCTCGATTGATACTGCCCGTACACAATTCGGGGATACGGTATTTAAAGTATTTTCATGGCATCATCATCATCATCATCATCACCAGTATATTGATACTGCCACTATTTTCATGTAGCCGCGAAACGAGTTTTTCTGCGTCTTTCGATTTATACTGCACTACAGAATACGTTACTAAAATACCGTTTTGTATACGATGTTGATGGCAAACAAGCGTGCGTATCACCTGATGTTAAACGGTTACCGCAGCTTACGGGTTTAAGTTGAAATATAAATAGAATTAAATTTATTAGCGAGAATGTAAGTAATCAATCGATACAAGTTGAGTACCTTTTACTTAGAGTACATTCCGAAACATAATAACATGCAAAACATGATATACCTATAAGATAACTGAATGACATCATTTCGATGTAATTCTGATGTCTGTGTACGTTTGAATATGCGGCTAAGGGGCCCACAGATTACCAGTTTGCCGGACGATTTCAGCCTGTCAGTTGTTCGGAACTGTTAACTTTTGCAGTTTAACTGACAGGCTGATATAATCCGGCGAACTGGTAATCTGTGGGCCCCTTTAGATTAGAAGCGTTACACATTGCTGGCCCAATATTACAGGCTTCTAAGTTACGTTTTTAAGAGAGTTGAAATTCGACTTAATGTCACTATGACAGTGTTCAAATTTCAGTTCGATAAAAGTGAAACATAGAACCCTGTAATATTGGGCCAGCGACATACTGACTATTCACAAGAGACGACACGTACTAGATCCATTCTAGATACGTTATAGTCTTATAGTTTAGATATCAACTAGATCTCTTTTGCAGCGCAATTCGGGCAACCAATGTCACTTTTACGTTAGATAGAGTAAAATATCTATTAGATGTGAATTGGATCTCTAAGTCATATCCTGTGGAAATCGTTCAAGAGTATCTCCAGAATCGCGCAAATGTCAAATTTGACAGTATACATCTTAAACATATCGTTATCGTATCTTGGTGATGTCTAAAAGATATCTAATAGATGTATATTTCAAAATCTGAGTCGGGTCCATTGCGTCGTGCATTAAGTACCCCAACTACGAGTAAAAGTTCCTCAATTCGTGTACCGCGTCGCACAAATCGGTCCGTACGACTCGTTACAGACATTACATTATATATAATGTTAATGTAACACTTGCCACTGCTATTGGGTGTTATTCAAGTTATACAATGATGTGATATCATAAATCATAAAACGGCGTATTTGTATGGGGGGTTTTATACACTTACGTGTTTTAGTAACAAGGAAGTCGAAGACTACATACTTAGTAGTTCGATTATTTGATAACAAGTCGATCTTTTTAATAGTTTTAATGCTGACGTATCGTCGAAAAGTTTCCACAACTGGGAAATTTCCATTTGGAAACATTTCGGAAACTTCTCATATCTTTGTATAGGAACATATATTCTTATTATTTTGTTGTAAAATTGAGCCTAAGGCTCACTTGCACCATCCCAGAAACCCGGGGTAAAGCGGTTAAATCGTTAACCCAGCAGTGTCAAATTGTACCGGTAACCATGATAACTCCAGGTTTAACTGGTTAATCACGGGTTAGTGAATGGTGCAGGTGGCCCTAAGTAAATTAAACAGACATCTTAGTGCCACTTGCACCATTCACTAACCCGGGGTTAACCGGTTAAATCATGGTGTTACCATGGTTACCAGTACGATTTGACACTGGTTTAACGGTTTAACCGATTAACTCCAGGTTAGTGGAATGGTGCAAGTGGGCCTTAAAGTATCAGGAACCTACCGACACACTACAACATAAATACTTTAGTTATCTACTAGGCAACATTGCTCCAACATCACAGCATAAGGGCAGAGCACAGCTATGCGAAGGGTCTCAAATCTCGCAAGTCGCCACATTGTTGGCGATAAATCTCGTGCGCGTGTGTGCGTGCGCAGGAGTGCGGGCGGGCGCACCCCCGCGCGCTGCAACACACTTGATACTTGCTGAAGACTATGCTATCCGGAAATCTTTAATATTTTTAAGATGTAAATTTTTTATTTGTTAAGTAATTTGAAATTTTTGTATATTTTTATATTCCATACACAATTAATATTGTTCATGAATAAATAATGAATGAATGAATGAATCCAACTGAAGAGCGAATAGTCATACCCCCTTAATTATAAAATTACCAAACCCCTGTTTAATTTTATCGTTTTCGAGGAAACTCAAATGTCAAAATCACAGATAAGGACAAACGCTTGGTTAGACTTGACAAGCGTTTAGACAAGACTAGGAAGAAGGGGAGAGAAGATGTCTAACATCTTGTGTTTGTAAGAGTTTTTATATGTATTATTAAATAAGTTATCAAAACTAAATACCTATATACGAATAAACTAATAAATAATTCAAAATAGTTACGTATTTAATCTAAAATATAACTCATCCTGATCTCATAACGAATCATGGTTTCTCAGCTATATAAAACCGCTGTATGTATATTAACATTAAAATGAAAATATTTACTTCCCACCTCTTTAACAAAACTGCTTAAACTTCAAGTAAAAGACTCTCAAATAAACAACTAATCTTCCTGCGCTTACCTATAATTATCTACAAATATCTATAAATAACTAATTTGATAAATAAAAATCTATCCTCAATTTCTGTATCATATCTCGTTCCAAATCCTCATATAAGTTCCTAAAATTTAAAATGTTTCTCATCCCAAGTATCAACACTACAAATCCTAGACAAGCGCAGGCGCAGCAAGGGTCGCACAAAGCCATTTTTTCATCGCATCCACCAAACATTTTTTCTACCTGCGCCGTTTTTACCTGCCTCGTGCGCCGGCGCAGACTTGCGCCCGATTTTAGAAAAAAGTCGAATCGCAAGTGAATGTTGTATGTTAGGGGTGGTTTTTCTGGGATTTTTTTTGAAATTTCACTTGCTTTTGGAAAGTTTTTTGGTGTTTACAGTTTTTACAGAGGTGCGAATTTGGTTTGAGGTTGATTTCAATATAAGGGCTGTGGCTTAGAAGGAAAAATAATAATTTAATTCATTTAATTGTAATTTATATGCGTGTTTCTGTTTATGTAAATAAAATAAAAAAAGTACTACTTTTTTAATTAATTCATAAGTAACAGTATAAGAAAATAAATTAGGTATCTGTTTAGTACATTTAACAAAACAACAAAAATAACACCCCCGTGATTTACGTTTGTAAAGTATTCAAATATATGTAAAAATCTTAGGAAACGCTGTACTTAATGTAAATTGTTTAAATGAGCAGCTATGGAGACACAAAAAACATTTTCTGTGATATCTTACTACTTCACATTACTAAAACCGTTTCTTTTTCTTTTAGATGATTATGAAAGCAACCTTGTATAGATTTTTTTTTTAATTTCGCACATAACTTTAAAGTAGCAAACGATTAACGTAATAGGCCCGCACGAAGCGAAAGCGTACCACAGTCGCCATCAGATATATCGGAGCGGCCAAGGTGCTCACAATCATCTGAACACGCCTCTATTGTCAGGGCGTTAGAGTGCGTGTTCAGATATTGTGGACACCTTGGCCGCTCCGATATATCTGATGGCGACTGTACAATAAAAAATTGGTGAGTATGTGAAGTAACCAATACAAAATTTTCCATTCAATCTTATCGCACGTCAATCAAATTAAAAAAAATCTAAAAAAATATCTCATCTCATCCAGATCCCAGTATCAGTAGAAGCAAAAACCTCTAACGGGGTTCTTTCCGTTAAGGGTCAAAAATTCCTGGACAAGAAATCAAATAAAGCAGTCCTAAGATAACACGATAATAGCTACAGGTGATGCATTAATGGTTGTTTGTAGGCGAATAAGGGCTGATTTAGACGATGCGAGAACTCGCATGCGAGTTTCATACCATTGCGGGTTTTAATCAGTCAGTTGAATTGGACGTAACCAACATTCCGCAATGTAAAGAAAATCGCTAGCGAGTTCGCACGCCGTCTAAATCAGTCCTAATTCTACTCATAGTCTAAGAAAACATGGTCTTCTCTTCCAAGAGTGACACAAGCCTACGTCACAATAAAATTGCCACTTTATGTAGCGCTATCGCATATTATCATATAGCGTTGTCGCATGATGACGTAGGCTTGTGTCAGTCACGTGACCACGAAAAGACGGGAAGAGAGTACCAGGCAGAGTATATGTGGCGTTATCTATGAAAAGGGACCTTATTGTCGATGGCGCTTACGCCATTATTAACGATGGTCCGATATAAATACAATGCCGCGCGACGCTGTGCGGCGTAAGCGCCATCGACAATAAGGTCCCTTTTCATAGATAATGCCCCATATTATTATACCATGATTCTACTGATGTAGCGTTTGATAAACCCTAATTATAGTAGCGTTGAAATAAAGGTCTGTGACGTTAAGATCCTCTTTTGGTGATTAACCTATTAAGCTTCTATTCCACTATTATAGGTAGTTGTAGACGTTGTAGTACTGCTTAAATATGGTGGTTTTGAAGGTCGTCTATCAATAATGCCAACCTTCCAATACCATCAGTTCCACAGCTAAACTGTGGAGTGAACTGTCACCCGCAGAATTTCCGGACCGATACGACCTTAATAGCTCCTCTACACGATGGGCCAACGCCGGCCACTCCAAGGGACGCAGCCACCCTTGAAGTGGCCGGCGTTGGCCCATCGTGTAGAGGAGCCATAAAACCTTCAATAAAAGAGCTTACTCCCATCTTAAAGGCCATCAGCGTAATCGAAATATCTCTGGTGTTGCAGGCTTACCTTCAGGAGATTCGTATAATGTTTGCCTTATCATAAATAACCTAGTGTATCTAATAGTAGGTAAAAGGTATGAGTTCGAATGCTGGCAAGCAATTTTAAGTCAGAAACTTGAGCATGAGTTTTCCTTTAGTCTTAAGTAGTTATCTAAGAACCCATGGGATGTAGAGTAGGCCGTGTAGATCGATCCATATTTGGGTTGCTAAACCAGCCAACTTATGAATGAACCTATGATTTACAAGATGATCTTCACCCCCAATAAAAACTCAATCAAACCTAAAAACAAACCAAATAAACGAAATAAAAACCCCTCAATGACTCCACATTCCCTGTGTACAAAAACTCCTAACGGGTTCCGTCGTAAGGCCGAAAATTCTTTTTTTTTAGGGGCAAAAAGATGAACAAAAAGTACAATGTCTTGTTTTTGCAAATACTTTTTCTCCCCGTTAGCACGCGTTACATTTTTTGTTTTCGTTGGGTTAGGTCGTTGCTCGGATTTGCATTTTTCTAAAAATGGCCACCGTTTTTGTGACCAATCTTAACAATTGTACGTGATCATATGAACATGTGTCACATGCGTGTTGACTGTTGAGGCTACTTGTATAATCTATTGTCGTTATTTTTTGGTTTTATTTGACTACAGACGTGCAATTTGGGGAAAGTTTCAAAAAAGTTGAAAAAGTTGTGGGAATTTCAGGGAAATTACTTAGAAAATGAAGGAAACTTTCATTTTGGAAACGGAAAATTTCGACCACCATACAAAAATATGGGAAATTTCCGAACATTTTGGCTGTACTTGTTTGATGAAACGTCACTTTTGTCACTGACATATCTAATCCATATCGTATCTAGACGTAATATTTGATTTATCTTAAAGTTCGGATCGGGCCTTAGGTACCTAATGTCGCAGTGCTAAAAATATTGTTTGTCGTAGAATATCTATGTTTTATACATAAATTACATAATATATACGACATTTTTGCCATTATAGTGTCCAACATACTTAAATAACTAGCCGTCTTTTTACACTAAGTTATAATTATATTTTAGTTATAATTATTTAAATATACCTACAATGGCGCAAAAACGCAATGCTTTAAATTACTGTAATTATGAACCATCATAAATAATTCAAATTGGGTTTTACCAGATTTTAATGCAATTAAATATGTACGGCTAGGAGTAAAAATAAATTCGTAGGTAATCAAGTAGGTAATAATAAAATATCTCCATTATGATTTTTCTAGGCTAGATAAAGAGCAATAAAATAACTGCAGAGATAACTGACGCCCCTTGCATAGATAATTGTTTGCAGGGGGTCAGATATGTCTGAAGCTTACTGTCCACTACCTATGGAGTTTCTTATGAACTCACGAGTCTTATTTCTGTTTTTTCTTCAAAACATTACTCTTTTCACACCACGAAACTTCATCAATTCATTATATTCAATTCTGTAGGTAGCTATTTAACGTTTCAATAAGAATTTTAATCAAATTAAAATGAGATTTAATTAGTGAAGTTGTTGGCTTCAACAATATTTTTATAAGAAATGCACAAAGCCTAAAAATAAGTTATAGCCTGTGACAGCCGCTTACCATCAGTCGACGTCAAAGATATGTTTGCACTTTTGCACCTTACTCCTTTGTAATAAGGCGAAAAGTGTAAACATATCTTTGACGTCGACTGTACTTACCTATAGGTAAGTACCATACACTTGTTTTCCACCGTCGTGGTATAAAAATTGCTTGCGTAAACTGCGCAATAACATACAACATCACATAGGTACCTATAATTATAATTAAAACATACCCGCATGTATAATTAACGTGAAATGTAAATTTTGACAGATGGTCCGCCATCTTCCGCCCAAAATGGCCGTTGCCTAGCAACGGGTGCGTAGGCGCAGCCTTCCTCATTTGAAAAAGGGCTTAACCGACCGATTTTTGAACTAGTAGACGCCACTTTGTTTACAGGGCTTGTAAGAGAACAGGTGTTGTGTGATTTTTTTGAATCTGAGGGGACGGCGATACGCTTTGAGGATCGATGGGAAGATTTTGAAAGATTACATTTTTTGTGTGTAGGTATAATGTTGAGAAAATGTATGGGATCACGCTAATGTGGAAAAGGTAATTTGGTGGCTATTTGTTGCAATCCCATCCCATATCCCATATCCCATCTGTGATTTCTAGTTTAAAATGCCTATGAGGATATTTATAATTTAATGCATGCATATATCTATATTATACTTCACGTACAAACAGCACCACTCCTAACTGTAGGTACATCAGTGGGCCTTCCAAAAGGCATAAGGTCCACCGATGTACAGTTAACAGTGTGATCGATGGTACAGTCAAATAATTTGAAGAGAGAAATGAGAGCGTAATTTTCATCGTATGGCTGCAGCTAGGTTCGTGTCACTTATAATGCCGACTGTACACACTCGTCGAGAGTACCAGAGACAAGCCGAGACTCTCGGCGAGAGGTTCTCGACGATGTATACAGCCGGCATGGGGGTTCACACCCTTGGTTACGCAAATTCCATAGTAGGTGAGGAAATTCCTCCGAAACCAAACGTGACCATTCAGGTCCCAAGGACTCCAAAATAAACTTCACCCTGACATGTGTTCAAGATCAAATGTTACATCACAATGCCTGATTAGTCATAGTCATAAGAGTAGGTATATACGGTCCAAGATTGGTCCACATGTGCGCAACACTTGCTTGACATCCGTCCCTCGGTAATTCATTTATCGATCTGACGACACTAATGTGGACATGGCTTAAATTTTAAAGTAATCTGGAAATTAAACAGATATTTGGAGTTTTGAACGTTTTATTCAACCACCCATTTATTTAATTGGACGGTTGGTGCAGTCGCCATCGGATATATCGGAGCGGTCAAGGCGCTCACAAATATCTGAACACGCCTCTATTGTCAGGGCGTTAGAGTGCGTGCTCAGATATTGTGAACACCTTGGCCGCTCCGATATATCTGATGGCGACTGTACGTGAGAGGTGTTGATATAGGTTCCTATGCTGCACTGATACGTTTGGCATTTTTGTATATTTGAGTAGTAACACGCATAGAATTTTTGTATATTTACATATATTTGTTGCTATTTAAATTATGTTTTATTTGGTATTTGGCGGGAAATACTTCTCCTTTCTCTGTCTTGTCTTAAGGTTGAAGAAAAACTCTTAGCATTGAGTCTGCGTACTGTGTGTAAAGGTTTTCTCTGGTGCTATAATGATCAAATAAAATAATATACACAGTTAAAACTGACTGAAACCAAAAAAATAATTAAATTAGCTGGATTCAGTCATAATAATGTGACATTAAATTGCTTTACAGTCGTGTCCTTATTATGATTTCTCTACGAAAATATGGCAGTGGTAAGTCAACACTCGAAATTGGTGTGTGTTAGAATCGCATGCCTTCACTTTTATTTGTTTTCTATAAAACTTCAAAGCATAATATTTTTTTACTTTATTTTCCCCTTTACAATGAGTGCCGCTTGATAAACTGGCGATAGAGATTATTAATTTCTGTGAAATAATAATAGTATTTATCGACCGTAATGTGGATGTATCCCAATAAATTATTATATATACATACATATATCTTTTAATGAACCTACTATTTACGAGATTTCAGATGTACTTATAAAAAACCCAAAAAAACAACTGAGCATTTTCTATTTAGTTTTTTATTATATGTAATTATATCCCTATTCACTCTATTGACGGGACCGATGTTTACTTCATAATAAAAAAAAAATTGTGTTTGTCCTTGGTTTATATGTAACTACACTAGACTGGATACCTCTATAATATGTAAAAATACCTATAAGTTGACGTCCATTTCTAAGAACTAGGGTAAATTGCAAGAGAATCTTTGAATATAAGGACAGGTACTTTACATAATATAGTCAATCTGCATAGGTACTTATTGCTTAATCACGACAATTTCTGTGAATCGCGTGTTAACATACAAACCTATTTATCGAGAATTCTCACCTGAATTTCCCACTGTCAATGTTTCCTCTCAATTTTCTCACTAAGTATAGTTTGTAAAGAATACTAGATAAAGGAAATCAACGGGTTATTAACTGTCAAACGATTTTACCAATATTAACAAACTAATTGACTTTAACAGACGTTTTGGTAAAAGCTCCTGTCATAATAAATGTTGTAGTCACTGAAAATTTACTGCCATCTATCGACACACGACTATAACTCAAAATAAACACGTATAAAATTATCAAAAAAATTAATATATATAGATTTTATTATTTTTATATAATTTTGATCCATGTTCATTCACTGATATCTATGTGTTAAAATTGTTAAATATGAAACGGTGTTGTCTCGCCATCTAGCCGAGAATAGGCCAAAGGTGTGTGCGCCATCTATGCGAAAATCATCTATGCATCTATGACTTTTTCTTGATTTTCTGAGGCAGTTTTTTTCTTAGACTTTATTTATCTTATACGAAGTTACATATGTCTTTGCTAATACTAAAAGGCAGTTCAGTCAACATCAAAAGTAATGTAATATTCATAAAAAAATAACAAAAGGAGATATCTTATCTTATACCTTTTAACGAGCATTCTTGTATATTTATTTATTTATATCAGGGAGCTCGAAAACGGCTCTAACGATTTCGATGAAGTTTGCTATATGTTCGGGGGCGAAAAATTATACGTCGAACTTGGTCGAACAATCTGTAACATATAATTTTGAAGTGATATACCCTCACTTGGAAATGTATTCCAGGGTGGCAGAGTTTCATGCGCTGCGCTACTATACTGCAAAACGTAATTCAAGACCAAAAAAAGTAAGAAAATGTTGCCACTGCAATAATTTGTTTGTAAAATATTAAATTCATTTTGATAAATAATCACGCTAAGATAATTTATTCATTAGAACTTTTACTCCTACTATTTAAAAAAGTACTTTTATTTACATATTTGTACATAAATACAAGACGCCCTAGTAAAAAAGTGGTCTTGAATTACGTTTTGCAGTTTAATGATGATGAATATTCAATCGAAATGAAAAGACACCGCACCAACCACTTTTTGTTACCATATTGAAGCTTTAATTTGTATTAATATTTCGTACAACATTATAATGAAAATATAATTAGCTCAACATTTATTTAACCAGTAGTTGTTCATCTTTCGGCGTCTTGCGGATACACACACACACAAACATTGTTTTTGCGCGATGATGTAATGTTGCCGAATCTTGAATTATTGCTATTATGATTTAAATGCTCGCAGATTAACTTATGGAAATGTTCGTTAGGCCGTCTGTTACACCGCGACGTGATCTAATATTGTAGTAGGTACGATTTTACTAAGTTACTAAAATCCTTGACATATCTAAGTACTACATTTAACTTCATATCCTCATAGAGTCCTTCATAGAGTCTACGGGACATCATCTCGGTGTTCAAGGGGACCGATTCATCAAACATGCCCTCTTTCGTGGCGAAGGACCTACATCGGCTACCTGTCGTCTCGTTGGACCATGTTGACGTTTCCAGGCTGCTAAGGGATATAATTTTCCTGAAGGACAGTCTGGCTGAAATGCAGGCTAAGTTGGAGGTATCGAACAATACCATCAGTGAATTACGTTCTGAATTAGCGTTAATACGTAGTGCTAGTTCGGAATGTAGGTCAGATAACTCTAGCATAGCCGTGTGTCACGTTGCGCGGAATGCGTCCATCGGCGGTTTCGAGTCCGCAAATTTGGATGCGTCGGCGATTGCTGAGCAGGCGACTGCTGACCCGCGCCCCGCCGCCCGCCCGTCTACGTCACCGGAGACGCGCACGTCACGCGAGAGTACGTTGACCCCAAAACGTTCCTACGCTGCCACTGCCGCTAAGCCGCCTGCTGTGTCCAAGTCTAAGCAGCGGCCGAAGAAAGGGGTGCAGAGCCTTCGTGAACCTGTTCACAAGGATCGGTCACAGCTGACTCTAAAAGAGTCCGGATGCGACAGAGATGGCTTCAAGAAGGTGGAGAGGAGAAAGAAGTCAGCTCGTCCGAATCAGTGCGGTACCGCACCGACTGGACCTAACCATTTGCTTCGTCCTGCAACACCGACAACGCTGCTGTATGTGTCCCGATTACACTACCTTACGAAGGTCGAGGAGATCGTGAAGTATGTACGAGCCAAGTCCGGATTCATCCTGAGGGTCGTGAAGTTGGAATCTCGACACAATGTGAATTTTAATTCTTTTGTGCTAAGCGTTCCGACTGAACAACTAGCGACCTTCACCAAGGAGGAGTTTTGGCCGAAGGGTGTCAAGTTCCGGCGGTTCCGCGGCCGGCTGCCTGACACTGCGGGGTCTCGAACTGCATCGCAGCCATAATTTTGTTTTTAGTTTTAAGATATATTTTGTATTAATATGTATGCTAGTTTTAAGGTATTTATGGCCAATAGTTGCCTGAAAATAAATGTTTTCATTTCATTATATCCAAGATCAATATTTAATAAATTTTGATTTATAGGTCGAAATCGGAATAAATACCAAATCGGATCCAATCGGTACGCTATTAATCAAATTATAGGCTTCAGTGATAAGAAGGACAAATTGAAGTACCTACTTATAGTTTTGTGCCAGTTAACTATGTGTGCTTAATTTAAATTAATGTGTATATACGGAACTACTACACTTCTAAAAGGTTGCACACTTGTAATATAAGCGATTAAAAAAAAGAGTGGGGCGCGTCTTCGTGGATAGCACGATTTATACTTGTGTTTGAAGGCCCCTTTTATTTGTAGATATATACATACCTTATACACCTATACCTTATGCAAAAAACTATACGTACAATATTCGTATATAAATTAGCTTTGGTAACATTTCGATTTGATTTTCTTTTAATGTACGTGGACAGGGCAGGGCTTGGTGCACTCTATCTTTAATATTCGTCTGATAACACAGAAAACTTAATATACCTAAATGTTATTTGTCTATTGCAAGAAAATTTTGTTATTTGTTATATACTTTTGTGATTTCTACAAGTAAGAATAAATCAAAGCTTTGTTACGCGACGGTGTGAGAGGAGGACGTATGATGATTTTGACAGGCACTTTAGTAGTAGGTATTATTAGCATTCGGAGGATCGTGTGGTCAAGTTGGAACCGTGCTTATCATACACAAGACAAGAGGCTAAAGCTTTGTTACGCGACGGTGTGAGAGGAGGAGGTATGATGATGTTGACAGGCACTTGGGTAGTAGGTATTATTAGTTATTAGAATTCGGAAGATCGTGAGGTCAACTTCGAGTTGCTTATACAAACTTGCTTATAGGGTAGCCATGATTACATGTAGGTGGGTAGAACCAGTGAGTTAGTACCTATACAAAAAAAACCGGACAAGTGCGAGTTGGACTCGCGCACGAAGGGTTCCGTACCATAATGCAAAAAAAGGCAAAAAAAAAAACGGTCACCCATCGAAGTACTGACCCCGCCCGACGTTGCTTAACTTCGGTCAAAAATCACGTTTGTTGTATGGGAGCCCCTCTTAAATCTTTATTTTATTCTGTTTTTAGTATTTGTTGTTATAGCGGCAACAGAAATACATCATCTGTGAAAATTTCAACTGTCTAGCTATAACGGTTCGTGAGATACAGCCTGGTGACAGACGGACGGACGGACGGACAGCAGAGTCTTAGTAATAGGGTCCCGTTTTACCCTTTGGGTACGGAACCCTAAAAATACTAAGAATATACAATTTTTGTAAGAGGAATCGGAATAACTTTGAAAATGGGATAATTTTGAAAATCATTGAATCTTTTTTACATTACGGCCGTCACCGTAGCATATGGACTCCAACACCTGCAACTGCGCGTCGCCTTCTTAACAACAATGCATATTATTAAGTGTCTGCAACACTTAGGTATTGATATTATAATATCTAGGAATAATAAACATAGTTTAGTTCTAGAAAATTACCTATTAAACGAGAGAAATGAAGTACCTAATAAAATTAGCATGTAGAAATATCCAAGACACGCTCAACGAAAAAGCGTATTGTCATTTTTTTACGACATTTTGCAACACGTGTATGCTCTAATGATTGTGTAGTTTTTTTAGAAGCACAAAAACGCGTCGATACGACACTCTACTTTATTTGGAGGTGAAAAAAGGGTTAATTATATAACAATGATAATTAGTCATTTTACTTATTTAAACTTTATTGCATAGAACATAAAAATAATGTAATTTTAAACAATCCTACTTATTTTTTTCAAGCCGTTGATTCCAGTTAGAATTATAGATATTTTCAACCGTTTACCTATAATATTAACACATACCTAACTAGCCGCCGCCATACGAAAAATAGTACAGTCGCCATCAGATATATCGCAGCGGCCGAGGTGCTCAAAAATATCTGAACACGCGCTCTAACGCCTTGACAATAAAGGCGCAGATATTTGTGAGCGCCTTGGCCGCTCCGATATATCTGATGACGACTATACTAGACATAGATATAAGTTACATTGTTAAAGTTTGCATGTAGTTTTAAGATGAGAGGGTAACTTCGATTAGTACCTACTGTCTTTAGATAGTAGATAAATTCTCAGCATCAACCACGATATGTCAAACCGTACCTTTCAAATGGTTCTTTGTAACTATAGTTCGTTTTTTTTAGCATTAGAAAGAACTTGCAAGAAGGTAAGCGATCTTGACATGTCTTTTAATTGAAAAACGCTTTTTATAAACCAAAAACGATTACTTATGAAAGTAGAAGAATATAAATGATCGTATTAGATTCATAATTGTTACATATTTGCCGTAACTTATTTTTAAAACGTGTTTTTCAATTAAAAGACACATCAAGATTGTTTACCTTTTTTCTAATGCTAAAAAAAACGAGGTATATAACACTGAATCAATTTACCTCATCTAACTTTCGTACTCGAATCGGATACAAATCGGATAGTGTGAAATCGCCCTAACGCTTATCTATACCTTAGCAACAGCGTTTCGTCAGTTTAATTCTTAATAATAAAATAACAAATTTAATGATTTAATACCTGTTTACCAACTTTATTTCAAAAAGGACGTATATTCGTAAGCATAGCAACATCAGTTACAACGTTTCCAAAGAGTGTTCGTCAGAAGTACGAGTAAAGTGAAGGCGTCAATCATATATACGGTGCAAAAACTTGGTCATAACATGTGAAGTCATGTGCTTAATGTATGTTTTAATCTGCCAATTGAAACTAAAGTACATATGTTGACTGATAGATTGGTGAATAGATAGATATATAGATAGAATACTCTTTATTGGCACACCTGGAACTCTGGCACAAGTTAAAGATAAAAAAGAAAAAAAGAATTGAATAATTGTGAATTTTTGGTGAACAGAGATAATTTTATGTACGGTCATAGTAACACAGAAATGAAATTCCTTGACTGTAGGTCATCAACAGTGTAACCATTTAGCTTTGTCACTAAATAGGTAAGGTGTAGGGGGACAATTTATACTAAAAGATCTTCCATGTTTTACATTGTTAACTAGAGTTACACACAATACATCTTTTTCTCTATCTGGACATATATGGGCCTCTAGTTAATAATGTCAAACATGGAAGATAATTCGATTAGTTTTAATGTTTAGTATTACCCCGCAGTCTAAATTGCCTGCACCTTAGTTCAACTTTTAGAAGCTTATCTGGCTCCATCTCACCTTAAAAAGATATGTTCACGCATTTGTTAACATTGTGGATTTTGGGATACCATTGTCTATGCACCCTTTTTCAGGTAGGTGACGTTTGCTATCTATAAATAAAAAGTACACTAATCCTAATCCTTTAGGAGGCTTATTTATGGCCCATCTTTATCGTCTAATCTGATCCCCCGCTAATTATTATATTTTAATGCCAGTTTTATCTATTGCAAACACGGATAATTTTACAAAATCCGATAGTTTTTGAATATTTTGCTTGATATTTTTCTGTAAATTCTTTTCCGGAAGTCGTATTCTGATTGTGATTCATAACCTGTTATTTTATTACAATCAGAATACGACGATTTTGGTACCAAAAGTACGTACCAAATCGTTTTTAGAAGCAGCAAAGGAACTGTGGGTACTGTACTAAAAATAAACCAATTAGGGCCTTTAAATAAACTAAAAATAAACCAATTATAAACGTGAAAGTTTTTATCTTTGTTCCTCATTTACGCAAAAATGTTGAACAGATTTCAATAATTAAAATTAAACAAATTTTATGTCTGAGAAAAAGGCTCAAGATACTTTTTATCTTCCGAGAATCATTCGCTTTGAGGATTGCAATTTTGAATACCTACGTGTATTGGCGAGGGCGAGACGCACAATAACTAAAATTTAACATCGTTCAGATATTTAAGATATCATTCTGATGTCAGTGTACGTTCGATTTGCCCTGTTATAGACGGACGCAGGCACGGGTAGAGGCTAATAGGTACCTAATAATCCAACCGGAATAAATCGATCGTTACTTCATCTATTCAAAGTTCATCTTCCTCAGTGGGTATTTAATTTAGGCATGAACTAAGATTAGGTATGAATTGGTCGAGTGCGGCCTTGAGCTTCGATGAGCACAATAATTCATCTTGTCACGACCTATGCATAAGTTGCTAAAATAAGTTAAGCTCTGTACACATCATCTATACGCACACGATTCTAGAACATTATAATTTGTTTTATTTTTCTTTTGTCAATTAAAAAAATATATTTCATGTCTTAAAAACCCATATGACATCATATTACAAAATCATTAAAATTAAGTAAGGTCTCGGCCGATATTAGTTTTAACTAGGATTTTTCAGTCAAAAGTAGGTTTCGCAAAAAAATGTTTTGATTTGCAGACGACGTTGTTTTCGGCACAAACAATATACGAGCGATCTTGACGTGTCTTTTCATTCAAGAACACTTTTAATTTTTTTTAACTATAACTAACTTAACCAAAATAATATATATGAACAAGTATGCTATATAATTGTTACATATTTGCTGTGGACTTATTTTTCAAAAGTGTTTTTCAATAAAGAGACACGCTTAAATCGTGTAGTCTCTTTCTAATGCTAAAAAAACGAGGTATAGACATAGCTTAAGAGTTTAGTTTGCATACAAGTCTTATCAGAGCTTGACTTGATATAACAAGATATATTATGTAACCGGCGGTATTTAATACCGGTATTTTAGTTTGTCTGCAGGATCTGATCACGCGGATCACGTGTTATCCGAGTGTGAAGTGACCATATACCGAAATAGAGGGAGGACATAATAGGGATATTGTTTTTGTTAATATGTTCATGTGATTTAACCTTTATTATAGTATTAATAACGATAGTTATGTTATACTTTTGTCCACATTATACGATACATGGCTAGAAAAAAATGTAAAAAAAATCTTCAATCAAATTTAATGAGCACACTAAGGAAATACTAGATAACACAAAAGATACGACATTAAAACTTGGATTAATTTCGTTTAGTAATACCACTGTACCTATATGATATATCTTGTATGTAAATAAATGTAGAAAAAAGGGAGTTAGATTGATTAACAAAAAAATGCATATTTCCACTTTTAACCCTAAAATTACAATTTATGTGCACTTGTAAATAAATTTAATAAAATAAGTCGTATTTATAAATAAATACCTAAGACTAAGTTGTTATAAGGAAGAGCTGATAAATCAAAAAGACAATCAATAATTACAAATACTACAAAAACATAAGTTTAAACAATGCTAATATAAACTACTAAAGAAAAACTGATATCAATAATATAAAATTCAAATGAACCGGCATTTTTACGTAAGGATGTGTCTAAAAAACAAACAAAAGTAAAACCAAACGCTATCCAAGTTAAAACTAACACGAGTTTACATAAAACAGCAAAAAACGGAATACATTAAAAGGTCAAGCTATCAAATGACATAATAAGGCAATAAACAGTTAGTCGGCTCACGGATTTGAATAAAAATTGTCTCAAAACCTGTTAAAGGACAAATAAACACAATGACCCAGATTTCTTTTAACAAAAAACTATTATAAAAACTGGCAGCAGTTCTAGCAAAAACGGTGTTTTTTGATACGTAGCGTACAAAAAAGGAATGGTTTAGAGAATGAACATTATTGTTTTTGCTAGTTGTGTGGATGATAATGAAAGTTTGCTTCTTGCGATTGAGACAAAAAGTATGCAGTGAGAGTAATTAATACTGGATATGACACCATATTACAACATATTGACGCTGCAGTAAAAACTGTCGAAGATTTCTCAAGAGATTACACTACTGTACTCCTTAATAATTGCACACCTCAATGGAAGAAAATAATAAAGAAATAATTAGCATGAAAAGTAGAGGTAAACAACAGCAGACTTCTTTGAATGTACATTAACCAATTAAAACACCTCATACCATACCTCGGTTTAATTCAACCTTAGTGAAGCAAAATGCGATAATGAAATTTTAAAATTAAAGGAAATAAAAAAAAATCGCCCTTTTGGACAAAGCTCTTTGCGACACCTTACAGGATGTCCTTTGCTATTTTCACGGTGATGTCAGACACACACAATTTAGATCAACTTCTTTAGGCAATCTTATTCTTTCTTATTCTTTTATTAAATATATTGATTTGTTTTTTAAGTAGTCACATATTATTACTACATAAAATCCGGCCTCCGCCACTGGAGGGCTTGGTCAAGTTTTCTTTAGTATATGACAAGTTGACAACTATTTTTTTTTCATTGAAATTCATTTATCACTCTGCCACAGTAACAGTCATGTTTTGAAAACATCACTGTATGAAGTAGGTACATATATCTTTGTAGGCACTCATTCGATTTTATCTTTAAAGCAATAAGTTTCGTTACTCTGTTTTTAATACCATCACTTAAATTAAAGCAAAATATTTAATGTATTCATTGTTAATTGAGCTTTATATGAATATTCATATTAATGTTTGGACCAATAAATATCTTTTGGACAAGTTCCGTAACATAATCAGTTGACAGTCGTAAATTTTATAAACGCGTTTTTATAGGTATGCATCATCATCAGAGATAGTAGTTTCTGTGGCAAAAACGAGTGTTTGAGAAAAAGAAACATCGATAAATCTGTTATTGATAAGTCATAGATTAATATTTTAAATATGACTGTAACTTCTAGGTAACTATTTGCTGTAGGTAAGTTACCGAGAAATTTCAATAATGCAAATCAATTACGAAGCGGTAGGTACTAAATTTCTTTATTACATATATACTCGTAATACTTAATAATTACAACGTAAACTGTAGTAGACAGTGCCAAAAGAATAGACTACCAATAGTTATATCAAAAGAGAAGAAGATATCGAACGTGATGTGTATTTCGCGGTAGCTATCTTCTTACGAAATGTAATAAATACCTATCTAAGTATAACGTTACGGTATACACGGTGTAACATGAGTAAACCGAATAATTTTAACAGCGTATTCCTGATCATATTTAGAGACAAAAATGTCCTATAAACTTTTTTTTAAAAACGCCTAGTTTCAGTGATAATATAAATTTAAAAATAAACAAGTTTTTGTTGTTACATAATGTAAAAGGCCTTTTTGATGGTAATGTTGCTGCTATGGGACGTAGTCTAAATATCCTTATTGATAGATGTCAAAAAGTGACAAGTAACACTTTGCAAAAAGAAGGTTTTACGAAAAAAAAAAAATAATTTTAAGTAATAAGTTTACCAATAAAATTTTTTTTAAGGTACAAAAAATTGAAAAAAGCAAAACAAAAGAGAATTTTTTTTTTTGCGAAATTGACCTAAACTCATATTACATTTTTTCCTTCTTTTGACCTCAGAAACGTGTGGTTAAAATTATTCGGTTTCCTCATGTTACACCGTGTATAAATGCATCAAGTATTGCCACAGGCACTCGTTTTTACAAATGCAATTGTCATCTATCAATGCAGACTCAAATGATAGGAAGTAAAATATCAACGAATATTTCGTAGTTACTCGTTTCGAGAACACGATCCTGGTTTGAACCCACACCACTGGTTCAATAGCCGCAAGCTTAGCCGCTTGGTTACTATCGCTCCTCGTTTTTATATTCACTTTTTTATACTATGATTATAACACGTGTAACTGGCTATTGTCTATTGCCATTTGTGTATCTCTGACTGTCAATTTCGCATCGATGGTCAAATAAATGTTTGTAAGTACATTAATCTTCCTCGTGTTATCCCGGCATTTTGCCACGGCTCACGGGAGCCTGGGGTCCGCTTGACAACTAAACCCATGATTTGACGTAAGCACTAGTTTTTACGAAAGCTACTGCCACCTGACCTTCTAACCCAGAGGGGAAACTAGGTATTATTGGGATTAGTCCAGTTTCCTTACAAAAAATCGAAATCTCTAGGTACCTACACTCTTTCTCAAAAATGTTTCTAAAAAACTTTACCTTCTGTCAGACCTTGTTTCCCAGTACTAATATTACTAGTATCTCTGTGAGTTATAGACCTTGCGAGCATAACTTAAAATTGAATAGGTATATTATATAGGTAGTATGTCTCCGCCATTTTCACAAAATTCCAAAAACTGTATTGACAAAAATATTATATTTAACGGTCGAACTTGCTCACAAGAATAGAGAACATTCGAATATACGAAAGCATTTTTGCACAAGTTGAAACGGAGACCTTCGCTTACGCTCGGCACGAATGTAACTCTATCTGGCTGTCTGTCTATTAACTTTTCAAGTTTAAACCGCTGAACCGATTTCTATTTGGTATGGATATAGTTTGAAAATAGGATAGTCTTTATCAAACAACATCATCATCATCATCATCCCATGCAGAAGTCACGGGTAGAGCTAGTCTAGATTTCTAGAATCAAACTTTTGCCTTGCATAAGTAGGTACCTACGTTCTGAGCTATTTGGAGTAAACAGATGAGATCAGCAGATTTATTCGATGTATTAAATTTTCTTTTATTTTAATATTTTTAGTAAGGCAATAGGGCAATCAAATTAAATTAAGTAGCTACTTATTGTCACATAAAATTTCAGAAAGGAGGTTTTTTTTTAGTCAGTCCCGGACTTTAATAGCTAAGCCATTTCGGGTTCACCTTTCTTTTGGCTTTTCACTTAAGTATTTAACACTAAAACATCTTGAATAATGTACCAACTGTATTCAAAAATTGAAGTGACTGTACCTAATAGTTGTGTCCATTATGCTTAAACCAACAGAATAAAATTAAACCGTTCAAACAAAACTTAATTGAGTTTGAAGACAAACAGACTACCGCACTACCCCGTAAAAAACCAAAACAAACAATAGAAAAGTCAAGCAACACTTCAAACGCGGAAAAGATCCGGAAAAACCGAACGTAGCGTAGGTAGCTTCGCGACTATGCGTCAGAGTCTACCTTTCATTTCCAAAATAACCTAAAATCCACTTTCAAATGTCAAAGGAAAGCGAACCTACAGTGTTAAGAGTTAAAGCTCATGTTGGAACGGCATGGAGTATGAATTAGGGCATTATCAAACAGTGTGATGTAATACGTGCCCGCCACAAGGTCAGCATAGACCGAAAATCAGGTTTGCCCCCCTCCCGCGCTGGCTGCGCGTGAGACGGTGTGCGTTGTGATGGTTGGACTTGATGGATTTTTAATATATATTTACTTTTGTATACGTACTTCGTTTTTAGTATGATATATAATTTCGCAGATATAAGCATGAGGATTTTTATTTTTATCGAGAACTTTACGCGGCATAGGTAATAATGAAATAATCTCAACTGCCTGTGCCTGTATTTATTGATAAAGCCGTGTTGTACGGTTGCGATTGTGGCCCACAAATGCCACAAATGGTCTCGCAGGAAGACCAGCGCTGACTTTGGGGTTAGGATTATGCTGAGGCCGGACCATTTCGTGGTAAACTTCATGTTTTAAATATACTTTTTACTTTTGTATACAATTTAGTTTTATTTTGCCATGAATAAATTAAACAATTGTTCTAATTCTTATTTGAGCTTACAAACAGATACACAGTTATAAACAGTGCACACACAAAAATAGTAGTCAAACTTATAACTCCCCTTTTTGTGTCGGGGGCTCGAAAACCGCATATAGTGCCTAATTTAGAACCCCATGCTTACTTGCTTATTATGAGCATTTTTAATATTCAGCCGGATGATGTTCAATATCGGCCAAAGGTAAAGTGACGGCAATATATTAAAGAATGAACACTTATGTGATGCCTTATTATGTATGTTAGTTCCTGAAGGATAATTAATAATTATGTAATAATAACAAACAAATACAAATTGGCAGCACGCTTAGTCGGGCAGAAATAAGATAAATACAATTAAATATTTTTGTACTATGACAATGAGGATAGCAAAAAAGAAATTATTGGCCTGTAGCATAGTCTAATAAAACATGGTCTTCTCTTCCCAGAGTGACACAATCCTACGTCACAATAACATGGCCGCTATATATAGCGCTATCGCATATTATCATATAACGCTGTCGCATGATGACGTAGTAGGCTTGTGTCAGTCAGATGACCTAGAAAAGACGGGAAGAGAGTACCAGGCGGAGTATATTAGTATACCATGGCCTGTAGATGTAGCTGAGGGGTGCAACAGGAAAAAACGTGGCATCTTGGCAATTACGTTGTGAGCAAAAAGTAAATGAAAAATGCTTATAACTCATTAATTTGTCGCGCTCACCGTTTTGACTTGTAAAAGGTACATAGTTACATATATACTTTCCTAAAGAGGTTTGAGCAAAAATGTATCTGCATACATATTTTATGGCTATTTTCAAATTTAGTCGTAATAATAAATATAGACCTAATGTAAAAGAAAATATTTTTTATACTAAACTCTTTTTCCGTAAGAAATTTCTAGAAAGAAGTTTGTAGATTTTAAGGTAGTTTAAAGTTTTTAGGGTATATCGCGTTTGTTGGATTATAAGACTTACCTATTAATTATAATAATTTTATTTGTTTAGTAATTTGCTAACATAATGGTAATAACTGTAATAAGCCAAACGTAACGTATTATGGATTGCTATTTGAAACAACCTAACCTAACCCGGGGGACCCGGGTATGTCATTAAACTACGTCCAAGACCACCGGTGGACGGGCAGCAGCGTCCCTCAAATTCGGTGTACTCGACTGCGATCGCCAACCCGCCTGCCAAGCGTGGCGATTATGGCATTCACCCCCCAAAGGGGGAGGCCTATGTTCAGCAGTGGACGTCTTATGGCTGAGATGATGATGATGATGATTTGAAACAATAATATTTTTGTATAATAGAAATACATTAAAAGCAAATGCCGTGGCAAAATGCCGGGATAACGCGAGGAAGATGATGAACAATTTTGTATTAACCAGATTAACTTAACTAAGGCATAAGAAAAAAAATCAATAAACTTTTGGTGCAATACTGAACTTAAAACCAGTTTTTGGATCTGGCAGTAGGTACCTTGCATCAACCAAGAATACATTTAAAATAAATACATAAATATACCGCCATTAGATACAACCATTCTAACGCACACCAAGTTCTATTTGGAATTCGTCAAAATACTCGACAACGAACTACCACATGGCTGGAGTCATTTTTCATCCGTCCATGTGTGGGTGAACTTGACACGCACACATGCTCGCGTGTGTAGGTGCGCTTGCGACGCTCATATTTTTTGTTAGCTCGAAGTTTGCTCTTGAAAGTTTTGTTGCTTCTATGTAAATATGGACAAATGACTACTGCATGACTATTACAAGCTTCTTTTTGTATCAGTTTATATTTACTAAAGTGGTATTTAAGTATTAAAACAAAACTTTTAAATCGTACTTTATTACAGTTCATATTTAGATTATCTTTTATGCTAATAAACGAAAATATTTATATTTATGTAAATTATCAGTTATAAAATCTATGAATAAATCGCTTTATGTCAAGCTCCTAACAGTCCTAACGCTTACACTATGATCGATAGATCATCGGACCGGTAACGCCATCTCGATGAGTTGCGTTGAACTAGCAAGTTCCACCCACGCATAGTAGATGGCGTTAGGAACACGAATGAAGTGCACCGAAGCAGTGTTTATTTTGTATCGCATAATTAAATAATTTATTTCTTTATGGTGTTTGAAAGTTTTTATTAGCATTCCTTTATATCAGCTTTAACGTAAAGTTATGTAGAATACATTTGTGTGTATATCTTAAATTATATTTTACGAGTAGCTATATAAAATTATACTGAACAAACATATTAAAGGTCATATTAGTAAAAAAATAAAATAAAATGCTCCACCCTATATTTAAATAGCGCAACAAAAACTGTAGAATCAACTAGACACTTTAATTTAACTTTTAATACGTTTTTACCTCTGGACAAGTGTTTGTAAACACACAAATAAAAATTACCTCTTTTTTCGAAGCCAGTTAAAATATATTTCTTTATAATAAATGCTTATCATAAATATATTTCTTTATAATATATTATTTCAGATTTTATATTTATAAAATGGATATACCATACACCGCCATTTCTTAAACAAGGTGTGTTTACTTACAAAGTTGCAAATAGTACAGATAAGCTCACCGTATCCTTATCAAATGCCAAAATACAATTATTACTAAAAAACACATGCTCCGTTAATTAAACCAACGGAAAATGTCTCGACGTGCACTTTAAGTACCCCAACCGTTTCGCAATGATAAACCTACATGCAACCCAATTAATTACGATAAAAAACCCTAACGGCTCTTCAAAAAAACTCGATGAAACCCAGGAAGATTCCCACACTAGAACTAAGGACAGCAACAGACACATTTGCATACGATTAAATCGTTAATTTTTTAACTCGCCTTTTCTCTTCCTCATGCCCCACAAAAACCTGAAAAGATTCACCATAATGCGAAGGTATTAAAATAAAAGATTAAGCACACCCATTTGCATACGCTCTGTGAGAAAGGAGTTCCGCAAGGAACTATCCTGGGTCCGCGTCTTAATGTATGCATAAGAGACAATGCCAAAATTGTTTTTATGTTTATCACTCTCTCATACAAGCGGTTTTTTCGCTATTTGTTTTTTACTTTTAACTTCGCACGAATATTTGCATATCCAGTTTGGGTCCCTTTAAAATTTGCGTACTATTTTGCATATAAAAGTTCAAGACGGTCTTCTCGAGTATGTGTGTTTACTTTGAGCTTTATTTTAGAGACAGTGGAATTTTTAATTTCTTTAGAACGGTTAGGGTCAGGTTTTTTTTCTATAGGAATAATTGCACGGGTATTGTCAGTGTCATTAGAGATGCTTTTGGTATCGTGTGAGCTTTTTTTGCCTTTTGTGCAAGGTGAATAATTAAATTTGGAAATACTGTCCCCGCAGTTTTTTATCTAAATTAAATCCAGTTCTGATGCGCCAGTCATCGTTCATTGTTTGATGAATATTTAGAAGTAGTTTTGTAAGGACTTTGATTCCGAGTGCTTTATTTTTTAAGGAACAAAACATCTGCTTGGTCGTAATTAAAAAAAAACTGTGAGAACGTGGGGATGAGGATGTCCGCATTAAATTAGCAGTATTGTTTGTGATCTACCGTTATATAGTAACCGTCATTTTGCTGAATCAGTAATTAGAATGAACTTTAGTCTTCAAATCATTATTTCTATTGACGATTGCTTTTAGAGTCGGTATTTTACGAACAGTATTTATAAGACCAATTTGAGTTCTTTTGTGATTATTTGCCATTGTAATTGATTGACAATACCGGTCAAACCAATGACCCAAAGCCAACCCCTGTCAGATTTTCATCAAGCCAATTCCCAATCAAACGATTAGGGTAACAATAACACAATTGCTCTTTTTAATAATCGGCACGTAACCCTTTCACAAATATTAAATTTCATCAAAGGGCTCGCGACAATCATAACTGTATCGATCACAATAGCCGATCGACGCGTGCGCCCGATAAAGATCTATAGATCGATTTTGCTATGAAACTGGATATTTTTTGCGGTGACCACGATTCGCAGTGATTGACAACCTGGTTCCTGTCAGGCCGTCATTTTTAATGTTAATTGTTTCTGGTTTTTCTGCGTTTTCTTTTATCATATTGATTTGTGTTAATTTTCTTTTGTGTTAATATTAATCGATTTCCCTACTTTATCTCATGGATAGTATTATTCAACATGGTGATACATGCGTTTATGAAATATTAAGTTACTTATTTTATATTTATATTACCTTCTTATTTTCTACGGTTTTCTTCCTTTAGCTGGTTTTTATTTTTATTTATAGGAGGCCAGAGAGCAGACGAATTGCCTGATAATAAGCGATTACCGTCGTCCATGGACACCTGCAATATCAGTTCTACGTTCTACAAAATATTATTGTGTCCAATCTTTTTTTCTATATTGTCGTTTAGTAGCAATATGTATCAAGTGCAATTTTAATTCCACAATACCTATATTTCCATTCATTATCAGCTCTCAACTTTAGTATTTAAATCGTAGCACCAGATTTGATTTCTTCAAAAATATCATATCCCTTAGTTTTTTTACTTCAATACGTGCAATACCATTAATTGTTTCAATTTCACCAGCTGCTTTATCGGATTCGCTACCCTTCGATCCTCAATAGATGTTTTGTCTGTCCGTTCGTCTGGGGTCGCTACCCCTTAGCCTATTATAGGATTATTGGGTATTGATCTATTGTTGGGGGCGCGAAAGGGTTTAAGTACTTCTTGTTACCATTTTTTCTTTTCATTTTTTTTTCTTAAACTCTTTAGTATTGTAGATGTGATGTGGTGAAGTATTGGGTGTATTGATTGTATTCATATTGAGATTTTGGGTGGTACTGAAATGTGTTCGAAGGTAAATAAGAAATTGATGAATGTCTCGAAAGGTGTTGTCAGTAAAATAGCGTTTTGGTTTTAAAAAACTTATTATTTTATACGTTTTTGTCTATGCTCATTTAGGTGGTAACTTGTCGAGGTCTGTCTCGACGTGCATAAATATGGTGTAGGTACTTGATCTTATTGCTACAATATTTCAGTTAGTTTTGGTTGGTAAATTGGCTGTGTCGATATCTGAAACCTTTACTTCAGGGTTTCGAAATTTGTCTTTAATTTTCTTTACCTTAGTTTTTTTTAATACTAAAGTCTTAAGAGTGTTGCTTTAGTAAAATCTCAAGATCCGTTAACCATCGTTCGTTTGTATATATTTTTGTTTATATAAAATATGTTGTTTAAGAAGACATTCCCACATTTTAATAATATCGATTCTCCAAAATATTCACTAACAGAAATCGTATTCCTTAAAATCTTCAAATGCAACAAATTTCATACTCCACCAACTAGATCATTTATATCAATTCCAAATCTCCCGTTATCCACTGTCATTAACAAAACCTCCCAGTTCCCATGAAAATACCCACTAGAACATGCAAATGATCCTAATCCTCCGCATTTCCATACATTTCTACTTCCTTATATTTGGCAATGACAAATTACTTCCAACCATCGAAGACGGTTCTCACATACCAATGGAAACCATCTGCTTATTAGACTCGATGTTTTATTCAGTAATTGACATCCATTTGGTTTATCATGCAAAAATAGTGCATTGTGATTGTGCATGTTGACATAATACCATCAATCTAGTGTTTGATTTATGGGTGACGGTGTCGATAGATTTTGTATCGATTGTCGATGATTTTGCGGTTAGGTGTTTAGTAGAAATAGTTATACATAGATACCTTTGTGTTTCTGTTGCATGTTAAAGAGGTGTTTGTAATTAGTTGCGAACATGATAAAACTTGCTCATGCAATTTAAGAAGATTATTCGAACTACTTCAAGTTATTCCAACTTTTTTATGTTTTTAATATTTTGTAGTGGGCTAGTATTATAGTGCTAAACCATTGCACATTTGGCCAATTAAAAAAAAATCTTTAAAATTTGTCATAGAGAGTCGTACATTTTAGAAAGGTATACTTAGCCATTATGAACGCTATGGTAAGTCAAGACTTTTTAGCAAAATGTCAAAAAAAATCTAGATAGTGACAACTACAAGTAAACGCGATGTGCTTATTGTACTTATAGTTTTTTCATAATCTTTGTTGCAGTATTGCCGAAACAACGCTTAGCGCGTAATTAGTTAAACGTTTTCGACAGTATTTTAATTAGCACAACGATGTTTGGTGGTTCTTCAACTATGTGTTTTTTTACTCGGTTAATGAAACAGTTATTTTATGTCGTATGCAGTAATATAACATTGATGTACATTAGTAAACTTACTAATTATTATCAACAAAACTATTACTATTTATCATTGGTCGTTTATGTGCATTCTCTGACCTTTTCTTCTACTTAGTTTTAAAATGATTAAATTAGTACATGCTTTCTTATATATAATTATTAAGGATAAAATCTAAGTCATGAGTATACGATCATTCATTCAAAATTAAAAGTACATTAATAAAAAAAATTGAAATCGTTTTTTTCTCGATCTAAAAAAATACTTTGAAATTATCGATATTTTCCCGTAGCCCATCACTACCCTTTAAGTAATGACGGATTATCCTCAAGACGTCGACAAAGACCCCACCGCAACGCCTGCTGCGCACACGCATTGTCATTGTAATGCTGTGTTTAACCTGTAGGGTGCCTAATGCAGTAATCGGCAGCTTTGGGACTAAGTGCAGGGAGTGCAGCGTGCGACTGACAGTTTCATCATAGTGTTTAAGTTCAGCAATACTTAAGAAAACATACACATTAGAGCGTTACTCGTATGTTATTAAGTGCCACTTGCACCATCCCACTAACCCGGGGTTAACCCGTTAAACCGTCAACCAAGTGTCAAAAAACTCCTTACTAAACGTAGAGGCAGACAACAGGCGGTCTTATCGCTAAAGAGCGATGTCTTCCAGACAACTCATATCTGACAAATAGAATGCAATGCACAAAAATAACAAATATATGTAACACAACAAAACAAGAATTGGCTTACTACTCCACGATGAAACCAATATTGTCAGGAGTTCCACAGGGAAGCATCTTAGGGCCGTTGTTGTTTTTAGTATATATAAACGACCTCCCTCATCATGTTGAACATCCAATAGTCTTATTTGCGGATGACTGTACAGTCTTAATTGAAATGACGAATCCTAATACATATGAGTTTGAGATCAATAGTGCACTATCATCTGTCGCGCAGTGGCTTGAAGATAATAGATTAAAGATCAATACTACAAAAACTAAAATAATGCAGTTTTATCAACCTCTCTCAAATGCAATGAATATTAATATAAATTATAATAATGAAAATATTGAAGATGTAAAGGTCATAAAATTTTTAGGTTTAGAAATAGACTGTCATATCGATTGGAAACCGCACACTGAGTTTTTATGTAAACGTGTAAACAGTTTCGTATTTGCTCTTAGAAAAATGTCGCAAACTTCAGACCGCAATACTGTTTTACTAGCGTATCATGGATACATCGAATCTATTTTAAGATATGCAATAATATTCTGGGGTAACTCAACAAACAAACTACTCGTATTTAGAGCGCAAAAAAAATGCATTCGCGCCATATGTGGCCTAGCAATAGACGATTCATGCAAACCTTATTTCAAAGAATTAAAAGTACTGACACTTGCAAGCCTATATATTTACGAACTGGCAGTTTTTGTTAAATCTAATCCGGAACTGTTTCCACTAAGATCGAATCCGAACGTGAGAAATACCAGATATAGACATGCAATACAAACGAGAAGTGGCAAAACTGCTTTATTAAGGAAAAGTATATTAGGCATGGCGTCCATAATATACAATTCACTACCTGAAAGCCTCAAAGTATTAGAGATCCAAAAGTTTAAAAACATATTAAAGAGAGAGCTCATCAAAGGAACATACTATACCATCAATGAATTTTTATCTGACAAAAACTTTACCCGTGACCAAAAGTATCCTTTCTATTAATGTATTCTATTTTATGTGACATAATTTCAATGTATCCGAATGTAAAATTAATTTGCTATAATGTAAATATATAATAAGTTCTAAGCTATCTAATAGTAAGTTATGATAATAAGTTAGCTATAAGACTAAATATTTGTACACCTATATGGTAGATCACAGAGTACTATATCATTTCACTGTCATCTGTATAACCTGTGTTTCACAAATAAAATATTACTTACTTACTTACTTACTTACAACCTTACTGATACTACTACTGACAAGCCATCCTCCCTGATTATGTATACTAATGACGTAACAAAGTTAGTAGGTAGACTCTTGAATTACAAATGAAATCTTTCCTAAATTGACAAGTAAGATAATGTTCTAATATACCTAAATAATTCCTACTGTTATTTCAAACATTGTACGTAGGTATAGGTACCCACAAAATCATAAATATATTTGTAATGTTTTGAAGAAGTGTGGTTTGTGGCGACCACAAGGAGCTTACTGTTTGACGTCTTAAATCGTCTTCCAGCTTACGGGAAAAGTTAACGTATGACTTTATAAAACATGTGGTCAAAATATACATTTGAATATACACAATATACAAAGAGAGCAAAGAGAACCCCTTTTAAGAGAATTTTTACACGTTTGACCAAGGGCACAGCCATGAAAAAAATCATACGGAAACTATTTTGGCCCTATATATGCAAGGGTAGATTTCAACCAAACCTTAAAAGGTTAAAGTTGGCTCGATAGGAAAAATCACGAAAATATAATTTTAGTATAAAATAGCTAGTGATATAAGCCAAGGAATAAAAGCCAGTAAAATCTTAAACAGAAGTTTAGTTTCAGTGTGGTTTCTGGCGCAGTGGAAGAATAAAAAAAATTGTAATCATTTTTTCTTCGCAAGCTTTGCGAGGCGTGCCATGTCTTTCCTTCTTTAGATTTCCTTCTTATTTCCTGTACGGCTACCATCAGTTCGACATTGACATAAACGCTATCGTGAACGTAACTTACTTTCTATGCATCTCGCTCGTACTGACATATTAGTGCGAAAGACATATATAGAAAGTAAATAACGTTCACAATAGCGTTTAGTCAATGCCAAACTGATGGTAGCCGTACTGGCTCTCACCCCCTCTTAGAAGTCTTAGACCATAAATACAAGTATTCTAGAAAAGCCTTGAAGTGTAGCTATTCAACACAACACCCCATAATAGCGTGATAAAAATAACAGTTTTGAATTATTCACTTAGTTTCACTAGACCAATATTTTGACGCAGTTACATGCATCATATGGTTAACTGAAAATAGCGGGTGAGTGTCAAAGTTGTGTAGACCGCGCTCGGTCGAAATATCGCGAGCTCGAAAACAATACAAAAGGTAATCACGCTCCATATCCCGGTCGAATTACCTAAGTCTATTGATAAAAATACTCATCATAATAAAGACACAGTCAACTAAGTACATTAAGTGTCTGACGTCGCCACCGGCAGTGTATCAAACCCTCGGAGGCAGCTCGATTAATCTGTGTCACCGACAGAGGGAAACTTTGTGTGTGACGGCCGTAATGTTTAAAATTCACTTGTGAGGAAGTTGCTGGGGCATAATAATAGGTATCAGTGGCAGAGAAGCTGTGAAATAAATAAATATAATAATATTATAAATAAATATTTACTACTAAATATTAGATATGCCAAAATAACCATGTCTGTCTGTTTACCTTTTCACGCTTAACACCTGAACCGATTTAGATGTAACTAGGTGGAGATAGTTTAAAGCCCGGGGAAGGAAATACTGTAGTTTTTATCAATCATTATCATCATTCAACGTAGATAAAGTTGCAGTCTTTAGTAAATAATGTAACAACAGTTAAAGAGGCTCCAATGACCAATGGCTTTGCCAGCAACATGCTGAGTTGTGACCCTTTTATGGCATTTTTCACTAAATGTTATACATTGTATATTTGTCACCATGTTTTTGTCATCTGTGTTTGTTTGTCATAAATAAATGTATTTCTATTCTATTCTATTCTATTCTTCTATTCTAAAATTGTTAAGGAGAGTCAAATAGAAATCGATTTAGTAGGTAAGTACATCAGATTCTACATATTTTAATAATAAGAACAAAAGGTAAATACCCATTTTCATTATAGCTACCCAGAAAAAAGACAGGAAAATGTTACGAAATGTAACTTAGGTATACTTTTTGATTACAAATACTGGAATCAGTTATGTAACGCTGCCATACATGACCCAAAATTTTTTTATTAAGCTATGAGCTTCATCACATCTAATATTTGAGTAATTCTAAGCATTTCTAGCCTGGGGTGGGGGGGAGGGTGGGGTACAAAGACGGCCGCCACCCGTCATCTTTAAAAAAGATCTATTCTGATCCTGGTGGGTACTAGGGCAAGTTTGGTATCATTTTCGTATAAACCAAAGACGTAGAATTCATTGCTGATATTTGTTTTTTTCAGTTTCATAGTAATTTTACAAGAAAAACGTAAAAAGGTGAAAAATTTGGTTGGAGATTTTTGCTACGCGGAGCCGAAACTACAAAAGATAGAAAGTTGAAATTTGCACACTAGATTACATTTATAAAGTGTATTAGAGATAAGAAGCGATTTTGAGAAATTCAACCCCTAAGGGGGTTAAAAAGGGGATGAAAGTTTGTATGGGGTTCAAGTTTTATTTTAAGCTAGGAATTTGAAACTTCGTAAAACGATATATTATTAAAATACAAGAAAACTAATTTCAGCGTTTTTGAAAATTCATCCCCTAAGGTGGTGAAAAAGGGGTTGAAAGTTTGTATGGATATCAAAAAATTTTTCGAACGCGGGAACTTGCTTGCGAGCTTGAACCTTTGTATTTGGGGATATTATTAAAAGACAGAAAAAGTAATTTCAGCGTTTTGTAAAATTCATCCCCTAACAGGGTTAAAAAGGGGTTGAAAGTTTGAATCCATTACAAATCCGAGTAGACACACATTTCTTATTGCCTCCCAGGCTTGAAATGCTTAGAAATACTCAAGGAACGTATGTGATGAAGCTCATAGCTTAATAAAAAAATTTTGGGTCAACTTTATAACTGCTTCCGCTAAAAATAAAATAAATGCTTAAATTAATTATTTTTTGTCTTTCATAAACAACATGTTTTTAACTTTTATAAACAACAATTTCCCGAAAATCTCCCTACGACCCGAATATTCATTCTGACATGTGGTTTACAAGATGGCTGACTTCATAAATGGACCGCAATCCGCTTTGGGACTTAAGATGCTTACATAACAACACATGTACTCGTATCTTTATTTTTCTTCAACCTCGACCAAGAAACTGTGTCCGGGCCGGAGCTTCCAGCGCTTACTTTTCTACGAGATGACAGGTGATAACGTGATGCTTTCCATAGAAAACGATGCGCTGGAAGCTCCGGCCCGGACACGGCCCGGTCTAACGTGAGCCATCTTTAATCCCTACCGCATCGCTTCTTTCCGCCATCGCTCTAAGCGACAATTCCATCTCCACCCACTCACAAGGAAAGGTACCCAACTGTGCGGCTCCGATTTTTTTTTTGTTATAGAGTAATTAATCCAAAATAAGAGACACGTATTTTTTTAAATGCCCATACTCAACTTACTGGGAGAAATTGCCCTCCAAAGTATTGAAAGTGACAAAACCCTCTAAATTCTGTAGAGAGTTTTGTTCAAGCAAATTGCTAGGTAATTACTGGTTTGATTATATACATGTTGGAGAAAATGAAAAAATAATGGACATGTGTTTTGTTATTTCGACTCAAACTCATATTTTACAAAAAAAAACACTTTAACTTCATAGTTTTCATCATAGTACCGCCGTACCTTCAATCTTCATGCCTTTGATAAATTACCTTTATGTTAAATAGAGATATTTTTTTATAGTTTTATATAAGCCACGGAGTTTAGACACTTGCAACTGCAGTGGCATCATGCAATGCATATTTTTTACATGCATTCCTGCTAAGTGATCACCATAAAAACCGATTTGCACCTTACATAAGTTAACTTTAAAACTCCCATTTCTAAGACCCGTGTAAAACCATAAAGATTTAAAGATAAAACAGTTGAAAAGCGTTAACTTTATAATGAAACAATTAACTCAAAAGCGTATAACACTGTATCAACATAAAGTCGTTATAATGTTTAAAGACATGGAAAATTGTCCACTTCCTCCGATCGTCTTTGAAAAGGTCGTAAGAGTCATTTCTTTTTCTTTCAGTTACGACTTTTTTAAGGTAACTTATTTTAAATGCATCTTTCTGTATGAAGTGCAGTTTTATGCATTCGTAGCGTGCATGCTAAATGCATAATTAGGGATCGGTTAGAGGAAGAATACAGGTTAAGTTTAGGGGCGTCTTTTATTACTTTTTTCTCAATGAGAAAGTAAGTTTGTAAGTAAAATAAGTTTATGTTTTTATTGACTTAAGTTGTCTCTTAATAAGACATAAACTAACCTCGTGTGGTAGCTTTTAAGTAATTCTATTTGTTTTTGTGAACAGTTCTAGACAGCGGTATTAATAAAAAATAAAATATTTATTTATATATTTAGTGGTCTGACAAAGAAAGATCGGTTCTAAAAACCTTCTTGCTGAAAATCTTAATTTTACCGTTAGTATTCTCAAGAAAAAAGTATAAATAAAAACGCTTTTAACTCAGTGCCAATACTTAACGTGTAGTAAAATTTTACACAAAGACGCGCATAAATATATGACATGCTTTTATGGCTCTACAAATAAGATAAATAAATAAATATTATGGGACAATTTTACACAGGTCGACCTAGTCCCACAGTAAGTTCAATAAGGCTTGTGTTATTGGTAGGTACTAAGTAAAAATACTTATAATAGAAAACATCCAGAACTCAGGAACAAATATCCGTGATTAACACACAACTAAATACCTACTTTTATCGGGCATTATAAATAATATTTTACATTAAAAGTGCTGCAGAACCTTTACCATAAGTAGTATAAGTAGTAACACAAGCATAACCACCAGTTAATTTAGATAATAAATAATTGTTAAGAGAGTTGATAGGCGCTTAACCGCCACAAATGAAGATTGTTATAAAAATGCTAAATTACTGCCCCTGCGCATCGCGTGCTATGCGGGGCCAGGAGAGACGCGGGCGAGCGGAGAGGTAGCGGAAGCGATTTAATATGTGAGTGAGAAGTGGACGTTCGAATTAGCCTCGTCTCTTCGATAAGAGCCAGACAGAGACATATACTCAGAAAATATCATTTAAAACAAGCACAGAGTCGTTTCTAATAGAAACAAATTGGCGAATTATCATTAAAAGATTATAATTCATAATAATGTACATAATAAATAGTGCATCACTGCAGATGCCGGGAAAGAAGGGCTTGCCGGCCGAATAGGTATAGAGTGTATAGACGATACGGGTAGGGATATGTGGCTGGCAAGCATTTATCTACTTTTATAGATTATATACAGTATTGTTGTCTAGTACCCACATCACAAGCCTTATTAAGCTGTGGGACTTGGTCGATTTGTGCAAGATTGTTCCACAATATTAACAAAAAAAAAATATCGCTATAATCGCTAATTCCGTGGCCGCACACAGAATGCTCGACGGCGACGAGTCATTCATAATTGCACTCACCTGCCGCCCAACCGTCTAACTGTAGCTAACTAACTAACTACCTGATTATAAAGTCTAATCCTAACTAACTTGACACTTAAATGTCTCATGTTGGTTAAAGGGTCGTAATGTAAGATACGTTTATTTATTTATTTATTTATTTAAACTTTATTGCACAGTAAAAAATTGTACAAAAGGCGAACTTAATGCCAGAAGGCATTCTCTACCAGTTATACGTTGATCTTATGAAGTTATTTGGTTCATGTCTATGAATGCTTGTTTTTATGCTTTAAGTCTTCAAAATGGCAATCGGCGCAACTCGGGAAATGAATTAAGATTCACTAAATATGAAATAGTAAAGATATGTGACCTTCCACGGCAAAAGGGACGTTATGGCGGTTGGCTATCACGCTACTATTATCGCTCTCCAATATTATTGCGACAGCCATGAGGTACCTTTTGCCGTAGAACATCACATATCTTTACTATTTCAATCAATCAATCAATCAAAAATATTTATTTGCATAAATAAGGGTACAATAGGTGGTATACAAAGTTTTCAGTCGCATTCCTTATTTTACCATAATATGGCGTACAAATATTCAATATGTTACCCCTAAGAGCTATATTCTGGCTATATGTACATACATGCATTCTTATAAGCTAAGTATATGGCACAATTTTACACAAAGTCAAAAAATAATAATTTAAAATGAAATTGATAATTAATGTCTTGCTTGGTAACATGTCTAATAAATATAAAATAAATAATTTCATAATCAATAAATACTTTATCAAATTATCATGCTTACAAATTACAATTTTCCAAAAACTCATCGATCGAATAATAGCAATTCTCAATTAAATATGTATATAATTTTTTTTTAAATAAATTAAATGGCAGTTCCTTAAAACTATCAGTAAAACAATTAAATATTTGTATTGCCATTCCATATACATTCTTCTTAGGTAGAGAAAGATTTGTTGTCGGCATGAAAAGTTTATTCCTATAAGCACCTCGTTTTGATGTCATAGTGATAGTTCTAAAGCAAGACGGGTTTCATATCTAGTGAATCTCTAATTCATTTCCCGAATCGGGCCGAATGATTCTAAATTCTAATAAATAATTCAGACAGACATATCAGTTAGATAGTCAGATCAGTAGAGCCACTGAAGAGATCAGTCTAGGTTATTTAATCTCTCTGGTTTAACTCATTGGTTGACTGGCAGAGAATGCCTTAAGTCTGATGCCGCCATGTGTACCTTTATGTATGGCGCAGTAAATATTAAATAAATAAATAAATGCTTGAGCAAGGGTCCAGACCCTGGTCCGCCTGGTTCGTAGACGGGGTCACTGCCGACTACATAGGAAACAATGATAATAATAAAGAAAACGTAAATCAAAACATGATTATTTCAGTAAATATTTGGGTAGCGGAATCGCCCATGAGAAATTCCATTTATTACTTTTTTTAAATCATTTATTTACATACAATATATATACAGTGGTACTACTAAACGAAATTAATAACTAGCTTAAATCTAAAATAGGCCCCCGAGGCATTGTACCCAGGATGCTGGCGACATTTCCCCGCTGTATCGCAATGCTGATACGTTGTGCGAGGTAGCCGCCAGTTACGCGTTACGCTTCGCGATTTCTGCGAACAACTTATGCGCGCTGCGCTGGGACCCCATGGACCTAGAGTTTCAACTCCAATTACTTTTTCATTTTCTTAAACATAAAATGTCTGTCAATATCTTTAATTTCCGGTTTCACAGAATTCGCTTTCTTTAGTTTGTGTCTACATTTATTTTTGTTTTTATTTTTCAGCGCTGGTTTTATATCTAACATTATGCTGAGTTGGGTGGTTCATTTTCTGTTTCTTTGATTTTGTTGTCTGGACATGGTTGTACATGTGCGTGATTTTCACGAATATTTTTTTTCGATTTGAACTGTTGTGAGACATACTAACATTGAATAATTTTACGGTTTAGACTCACTTGTATTTAGTCACTCCGAACCTAGACCTAGGCTCTCCGACTTGTCGCGCGAGTGACTAAAAACAAGTGAGTCTAAACCGTATTTTTTTTTATCTTTATAATTTTTTATCTTTAAGAACTGGCACGAAGTGCTGAAACCTAAAGTAACCGTTACTTAATATGTTTCCAGAGTCATTAAAGAAATTAACAATTCGCATACCTATAAGTTGACGACCCCTGCATCTAACGACGTTATTAACACCCCTGGTCGGGGATCGAATACAGGGTGCAATATTATTTGTATTAAGGGTGTCACTTTTTTATTATTATACCTAACCGTTCGATTTTGATTCCAAAAATGGCTACAATGTCACAGGTAAATAACATTTAAACATTACTAGAAATTTCGAATAAAAATAATCAATGTGTGAATGGTAGGATCTCCTGACCTAATACTCGTATTAGTAAAATATTAACATACTAATATTATTACTATAAAAGTAACACTGTCTGTTTGTCTCTCTGTCTGTTACCTCTTCACCCTTAAATCGCTGAATCTATTTAGATAAACTTGAGGCGTAGGGAAAAACATGTAGGTAGTTTTATTCATCATTCCATGCAGAAAAAGTCGCGGGAAAAAGCTAGTTTCAAATAGCTAAAATCTTCTTAGGCCCACTTGCACCATCCTACAAACCCCAGGTTAAGTGTAATTAAACCGTTAACCTAGTGTCAAATTGTATGGGTAACCATGGTAACTCCAGGTTTAATCGGTTAACCCCGGGTTAGTGGGATGGTGCAAGTGGGCCTTAACAAAATAGGGATACCCTTAGGGCTGTGCGACATGACGCATTAGTAAGCGTACTCCACAAATAGCCATAATAAATACACCATAACCACGATGACCGGAAATCAAGCACATTTCACGCCAAGAAAAATGACACCCATCAGTGTCACACCGCCTTAAACCCTTCTCACAAACAAAAATCAACCTTAACAATACGAAATAGAATATAAATTTCAATGACAAAGCTGGGCAAAAATGCTGAAGTGTCTTAAGAAATACCAAGCTCAATGTACAGTTAAATTGACTCGTATTTATATAAAGATAGAGTTGACTTTGCATTGCACGGATTCGGTTAATAAAGTGGTAGTAGTGATAGGGTGCTTATACAAGATGGTGGAAATTTGTAAGATGATTTTGTCGGATCTAATATTGGGTTTTTGTCGTTTGGGGTGTTTCTTTTATTGAATGCAGTTTGTGGAAATGATCTGTCGATGTTCAATGTGAATTACTTGCATATTGCATTAATAGGCGATATATTTATTTATTTAAACATTATTATACAAAATGGCGGATTTAATGCCTAATGGTATTTTCTACCAGTCAAGGGCTTAAGAGAGACGCAAAAATCGTGCAAAGAGAAAAGTAAGAAAATTTTAATTTGGAAATTACTGAAAAACATACTAAACTAAAAATTATACATAATTGTCTTATAAAAATACTATAAAATTAATTTAGATTTACTACTACAGTAAAGTCAGTAGCTTTACAGATTTAAAAAAAATGTTTAAATATACAATAACCGTTGCATGCCGGAGCTAAAGGGCCCCACTGATTTGATTACCAGTTCGCCGGACGATATCGGCCCGTCAGTTAAACGCAAAATTTGACAGCTCCGAACAACTGACAGGCTGATATCGTCCGGGACCTGGTAGAGACACACTTGAAAAAAAAACGAACTAAGGGACGTCAAACTCAAAGATGTCCTTCTGTTCTGCAGGAAAACAAGAAGACTTGAGGAGAACAGTGTGGGAATGCCGCCGGGACAGTAACCTGCAGTTCCAACTCCAGGGAACCGGGCTGAATGAACGCGACACGTGATCGACAGCCCGCCTGCTTCCGGCCGGGCGTCCCTACACTACGTCTACATCTACATCGTCCGGCGAACTGGTAATCTGTGGGCCCCTTTAGTCGCTCAACTGACTCAAAATGGGCAAGCCTGTAGCAATCGAGTTGTATGGACATGCCACTGATATCGAACAATAGATATGATAATTTATGTGCAGTTTAAAGGCGCGTTAGATGTCGGTGTCGTAAAAACGCCTGATAGCGAATTAATTGTCCAAAGTAGAGTCCGCAGAACAAAAACAATATAATTTTGAAATTTTGCAATGAGTTTATTTTGTTGATTTAAACCCCTAATTTTAGATATACTTTTTACATAGTAGTTTCACTTCTATTCGACCTAAGAGACAATCGATTTGCAATGGAGCCAGTATAGCTTTATTTGACGTTCATATCAGCGCATTGTAATATGCCTACTTGAATAAACTATTTTTTATCTTTTTATCTTTATAAATCTTTGGTTAAAACGAATAGAAAGGCTTGGTTAAAAGGTAAAAATAATTATTAACAATGGAATTCATTCATAATGTTTCTATGCAATTATGCAGCTCGCTCTGTACCTATAGTTATTTGATATAGAACTTGATTTCAAATACACAGGACATAATTGTACTTTAAATTATTATTAAAAAACAAATATTATAAAAATATTAAAAGAAAAAAAGAAATCCCCGCTATCGGCAAGACTCGTACTTACGACCTTACAATTCCATTCAGGTTTCCATTTTTCATTTAATATAAAAATTTGTACTATGGCTCGCAGACGTTTCTGCTTGATAAGAGTTAGTTTTATAATTGTACTTTTTTTAAAATGTCCTTAACTGTGCGTTTTTGTCGCCTGCGGTGTTGCCGGACCGATACAAACTTCAAACCTTCAAGAAAAGAACGTACTCCCATCTTAAAGCCGACAACGCACTTACAACCCCTCTGGTGTTCATGGGCGAAGGTAACCACTTACAATCAGGCGATTCGTCTGCTCGTTTGCCTTAAATAAATAAATGTAGGAATAACATTATTTCAGTTATAACAACATAAATAAATAAATTAAATATTATAGGACATTTTTACACAAATTGACTAAGCCCCACGGTAGGCTCAAGAAGGATTGTGTTGTGGGTAGTCAGACAACGATATATGTCATATACCAGTATACATAGAAAACAAACATAGCTCAGGAACAAATATAAGAAAACAATCGAATTTAATCTGTTGTGAGACATACTATTATTGAATAATTTTACGGTTTAGACTCACTTGTTTTAAGTCAGTCGAGTGACATGTTAGTGCTTGAGAAAGGAGACCTAGGCTCTCCGAAACATGTCGCGCGAGTGAATTAAAACAAGTGAGTCTAAACCTTAAAATTATTAAAAAAATATATTGTTATAATTGTGTGCGCACCGTACCGCGCAGTTGTCGAACTGAATTTTGATGAGTGGCCACCGACTCTTTGTCATTGTCGGGGCCTTCTGTATATATCCATGTATTGGCTATATTTCATAACTGGCTGTGACTAAAAAAGGTTCATTATCAATGGAAAGTTTTTTTTATTCGGGATGCTAAAGTCGCACCAATAAAAGTCTGTAGGGGATTTGATAGCCCACGCAGTGTAAGTGTTATTTATTCGTGATAATTTCATAGAAGTTTGACGTTTAAAATTACACTTACACTGCGTGGGCTATCAAACCCGCTGCAGACTTTTTACGGTCTGACTATACTGCCTAAAGTGTCATTCTATAGAACTTGCTAACTATGTAAACAAACCGCCATATTGAAATTGTCTCTGAATGGTGAATTTACTACTGACTTGTTTACATCGTTAGCAAGTTCCATAGAATGAGACTTTAGTATACATAGCCTCGTTCTGCCCAATATATGTACATTAGGATGTACAGTCGCCATCGAGCGGCTAAGGTGTTCATAAATATCTGAACACGCCTCTATTGTCGCGACGTTAGAGTGCGTGTTCAGATATTGTGAACACCTTGGCCGCTCCGATATATCTGATGGCGACTGTACACTCAGTTTCATGGAGTGTCAGCCTTAATTAAAAACAATATTTCATTTACGAAACAAATTTTCGAACAAATGAAATTCTACCTAATTGACAATACAACAAGATTCTAACTTCCTTGGCTATAATTTTATTTATGTATGTAAAAATAGTAAATGCATTTATAAATAGTTATGTAGTAAAAACATTTAGGAGCACATTTTTATTTCTGTCGACCGCTTAGCTCAAAAATTTCCTTTAAAAAATCTCCGAAAAAGCATTTACCAAAAGAATTTCTAACATTTCTTGCAAAAAAACGTTTTTCGTCCAACTATAATTTCTGTTTTGTTTTAATAAAAAAAACCTCACTCAAAAATGTTGTTTACCCCTGAGCTGTATAGAGTTCAAAATGGCGTAGCAAAGGCTTTCGTCATCGTCAACCTTTCTAATCAAAACCGGGAGCCAAAGAATGTCATTACAAAAATTCTGGATGCCGGCGGACGGACAGACGGACGGACAAAAAGTAGAATCGGTTAATACTTATTCGGTTTGTGTAAATTTCGGGATTCCGGGGCAGCGTCATTTCGCTTTGCTTTCCGCCGGTGGCCAGGGGTCGGTAACATACTGTGATTTTTTTAAACATTGATAATAATAAATATTTATAATTTGCCAAGAGTCGTTTGTCAGTAGAGCATTAGTAGAGAGAATCATACTTTATTTTGTTTATGCTAGTATTAACTCTTAAAAAAGGAATGAGTTTTATTTTTTTATTCTACTGTTAGGTACTCATTAAATTGTTCTCCCAGACTATATCAACCAACAAAAACTTGTCTCATTTTTATAAAGCAGATACGTCTGCGATCGATTCTAATATTTTTTATACATATTAAAGGCAAAAATCAAAACTGCCCGAAGCAGTAAAATTATTTCAAATTTTTCTTCAATATAACTTTAGTTTAAATGAGTAGACTACTCATTAAATTGTTTCTTAAATATACACATTTTCATTTTGTTGTTGTATTACTATGCCTATTGCACTTATAAAAATGCAGAACGAGACATATTTCGTTTATACATTAATCGTTTCTTATTTGAGGGAAGTTTTATTGAAGTTTACTTTTTAAAATCAAAATGATTTGTAGGTTTTAACATATGTAGCAAATAATTTTCAATATTATTGAAAGTAAGTACTGCGATAATATTGCGAATTGATGAAATAAAGTAATTAAAAATATGATAATATTAATCTACTATTGAAACAAAACCGTTACAATTGGTCAGCATTGCCCTGCGTGCTATTTGGCATTAATTAACATGCATTACAATAGGTTAAGTTTTTTTCTTCAATAAATATTAGTTAAAATAATATAAGACAATTATGAGCAGGAACAACGGCTCATAAAACATCAAATTATCAGGTAGGTTTGTTGATTACAATAACTAAACATATAGGTATAAATTTAAGTATCGCTTTTACTTCGCTGGCATACGCCCCCTAATAATCTATTAAAATTGAAGTAAAAGAAAAGTCATTTATTCCATAAAGCTCACATACACAGGACAAGATGAAAGAAAAAAGAAGACAAAGATAACAGCTACAATACAAAAACAGCAGATATAATTATATGTATACACACAAGAAAATTACACACGGGGTCCAGAAATGTGTGCAAGGAATATTTCCTCGTAATCTCTCCATCAATTTCTTATTAAAAATCGAACATCCAAAAACCGGTTGTCGACACCTAGCCCCACAGCGGTCCTTTTATGCCGCGGCGACGCCAAAATATTTAACGGGACAAAAAGATCGCGACGGGAAAGTGATAAGGACTGTTAAGAATGTTGGCGGCATTATTGTCAAATCGGTGTACTGGAAAAGTTTACTAGTATACGGTCTAATAGAGATAATTATTTACCCCCTTATTCATAAACATTTACTAAAGTTGACAAGCCGATAGTAATCGTTTGTCCCTTTTCATCATACCGATACGTCGGAAAGGGACAATCGATTATTATCGGCTTGTTAACTTTAGTAAACGGGAGCCTCCCCCCCCTCCTCACACCTCTTATTAGTAGTAAATATTAATCTCAACTGCCTACTCGTTTGTCGTCTCGTCAAAACGAAGTGCATATTTGACCAAAGGCTCGTTGATGTCCTTTGTTCCATTGTTTTGATTTGGCTTATTTGAGACCACTAATGTCAAAATTGAGTACCTACATAGGGCGAATATGGAATTTCCGAGATTCAACGGGAATTATTAATTCATTTTAAAGGCGCAATATATTACTGGTCGAAGTGGCACTCAAAAAGGCACACAATAATTATAATAAAAATACCACATACCTGAGGGCACATCTTGCAGTGGTACTTCCTGGCGTGGGCGTGCAGGGGTTGCAATTTCGCGGGCCCCTTGCCGAGCGGCTGCGGGACCACGAGGAGGCCGCTGCCGGTGTTGGTGCCCCCGACGGGTGAGGAGGACGAGGAGCCTGGAAGGAGTGAGGAGGTTTGTAAGGGCTTCTGTTTGCAGGTGTCCATAGGTTACGGTGATCAGCCGTTCCATAGAAAACATTGACATGTGATTCACCAAAATGTATGAGACGGCTTTTCGGGATTGGCCCCATAGTAAAAGTTGTTCGGTATTAAGGTCTATCCAAATTTCTCTACATCTCGTCTCTCGTATTTGGTGACCACTGACAAGAGTGTTAGTGCACTGGTGGCCTAGCGGTTAGAGGATGCAACTTGCAATCCGGAGGTCGCGGGTTCAAATCCCGGCTCGTATCGTACCAATGCGTTTCTCGGAAATTATGTGCGAAAATATCATTTGATATTTACTAGACGATTTTCGGTGAAGGAAACCATCGTGAGGAAACCGGACTAATCCCGATAAGGCCTAGTTTCCCCTCCGGGTTGGAAGGTCAGATGCCAGCTGTTTTCGTAAAAACTAGTGCCTACGTCGATTGTTGGGATTAGTTGTCAAGCGGACCCCAGGCTCCCATGAGCTGTGGCAAAATGCCGGGATAACGCGAGGAAGAAGACTGACAAAGTGTTTATATCGTCGTCGTCGTTGCATTGATGTATTTAATAGTTCCATTCCTTCAGTGAAGCGAAAATTTAACCCACTTTGATCCCGATTGTTTTGTTTTCACCTTCAAGTAACAGGTTTGTGATTTGTCTGGGTGCTTAAGTATTTATTACGTATCCTCTATTTTTACTGTTATTAGCAGTCCATCCTAGATAAGTTATGAGTTCTATAAATTAAGTGTCTTTATTTTTTGATATTTTGTAAATGTATAAAACGTGATAGTATGTGTGAAATTGCGCGCAAAGTTTGATATATTGTCTACTCCATTTCTATCTGTGAGTACCTGTAATTGGCTTTGTATTGTTACCTAAATCTATAGAATGTTTTTGCAGCTGTTAGTACTCCTTACAAAATAAAATAATTATGTAAATAAAATAAATAAAGTGTGTGGGGTACAAACCTGATCGTCCTGGGCCTAGGCCAGCTCCGTACAGCATCTGGCTCATGGACTGATGGTGTCCGAGCCTTTCGTCGGCTTTCTGGTGACCACCGACGGTGCCATCGCCCGTGCTCATTTTGGCCTGAAAAGGGAAAGAAAACTTGTAAAATGATAATTTTATGACGATTTGTGTAAAAAGTCATCGTTTTTGTTTTAATCCAGAAAGATCTCGTGAAAGAAAAAAAATTTCGGATACTTATATCGCACAACTTCCTCATCATAAATGTTAAAAGATAATATGATAAGGTAAAACAGACAGACAGATAGACGGACGTAACGAAACTATAAGGGTTCCGTTTCTCTAAAATCAAGCGAAACTTGGCAACAACAATTTTTCCAACATTATCATGCTTTTGTAAAAAAAGAGGCAAATATTTCTTATTATCCTAAAATACTTAAGCACCTATGTCAAAAATACAGGTCATAAAAACATTGGTAGATTGCTAACTTTAAAAAAAGGTTATGGTAAAGAGCAGAGCAGCGTTGCACTTTTAATATAGGTAACCAATTCCAAATCATACTTTTGAATGTATGCTATGTATGTATATCAAAATATTATCATGCTAACATGCAAATATTAACGCATCTAACAAATTAAACAATCTACCGCACACACAATACCAAAGAAACATATCTCACCCTCTTTGGCTAAGTGACATAACTCCAAAATAATGAATAACTAGGGTGCGGTGGTCACTTAGCCCGTCTGATAAGGATAAATCATTCAAGTGGACGTAATTTAGTTAAATTATGACTTATGGACTTGGTCAAGAATGGGTATATACCTAACCTACGAGTTTGTTTGGATGGAGGCTATAAATAAATAGTTATAAATAAATAAATGCAAGCGGAAGACTAGCAATACTAGCATAGCATATTTACATACATAAAAATCTACATAGTGTTTAAGAAAAAAAACTTAAATGTTATGGGGCAAAAATTACTGTTTATAAAAAATCAATAAATAATGGGATTCCTTTATTCAATTAGGGTCTTATTTATTATTATTATTTCCTTTTAGACAGGCAGCTGATGCTGGTGCGTCTAAATCGTAGTTCACTTAGCACGATTTCACTGTTTAGATAGTTTATCCAGTCTATTTTTATATTGATTCACGCTTGTAGAGTTCACAACTGTATCGTTTTATTTGTGAGAAAAGTTTTTTCAATTGGAATATTGTGATATAATATTTTAAACTTTCGCGTTTTGAATACATATTAACTCACATTATAGACGGGTCTAACGCGAATTATATTCAATTACCTTTATTTACCGACGTTTCGACACAGGTTTCACTGGTCGTGGTCATGCACAAATCTCTGTTTTGACATTTTGCTGGGACAATCAGTCAGCCGCGACCACGACCAGTGAAACCTGTGTCGAAACGTCGGTAAATAAAGGTAATTGAATATAATTCGCGTTAGACCCGTCTATAATGTGAGTTAATATGGAATATTGTGACCCACTAGGGTTAAATTAACCCAAAATTCCTGCAACTAAAATAACTAACCTTTTACCGACGTTATTGTAACTACCAAAAATTAATTGTTTATGTTTTGTTTTAACGTTTTAATCTCTAGACTGTGTTTGAAACTGATTGTATGTATTGTCCCTACCGCATAAGCGTTTTGGCATCCTTAGCTGTAAGTTTATGCATGTGATTTAAAATAAAGAAATAGGGCGACCATTTCATCACCTAGGACTGTCCCATTAGTCACGCGCGATTTGTCCCGTTTGTCCCGCGTGTCCCGCGATCGTACTAAATTACTATTGTTTCAAACATTAAAATATTGGCGCAGGACCGCCCTTTGACGGCGGTTAGGACCGGTTAAGGATGTATATAGAACCGTAATATAATTTTCGACTTAGGTAATTTATTTATTTTTACCTGATTAGGTAATACGGCAAAGCGAAAGGAGGGTTATGATTTTGACTTGCACGGATATCATGGTCGCATTTTTATCACTTGTCATATCATGCGTCCCTTTCGCACTTTCATACGTGTTAGAACGTGATAGGCATGGTGACAAATGATAAAAAGACGACCATAATTAGCCTAGCTGTATGTATTTGGACTTTTAGGTGGGGTAACCTAACCTTATGTAATATATAAACTTGCGTTTTGCCCTTAGAATTTCGCTATATCTTTGACATTGGCAGCATATGGATAATCAAGTTGTTCTTTTCACCTTGGAGGTCTTCTAAAAATATTTTAAAGGACCCGCGGTCAAGTTTACTAAATTCAAGCCATTGAAAATGTTTTGTCACGCCATAGGCAAATTGTCAAATAAAAACAATATACATACAAACAAAAATAACTCGCGATATAATACATAGGTACCTAAATAATCTGAATATCTATAATAAATTTTTAGAAACGATATGGATTCGATATGTCAGTGTCAAATGTGACGTTTCTTCAAACAAAAACATCACTTTTGAGTCTTTTGACACTGACACATCTAATCCATATCGTTTCTAGATCTATCAATTGACGTATTTTAAAGTTCGAATTGGACAGTTATAGGTACAAGAACTCGAATTAGAAGTAAGATAAATTATATTAATCAACGGGAGTAATAACCACTCCATGTAATGCCTCAATATCCAAGATTGCACTGACCAAAGGGGTTGTTTTTGCTCCCTTGTCGAGGTTAAAGTGTCAATACACTTTGCTAAAGTTATGTCCTAGTTGTAGATACACCCTGTATATGTGTATGTATTTATTTTATTTTAATCTTTATTGCAATATAAAAAATAAGTACAAATGGCAGACTTAATGCCTAAAAATTCTCTACCAGTCAACCATAGGGCAAAATAGAAATTCTTGAATGTGGGTGCAGTGAGAAAAATATTTCGAAAAATGTACCAACTAAATACAAGCAATTTAGTTATATTATATATTCATTTCAAAAGCCTTCAGATACAGTTAAGACAAAATAATTAGTATCTCGCAGCGAGATGCGGCTCGATTCGGAAAATGAATTAGAAATCTATTAGACATCAAGAAGTTACAATATGGAGAATTTAAAGATATTTGTAATGGTAACATTCCATTTCTAACCGCAGCTGCATTACTGTTAATTTTACTATGGAAATTGACAATGACAGCGACACGTTTAGTACCGGTAGTGCAGCTGCGGTTAGAAATGGAATGTTACCATAAGATAGATATGTCAAATTTGACGTTTCCGCGATTCTGGACGTCCACTTGAACAATTTCCACAAGTTATGACTTAGATATCCAATTCACATCTAGTCGGTATCTAATGTAGATCCCAAAACTGATTCGGCGTGGAGCATACTTGTCAATTTTGACAGATACGTCAAACTATAAAAACCTATCCTATCTGACATATAGACTAACCGTCCCTCTTTAATTTACATAGCTGGAAAAAGACAGGTATAGTCTATCTCGCCACGAGATAGGCCTACTGAATCAACTGTGTCTTTCTTTCTTAATACCATGAAATTAAGTCGATATAAAATGGCTCAGTTAACTGTAAAAATGCAACATTGTATTGTATAAATATTCATGGTATTTGTTTTTAACATCGATCTTGATCCACGGGGGGTGAAATTCGTCATTAAGGAATCTCTTTTTCTTTTATAATTTTATTGAATAGGTACTTAATGCGATGTCTGAATTAAAAGCCCACACACAAAACGCTCAATTCGACTTGTATAATAACGGCGCGTGACATCGCTGTGTCGTCAGGAAAAAAAGTGATATTTAATCTTTTTTATGTATTTGAGTACCTATATTATTATGTCTTTCCATATCTCGGGACCATGGTATTTATTGTTGTTGGTTTAATTATAATAAAACCCTTAAAGTTCACAAAATGCAATAATTGCCCAAGCAATCTATTTAAATAAAATAATTGTTGTTGTTGTTGTTGTTGTTGTGTTGTACAGTCAGTAAAAACAGTATTTTTAAAGTATTTTAAACAAAATATTTCTAATGATCGAACCTTAAATAAAAAAATTGGAAAATACAAAACTTTGTTTTTTAAGCTACCAACGCCTTAATCATGAAGCTTTTTATTTTTTAATCGCACGTATTTATATCATAATCCGTAATATGTACAATAAAGTAGAGATGCCCCGAATAGTGAATTTGGCCGAATACCAAATATTCGGCCTCTCTCTCGGCCGAATACCGAATATTCGGCATGACATACGAACATTTTGAGCCACAATTATGTATTATGAAAACTGTTCGCCATCAAAGCACAACGTTTACTAAAATAAATTTTTATGTTGAACAGAATTAATGAATGTGATTAGAGTCAATCAAATCATACCCATGTAAAAATAAAATATTTTGTAATCAACAAATACTCAAAAACGTGGCTTCGCATTTAACTATCTTTCCAAGAATAAATTTTAAATATACCTAGGGTTTTGTAATTTTCTTGTGTAATTTTTCTTTTTAGCTAGGTGCAACAGATATTCGGTGTTCGGCCGAATAGTAGGCAACATTCGGCCGAATACCGAATATTCGGCAAAGTGGCCGAATAGGCCGAATACCGAATAGTTGCCGAATATTCGTGGCATCTCTACAATAAAGTGTCAGTGTCACCCTACACTCCTAAACTTTTTAATTAAGAAACAATTTCCACTACAAGCATGACTCTTAACCCTCAAACTGCCGGCGAAAATTAAATTTCCCACCGCATCGCCAGAGGGCGTTATCGGCAAAATTAATTTGACCCGTCGCAGAATAGGGTTAGTTTGATTTACGTACTACGGAAATTTAATATCAAGAACGTCGTAAGTGTTTGTAGTCTTTATTAAGATAGGCCGTTTTCGGGTTAGGGTTGAAATAGTTTTGGTGATTTATCATAAAGGTTTTAGAATTGTTTTGGACTGTGGTCAATTTGATGTATTGTTTGAGGTTAAGTGTGAAATAAAAAAAATATTGTAAGTATGTGTAATTCTTAGATGATAGCTATCTGTCTGACCGTCTGTTCGTCTGTCTGTCTGTTACCTCTTCACGCTCAAACCGTTAAATAGATTTATTTATTTAAACTTTTTTGTGCTAATATTATACATATACAATTATGTACAAACGGCAAGTCAGTCATAGGTCCAAACAGATACACTCTTCTTCTACCTAGCGTTATCCCGGCCTTTGCCAGGGTCCAAACAGATACACTAATTTATTGAAATTGTTTGAGGCCCTATACCCTACATAGGCTAGATTTTATCAAAAATTAATTTTAAAACAAATATTAAAAATTTGTGGGTAGATAATTTTGATGCGTTCACATCCGCTTTTATTGATGTCGACTGTCCTATAAAATTAGTGCGGCAAGATTTAAAACTAACCCACTTTTCTAAAAACTACCAGTATGATTTCTAGCACTATATCACCCAAACTCATACATACCATCATATAAATATCTGCCCTAAATTCAGCCAACAATATACTCATACTTTATGTGACACCGTAAAACTGATATAACCTTCCCAACTTCTCATCTCTCACACTTACATCCCAAATTTCAACCTTATCTGCTATACATAAACCAGCTTTTGCAATAAAGACGTTAAGTTTATACGACTTTTTGAAAGTTGGTGGGAGAGTGGCGTTCTGTTATATATTCTTTAGTTTGGCGCCATCTATCGTCAGTTATGGGCAACTTTGACGTTTAGCCTTCCCATCGCTGAGTACAACTAAGAATAACCATTGTAATGAATGGTCTCGAGATCCTTATACATTCTAGAGTAATAGGGAGTCAATTTATGCTGGTTATGCTGAAGTATAGGAATAATGGCTCTAAGATAGTAAATAAGATGTTTTTCGACCTAATCCGGAATAATGGTGAAGAATGAATTAAGTGTATTTAGATTACTTACCTGTTTACTTATATTATATTATGTAGGTACATATTTACAATAGGGTTCCTGGGCGCTGGGTCACAACATTATAGGGGTAGGTATACATATATTATATATTATTATGTTACGTGTTAATGCCAAGTTTCACGTAATCAGGTTACGCGTTGGATTGTAATAAAACTTTGCACATACAATGACATGAGGTTTAATATCTATGCCTGTAATTATTTTATAACGGGTGTGGCCTGTAACATGAGCAAAAAATTCAACCGTAAGCTGTACTCCTTATACTGACCAATATTTGTTCATCGATTTTTAAAAATAACTTGTGGTTTGATTTTTAATACACTTTAAAGTTTATTCTAAGACGTAATGTATTGCAAATCACAATGATAATGGCGTGGCGAAGGCGTCCATTGAAGATAATATTTATTTTGTATGAAACATAGGGAGTCTAAATACTTCATGATTTTTTAAAGTTATTGAACAAAACTAACAAAAGTGTCACCGTTTGAGGAGTACAATCTATATTTTAATTATTTGCTCGTGTTACAGGCCACACCCGGTATAGCTTCAGCTTATAAAACAAAGGAAATAGAGCAAAAACAAGTTTTGTATGACAAACTTTAATTCGCTGTATTTTTTTTATTATGGTATCCGAAGCTACATAAACCAATTACAGGTACCTATAGATATATGTAATGCTAGTTATTGTAAGTACAAAGTTTCAGAGCAATCTAGCTAGATTTAGAGAAAATGAGAGCGTCACTGGGGGTTTAAAAAATTGGGACCATTTACTTTTTTTCGAAAAACCATCAACTTTTACGGTTACTTAGACTCATAATCACGAGTACTATTGAATAAGGCAAAGAAAAAAAGTGTCCCCAGTTTTTCATACAAATTTTGGGTGTCAGTTTTGTAACGGCCCATACAGATTGTATGTGAAAATTCGTTACAAAACTGACATTTTTGGGACACATTTTTTTTCTTTTTAAATCGATAGTCCTCGATTTTCGAAAAGAAGCATATGGTACAATTTTAAGTGAAAATGTATAATTATGTTTGTATGGAGAACCGAGCTTGCTGCGGACTCTTAAGCATATCGTTTTAAACTTCGAATGTATAGGAGCGGCCTCTGGCGAGTTCGCGAGTCTTAAACACACGTCCTAAAAATGACGCAGAAGACCCTCGTGGGCGTCACTTGTCGCGTGCGACGGACGTTGTCAAATGACGCGCCTTGTCACCCCGTCACCCGTCGCCGTCGCCGAGTGCAACGTGACACAACTTGGTGTGGCATGAGTGTTTTATCGATATACTGCAGATATCTTTTACACACACTTACTTACAGCCATATTCGAACAATGAGATACGTCAAATACTAGATATTGAAACGATATGGAATAGATATGTCAGTGACAAACAAGTGTCAAAAGTGACGTTTTTGTTTGAAGAAATGTCAATTCTCGGTCCTGTGCGACCTCTCGCCAATTGTTGATCATTGTTATCTTTACACATATTAACCGTAATTTTAATAGGTACTTAGACCTTTAACTTTGATTATAAACCGGAGGTGTTATTAAAATGTAAAACGGCACTTAATCGCGTATTTAAGTTTTAAGATTTACCTCCGACCTCCGACGTTTCTAGGACGGAGGAGGTGGGGTCAGAGGTAAATCTTAAAACATAAATACGCGATTAAGTCCCGTTGTACAATTTAATAATGTGTAAAAATCGTGAAAGTATAAATCAGTGTTAACCGTTGGTATGTTTTAGGTGGTATTTGGTGTTTATATTTTCGTCTACTTTGAAACAAAGAAAAAGACACACTTAACACCTAAAATTACTCTAGGGACACAAACCACTAGGCACATAGGAAGTTCCTATTTAAGCATTTCCTATTAGGTACACAAGCTGACCACAAATATAGCTATTCTGCGGCCATACCTTATCTCTGTTTGAGGACCATGATACCTATGGTCTATGGTCACGTGGCGTACTCCAGTTCATTTTTATGACAATTATGCGTATCTAATATGGCTACGTCACACTACATAAAAAACAAAAAAATACTACATACACTAATGCACAATAAAAACTCTTTTGTGGGTATAATCTACTTTAAAACAAAGAAAAACACAGCTAATAGAAACAACTATTTAGTGGCCATGGCCCAACTATGGCCCATACCTTGTAGCCCTGTTTAATGGCCATGACGCCCCGTGGCCGAGACCACGCGGCGTATTCCAGAGCATATTTTCGTTGCTTATGTTTATATCGTTTATCTACTCAATATTACTACATAACACTACATGCCGAAGAAAAAGACGCGAAATAATCTGCATAAAACAGTAAACTAGAAACAAACTTTAAAAAAAATGAGGCCATGGCCCATACCTCGCAGCCCTTTTTGATGACCTTGACGCCCCGTGGCCGAGACCACGTGGCGTATTCCAGACCATATTTTGTTGGCTTTTCTGTTACATTTAAAAGTATACCTACTACCACTTCAGCTAATGAATGCATGCTAGTCTAGGCATGCTAGTCCAAACTAAATACGAAAAAATGTAGCGAAATAAATGAAGTCACAAAACAAAACCGCGCGAACAACAAGAGGCTAGATAAAACAGAACTGCTTAGCTATGTAGCGGCCATACCTCGTAGCCCTGTTTGATGGCCATGACGCCCCGTGGCCGAGACCACGCGGCGTACTCCAGGCCATCTTTTTGTTGGCAGTGCTGTTGGACAAATAATTATGTTGTTATTGTATCCACACGCTTTTATTCTCTTAACCAGTGGTGGGCAAAGTACGGCCCGCGGGCGAGCTCCGGCCGGCGAATGGATTTTATCCGGCCCGCCGCCGGTCTTATGAAATAATTAGTATAATTGTCAAAATCAATTCTGGCCTTCCTCTTAAATTTCTTAAACTTTCTGACCCCCCATGAAGCAAGTTTGCCCACCACTGCTCTAAACAGTATAGCCGTGTTTAGAATAGTTTAGATTATTTTGAACTCTTCGCCTGCTCGACTACTTCTGCTAGTTATATTATTCGCGACCAAACAAATAACTTTATAATTGAAACAACAACCTAATAATGTACTGAAACCTTCTACAATAGCAATAATTCTTTATTATTGGAGAATTTTCCACCGTAAAAGACATATACGTTTATATATGTAGGAAAAGCGATTTTTATATCCATGACCCGGCTAACATATAAAATGTTGGTCCGAAACCGAGTTGCCGTCTCGCTCTAACTCGCTGTGCGTGAGAGGGACGGGTGCATGAGTGACGCAGGCGAGTGTGCATGTATGGGGATACGTGTAAAGGTGGGATAGGAAAGGAATGGAGACGACTATTTTTTATGACTTTATTATAATTATTTTTATTTAACAACATGGTGAAGGAAGAATCTATGTTATATAAGGATATTGAGGATTTAAACGGCACATAATATATTTCATAATTTAACAGGGAGTACTAAATTATAAATTTAATAAAATGGTTTATAACTATTTTTAGGTATTTCACGGATTCACAACAGTAAAGCATAATGCTAATCAAATCAAATCAAATATCATTTATTATCAGGCAACTAAGGCCCATAGATACATACCTTACAAACTAACATACATACAATAATAAAATCTTACAAGCAAACAAATTAATTCGGCGACACGGCGGTTTTCAGTTGTGTCGCATGTTCCGGTGTAGGATTTGGATTTGGTGGATTTAGTTTGGTGTGCTAATGGTCAGTTGTTGTTAACAAATTTAATAAGGTTCGTAAATTAGATTTCAATTTAGAGATATCACTAATGTCATCATCACTAGCATACACAATGCACAATAATTTAAAAAAATACAAAATTATTTATTCATGTAACATGCACTAGGTATACTAGGTGTGTCGAATCCGCCTTTTTAGTTAATAATTTGTATAAGGAGGAATTAAGGTTCAGGTAATAAGGTTCCGATTTATGATGACTAAGTTAGAATGTACACAAGCATGAGTTCCTAAGCCAAAATCCTCTTTTACGATGATAAAAGTGCAGATTGATGACTTTATTTTATTTATTTATTATTGGGAAACAAACAGCGAAAAAATAATACACATATTTAAACAAATACAGAAAACACATAAGCCATGACAGTTTCCACTTATACAATGATAACATTTTTGTTGCTCAAACTAGACTTACACAATTTGCTTGAACTTATGACTTAGTATGGTTCATAGTTACACATATTTTTATTGATTCGCAGATTCACGAGATATAAAGAGGTTTTGTATAATAACAAAATATTGGCAAAGTGCGGCTCTAATAAAGTCATTATTAAATTATCTATATTCTGAATTGAGTGTCATTGTTTTATTTCGTAAATAGGTACCTAAGCATCGCAGTAACCGACAATAAATATTACACATACATAGATTCAAATTATATATTTATATAAATAAAAGCATACCAATAGGTTAGTTTATTATAAGAATATAACGTATTTTCAGTGAGTACATTCTAAATAAAACTGCCGCTATTTTTAAATGCCATATTTAAATCATAGAAAAAAGGCATAAATAAAAGCGCCTGACAACCAGCGAATGCAAATCCCTTGGAAACTATGTTTTAATAGCGAACAGTATTAGGCTTATTCACTCTAAAAGAATATACAGGTTTTAAAGGATCAACAATGCCCCTGGCGTTGCTGGCGTCCATAGGCTAATTGTGACCGCTTACCATCAAATAGGCCATATGCTTGTTTGCCACCGATATAAAAAAAGAACAACACCAAAAAATTTAAGTCTAACACCGTCTCCACGCCTCCCGTAGCTCTAAGAAAAACCCAAGACATGAGTATTTTTCTTACCCCGTGTGTGCGCTATGTGTGTGTGCACACACGGGCATTGCACACATGCACGCGTACGTCTCGGGTAGTAAAATATTATGCTGTCGGGTCTGAAATAACATTGTATAGATAATCAATAACTGGGTTTTATGCGTTTTAAAATTGTCGGTGCTGCTTGTTAATGTGTGCAATAATATCTAACAAGACAAGGGTGCAGAAATATATGTTACTAGCTTTTGCCCGCGACTTCGTCTGCGTGGGATGATGATGATGATTAATAAAACCTATTTTAAGTCCTTCCCCGGGCCTTAAACTATCTCCATTCCAAATTTCATCTAAATTGGTTCAGCGGTTGAAGTGTGAAGAGGTAACAGACTGACAGGCAGACAGACGGAGAGCAAGAACAGACAGACAAGTTACTTTCTCATTTAATGATGCCTGTTAGTATGGATTTTAAAGTACTTTAGTCTATATTAAAACATTTACACGGACAAGGCGTCAGGAATATGTCTACGTCTTATTGACATATTAGTGTTATTGCTTAGAATTCAGATTGGAGATGGCAACTATTGGAACTGCCTAGCAGTGGGAAATTTATGTATTAACAAAATATTTTAACTTTGGAAACTAATAGCTCGTAGCTTTCGGCCCCATTCGAACTTTAAGATACGTCAGATAATACAGGGTGTAATTTTTTACGTGATACAAAATATGTTTTTCTAACTCCATAAACAACTAGCAATTGAATGCTCCTACTCTCGTTGAAATCAGACAATTTTATTTTTATTTTTTTTATTTTTTTTCGTGATATTTTTTGTACTTTTAAAGGATATTATGATATTAAAACAGCTTTAAAATGTAAAGTGAACTAAATTACTTTTCAAAGTAGCGTAAATCACAAGTCATTAAACATTTTTTGTGATTTATGCTACTTTGAAAAGTAATTTAGTTCACTTTACATTTTAAATATCTTATAAAGCTGTTTTAATATCATAATATCCTTTAAAAGTACAAAAAATATCACGAAAAAAAATAAAAAAATTAAAAAAAAAATTGTCTGATTTCAACGAGAGTAGGAGCATTCAATTGCTAGTTGTTTATGGAGTTAGATAAACATGTATCACGTAAAAAATTACACCCTGTAGATCTAGAAACGATACGGATTAGATAATTGTCAGTGTCAAATGTAACGTTTGTTCAAACAAAAACGTCACTTTGACACTGACACATCTAAGCCATATCGTTTCCAGATCTATTAATTGACGTAAGTATGTTAAAGTTCAAATCGGGCAGTTTGAAAAACAGGTGAAAAAACTTAATTAATCCAGTGATCCTATAAGGGTCCCATTTTTTGAGGTACAGAACTCTAATATAAAATAAAATTATACTTGGGTTAATATTTAAGTTCTTTAAACTTATTACTGGTCATAAAATAGCCAAATTTCAAGACCAAAAGCTTCTGAAGACTCAGATGTGGCCACATTAAGCGAGCTGGAAGTAATTCCGTATAATGACGCTAAGCCGGAGGCGTCACCGCTGACGTAGACCGATGCGTCATTGGGGGCCATTTTTTTAAGCCACTTGAATACAGACATACAATACTTGAATACAATCACAAATATCTACAGACTATTCTTTCTAGGACATCAAAGATTTTTTTGGACTAACCAACAATTTATAAATGGAATTTAATAAGTAATAATTATTTAATGAAATTTAATTGAATAATTTAATCCTAAAATTTTAATAATATTAAATGTTATAATCATATCCGTACTGGTTAAGGCAATTGTACATCAACAAACGCCAAACGAAATGTATAATACCTAAATGAATCGGTATGACAGATGATAATGTGATTATTTCCATACATTATATAATAACACGCCAGCTTGCAACCCCCCTTTAGTAATCGGCTGCCGTACTTTATTGGCGCCCGCAACTCCAGAGGTGTCGCATGCGCGTTGCCAATATTTTAAATATAGTAACAATATGTTAATTATGCAAAAACATCGTGAGGAAACCGGACTAATCCCAATAAGGCCTAGTTTCCCCTCTGGGTTGGAAGGTCAGATGGCAGTCGCTTTCGTAAAAACTAGTGCCTACGTCAAATCATGGGATTAGTTGTCAAGCGGACCCCAGGCTCCCATGAGCCGTGGCAAAATGCCGGGATAACGCCAGGAAGAAGAAGATTATGTATGACGTTCTCTATCAATGACTGTCTTCTTGGCTAAGCCCCCTTTTCTCTTATTTAAAATGTCAGTACCTAATATAATTAGTAGGTAGATTTTTATAGGTAATCAGAAAAGGATTTGAAAGAGACAACCTTGATTACAAAATAGTCCAGATCCCAGGGAAGGCTCCAGCGAAGTATTTCAATAAACTAGGTCAGAAGAGTGCCTAGGTGAGTCTGGGACTATATAAACACATTAGTGAGTTTTTACTTGCCTACCAAAATAAATGTAGGTGCATTATCTCATGGGTTTATTATGCGGTCTGTCCCTATTTCCTTTATAAGGCTGAATTCATCGGAAGCGCCTTTCCGATATCGGATGTCGGAAGGCGCCTATGGCAAAAACAGCTGCAGGAAAGTGCCATTGGTATTTCAACTGTCTAGCTATCACGGTTCATGAGATACAGCCTGGTTCATGACAGATAGACAGACGGACAGTGGACTTAGTAATAGGGACCCGTTTTTACCCTTTGGGTACGGAACCCTAAAAAAGTGGCATAACTATCGTTGCATTTTCCTACGAATACGAATTATAAACTACGATTTTTTTGTTACAAAAAATGAACTAAATTGTTAGTCAGAATTAGTGGATGTTGTAACTTACATGTCACATTAAGAGCTATTTAACAACGTCTTTTCAAGATTTTTCGCGGATTTTCCGTGATGAAACATGTGAAAAGTGCGTGTATCTAAAATCGCGCGCTTATCGTGACGTTGATAAATTCGCGCGTGTGATGCGTGCTTTATGGATATGGACGTGTGTTTAAAGACGATGTAGAAGGGCCATATGTACTATAAAACGTTGTACGATACACATGCGAATAGCTGTGATTCGCAACTCGTGTCGATTTAAAACACTCCCTATTTCCTATTTTTCGCACCTGTATCGTAAATAATAATAATGTTATTATACATTAATCTACACTATTGACTGTTTTCTTTATTCGTTTCTAAGGACGTTGCAATTCCTACACTCGGGTGCTGTGCACGCAGCAAATTACCGTGATGGGCCGAGATGTCCTGTCGCCGCCCGAGATGGATGGCAGGGCCCTGCGGACTCTATACGCCGAATGTTGTATTATCTTATACATTTAAACGGGCAATTCTTATATATTTATTTATATATATATTTCGGGGATCTCGGAAACGGCTCTACGTTTTCTATGAAATTTGCTGCATGGGGGGCGAAAAATGGATCGAATGGATGGATGTGTTATCTCTGGGAAAACGCGCATTTTTGAGTTTTTATATGTTTTCCGAGCGAAGCTTGGTCTCCTTCATATTACATATTAAGGTTTAATTTCTGGATTAAGTAATTTAAAAATTAGTAATTCATCTATTTTTTGTGTTCCTTTAAATTTTACTATGTGTTTATATACGATTTGCGTATGAAATCATAAAAAAAATTAAAAATGGTTGAGAAAATTATTTGCCTCAACAATTTCTAGACTGCAGGGCACTTAACTACGGTCTCCCTGTGCCGAATTTCTCCGAGCGTTTTCGCAAAATATGCAAGACAATAGCATGGGGATTAAGACTACAATTATCAGCAATTCTCACTTTTTAGAAAGTCTTAACCTTTTTACAAAGACAATAAATAATACAATTTTAATAATTTTCTAACAACGAATCTTCATAGATATATATTATGTTCCATACGTGCAAATTACCGCGATGGGCCGGGATATCCTGTCGTCATATAATCAGTAATACGGTAGCGGGTGATCTGTCGCGTTATTATGCCCTCTCATTTAATAAGATCAACACAACGATTCGCCGCTACGAGCTAGAATAGATTCGTCTCAGCGAGGCGGTACTCAAGTATAATTAACAGTATTACATTGTATTACGGTAGCGGGTGATTGGTCGCGTTATTGTTTTCCCTCATTTAATAAAATTGACTCAACTATTCACCACTATGAACCAGCACTCGATAGCATAAATGCAGCGATTCGTCGCAGCGAGCCGGCACTGAAGTATAATTAACAGTATTACGGTAGCGGGTGATTGGTCGCGTTATTGTTTTCCCTCATTTAATAAAATTGACTCAACGATTCACCACTATGAACCAGCACTCGATAGAATAAATGCAGCGATTCGTCGCAGCGAGCCGGCACTCAAGTATAATTAACAGTATTACGGTAGCGGGTGATTGGTCGCGTTATTGTTTCGTCTCATTGACGGTTAATGGTGTAGACATACCTACATACACTCACGCTCTAGGGGGAAACATGCTCCATGACGGGTTGTTGTACTATTCTAATCAGAAACAGTATCACGAATGACATTTGATTATACTCAATGAATGAATGAATGAATAGGTACTAAAAAAATGCTAATTAATGTTAGCAATCTAATATTCATATTCATATTCATATTCATATATTTATTGCGATCATGTTCATTACAGAGGATGGTATAAAACATTGTGAAAAGTAGGTACATGATACCCCGTTAGGGCATTGCAATTATCTTAATGCTACTTAATGGTAGCTATTTACAAATGATACATTACATTATTAAACTTAAGAATTGCAAAATAAATTATAATAATAAACAATATATTAAATTTTAATTAAATATCATCCATATTGCATTACTACTTATTTTATATATATATTTAGTTCATCATAAAAGTCCAACAATAATAAATAATAAAATACGTCGGTTCCTTACTCTGCAGCCCTGACCACCGGCAGCTTGGGCCCTGCCCCGCTGCCGGCGGCACCCTAGGTTAGGTTTTTTATAATGTGTTTATATGTATTTTTTATTGTTTTGTAACTGTTTTTATATTTTACTTTTATATTCATATTATAAATAACCTATCCTAAGACGCAAAATAAATAAAGAGAAAAATAAATAATAAAATTAAATTAAAATAATCAACTAATATTTACTCCAATTCATTATCTGATAAAAATTCCTCGATTGTATAATATGCCTTTCGTATTAGAATTGATTTAAGTTTATTAATAAAAGATTGCGGTTTTTGCTCACTAGTAACGCTTTTTGGTAATTGGTTGTAAATTATCACAGATCTATAATGAGGGCTATTTTTAAACATTTGTAAATTTGGTTTTGCTGGCAACAATAGTTTATCCTGTCTTCGGGCACTTTTTACATGGTCGTACAATGTAATATGTTATGTGGAACACACTTTAGCGATAATAGCTGGCTTATAGCCAGTTATCTACGTAAATGAATAACTAACTCGTAAAATTTGTCGTGCATTTTTTTACCCGTGTTCATAAAGAACATTGTATGTATTATTAACTTAAAATTTAACGCATTCTAAACACAGAGTACTCAGTAAAGCGTGAACATTTTTCTGCGTAAAAATTATAAATTTTAGTGAAGACTAAAATCAGTTTGCAGATTGTTTCGTCTTATTCAAGTTTCGGTTCAAATGGACACTCTCGCCGTAGGGAGAATGCGTACAGAATATAAATGTTTGAAGAAAAGTTACCTTAATTTTCTACGTAACATTCTAAAAAAATCAGTGAAGACTCTAAATATTCTACCATGCGTTTTGTCATATTTTTTTCGCGTGAACGTATTTTAAGCTTATGATAGTATTTAATTAAGTAACTGTTACATCTGATACCTGAATTCGTCGCAGCGAGCCGGCACGGGAGTATAATTAACAGTATTACAGTAGCGGGCGATTGTTTCGTCTCACTGCTACTTAATGGTTCAAACGGACACTCACGCCGAAGGGGGAAATGTGGCTATAGGTAGGTGTGGGTGTCTGACGAAAACTTGTCCCAGTTTACTTAGTGGTATTATTAATAAATAATATTTAATAAGTAAAGATGAACAGAATAAACAAGCAAAACTTAAACTTGAGTACAGTTTTTCCATGATATACGTAATTCTCTTGAAGCCGAATAAAATTGTAGCCTACCCATGTAACTCATAAGCAGTAATCGGGATTTTGGTTGCCACTCGGGGTGAATTACCTCAGCCCTCAATAACGCTTATTTAATGTTGTATAATATTTTATTATTATTTTTAAATCGACATTTTTAAAAGAAGCCTTTATCAATGAGACATGTCGGCTCCGTTAGGCCTCTACATTAAATAAATAAATAATAAATAATTTCATTCAGGTGTTACTCGATATCAAAAAAAATATACACGTATTTCGCAGTTTCAGACAGGGGTTCCGCCAATAGCGAGTGAAAAAACCCCAATATCAGTTACTGCATAAGTAATGATGTATATTTTATAAATATGTTATCTACGTACACTTCAACAGCGTTGTTATCCAGCAGCTGTTTAAAAGGTATCGCGGGCTTAAAGGCGTATCCATATTACTATTTTTGTGGCAACCAAAACCCCGATCTCTGCTCCTAAAACAATTTAATTTAAAATCATTCTAAAAACTGGTTTAGTAATTCTGACGCTCCAGAAGAATACACACAAATATTCCTTAACCCTTTGCGTAGTCGGGCAAAATTACTAGGTAAAACAATTCATACATTTTAAGAAATAGCAAATCGAATAAAATACTAGGTACTTAGACTAAAACAAAGTAAAAGGTAAAAAGGTAAAAAACGATTCTAAACCGACTGCTGATATGAGTGATTGAGTTATAAAATTTGCTAACAACTTGCCAAGAAAAGAGGTGAACAGCAATATAGTAAAAAAACCTGCGCACAAACATTTTAAAGTATTTAATCCCCATTTTAATCCTTTTCTAATAACCATTGACTATTCAAGCACTTAAAAAAACAACAAAGAGCGTCTTCTATAGTTTTTTATTAATCTAACTGTACGGTAGCTTAAAAAGACGATGACAAATATGGTAAAAAAAGGTTAAGAGTGAGGCGGCCCTTTCAGAGTTAAAATTATGTTGTCACCCGAGTTATAAGAATTAAATGATGGCCCATACCGTGGTTCTAAGTATAGTTGGAATTAGTAGTTTTGATAGTTTGGATAGTTAGGTACATGAGTTATTCCTTAAGTAGTGATAAAGTTAAAAATAATAAGAATATATTAAAAATTTAAGTGTGGAAATAATTTCTTATAAACCCTATTGAAGGTCTCACGCTTGGTTGCAATTGTTTTATTTTTATATTTTAAATACGAGTATAAAGACTTTACCGTAAAATGGGGTGAGTTGGGTGAAATTTTACTTTCAAATCTCGATAAAATTTTATTTTTACATGTGAAAACTGAATGGTGTATGTAATAATTGGTTCGGACGTTTGTATTTTAGTTAGTATTTTATTTTGGGTAGTTCCATTTCATAACTTTGACGATAAAGAGGAAAACCCACCTCACCCCGTAGTATAACACTTTAAACTCTCGCGTTTTGTACACATATTCAATTACACAAACGGGTCTACCGCGATATAATTTCATTGTTTTTACCTTTAATTCCGACGTTTCAGCTGAGTTGCACCAGCTGTGGTCACGGAAAGACCTTGACCACTTTCCGTGACCACAGCTGGTGCAACTCAGCTGAAACGTCGGAATTTGGGGTGAGAGGGTTTTTCATACAAAGGTGATTTTGGAAGATTGTTGGATCGATCCTTTTTTATTATTCGTTTTACTATAGCCCCATTTTTAATTGGAATTAATTATTTTTGTAGCAGTAGCCTTAAAATCCCTTCTCACCCCCCCTCTCAAACCTTCTCTCCCCATTCATAACCCAACTCTCCCCGCGAAACTTACTCACCCTGTTTTACGGTATATCCTACAAATATTATAGATGACGTAACATACACGAAATAATTATACAGTGAGTAAATCTAATACGGGCGATAAATTAAATCGGACATAGTATTCATTAGTCTAATCATGATGTAAAAGGTTTTTTTGAGTTGCAGTTCATTACGACCCCATAATTAATTTTTTTTAAATTTCTCAGCAGCAATGTACTGTAAACATGGTTGCGGTACCGAAATGTCAAATGTTCATTAGCAGTACAACAATAGCATTTACAAACTTACCTATCTGGAGGAACATTCACAATACATGTTAGCATTACACTGCGTTTAATGTTTTGTAGTTATTTTGGTAGATAAAAATACTACTAGGCGTGTTAAAAGATATTAAATCTTATTTATTTATCAACAAGAAACTGACTTCATTTTAATCAGTCACGATGACAGCACTTGATTATTTCTAATCTGAGCAATAGACAAGCACCTTTGATAGCACACCCTTTTTGAAAATTCATCTAATATCAGTATTTCATAAGTGATTATTGTGTATTCATTTCGTATTTAATTTGCCTGATTTTTTATACCAGGATGGCGGAAAATAAGCATACGGCCCGCCTAATAGTAGTTGTACAGTTATTACCAAAATTATTTCGAGCATTAACTAAACCGTCTAAACACCACAAAACTTGGTTGGTACATTGTGTGAAAACGTGGCAAACTCTTTGGTGGAATTGCAAGTTTCTTATTTTATTTCAACTCTGATTTGACAATGTCAGTCGTTTGATTCAAAAGTAATCGTATGTTATAAAAATGCCTCTTTTAACAACTTTTACTGTTCCTGAATTAATGGACATGATTTTAATTTACGGTGAAACACTACAAAATGGTCATCGAGCGCTAGCTGTGTACAGAGAGCGATTCCCTCATCGGGTTGTACCAAGAAACGCTCGAGTAATTGTAAATGCGATACAGCGAGCTCGCGAAGGATTGCCCGTAACTGGAAGGGTGGAGGGGGCAAAACTAAATTCAAGTTTCTCAGAATTTGTATCGTTGTAAATTGTGTTTTTGTAGTTTTCTTTTTTAGTTGGTTTTCTTTGGTAAGTATTTCAGCAACTTCAGTAAATTTCAGTTGTAATTTGAATGGGTCGTTATTAAAATGATTGCTTTAATAAGATTTTTTGATGTAATTTGATTTTAAACTAGGTAGTAATTTCGTCCGATAAAAAACATCATACTTATTTATTATTTACCCACTCATGACAGTTAATGACATTACATACGCAATAGGAGTTTTTGAAAGTAACTGTCGACGAGCGTTTAACGTGAGTGTGTTTGCATTACATTGCGGGCTGAATTATTTTGTATGGACAAAATTATTGTTGCAACTTTAAGTAAATGTTATCTAATTACCTGTACTTTGTCCTATACTAACCACCGTTAAGAGATTCGCCCGTATTAGATTTACTCACTGTAGATAGCTTGTAGATATCCTGGGAAAAAGAGCCATATTACAGGTTGATTTAAAAATCAATAAATTACTTCCCAACAGTGTCCTAAAATTATTAACTTTTTGCAATGTGTAAGTGTGCCTATTGGAAGTGCCTACCTGTAGAAAAACAAAAAAGTCTATAGCGTCCTTAGCCTAGATTCCTATCCAAGACTACTTAAAGTATTTATTAAAACCTATTACAAACCAAACTATTCTCAAGACAGGTATAACACCCCTTTGCAAACTCTCACCCTATCGCCAAAAGTCTTAAGAACCGCAATGTCACAAAGGCATTCCTCCCCATAACGGGTTAACTTAGGAGGGTTGATATTTACGACACCAATAATACAGTGTGTTATCAACTCAATTGAAATTGTTTATGACGAAATTTATTTACAAAAAAACTGTCATTGGAATTTTAATCTTCATGCCTAGTAGATACAGTCGATATTTCAATGATTTATTTCTCTAAAACTCAAATATTTGTCTATACTTACTTATCTGAATTGACATATTTAACCGTAAATGCTCATGCAATTTTATGACTTTATATAATAGGAATAAGAAATAAACTGCCATGAACATTTAAATTGAATGAGGACATTTTGATTCTTGATACTTGTCGGTGGTAAAAGTTAATGTTTGTAAGAAATGAGTACAATGATGACTGTTTCACAATATTGAATAAAGAGAATATTTATAGGTGTTTTATCAAATTTATGACATAAAATAAAAGGTGTTATAGTGGCTTTTAAGCAGTGTGTTCTTACACTTAGTTGAACTTACAAATAAATCGTCAGGTATGTAATATATCGGTATAATAGTTTAGAATTGAAAATATCTTTGATGTTAGTACATAAAAAAAAAATCTTGCCCCCTTTGTAAATTTGGTTGACTGTTCGATTTTGGAAATTTTATCTAATTATATCTGATTTACAATCTCTTAAATAAAATAACTGTCTCTCTTGTGTTTAAAAACTAATATAAAACTGAATTATTGTTAAAACAACATTATTATAACGATATACGAAACTATAGGAACAAGGTTTCACTTATACCTTTTCAATCTTAGTACCAATAGTGTTTAGTTTAGTGTAATTTAAATTAATAATTGTAATTGTAATCTTAATTTGGAATGAAATAGGGTTATACCTTAAATAAATAACATTTTATTTATTTAAAAAGCAACAAAAATAAATAAAATTCACACAATATCGTATACGGACTCTAAATGAACTTGAAAACGTATCTTAATTTTCAACAAGTGCTTATGTTGAGCTGTTTGGATATATTACAACTCAGGAGCACTCTATATAGAAATTTCCCAACAAAGTGACCCTTCTTGATTGCTCTCGAGTGTATATCTGTTGACAACAGTACACCGATCGATTAGTTTGCAGGCCTCTAGGGCCCGGTGACCAAAGTTTGTCGTTGTAAACGAATAAAAACTTTTATAGTGCCTCTCGTTTTCTTTTTTATATACAGAGGTCAGAGTGTTTGGTACATTGTTTGCCAAATTAAAACGCAGATAGGTTGGGTCAATGCTATCTTCTCAGGCCTAGAAATATTAATTTGGCGCACATTTTTTTTTATTCTATGCCAGTTTTTCGTAAATTTCAAATTTTTACTTGCGTAGTAGTAAAAAAAACCATGGCCAATTTTGTTTTTCTAGGCATGAGAAGATAGCAAATGACTAAACCTATATGCCGTTTTAATTTGGCAAACGATGTACCAAAAAACCTGTATTCTGGGTACATTATGACAAAAACATAGAAGTGTCTGATTTGATCAATATTACTAAAATCATACCATTTCCTGAACTGAGAACTAGAATAGAGTGCGCAAAAATAATGAAAATAAATTAAAATTTGAATGGCGGCTACCTCGCACAACAACTTATCAGCATTGCAATACAGCGAGGAAATGCCGCCAGCATCCTTGGTACAATGCCTCAGGTGCTTATTTAGATTTAAGTTAATTATTAATTTCGTTTAGTAGTACTACTAAACGAAATTATACCACTGTATATATCTTGTATGTATGTACATAAATAAATGATATTTTCATTAAAATTATAATTTCATTAAATTGGTTATTGTTAAATGAATCGCGTGCTCTTGACAGTTGCTTATCATGAATAGTGACACAAAACAAAATGAAATGCCATTCGATTTTAAATCTTACCAGTAAAAGATAGAATATTAAATGCAATAGCATTTCATTTTGAATTGTGCCACTGTTAATGATAAGCGTCGTTGTGTTGAAGGCCAAGACTCAGTTTGGGTCATTGTGCCAAACTTAAGTAGCAGTAGTAAGTATCGCCGAATGAAATGCAAATCCTTCACAATAACTGCACCTTTCGGCTACAGTTAAAGTTAACCCAAACAGTTAAATTCGACCCCCTGTCATCCACACTTACATTACTCACTTGAAATTAACTCACAATACTAGGGCGACCAAAAACAAAAGCTAAAGTGAGACAATGCCTACACATATCTATCGTACGGTGGCCACAATTTTGACAGGCAGGAGACCGGTCCGCAAGATTAATGGTGGTTCTGCTCATCGTGGTAATGACCTCTCTGAACGTTAATGACATCGTAGGGTGGCTGCGGTTACGGGGTTTTTCTTGAGATAGCATCTTAAGATTTGCCGAAGGATTATGTGTGGTTTTGGGACGGTAGCTTTGCGTTTAAATCGTAGTGTGGTTTACAATTGAAAGGTAAATATATGTATGTAAAATGTATATTCTTATTCGTGTGATGTTCAGTATTCTCTATATAGGAAGGTGTAGTTTTCGGGAATGAAATGACTGTGTGTGTATACATCAATAGTTTTAAGACGTTCAAATAAAATTAATTTGATTACAATGAAAATATTGGCTAGTTTTTATACATTATTTAACGTAAACTGAGTTATTAAATATATTAAAATGGGTCACTCACGTATTTTAAGTCGTTCGACATGTGAGTACGGAGTGAAATATGTCGAGTGTGTTTCGACTTCAAATATGTGAGTGACCCATTTAATTTTAATATATTTAATGTGTCTCACGGAAATTTAGTTGTAAGCTGAGATCGCGCGTTAAATTTTCTATATGCAAAAAAATATTGATAGACTAATAAACAGACAAGAGTTAATTTTGCATTTTAAACAAATGTATGGGTTTTACAATACCGGTGTTGAAATACCAAATGAGTCAAATGACCCAAAGAGGATCTTGTTCTCTGTTATTTTTGATACATACTTACTAGAGCTCGTTACAAAGATTCTCAACTGGACTTAGGTTGTATTCCATAATTATAGGTAATTCAAATACAAGTATGCATCTTATAAAAGGTTTTACCTAATAAAACTCAACCTACCAGGTGTCAATAATATCTAGAAAATAAAAACATAATCAAGGAATGCATGCATCGTACTAATTTTAGAAAATCTAAGACTATATTTGAACATGTGGATGAAAAGTTTTTTAGTATGAGTTAAATTAATATGGTCCACAAAAAAGACACAGGTTTTCCCTTATTACTTATTAGCTCTAATAAAAAAATGATTTACGAACACATATTAAATTCCTATCAGTATATACGTATAACTTTACTTTTCACGCACTAAAACTCCACAATCACCATCGATCTAACCGAATCCCAAAATCCACCAACTCATGGTCGCCCCACTATCCTTGCTTAATGTCTTTGCCGTAACGGAAAAAAACCATGTTTATCTTGGTCGAGCCGCAGCGTCTCTGCGAATTGCCGGTCCCTTGAATTTCGGCCGGCTAATCGATTTTACCCGGGACTGTCCTAATTTGGCGGATTAATCGTGGACACCCTCGTTCGCGCCCAATTTCCTTGGTGCAATGATATTGCTACTATTGTTTTGGGAATGATTTTGGGTGCTAATGATTGATGATGTTAATGATGCGCGTTTGTTTTCTTTGTAATTATTATATCAAGGACGTGTGAATTAATTTGGGATAAACGTGGTTTGTAGGCTTTTTATCTTATTGCTTTTCCTGGATTAGAAAAGTAATAAGATAAAAGTGTTAGTATACATGTGATACTATTCTACAGAATGTTTTGAGGTGAAGTCACAGTGGATTTTGCACAGTTATCCCTACTTAATATTATAAATGCGAAAGCAACTCGGTCTGTCTGTCTGTTACCTCTTCAAGGTTAAACTACTGGCTCGATTTAGATTAAATTTAGTATGGAGATAGTTTGAGGCCCGGGGAAGGACATAGAGTATTTATCTATCATAATTTCACGCAGACGAAGTCCGGGCCTGTAACCGCGAACATCGAAGTTCGCAAATTGTGGGCCTTTTTCTCTGTCACTCTAAGTACGCCTTCATTGGAGTAAAAGAGAAAGATCCTCGCAATTTTCGAATTTCGGTTTTCGCGGTAACCCCTCTGAGCAGAATCTAGTCAAACATAATACCTCTCACTTAGACGATTGATAAATTGACAATATCTGGGAGACCGAGCTTTGCTCGGAAAAGATATAATAACTCAAAAATGTGCGTTTTCCCAGAGATAAGACTTAGCTAGATCGATTTTTCAGCTCCGTATAGCAAATTTCATTGAAATCGATAGAGCCGTTTCCGAGATCATATAAATAAATATATATGCAAGAAATGCTCGTTTAAAAGTACACGATTATTATGAAAAACAAAAATTTAATTTTTTTTTACACAAACGGGTCTACCGCGATATAATTTCATTGTTTTTACCTTTAATTTTAATGCAATTTAACCTTTAATTTCCGCGACCACAGCTGGTGCAACTCAGCTGAAACGTCGGAATTAAAGGTAAAAACGATGAAATTATATCGCGGTAGACCCGTTTGTGTAATTAAATATGTGTACAAAACGCGAGAGTTTAAAGTGTTATAAAATTCAAATTATCAAATTTAGAAACAAAAGTTACGAAAATTGAAACGCTTTTTCTTTTTATATGCTTAACTAAGTTTTGCCATTTCATTATTTTTAAATACTTTTAGACTAACTTAAAACTAACGAACAACGCTATTCTTAAAAATAAAGACATTATCCCCATACAAATTATATAAAAACCAGTTCACATGTTAATAACAAACAATGATACCGTATCAAATCGCTTTAGGCTATCAGAAGTTCAAACAACCATGCATATTCAAAAACTATCAGTCATATCGCACCTGGACGAATAAAGGAATAAAAGAATAATTAAATGGGGAACAAATTATTCTTTAATCAAGCGGAAACTTGAGACAAATGACTTGAAGGAATTTTTATTCTTATACGTCGTATGTTCATAGGAATTGTAAGGAGTTTAAGTTTATTGAAATGGAATATAGAGAGGCAGAGGGGTAAAGGCACAGGGTATGGGGCATTAAATAAAAAATATATTGTAAATAAATTGAAACGTAATTCTTGATGCGGCTGGCATGACATCTAGTAGAGATGACAAGAAATACCCAAATCCTATGATATGTTATATTCTAGATCAAAGACATATGTAACTCGACAAAATAGTTACCTACTACTACTACTACGGCAGACATGTCGGATTCCAAAACTGTCATCATTTTCGAATTCTGCACTCCTTGAAACCTATAAAACGGTACCCATGACGACTTTTATGTCAAAGTGCACGGCAGACATGTCGGATTCCAAAACTCTCATCATTTCCGAATTCTGCACTCCCTGAAACCTATAAAACGACACCCATGACGACTTTTATGTCAAAGTGCACGGCAGACATGTTGGATTCCAAAACTGTCATCATTTTCGAAACCGGCACTCCCTGAAACCTATAAAACTACACCCATGACGACTTTTATGTCAAAGTGCACGGCAGACATGTCGGATTCCAAAACTGTCTAACTATCCTTGTATTTTCGAAATCTGCTCACCTGATTCAAATAAGGTGCATCTATATCTAGTAAGCCAACATCAACAACATCTATACATATCTACTATCGAAATGTACTTTTGTTAGTAAAAGTACGAAATGTAATCTGAAAGGAATCAAGTAATGCATTCCTGTAATGAGGAATCGAAATTGATTCCAATTACTAGGAATTGTAATATTAGAAAAACTGATTCCTGATTCCTCAAATGGAATTGTACTTAGTAATTCGGTATTGTAGATTACAAAGTAATCTGGGAATCGGTAATCAGATTACAAAGTAATTTCGAGTAATCGTGGAATCAGGAATCAATTACGAAATACCCATCTCTGATCACTGATGACACGGTTGCAAACAAATAATACTATATTTTAGAAAATTAACTATAAAAAATATATTTTAGGATGCCACGACAACCATCAGTACCCCACCGGGATTTGACGGATGCCATACTGCTGGCAAAAGAAGAGCTCATAAATAAAACCACGAAGGCCATTTTGGGGCCTACTGCCGAAATTTGGAAGCAGTTAGCCTTGAAACTGAACACTAAGGTGTCATCCACATATATCTACCAGTATGTCAAGCAAAACCGACACGAAATTCAAGATATTCTCGGGTTGAACCAAAATTGCGGGGCTTCCTCACCTACTTACACTACGAGTACATCTTCGTGTTCAGACACAGATATGGTAGACGTAGAGGAAGAAACGCAAATGGTGCACCCCAGAAAGACGTTCCTAATAACCTTCACCCTAGAAGAATGACACACTATCCGGCCCGTCGAAACTAAGTATAAAAGAAAAGACTACCCGGGTACACGGGTCCGGATGGTGTTGCCACCTAACAGCTGGTCAAACAAAATTATTGAAAAACTTTGGGAAGGGCATACATTGCCATGTCCTTATACAATTAATCGTGGACACGTGACTTCTGGTGAGGACACGGAATACATCAAAATAGCCGCCAAGTGTAAAGTGTTGTATTCTGACGCCGTATTGAGGAAGGCCAAGCAAGAAGCAAGAGAGAAGGAGCTCGGAACCCAGGGACATGGCTCTCCTATAAATAGCCTTGTAAGTATGAAGCATTCTGCTAGATACGCTGGCATAATTCACGACATAGGAATAGATAAATTCTTCGTGCATTACTATTCCCATGCACAGCTTCTTTTATATAAAAGACACCGTAGGGCGTCATACACAAAGTTGAGAATTGATGCGACTGGCACATTAGCTAAAAAAATAGTACACGCCCCTGAACGCAAAAGCGGCCATATTTTTTTATATGAGACCGTACTAACATCAATGCCCAAAAGTGGTCCGCCTCTGAGCCTACCTGTGTGCCTAATGCTCTCTGAGAAGCATGACGCTAACAGCATCACTTACTGGCTAAATGAATGGCGAAGAGCCGGAGCACCCGTGCCACACGAAGTCTTAATCGACAATTCAGCTGCTCTGAAGAACGCAGTGGCACGGGTGTTCGCAGGAGTAGACATAAAATCTTACGTAAATACCTGTTTTAGACACCTGGCAGAAGGTAGTGGCCTGCCCAACACATATTTACGATTGAACGTTGCCCATTACCTAAACGCCGCATGTAAGTGGGGCATTTGGCAAGAGAGAACAAGAATAAAAGAATTCTACATGAGGTGCCTGGGCATTTTAATTAATGCCGAGTCTCTCGCGGACTTCACAGACAGATTCAAGGATATTATGACGGTCGCGACGTCACCCTGCAAGGCGGACAGTGCTGGAAACGACTTTCCCGTTGCTGAAAGCCTGTCCCGCCTTGCTAAGGTGATGCGGGACCACAAAATTGAATTCTGCGAAACCAAACCGGAGGGCGAAAACGTACTGCCAGATAGTGGTGAGATTGAGCTCGCCCCCGACGTGGATCGTTGGCTAACTTCCAGTACGAACCGAAATCTATTGTTTCCGCGGCGCCATGTTGATTATTACTAATTAATTAATTTACAATGACACTCGTGTCATTTTTTTTTCTATAAGTAAGGAGGGTAGCTCGACATATTGATGGCAGAATTATTCTGTTAGGTAGTAAAGTGAACCTGCTAGATTTTTTAAGTTCCATGTATCACGGGTGTTACGATGCCAAAATAAGGGTTAAATAAATAAAATACAGTACGTAGTCTCACATTGTAAACGAAACAGAACTGCAAACATCCTCAACACAATAAATATTGATATCGATTACATCCAAAAAAACATAATTGATCAGTTATATCGCGCGCCATGTAACTGAAACTAACTTAAACGAATGTAACACTAAAGTTTACACTGTGATTACTTGATTGCCATCTAATTTAAAATAAAACAAAGAATATAAAAACTACTCAAAGAGACCTCCCCGCGCTACCCCCGGCGCAAAGGTGCCCATCACACTCGCTGCGTAATCTAATCTTGGTATAAACTTGGGTCGTTTGAGTCTACATTTGAAGATCTAGACTTATTTTTACGAGGCTTTGCTTGCGCTAATAAAAAGTCCCGAGTAGTCTTTTATTGGGTTTTTTTAAGCATAACTCAAGAAGACTCGAGCCTCCGAATAAAGATTCCGTCAAAAATTTATGGATTATATCTAAATATTTAACAGTAAAAAAATAGATGTACCCATTTGTATAATTTACGTTTCTTACTCTTGAATTGATATGGCGACAATTTTATTTTTTCTAAGAAACTGAGAGTTATTTAAAAAGGATAAATGATTATAAGTTGCTAACAAATTAGTTACCGATATTGTACTACTATTGAAACTTGCTCGAATATACTATCTATTTTATCTCACGAGTTTCTAACCACATGTTCTATTTTTAATAAAAAATGCACTTTTAATGACCAAATCTGCATACCCTTTCAAATAGCCGAGAACAGAACTAAATGCTTCCATTTGCCCTATTAAATATAGGAAATGATTAATCTAAGTATCTCCTTAATGCCTTCAAGTATGTCGATACATTTACCTAATCCGTCATACTTCACTTAGACTTTAAAGTACATTCTAAAAACTACCTTAACTTTTTATACATAAGATTTCAACTTCAACCATATCCCCTTGTATTAAAACTACAACAGATATTGCACTTTATACCCTTAGTTTTAAAATTGAAATTCCAGTGAGGGCGTGTGGGAAAACTAGGGTTGTCCACGAACTATTTTGCATACTTTTGCGACGCCGCGGGTGACGGAATTTCATTGAATCAAGTACTTTGTGAAAATAAAAGGGTAACAAATTCCATCTATTGTTCGCGAATTCTAAATTATTCCTTAATATCTAAGTAATAAGGATGATAGTTCTATTAATTGGCGGTAAATTTAAAGCGGTTTGCGAGCAGTAATGATGCGTTCAGAATAGCTAAACAGGTTTTGTCTATTTAGTATACGATGCGCGATCTTTTTTCTTAATGTTAAAAAATGATCTAGTTTCTCCCAGAGGTATGCAAATTAGGATACGTGAGAAAAAATCAACGGTTTTCATACTGCATAAGAAAAAAACCAAGCAAGGCTTATCTTTAGCAAATCGCTAATTCTAGTTGCCTAATACGTTACCTATATATTTATGAAATATTTTAATTTGTTTTTTTTTAAGTAGTACATACCTAACACTATATTATATGTAAATTGTAAGCTGAAATAGATTTCATACGATGAATAAAAAGTGACTAAGCCGTCCCGTTGCCGAGGCGGGAATCGAACCGCTGATGCGGCTAACGCCCTGACCACTAGGCCAATCAGCCACTGAAGGGCTCGGTCACTTTTACTTGTTAGGATATTTTTGTAAAAACCATTTTGGTTTAATGTCTTTTACTTTTAAAATTACTATGGAACAATAGGTTCAATTAACGAAAATGATAATACTTAGTCACTTTTTGTTATACAATATGTTTATAAATTTAAATTTATATAAATTAGGATTGTTCATTTTTTTTCAAATGTTCTATTTCGAAAACCATTTCGAGATATAAGGTTTTTAAACAGTTTCCGACATTTGCTGCGATATAATAATTGAGGATTGAAGATATTTCAACAAATATCCTTATGACCTTAGTTTGACCTTCTCCTGGGCTGAATGTAAAGTCATTGCATAATAAAAGTTATCGAACCATAGTAAATAAATCCGTCACTCACGTATTGTCAAAGTTATCATTGTCATCGATTGTCATAACAAAAATTTTCAGTTAAATCGCTGCGCTTGTTTGTTACAATTTGATTTATAATTAATACCTAAACAGTAGATTTCATTGCTTAATAAATATCAAAAACCTTGTTCCTATGTGTGGGAATGATTCACAAAAATAATAGTTCGAATCCACGAAGACCTACGACGTGAAAGATGGTGCCGTGAATTAAACTTGGAATTCCTACCTACTTCACGTGTTACACACAGTATTGCTGTGAGAATCACGTTGATGTAAGTATAAAATTAATATTAATTTACTACAATTAAGTATTTAAAAGCTCACTTTATTGGTAGGGTCGTGGTATCTATTTATTTTCTGTGGTAATATAGCCAGAGTATCTAAAGGCAAACCGTTAAACAGAGATGGTGCCTACTAGAAAGAAGGAATATACAAGAATACATAGCCATACTCAAAATTCAGCCTGAAACTGCTTTATAAAGATATAATTTCTAATTTCCAGGTACATGTTGCAGTTCAAGCTGCTGATATCATGGTGGACGGTGGACAAAAGAGTTGTGAATAATAAAACATGTTTTTGTTTACCTACTTTTTTATTAATTTGGGAAATATGTTATATATGTTTCCAAAAAAAATAGTAACTTTACATTAAATGTATGTTTATCATGTTCTGCACGAGCATCTGACAATGATGGCTTCTTGTTGACCATCCAGTTTGTTATTTACTCTGTTCCCAGGCATTATTTACGGTCGTAAAGTATTACGACGATTAATAATTAATATGACGTTCGTTTCAATACAAAATGCTCAACTTTGTTCTGGGCCCAAGTGCAGTTACATATCTCACAGCTGTATCTAAATAGGAATCACGATGACCTGAAATAATAGGATATAATTAGCAAAATTGGCATGTTCCTAATATAGTAGTATAAGTATGTAGTACAATATCCAAACAATGGTGACAAGCCGGTAGAAAGCACCCTCTGGGTGCTAAGCTACCTTTAGCAATGGACGCTTGTAACGATTTTATGAATCCAATCTTCTTACAAATCGAATCAGTTAAAATATATATGATGTAGGTAACTTACATTTGTATTTTTGCTCCCTTGATTTCAGCCAAGTTATGGTTGGAGTTGGATGCTATATGTGTGGATACATACTCCAATAAAACTAAGTTATATTATATAACTTAGGCAGATTTCTGGAATCAGCTTTCTCAAATTTATAGCGAAGGTATTTTGAAATTAATGATTCAAAATAAACGAGTTTTCCATTCCAGACGATTGTTATTTATAGAAACACGTGACACTGACATTGTCGACAGGTGACATTACAATCAATTGACAATGACAACTATTTTTTTAATGCTTGTTGTTGCTTGTGCATTATCCTAATCAGCCGACGACATGTAATTTACGAGAAGTCGTATCTCATATTTTCAATAAATTATAAATATTCAACCGAGCCACGAATTACTAAATCATTCAAATTGGTATCTTAAATTAACCTATATTTTCAGAAAATAAAATAAAAATGGGGGTCTAAAAAAAATGAACAATCCTAATTCAAACAACACATCGTGACAGAGCATGTAACGTATTTATCCACATCCAAGCCATTGCATTTATAGAATTAAATAGAGGATTCATCATGTCTTGTTTTTCTACCAAGCAACTAACAAAGACATCAAAAAAGAAAAAAAAATCTTTAGAAAATTAATTGCATTTCTTTACCCCAATACATTCGCACTTAGGTAGACAAAAAAACTAACAAAAAGTAACAATACCGCATTGACATATCAAAATACAATAAAGAAAACGATCGCCGACAAAAGTCACGTTTTTTTGAGTTACGACAAAAAAATTGGCAATATATTTTGTGCGTGATAACCCTAACGATGTTTTGATGACTGCAGTGGGCTGGATAATGGAAGGATAAATAAAAAGATGGAGGGTGATCTGAGCCTGTGAAATTGCAACGGTGGCTGCAAGGTAATTGATTAGTAATCAAGAAAAAATAAAAATATATATTATTTATACAAATATATCTAATCAAAAATGAAATAACTACACAAGGACTTCGCTAATCCGGACTCTCGATAAAAAAATAAAAATATGTACAGTCACCTGCAATAATATATTACACAACGGAGGCCGCAAAAATATCGGACACTATCTTATTTGTAGAGATAGAAGAGCGTGTCACATATTTTTGCGGCCTTCGAAGAGTAACATATTATTGCAGGTGACTGTATAAATAAATATTAGGGGACATTTAACACAAATCAACCTAGCCCCAAACTAAGCAAAGCTTGTACTACGGGTGCTAGGCGACGATATAGTAGGTAATATACACTAGTAGGTACAGTCAAGATTTTTATTCAAAACTCGTAGAAAAAAAAAGTTGTACAATTCACATTGAAATACAAGATTGTAGTTTTTTTTATTAGAAAGAAGGCATTGTAGTTATATTATTGACATAATGAATGGAATAAAATATAATATATTTATTAACTTTTATTCTACTAATAAAAGTACAGCCGACGTCAAAGATATGTTTAAACTTTTAAACTTTTGCACCTCATCCCTTTATGATTAGTCGTAAATTGTAAACATATGTGACGATCCGTGGATAAAGGTACCCTATGGTCCCTATGGCAGTTATAGTTGATCAAGCAAAACTTGTCAGTAGAAAAAGGCGCGATATTCAAATTTTCTATGGGAAATTAAGCCTTCGCGCCTACATATTTTCAATTTGCCGCCTTTTTTTACTGACAGGAGTTGCTTGACCAACTATAGTGCTTATGGTATTATTAACGACGCTTCACTAGATACCAATACGACGGTGCCACGCGACGTAAGCACCGACCGCCAAAAGGCCCCTTTACACGTACAACGTCACATATCTTTAAAATAGTACATAATTCTGAAGTAGAAAAACCGTCGGCGCCTGAATTAACATTATACGACCACAATACATGAAGTATTTACATAATAGGCTATTGTTCGAAGACGAGCTGCAATCTAGAAATCGATATCGAAATACGTCGCTCGTAAACTGGGTATTTCATTATAAGTATAGGTTTTAAAAGGAAAACATGAATTAAGATGATTTTATGATGTATATCCAGAAGGCACTTTAGTATAAAATGTAGCAGTGGCCTTTATATTTTGGTTTTACTTAGTTGTAATATTTTTATTTTATGGTTTACTATTGCATAATAATGTGTTATTTAGGTAAAAAAAAATTACAGTTACACCAAATGAATTCAGTAATAACTAACATCAACAAATCGAAGCCTAATGAAAAGTCTACAATAATAAATAATCAATTATAACATATTATTTATAGGAGTATAAAAACAATTTGCTAACGCTGCTAACGTCAAAAATAACTGCACCCAAATTATTGTTATACTCTTAATACATTAGTATAACGGACATCTAAGAATCTAAGCCTTTACGTCCCATTTTCAGGAAATCTTTACTAAAAATAGAACAACTTTAAAGTTTTGGCAAATGTTCAAAATTTCACAAGTGTTAGAAACTTTTCACATTTACGAAGCATTTTGGATAAGGCCAGTTTTTTAGAAAAACATGGATTATGGTACGGACTATGCTAACTTGCTAAGGTGCTTTAAAATGGCCCATCGTTATTTTAATTTTATATTTTCTTATTTTTAATTATATGAACTTGTGCAATATTGACTATATTACTAGCGACCGTATAAAATTACAACTCATTTCACTTATTAAAGTATTAAGATTGGAAAATATGCAAACTTAAGAACCGGGTCATCTTAGGCACAAGTACATCTTTTCCATTACCAGAATTAATAACATAAAATTGGATTAAATTGGAGAATTCTGTAAAAAAGATTTTGAGTAAGATTCGCGTCCATTTTTTTTCAATTTAGCCACCTATTTTATTTCCCAGGCCATATAGGTACGTCCCAACAAAGGCGTGTAAAATGTGTACATCAAAATAGATAAACAATCAAACACAAATCCCACCTACAGAGAGCTCAATAAGGCTTGTATTATTGACATTTAAAACGAAATAAATATTCGTACCAAATTCGAAAATACGTTAGAATTTACATATTATAGTTAAACAATTAGCCAATTTAAAATTCAACTTTTCTCACGACCAGCACTGCCAGTACAAAATCAATTACACATAACGATCTATTTATTTCGCATAGATCATTATTAATCAAACGAGCCCACAGATAAAAAACCGCTCACACAGGATTTATTGGCAAATCAGTCAACCATCAAAAATGGAACGGAACAGATCATAGCTTAATTACATTATGTCAAGATGAATTGAATGTTTGAATACGATTAAGTCCATTGTAAAAGGCTTTTGTATTATCCAACCCTATCATCCCTCTGTTTTTTTTATAGCAAACGTGTACCTTGACCTCCTAAGTCCCAGAAGCTTTAGATTTGTGTTTGAAATTTATCTTATTTTACTGATGATGCTCTCCGAACCGATTTCGGCCACAGCGACTGTGTGCTCTGGAGTAGGCAATTTTTAACTCGTGTTATTAGAGTGTAGCTGATCCACTCTCTGGTTATTTTACTAGTAGCTCTATGAGATGCGGACGCGTCTAGCTTATTAAAAAAAGTCCTATAATTAAACCTAAGGCGATTTTACAGCTATAGTACCTATTAAGCACCTTAGACGGGATCCCTTTGTTTCCCACAAACTTATTGATATGATTTATGGACATAAACATATGGATACCAATTTTTGACTACTTATCGAAATTAGAAACAATAAGCAACCAATTTTTGAATAAATTAGTCATAATTTCATTGTTGCGGGCCGTAACTAGTATTTAAGCAAGTAAGCATTCCAACTATGTACTCGTAGTTGTACGGAACATACCCCACATACGGAACGTCCCGCGGAAAGTAAATTTAATTAAGTATAACGACGAGCATTTTCACAGATGACTGAAATAGATCGCTTTCAAGCAAAAAGCCAGACAAAAAGCGAATGCCTGTCGCCTATACCGGCGGGATTCTCACTACCCTATAAGGAATTAGAAACACATATCACGACAACTATAATTAAAAGACACATATCTTTATGCAGTGTTTAAATGGTTTTTAAGCGTTTTTTTAAGATAATAGGCGAAAGAAATCTAACGATTTGTCGTTTTTGCGTCGCTTGTGGAGGCGCGAAGCGTTATCAATAGTGCAAAAAAATCTAATCGTCTATGTGCCTTAACCATCATAAGGTTGATCTTTAATCTTGTCTAATTTTGACGGATTAACAGGTCAAGATATATTGGATAGAACACAGTTGAGTTCTGTGAAATATAATCCAATTCGAACGTATACTGATAATCAGAATGACATCTAACTGATGTCATTCAAATCTTGTGCATTTCACTCATACTTGTACGTACATGTATTGGCGCGGGCGAGATGCACGATAAAAATAAAATGATTAAATTATCATCCTGATGTTAGTGTAAGAATTGGCCTGTTAGTCGAGGCAAGAGCGAATCGGTTTAAAAAATTCGAGTCCATAATAGCTCTATTATGATATTATGATTAAGGAGTGTCTTCACCTGCGTGATAAGGTTTTCTTATCTATTAGAAAGCGCGTATTTATCGGTAATAAAAACTTAATGTCTCTATTATTGACTCGTTTTTTAAAAAAATCAGTAAGCAACTCCATTGCTGTCAGCAAAGCCATCATATAATAAAAACAAACGTTGTTTTTGTAAAAATGTAACGTTCTTGCTCTACGTTCTTTGTGCATTTAAACACATCTAGTCAAACAAAAACAAAAAACTTTATCTAGATACAGTCAACGTCAATACATAGGTAGTAGTGAAAATATCAAAATTGTCAAATATAAGTATAATGCTGTACAGCTCTTTAAAGAGCTCACAAAAAGGCTTAAAGACTTCACTGGTGACCGAAGAGCTGGCAGCTTTCTCGCTCAACGTATTAGCTTAGCAATACAGCGAGGAAATGCTGCCAGCGTCCTCGGCACCATGCCAAAGGGGCCCAATTTCCTAGACATTTTTTAATTATATTTTATTTTATTTAGTTTTAGTTTTTAGTTTTAATTTAGGTTTATTTTATAGATAAGTTAGTTTATTTTTATTTTTAACATTTGTATCTGCAGTATAATGTGAAAATATGTTTCATTTAGGTGAAAAGTTCTAGTAGACCCATACATTTTATCAAAACGGAGTATGCACGATTATTGAACTATCGGCGCGATTCGAACTTTAAGATATCGCGCCGTTAGACATTCACTAGATATGAAATAGTAAAGATATGTGACGTTCCACTGAAAAAGGTACCTTATGGCAGCTGGCGCTTACGCTTATTATTAACGCCGCTCCAATATTCAGTCGGGGCAATGGTACCTCTTGCCGTGGAACGTCACATATCTTTACTATATCTTTTCATAACGATATCATAAGTAGTTTTACGGCGCGATTCGGGAAATGAATTAGAGATTCAGTAGATATGAAATAGTAAAGATATGTGACGTTCCACGGCAAAAGGTACTATTGCCCCGGCTGAATGTTGGAGCGGCGTTAATAATAGCGTAAGCGCCAGCCGCCATAAGGTACCTCTTGCCGTGGAACATCACATATCTTTACTATTTCATATCTAGTGAATCTCTAATTCATTTCCCGAATCGCGCCGTTAGACTTCTAGAGATATACGAGTATACAATAACAATTAACAATGTGGCATACAGTCATAGACTAGGAATCCTCTAGACGGAGTTTAGAGTAATTATTTCATGCAACCGATGCTGCCAAAAATGCGGGGGTGCGTGGGACGAGGTGAGCGAAGTCCCGTGCCGTGATTGGTCCGTTCAAACGACGAACGAGTTCACGGAGGTCACACAAAGACACTTTCGACTCGAACATGGAGTAAAATTACCGTATGCGTGGCAGCGGGGGTAGTGCGACTATGCTCAGTCTAGAGGATGCACAGGCATACAGTCAAACAGACACGCTGATCACGTAGCGCTTTCCATAGAAAACCAAGCTTAAGCTCCGGCCCGGCCCCGGCCCGGTCTACCATGAGTCATCTTTAAAGGCATTTATTTGTGTGATGAACACAGATATTTGTTACTGGGTCATGGGTGTGTGTTATCTATGGGCCTTAGTTGCCAGAAAATAAAAATTTGATTTTGACAAACTGAACATTCTAGCTAATACTGTTTTTTTATTTAAAAAAATTGTTCGAAGAGCCAATATGGACAATGTTCATGATAAGTAAATGTCGGTATGTTATGCACTGACGATAGGAACGCTGAAGTTTCTTACGCGTGATAACCGCCGCTATTTCATGAAATTACTTTATTTACACTTGTACGAATAACTTCGCGGACCACGCCCGTCTTCCATAATAATGCACGAAGAAATACAGTAGGATTAACTTCCAAATGACCTGAAGCAACATCATGGTCGCATTTTTATCACCAGTCATGCCATGCGTCACTTTCGCACTTACATGTTTGTTAGAACATGACAAGCATATTGACAAATGACAAATAGCCGACCATCTTAGCCCTACAGCACTCTAACGTATTAGGCCTGGCCTAGCCAAGATGTTAACATTTATGCCGTAGCGAATGTCTCTCTATCGCACTAATAATGGAACATGGAACAGTGATAGAGATACATTACCTGTTCGTTCGCTACGGCGCAAACGATTGGCATCTCGCATATACCCTATGATTTGTCATAGATTGAAAAGCATCTGTATGTCCCAGGGTAAAGTTTTTGATTTTTTTTGAAAGATTATGTATTTTTACCTCCGACGTAAACAGAGAGAGGAATACTATAAGTTTTCGAAAGCATGTGATCCGATTTGAAATGGGTTTACAAAATCGGTTGATCCCTTTAATTGCGTACATTTTTTTTTCTTTTATACAGACAGAATCAATCGCCAAGTGGCTAATCGCAAGAAGCGCTGGTGGCCTAGCGGTGAGAGCGTGCGACTTGCAATCTGGAGGTCGCGGGTTCGAACCCCGGCTGGTACCAATGAGTTTTTCGGAACTTATGTACGAAATATCATTTGATATTTACCAGTCGCTTTTCGGTGAAGGAAAACATCGTGAGGAAACCGGGCTAATCCCAATAAGGCCTAGTTTACCCTCTGGGTTGGAAGGTCAGATCGCAGTCGCTTTCGTAAAAACTAGTGCCTACGTCAAATCATGGGATTAGTTGTCAAGCGGACCCTAGGCTCTCAGGGGCCGTGGCGAAATGCCGGGATAACGCGAGGAAAATGAGAATCAATCGCCAAGTGCGCCTACTGTGCCTCTATCAAGTACGCATCGTATCACTCTGCCTTATCAGTGAACGCACGCAAGCCACGCATGAACGCACAGTAGGCTAGAAAGTTGACTGCCTGTTTGTCTGCGGTTGACAGGCGTTTGACAGGCGTTTGACCGAATTTGACAGCCTGCGATGACAGTTGACAGGAGACTTGGTAGAGATTTATGATGTTATTCGGTTATTGCTTTTACAAAGTTTTAGGCACGTCGCTATTAAAATTGCAAGCTTGATGAAATTTGACAATGATTTTTTTTTTTTTTTATTATGAATGGGCTTACTCATGGCCACAGACTACTACGTAACGTACGTATTACGTATTTGCTCGAGACGTGACAAAGTGTTGCGTTGCATGTGTGTAAACTCGACGTAATAACATAATACGACAGTATATAAAACAATACAGTCATTCGACGAAGCCGTCTACAGGGAAATCGTGCGGGTGCGATGGGCGAGGGTAGGTCACACGCACCCGAGCTGCATACATCGCCATTGTTAGTAGCTCGGTACTACTACCAGGGCTAGTGTGTCTTATTTGAAATGTTTGCAATTTTTGAGCGGTTGTGTAAAAGTCTGACAGCCCTACTGTGTTATTGTGCGGTGTCGGCATTTACGCCATCATCAAAGGCGTCGGTCCACTGTTACTTTTTACATTGTGATAATACTGAGTAGAGTCAGTCTAAGCTAACACTGCACCAAGTTTGCATCGAGGGGCGGAAGTTGTGGAAGTGCCACTATTAACGTCAGCAAAGAATTAAATTTGTTGACCTTGCCTAGTCCAAGAGTTAACTTAGACTAAATCTAATTTAGTTTAAGAATGTGCCCTTATGGGGAACTGCGCCCACTCGACCATGTACAAGAATTGGACTCATATAAATTATACAATCAATCCAGATTCAAGTCTAATAGGAATATTATAGGTTAATATAAACGCTAATATAAATATAGAGTCTTGTCTCACTAGATCAGCTTTGAATCCAATTTTAGTAAAGTCTTACTTATTTTTCCAATTGGAAAATAATAATCTTACAAACGTAATTACCTTCTAACTTTTTATAAAGTATGCTTTTGCTCGTATTGATAGCATTATAGTTATTGCAAAAATGTTGATGCGAATGGTTTGACATTTAGCTGACCTTAGCATTCACCCTACACTGTGGAAAATTGCTTGGAAACGAGAGAGAAATTGAATTTTTGGTTAAAATTTTACAATATCGACTGCCTTTTAATAGATCAAGTTAAAGATTACCAAGCAGTCAAATAATGCTATGTCAAACATAAGAAAACAGAACATACTTCCTTTAGCTACCACATATCGAGTTTTTTTTGTTACTGTGCTTATCGTCAACTTACCCTAGCCAAAGTACTCATAGTAGCCAAGTAAGTCTTTTTTATCAAAATTAATTAAGTTAAATACTGCCCGATTCGAACTATACGATACGTCAAATATTACGGCTAGATACGATATGGATTAGATATGTCAGTGTCAAAAGTGACGTTTTTGTTTGAAGAAAAGTCACATTTGGGACTGACATATCCAATCCATACGTATCTAGCCGTAATATTTGACGTAGGTATCCTAAAGTTCGAATCGTGTCGATAGGTGGGAAAGTTTAGTAGTCTATGACTCTATGAAATATTCAGGACCTTTTCATGAGTGGACTAGTTCCAGAAATGTGATTTCGTCGCATTAATATAAGTATCCGCACAGCCCTATTTTCTGAGCTGGTCATCCTAAGCTCTAAAGATTCATGTATCCATAAGTAGCATAATGTTCGAAATTAGAAAAATTAATAAAAGTACTTACATCGACTCCGCCATTGTTCCACGGTGGCAGCGCGTAATGGGAGGGGTCGTGGTGCCCCCCTCCCATATGCTCCGCCATCACCGACATCCAGTGCACTAGGCCCTGCGCCCCGCCGCCGCCTGACGTGCCTGCAACCACCATACATTATAGACCTCTTGAGATATAAGGGGGATTCTTGGTGGACTTAGGAAAACATGAGATTTATAGTATATTGGCACAAAATCACCAATGTACTATTTATTAATTTTTACTATTAATTTAAGCTTGACATTAACAATAATTATGATAACTTGCTTGGGAGCAGAGCTCAATGGAAAATGGCTATTTAGCGACGTGTGGTCCAGGGAAGAGTGGGTGATACCAGGCCATGAACTAACCACTAATGAGATGGACAGACCAGATCAAAGCTGCAGTGGATGTTGGCACACAAATGTACCAGGAAGGCTAACAGAGAAGAATGGGGTGTTGTGAAGTTCGTCACCCATCGCTAAAATTATGTACACGTACTCTGTGGAGAGGCATACGATAAAGAAGAAGCAGATATTAGGGCCGAGTCCTGCGCAGCCCAGTGCGGGAGAGGCAGCTAAAAGGGCCTGTTTAGGTGACTCACCAGTAGGCACGGCGGCGGGCTGGGGGGCTGCCTGTTCCTGCCCCCCTCCCCCGCTCCAGACGAACGCGGACGAGGCGCCTGCCTTCTGGAACAAACATAAACGCATTAAGATCACCGTGTAGGCTAAAGCATCGATGAGCGGCATTCTGAGGTTGCTCAATTGCTGGCAATTGAGCAGCCTTTAAACTGGCTTTCCACTGAAACGGAGATGAGAAACGTACGAGAATCACCCAAAAGCATTGGTTGAATTCCAGCGGAGCGGAGAAGATGCAATGGCATCCCTTCTCCGCTCTGCTAGGATTCTATTGGTTCATTACCGCACGTTTCTTCCTCATCTCCGCATCTCCGCCTCAGTATATGTTCAGCCTTAGGAACATGAACGTATCACAAAATCGTGTACGGAAACGAATAGTATGGAAACGAAAAACGGCTTCTCTTCACTTTTCACAGGTAAAATGGAACTAGTTTAAAGGAAAACTAATAAAAAGCCTACAGAGGATTAATCACAAATAAAGAACATGAAATAAAACAATTTAACCGGATTATATCACGGATAATGAATATTAAATACATCTCGACGTTTCGAGCCCTTTTCTGCACAGTTTGGTCAGTCTATCCGTTTACCACGAGGGCCGGAAGGAAGGAAATTCCATGCGTAACTATCGCGGTAAGAGGAAATATGCTTTGTCACCATGCTTATCACGTTCTAATACGTATGTAAGTAAGTGCGAAATTGATGCGTGACAGGACAGGAGATAAAAACGCGACCATGCTACCGCCACTGTTACGATAAGGCAAATTTATTAAAAACGCAAAGGCAGAGTTGAAACAAAGAGGAAGCAGGGGAGACCAAGGAGAACGCACATGGTAGTAAAAGAAAATCTCAACTCGTATTAGTTTACAGGCTGCCAAAGAGAAGACATAGGACCGATAAATATGGAAATCGCTCCACCGACAAGAGTTTAACGCGTAAATTATAATTGATGATGATGATGAAGTATCGCGGTACGCGAAGACAATATTACAAAGAAAGTTGTCTAAATGTGTCGAAGTCTAGTCCAAGGTTCCACTTTGTCGATTACCATTATGACGAGATTTGCTTGAATCTTTATACAAATAACCTGCCAAATCGTCCTTATGGCAAGCGACAAGATTTTTTGCTTGGAAACGACACAAATATTGAAAGATTTTATCACAAACATGGTTGTTTAAAAATTCATCCGTCCGCCTACGGGGCTGCCAAGAAAATCTGTTAAGTCGTCGTCTTTTAAAACGCAGTTGCACTATTGCAGCCAATAAGTAGTTCCGCTTCTTAAGTGTCATTTGCCTAGTTTAATGCAAAAAAATGTATAAGCAAATAATGTGTTTTGTAAAAATGTGTGGTCTTCAAGAGCGAGTTTTTAGTCGGTCGTTTACTGTGAGGGAATAATGAGGGATTAAATCCCAACTATCCCTACCTACTAATATTATAAATGCAAATGTAACTGTGTTTATGCTTGCAGTTTCTGCCCACTACTTTGTCTATTGCTGATAAAAAAACGAACCTAGCTCTCCGAGCCTCAAACTATTTATCTCCATACAACATTTCTTCTAAATCGGTTCAGCGATTTAAGCTCAAACACAGGCAAACAGACAGACGGATTCTGAAAGCAAAAATAAGCGATAATTTCTAGAAAAGGGCATCTATCCTGACTGGGCCGGTCAATGATCTATTCGCGCTGCAATAAATTCTCATTGTTGGGTATAAACGTTTTTACGTCATTTTACTTCAGATTTCAATCGAATCTTTTAGTTTAATTTTATTTTTATATTTTCTTATGCAATGTTCATACATAATGTAAAAGATCAATAGCAAAAGTACAATGTTAAGTAAATTTAAGTATCAATTATTTGTTACACTCATCTACTTGAATTAAGTTCTATTAGTTTTCATTTAATGGATTAATTCTCTAAATATAATATAATGCCAAAAGATTAAATAAATTTAATTAGCTTTATTTTACAAAAGTGGACCTCTTTTACATTTGCCCATATACTTATACCTGCATTAGATCATACTAGTCTTATTAGAAATGTTCGACACTCCACTTTAGAACAGTAGAATAATACTTATTTAAAAGACAGTTTCCAATAAGATGAAAGGTTCCAATAAAAAAGAAATTTCTCTCTACTTAGGTATAAGTAGTACAACTTATTAGAGTAATAGGCTCCTGTCTATCTATTTATCAAATAATAGTTGAAGTCAGGCTATCAATAGAATATGATTAATCAGTCAATTGAAAGAAAACGATAACGAATCAGGGAATACGACTAAACAAACTATTTCTTAATGTACCTCATCAGGAGACTCCGTCGTCCTGTCTACATTATTCTCATCATCCGACACCTCCAGGCCAAATCCATTGGAAAACAGCATGTTCCTCTGATACAACGAATAGCATTCAGCCACGTTCCTTCTCCTCTTCCCGAGGCTCGCCAAGAAATTCTTATACAGCTGCGTCGGCAGCAAAAATGGAGAACGAGCATTTTGGAAGCCATCTTTGAAAGTAAAATTCTGATTTCGAAAAGGATTCGCAAAGTCAAAATCGGGTAGGAACTCTTTTTTAATAAAATCTGCGACCGGGTGAAGAGAAAACGCGTTCTCGGTAAAATCTAGCGCTGTATTATTAACTTCTTCATTAGGCCCGTTGTTTTCGAGGTCGCTAGACTCTGAATTGGCATCGCTTGAGTTATTATCTATCTGATCCATTTTGGCGTTGTCTTCACCGTTATATTCTTCAAACTCCGTCTTCATCGGTAGATTCATTGGGCTTTTTATAAACACGTTTGAGTTTGAAACTGTCACGGACATTATTTTCTTCGATCGCTTTTTGTTGAACACTTATTCTAATATATTTATCACTTTACACTACTTTTATATATATCGAAGGAAAAATAATTATATCTTCATAATTAAAGTAGGTATTTTTAGGAACTATCGTTGGGTTAGGAGATTCTGGACCAAAACTGAAAAAAGAAATGCTTTGATTCTTTAATTTTTTGAATATTATTTTCTTTAATTCTTCACCCGTTCCGTATATTAAGTTTAGGTTTTTATCACGCGCCATATAATTCGTTTTTAAATTAGATTTTTATTGTGATCTTTTTCGTTGTATTTTCTGATTAAATCTGATCATAGTGTTTTTTATATTTTAAGTATAATAGGTACAAATAGTTTATAATTTCTTATATCGATTTTAAGCCTATGAGTAGCATGAGTATAATTTAAATCTGGTTATAATTTCTTATCGGAATTTCAAATGATTTGATTTGGTTTTAAAGCCACTCTAGAACTTACAATTATTTTTTCATATTAAGTATTATTATTTCTTTATTGAACACATAAATCTAGTCAAGTTATTCTACTTCATTATGTTCATCAAATCATTTAATGAATGCTAAATTAACTTTGACTCATCATAAAAAGAATAGCTATTGTCGAAGATAAAAAATAAGTGTTTAACACTACGGGTGTAACCTAGTATTATGTCTTCAACATACTTAGGTACCGTAAACTCAGGTAACTTACAACTATGTCCAAATGTAAACTCAAGTTCCAGTAAAATAATTATGATAAAGTATTTTTCAAATTGTGTAGAGTATCTAATATAGAAAAAGCATTAGTAGGTATATATCTAACCTCCAAAATAAATTTAACGGGTTAAACCAAACCGGCTCGTTAATAATTAACGTTTAAAACTGGACCATAGTTGTATTATATGACTATAGTTACCAGAATTCACGGCACACCTACGTAAATTTAGAAGTACAAAGAACGATCTATACCAAACTAGGTCCCCCACCGACCTTTTCTGTTTTGGATTCAAGACACCGGGGCTGGTGATAAAATCGAAATCGATAATCTAGACCGAGTATTCTGGATCTAGGTCGACGGAGTAAAAATATTTTTGTGGAGACATTCGTCGCGGTACAGTCGGCTGTAATAATTATGCAAATATTTTATCACCATACCAGCTACTCGTAAAGGCTATATTTTAAATACACTACATAAATAATTTAAAACATTATTAGCTATTAATGTATTAAATGGATACTCTTTTATTTTTATTTCAATATTTTTATTTGTTTTAATTAATTAATATATATATATATATATATATATATATATATCACCAAAACATACATATATATACAGGGCATATATATATATATGTATATAAACATACATATATATATATATATACAGGGCGTCCCACGGCTATGCCACATGGAGGGAAAGTACCCTAAATATTGTAGATGGAACATTTTACTGAAAGAAGACATTATTTTATTTTAAAAAACAATTTAAACTACATTCATAGATTTTTAAATAATTACATGGTTGAACCGGGAATCGAACCCGCCGCACGAGAAAAAAAATCACCCTGTAGCTTTATCATACCGATCGAAAGGCTTGATCAAAAGGATTATTTTTTGCTAAATAACATAGTGTCGGAAATAAAAGGAAGCCCATGAATTTTAACATTTTTAATTCAAAATTAATCAATTTAATTTATCAAATGCTCAAAATGTAGTCTCATTCTGTTGAATACAAAGCCGCACTCTTTTGATTATTTCGCTAAATTTCACATCAAATGTTAAAATTCATGGTCTTCCTTTTGTTTCTGACACTATGTTCTTTAGCAAAAAATAATCCTTATAATCAAGCCTTTCGATCGGTATGATAAAGCTACAGGGTGATTTTTTTTCTCGTGCGGCGGGTTCGATTCCCGGTTCAACCATGTAATTATTTAAAAATCTATGAATGCAGTTTAAATTGTTTTTTAAATTAAAATAATGTCTTCTTTCAGTAAAATGTTCCATCTACAATATTTAGGGTACTTTCCCTCCATGTGGCATAGCCGTGGGACGCCCTGTATATATATTCTTCAAAATAAGTGTTCCGTAAACAAAGTTTTGTACGGAACACTAAAAATTTACGAACATCCATTAGAGAGGCTAAGTACTTCAATGCAAATTTTGAGTCGTTTCCTCATGTTTGCTGCTGGAATTGACTTTTAATTGATCATTTTAATGAATAGTGTTCATTTGGATTTGATTTGTAACGCAAAATTGTGTTTTATTAACCCTTTACCAGGCTGACATTTCAAAATGACAATCGAATGTCAGGCTTACTCATCGGAAATACCTTTCCTAATCAGAACACAATGCCGAATATCTTAAAAGGATCCCCATTATTTTTGTTACACCTTATATTTAATTTCAAGGTTATCTTTGAAACTAAACATTTTATGAAATATCTAAACATAAATTTAAGAATTTAAGTTAGGTAGTGAAACGTCTTCTATGTCGATTAGAAACGTTACTAAAATCCTTGATTAAAACAAAAATTATCCACTTTAGTGGCTGACTGTACCTAGAAGTTGACGTAACAGTGTATTCCGTCACAAAAGTCTATAATACGTTAGCATGCACCGATAAAATGCAACATATATTTAAAATGCTTTCACAAAAGTTTAAAGTTTACACTTTTTTTTTAGGTGCTAATAAAAACACTAAAAGGGCATTTCTATTTAAAGTTGTATTTTAGATTTTGGAATTTTTCTATTATTTCCACTCAGAATCATGAGCTCTTTTCAAATCATGAGCTTTTTTATTTTTTTCGGAAAAAGAAGTGTTCCCAAAATTTCGTACAATTTTTTTGTCCATTTTATTATGTACGGTCATAGAAGGTTGTATTGAATACCGTAACCAAACGGAACCAAAAATTTTGAGGACACTTTTTTTCTCAGAAAAAATGAAAAAAGCTCGCGATACTGACAAGAAATAATTCTAACACAATTCTTATTGGTACTACTATTTTAAATTAAAATGCCCAAAAACATGTTTTTTTAGTTTAAACTGTAAAATGTTAACGTTAAAACTGCCTAAATATTCTCTAACTGCTGTCTTGTGAAACAAACATGGAGAATTCAGCATTCATGGACGATTGAAAAGTTGCGACACTTCGGAAAACAAACAGACAAGTGTCGGGCCCAGTGCTGCATTCGAAGTTTTACCATTTCAGCTTGATTTGATACCGATTAGACGTTATTTTCAGCGCACATCATCATAATTTTCCTCGCGGTTTGCCGGCATTTTGCCACGGCTCATGGGCCGCTTGGCAACTAATCCCAAGAATTGGCGTAAGCACTAATAGTTTTTACGAAAGCGACGGCCATCTGATCTTCCAACCCAGAGGGTAAACTAAGACCTTATTGGGATTAGTCCGGATTCCTGACGATGTTTTCCTTCACCGAAAAGCGACTGGTAAATATCATATGATATTTCGTACATAAGTTCCGATAAACTCATTGGTACGAGTCGGGGTTTAAATCCGCGACCTGCGGTTTGAAAGTCGCACGCTCTTACCGCTAGACCACCACTAGGGAAGCCCCTAGGCTACCAGTAGGTACATACTTCCTTTCCATTGTGAATATCGAATCAACATAGTATTTCGAAAGTCCGAAAGCGTCTCTAAATTGAGCTGAATGTCTGATAAAGTTTCCTTGAGAGGAAGTATTTAGTTGCGGGACGTCTTTCTTCGTGAAATGCGTTTAGTTTAGATGTTGCATGATAAATATGCTTTTTGTATGAAACCTGTCGTGAGGCTTGATGTAATGTGTGAATAATAAAATTGAATGTTTTATTGCACTTCCAGATTTAAATATAAGTAATATCATAAAATTTTATCTATTTAAATTTTAAATAAATAATAAGGTGTTTTAAGTCGCCTATTCTGCTACTTTAATTATTAAAAGAGGAAGAAAATAGAAATAAAAATATTTTATGATATATTTTTTCTTCGTGAAATGGTGGAGTTTAGAATGCTACACTTATTTTTATTTATTATCTACATGTGTATGTTAAGTGTATGTTAATTTTAATATTGAAATTAAGTGTCGTATGAGAAAAATGATTCTTAAAAATCAATTAGATTCTTATCTAATTGGCCTTTGTCTATACAACGAAAAATAATGTTGCTAGTTACAAAAGAAGATAAGATCATTTAACAACAATTACACCAATTTTCCGACCAATCGAAATTTTAATTAATAAACCAATTAACCGAAAACGAACAAATATCATTTCACTTTTATCGCAGCAAAATCTAAACGTTTTAATAAGCGCGAAATGATATCACGCCAACTTATCACGCACAGAGACACACACTCACACAGCGAAACACTCATTAACACATTTACATCACTAATGTAACACCACCACGTGTCTTAGCCAACTCATTTAACTTAAAACCAACTAACTTTCAATTTATATGAAACTAAACGCTTTTGGCGCGTCTTTTTTTTTTCGTCTTTCGCGCGTTTCATTTGTTTTTAATTTGTGTTAACGGGACGGGTGAAGAATTTTCGAATTTGGAACGTCAGCGCGGCGGATCGATTTAGTTTTTTTTAAATTAGGCTTTTTATGGGCGCGTTTCGGGTTTAAAATTTGGTATTTTAGTTTTTAGTCGTCTAGATGTCTTTACCGCGAGGTATTCGCTATGAAACTCTTCCCAAGAGCTTGCTGCAAGGAAAAGCATTCACAACACATGGAAGGTTTTCTTCAGTTTTATCCAAGTGTGGGTGTTCACGTATATATCCACACGTGACGGTGTGTCCAGACGGGGGCTGCACAGCGCATGTGTGTGTACATTATTTGTCTGTGTGCGTATTTTATGACTCTGAGTGCATCCCTTTCGAGCTGCATGCGATTTATATGTGTGCTCTTATTTTTTTTCTAAACGGCGCTATTCTGTGTGTACGTTCGCGAAATTTTCGTGTATGGGTGCTCTGTTTTTTTAAACAGCGCACGAGATTTTGAGCCTTTTTAGGTAGCTGATAAAGGGTAGTTTTGTGTGAAGGGTCGAAATGTATTTTTCAGTTTTATATCGGCGATATGAGAATCGCGGATAGCAAAGAAAACGTAAGAGGAATAAAAAAATGCATGCATCGTACGTTTTCAGGTAGACACATTTTTCTTTAACCCCTTTATAGGTGTTTTGTGTGTGTGCGTGTGTGCATTGGGGGCCGGGGGGTTGGGAGGTGGGGGGTGGGGGACATATAAAAATGATAACGCATCGCAAGACGGCAGCTTTTATGGTTTTTCTTTATTTTTTAAAGGTTTTTTTTATAGGGTGAAGTAAAATTTCTTGAAAGAATAGTCGGTGTTTTCATAAGGAATGGTCCCTGAATTTTGCTGAAATAATATTGAAATGATACAAGAGACGATAGTTTCATTTGATATCGCGGATTTTTTTAATACTACTCAACTTTTCAACTATTATTATTTTTATTTTACCTACTCTATTTTTATTTCTATACACCTTGTTTATCATTAACATAGTTATAGTTACAGTCACCTGCAATAGTATGTTACTCTTCGAAGACCGCCAAAGTATGTGACACGCTCTTATGGCTCTACAAATAAGATTGAGTCAGATATTTTTGCGGCGTTCAAAGAGTAACATATTATTGCAGGTGACTGTACTTAGGTTTAAACTCTCGAACTGCAAGGACTTAAACGAAGATGTGCACTTATCATTAGGTGGTACGAACTCTTGTTTGTAACTTTTTATGCTAATACTTATTCTCATCATTTTATTTTACTTAAATTACATTAAAATTTAAATGACCCAATTATTTAATTTAAGTATATCAACTCGATAAAAATAAACAATAAGTAAATATTCTTACATTTATGAACATATTCTTATCGCTTAAAATATATTTATAAAACAAACATCAGTATTCACTACCTTCTTTGTGTTACGCATTACGAGATGCTTTATTAGGGTCAAGTTATAATCAAAAAGTGTTCACGAAATCATACTTTATTCCCATAGACGTATGGATCAGTTTTAAACAACAATATTGGAAAAGAGGGGCAAACTTAAATGCGACTGCATTTTTATAATATAATAAGATATGCCCCAGGTGAGAATCGAACTCGCGACCTTAAGATTACGAGACTTATGCACAGTCTACTGCGCCACTGAGGCTGATGCTAGGCTAGGTAGATGAAATAGTCAAACACAGAGCACAGTGCGGAGTACAGTGCGTTCTAAGTTTTTCAGATGCCTAGATAAGTGGTTTAACTTAAGAGAGGACATTAAAAATAAATTAAAACAGGACATAAAAAAGAAACAAAAGATATGACCGCGTGATGCTTGCGACGTAAGATATGGCCGTTGAGCGGGTTTTTAACTTTTATCTTAAATATACTTCTGTTTTAAGTTTTGTTCTTTATTATAACCTTGGCTATAATCACTAGTTACACAAGTATTTGTTAATTCGACCTGATTTATTAAATTATATGGTAGCACCCTAGTTAGTATATACAGTGTGGAAAGATAAGTCGGGCCCTAGAGGGAAACTACCTTAAATCCCTAAGCTGACTCATTTTACTTAAAGGAGACATTACTTTATTTTTAAAAAGAAACAAAACTGCATTTAAAATTTTTTCTTTTTTTTTTAAATTTGGCTAGTCTAAAAAAATCTTGAGTACTAAATATTAGATTTTATGGATATTTTATACGACAGACGAGTGTAAGACTTAATGTTTTGAAATATTATCATTAACATTAACTATATCGACTAGTAGAATAAAATTGCGAGTGTTTGTTTTTTGGAATTTTTAGTTCCCGGGCGAGGCAAGCGAGTTTTAGAAAATCTTTGAATGCAGTTTTGTTTCTTTTTAAAAATAAAGTAATGTCTCCTTTAAGTAAAATGAGCCAGCTTAAGGATTTAAGGTAGTTTCCATCCAGGGCCCGACTTATCTTTCCACACTGTATTAGCATCCATACACGACATTGTTTGTGTTGGGGAATGCTTATCTTTTTTATTTTTATTTATAATTTGATGTAGAGATCTAATTATGATCAATTTGTAACCTGTTTAGTAAAGGTTCGGGATAGCTACGAGTACCTATATCTAGAATTTTTTTTTTTGTTATAGGACAATCTTACACAGATTGACTAAGTCCCACAGTAAGCTCAAGAAGGCTTGTGTTGTGGGTACTCAGACAACGATATATATAATATACAAATACTTAAATACATAGAAAACACCCATGACTCAGGAACAAATATCTGTATCATCATACAAATAAATGCCCTTACTGGGATTCGAACCCAAGACCATCGGCTTCGCAGGCAGGGTCACTACCCACTAGGCCAGACCGGTCGTCAAATCAAATCAATTGACCGTATTGTTAGCGAAGGTCTCCATTTTAACTAGGGCACTTTGCTTTCGTATGCCTGGACGCTCTCCACGTGTCAAGCGAAATTTAATCTTAATGTGGATTCACGCGGTTCAGTTTCCATCTTACGAGTAAATCAATATTTTAATGTGTTCAGGAAATTAAATTAAAAAATAATACATAATTAAAAAGCGTTATAATATCTATAATAGAATAAAAACATAGATAAATTAATGGTGAATAAATTAATTATTAGTTATTAAATGCTTTCGTATCGTCATTTCGTCTATCATGTTAATTCGTTTTAACAAAATACATACTAAATTATGTTTTCGCTTAGGAACTTACTAACAATTTTACTGGGTGTAATATGGGGGTTGAATCCACGACCTTCAGTTTGGAGGTACTTCTCAACCGCACAGCAACAAGGACTATAAAATAAAACTAGAAAATCTTGTTACTAAAATTACCATTAAGACGTATTATTTTAACAAAATATTTCACAATTTCGCACATCAAGCTACCTTTTACAATAAACCACCTCAATTTTCTAGACAAAGAAAAAACACTGCAGCGAACGCAAGCAAAAAGTACCTATATACCTATGTAGTGAAATATAGGAAAAATATAAAATACGGGTAAAAAATAATATGGGAGCAACAAAAATAATTCTCAAGACGACGCGCACAGGTGTGCGTGGGTGTGCTTGTGTGCGGGACAATGGAAGGAATGGAGACTCCTTACTTTGCAAGGAATTTGATATTTACTATTAAGGGAACTAATTAAATTATTTTATGAAAATAATATTATTTGTGTTATTTTAAGTATAAACACTACTATATAAATTATAAACTGAAATAGATATCATGTACGAAAGAAAAAGTGACCAAGTCCTTAAGGGATTGCATTTACTTGGGAGAATTAATATTCATTTGGTTTGGAAAAAAATCGTTTATTTGGGAACAGAATGCATTTAATTTATAGGTTCCCTAAAAACAGGAGTGTGCAGATATTTTACAGATTTGGCAACCCACTCTTGGAGTTACTTATAAGCGTCCGTAGGCTACAGAACATGATAACTAGTTATTTTGCTAAACATAAATTAGACTATTTTTTATTCCAATTCTTGCATAAGAAAATAAAACACCAACCTATCGCCACTCCACAGTTTTCCTTTTAGCTATTCCTAGACCGAATAGGACGCATGTGTGGGGCACCTTCGAGCATAGACCACCGATGTCAGAAGAGAACACTAGCTAGATGTGACTAAATGAGTCGAAAATCTAATCGCGTCTCGAACAACTTAAAATCTTATACTCGTAAAACTCTTTAAATTATTGCATCAGGATCTCCCTTTTCCTTAGTACAGACTGAAGGTTCTGGGCGTCAAAAGAAAACTCTGGTGATGAGTTATGAAGATATATTTGTGAAAGATCTAGGAATAATAACAATTTAGGCAGCATCACGCATGGGAACAAAAGATGTTCATAATATTCATCGTCTTCAGTGAAGTTCGATTCATAATTTCTTCGACTTAAATCTTCATTAGGGTGATCTCCTTTCCTTGATTTCTATCTTCATTTTCTTACGCGATGCGCCGTGGTACGCTTCATTTTCCTGGTCCTCTTCTGGTATGGGTCGCCATCTGATGAGTTGGTAGTTGGAGGGTCGAATGGAGATTAAGGGCGGGTTGCACCAAACCACCTGCTAACGTAAGCACGGTTCGCTAAATTTTAACGCTGACGTGGGGGTCTTAACGATTGCTAAATAAAATGCGTTGCACCACCTATAAAAAACAGGACGTTAAAATTACTAATCGCTAATCGTATTGCCGCATTATGAACGCATTCCTACCAAAAAATTTATGGTAGAATGTTTATTTTATATAGCAACCCAGTCACAAATGCCAAAATGAATTGTCAAAATTCTCAACGAGAATAGTTTTGTAGGCGCGAACTAAACTTTCTTTGCAGATTTCATATCTAAATATTCAACAATATAAGCCATTCCTGAATATTATCAGAAAAACAATGTATCATCACGGGCTTCACGCTTCGAGCTACACTGGCTTCCGACAAGGCACTTTAAAGTGAAATTTCTGCCGATTATTAAAAGTCCAAGTGCTTTCCAAGCTATAGCCACACTGAAGGAGGCAGTTATCAACCTGAAGACCTTGCTAGGTTTCGTGAAGGAGCTGGGGTGGTTAAAGTAGGGCTACCTCGTTTCTCGCAAAATAGGCAGTGTTTGTCGATTTGCGGAAAATGCCCAGCAAAACTAACTAAGCTCTAGCCGAAATCAGACAACGAGCTACATGGCATGGTAAGTTATCTTATTAGTACTTATCCCTTACTACTTTTAGAACCGTATGCACAAGGCTTTACCTTTACTGTGCCAGTATGCCTTTACCTTTAAGCTGTGAACTGGCTCTGAAGCAGTTTATACCTTTCTTTTCAGGCTCAATTGGCAATAACATATTTGACACAATTGTGCATACCTAACTGCTAATTAGTAGTATAACATTCAAGTTACTTTTGTACATTAATTTAAAGCCGCTTGTTCTAAGCATATTCTTTTTACTGGTAGTCAAAGAGAAATACAAAATATTTTTTCATATAATAACATAATGTTGTTTTCTTTTCAGGATTGATTTTAATACAAGATGAAAGGATTGTACAAGTGAATCAACTCAAGAAACATGATGTTGTTTATTTTTCAGGATTGATTTTAATACATGATGAAAGGAATGTACCTACAAGTGAATCAATTCAACAATATGAATGTCAAATGCATAAGCACAACGAAATTTTTGTGGTTTAAAGTAACTGGAAGAAACTTGTAATTAAAAATAAAGTATTATAAATATTCTTATTTCCATTATTATTTAACACATTATAAAAAAACCTAACCTATGGTGCTGCCGGCAGCAGAGCAAGGCCCAAGCTGCCGGCGGTCAGGGCCGCAGAGAAGAACCGGCGGACTATCCGCGCCGTGTTTAAGATCACCGCCTTCTGCATTTGGCCCTTGCAGCTATGCTACTTTATTATTATATGATATCCTTTTTGATAACAAATTAACTAATAGAAGTAAAAGGTTATCCGGAGAGGGTTGACAGTAGATCAACAAATTGCACTTATTTTGCAATCATAAGGACTTATTTTTTCAGTCATACTGGTAACATGAATTGCTTATTTTCAACTATAAATATCTTTTTTCTTGAGGTGTAGATAAATAATATATGTAAACATGCATGGCCTATAGCAAAGTTTCTGACATGAGGATGATAAACTAAATAAAATAAATATGTATAACATAAAGGGGCTTTTCTTGCGACTGAACTCAGAGCTTAAGAACTATTGAGGTAGGTTAGGTATTTTGTGTTTAAATTTAGGGAATTGTATAGCCAAGTGAAAAATATTGGTGCATACATCCCACCCAAAAATATGTCCCTATAGCTCTACTATTAGCAAATCAAGAACTTTGGAACATTACTAAGCAAGACACCTACAGTGACCTACCTGATGTACCTACAGAGACACCCATATTCTTACACTTGACTGTAGTACCTATATCAACATAGCCTGGAATACATAGGTACATTTGTTACAGTGTATTATATTCATTTGATTTATATGTAACTTACAAAAGTCATACATGCAGGTAAGTCATATTCTATTTAATTTGTAAGTAAGTAGACATGCTTGTAGTGTGTAGATAGAGAAGTTGTTTGCCTAGGTCAAACCTAACAACCTACTCAACTTATCTCATGTGAGTATATTCCATGTTTCTAGAATAATTTAAGATAAGAAATAAGACTGATACCTGCCTCTGAACTTCCGCAGTCAAACTATATAGTTTTGTGGAGCTTAATTGCTACATCTACCTAACCGTTACTTGTTATACTTAGAAATAAAATAATAAAATCATGACTATGTAGCTATTGTAACGAACGGCTAACAAATCGATCTTAGCGCTCTGGTATATTTTGCAATAGACTACAACCATTGTACACTGTAGATATCTTTCATCTAAAAGCAGCACACATGATCAAAATCACTTTGCTTTTGTAATTAAATGATTTATTAGGTAGTAATAATAAATATTGGGTAAAGTCATAGTATGAAACAAGTTGTTTTAAAATTTGTTTCATGTATTCAGATACCTATATAGCTACGAAATAAAATTATTTCTAATTAAGTACTTGCAGAGAGCATTGTTATTGTTTCATAGGCTTGTGAATAATATATGTTGTAAAAACAAATAAAACACAAATAAGTAGGTAATAACTGAAACAGTATAATCATTTTTGCATCACACATTTTTCTAACTTATAGGTACCTAACCTATTCGGCCGAACTAGTCTGTAGTTGCTCCAATACATTTTCTTCACACTAAAATACTAGATTTCAATATTTCGCATCTTTTTTTTATTTACGTTTATAGTTCTAAATATATTTCACTTCTATTTTTGTTGCGGGTTCCGATTTTTTCACAGGTTAACTTTGGAACCATCATGCTCCAATATAGTTGCCATCTCACAGTTTTTGAGAATCATAGTTAATAGTTCACCAATATTTCCATAGGATTTTTCACTTTTATCTTGATTCCAATAAACAGAGGGCATTTTAAATTCATTTTAATGCCCAGTCTGCCGACAAGTACTTAGCGTTCATTACATGCCGTTGCGTTTTATTTGTTAAGCTGTGATAGCATCAATCTAGTCTTATCTTCAACTTAAGCTCATTCTGTTCACGATTTAGACTTAAAACACGCACATTTCTTTTAAACTATAAATAAAATAATGTATTTATGAAAGACGGATCGTCTCCCAACTATAATGACTTTAGAGCCATTCATGTCAACTGTCACACGTTTTTGCGTTTAGAAACTCCACATTTTATTGTTATTAACATGTTTTTAATAATTTAAATAACATATTTCCTAAAATTATTGAAAAATCAAATATAAATTCATGAAATACGGACAAGTTCAATAAAGTGCCGCCATTTTTATCAAACGGTAAAATCGTTAACCAGTGGTCTACGACCGGTTAAGGGCAGCGTAACTTTTTAACAGACGTTAGGCGTAGTGCAACCCAAATATGCAGTTAGCGTTCGTTAGCGCCATCTTTAGCCTTGATCAGCACATCAAATGGGCATGGTGCAACCCGCCCTAAGTGAAACGAAACATTACGTACCGAAGATGTGTTATACTCTCGGTATCCAAGTAATCTAAACATCTTTTAATCTAAACAGCAGAATCAGAATCAGAAATTATTTATTTGCATTGATACAGTATGGGGATGTTACAATATACCTAACATACATACTATAATTTATTTACACTGCATGCTATTTATATTCGCATATTTGCATTGCAGACAGTAATATGCTCAGCAGTGCGCGACTGAAGGCTAGAATGATGATGATGATGATGACTGTTAATATGTTAACTTAGGTATATAATACAATTGGTTTAATATTTTGGGTGTCATAAAAATCCTCAACTGTAACTCCAAAAAGCCGCATGCAACTCGCGAGCCGCGGTTTGACGACCCCAGAAGGCGTACTAAATCCCAAAACTTAGCCTCTTCTAGTGATATATATCCGTGGCGCCGCACACACGCGGACCTCAGTGTATGTTACGGCAAACCGAACTCATATCGTACTTACGCCCTTTTACTGCGAAACCTAACTGTACACTTGCTGCCAAAATAAAGGACGGTAAAAAACAAAAAAGTATTACTTAATTTTGTATTAAGGGCATTTCATATAACACTTAGATATAATACCTAGGGCAAAAATTATCACCCTAATAACATCATCTTTTTGTATTTTTTCATGCAGAATTTTTAGGACTTTGTGGAGGCGTAGGCTTGAATCGTGTATTTATTTTCTTATACAAACTATGGATCAACATTATCAGAAAGAATGATTATTCTATCATTAAACTCCACATCGGTTGAATCAGAAGTGTTAAACCCAAACTACCCCATTGATGAATATATGTAATAACAACACCTAATCATAAAACTCGCTAAGTAGTTTGAAGTAACAGAGCTTACAAAAAAGAAATCCTCTCTAACATGCTTATAGATTCTGCATCTTTTTTACAAAAACTGAGCAATGAAGCACTGAAGGAATTGACGACAGAGCCAAAGCTAAGGTTTGGCTAATCACTTTTACTCTTGCTTAGAATACACATAGAACTATTCAATTTCCGTTTTATAATCATGATGGTGTTAAGTCAAAAGAAGCTAAACCTACAAACTCCACTTCAATTGTCTGTAGTAAAATGAGAAAGAAGGGCAAAAAAGTACTGTACTAATTAAATATATATTGGATAAAATATATAAAATATATAAAAAATATATAATCTATATATATAAATGCAAGTGTCCTGACTGACTGATTCATCAACGCACAGCCGAAACTACAAAAGCCAGAAAGTTGAAATTTGCACACCAGATTGCATTTATAAAGTGTACAAGAGATAAGAAGCGATTTTGAGAAATTCAACCCCTAAGGGGGTTAAAAAGGGGATGAAAGTTTGTATGGGGTTAAAGTTTTCTTTCTAGCTAGGAATTTGAAAGTTCGTAAAAAGATATATTATTAAAATACAAGAAAACTAATTTCAGCGTTTTTGAAAATTCATCCCCTAAGGTGGTGAAAACGAGGTTGAAAGTTTGTATGGATATCAAACATTTTTTCGAGTGGTGGACTTGAATCTTTGTATTTAGAGATATTATTAAAAGATAAGAAAAGTAATTTCAGCGTTTTGTAAAATTCATCCCCTAACAGGGTTAAAAAGGGGTTGAAAATTTTAATCCATTACAAATGCTTTGAAACTTCTTAGAAAGGCAAAATAGCCTATTACAAAAAAAAGTAATTGCAACATTTTTGGAAATTCAACCCCTAAGGGGGTTAAAAAGGGGATGAAAGTTCGTCTTCAGGTGCAAATTTTATTTTAAGCTAGGAACTTGAAACTTTGTCAAAAGGTATTAAATTCAAATACAAGAAAATTAATTTCAGCGTTTTTGAAAATTCGTCCTCTAAGGTGGTGAAAAAGGGGTTGAAAGTTTGTATGGATATCAAACATTTTTTCGAGCGCGGGACTTGAATCTTTGTATTTAGAGATACTATTAGAAGACAATAAAAGTAATTTCAGCGTTTTGAAAAATTCATCCCCTAACAGGGTTAAAAAGGGGATGAAAGTTTGTATGGGGTTAAAGTTTTCTTTTAAGCTATGAATTTGAAACTTCGTAAAAAGATATATTATCAAAATACAAGAAATCTAATTTCAGCGTTTTTGAAAATTCGTCTCCTAAGGTGGTGAAAAAGGGGTTGAAAGTTTGTATGGATATCAACAATTTTTTCGGGCGCGGGACTTAAATTTGAGGATATTATTAAAAGACAATTTAAAGTAATTTCAGCGTTTTGTAAAATTCATCCCCTAACAGGGTTAAAAAGGGGTTGCAAGTTTGAATCCATTACAAATGCTTTGAAACTTCTTAGAAAGGCATAATAGCCGATCACAAAAAAAAGTGGTTGCGTTATTGGAAATTCAACCCCTAAAGGGGTTAAAAAGGAGATGAAAGTTCGTCTTCAGGTGCAAATTTTATTTTAAGCTAGGAACTTGAAACTTTGTCAAAAGGTATTAAATTCAAATACAAGAAAACTAATTTCAGCGTTTTAGAAAACTGATCCCCTAAGGTGGTGAAAATGGGGTTGAAAGTTTGTATGGATATCAAACATTTTTTCGAGCGCGGGACTTGAATATTTGTATTTGGGAATATTATTAGAAGACAATAAAAGTAATTTCAGCGTTTTGTAAAATTCATCCCTTAACAGAGTTAAAACGGGGTTCAAAGTTTGAATCCATTACAAATGCTTTGAAACTTCTTAGAAAGGCATAATAGCCGATTACAAAAAAAAAACGTTTTATGGAAATACAAGCCCAAAGGGTTTTAAAAAGGGGATGAAAGTTCGTCTTGGGGTGTAAATTTTTGAAATATAGGTATTAAATTAAAAACATGAAAACGAATTTATACATTTTTCAAAATTCAAAATTCATCCCCTAAGGTGGTGAGAATGCGGTTGAAAGTTTGTAAGGAGATCGGTTTTTTTGTTAGTGCGGAACTTGAATCTTTGTATTATAAGGGCATAGGTACCTATTATTAGAATACAAGAAAAGTAATTTCAGCAACCAACATCAAAATCCACTTGACTTAAAACTTGCTAAAAAAGAAAAGTAATTTCAACATTGCTTGGATATGAAAATTATAGATACTAAAGATGTAAAATGTTGAAGATAAGATTCCACGCGGACGAAGTCGCGGGCAACAGCTAGTCTTCTATAAATCTAAAATTTAATATTTTTAAAATTTTTAACTTTGGATACTTCTTTTGTCCCGATGTGCCCAAGAAAAGCGTTGTAGCGTCAGAAATTTCATGGAATATTTTATGAATTTATTTGAAAGATTTTCTTGACTCGCGACCGCTATACTAGAAGTTAATTTATTGCTTTATGAACTCCTTATATGTACTCCTTTATATTCTAATGATTATGTGTAACTTATTACTACTACATATAACTTTAACACTGTATAGACCATTCAGCATGTTATAGAGGATTGCCCCATAACGCGCTATGCCAACGGACCTCCTGAAGACCTGATCTTCCTTAGCGACGAGGCCACCAAGTGGCTGATTGGACTTAATCTGAATTTATAACTGTTTGCTTTCTGTTTATCATACTATGCCATACGATTAAATAAATAAATAAATAACTTTTACAAAATAAAATAAAATTAAATGCACACCGTTTCATCTGTGAAACAGTGAAAGGAAGTATAAAACAAATAAATTACATACTTATTTATTTTTATATACATATTAGTCATAGTTAGTTAAGAAGCGCTGGTGGCACTTGCAATCCGGAGGTCGCGGGTTCTAACCCCGGCTCGTACCAATGAGTTTCGAAAGTTATATATCATTTGATATCTACCAGTCGCTTTCCGGTGAAGGAATACATCGTGCGGAAACCGGACTAATCCTAATAAGGCCTAGTTTGCCTTCTGGGTTGGAAGGTCAGATGGCAGACGCTGTCGTAAAAACTAGTGCCTGCCTACGCCAATTCTTGTGATTAGTTGCCAAGCGGACCCCAGGCTTCCATGAGCCGTGGCAAAATGCCGGGACAGCGCGAGGAAGATGATAAGTCAGAGTTCTCAACAAAGTAAATACTATTTATTAGATTCTATTAGTGTTTTATCGCGAATTAAGGATTAGGTGTACTTATTTACCTATAATTTGGTACCGCGGCGGGTTGCTAATGTAAAATAATTTATACTTTATTTTTCAAATAATGTTGCTAATTATTTATAAAATATAATAATATTTCCTTTGCTATCCCTCCCCCTACCTTCCCTCTATAACTTATAGTTTCGGATAATGCATTAGGGAACTTCTTTATGGCTCCGAACATACATATCTATGTATGTATGAGTTATTTTTATTTGAACCGCCATTGTTGCCTCTAGAGGCTTCTAGAGGATTATAGAAGAAAGATACTTTAAAGAAGTAAAAGTATCATATCATACTAACTTTAAAATGTTTTTATTAAGTTTAGGTTGTAACTAAGTGATAAAAAGTGGCAATTAAAATATAAAATTAATTTTATGGTACAATCTTACACAACTCGATCTAGCCCCAAAGTATAAGCTCATTAAGACTTGTGTTATATGTACTATCTAACTGATATGTCTTATATAATTAATGCCATTAACGAGAAAAAATATAATAATACATATAATGACGAGTCTAACGCCGTTAAATTTCATTATTTTACCTTTTTTTCTGACGTTTCAGCCAGGTAAAAAAAAGGTTAATGAAATTTAATCGCGTTAGACCCGTTAATGACATTTTCATCACACTCATCAGTAAATGTGGAATTGTACGCAGGTTTAGCGGGAGTTGTAGAAAAAGCGTTCTCTCTAGGGAGTTATGAAGTTTCTAGTGCCATAATTAACAGTTTTTTGTCTTTACACTTAATTTTTGTATCGCAAGTGTGATGAAAAACATTGTAGGTATGTAACTCGGGACGTAATAATATTGCAAACTCGAGTCTATAAATCGCTCCGGAAAGCCATCGCGATATAATTTACTCTCGTTTGCAATATTCGACTTACGCCCCATGTTGCACAATGTACTATAATCATGTGTACAAAACGCGAGAGTTTAAAGTGTTATATGACTCCAATATATAAATTTGTTGTCAGATGCACGTTCGAATTGGCCTGTACGTCCATATAAACAACACTAATCCGCCACAAAAACGCGTTACATTTCCTCACCTCGCATTTCATAATCGATCATTAAAACGATTAGAACCATAATTGAGTGGATCAAGTAATTACTAATTAGTACAATGTAAAGTATTTTTGTTAAAACGATTGACGGTCGGCGGCAATTTTGGAAGAATATTGACCGAAAAACGACCAAATTGCAGGATGCAGGGCGTCGCTCGGTCGTGGGATAGGCGTAAGCGAAAATGAACCAGTAAACAAATTTAGGAGTAAAAGCAAATAAATATTTATATTTTCGAAGTATACTCGTAGTGTAGTGTTTCGTCGATGTAGTACAGTCATCAGCAATAGTATCTTACACAACTAGGGCCGCAAAAATATATGACGCGCTCTTATTGCGCTCCAAATAAGAACGTGTCACATATTTTTGCGGCCCTAGTTGTGTAAGATACTATTGCTGACGACTGTACCTATTTAGCTGCATAACAGATTAAGGATGACTCACGTTAGACCAGGCCGAGTCCGGGCCGGAGCTTCCGGCGCATCATTTTCTATGGAAAGCATTACGTGATCGCCTGTCACGTCATAGGAAAGTAAGCGCCGGAAGCTCCGGCCCGGACACGGCCCGGTCTAACGTGAGTCATCCTTAATTCTTCAAAAACACTGGACTGTCAGGTACATATGGTACTCGTAGATATTAATGTACCATCGAATAGTTATAGACTCGGTTTCATATGTATTACAATTCCAAACTTATTCGAAGTTGCATCCAACTTTTCTACAATTATGACCCAACTACTCTATAATATAGACCGATACCGATCCCGATATGAAACCGATGTAATAACCAACTTGCAACCTGTAACTAAATATCACTTAGATGAATGTATGTCATTAGTATCATCTGCAATATGATAAAATCACGTTTTTATCATCTATGACTCAGTAAGCATTAACATTTACAAACTGTAATCGTAATAAGTATAATTGTTATCACTTAGTATACTTATTAGGCTGTTGTATTGACATTCTCTGGCTATGTATTCTAAAATTGTTAGATATTACTTTTCAAAATGTGGGATTTAATAGAAGTGTCCTAAAATCCTCAAGATATTACCGATACTCATCAAACAATAAATCATACCTAGTGCATGTTGCATGACGCGATCCCGCGTAACTATGGCGTAACCGGTAAGCGGCGCAAAAACGTTTAATATCGTGTATTGAAAGTTAAGTGCCGCTATTAGGCGCGCCCTGAGCGGTGTCTTCCGGCTTGTCTTCAGGATTGTTTGCTTTGACACATATCTTAATATAGATTTTTGTCAAAAAGGAATATACTAAAGGGGCCCACAGATTACCAGTTCACCGGACGATATCAGCCTGTCAGTTAAACGCAAAATTTGACAGCTCCGAACAACTGACAGGCTGATATCGTCCGGCGAACAGGTAATCTGTGGGCCCCTTTACAAGCTTTCTATGACTGCACTTTTCTTTCAACAGGCAACTAATAGTTATCTAGACACTTTTTACCAACCCAAACAATTAGGTTGTGTAGTTTTAATTTGTTTCTAAGGTCACCTCCTGTGTCCATCATCTGATCAGCTCGATGTTACCCTATTATTGGATTGTCACCCAACTTACATGTGAAGTTTCCCTCTCGTGCATGAGAGGAGGCCTGTGCCCAGCAGTGGGACGAATGAATAGACGTATAGGCTGAATGGTGGTAGTTTCAGCTCAATCAAATATGTACTTATAATTTTTATAAGTAAGTTATGTACCCCTGTAAGTTAGACCCATTGGGTCAATGAAAAGAGATCGAGAGAGAGGAGATCCTTAGAGATCGCCCAGCAGTGATAGTATATCCTGTTTATCATCAATTTCATCGAGGTGACCATTGGGGTCTGCCTACACCAATGGACGCGGAATTGGCAAAAGCCGATAAAAAAGCTTCTACGCAATAAGAGCGACAAAGATGCCGCTCGGCTCAGCCGACGCCTTATGAACGTATTTTTTCAGAATTGTTAAAGTTCTTAGGCACCTTTTTGCTGGCAATGCTGAGTTTGCTTTGTTGCCAATATCATAATCAGCATACTACGGGGTTTTTTCTTGCGCGAATGTTTGATATTAGTAAAAAAATAGGTGAATAAAAAAACACGTTATCCAAACGTGAGATTTGGACACATACCACTTTCATTCATAATATCCATTACGACAGTTAAAACGCATGTTGCACCAAACGGAAGTCTCTCTTAATCCAACCCAAATCAACCTTACAACCAAATTACAGCTAGATACAGCTTACAACATAATCACAAACTAAAACAAATGGACCTAATAAAGACAAAATGAGACCAACTATAAGAAACTTTAATGACCACCGATTCGTTCCGACCAGCTTCCGTTACAAGATTCAAATTTTTTCCGTTTTTTGAGTTAATGGTTTTTTGCTCTTGTACTTATTGTTTTCGGGGCGTCTGATCTTTAATGATGTTGGTGTTTGTGTAATACGGGAGGTAATGAAGCGGGGTTGCGAAATCAGTTTTCAGATTAAGTGTGGTGCGTGAGTGATGGTTTATTTTTTATTTTTTAATAAATAAATATTATAGGACATTCTTACACAGATTGACTAAGTCCCACAGTAAGCTCAAGAAGGATTGTATTCTGGGTACTCAGACAACGATATATATAATATATAAATATGTACTTAAATACATAGAAAACAACCATGACTCAGGAACAGATATCTGTGTCATCACACAAATAAATGCCCTTACTGGAATTCGAACCCAGGACCATCGGCTTTACAGGCAGGGTCACTACCGACTAGGCCAGACTGGTCGTTTATGAATGTGCGTTTTGCTTGTCGGTTCATGTTCTAATGGAATTACAAGAGATCCTTTAAAAAAACAATATTTTATAAGGAAACGTTAATATAGGTTTATAACCACTACTGGACGTTTTAAGCCTTTATGGAAAACAAGTGATAATGATAACCTAATTTACGTTACGAATGATATATCTTTAAAATAATTTAATTTAAGTTAGTAAGTTAAGACACAAATACTGGACGTCAATAAACGTCAGATTCCTATGAAAATGTGCCATTTACACAAACAATTCCACAATATATTCTGTCGGTGCAGATTAAAATGGACTCCAGGTACTTCTACCTTTTCGGAGGCCATCTAAAACGCTTAAATCATCAGAACGAGCACCCTGATTGCCGTAAGCAGCGTCCATCCGGTGATTCCGGTGCGCCTGCGGTTGCAGCCGCACCGCAACGATATTGGTTTACTCCTGTAATTCCACGGATGGAATCATTCTGATGACTTTCGTTGGTTAAAGGGTAAGTGGTATAAAAATATGTTCTGATTTAAGCTATGTTCGTATTTGTCGCGTGATAGAGACAATCGGCTAGATTCGAACTTTAAAATACGTCAAAAAATTGCTGAAGAATCTCTCTGCTTTGCCTTAAGGTTAACTAGTAGAGAATGCTTTTGGTATTAAGTCCGCCTTTTGTACGATAAGTTTTTCTTTTGTGCAATAAAGTTTAAATAAATAAAGATACGGCATGGATCGTATATGTCAATGTCAAAAGTGACGTTTCTTCAAACAAAAACGTTTTTGACACTGACATATCCGATCCATATCGTATCATTAGCACATTTTTGTCGTATTTTAAAGTTCGGATCAGGCCGCTTGGTTGGTGAGTGGTAGTAAAATAATGAATGATATAATATAAAGTTCAAAATTCCAACTCTAATATATGAAATAACTTTTGGCTACAGCAATCAACTGAGAAAAATTTCTTATGCAACTTAAATACAAACAAGTTTTTTGTTAAAACATTAACACTTAAGATTTTGAGCATTGCAGAGTTTTATCCTTAAAAAGTGAGGCCTTGCTTATCTATGAGAAATGAGAAATTTCCGCAAAAACAACGAATACTAAGAAAAACAAGCGAACCAACACCAAAAGCTTTAAAATACAAGTTAACCAACCATTAAAGGTGCAAACTTAACTTAAAGCTTAATAAAAAAGCACAAAGCGCACACATATCATAAACGTCAGTTAAAGAAACATCGAGAAATCATCTCTCACCATAACTCACCACTAAAACATATACTATTTGTTTAAAATGTAAAGATGCGAGTTCACAAGCAGAAGGATGAATGTCTGATCGAGTATTGGTAATGCTTAACAAGCTATTGCCTCGATATAATCGATATAAAAGAGAAGTAAAGGTGAATTCGGTAAGAATTTAGTTCTTGAGAGTCTAAATCAGCATGTACTCAACATGCTTTAATGAGACGCTGTGCCTAAAGGACATTTCGGAGTTTATAGGGTATACCAGACCCAAAAATAACTTTTTCGATTTTGAAGGATGCCGCCACAGAGACCGGTACAGATAAAAGATATGATGTTAACAGCTTGATACACAGCATAATCATCATCATCATCATTTCAGCCTATATACGTCCCACTGCTGAGCACAGGCCTCCTCTCATGCGCGAGAGGGCTCGGGCTATAGTCCCCACGCTAGTCCACTGCGGATTGGGGATTTCACATACATCTTTGAATTTCTTCGCAGATGTATGCAGGTTTCCTGACGATGTTTTCCTTCACCAAAAAGCTAGTGGTAAATATCAAATGATATTTCGTACATAAGTTCCGAAAAACTCATTGGTGTACGAGCCAGTATTTGAACCCCCGACCTCCGGATTGAAAGTCAGACGTCATATCCACTCGGCCACCACTGCTTCTACAGCATACTGCCGGCCTAGCCAAGGTTACAATCGCTATCGCTTCGACAACGAAAAGCATTATGTCTCTCTATCACTCTTCCATATAAGTGCGACAGTGACAGTTGCGTTTCGATCGCTACGGAGCGTAAGCGATCGGCATCTTGGCTACGCGGCCTGTTTCTTTCAAACGTTATCACGTTCAACGTTGTTAAACGTTGTCGTGAGAAAGAAAGGTGTAAGTGCTGAAGTGACGAAAGACAGTGGAGAATGGAAGAGGGAAACATGTTGTGCCGACCCTGAATAACGTGGGATAAGGGCAGAGAGAAGAAGAAGAAGAAGAGAAGAACGTTGTCCATCATACTAATGATGCTTGTAATCATGATGCCACTGTAAATTTTGTATTGACTTGTGAAATAGAGCTACTTGCAGAATATATTTTTGAATTTGCACTGCTGTTTGTAAAATTCAATTGGCAGGGGATAGGTAGGGTAAGAGGTACGTAATCTAACAGATGTGTTCGCCAGTACTGTCTAACAGACGTATTTGACTATTCGATGTGTCAATGTTAATGTATGATCTGTCTGCCCATCCGTAGAGATTTAGCAAATCCTGCTACTGTCCTCGACTCGCTACTCCCAGAATTCGCGATACAAAATCCCATTGGAGTTACGACGTTCCTGACCGGACGGGTCGTAAGCTGTCAGGATGATGGTGACGGTTTTACGATACTAACGAGCCTTGGGAACGGGTAGACAGGGATGTGAGACTTTGACGCGTTTTTATTGTCTGGAGAGATTTTTATTTAGTTATCCTCCTGACGACCGGGTATCAAAATTTGCCAGTTTAGCACTCTCTGTTATAATGACAAATAGTTAAAACTTAAATGGGATTTTAGCACCTATTACGAGTAGGACGCATGTCGTTAGTAAAGTAGGTATCATGGGCGGAATATTTTGAACCAACTTTAAAAATGATGATCAGATTTTTCTGATTTTTTAATGTCCATAATTATCACAACATTCTAGAAAAAAGTTGGGCTGATTTCGAAAGGGAGAATCTCAATTTATACGAAATTTTTGATGAATGTTCCACAATTTCTTGGAGGCACCAGGCTCGCATTGGGTTAAATTTTGTTTGAATAAGTAAACTTTTTAGTTAATATGTACCTACAAGTAGCAGACAGGAAAATATGAAAACCTGTATTCAGGAGATACGGTGGCCGATTATCCCACATTATTACTCAATTAAACACTTCCAATGATACTTGACATCATTCCGAATTTGGTCACAGTTCTGATACTCGTATTTGACAGGCAATCGTATTATTGTGTAGGCAGCGCTGGTGGCCTAGTGGTAAGAGCGTGGGACTTTCAATCCGGAGGTTGCGGGTTAAAACCCCGGCTTTTACCAATGAGTTTTCGGAACTTATGTACGAAATATCTCTGGGTTTGGGATGGCAGTCGCTCTCGTAAAAAAACTAGTGCCTAAGTCAATTCTTGGGATTCCTTGTCAAGCGGACCCCAGGCTCCCATGAGCCGTGGTAAAATGCTGGGATAACGCAAGGAAGAAGATAACTAAATACTTCCAATCGTCGCACATTGCACAGACTCGACGTCGTTCCGATTTTGGTCAGAGTTTTGACACTGGTATTTGACTCTTGGGTTAGCGTAAGGACTATAGTCCAAGCCCTCTCGCGCATGAGAGGAGGTCTGTGCCCAGCAGTGGGACGCATATCATCATCATTATCATCATCTCAGCCATAAGACGTCCACTGCTGAACATAGGCCTCCCCCTTGGATCTCCATACGTGCCGGTTGGAAGCGACCCGCATCGAGCGTCTTCCGGCGACCTTAACCCTTATCTTGGCAAGACTCAAAATATCTTAAATATAAACATTTTTTTAGTTTTTCGTCACCTTTTGAGCATACTAGACTATTAAAAAATAAGGAAAAAAATCCAGGATTTTCCAGTTTCGGAAAATCATATGTATCATATTTGATACAATGCCAATCCCTCGACAAAATAGTTACCTACTTTTTAAAAGAAAAATGTGGATTATAGTAGAAATAAAACATGTAATGCAACAGAAATTAATATTTATTGCTAATTAAACGCAATCTAAAGGATCAGATGACTATCGCACCTGTAAAAATGAATTATATCTACGAATACCTGATCACATGGGCGGAAAATTTGATCCCGTAAAGTTGCAAAAAAGTCGTCAGCAAAAAGTTGAGTAAAATATGAAAAGTAAACAAATAAAGTGAAAGTAAAAAAAAATGTTTTTTTTACTTTGGGGCCATTTTTTGCAATTCATATATTTTCCGTGCTACGTGCTACGGCGTAGCAAAAAGGCTACGGCGTCCTAATATACTGTTAAATAATATCCATTACTTAAAAATAAAACAAAGTTCACTAACTAATTACTATGATGACTAATATGACGTATTGAAAACATATATTTCAACCCCTCACAAATATAAAAAAAATAAAAATAAAATAAATCATCTACAGCTATTTTGACGACAACTTGGAAATGTATTAAATATAATACACATGTACTTTTATGAGTTCTTGGCAATGTATCAAATATGATACGTAATGGTTTTATGTAAATATTTTATGTGTTAAATGTTTTTAAATGGGACCACTATGTGAATCCTAATACACTTACAGATAGTAAGTGTATTAAAATGTAGATTATGCAAAAATATATACTAATATAAGAAATAAGTGCAAAACTTACAGCACGAAACAAGATCTGTTGTTTCCGTGGCGCCATGTTGATAATTATTAATTAATTTACAATGACACTTGTATGTATTATTTTTTGCTATAATAAAGGAGGGTAGATCGGCATATCTATAGCAGAATTATTTTGTTAAGTAATAAAGTGAACCTGCTAGATTTTTTAATGTTCCATGTATCACGGGTGTTACGATGCCAAGATAAGGGTTAACAAGGTCGTCTGTCCATCTTGTGGGTGAACGTCCTACGCTGCGCTTGCTAGTCCGTGGTCTCCACTCGAGCACTTTTCGACCCTTTTTTGGGACGTATATAGGCTGAAATTATTATTGACAGGCAATCGTATTATAGGTACATTACATTGTAGACCTGTGATTGTGGCTGTGGGAGATGGTTATGATATGATTTAAAGCAAGTGTCCAGTATTGCCCACTGCCCGTGTCCGTCGAGGGGGCGGCGCCCATAAACCTGGGGTATAAAAACATTGTTTACGATGCGTACGACGAAGGCTCATTATGAATAACTTGCGTGTGATATGTTGGATAGTTTACTTTGGGATTTGGACGGTTAACAAAATAATATCAGTATTTGAATGAAAACTTTTTTGGATAATTTTACGGTTTAGACTCACTTGTTTTTAGTCACTCGTTTTTGGTTTCGTGTAAAAGGTACCTACATAAATTGTCCTATTACTGGTCTTCTTCCTCCTTCCCTTAGCCTAGTTTGCCCTGGGGTCGGGCCTCCTTGTGCGGTGCGGCCTGGACACCAATATACTGATATTCCTGATACTGGGTTGTCATACGGCCCATACGGGATAGATTCTGTACTTTTATCTCCCTCTTCATATTAGACCATCATGTGTACTGAGGTCTTCCTCTTCCCAGATATTTTGTGAGGATATTTAAGACATATACTAGGTAAATAGTAACTGGGAAACTTTCATCTCGTCATTTTATATTATACTAAACTAAGACTTTAAATCACGTTTTAATAGTCAAGGAGGTTGAAAGACTTGCCGGTTTCTTAATGTTAAATAATTAAAATCATCGAGTATTTTAATAATTAAAATACTCGATGGGGCAATATATACCGTAAAACGGGGTGACTAGGTTTCGCGGGTAGAGTTGGGTTATGAATGGGGAGAGAAGGTTTGAAAGGGGGGTGAGAAGGGATTTTAAGGCTACTGCTACAAAAATAATGTATTCCAATTTAAAATGGGGCTATAGTAATACGCATAATAAAAAAATCGATCCAACAATCTTCCAAAATCACCTTTGTATGAAAAACCCTCTCACCCCAAATACGAGGCACTACGGGGAGAGGTGGGTTTTCCTCTTTATGGTCAAAGTTATGAAATGGAACTACCCAAAATAAAATACAAACTAAAATACAGACATCCGAACCACTTATTATCAGAGCTCGGCAGGGGTGAGCCATTTTGACGTCACTTATGTCAAGTGTAGATATTAATATAGATACACCTTAGAAAGAAATATTAAAATAAAACTTTATTAATAATAATTAAACTAAAACGACAATGCCTTATGTACAAATAAACTTTAATAGTAGCATATGGATGGATATACATATTATTTTAAGAGGTTTACTAAAAAAGCTTGCTATAAAATTCATTTGTTTTAATAGCGACGTAAAGATCGTAGCGAAAAGGCAGCCTAAATAAAATAATTTCTTTAGTTATTAAATTACACCACATATACCATCGAATGACAAGGCATGTCCATGTTGTGCAAACTCTGAAAACAGCTCACCCCCGCCGAGCTCTGCTTATTATACACACCACTCAGTTTTCACATGTATAAATAAAATTTTATCGAGGACCCAACTCACCCCATTTTACGGTACAGCAAAGCTATTTATTATATTCGCGTGCTTGTGTTCAGTTTCTGTATTAGATTACAAAAATGGAAGCAATTGTTTATAATTCCAGTCATTAAGAGATCCTATTACAATTATTATGATTTATGTTACGATGATATTTACAAATTAATCATATGCGTTCTCATTAATCAACTGCTGCACGCAGAGAATAAAGTAAATCTTATACAATACCTGTTCATTATCGCCCCAAATCGCTGAAAATACTGCTCATACTCCTTTTCCCTCCAAAACTACGGAACTAAACACGCGCGACAATCACAACATAACCTAGAGCAGTCAAAACACGCTAATATCACTCAGAAAACCACAATTTCAAGCAAAAACAATGCTTTTCAAGCCAAATCGGGCAAAAGACGGGCCTCGGCAGCGGGACGCAAGCAAATTAAGTCGATACGATAATTAAAACCCTCGCACACACACAAAGAACCGACATAAAAATGGTCCAGCGAAAAAAAAGTATAGGTTTAAAATTTGCCCGGTATAAATTTGTGTTTTTTTCCTCAGACTACTTATGTATGGGGACATGCGCAGTAAAGGGTTAAGGAATACAACACTGCTAAATCAAAAAGTCACTTTTCTTCTTTAACCACCGAGCTTATAATACTTTTTAATTTAGCAGGTTTATAGTAATAAAAAAGTACTAGAATAATCCGTGGCGCTGCGATAGCTGTCAATACAGAAAGGTTCGTGTTTACATTGCGACGTGTTTCTCGATTCCGAATTCGAAATTTGAATATATAAGATGGTTATGTGCATGTTTTTTTTAAATTGGAACAAGAAGTAATGGTTTTTCATGCTGTGTTAAAACATAACCTACATGGATGTTTTGTGTTTTTACTTGAGTGTTACAATGATTTTATTGTGTTTTATCGTAAGTCAGAGTCAGTTTGAGTCAGGGTTATTTTACTATAATATTTGCAGCATTGTACCGCAAAAGAAACAATTGACTATTCATAATGTGATGGGCATTTACAGAAACTATTTACTTTTTTTAAACACCCTACAGTTTTGTAGTTTAATTTCTACGAGTACTTAAATTTAAGGTTTTGTGACACATTTTAACACATATTTTTTGTATGGACAGTCACAGTTTTCTATCACAAAGCTGGTCTAACAGACTGACACAATTTTGTATGGAAAACATATTTTCTTTTTTTATTCAATAGTTCTCGTAATTCTGAGTCTAAATAAGCCAAATAAAAGTTTATCATAAAACTTATACGGATAATCAAGAAAGGAGATATTTTCTAGGCATAATTTAAATTTATGATCTCTTTATTAGTAGTAAGAGTCGTAAGACCATTTGACAACGAATGAATAATATGTAATGTGGAGTAGGTTTTAGGTATATATTATTTTATAAATAATATGTTTTTCGACATTTTTTTTAAATATTGAAACCTTAAGAAAGTGCTTTTTTTTAGTTGAAAATATAGCTGGTCAAGCAGATCTTGTCAGTAGAAAAAGGCGGCAAATTAGAAAAATGTAGGCGCGAAGGGATATCGTCCCATAGAAAATTTGAATTTCGCGCCTTTTTTTACTGACAAGATTTGCTTGACCAGCTATATTAAGCATTCATTTTATTTAATATGTAATAAGTAATATCAGATTATTAATTAAGGAACCAAGTTATTAAACCAGTCATTATAGTAGGTAGACGTATTTAAAATTTAAAAAAATGTGTTAGTTTTATTTTGCGCACTTACAAAGTGTTTTTTCACGTCAGGAAAACATTTCTTAAAAGTTTACTTCCACCTGTGCACAGCGCCATCTATTGAAAGGTGCCTGCAACTGTTTTTTACCAGGCGTTTTTCTGGCTTGGACTAGGGGTGGAAAACTGGGAGAGGGCGCTAGACGGGTCCGCGGCCGGAGTGGGGGCGCCGCTGTAACACGAGTTTGGAAAAAATAGTTACAAGTGTTTGTTGTTGTTTTTAGATTTGAAAAGTATTGGATTGATAATGTTTTAATTTTAAATTGGAACCCGCCAGCAAAAAGCCTCTTCCATACAATTAGAGTTACGATCTCATTTTAAATGAGAAACAAAAATTGTAATATTTTCATTGCGTGTACAAATTTTATGTGTATTGTGTGGACCAGTGTAGTCCATAAATAAATAAATGAGTATGATTAAAACACTTGGCATGAACATTTACATAAATAATATCTAAGGCTGATTATTGACTGATGATAAAAAAAAATATTACACAAAGGACACAAAGTAAATAGAACGAGTAGAAATTTTGTATGTCGTATTAAAATAATGGAGGTTTATGATGCGATTCGTGCGACTCTAAAAAATATAATAAATAGTTTAAAGGTTTTTTTTACACAAACTTAAACAATCTCTGTTGAAAACATAGGCTAAGCTACGCTTTTGGAAACATCTCACGAGTTATTTTTAAGTTATTTTTTCAGAGTGAGTATTCGCGAAAGCCTTTTCCATTCTGACTTAAAACTTCAAATCAGCAGTTTTTGTCGTTTCTTTCAGAATAGAGTAATCATAAATCAATTATGTACACAGAAGAGACAAAAAGTCACCATGCCATACTAATTATGAACGGTAGGTATTTGACTCGGCCATCTTTAGGGCATGATAATAATACCCGGATTTTTTAATTTAATTGTCAGTGGTTGAAAACTGGTTCATAACCTATCCATAAATCATGTAAGTAAGTATACAGACATACAATAAAAGTGTGTATGTTATATAGATGATAGTGGACAGCCGCTTTTCCATATAAATGTAGTACTAGATATTACTACTATCTTTACCTTTACCTTACTAGATATTCTGCCGTATTCGAACTTCAAGATATTCACAAGAGACGACACGTACTAGATCCATTCTAGATACGTTATAGTTTAGATATCAACTAGTTCTCTTTTGCAGCGCAATTCGGGCAACCAATGTCACTTTTACGTTAGATAGCGTATTAGATGTGAATTGGATCTCTAAGTCATATCCTGAGAAAATCATTCAAGAGTATCTCCAGAATCGCGCAAATGTCAAATTTGACAGGTTAGATCTTAAACATATCGTTATCGTATCTTGGTGATGTCTAAAAGATGTCTATTTCAAAATCCGAATCGGGCCCATTGACATTACGGTTAATATTTTCACATTATTTGATAGACTATAGCCAACATTCAACGGTCATTATCTGAGCTTTTTTAAGTAGATTCCAATAAACCCAGCATCTTATTAACCTAAACCCTCGGATTGAGCCACGTGACAGTGATCCATCGTTTTTCTGTTACGCCTACGCTAAATAATGGTACACAAAAATAGGTCACTGTGGTATTCTCAACTTTTATCCAAATACAATACAGATCAGCAGTCGAAGCAGCGTCCAAGTCCAAGTGTCCAAATTAGCCCGAAACCAGGATGTGGGTCAAATTTACCTTCTAAGATTAGACCTGAATTATAAATGAATTCCATTCGTAAAGTGCACCGTGTTTTTCCGGCCCGCAAATAATTCGCCGTTTTCCCAAATATTCGGTTTAGATTTGCGACATTCACGACGTCTACGTCTACCAATACGTTAGCGGTGACTCTGTGACTGTGAAATGCAGCGGGATTTTCTTTTAACTAGATTTTATTTATTTAAACGTATGACAAACATAATTATTGTAAAAATAGAAACAATATGCTAGTATGTAATTAAATATCTACAGATCGACCAGTCAGCCACTTTATGACTTCGTCCCTCAGGGTGATTAGTTCTTCGGTAGGACCCGCGTATTATGTGCTGGATCTTTTGAACTTCCGCACCGCAGTCGCAGGTTATAATTTTAACTAGAATCATTTTATTAGTGTGAGTGTGATGGGCACCTTTGCGCTGGGGGTAGCGCGGAGAGGTCTCTTTGAGTAGTTTTTTATTCTTTGTTTTATTTTAGATATATTTAGGGTTGTTAGTTTTAATTTAGTATTATTTATAGATGTATTCAGTTCATAAGTTATTTATTTGTCTTTCTATTGTCTTTTTCCTATGAAATAAATATTGCTACATTTTATTAGTTACATACATATACATATTTGATATAACGCTAAACGTCTCAAAACTATTCCAAAGTCAACCGGATTTAGAAAAGAATTTTCCGTCGTTTTCCGAAAACATTCGGTTTAGATTTGTGACGTTCGCGACGTCTAACGATGCGTCAGCGGTGACGCGCCGTGACGTCATTAATCAGGATCGCCACACACGGGGGCCGCTGCTGAGCGCCAGCATGGGGTAGCGGGCTTTTCTTTTGCCTAGTACCTACAAGCAGCGACGGAATGTATAAGTTGGCGGCCGATCGCAAAATCAGACCTATAGTATATAATTCGTCAGGTTGTTTCGGATGCCCTAAGGGCAAACTGATCAGCAACTCAGGGAACGAGACAACAATTTTCACTGTTCACTATATGCCTGATTTTCATCATCATCATCATCATCATGATGATTAAAATGCTCGAGTATCAATATTTTAGCAACTTTACCCCTTGGAAAACAAGTAACTATTTTAATTAAATGCAATGAAAAAAAATTATATGGATTATCCAGGATGATAATTTAAACACTATTACTTACAGCCATTGTTTTAAGCTACGCAATTTTTTTAATCACTTACTTTAATTTTCGTTCATTATTATTTCAAATCTTAAAATAGCCTAAAATAGTAAACCATCTCATTTCCTAATATTTATTTATTTATTTAAACTTTATTGCACAAAGTGTATACAAAAATGTACAAATGGCGGACTTAATGCCAAATGGCATTCTCTACCAGTCAACCATAGGGCCAAACAGACATCTACAATTGGTGCAGAGAGAGAAATATACTTATTCAGTGAATAAAAAAAGCAAACTATACATATAAACTACATAAATAAATAAAATATATATAAACTACTTCATATTTATACAATACATACTATAAATATAATAATGATGGATATTATTCGAACTCTTGTTTTAGCAAATGCTTACGCAACAACCGCTTCAAAGAAAACTTACTTGGAGCTTGTCTAATATTTAGAGGGAGTGAATTCCAGAGTCGACTAGCCTGGACGGCGAAAGAATTAGTCATAAAACCAGTACGGTGAGAAGGTATGGTCAGTTTGAGAACGCGGGAGGTACGCAGCTCACATCCTGGACGAGGAGTATCGAAGACGAATTTACTTTTGAGATATCCAGGAGCAGAAGGCTCAAACAGGATCGAAAATAGGATACAAAGGATCCGGAAGGACCTACGACGACGGATGGAGAGCCAGTTGAGCTGCTGGCGGTAAAAGGAGACATGATCGTATTTACGAAGTCCAAATATAAATCTAATACAGTTATTGAGTAGACGGTCTAGTTTATTGAGTGATTCCTGAGTGGCATTAGTAGTACACACATCCCCGTAATCAATTATTGGTAACACTAAGGACTGCACTAACATTTTTTTCGTGCTTACAGGCAGAAAGTTTTTAAATTTATATAGAGTTCTAAGTGTACCTGTGACCTTCCGACTTGTCTCCGAGAGTTGACTAGACCAGGAAAGGTTGGAATCTAAAACTAATCCGAGATTCTTAACCCGACCCGACTGCTCACCGGAATTACAGCATCCTCAAAAAGGATCGGAGCAACAGGTACTGTACTCAACCTAGACATTTGCCACTGGCTACCTAAAATTATGGCTTGGCATTTAGCTGGATTTACACAAATGCCAAAGCTAACAGACCACTCGGCGATGTAATCCAAGTCAGCATTTATTGATGAGATAGCCGTGTTTATATCTTCCACGTCAACTTGCGAGTACAGCTGAAGATCGTCTGCGTACAAATGGTAAGAGCATCGAATCTTGGCGGTAATAAGATTAATAAAAATTGAAAAGATAAAAGGAGAGAGAATACCGCCTTGAGGTACTCCAGTACTCAGTTCAGACCAATCAGATAAGGAGCGGCTGGCACGGACTGCCTGGGCTCTATCGGAAAGATATGAAAAGAACCACTTTGTGGCATCTGAAGAAACCCGCAAATGAGTAAGAGTAGCCAAAAGTAGGTCATGGTCTACCGCATTAAAGGCGTTGGAGAAATCTATCAGCACTAACACCGTAACTTTGGAAGATTCCATACCGAGTCTTATGTCCTCTGTAACTTTAAGTAGAGCGGTGGTGGTGCTGTGTCCAGACCGGAAACCAGACTGCAGCGGTGAAAGCAGACTGTTGCTATGAACAAAGTGTGAGATCTGTTTGTGGGCCGCAGCCTCTAGTATTTTGGACAGAAACGGGAGAATAGATATGGGACGAAAGTGGCTAAGTGAGCTTGGATTATTAATTTTGGGGAGTGGGATGACAAACGCCTTACGCCAGCATGATGGGAAAACGCCAGTGAGTATAGAAGTATTGACTATGTGAGTAATAACTGGCAAGACGCTGTCCAGAATGTGAATAATCATAAGACGACTGACATTGTCATGGCCAACGGCCTTAGATTTAATTGATACTATAATTTTGCGGATTTCTTCAATGGCGACAGGAGAAAAAGTAAAAGGAACGATATCTGGAGAAGTAAAAGAGGCAATGAGAGATAAAGTTTTGAATTTGGTTAATGGATTGAGAGTTGATGTTTTAGAAAAATGCGAATTTAACTGGTTTAATGTAAAAGAAGAAGAATCTATATCAGGTTTACCCTTACCAATGCCAAGCGATCTCAAAAATTTCCACGTGTCAGCAAGGGATGAGTTCAAGACATTTTCGTGGATATGCCGACGCTTTGCTGCCCTTACCATTTGGTTACAGCGGTTTCTAGCAGCTTTAAAAAGACCCCAGTTACCCTCACTCCGATCCTTCTTGTATTTACGAAACGCTTTATCCCGTTTACCCATCGCCATCCGAACATCTCCAGTGATCCAAGGAGCAGGCGGTCGCTTCAGTCTCACTGCGCGAACCGGCGCGTGTGCATCAAATAACTTTAGGAGAGAGGAGTTAAAATTGGCTACTTTCTCATCTACAGTTGATGCACCCAACGCGGCAGCCCAATCAGCTGAAGCGGCGTCCCGCTTCAAAAGATTCATATCGAGCCGGGCAAAGCTCCGCAGATGTACGACTACCGGTTTTGGTTTCGGTGGCTTGACTTTATATGTTATGAAAATCAAATCGTGGTGTGAGAAGCCCGGTGCCAGAAACTGGCCAGAGTTAATAACGTTATCTAACGACGATGTCAGAATCACGTCCAGCCATGTATCAGGGGAGTCAGAATTGCGGTGCGTAGCCTGCAAGGGTACTAAGGAAAAATCTGCCGCTTCAACAATAGATCTTAGATGCCGTGATCTGGATGTGTCTCTCAGCAAGTCTGTATTAAGGTCGCCCATAATTATGTGATGTGTGCACTCTGAACCTACATCCGACAGAAGGTATATCAAACCTAAAGTGAGAACTTTTATTAAAAAAAAAAAACCGGGCAAGTGCGAGTCGTACTCGCGCACGAAGGGTTCCTTACCATAATGCAAAAAAAAAAACAAATAAAAGCAAAAAGAAAACGGTCACCCATCCAAGTACTGACCCCTCCCGACGTTGCTTAACTTTGGTCAAAAATCACGTTTGTTGTATGGGAGCCCCATTTAAATCTTTATTTTATTCTGTTTTTAGTATTTGTTGTTATAGCGGCAACAGAAATACATCATCTGTGAAAATTTCAACTGTCTAGCTATCACGGTTCGTGAGATACAGCCTGGTGACAGACGGACGGACGGACGGACGGACGGACGGACAGCGAAGTCTTAGTAATAGGGTCCCGTTTTACCCTTTGGGTACGGACATCTCGAAGGCCTTTGACAGGGTTTGGCACGCAAGTCTCCTTAGCAAGCTTCCTGCATACGGCATCCCTGCTGACTTTTGTAGCTGGCTATCTGATTTCTTGAGTGAACGGTCGATCAGAGTAGTTATTGATGGCTGCTCTTCGGACCTCATGGCCATTGACGCTGGTGTTCCTCAGGGGTCTGTTCTCTCCGCAACCCTTTTCCTGCTCCACATTAACGACATGCTGCAACCCAGCATTGTAGGTTATGCAGATGACAGTACGGTTGTTGAAAGATATTTGGCTAGTGCAGGGGACAGCAGGGAGGATATACGTTCACAGAGAGAGGCCATGGTTGAGCGAATGAACTTGACCCTTAGTCTCGTTTCCCAGTGGGGTGATGACAATCTGGTCACGTTCAATGCCTCCAAAACGCAGACGTGTCTATTTTCCGCAAAACGGAGTCCATTCGACCTGACTCCTTCTTTCCGGGGTGCATCTGTACCTATTGCCGACAGTCTGGAACTCCTCGGCATGGAGCTGAGTTCAGTCCTCAGCTTCGGCAGCTTCATTGAGTCTAAAGCTCAAACTGCGGCCAGAAAGCTGGGCGTCCTAAATAAGGTGAAGCGATACTTCACACCTGGACAGCTTCTAACACTTTACAAAGCTCAAGTCCGGTCGTGTATGGAGTATTGCAGCCACCTGTGGGATGGCTCAGCTAAATACCAACTCGCCGCTTTGGACTCAGTGGAGCGCAGAGCCAGGAGGATGATTGGCGACAAGAAGCTAACGGCTAAGCTTCAGTCTTTGGCCCATCGGCGGAAAGTCGCCAGCCTGTCGGTATTCTACAGGCTGCACTTCGGGGAGTGTGCCCAAGAGCTACACGAGCTTATACCACCGTCCCCATTCTACCATCGGACTTTTAGACGCACGGCCGGTTTCCATCATTACATGGTAAATATTCCACCAATTCGCACGAAGCGCTTTGCTTCTACTTTCCTTATGCGAACTGCCAAGGAATGGAATTCCCTGCCGGCGTCTATATTTCCGTGTTCTTATAACCCGGCAACCTTCAAATCAAGAGTGAACAGGCACCTTCTGGGCGAGCTCGCTCCATCGTAGGCCACGTCTACGCCTCGGCTAGTCTGTGGCCATGAGTAAGCCCATTCATAATAAAAAAAAAAAAAAAAAAACGGAACCCTAATAATAGGGTCCCGTTTTACCCTTTGGGTACGGAACCCTAAAAACAATTATGTGAAATATTTTACACGTGACAAATGTTTATAATGAAATGTTTGTATCTATCATTTCCTTTAATTAACTATTTATCGTGTATACTTATCCTTTATTAACCCTTTGTATTTTTATGACGGTTTGTCACACAACAATTAATTTTCTCTTACACGAGACGTGTCATCACTTCAGTTTTACCAACAGACAATCTTTATCAAGTATTATTTTGAATCAATGAACTGAATGTGTTTCTTTTGATTTATATTCTTTAGTTAAGGCAATACAGGGTGCCAAGCCAAGGTGACAATCGTGTTCGTGCCGGTGAGTAAGGTTGCCAGAGCTCAACTAGGGTCGGCAACGTGCACGTAACACCTCTGGAGTTACAGGCGTCCATAGGCTACGGAGATTGGTAAACATCAGGCGGGCCATATGTTTGTTTGCCACCGACGTAGTATAAAAAGGGGAGGTCTTTGCCCAGCAGCACAGGATAAATATGTAATAGTACTAGGTACAGAAGGTTCACTCTCTAACAAAACGCGTATGACTCGTCATCTCTCGAGATACAAGCTCAAGCACGCAAGCAGGCGGCCGTTCCATTGACGTGCGTGGCAACTACGAGTACTACTGCTAGACACCAAAACTGGTGTGGCGCATGTAAGTACTTGTAGCGACGCGACGAAATCGTGGAGTGAGCCACGCCTGCCCGCAGTGGGACACAAATAGACTATTAAAAAAAACCAAAGTCACATACCCGGTTGTGAGCGTCTCTAACTAAGCACATCAAGATAAACGCTGGGAATGATTTGACAGATCACCGCGCGGGGCGGAACATGGCCGCCCCGATAAATTGTCTTTCCTTAAAAATGGCGACAGATGATTAACGACTATTTGTTTCTGGTGGGATAATCAAGGGAAAAAGCATAGCTTAACATTGAACCATCGCACTGGGAGACTTCGGCAAAAGATCGGCCGAAATGGAGGCATACAGTGAGTACAATAGTGCAAGCCTTTGAAGAGCAGAGGCGAGTGGAACTCGGCGCGAAGCGTGACGAGTCAAAGGCCCGACCACCTGCGGTCATAAACTACAATTTTGTCGGAGGGGTGCTGACCTGCGGTGAGTGTGGACGTAAATGTACATTTACTGCAAAAATAGGCTACGTGAGTCACCTGAGAGCTCACGATCGTCGCTCTCACTAGCCAGTGCATACTTACTCAGTCGCCGAGGCCGAAAATGAGAAGCCATAGCCCTGGGATATTTCTTCTCTAGCCTCTAGCTAATTCAGACATCCAGAGGCCTATAAAAAGGTCCCGTTCCAATCTAATTTGAATCTTTTTGTCTTGGCAAGTATTGATGTCTGTCTAGAAACTAGATCAGGTAAAACGTTGACAACAAAACACTTCCCTCGTTGTCAGAGCCTGACGATGACTGTATGCTGGGATCGATTTGAACGATCACCACGCGGGGCGGAACATTGCCGCCCCCAATAAATTGTCTTCACTTAAAAATGACGACAGATGAATTAACGAGTACTTGTTTCTGGTGGGATCGTCAAGGGAAGAAGCCTATCGGAGCACCCTGTTCTGTATTCTTAGCGCCACTTGCGCCATCCTACTAACCCAGGGTTATCCGGTTAAACCTGGAGTTACCATGGTTACAAGTACAAATTGACACTGGGTAAACCCTGGGTTAGTGGGATGGTGCAAGTGGCGCTGAGTGTATTAGATTGCAAGACGTACCATTCCTCCTCGTTTTGCTCACTGTCGTGCCCACAGATCAACATATATACATAGATATCTAATAAATGTATTTTATTTATTTATTTATTTTTTATTTTTTTACGATAAAAAACGTGATTATATGTTTTTAAAATAAGGTTTATGAATTCAGTCTGTCGAAAAATAGCTCTATTTTCTTTGTACCTGTTACAATTTCTAGCAATGAAAAGTAGTACCAGACATAGACAATAATTATGCTAACGAAATGTTCATGACAAGTTTCATGTCATGTGGGTAATTTAAGTTTGTCGTTTTAGAATTGAAGCGCCTTTTTGACAGCTGATTCGTATCTTAAAGCGCGTGTTTAAATATTTTTGAGCACCTTTGCCGCTCCGATATATCTGACACACCGTAATCTGATTCCTCCCCCCGTGATGCGAGATATAAATCGTGCAAGATGACGGACTCGGCAAAAAACTGCCGAAACGGTCTTTAGCGTCCCTTGAGGGATGATTTGGTTTTGATTTCGGGAGGTCAAGGTATTGATTGGCTGAGATATGTTGGGTAAAAGCATCCTGGATTTGGAAATACGTGTATTTTTTTACTAGCTTTTGTTGATGATCATATTGATCATCCATCGTTGACATAATAAATAAAAAACATCTTTATTTCAGACCAAAAGCGATCCAGATTTTGTTAGTAACATTTTAGACGTAACACTATGTTTATTATAAATAACTATATGTAGAACATTGACATTCTGCCCGATTCGAACTTTAAGATACTTACATCAAATATTACATCTAGAATGTAGATACGATATGGATTAGATATATGTCAGTGTCAAAGGTGACGTTTTTTTTGTTATTATATACTATGGTTTATGGTTTTTGCCAACCCGCCTGCCAAGCGTGGCGATTATGGCATTCACCCCCCCCCCCCCAAGTAAGGGGGAGGCCTATGTTCAGCAGTGGACGTCTTATGGCTGAGATGATGATGATGATGATGGTTTTCGTTTATTGAACTGTTAAAGCAAAGAAAAATGTTCAATTTTTTTTTTAATTTTTCGTAATTAAGGTAGCTTTCAACAAAATATATTATGTTTTTAATATTATTTCTATATTAAACAAACAAACAAATATGATAGGACATTATTACACAAATTGACTTAGTCCCACAGTGCTTACTAACTGACTTGTATATTTTACATCTAGACCATTTTTTACGTAGACAATCTTCTTTCAACTTAACTCCGTCTTTTGTAGTCCACAAAGCGCTCGGGATCTTACGTCCTCCCCTCGTATGGGGCAATTAATTTAAAAGACTAATGCGGCGTTTCAACCGCACGCGCGGGGACCAGATAATGATAGCTGTGGACGTCTTTATTTTACGAACGACGTGTTTTGAAGTCACACGTATTTATAATAAAATAATTATCGTCGTAAATTTAAGAGTTAGACTTGTCGGTGTAGCTCTCTCCATTAGACTCTATCCAGGGTTGCCTCCTTGGTTTCCTTATACGACATCACAGCTACCTTTTCTTTTTTTGTGTTTTGTATCTTATCCTCGGCATTCCCCTTCCTCTCTTGCCTGCAATATTTCCTTCTATTATGTTATTTATAAAAGCGTCATGTCGTATAAGGTGAGGTGACAAATCATTTTCCCTCTCCTACTCTCTATTGTCTCCAGTTGCCTTTTCTCTCCTAATCTTTTTAACACTTCTTCATTTGTGGTTATTTCTTGATCTTTTCCAGTCTCCGCCAGCACCGCATTTCAAACGCTTCTAAAATAATTATAATACTTTTATTGGCTATTATTTCAACTGCAAAGGTGGGGCTCAACATATACGTATATGTTGTGGCAAATTAAGAATTACATTGTTATATCAAAATCATGTCATTTTGTTATCACTCACCCTTGAGTTTCGCACGTGCCAATAATAGGGAAATAAATATTCGCGCGAATGTAAAGCCTGACCAGTAGTATTATGATCATTGTCAAGAGGGCGCTGTTATTCTCATGTATAGGGCGACAATTCAGTATACATTGTATGAAAAAAATAGTTCCAGTGAAATTCCGCAACATGGCGCGTGATCATATATTCCTGGTCAGGCCTTAAGTTTGAATAACGTAGCCTCCCTATCATAGCACCCATTCCTTCCGCACAGGCACCCATTCATCCTCCATGAATGAGCCAACAGGTGGATCAAAAGTTAACTAGATGATTACCCACGTACCATAAACGTGCCGACCGCAGCCTCCGAGGAAGATTAAAAAATAAGGTAAAAAAATAAAAAGCGCGCGACGCCAAACCATAGAGAAACGGGCGATCGTGCGTGACAGTCGAAGAATAAACCAAACAGGTTGTTTTTTAAACTTTTTTTAATCTTTGTTAATGGCCAGCACGGGGACGGATGTTTGATAACCGTACCTAGATTGATAGTGAATGAATTTTACGTTGCACTTGAGACTTTTTAATTTTTTGTCAAGCCGGGCGCCATTGTGTGGTACCGCTAAAGCAATCTCGGATTATGACGAATTGATTAAAATTGTTCGTGAAAAGCTGTGAGAAGTAATCGATCACTTAATTATCTGTAAATTGAAATACCTAGGTTTTTTTTTGAAATTTCAAGATTAAAACTTACGTTGTTGAGTTGCGAATCAATCGAACTAATCGAAGTTGCAAATTAGTTAAGGTTAGATGGGGTAAGAGAAAAATTACGACATGAAAAACACTTGAGTAGGGAATCTATTTCTGTTGCCCCAAGCAGAATAAACTGTGTTTCTTTTACCCCAATGCCTTCATATTGAAACAGTTTCGATTGAATATTATGTTCGCAAGAAGTAACCAGATATAAACTCTTACAAATTTGGATGACTTGCGTTATCACTCTGCCTGGCAACATGTCCCGCTCTATTCCTTATGCCTTACAATACTTAACCGAATCCGTCCAAGTATGATTATTGGTACTTCCATCGATATTAATTAAGAGTAGGTAGGTACCTTAGTACAGTCACCACACGGGACTGTTATGCCATTTAGGGTTCTTGCTAAATTGGAAGTTCTATAGCGTTAGTATTGAACAACCAATTTAGCTAGGACCCTAGATGGCGCAACAATCGCGGAGCGTGATGGTACAGTCGCCATCAGATATATCGGAGCGGCCAAGGTGTTCACAATATCTGAACAAGCACTCTAAAGCTTTGACAATAGAGGCGTGCTCAGATATTTGTGAGCACCTTGGCCGCTGGTGGCGACTGTACATCAAAAATTCAAGAGAAATCGCTCCACTGCATTCAACCCGGAACCTCAATCACAATTAACAAATGCAAATCAATGGTAATCCAATCTAATCATTATTTTCCTGCTTGATCCATTGACAGCTGATAATGAGTACTAGTAATGAGTATGATTGTTTCAGAAATGATCTACGATTGAACAGCGCAATGGCTACGAATCGAACGCATATTAACTCTAATGAGAATAAATGTAAGGTTGCGTAGCCAACGTGTCAATCGTTATCGCTCCGTAGCGAACGAAATGCAACTGTCACTTGTCGCACTAATATGGACGAGTATTAGAGAGGTGACTACGATACGCTACGGAGCGTTAACGTTGGCACGTTGCTGCGCGCACCCAGAGTTTGTTGCATGTCACTTCACTGCAGTTGTGAGCACAATTCAGATAAAAAATTGTTATGGTTTTGTGGTACGACCTTGAAGATCTCTGACTCTGATTCTTCTTATGGTGCCGTCTTCGCCGGATGTTGGCTATCATTAGGGCTATTTTTGGGGTTCCGAACCCGAAGACTAAGCGCCACTTGCACCTTCACACTTACCCGTGGTTAACCGGATAAACCGTTAACCCACAGTCAAATTGTACTGGTAACCATGGTAACTCCAGGTTTAACCGGTTAACCCCGGGTTAGTGGGATGGTGCAAGTGGCCCTTAGACTCCACCGTCCGTGTCTGACTGTCTGTCCGTCTATCTGTCTGTGAGTCAACAGGCTGTATCTCACGAACCGTGATAGCTAGACAGTTAAATTTTCACAGATGATGTATTTCTATTGCCGCTATATATAACAACAAATACTAAAAACGGAACCCTCGTCGGGCGGGTCCGACTAGCACTTGTCCGGTTTTTTACTTTTGACGCTGCAGATCGAAGGAGCGGGTGCTCATCTTGAACCAGCACCGGTTTTTGAGCCACGAGGAACGTCCTACACGTTTTCCGTTGCCTTGGATTGTCCCCTGTATTATCAGCTTGCTCTTGTCGGTGGAGCAATCGCCAATCATTTCTTTCTTGTGCCAGTCTTTTAATTTCCACATGCGACGCATTTTTTTAAGCTCTTAATTTATGATGATGATGATGATTATCAGCTTGAGGAGGCGGTATATGTCATTTCGCAATACGTGAGCAAAGTACTGCAGTTACCGGGTTTTTTTTCCCGCTGTTTTTATATGGTGCATGCAAAATGATGTGGAAGTCATGAGTGAGATGCGCGCCAATGACCAACACAATTGTTAAGGCCATATCAAAACCAGCTCAAAACCATAACAAATTATTAGATTAGTATCAGCCTCCATGTTTCTACTCATATGTGGTTGAAAAAAAAATTTTTTTTCTTCTGTGTGGAATTAAGAACTTGAAGCTTACTCCAATAAAATCAAAGTCGATTAAAATCTTCTGCGAGTTGTGCAACACTCTGCAAATATAGTACCGTAAAATGGGGTGAGTTGGGTCAAAACTAAATTTCAAACCTCGATAACATTTTATTTTTACATATGAAAACTGAATGGTGTATATAATTAAGTGTTCCGGACGTTTGTATTTTAGTTTTTATTTTATTTTGGGTAGTTCCATTTCATAACTTTGACGATAAAGAGGAAAACCCACCTCACCCCGTAGTGCCTCGTATTTGGGGTGACAGGGGTTTTCATACAAAGGTGATTTTGGAAGATTGTTGGATCGATTTTTTTTATTATAAATAAAAAAATAAATAAATAAAATAAATAAATAAATATTTTAGGACATTTTTACACAAATTGACTAAGCCCCACGGATATGCGTATATGGATTATGCGTCTTACTATAGCTCCATTTTAAATTAAAACACATTATTTTTGTAGCAGTAGCCTTAAAATCCCTTCTCACCCCCCTCTCAAACTTTCTCTCCCCATTCATAACCCACCCCTCCCCGCGAAACCTACTCACCCCGTTTTACGGTACAAGGCACAGCAAAACTTATAAATCTATGTTAGCGATAAAAAGAAATAGAAACAAATAAAAATATAAACTAATTAAAAGTGGCGTGGTGCGGCGACGGGGTTTAAATAAATATATTAACTGCCTCCATCATGAAGTTGCTATTCACCCCAATTTAGTCTTAATCACACATCACACTCATATATACCTACATATTCATCGACACCGTTTGAACATGTTCACGTTCAAGGTTCACTGTTTGTTCAAGTTCAAGAATCATTGTTTAACTGTAATGTTTATTTTATATGTGTGTAAGTAGATCGCTTTTTTAGAACACAGTCATTAAGAAGTAATTTCAGTTCTGTATTACTTTTCCGCTGTTTTTTTTTAATATTTTATATTATAAGTAGGTACGTTTTTTCTTTCTTTCAAATCCACGACTACCAGGATCAGAACTGAAAAAAATGTAACCTGGTTCCAAATCGGGCACTATTTGCGGTAGAATTTTGGAGTAAATAAATTATAAGTATTGACCATTAGCATACATTATAATATTATTAACAATTAAAGAGCCTAATAAAAACTGTGGAGGTCTTTCTACTGATAAGACTTATTTTTAAAGAAAGAGTCTTACCTTAATAGGTGGGGCGTAATCGACCGCCATCATGCAGTCGCTATTGACCCCAGCTTCAGTCTTGATCATCGGCGGGCCGTGGTGGTACATGCCCATCTGGTGGTGCATCCCCCCATCCCCCCTGTACCACGTGGTGTACATGTCCCAATCGCGACACTCACTCATATATACATCGTTTATCGACACCGTTCAAACATGTTCACGTTCAAGGCTCACTGTTTGTTCACTGTTTTTCACTGCATTGTTTGTTCACTGTTTTTCACTGCATTGTTTGTTCAAAGTCCATTGTCAGTTCACGTTTGAAAGATCATTGTCCATTGTTCAAATTTCATTGTCTGTTTGAACGTTGTTCATTTTTTTATTGTTCATCATAAGTTATTTAACATTTTAGGTTAGAATTGTGGCGATAAATTTAACAAATCGAATTTTAAATTAATTGTGAAGTCCGACACATATTGAAGTTAGTAAAAAAAACACCAACATATAAAAAAGATCTGACTCTAATAAACTTAACAGGAAAGCACCAATAACTCGCGTTTAAATACGAAAATGATCTATAACAATACCTAAATTTAACATTGCACTAGTTAAGAACTTTTTTCTCGTAAGCTTGTGTGTATGTTTGTTTGTCTTCTCGGCATCTGAAAATAAACAAAAGCACAAATTAGTTCCCAAAATTCCGAAAAAAACTTAGGCTGGTTCATACATTTCACATTTGGCATTATGTGAGGGTAATATTTTTTTTCGCGATTTCGGGGTTGGTCCCATAGAAAAAGTCGCTCAGTATAATCCCGAAACCTCCCTGGCAACGGGAATGCAGTTATTTTATAGCTATTCTGTATATATCCTTTATAACAGACGGGTCACAATATCTAACTTACGCTCTTTTCTTGAAGAAACCCATACCTATTAGCCCTAAGAAAACCCTGTCAGAGAGTACATTACATACAGTCAAGTATGTGTCTAGGTAATTTTGTAATAAGTAGGTACTACATCACCAAAGAGACTTAAATTACCTATACACCTCTCCTCACTTGAAAGTTCTCTCTTCGTCCAGACCGATATATTTGACCATAGGATGACTCACGTTAGACCGAGCCGGGTCCGGCTCAGAGCTTACGGCGCTTCGTTTTTTGGAAAGCATGACGTGATCATCGATCATCTGTCATAGAAAAGTAAGCGCCGGAAGCTCCTGCTCGGACCCGGCCTGGTCTAAAGTGAGTCATTAACTCTACATTTCACCACACATTACTTCATACTTAGTGCATTTAATAACTGGAGTCGCCTTTAAGAGCTTACCCCTCTGCCTAAAACCTTGCACAATTGTGCAAACTTTTGTATGGACTGACATGGGGCCCGATTAGGATTTTGAAATAGATATCTATTAGATCTTTATAACTTTGTTTAATTGTAAAAGTTTAAATCATTTATTTACATACAATATATAAACAGTGCTACAACTAAACGAAATTAATAACCAGCTTAAATCTAAAATAGGCCCCTGAGGCATTGTACCAAGGATGCTGGCGGCATCGGCATTTCCCCGCTGTATCGCAATACTGATACGTTGTGCGAGGTAGCCGCCAGCTCTTCGGTCACCAGTTACGTCAACCAGACACTTCGCGATTTCTGCGAACAACTTATGCGCGCTGGGACCCCTGGGCGCCTTTTAGACATCACCAAGATACGATAACGATATGTTTAAGATCTAACCTGTCAAATTTGACATTTGCGCGATTCTGGAGATACTCTTGAACGATTTCCACAGGATATGACTTAGAGATCCAATTCACATCTAATAGATAATATATCTTACTCTATCTAACGTAAAAGTGACATTGGTTGCCCGAATTGCGCTGCAAAAGAGAACTAGTTGATATCTAAACTATAACGTTTCTAGAATCGATCTAGTACGTGTCGTCTCTTGTGAATATCTTGAAGTTCGAATACGGCAGATGGCTATTTATACGTTACGTTGAAATCATCTATAAATAGCCATGACGTCTCCAGTTACTAAATCCTCTAAGATTTAATACAATATGAAACCTTCATACAGACCTTAACCACAGACATGTACATACCCATAGAATTGCAAATGAGTCTATATATAGGTATATATCTCGTATAGCAGCCGGGTCAATGAACGCAGACCACGCCCCCCCGCCACGCCCCGCTCCGCCCACCCGGCGTGACGTCACGGATTGTAAGATCATTGAGAATTGATGATTATTTTGTTTGGGTTTTTGAGATTGTGTGTATGGTTATAACCTGTATTTTGGCACGGATTATATTATAATATTAACGCTATATCCACGCATATCATGATCTATATCACGAAATATTGATGCGTGCGTGTTACAGCGAATCCAAGCGATTAGATATCTCGTGATAATATCGACACATCAGTACCTATCGCGAATTTACTGATAGTCTAACTAAGCTATGCCAATAAAGTTTATACTTAACACGTTCACCGTCCCAATACTCCCAATCTGAATAGTTAATCTTACGGCTGGGCTTTGTAACCAGTGTAGGCGATGGTATTTTTTTTAACGGGGAGCCAACCGTTAACACAGGGTTAAATTGTACTGGTAACTCCGGGTTTAACCGGTTAACCCCGAGTTAGTGGCTAGCCCTGGATGGCGCAAGTGTCCCTATAAGAAGATTATTCCCAAAACATTTTTTTAAAGCAATCCTATACCTACAAATTTTCCTTAAAATTGATGGAATATCAGTTGACCTTACGGGTGAATACTATGCTAAACTATTCCGAGGGTCACCTTGGCATTGGCACGCATGATTCAACAAAGTATAGTAAACAAAAACGCGTCTGCGCAGTTTTGCATATGCAAGCGAATGCAATTATAATGCATTTTTTTCTAAGTAATCAGTCTGTTTGCGGTTGAAAAGGTTAGGCGATACATTTGAACTAATCCATACTAATATTTTGAATGCGAAAATAACTTTGTTCTAATAACTCCAAACACAATAAGTTTGCGTTGTTTTATCACAGAGTTCCCATGGCCACCTGACTCCATCATCAGAAAAGCTCCATGTCATCATAATATTGCATTGTCATCTGATTTACATATATGTACCTATGTAAAATTTCATCTCGATTGGAAATCGGGAAGTGGGTCAAATTTAGCTTCCATGATTGGACCCACACTAACTAAAACAAGCAAGTTTGAATAGAATTCTCCGTGGAAAGTGATTCGATTTAATTCCGTATGCTTAGTGAGTGTAAGTGTTAATTAAGTGTATAAATCGGCAGATTTGTTATTTTACTGTATCTTTAAATACCCTCCATGTTATTAGTTCTTTCGCTAATTTCATGCAAAATAAATGTATTTGTGTAGTTTTAAGTTCTCATATAAGTGAATTGTCAAATTCTTAATGAGAATAAAGAATCTTAAACCTAAATAGCTGTAGGTACAGTCGCTATCAGATATATCGGAGCGGCCAAGGCGCTCACAAATATCTGAACACGCCTCTATTGTAAAGGTGCTAGAGTGCGTGTTCAGATACTTTTGAGTACCTCGGCCACTCCGATATATCTGAAGGTGGCTGTAAAGTACAATCTTGCTAATTCGGCATCAATGCTTGTCAGCATTAGTGGAAAGTTAGAATTATTTTAAGTTAGAGAAAATCTATTTATCCTGTTCGACTTAGTCCGTGATTGATCTTGGGATATTGAGCGTTTATTTTATTTTTTGCCATTTTTATACAGGGTGGAAAGATAAGTCGGGCCCTGGAGGGAAACTACCTTAAATCCTTAAGCTGGCTCATTTTACTTAAAGAAGACATTCTTTTATTTTTAAAAAGAAACAAAACTGCATTATGAGAATTTTTATTTTTTTCTTCAATTTTGCTTGTCTAAAAAAATCTTGAGTACTAAATATTAGATTTTATGGATATTTTGTACGACAGACGAGTGTAAGACTTAATGTTTCTTGGAGAAATGTTATCATTAACATTAATTGTATCGAATAGTACAATAAAATTGCGAGTTTTTATTTTTTGCAATATTTAGTCGGTTCGAGTCCCGGGCGAGGCAAGCGAGTTTTAGAAAATCTTTGAATGCAGTTTTGTTTCTTTTTAAAAATAAAAGAATGTCTCCTTTAAGTAAAATGAGCCAGCTTAAAGATTTAAGGTAGTTTCCCTCCATGGCCCGACTTATCTTTCCACACTGTATATTGTGACCATTTTTGCCACTTTTGTGTTATTTCCACTCAGAATCACGAGCTCTTTCGATCCTAATGGGATAAGGGTCTCCCCTGATATATCGACGCGCATTCGGCAAAAGCCGATAGGAAAAAGCTTTATGTCCACGCAATAAGAGCGAAAAAGCCGTCGACGCGTCGGCAGGCGCCGGCCGATGCGAGCCGAGCCGAACGACGACTTTTTCGCTCTTATTGCGTGGACATAAAGCTTTTTCCTATCGGCTTTTGCCGAATGCGCGTCGATATATCAGGGGAGACCCTAAAAAATGTCCCAGGGTTTTTTCCTATTGTGTTACCATTTCCCCATACACTTTGTATGACGGTTACATAAAGAAAAGGTTGAAAAATGCATGGAAACTTTAGGCAACTTTTTTTCTCCTATAAGGATGAAAAGGGCTCGCGTTCCTGACTAGAAATAAAACAAAAGTGGCAAAAAAAGACACAATATATATACTTGGTCAAGCAGATCTTGTCAGTAGAAAAAGGCGGCAAATTTGAAAAATCTAGGCGCGAAGTGATATCGTCCCATAGAAAATTTGAATTTCGCGCCTTTTTTTACTGACAAGATTTGCTTGACCAGCTATAGAAGAAGAAAGACACAATACAAAAAAATAAAAGAAACGCTCTATTAGGGCCGGTACAGAGGGACTGCAACCAGACTGCAACTCGTATGGAAACTGCACGTCAACATTGCAGTTGGTGTGCAGTCGGCGTGCAGTTCCCACACAAATTGCAGTCGGGTTGCAGTCCCGGTATATCGGCCCTTAGACCTAGCTGATTCTACTGCTTAACAAGATTTTACATTTCGAACCGACCTCCATGTATTTTGATCACAGTTATGAAATGCATCAATGTAGGTAACAGTCAGCAGCAAAAGTTGCTAAACCGGTCAGATAATCAAAATGATCTTCAAAGCCGAGATATATATAACTCCGTATAAGATAAATTAAGTCTAAGAAAAAAAAAATGCCTCGGAAATCAAGAAAAAGTCCTTCTCGAATAGATGGCGCCACACCTTTGGCCTATTCTCGGCTATAGTTCGTTTTTTTTTGCATTAGAAAGAACTTGCAAGAAGGTAAGCGATCTTACCATGTCTTTTAATTGAAAAACGCTTTTTAAAACTCAAAAACTATTACTTATGAAAGCAGAAGAATACAAATGATCATCTTAGATTCATAATTGTTACATATTTGCCGTAACTTATTTTTAAAATGTGTTTTTCAATTAAAAGACACATCAAGATTGTTTACCTAATTTCTAATGCTAAAAAAAACGAACTATAGATGGCGTTGACGACACCGTTTGATATTTAACAATTTTAACACATATCAGTGAAAGAACATGGGTCAGTATGGAACAATAAAAAATAAAAATCATTTAGCCGTAAACATATTTTGATTGATTTATACATTTTCAATTTTCAATTTTATTTTAAGTTTTATCATGTGTCGATAGATGGCAGTAAATGTACCGTGACTACAAAATTTACTTTGACAATAGCCCTCTATACTATCTATTCTATTTGATCAAGGTAATTTTGAACTCCTCGCCCGCTTAGCAACTTCTGCTGCTGACTGTACGTGAGTGAGAGGTTAAAATTGGCAGTAAGGTCAGAAAAAATGCGGGCTGCTAATTTATCAAAGATAATATGGGTAATTAAATTATTATCATTAGCTTGACAAGGATTGTTTACAATAATTTGAATGGCAAATATGTTTGTCATGTATAATGTATGGTATGGTACATTCGCTGTCAAATATATCGGAGCAGCTGAAGTACTTAAAAATATCTGAACATGCACTTTAAAGTCATGATGATGGAGGGTTTGTTTGGATATTTGTGAAAACCTTGGCAGCACCGATATATCTGAAGGATTGCACTCGTACGGTGTCCATGGCTACACATATAAAAAATATTAGCTAATAGCAGGCGTGGCTCACTCCGCGATTTCGTTGCTTTGCTACAGGTAGCTAAAAGTACATCCGTTCTACCCCAATTTTGGGGTTTGCCATAAGCCGCGCGTGGCGCTGTCGCCACCTAGCGGCCATATCTGTGCTGACCGTAACAGACGCGTTTTGTTAGAGAGTGAGTCTTCTGTACCTAGTACAATTATTTATTCTGTGCTAATAGTTTGTCTGACTGTAGTAATGTAAGTAAAGTCGACGTCAAAGATATGTTTACATTTTTCGCCTTATTGCCAAGGAATAAGGTGGAATAAGGATAAAATATGTTTGTATATGAAATTGACACGCTGTATCGATTTATAATCATAATTATTGTAATTGTCAGACAAATTATCACTATATTTATTGATCTTGGAAACTGGTTCCAAAATAATTATCACTTATTATTATAAAGAATGGTGTGGAGCGAGTCATAAGCTTCAGCGTGTGATTATGTTCGCGTTCGCGTTTGTTTGATATCACTGTGAAGTCTGTGAATGTAGCTGCGTCCTTTTTGTGCTTAAGAGTCGCCTCCGCCATACAATCGAAGTAATGCTTTCATTTTAAAATGACGTTCTAAAAGAACATTGAATTTGACATGCGACATTCAAGTAGAGTTAGACCGAGATAAGTCTGCCTATAATTTAAACTATTACTGTGTGTGTACCACGAAAGCATGTTTTCGTTTTGTTCAGTGACTGTGTATAAATTTATATGTTCTAAAGCCGACCACTGACTAACAGGCCGCCGGACGATATCGGCCTGTCAGTTCGAACAAAAATTTGACAGTTCCGAACAACTGACCGGCCATATCGTCCGGCGGACTGTTAGTCAGTGGTCGGCTTAAGTGTAACAGTAGGTCATCTCCAACTTATATTTTAATATCTAAATGATGTCATTTTGTTGTCATTCGCTCGTGCATCTCATTCGCGTTATAGGTGACGGATGACCCAGAAATCCGTACGTAGAAAACAAAATGGATACCGAATTATGACTTACATTTGATGTCAAAATGTACCTATGCTCGAATTGGTATCCACTACGGACATGATGGTCGTTCTATGTCTACGTGACACAGTGCGAAAACGATGTCCATCACTTTCTATCCCGCGGTGTTAAAAAGTGACAGTTATTTTATCACGTGGATAAAACCATCCATAATACGCTGGCTATTATCAAAAAAAAATATTTTAAATAATATGTACCCAGTTTAACACTTTAAACTCTCGCGTTTTGTATATATATTTAATTACACAAACGGGTCTACCGCAATATGATTTCATTGCTTTTACCTTTAATTCCGACGTTTCAGATGAGTTGCACCAGCTGTGGTCACGGAAAGACTGACGTCCCAACAACAACAACAAACCCAACCCCAACAACAGACAATGATGTCCGTTTGTGTAATTAAAATATACTCAGTTTCTTTTAACTTGGACCACCAAATCCACGGAGCTGTAAAGCGCCACGGTGACTATTATTTGAAATTTACTCGTTCACTGTCAAATTACCGTGAACTTTACGATTATTAATCACGAGACCTCGTTAATCTGATTAATTGATTGAAATTATATTTTATTTTGAATTTTTGTACATTAGGATTATTAGAGACTCATTGTGAAACTGGTAAGCGTAAATTAAACCACACTTGTTCGAAAAAGATCTTATTTCATGCAGGTGTAGGTACAGTCAGCAGCAGAAGTTGCTAAGCGGGCCAGGTGTTCAAAATGATCTTGACGCGACTCTATTGTTAAGAGAATAAGAGCGTGTCAAGGTAATTTTGAACACCTCGCCCGCTTAGCAACTTCTGCTGCTGACTGTACTGAAGGACGAAGGCTTTCTTGCGGGAGTAATGGATTGTGAAAAAAAAGCTATAACTCCCTAGGGAGTGGTAGCTTTTTTTATTATGTTACTATTTCATTCGAATTATCTAGGTATAAATGAGTTTTACTTTTAAAATACTAACGTATATAATTTAAGATTTTGGTTTATTGTTAAAAATATTTAATTTCATTAATTTAATAACCTGGCCTAATAACAGAACCTAAAATGCTAAAGAAAACGTACTAGAACGGTAGATGGCAGCACTGGCTTTGTCGGCAAGTTTCAATGTACGCGCCGCGATTGTTGCGCCATCTAGGGTCCTAGCTAAATTGGTTGTTCAATACTTACGCTATAGAATCACCAATTTAGCCAGAACCCTAAATAGCATAACATCCCGTGTGGTGACTATACATGTTTATGTTTCCGATTCAGGTCACAAGATGGCAGACCCACAAACGCGCAGTCCCTATAGACAGGCGTGGCTCACTCCGCGATTTCGTCGCTGTGCTACAGATAGCTAAAAGTCCATCCGTTCGACCCCGATTTTGGGGTTTGCCATAAGCCGCGCGTGGCGCTGTCGCTACCTAGCGGCCATATCTGTGCTGATCGTGACAGACGCGTTTTGTTAGAGAGTGAGTCTTCTGTACCTAGTACTATTATTTATTCTGTGCTATAGATACAAGTGGTCCTTTACTCTCTAAGGTCACATCCTCTTTCGTACAATTCAACCTTCGATACTAAAGGCCTTAAAATAATTACTGTAATTTTATTGATAACTGTTTTCGATATTATTTATAGTTGCCGTGTTTCGTAATTGCCATTGTTATTTAATTTAATTTTATCAATTAAAGAAAGTTTATGGTCAATTTTTACGTCATTATGGTGTCTCTGTTTAACCCAATTATCTAAATATCATTATTTTTAGGGTTCCGTACCTCAAAAGGAAATAACAGAACCCTTATAGGATCACTGTCTGTCCGACTCCCCAGCCCCCCCCCCCCCTTTCCCTTTATCTCCGAAACTACTGGGTCTAAAATTTTGAAAAAATACACAATAGTCTTTTACTTAATAGATGACAGGAAAACCTATTAGAAATGTGCACCCAAGCGTGAGTCGGACTTAATGTACGGAACCCTTGGAACGCGAGTCCGACTCGCACTTGGCCGGTTTTGTATCATTCTGATCTACGTTCGAATAGGGAATATTACTGCAATGTTCAACCACCAGAGTGGCAGCACTAGTGCACATACTCAGACCTTAAACAGTTTTTTGTCAATTTTACACTATGACATTGATGTGATTGAGCTAGTGACGCCCTCTACGCAGAGTTTCTCGTAATATTCCCTATTTGCCTGTTAGTTTGGACTTTCGGAGTCCAACCTTTAGCTCTATATAAATTTACTTAGCAATATATACATTTCTAGTTTTTAATATTATATATTTAATTAGTTCTTTTATTTTTAGTAATTAACATAGGATTTAAGTTTATACCTAGGTCCTAATAACGCTATGGATCAATGATCTGAAATAAACGATTTTTATTTTATTTTTTATTTTTATAAAACAAAAGTTGAGCACATTTCACAATTTGACAGCACTGCGCCAGCAACATTGTAAAGTTATAATTCAGTAATAAATCACTCATTAATTCTAAATGCAATTAACCGTCGATTAACAGAACCTCTCATTTCTGCGGTCGGTATAATCGTTTAGCTGCACCACCAAAGTTCAGAAAATAAAGAAGACTGATGTCCCCTAATATTATTTTTTAATCCCCTGCGAGACATGCAACGCTGCGAGAATTGTAGATATAAATATGCAGGCGTGGCTCACACCGCGATTTCGTCGCTTTGCTACAGGTAGCTAAAAGTACATCCGTTCCACCCCAATTTTGGCACCTAGCGGCCATATCTGTGCTGATCGTAACAGACACGTTTTGTTAGAGAGTGAGTCTTCTGTACCTAGTACTATTATTTATTCTGTGGTGATGACAAGTCTCGCAGCGCAAACGAGCAGACGAATCACCTGTAAGCAGTTGCAATCACCCATGGACACCAGCAACACCAGAGGGGTTACAAGTGCGTTGCCACTCTTTAAGATGGGAGTACGCTTTTTCCGAAAAAAATTTTTGAAGGAAGGGAAGTACTGCAGGTGACATTTCATTCTGCAGTTTAGCTGTACAAGGCACAAAATTTTAGCTACTTACATATGAAAACTGTCACCCTACTGCTAATTGTAATTTCAAAACGTAAAATTCTGTTATATTCACCAAAGTAGATTTAAAAACTGACAAAATTATTGAATAAATTGAATTGAATCATTCTCTAAGAGCTCGCTAGATAGAGTCTGTGCGGAAAGAGAAGAGTTGTGGAATGTATGGGGCCCCATACATTCCACAACTCTTCTCTTTCCGCACAGACTCTAGCATCCTCAAATAAATTCTATGCCTAAATTGCTTTAATGTTGACGTGACGGAAACTAAACTGACAACAGTAAAAAGCGCCACCTACAACAATGATGAGGCTTGCGGGGAACGCTGTTGTGTGAAGGTTGTCAGTCTTAAGTATTCACTTATCTTTGTTTGCACGCATAATTTGACAGCGACTCGAGTCGAATAAGCAATTACATTAGAGAGTATAGTCAAACGCATTTATACAGTAGAAGCTGGTTATAATAATTACATTGTTATTTTGAGCCACTGAAAATCTAAGACACGATGCGGGAAATTTTCGAAAAGTTGGAAACTTACTGAAAAAATTTTGTACAATTTGCGGCGTTTGGTGTCGAAACTTTGGGGCCGTGGGGGCCAAGTGCGCGTCGACTGTACAAAGACTTGTCGGCGCGCTTAATAGAGGCTTCTGGTGACCAGAGGGCTGGCCACTATTTTGCGCAGCGTATTAGCATCGCTATACAGCGGGGAAATACGGCCAGCCTTCTGGGCACCTTGCCCGTTGACGGCGATCTGGGCCAAATTTTTTATCTATATTTTTGTAAGTTTTATTATGTTTGTTTACTTATTTCTTTGTGTTTATCAAGGAAGATTTATTAATTTTAACGTAAGTTCTATTTTGAAAATGAAAAATTTCAATCTCCGTACGAAGTTTTCGAAATTTTCCTGTTTAAATCAGCGAACGTTACCGGTAATATAAAAAAATAGCATTCGCAATATGTATCTGATATTCTAGAATGATATTTAGGTAAGGACAATAAAGTTATCAGAATAGCTAATTGAAATGCAAAAATATACCGCACCGCACCGATATACCACAATTGAAAACCGGTTAATTTGTATGAAACATATACCGGTATTCGGTCCCTGTCTTAAATTTCGCAACTTGCGAAAATTTTCCTCGGCACATACGTAGCATTACATAGGATTCGGAGTGGTTACAAATATGTAGGTTTTACAGTCAAATAATTTAATTTCCGTACAGTCGCCATCAGATATATCGGAGCGACTTAGGCGCTCACAAATATATGACCACGCCTCTATTGTCAAGGCGTAAGAGTGCGTGTTCAGATATTGTGAACACCTTGGCCGCTCCGATATATCTGATGGTGACTGTACCATTTCGTACCATGGTCACAGTGACAATAAATATGAAAGTCGCTAGGGACCTCATACTATCGTCGCTGTGACAATGTACGAAAAAGTACTGAAAATTATTTGACCGTACATATTACCTAAGTACTGACTGAACCCGGCGTGGCTCACTCCGCGATTTCGTCGCTTTGCAACAAGTACATCCGTGCCACACCAATTTTGGTGGCTAGCCATAAGCCGCACGTGGCGCTGTCGCCACCTAGCAGCCATATCGGTCCTGATAGTAACAAACGTGTTCTGGTAGAGTCAGTCTTCAGAGGGGCTACCGCGAAAATTCGCAAATTGCGGGGATCTTTCTCTTTTACTCCAATGAAGGCGTAATTAGAGGGACAGAGAAAAGTGCCCGCAATTTGCGAACTTCGATTTTCGCGGTTATAGCCCTGTACCTAGCACTATTATTTATTCTGTGACTGAACGATGATCCTGCAGTTGTTTGTCTCATGACATGCTTTTAACCATCAAAAATACTCTTAACGCCACTTGCACTATGCCACTAACCCGGGGTTAAACGGTTAAACCTGGAGTTAACTTGGTTACCAGTACAATTTGACACTGGGTTAACGGTTTAACCGCTTAACCGGTTGGTGCAAGTGGCTTTAAATCTTATAAACTTAAAGGGGCAACGTGCATGTGACAACAAATGTGAATTACGTGCAAGAGTCGCAAAACGTCCATAGGCTTCTATGTCTGCCTTTCGTTAGACGGGCCGTACGCTTGTTTGATACAAATATAATGAAAAATAATCTAACAAGATTCTTACATATCTTCGACACTAGACTTTTTTAAATTCATTTCTAAGAATTTCAAAATCTAAATAGGCTCTACTTTTTAGGGTGCCGCACCCAAAGGGTAAAATCGGGACCCTATTACTAAGACCACTGTCCGTGTCTGTCTGTCTGTCTGTCACCAGGCTGTACCTCATGAATCGTGATAGCTAGACAGTTAAAATTTTCACAGATGATGTATTTCTGTTGCCGCTAGAACAGCAAATACTAAAAAGTATAGAACCCTCGGTGGGCGAGTACGACTCGCACTTGCCCGATTTTTTTTTCAGTCGAGAGGCATTGTATGAAACCTATTCTTTTTTAAATCTCATTACCTACCTAATTTGCTTGTATCTACATAAACTTTAACATACACAAGAAAAGCGACCAATTTCTTAAAAAAAAAAGGGTTATGTAACTATTTGTGAATTGGCGGGAATTGAACCTACGACCCGGCGTTTTAATTTAAAACACATCTTTTCACAAAAAACCTAAAAACCTATAAACCATTTAATAGACCGGTATAGCGCATTTTGAAATCCTGAAGTGCGAACCGTCGGGAATTTTCCATTTTAATATATAGGTATACCTATACCTATATGTCTATTTATTTAAAAAAAAACAATCAAAACATCAAAAATTTACCTTCACAACAACCAAAATCACATCACAAATCACAACACAAAACACACAGTCATTCGCCGCACATCACAACCGAAAAACCGACCGTTGCAATTTGAAAAAAGAACCGGTTTTTTTTCTAACCGTTTTTGCGCGCTGCACGCGCTCCGATGTCTTGGCGACAACTAAAAAGTGGTTGCCTGAAATCGCGTAGGCGGTGTGCGGGGGAGAGAGACACGACTAGAAGGTATCTTAAGCTAGAAAGAGACAGCTTAAACTGTTGTAGGCGTGTATAGAGGGAGTGGTTAGCATAAGCTAAGCTCCATACGGCCTGGTTTCCTGTGGCCATTTCGGGCTATATTTTATATGCGTTTTTTGCGTCGTGTGCATTGTCAGTTGTTTTTTTAGGTTTGAACTTTACTATGAAGCGTGGTGGTATTAATTTATTTCATTGTGATAGGTTAGGGTCTGATTTGACTAGTCGCCTTTTTATGCAGTTTTCAGTGCGAGGGAAATTGAATCATCATTTTCTTTGTGATGTTTGGTAGATTTGTATGCTGATATAGTCGGTTTAGCTTCTCCGGTTCAATTCAAAACGATTTGAATATTATTAATACTATTATGTTGGCTTATTGAGTTAGGTATTTGTAATTATGTAGAGTCCATGCCAAGTTTTCCTGCCAAGTGCTACGTCAATCTGGGATGCTTTATTCCTGCCAATGCCAAGTCCGAGCAAATTTAGCGTGGTCGGAGTCTACTAAACTCTAAAGTATGTTTTTTTGTATTCCTATTTTTTGTACACCTATTTTTTTCCTGCCCACAGTTATCAACCTAAAAAAACTTCTTCCCGACTACGAAAGGGTTATCAACTTATCATTTTAGCAGTTTAACTAATTATGTCGTTTGATTCGTTTTTATTAGGCAGGAGACATAGGCTACATTTTTATCTGAATTTTAAAGAGGAGGGAGTTTTTTTAAGCACGATGGAGGTTTTTTATACGAAAGCGTAGACAGCTCAAAGGTGAAATTTTGCTTTGCTAATCCGCTAAAAATAACGTTAGTCAATAGGGAAGATTATGGCTCCTCTACACGATGGGCCAGCGCCGGCCACTCCAAGGGATGCAGCCATGCGGTAGAATGAGATAGTAATATCACTTGCTCCCTCTAACGCATAAATGCGTCCCTTGGAGTGGCCGGCGCTGGCCCATCGTGTAGAGGAGCCATTACGTAAAACTCTGCGTAGGGGGCGGTTAACATTACCCAGCCAGCGATGGGTAGACCCTAGGCACAAAACAGATAGGTACAGAAATCAACCTACATACAAAGCGCGCTCGAGCAACGCACACATAGACACTGCTCACGGACACGATATCTCGGACCAGTTGGGACCAGTGCGAGCGCGAGTGCCATCCGCTTGAGACACGCGTCTGTGAACTTTTTTGTGCAATAATGGAGAAACAAAACAAAAACTTATTATAAACTGTACAGTGGACGGTTGTTTAAATTCAACATTAAACGGTGAATTGTCGTTTTTTAAGCTACCAGTGGTTTCAGAGAGAATGCGTATGCGAATTTATTACATTGTACATGAGAATGCGAATTTATTACACTTAAAAATATAATAATCGTGTATTTCGCCAATATCGGAATCATCGCAAGATATTTTCTGTGGCAAATTTGTAATATAACAATGACATTAAAATTAAAATACCTATTTGAGTTATTAATGTTATTATTAATTTATATTTCCATTCTTCCCGTTTCATCCTCAACAATAAATCAAACAACTAAATACGAGATACGATACGATAGATACGAGTGCCACTACCACGATAGTTTTTTGTGCATAAGTCATAGTTCGCAGCAATCGCAACCCTAGAGCGACCGCCGAGCGTAGGTATGAAAAGTAAAGTACATACATGTGATTGACTTCTGTACTTATCTATTTTGTGCCCTAGGTGTGTACGGGTGAACCCCGAATACAGATTAATGTTGTTTAAATTTCCGGACTTTACCCAAATGGCTTAGGTAATACTAGTTATACCCGGGTAAACTTAAGTTTAATCAATTACCCGTAACATACCGTAAAACGGGGTGAGTAGTTTTCGCGGGGAGAGGTGGTTTATGAATGGGGAGAGAAGGTTTGAGAGGGGGGTGGGAAGGGATTTTAAGGCTACTGCTACAAAAATAATGTATTCCAATTTAAAATGGAGCTATAGCAATACGCATAATAAAAAAAATCGATCCAACAATCTTCCAAAATCACCTTTGTATGATAAAACCCCTCTCACTCCAAATACGAGGCACTACGGGGTGAGGTGGTTTTTCCTCTTTATCATCAAAGTTATGAAATGGAACTAAACAAAATAAAATTAAAACTAAAATACAAACGTCCGGAACACTTACTATATACACCATTCACTTTTCATATGTAAAAATAAAATGTTATCGAGGTTTGAATTTCAGTTTTGACCCTACTCACCCCATTTTACGGTATATTATATAATTTTTGGTATAAAATGGATTTTGTTGGATTATAGCCAGCGCTGCGTAGGAGTTTTTTATTTCTTAATTTAGTAGTAGTAGTAGTAAACTCTGTATTGTACAAAAGGACATATTATTTAATAGTTACGTATCATATTTATTAGCGTCCTGTTAAAAGTAAAGTGTTAATTTGCATGTCCCGCCTTCTGGTCGTCATAGTTAGGTCGTAAACTTTTATTTCACTACTTCGTTACGCTCGGTTTAGCTGGAAGAGAACTTAAAGCGATAAGATCTCCTCTGGCCTTTATTTTATAATTCATAAACACGCTCTTTTATTTCTTATGTTAAAAAGATGATTTAAGGTGACAGTCCATTTTCAACGACAGCTGCAATACTGTTCATTTTACTATGGAAATTGACAATAAAAGCGACGCGTTCAGTACCAGTCGTGCAGCTGCGGTCAGAAATGGAATGTTACCATTAGAGTGACATTCCATTTCCAACTGCAGCTGCAATACTGTTCATTTTACTATGGAAACGCGTCGCTGTCATTGTCAATTTCCATAGAAAATGAACAGTTTTGCAGCTGCCTTGTGGCCTATTTGCTGAATAAATGTTGATGTTTGATGTTTGATGTTTGCTGCAGTTGGAAATGGAAAGTCACTTTTAGACGGCGCGCGATCTCGCATGCGATTTTAGTTACATTGCGGACTGTTGGTTACGTCCAATTCAACCGACCGATTAAAACCCGCAATGTAATGAAACTCGCATGCGAGTTCTTGCATCGTCTAAACTAAATCAGCCATAACGAAGTACGGTCAGCCTCAAAAGAGTACGGAGTTCTACTCTATCTTGGGATTAGGTTGCCAGGATGAACACCTGGCTTTTTGAAGACGTATTAGGTTTGTTAAAACGAGGAGGTAATGATTACTAAAATAAAAAAAGAACGGATTTAGATTAAATTTAACCACATTTAAATGTACATTTTGGATTATTCAATATAAATTTTCTTTTTAATCATAATCTATCATAATACCTTCTGGCATTAAGTTCACCTTTTGTACAACTTTTACTATGCAATAAAGAATAAATAAATAAATTTACGATTCATAGATATTTATCTCATTAGTAGATGGTATAATAAAAGGATAGAGAAATAAGAGGTCCGTTATAAAACCGGACAAGTGCGAGTCGAACTCGCCGAACGAGGGTTCCGTACTTTTTAGTATTTGTTGTTATAGCGACAACTGAAATACATCATCTCTGAACATTTTAATTGTCTAGCTATCGCGGTTCATGAGATACAGCCTGGTGGCAGACAGACGGACAGTGGAATCCTAAGACTCCACGGTAAAAATGGGACCCTATTACTAATAATAGGGTCCCGTTTTAACCCTGGTACGGAACGCTAACAAGTGCCATGTTCCATACGGTTTATTAAGAATATAAAAACACATTAGGTAATTAATAATCCTTTGAAAAACTTGAGTTTTTGCCTCTAGACAATTAGCTAGGTACTCGCAAGATTTATTATGAATATCATTATATTCATAATGTTCCGCCTGCACGATAATAATTAGCGAAAAGAGACTTCATATGCATGTGCATTATTTTATTTAAAAAGTTGTGCACTATACTTTTTTTATTTGGATTTTTTTTGGGACATTCTTACATAAATTGACGAAGTCCCACGGTAAGCTCAAGAAGGCTTGTGTTGTGGACACTCAGACAACGATATACCTAGGTATATAGTATTACATTATAATAATACTTATAAAGTGCATAGAAAACATCCATGACTCAGGTACAAATATCTGTGCTCATCACAATAAATAAATTAACTGGTGGAGAATGCCTTCTGGAATTAAGTTCGCAAAGAATACTAGTAGTTTAAATAAATAAAAAAGTAACTAAATAAATGCCTTGTATCTATACACCTATAGGTGTTCGTAAATGCTGCTTCGCAGGCAGGGTCACTATATCGACTAGGCTCGCAGGCAGTTCAAATTAAATTCATAATTATTCATATATTTTATTGGTAATGAGTGATTACATGTCAACAGTTATATAACTACTGTAATTTAAACTATTTAAACTAATTTAAATACAATTAATTGTAAATAACATTCTTAATAGTTTAAGGTAATTTAAACCAAAATATTACTTTGCTAATCCGCGTAAAAGATAACGTGCTAGTCAATCAGTGCTAACTCGTTATACTTACTTGCGTATTTTTTACATGCAATTAATGTTCCCACCCTCAAAAATAAATACGCAAATAAATATAACAAACCACCACCAACAGAACAATACTCGACACGTGTTTCGCCTCTCTACGAGGCATCTTCAGGAGTTGTTGACGGTCTGACGCCCGGAAACGGAAACCATTAATTGCATGTAAAAAATACGCAAGTAAGTATAACGGGTTAGCACTGATTGACTAGCACGTTATCTTTTACGCGGATTAGCAAAGTAATATTTTGGTTTAAATTGATATGGATTTCCGCAAAGTAACGCCTGATTTTATTCACTAGTTTAAGGTACTATACGGAATAGAGAAGGTGAAATAGGGAATATTACGCAAAACTCTGCGTAGAGGGCGTCACTAGCACAATCACTGGGTCTACCGCGAAATACGAAAATCGAAAGTTCGGTTTTTGACTCTCTATCACTCTTGCCTATTCGATCGATGGAGAGGCTGATGACGAAATTTCGATTTTCGCGTTCCGCGGTAGGCCACCTGTAAAAAACCGCCTTGATGCATCAATGGCATAGTCAAAAACTTGTCAAAAATATGTTTAAGGTTCAGTATGTATAAACTATAAGTTAATTACTCTATGGTTTAGTATGCGCACTAGTGCTGCACTCTGGCGGCAGAACATTGCAGTAATACTCCCTATTGAATTACTTGTATGTTAGAATAAAAGATAAATTAAATGTGTACAGTAGTATCTACACGAACTTGACGTACCTACAAAATGTTAAACAAAAGTATGTTTTCAGAGTAGGTACCTAATTGATATAAAGGTTAAAAACCCGCGCGACGGCCAAATTTTCTGTCGCAGGTTTCTCTCGGCGCGCCATATCGTTTGTTTCCTTCTATTTTCCTATGGCTTTACGCCCAATGTTAATAAAGCATTTTCATGCGTCTCCAATATACCACCCCTTCCTTAAATAATGGATACAATCCATTCATCAATAACTATTTTGTAATACATAGTTTCAATTTGATAACTTTTGAATTTATACTTGGTCAAGTAGGTAAAGCTTGTCAGTAGAAAACGGCGGCAAATTTAAAAAATGTAGGCGCGAAGGGTTATGGTTCCATAAAAAAAACCCATTTTTGAATTGACAAGATTTGCTTGACCAAGTATAAACACACAATATAAAAAACACCTTAACTTTAAAAACAAAATATACTTTTTACAGTTTTTACTCAGCATTCTCCAGCCAGTATTTTATGCGTCTAAATTTCAAATATCGAACGACTTCGGATCCAATTTTCAGATTTGAACTTGGAACGTCCAGCCGATGATGCGCAAAAACTTACCGCGCAATGCTGGCCGTCATCTGCCCGCGCAGCGGCGCCTGTGGAGTCGCCGTTTTCGCTGGACACTGATAAAAATATTTAAGTAATTTTGAATAATTTTACGGTTTAGACTCACTTGTTTTTAGTAAATCAAATCATGTTGTTATGTCTTTTTGTTTGTAGTCGTTTTGTTAGTACCTATGTCTCACAACAGTTTAAATTCGCTTAAGTATTTTTTTTATTTAACTTATATCACAAAAAACCATCAGATCAGCTCAGGCGTATTCGGAGTATTCGGACTGAAATTACCTATAAATTTATCTATATTATTAACAAATTAATCAATAATAAATATACAGCCCGTATTTGTTATATGTTGCCACACCCATAAAATAAATGATACGTGATAACTGAGTTCTCATAGTTGTGGGTATTGACGTGACCACAGTACGTCGGTTTATGTTGAAATGCTTTCCGGACAAGCATTTTTTTTTATCAAAATGGCGGAGCCATGAGAGTTCAGAAGTTCTACAGTTTAAATAAATGATATTTTTTATGTTTACTTTCACAAATTCAAACAAGACAACTAAAAAATAGTTATATATCTTGGAATTAATTAGTAATCAAAAAAATATGGGTGTCTATAAAGTCGGCTTACGGACGATAATCTTGCGTGATAAGAAAACATTGATGAAAAATTGCTGTAACGTTACCATGGAGATCTGTCCACAACGCAACTTTTTCGTGCATGCTACCGGTGTTCATCGATTTATAAGACGTTATCACGTCAAAAGAGCCCGTACGGATATGTAAATCAGATTTCTAGTTTTCTAGAATTAATAAAGAATTAGGTAGGTATGTATATTATACACGAATAGGATTTTTCTAGAATATCATCATCATCAAAAGTATAAACTCTTAAAACTTTTACTGCAAACACCTACTCCACAGCTCTCCTGTCCTCAGAAATATGCCGCCTAGCTGGGCAGACTATGCGCAAAAAGAGCGTCCTCACCGCGCATGCGTGCGAGCGAGACAGCGACCGGCCGGGCAGCGGGAAATTCTAACTTACGGAATAAGAGGGATACTTCATAGTATATCGCACCTTTTAGGCCCACTTGCATCATTCCACTAACCCGGGGTTAACCGGTTAAACCTGGCGTTACCATGGTTACCGGTACAATTTGACACTGGGTTGACGGTTAAACCGCTTAACCCCGGGTTATTGGGATGGTGCAAGTGGCCCTAAGGGGTTATTAGATGTACTTACCTACAGTCGCCACCAGATAGGGTAATTGCGTCAGTTTACCGTCCGGTGTCGGTTTCGATCCACTTGACGGATTAACAAATAATACATTTTGTTTTTAATTTGCTACTTGCGAAATATATTTTTTATGTAGATAGATAAATTGTTTAGATATTAAGAATTGCAATAAGTCCAAAGTACAGCGATTAAGGTTTATATTAAAATTTCGCAAGGACAAAAACTAGCGCAATGACCCTGTAGTGGAGCGATCAAGGTACTCAGAAACATATGAGCACGCACTTTATCGCCTTGAGAGAGGCGTGTTCAGATATTTGTGAGCACCTCGGCCGCTCCCATGTATCTGATGGCGACTGTATCAAAAAGAGGCGTCCTTATCCTCACCATGGCAATCATGGTTCGGGTGTTCGGGGGGTTTAGTTCGGGAGTTGTGGACTGGTTATTAGGCGCACCTAGGTAGTATAGGTACTTGGTTACTAGATACATACAAAACTAATCTATAAGTTTTGAAATACATAAATATGAAACAAAGAGGTGACCTACCATATATATACTTTATAAAACTATATTTCCATAGACAATGTTTGGCGGCGAATCATTTTCTTTAACAACTGTGACGGAAATTACTTTGAACTTGCTTTGAACGTTTGTAATCGACTTGTTGCTTAATTATATGAACTCAAGTAACGTATAATGTGGCCAGTAATGGGCTATTTTCTTATATATTACTATGTAGAATTTTTATTATAAGCTTTTACAGTACATCTGGTGCTACATTACGACACTGGTGCTATAATAAGCACATTACGTACGTTGAAAATTAAAAGGACCATTATATGTACCTACTGTAAAACGTTGTACGATATAAGTATGGTAAATAACTATTATTAAGCCTACCTAATGATGCTAACCTTTTAAATCGAGTAAACTACAATAGTAGGGTCAGTAAGGAACACAAATGTATGGAAGTGCATGCACTTTAGTCTCAGGCGATGCCGCTTGGCACGATTGTTCCTTAGGTCAAACAAAGTTGATCTGGCCCGGTAGCCAGGAGATCGTACCATGCAGACCCCCCAAGAAGGGGGGGGGGGGAAGGGTCGGCTCCCCAGGTCCAATCTATGCTATATTCCTTCCTAGTCTTAGCAACTAGGGCAAGTTATACATCATTTTCGTATAAATTAGGGACGAGGAATTCATTTCTGAAATAATTATTATGCCTTTCCATACAAAAAAATGATTTTTGTACAAAACATGAAAATGTTATGTCATTTTTTGTGACAATTTTGGATGTTACAATCACAGTGTGGCGATTTGCACTAAATAAAAAATTGGACGATGTAGCCCATGTATTCTTTATTCTGGAAAATATCACTTTATAGTAGGCATTCATACATTATTTTGTAATAAAAAAATTATTTATAGCGCGTGGCGGTAACAATTTCCATACAAATGGAACTATGCCCAAAATCAAAGATTAAAAATGTTTACTAAAACACTGAATTTGACATTTTAAAAGTTTAAATATAATGTTTTAATAATTTTTACATGCGTTTTTGCCCTTTTTTGGTACAAATTTGTTGTTTTTATTTTTCTTCCACACAAACTTTCTCCCCCCCATTTCCCCCCTTTAAGCGTTGATTTTATAAAATTATATTTTATTTTAAATTAAACCTGTCGCATTTAATTGATGTTGAAAATTTTAGGTTTATATCTTCAGGGGTTTAGATTGTATGATGTCTGGAAGTAAGCAGAGTTTTGTTAGATATTATAATGTATGGGAATATTATGAAATAAAATGTCTTTAGCTCAAACACATGTAGATCCTAAACTACCGAACATTTTAACCTGAACGTTTGAACATCGATTAATTACAAAAGGAATAAGTTAGTTATAAAAACAAATTTAAAAATATCTACCCTTAATGGGGGAAATGGGGGGGGGGAGAAAGTTTGTGTGGAAGAAAAATAAATACAACAAATTTGTACCAAAAAAGGGCAAAAACGCATGGAAAATTTATTAAAACATAATATTTAAACTTTTAAAATGTCAAATTCAGTGTTTTAGTAAACATTTTTAATCTTTGACTTTGGGCATAGTTCCATTTGTATGGAAATCGTTACCGCCACGCGCTATAAATTATTTTGTTTACAAAAAAATGTATGAATGCCTACTATAAAGTGATATTTTCCAGAATAAAGAATACATGGGCTACATCGTCCAATTTTTTATTTAGTGCAAATCGCCACACTGTGATTGTAACATCCGAAATTGTCACAAAAAATGACATAACATTTTCATGTTTTGTACAAAAATATTTTTTTTTGTATGGAAAGGCATAATAAATATTTCAAAAATGAATTCCTCGTCCCTAATTTATACGAAAATGATATATAACTTGCCCTAGTTGCTAAGGCTAGGAAGGAATATAGCATAGATTGGACCTGGGGAGCCGACTCTTTCACCCCCCCTTTTTGAGGGGTCTGCATGGTACGATCTCCTGTCTACCGGGCCAGATCAACTTTGTTTGACCTAAGGAACAATCATGCCAAGCGGCATCGCCTGAGACTAAAGTGCATGCTAAATGACCTTACTGACCCTACTACAAGAGTACTTAAGCATTTGTATTCATTAACAACGGAAAAATAAACAAACATAGGTAATAAAATAAAACGTATTATGTACAAAAATCTACAGGTAAAAAAAAACCTTTTAAATAAATTAATAGGGAATAAATTATAAAATCCCATTTTAAGTAAAGTTTATTAATTATTGGTGGGTAATATAATATATTTTAATTAAAAAATACTTGGTACAATGCCTAAAGGGCCTATTTTAGATATAATTTAAGCTAGTTATTAATTTCTTTTAGTAATACCACTGTATATTATCTTGTTTGTAAATAAATGATTTTTCCAAAATTAATTAAAAATAGTAAACGATTTTAAATAAGTACACGTTTTTATTGATCCTCCGTATGTTATATTAACTTATCAGTTGAAACAGCCTTTTTAGGGTTCCGTACCCAAAGGGCAAAACGGGACCCTATTACTAAGACTTCGCTGTCCGTCCGTCCGTCCGTCCGTCTGTCTGTCACCAGGCTGTATCTCACGAACCGTGATAGCTAGACCGTTGAAATTTTCACAGATGATGTATTTCTGTTGCCGCTATAACAACAAATACTAAAAACAGAATAAAATAAAGATTTAAGTGGGGCTCCCATACAGCAAACGTGATTTTTGACCAAAGTTAAGCAACGTCGGGCGTGGTCAGTACTTGGATGGGTGACCGTTTTTTTTTTGCTTTTTTTTTTGTATTTTTTTTTTGCAATATGGTACGGAACCCTTCGTGCGCGAGTCCGACTCGCACTTGCCCGGTTTTTTGGACCACTTTTCAGGATTTTCGTAAGGTTATGTATATATAGGTTAGATTAGGTTAGGTTTGTTTTATGGCAATCCTGAAAAGTTACGCGTTTCTGAGAAAAACCAATTATGACTAACGAAAATTCGGACAAACAATACATTATAACTTAAAAGTCTTAAAACTACATATTTGGGAAACAAATAGAGACCCAATGGTTACGGTAAGTAAAACATTTGCCTAGTTACGGTAACCAATAAAACATTTTCTTTATTGGCTTAGTTGCTAACTCCAATCTTAGTTGTTAATGTAGTGTGACAGTGTGAGACATCACATCATAACGCAATCTTAGAAATTTAACACCACAATCATAAAAGAAAATTGCATCTTTTCTTTTGCAAAACAATCATAAAGAAAGCAAAAAGAACCAATGCAACCCATAATAAAATTACATCAAAGACAATATACCATGAACATGGTATTTAAAGCAAGAAAAAGCGCACGCATAGACAGACAGACACACAAAAACTACACTGTAATCTAGGCATGATTAGATAATTATCAAGTACAGTCAACTTTGTAATTTTTATTACGTAAATTTATTCAACTGTACGCGAAATTACTCAGACACGTTGTATTTTCATCTTATTTCAATGATATAAGGCGAATTACTGTGTACATATTTATGATTGATTGAATTTTTGATTGGGTTTGATTAGAATCATTGATTTGAGTGGTATCATTATTGATTTATTCGTGTTTAAAGACATTATTCATATTTTATTATTCATAGTGCGTCATTGTTATTTATGTATTTTCAGGACGGGTTGGCGCTAGAATCAGCTTCATCCATTTTACAAGAGTCCGTATAATTTGTTAGATATACTATTTCATTGAGATCAATAAGTAGTTATTTGGTTTACAAGGGGGCAAAGGGTTACAAGGGGGATTTTGGTTTATAAGCAAACTTTGCTACCGAGTGAAACACAACATTTTTCACCGCGTCAATGCAAGGAAAATACCTATCTACTATTTAACTGTTGAACATTACAAATCAAACCCAAATAAACGCTATTAAATATTCATAATTCAAAATCATCACCCAACCCAAGCAGGTAACTAAAAATCAATTTCATCAGCCAACATAAGGAATCAACTCAAAATTTGCATCAAACTACTTTGCCACTCTTGTGGATCAAAATTAAACTTTCTCAAATGTTTTTGAAGAATAAACAAAGCCTTTATCAGCTAATGTGGTGAAAATAAATATGGCATATGAATGCAAAACTTAAGACAAACTGCTGAAAATTTTGAGTAGTAATTTTAAATTGCAGTTTTAGACAAAATAATCTACCTAACTGCATCCGAGTGTACTAATGTAACTAGGTTGACAATAGAGCATTCGTTATATACGTTATATAAACCGATGGGACCTATAGGGAAAGTCGGGCGGCGTGGGATCCGTTTTTACCGCGCCGTGAGAAGAGGCAGGGGTGAACGCTAGTACAATCTCTGTAGAAAAGAAAGAAAATAGTGTAAACATGCAATTAATATGTACCTACATGCGTTCATATGTACTTACAACCACACGTGTAACCCAGTACTTTTAGACATCCATTCCACTTTTCGGTTGGTTGGAAGACCGATAGAATAAGAATAAGAAACATTTATTAGCACAAAAAATAACAAAACTAATTAATTTAGAACATAAATATTTGTGCTAAAAGGTCCACACTCAGCTTCTTGTCACGTTGTGTATCCTAGGACACACAACGTGACGCTGATTTTCAGTGAGGCCTGGTAAAAGACTAACACGCGTATTCGGGAAACGAGATAATCACAAGATCTAGAAACGATATAGAGATCAACTAGATTTACATTAGATATCGACTAGATGTGACTTGGATATCTAAGTCATAACTTGTCGAAATCGTTCAAGAGGACCTCCAGAATCGCGGAAACGTCAAATTTGACATATCTATCTTACAAATATCTTTAAATTATCTATATCGTAACTTGTTGAGGTCTAGTAGAGATCTAATACATTTTTAGAATCGAGCCGTAAAGCTAAAGCAATATAGAACCATCACACCTTCAAGAAAAGATTGTACTCCTATCTCAAATACCGGCAACGCGCTTGCAACCCCTCTAGTATTATTGCTTGTGTCCATATAGTTCGTTTTTTTTGCATTAGAAATCAGGTAAATAATCTTGATGTGTCTTTTAATTGAAAAACACCTTTTTTAAATAAGTTATGGCAAATATGTAACAATTATGAATCTAATACGATCATTTATATTCTTCTGCTTTCATAAGTAATAGTTTTTGATTTTTAAAAAGCGTTTTTCAATTAAAAGACAAGTCAAGATCGCTTACCTTCTTGCAAGTTCTTTCTAATGCTAAAAAAATGAACATGGAGATTGTATGCATGGGAGGTATAGTCCGTCCGTTTTCCTAAGATCAAGTACGCTATAATAAATTTATGGCAAACTTGATCTTAGAAATTGGAGAGGCCATATCAGTATCTGCTCGTTTGCGTCCTAAGTCATAAAAAAATATTAATTAAAATTCTATATGTTAAACATATTACAATATTTGATGTTGTCAGCGCGTGCGCATAATACACGTGGCGTCTTTCATAGAGTTTGTGCGGAAAGAAAAGTCGTGGAATGTATGGGGTCCTATACATTACGACTAGTTAATCTAATTCGTTAGGTTCATAGATTTTAATTCACTTACTAGAGAAAAGAAAACATTACATGCATAACTTAGCTCTGATACTTAATCTAAGCTAATAGTGAGCGTAAACATTAATGCAATGACAAAATCATAAAAGTTACAATTTGCCGGTAGAAGTAGAAATGTAGGTCTTGTTTTGTCTAGTTAATTGTCAAAAAACCGGGCAAGTGCGAGTCGGACTCGCGCACGAAGGGTTCCGTACCATAATGAAAAAAAAACAAAAACAAAAAAAAGCAAAATAAAAACGGTCACCCATCCAAGTAGGTACTGACCCCTCCCGACGATGCTTAACTTTGGTCAAAAATCACGTTTGTTGTATGGGAGCCCCATTTAAATCTTTATTTTATTCTGTTTTTAGTATTTGTTGTTATAGCGGCAACAGAAATACATCATCTGTGAAAATTTCAACTGTCTAGCTATCACGGTTCGTGAGATACAGCCTAGTGACAGACGGACGGACGGACGGACGGACAGCGAAGTCTTAAGTAATACGGTCCTGTTTTACCCTTTGGGTACGGAACCCTAAAAAACAAAAGAAATACACGAAACAATTAACTACCGTTCTAACAATCCTTCTGTTTGTTTATTACGAACAAAAACGTTAGGCAAAGTCATGAACGCAACTTCATTGATCGATTGATTTCACAAACCTTGTTATTATGGTGCCTGTTAACGGCACAGGAAATCGAGCCCATTACTCAGCCACCCTGTATGAAGAGGCGTATGTGACGCTAGTTTGCTGTCAGCTTGTGACTTTTTATGTGGATATGTAGGAAGAGGATGGTTGGTAGAAAAATGTCGTACAGGGGAAAATTTTTAATGTGATCAGAAATAAGAAATTATTTATTTATTTAAACTTTATTGCACAAGACATATACTTACAACAAAGTACAAATGGCGGACTTAATGTCAAATGGCGTAGATATGCCACTCAACATAGGGCCAAAAAGAGATGTATCTCTTTATTGTATGTACATATACAATAGGTGCGAGAGGAAAGTGTATATATTATAAGAAAGGGAAGGGAATTCAGTAGGAATAAAATAATAATTTAGCCTATAGGGGTCATCCATTAATTACGTCACACCAATTTCTAGGTTTTTTTGACCCCCCCCCCCCCTCTTGTCACACTTGGTCACATTTGGCAAACCCCTCCCCCCCTAGTGTGACGTCACATTTTTTCTACGAAATCGCCAAATCGAATTAAGTAAGTACCTAAGTATTATTAATATTTTATCAAAATATTTTTGTCGATATAAATATTAGTAATTTTATAACCCAAAACTGCTTAGGAAAGAAAATTAAACGATTAAAAACTATGTACAGCGAACTAAATAATTTAAATAAATTTTCTGTTACTGATGAAGTGGACGTAGTTACGCGAAAACGTTCCAACCCACAAGTCACTCGAAAATGAGTTACCATAACCAGGGTACTATTTTTGACATATTACATCATGTGCACACAAAGATGCTAGTATTTTTAGGTTAGTTTCATCAATAAAGTTTGACCCAAATGTTCCAACCCACCATTATACCAAGGACGTGTACTCAAAATAAAGTAAAAACATTACATGCATACTGAAACATATTGTTAAAAACTCCTTATAGAATAACATATCGTTATAATGTTCCACTTGTCTTGAAACATTATACTAAATTCATAAAACGCACATTTAATTTTTTCTTAAATGATCCATGTAGGTTGGAACGTTTTTGCAAAATCTTTATACATTTTTTATTTCTGCAAAAATGTTCCATGTAATTTGAAACCTTTTAGATTAATCCATACTGTTTTTTTAAGCCGCGAAGACTGTTCTAAATAAATTGGAACATTTTATTAGAATATATTATTTTCTAATTTTTTGCTATAAACGATCCACATATACTTGATCAATTTTTGCTATTAAATATGTTCGAGAGAAAAAATTTTTTTTTACCAAAATAAATAACTATGGTATATTTAAGTTTATGTATTTAGTCAAAACAATCAATGGACTATTTACAATAAAGGTGGCAACATTATTACTCTTTGCTCCCGTAAAATGACAGCACCAACGAAACGCACATGTGAAACGAAACGCCGCCGCGGACCTACCTGTCATTAAATGTCATGTAGCTGGTTTGTTAGCGCACACCGTTGTATGGGGACCTTGCACTTTGTGACTATGCGCTGAAACTTGGCACAGTTGATTCTTAGCTGGTCTTGAGCAGATACAGACCGGGGAGACATCGAGAGCCACCTCTCAATTAGTGGTGGGGGGGGGGGGGGGAAGTTCAACACTGCCGCGCTTTACTTGGAGCTGCATTTCTCTAAAACTATACCTATTAGGGCATGTAATATATTATTTTCGGATAAATTAAGGACAAGGAATCTATTTTTAGAACAAAAAATGCCCTTTCGAACAAAAAAGTGAGTAAAGTAGAAAAGACTAAATAACGTATTTTACATTTTTTTATAGTTACAATTTTTTTAAAAAAAGAGTAGCAGGAATCTGAAAAAAAAATATGCCGATATTGCCGATGTGCCGCCGACATATTTATGAATATGGAATTCTTAGAGATTTTTGATTAAAATAACTCATTTTTAGTTACTTTGTCAAATTCGATCTCGTCGAGATATTAATCTCGATCTCGAAAGTGTGACTCTCGAGATATCGAAACACCCAACCTCAAAAAAAACAAAAAATTTAAATTTTATATACCCAATCTCTATTCGGATATTTCGTGCGAGATTTCGAATCGCCAATCTTGTACCTAAAGAATTTTGTAAACCCATGACCATGCAATAAAATAAATTTCATATCAATTTCAATTTTGAAATATTAGAATCAAAAAGTTCAAAATAGATTTTATAGGTACATGACTTCAAAAATGTGTTCCCTCTCAACCCAAAACCCCTTGTCTCTCAGGATGATCTAGATATTTTCACACAAGACGGTTTATCGATAACTTCTTACATCACTAGATTCTTCTTCCTCGCGTTATCCCGGCATTTCGCCACGGCTCATGAGAACCTGGGGTCCACTTGACAACTAATCCCATGATTTGACGTAGGAACTAGTTTTTACGTAAGCGACTGCCATCTGACCTTCTAACCCAGAGGATAAACTAGGCCTTATTGGGATTAGTCCGGTTTCCTCACGATGTTTTCCTTCACCGAAAAGAGACTGGTAAATATCAAATGATATTTCGTACATAAGTTCCGAAAAACTCATTGGTACGAGCCGGGGTTTGAACCCGCGACCTCCAGATTGCAAGTCGCACGCTCTCACCGCTAGGCCACCAGCGCTTCTTACATCACTAGATTATCGACATTAAATGTCGACGATTGCCCATCACTTTTCTGTCTGTGTACTTACTTATTTAGAAACTTGACTCCGCCCTTAAAATTAGTGCGATAAGTACAACTGCAGCACAGGCGAAACATACTTACTTACTTACTTACTTACTGCCGTGGCGCAGTGACCCGAAGTGGATCTTGGCCTCTGACACTAAGGAACGCCATGCTTCTCTGTCAAGCGCCGTTTCTGTCCAATCGACGGCACCGAGCTCGTTCAGATCTTTCACGACCTCATCGCTCCAGCGATACCTAGGACGCCCAACCGGTCGTCGACCATCTGGACGGCCCGAGTACGCTCTCCAAACCGCTCGATCTTCACCCATACGGACCACGTGCCCGAGCCATCGGAGTCTTGAGGCTTTCGTTTCTCCGACTATATTGGGCTCGGCCACTAGATCTTCGATTTCCTGGTTCCTGCGTAGGTATCCTCCATGAGCCATCTTCTCCGCGAGTGGGTCCAAGTATCTTCTGGTAGATCCTCCGTTCAGCCACCAGCAGTGCGTATTCCTCTCTTTGTGTCAGGGTCCAGGCTTCGCATCCGTACATCAAGATCGGTCTGATTATAGTCTTTTATATACGGAGTTTCGTCTTTCTGGTCATTAGCCTGGACACCAACACTTTAAGAAGAGCAGCTGTGCACCGGAGCGCGTTCTGAATTCGGGTTTGGATCTCCTCTTCCCTCCGATTGCTGTCTGTGACGATACACCCAAGATATTTAAATTTCTCTACACCTTTGTAAGAGGTTTGTCCTATAGTGAGATCTTTCCTACGAATAGAGTTATTTCTGTATCGCTTCATACGAAGGTACTCAGTTTTCTCCCGACTAATTCGTAGGTCAACCTTCACTGCCTCTTCCTCAACGAGCAAAATGACGGTGAAAACGGGAGTCGGCCTAACAGACGTACGGGTACGGGTCTCAAGCAAGGGGATGCTCTCTCTCCCATACTTTTCAACTTGGTGGCGGAGTAGAGTTGAACGGTAGCCACCGAATTATTGGGTATGCAGACGACCTAGCCCTCCTGGGGGAAAACGAGGCGGATGTCCGTAGGGCTGCTCAGAGCCTAGAGGACAGGCGAAACATCCTGCGTAAAAATCTCAAAAATCGAGGTTTCGTACTCGACTGTTTCCTCCTCCAAAACTTAACCAATCAAACTTAAATAACCAAAAAGAAGAAAACAATGTTATATGCTTTAGGTCAATTTAAATTCATTACATACACTTAAATTCGTTTTGGAACGTTTATGCATAATTGCTATTTAACAAGTTTCATACAAAATTAAATTTAGCAAAAACGTTTCAAACTCGTTTTACCTATTTATATGCCCCTTGTATTATGTATTTACAAAAAATATGCATATCAATCAATAACCAGTTTGGCATTCCACAGTAAAACCAATAGTATTTGCCTGAAATAATTACAGGGAAAAAGTGTACCGCTAAAACACAAAATTGCGTTTATCTCAAAATGGGGTCGCTGTGGGTTGGAACGTTTTCGCGTAACTACGTCCAAGTTAAAGTGACGTCACAAAGTTTGTGTCTCCCCCCTCCCCCATGTCACAATATGTCACATTTTCTTGACCCCCTCCCTCCCCCTAAACGTGTGACGTAATTAATGGATGACCCCATATACGTGGAAAGTTTAATGCCACTGCTGGGCACAGGCCTCCTCTCAACCACAAGAGGGTTTTGGCTATAGTCCCCACGCTGGCCCACATTGGGCATTGTGTCAGTAGGAATAAAGTTACTTTAAATAGAAGTTATGTACAACTTTTTTGAAGAACCTTAAACTGTTGTAGTCTCTCAAGAAAGCCTCGGAAGGGAGCTCATTCCACAACCGGAGTGTCGGGAATTTTAAGCTGCACAGTGCGCGAGCGGCATTTAGGCTCTAGGGTGTAGGATAAACACCCTGCCGACGGCGAGCCGAGCGGTGCGGTGATAGAAAGCGGCCGTTATGTGAACCAAGTTTGCTGCAGAACACTACAAAATATTTATATTTATGCCTCCTATCCTATACCACTCTGTATGAACTTAAGTATATTCTACTCGTATTTCGCTTATCAGTTGGCACGCTCCACTGGGCATAATGTTTATTAAATGCAGTTATGTCAAGTCCATATTAAGAACTGATAGGAAAATAGCTGCAATATTTATATTTCAATGTGAAAGGTCTGCCTTATTTAGAACTTGACGTTAATATTGGTATTTTTTAGATGAAACTAAATAAAAAACTCACTGTTTCAAGAGATTCAAACCCGCGGTCCGCTCAAAGCAAAATGGTGCATTCCAAAAAATGTTGGGTACATGACGTTATTTTTCAACACTTCTGATAGTTCTGATAAAGCTAAAAGTCAATATTCGGCTTGATAATGTATAATAACTTAGCTTTAAATTCAACGAAATATAAAGCAGATTTTGTAGGTTGTTAAGGTAGCTGCCATTCGTCTCCGGCAAAGTAAAATACCCCAAATAATGAAGTTAAAAATGCATTCCCAACTCTAGATTACTTACTTACTTACTTAATAAATGTCCTTACGGCCTGAACCCGTGACCTCATGTTTCGTAGGCAGGGTCACTACCGACTTGGCTAGGAGGCCGTTAAACCCATTTATCTTTTCTAAGTCGGAGTAAGGTGTTGCGCGCGCAGTTAAGTCTAGCGTGTTTGGGATCTAGCGTTATGAACCATGGATCATTCTAGAACAGAGACCCGTGGAGCTGCTCTTAGCCTACTAATCTTTTTTTGTATATATTACAATTAAGTCCGAAAAATATGTATTTTGCATGAAAAAAAAGTAAGAAATTCTCGTGTAAGTGAATATTATGTATTCTTATGAGAAATAAAGATCTTTAAACCTAAGTCTAGCGTGTTTGGGATCTAGCGTTATGAGCCGTGGATCATTCTAGAACAGAAACCCGTGGAGCTGCTCTTATCCTACTCATCTTTCTTTGTATATGTTACAATTAAGTCTAGCGTGTTTGGGATCTAGCGTTATGAGCCGTGGATCATTCTAGAACAGAAACCCGTGGAGCTGCTCTTATCCTACTCATCTTTCTTTGTATATATTACAATTAAGTCTAGCGTGTTTGGGATCTAGCGTTATGAACCGTGGATCATTCTAGAACAGAAACCCGTGGCGCTGCTCTTAGCCTACTAATCTTTCTTTGTATATATTACAATTAAGTCTAGCGTGTTTGGGATCTAGCGTTATGAACCGTGGATCATTCTAGAACAGAAACCCGTGGCGCTGCTCTTAGCCTACTAATCTTTCTTTGTATATATTACAATTAAGTCTAGCGTGTTTGGGATCTAGCGTTATGAGCCGTGGATCATTCTAGAACAGAAACCCGTGGAGCTGCTCTTATCCGACACATATCGCATCTTTCTTTGTATTAGAATTTCTAGTATAGTAACGAAAAATAGTATCAAACATAGTAGACGTAGTAGTATTAATATGTATATTATTTGAATATTCATATTATATCATTTGAACTCATAAAACTTTAATGTTATTTCAGAAGACGACCAGTCTGGCCTAGCGGGTGGTGGCCCTGCCTGTGAAGCCGGTAGTCCTGGGTTCGAATCCTGGTAAGGGGATTTATTAGTGTGATGAACACAAATATTTGTTCCTGAGTCACAGGTGTTTTTCTATGTTTAAAAGTATGTATTTATCTATTATTATATAAGTAGGTATGTATATCACTTGATTCTTTTTGCCAACCGATTTTAATAATTATTAATATTAATTCCATACTTAGTAATACCTTATTACAATTTACATTAATTCGCAATAACTAATCGCCGTCGACTCCACTCCCTTATCGCACAAGCGGAAACGGCGACATTTTCCTCGACGGTCACGGGTTCGAGCCCGGGCAGGTGCTCAAAGGTCAGGACCGGTGCAACGGCTCGCTCTTCTAATTATTGATACGCTTCATGCCGTAATAAGGATAATAGTGAACTGGTACAGCAAAACAGCGTATCTAGATTGGAAATATGTTATAAGATACAATGTTTTGCCTTAATATGAACGATACAGAAATAACAGAAAGCAATGGCTCGGTACCGGCTTAGTCCAACGAACAAGAATAAGGGGTCCCACTGATTAACAGGCTGCCGGACGGTATCGGCCTGTCAGTCAGAACAAAATTTTGACAGTTCCGAACAACTGACAGGCCGATACCGTTCGGCGGACTGTTAATCAGTGCCTCAGTGGGCCCCTTAACTGTAGAAGTCAGATTGGAGCTCAAAAATGACCGAATGTGCCGTGAGTGACTTTTAATAGCGTCAAATACTAATAGGTTTACGTGAAAAAAAAATCACCACTTTACTATTTAGGGGAGGTACCCAAATAAAACAAGTTTTATTTGAAAAAAAATCTTTTTGCGCTTGAATACCTATTAATATACAAGAGAACCTTTTCAATGAGTTTTCCAATAAATTCTAAGCACTTTTCCATCACCCGAACAATGACATCACAAAACTATAGAAGGCAGTAATTATAAATATTCATAATAAAGCCGATGGCTTCAAACAATAGACTGATATGAGAAAATCGGCTTTCTAAGAACAGATAATGATGGAGAAACACAGACGAGTAAAATTAACAGAGTTACACTACAGCATCATTTCTGTTTACGATATAAAATTACACAACTGCGCGTAGCTTTGAAAGAATTATAACTCTTCAGGTGTCATGATTGAGTTGTTCAATTGAAGGGATGTTTACAAAAACAACATAACTGACTATACTGGTTGACACCTGAAACGATTAACAATGTTTTTAAAAAAGTGTCAACCGCTCTAAGCAGCAGTTGTGTTGTTTTTGTAAACATCCCTTCAATTGATAACTGTCGGTTAATTCATCAAACTTCACATTCGATTGACTTAACCGACCATTTTTCGACATTCTGCCACCTCATGGGACAAAACTGCATGGGGCCAGATTTTCACATTTAGCCAAGACCTCTGTATTGTTGTGTTGTGTAGGTTTCCTTGTTGCCGCCACTACACCCATCTGTCAATTTCCTTGATAAAATGGGTGACTACGCTGCCGCATTACTGCTGCGATTATGATGTTCAATCCGTCTCTTATTTTATCAAGCTAATTGGTGGCAGACACAGCAGATCACAGCTGCAGTTACATCCGACTATCACTTTAATGGTAACATTCCATTTCTAACCGCAGCTGCACTACCGATACTGAACGCGTCGCTGTCATTGTCAATTTCCATATTAAAATGAACAGTAGTGCAGCTGTCGTTGGAAATGGACTGTCACCTTAAGGGTAACATTCCATTTCTAACCGCAGCTGTATTACTGTCAATTTTACTATGGAAATTGACAATGACAGCGACGCGTTCAGTACCGGTAGTGCAGCTGCGGTTAGAAATGGAATGTTACCATAAGACTGTAATTCCACTGCACATCAGTAGACATAAAGCTGTTACTCTGTTAGTTTATTTCTCCGTGGCACTGTGCTATTTACGCGATTATGTGCAATCGTATAGACAATAGTTTTCCGGGCTCGAGTATTGGAAGTATCTCCACGGAGCTTGAAATTTACTTGATTAGGTATCTTTCGTCCTTAAATCTAGTTAGGTATGTGTTCGTATCCTTAAACCTAGTTAGGTATGTTTTGGTATCCTTAAATCTAGTTAAGTTATGTGCTCGTATCCTTAAATCTAGTTAGGTATGTGTTGGTATCCTTAAATCTAGTTATGTGTTCGTATCCTTAAATCTAGTTAGGTATGTGTTGGTATCCTTAAATCTAGTTAGGTTTGTGTTGGTATCCTTAATACTCAACCCTCAAATCAAACTATCGATGGGTAGCGTGTGGGAAGCTTCTGGCGCTTTGTTTTCTATGGATAGCACCACGTGATCACCGATCGGACGTCATAGAAAATGACATGTCGGACGCCACGGCCCGGGCAGGGCCCGGTCTAGCGTGAGTGATCCTTTAGAAATAGATTCAATGATTGTAAAAAGTCCTTTCCCTTTCTGAGTTAGATTTGACGGTTCAGACTTCAACTAGCTCCATTTTATATGTGTAACAATTTTTAGCAACAGAAACATAGATTTTAGCAACCAGACATAGATATGTAATAAACATGTCGTATGAAAATGAGAGCGTAAATTTGTATGGGAGCGGCTTTTTGTCGAGCATTTGTGCTATTTTCAACCAAACCCTTACTTATTGTCGTTTGTCAATATGTCAACCTTATCGACAACCTACAATGTGGTTCCTTTTAATTGAAAACGTCACATTTTATATTTATATTTATTATATTTATATTTATTAAAAGTTTATTAGGGTACCTAACATTAATGTACAGTTAGCAAAGAAAGCGAAGCGTGCTAAGTGCATAAGTACAGTAATTATTATTATGCTAAGTATCGTTGTCGGTGGGACCATCCAAAGTTAATTACTGTTTATATTATAATATGCAGTTATTACTCATTCGCTAAAAAAGAGTGCACAACAATTTTAGTCACGAACAGACTGACTCCCGTATTCGAACTTCAAGATATTCACAAGAGACGACACGTACTATATCCATTCTAGATACGTTATAGTTTAGATATCAACTAGTTCTCTTTTGCAGCGCAATTCGGGCAACCAATGTCACTTTAATGTTAGATAGAGAAAGATATCTATTAGATGTGAATTGGATCTCTAAGTCATATCCTGTGGAAATCGTTCAAGAGTATCTCCAGAATCGCGCAAATGACAAATTTGACAGGTTAGATCTTGGTGATGTCTAAAAGATATCTAATAGATGTCTACTTTAAAATTCGAATCGGGCCCTAAAACTTTTGTGCACTGGATTAACTGGACCTTACAGAAAATAAATGCTAGGTAAGTACTAGAAAAGTGGGTTAGGTTAGGTTAGAACTGCGATCCTCAAACTATCGAACTGCTATCAGAAATGTGGGTTAGGTTAGAACTGCGACCCTTATGGTAACATTCCATTTCTAACCGCAGCTGCACTACCGTTACTGAACGCGTCGCTGTCATTGTCAATTTCCATAGTAAAATGAGCAGTAATGCAGCTGTCGTTGGAAATGGACTGTCACCTTTACAGAAACGAAATTCTACTTGAAAAGTGGGTTATCGTAACAAAGTGGGGTATTGAATGTCAGGGGGTAAAATCCTATATCAATAAACTCAATTATCGATACTTTTCCCATTAAATAGGTACTAGTGATTGCTCGAAGTTTCTCCAAGATGGTAACCGCTTACAATTAAAAGGGTCGTATGCTTTTTTGCCACCGACGTGGAAATATGGCCCTAGGCATCCGTTAGCTCTCAGCCAAATTACATTCCTGATTCTTTGGAGATTTTTAGCGCAGTTTCGTAAAAACTTGTTGAGTTCTTCAAACCAAGAGTTCTTACCAACAATAATCTAAGCTTTATAAGACTTATACTTCATCAATAACCAATGTGGTAAACTACAATGTATACAATTATTTTACATTGTAACGATGAGTAGTTCACGCCAAAATACACCGTATTACAGTAACGGTAAGATCTAATTCATATCATTACATATAAAGCCATAATTTCCTACATCGACGGTTATATGTAGACTTATAATTTGGCTGTTAAAATGTCAGTTTCTTTAATCGAATAAGACTTTGATACCTGTATAATTATTATATCCGTTAGTTGTTTTATAAACCTCGTATCTTACTCCAATTCTTACTTAAAATCGACTTTATGTCTACAGAAATAGAGCTTTAAATGCAGAAAACATTATTTGAAGAGTTTTCCCGACAATATGCTATATTGCAATGGGAAACTTATGTAGTTTTAAAAGGGGGGAAGTATAATTATGATCTAATTGTGGCTTTCCATAGAGAAGGGTCCTTATTCACCCGACGCATAGACCCTTCTCTGGCGGAAAGCCACAATTACTTTTAATCCTTTTTTAATAATAGTGGAATGCTATAATTTTTACATAGTAATTATGAGGACGGCCGATACTGCTAGGTCTATGCATGCAATATAGGTATTATGTGGGACTAATTATAATAATAGAGTTATAATCTAATTCCTCCTGTAATTTACTGATAGAAAAGAGCCTTATTAGAATTAGAACATAAATCAATCAGTATTTTTTGTGATAAATCCATATAAAGGTAATTATATGGTACCTACATAATATATAGTACGTAAATAGTTGAGATATATCAGCTTACGTGGTTCACATTATTTTTTTAATGTGGTAATTTTTACGTTTGGACCCAACTGGAGGAGAGTGGCCCGCGATAGAGTACAGTGGAAGCAGCTAGAGTGGAGGCCTTTGCCAAAAGGCTCACTGAATTGAGGGACATACTCTGATGCAAAATAAAATCACAAAATACCAATTCAGGATGAAAAGGCTAATATAATAGAATATAATAATTTTTACGTTACGGTATACGTTACATTACGTTATAGTAGTCTATATTTCTACCCAGAATCACGAACTTTGTCGATCCTGATAGTAGAAAAAAAAATTCGAAAAAAGATTTTCCAGGTCCTTTCCAAAAATGTATGGAAATTTTAGGACCCCTATTTCTCCGGATCGAAAAAGTTCTTGATTCTGAGTAGAAATATAGACTACTTTAGTCGCACCAATAAACACACGCACGCAGTGGAAGTGTTATTTATACGTCATAATTTCATAGAAGTTTGACGTTTAAAATGACACTTGCACTGCGTGGGCTATCAAAATCGCTACAGACTTTTTACGGTCTACTGTCCATCAAGAAGATTAGAATAAAAAAATATTAGTATAAAAATTTAAAACATGTGCCTTCACCTATTTTTGGGGACATATTTGGACCTTACATAAAGCGCACTGTTATTTGGAGAATGTAGTGTGTTCTCATATAAGCAGGAAGTACAGACAGACAAACGTATGCATTGGTAGATATCGTCGCGCCGCCAGATCAGTGATAATAAATAATATACATATGTTAAGAGGACTTTCTTTAAAAAAAGGCCTACTTTTTTAAATCTTGTTATGAAATGGTTATGGGTAACGGCCTCCAAGTTCAAACCTAGTCGGTAGTGACCCTGCCTACGATGCAGGAAGTCCCGGATTCGAATCCTGGTAAGGACATTTATTTGTGTATTTATCACACAAGAATCACACGATCCCTCTACGAAAAAGTCACTCTCATGCAATCGAAATTAGGCTAGCATTAATAAGTTATATGAACATTTATCTGAGTTCAATGTGGCTAATTCCGTCATTGGGACTATTCCGTCTACTAGCGTTTTGTCGAACAACGAACAAAATTGATAATATCATCGACAAAGCAGCAGCTTTTAGTTTAAATCAAAAGTAGATGGTTTCTTTTCCTACGATTGAAAATTAAAGAAATACACGCTCGTGGACAGAATAGTCCCTATGACGGAATTAGTCACATTGACCTTATGAAGCTTTATATCTATGTCTGGTAAAAGTTTTCGTGGCTGAAAATTGTTATACAAAGTAAACAGAGCGAGTAGATCTTAGATTGGCGTGGATCTTACTATTTGGAATACACGAAACAACAGCTTGAAGCCGAGGACAGCACAGAATGGAGACGACTGGTGACAGACTGCCGTATTCGAACTTCAAGATATTCACAAGAGACGACACGTACTAGATCCATTCTAGATACCTTATAATTTAGATATCAACTAGTTCTCCTTTGCAGCGCGATTCGGGCAACCAATGTCACTTATGAGTAAGATATCTATTAGATGTGAATTGGATCTCTAAGTCGCGCAAATGTCAAATTTGACAGGTTAGATCTTAAACATATCGTTATCGTATCTTGGTGATGTCTAAAATATATGTAATAGATGTCTATTTCAAAATCCGAATCGGGCCCAGAGATCACCAAAGCATTTCAGGACGGACACGACCTTCCGCAGAAGAAAACGACATGATTGATATAAAGAGTTAGCCCACACTAGCGTCTTTTGAGCGTCGGTATCTAGTCAGCGCTATGGCAAATGGCGTCGCTCCGCAGTTGCGCCAACGTTGCGTCGAATAGCAGCCATAGACTTGAGTAGACGCCAACTCTCGGGAGACGCTAGGAAGGTAGAAGTACTAGTTGTCGACGCTGCACTAGTATTCGACATGGGCACTTTATGTCAAAGTAATATAGGTTAAATTTGAACGGCGAAGATTTTTCTGTATTCAAATTTAATCCTTGTCACTTCTACCTTAAGCCGACCACTGTGACTAACAGGCCGCCGGACGATATCGGCCTGTCAGTTAGAACAAAAATTTGATAGTTCCGAACAACTGTGTGGGTTGGCTCATACAGGTAGGTCCCCTTAAATAAAAGTGCGCCTCACAATGTAGTGCGAGTAAAATTAACAAATAATCACATGTGTAGATAGAAGATACAAGCCGCTGTTAACAGGGAGAACAGTTCATTCTGAGAAACAAATAATATGTTACTATATTGTTGATAAAAATTGTAAATATTGTAATACAAAGAAAATGGAGCAAATAGAAGCTTTGTAATGTAAGAACTCCCGCTTTGTAATTTTTTTTGTGTAACAGATAGCTGTATGCCACATTTTAAAGAACTGAAAATTCTTACTTTGCCGTGCCTCTACATTTTTGAGATTGCGATGTACATCAAAACAAACCCGACACTATTCAGGACGGTCTCTGAGGTATTTGCTAGAGATTCCAGGTATCCTCAGAATCTCTTTCCTGTTTCCGCAAAAACTGCCCTAATGCGCAAAAGTGTGTTCTGCTTAGCTAGTAAGATTTATAACAAATTGCCTGTCCCATTCAGAATGTTACCCATAAATCAGTTTAAGCACAAACTACTGACATTTTTAATTGATAATTGTTTTTACACTATTTCTGAATTTTTGCTGTATAATTTTAATGCTTCTGATTTGATATGACTTTAATATTAATAATAACTAGGTATATATATATATATATAGATATGTAAATTAATTTCGCATGTTAGTATGTAAGAAAATAATTCAAGTTTTTGTACGCCTTCAGGCAGGGTATAGTGCTACAAATATTTATTTACCGCCACTGTAATCAGTTTGACATATACTCACAAATAAAAACACTTTGACTTTTGACTTTAAATTCAAAGATGTAGGAGTGACTCTTTTATTTGAAAAAAAATAATAAAAAATTCATAAATCATTTATTTAGGAGCATTAAATCGTATATTTGTACAGTTTTTTCTTCTTACTACTTAGGTACTTACTTATTTACTTGACCCAAAAATCTATGTTATATATTTTAATATAAATGAAGTCTAAGGAAAATTAAGAAAAAAATATGCTCGTAAAGATGGCGCCATACCATACATATGCAACATTTGGCCAATACTCGTGTAGGTGGCGACACCGTTAAGATTTTAACACATATCAGTGAAAGAACAAGGGTCAAAGTCAAATGGCGTTCTAAAAGTTTTAATCCTGTGTCGAAAAATTGCAGTACATTTACTGTAACTACAACATTTACTATGACAATAAGCCTCTATACCTACTCAATTCACTTTGCTTGAGCTGATGTAGTACTAAATACCTAATAGATAGTTTTGTGTACTTATAAAAACAAATCCTATAGCACATAATAAATAATAGTACTAGGTACAGAAGACTCACTCTCTAACAAAACGCGTCTGTTACGATCAGCACAGATATGGCCGCTAAGTGGCGACAGCGCCACGCGCGGCTTATGGCAAACCCCAAAATTGGGATGGCACGGATGTACTTTTAGCTACCTGTAGCAAAGCGACGAAATCGCGGAGTGAGCCACGGCTGCCTATAGTAAAAAACGAAATCCGTGTGAAAATGTCAGTTATAACCTTATACCAGAAACCCACCATGGATTACATGCAGCTTGCCCAGGCCACCTTATCAGATAACACACGCACACCATACAAAACTTCCATACCAAGCACTAAACACTGGCTGCAAATAGACCTTAACACTTCGTATTAAGGGTTATTAACGGTCAGGCACTTTGTCAATGATCGTACGGTCGCCAGATATATCGGATCCGCCGAGGTGCTCAAAAACATCTGAATACGCACTCACGCCTTGACAATAGAGGCGTGTTCAGATATTTGTGAGCTCCTCGGCCGCTCCGATGTATCTGATGGCGACTGTACTAACATTCTTCTAATATGATTGATCATTGGTGATCTTTATGTCTTTCTCATAAGGTTTATAATTGGTCAAAGTGGATATTGGTTAGTAACTTAGGCCCTTTTTAGAATGCTTGTTGCAATATTAATGTGACATTCAGCGTGCACTTAAATTGCGATATTATAAAGTGCATTCGCGATAAAATGGACGGTTACGGCTTTTAATTATTAATTAATTTTGATGAGTTTTGCACCTCGTTGATTCGGTGGTAATACTTCGTTTTGAGTTGAAAATGCGTTATAGTACTTTTCAAACACGATGGGTAATGTTTACGTACATAGTATAAAAAAAATACTTTTAATATTTGTAGGGATTTAAATCTTTAACTGAATAGTTAGGTAAAAACAGTACATAATATTGTATTTTTCATACAAAGAAAACCAACAGCGATACAGAGTTTTTATCTTATGCTAAGTTACTTTATAGTATGGCCAATGACAGTAATTTGTATTCGATAAGGACAGAAATTAATACAAATATATTTTAAATAAACTAACAATTAATCAATACGTTTAAACGAGCATTAATTCGGGGATCTCAGAAACGGCTCTAACGATTTCGATGAAATTTGCTATAATGGGGGTTTTCGGGGGCCGAAACGGAAAACGCGCAAATTTGAGTTTTTATGTGGTAGCCAGTTACTCCCGGATACTCCCAGATAGGTACATACATATTAAATTTAAACATCAAACGGACTACTAAATTTAATAAAAACATCTCAAACTCAAACGAAAGCTTTCTTATAAAGAATATAACGACAACTCGTAAATATTACTAATAGAAATTCTCAATCTATATAATTGGCTATGATTACTCACATTTTAAATTCCTCAAATCGCTATTTCTTATAATTAACCTCTATTACCCGTCTAACAAACTAAAAAAAGTTATAACTTGCACTTTATCTGCCTATTAAAAAGGACTTTATTGCTTTAGCATTAGAGTTGTTTTTAATTTGGTTGGTTTTTTCTTTTAATTATGGTGGAGATTTTCATAGACGATAGCTCGGCTTATTTGTTAGAGAACCATAGAGCGTGGAGGAACTGTCAGGTTGAAATGGAAAAGCCAGGCGTTGCGAACCTTTGTTTTTTGCAGAATTTTTTTTTTTACATTTGGAGGTAATTAAAAAAAGAGTTAAGTGGGTTTTAGTAAAATATATCAAAGGGCTTATTAAATGGAATTGATCAATAAATTTAAATTAATTAATTAAGTAAAAATATAAATTTGTTATCTACATGGAAATGTATCAACTACAATACAATTTTGCTGACATAGTTTGGCTTAATGGGACTTGAAAATGGGTCACTTTTTATGTATATTACCTAAGTTACTCTTTTTCATTGTCCTTGAGTATATTACCTATTTTTCACCCATTTATTCATCAAATGTTATATACTCAAGCTAACTCTTTTACAGACTCTGCATCAACAAAGTGTGGCTGTGTCAACATAAATGTCATATTTTCGGAATTTTTCGTTTTTGGTGGCACTTCTGCTGGCGAGGTCCTGTCATTGAAGAGCTTAGTTTGACTTTTAGATCTAAACCATAAAATACAGTCTGTTATTCTATCTATCAAATGATCAATACTTTTTAAGAAGTCAAATAACTCTTTGTCCAATTATGTAAGTTATATGGATGTTGTAGACAAACTTAAATAATTATATAAAAGCGGACCCATGCTGGTATTTCACAAAACAATACATATCAGCACAAAAACTGACACATCGATGTAAAAGTTTAAAAATAACGGCATATTACCTATACATAATATAGCTACCCACCTGCCTACGTGATTAGTATGCGAGGTATGCTACTAATATAAGTCGAGAGAGTAACTGGAAATGTCACTGGCACTAGAGTAGATAATATCATGTCATAGCAAGATAACTGCAATTAAATATTGATAATATATAGTTTTGTAGATAATTGGTTAATTAAGTGGTTTTAAGTGTTATTTAGGCATCTGCTACTGTTAGAAATTGTATTACTTAAGAATGAACTTGTTATCAAAAAGCCGCTCACATACAATTCCTATACAATCCCATACATACGATTTTAAAATGACACGCTTAAACTAAGTAGGTACTTACACGAAACTTGGCATGGTTTAGGCACGTAAGTAACATAATAATATAAGTATGTCTAGTTTTGTATGTAAAACTTCTACTCTTCAAATTTCTTTGTATGTATTTCAATTTGTAACAACAAAACTAGTACATACAATATATTTATATATTAGGTGAATGTTTTTGTCAAATTTCATGTCATTTCAGAGTAACTTCGAATGTATGATTCAGATTAGTCTGACTCTTAAACCACTTATAACCCCAATGCGCTATCAAAATAACGAAATTGCTTATTTTTCAATGTATAAGTAGAATATAATAGTTTTAGAGTAGAATAGAATAGAAGAAAATAGACATACATAGAAAGAAAGCGCTGATCTTCCGATGAGACCATCAAGTGAGAAATAATCACGGAAGGTAACAGACAAAAAAAAAACATAAAGGAAAGAAACATAAAATAAGCCGAAAAATAAACTACACAATTATAGACACTTTCACTTTATTTAAAATCAATAAATACAATATCACAATCACAAAATCAATTAGGTAGTTTTTACGCCTTTTTGCCACCATGTAACTCTGTCGGTGTAATTATTTTCTTATATAAATGAAAGTATATCGCATTAATATACGCGATTGGGTAAAAAGTTGATACAGACGTTTGATGGTACAGTTCTATGAAACTAGTGATGCGACCGAGGGGTACAAAAATAATCGACATTACAGTGCTTGACGAAAATTGTCGACATTCTTAAAAAAATGGATAATTTTAGTATTATTATAATCATCATCATATCAGCCCTTTATTGCTTTCTGCTGAGCAAAGGTCTCTCGTCGAGTACGCCACTTGTCCCGGTTCTGAGCTAATGTCATCCAGAAGTGCTCGGCAATCTTCCGAGTGTCGTCCACCCAACGAACCAAACGACGCCAATTTAGCGTTTATCTAATTCGGCAATCTCTTAGCATTATGGTCCACTTGCCATCGCTTTGCCTAGCAATATGTTCCTCATAGCAATGTCATTTTTGTACTGATATCTAAGAGCCGCCATACACGGACTGCTCGAGCAGTAACCCAGTGATCAACATACACGGACTGCTTTTGCAGCTTGACCGTATGATGAAATTTCACCGCGCAGCCAACCGCCCGAAGCAGTTGCAACTGCTTGAGCGGTTCGTGTATTGCGAATGACGATTTTGTATTGAAACTGCAGTTCACCCAACGGCGACCGCTTGAAGCTGTTGGTACTGACTGCTCAAAGCAGTCCGTGTATGGCGGCCCTAAGAAAACAAGAAGGATCTGTATCAACTTATTCATGATTATAATTGTAGGTATGTAACTTTGCTAATAATAAGACAAATACTAAACCTTTTTATGAAATATTTATGTAAAATTGACATAAATACCTCAATCTACCCGGTTTACCACATAAATAGTACCTATAGGTAGGCTTATATTTCATTTTAATTTAAGTCTTATTTTAATTCACAAACACTCCCGAATTTCACACCGTCACAGACTATTTAACAAACATAATCGAAACCAATTTACTAATGCCAAATCGATTCGTAACAAAGTTATAATTGTTAATGTCAACATTCCTCGCAATTAACAGTATTAAGTACGTTTCCGTATAAGTGTAACAACGTAACAAACATACCGAAATAACGAACTCAAACAGCGCAACACTAGTCAAAAAACCTACGATTTAGCAACGATATAGCCACTAATTAAGAGCTAACCTAAAAACCGTCGCAGAAACCAAACCGTTTAGCGAAAAAGTGCGATAAAAAACGTAAACAACGCATACGAACGCAAGAACGCATCGCTAGGCGAAAAAAGTGTCAAAAAAATATTATAAAAAAGTAGAGTGGTGCGCCCCTGACTTGAAAAAGTGTGCGGAATGGAAATTATACGGTGATGTGAAAAACGGGGGGAAGAAACTGGCGTGGGCTGTGGGATGCGCGCACGCAAGCCGGCGCGGCGCGCGACTAGTGTGGAGACGGCTTTGATACTAAACACTCATCAATTTACGTATAAATGGCTCTTTAAAAAGAGTAGAAAAAATATATTCAGACTTATTTATGTTAACACGATTGGGAAAGTTACAAGCGTATTTTTTTATTGCTGCCGTTTTTTTGTCAGATTTTGATGAAATTTGGTAAGTTTGAATAACTTCTCAATCTGGGCGTAATAAATACGAAATCCCAAAATTGTATATTATTATCCGGCGAGTTACGAAATCGTAACTCAGAGGAAGATCTTGCAGGACATACGGTGAAGAGCTTACCTATATATTGTACAGAATAGGAAACTGAAAAAAAAAATCGATAAATGCTGCAGTCAATTATTAACCTATGCGTAACCCACTCAATTAAATTACCGTCATAGACAATTTTCTTATAAAACCTGCAGAAATTTTAGTAAGTGTGATAATTTCGATAAATTACCGCCGACATAAGTTCACCGATGTGAACAACATGTAAGAAGCCGTCTCCATTGTTAGTTACCCCTGCGCCGGCGCGGCCCCGCCCGGCGCATCTCGATCTATTCCATTACGAACGCACTTGCACTTCAGGGTACACTGATATTTATATACGAGTAGGTACGTACCTGGAAATATTCTTGGTGTCTCATGATTGGATTCTTTGGAAAGTTAATATCCTTTCCGGCGAATGAAAAATAATTCCGGCGAATAAATAACATGATGATGATGACGGATACGTCATTACTCATTACCTTAGAGCACTTAATAACCGGAGTCGCCTTTAAGAGCTTAGGCAGAGGGGCTGCCGAAAACCTTGCACAATTGTGCAAACTTTGTATGACTAACGTTTATCTGACATGGCTATTTGTACGCAACGTACAAATCATGTACAAATAGCCATACATTTGACGTACCCGTAAAAATCGGCAGACTATTTTGTACAGAAAATGACAGCCAAGGCGTCTCCATTTACTAGATGCTCTGTCATTACCAAAACTTAAAATGGAGCTGGACGGGACATGTTGCCAGGCAGAGTGATGGCAGGAGGGCCAAAATGTTAACGGAATGGTGGCCGCTTACAGAAGAGACGAGAGTGCCTGGCCTGGCGTCCGTTGGCTCGTTGGGCGGACGACATTCGAAAGATTGAGGGTCACTTCTGGATGCGATTGGCTCAGGACCGGGACAAGTGGCGTATTAGAAGAGAGGCCTATGCTCAGCAGTGGGCAATAAAAGGCTGATATGATGAAGATGATTATGAATTAAATTTATTCGTACCACAATAATGCAATCGTTCATTATGAAATATACTTAGGTACGTACCTAGTCATCGGCAGGGTAGCTCTTTGGCGAAACTGCGCAGCGACGCGATTTTCCATAGCGCTGACAAGACGCCGACGCTAAAAATGACGCTAGTGTGGGGTCTCTCTAAAGGGGTCATCCATTAATTACATCACACGGTTAGGAGGGAGGAGGGGAGGGAGGAAAATGTGACATATTGTGACATGGGGGAGGGGGGAGACACAAACTTTGTGACGTCACTTTAACTTCATCAGTAACCGAAAATTATTTAAATTATTTTATTCGCTACATACATACATACATATTTTATTAGGTACATTTAAATAACAAGTTATTAAAACGATAATCGTTTTATTTCGTTTAATTTTCTTTCCTAAGCAGTTTTGGGTTATAAAATTACTAATATTTATATCGTCTAAAATATTTTGATAAAATATTAATAATACTTAGGTACTTACTTACTTAATTCGATTTGGCGATTTCGTAGAAAAAATGTGCCGTCACACTAGGGGGGAGGGGTTTGCCAAATGTGACCAAGTGTGACAAGGAGGGGGGGGAGGGGTCAAAAAACCTAGAAATTCGTGTGACGTAATTAATGGATGACCCCAAAGATGAGTATATTTTCATAAGATTCATAGAGTTATCTCGGTAGAAGCTACGGCAGTGTGTTATGGGAAACATTTAAGTGACTTCTACCTAAATTCGAATTAAAAACTTCTTACAATAGGTACTTTAAAAAACGCGTTCAAATTTATTGAAAACTCCTACACGGCTGTTGCCTGAAATTGAAAATAATCAATTATTTTGTATACTGATGAAGCTTTTTAAAATATGTGATATAGAGTCTGGCTAACCAAAAATTGTTGACAGATATTTCGTTGTTGTATCACCAATTGTCTATGATTTAAAAAAAAGCTAAAAGTCAGTTGTCAATTTATGTCATTCATTCAAATTGTTTGCGGTTTATAATGGGTTTATTTTAAATAATATTAATAATTTCTATATTGAGTGAGGTTCGCTAACTATTATTTAAGCTCGTAAATAATTACGACAATGTGCGAAGTCGACGTGTAGCGTTGTATAACGAAAAACTGCAATGTTTACAACTCCTAACCAAATGTAAACAAATTAGGAGGTTGGTGCTCTATAAATATTTTGATACTTTAAGTACTAGTTCTAACATTTGCGTATTACTTTGATTAAGTACGTGAATTTATTAATGCCTGAATCTCATAAATATGACAAGTGTACAAAGAAACGGATAAACTAAAAGTTCTGAAAAATATCTATAAAATCTAAATATTGGAACGTAAACATTAGGTGTTTCTCGTTGACTGTACTTTAAATAGTGGTAGAAATTATGTGAGCTGACTTTGAGTGCACGTAAACGTTTATTTAACTTATTTCCTTAGGTACCTTACTTGTACACAGAATATCATAAATATTGTCGAGTATCAAAACTATAATTCCTACTACACAAAGTGTGACCATCCCAAAATTTTTTGAATTTCCCGCCAAAAATTTAGGTAAAATTTCAGTAGCCAGACTCTAGTATATTTATTTTAAAATACTGTGGAATGTTGAATGCAGACCAGAGCCATCTATAAAACACGTTTAAAAATATTTAGCAAAATAATAGTTCCCAACGTTCCGAACTACTCAAATACAAGCGCCATCTAATTTTACTTCTCTGAACTAAATACTCCCTTAGAACGCAATGTCCAGCTCAATCTATCGCGCTTACATTAATACGAAGAAGTTTGAAAGAATATCAGTAGATGGCGCTGTAACCCAGCAACCTGTAGTACCGCTGGAAACTGTGTCGTAATATTGTACTAGATGGCAGTATCGTCACAGGAAATTACGTATTATTTTATTGTATTTTTATAAAATGTTATTTATTTACTAATCAAATTGTAAATTACTTTAAATATAGTTTTTATTTTCCTCATGTTACTATGTTATACTAAAAATATTAAGAAAATCATAATTTATTTTATTTGGTAGATAGGTACTCGAAATATTTTATGTAATTAATAATTATATTCTTTTAAATATCAAATAGATATTTATTATTAATAATCGCTGTCGTGTGTTGCTCAAGAACCACGTGTATTAAACATAGGTACCTATACATAATAAAAAATAAAGTTATACTTCTTGAACATTTAAAAAGTTGTACTGCCTATTAGTTTTACTACTCGTTCATAGATGGTGCTTCTTGTCCTTATTCTTATTGGGGGCTACCCCCATAAGACTAACAAGGAAGGGTACCCAACTGTCCGACTCCGAATTGATTTATTTTGATATATGTTATAGAGTAGTCTAAAATAACGGACACGTATTTTTTTTTAGCTGCCCAAACTCAACCTGTTAGGAGAAAATGGCCTTCAAAGTACTGAAAATTGACCAAACCGTCTAATTTCTATGAAAAACTTTTTTCAAAATTCATGTTCTCCAACATATAACGAAACCAGTAATTAATTATCAATTTTTTTGAAAAAAGTTTTTCATAGAAATTAGGTTTGGTCAATTTTCAGTACTTTGAAGGCCATTTTCTCCTAACAGGTTGAATTTGGGCAGCTAAAAAAAAATACGTGTCCGTTATTTTAGACTACTTTATAACATATATCAAAATAAATCAAATCGGAGTCGGACAGTTGGGTACCCTTCCTTGTAAGCTACGGAAAAACTTTCGAATAAGAATATTTTCTTATTTAGTTATTGAACAATATGTATACTGCCGGACGTAAATGGTTGACTTGTAATACTAAATATATCATAATTATATTATTTTCTATCAAAATAAATATAAGGATGCAAGTTAATAAAAGGTCATTGAGAGCGAGAAAAAACATCTATTTTAATATATATTTTCTTGGCAACTTCACTTCACCTTTTTTTCTTTTATGTCCATGCCATGAAACTTCATGTAATTTGTAATAAACCTTAGCCATCGCTCTACTAGTAAAATGTTTAGAATCCGTCTAAGCTAACTTTACACCGATTTGAACAGGATAAAGTGAGGCCGTGTCGTTAGGTATAAACGTCATACTCGTATTTTCATAAATAAATAAAATAATAAAATAAAAAGCCTTTTATTTGTGATCCCTTACTAACATGTTGTAAATAAGTTTTTTCGTATCCTAAACCTAAGTATTATTTATTTTGAGATCCCCTTTTGGGTAAAGGCTTCCTCCAGCTTTAGCCACCTGTCTCGGTCTCGGGCCACTTGTGGCCACCCCATGCCGGCAATTTTCTTGATGTCATCCACCCAGCGGTCGAGCGGGTGTCCCGCGTGTCTGTTCCCACTCCCTGGGGGCCGATTTTTGAATTTCGACCGCACGATTTCGTGTATTTTGTTCAATAATATCTCCAGTACCCGGCATTTAAATTCTACTAATAGAATTAAAATCGAGTGGTCAATACCACTCGATTCCCAATTTCTATCGTTCGTATTTCAAAAATTAGCATTTCGCTGTTTTTCACCGATTTTGAGTGACGAAATCGAACGCTCGAAATTCAAAAATCGGCCCCCTGTTCCTCTCCACTCATAGAAATTCGTAATTAATGGTGACATTGCTACTCTTTTTCATGATTGTGACGTGCACCTGCAGAATATGGGCCGTAGTCGTAGTATAAATAAGCTGTAGTATGGTCATTTGAGTCTAGTATGGTATGTCATCAGCTCTACTTCCCCTAAATCCATACTTAATATTAAGTATTACATTATATTTTATATTAATCCATACTAATCATATATATATATATATTATAATATTATGAATGCGAAAGTTTCTGTTTGTCTGTTACCTCTTCATGCTTAAACCGCTGAACGAATTATGTTGAAATTTGGTAAAGAGATAGTTTGAGTCCCGGAGAAGGTCATAGGATAGTTGTTTTATGTCGGAAATCATCCCTGAAGAGAGTGCAAAGGGGGTGGAATTGAAAGAGTTAACGAATTATTATTATTATTATTGTGTAAGCAGGCAGGCAGTTGTGACAACTGATATTGCCTGTATCCAGTAATCATTAATAGTTATCGTTGACAAGTAGATGTATTGATGTGTCTGTCTAATTTATTTTTAAATTGGTTCACATTTTGTGCTGAAACCACATCTTCGGGGAGTTTGTTCCAAGCCCTCACTACTCGGTTGCTCAGAAAGTGTTTGTATGGGTCACTGTGGGACCTATGCCTTTCTAACTTTAAGTGATGACCTCTCAGACGGGTGTTGTTGTTGCGCTTGAACATCTCATGAAAATCCTTGAGGTCATAGTGCCCAGACAGTATTTTGTATGTTTCTATTAGGTCTCCACGTTCTCTGCGGTGCTTAAGAGTAGTGAGCTTCAGTTCCTTCAGTCTCTCCTCATACGGCTTGTTCTTAAGTTGCCTTGGTAGTTTTGTGAAACTCCGTTGAACCTTCTCCAGCATATCTATGTCCTTGGCAAAGTAAGGACTCCAGGCTTGAAAAGCATATTCCAGTATGGGTCTGACATAGGTTTTGTAAATTTTTAACATCATTTCTGGTGTCAAGGTTTTGAAAGCTTTTCGAAAGCGAATTGCCTAATAATTGAAGTAAGCAATGCGCGAATTGAATGATTGCTATTAGCATTATCCAGGCGCTATACCTACTTTAGCTGCTGTCACTAATTCCACGAAGTTGCGGGCAAAAGCTAGTATATTATATTATGGCGAGCCAGTCAGTCAGTCAGAGCCTTAAAGCGTAAAAACAAACTCCAATATGAATCATCATTTTTATTTTTTAAAATAATTATAGCTAACCGTTTCGGCAATAATAGTTACTATTATCAATTCAATGACACAATAAGCATTTTCCGTTGTTAAAAATAATAATTCCACAATAAAAATAATATAAAGGGTTAGTTTGTTCATAAAGGTAATTATCTGTTTAAAAATATAAGCTTAACATAAGTCAACACTAAACTTAACTAAATACATAGCAGTTCGTTATTGACTAATCAATCGAGTACAAATACAAAAAAATAACTTTTATAAAAAATATAATTCAATAAACACGTTATAGTTCAACGCTACAAATAACTAACTAAAAAAAACATGGCATCGTTTTTTATATTAAATATGAACTTAAAATACGCTATACATCAAAATACAACTAAAACAATTCTGTCGCGATGAGTCTAATCGAATTGTATTGTATGTATGTATGTTTGCCTAAACATCGATAAGGTACAATTATAGTATCATCACATCACATCCCTAATGTTATTTACATTCTTTTTTTAATTTTAACATGCCAAATACGAATTTTGACTTCTACATTTAATTCTAAACTCTAATTAATTGGAATTTTACAAATTACGCCGAAATACTTTTAATTTTGACCATATACATTCAGCATTTCCAATAATCGATCACTATACAATTTTTATCATCCAAATACTGTATTTTATGATACTAATATTTTTTGTTAGTTTCCAAAAGAGTTTCATTTTTACAATTCGCAATCACGACATTTTTGAATTACAGAGTCCAACGCGATTCATAGCTGCCATTTTATATTTTACTATTTTGACAACTGTATAAATGTCTCGCTAATGACAGCATAATAGAAAGAATAACGTTGGATATACTGTAATAAAGTTACAGATTTAAATCCCGTTAAAAGTAAACGAGACGTCAAGAAAATGAGACTAGAATTCACCAATTGAAAGGGACAAATAGTATAACTTGTAATTGTAAATACATAAATAGTTGTAAATACAAAAGTTTGTAAATAACAGTTGTACAACGCAAATGCCTGTTGTGGCATCGATCGGCTAGTGTTACAGACGAAATATGCGCTGTCAGTTGTTTTAGAACATTCCAAATTCGAAATTCAAACTGATTTCGATTGTAAATTTGGTTGTTACAAAACAGTTGTAACATTTGTTTATAGAACGTTATTTAAATTCTAATATTGTCAAAATTGTGTTTTTCGTACTGTTTAATAGTAATTTTTACCTAAAAATGGATATGACGCCGGCCTGGTGCCCTCAGAAAACACCGATACAGAGTATATTAACTATTATGACATGTAAGCACATTGAAGTACACAGATTTTTTTGTATTTATGTTTTTTTATTCGTTGTTCACTACTCTCAAACACATAGCATAGAGAAAGCGTTATAATTTTTAATTTGTCTTGGACTTACTCTATGCTATACAGCGGGCCCATTTATAACAGATATATTATTTGTAAGCCAATTTAAATGTTTCTTTATAACTGAGCCCCGGAATTACATTACATTAATTACGCTAACTTACAATATAAGGTAATAACTATTATGTGAGTTTAAATTGAAAACCTGGCTATCCTGTCTATATCTTAAAAATACGATTAATAATTGTATATTTGGCTAAATATTTTAAAACAAGCTCAAATACAAAACGTAAACGACGAAGCTTTAAATTAAGAACTTTAACAGTCAATAAGGATGTGTAAGTTAAAACAACAGCAATCCATAGTGAAAACTCAACAACTAATATTTTCAATCGCGCAAAAAAAAAATTTTTCCGCGCAATTGATAATATTTTTCTTAATTCGAAATAAAAAATGTAATGTAATCGCTGGATGTAGTTGCGATTCAGTCGAATTATAATTATAAGCCGCATTCTCATGAAACTGCCGATTGAGAAGAATTTATATGAAACTTCTCAGTAACTTCATTTTTTGTGGCAATTTTAAACCATAAAGAAAACGCTAGCTTTAAAATTATCAACGAATTCTCCTAGTAACATAACGATAACGTAATATTTAATAGCCAATAAAACTAGAACATTTAGGCGTCTTATCCATTTTTCTATAAAAATTGAACCAACAGCGCATTAAGTGAATCAAACAGGTGGAGTTACTTGCTTGCATCCAAGGTTCACATCAAACAAAACCAGGTCTATTGACACTAAAAGATGGGGCCGTGGAGAAATCAACCAATTGAAATTCAATTGATTCAGAAAAGGAATTCAATTGCTGGAAAAAAATCAATTGATTCCCCCGACGACCGGTCCAGCGACGCAAGTAAATCGCTCATTTAGGCTTTATTATTAGTATTAAATGTACACAGCTTAACTACGGAAATTTGTCTGTAAAATAAATGTAGAAAAAAATTCACTCCATATTTTTCAATTTCAACATTAAAAAAATTCTTCGTCGATAACTTAAAACAACTTGCAGCCACGATCTGATATAACTATTCCTTCGATGATCACAGATTGAAGCCTGGACCCCGCGCGATCATCCAGACACTAATCCAAAAACTTACGTTAAAACTCCATTAGATTAGAAAATACATGCGTATATTTTTACACAAATATTTTTACATTAATCGCACGGAATCCGAGGCTTAAAATACGTTTGAACACTTTCATGGAAACGTAACTTTTGATATAATATTCTAAATGTAGGATTCACGGTCCGTGCTTACATAGTCCGTATGTTTGTACAACTCGCGTTCAGTTCCCTAACACGATGGTTTATTAATTATAACTTTAAAAATACCCAAACGTCCATAAATTTTTCCTTCTACTACGATCTAAATTTAAAACAATACCTTTTATACATTATTCATAGGAACTTCATTTGTTGTTATATTAAATTTATTTTATATATTAATTTATGAGAACATTTTTACATAAATAGCGATCCGTTCACGATTTTTATTGTATGTATCGAAAAAATGTTCGGTTGCTTTTTGTATCAGTCGAAATTGTTTTATTTTCAATTGTGTATTCACGTTTCCTAGAAAATTGATTATACCGGTAACCGCTCGTCTCGATGTAACTGGCCATATCTCCCCAAAGAAATACTTGAAAAATGTGCCGAAAAGTGTTGTATTTAAAATGAATAAAATTCTTAATGAAACGAATAGTTCAATTAAAAACTCCCACCCACCAACCAAACGTCACGACAAAAATTATAAACGATTTTTTGGGCTATTGCATTGTGTTTTTGTTCACTATTTACATTGATACTCCGCTAGATGTCGCCGCACGGCTGTGTGCGACTACCCACAACGGATATACCAATATTAATTCAAGAATGAAATAATTACGTACGTTAAAATCAGCTTACTATACCTTACCTATGTTACGATTATACGTAGACAAACTATTCTGTGTGGACAAACTCGATGAGCTCCAATTTGTACACACAGAATGTTACTTATTTATAATACATGATGATAATATTAAAAGAATTATATTCGGCAACACTTGACATTCTCATAGTCGGACCGGGATCTGACCACTTTCCAATTGTATCCGAAATTGGTTTTTCTTTCGAATTGAATTGAAAAGTGGTCATTTTCGGGTCTGGTTTGATTCTAAATCTACTGCAGCGACAACATGGAGCAACTAGATGCTTCGGGTTATTGTGGCGAAGCTGACGCTTCAAAAAGTATTGTTTATTGTTAAAATGATTCACTGGGCTATTGTGATTCATTTAAATGTGTTAAAAGTAAAATTAAAAATGTAAATAATGGGCTCATACTTCAACATCCGATGTTGATAAGAATGTCTCGTGTCTTTGTCTTTTTAAGGTTATACGTCGAAGACAGATGGACTTTTAACGGATCTTCGACTGTCTGTCTGTTCGGATAAATCTGTCAAACTGACGAACTGTCTATTCAGTGAAAAATCGCTATTTTATCTATTCGTACAATTTCATTTTTAAGTATTTACAAAAAAAGAATAAGTAACGGCAGTCTTCTGAAAAATAATAGTTGGTATTTTTTATTTACAACTCTACAAAATAATTTGTAAATAATTATATTTTTTGTTCAAATAATAATCGCTTTATTAATAAAAATAAAATATTTCTTTTTTCGAAACGAAAGACGTAACGTGGCTATAGTATATACATTATTATATCTAATATGGCATTTAATAATGATAAAATTAACATTTCACGCCGAAGAAAGACAGTTTGAAGTGTTCGAAAATAGTAAAATAAAGTCTCCAATTTCATATAGATTTTTGTGCGTTCAAAACGTGACTAGCATAGCATTATTGCGTGAAAAGACAAGAATAATAATTATAACAAATTTCAATATCACCTAAATAATATATTTGTAAAAATATCTTAATATGGAAAACTTTAAACGAAAACTAATTATTGCATAGTCGCTAAATGCGATAAACGTGCGAAAATAGTTTGGCACATCCCAAAGTTTGTACTAAGCTAAGAAACACCGCTTCGTGCTAAAGCTAATAAAAATAAATATATCATTTAAATAATAACGCGTAAAACAAATAAATATTGAAGATTGCACAGAATATTATTTCTCGTATCTATTTCTAATTTTATTTCTTGCAGCGAGTTTGTGTTCCATATTTTGTTCAATCATTTTCATTTAGTTTATTTACATTAACATCGCTAATTCCCTATTTACAACAGTTAGTTCTATCTAGGCTTACGTACCATTATTGTTATGCGACTTCTTTATAACTAATGTATAATTTGCAATCGGAACCAAAGAAACAATTTTAACGTCGCAAAATTAACTAATCAGAAGCGATCACGCCCCGAAACCAAACATTGAAACGATTAATTTTAACTAGAACGAAATCGCCTCAGATTAGTAGTAGCTGAATTTTCATGGCTGAGGGTTTTGCTGGAGGTGGACAGCTTGCTGCGCGGCTTGCTGGGCCGCCTGGGCCTGGGCCTGGGCCTGGGCTTGCGCTTGCTGCTGCATCTGCTGTTGCTGGACGGCTTGCTGGGCCGCTTGTTGAGCCGCTTGCGCCGCTTGAGCTACTTGTTGAGCGGCCTGCTGCGCGGCCGCTTGCTGGGCGGCCACTGCCTGCTGAGCGGCCTGTTGAGCGGCGGCCTGCTGCGCGGCCTGTTGAGCGGCCGCCTGTTGAGCGGCCACCTGCTGCGCGGCCTGCTGAGCGACCGCCGGCGACGGCAAATTGAACCCTAGCATCCTCGGATCGTGCAACCGCAACGCCTGCTCTAATCTCTGTTCCTGCGCGATTCTGAAAGCCTCGACTAACTCTGGCGACAACTGTCCACTGGCATCGTTAGGTGGAGTAATCTGCGGAGGAAATCCTCCATTATGTCTTAACGGACTTGGAGCTTCGTTCCCGTGGGCCGCGGCGGCTTGAGATACTGCGAGTCTTAGTGCTTCCGCTTGACTTCTAAGTAATGCTTCAGCTTGTTGGATTCTTAAAGCGGCTTCGTTAGGTGCTGGAGGGGTTTCCGCAGGCGGTTGCGCTGGTGGTTCTCTAGCTAATTGCTGTCTCATGGCTGATACTAGATTGGCTGCAGCGACTTGTACAGCGTTCGCGCCTTCGCCAGGTTGAGCCATCATGTTCGCGGCGGCGGCAGCGATTGCGGCGACTCTTTCGTCGCCGTACGCTTGGTGTCCGTTGCTGGCGGAGCGGAGTAGGTCTGTGAGCTTGTTGACAGCTGCTCCTCCGTCGGAGCCGGCCGAGGAGGAGAGTCTGCCGTTGGAGGAAGAGTCGGAGTGCGCCGGGGACGGAGGGGCGAGGTTGAGGAGCCCCGAGCCCCCCGCGGAGGACACGGCGGCGAGGAGGTCGCGCTCGCGGCGCTCGGCGGCGGCGCGGGACAGCACGTACTGCGCCGCGAACTGGTGCTTGGGCTCCATTCGCATGTGTTCCATATGGGACAGGAGACCTGGAACATGCAGTGTCGTGTAAGATTTATGAAGTACGAATTAAAGAAGCCAACCTTATGCATGGGCATTTGTGTAGTGCACAGACTTAAGAGCTAGGTCTCGTTACTGGATAAACCTAAAATAATTTCTATTACCTACTTTCTTGATTTCATTTTGCTACTATTAATGTAGTTTATATTTAAGATTGATGTACTATTGTATTATATTTAACTAATATAAAGAGAAAGAGAAATAAAATATTTAACATAGTATATTTTTTTATTGAAAAATAACAAACTGATTTGGCGTAGAAGGTAAATTCTTATAATAGACCAGCGGTGGAACAAAAATGGGTTTTGATAACATTAAAGTTTTTTCTTTTTTGATATGTTATTGTAAGCATGTTAAATAACATTCATGTAAAAAGTTAGAAAATTTTAGGTGGAGCGTTCGGCCATATTTAAATTTTCAATTTTTGCTAAATAACTATGTAAATATAAAATTAAAGTTACAAAAAACTTTAACATATTCAATAACACTTTAATTTATTCACAATATTCGGTTTTTAGAAATCTGGAACAGCTGCTTTCTGGTGAACGTAAAAACAGGAATTATTATGTAAATACAGAATTAGAGTAGCTGATATTGCAAAATTACGATATTATCTATCAACTTAGTATACATGTAAAAAGTTAGAAATGTAGACAATGTGCTTGTCTAGATATTGATTTCTCGTTAAGCAGTATAGCCAATATTGAATTAAAGTTTGTAGAGTTAATATTACACGGTCATAATAAAGATCTTACTTCTCACACAAAAGATTAGAAATATAAAATCACGGCGACACTAAATACTGATACGTAAGTATGCATTCCGAGCTTATATTAAGTTACATTTCAAACGCGCGGCGTTTGCGCGCGCCGCGCTGTGCGCCGTGGCAGGAGGCAGCGATCGACGGTCGCGGGCTAGCGGTTAGCGCGGTGCCCTTAAAAATACGCAAAGCGTTTATAAAATTATTATCAATGGTAAATAGTTATTTACACAGTACACTAATGGAAACTTACCTTCCCTTATTTATTTCTATATGTACTAGGGATTGCCCGCGGTTTCGTTTACGTAGAATTCGTTATCGTGTTAAGTATAGAAATAATAGATACATTTGAAAATTATTTTAGGTGCATTGTCATACAGATAACTACCCTTGTTAAAGTATTCTTCAAATTCAATACACAGGTGTCATTTCAATATAATTTTGCTTAATTTGGCGCTTTTAGGTTATAAATGACTAGCGACATACATTTTATAAGAGCGATCATCTCCGATAATATTTACTTTATCATAAAATCAATTTCAAACTAACGTTATTCAATATTTATCATTTTAAAGTCAATATTACCAACCAACTGATCCAATTTACCTACGGTAACAACTCAAAATTTGCATCAAATTAAATGCCACTTTTCTTATCCGTTTCGAACAATCAAGAGGGCCTTTACGAGCTGATGTGGTGAAAATTTTATTTAACCTTCGTCCCTTGAAACCTTCACTACGCTCAAGGTTCAACTTTACGAACCACTCGCTCCGCTCGTGGTTCAATTTTAGAATGTTTGAATTTGTGAATGTGCTTGCTGCCTCGCACAGCCAAACTGTGAAATGAACTGTCCGATACGACCTTCAAACCTTCAAAGACCCCCATCTTAAAGGTCGGCAACGTGCTTGCAACCCTTCTGGTGTTGCGGGTGTCCATGGGCGGCGGTAATCGCTAACCACCAGGTGATCCGTCTGCTCGTTTGCCTCCTATTTAATAAAAAAAATTGTTTCGCTTGTTTGGGTATCAATATTAGCACGAGCGGTTAATCAACAACTTTTCCCCTTGTAAAACAAATAAATAAGGTAGGTGAGGTGCAGGCATATGAGGCCCGGCGGGTAACAAGGCCCAGCATTCAAAAATAGCAGTTGCTCCCTATTATTCCCAATTATTCTGAATTTGTACTTGTTGCTAAGAAGGCCCACTGTCAGTGCAGGTAAAAAGGTCTAGTCCCGGGCCTTATTGAACGTATGAGATGAAATATTAGATTAAAATATTTTAAGATAATTTTCAATATTTTTAATCTCTTATTAATAAGGTCGATTTGAAGAAACTTCTATGAAATTATGACTTATAAATAACACTTGCACTGTGTGGGCTGTCAAAATTGCTGCAGACTTTTCTTGGTCTAACTCTAATAATTTTTCACTTGCTTTATTGACCTAAAGACGTTTTAAAGAATCAAAAAGTCTAATAACATTGAGGCACTTATACTTTTTAAAGGCAGTAACTAATTACAAGTGACTTTTTTTTGTTAATACATAGGTCGGTGGAATTTCCATGTTTGGCGGTCCTCCGCCTTCTCTTTGACAGCCCGATACGACACGACGTTGATCTTTTCCTTTATTTGATCCATGTACGCTCTCCTTGGTCTTCCCCTCTTCCTGTTTGCTTCAACTTTCCCTTCTATGATATTTTTGATAAATTCGTCGTGTCGTATCAGGTGCCCAAGCATCCTTCCTCTTCTATTGTCTATAGTTCTTAACAAACTCCCCCTCTCTCCTACTACATAGGCCACACTGAATGTTTTGCACTATTGGCCACTGGTAAACATTTAAATTATCAATTGTATATTTAAAAAAAAAAACAGGCTTTTGATTATGGAATGTGACAAATGTTGGCGACAAATCGATCGTCTTTTGTTTTTAATGGCTTGTCAAAGTAAGTCAGTGCGTTGAACGTGGCTTTAACGCGAAAATATTTTTAGAGCTATGATTTTGTTATGATTTTAAAAGTTCGCTTACTCCGCAAGAGTGTAGTGCTTGCCTTCAAAATGCTTTTGGGATTGAAGCACCACATCTGAGCATCGTGAGGCGTTGGTATGGTGAATTTAGTAGAGACAGTATTATTCTAGGTAATGATTTTCGTGATGGTCGACCGTCCACGGCGATCATTCAAGGAAACGTGGCTACTGTGAGACGACTCATTGAAGAAAACCCACGAATCACCTATGACGAAATTTGAGGACAATTAGGGATAGGTTCAGACAAATACAAAAGATTTTACAGGAATATTTAAAAGTCAGGAAGCCTTGTTGTCTTTGGATTCCTCACGAATTAACTTCAGTCCAAAAACAGGTACTTTTTGACTGGTGCCGAGAAATGCTGCGTAAGTATATGCAAGGAAGTTCAAAAGCTGTATATAACATCGTTACAGGAGATGAAACCTGGATTTACTGCTACAATCCGGAAAAAAGGCATTAGTCCAGTCAATGGGTCTTTCGAAGGTGACAGGAGGCCCATACAAGTTCAACAAGCCAAAAGCGTTGCCAAACATTTTGATCGTCTGTTTTTTTTAAACGCGACATTTTTGTACCGTACTTTTAAATAATAAAAGAACGTTAAATACTGAGCAGTACACTACCATTTGTGTGCTCGCAGTCATTGAAAAAGACCGCGAGAGACGACCGAGAAGCCGCATCCTCCTGCGTCATAATAATGCGTCCACCGATACCGCAATAAAGGCAAAAACATTTTTTAATTACGAAAACGTGGAAAATGTCTCTTATACGGATTATAATCCAGACATTGCACCCTGTGACTTCTATCTATTTCCCAAAATTAAGGATTTAATTTGGGGTGTGACATTTAAGACCCCGGATAAGGCAGTTACTACGTTTCATCACCACGTCGAAAAATTGCAGTCAAGTGATTGGGCCTCATGCTTCCAAAAATGGTCCGAGCGAGTGAATATATGTGCATAGAATGTAAAGGGAAACATTTTGAGAAGCAATAAATGTATTATTATGGTTATAAATGGTTTTATTCAAAAGTTACGCAAAACTTTCAGTATGCGTAAAACCTCTTCGTTAGTTTTCTTTTCTTTTACGATAGAATTGCGAAAAATCGATATTTTGCAACAAGTGACGAATTTTAAAACACGGTCAAAGGGAGTGTTTTAACGTGCGTAGCACCGGTGTCGTAATGTAGCACCAGATGTACTGTAAAAATTATGTTAAAAGATAATACTTACTGTTACGAATAAATATTTATACTGTAAAAAAATATCCCACCAAACACATTTTCATGTAAATTTTGTTGCTAAGACGAAACCATAAGACTAGCACTGTCAAAAAGTTGTCAGATCTCTTGTCGAGCCAAGCTTCAAACTCTACAAGCCCTAACTTCACTAACTCTACACCTTAGTCAAAATATGTGGCTTGACTGTTTCGCTACCGCCACATGGGCATAAGGTGAAAAATTTATTAAATTCATTATTTTTAGGGTTCCGTACCTCAAAAGGAAAAATACTGAACCCTTATAGGATCACTCGTGTGTCTGGCTGTCCGTCTGTCACAGCCTATTTGCTCCGCAACTACTGCACCAATAAGTTGAAATTTGGTATACACATGTAAGTCTATAGCCCAAGGACATACATGTAAAGTAAATAATAGAAATTAAAAAATATATATATATATATATCAAATGAAGGGGCTCATTGTAAGAATGTCAGATATATTTATTCATAATTTTAAAATAAATAGTTTAGAAGTTATTTAAGAAAATACGCAAAAAATGACCATTCCGAATTGTAGAAACGAAACGGCCAAGCCACTCACTTTTGGTGTAGAGCTAGTAAAGTTAGAGGGCTTGTAGAGTTAGAAGCTTAGCAAGAGATCTGATAACTTTTTGACAGTGCGAGCCTTATGGTTTCGTTTGGGCAACATTTTACATCAAAATGTTTTTGATGGGATTTCACTTCTTTTTGTAAGTTGTTTATGACAATCTTCCATCCCCTAATTTAAAGGGTTGGGGGTGATTTAATATTAAAAATCCTGAAATAAGTATCTGGGGGCATCTGTTACACAATGTACTTCTTACTGATTCCCCATATAAACCCTTCACCCCGTAAGGGTAAACTTTGGGGTTGAAATCTGCCTTCACCCCGTAAGGGTAAACTTTGAGGTTGAAATCTATTCTATATCCTTTCCCATAACAATACCTATCTACATACCAAATTTCAACTAAATCGGTTCAGTGATTATTGATTTCCCATACAAAATTAAACCCCATCTTCATCCCCTTAGGGATAAAATTTTTTTGAATTTATTTGTTGTTTGTGTACTAAAACTATCTTACATACCAAATTTCAGCTTCTTAGAGGACTTCAGGAAGTACCCGGTATTGATGATCATCAAGTGAGTGAGTCAGTGACGAAATCGAAGTTTTTAGATATGAATAAAATCTAAAGTATAAGAGCTATGCAATTGATATGCTTAATAAGTCCGAGAACTTTGTTTATCTGGTATAATCCAACCCCAAGTTATGAGGGTTCCAAAAAACAACAAAGCGCTTCGAGAAAAGGTAGATAGTGCCCTTGCGCTTTTCTCGTCTTGGCGGGGGCACTGCCGTGCCCCCAGATGTTAAAGGATGAGACTACTGTAACTAATAAAGATTTATGTTTAGTTACCTACTATTTTCGCGTAAAATAGACAATTTTTATATCTTTAGTTATTAAGACCCAAAATAATTATTTTCACTTATTATAAATAAATCCTCCTGTTATGAAGTATCAAATATTGTTATTTGTATATGTATAACTCTTAAGTTAAAAACAATAAAATCTGTTATTACCTACTGTCAAAATGATTATTTTTTGCGGGATTAAGTAATACTCTGGTAGTGTTCAATAAGGCCCATAATAGGACTTTTATAAAAGGTATATTTTCCAAGAGTATCGTAATATTTTTATAACTATTTTGGTATAATGAAGAAACTTAAATAAATGAGAAACCTATTTGAGTGAGTTTTTCATACTTCATGTCCTGTTTATTAAAAAAAAACCATTTTAATTTAAGGTGAGGCATACGTATTCCGTGTGGGCCGTATAGGCATATACGGCCCACACGGAATATACAATAAGGTAAGTGAGGCCACTTACCTTATTGTATATTCAGGATGTATACCGTGTAATATTGAGCAGTTGGTTTATAATATACATATTATGATATTGACGTTGAATAGGACAGGACATGACAAAAGGAACCAGAAATAGGTATAGTTGGTCAAACCAATTTGTCAGTAAATAAAAACAAAAAACTATATTCATCCTTTTCTTTTGGGTGCCAGTACTAGTGTAAGTCAAAGATAGTATGATGATTCTCCCTGTCTATGTTTGAAATGAGACAGTCCTTTGACAAACTATGTATAGTTTTATCATTTATCAAACATTACGCAGATACCACAGACTAATAGCCCCTACAATCACATTTGGCAACAAACGCATAGCTCACTACCCCGTACCTCGCTGTAATAGTGCATGGTCTAAAAGGCATTTTTCATTTTTGGCACCATACTTATATAACAAAGCACACAAAACCCTTAATATAAACAACATTAGTAATTTTCAATTAAAAAACAAAATTAAGATTTGGTTAAAATCATTAAGTTATACTGAAGCAGAAGAGCTATTACGATGCGTGTTCTAGTACATACATTCTAAAATAACCAGACACACACGCGCGTAAACACACAGAAACACACACATATTCTAAAAATCAGACACAGAATACTCACACACGCGCGCGTACACACACATCACAGTTTCATCTTTCTTTAAAATTAATTTTAATATTGTTAATATGTCATATAAAATGTCTAACATTGTAACATTACCTACGCTTGTAATTGGGAAGGAACTGGCTCTTGAGACACAGGGAAACCTACTTTGAGAGCCAGGAACCAATGTTATGTAACAACTCAAAGTTGCAATAAAGATTATTTTATTTTATTTTATTTTATAGTAAAAAATAGTTGTGAATATCTTGTATATTTTTATTACAATATTAGTCAAGATAATGAAATATAGCTGGTCAAGCAAATCTTGTCACTAAAAAAAGGCGCGAAATTCAAATTTTCTATGGAACGATATCCCTTCGCGCCTACATTTTTAAATTTGCCGCCTCTTTCTACTGAAAAGATCCGATTGACCAGCTGTAGGTATTTTTACTTAATAAGATATTTTAATTTCACGTAATGTCCGCATATAATTTATATATGTGCACGGTAAACAAACAAATGAATGATAAGAAAAGACAGACAGTGTTACTGAGCGGGAGGTGGGGCGAGGGGCGAGGTATAGGTAGGCTATGATAGGCTCTCGAGCGCCGCGCCGGCGACGGACGGACCAGCGCGGCGTATCTATGAATTTCGCGCCTTTTTAACTAGATTTTACTATTACAATGCAAGCTACACACAGAAATTTCTTACTTTCCATATATACGCTGCATATATTATTTTATAGTAATAGACTTATTTTTACAGACTCTAATTCAATATTAGATCTTATAGGACTAAAAACGCATATTAATTCTAAAGCATATATCTTATTCTTCTAGCTTTTTAGCTTGCCTATTAACTTATAAATTTAGATATGTTGTTGTGGATTTATTAAACTTTAATTAAATATCGACAAAATAATAAGCTAATTGTAGTTTGACAAAGAAGCACGTTAAAAAAAATTCTAATAATTTTACATTATAAAGCGTCATACATATTATAAACAATGGAACTTAAACATTGCACTTTAATTCAATATTAAAAAATCATTACTAAAAATATATAAATACCTAATTTATATCTAACGCTCGTTCTAACTTTTCATCATATATAGCATATATGCTTAAAAATATGTCCTATATCAGATAAGTATCACTTTTTCAACTTTAGAATTATCAAAACTTTTCGTGCAAAAATCCGGTCCCACTATTGAGCTATAATGGTTTAAATTCACAAAGCAAATATGAGTAGGCAAGTAATATATGTATGTGTAACGGTAAATTTTACAATAAAGGTTATTTGTATATGTAACATTAAATATAAATTATCATTAAAAACATAACAAACCGTGGTGTCCAAATAGGGAAATCGAGAATAAAATAACACGTAGTAACAAAACTTAATTTACCTACAAAAATATTTATTGGAGGTTCATAAAGTAGGAAGTTAAAATTTCCATTACTATTTATAATTATGACACGATCCTTAATAACCATAAATCATATTGAAGCCAATTAAAATGTTAAATATATGCGCAATTAAAATGTGTTCAAATGCTTTATGATATATAATTAAATTTGTGGGTTAGACTTGGGTATAGACTTGTAAGCTGTAATATAATTTTATAACATGTTTTATCACATTTGGCTCCTTTGAAACGTAAGATTGAAAACAACAAATAATAATTACTATTGAGATAAGGCTGTCTTGATGTGTTACTGTTTATGAAAGACAAACTATGGAATTTGATCAGAAGATATATCCACATCCTTCAATCAGAGTAAAAAGAGTTGTCATACCAAATGTGACAGTACGTATTAACGACCTATTTTTTTCTATGAAAAAGTGTGACAAGAGGAGAGGGGGTAAAAAAAAGAAATTTTGTGTGTAAAAGACGACTCCTATGGCCCACCTGCACCATTCCACAAACACGGGGTTAACCGGTTAAACCTCAAATTGCCAGTTACCAGTATAATTTGACATTAGGTTAACGGTTTAACCGCTTCCCGGGTTAGTGGGATGGTGCAAGTGGGCCTAAGCCAATAATATGATTGTAGCCTAAAGCAGGTCACTGACGAGCCTTCCAAATGGATGCCATTACAGTGGATTCATCCAAATGAACGGCATCCTAATATTAAACATTGTACGTTTTTGACATTCACGGACCGATTTTGGATTGCAGCTATTTGGACTGTTGGAAGGCTCGTCAGTGGCCTTAAAATTCCACTTACCACTTTCATGCGTAAACACGGCCTGGCATACAGAACACGGCCACATCCTCAAACTGCTGGTCAGCTGCGTCTCCGGATGACAGGCGAGGTGCTTCCTGAGTGAACCCTCGTTCACGTAGTGCTTCCCGCATACCGGGCATGGGTGGTTCGCCGTCCGCCGCTTGGCTACATAAGGATCAGTTGGTTTAGCTTGCGCAGGGTACGGTGACGTGGCAGGGGGGCCTGCGTGTCACCAGGATAGGGAGGTTAGTGGGAAGGTTAGGAGAGAAAAAAATTGTGGTTAGTCAATGTTAGTTTATGTGGTGACGGTGGGGGCCGTCGGTTGCTTAAGATTAGGGGAATGCTTATGGAGAGAAGCTTCTGAAGATTAGCTTGAATTTTTATAATGATGTTTGCTATGATAAAATTGTTCTGAATGAATAAAATAATGATGAATTGATTGAGAAATAATCGCTTGCAGCTATTAAAGAAGTTGAGAATGAAAAGGATGAAAGTATAAAGCCAACCTTTCAAAAGCCTTCTCCATTAGCGATACAAAACGATAACAAAAGACGTGACGACAAAACGAGGAAAATGTAGCTATTAGAAACGTAAACAAACATGTTATGACAATAGACCGCCATCCGAAGAATTCGTATCGCAAACCAAACTGTTTGCAAAACACCGCCATGCTTTAACATAACAACATATTCCTCGTCCGCACTTATACTAAAATTATCTAATGGAAACGATACTTGTTCGTGTGATTTTTAAACCAACACCCCTGCTGGCTTCTCGCCAGTTGGAAGCTTTTATATCAATAAATGTTTTATTGCAAAATATTTACACAACCATTACGTTGTAGAACTAAAACTGAGCAAACTTCCAACGACGACTCTTAAAACTAAACACACATCTGTTCCGCGTTTAGAATCCTGACAAATTCAAAAATGGAAAACAAATTCTGAACTTCTCCCGGAACGAATGTGTTCTTAATTCAAACTTATTCTAACACGCGCTGTCCAAAACCAGGAGTCTCAGGAACTTACTCGCAACGCCGGACGCGTTGGGGTCCTTGTGGGTGTTCTTCATGTGTTCAACGAGGGCTTCGCCCCCGAACACGACCTTGTGGCAGATGGGGCAGGGGGTGGCGGTGGCGCCCCCTATCATGAGGGCGGCGTGTTGCTGCAAAACACCAAGGTGCAGCTGAAGCTCCTATCGGCGCCCCAGCATAAGTATATTAGGTAACGTTCATAAAACACACGTCAAAAGGGAATTTGGAAATCATAAATACGCCGAAATTGAATTTTGATAACGGGCCGAAAAAAGTTTTTGGGAAATAATAGTAACGGCCGAAAAGGGAATTTTGATTTAAAGTTTGGTAAATCAAAGAGAAAATAATAAAGGGAAACGTGACGTTTCCTATCATAGTTCGTTCTAGAATTAATTTTAAAATAAGAATTGCCAAATATATTTTTGTATAATAACACCAAGTTCCAAAATATCCAAATATAGGTATTTTAAAATAATAACAGTTACAACTGAATACTATAATAAATATCTCATCAATATTCAAGTAGTAAACAAAAAAAACCTTACGAAAATTTATAAAGCAATAAAAAAGTTAAAAATAAATATTTACACTATCGAAAAGTAAGCGAAATACACAACAATAATACAATATTGTTTAATATTATCAATATAAACGCATAGGTAATAAATATAATATTTACACTGAAAACACAGTTTCTTAAAAAAGGTGGCGCTTTGCCAACATCATACGGAATGAACTTGAAATTTCACAAAACTTCCTGTTATGTATTTATAATTAGTCATTTTAGCAATATATTAAACGACTGATAAACATTATTCCAAATAATCATCCCAATTTAATTTAACCGTTTTGCAAAATGTTGGTTATTATAATTTAACAAATAGTTTTACTGATCTCACTTTAAAGTAAACTCTAAAAGTCATTAAAATTTGTAATGTCTATTCAAAAATTCTATTGCAAAGGTACAAATAGGTAAATATAGGTTTTGGGAATATAGCCCAAATGGCAATTAGGGAAATTCAAACTGTTTTAGCATAAATTACTTTTTTTTAATTAATGGTAAAATGGAAAAATTCACAGCTCCCGGCAAACTTGCGACCTTTTAGAATACCGGTCAAATATTAATCAACTGAGCTACCAAAGCTTACCAGGAGCGTGCGAATTTTTTCATTCCTTCCTTTTCCACACGCCTCAGGGTGGCACATAGCGCCATCTACCTATAAAAGTACTCTGATTAAAAAAAATGTGTGTTAAATCTAGGAGCCCAAACTGTCATAGGCCATAGCCTAGTTAGGGCTCCACTTGTATTAATGTGTCTGTTTTTTAGGATTCCGTACCCAAAGGGTTTAACGGGACCCTATTACCAGAGATATGTATAACTCCGTAATATATGATAAATAAAGTCTAAGAAAAAAAACGTGCCTCGGAAATCAAGAAAAAGTCATTCTCGAATAAATGGCGCCATATACCTTTGGCCTATCTATACTATCTATTCTCTTTGCTATTACTAAGAGTCCGCTGTTCGTCTGTCTGTCCGTCTGTCTGTCTGTCTGTGCGCCTGTCTGTCACCAGGCTGTATCTCATGAACCGTGATAGCTAGGCAGTTCAAATTTTCACAGGTGATGTATTTCTGTTGCCGCTATAACAACAAATACTAAAAACAGAATAAAATAAAAATTTAAGTGGCGCTCCCATACAACAAACGTTTTTGCGTAATGGTACGGAACCCTTCGTGCGTGATTCCTACTCGCACTTGGCCGTTTTTTTTTTGTTAATTTGAAGTTGGTTAAAGACCATGCTGATACTAACCTTGGCCGTGTGCGTTCTAAGGCTGCTCTCCGTGGCAAACCCCTTGCCGCAGATGTTGCAGTGGAAGGGGCGGTTCTTGGCCCTCTCCACCTGGGCGTCGTGGTTGCGGAGGTGCTGCTGGAGGTTGGACAGCTGGATGAAGGCGCGCCCGCAGTCGGGGAGGTGGCATTTGTAGGGGCGTTCGCCTGGAAAATTAATGTGTGTTAATATGTGGATATTATAAATGTTGACATCACTTGCTGAGACGAAAGGGAACGTAACACATAAATAGGTATCAATATCAATCTGCTTTTTGGTGTTGCCTGAGTATTTTATTCCTTTTTAGGGTTCCGTACCTCAAAAGGAACCCTTATAGGATCACTCGTGCGTCTGTCTGTCTGTCCGTCTGTCACGGGATATTTTCTCAGAAACTACTGGGCCAATTAAGTTGAAAGTTGGTACACATATGTAAATTAGTAACCCAAAGATGGACATTTTTTTTTTATAATTTTAAAATACATAGGTTCGAAGTTATTTAAGAAGATAGCCTAATAATGACCACCCCCCCCCCCGCTTTATCTCCAAAACTACTGGGACTAAAATACTGAAAAAAATATACAAAATAGTTCTTAACACATATGACAGGAAAACCTATAACAAATGTGCAGTCAAGCGTGAGTCGGACTTATGTACGGAACCCTAGAAACGCGAGTCCGACTCGCACTTGGCCGGTTTTTCTTAGAACTGCGACATTCAAATAATATTCACACCTGAACGAAGATATGTTACTTTTGAACCAAGTTGGGAGCTCTCTTGGACTATAATTGGGTGGTTATACGGTAACTTAATTAGTGTCAGTTGTTAAACTATAACTGTTATATTGCATTATCCACCATTTTTGTAACACTGTAGTCTGTATAGAACAGGATCCATAGTTTTAGAGCTTAAATACGTAAGTCATAAATCTGTTGGGTATCATAAATATAATGTTGTATGTAAATGTGTGCCCATTCACGATTTTGTACATTGTACATATTATCGAAGCAAAGTCAATAAAGTAAATATTAAATATCAAACAAGTCATAATATTCCATTATGTTACGTATATTATGTTAATTAAGTATTTAATAACGATGTTGACAATGTCAAGTATTGCTATAGTTTAAGCTTAAATCAGAAAGTAAGTAACTTTTGAAGCTGTTGCACTTGTAGAACTTTTGTTTGACGGAAAACTGGTTTTGTCTTGGTTTTAGTACTTAGTAGTTTTAAAGCGTGAAAACCATGTTTTACCAGTAAGTCCGCAATGACAATAAAATTTGATAGGGTCTGAAACTGGACTGGATTGGGTCATAGCTCCGAAGTTCTAAAATAAATCAATATATTGATATCAGAAAATAGTATTGATGCCAATTTTATAACTGCAATAGTATTTATAGATGAAGTAAATTGGCTGAGAATCAGCTTTCTAGTCTAGGTCATAATATATTTTTAAAAGTTAGTCGCGGTGTCTAGTCTAAAGGTAACACATAACTCTAATAACTTTCTTACCTTACCGTCATAAGTGTTGGTTGGTAACGCGCATGTGACTCGGTTCAGTATCTCTAGATTATGAAACCCGCTTACTATCATGTGGGACATACATTTGTTTACCACCTACGTAGTTAAAAATAAGTTCCTAAACAATTCTTTATCAAGAAGATCAATGTATCGTTCAACGGCCGTTATGTTGCAAAAAACAAAACACGACCGCGAATCCCGTTCGAATTTGGAATGTTACGCAATCCGAGTTCAACGGTCAGCGACCTCCGAGTCCGAATAACCCAAATCGGGACCCGACCTAACCCAACGTCGCCCGCCATTTTTAAAAATAAGACCATAATAAAACCAACGCATACTTTTAGCCGGTACCGGCAAGCAAATGCATAGGTCATTGACTGCACACAAACACACCGCACACACACAAAAGCTACTTTTATAATGCGTACACGCCAATATAGGGTATCTTTTAGTCCTGGAGTTGTGTTAGTGATTTTGCATGTCTGAGAAGAATGTACGCATTGCGCGTGCAAGATATTGTAGAATTATTTCCTAGATGTTAGATAGATATATGATGGGGCCTGACACAGGCAATGGTCGGAAATATGGCCGGCTGGTAATACTAATCTGGCCCTAACGGTCCGATTGCCATATTTATGGTTAGTAAATTTTATAACAGACTGGGTTTTATTGGGTCGCTTTTGCAGATAAAAGTTTAGTTTAAAATATTGCGTTACATAAGTTTACATTTATTAGGTATTTTATGGGTCGTTGAGCAAGTGATTAAGTGTTTATGGTTCAAATGGATTAGAAAGCATAGGGTAGTGGAAATCGTTTTGTAATTCAATTTAAGATAAAAGTTTAGACTTGAACAACACATTCAATCTTTCACAGTCTAAAAAGATCTTTGATAAGTTATCGATGAATTGAGCAGATTTATAATAATATGTTAAGCTCTTGTTTTATTTTAAATCATATGATCAAGAAACAATTTTGTTTTAGAGTGGTGATTAATCTGATAATTAAATCGATAACCTCCGTTCTAAACGAGATCCTATCTCAAAACACTAGTAATAAATCGCAGTGCACATTATTATAATTTCGTCCGCTGTGTATTAAATCCGCAAGTACAAGATTTACTTAACACTCAACAGTGACTCACGCATTGTAAGTCAATAGTGTTGGCACGTTTCGTTTTAAAACCAAATACAAGACAATACAAGAATATGAGAAAAATAGCAAAACAGTTAAAGTGTAAAATATTTTGAATAAATCAGTTATTTAAATAGAAGTGGTACCACAATGTGAGTAAAGAAGCTATTAAGACAGGTCTTATTATATTTAATTACAGTTTGTGTAATCAAAGTTATTTTAAACAAGAAGTATGTAAGTACATGTTTGTTTTAAGTATTAAAATAGGCTTTAGTTTGTATAGCTATTAACATGAAAGAGGTAATAAACATAATGATGCTATTTCAATCTGTTAAATAGGGACTTCCCTGGCTATAGATTTCAAACAATATCCAATAAAAAAACACAAGTGACGTTGCAAAACTACAAACAGAAAGAAAGTACTTCCAGATTTCCACTTACACAATTCCAGATAACGGCTATTAAAAAACAAGCGACCATAAATAAAATATTATCCGTCTTCCGGGTACACTATACTGAACTATCCATTGTACTTATTTTTCAACCCATACAACCTACGCGTAAAGGTTTCCAATGTAAGCTGACCCTTCTTTGCTTTAAAACTGCGCCTAAACTTTTCCCTATAGCGTCGGTTTTAATACGAACGGTAGGTCAATTTATACTGGAAGTTGTCTATGGTTATTTTTGTTATTTCTCTATGAATAAATGGAAGGGAAAGGCGCTCGCCTTAGCACAGTTAGGACGATGTACGATGGCCTAAAGGATGGTATCTTAGATTGTGTGGTATTTACATTTTTGAATGTACATGGGTATTTTGCGTTAAGTTCTTTGTTAGTTACAAATGAATTGGTTTTTTAACGTCTTTTTGTGAAGAATTAATACGCAATAAATATGCAAAAAAATGTATTCAAGAAATTCAATTCTTTAATCTTTTCTAAGAAGAAAGAACGTACCTATATCATCAATATTTTAGTTATTTATATAAATTGAAGTCTAAAAATACATTATGTACATCGAAATTAATTTTATTTCAGGTTTCTTTTCAAAGCTTTAGTTAGATAAATTAAGCTTGAGCTCTCACTATTAAAACTCACTATCTTTTTTTTCATCTCATTTGAAATATAACTAAGGGAAGAGAAACATAGTCTATATTATAGACTTATAGACTCTATAAGCTCGGGAAAAGAGAAACAGATGAGGATTCCCTACAAGTGTTTCTCTTGCCCCAATGTTTCTCTTACTCCTTCTATCTTTACCCTTTTTCAAAACCATAGACAAGAATCTTAATGAAGGAAAACTCTGTTCGTTTGTAGCGCGCGCGCAGCCTACGCAGGCATTTACATACAAAAGTACTTCCTTGCAAGCTGCGCGTAGGCATAAAGCATTCTAGGCTCAGGCGCAGGCCAGAAAAACGGTTATTTCCAACTGGCTGAATGCAAAAATGCTAATTTTATGCATTTTGTGTTGTGTCAATTGTTATGTTTACTAGTTTAGAAATTTCGTTGTAGACAAATTATATTTGAAATTAAATTTAAGTTTCAAGTAATAATCTCAATCATTATTGATTAACAAGCTTTTGATAATCATTTTCCCTTATCCGCCATTTTGACATTTTGTGTTTGTTAAAAAAATGGGACAAAAATGAGAAACAAAGGTTTGCTAAGTTTTATGAAAAAAGTATAATTTAAAATAACAGGTATACTTGGTCAAGCAAATCTTGTTCGGTAGAAAAAGGCGGCAAATTTGAAAAATGTAGGCTAGAAGGGATATGTATCGTCTCATAGACAATTTGAATTTCGCGCCTTTTTCTACTGACAAGATTTGCTTGACCACCTATACATATAACACGTATTAGAACAAAAACTTAATACATTTTTATTTTTTATTGAAATAAAAATGTAGATTGAAGCAGACCTATCAAGAACAGGCCACAACTGAAACCGTTATTTTAAATTTGAATAACGAAAACAAATGAACTACCGACCACAAACAAATCCGAAACGTATTCGAATTTCGAAAATAATAAATTGCATTCGGAATGCATCGCGTCGATTTTAAAACCGTCGGCGCGTGTAGCGAATTTATTTTTGAAATTAGAACGCAGACTTACGCGCCATTTTGACTCGTATTCGAATAAATCTTGCGTGTTTTCGCCGTTATGATGTTATTTGAGATTTTTGATATACAATGAAGCAGATTTTGAGACTTTTAGATTACATTATAACTATTGCTGAATTGGAAAGACAGAAACTAATTATAAAAATCACTATTCTTGTACAGGTGGCTACTAGTACTGATTGTTATGAATAAACAACAAAAGAAAATAAAATTACGAGAAAACCAAAATCCGCGTTGTCACGGTAATAAACATCGTGTTTATAATTAAGTGCTAGTTAATTTCTAACTTTAAATATTCACATGCATATAAGCAATTCACCTGTGATTTTAAATCGAATATAATATTAGGATTTTATTGATTTAAAAGTAGTAGGTAGGTTGTCTTTGAAAAATTGAACGATACCTAAGTAATTTCAAACTTAGTGTGTGTTTTTAGTTTTTATTATATAGATTTTCTACCTCGATGAAAATTAAATACAGAAAATACCCCCTAATCAGGCACTGGACCTCTCAAACCCAAAGTTTAGGTACTTACATAATTATTTAAGTTTTTCTATAATTATGTATTAAGTATTAACACTATATCGATTGCTTTATCTTTTAAATGCTTTTTTCGACGCAGAAAACTATGTCTCAAGCAAAAACTAAAGCTAGTATCATTGTACTTACTTACAATGGTTTACTAATATGTGGCCGAAAATTGTATGGCAAATTATCACTTCCCACACTATTTTTCCCATAGTATCATTTGGCAAAACTATCAGATGGCAAACCAATGTTTCGCATATATAACATGTCGCAAATGATTATTTACAATATTATTGTATGGCAAAATATTTAGTTGGTCATGTTTCAAAATGTCTTTTATTGTTATGTCGAATGTATTGATAGGCATAAATTATTTTTCGCCTAATATTGTGATGCATACTACTAAATACCCTAATAATATAGTACTCAACTACTCATGGTACAAATTACAGTAGCATTTTATTTCGTTACGTAGGTAGTTTTTTCGAGATGTGCAGTTCAATGATGGAGGTAGTAATTTTGTTTACTACATTTCTGGCAACAGTTTGTTTTCGTGGGGTCGCAATTCTTACCTAACCTAACCCACTTTTCTGGCAACAGTTCGTTTTCTTGGGGGTCGCAGTTCTAACCTAACCTAACCCACCTTTCAGGCAACTGTTTGTTTTCGTGGGGTCGCAGTTCTGACCTAACCTAACCCACTTTTCTGGCAACAGCTCGTTTTCTTGGGGGTTGCTGTTCTAACCTAACCTAACCCACTTTTCTGGCAACAGTTCGTTTTCTTGGGGGTTGCAGTTCTAATCTAACCTAACCCACTTTTCTGGCAACAGTTCGTTTTCTTGGGGGTGGCAGTTCTAACCTAACCTAACCCACCTTTCAGGCAACAGTTTGTTTTCGTAGGGTCGCAGTTCTAACCTAACCTAACCCACTTTTCTGCCAACAGTTCGTTTTCTTGGGGGTCGCAGTTCTAATCTAACCTAACCCACCTTTCAGGCAACAGTTTGTTTTCGTGGGGACGCAGTTCTAACCTAACCTAAGCCACTTTTCTGGCAACAGTTCGTTTTCTTCGGGGTTGCAGTTCTAATCTAACCTAACCCACTTTTCTGGCAACAGTTCGTTTTCTTGGGGGTCGCAGTTCTAACCTAACCCACCTTTCAGGCAACAGTTTGTTTTCGTGGGGTCGCAGTTCTAACCTAACCTAACCCACTTTTCTGGCAACAGTTCGTTTTCTCGGGGGTCGCAGTTCTAACCTAACCTAACCCACCTTTCAGGTAACAGTTTGTTTTCGTGGGGTCGCAGTTCTAACCTAACCTAACCCACTTTTCTGGCAACAGTTTGTTTTCGTGGGATCGCAGTTCTAACGTAACCTAACCCACTTTTCTGGCAACAGTTCGTTTTCTCGGGGGTCGCAGTTCTAACCTAACCCACCTTTGAGGCAACTGTTTGTTTTCGTGGGGTCGCAGTTCTAACCTAACCTAACCCACTTTTCTGGCAACAGTTCGTTTTCTTGGGGATTGCAGTCATCTAACCTAAAACATGTTGGTACAGTCATCAAATCTATTAGCGTAGTGGCACCCGTCCATGGAAATATGTAGATACGTTTGTTAAAAAAAAAGCCACCAACAGGTCAAATAGCCATCAAAATATATTATGAAAAGTAAGTATAAATAAAGCAAACGTTTTTTGACAATTAAGAGTTAGCTAAGTTGAAACATTTGCTCAGTGACTATTTGTCTTAATGAATTTTGGTAAAATGAACATCTACTAAATAAAATTGTGATCAAATAAAAAGTATGCGAAGTTTCAATTTTGGCAAACGTTATGTAACAATAAATAGTTAGGTATAATAAAACATTTGCTTAGTGACTATTTTTCTAAATAAATCGTGGTAAAATGAACATCTGCTAAATAAAATTGTAGTCAAATAAAAATTATGCTAAATAATAATATGCTAAGCATTGGTTTGCCAACTAAAAGTACTGCAATAAGTTGGTTGGGAAGTGAAATTAGGCGAAAAATATTTCGGCGAGATGGCAGTACACCACTTACAATACAAGTAAGTGTTATACCTCCACTACAATACCACACACGAAATAAAGATAGCTGGAAACTTACTTCAACGGTAAATAATGTACGCGATCGTAATTAAACCATACATAATTTACGACTGGGCGAAAATTTAAATTATTAGGCATAAAATGCGTGCACACATGGAAGTGCACCCCCCACCCCCTTCCGCCCCCACAGGGGGCGGCCCCACCCCCCCAACTATTTTGGGGTGGGCAGTGGGCACGGAAAAAATAACGGTACACCTGCGCGCGGGTGAATTTTGTTGGTATTGACATTTTCAATGGATATGGCAGCCATTTTGTTTCGTATAAATAATAGTAGTGATGTGAAGTTGCGATGGGTGGGGTTTTACGGATACTAACTGAAAATATTGGTAAAGTTTTTATATTTAAGTAAAGGTATTTACTTAAAATTTCATATTTTAAACATTTTTAAATAATTAGTACCAACTACCAACATCATCAATACTTATCAGTAAAATGTACCTAGCTAATAATAAACTGCTTTTAATACACGTAAAAGTCGATTTAAAGTCAGTAAAAGCTAAGTAGATGATAAATTTGCAAATTAGATGATAAATTCGATGATAAATCTTGGCAAGATACTATTGAATAGATATTAAAGTCAGACAATTTTAAAGACAAACAATACAATCCTATCAATACCCACACTTAAAACAACCGAACTCGAATCGAATTAAAAAAAAACAACTCTTCTTAACTTGTTTCAAACAATCCCACGTTTAAACATTCAAGGGAAACTCGAAGGTTTTTTTTACCTTTTTTTTAATTTTCGCCGCCGCTATCTCGGCAATGCTTCAGTGGTCAAATAAAAACTTGAGGAGTTGTGAACAGGGATCCCATCGGAGACTTCCGCGTTGTAAAATTTTCTAGGTATTTTTCTAATATTATTTAATTATTTTTATGGACTATTTAACTTTTGTATGAAAATATGAAATGACGATCAAATGATTAGATTGAAACTAAAATATGGTAAAATATTATAGCAAACTACGAGTTGACACATAAGACAGCGAAAGAACTAACTACAGGTACTAACATTGGTAGACTACTTAGACTAGTAGCATTTTAGTAGTAATGTAGATACACATACAAGTACGAGTATAATGGATAAAACCTGTTTACTAATAAAATGTGGCAAGTGCGAGTCGGACTCGCGCACGAAGGGTTCCGTACCATAATGAAAAAAAAACGGAAAGAGAATGCAAAAAAAAACGGTCACCCATCCAAGTACTGACCACGCCCGACGTTGCTTAACTTTGGTCAAAAATCACGTTTGTTGTATGGGAGCCCCATTTAAATCTTTATTTTATTCTGTTTTTAGTATTTGTTGTTATAGTGGCAACAGAAATAAATCATCTGTGAAAATTTCAACTGTCTAGCTATCACGGTTCGTGAGATACAGCCTGGTGACAGACAGACGGACGGACGGACGGACGGACAGCGAAGTCTCAGTAATAGGGTCCCGTTTTACCTTTTGGGTACGGAACCCTAAAAACTACTACAATACACACACAATGAATTTGAAAAAGTATCTACCTTAATTATATTTATGTTATAAGAAAAAAAATACCTTTCAAAACACTATTAATAATACAAGAAATTCAAAGAACCGAAATTTCCAAAGAGCACTCCATTCCTTTCCGCCAGGCAGTCAAGTTAAGAAAGATAGCCAGCCAACTTCTGAAAAGGGTACAACGTTTCCAGAGGATTCCTCGGAAAAGCGAATAAAAAATAAAACGGTTTTGCACAAGAGAAAAATGCAAAAAGAACAAAACTCGATCTTGGCAAGTTTTGCTAAAGTTGTACCGTCTGGGAGGGTTGGCAGCTCTGCGTCTTATTGGAAGAGGTTTTTGAGATATTGTATTTTATGTATGAACCGGACATTACATTCATGTTTCATTTTGTGTTTAAACATAGGTACCTACAATCTGTGTAGTGAAACATTTGATATTTATTGCAAAGTCGATTAAGTCTTTACTTGAGTTTGATCATACTCTAAACTATTGTTATTATATTTAGCACATTAACATTTGTAAATTATATATTGTGATAAATGTTGGAATATTAATGATATTGTTCTTATTACTCCCAACTATTGATTACCTAAGCATATATATAGCTTTCTTATTACTAATCCTCTTAATCAAGCTAAAGCTTTCATTTCGAGACTAAAATGTGACGTTCCACGGCAAAAGGTACCTTATGGCGGCTGGTGCTTACGTCGCATAGCGCCGCAATAATATTAGAGCGGCGTTAATAATAGCGTAAGCGCCAACCGCCATAAGGTACCTTTACCCGTGGGACGTCACAAATAATTATCATCATCTTTTTAGCACCCTGTCACCCACTGCCTGAGCATAGTCCTCTCTTCGTGTACGCCAGTTATCTCAGTCCTGGTCTAATCTCATTTAGAAGTGGCCCGCAATCTTCCGAATGTCCAACCCAACGAGTTACGGACGCCAGGCGCTTCTTCCGAAAGCATCAACAAATCCGTAAGCATTTTTGTCCGCAAAATAATCCTAGACGAGTTAGCGACAGCCCTAGCACAAACTAAGATCGTGTGAACAGCGAGAGGTTGGCATCACTCGCCGATTATTTTTATTCATCCCCTCCCTAGCTTAACTTTTTAAATGTGTCGCTCCGGCTTCCAAATTTAAAAATTCTACTGCAGTCTGTTGAATTGGGAATTGGAAGTTTAAAATGTTTCCGCTAGTTTTTAACGTTTGAATTATAATTGCGAATTTTAAATTTGGAATGAGCTTTTTCGAGCTCTGACTGTTAGTTGCGGGAAATGAATTAAAGTTTTTACACGAGAGATTAGCTTTTATATTATTTACTTGACACGTGACGTTTATATTGTAGCATAGACACTATCTATGTTCTTTTTTAAATTTGTTATTCGTTTAGTAATAGTTCTGTTATTCTGTGTGTTGTATCTGAAATTTGATTGAGGTAAAAACAGCAATAATGGTAAAAAAATATATAATTTCTATTTTCGTTTTTAATCTAGATCGTTGACAATAAAATGAACTGTTATACTGTAACACAATACTTATTTATAAATCATTGCTGCGACCCTTTGGATATTTTTTTGTTTCTATTATTTCAACCCTTTGATTACCTGGCATTGTTTTTTTTTTAAGTCCAAGGGGTCCGGTGCGTCAATCTGTATTTATTTCATTATTATTATTTTATTAATTTGATGAGTGAGGTTTGTTTAATCATTTAAAGTAAAACTTGTATATAATTTTCATTAACAATAATGTGCCAGTAGGTTGAGGTAGGTACAGAACAGTTTAGGATACTTGGCAGCCTATACCTATACCTAGCCCCAGATGATTACAAGAAGATATTACAAAACTCATTAAAACTTTGTGCAGCTTGTTTCTTTCAATTATTTCTATTTCTTTGTTAAACCTAAATATTTAGCTTTAAGGTAACTATTGTGGTTGTTTTAGCAATCAATATAAATTTCCTGTTTAATAATCTATTTGCCCACTTAAAATGTTTTCAATTTTATTTCATTTTTTTACTATCCTCTCCAAAAAAACATTTTGCTTGTCAAATTAGATAATTTAGGTATGCATATTAGAAAAGATTATTACTTACACTTCTAGATTTCCCAAAATTATAATAATTAAATATGTAAGCACGACCTCTAACGACCCGAATCGACACACGGACAGACAAAAAACACATCCCCTTGTCTTCCGCATACAAACTTGTCTAAAAGGGTGACCTTTTGACAAAAGTGCATCATTCCGATGGACAATGCCCCGACAGCTGCCCGATGGCCGAAATAATAATACATTATTATTACGCTATTATTATGCTAATTTTGTATTAAAGCTATTATTTTCACAGGTACCTCTAACCCTGTGTTTGCGAGTTTTTTTGACCGACGTGACCAATTTGAATAATGCATTATTATTTAGAACGTCACGCTTCTTCAACAATACGGTAGTTTTGATAATAAATTACCTGCCGAAACACACATTTCTAAATTTAAAATTCAAGAAACGTATTTTAAATTTATCAATTTTAAAATAATAAAGGCCTATTTTCAAATCACCGGAAGTCAATTACTTCTCCAAGCCCAACCCTAAGATTTAAAAAAAATCACTCGGCATAGACAAACGAGCGAATTAACGAAATTGCCGCCAAAATTATTCATCCAATTAAAATGCACCGCGTCATCCTAACCTCTTACACATTCGATTGTCCCAAAATTGAATTTTAATTACCGATTCTTTACTCACAATGGCGTCTTCAAAAAATTGAAGAATTTTCGGTGAAAATGGGTTCGATTGAAAAGGCCCGAAGAGTAATTATCTCAAGTATCTGTTCAGTTTAAATTAAGTGAAAAAACTTGAGATTTCGCGGAGGTTAAGGGGGATGGAATAATGGATTTGGAATTGGACACCTGGGTTGATTAATTTGTGATTTTTTTTCGTCTCAGATTATGAAACCAAAAGTCTACATTTTAGACATTCTACATTTTATATGATAATTTCATCCTGTTTTGTTGAAATGCATCACATTTTAAAACGTTTAAGAGCCTATCGAACGGAAATAAAACGCAAAGTCTCAACGAAATTATCAACATATCGCCCGATTAGTCCATCAGTCTGTTCTAATAAAGACCTAAAACAAAACAAATTAAACGTTTGGCCATCGAACACATACGCGAAGCAAACTGGTTTGCCCGTACCATACCGTTAGCTGGCAACATTTTGATGCCTATAATAACATAATGGTGCACTTAGGTCTATCCTACTTCGTCAATCTAAAACGGCCTATGTTGCTTTAGAATCGTGGGGGTTAGGTCGTTTTGGAATTGAGGAGAAATAGATGTGAGCGCTTATTTTAACTGTTTACACGGCCACGAAATTTGCTAAATCGGGTAAAGGTTTTTGTCAATAATTGACAGTAATGTTGCTTGAGCTTTATGAGAAAATTTTATATTTATGTGAGTTTTGTAACTGGATATAATTTCAAGTTTTAATAAATACAAAAGGTTTGCACACTACGTCTTTGTTTTGTCGTTTGAGATAAAATATGAAAAAACAATATCAAAATGGTAATTAGTACGTCAAAATAATCACTAATAGCCCTATTGTCTATTGTCATAATTAAATTATAAAAATAAAAGCAACATTCTTTCTTAATTATTAAAGAAACGGCTTTGGATGAATGAAAGAACACTTAAGTAGCAAGTTGCGAAAAAAACAAAAGGACGCCACAGGGATTTAAAAACAGAAAGAGCGAGTTTTCGTGTTGTTTGTGGTATTCCATTTTTGAATTTGAATTCGCGTAGTGTCGCGGCTTTTGTTTCGTTTTCTTTTTTGTTTCTAGCCAGTAATTTAGTAACTTTAGCAATCTCGCAACTTTTCGCTTACTTCATATTTTAAACTTTATTAACAAGCAGCAAAGTCGTTTTTGTGACTGCACTATCTTTGAAGCGAGATAAAGAAAGTTATCTGCCGTAATGCGTTTATAATTACTTTTGCTTTAAACGATTTTTATTTAAAAAGTACGCTCTGCATCTGTTGTGTTACCAAAAATCTCGGTAAAAAATCGGTAAAGTTATTGATGATCGAGTTCCGGTTTTTTGCTTGAGATACTTTATGGCCGGATTGGTACCACCTGTTTTCTACCGGTTTTCGGTTTAAATTTGGATGTTTTATTACCGTGTAATTATAGGTATTGAACTTTACATTATTTTGTTAGTTTTAGGATAGGTAATCGTTATTTGGTTTTAATCACAGTGGTCACAGATAGTAAAATTTTTGGACATTTTATTTTATTTATTTCTATTCAAACTAAATGATTAATTCCATGATGCTAATACGTATTTTCATTTATTCATCGCAATGTATGGTACATACAGAAGTAGGTAATGTTGACTCTGAATAGGATATAATGATTAATAAAAGTCTATGTTTTCTAATCTTAATAAACATAAGTAAAATAACTTCATATCTAAACGTAACTAAGAATTTATTATATTTATAGAATCAACACAAGATAAACATCCTTATTACAATTACTTTAAGGACTATTTCGCTTTGTATCATTATAAAAGTGAGACGAGACAATAATAGACTTAATAAAGAAATGAAACGCAAATGTTTTTCTCAAGTATGTCATTTAAAAGCAGGAAACCTGTTTTTCACTGCCATATTGTTTCTCTAGTCTATGGCTAATTGTGATGTAAAGTGCCATCTTTGTTTTACAAATGGCGACCTCGATTTGTAATGCGGCTTGTCTATGGGTTTTTGTTGGGAAAAAGTTTATTGTGTTGCTATTAGCGATGGTTGGAGGAAACACACAAAATGAGTGTAGGTATGATGGCGAAATTTATTTCTGATAGTGATGGTGTTTAGCAATACTGTGTCAACCCACATTAATTACGAAATAAGGTGTCAACTATGGGACATGTTTTTGAGTAAGTTGTTTTATATATATATTTTTACATTTGGCTGTAGGTAAGTACCTAGGTACCTAACTTTGTCTAAAAATAAGTTTTTGGCAAAAAAATCATTTTTGGTACAAGCTTTTCTCGCTGACTGTACTTTTCTTACAAATACAAATACAAATACAAATACTTCTTACGACAGACAACTAATACTCATCGAGAGAATTCTAAAAACCCCTAACATAATTAAGTTACGTTGTTTCATCATAGAGTTCCTAAGGCCACCTCCTGTCTCCATCATCAGATCAGCTCGATGGTACCATAATATTGCATTGTCATCCGATTTATACATGTACACAAAATTTCAGCTCAATCGGAAACCGGGAAGTGGATCAAATTTAACTTGCAAGATTTGATTACACACAGACAGACAGACAGACAACGGTCAGGTGAAACTAAATAAAAGCTTGTAATAGAATTCAACCAAAACAATCTATTAATAATATTAATTAGTATTTTTTACGAAAACGCAAAATATACATGTCGATTTATCATATACCTATGCCAATCACAAGCCTATTAAGAGAGCGCTTGACTGAAAAAACTAAAAAAAATACTTTATTTAGGTACACTCTTGGTCAATTATTTTGGCGCTTAACATACACTCACCCCAACTCTACACGAAAAGAGGAAATTACCTTTAATATAACGTTAATCACAGCATAATGTTAGTACAACAGAAAACCATTGAATCGCCATTATCCACAAACTAATTACATACATCAAGATTTAACAATCAAATCTTAAGAACAACCCTTCACAAAACTTAACCCTAAAATGCCATATGGTAACAATGGAAGTAAAAACAAAAAAGGTTACAATTAATATCGGTAATTAATAATTCTTTGTAAAAGTAATAAAAGCTAATTGGTGAGACGTTTCGTTTCTTTTGACGCATCGTCGAGTTCTTTCGCTTTGTTTTTTTCTTTGATTAGCTTTTTTCTTCACACTTCGTTTGAATTAATTTAATTAAAGTTGGGTAATCTTCTTTTATAAAAAATTGTTAGACGTTTATTAGAACTTGTAATAATAACTGTCATTACGGTGTACTCACTTAGATTTCATTATTGTCAAAAGGGTCTCTACGTGTTGGCATCGGCTTTGCGCACGCCTCCCAAATGTCCGGAACAACATTATGCTGTGCTGGGAAATACTGTCATTCTGTAAATCTTGGTGAGTTGGTGGTATACAAGCGTAAGGCCCGTCTGGGTATAAAATAACACCATTGTGTATGAGCGTTAGCAATCCAAAAGGTGTAATGTGTGCGTTATCAGCCTCCAGAAGTTTATGCATAGTCACCATCAGATATTCCGGAACGGCCAAGGTGCTCAAAAATATGTGAACATGCACTTTAAAGTCTTGATAATACGGGCTCTGTTCAGATATTTGTGAACACCTTGACCGCTCTCATCGATATAATGCCTACTGTATTCAAAATCAGTTTATACACAGTTTGGATGGTATGGGTACATAGTTGTTATTGCTCAAAATCGTTGAAATATTAATGTGTTAACTTAGTTACAGTTATTTTATACTGAGCCTTTCAAATTAATAAGCATAACAGAAAATATATCACGTTCCGTATTCCGCACAGTGGTCTCTCTTAATTTATTCCAGACAAATATAATATAATAAGACTATTAAGGAGAAAGCGCAGTAAGCCCAGTTTAATAAGCAATCGCCTAAAAAAGAAAATGTCCCCAATATAATTGCCTAAAAAAGAAAATGTCCTCCCCAATATAATTTCCTAATCGCTGGGCCGAACGTCCTGTTCCGCAAAAAACTCAAACACGACCTTCGGAGCGTCTTGTCAGAAATAGAACTGTATGGACAAGGCCCCTATTTTCTTGTAGGTAGTATTTTATGACGTAGTTATGTTTGTGACGGATTTTCGCGGTATTTAATAATTTATTATTGATTTTATTTATTAAAATGTAGGTTTTTGTGAGATAGGTTTTATCAAATATTGATAAAAAAGTTGTAATACAAGTTGTATCAGACACGAAGCCATGTATAATAAATTTGATTGTATATATTTTTCTATAAATTGTAATGAAATGATTGGAAATATATGCATTTAAGACGTATATTGGGATTATATCACGTCCACTTACTTTTAAGATGTAAAAAAGAGTAAAGATCGTGTTAGTTTAAATGTTATATAAGAGATTAGCCAGAAGCAACAGAAAAAAAAATCAAAACTCCGGCGTATCCACACTTCGCCAGCACATGATGTCAATATTTACCCAGGGAAAAGAAGGCGGCAAAAAATAAATTAGGCAAAAGCTCATTTTGCCCTAAAATCGTCACGACATCTGCGGCCCGGAGCGAGGGAGGGTGATTTCTTTCCCATTACTATTTGAGTGGATGTGGGGCATCGCTAAATGCAAAATGGCGGACTAGGGTGATTTTTGGTGATTTATATACGGAATTTTAGGAAAAGTATATATGTATATTAGAACCTAAAACCTTTATTTATACCTTTTTAGAATCCTAAATTAACCACTTTTAATCGGCATTAAGATGTTTTTAACTATTTTGATTGTGCTGAGTTCAATAGATTGCATAATCTCTAGCTGCTATGTACTTTCTTGGATGTATTATTTCTTATTTTATATCAAATTAATACAATTTCAATCACAATTTTTCTAACCCAAATCGCCATTAGTTAAAATAAATATATAGGTAAAAGTTAATAATGTTATAAATTGTCATAAAGTTGTAGATCGTAATATAAGTAACTTATAATAAGATAAAGAAACATAACTAGAGCTTGCCCTTGAGTTGTTTTTTCTTATAATTTAATAAAGGGGAGATGATTGAAAGAATACTGGTTATATTTCTTACAAAGCAAGGGTTGACCTTTGGTTTACTTTAAATTTAGAATTTAAAACATCGTTTATCTTTGTTCAAATATTTTTGAGTTTTGAAGAAAACCTTGAGAATATTGACGAAGAGTGTAGCTTTTGTATTCGTCCTTGTATCAGTTTTCTTTTATTTGATGATATTAATAAGTACATTTTAGATCTGATTTTTAAGTTATTATTCAAAGCTTCTTTCACTACCTGCATTTATCTCAACAATAAACTTTCCAGCAGACATATTTAATATAATCACAACAGACCAACCTTTCAAACGTTGCAACTTTTTTCCTCCTACACAAAGTTCCAAGTTTTCTTTAGTGAAATTATATTTCATTCATTAAAATTACAACGATTATTGTTCAATTGAATTTGTTGTAGTATTTGCTGTTGTTGGTGAAGAATTGTATTTCCGAGTGGGATGATGACTATGGTTACGATGAATGAATGAAGTATTTAATGTATTTGTAAAGTAAACAGACAATACTTCTGACAACAAAATCAACGTTGTTATTACTAAAATTTAGTATTCATCAAATCTAAGTTCATCAATGACGTAAAACTTTGATGTAAATGTACATGTTAAGATATCTAGGACACTTTCGACAACCCTTTATCGGGGTCAAAGGCTTATTAGTAATAATTTAGTTTGCTCAAAACAACTTTATTCTCTAAAAACTTTTTTACTTGCTCAAACATTTTGAACTCGACTTTTATGGCAATTTCGGAACTAAATAAACCTGCAACCAAATAAAATAAAAAAAAATATAAAAAAATCTACAAAATAATATACGACTAATTTCTCATTGTTTAAATGAGAAAAAAGCTGTGAACAATTCACATAAAACAGAATATTTAAAAAGTATACAACAGTCGAAGTTAGAAACGAAAATGTAAACAAAAAAGGCGAAGAGAAGGAGGCCGGCGCTAATTTCGACGCAAACATTGGAAAAATCAAATAAAACCCGATCGCACGGAACAACCTTTTTTCCATCTCGTTCTGTAAATAAATATACTTCACTTTGAGCTTGAGGTGTTTTGATACTTCTCGGTAAGATACTAAGGGAGGAGTATTCTATGGTCTGTTTTGTACGTATGCATTTTATTTCGTATATATTGGTTATTTCAGAGTTTTAAGTCGATGATTTTTCTGTGCATTTTTTTGTTCCCTTGTACGTTTAACGTAGCTATACTTATACATTCGATAGCTTTGGTTATCTGCTTTGCTACCGCTTATTAGAAATAATTGTTTGTTAATGACAAAAAAATATATAACGATATAAGATTTTATAAGTTTAAATTTGGAAGAGATATCAACATACAATTTCTATTTCTACGATTTAATAATTTTAATAGCTTTTGTGATCACGGGACTGATCTTTAATCATTCTAAATTTATGACATAGTAAAAGTCGTAGTAAATACATACAACGATGCGCCAAAACTACAAGGTTATTCAATAAATATTTTATATTGCTACAATCTTAGTTACACTTTGTAATCTTTGTATACTTCCTTCTTCAAATAAAATAATTCATTGTAACATGAAATATTTAATATTTAAACACATTTACCATGAAAATGATTGTTATTGTTAGTACGGTGAATATACTCGTAGGTATAATTTATTTATGCCTAGCTTTAAAAGAAGTTTTAACAGAATACATATGCATTTCATAACTATTACTTAGAACATATATTATGCAAATACCGTATCATTATTTATTACAAGTATCTTTTACTTATCTCTATCTATATAAGTACAGTCACCACACGGGCTGTTATGCCATTAGGGTTCTTGCTAAATTGAAAATTGTATAGCATAAGTATTGAATAACCAATTTAGCTAGGACCCTAAATGGTACTACAATCGCGGAGCGTGATGATACCTAAGCCTAAAAACAGTTTTTTTTAAAGCACAATTATAATATTTTTATAGAACGTCAAAAAATATTAATAAAGTATCAAGAACCTCGTGCCAAGTACTTTCTGCCCTCTTTTCTAGAGGGTGGGACAAAGACGTGATGGAAAATGAAAAAAAGCGACAGAAAAAGATAACAGATTCCCTCTCAGTTAGTCCAATGATGGAAATTACGCCTATTTCGTATTGGTCGCCGTTTGCTTTGTTTTTTCTTCGTTTTACGTGTTTCCAATTTGAAGGTGAATTTGTACTTGAGTTTTATTTTACTTTTTGTTAGAATGTAATTATGTTTTAATAAGTATTGCTAATTAAATTTGATGTGTGTTGACTTATTGGATTTATTGAGCTTACTATACAAACTAACTTAGAGTCAGACCGGTAAAGGTTTGCAGCGATTTTGATAACCCAGTGTCATTTTAAACGTCAAACATCTATGAAAATATGGCGTGTAAATAACACTTGCCTTGCGTGCTTGCGTGGGCTATCAAAATCGCTGCAGACTCTTCTTGGTCTAACTCTATCATGTTAAAAATCATGTCTAAATCGTGGGTTGAACCTATTTAGGTAGTTTTACAATCTGTATTAAAAAGAAAGTGCCGTATTCGAACTTCAAGATATTCACAAGAGACGACACGTACTAGATCCATTCTAGATACGTTATAGATTAGATATCAACTAGTTCTCTTTTGCAGCGCAATTCGGGCAACCAATGTCACTTTTACGTTAGATAGAGTAAGATGTCTATTAGATGTGAATTGGATCTCTAAGTCATAATATGACTTAGAGAATATTATCCTGTGGAAATCGTTCAAGAGTATCTCTAGAATCGCACAAATGTCAAATTTGACAGGTTAGATATTAAACATATCGTTATCGTATCTTGGTGATGTCTAATAGATGTCTATTTCAAAATCCGAATCGGGCCCATAGTGCTTAAAGAAGAGTGGCGCCTTCTGATACAGGCATTTTTATGCTCACTGGGTTTGCTCCGTCTTTTAGATCATCTTGTAAAACTAATGTATTTAATAAATAATTTATTACAAATGTTATGTCGTCAACGTCCAAAAGTTTACACTCTCAGACCTTACTCCTTTAAAATAAGGCGAAATAGGAATAGGTAGATATTTTTGGTTTAGAGTGCACATAGGGCCCCAATCCCCAGTGGGCTAAAGATTTTTCACCCGGACAAATTTTTCCATTATAACATTTCTAAAAATGATAAGATGGATTACGTTCTCCCAGAGGTGCGGGGGACTTATCCCTTTCTCGTGGTTTCTGAATTTTAATATTGTGATAGGTAGTCAAGATATTAAGATGGCGGGTTTGTACCTAAGAGTATTATGAGAGTGGCTAGAAAAATATTTTAAAATTCATGACAAAGTTTTTAATGGCAAGGTGGTGTTTTGGTGTAGGTACCTATAATTTATTAGCAGCTTTAGTTACTTGATATTATTTTTGGATGAATTTGTTTATTTAATAATTATTATAAAATACAAGAAAGCACAAATGGCGAACTTAATGCCTTAACGCGTTCTCTACCAGACAACCAGTGGTCGATATACTCATTCCACGTGATTGTATTTTTTACACGTAAAATGCTTCTTATTGACCGATTTCGACAGACTAACTTCTAAAAGTTCTAATATACTTACATTGAATAATAGTAAAACGATAAATATTAGGAATATAACACCCACAAACAATGTTTTACGCAACACTACTAAAATAAAGCCTAATTACCAAATAAAAGTAACTAACCACAAACAAAACCTTTTGCCGATTCAATGCATTAGTTATATTTAAAGGAAATGCATTTCACGCGACCGCAACACCGCGGTTGCAGCATAGAGAATATATAATATTGCATGTTTCCTACATTTTAATATTTGCTAAAATATAGGTTTTCCGCTTACCGCGAAAGAATGGACCAGTGGGCGTGGAAAATAGAATGAGATAATTTTCTCATTTTAAATGCCATTAAACAAAATTAAAATATTTGAACTTTTAGAGCAACTTACTTAATCGTCCAAGACCATCGTCTTGTTTTACTCACCTATGTCCTTTTATTCTGAAAATTGATATCAATATGAATAAACTTGAATATCAAAACTCACTAGTAAATCAATCAATGATTTTCGAAACGTCGTATCTTGATACTAAATCTAAACTGAGATACCACCTTTATTTTAAGTAGTAATGCATTTATTTATTAAATTCTGTTTGATTTTAATCGAGACAATTTATCTTCACTTTTTTGTATTTTTGATTTATTTGCCTTTGTACCGAGTGATTCAATCATTGTATACAATTTTATCACAATATTTCTCTTGTCAAAACTTCAACTAGCGTTCTAGGTATCCTAGGACCATTCTATTTGCTGGCTACCCCTCAGTTGATATACATGAATTAGGTATGGCGGGGTCACGGGAGGTCAGCCGTCCCAATACCGCTAGCAGGCCCTATAAGGGACGACTAACAATCTATGTATATGTGTATGAAAAGCAGATAAACATGACCACCAAAGGTTTCTGACACATCGACTTGTCATAATGTTATTAAAAAGTTAAGTCAATATATGACCATTATTGTACACTTTATTAGAACCACGGGGTTAAACTTATACAGGATTATCGTTTAAATCTAATTTTTTATTTATTGGTATCTTAGTTTTCTTATGATTATTTGTCTAGCTTAATTTCGTCTTTTTGATTCTTTGCCTTACGAGTATCTACATTTATGACTTCAATGTTAAGTTTATCATCATTATTATCATCGAACTGTAGGCATGTACTTTTTAAACAAATTGAAGTTAATCTTTTTACAAGCTTTTATTTAGTTTCACCTGACCGTTGTCTGTCTGTCTGTCTGTGTGTAATCAAATCTTGCAAGTTACTTACATCCACTTCCCGGTTTCCGATTTAGCTGAAATTTTGCATGAATGTATAAATCGGATGACAATGCAATATTATGGTACCATCGAGCTGATCTGATGATGGAGACAGGAGGTGGCCATAGGAACTCTGTGATGAAACAATGCAACCTAATTGTGTTTGGGGTTTTTAGATTTGTCTCGATGAGTATTAATTGCCTGTGGAAAGAAAAGTACAGTCAGCGATAAAAGCTTGTACCAAAAATGAAAGTTTTGGCAAAAACTTATTTAATTACATACCTTTTTTCCTAAAATATTTAAACTTTTTCTTGTGACGCGCAAGTGACTACAATTATATCTTTCTATATTATTACCTACTAACGATTGCGTTTGATTAAACAAGTTTCTTTTTCGTGTCTGTTATGGATTTCTTTTATGTTTTTTAAAAACTCGTTCATGAGTCGCATCGTTTCTATCATCATCATCATGCCCCTGCCTCCGTTTTACAATGCAATGATCATATTTTTTTTTCTGGTTAACAAATTATCACGTCAAGTTTTTCTTGCCTTTTCTGGTCATATTTCTTTTTTTCTATATGATCATCACTTAGGGAACCCTGTAATTATTCTTTTATTTTTTGCCTTAAGTGTGTTAGCGATTTATCTATATTAAGTATATCATCATTATAATCATTGACCTGTACTTTTGGTCAATCAATTTTATATCAACCTCTTTTTATTTATTTAGGTACCTTTATGGTCGTTTTTCCTCAACAACCTCAAGTTTTCTTCGTTATTCGCGTTGTTTCTATATAGTTATCACGCGGATGCGTCCGTTTTTCCTAGCGCAGTCATCGGGCAGCGTCGCAATGATTCTATTGATTTCCACCCCCCACCCCCACCCGCGAGGTGGTCCAGTATATATGTATACGTGTAAATAATTGACGGAGGGGGGCCGAAAAGAGCAATTATGTTGAGGTAGGCTGAAAACTATGTAATTTATCTCGCGTGCGTTATTGATTTTGCGAATACATATTATTCACTGGGACCTAAGAGAGTATAACTAAGCTTGATACCTCTGATCTTTAGAAGTTGTCTTTATAGTCCTGTGAAAAACTGGCTAAAGTTGATCTTCTAGCTGCTCGATAATGTGTATAAATCAAAGTATAAATCAGTGCTTTGGAGGAAGAAATAGAAGCTAAAAAGGATACAGCTTTTAAAACGAAGGTTACTACTGTGGACAAATGTTTGACAGCTTGAGTGCATATAAGTCATAATTTTATCTCACAGGTTATTAGGAAAGCGTATGAGGATTACAGATTCCATCGCAAATACTTAGGTAAGGTGGTGGTACTGGTGCTCGACGCGATCCCAGTACATGTCATCTTGAAACTTAAGTCATTGTCAATAGAGGTGAGGTGACAGCAGGGTGTCATCTATTGGACATTAATTACCATGTCGAGCACTAGTACCACCACATTATGTCCTATGTCCTTAAGAGAGACGTCAACCTAATTCCTAAGTATGACCTTAAAATACAGGTGGACTATTATGACGAAACTATAGTCTTGGTTGCATTAGTAAGTGATACATTTGAAAAAGAGTTAATTTGACATAGTTTACTAGTCGTCAATATCGAGACAAACTTTCGTATAATTATAACAACGTAATATAACGTAATAATGAAAACTAAATTTAGTAAATTTTATTTGTAAAACGACAGAGAACTAGATTTATTATCAAATGACCAAGGTGTAAAACTAAATTACAAAAAAATTAAAGCAATTAATATCTTTAGCAAATACTTTTTAAAACGGTAAAGCAGTGACAACCGAAACTTGTTCTTAATAAAAAAACTTCTCCTTAAAAAGGGATAATTATTAAAATATTTCCTAGCCTTTGTTCCTTTCCGTGGATTTTTCACCTTGGACTTTTCATTATGATATAAAGTTTCGGCAACTTTCAGCAAAGAGAGATTCAAGTCTCGCCTGCTTTTTAGCAAACCAGTTTGAAGCTGACCCTTGATTCTATACCAACTCTTCCTAATCAGGGATCAATATAAACTGGTTAGTCGTTTGGTTGGTGATGTGAATGTATGGCCAGGTGCTCTTTTATACTTCACTCATTAGAAACGTCGTATGTATATACGATTTTAAAGGCGCTTAAGCCGTTTTGGATAAAGGGTAGTTTTTGCATTGAGTTTTCTCGAACACTGGATAATTTTATGGACGTTATTGCTTTTCTTTGGATCCGCTTTATATTATAAGATACTTTTTAATTTAATCTTAAGAATAGTTTAATGGCAAATTTGGGAACCTTAAAAATGTGAAACAACCCTGTGGTACAACATCTCTATAGATGCTAGCGTTCGTGAGCTACGATAACCACACACCAACAAGCGTTCCGTGTGTTTGCTAACGTGGTCTGAAGTGTTATGAATAGATAGTTATGAATAAATAGATAATCAAACATATTGACAAATATTAAACAAAGGTAAATTATGAGCAGGCCCCTGTTTCACCAACGTGACAGGTGCGACGAATTGTAAAATCACTGTTGCTGACATCACAGGCATCCATGAACTACGGTTACCGCTTACCATCGGGCGGGCCGTATTCCTGTTTGCCACCATCATTGTATTATTAAAAAAAACTTTAGGATATCGGAAAAAAACAGATATTTCTCTTGCTAAGTTTATGACAATTGTCACAAGACACACTACAATTGTCACGAAATTCCGACATGTAACTCATTACCTGTCAAGAATTATCTACAATTCTTCTAAATCTTTGACAATTGTCAGAAACTTCGCAGGAGAAATATCTGTTATTTTCCGATATAATAAAGTTTTTTTTAAATAATACAATGATGGTGGCAAACAGGAATACGGCCCGCCCGATGGTAAGTGGTAATCGTAGCCCATGGATGCCTGTGACGTCAGCAATAGTGATTTTACAATTCGTCGCACCTGTCACCGATGTGAAATTGGGGCCAGAAAAGCATTATCAAATTAAATGTGGTTATCGTGAATAAAAAAAAATAAACTTGTAATGGTTTTTTTCTTTAAATACCCAATTTTAACAAGCGGAAATTTTATAACCGTTTCCTTTTTGTCTTTATAAATTTCCCCAATTCAATGTTTGTATGAGTGCTTCAACTATTTCATATAATTTTTATTTAAACCAACCAATTTAAGACAACCGTACAGTCACCTGCTATAATATTTTACTTTTCTACGGCCGCAAAAATATGTGACACGCCCTTATGGTTCTATAAATAAGATCGTGTCAGATATTTTTGCGGCCTTCGTTGTGTAACATGTTATTGCAGGTGACTGTTCAATTTGTCCAAAGAAACACACGTTCTACTAACACTGTACTAGTGCCAAAGAGTATTATTTTACTTGGAATATTTATAGGTTTTAAGAGTAACCCAGGGGAACGTAACCATAGCAACGAGTGCCAAGATAAAATTGATCCACCCATATAAAACTTCTGCCTTATCCCGACTCTACATGACAATGGGACAGAGAAACAAAGAAAAACAAAGAAAGAGGCCTTTTTGCCGTAATTTATGTAAAAACGTTCGCAGAAGTTTTGTTTCTTTTTATGTCATTATTGTCATTAGGGTAATGCTTTCTTTGATTCAGTTGAAAAAGTTGTTTTAGTTTTGTTTAGGGATTTATATTTGAGTTTAATATAAAGTTTATATGTATAGTTGTCCTAAGATTTAAATATCTACAAACATACATTATATACACCGGGTAACTAAGTTAAGAAACATAATATTATTAAATATTGTGAATCTTTTTAGTCAAGTGCAAAAATATGGGTGCATAATTATAACTTCTTATAAATTATGTCCCATAGTTCTTAATTCACAGACATAACACCTGGGACATATTTTGGAGTTTGATGAAAAAAATCAGAGTTAATACTATTATTTAATTTTGTAACAAGTTGTTTTTTACCATGTAATAAACGATATCCTGATTATTAGTTATCACTAAAGTCTATTTTTTATTCGGTAGACTAAAATGACATTTCCTAGTATGATAGTGTGAACATAAAACGTCATTTCATAGTATGAAATGTCATTTTAGTCTACCGAATAAAAAAATAGACTATAGAATAGAATAAAAAATAAAAATAATATTACATATATTATAATTAAATAGTGTCTAACAAACAGTTGAACCACTACTAAGCCTGATTATAGTTAACTACTTACCATCGAAATATAAAAATGTAACTTATGACTACGAGTACAACATGTATTTTTTTAAACGTATAAGGGGTTACCAAAGACCAAGAGGGGTAAAGACCAAGAGTACCTATTCGAAATGACGAAGGGTAGACGAATGGCGGAAAATTATAGAGCGGCGAAACAAAATGGCAAGTGTTGAGGTTTTTCATGCAATTTCAGATCGCTTACGTGGGGAATTGTACGTTACTTACTGAAGAGGGTGAATTTTAAATAACCTATACGTATGTAACATACATTTAATTTTATGAAACTCCCAAGGATTTATTGTTTTTTATTTTTATTTAATCTTTCTTCTTAGGCTACGTTATTTATAATATCAATATAAAAGTAAAATATAAAAACACAAAACAATAAAAAATACATATAAACACATTATAAAAAAACCTAACCTAGGGTGCCGCCGTATTGTTTTTTTTTTATTATTATGAATGGGCTTACTCATGGCCACAGACTATAGCCGAGGCGTAGACGTGGCCTACGATGGAGCGAGCTCGCCCAGAAGGTGCCTGTTCACTCTTGATTTGAAGGTTGCCGGGTTATAAGAACAACTTTTATTCAAAATTTAGTTTTTTTAATGGACGCTGCTGATTCTCAACTTCTTTGCATTTTTAACTTACTTCAAGAAATGGAGGAGGTAATTATTTTGACCGTATTTTTTGTGCCATTAAATCTTGAGTTGCACAGCTACATTTATTCAAAATCAATCATTTTGCTACCTATTATACCTACCTACGACGCTGACTGTAAGTACATACGTTCTAACATAAAACAAACCTACACTACTTGAAAAATATTCAATTGTTCACGTGTGCAAACAAACAATTAACAAATTAGTACTTCCGGTTGAAAACAATACCGTCATGGCCGCAACATAGAATTAAAAAAGAAAAAAAAAGTCATTATCACTGACAGCCAATAATCATCGCTTGGAAAGTATTCCCCATGCTTGCCTAGCGCAAGCGAATTGACCACTTCTCACTATAGTTCGTTTTTTTAGCATTAGAAAGAACTTGCAAGAAGGTAAGCGATCTTGACAAGTCTTTTAATTGAAAAACGCTTTTTTAAAATCAAAAACTATTACTTATGAAAGCAGAAGAATATAAATGATCGTATTAAATAAAATCTGTTTAAAGGGTTTTTCTTACTTCTTTTCTTTATTGTTTTTAAATGCATATTGATCCCGTATGTACTTATACACATTATAAATATACTGATATGCTAGTGACACATAGGTATCTAAAAAAATAGGCTCAAAGGAGACCGTAGAAAATAATGAAATTTAAAAAATGAACTGTACAAGTAGGCCTCAAAGTCTATTTTATAAAAAAGTAAAAATTATACTAGCCTACATTGAAATATGAGAGCTCATCTTACATTGGTTCTGTACCTACATTTCTAAAGTTGTCGGTAAGCGTTAGTAATTAACAGCTATGCTTGTTTTAATTGCTGGCTGCCAACTTGTCTGTGACATCGGAACGTGCGAAAAAACGAATAGAAAAAGAATTAGTGTTCGACATTTGAATACATTTTAATAAATTTGGATCAGTTCTCCTTTCTCATCCTTCTGGGCGAGCTCGCTCCATCGTAGGCCACGTCTACGCCTCGGCTAGTCTGTGGCCATGAGTAAGCCCATTCATAATAAGAATAAAAAAAACCGGGCAAGTGCGAGTCTGACTCGCGCACGAAGGGTTCCGTACCATAAGGCAAAAAAAAAAGCAAAAAAAAAACGGTCACCCATCCAAGTACTGACCCCTCCCGACGTTGCTTAACTTTGGTCAAAAATCACGTTTGTTGTATGGGAGCCCCATTTAAATCTTTATTTTATTCTGTTTTTAGTATTTGTTGTTATAGCGGCAACAGAAATACATCATCTGTGAAAATTTCAACTGTCTAGCTATCACGGTTCGTGAGATACAGCCTGGTGACAGACGGACGGACGGACGGACGGACGGACGGACAGCGAAGTCTTAGTAATAGGGTCCCGTTTTACCCTTTGGGTACGGAACCCTAAAAAAGTTCAGTCTTTTGAGGAATGTTGTGTTTTGGCTATGAGTAACGTACTAGGTACTATGGTGTAGGTTTCGGCTAATAAGATGCTTCTATCATAAAAATGAAAAAATCATGGTAGGTGAATACTTCTATCTTTAAACCGTCATAATTATCTTTACAGAAGCAGAAGAGGTTTGGAGATGAATGTTTTCAAAATTATCTGAACCGAACTCAAAAACATAAGAACTTGTACGGTCAGCCAAGAAAGTGGTCTACCACTTTTCGACTTTATCGATCAGATGATAGAGTCTAAAAGTGGTAGACCACTTGCTTGGCTGACTGTACAGAGCATTTTAAAAACCTCGCAAAACTAGCTACTTTTGTTGCTGACTGTACTAATATCAAATACATGCATTTCCTAAGCTCAGTTTAACTTATATAATATATTTGTGTATCAATTTAATTAATGCATTGTTTGTAAATTCAAATTCCACCTAACTAACATTTACTATCATCACAAATCAAAAACTACACGCGAACCAAATGAACGAACGCTAAAAATTCCCACATAAAATAAATGGTTGAATTCATAATGTGCATACAAATAGAACGGCCGTCCGCCATTGGTTACTTGAACGTGGAAAAACACGTGAATTTTTTTTCTAAACCACGTAGAATGTACGTTGCGTCGCGAGGCGCGCTGCGATTGGCCGACCGCCGCTCGGCCGCCGGTCATTGGACAATTTTTTCCCGCTTTTCACGTATACGCCGCGTTTTTTTACTCGAATCGGTGGCCAATCGGGCGCTGTTTAGTTTTTAATTATAAAAGTTGCTCTAAGCGGCCAGTATTTTAGTTATCGAATGCACGTTTAAATTTAGAACGTTGTCTGTTGCGTTTCGTTTTACGATGCCAGCGTCCGTTATAGATGTTCAAATGTACCTAAGTAAGTATAAAAGCATGAGTTTCCACACAGTAGGATTATAATGAAGGCTTGATATAATTATGCATTAGGGGTATGATGTGATGTATTGAATGATTACATACAAGCTCTTCATGGTTATAAAGCCTTAGCATTAAGAAAAATGACAAAGCGTGTTAACGTTGGTATTTCCATAATGATATCTAATTTAGTTTTCTTGACATTCAGTGTATGTACATTAATTTGTCATGTTATATGTATTGTAAATTTAAGTATACGTATTTCAAATTTGAAATAGCTGTTATTTTGTTATTTAGCCAATTTCCTTATAATCTTACAACCTGATGTGCTGGACATGTCAGTTCGAACTGAAGCTCTACTTACTGCTGGCATTTGTTAAACTAGTCTGTATGAAGCCTGGTGTGCTGCTTGAACTATCTGTCACAGTGCTCGCACTTGTAAGGTTTCTCCCCCGTGTGAACCCTGTGTTAGACGAGCTGGTGGTTGAGAAGTTCTTCAGGCACTGCTGGTTAAATACTAACCTGTATGAAGCCTAGTGTGCTGCTGCACATGGCTGAGCTGCTTGAACCGCCTGTCGCAGTACGAGCACTTGTAGGGCTTCTCCCCCGTGTGGACCCTGATGTGCTGGACCAGCTGGTGGTTGGAACTGAAGCTCTTGAGGCACTGCTGGCATTGGTGCGGCTTCACTTCCCCGCCCAGGCCCCGCTGGAGCTCGCGCGCGTGCATTTGCATTGCGTTCTTGTGCATGAAGATCTGGAACAACAGTTTAATGTTGTAAAACGTCATTATTATCTTATCTTCTAAGGTCTGGACCATTTTGACCGATGATCTTTAATGTAATTGCCCCATTTATATTTTTATTTAAGGCTACTACTGTAAATGAAACATTCGTTCGTATCTTATCTTTTTTTAGGGTATAGGGAACATTTTGATTCATAAGGCATTCATCGAGGCATTAAAGCACGAGATGAAATAGAGTTTTATAAAAACATTACACGAGTGTAAATACTAAAATAATTAACGCAAAAAATGTAGGTAACATTCGAGAATGTTTACATCATGTATTATTCTGGTACCTATTTAAATTCATAAGAAATGAATATTTGTAAAAACAAGAAGATAAGTAAATATTAGTATTAAAAGTGTACATTAAATTTAACGTACATTTGTGCAACCAGCTATAAAACCGTTATAAAACCTAAGCGTTTTCTAAGCGCAGCACAAAGCGTTGCATGACGCAAGGTACGATAAATAATATTAAGTCCCTATAATTCCGTTTATCTGACTTAGCGCTGGAAAGCAATTTCTTTGAGCTAAATTATAGGACGGCGCGTGAAACTTAACGCCGTCTGTATGTATGTAACGATTGTAACGTACACGTACTTAACACAGCGTTGTTTGCATGTGTGTGTAATGTATGAGGTTTTTGTGAAAATATGGTAAGTAGCGTTCTATTTTTTTTATTGAAGTGTCCGACCGAAGTTTCTGCTGAAGTTTCGATATCGTTCGAATTCAACACAAAACTGAACCATCGGTTTCGGTCTTGATTTCGGCATAAGATACGGTTTTAGTCGGATATTTTTTTTTATAAATACGGCGTCATGTTATGTAAAGTTGATGGAAGTAATGTTTTAAAATCTCATTATAATCGAATAAAGTTTAGAAAATGATTACGTACTCGTACACGTATGACAGAAAGCTTTAAGAAATTTATTGAATTACCAACTAGGGAACAAACCTCGCTACATACATCGTAATCGCGTAATGGTAACATTCCATTTCTAACCGCAGCTGCACTACTGGTACTGACGCGTCGCTGTCAGCATTGTCAATTTCCATAGTAAAATGAACAGTAGTGCAGCTGTCGTTGGAAATGGACTGTCACCTTAAGGAACTCGTATAGGAGATGCAAACGTACTGCTCGCCATTAGAGTTGGGTAATGAAGACGCCTATAGCCATTCAAAGATTGCATACAGGTACTTAAGAATTTGGGACGAGTACCGCCGGGCCGGGTCGGGTGGCCCAGAGGCTTTGAATGTTTAAAGGTGGCCACTGACGAGCCTTCCAACGGTCCAAATAGCGTGGCTGCAATCCAAAATCGGTCCGTGAATGTCAAAAACGTACAATGTTTAATATTAGGATGCCGTCCATTTGGACGAGTCCATTGTAACGGCATCCATTTGGAAGGCTCGTCAGTGGCCTGCTTCATAACTGGAGTCACCTTTAAGAGCTTTCCCTCTGCCGAAAAACCTGCACAATTGTGCAAACTTTTGTATGGACTGACATGGCTATTTGTACGTTACGTAAAAATCTCATGTAGAAATAGCAATACATTTGACGTCCCCTCCCCCGCAAAAATCAGCAGACTGTTTTGTACAGAAAATGACAGTCATGACGTGTCCAGTTACTAAAGGGGCCCACTGATTAACAGTCCGCCGGACGGTATCGGCCTGTCAGTTAGAACAAAATTTTGACAGTTCCGTACAACTGACAGGCCGATACCGTCCGATGGACTGTTAATCAGTGGGCCCCTTTAATGCTCCAGAGGTCCAGGGCATTAGCCGAGTAAGTTAGAAACGCCGACTCTTTATACGACTTTTTCAGTTTATTCTACAACCCTTTGAAAAACTACAAAAAAGCGGTAAGTGAGCGAACTGTGTCAGAGTTTAGTCGATACTGTTGTCATGTATAGTTATCTCGCGAATCTGGCTTGCTTTATATGCATGTATATTTATTGAAAACCCTTTGCGGTGCGATTGCAAAGAAACTGCTTCGAGCACGCGATACACTTCGGACCATTATAATGGTGCGCTTATATTATTTATTTTTTAGGAGTCTTTAAAGATTCCTAAAGAATTAACGTTAACGTGGAATCGATGTTTTTGCACAGAGGAAAAGAGACCAAAAAAAAAATAATGGTAATGATCGTGTGTAAAAGTATAAAAGTAAAAAAATAACAGATTTTTTTCTAAATTAGTGATAAGCTTGGAATTAATCAACGGATGGTTGTGAATATGATAAATGATTTAAGATAAAAAGGCAACCCTAGTTTGACCAATAGAAATTATATTATAAAATGTATTAAGTCCGGCATTTGCTTTACGATAAGAAGAGAATCTGCAAAAGTTTACAGCCTAAGCCACAGTGAAAGTTAGAAAGGCTAGATTTACAATAACATATATCAATAATAATTAAGTATTACACTCTATTACACATCGAAAGATAAAAGTCAACAAACTGAAGATACAGAAGTCGATAACATAAAAGTAAAAAATAAAATTAGTGACTAATTATTAAGGCATTAAAAGAAATGTTTTCTACAATTCTAGTCGTTCAATAAATAATATTTACCTCTGGTAATATCTGCATATGGCGAAACGCTTCAAAGTCCAACATTATGGCCGATTGTCGCAACTATTCAAACAGATTTAGATAAAACATGAAACGTGTGTCTTCCGTAACTGTGAATTAATTATGACAATTCTAAAACGGAACGTGAGAAGGAAAATGTAATTAAAACCAATGGCTACGAAAAAATTATTTTATTCAAATTATCTCAGTTAAACAGACAAAACAGGAAAATATTTTACATCCAATTAATTAATATTAGTTTCAACTTTTAACATTTTTGTTATGGTTGTATCTCGAAGGTTTTTCGTTTACCGGTTACGAAATTGTAGGAATGGGATAAAATAAAACGCGGAAAAAACAGTTAGGAGTTTACCTATTATTAGTATTATTACGGGAAACTATATAGACTTAAAAGCATGTTAAAGAAACAATAGGTACGTAAACTCGGTAAACTTTTTTGTCATTTATTAAACATAATATAATACGCCAAATTGTTTTGATATTCCATAATTATAATATGGAGACGTAATACTATTCGTACATAGATCCACCACGGTCATTCTGTTTTAGTACCATTTTTTAATAAAAAAATAACCGACTGGTCGGAAAAATTGAAGGGATAAACTGTCACTTTAGTAGGTTTTAACTGGGATACAAAAATAAGGTTTTGATGCAGGAGCTTGCAAAGGAAGGAAATTAGATTTGTTCTTTGCATCTCTGGATAATTAATACCTATTTTGCAATAAGATTGACTTTAACACATAGATGTTGCATTTCACACCTATTGATGTTAAGGGGCCCACTGATTAATAGTCCACCGGACGGTATCGGCCTGTCAGTTGTTCGGAACTGTCAAAATTTTGTTCTAACTAACAGGCCGATACCGTCAGGCGGACTGTTAATCAGTGGGCCCCTTTAATCTTTTCTTGGCCCGCGATTGCCCGGTAGATAATTTCTTCTAGCATTAAGTTCGCCTTTTGTACACCTTTAACTATGCACTAAAGTTGAAATAAAAGGTGAACCGATTAAATTGTCCGGCAGTGCAGCCCTTGCACGCGTGTTAGAAAGTGGATCCGCCGTCGGTATCACGCAACGAAGAAATTGTAAAGAATTTATGCTCTGATACGATATGATAGAGGTTCAATTCCCGGGTGAGGCACGGTCACGGTGATTTATCGCTAAATGTTGGCAAAATAGTTTTATGTAATGAGAGTAGGAAGAATGTTTTTAATGATGATTTTTCAGGTAGTATAAGTCGCTATTGCTTAAAATGTTTTAAAGCCTAGTGTAAAGACTACGCAACTTTTGAGACTTTAAGCACTTTTTCAATTAAATTGCCATGATTTTAAAATATATCTTTTTATTTTATGCTTTTTGTAAATATTGATATGTCTTATTTAGATATAATGGTGACATCGCGAAATTGTGTGTATACGTGTAGGTACTGTATAGTATTTACAACTACATTATAAAACCAAGGCGAATTGAAAATAAATGAAAAATGTATTCAATTAATAAAATGTACTTATATAAAATCTTATAATAATGTAACTTATACATCATTTTAAAACAAAATTCCCCGTCCATAAGAATGTCGATGTCAATTTTTTGACGTCACAACTTTTTCCGCCAAAAATGACATCGTAAAACACGACATCCCTAATGAATGCTAAGTGACTGAAGCCTTAAAAAAAAGATTGACCAATATACCATGACCCGTCTATTCCTACCCAATATACGTAATAGGGGTTTCAACTTATACTGGACAAATGCTACATTGAGACTAGTCTACTATAGGTTGATCCCTGCATTGGTAGTGATTATAGGTGATCGTAGGTCAGTCATTTTTGGTAATGTGGTTAGAGTTGTGAATAACTGTGAAAAATCTCCCATCGGGAATGAGGAGTAAAAAAGTGTGTACGTCAATGCGGCAGTACCAGTTTTATTTTATATGTATATTGTATAGGTTTTCTGTTTCAAAAAGTTTTTTGTTTCGGATAGATACCTACAAAAGGAAATAATTTATAATACATAGGCAGTTATATCTTTTTTACATGTAATAAGTGATATGTATATGATAATATTGATGATCAAATATGTCTTCTGGCTATATTTCCATAGCTAAAAAATAGAAGTTTCGGTATTTGATAAAGTTTGTTAAATCGCTAGTCACGCACATATATCACTCTAGCACAATATCAATTACAAAACTTATATTCTCAAGCAAGTCTCTTGTATCTTGTACTAGAACTCATCCTGTTATAAACATATAGTTATCATCACATTATTTTGCCAAATCCACAAGCCCACATAGTTAATTATCAAACAAAATTATGTCCAAGCTAATTATTTACTAATATGCGATAGCTAAACTTATTTGTGTTTAGCGACGGTATTACCGTTGGGATGTTTACGCATTGCCTATTATACGCGTGTATGCGCGTTAATTTACTATTAGTAATTAATGATTAGATATGCCTATATTTTTTTATTATTATTGTATAACAGATGTATGCCGAGTTGTGGTTAAGATGAGCTAAATTGTATCTGAACAATATTCGAGTGTAAAAATTTGATTGTGTACTTACAAAACTGCTTAATACTTACTTACAAAAATATGGAAAATCTCGATTGAATTACAAATGATTTCGTTTATTGCGTGTAATACTAAATACCTAAAATGTTATTGGCAATTAGAGAAACTCATTTTTAGGTGTTTGAGCAAGCCATTATTATATGTAAAAAGATAAAATGTCTATTAAGTGAAGTTTTTATTAAAACACAGAACATTTAGTTCAAATTAAGTCAATCTGCTCTTTTTTGATGCAAAAATAACGATACTTACTTACTACTTTTACTTATAACTTTTTTGTAATCATTACAAAATAAAATATGCAACTGGTCCTGCCATCTTAACGGAGCCACTCGGACACCCCCTTAGAACGTAATTGAGGCCATAAAAAATGGAGCTTTCCATAAAAAAGGAGTGAAATATACCCGCCGCGCAAATTGTCCCGTATTATGGCCTATTAAGATATATTACTTAAGCCTTTGCTTTTAACTAGATTTTTACTATTTCCGAACGTGATTTTTGTTATAATTTTCCGGTCTTATTAAGTGGGTACGTGTTTATAGATAAATTTTACACTAACAAGTGTAATATTTACTCCTATTTTGCAAATAAATAATTTTTTTTTCTGTGATTTGTGTACAAGAAGTGACAACCCTACAATAATATTGTTAATGCAAAAGTAACTGTCTCTTTGTCTGTTGTCTTTACGCTACAACTGCTGTACTGATAGATAACATTAGGATAGTTTGAGCCGAGTTGCGTGGAAGAAAGAGAGGGAGGTCTTTGCCCCGTACACACACACACATCATCATCATCATCATCTCAGCCATAAGTCGTCCACTGCTAAACATAGGCCTCCCCCTTACGGGGGGGTGAATGCCATAATCGCCACGCTTGCCAGGCGGGTTGGCGATCGCAGTCGAGTACACCGAATTGGAGGGACGCTGCTGCCCGTCCACCGGTGGTCTTGGACGTAGTTTAAGGACATACTCGGGTCAACACACACAACAGGCGAATAAATAAAATAAAGAAATTGGATAGGTAGGTACTTTACATCATGGAAATCATCATTATCATACAACACAGACGTAGTCACGGGCAAAAGATAATGTAAGTATGTACTTACCTACGAACAAACCTACAAAATAATAAAATCAAAGTATGTATCTATTTATAAGTAAACGCATGAATTCAGTTTTTTTTTAGATTTTAATACATACAATGACATACAATTATTTTAAATAGAGGGAAGGAATTTTGCCTTTAAATTATTTTGCGGTTTTTCTCCGGTTAAACTACATAATTTATATTTAGACATGCTTGATAATGCTTACCGTTTTAATATTAATAGGTACCTATTTATATTTAGTTCTTTAATAATTCTAATCTTTAATATTTATTTATTTTATTTGACCTACGAAATTTTACAAAATCAGTATACTGTACACTCTATCTCAAAATCAGTAGGAATCTATCTTTTTGGTAAATTATTCAACAGTTACCAAAATGTGATTTTGATTAATCAGGCGAGAAAACTTTTCCATCGTTATAATATTTAAAAAACAAACATTTTCCTTCATCGCTGCAGTTAAACTGCATCGAAATGGGCTGCAGTTAAAAATACTCGGCCCAAAAAGAACGGAGTCAAGTTCAAAAAAGCGCGTCAGCGGACAAAGAAGTGAGTCAGGCAAGGCCGAGTATTTCAGGAGATCCTGCCTCGTTAAACAACACGGTACAGAAAGAACTAAGGGAATTTACTCTTAAAAGTTTAAGTTATGAAAAATCCAATAGGGTATTTGACTGTATTTAAAATAACTTATTTTACACATGAATGAAATACCTAAAGCATTAATAGAGAAACGTAGACAGCAGTTATTTTGGACACAATTTCTGTTTTTCAATTTCTATGAAAATACGAGTTTATTATTTATTTAAAATGTATTACACAAAACATAAAAATAATGTACAAATGGCGGACTTAATGCCCAATGGCATTCTCTACCAGTCAACCATCGGGCCAAACAGAGACGTGAGACGTGAAGCCGTTTGTAAACGTCGGATTCTCACAAAATGCTTGCGACATATATAAGTATGTATAGTTCCTAATGTTTGAGTTTATTATACTTTTTACAAGCTTTTATTTAGTTTCACCTGACCGTTGTATGTCTGTCTGTCTGTGTGTAATCAAATCTTGCAAGTTAAATTTGATCCACTTGCCGGTTTCCGATTGAGCTGAAATTTTGCATGCATGTATAAATGGGATGACAATGCAATATTATGGTACCATCAAGCTGATCTGATGATGGAGACAAGAGGTGGCCATAGGAACTCTGTGATGAAACAGCGTAACCTAATTGTGTTAGGGGTTTTTAGAACTCGATGAGTATTAGTTGTCTGTCGTAAGAAAAGTACAGTCAGCGATAAAAGCTTGTAACAAAAATGAATTTTTTGCCAAAAACTTATTGTGTTTGCGATTATACTAAGACGTAAATGAAAGAAAATAAACATCTACCTGTCCTACCGGCCATACTAATTGTAAATCATGCAAGGTATTTAGCATCAAAAATAACAGTAAGTAGGTATTGCTAAAATTCTGGTCTAAAGCACGGAATAAATTAACAAACACATTAACTAATTAAACTGTTACCTTTATAAATATTAGATCGCGATAAAATTAGAAGTGTAACAAATCACTTAAGGATAAAAAACTACAATGTAGTTTCCCCCGTTTAACCAAAAAAATATACTCGTGTTATAAGGACATAACTCTCATACACTACAGATGATATTAGACTTTACGGACCAGCTATTAGAGTCGGTTTTTAAAGAGTCTGAGAAAAAATGTACAGTGTGTTACCCAAACTTTGTCATAATAAACACGGGAAGTGACAACTCGCTAATTGTCACGTTTACACCTGTCGCGTTGTCGCCTTGTCATAATTGTCACCATTTATATTTTGCGTGAGAAACGACATACTTCGGAGTAATTAAAAAACGCTAGTTAGGGAGTCAACTAGGTTTTTTCATTCATGCTACTTCCGTTTTCCTAATACTTAGAGCACTTTGTTGACAATTAGCGCAATTTTCTAGCCATATTTTTATGCAACTTTGTATAGATAGGCGATGTCAAACAGGTGTACTATGATTACTATGAACCTTACATCTTATGTAATAAAGTTGAAAATACAACGCATTTCTTTGACATAAAAATATACGATATTGTCGGTTCGAGTAGGTATACGAGTAAATCATATACCGTTTATTTTATAACTGTTGCAATTTAATCGTACATAATCGAGTTTATTTTTATACGAAAGATTTCCATGAGGTTTTGTACCTTTTCAATACTTATAGTTTTTCTTAGGATATACCCAGATAATCTTTTTAGTATACATATACTATCCAGATAATCTTTTCTGGTTATCTCAAAAATACAGATTAATAAGCGCATTGGTTAACTTCTGTCACGAATAACTAGTTTCATATCATAAGTTCTAATCTAAATAGAATCACTTCGATATATTTTAGTATTTACATCAGTGAAGTGCTTTTAAAAGTAACATTAAAGTCCTTTACCTTTACCTAGTTAATAGTTGTATAAATAAAATGTCACGTATACAAAGTAAACTTATTAGAGCAACAGTATCTCTGTTGCAATTAAAACGCTATTAATTAACCTTAAATGTTCTCGCTTTACTCAATTCTAACATTTGCTATTGACATAAATACGTGTATCTTTGCTACTACCTACGTATTCTTGAAGTATCATGGTGGTTACTTCCTATTACCTACTGCCGTATTCGAACTTCAAGATATTCACAAGAGACGACACGTACTAGATCCATTCTAGATACGTTATAGTTTGGATATCAACTAGTTCTCTTTTGCAGCGCAATTCGGGCAACCAATGTCACTTTTACGTTAGATAGAATAAGATATCCATTAGATGTGAATTGGTTCTCTAAGTCATATCCTGTGGAAATCGTTCAAGAGTATCTCCAGAATCGCGCAAATGTCAAATTTGACAGGTTAGATCTTAAACATATTGTTATCGTATCTTAGTGATATCTAAAAGATATCTAATAGATGTCTATTTCAAAATCCGAATCGGGCCCCTAGTTGCCTAGTCCTGGTCGCGTAGCCAACATGCCAATCGCTAACGTTCCGTAGTGAACGAAACGCAACTGTCACTGTTGCACCAATATGGAAGAGTGATACAGAGACACAAAGCGTTTCATTGTTGTAGCGCAAGCGATTGTCACTTTGGCTAGGCCGGAAGGCCAACCACCGCAAAAATCGGATTTAGAAGAGAGTCTTTCGGCGCGATTCGGGAAATGATTTAGAGATTCACTAGATATGAAATAGTAAAGATATTTATCTTATCGAGCTGTTTATCCATCTCTATCGTTCTTAGGTAAGTCCCTACATTATTTGAGTTTCAGGAACAATATTCGAAGTTAGATGTCTGCCCCCCTGTGACTTTATCTTCCTGTTTTATTTTTGCAAGACATGCAATAAAAAGTGTTGATATCGTTCAGTATACGATGAACAAGTCAAGGCTAAAAAGCTTATTGTGTATAAATGAGTCAGGGGCAGGATGTTGACTTTCTTTCCGCGATCCTGACCTGTGACTGCAGGGAAGTGTAAACAATACCACTTTTATATATATTCTGGGCGCCATTTTTAAATTTTAACCGATTTAAAGGCTCGCAGATCTAAAGAAATTATGTACCTGTTTATTTATTTTAGTTAGTTAGAAATGACATACAACGAAGAGCACGCATGAGTCATGGAGTTTAAGGGTCCATATGCTACGGTGACCGCTTACAATCAGCCGGTGTGTGTGTATATTTGTAGAATAGCAAGCGCGCATAAGATTCCTTAGGATTACGTCCATATGTTACATTGACTGCTTACAATCAGGCGGTATATAGGTATGCGTGTTTGATGCCGACATGGTGTAAAAACATTATTAAGGTTTTATAAAACGAAATTGAGACCGCAATGTTGCAGCAAAAACGCAAAATGTATGTTTATTTTTGCTATTAACTGACGATCCGCCCCGGCTTCGCACGGGTTAGCAAATTATAGACCTAAACCTTCCTTAAGGACTATGCACACCGGCTGCGTGTGCGTGACGTGCACGTGCGCGTGCGGCGTTGTATTATACAGATCCTTATGAGAGACGGCACACCGCTTGCGTGACGTGGGCGTGTGCGGCTCCAACATTTTAGCGCACGCACACGCGCACGTCACGCACACGCAAGCCGGTGTGGCTCGGCCTTTAAGAATCACTCTATTGATAGGTGAAAGCATAAAAATCCGTTCAGTAGTTTTTGAGTTTATCGCGAACACACAAACACAGACAGACGCAGCGCGGCGGGTGACTTTGTGTTATAAGGTGTAGTGATTTGAATGTTGGTGTTTGAATGCTGGATATAATTCTTCCTACTAGCAGGCGTGGCTCACTCCGCGATTTCGTCGCTTTGCTACACGTAGCTAAAAGTACATCCGTTCGACCTGAATTTTGGGGTTTGCCATAAGCCGCGCGTGGCGCTGTCGCCACCTAGCGGCCATATCTGTGCTGCTCGTGACAGACGCGTTTTGTTAGAGAGTGAGTCTTCTGTACACTAGTACTATTATTTATTCTGTGCTACTAGTGTTTATTGTGTTATAAAATCAATGAAATCACCGATTGAAGGTGTGGGAGGCAGGTTTGTTTTTCTCATGTAGGTGTTTGGCGATCTGCCCGAAACTTGTGGTTGCTGCTACATTATTGCGTTGAGAACTTTTTGTGGGAGATACCAACAATATCAGTAATGAGAAATTTTACTTGTAAGATAAAATGAAGATTTTGAAAGCAAAAATAGGATCCGATTGTGATCGGTAACACAAATATTAATGTTCTTTTAAGCTTTTGAGGTAGACTACAAGAAATTGTAGAAAATTATTGAGAGGACCACTTCCTACGTAACTGTCACATTTTGACGTAAAATGATTAAACATGGGAACAATTTAGTATGGAAATTTTTAGTTCCAATTTATTATAGGTAATAGGAATTAACCTTAAAATTCCAATTTATAATAATAAATCTTAATTCACAGAAAATATGCCTAATAAAATGTACACATACTGCCTTGGCGCAAAGAAAAATACCTTTAATTTTGAAACAGTTTAAATTAAACCCAATTATACACTTTAAAGCCAATTTGGTAAACATAGAAATGCCGGTTATTTCAGTTGATTTTTACAACGGACCCCTAAAATCATAACTCTTCACCAACCTTGGTACGGTCACGTAATAACAGAGTATTACGGGGGCGGCCGACTTGTCTTTTACAAATGACAGTTTTTACTGACATCTATTGCAACATGTGGTGACGTGACAGTACTATGCGTATTGTAACAATAAACGGTTTTTTGCCGTTGTATAACAATTTTGATGTCAATATTTTCAAACCTATGAAAAAACGTTGGATGAGCTAAACATGTGGATTTTACATACGGCCTAATTCGAACTTTAAGATACGTCAGTTAATAAATCTACAAACGATATGGATTAGATATGTCAGTGTCAAATGTGACGTTTCTTTAAACAAATACGTCACTTTTGACACTGACACATCTAATCCATATCGTTTCTAGATCTATTAATTGACGTATCTTAAAGTTCGAATAGGGCAGATAGACTTTAAAACAAAACTTTAACTAATGTTTACAGCTTGTGTGCATATCCCTACCAATTATAATATCAACGAAGCGAATATAACTCTATCTGTCTGTCTGTCTGATACCTCTGAACCGCTGAACCGATTTAGATTGAATTTGACATGAATATACTTCGTGGCCCCGGAAAGGAGATAGGGTAGTTTTTATCAATCATCATCATTCCAAGCAGACACAGTCGCAGGCAGAAGCTAATTTCGATACGTCTACAGAAAAGACGCAAATAATTGCTGTGTATTGCCTATAACTTTTCCTTACATTATAATTAGTGTCAATGAACTCTGAGCTAACGAACTAGTCAAATGACTATCGGTCCGATTCGAACTTCAAAATACGTGAAATATTACATCTAGATACCATATGGATTACTACGTTTCTTCAAACAAAAAGTACAAAAACGTCACTTTTGACAGTGACATATTATCTAACCCATATCGTATCTAGGCCAAATATTTGACGTATTTTAAAGTTCGAATCGGGTCATATATTTAAAAGAGCATTTTGACCAATAACCAGTGCATCCTTTCAAAAGATCCAATAAAAAGCGCCATTAATACGAGCGCGACACTGACCTATGTCAACAATGCGGGTGTGTGCGTGAGCGTGCGTACACAAGTCGCGGGTGTGTGAGTGTAGCGTGCGTACGCAAGACGAGGCACGGAAAATATTTATACAACACTACCTTCTGCCCGCCACTTCGTCTGCGTGCGATGATGATGATTGATAAAAAACTACCCTATGCCCTTCTCCGAACTTTAATCTATCTTGATACCAAATTTGATCTAAATCGGTACAGTGGTTTAAGCGTGAAGAGGTAACAGACATACATACTTTCGCATTTATAATATTAATATGTAATATATATTATAGTATGGAAATACGGCTTAAGTATCCCTACTAAGTACAGACTGTTACAGTTACCATCATTGTATCAACCAAAAAATACAGCCATCATCATCACGTCAGCTAAAAGGGACCTCTTTCAAGAATTTACACATTTTTTTTCTTTTAATTAACTGACGTAAGTTATGGCGTAAATGACGTTAGAGACCAAGTTGGAGACGACTTTTTGCCCTAGCAAAGAATGTGACTGTTTTTTTGTAACTTTATGTGCAAGGAACATTGTTCTTTGGGATGTAATTGTTATACCATTTATAACTTACTAAACTTTAGCATTTTTACGAAAAGTTGATATTATGATTTAAAGAGTAACTAACAAATACCTAACTATTTTATCACAAGTACCTATCACATTTTTTTATGCATTGATGATCCTCTTTGTATAATAAGTATTCCAACCGAAATTTTAGTCACCTTTTTAGCATTTTTTTCGTTTGGTTCCACGATTTTTGAGCACTACAGAAATATGAAAGGTAATAATCCCTTGAATTGTAAGCATAGTTTGACTCCTAAGCGTAGAATGACGATTTGGAACCGTTTTAAATAAATACATGGAATCTGGATATGTATAAAAACTGTGATGCGCTGTCTGTGCCCGCCTATAGGCAGGCAGACAATGACATGCGCATTCAGATAACCTCATTTCTTTCCGCGATAGCACACACACAAACGTCTGTTGAAGCTCGTTTCTGAAGCCGGCGTAAAAGGTGAGTGTATTTATGGTACGATGACACAATGAGCGTTAAACTTCTTTTGTTTGCTAAAAAGTTTTTTAATAGTTAATTTTGTCTGACATTCAACATTCGGAGTTTGGACATCGTCTGATTAATATTAGGCTGAAAAAACCCTTAAATTGTCTAGATAGAGCCAGATTAAGATAACTCTGCATGGCATTTGCAATGACAGAGTGTCAAAATTTGAAATTTCTACGAAAATATGACGTTAATAAAGACACACCTACATTTTGTTCTGTTGATATCGATACACAGTTAGCTTCGACGGACTCTAGATGCTCGCATTTACACAAAACTAAAGATAATTTACATAATTCAACCGACAGTATTTTAAAACTGCGACCACCTTATAAATTATTGAATGATACACGACAAATTTAATATATGAGTCGTTAAACTCCTATTTTAATTTAGTTACTACAACTAACAAGTTATGTAGTTACAAAGTTAATAAACATATCTGTAGTCAATTATCCCCACCAGACAAAAAACAAACTATTATGCAAAGATACGTCCTACGGCATTCCTCGCAAAAAGTCGTAAGTGCTCAATTGTCTTAACGCTGTAAGTGTTAATAAAAACGTTTTTTGTGTGTGTGCGTGATCAATATGGCTGCGTACGGTGATGCAATGGCTAATCGTGTTTGTAGACGCTTACTGCATTTTTATACTGTTATGTAATTTGATGACACGTTTAGCTTCTGACGTTGTCGGTTGTTTTTGCGTTGTTTTTTTTCCTTTATAACCTCAGATATGCATAAGAAAAAAATACACCGTTTGGATTTATATGTAATGTCGTCTCTATTACATTTTTCAAAGTTATGATGGCAACATAGTAAACTTTCTTTATCTCACATCTTCATAATATTTGACATACAGGTATGTAAACTATGAAAAAACTAATTGGTCCCGTCCCGTATTGTGTGGGAACTATTGCCACATATATATCAAAATTATTGTATTAGAGGAAACGATAAAATTAAATCAGTTCCTAAAATTTACTATATAAAATTTTTATTATTTTAATGCACATTTTTATAAACTGAAAAACAATATCATGCAAAGAACATACCGTATATTACAAGTCCATAAAAAGGTTAAAGGTAAAGAAATAAAGCTCAACCTTGTAGAAAAAAGGTATTAAAGAGTTGGTCCTTAAGGGGTGAACGTACCTTCAGGGCTATTGATAAGAAAAACAAAGGACACTATCATAAGAGTAGGTATCTAACGTGAGCCAGTGAACTTTAAGGGCCTTGATTTTATCTTTTTTATAAAGATAACTTTATTAGTTTAAGAGTGCGTAAGATTTTTAATGTGTAACGTTGAGGTAGGTAAAGAATATGGCCTTAGTATTATCATTATTAGCTACCTTTTTCTTGGTTGAATAACATTTTTTTATTTTAATAAAATAAGCATAAATGCTCATTCAGACGGTGCAAGAACTTGGTCGGTCTGATTGGTCGGCTGAATTGGATGTAGCCAATAGTCCTCAATGTAACTAAAATCGCATACGAGTGCGCGCGCCGTCTATCCGCCCTTATCCTGGATGTGTGGTCAAATTAAATATAAATATATTTATATATCTGTACACAAACTCCCTTCAGATACCTACCAACATTTTCTGACACTTAAATTTATGATAAGTTCTCAATAAACTTAGGTACTTACATTTGATTTCAATATACGAAAAAGAGAATAAAATAAGATAGGTACCTAAGTACTAATTTATTCCAAAAACAGCTCAGTAGGATGTACATCATTTCTTGTAAAAAAATTTTCATCCGTCATAAAAAAACTTTTAAGCATACGTGATGTACTTTTAGTCCATTTTTCATAATTTTCCTATTCTACTGTAAAAGTATCGACTCTACGCACGTTATTGTGGCTGGTCAATACTTCGCTCAGTCCAAACGTCGTATCTCCATACGAATTACGAAGTCACTTACGACATTTGGCATAAAATGCACAATTCATGCCTTATTCATACAGGTCACGATCAGGGACAACGAACCTGAATTTTTACATCGATTACACCACAATAGTAATCGAGTCCATTTTTAATCGATTATTTTTAAACGGAAATTAAATTTGATTGTGTGGTAATGTATTAATGATTTGCTTTCAGACTTTCAACTTCGTACTTTGACTAATAGAAATAACTGAAATATGTAAGTATTTTGTATGTTGATGTGGAACATACTTTTGATATAAAAAAAAAACAAATAACATTTATCTCATTTTGCAATTACTTTAAAGGTGGGTAAGTATAGAAAAATGATTCTTGCAAAATTGCACAGAGCTATAATTAAGTTTTAAAATTGTTATAAATATCAAAAGAAATGGGACTAGGGCCTGAAAAACAATCAATTTACAGCCCATGCATGACAAAAACCAAAAACTGCTTTAGCATTAATAAATCAAATTCCAAAAAGTCCCATACACCATTACGCAGCAGGAAGGTATCGCAGTAAAATAGCAATATCTACCACGTGCCACAATAAAAATAAATGGAGAGTGCGGGGTCGCTCACCTCCCTAACCTAAGACACGCTGCGCACACGCACACACGCGCGCCACGCCCACAGCCGCAACAACGGAAGGATTTTGAGCGGGTTTCGCGATTGTGATTTTTTTCTAATGTTTGCTAAATTTTATTAACGTATACCTTTTTTATAGTGCGTCAGTGGCAAACAAGCATACGACCCGCTTAATGGTAAGCAGTCACCGGAGCCTATGGGCCTAACTAACTAACAATTCAAAAGTGAATGTTTTGTCTTTGAATTTAATTTGACGTTTGTTAATTTTTTTTTAGAAATGTTTTTTTGCATGGTTATTCATCGCCACATTGAAACTTTACAGCATGCGCAGTTTTTGATCATGATTTGAAATATAAATCGTTTGGTAAAAAAAAATTAAATCTGTTAAAGGTTCGGCCTGGTTTTTGCGTACTCGTAATTAGTCATAATTCTCAGTGAAATAATAATATAAAAATATAAATTAGACACGACTTATGAAATCATACACTTGATATCAATATTATGAAACATCTTTTTTTGCACTACAGTCTTACTTAAATAATAAAAGTCGTAAATACTATATCATTTCAACTGTTACTTACGTCGTTTATGATAATAACAGAAATATTGCGGTAGGTCACAAAACCCAACAAACAATAATCAGCATTCCGAGTAAAAACAGTGTTCTACTTAAACCGCAGTAATTGCAATTACGCTATTTTATCATTATATGTGTCCACTGCAAATTGAATCACAATTTATAAAAAGTCTAAAGTCTCTATAGCGCTCATACTTATTTACGCCTCACTATTATAAAGAAAGTTAGAATGATCAGTTGGTAATAGACGTAAGTGACATTTATTAAAACGTACTTACGACGTTTTTTAAAATAACTGACGCAGATATTGAAAAACGATATCGTATTCTGCGTACGTTGCTCTCTGTTAAAAATGTATTTATGTGTGCGTCTTGACCTACGACAAGAATGTACTTATATGTGTGTTTGTGTGGACGATGATTCGTATTGGTCGGAATTTTCGTTCAAGTGTCAAGTTTTTAAGACAGGTACCTATTTGAAGTTGTGTTAGATTTCAAATATGCCGTAAATACATTGTTTAATTAAAACGCAGTATCTAATGGTGGGTTATGCATTGTTTCGTAACATTCTAGAAGGGCTTTTTAAAAAACAGTTTCATTTATAAATACAGGTCAAATATGCTATAGTTTCATATAAGTACAGTGGCGTGCCCTCATGTTACAGTGAAATTTAGCACAACAGACCATTTGTGACGCGTTCCGCTGGTTTAACAATTATAAAACGTGCGAGTCTTCAAAAATTCGCATTCCAAAAGTTATAAAATTAAAGAACCCGATTAGGCCATCATATCCTCAGAAGCAATAAAAATAGTATAATATATTATTTTGTATAGGAATTTGACATTGACCAATTTTTATTGCCATTTGAAAGTAAATATGAAGAATGTTTTAAATGTTTAGATTTAGAATTTTCACACGCCTAGAGTTTAAGGCCACGCTAAGTTGGCAGCAATTTTGACAGCACAGACTTAGTAAGTGTTATGTGGAAAGCCGAACTTCTATGAAATTATGGCGTTTAAAATAACACGTGCACAGTCAGTGCTACCAAAAACGCTGTCAACTTAGCTTGGTATATCTGTTCAACTTATTTTCAAAAATACTGTGTCTACACTTTTACATCAATCTAAATTATCTCTAATCCAAAACTTACTAAACGTAACACAATCAGCCCTAAACATAGTTTGATTGGAAAATGCTCTCAAATAAATTAGATCGTTAACTTGCAGTAAAGGTTACGTTGGCATTCAACATTCCCACTAAGACACTATTTTAGTTTTAAAAAGCTTTCGACATGTTTCTAAAGGTTTCTTACGTTACAACTAGCCTTCTTTTCTAAAAGGTGATTCCCATCTACCCGTACCAATACTACCAATGTGACTTACGCTTATTTAATAAAAGCGTTCTTTAGGCGAAATGTCGTAAGTGCTAAGATAAAAAGACGAATCCTAATTTTTTTGTATCGTGTTGGTGGCAAAAAAGCATACGGCCGGCCTGATGGTAAGCGGTCGCCGTAACTTATGGATGCCTGGAACTCCAGGGTGTTACATGCGCGCTGCCGATCCTGACAACACGATCCGCACTAATTTGTTTTTACGAAATACATGCTGGTCAAAACTAAAAAAATATCTCTATAAAATATACATACGTAGGAAAACTAAATAAAAAGGCTCATGTTATTTTTTTTACTATTGCTTTTAGTTCTGTAGGTAGTTTTAATTTTAACTTACATTGTATTCTAATTTTGTTTATAAGTATGCTGTAGATTTTAATAAAATACACGTATAAAAACAATAAAAAGAATGTATAACAGTTGTATTTTAATTAAATATGTATAGTCTATGACTCTATGTGTACATAATAAGTTACAAATATGTAGATATGGCATATTTAAATAAAATATGATTTACGCAGGTTTCTTTAACAATTCTTTGTATAATGTCTATTAACAGGATAAATCATTAGTTGTAACAAAAATAGAAGGATATAGGCAAATAGAACATATTTTTATGTCTCATTAGTTTATTAAAAACAGGAAAGACCGCTTACTATCGGGATAATAACCGCAAAGAAACTAATTAAAAATAATTAAATAGATCCATCCGCAATGCACAACGTAAGTTTTAAAGGAAATAGAAAAAAAAACTATTTTTAAAATATGTACTTAGTTTAGATTAGGTTTTATTTTTATTTGTTTTCTTTATTGGAGAAACAACAGAAGTAAGTACATAATAGTTAATGGTAAGTTATATAATTCAAAAGATGTGCACCTACCTCCTAAAACGCTCTCACTTAGAACTAGGTTTAGTCTTATTTATAGTTTAGTTAAGTTAAAGTTGAATTTAGTTATTAGATTCGATTTTCATTTTGTTTATATTTTTAATACTTAGTGAAAAAAATAAATGTCTAATTTCTTGTTTTTTAAACAAACGAAAGAAAGAAGAGAAGAAGATGACACATCTCATCTAACTGAAATTGGTTTAAAATAAAAAGGAAATGGCAGGACCCTGGCCATTACGAGGTTGAAACCCTTAAGGGCTTAATTTTATCTTATCCATTCTATCAAGAAGAAGATACCTACTATGATAAGGTACGAAATGGTATATAAATCATGTTAAATACATATAGCATATTTATGTTTAATAATTGTAGGTAAAAATAATTCGACACAGGAATACTCTTAGGACGTTAAAATTTAAGAGTAATGTAGGAACCTACCTATATTTACTGACTGAATAATGTACCGACGTGTTCTTTTATTCATCATCCTTCTTAGGCTAGGGTTTTTATAATATTAATATTAAAGTAAAATAAAAAACACTTGCAAAACAGTACAAAAAATATATAAACACATTATAAAAAAAACGTAACCTAAAGGGTACTTACCCGGTAACCGGAGCGTTCGAAAGTTCCTTCATAAAACCTATGAAATTGTAAGTACTTTGGTAACAAATTAGATAATTGTAAGTAAATTAGGGATAGCCTAGAGGTCTAGGGCGTTAACGTCGTAAGCCGAAGACCCCACAGGACTTGATCACATTTTTCTTTAGTATATGATATTTGATATGACATCTATTTCAGGTTATAATGAACAAATATATTGTTTGAACTGTTAGTAAATATATTTATATTGGTTAGGATTACGTGTAAGTACTTACGTGTTATACTTATTTTTAAAAACATTGTTCTAACTAATAATATGATAATACTTAGACCGGAAAACCGTTGTGTTCATTGCTATTAAAATAAGCCTTTTCTCCTCTGCGTTAAAAACATACTTAATTGTAACTTAAATGACACCATAAAAACTACAGTAAACATAATCAAAGTCGCTATAGTGTTTATTTTATTTGAAATTAAAATTACACTATAAAGTTCAAATAGAAAGGATAAACCGTTTTTATCTAGTCCGCACTATTTTTAGGTTAGGCCACTTTCCCCATTCAAACGTCAAAGCGCGTTTCTAAAATCAGGTTCTTACAACACTCTTTAAAAGCTAACCACATCTACTTATTCTGTTTAGTAAATATTTAAAAAAATCGTCTCCATGGCAACGGCGCGCAAAACAACAAAAATTACATGACCTAAGCTAAACGGAATCATAAAATACGTGTTTTAGTAAATGAATCTTAATTAAAATCATTATTACTTGATAGCTTTATGTGGAAATAAGATTATAACAAAACCCGGAAGTGGGCATGAACGTTGGTTAAAACAAAAGTAAAAAAATACCTGCATCGATAACCTTCCATACAAAATCCTCGAACTTTACTAAAAGTACTCATCACAAAAAAATCCAATAAAAAAAACACAACACTGCCACAAAAAGAACTCCAATTTCAAACTTAGACAACGTTCCGTTCTAACGTCCAAAACTTTTAAAATTTTTCTTTTTTCTATTTTCAGCGCGAAAGGTGTGCGTTTTCGCCAAAATGCATTTTTCAAATGTCAGAGTCGCGCAAAAAATCGCATGAGCGCTCGCCGTGCCGTAGGCGTTCTGTGTATACTCTATAGTTGTATCGTAATGCACTTATGTGTACTTGCTAAGTTTTTTATTATAGTCAGTTATACCGCGGTTCGCTTTGAGCGCTGTGGCGACGTCTTGATACTTGGATTACGTAATACATTTCTTTATGGCACGGGTTTTTGCGGGCCTAGGAAAAAGTGGACGGTTACATTGTTTCCTTTATTACGTCAAACGGTATGCTAACATTGCTAACTATATAGCTTGATAGGTTTTTGCGACAGCTGTTTCGTAAGATAGAGTAACAATATAGTGTATAACTGGTTATATTTATGGTAACTTTTAGAAACATGAAAAATATATTTTTCTAGTTATAATATAAATTTATTATTGTATCTGTTCTAAGCAATCATGTATATTTACTTCCAATCATACTGTCCGTAAAAATTGGTTTAAAATTGACGTAAAAAGTTGTCCGTAAAATTGGTTTGAAAGTGAAACAAAATTAATTTAAGTTTAAAAGAATATCCGATATTCTAGCATTTTGTACACACGTATCATATATATCGTGTTTGTAACACGTCTTAGATAGTTTAACCCTTTAACGGATCAGATTTAAAAAATACATAATTCAAGTCATCCCTCCCTCTTCCATTCCATCCTTCTTTAACGGCCTAACAATTTTGTATAAGAAAAAAATATACAAAAATTAATGTTACAGTGTGGATATTTTTGCCATAAAATATCTTAGTGCGCCCTATTAAAGGTTAATATATAAGTACATCTCAAAGAAAAGAAACCACCAAAAACTGAACCTACGACGTTTTTTACTTACTTACTTTTCTAACTTTGCAAAAGTATCAACTTCGCTCATTCTTTGCCCCGCGCGACAGGGACGCCGCGCTGTACTTTTTTCGCCGTCCCACTCGCTCGGGGTTTTTTCTCTCAGCTTTTTACAGCGCACCTTATTCGCTTTCTTTATCTGATTTTTTAACACGTCTCGTAGGTGGTCGGGAGAAAAACTTTTACGAGTGTTTTTATTTTTAAATTGACATTGCAAGATATGAAGTGCCATCACTGTACAATTGTGTGATAAAAAAGGATACAGAGATAAAGGTTTAAACGGTACAAGGTTTTAAAAATGTTTACTTTTATGCATGTTAGATTTTTTATGGTAATGTACTTTTTTATATCGACTATATTGAGAAGCCCTTGGTTTGATTCCAAGTAAAAAAAAACCTTGAAGTCTGCAACTTCTTATATTACAAATATGCTTAGTTAGGGCCTCATACGATTTTTTTTTTATGTAACAAGGCTAAAGGATTAAAACTAAGATAAAATCCTCGACCGTAACTTACATTCAGATCTTCGTAAATTGGAATGAAAGGAACATAAAAAAATAACATTTATATTTAGATTTCGCTTTTAACTTGAAATAAGTATCTAAGTGGAATTTTAATCAATACTACTAAAATACTACTACATACATAAAAAAATCAGTAAAACTGTACATACGTGCCTTTTTTACGTAATATCATAATTTCATATGTAATTATAATAATATTCGCCTATTAATGTTGGCCTCCATTTTATTATATTAAGTATCAACTACTTATGCATTTTCAGACTTTAAAATATTAGTCCTAAATAAATTAGTAAATTAAAAAAAATCGAATGCAAAAAAGTCGGTTAAAAAATTAAAGGACCCGCCGTCAATACTCATTAAGTAAACTAAGAACCATAAAATTAGTTAATAAGACAGCTTTTAAAAAAAATATCTAGCCGTTTAGGTTTCGTTCAGTGGTTAGGAACCATCCGACCGGCAAACATGCATTTAGGCTAATTGGTCTTGTTAAACTATTGTACTACTTAATACTTGACAATTATAAAAAGTTATTTTGAAAAAGACACAAGTGTTTTGAAGATGACAAAGTGAATTGGAGCTTAAGAGCGTTGCGTTAAGGTTGGATGTTGAAAAAGAAAAGGAATGGAGATAAGTGGTTATGAGAAGTGTCTTAGTTGTTGTTAAGTTAATCTAAAGGATGTTTGATAAATGGAAAAAAAAAACATGTCTTGCGTTTTTACTCAGATCGCTACTAAAATTAAAATAATATTTTATCCGTATGTAATGATAGATTCATAATATTAATGATTTAATTAGAATATATATTAATATTATTAAATTATTAATGTTATCGTACAGCCAGCATCAATAGGTACTAGCGGGTAAAACACCGCATCAAAAGTGTGTTACTGTATGCACCTTTACAAAAAAATATCGTATTTGATAAAAAATATAACCATAATTTATATATTTAGGTACTTTACAGTCTGAATTAGGTACCTAATTTTCCCATTTTAATTAGAAATGTTTTTACGAAAAATCGCATCTCATTCATGCCACTTTTTTACTGCAAAATTAAAGTGGATTCAAATCGAGCAAATAAGGCATGAATTAGTACGAAGACGCCGAGGCAAGGAGGCAAGCGAGGGAGGCAAGAATGGCGTTCGTTAGCCTCTTTTAATTTCAACTAATTTTTATCTCCTACCGTCTTTTTTACTCTAGTACGGACCATTAGCTCTGAAATACAGGGAATAAGGCGTCTTGATACTTGAAGGCTTTCTTATTAAATTTATATAATTTTCTAAGTATTTCTTATTAAATTTATAGGATTATTTAATAAGTATTTTACTTTTTAGTGATAAGACTGCTTGTTGTTTATGTCTGCTTAAGTTGCTATATTCTCTGCATTATTTTTTCCTATTGAGCTGTGCAATAAAAAGTATTTGTATATTGAAGATTTTTTTTAATCAACCTGTATGTGAGTGATGTGCAATAATCGGCAATAGATCTTTAAACATATCTAAGATCCAGCTTTCTATCTTTTTAGGGCCAACATAAAATATACTGGGATCAATTTTAGAGTGTATGATATCACCATGTTTAAGTGCATTTTGTTGCGCAAAATGAAATAAATATAATTCTAAGAATTTCAATCACCAATATTTTTTGATGGCTATAAAGTTTTCCAAACGATACTTTATGTTTAAGGCTGGTATTCCATCTGTCCAATATCGTGGTCCAATTTCATTGTGTCTCACTCTCTCATGAAGCAAAATGTGAGACAAAACCCACATTAGACACGTGGAATACTACCCTTAACAAACAAATATCCATATAGTTCTGACACTCAGTGTTAAGTTAAAAGTATTTCGGACTTTTCATATTCAGAACAAATAAAACCTCTGACATCAATTTAAGTGGGTTTATATTGGAAGTAGAGCTTTCCCGTGTAGTGTTATCGTCTGTCTAGACTTTATTTACCGTTATTTATGGAATAAATATTTCTCAGCAATATTTTTTGACGTTGAAGTTAATTAAGACTTTTAAAGCCATCAAAAACAGAAAAAAATATCGAACAGTTTTTCATTGTTGGCGCTTAAAATATCTTTCGCGTGACGCTTTTAAGCGATTTTAAGCATAAAACTTTTATTGCTGCATTTCCCTTTGCATTGGTGTGACTTTATTATTTTATTAATTACGAATGAAAGCTCAATCTAAAATTACAAAAATAACCAACATTATTTACTACTAAACTATACCTAGCTTTCCTAATTCAATGAGACATTAAAATAAAAATATTTTAGTTACATATTACCAGAGCTCGGCAGGGGTGAGCCATTTTGACGTCACTTATGTCAACTGTAGATATTAATATAGATACAGTCCTGATACACCTTAGAAAGAAATATTAAAATAAAACTTTATTAATTATAATTAAACTATAATGACAATGCCTTATGTACAAATAAACTTTAATAACTAGTAGCATATGGATGGATATACATATTATTTGAAGAGGTTTACTAAAAAAGCTTGCTACAAAATTTATTTGTTTTAATAGCGACGCAAAGATCGTAGCGGAAAGGCAGCCTTAATAAAATAATTTCTTTAGTTATTAAATTACACCACATATACCATCGAATTACAAGGCATGTCCATGTTGTGCAAACTCTGAAAACAGCTCACCCCCGCCGAGCTCTGCATATTACTCAATGCAAGTCAATCGTTACAAGTAAAGATACGTAAAATACTACTCTATTAGGTCAAAGTTAGGTCTTTTTGCCTAAGCGGTGCAAGTATCAAGAAACCCAGTCGGTGCACACAGAAATCTAATTTTTGTCCAGTTTTTCTCATAGTGCTCGCAATTTTCGTGTGTTTGTCGGAACTAATGAACTGTTTTGGCTCCCGACGGGATTTTTAGTCTAAAGTTGCAATCTAATTAGACGAATAATGAGGTTTTATGTAAAATATGATTTAGAGGAAAGATATGTAATTAAACAAAATGTTAAAAATGTCGATCATGTGTCATGTTTACGTATACAGTATGTGTCTGACCATGGGGCTTTAATTCCAGGGCTTGATTTTACTCGCTATACTGAGATACTGGTCAGTAACACCCTGTATACATTGTTTTTTTCTGTCAACATAATATATCCAGAATTCATTTTTTTTTAATGGTAATTCTATAGCGAATAATTATTAGTACCCCAACTACAGTTTGAGGATGTGGTAACTTTAAAATGATATTTATTACATTATAGACATATAATAAATTATTCAAAAAATGTACAGGTGTCTAAAAAACAACATTTTTACGAGCAATGAAAAAGTTTTCTTATAACGTCGCGGGCTAAAGTGCCTTAACCGCTAATTGCGAAATAAATTAACAAGTTCGCGCAAAAAACGTAAAGTATGAGTTATGGGGTGGCGACGGTTTTTTTTTTCGTGTCATGGAGCAGAGTTTTTTAATGAGGTCAACTGATGGTTTAGGTCAAAGATGTTTATATGATGCTAATATACATTATAGGTACATTTATACATTTTGTACATTTGTACATTTTTTAAACATGGCAAAAAAATACAATCGTTCACAATATGATATATACGAAATAAAGTCTGAAGTATGTACCTACAACATACTTCAGACTTTATTTCGTATATATCATATTGTGAACGATTGTATTTTTTTGCCATACGAATAAATAAATAATTTCAATGTTATTCTCCATAACACTAATTCACGTAGGTAGGTACTTACTTAGCGGATTATTATAACAATGATTTGCAAATTAAATGTACGTAAACGTATTTTAACGTATTTTTTTATACTTAGTATCGAAACTAATTCTTAATAAAACCAACTACATTTAATTTTTAAGCGACATAATATTTTTTTAATAAAAAGCATGAACACGAATTCATAACAAACCTACAACTAAGTACGTTTAAAAAACGAAATCGAATTTCTCAAAAAATACGTCGTCGCAAAAACATAAGTGTCTCATTATTAATCATATTTTAAGCATTTAAAGGGTTCAAGATTGCCGCCGACAAAAAATGGGGAAAGATGCCCTCTCTTCCACTTCTTTAAGTCAAAAAAGGCGTAAGTCAGCCCAGTTTTTACAAGATTTACGCCTTTTTCTGACGCCACTTCGTTCTTTTTTTCGGAAACGAGATAGCGAGAAATAAATCTTTTCTGAATGTTTTATTTTAAAAGTACGTTTACGCTACTGTGTGGTTTAAAAATGAAAAAATATAATTAAATTGAGTAAATACAATATCCATGATATCTTAAATGATAATTGTTAGACGACATATTTCACTTTATAGTTTTTAGTTTTGTTTATTCATATCCTATGGTACAAAATATTTTGAGTTATGTAATTATAAATGTCAATTAAGTTTAATAGTTATCGTATGTTGAGGTAGGGACCTACTATTAAATGATTTAGAAAATGACACAACGTCTGATAATGTGATACTTAATTCATAATTATCTGTATTTCTTTTCATTTAATGTTCACATACCCGAATAACGACGAATGAACGTCAATGTGATCTCATTTTGGCATCACATGCCCGGGCAACTGACTCGTACTTTTATATTGGTGCAAGCAAGCGCAACGAGTATTATCATATCACACCAAATAAATATTTAATCTTCCAAGTTCTAATAGCGCCCCCGGTAAGTTCCAAACTACTATACGTGACTCCATTTTAAAACTCCAAGCACTTAACAGAAACGTTCTAAAAATCGCGATCTCTCCACACCCATTAACTTCAGCTCGTTACAGCAATTTTTTTAAATGCCACCCTCTTGGACACTTTCTGAAATTACCACCCCTAGTCCGAGTTTTATTAAAAAAACAATCTCGTTGTCTCTGGCTCGCTTAAAAGTTTTGGAGCTGGCAACTTTTTTATTGTAATTTTGTTTTAAAATGATAGGTGAGTTATCACTTCTTTCTCGTTGGATTATTTCGATTATTTGAATTTTTAAAAGAATACGAGTATTCTCTGATACTAGATAATTGTAGTTTTTAGGGTTCCGTACTCAAAGGGTAAAACGGGACCCTATTATTAGGGTTCCGTACCCAAAGGGTAAAACGGGACCCTATTACTAAGACTTCGCTATCCGTCCGTCCGTCCGTCCGTCCGTCTGTCACCGGGCTGTATCTCATGAACCGTGATAGCTAGACAGTTGAAATTTTCACAGATGATGTATTTCTGTTGCCGCTACAACAACAAATACTAAAAACAGAATAAAATAAAGATTTAAATGGGGCTCCCATACAACATACGTGATATTTTGCTTTTTTTTTGTTTTTTTTTTTGCATTATGGTACGGAACCCTTCGTGCGCGAGTCCGACTCGCACTTGCCCGGTTTTTTATAAACTAGTGTGAGAATGTAAGAATTAAATATTATACTTAAAATTCAAATGTTTATTTTAGTCTGTAAGTTGTTTTGTGTTTGACTCGTGGAACATTAAAAAAATATTTGCATACGTTTTTTTTTAAGAACAGATACTTAATATAGACTGTTCGCATAAACCATCACAGCCCTCCGAACATCATTAACAACGTTTTTAAAACAATACACACAACACAGACGCCGACACGACAAAAAACGAACACCGAATTGATTTACAATGCTATAAAAAAGGTTAAAAAGTTAAAAATCTCCAACAAAAGGAAAAAAGATAAAACACATGTCGGTACGGATGTCAAAATCGTCTCAATTTCGAGCGGAAAAAACAATCGAAATTTGAATTTCAGATTTGGAACGCGGTCATATTCGGTTTTTTTCGGAAAGCGGCTTATAATAAATCTACTGGCAATAACTATAAATTCATTGCGATCGACATGCAAATGTTGAGGTGTTTTTTTCGGAAACATGCTTCATGTACTTTTGGGGTCGGATTGGATGGAGTGGCCGTTGGCTTAAACATTTTTGGAGGTTGATGTGTACTTCAAATATAGCATATAATACAAATTAAGTCTTTCTATTATGTAGTTAATAGCCACGAACCTATTTATATGTTTTTTTATTATGAAACTTTAGGTCTATTCTTATTGTCTTAGAAATATGTTCATAATCCATGTATGACTGTTTGTTTCTGAATAAAAAAAAATATAAGTAATCCCTACCTATTATTTTTTTTACTTAAAAATAAGAAATGTTCAATAGTTATCATACTATACTATGTTTTCGCATAATCACATTAATTGTATGTTAAGAATTAAAGATTTTTTGCAGAAAACTTCTAAAAGAGTGTAATTTAAGATAGTTATATATAAGTGTTAAATGCCAAATTTTTTGTTACTGTTGTGTTGTTATTAGGTAATTTTAGTTACTATCGCTATCAATTCTAAATACCTAGGTATTTAGAATTGATAGCGATTATTTTCCTGGTGTAAGTTTGCAAATTAAGTTTCTCAGACATATTATCGCTTCATTGACGTAAAAGAATAATCATCATAATATGTATACAATTGAAAGAGACCGTATCATTTTCAGTTCTGTGCATGCGTACAGGTACAGTTCTGGGCATAATGATACATTTCATCTTTCGTAAAGGTTCTTACGGAACACCTATCAGAACATAGTTTTGAAACTTTAAGAACCTGAAAGTTGATATTTGAAGGGTCTAAAATAGCTTCCAATGTATACGTGGACGAGTTATAAATAAACAATTCGACTCCACAGTTTTCCTGTCCCGTCTGTAAGATCAAGCGCCGCGAGTACTTTTTGCCCGACATCGCGGATCTCTTTTTTCGACCACCTGTGCTTTTTTGTTACTTTTTTACTGCAAGTACTTGAAGTGTGTACCGTGGAGAAATTTAAAAAGGCCGCCTATCCGTACATTGTATTATTTATTTACTTGTGTTTGTCTGTAACTCGACAATTCAAAGATACATTTCGCAATAATGTTTTGTTTTTAGAAGAGCTTTGTGTAACGTTTTTCAGAAATGTCGTAGCAAAAATAAAAGAGCCAATCATATGTACATAAACATGTTTTAGCAATAAGGTGGCATTATAATTAATACTAAAGCTTTAATTTTGGATTTTGGGGAACATACTTTTTAGGGTTCCGTACCCAAAGGGTAAAACGGGACCCTATTACTAAGACTCTGCTGTCCGTCCGTCCGTCCGTCTGTCACTGTCACAGTTGAAATTTTCACAGATGATGTATTTCTGTTGCCGCTATAACAACAAATACTAAAAACAGAATAAAATAAAGATTTAAGTGGGGCTCCCATACAACAAACGTGATTTTTGACCGAAGTTAAGCAACGTCGGGCGGGGTCAGTACTTGGATGGGTAACCGTTTTTATTTTTGCCTTATTTTGCATTATGGTACGGAACCCTTCGTGCGCGAGTCCAACTCGCACTTGCCCGGTTTATATTCAAAACTCATATGAGATTTTTATATAAGTAGGTAGGTACTTAGATAATGTTAACTGTTTTGTTTTGTCCTTATACTTGCGATTCCAAAAATAAGTAATAGTCTTAAATAATTTTAATATCTCATGTAGGTACTCATAACCTGAATTTAAATATTCTATGTGCCTGAAGCATTTTATCGTAATTTTTTGGATTAATTCTTACTATTTTTATTATTTTTAGTTCATATTGTAAGATAATATAGATTTCCGTTCATATTTAATTCTAGTAAGTTATGATTTCAATTTTAACTACAATTTGGGTAAATAATTTACCACGATATAGTATAAACAAAAAGGTTCAGCCTTGTAAATTAACGGATTCTTAAATTTATTACAAGCAACCCTAAGTACGCAAACAGAACAAGTGCTCACTTCCTGGGCACATACAGCACCTTGAACGCAGATGGCCAGTGCCTCAAATTAAAAAAAAAAGAAAAAAAGTTTAAATAAATTGTTAACGCCTCAAGCGCTTAATCGTAGGCTTTTTTATCTAGATCGATTCTATGCGAAAATGTTGCCAGTAATGAATATGCAATAGATCGAGACTAGATATTATATGGTTCCTGGCTGTGGTGTTTCCTTTGCCACCCGCTGAGAGATTAAATCTTGACGTAAAAAAGGGGGGTGTTAGTGTAAAAGTTAAAAAGGTTAAAAAGAATCTCACCTTAAAACTAATGAGTCATTGGTTTGACCAATACCCTTTATTTAGGGGATTTCGTTTTGGCCTCTGTGTTTCGTTTTTATAAACTCCTTTTTATTAAAAATAAAACTAATAAATATTACGTATATCCAATTCACCTCTAATTTAGAGCCAGGTTAATTTCAAATTTAGAGAGATTTAATACTAAATATCATTTATTAACGAGATAAGTTTTCTTCTAGGTACTTACCTAGTTCCATGTATCTATGTATATATATCACAATGTCCTATCAAATTACAAGATACAAATTGTATCCTTTTTCTTTCTTTATCATAGAGGTACATAATTCTCTTTCCTCTTCAATCGCCAGAAACATTTTTTTTTGTCTATATATGGTTTAAAGGAGAGAAACGCGACGGCTTCTATGATACAAACAAATAAATAAATAAAACAAACAAAAAAGCCAATATTTAAAAAGGAGTAACGAATTTAGAGTTCCAGAATTCGAAATTCGAACGTCACACAACGACCGCCACGCCCCCTACTTGGAAGATAACAATACGCATTGGAAGAGGTGCCAACTCACTCGCTGTAGCGTTGACCAGCACTCCTCGAGCGTCCTCTCGCTGATGCTCTGGCCCGATCTCGCTTGTTGCTGAAAGTGAAAACTTTGTGAGTTTACGTGGTAGTGGACTAAGCTAACTCTGCATTGCATTTGCAAGGTGTAGTAATGTCATCATTCATGTCGAATTTCTATCAAAATATGACTTATAATAGGCCGCGGACTGGTCGCAAGCGGAGAGCGGCAAATCAAGGCCGTTCATACGGCGCGATTTGGGAAATGAATTAGATCAACTAGATACGATATAGTAAAGATATGTGACGTCCCACGTAAAGGTACGTTATGGCGGTTGTCGCTTACGCTATTATTAACGCCGCTCCAATATTACGTAAGCGCCACTTTACTATTTCATATCCAGTGAATCTCTAATTCATTTCCCGAATCGCGGCGCCCGCCGCCATAAGGTACCTTTTGCCGTGGAAAATCACATATCTCTACTATATTGTATCTAGTTAATCTCTAATTCGTTTCCCGAATCGAGCCGATACATTGTTCGAGTGCAATGTATGAATGGCCTCGATTTGCCGCTTGCGACCAGTCCGCGTCCTGACACTGCTTCACTTTGTTCTGTTTCATTTGATGCAAAGTTAGCCTAGATGGACTTTAGAGCTGATTTGGAGGTTAGGAAGCAAGCTTTGATTTTTTTTGGTATTAAGGATGTCGTAAGTAAAATAGTATTATTAAATCTAATTTAGTTTTAGGAACGTTAAGTTGCATGCAAAAGGAAGATTTATAATTTAGTTAAGATTAAGAATGAGATGAAAGACAATGCGATAGTACCCAGTCTGCGGAAACTCACGTTATGTACTTATGTTATAAATATTTATGTTGAACACCTACTTATTGAAAATGAAGGAAAATGTAAAAAATCATAATTTAACTTTTATATTGAATAAACAGAAAAACATAAATGTAGTTCAAACTGTAATTATAAACATAGTCTGAAATTATGTTCCCCATTGACATAAAATACTATAATTAAAATTATATACATCAATCAATAACAATTAAAAATATTGCCTTCTTAACCTTTAGAGTTTCAAAAAGGTTATTGAACTTGATGGCAGATGATGTGACATGATCTTTTAGCGTGTCACCCTTACTATTATTAAATTAAACTACTAATAAAATATAAATCCGAGAGGTTGCCTGGAAGATATCGCCTTTGAGACATATTTTTTCCACCAATACTTGTCCACCATTATTTTTTCCACGTAGGTACTTGTTATTAGTGAACAGTAAAATTATACACCTAGTCTTGTATTGTAACTCATCATCAAGTATCTACTATAGTACTAAAACTACTAAACAAGAACTAGCGACATCTAGCTATCAGAACCATGACAATTTCTATGGAACATTTCACTCTTATGGCCATCTATCCCGGAATCATCCAATTCAATCTGACGACCGGTCTGGCCTAGTGGGTAGTGACTCTGCCTGCGAAGCCGATGGTCCTGGGTTCGAATCCCAGTAAGGGCATTTATTTTTGTGATGAACACTAATATTTGTTCCTGAGTCATGGGTGTTTTCTATGTATAAGTATGTATTTATCTATATAAGTATGTATATTGTCGCCTAGAGTCTGTGCGGAAAGAGAAGAGTCGTGGGATTTGAGGGCGCGCCAGTGCTATTTTATGGTTTTTGCTATACTGACAACACTGGTCACGTGATTATAGTACGATACTAAAGGTCATGATACTTGAATCCCTTTTGTTCCGGTTTTTTACCACGGCTTACTAAACGGAGCCTGGTGGTGGTGTCGGCTCGTCAACTCAATCCTCTGATTTAGCGCAGGCACTACTTTTCTTTTTAAAAAACACTTTGATTTTATGTCTCAGATACTAAAAAGTGACTGCGATTGACAAAACTGCTAAAACTAGTTAAGAATCTGCCGAATACAACTGTAATTTTAGTACCAAACAAGATAGAATCTCATTTATGTACTGCCTAATCTGTGCAGTCCAACAGTTATTAAAACCGGGTAGATCGGGTAGAAATTGGGCAATAGAGCTGTAATTTTATCTGGGATATATTTCACCCATTGTAAACTTGACTTGTAATGTATGTGTACATTATTAATAATAAATATGAATATGAATAAAAATACTGCATAAGTAGGTAGGCCTTATTGGGATATGTCCGGTTCTCTCATCTCACGATATTTTACTTCGCCGAAAAGTCACTGCTAAATATGAAATATAATTTCGTAACTAACAGAATACAGATCAATTTCGTAAGCAGTAAAGAAATATTTTATTAGAAAATGTTTTATTCAGAACCTAGTAAACGAACTTACAAATAAAGAAATATTTTATTAGAAAAAGTTTATTCTTTGTAATCGAAGTCTGAATTAAAATATTCAATGTCATTTATGTTTGAGCTAGCGTCAAAACAACCAGAGACCCTCATAGGAACTATCTTCATCTAAACTGGATGTGCTTGAATCCGGCACGTAGATTACGAATTCTTGCATATCACCTACTTTTAGCGGTCTTTTATTCGAGATACCGTAGGTACTTTTACACAATCCTGAAAAAGAAATTACATATAAATATGCATAAAATGGCAAGTATCAAGACTATTTGTCAGTTATTTTAAAGATCATGAATGACCTGCATATTTATGAAAATTAATATATTTTTAATGAATATACTTACCGATTATATACCGGAGACAAGTTACTTAGGGGGGTAATTATTTAATATTAAATACAACATCAATACCCGCGAATAGCGGAAACACGTTCCGCGACTTTTTGTAAGTAGATAGTCGGCTTTTAGCCCTTTTCTTCCCGCTGAAAAAACCGAAGAATGTTAAATATAATTTTCCCTGTGGTTTTATGTACGGTTTTATCGTGTTTTGAAAATATTTTATACATAAAACTTGCGGTTTTTGTTAATAAAAATATACATTGACAGAAGTTTGTTTACTTTTTACAAGACAGGTGTCAAAGGTTTGATTGCCATATAAAATTTAAAATGTTAGTTCCCGTTTCTGCCACGACTCTTCTCTTTCCGCACAGACTCTAGCACCCATAGTACAAGCTTTGATTAGTTTGGGGCTAGGTTGATCTGTGTAAGATGTCCAGTAATATTTATTATTATATTTTTTTTTGTTGTATCATATATATCGTGAGTTTTCGCAGAAGCGCCTACTAGTGAAGTGAAAAAGAAAAAATAATTACATCGATATTGAGGCTATTCAGGAAATTTACCAATGCGAAGGGCAACATGCTCCTGTCGCCCATCGGCGCGTCGCCGGTCGGCGACTGCTGCTGCGGCTGCGCAAAAATGGACCTTATAAGTCTATAAATAACGTTTAAAATGTATTATGCATCTCTAAGCAGAAAAAAATATTTTTAAATTGGCGTACGTGTTATATCACTTTAGAAATTATACAACTCTAAGCAGTAAAGAATTATTTTATTAAAACGGTAGATATACCGCACTCTAAAAAATATTATTAAATTGTAAGCAATTAAAAATATATTATAATAAATTAGCGTATTATGCAACTCTAATTAAACAGTTTTAAGGTTATAGATCTTACGATAAGTTTGTAACTGGCTTAAAAATAGGTAGATATACTTATAAAAAAATAGGGAAATACTCATAGACAATTATTTTGTAATCAGAGTATCAAGAAGGTTATATTGAAAGGATAAGAAACTCAAAGTGGAATGAATTTGTAATTGTAAGTAAAAATATGAAGGTTTAGTCAAGATGTCGTTTGATAGAATGACGCAACGAAAAAGCAATACCAAAGCAAAAATAAATAAAATTAGTCAAAACTTACCCGCACAAAATGAAACGAACACAACACTCACATGCGATTAAACGAAAAAAAATCGCAGGTTAAATAAAAATGCAAATTAAAAGTTTAGCGTAAATGAAATTTAAGTCTAAACGGATTGTAAGTATTAAAAATTGTAAGTAAATGAAATTCAAATTAAAACGTATCGCATTTAAACTTCAACTTATTTTTGTAATAAAACTTAAACGAAAAAAAAACTTTTTCTAAGTTTACAAATGAGTTTTAAATTTAAACACAAAAATGTGAAATTCCGCATCACGTAAAAACAACAATGTAAGTACTTAATCTACTCTTGCGATTAAAAATGCAAAATCAACTTGCGAAATTAAAATTAAATTTAAAACTTGCAAAATTAAAATTAAACTCAAAAAGTCACACGTAATGTTAAAAATGTTATTTACATCGACGTTATTGAGGTTTGACAGTAAATTTACCAGCGCAAACGGTACGAGCGATCGCTCGCTCATGGTGGAGTCGGCCGAGGGCGATTGCTGCTGCTGTCTCGTTCGCACGTGTGGGGAGGAAGGCGTGAAAGAGAGAGACGGCTTCATCAGTTTTCAGTTGATATTTTTAGTTTGATTTTAAATGTTGTTTAATTGTTTGCACATGTATTTTAAACTGACTTAATTAATATTTATCATAGTATATAGGTATAACTAGAGTAGGTACAACAGGCACTTTCCAACCTCATATTAAGGCAGCAATAGTGAGATAGTGACTTTAAAATTAGTGCCAAATACTGAACTATAAAGTACCAATCCTGGGTAGTTTAGTTTATGTTATCTATTAATGTTTTAAAAGGAATATTATTTCATTGTAATATATAACTTATATATAACAATGAGTTTTAGATAAATATGTTACTTTTAGGATTCTAAAATGTATTAAAAGAAGAATAATATAATTAATTTTTTTTTGTTTAATTTACTAACCATTAACTTTTCTATATGACGTACTTTAAGCGTGACAGTTAATCTAGTAAGCTCATAAAAACTTTGCCTGCCAAATATAACTAATTCCGTGCAAAAAATAAAACAAATTCCCATTCATCAATTGAATTATTTTGATTGTAACCTCTTAACTCAACGACGCGTTACAAAAATATGAATAAATCAAATTTTAATTAACCGTCGTTCCAAAAAAACTGAAACCACAAAAGCGCAACCACTTCCAAGCGTCGAACCGTTAAATCTCAATTTACGAAAAAAACTCTTTCAAATGAACAGGATATCAAAACCGGTTCATACAAACGGTTCTAAAAACAAAAAACTTGAAACTCGAACAAATTCGCAGTAACAAATAACTGTCAACACCCCTTCGTGAAACAAAACGCAAAAAAATTAAAAAAACAAAATCACAATGAGCCCCTAATCCGGTCGTGGGAATAGACATCAGGCCGAAAACAAATTTAAAAAGTAATATTCCTCCTTCCATTTTTCAAATTTCGTAAACGGAACGTTAACGAATGCAATTTTCCTTCGTTTATTCAAATGGCCCTCACCGGCCAGCGCCGAAAAAAACAAAAATTATGAACGCAGCGGAAACGTTAAACAAACATTCCATAATCAAAATATCGGTTGGCCGGCCATATGACGCTATAAAAAAGGAATCGAAGACATGTTGATCAGTAGCTAATATCGGAAATAATAGAATTATCACGGATTATTGTAATTTACATGTCCTTTTATGAAACCGGATGCGGCAGAAGGACAAAAACGATTTAATAATAACTTTCTTAACCCTTTCTTGACAAAGGTATTACAATATGTTGTTTTTTAGGAAGGGATTATTTAAATTTGGAACGGGTTCTCATAGACCTCAATCTTGAGGTCAGTCGACCAACTTGGGCTGCGGCAGGCAGACGCTGGGTCCAATTTAAATACGTTAAAACATTGTGCTGTTAAAAATTAAAACGGAAAACATACCGCCACATTGTAAACGAAAATACATATCTACGTTCGAAAATTTAATTTTAAAAGTGAAAAATAGTGAAGTGATTTTTAAAGACATTATTGTTAATATTAAAAATATGTTTAAAAAAAGTATTCATAATTAGATTAGTTAGTGGGTGTTAGTTTATAAACTATCGCGCTTCTAAATATTTGCCGACGCCGACGGCTGATCTATCACCGAAGTGACCTCATTGAATTGAGCGAATGAATCTCAGTTGAATCTTTCCTTAATTAATATTAAACTCTTTTTATTGTTTTTCATATTTTAGAAGACGCATTTAATTACACAGGTTTATCTCAAAATCATTCAAAATATTGTTTTCTTTTTTTTAGTGTTTAACAAAAATTTAATCACTTTTTAACAAACCGTTCTCGTTCACACCGAAAAATCGTAATATTTTTTCAACATTATTCGTTAAAATTGGATAAATCAATGTAGTAAAAACAAATTCAATAAATACCTAGTCGTATTTTTAAATGATGATGTCAAAAATCTTAGAAAATCATTATTCAAAATCTAGTTAAAAACTTTAAGGCGACTCAAAATTTCTTCAAAAACTCACAGCGACTAATTTGCAAGCTTTTTATTTAATTTTTCACAAAAAATCATCGTTCGGAAGTTTGAAATAATATCAAAAAACATTAAGTTGAAATTAGTTTAAATTATGTAATAATTACTACACATCAAAAATACAAGATTAAATTTCAGTAAACTTGACAAAAACCTAAAGCTCGCAAAAACGCGCCGCAGTTTCACAAGAAAAAAGAAAAAAATCTCACCTGAATCTCATTGACCAGTTTCTCGGTGATGATCTTATGGTCCGGCGTGGCCGGGGGCTGCGGGGTCGGCGCCGGCCCCGGCAGCTCCGGCTCCTGGGCCGGCGTGCCGGGCCGGCTGCGGTTCCAGAAGTCCTGCATCTTGAACCTCTGCTCCCCTTGCTGGATCGCAGGAATATGAAGGGACAGAGGTGCTGCCCGCAAGTCCAGAGCGCTCCCTCCCGCTGATGCTTCGTTGTTCTCAGCGGCCGTCATCTTAAAGGAGTTCTGAAGCCACGAGGCCACGAAGTTATCTTCGTCTTTCGGCTGCTCCAGGAGGCGAGGGAACGGCGGCGCGGCGCTCGCTTCGAACGCGCCTTCGCCGCCGACCTGGTCACCTTCTTCAGCTATTTTCGGTACTTTCGCCTCCCTCGGTGACCCCTCCTCTACTTCCGTCTTCCGATAATCATGGAGGTCCCTATACCTCTCCTGGAGCGCTAGGGATATGTTCTCATTGAAGTATTTCAACATGAATTCCAGTTTTGGTCGTATCGTCACAAATTCATGCGCGCGGTCTTCGCACCTGCAAAAGCGATAAGTTTAAGTTCGCGCGGGAAATGTCGGAAAATCGCGGAAGTGAGACCTCCTTGAGACGCGGTCGGACGCCGACTAACTTCTTGGTGGAAAAGTTGAGCGTCGCGGCGCTTTCTTGCGGGGTGGGGCGGACGGCCGCGCAAGGCGAAGACGGCGCTCCAACTAGCAAGACGCGCCGCCCCCGCCGCCTTAGACGCCGCTAAGAACATCCCCACCGAGTTGGGCGCAGGCGCCCTCGTTTTTTCCGAGGAAAAATGCGTCCGGTCAAGGAAAAGACGCGCGGTCGGCGGGCGCCCGCGAGCGTGTGCCGCCCCGCGCCCCGCCGCGCCGACTCGACCAAAATAAGAACTATTTAAAAGGGCGCGAAGTACCCCGAAGGGTTGCTCTCTCGCTCGCCCGACCTCCGTATCTTTCCCCGTGCGTTAGAAAAGGATGACGATACAATTTTTTTCTAATGAAAAGAATGGATTTCTTTGTGATTTTTTCTTAGCGCCGCTCCTGCTCGCACGCGCGAGGGGTGAATATGAATGTTTCGCGTGCATTTTTAAATTTCTTTTAGTTACGCCTCTTCGTATTTTTTTTCGGTCAGGCGGGGCTTAGGCCGAGGGGTTCCGGCCAACGGTGTTTTAAGTGGTTCGCTTTTTTCCGGATTCTTTTACCTAAACTTTTTTCCTTAAACATGCCTACTTTTCGTACTTTCCTACTTCTACGTATACCTAATGAACATACAAAATATTGATAACTTTCAGCAGCAAATTGCATTGGAAATATTTTCTATGACTTTCAGATAATTATTTGGGTCATTGAAGAAATATATTTCAGCTAATCTTCGTAAGATTATCTAATAAAAATACTTCTAAATCAAAGGTTCATATCTAAGTTACTCGTGGTTCTAATAGATGCGAAGCTAGAGTTTCTTAACTTCGTTGTGTTCTGCTACCCCCCGATAGATGGCGCGGTGCGTTGCGGAAAAGAAAATCTTAAGAAAACTTTCAAGAGATGGTAGTAGTTGCTAAAACTGAGTCACGAATTATATGTAAAATCTAGTGTTATATTAATAAATAATATCATATTAAACAAAACAGGATACCTAAAATAAAATTATCCTTTAGAAAACTAGAGAGATACCTTTTTTTTAACAAATTACTTTTGAACAAAATAAATGACATAGGTACCGACTTTCCTGTTCTCAAAATTGGTATGTCAGAGAATTTGTTACAAAAACACCACAAATTGTAGTTTCAACATTTTTATTTTTATTTTATGTGGTTTTATGATAAGTTTTACCGGACTTTAGTTAGTACATTTAAAACCATGATATTAAGTATTATACTCATGATAATTGATCAGTTAATTTAAATGAATTGACATTGTTATCCATGGAATGTGTATGCTTCAGTATTCCTACACGATATGTTACAAATTATGAAGATTTCTACAGTTTTTAGGTTCATTTGAAAGAAATGCTTATCATATTTGAAGTCTTTAAGCAGATATTCATGTCAACAGATGGCGCTGATGTGTATGCTATCACGTTAAAACACTAATATTACTCGTTTTATTATTACAAGCTTTTATTTACTTTCACCTGACCGTTGTCGGTCTGTCTGTAATCAAATCTTGCAAGTTAATTTTGATCCACTTCCCGGCTTCCGATTGAGCTGAAATTTTGCATGCATGCATAAATCGGATGACAATGCAATACTATGGTACCATCGAGCTGATCTGATGATGGAGACAGGAGGTGGCCATAGGAACTCTGTGATGAAACGAATTGTCTCGATGAGTATTAGTTGCCTGTCGTAAGAAAAATACAGTCAGTCAGCTTGTACCAAAAATGAAATTTTAGCCAAATACGTATTAAGTGACCGAAGTTACCGTGTTGCTATTATTGCTGTTGGATGGATCTTAATGTGAACTAGAAATATTAAAAATCTTTTGTCCAGTGAGGCTTGGCCTGTTTGTTACTAACACTGCTCAGGCATAACAACCGTAAGTGAATAAATAAGTATTATAGAGTCAGACCGTAAAAAGTCTTCAGCGATTTTGATAGCCCACGCAGTGCAAGTGTCATTTTAAACGTCAAACTTCTATGAAATTATGACGTATAAATAACACTTACGTTGCGTGGGCTATCAAATCCGCTGCAGACTTTTATTGATGCGACTATAGGAACATCTTTACATAGATCGACCTAGCCCTACAGTAGAGTCAGTAAGGCTTGTACAGTCAGCAGCAGAAGTTGCTAAGCGGGCCAAGAATTCAAAATTATCTTGACGCGACTTTATTGTTAAGAGAATTAGAGCGTGTCAAGGTAATTTTGAACACCTCGCCCGCTTAGCAACTTCTGCTGCTGACTGTACGTTGTCACAGTGACAATAGTGTGAGGATAACCACTTTCATTATTGATTTTCACCGAAACAAGGTACGAAATGGTAGGGAAATTAGATTCTTTGAGTGTTTCTCTTTAAATACAGGGTGTTACTGACCATCGGGCTTTAAATCCAGGGCTCGATTCTACTCGCTAAACTGAGCTACTTTTATTATGGCACCAACCGAACGACAACGACAACGACAACGAAATCCCGAATTTTTTTTTTACTTTTTCATACATTTTGGCTGATCAGATGTCGACGTTTTCTATGAAAAACCCAAAAAAAATTCCCCGATTTTAGGGTTGGTCCCATAGTAAAAGTAGCTCAGTTTAGCGAGTAAAATCAAGCCCTGGAATTAAAGCCCCATGGTCAGACACATACTGTATAAGTAAGTACTTACGTTACGAGGTAGTCTAATAGTCCAGTGAATATGTTCTCTGTACCATTCAACTTCGTGAATATAATTTAGTCATTACAAGCCTATTTACTAGATTTGCGGGTAGAAACAAAGCTAAGTATATAAAGAAAGCTATGTAATCTATCAAAATGACGGTTCCGTGACAGACGTACTTAAGTCTTTATGTCCGTTTTAATGATCTCGTCTAGATCATCAATTCTTAGTCATTATTGTACAATCATTAGTTTATATACCTATTATACAAACTTAGTTACGGCGCAAGGTATAAGCGTAAGCGTTATGATTGTAGGTAATGTAGGTATTCAGAAATTTCTGTGCTAGAACAAATGCCGTGGTCTCCTCTCATAACGTGATGGCTCCTCTACACGATGGGCCAACGCCGGCCACTCCAAAGGACGCATTTATGCGTTAGATCCGAGCAAGTGATATCGCTAACTCATTCTACCGCACGGCTGCGTCCCTTGGAGTGGCTGGCGTTGGCCCATCGTGTAGAGGAGCCATAATAGGTATACTGGCTGCGTTTCCACCAGACATCTGCAAGGATGCGTAGGAAGGGGTGCGTTTGTTAAGAACCAATAGAATCAATATATATATCTGTTCTCGCTCAGCGTGTAGGTACTAATTTTATCAGTTCTTCACAAACATAATATTTCGTCTTTCATACGCATCCTTTCACATATCTAGTGAAATCGCAGTTAAAGAACAGGCCTAATAGGTATATTTTAATTAATAAGTTCCGCTTTCACCTATCAACACGCTTACCTCTCATAACGAAAAAAAATAAAGCTAAGAAACAGACTGGCAATTTTTTTTGTTCCGCTTCCGGCTATGCAACCTCTATCTCTCATGACTTAAATTATCTAGGTAAAGCTAATGAACAGGCGTGGCCTGGGAGGGTTCTTTTCCACGCTGGGTGAGCACCAAGACGGACAGACGGACATATATGTATGTGTGAATGCTATTATAGTTTTTACAATGTATTAAACGCATGTTCTCATGTTTATGGATGCTATCTATGAATTCTTTATTTATATATGAAATATAACAATGTAAATTGATTGTATCGCGTATAATGAATTTTTGAACCCTTTACAGCGTTCGTGTCGTGGTCTAGTTCGTCATACTTATCTATTGTATGAACATGTTTCGGGTGTTATTTCTATACAGCATCCTGTATTGTGTGACACTAAAAATACAATCATCGCTAGTGTTTTTTAAACTGGAAAAAGGGAATAACGAAATGAAATAGGTATATGTAGAAGAATATCTTCATCCTCTTGCGACATAGAAAGTTTCGGTTAAATGCAAGACGTCCATGAAATCTTAAACAAATACAATTTAAATATTTAATTGATACCTAATTTGTGAACAAAGCAAAAGGGAGAGAGGAGATCTTGGCCCAGTAGTGGGACACACACATAGCCTAATAAAAAAAATGTGAACAAAACTGAACTCAGTCTTATTTCGAAAACAACCGATTTCAGAAAACTTTGTGTGTGTATACGTCTGAAATAAATTGATTGAATAACTATCGACACGATTCGAATTAATAGATCTAGAAACGATATGGATTAGATATTAACTCACATTATAGACGGGTCTAACGCGAATTATATTCAATTACCTTTATTTACCGACGTTTCGACACAGGTTTCACTGGTCGTGGTCGCGGCTGGTCTATAATGTGAGTTAATATGTATTCAAAACGCGAAAGTTTAAAATATTAGATATGGATTAGATATGTCAGTGTCAAATGTGACATATGTTTACACTGACACATCTAATCCATATCGTTTCTAGATCTAATAATTAATAGACGTATCTTTAAGTTTGAATCGGGCAGTATACAAGATGTTTTGTACTACATCGTTTGCCAAATTAAAACGGCAGATAGGTTGAGTCATTTGCTATATACTCATGCCTAGAAAAACAAAATTGGCCATGTTTTTTTTTACTACTTTGCAAGTAAAAATTTGAAATTTACGAAAAACTGGCAGAGAAGTGAAAAAAAAATTACGCCAAATTAAAAAATTCTAGGCCTGAGAAGATAGCAAATGACTCAACCTATCTGCCGTATTAATTTGGCAAACGATGTACCAAACACCCTGTATAAGTATAATCGTCTTGGTCTAGTACAGCCAAAGACTTTAATTTCCGAACCATTTTATACCTTGTCACAGTAAAAGTGACATTCCATTTCCAACTGCAGCTGCAATACTGTTCATTTTCTATGGAAATTGACAATGACAGCGACGCGTTTCCATAGTAAAATGAACAGTATTGCAGCTGCAGTTGGAAATGGAATGTCACCTTAACAATAATATGACGTCTCTAGACTTTCATATTGATTGTCACTGTGACAACTGTGACAAGGTACAAAATGGGTCGGAAATTAAACTCTGACTGTACCTATACAGGCCTTGTTGAGCTTACTGCGGGCAAAGACATATGTAACTTCGTATAAGATGAAATCTAAGAAAAAACGTGCTCCGGAAATCAAGAATAAGTTATTCTCGGATAGATGGCACACACACCTTTGGTCTATGCTCGGCTAGATGGCCCGTTTCATATTTAACAATTTTAACGCATAGATATCAGGGAATGAACATGGGTAAAAATGATATAAAAATAATAAAATAATTTATCCATATATACACATTTTTTGATAATTGTATACGTGTTTATTTTGAGTTTTAGTCGTGTGTCGATAAATGGCAGTAATTTTACGGTGACTACAAAATTTACTATGACAGGACTCCTCTATACTATCTATTCTCTTTGCTGCGGGCTTGATTCGTGTAAGATTGTCCTATATTTTTTATTGACTACTACCAACTTTATGCTCCATGAATCCACCAGCTTTTATCCCAAGTCGGCAAATAAAAGGGTGGCCGCGCCAGCTGCGCGCGCGCGCGATCTACTTTATTACACAATATCCTGTCTGTCCGTCTGTCTGTCCGCTGGTGCGGCTATTTCGGTGATGTAAAGGGGCGTGTTCAGAAACCCTTTTGATATTTATTTCTCTTAAAAATAAAAAATAAAACATATTTGTTTTTCAGTATGAGAATTTTTCACATTTATTTGTTTGTGATTACTCGCTACTTTCCTACACTTATTGACTGACTGACTAACCTAACGTAGTTAATACATATTCTCATAAAAAGTATGAGTAAAAGTATGATATATCATTTTGTTGTTTCTTTATGATATATCAGGCAAACGAGCAGACTAATCGCCTGATGGTAAGCGATTACCGTCGCCCATGGACACCTGCAACACCAGAGTGCCTTCAAGTGCGTCGCCGGCTTTTAAGACGGGAGTACGCTCTTATTTTGAAGGTTTGAAGGTCATATTTGCTGTGGCCTTGTGGCCTATTTGCTGAATAAATGTTGATGTTTGATGTTTGACGTATGGAAACAACTAAGGACGTAAGGACCAAACTTAAACAAGTGCTCTGTGAAAAAAGTTTGGGCGGAGCAATAAAAATTACGAAATGTGATAATAAAGAACCTAATTCATAAATTTTGTAAAACTGAATTATAATAGCATTACCCCAAAAACACTTGCCATATCTCAATACACGTGAGGCAAGCGCATAATACCTATAGGAATCCACACGGTCATGACAATATAATGAGTTTAATAGCGATATGAAGGAGCGAATATCCAATCAATTATGTTAATTTGGTCAATTAATACTTGATCGATTCCCTCTTGACCTAGTAACCGGTAGATTTGTGGGTTGAATATGTGAATATATTAATTATAACAGTTATTTATTTTATAAGGGGGCTAAGTTCTTTGTTGAAGTCCTCGTGCTAATATTGATATCCGAGCAAGCGAATGATTCTAAAATTGAACCACGAGCTTACTTAAATCATAGATATACATTGTATTATATATTTCTTGCCAATCAAATAATAAAGAGAGTTTTGTTCTAGAAGTAATTGATTCTCTAAGGCCTAAGATATAAAATGAAGAATGAACATTTTTATTACAAAGATAGAAGACAAAATTTAGTTTTATAAGAATTTATTTCAAGTTGTATTTGCGAAAACGCATGTAATATAATATAACAAAAAGAAACACCTTTAAAGAACCAATTTTAAAACCATTTGACCCTTCCGAATATGCAAATTTAAGAACACAAGGGCACTAATATTGTCACCGTTTTTTGTTTTTGCCTTTTGAATTTGAACTTGGAACGAAACCGGTTGGGTGTTTTTTGGTCTCGCAAACTATTATTTTTCTATTGTTTGACTATGGGAACGAAGACAAGATTGCTTGATAAAATACCTTTTGTTTTGAGACGTGGATATTTTTATTGTTTTTTTTAATGGGAAGGATGGGGATTTGGCAGTTCCCAGGTATGAATGATGGCAGAAATTAAAAGTTAGTTGGATGTTGTAAGGGTGACATGTCAAGGTACTTCAACAATTACTCAACAGTATTTCGTGATTTGTATGTGTATTCGTAATATCAATTTTGAATATCAGCGTATCAACCCAGAGAGGAAATGCTGCACGTGTTTTCTGTACTATTACCTATTTATGCCACGGAGGCCATTTTTACTTTTGATTAAGAATTATTTTAGTTTCAATTAGTTATATTTCCGTTTTAGCTTAGTTTTTATTTATAGTTTCAATCATATCTTATTATCGTTTATCGATAAAACGTTACCAGATACTATTAGATATTGCCTTTCAATAATAGACCGCCCCTTTTTCTCTAAAATAAATATTACTCACATTTACATAAAAATACCAAATAAAATAAACGAAAGTAAAACTTACAATAACTTTCTAGAATATTAGTGAATAGTAGCCCAAGTAGGCAGCGGTATAAAAGTTGGTCGGGGCCGCGCGGCCTATTTTTAATCATTTTTGGAAGAACCGTGAAGGGTTGAGGTATGATGATATAGAATAGGACTATTTGTAATTAGGTCGTTAGTTTTAAATAAAACATGATATTTAGTTCCTTCGTAAGTGTCAAATATTTTTCAACTAAAATAAAATAAGGAATATAAAAACTACTCAAAGAGGCCTCCCCGCGCTACCCCCGGCGCAAAGGTGCCCATCACACTCGCTAGATATAAATAAAAGACCAATACAAGATATCTTAAAACCTATATTCTGCTTTGCTAAGCCGAAAAGCGCTATCTCAAAAACAAATGATTTTGAAAATGGAATTCTCAGTTATAGAAACTAAAGTATAAATTTGCAATGGATTTTCTTTTGAGATAGCGCCACTCGGCTTAGCAGGGCAGTATTGGACGGAGATTGATTACATATTACTAATTAATACATTTTTGTAATTTTTTTAAAATCCTATTCCCATTTTTTTGCATGTTTGTGACCTCAGAATTCTGTCATTTGCGAACCGATTTTGAAAATATTTTTTGTTTAAAAATATAGTTCCGAATTGACTGAATTAAAACATCAGTTACTAGCACATATAAAAGGTAGATATAATGTTATATTTTAACCGATTTGAATTCGCTATTTTCTATTTTTTTTAAGGTAAGTTCATCATATTTTTTCTTTTATTTGTCATTCCAAGTCCGCCTCCACACACCGCATCCCCGTTGATACAAAACAATATTGATGGCAATATGCCGTGACAAGTGATACGCACAAAGGGCCGGGTCGATAACTACTAAACTATTTAAAAACTAAGCTTTAACGAACACGAAAATAGACAGAAAGAGAAATTGACTACTCCCCCACTTCAAAACGTCGTATCTTAGTTCGACCTTTAAAGACAGTTACGTCTTTGCGTAAGTTATGGTTCAAAGTAGTTCAACAAGGGTAATAAAAACTTCGCCTGAAAGCTTATAGCGTGGGTTTAAGGTCTAATTTTGTGTGTTTTAGGTGTAAAGTTTTATGTTTGGTATTTATTTGGCTGAGGAAAATTAATTACCTGTTACTATAGTAACGCAAAGTGTCATTAAAGGGAAAAATTACCTGTTCTAGGTACTTGTAGTTTGGTTAATATTCTATATGCTAAAAATATAAAATATCGTTAAAAATACATCACAAGGTCAAATTTTCTAGTGTTGGCTAAGACTTTAGCATTCACTGTTTTAAAGCTAGGCTCCGTTTTTCAGATTCATATAATAATTTATTCCAAATTCTAGTTCCTTTCTATTTGTTAAAGACCCCGAGTCTTTTCTCGAGACTTGAGTCTTTTTCACAGAATTATGTAATTAAATAATAAAATTATTGACCCTCCTAACATTTTATTAGAACCGACACAAGGTAAAATCTAAAATAGTAGTTTATGTGACTGCTACATAATGAGAGGCATTAAAATACGAGTGTGGGTTTAAGAAACGAACGTTAGTGAGTTTCTTAATAGGATCACACGAGTGTTTTAATGCCTAATTATGTACAGTTACATACACTACTTTATCTAAACACATACTTAAAACTAACTAAAAGATAAACTGTACGTCAAATGGTGGTGAATGAAAACTTTTTTCACGCATGTCACACATCCTTAGTTTTTTTTAAATTTTAGACAAAAGAATGAAGTCCCTATTCTCATGTCACTCGAGATCAAATGTCGTGCGGTTTATATTTAAAAAACATACTAAATTGACGTTTCGTATCGATAACTGTTTTAATATCTATGGATACTAGAATAGAGACCTACTTGAGTTTTGACTGCTGTTCCAAATTTAAACTCATAACCTACAAAAATCTATAACGTTATGTACATTAAAGTACAAATTTTCCTACTACCACAGATAAGAAAGTTCTCATAGTAAAATTGATTGTAATAAAGCTTGTCATTTCCTACGGTTTCTGAACGTATTATAAAGCACTAATGACATGTGTGTAGATAAAAGTGTTAAAAAGCATCCCCTACCATTAAACAAACGAATTCTATAAGCCGACAAAAAAATAAAAAAACAATTACACATAATAACAACCCAGAAATTCAAACGAAAAAACCTACCCCAAGCAAACGGACCGTTAAAACGACTTCCGAAAAAACGAATTCGAAATTCTAACTCGCGTCAAAACGTTTAAAAAAACGCGTTAACCTTGACACATTGGTGTTAAGCCGACAAAACGAGAAAAAACGCCCCTACACGCTAAACCAATAAAAAAGGTTGAAAAAATATGTTTGAGTAAAAAAAAAGCTAATTGGTTCGCGTGCCGCCCTTTCTTTTTTTCTTTTTAGTTTTTTTTACTAGGGTCGTGCTTCTATGCCGTGGGGTGCATTTTTTGTGACAATTAGAGTTTATTACTTTTTAAACGGTGTTGTGGGTATTGTAGCGTCATTTGTTGAATTTATGAGGCTATAATTTATGTTTTGAACACAGGTAGCATCGTCACGGCATAAATTAAAAAAAATAGCTTATATCTTATTTAATTATGTCTGAGGTGTTGTATTATTTTACTACTGTTAACTTTGTTTGATTCTATTTTATTTTGTTGTGTTGTTTTTAAATTGGAGTTTTAGTTTTTAATTCTAAATGACGTAGTTTATGTTTACTTTCACAGCTAAATTTATCATTAGAAATTCACAATTACATTTTAAATTTTATTTTTAACTTTGAACTTATAAACACTTCAGTGAAGTATTTTTTTGTTAAGTACGTTTTTAATTTTTCTATAAATGAAGAGTGAATATGGTTTTTTGACAATATTTACTTTTGAAACTAAATATGTGGGGGAAAAAAATGCAAAAAACATCATGCAGTTCCAGCGTGATAGATTACAATATCAATTTTATGTAAAACAAATTTGAAACTCTAATTAGAATCGCACAGTAACGTCATCTGTTGGAGGGTAGATTAGTTATTCTATTTTAGGTAGATAAAAATAATGGTCTACAAAAAAGTGAGGTTAAATTTCAAAGCATGTCCTTATTAGATTGTTATTATTTCCTGATATAATAAACTATTACCTACTTGGTATTTTGTATTTTAATGTATAAGACTAAAAATGGATAAAAAAATCTCAACTTATTCAGCCTAGCCACGTAGAAAATAAGTGCACACTCATATGATAGACAAATGCAAACAGAAGATAAATGTTATTACGCAACAACCTTTTTTTTCTTTTAGGTGACACAGCAAAAGGCTGGTACCTAACTAAAATGGGAAAGTTTGAAACTTGTAAAAAAACACGGCTGAAAAAAAAACCGCAAAAAAAACATAAACTTACCCACAACAAAAGTAAAAAACCAAAGCACACTATCTCCAATGCCCTATTTTACACAAAATATTCAAAAAGTTGAATGAAAAAAAAACCATTACATAATAGTGGAAAAGTTGGAGCAAAATGTATGAAAAAACAACCGTCCAGAGCAGCGCCAAGTTATAAAATTTCCATTAAAACGAGCTGCATTATTATCTTTTTTATAATGAAAAAATGCAATTTTTACTTATATGTAATGCCTTATATTCTTCCATTTGTCAGACGAAAAACAATCCTATTGATTTATTTATACTATTTATTTTGCAATGTGCCGATTTGTGTGTTAAGACGTTAAGGAATTGGGAGAGTCGAGCTCCTTGGTCTACTTTATTGGTTCATAGTGAGGAGACATCGAATCTAATAAGAATTCTTATTAGATTAAATACATATAAAGAATAAGAATAAACGGGACAGTAAAACGAGATACTTGTTTAGCTATTAATTTCATTTAGCTTACTTGATTAAAAATATAAAATTTACAGACAAAACTCTTATTTAAATTTTAATTGAGTTTAGTTTAAGTTTCTATATTTTATTTTCTCAGTATTTTAAGAAATCTTCCTTTTATTAGCAATTTTCTTGTTTTATTTCACTTTTTATTGTGATTATTCATAATATGTATATGTGTGTTAGTCTGTAAGGTATTTGTAATATCCTTGGCCTGGTTGCCTGAATCAAATTTTAAATAAATAAATAGAGCTTACAGTTTGACTAGTATATATTATGGTTTTGTGCAAGATAGTTCCATTTTTTTGTTAATAAATACTTATACATTTTCCTCACTACTGAAACTAAGCGATCACAATGTTACTTTAACGGCCCGATTCGAACTTTAAGATACGTCCGTTAATATATCTAGAAATAATATGGATTAGATATGTCAGTGTCAAATGTGACTTTTCTTCAAACAAAAACGTCACTTTTGACACTGACATATCTAATCCATATCGTTTCTAGATCTATTAACGGACATATCTTAAAGTTCGAATCGAGCAGTAATACCTTAATTGGTATCATTTACTTCTTTGTTATATACATTTATTTGCTATGTGTTTTCAACTAGGTAACCAACCAGCCCGTGACATTGGTCATCGCACATACTTAGCATTTTATAAGAAAAACAAACATATTTTACAAACTGGTTATGCGCGTATTTTTCCATACAAAACAGGACTATAAAATAGTATGTACTTTGTAGCATCAAATGACAATAACCATTCCTTAAGTGATTGAATACATTACGATAGTCACGACTTTTATATGTACTTATTTTTCTTTGCATTAGAAAAATATTTTAATAATACAATCCAATGGGATATGTGTCTACGAAAGAACGAAATGGAAATATAATATATATGTACGCATGGTAATCTTTAAATATGCAGCTAATAATAATAAATAAATAAATGGTGTAAATAATCGAATTTTAAGTCAACTTTTTATATATTTCTCTTTAGCCTTGGATTTCAATAAATAATGGCTTAAGGTAGGTATTAAATCCGTCGTTTATACAGGGTGGGGCCACTTAGATCGGTCAGTATGGGAAAATCGGAAACTATAAGACATACGACGGTCGATTAGGAAACATGTCATCGATTTTAGTAAAAAGAAAAACATTCATACATTCATATTCATACATTAACTGCATTCATACATAAAAAATATATAGGTACTCAGCTCGGGAATGGAATCCGGACGTTTTGAAAAATAAAACTATCACTAAGTATTTCGAGTTAGATATCGATTGTATAGGCCTTAAGCAGTAAATGTTACTATGAAACATGATGTCTGAAATGAATAAAATGGAGGAAATTAGAATGACCAAGAGTTTATTTAAAACGTCGTCAAAATAAATAAAAGACCAAAAGACTATAAAACATAACCAATATGAAAAATATTAAAATGAAAGGCAGATCAATTTTCTATTAATTTCGATTATGCCACTCGCTTAATCGAGACATTCGCTCGATTACGATTGCGCAAGAAGCGCCCACATCCCTAGTTGGGTGTGTGCGTGTGATTGTGCATGTGTGTGTAGATAAAATTTTGAAAAATTCTTAACTTTTCCGCGATAACCCCGGCGCGCGCGCAGGAAAAAAGCTCGAGCGTCGTATTCATAGTCGAGATTGAAAAACATTTAAATTTATATGTTATGTTTACTTGTGTCAAAAAGTGTTGTGATTGTGTATTATATTTGTTTAACATTGTTCGACTTACACGTAATGTAATTGCAATAAAACCAAAGGCGGTAGGTATTGTCGATCTGTAATTTTTTACAAGCTTTTAAGTTCCGAGGGTTCCATACTTTTTAGTATTGGTTGTTATAGCGGCAACAGAAATACATCATCTGTGAAAATTTCAACTGTCTAGCTATCACGGATCATGAGATACAGCCTGGTGACAGACAGACAGACTGACAGTGGAGTTTTAGTAATAGGGTCTTACCCTGTGGGTACGGAACCCTAAAAATGAACATTTTGACATCAAACTTATTTCGTAAGATACGGCCTATGAATACGACCCATCTTATAAATAAACTGTGGCCAGTATTTGTTTGTAATAACGTTATCAGCACTCCCCTGTGTGCGTGCACGCACACATACACACAAATAGATAAGACCAACTAGTGCTCTGTTTCAGATAAGACCTAGACTTAGCCCGACGTCTTAGGTATTTATCTATTGCAATTATAATTTATCACTAACGTTTGATAGGGTAATTTTTGTTCTTAGGGTTGTTTTGGCTAAAATGGGACTAAAGTTAACAAAGAAATACTTTATACAGCGAAATATCAGTAAAATTTATATACATTTATTTATATAAATAAATAAGGGTCGTTTTAGGTAAAATGGAACTAAGTTAGCCAAAAACTTTTGAGACCAATATTCCAGTTAAACGTTTTTTATAAGTGTAACCTGGACACTATCAATTTTATTCTTTATTTTTAACCTAACCAATTTTGCCCTGAAATTTTTAGCGACTATGGTCTATATTTTACAGGTTTTGGTCAGAATACTCACACTATACTATACTGGCCAGTTGCCACAGAATATTAGTCAATAAAGTACAGAATTTTATACTTCGTTTCACTGTGGTGTCAGAATATAATTAATTTATTAGAACCTAGACTCAAACTTCCTAATAAAAAAATTTCAAAACTATCCATTCATATAAGTTTACTGCATAAAAACCTACTTCACTAATATGGTTGTCAGATAGAAATGACGTAACTTAGTATTAAATTGAAATGGAAATAAGTACCTCTATCTAATGATTTTGTATTTTTTAGGACCAGGCCGGCAAGGAATGTGAACTTTCATCAACGAAAAACAGAGTATAAAACTCACTGCAGCATGCATTAGGTATGTAATTTAGCTTTATAAATAGTTTCATAATTCAAACAACGTAGGTAGGATCGCTAACCCAGAGGCCAATTTATTCTAATATTTAATTAACATTTGATTTCACGAACAAAGCGAAATGCACGCGCGGATGATAACATACTAACATCATCAAGGTATCATTTTGACATCAAAATGTACGATTTGAGTTGGCCCCCAAGCTAAAGTACTTCATTAACCTTGACGTGGCCTGTCAAGTCAAGTACTTACAAAGTACCCGCCTTTTAATGAGAAAAATACTAATTAAGAGAATAAACTTTACTAAAACCTATAAAGAAAGCAACGGACAGATTTATCCCGAGGCTAGGTAGCCCAGGTTCGAGTCCCGCTAATAGGAACCTAGAATGGAGCCTATTTTCCGTCCATCAGCATTGTCTAGGGTCCGTAATAAATGCGTGCAGGTCCAGTAGTGATGTGACATTCGTCGATGTTTGTTTTTTTAAATAGCGTATCGTTATATGTTTATAATATAAAGACAAGTCAAGGAGTGAAGTGTAAGTATAGATCTGGAATAGATCCCATTCAGGGATAAGTTTGCCTTTGTTGTATTTAACTGACTCTGTAACTGTGTTTCTCTTGTTTTTATTTCTATGCACAATAAAGTCAATACATACACACATACAAATTTATATCACCTTTTTAGTGTTTGTTCCTTCCTCATTTTCAATGTTAGTTGGATGAGATCCCTTTCAGGAATACGAACACCTTGTACATAAACATACATCTTTTACTTTATTAAACTAGGTATGCCCATAAAATGCAAATCATTTAATTTCCATTAATATGTGTGACAGTTTCATTTTTATTTCATGTGAAGTTAAATTATTCTAACTACTATTTTTGTTCTCATTTCAGGTGTTGGAGTAAAAAAAGAAGACCAGCTAATTAAAATCGAATCCATTTACAAACATGTATAACTGACAAACTAAAATAGAATAAAATAGTGCAACGTTGTGAAAAGTATACTTTATCTTACATTCGAGCCTTTAAAGTTGCATGCGAAATTTCTAAACAAATCCATTCCTTTCTAATCTGCAACTTATTAGAAAGCGCCATCTATCAGCAGAACTGCAACATTAATCTATATCGAATCCAATTAGAAGAATACCGTGAAGCATTAAGATAAATTTTATCGATATCGATATACCAATTAGCCCTCACTATACTAACGGCGTCGATCAGGGTTGCCTCTTAACACTTGGATTACATTGTTTTCGAAATTTGGAATAATAGTAAATCATAGATTTTTGTTCATAAATGTGTTGTGTGTTATTAGAAAAGAAAAAAGAAAGAGAAATTGTATAATTCTTGTAGTGTATTTTAAGTTGACAAATCAGTCGCTGGCAATCAGATATAATTCAAGGCAAATAAATAAAATTGAAGTTATAATGCCTGAACACATATTTGCGAATATTTGTGACGGTTGTAATATTATATTCGCTTCATTGTCTTTGCTCGGTATTATTTTTGTTTTTTTACTGATGTAGTTTTCATACTTGAGTATTTATTTCAGTCTTAATTTTAGAAATAACAAAAGGATCGATTAAAAAATTAAGAATTATGTATAAGTACCTACTAATAAATTTATAAATTATAAAAAAATGGTTCGGGTAATTATATTATAGTTATGTCCGATTTAGAAATACATAAATAACGTATCGTTTTGTGATTTTAAATTTAATACTCATTGTCATACCAATCGAATTTTTAAATTAATATGTAATAACTACAATTAGATTATTTTATTTTCAGTGAGATCTATTTTGCTTCAAAAATATGATAAGACGCTTATTTATTGGTACAAATGCTGCAATACACAGTAAAAACCAACCAATACAATACAATTACACAAATAATAAACAAACAAAACCGACAACATAATTATAAAAATAATACCACTGTTTCTAAATTGCATTGCAGGAAACGCGTTCTATAAATAAATAAAAAATAAGTGTATTTGTAAGTTTTATTTAGTTATTAAGAAACACGTCCTGTATTATTGTATGATGGGCTAGTAGGGCGTTATGCACCAACGAAGACTAAAAAATTTAAAATGTTTTAATGTTTACCCTGGCCACCCTGTATTGCGGCCGTGGCGGCCCTTGCGCCCGCGCATGAGATAAATCTTTTTACTGCGCACTTTGATTAGAAAATTCCTTTATTAATTGACTGCCTTAATTAAACCGATTTTGTTCCTTGTTGCAAATTTTATGTTTAGGGCGAAGAGATGATTAAGATATAAACTGATAAGTATGTATTATGTATCACTGAAATATTTGAATTTGAAAATGGTCAATAAACTTAAAAAATATTAAAATATATTATGTATGTGTAAATTGTTAATTACCTTAAACCAAGCTTAAAATTATGATGACATATACCTATAAGTACAATTAATTTATTAAGCATGCCAAACAAATTGACAATGTATCCATCTTGTACAGTCAACTGTAAAAATATGGGTGTACAAATCATCTCAAAAATATGTCCCATAACTCTTATGTCAGTGAATTAAGAACTATGGGACATATTTTTGAGTAAGTTGTCTACACCCATATTTTTACAGTTGACTTTAAGTAGGTAAGGTGTATTCGGGTAATACGGAATGTCGGATAATTCCGAAATTCAGATGAAAATCACCCTTAATTCCATCATATAAAAGTCTCTTTTCGGAATTATCCGACAGTTTTCGACATTCGGAATTACCCGAGTAAACCTTACCTAAGTACTCTTAGCTCCTAATTTTGAAAAATATTAACTCCTGTGTTTACGTCAAGTAACTTTGAAATTCTAAACTCACTAATCATATTTGTCATCAACCATACTAAGATACTACAATAAGTATTAATATAAGCTTCCTATCAACAATTGTAAAACTAAACCACCAATAAAACCTATAAACATTAGACGCACACAAATAAATCTTCACCCACGCGCCCGCACACAGACAAAAAAGCTAGAGCAAAACAAAAAAAATCCGCAAAACGATGCGAATACCCGAAGGCAACGACCTACGAAAAATAAGACGAATACGGCGCGCGCGCACATATGCGTCGGCCATTTTTTTCTTGCCGTCCCTTTTTAGAGCCAAAAAAGGTGCGGGATCGCGCGCGTGCGAGAGGGACGCGTGGAAAGAAAGCGGGGTGAGGTCGTTCGCGCCCTTTTTAGTTCCGTGCGTTGCCGCGCGCTGTTAGAGGAAAGTTCTTCCTGTATCGTCTTGTTTTTTTTTTAATAGCGCTCGTGATTTTCTATGCGTTGTTATTTGTATTCATGTATATTAAAGTTAAAAAGTAAGTTAGTTAATAAGTTTGTGTGTGTACTCTACTAATACGTATTAGTTGTAAGATTAAAATGCGTCACTAATGAAATTGATCGTTTGTTGGTCTTGAATAAATTTAATTTAATTGTAATTTTTAAAGTCAATTTAGACTTTAGGTGAATAATTGCGACTGAGAATGGAATTCGGGTATTACCTAAATACCTAGGACATTATTCATAGCATATACTTAGGCAATGCAATACAAACAGTTATAACATTTGAAATCAGATAAACGCTTTATAATAGAAACTATAAGTACATTCAGATCATTAATTATTCTCAATGAAGTAACCAATTTTTCAGCATTAGTGACCATCGAGTGTAATCTCTTTATATTATGTTACATAAATATCTTTGATATACATATTTTTTTGTTTTTTTTTTTGTTTCAATATTTATTCCAACAATTAAATAAATATAAAACATTAATTTTTTTTTTCCTATTACACTTCCCCGATGTATGGTTAAGCTGAGCCTTTGGGCAAAATATGACCTTGCTCGTATTATGAAGAATTACCAAGATACCAGAAGACCCATATATGAAGATTCCTACAGTTGAGCGCAGGCCTGCCATTCTGCTTTTTGTCAGTTTTGTCAGTGGAGTCGCTGACAGGATCAGCCACATCTTGAACGTTGCTTCTATCAATTCAAAGTTTATTTCTTTACTGATTGTGAATAAAACTGTACCCTAAAAATAGGTAGGTATGCCTATTAATATAGATGCTGCCAGGGTCTACTGTACTGTGTTACAAGGGGAGAATTTCTGCCCGAATCCAACTTTAACATACGTCAATTAATAGATATCGAGACGATATGTATTAGATGTCTTCTTCAGTGTTGGCCGAAACGTTAATGCAATTGAAAATTTTTGACCAATAACCAGTATAAGATGAATCGTCAATTTTAATCGTCCGTTACTGTTTACGGTTCAATTTGTAATGGTTATTGGTCAATTGCAATTAACGTTCGGCCAACACTGGTCTTATTCTTCTGCCGTGCCTTATCCCTTTATTTGGGGTCGGCCCTCCTCGTTTCACGGCGCCAAGACAGTCGGTCTTGGGTTGTCTGCTTGTCCAGTTGAGCTCGTTCTAGATCGTTAGCAACGGTTGTCCACCACGTGGCGGGCGATCGCCCTCTACCTTATGCTCACTGTCAAGGAATGGAATTCCTTGCCGGCGTCTATATTTCCGTGTTCTTATAACCCGGCAACCTTCAAACCTTCAAATCAAGAGTGAACAGGCACCTTCTGGGCGAGCTCGCTCCATCGTAGGCCACGTCTACGCCTCGGCTAGTCTGATGTGGCCATGAGTAAGCCCATTCATAATAATAAAAAAAAACCTCTCTTTTTATCCGGGATAGCCAGGGACTTCTTTACAGCGATATGTATCAGATGTGTCAGTGTCAAAAGTGACGTTTTTGTTTGAAGAAACGTCACATTTGACACTGAAATATCTAAACCATATCGTTTCTAGATCTTTAAGTGATTTAGTAACTTAAAGTTCGAATCCGGCCGTTTGTAGGTATTAATTTATAAATTGAAATTAATAGGTAACAAAACTAAATTACATATTTGATAAAAATAATTTGATTTGTTTCCAAAAGTTTTGTATTGATTTATTTGTTTTATGTTTAATTTTGTTTATTTCTCGGTTTAGATTTTAATTTTAAGGTTATTTTTTTAATTAGATTTAGGGTTTAGCCATATTTTAGAGATAATACGTTTTGTGTCAGTTGTTTAAGTTAAGATAGACATTTTGTTAAAGAAATGTAAGAAAGAAAAAAATATTTGTAACGTATTTTTGACCCAACCTGTACATGAACTTGCCAATATCTAGTTTAAATATGTTCCTAACATATTCCACTTTAGAACATACATATTACATATACAACATACAAGTAGGGTACTTACTACAGGGTACAGGGCCTATCTCCAGCGTACCCATAAAGATGTCGAGAAAAAGCATCAATTAAAATGCTTACACCTCTAAATCAAGTCTAGACAGATTCATTAGCCTACAATCTAGCCCTTTAGACTTTATTGCGATAGTTATAGGGTCTATTTTTGAGTAAACAGAAGAGATTTAGCTATAAGGAAGCGATCGGAGTTTTAATAGGGAGCCGGTTGAAAATTGTCTGGTTTTATTTTAGAAAATGCCGTAGGTTGTGTTAGTTTTATTTGTCACGATGTAACGAGAAATAATTATGTTCAAAACATGTAATACAATAATTATATTATATTGTTTTTGTTACGAAATTAAAGTGCCTCCCCTACACATACAGTTAATACTAAAAACAACGCCATCTAGCGAAGTTGTCAAAACAGCAGCTGCAGTTTGTTTATCGGATACTACTACCAAAGAAAATAGATAGTATAGAGGGGTCCTGTCATAGTAAATTTTGTAGTCACAGTAAATTTACTGCCATCTATCGACACACGACTAAAACTCAAAATGAAAACGTATAAAATTATCAACAAAATGTATATATATGGATAAATGATTTTATTATTTTTATATCATTTTGATCCATGGTCATTCACTGATATCTGTGTTAAAATTGTTAAATATGAAACGGTGTCGTCACGCCATCTAGCCGAGTATAGGCTAAAGGTGTGTGCGGCATCTATCCGAGAATGACTTTTTCTTGATTTCCGAGGCACGTTTTTTCCTTAGACTTTATTCATTTTATACAAAGTTACATATGTATTTGCTACTACTAACTACAAGTAGGTACTTAGACTAATATTGTTCAGAATTAATAAAGGTGTTCAATTTTATTTATTTATTTTATTTTAAAATGTTAGCTGTTTTTTGTGAGTCCATTCATAAAAATCTTAATTATTAAAATTAAAAACAAGATTTTTGTTTTCATACAAAAACCGCAATTATATAGGGGCATAAAAATCTAAGTAATTTGGACCCTATTATTAGTGCGTAAATAAACAAAAAACAATAATGTGACCCTATTATTGTTGAGTAGCTTCGTAAGCTAAGCCTAGAACATTATAAAAGCGTGGAGCTTGTACATTTTTGCCACAGACCACCATCAACAGACTACGCTTTATAAAACACTAAAGTGAGTAACGAAGTCCACGTAATCACAATACAAAATGCTTTTGCGTGTAACATACTGGCAGCCTAATCACCGAGTTTCATTCTACGCAATTTTATATTACCTACTAACTACAGTCTATGTTTACCCTTGGACTTATTATTTTTTTTAGATAATTCTAATATACAATTACAGCCAGCATCAGATATATGTTGAAAGAAAAAAGAGGTAAAAGCATGAGCAAATTTTTTGAAACCCTTAGGTACTCTCTGAGCAAAGAAAATAGATAGTATAGAGGGGTCCTGTCATAGTAAATTTTGTAGTCACAGTAAATTTACTGCCATCTATCGACACACGACTAAAACTCAAAATGAAAACGTATAAAATTATCAACAAAATGTATATATATGGATAAATAACATTTTTACAACTTTATAACAAATCACTAAAACTTATAAATAAAAAATTTGCCCTAAGTCATGGTCCGTAGGTAGGGTGCCCAGAAGGCTAGCCGCATTGCCCCGCTGGATGGCAATGCTGATCCTTTGGGCAAAATATAGGCCAGCCCTCTGGTCACCGGAGGCCTCTATGAGGCGCTTTGATAACTCCCCATAGAGGCGACGCGCGCTAGGTCCCCACGGCCCCAAGGTTTCCACACCAAACGCCGCAAATATATAGCTACTACCTAGTGTGACATATTTGCGGCGTTTGAGGCTTTCGGCCGAGGATGCGGCCGCACCAGCGCCAACTTTGGTGCCTGGAATATGGGACGGCGCCAGGGTATCAACGCACGTAGCGTCCCAGACAAGTGGCCGTCCCATACTCCAAGGCACCAGCGTCATTCCGTCAGGCCTCTTGCCATCGACCCTGGCCAGACCGTTGGGCTCGAGGACCGCCGGTACCTTGGCACTGACAAGGGCCCTTCGGATGACGTCGTTGAGGCTGGCGTGGCGGGGGATCCTTCCAGCGCTACGGCTGCATGAGAGGCCGTGGTGGCCCAGATTATCCACCATAATTCCGCATTGGCACCGGTGGGGTATGTTTGTTGATGCCCCTATTCTTAAACATGTGGCCAAACGGAATGTAGTATTATCCAGCAATGTGCCCACAGTTGTGGATGGTAGTGTCTGTAACCACAGACCCGACTCCCATTCCGCAGTGGCAAGAAGACGAGCGCGATCTGTCGGACTAAGTGCCGAATCTAGGAGACGGTTCCTGTATGGATAAATGATTTTATTATTTTTATATCATTTTGATCCATGGTCATTCACTGATATCTGTGTTAAAATTGTTAAATATGAAACGGTGTCGTCACGCCATCTAGCCGAGTATAGGCTAAAGGTGTGTGCGGCATCTATCCGAGAATGACTTTTTCTTGATTTCCGAGGCACGTTTTTTCCTTAGACTTTATTCATTTTATACAAAGTTACATATGTATTTGCTACTACTAACTACAAGTAGGTACTTAGACTAATATTGTTCAGAATTAATAAAGGTGTTCAATTTTATTTATTTATTTTATTTTAAAATGTTAGCTGTTTTTTGTGAGTCCATTCATAAAAATCTTAATTATTAAAATTAAAAACAAGATTTTTGTTTTCATACAAAAACCGCAATTATATAGGGGCATAAAAATCTAAGTAATTTGGACCCTATTATTAGTGCGTAAATAAACAAAAAACAATAATGTGACCCTATTATTGTTGAGTAGCTTCGTAAGCTAAGCCTAGAACATTATAAAAGCGTGGAGCTTGTACATTTTTGCCACAGACCACCATCAACAGACTACGCTTTATAAAACACTAAAGTGAGTAACGAAGTCCACGTAATCACAATACAAAATGCTTTTGCGTGTAACATACTGGCAGCCTAATCACCGAGTTTCATTCTACGCAATTTTATATTACCTACTAACTACAGTCTATGTTTACCCTTGGACTTATTTTTTTTTTTAGACAATTCTAATATACAATTACAACCAGCATCAGATATATGTTGAAAAAAAAAAGAGGTAAAAGCATGAGCAAATTTTTTGAAACCCTTAGGTACTCTCTGAGCTATTTCTGCTGTTGTTGATAACACAGGGGGGCGTAGCAAAGATGACAATCGTACATCGAGAAACGCCAAACGAAAATAATAAATGCCAGCGCCAGTATGTTATAACCATGAGTCAATAATTTGATTAATTTGTAGCATTACTTGAAATGCAAAGCGACCATATAGAAAATGATTCCCGATCCTGACGGATTATGAAGCTCAGCCAAATAATCTCCGGCTCCGCCTAAGCTATAGTCGCAACAAGAAAAGTCTGCAGCGGATTTGATAGCCCACGCAGTGTACCTAAGTGTTATTTATACGTCATAATTTCATAGAATTTTGACGTTTAAAATGACACTTGCACTGCGTGGGCTATCAAAATCGCTAAATACTTTTCACAGTCTGACTCTAACTTCGCACCGAAGCAAGTAAGTGTTATTGTAAACGTCATACTTTTTATAGCAGTCTGACTTTACTGATGACATTATCACCATGCAGAGTTGTCTTGGTGCGACTCTAAACATAAATGCTGTGAAAGATGACATGACTCTTATTTTTATAATATTAAGTTCTGATTTGGGTAATCAAATCGTTTTCACAATAATATTTTTTCTTCACGTAATGCCTAGTCTATTCAGCAAGTGATCTGCAATTTTCGTAAACCCGTTGCAGTGACTCACGCGCAGTGTCGATGTCGCAACCGAAATTCTACTGGTTGTAGACAATGGCGTTTTGGTAGGCGCCATTTTGTGCGCTTTTTGCCTACGCGATTATCGTTAGATGTTGGTGTGGTGACTAGATTTTATTTAGATTCTATCTATCATTTTTTTATTAATTTTTTACCACCTTTCCTGAGGCTGCAAAAAAATTAAATTGAAATCTCTTTATCTGCATTGTGTTCTGTGATTTTCAATTTCGTGGCCCTAAGATCATATTCAGCTTTTGGCTATTGAGGTGAAAATAAACTAAGTTTAGGGACCTACTTTATTTTGGTTTTACTGCCTAATCTGACAGATGAACGGATAGACGGACATAACGAAACTATAAGGGTTCTGTTTTTGCCATTTTGGCTACGGAAGCCTAAAATGGAACTTGTTAACTATGTGTTTCTAAAATCGATCTTAGGGTATTAATCCTTAATAAATTTTTAACAAAAAAGGTTATATACAACTGTTTGGTAAGACTCACCATATTCATGTATTATCTTGTTGAATTTCAATATAAGTTAGTACTTACTTACGTGATAGTACTGAACTAGATCTAATACTTACACTCATTAAAATAATTATTTATCTGTGTAAGTAGGTACAACAAAAGCGTCAGTTTCTACTCTCCATCCTATATATTTCCATAAACTCGTATAAAGTGGGTATTCGTTAACAAGTAACATATTCTAGCCGGCACGGCACTGCCACTCGTAATACGATAGTTAAAAGAAAAAACAGGTCGCCGGAGCCAGCGGCCTCGTGTGTCGAGTTGCATAATATTCTTTGTTGCGAGAAGGGATAGAAAAACCGACTGGCTATACATTATGGTATACGCAAAACACAGGTCTAGAATACAAGACTTGAATATAAGATCACTTGTCGAAATATAAAAAATGCGATTAAAAACGGAATGACGTAGCTTGTCAGAGGTCATTGGAAGTATTGAATTCAGAAATAATCTGCCGTATTCGAACTTTAAGATATTCACAAGTGACGACACGTACTAGATCCATTCTAGATACGTTGTTGTTTAGGTATCAACTAGTTCTCTTTTGTAGCGCAATTCGGGCAACCAATGTCACGTTTACGTTAGATAGAGTAAGATATCTATTAGATGTGAATTGGATCTCTGAGTCATATCCTGTGGAAATCGTTCAAGAGTATCTCCAGAATCACGCAAATGTCAAATTTGACAAGTTAGATCTTAAACATATCGTTATCGTATCTTGGTGATGTCTAAAAGATATCTAATACATGTCTATTTCAAAATCCGAATCGGGCCCAATATGTGATTGTGTAAATTATTTACTTTTGTAATAGTGTAGGGGTATTCCAAGATATGATCAGAATCGCCCATTTTATCTCCTGAATACAATTTTTCGTAGTTGCCAGTCCGCTAAACTTATGTTTTGGTACATTTAAGGCTCATATAACTTGTGTAAAGTTATTTAAACGAATAAATAACCTTTTAATCCCTGATCCCTATAAGACAGGTTTACCTAGTTTAGGGCTCAGGACACTATTCCTAGGCTGTCTAACAATAGAATACTTTTAAAAATGTAATACCCTTCTACAATGTAATAAGCTGCATTTTTGATACCTAAATAAATAATTATAAAAAAAAATAATTTTTCATTTTCATTTTCATTTTCATTTTCATTTTCATTTTCATTCATTTTCATTTTCATTTTAAAACAAATAACTATGTATTATAGCTATCGATTTGGCCCCTACATGTATTGTGTTCAGCGAAAATGAATGGTTTCGAAGAAATCTGGTCTTCTACCATTGGTTTCTTTTTGAACCATACGTGACACACACAGGCCTATTCGGATTTCGGGATAATCACAAGATCTTGAGACGATTTAGAGATCAACAAGATGTACATTAGATATCGACTAGATGTGACTTGGATATCTAAGTCATAACTTGTCGAAATCGTTCAAGAGGACCTCCAGAATCGCAGAAACGTCAAATTTGACATATATCTATCTTACAAATATCTTTAAATTATCCGTATCGTAACTTGTTGAAGTCTAGTAGAAATCTAATTTAATATCCGTATCGAGCCGCCGGTATATGTATAATATAATTAATATTAAATCACTTCCTTGTTTTATTTTAAGAAAACACCCAAGATATTGAACTAGCCTTCTAAATCTCGTAACGTATACAAGAAAACTCTTTGCAAGTTTACACGATGCATTAACGCACACATTCACACCCACATACACCATCTCCAATAATATCTACATATAATTCTCCTTATTACAAAGCTGTAAGGTTGAAACTTGTGGATATATTTATAGAGTAGGTGAGAGCTGGTAAATATCATCGTGTTTATTTCGACTGGCTGAAAGAAGGCAATCTGGTGTTCGTTAGGTATCGTACAGGGTGCGGTTTGGACGGCCGATGCTATCTTTATGTGCTATAAAAATGTATATGGTTGATACGTGCTTGGCCTAACCCTATAGCAATTTATTTTTTAATTCTTGGTTGAGGCATAAGGATAGCCTATCTCTTTGCCCTATAGGGCAAAGATTTCAAAAAAGACAATCCTATTATGTGATGTACAGTCACCTGCAATAATATGTTACACAACGAAGCCGCAAAAATATCTGACACGATGTTATTTGTGGAGCCATAAGAGCGTGTCACATATTATTGCGGTTTTTGAAGAGTAACATATTATTGCAGGTGACTGTACCTTTTTGATTTTTTTCTTGAACCTACTTTTTGAATTTTTAGGACTATTGATTGGTAATGAGACTTGAATTGAGGATTTTTTCAGTCTTGACCGTTAAAGGAGTATAGGGCGAAATAGAAGGCAAAAGCCACCCAATACCGTAAAATGGGGTGATTTGGGTGAAATTTGACTTTCAAACCTCGATAAAATTTTATTTTCACATGTGAAAACTGAATGGTGTATATAATAAGTGGTTCGGACGTTTGTATTTTATTTTGGGTAGTTCCATTTCATAACTTTGACGATAAAGAGGAAAAGCCACCTCACCCCGTAGTGCCTCGTATTTGGGGTGAGAGGGTTTTTCATACAAAGGTGATTTTGGAAGATTGTTGGATCGATTTTTTTTATTATGCGTATTACTATAGCTCCATTTTAAATTGGAATACATTATTTTTGTAGCAGTAGCCTTAAAATTTCTTCTCACCCCCCTCTCAAACCTTCTCTCCCCATTCATAACCCACCTCTCCCCGCGAAACCTACTCACCCCGTTTTACGGTAACAATATTATTGGATATTATCATATTATTTTTACTTGTGCTGAATTTTCAGAACTTTAAAGAGGCGACGTGGCTTGAATCGCATATTTTTTATTTATTTTGACCGTTAAACTATCTACTACCGATGGTTGGTAGTGGTATTGTTAAGTACCTACCGCTACAAGTCAATGCAGTGTTATCTTATCTTACAATAAGGAACGCCTTAAACGGACTTATCAAAGACTTTTTAAGCAAAATTTTTCTTTATTATGTCCACTTCATAAGCGCCTAACCCGCCCCGCTACCTCCATACCATGCACCAGCCCTAACTAGCGAATTCTATTTTTAATGTTTAGATCGGTTAATGCGCTGCAGTTTTATGCACAAAACGCCGGCCGGACGGACCGCCATTTTAAAATTTTAAATTTAGAACTGAAATCGCAGGAAGCTGCTTCTATTTGCGAGTTTTATTTATTCGCCTAGGCGTGGTGTGTGCCAAATTTATTTGGGATGGGAATTTTTTTGTTTTGATATGTTAGTGGGCGGGCAGTAGGTAGATATATTCTGGCAAACCAGCATTTGCAGCAGTAGAAGGCGGCAATATTTTAAAAAGTAGACGCGAAAGACCGATCTGTCATACAAATATGTAATTGAATAGTATATATGTATTTGCTTTATTTATTTCATTAAATACCTCCGTGTGAGGAAAAAATATAGACGGCTTGTTGAAAGTGTCGACACGACATGAAACCTTTTTTTATTCATTTTTTGCTACTGTTTAGAGATGAATTTACATTCAAGTACTTAAGCTTTTTTTTACTTCCATTTTAGTATCAACAGTTGATCCATGCAGTTGTTATTTCCCTCTCCTCTCAGTAACTCTGATTATATTAAATTTTAAAGTCTGCAACTCCGCTATAATAGCACCTTTAGGACAAGTTCTATCATGATAACTACAGAAAAAGTAAAACAGGACAATTATCAACACGGCTTCTAATGGCAGGGTCACATTTCCGTCTTTTGGTGCGCCTCTGTCTCTCTGGCACATCGCTAAATACCTCAGGAAATATAGGTACCTACTTAGGTACGCTACCTAGGTATTTGAAATTTGGAATACATGGTTATAAACAAGGCTAACCCTGGTTAAAAGCGCAAGAAGAACTACTGACAAAACTTTTCACTATTCATAAATCAGCTCCGTTGATTTTAGTTCCATTTGCAAGAAGTTTCCTATACGAAAAGTCCCCCATTTCGTATTTATATTCTTCTTTTTCGGAGAATGTCTGATACTGAAAAGGACATTGCGAATTCGGCAAAATTTTAAATATGTTAGGCTATTTTCTAGACGTGTTCTTTAAAAGGAACAAAGGCACATTTTGCCAGCGGGTTTTATGCGCCCTAACCATTTTTCCTTCCTTTAATTCTGGCATTTCGGCCTTTTTAAATACCTACTAATATTACAAATGAGAAAGTAACTCTGTCTCTCTGTAAATCGCTGAACCAATGTAGATGAAATGCTGGGAATAGTTTGAAGCCCAAGAAAGTACATAGAATAGGTAGCCTTCGTCCATCATCATCATTTGACGCAGACGAAGTCGCGGGCAGAAGCTTGTAATTTCATAAACGTTTATGAAACTTTTGACAGGTGAAATCTTTAAAGTTTCCAAATTTCTACAAATCCTGTACTCATATCCTCTAAAAATCCAGACGTTGCCGAGACGCGCAAGATGCACAGGATAGGTGCACATTGCGCGCGCGGCGTTATTTTTGCGGCGACCTTGAATTTTAGCGGGTATTTTTGTATTGCACTTGGCAGCCGCCGCAATCTTTGCTGCTTTTTTATACATAAATACGATTTGTCTTGAAGCTTTCTGCAGAAATAGAAAATGGAATTTAAGATAGATACCGTAAAAGCACCCAACTAATTCAATATTGACGACTACTACTACTATTATTTTGTAACAACTTGTTTTTTACCATGGTGCAATAAACGATATTCTATTCTATTCTATTCTATGGTTGAGAGGTTCAAGGGAAATTATATTTTTTGTTCTGTTTCAATTATTTCTGTCATTGAATAAAATATCTTTAGAACTACATCAATCAAATAATAGTCACGCCTAAAGAAATATATTAGAGTTCATTTTGGAGATTTAGGACTATAGTTAGATGGGTTTACAGGATGATTTTCTGCGCAACGGAACGGGTCTTTTAATTTTCATATAATGAAACTAAACACAGGGAGCCAGTTACTTTACTTTTGTTTCTTGAGCTCTGCAAAATTTCTTATATTGTCTGAAATATTCTTTATTAAAAAAATTATCAACTTATTTTTTTATATCAATGTTTTTAATAATTTTTAGTTTGTTCATATGAGCCTAGAAATAAGTATCTTTAACATTAGATGTACACCACTCTATGGCGCTTTTACAAATACCTAAAGTTACAATAAAATCACCAGCGCTTCGGAAAAATGACTGTCATCAGCACACGTTCATAAAGACGAAGCATCAAACCGCCATATTTTTTCGGTTCATAGATAATAGCGACGCCTACGCACGCACACAGGCGTAGCGCGACCCTGATTGGTGCACGTTTCCAAATATTAGAACGTCCATTTTTCGACTGTCTATTTTTGCTGTAAAGTTTTATATCGCGGCTGGAACAGTTTTGGCACTTTTTGAGCCTTTCCAGTTTGAGACTGCCACTGAATTGACTGTCGTTTTTCTGTAGATGACATCTGTTTCTATGAACAATTTTTAAAATAAATAGATTTGTTCTCAAAGTTGTTAAATTTTTTGTTTACTTTTTAGTTGATAGCAACGTTTATAAATTATTTAAATCCTATCGCTAAGTATAACAAATTTATTTTTCGTGACAATTTTGATTGTTTTGGTTCATTATGTCACTAACCAATTTGGTTTATTACGTTTAAATAATCTACTAGGTATTGTTTTTGTCAATGTTATTTGATAGTGCATAAGTAGTGATATTTAATAGTCAAAAGTAGGTCAAAATGGCAACATTTCGTGGGAAAGCAAAGTGTTTATATTTATTTTCATGCTTTCGTACACAGTTTGTGGTTTGAATAGAAAATAAATTACAGATTCTTTGTCAAGTTAAATATTTATTTTGTAAATATAATATTTTGCTGTACCTATACATTTGTGCTTTGAATAATATTTTTAGAACACGAGTATTTTACAAAATACGGTTATTAAGTTGTAGTATTTCTTTAGCTCAAATTCGCCGAGCAAAATGAAGTAAACGGAAAGATTTGCATGGAATTGAAAATGTCATAAACACGTCATTGTTTTTGGTCCGAAACGTATCACTTTAAACCTGCTTCATAGCTAAACAACCAAATACTCGTACATTACAGCTGGGTGTACTTACTTACTGGATGTGTAGCAGAGTCTTACGAAGATAAAAAAGCTTTTTTCTAAAGTATCAAGATTGTTCATCTCCAGACGCTCCTTTGTGTTTTTTGGCAGCGCGGCCAAACACTGGTTTATGCGATGCGCGAGCGCATGCAAACGCATTGATTGAGAGTTTTACATTTAAACGTCGGTCCAGTTTGTTTGACGGCCGTTAAGTCTAGTTTACTAGACCTTGACAAAAATTCGTGTAAGTATTTATTTATAATTTTGTTTATTGTCAAATAGTTAGCCAAATAGTGTATTAAAAATAGGTAGGAGCTCCAAATGTGCATAGAAAAGTTAAAATATTATCTGTTATTACAGTTATTACCGAATTTTTAGCTAGTGTACCGGGCATTTCAGTTTTCTATGAAAAGCATGGCAATCAGCGATCACCTGTCATAAGAAACGAATAAGTTTTACATACTAAACTATAACATAATCGCGCTACTTTTTTTGTGTATACATTAGAACACCAAAACTAGTACCAGACATAGATACCTACATGTATATTACGTAAACAGACTTTAGCGTTACGTTTTAAAATGGGAGCGTAACTTTGAATGTATACAGGGTGATTCAGGAGACGTGAGCAGGACTAACACTGCGCATTTCGTAAATTATAAGCAACTGTTTCCTATCAATATTAGTGAGGTTAACGTTAATTTTCTAGTCGTGTTGAAAAAAAAGTTATTAATTTATTTACGACATGGATGGTCACCCTAACATTAGAATACTAAACTATCGATATTCTGCGTCAAATTGAACGTCATCACTGTCACCACGGTCTGGTTACTTTTGAAAACTCGTAATTCACTCAGGTTTGACATTTTATTTTCTTCGTAAAAGAGGTTTTATGTTTATTAATTAGGTCTTGTAGGGTGACAATGATTGTAGAGAATTAAAATTGTCCTCACCAAAAAGTTAAAAAATAGGAAAAAGTGTGGTTGTTTCACCTAAATACGAAGGTGATCGATCAATTATCAGTTACTGAGTGTGCAGGATCAGTCCTGCTCACGTCTCATGAATCACCCTGTATATGAGCGGATTTCTGGCAGCGGGTTCGTATGACATTAATTATTGTTTACCTACCCCAAAATTCAAATCTACCTCAAATCCTCCGGGACATTCCTCGTCTTAGCGATAATGTTGTTTTTAAAGCGTTTATGAATCAATCCTCGTGCCCACTACGAGTGACACATTAAAACCACCTGGCCAACTCTAAACAGGCACAAATTTTCTTCAAACCTATTTCTGACATTTCGAAAACATCTGCTGGAAACAATGAGTGTTATGACAAGGGCCACAATTACTGGAAAAACCTAACAATAGAGTGCCATCTAGTTTGTAAACTGTGGAACTAGTCATGTTCCTAGCAACACATGTTTGGAGTAGTCGTCAAGTGTCATGTAGTTTTAGGATTCCCACGTTTTAGTGAGATATTTTTGTCTTCATAAGTTAATATCGATTATCTGTTTTTATTTTTAATAACGTTAAACGGAAAGTTGTTCATAAACCATTATCAACAAACAGATGTATAGAAATTTTGGGGCACTTTGTAATTCTATTAAGATCGAAAGAGCTCGTGGAGAGTAGAAATAATACAATATTCCCTAATTTGAAAAAAAAAGTGTAGATTTTGACCGATGTAAGTCTGCAACGATTTTGATGGCACACGCAGTGCAAGTGTTATTTATACGTCATAATGTCATAGAAGTTTGACGATTATAATAACAGGTAAATTGCACTGCGTAATTGCGTATGCTATCAAAATTGTTGCAGACTTAACTCGGTCTGATTCTAGTGTACAACTTTAAATACCAACATATAAAATAAAGTGATGTTCCAAGTTCAAAAAAAAAATACTGACACCACATACATCGTGAATATAAAGACGTATTCACATAAATATAGGGGATAAAAATAACGTATTAAACAAATCGCATTTCCAGAGACTAGTCCGTCCCGTTTGCTACCCGTTTAAAAAAGCATTTGCATACTAGCTGCTAACTGTACCTCGTATCGATCCTCGATCGGTACAGTTAGAAAAATAGATGGATGCTTGAAAATGTAGAGATGGAGTCAGTCAACCAGGTAGCTGTATATAGGATGCTGTTAAAGAACCTTACAAATATTTTAAAATATTGAAGGTGGTATAATCGATATTAAACTTTCGTGAGACATATTTAACATGTCGCCAATAGCGACTAAAAATTCAAGTGAGTGAAACCGTTGTCATATAAACAATTTGAAGGTGGTATATTTTAAAATATTGCCGAATGCACCCGGAGCGCTAGACCAAATTAGCTACAGACTGGGTCCCACAGGACGGATCTCGGGGCAGAGGAAGACCAAAACGGAGATGGCGGAACGACCTTGACACATTTTGTAAAAAGTGGCGGGAGTGTGCATCGGATAGGACCAAATGGCGGGAAAGAGGGGAGGCCTTTGCCCAGCAGTAGGACACTCCTAGAGGCTTATAAAAAAAAATTGAAGAAGTTAAATTATTATTTTTTGATTGATTGCTAATTGTGATCATACTTAAGAAAATTACATGTAAATTAATAATCTAGATATTGAAATATACTATTGTAGGTTGTTGGTAAAATTGTGTTACATTGCATTTTTTTAATAACGTATATTGTGCGCCCCTTGGTGGGCAAAGGCCTCCCCTGTCTTCAGCCACTCTTCACGGCTACATACAAGGGTACATTGCATTTATATTGTTTTTTTTTTGAGGGAGGTAAAAGCTACACTTGTGTACAAGGCATCGCAGTGTGGGTCATGGAGCTACCGAGTTACAGCCTGATTTGAACTTTAAGATACATCAAACATTTGCTAAGGATACGGTATGGATCACTGTCACTTTTGACATATCCGGATCATGTCGTATCTTTAGCAAATTTTTGACGTATCTTAACCTTTTGGACGCCAATGACGGATTTATCCGCACCGTAGGTTCAACGCCAAAGACTGATTAATCCGTCACAGATAACAAAGCAACATAGACCTACGCGCATATACATAAAGTTCAATTTAAATAAATAAATAAATAAAATAAATATTTTAGGACATTCTTACACAGATTGACTAAGTCCCACAGTAAGCTCAAGAAGGCTTGTGCTGTGGGTACTCAGACAACGATATATATAATATACAAATACATACTTAAATACATAGAAAACACCCATGACTCAGGAACAAATATCTGTATCATCATACAAATAAATGCCCTTACTGGGATTCGAACCCAGTTTCACCAACCCAACCCAACCCAACCGAACCCAGGGAATTTCAGTTTTGACACTTCGGTGACGTGGCGTCCGAGTGAAAACTTTTGTGATTGACACGGCGTCGAAAAGGTTAAAGCGTAATCCAGCAGAGCGGAGAAGAGATGTATGGATTAGAGCCTTATGCGTGCTGGGGCATTATTCCGGGTGGCTCTTAGGGACTGTCTTTACTTGTATAACTTTCGTTTCTTTTTCACTATAGTGTTTCGACGGTATCGGTAATATCCTATCCTTTGAGGATGGAACTCTTATGGTACCAGAGGGCCTAGCCAAGATGACAATCATTGATAGAAAACGCAAATATAATACTTAAATAATAGAAGAAAAAAGTCTCGTGACTTTTCTTCGTATCTGCCGGCCTAGCCAAGCTGACAATCGCTTGCGCTTCGCTATCAAATCGCTTTGTGTCTCTCTCTTCCATATTAGTGTGACAGTGACCGTTAAGTTTCGTTCTCTACGGAGCGTTAGCGATTGGCATGTTGTCTACTGGGCCTGATGATATCCCGATATTTTGTTTCGTTTCGTTTGGCGTTTTCGATGTACGACAGTAATCTTGGCTAGGCCCACGGGATGAGCAGGAAAGGGTTCAGTTGTATCCTGAGACCGGTTGGTGGTATCGAGAAATCTTCGTCCAATTCTCGGTAACATTATAGAATTTTTCCGCCGTGTCCCTAGTTTTATTGAAATGTATGTAAATTATGTGCGAGCAGGGCTAGGTTGTGGGCGCGTGTGCATTGTTTCACGGTACGATAAATCGCGGTACCTCTCTTTAAATATCCTAGAACTCTGACTCCAATACAAAACAACTGAAGGCCTAAAATCAGTAAGAACCACACGAACGTAGCCGCTGTCATTCTTAAATAACATGAAATTTGACATGAACATTCAAGTAACATAAAACGATGCTAGAAATTGTAATAAAAATAAATTAGAGTGTCTTCTACTCACCTAACCCAACATATGTTAATATTCTTTTTGGGATTTCGTTGTTTTAGTATAGATAGACCAGGAAAATCTACGAGTATCCTTTTACTGCTTATTGAGTTACTGTAGAGTAAGTAGACGGTAACCTAAAACTAAATATTGCTATACCCTCTTGGGGTTCAATGTCCTAATACTAGTACAAATTACCTCCAATGAAAATTAAATCTTTATGAAATAGAACAGAGTTTCTTTTTTTTGTTTCGTTCGATTTTAAAACAAAACAAATTCAACTCTATTTTCTAATACGGTTGATTCAAATTCGATTGCCAATTTTCCTTGTGTGGTGGGCCGCTAGAGGATACTACGAGTTATTCATAGTTATGTCAGGATCGTAGCAAGTGAAAATCCGTGGTATCAGCCCACCCCTTCGGGAAATAGGCGTGATTATATGTATATATGTACCTATGTAATTCATAATATCTACTGATGTGCCGTCGGAAAGTTGCCAAAATTGCAAAAAAAAACAGAAATTCATTAGGTATTTTTGTATGGGGATCAAAATTTGTCGTTTCCTAAATGAAAGTTTTCTTAAATCCTATGAAATTGTCTTGAAATTTCCGAGAATTTGCCATTTTTGTAAGCTTTCCACATCTAGACAACACAACAACAACTTAGACATTTAGATTTAACGAAATCAGAGGGGCTATCGCGAAAACCGAATTTCGCAAATTGCGGGGATCTTTCTCTTTTACTCCAATGAAAGCGTAATTAGAGTGACAGAGAAAAATGCCCGCAATTTGCGAACTTCGATGTTCGCGGTTATAGGCCTGTACCTCCATCTACTTGTAGGTAAGTTGTTTGCAGCAATGGAGACGCGCAGAGATGTCACGCAGCAAACGGGTTGTTTTAAAACTACGTTACATAACTCCGCGCATGCGTTCGCGTGCTGCCGTTAATTTTTACATAAAATCAACCAGAAGAAATCTCTTCGCCGTCACATGGACCTTATGCCTTTTGTAATAAGGTCCACCGATGTGCAGTTAGGAGTGTTGCTGTCTGTACTCTCTAGCCGGTCGTTTTCTCTCGCTAAACTGTGAATTTATTATGTCGGTTTAAATATGACCACCACTAGTGACTAGAATCCGTCTATGCTAACTTTGCACCAACTTGGACGGAATGAACTGAGGAATGTCATTACATTCATTACAAACGTTATATTTTCATAGAAATTTGACATTAATTATGCCATCGCCACACTTTTCATTGCAAAAGCCACGCAGAGTAAGCTTGGTCCGACGCTACACAGTATTGAATTGAGGGGAACTAATAGGGTCTTTTATGAATTGACGAACTAAATTGACGAGACTGGACTTAAAATAATGCCAAGTTCTTGCGAAGTCGGGAGTAGAGTATTGTTTTTAAAGGAAATGTTTTTCCTAAGTGATTTACCTATAAAAAATTAATCCTGTATGAAAATTTTTGAGACCTTGAACAAGTTACAAAAGCGTAGGCGTTAAAAGGATAAATATATTTTTATATATGTGTGATTTTAGCCAGATTGGATAGACGGTTATAAATAAATAGAGTGCAATGTACAAGTCGCAGAATATTCGCAAAGTTTCTGGAAACTTTCATGAGAAAATTCTCATGTAAGTTTCTACTTAGAATGTTCCCGATCAGATTAGAGATTGTTACTCAATGTTCTCAACTGTTGATGACTGTTTCATTTAACATTTACATTACTCATTGGCGTCTATTTCAAGTGCCATAGAATTCAAAACGAACTCTAAGGGCGGCAGCTGCTGCAGAGGCGGCCGAAAACGCATTGGGAAGTATCGCAATCTCAGCGCCGAATACAGTTTTGTTCCTTTCGGCGTCGAAACCCTGGGTCCGTGGGGTCCTGGCGCCCTGAGTCTCTTTGGAGACCTTTCAAAGAGACTCAGGGACGCAACTGGGGACCCAAGAGCTGGCTCAACGCTCTTAGCTCGCTCAATGCTTTAGTATGGCAGTTCAGCGGGGTAACGAAGCCAGCACCTAGGGGACCTTGCCGCAGGGGCCTTTTTTTAGATTTAGTTTAGTTTTATTTTATTTAAGATTAGTTTGTATTTGGTTTTTATTTAGTTTGAAGTAATTTTAAGTATTTTTTTTATATGTTTTTGTACCACTATAAGTTAAGGTTTGGCTATAAACGTGCAAAAAAATACCGAGAATATTTCTTAGGAACTTTGCAATTTCTGAAAACTTTCTTTGCCACATTGCTAAGTAGTTATGAGTGATTAAAGGAAATACTTCGATCAGTCAGAGATAGTTGCAGTTATCTAAAGTGACAATTGCCCTGCGATATCAAAGACTACCTACTTACTAACTTACTACCCCCAGTATTTACCTACCTGCAGTTATTAAAACACTAGTATACTACGTGCGCGTTTGTGTGTTTGTTCAGTCTCAGGCGCTTGAGTTTAGTAAGTATTGTTTTCAAACAATGCATGGTTATCCTATTCCCTAGGGTTTAGTACTTACACTAGTTCCATACACTCACCTGCAATAATTTGGGACTCTTCGAAGGCCGCAAAAATATGTGACGCGCTCTTATGGCTCTACAAATAAGATCGTGTCTGATATTTTTGCGGCTTTCATATTATTGCAGGTGACATTATTTACATTATTATGTTTATATGGGCCTATGAGTGTCGCTTCGACCAAGCTGTGATCTATTGTGACGGCCCTTTAAAGTTCATTACTAATGCCCGTTGAATCCAGGAAGTTCCAGATTCTTTGGGCCGTAATGCTCTGTACCTCATAGGGTTCCAGTATATGTCGCCCTAGGTAGGTACTTCTTTTGGACATTAGTGGTCCGCAGGAGCAGAGAATGTGCATAGCAGTCTCCTCTGACTCTTGGCAGAACCTGCATGTCGCATCTTGTTTTTTCCCTATTTGAAACATGTGTTTGTTCAACTTGCAGTGTCCAGTCAAAATTCTAGTCACCGCACAAGTTTTGTGTCTTTTGAGCCCTAGAAGCTCCTTAGCAGTTTTGCTGTTGAACCCTTTGATTAGAGCTTTCGAGTGTTCTTGTCCTTTTACGAACTGCAGGTGACATACTTGAAACTCGTGAAATTCATCATCATTATTAGCCTATTAAACAACAAGTCTAATATTAGTTCCAGTAGGTACTGATGTCACCGATGTGCGAGAAGCGGAAAGTATTAAAAAAAATTGAAAATTTTCGCCCCATCGATCCCCGTACAAAAATATGAGAAGATTCTGATTTATGAATGTGAAAATTGTTTAATTTTCGGAACTTAAAAATTAGTAACCTAGCTATCTCAAATATAAGATAGGTAATGTAAAAGTATAAAGTGTTGGGATAAAAGCTTTGGGTTTCAAAAAAAATACCTAATCGCTCATACGAATGACATATTATGTGTTGGGCACCCTCCCGAGGGCACCAAATTTTGATAGGTATTTTTAATTTTTAGTTTTAATTATTTTAATTGTAGTTAGTTTTAGTTTTATATTCCTATTTATGTCTTTTAGTAATTTATGTAATTTAATATTTTGTCCATGTACTAGTAACAACGTGAATTAATACAAATGCATTTGTATAGGTATAATAATATAAAGTGCCTAAAGGAAAGTTTTTTTTCCAAAAAAACTTTAACGTAGTCCGTTAAGTTAAACTACTGTCTTAAAAATTCAAATGAAAATGAAAATGAAAAATGATTTATTTAGGTATCAAAAATGCAGCTTATTACATAGTAGTATTACCTTTTAGGAGTAAGTATTCTATTGTTAGACAGCCTAGGAATAGTGTCCTGAGCCCTAAACTAGGTAAACCTGTCTTATAGGGATCAGGGAATAATCAATATCTTTCTTTGTCTTATTTAACGTTTATAATACATTTAAATACTGAATCATACATTCCATGACATTTTTATAAAGTAACGCCGTTGTTATAAAAACTTGTAGTAACGTATTTAATAGAGTAAAATCATGGTTATGAATATAGCTAATTATTATGAATAATAAAGAAGCTATTAAGTGCACTAGCTTTTAATTGTTATTGGCAAACATAAAACAAAGTATTTTTTTTCGTCTAGGTTGATATTTCCATGCTTTTTTACCGCATTTTTAGATGGAACATTTAACCGCACGCATTTCGCCATTTAACTAACAAATCCTCTAAAATCAAGTATCTTTTCTCTTTTATCTAAAACTAACAAGATAATTTTTATGATCATTAGAAAAATTACAGCATTATTTCTAAAACAGTCGCGGACTAAGTTTAAGTGTCCAATAAATATCGGTTATTTCGCAATTTTAGCGAACACGAGTGCCGCAACGAAACGGCTAAAACACAAGGACAAATGGTCTCTTGTAAAAATAGACAAGAAATAGAAAGTCTAGGCTATTGCTTCAAAAATAAAATAAATATAAAGTAATTAAATAACACAACAAACCTTTGTCTTCCGGGTCGATCCGACACTTTAAAAGTCCTTTATTCACTTTATAAATTTAAAAAACGTTATTTAATATCCAAAAGTTCACAGATTTAAACAGTCTACACATTAAAGCGCGAAATTCCTTATCGCAAACACTAAATTTTACCAAGCGTTGCGAAACTTTAAAAATCTTTTTATCAATTTCACGCCGCTGTATTTAAATTACAATTTTTATTTGCCAAGATAAAAAAATATTCGCCACAAAAAACACGTTTTTTAAAGTGTTCGGTTTTTAAAAGTCACATTTTTGCGCGCTCAAATCGGCGCGCGTTCGAAAAATAAAAATACCGTTTCGCGCCACGTCATGTCTGTGGTTAGATTAACGTTCGATTTTCGAAATTTAGTTTTGAAAACGGTTTGTTTTCATTGTCGAGCGGGCGGCGCACATGCTGTTTCAACACATTATGATCTAACACTGGCCAGCTCTCGATTGCAGAACATACTTATTCTAAGTCAACTTACATTCGTTCATATTTGCCTGCAGGCGTAGGGTTGAACTAGCGTTAGAAGCTAGGCCTATGACCTGGCTCTTTTGTACTTAGGTTACACTTCCTTGTTTCTCAAAAAACCTCATAAACCGAAAAGTTACTATTAATATTTCTAAAATTTTATTTTTAATGTCAAAAGTGTAAAAAATAATAAATAAAATTATTTTTACTATAAAATTGATAAAACCACATCAAATGTTAGTTTTTTACAAAAACATAGGAAATCACGCATATTCTACACTTGCAATAAAATCACAAGCTTACGTGTATCTCACTACGATTCCACGTTTATGAAACATATTTTTTTTTTATTGACTCTGATGCAAGGGTCGGCAACCCTAATTTTCGCGTAGTACAAGAAACGTCTTGCATATAATAATATGTTTTAGCCTATATTGAGCGCTTACAGGCACCGTCTCTGCGCGAGAGTCGAAGAGCCGTTGCCCAACAGCAACGTTATTTTGTTGTAATAACGGTTAAAATAACGACACGTTTTTCTGAACAATCATAAACATTAATACTGTAGGAAAATAGACATATTGATTGTTACGTATTTTTAAGCCTTAAGATCAAAACTGTCATTAACGCAAAATAAACCAAGTTCGTCGTGAATAAACGAGTTGATTTATTTATTATCTAAAAAACGTTCGTGCTCTCCTTTGCTTCGCACTGTCGGGTAAAAATTAGTGCAGTTTCTAGGAAAGAAAATTTCAAATCAACATTAAAATTTTATTATGTTAAAAATATACATAGTTAAATATGAAAATGATCCATCTCCAAAATTTGGCAGAGTGGTAAATTTGTGGGAAAAAATAACAATTGAACATAATGATGATGATAGAAGTATAATAAAATACATACATGTATGTTAGTCTGTAAGGTATGTAATATGGTTCGTGTTGCCGATTTAAAAATTAAATTGTAGAGAATAATCGGAAGCCGAAGTGCAAAATAAATAAGTTAGTTCCCCGTTTAGGTCTTGGTGTGCTTGAATAAACTTTTTTTGGATTTGTATAAACAAATTCCTGTAACCAATACAAAATAAACCCTCCTTACAAAATAAAATAAAATAAATAAATAACTTTAGTCGGTCCAATAGTTATAATGCATTTTACCCTTCCCTTAAGTTAAGGCAGTGCCAATGCTTAAAGTGCCTTTGCATACCTTAATACCGTTATAACATTTATTACCAAACCGAATTTAAAAAACATTTTTAGGCATGACTTTTATGCTACAAATATTTTCATGCCGTGATCGATGTTAGCAGTTATTACTAACAATAACATAACCGTTACACCGGCATCTCAAAAACAACGACACTGCCCCACCACTAGTTAGTTGTATGCATCGTGCATTGGCCTGCACAACCGATAGACACGATCCAAGGCGTCGTAACCACCCTGTCAATATACACGAAAATAAACTTTTTTATAAGGTTAATAGAGTCTGTTTTGGATCGACAGGGAAATTAGATATATTAAATAGGTTTGAACATTTTTGAAGCAAGTTCTTATACTTATTTCACTATGAAATTTAGCTAGGTATAGTTGTAGAAAGAAATGGGTGTCTGTAGGCGTACGTTGTTTCTAGGACACTGAATGTTAGAAATCTTCGAGATATATTATGGTATAATTGTAGTTTAGAAGGTATTTGTGTGGGAATCGGCGTTAGGAACTAGTTTTGGAAATTCTTTAGCGTTTGTGGGTAATGTGATTTATGTAGCACTAAAATTCTTTAGGTAATGTACTTTATTAAATCCGGTATTTTGAGTACCGGATTTACTGAGATATTTGTAGGTACATACTGTGTCTATTGTATTTGAATAAACTATTTGAAGTAATTATAAGCACTAGCTCACGGCTATTCCGGTCTTGCTATTTAGGTAGTCGCTAATGTAATAATTTGAATAAGTTGGTTTTATATCTTAGTTAAAATTAAAAACAAAGTAGAGTCTATTTAAATCTATCACTAGCTTTTACCCACGACATAGTCTGGATGGCATAATGATGACGATATATTATATAAAAACTATTATATATACAAATTTCATGTAAAACAGTTTGCAGCGATTTCAGCATGACGAGGTAAGAGACAGACATACAGACAGAGTTATTTTCGCATTTATAATATGTATTAGTAGGGATAGTAGGAATTACATAGAAAGCATGATTTTTCTATTATAAAAGATGATTCTGATTATGATTGTAATTAATTATAATTAAATTATCATATTTTGTTGCAATATTTTTATATTAATTGAATTAGTTAAAAATAGCAGTTGTAAAAACAAAATTACAAACTATTTATAATCTTCCTCACGTTGTCTCTGCTTTTGCCACGGCTCATGGGAGCCTGGGTTCCGCTTGGCAACTAATCCCGAGAATTGGCGTAGGCACTAGTTTTTTTTAAATTTACAAAATATTGAAGTGACAAATAAATAGGTAGGTATTTTGGTTTCCCCAATGCCCTTCAATACCCTTATGCAACGAAAAGGATCGTGTGAAAGGGCACCGCGATTCGAAACTCCTACGCAGCCGTTGGGCAACTGATGATCTAGCATGGTTATTAACGTTATATATATTGAAATACTTTATCAATTGAGATTATAAGTTAGAAAGCGTTTTTAATGTTTACTCAGGTATTGGCTGTTGGGTTTATAATGTTTCTATGTGTTTTTCAATTCACTATATGATGTCATGGGAAATGTTGTATTTGGTTTTGAAATAGACCTTTAGGCCTACTTATATAGTATGTACTAGTAATACATTTTTGAATTTTGAATTTTCAAAAACCGCACAGTGCGCGATGATTTATAGGATTCATTCACCATTACAGGGTGCCAGGGCATAAAACCTGCTTAAAACTACGGTTATTTGCTGATTATAACGTTAAAATTTTATTTACAAAAAAGGCACAAATATTCCCAGCCTGTATATCTTATCTAATCGTTTACTTGTCACACCAATAACTTAAATAGATTAAGACCTAAATTTCTAATCTATCTTCCGCATCTTTCAGCGTCCTCATTTTACGGAACCAACCTCACATCACGACATAGTGCAAACCAATCTCAATCGCAAAACATACGCAAAACATCACACGACACGACTACAACATTAACTGACCAATATTAGCCCTTATACCTTTGCAACAAGGTATACGAACGGTCAGGCAATTGCGTAATGTAATAAGACGCATTTTTCTTTGACAAAAACTTGATGGCGTTAGAAAATTGACGCGACGCGCGTGCGCATGGAATGTTGCTCTGCTGGTATTTATTTAATGTTTATGCATGTATGTGGCCAGCTACTGTTAACAATATTTTAACTATATATTATATGTAGGTATTATTGTTTTATGCAGGTAGTATGTATGTTTTATACAGGTGGTGTGGGTATTATGATTTGTTGTATAAAAACTGTTTGCGCCTATAAATCTGTTGGCGGTACTTAAAGGGTTCAAATCCCGTTATAATATTGATAATTATTTGTGCTGCACTTGAGACTACATTCCTATGTGTTTGTATAATAATTAAATCCATCAATCAATACAGGATGTAACGATTTGTTTAAGATATTCCATCGTGTTCTTATTAGGAAGAAGAACAATTTTTTTGACGCAAAGTATTTTGGCTTTTGTATGGAGGGTTGGCCGACTTGAACGACCTGCACCAAAGAAAAAAAATGTTTACCTACTAGTCAAAAAAGTTATTCTTCTACTTTTTCGTAATCGGAACACGATAGCAAATATGCTTTTAAACGGTTCATCACTATTTTCTTACAGCTTGTATAATGTATGTGGTCAGCAATTGTTAGCAATATTTTAAAATGACATAATGTCTAATCGGGCATGGGTCGCAGACAGTTGCTGTTAGTGTGTAAGACAGAGTTGTATTATAAAATATTATAAAACTACATAGTATAAAACGCCACAGACAAAATAATGAAGAGATGTTGCTGTTGAAAATAAAGTAGAGCCACCTGCCATCGCCAGCGCGCGTCGTTTTTACCGAGAAGACATTCTTCAATAGCATACCGATGGCGACACTGGCCGCGATTGTGCGTGTGGCCGGTTGAAGGGTTAATCGATTTACGAAATAATAATATGTGTTCATAGACTATAGATAGGATTGTTGTAAGGCGTCACGGTAGACCTCGTCGGAGATGGCGGGACGAGCTTGACGCTTTTGACAGAGACTGGTGGGAGACTTCTGAGAATAGGGATACCTACGTGGAAGAATAAGAGGGAGGTCTTTGCCGGAGGACGAGGAAGGCCTTTTGGAGGGCGATATGGGCTTATAATAATAATAGACTATACTGACTATAGGATTATTTTAACGAGATGTTTTAAATATCCTATCTAACAAGGATTTTGAAAGTGACGCAAGCGATCGTAATCCTGGCAACAAGTAAAAAGAAAAATTTATTGAGTTAATGACACTATATAGAAATGTGTACCGTTCAATACCTAACCGTTAAATTATGTATGCTATGTTTATATGCTTAACCCAAATAAGAGTAGTAAAACTATCAGAAATCTAAGATTTATGTTTATTCTTACTGTAAATTACAGGCAATAAAAAACGTTAAAAACATCATAAAAAGTTATTGAGATAACGGTTATTTATTAGTAGGGTCTGGGAAAAGTAGTCGGGAGAAATATTATTTAGAAGTTATCAAAGAGAATATTTTAATTAAAATATGCCGTAAAGGTAAATTTCCAAAATTGCGTAATTTCCACATGTAACAATTTCGGAAAGTTTTTTAATGGGAGTGAAACTTTCCATTTTATTTATTTCTTGTGAAATTTTCCTCTAAATTTCGAAAACTTTTTTATTTGACCACACAACTTTTTTAAACTTCCCCCAGATTGAACGAAGTGCTTGAAATATTATAAAAATAAATTAAACTAAACTTTAATTTTCAAACTTGAGGCGCGATTCCGGAAATGAATTAGAGATGCACTAGATATGAAATAGTAAAGATATGTGACGTGCCACGGCAAAAGGTACTATTGCCCCGGCTGAATACTGGAGCAGTGTTAATAATAGCGTAAGCGCCAGCCGCCATAAGATACCTTTTGCCGTGGAACGTCACATATCTTTACTATTTCATATCTAGTGAATGTCTAATTCATTTCCCGAATCGTGCCGTTGGTATTGCACCAAAATACCCTCATGCGAATGTCAACTTAAACTGTCTTAAACGTTAAAACGTCATCATTAAAATATAAAAGATTTTTCACCACACCAGCTCGGAAGTAAGCCTACTTTGCACTTCAAAAACTGATAGCAAAGTTGCATTTTATTCACATGTGAGGCAAAGTAATCAAATGCAAATTTTGAGTTGTTTTGTTATGTGTGCTGATAGAATTGACTTTTAAATGATGATTTTGGATGATATATATTTAATAACATTCATTTGGATTTGAATTTGTTTGATTTTTTTTTTAATATTTTACATTTAATATTTGCTTCGGGTTGATGTGGTGAAAAATTTTTTGTTTCACTCGGGGACAAATTTTGTTTAACCCTCGTGCTTTGAAACCCTCGCAACGCTCAAGATTCTATTTTACGAAACACTCGCTACCCTCGTGGTTCAATTTTAGAATCTTTCGCTTGCTCAGGTATCAATATTAACACGAGCGGTTAAACAACAACTTTGCCCCGTTGTAAAACAAATAACTATTTCCGACGAAAGAACAAAATCTCAAGAATTCGAATAACTCGTATAAAACTCCACAAATCAAAGAAACTGGATAGAGCTGTTGCTTTTATTTATTATTATTGAGCTTTTTATATCACCTTCGCTGCAACTGTCATTTAGAATCACATTAACTGTAATGCCAGTAATCCGTCAAGTGGACTTGCCGCAAAAACGCATGTAGGTAACATTCTCATGGCTCACTGTGTATGAACGATTCGTGGACTCACGGCGCGATTAGGGAAATGTATTTGACATTCACTAGATATGAAATAGTAACGATATGTGACGTTCCACGGCAAAAGGTACCCTATGGCGGTTGGTGCTTACGCTATTACTAACGCCGCTCCAATATGATTGCAGCCATAAGGTACCTTTTGTAGTGGAACGTCACATATCGTTATTATTTCATATCTAGTGAATGTCTAATTCATTTCCCGAATAGCGCCGTCAGTGAGCCAGTTTTCATTAATGATGGTGGAAAACAAGCGCACGGCTCACTGGCAAGCCGGCTGGGGTGTTAATACTGTTAATATTAGAATCATAATAAGTAGAACTGCCAGTAATCCGTCAAGTGGACTTGCCGTAAAAACCCTCGTATGTAACATTCTCATGGCTCACTGAGTGAACGATTTGTGGACTCATGTGAGCCAGTTTTGATTCATGATGGTTGAAAACAAGCGCACGTGAGGAAACCACATTAATTCCAATAAGATCTAGTTCAACTCTCTGGGTTGGAAGGTCAGATCGCAGTCGCTTTCGTAAAAACTATTAGTGCTACGCCAATACTTAGAATTAATTGCCAAGCGGACACCAGGTTACCACGAGCCGTAGCAAAATGCCGGAATAGCACGAGGAAGAAGAAGAAGAGTTTGTTAAAAACAGCTAATGCTAACTAATGTTTCCACTTGAAGCCAAGTTACGTTGGAACTCGATTCGTCAGCTCGCTCGCCAGTGACAACTCGACTACGCACTTGTCAAGTGGTTAGTGCTACTAATTAGTCGAGTGGGATTGCTTGCTTTTTATACGCAGTTATAATGATCGTTTTAAAGTTCTTGGTAAACGTAAACGTAACGGTTATGAATTTGTGGTTATTGTAATGAAGTCTTTAAGAATTACAGATGTGCATGTATATTTTGCTGCGCCGCCATTTCCCCGGCCACCTCTTCTTCTTTCCATCCTATTACCCCCTGCTGGGGCGTAGGGCTCGAATCCGCGGCCACCACGAAAGTATTATCTATTTCTGACCCATCACCCTTAGTGACATAATAATTTCTACCTACAACTCTTTGGAAAACCTATGTATACCAGCAGCTTACGTAGAATACGTAGTAAATTGTTGCTTTTCATGATACCACCATGACTCAATAGTCAAAGATGCTGTGATTTTGAAGAACATTTTTTTTGGATTTATGCAGTTTTGGGCAGAACTCAAAAATTCTTCCGTTTCTATTTTCATTTCTGGATGAGATTAACTGAAGACCGAACACAAATAGTGTGTGTACTACGCATAGCGTTTGCAATGGTAAAATGTGGCCATCATCAATGTCAAAATATCTATGAAAATATGGCGTTCTATTCAGATCGGTACAAAGTTGTTGAAATTTTTTGAATGCGGAGATGAATTAGAAGAAATGACAATTATGATTATAGTGACTGATGTGTGCTAAGAACTTGAAGAAAATCTAAAGTTACTTTGTTCTAAACATCAAGTAGAAATTTACTGTGTCTTAAAAAGTTTATGAAAACTTACTGCTGACATCCTTTAAAATTTTTCATAATAATATTCAAAATGCTTTATCACGTCCTCTCGTTACCTAGAATACCTATTATAATATAGGTACATTACAGTTAGGTGCAATATATTCAACTGTATTCAAAATCAATTCAGAATATTCAAATTCCACCCGCCATGAAAATTCATCAAGGATATCCAAAATAACCGCCATTTTATAACTGCCCCCCCCTCATAAATTCCGCGCTTCCGATAGAATTTAATACAAAATCCCCAATACGCCATATTGATGTATAATTTTTTCACCCCCACACCCCCACCCTGCATAATTGAACGTTGTGAAAACTATCGCGCTGCTAAATGACTCCCCCTCCGGTTTTCAACATGGCCGCAATCAATAATTTGACTGGGCAATGACTGCGATGACTTGCACATGCGCACAGCGCCCAAGCCGAGTCATCGGCAAAACCTGAACTTGACTTGGCGAAACCGAAAGTTGTGGCGAATGTTTCTGTAGCATTCTTGGCGTTTACAGACGTCAGAGGGACACGTGTCTATCGAGGTACACACGCTTCGGAAAAAAATAATGACATTCTTGATGATTTCGATCAAGAAAATGATTTTAAACATAATGACGAATTTAAAGAAGCAATACTTACATTAAGAAAAAGATAATGATGTCATTGAAGACATAGTTTTAAGAATGCTTAATTTTGATGTAAGCGAAACACGCAAAAGTCACGAAAGCGAGAGAGAGGCGAATAGTGCTTGTACGCGCTTCAGTCAGTTTTCTATAGAAACCTACATAGCTGACATGATAGCTAAAGTTATAGTTCAGTAACGCGTGAAAGGGGGATATATGGAACGTGATGATGAAATTTTCGACGCAATTTGTATTCAAATTGCAGTTGTACTCAATTTAGAGGTCTCACTTCCGAACTACTATTTTAAAGAAATTGGCATTATGTTTAAAACAAGAGCCAACGGTTAAACATTACGTTACAAGTTCTACTAATGGAAAACAGAATAAAATTACCAAAATATTAAATTTGTATATGGACTTACTTGATATAATCTTGAGTGGAAAGCGCGCAGTTTTCAGTCTGGATAGCAACTGGAAGAAGATGTTGTAATTTCCTCTTCTGTCTTCCCTTCTTCTTTCTTAATAAATTCTTGATTGTTAACAATATTGTGTATATTATTTGTACGGATGTCTATAGTATTGTCTTTGTTGTTATTTATATAGCCCGTTAAATTTTATAAGTACTCATATAAAACGTTACAGGTATCGAAATAACACAATAATTTAACTAATTCTTAATGTTAATTTTATCTTAATTTTGTACTATTAAAGAAATCTAGAAGTCGTTTCAACGAGTAGGTAAACTTGGTAAATTTGAATTTTTTTAATATTTGAATTAGTTTGGCGTAATTTTATCTTACCCTTTTACTAATTTAAGGCCGAATCAAGGCACGAGTTTTTTGTTTCTTAATTTGTCTTCATCCCCTGCAGTCTGATCGGAAGATGAAATTGGTCGAAATATTCCAAAACTATTTGCCAAATGTTCAAATATCACTTAGCCTTAACCTTTAGTCCAGAGTCTTTCACTAAATTTATTCACTAGATAATATATATAGAGAGTCTTGCGTATAAAACTCAAAGTAAATCAATCGTAAAGTTCCAAAATTAACCAGTGTTGTTTAAATGTAATTAAAGAACTCAAATTCTTAAATCTTCTTTTCTATTGTTTCCTTGTAATAACGGTTGATATAAACGTAAAACTTGTTCTATTGCGAAAAAACGTGTTTCTTTATCGTCAAATGGCGATAGTTGTTATTCTTTGTTGGCTAGATTCCCCTTTGCTATGAAATCTTGATCTTCTTTAGCCTCTTCCGCATTTAACTTATTGGTGGTTCCTTCTAGAAGATGTCCATGGTATTCTTCTGCGACCCATGGGTCTTCTTGACGTTGTCCTTCTTATTTTGGAAGGTCTTCCCGGATGGTCGCTGATATAAGCCCTCACGACGGATCCGAGCCGAACTGCCTCTAGTTGCTCTTAACACTAAGTTGTAGAAACGAAAACTGGTTGTTAGTCTATTGTGAGTTCAAGTGTTGCTGAATACGGTATATTAGTCACTTAAAACTATCTGATTATGTGGATACTAATAAAGTCTATTGCATAAAAACTATTTCCGTGAATGTGAAAGGCGGCTGCTTCAACGCATGCGTTGGGAAATTCAAAAAATTTTGGAACCAAATATTGGTTTATTATTTTTGGATTTGTTTAGGCCGTTTTTTTATTTTTGTTTCGAAAGTTTTTTTTATATTTTTGATGGTTTTTTTGTTTTTTTTGGGTGTTTTTTCGCGATGCGTAGTTGGTAAAGCACGCGTAGTCAGCAGCCCTGCCCGGCACACTGAGGCTTGCACTCGCTGCTGCAACCCCGGTCTCCCCGATGATTGTGGGATGAGGTCTCCACCCACCCCAGGCTACCCACTCATCCTCCGCGCCGCCGAATCATCAAATAATGATTTTGCGTGTTTATTATAAAACTCGGCACGGTCGAACACACCCACCTAAATTTGGAATCTAATGCAACTAAAACTGCAATCAATTCTATAAGGTCCAAATTTGCTGGAACTTTATATAAAAAAATTGTCGTTATTGTATATTGAATTAAATACATAAAAACGCGTTGCCACCCCAGAGATATACATACGTAGCTGTCAAACCTAGTTAGCTACGAACAATGTATTGTTTAATTTCGAGATCTACATAACTATATGTATGTATGATTGTATGTATGTAATAAATAAATAAAATAAAAAAGCCTTTATTGCCATGTAACTACATAGTTAAAACATAATTAAACACATTAAATAAATACAATTAAACAGTTATATAACAATTAAATAATTATAGTTTTTGTGCGTGAGTGTCACATGGCCCCAGTCAGGGTAAAGGCCTCCTCCATCAGTTTCCATTGTTTCCTGTCTTGCGCTTTCAAGATCCAGTCTCTACCAGCTTTCTTTTGAATTTCGTCTATCCAGCGTTCTTTTGGCTTCCCTCTGCTCCTCTTTCCAGTGGGGCCCATCCACTCGGTTACCCGTTTTGTCCATCTTTGGTCTGTGATTCGCGCTACGTGTCCCGCCCATCGCCATTTTAATTGTAGTGCGTGTTGTCCGGCGTCTATCAATTTGGTTTTTCTGCGGATATCTTCGCTTCTATATCTATCTGTAAGTTTAATATTGTATGTATGTACTGCATGCGTATTGGTGATTGAGCAATTTTTTACTGCATCGCATCAATCTGACTCTCTTTTACATTCAGGCGCTTTTACTGACACATTAGTTTTTTTTTAAATTTGCTGATCGTGGAGTTTCGATAGCATTAGGAGAGAGTAACAAATCTTACCAAGATTTTGTACATATGGGTATTGTATATTATAGTATATAATATATGTTGTGTTGTTGTTGTTGTTGTTGTATGTTATACCTATAGTATGGTTAACTCGTTTACCACTTGACTTGGACGCATTTTATCCGGATTGGAGGGAAACTACAAAAGACAGGGTTGAGTGAAGGAAGCGAGGGGAGGCCTTTGCCCAGCAGTGGGACACAACCAGGCTAATAAAAAAAACTCGTTCACGTCTTTCCTGTAGACATCGCTAAGTTAAGATAACCAAAAGCTAATTTTTACAGGTGGGATACATTTTTAGGTACTTGAGACTCGAATAAGAAAAACGGAGTATATGTATGTTAGCCGGGTAGTTACATTTTATTGTTTTGTCCAATTTGTCCACAGAAAGGACCTTTTTCTAAAATGTGTTTGACCCTTATACCGATACTTAAAAATCGTTGTCACCTTATTGTTAAAGTTGTCATCAAAGTGACAAAGTAGTGATAAAATAGTAGATGAAAAAAAAATCGCATCGTTCTAGAGGAAAACATTTTTTTTACTCCTAGAGCGACGCGATGTCCTTATAGGTACTTACATCTCCAAACTTGCAAGCGTCCATAAACTACCGTGTCTACTTACCACAGGTGTGGTGTATCCACATCTAAAATGTACAAAATTATCTGTCAAATATCAAAAGTGCGATAAAATTTGGAATACTGTCAAGAACACTAGTACCTATATGGGAAAAGCATCAATTTATCGATATAGGAACTCCCCGCTTGTCGTTTAATTTTGCCACCTGAAATCCGATGTTTGATCATTTGAATTCACGTAAGGAGGCCTAGTTTGTGACGTGATGTGACGTCATGTATAGGTACATATAACGCGTGTTGACGTAGCGTCGCGTTAGGACGCAGATCAAAGGCCTATTTTGGTCACCTACATGCAATTAATACGTTGTATGTTGGTTATGATGATAAATCTATACACATTAATTGACGGCCTAGTCTATAGTCCGTTTTTTTTAGCATTAGAAAGAACTTCGCAGAAGTAAGCGTGTTGTTCCAAATCCAGCACTTTTAGCGGTAATAATTTGAAGTAAATTATATTTATTGACCATGTTACATTAGATAATTCAATAATTATTAACAATTAAAGAGCCTGATAAAAACTGCACGCTTGCTTCTGTGGAGTTCTTTCTAATGCTAAAAAAAACGGACTATAGTCGGTAGTGACCCTGCCTGTAGGCAGCAGGCAGAATGTCCCGGGTTCGAATCCTATTACTTAAATACTTACCATGGTATTTAAGGCCATTTATTTGTGTTTTATCACAAATATTTGTTTCCGAGTTATGGATGTTTTCTATGTAGGTACATTATACGTTTTCTATGATACTCGTAATGATATAGGAGGCCAACGAACAGAGGAATTGCCTGAGGGGCTACGGCGAAAACCGAAATAACCAAATTGCGGGGATCTTTCTCTTTTACTCCAATAAAGGTGTAATTAGAGCGACAGAGAAAGAATTTGTGAACTTCGATTTTCGCGGTTATAGCCCTGATAGTAAGCGATTACCACCGCCCATAGACACCCGCATAGGTACGCTCTTTTTTTTAAGGATTCAAGTATTTATATATATTATAAATGGTCGTCTAGTCCTCACATCCTTATTGAGCTTTCTGTGGGACTACGAGTAGGTAGATCTTTTTAAAATTGTCCTATAAAAAACATATCCACCCAGTTGAGTACCCTAAGTAGTTGATATAATTCTAGAAAATTAAGAATATTTGGTGCACCAATAATGACCTCATGTGGTCGCGACCCTCAGTCATGAGGAATCGACGAAGATATTGAAGAAAAAGAAGAATATTAGAGATGTGTGTTTTCAATAACAAAAACGTTTAACTGCCGTATTCGAACTTCAAGATATTCACTACTGAGTATAATTGCATGAATTCTATAGTAATTTAAATTGTATTAATTACTCGTAATGCATGTTAATTATAAGATGTAATAATGTTTTGAAAAGATGTGTCCCGCCGAGTTTGTTGCCGGTCCCATATTGGGATACCCTCCTCCAATTGAGGGGGGATTTAAATCTTCTCGGGGCAGAGGTGTACGGTTGGAGCCGGTAAAGGTTTATTTGACGTTCATAAGCGCATTGTAATATGCCTACTTGAATAAACTATTTTTTATCTTTATCTTATCTTATCACAAGAGACGACACGTACTAGATCCATTCTAAATATGTTATAGTTTAGATATCAACTAGTTCTCTTTTGCAGCGCAATTCGGGCAACCAATGTCACCTTTACGTTAGATAGAGTAAGATATCTATTAGATGTGAATTGGATCTCTAAGTCATATCCTGTGGAAATCGTTCAAGAGTATCTCCAGAATCGCGCTAATGTCAAATTTGACATGTTAGATCTTAAACATATCGTTATCGTATCTTAGTGATGTCTAAAAGATGTCTAATAGATGTCTATTTCAAAATCCGAATCGGGCCCTCTGTCTACTTACCTCTTTTTTAATGAGATTTTTTTAAATAACAAGTTATGACTTATGTTTTCTGATTGCAGATGCAGCAGCATCCCTTAATTTTCTCTCATAGGAAGGATGATTTAAATTTCACGGTTCTTCTAGCTCTTTCGGTTTAGTTAGACTAACTGTTATACATAGTCTAAATAAATCTATGTAGGTAGGTACTTATTATCAGAAACAAAGGAAAGCATCAAAGAGAACATATCTCCTATAGCTATGTAGTGTGTAAGTAAATAACGCACATTACATAGTTTTATGGCAATCGGAACGGTATATAAATAAAATATGAGGGTCCGTTTGTCCGTGTGACGCGGGATTACAGGGCTGCTTGTCATTATTGCTGAGTACAGTCAGCAGCAATGGTAGCGAATGAACTGATACAAGGCGTCAAACGTATCTGCCACCTTGGAATGCTTTTGCAAATATACCTACTCATGGAGTCATCATCAGGGTCATCGATTAAGACGAAACAGAAGCTGAGTTTTAAATATTATAGGTAAATATACCCGTCTCGCTAACGGAAGCGGCTACTAAAACTAGTTCGATAAGGACAAGGAGAAAAATTCTGCGTAAAAATCTCAGAAATCGAGGTTTCGTACTCGACTGTTTCCTCCTCCAAAACTTAACCAATCCTAACCAAACTTGGAAATCTAAATGATGATGAAATTATCTGTGTCGAATCGTTTTGTTTTTTGGCTAATTGATATCAGTTTTGAATACTACGCCTCTTATTGCGGCATAGTCAATTAGGCCATTTTGGACATTTTTGAAGGGCTCTAGCGCCTTAAAAAACAAAAATATCAAAAAAAGCATAACGGTCCGATACAGATATTGACAATATTAATCTGTGTTGAAAAAATCATTGCTCTAGCATCAAAACCCACGGAGGAAACAGTCGAGTACGTTTGTATGGAGAAATGAGCTCTCCTGTTGGCTCTTAATTACATCACACAAAAGTTAGATTTTTAGAGACCCCTCCTTCTTATTTTTTCTTCTTACGTTTTCATAGGAAAGAGATGTCTTTAATACATACCATCACACTTGTCAACCCCCCTTCGCCTGTTACTTTAACTTACGTAATACTAATACATATGTGAAGGAACACAAATAAGATTCTGAAAGGACCAGCAAACGCATTTCAAAGTAAGTTGATGGTGTTACTAACACTGGTCTGGTAACAATTTTAATAACAAAACTTCCGTGAGACACAGACATCAAGCTCCTGATGACACTCCTCGGTACGGAGTGAAACATGTCGAGCGTTTTTCGACTTAAAATACGTGAGTGACCCGTTCTTAATATATTTAATATGGTCTGGTAACACTTTAACTTATCAACAACTTCGCAAGAAAACGTTATAAACATAGACCGCAGTGTTCGCTTACCATCAGGCACACCGCACGCTTGTTTGCCACCATTGTGGGATAAAAAACAGTTTGAGGTTTTTTAGCAATATCGATATGAGCTTAATTGTTTTTGGACGGATTCCAAATCAATTTTCTGACCAATTTTAAACCTAAAATACTTGCCAAGTAAAATCTACACCTATTTATACTATGCTGACTGTACAGTGAACTCAAATTACAATATTTTTAATCATCATTCACCCAACATTTTTTTTAATACTTACTGGGAAATAATAGTAAAATGACTTCTCTGTCGTTGCTGACTGTACCCAACTTTTTGGCGAATAAAGCCTCACAAAATGGCGCGTGTAACGTCAGCAGCAATATTACCGTGAAAGCTCATTTTGTAGACGTTTCCAATAAATATTTATTACCGAAATGAAGGTAGTTATCGATTTGTAACCTCATTTAGGTGCAAGTATTTAAATTACATATTTTCCATGAAATTCGTAATGAAACGCACTCGTGCCTAAATCGATGTTTTTATCAATTTTAAATCGTACGAGTACGGAGCTTTTACATACCTACATACCGGTATGTAAAAGCATCATCACCAATCTGCCAGTGATGGCTCCTCTACACGATGGGCCAACGCCGGCCACTCCAAGGGACGCATTTATGCGTTAGAGGGAGCAATATTGCTGTCTCATTCTACCGCATGGCTGCGTCCCTTGGAGTGGCCGGCGTTGGCCCATCGTGTAGAGGAGCCCTGAACCACCTCAATTACGGGTACCGCCACTACCGTGGCCGGATGGTCTAGTGGTCCAGTCAAAACGTTTGCCGCTTATACGCTGAAGACCGGCCGGTTCGATTGGTCACTTCTTAGGGTTCCGTACCCAAAGGGTAAAAACGGGGCCCTATTACTAAGACTCCGCTCTCTGTCTGTCCGTCTATCACCAGACTGTATCCCATGAACCGTGATAGACAGTTGAAATTATCAAAGATGATTTCTGTTTCTGCTATAACAACAAATACTACTTAAACACAAAATAAAATAAATATTTAAGTGGAGCTGAATGTGAAGGAAGCGAAAGAGGTATGTCAGGATCGTAGCAAGTGGAAATCCGTGGTCTCTGCCTACCCCTCCGGGAAATAGGCGTGATTATATGTATGTATGTATGTATGTATGTTAAGTGGAGCTCCTATACAACAAACGTGATTTGTTTGCCGTTTTTTGCGTAATGGTACGGAACCCTTCGTGCGCGAGTAAGACTCGCACTTGATCGAGTTTTCTTTAGTATATGACATCTATTTCAGTTTATATTAAGTAAGTAGACACATGCTAGTGTTTTATATAAATTCCATAGTAGCAAAATCGTTTTGTTGGCGTCGTAACCGATGGCCGTTGGGGCGGAAAGGTTCTCCAGTGGCGACCACGTACCGGAAGGCGCACCGTGGGTAGACCCCCCACAAGGTGGACTGATGACCTGGTGAAGGTCGCGGGAGTCCGCTGGATGCAGGTGGCGCAAGACCGGTCATTGTGGCACTCTTTGGGGGAGGCCTATGTCCAGCAGTGGACGTCCTCTGGCTGATATGATGATGATGATGAAAATCGTTTTGACAGTTCAAAAAAAGAAACTGATTTAACTAGTAGTCAAATACTATTATGTTGAATACAAATCACAAACACACAAGGCCGGGATATGAACCCAAACCATGCAGACATCACGGTGAAATATCGAAGTATGCCAAATACGTAGGCAAAGGTTGCTGCGTAAACCGATGGATTAGGAATTTACCACAGAGTAGTAAGACAGAAAGACCAGTTTAAACTTTTAACGCATTCACTGCCAGGGGGCGTGGCCTAGGAACAAACTGGTATTGTATGTAGGTGGACGCACATGTGCGTCGGGGGCAGTGAATGTGTTTAACATTTGCCTTTCATAAAGACCATTTCTAGCCTAGACGGTAGTGACCATGTGACGTGGCATGCGAAGCAGAAAGTCCCGGGTTCAAATCCTGGCAAGGATTTTGAGTGTTCATCAAACTAGTTTTCCCTGTAGAAAAACCAATACCGCATCGTTATTGGTAACTACGTCACCAGTCTGACACTGACATATTCGCTAGCGTGAGCGTAACTTACTTTCTATGCATTCCGGTCGTCCTGGCATATAAGTGCGAGCGAGATATCTAGAAAGTACCTAAGTCACGCAGACGTAGGCGAACATGTCAGTTGACACTGATTAAGCAATAAGCAGTCGTGGTAAAGCTACTAATGTTTGCTATGATGTAGATATACATAGTCAATATAGGGAAGATACAATTTTGATGATGGTGACGATTTGACCAACTCGTACCGATGACAGTCCCATATTTTTTTTAACTTCGTTGATTGAATCATATCATTATTTATCTAAAAATAGCCAGGATACCAAACAAATTCAAACATTTACATATAAAATCTGTGCCTCCAGTGTAAAAGGATTAAACTCAAAAAATGAAAATTTTCAGTATGGCCGAAAAACGTTTCAAACCGTGTTTTCTCTGCATTGTTTTAAAAAAAATTAGGTTTTTGTTTTTAGTTTAGATAGTTTAAGTCGTGAATTATAATTTGTCATTTAAATTAACCTGACTTATGTGAAAGTAACGGAAATATTGGCTTTCAAAAACAACTAATATCCCTTTTCACAAAAATTATGAATGTGTGAAATGGTTAAACTGCACTTTCTCTAGTGTTGCTAAAATCTTTTTGAACTTTTGTATTGTGTAAAGAAACCATTTTGGGAACTAAATATTGCATTTTTTGTAGATTGGTGGTAAAAAAAAAAAAACCAAAAAGAATAATATCAATGTAATTAAAGAGTGACTTAATATATTTAATTACTCTGTTAAAATTGTTAATGGTTACTGAACCATTCACAATTTCAGCAGAGTAATGTTGTACTGTAGTAGTGTTGTACTGACAACAGGGCAGTTGTACTTGTTTGTCTTACTTCCCCATCTTTGTTTTTTTTTTGTTATTGTTGCACAATTATTTCATAATCAGCCTTTTAGATGTCTTTTCTTCTACAGGACTTACTTTTTTATATTTGACTTCCACCGTTTTGAACAACATTGACCAACTAAAAAAAATATATGGAAAGGAAACTAAGTGAACATTAACCATAATCATTAACTCAATTTAGCGAAAATAGATGGTGAAAAACGGTCAAAGTAAATTATTTATACCCCTTTACACATTATGACGTCTTAAAAAATGTTTGTGAATAATAAATAAACTTAAGTTTTACCGTCATTCACGAACTAGACTCGGTAGTTGAAATAGATCTAAGTGAATTTTGATTTCTTTACACCAAATGTTTCTTGAAATGTATTTTATTCACTAAGATTAAACTTTACTTTAACCATCGTTCGTAACGTAACACGATTCTTAAGTAACAAATATTTTAAACGAGATTATATAAAAATAAATCGTTATGAACATAATGGTTGTGATTTTTGGCAAAGTTTAATCCTTTTGCACAATCGATATCTCAGCAATTAGAAGTCATAGGGCAGTGGGTATCAGCACAAAAGATGTAGTTTCATGAAATAAACCTTTTACTGGCAAAATTTGTAATTTGGACAAACTCGAGTTTAACCCTTTTACACTGGAGGCACAGAAATAGCCACTTTTAAAATGGTATCAGTTTTAAATGATACCATTTTCCCCAATCTAAAAACTATTTGGTGATGCGAATTCAAATCTAAGATACTTCATGAAATCGTAGGCACCATCTATCTTATTATTCTATTCTGTTCCCATCTCGACCGAGAATAGGACGCGGCATGTTAAATCAAAATGAGCTCTGCATCCTTCTGTTAAGGTTCTTCTGTTACCTAGCCTGTTTCGACAAGGCTGCCGAAAATGAGCAAAACTAATGAAGAGGTCAACGGCCTTTATTTTACTTATGATCAATTTTGTAAATTATGAAATGATTTTGGAAATGACACACGCCAAATTCAAATTTTGCCACCCAATTCAAAATGCCATCATAGTCCCGGAAATTGGATCTGTTACAAATATTATTGATTTACTTTCATATAATTTCCATGACGAAATATACTTACCTAAGCATCTAATCATTAAGATTGAGTGACATTCGTGTATATTTACCAGACTTTGAGGAGGACATATGAAGAAACTTATCATATATACATGATAATAATCATCAGCCTATTTAGAAACTTTCTTGCCTCTTTGCTCATACAGTAAGGAGCGTACAATAGCAAATCATCATCTTCATCACCTGTATTTTTACATTTTTTTCTTGTAATAGTTTCTACTTTAACTTGTAAATTCAAATGATATGAAATAGGTTAGATTATTTAGCAGCTAACATATTTGCATAACTCGATACTGATGATCAAATTGACCAAATAGTCTAAAATAAAACCCAAATTTCCCGACCAATCGCTTTCTTCCATTAAAGCACCAATAGCCCGTAATGACACGTAATGCCGAACGAAATCACTAGTATTAAATCATGTCTATAGTAATTCGGGGGGAAGGTAGACTCTCCTGTCCCGCTCTGGCAACTGCGCAGACTCGCAGACTCGTCATCGTCATCAGCCCCCAGTGGGAGGGGGTCCATATACACCCATACACCACAAACGCATAACAAATACATGCATTTTGAGCGCGCTGCACGCACACAGGCAAGGTTTTATACAAAATTGAGAAGATAATTACATTAACAGAATATACGCTTGGTATATAAATTGGAGTTCGGAAAATGGATATTTTCGTAGGATTTTTTGTCAGTTTAATGCTCGTCTGCGTTTCACGGTATTGAATTTTTATATTTTCGCTTTAGTGATTGGTTTTCGCAGATAGGTTTGGAGCTCTATCGGTTATTGAAAATCATTTTCCGTTTGAGTGATTTGGGATGAGGTATTTACTCGTAGTGAGTGCTTGCATAATTTTCAGTGCAAATAACACGTGAACACAACAAAGTGAGGGAGTGTCATTATAAACGTCATGATTTTATAAACATTAGATGTTAATGATGATAGAGGCGTGCAGATTTAGCTTAGGACCAAGCTAACTCTGCACGCCTCTTTTGAACCTAATAAATAAGTTGAATGGCAACGCAATATTCTCTGATAATCGCCCCGATTCGAACTTTAAGATACCTCAATAGATCTAGAAACGATATGGATTAGATATGCCAGTGACAAATGTGACGTTTCTTCAAACAAAAACGTCAAGCACTATTGACACTTGACACATCAAATCCATATCGTTTCTAGATCTATTCATCGACGTATCTTAAAGTTCGAATCTGGCAGAATGGCACTTGAAGTTTAACGATGATCGTAAGTCTTTTGTAAAATTAATTCAATTCAGATTTAGTACAGTAGAATTTTTGAATACTTATGCAAAAAGGAAAAGCTTGTCTCAATAATAAATCTTTTGACAGAATTTTTCGTTTAAATAAAGAATCTTTTATTTATATAACAAATAAGTATAAAAAGTAATATTATAGAAATTGACAGACGTCGATAGGTACTCGGGTATAATTTTTCGTTTCATCAAATATCTCGATTTCCTAAATCCAAATTAAATACCATGAAAATCCTAAAATAAAACAGAAAGAAAATGTCCAATAAAATGAATAACAATGGAAGAATTGTTAAAATAGAGTTATTGCTTCCAGGAATATCTCCCAGTTAAATTAATGCGTTTAGTGTGCAATGTGTGCATACATTGGGTTGCATTCAAATGGTGGGCACGGCATAGTTTGGTGTTCCAGGTACGAGTAAAGGGGCCCACTGATTAACAGTCCGCCGGACGGAATCGGCCTGTCAGTTGTTCGGGACTGTAAATTTTTTGTTCTAACTGACAGGCCGATACTGTCCGGTGGACTGATAGTCAGTGGGCCCCTTAACATAACAAAACACACCTACGGATACTACTGAGCGTAGATCATCATCATCATCATCATCATCTCAGCCATAAGACGTCCACTGCTGAACAATAACCTCCCCCTTGGAGCGTACATAGATAGTAGATACTCTATGTAAAATGTGCATTTCACAGATTTGCAGTCTATATTGGTTTTTAGGATTCCGTACCCAAAGGGTAAAAAAGGGACCCTATTACTAAGACTCCACTGTCCGTCTGTCTGTCATCAGGCTGTATTTCATGAACCGTGATAGACAATTGCAATTTTCATAGATGATGTATTTCTGTTGCCTCCATAACAACAAATACTAAAAAGTACGGAACCTTCGGTGGGCGAGTCCAACTCGCACTTGTCCGGTTTTTTCTTTATTATAGGTACCTATATTCGACGTGAAGCCCGCTCTGCGTCACAACCTATTAAGTGGTACTGTTGCACTAGTTTTGAACGCTCCAACGCTGCCTAAGCGTCCGCAAACAACCCCTTTATAGCTATTTTCATCGCATCATACAAATGTGTTTGACGGTTGTGACATGATCTCTAAATGCTGGCCGTTTTTGACCGACTACGGGAAGTGTTAAGGTGCATCGGGGTAACTTCGGAAGCGGGATAATTATACACAATATAAATTGCTTAATATCTAATTAACTAAAAGCATATTCTATCCTCCTAAGTCCCATACAGCTTATCATTTTAGCTGTCTATTATTTAAGTAAGGCCTTTGTCCATTTGTCCAGCATCAACAGTGGACCTCTTTTTGCTGAGATGATGATAATGATAATTTTAAGTATGCGGTTTTGTGTGGGGTGTTTCACCGTATGTATGATTCGTTGTTTTTTTTTATATTGCGGGTGATTAATACATTTTAATCGACTTTGAAAGCGGAGGAGGTATTTGGTAAATGGTAAATTTTGGAATGGTATCTAAAGTTCACGTAACGACCAACTTATTAAGAAGTAAGTAATTGTAAGTGAACAGGAGATGTACTATACAAATGTGCAAAATGTAGAAAGTTTCGATATATAATTTCTAGGAAATTTAATGAGAAAATTACGGGAGTCAAAGAAAACTTTTATGTTGGAAATGGAAAATGTTGGTTGTCATGCAAAAATATGAGTACCTACCTAGTTCCCAAAATTTTTCCATGTGGGATTTTTCACGACTTCGGAAACTTTCCGACGGCGCATCTGTACATACATTCTCTACTTATTCGACATCATCTAAACTCAACTTTATAAGTTAATTAGGCCCACTTGCACCATTCCACTAACCCGGGGTTAACCGATTAAACCTGGAGTTACCATGGTTACCAATACTATTTGACAATAGGTTACCGATTTAACCGCTTGATCCCGGGTTAGTGGGATGGTGCAAGTGGGCCTTAAGAGCCGCGCTTTGCAGATACACTGCTGCTGACTGAGAATTGAACCCACGATCTACAGTGTGAAAGCCACAAAACTTTACTATCAACCAGTACATGCAATTTCCTCTGTCAATCGTTATCAAGTACCGTAAACGATTAAATAGATACCCTAAAAGTCAAACGTCAATTAAATTTGAGCGGACAGGTAACCGAACCCGCTACCTCCCGCTATCCACACAAATCGCACAATCACCCGCCTCAATAATGCAGGCACTGCATTTTCACATCAATGCATTTACCCTGAAACACATTACGAACATGTTGCTACAAAGGAGTTTCAATCGTATCAGAGTGGGATAAAGTTGAAAGTTTATTTGATTAAATTGGCGAGTTGAGTCGTTTTTGTTTCACGAACTATCTTTATAAAATCGCTCAAGCAAGATTGAACGTTGATTTTAAAGTGTTAGACTTGATATTTGATTGGATATGTGAAGTTTAAGTATTAATAATGTGGATCGGGATTCAAAAAGGTTCGTAGGTGAAATATTTGGCGAGTGCGTCTTGTACCATAGTTCGTACCGTTAATTGATGAAATTTAAACTTTATTATCAAAGGTTTAAGGTATACCTAAGGTCAGTTAATGTTAGTATTGCGAATTAGTGTTCAGTCAGTCTGGATTTCTGGATAGAGGGCTGATGCGTGACACGTACTCGTATCGTAGACTGAATCTATTTTATATTTAATTTTAGCCCAAATTTTCATTTCGACCTTATGTTTAATATCGTGAAGGTTCAAAACTAAAAACCCAGGTATTCTTAAAATAAAAACACCACATTTATGCCAAAATAACTAGCGCAGGATTAGCCGTTCTGGGTGGTAAAGTAACATTGTATCCCAATGATGCTTTATTTCGACGATTTTTAAGCATTAAGTAGCAGGAGTATCCATTACTTTATAAACTGTGCTGACTGATGATATACAGGACATATTATGCGAAGATCCTCGCTTTAAAAGATCTCAAAATTAAATAATGTATTAGCTAAACTTTATTATAACTGCTGCAGAAGTATAATCATCTCCTCCTAGTCGATTTCGGCACAAAAGAGATAGGTACAGAAATCAATCTACATACAAAGCGCGCTCGAGCAACGCACACATAGACACTGCTCACGGACACGATATCTCGGACCAGTTGGGACCAGTGCGAGCGCGAGTGCCATCCGCTTGAGACACGCGTCTGTGAACTTTTTGTGCAATAATGGAAAAACAAAACAAAAAGTTATTATAACTGTACAGTGGACGGTTGTTTAAATTCAACATTAACCGGTGAATTGTCGTTTTTTAAGCTACCAGTGGTTTCAGAGAGAATGCGTATGCGAATTTATTACATTGTACATGAGAATGCGAATTTATTACATTTTAAAATATAATAATCGTGCATTTCGCCAATCTCGAAATCATCGCAAGATATTCTCTGTGGCAAATTTGTAATATAACAATGACATCAAAATTAAAATAGTGTAGGGTAGGTGGGAGTTTCACTCAAACGCCAATGTCAACGATACTTTTATTGACTATGAAAACTTATACATATAGGTGCATACATTTATGGGTTCATACAAAACGGGTTACTTCCTAACTAACTTAATATCGAATAACAGACGGCAAGGTTGAGCACGCCTGTTACCGATGCAAATTGCCAAGGGACAGTCGGGAACCTATCGCCAAGGCACTAGCTAAACCTAGGGAGGTCAGGGAGAAGACTGCAAGTGGCTATCGAACTCCCGACCGAGACTTGAGACTAGCCAAAGGACAGAGGTGTACCTATCGCTAAGGCAGTCGCTAGCTAAGTGATCTGATGCGGCGCGGGCTGCGGCTTTTGTACCGCCCGGTCGGCGATCGTCGTGCGCGCTCGGTGCTCCTCGGTGGCTGGCCGGTGTGACGCAGTACTGTGCGAGCGAGAAAGTATTCGAGCCTGCGCGTCGTGAGAATTAGTATTGTTACAATAGCTATTTGAGTCATTAATGTTATTATTAATTTATATTTCCATTCTTCCCGTTTCATCCTCAACAATTTTGTACTTGGAGTCACAAGTGTACGGACGCATACTACTACCTCGCGCATCCTAAATTTATTTGTGAAAAATAAATCCCGGATACAGCGGCCCGGCAACCGCCGGAGGGGACTACTGCACCAACTGAGCCAGCGTCGTTGGTTTGCCCTCGCCGCATCTCCCGACCCCGGTCCCGCTAAAACGGACGCCCCGGGAGAGGGAATGCGGGGACTGGCCTAGCCGACGACGACGAGCGTCGCACGACCCTAAGGAGCCGCCCATACTATGGAAGGAAAGAGACAGAAACATGTGGGTAGACCGCGAACTCGATCTCGCGGCCTACCCTCATCTTCAGATTCATCAAGATCGTCATCGCGGAGGCGGGGAGCCTCACCGCGACCACCAGTGGACATGGAGGGTAGTCTGGGAGCGGGATTTTTCCAACTACCCCCCGGTTTTGACCCCGGTTCACTGGAGGGTAGCGTGGACTTAGACTTCGCCGAACTCACCGCCGGCGACGCCCCCGCATCCCGACCCACATCCCGAGCTGCCTCCCCCGCGCCCGCGGGGCCAGAGCACGAAGACAGCACGGAAACAGCGTACCAGCTGCTACCGGAGCTGACAACGCGGCCCTTCTCGCCCGTGTCGCCCGCCGGCCCCCCTGAGTCCCCCATGGACCTACTACAATCTGACACAATTGTAGTAGCCCATATGATGGGGACTGAATTGGCGTCGGCGGGCCTGAAGGCGTGGATGGCCGCCTACATCCGTATCTCCTCGCACCTGCTGGGGATACACACGGAGCTCCAGCCCGAGGACGGGCCCTTCCTGGAGTTCCTGCGGGCCAACCCAGCCGTCCTGAGGCCCCCGAAGAGACCTGTGGAGAGCCCTGCGCAAGGGCAACAAGAAGAAAAAAGGACCTGCCGAAAACCGACGCCACCTACAGACCCGAGGCTGCGCCGCCGATCCAGATCGGCAGGAGGCGACGCACCCCGGCAATCACCCGCACGGGACCACTACCAGCCCCCCCCAACGATCGCCCCCTGGAGGGCCCCGTCTCCCACCTCGGTCATGGCGAGATGCGGGCTGAAAGGGGTGGTCCAAAGGAGGCTGCACGTATTTCCTATGCAGCCAGAGGAACCCTCAGCCCCCGCTCCTGAGGAGGCCCCACATATCCCAGCGCTAACCCCCGTCAGCGCGGACCACCAGAAGCCCCTAGAAAGGCCCCCTCCAAAGGAGCCTACACACCAGCAACCGGGCCCCCTACCCAAGGAGCCCACGCACCCACGCCAGGGGCCCCCGTCAGAGGAGCCCAAGCCCCAGCGCACAAACAAGCAGAAACTGGGCCCCAAGCCACCGGAGCCCACACCTGCACCCCAGCCGCAAGCCAAACAGGGCCCCCCACCCGAGGAGCCCCAGCAGACGCCGAGACCCCAACCACCAGTGGAGCCTCAGACCTACGCGAAGACAGCTGCAACACCTACTCAAGGTGCAACAACCCAGCAACAACAACAACAGCGACAGCAACAACAGCAGCAAGGCCCAAAAAGGGAGAGGTACCCAGACATCATCGTACCTGTCATCCCCAATTGGACCAAGGAGACGGCGGCGATCAAAGCGAAGCTGGGGAAGGCAGTCTCCAGCAAGCCCCAGGGGAGGGGCATCGTCTTCAAGCCCGAAACAGCCGAAGAATACAGGGTAGTCTACGACCACCTGGAGTCCCTTGGAACGACCGTGGAGTGGCAGGTCTTCCAGCTCGATAAGGACAAGCAGATGAAGGTGGCCCTGCGGGGGCTCCCTTCAGACACACCCCTCGAAGAAATAAAAGCGGCCTGCATCGAGCTCGGGTACCCCGTAGACCATGTCAAGCAGATCAACGCCAGGGGGGGCAAGCCGAGCTGTGTGTACTTCGTGCAGCTCTCAGGCCCCCCCCGCAAGTACACTGCATTCTACGGGGTAAAGGAGCTCCTATGTATGAACTCCGTAAAGATCGAAGCATGGAGAGGGAAGACCGGCCCCCCGCAGTGCCACAACTGCCAGGGGTTCAGACATCATTCAAAGGGGTGTCACAGGCCGCAGAAATGCGTGCGCTGTGCAGGCCCCCACCCTGCAAAAGAATGTCCCCGGCCGAAGGAACAGCCCTGCACATGTGCAAACTGCGCAGGACCCCATCCGGCCAACTACCGGAAATGCCCGGTCTTCATTCGGGAAGCCCGCATCTGGAGGGCGGGCAAGAAGAAGACGCGCACAGTGCCCCAGAAGCCAGGGCCAGTGACGAAGGCGAGCGTCACCCAAACCACGGTGGAGGAGTCGGCGCCAGCAAACCTGATGGCGCCGGCCAACCCCCCCAAACAAAGGGGGGCGAGCGACCAGCCCTACAGCACTGGCCCCACACAGAAGCCAAAGAAGAAGAAAAAGAAACAGAATAAGAAGAGGACGGCTACCGAGGTTCCAGGAGCTCCAGCCCTCGCTTCTCACAAAGAAGTTCCAGCAACAGAGGCCGCTAAGACCACCGCAGCGACCCAAGACCTGGCAACCTTGATAGCCGCCCTACTCCAGGCAGCGGCTGCCCAGGGACCGGAAGCGGTCTCAAGGGCCCTCACAAAGACTGCATTACCTCCTCAGCACATTCAACCGTAGCCTGAGAGTGGTATTCTGGAACGCCCAGTCGCTGACCAGCAAGGAAGCCCTGCTCCGGAACTTCTTACACGAGCAGAATATCGACATATTGCTGGTCAGCGAAACGTTCGCGAAACAAGACATGAAGATGGGGGGATATGTGGTGTACCAGCGGAACGAGACTAACCGACAGGGACACCCGTTCCGCGGATTGGCCGTGATGGTCCGTCGCACCATCATCCACCAACCGGTCGACTTCGTGCCCTACGACTCCTTCCAGGCGCTCGGAGTCGACATCCGGGTGGCAGATGGAGACCTCCGGCTGTACTCCATATACAGACCTCCATCAAACTCTACCGGCAGCACAAGAGCGGAGCTCCGAGCCTTACTCCAGTCCCCAGGGCCGACCATCCTGGCAGGGGACTGGAACGCCAAGCACACGGCGTGGAATGCGACAAAAATTGACGCAGCGGGAAGAGCACTCTACAACGTGTTCCTCGACGCAAACTACGACGTCACAGGACCTGAAGAATCCACACACTATCCGGACGGCCAGGGGTCCTGTGACATTATAGATTTCGTAGTGCACAAAGAGTGCAACAACATCCTGCACCTGGAGGTGCTGCCGGACCTACCCTCGGACCACCGCCCGGTGCTGATGGTAATAGAGGCCGCCCCCAACTCCGTCCCAAGGAAGAAGGCGAAGAGAGTAACCAGCTGGGAGACCTTCGCCAAAACCCTTGAAAACCCTCAGACTGGACCCGTCTCCACCGCTGAGGAAGTGGAGGCCGCAGCAGCTGCCATCACCAGCAACATCCAGCTGGCGCTGGAAACCTCGTCGCGCACCATCCCCGCCAGCCAGAGGTGCAAACCTCTGCCGGCGGCGATCAAGGAACTTATACAGCAGAAGCGCCAGCTGAGACGGAGATGGCAGCACACCCGCTTTTTTTTTTTTTTTTTTTAATATGCCGCTGCCCTACTATGAAAGCAGAGCTCAACAACCTCGTGGAGCGGGTTAAAAATGAGCTCCGCCACAACGCAGCAGCCGAATGGGAGACCCACATTGCCGGCATAGACGAAGACGTGCCCTCAATACATCGTCTGTGCAGGCAATTGGGAGAAACCAAGGAGGCAGTCAGGCCACTGATGGACGCAGGGGAAAGACTATGCTACAAGGCCGAAGAACGGGCGGAACTACTCGCAGACCACCTGGAGCGAACGTTCCAGCCCAACCCAACAACGGATGCAGCCCACGTGGAGGAGGTGGAGAGGCAACTGACAGGGTACTTTGAGCCACCGCTGGAAGCTGAGGAGGACCCGGTCTTCTTCACACCCAGCCAAGTTAGACGCGCAACCAGACGAACCAACCCGAAGAAGGCCCCGGGCGCCGATTCGATCCCGAACATGGCACTTCGTCACCTGCCACAGCACACCATAGTGGCGGTGACCCGCCTGTTCAATGGGATCATGCGCTCGGGCCACTTCCCGGAGACCTGGAAACTTGGCCGGGTCATAATGCTGCCGAAGCCGGGGAAGGACAGGAGAAGACCGGAGAGCTACCGGCCTATCACACTGCTCAGTACCCTGTCGAAAGTCTTCGAGAGGCTCCTGCTCGGAAGACTCCAGCCGCACATAGAACCGAGACCGGAACAGTTCGGCTTCCGGTCGGAGCACTCAACAACGCTGCAACTAACAAGAGTCCTCTCCTTCATGGCGGAAAAGATGAGCCGGAAGGAGCACGTCGTCGCGGTATTCTTGGACATGGAGAAGGCGTTTGACAGGGTCTGGCACGAGGGCCTGCTAGCCAAACTGTCAACGTCCTCGGCCCCACGCCGAATCATCCGCGTCGTGAGCTCCTTCCTCACCAACCGGCGCTTCCAAGTGGCAGTTGAAGATGCCACATCTTCAGCACGCCCAATCCTCGCGGGAGTCCCACAAGGAAGCTGCCTGTCGCCCGCCTGTTACGCCTGGTTCACCGACGACATCCCGGTGGTCGGCGACGTCAAGCTGGGCCTGTTCGCGGACGACGCAGCGTACTATGCGTCGTCCATGTTACCGCACCACGCCGCACACAAGATCCAGCGCCAGCTTGACGCCCTACCCGAGTGGCTGACCAAATGGAGGCTCTCGGTGAACGTGACGAAGACTCAGGCGCTCCTCACAGGAGCAACCCATCACCCGCCGCCACTCAAACTCCTGGGCGAGGAGATTCAGTGGCAGTATACGGCCAGATACTTAGGGGTCACCATTGACAGGGGCCTCACAATGAAGAAACACACGGAGGAGGTGGTGAGACGAGCTAAAACGGCGCGTACCCTGCTTCGTCCAGTGCTCCACAGCAGCCTCCCCATCCGCACGAAGCTGGGGATCTATAAAACGTACATCAGATCGAGGCTGACGTACGCGTCTCCTGCCTGGTATGCCAGGACGGCAGAGTCAAGCAGGCGGAGACTCAGAGCGCAGGAGACGCTCAGCCTCCGAGCAATAGCAAGAGCCCCACGCGGAGTGCGGAATGTCACTCTATACAGGGACTTCAAGATTCAGAGCCTGGACGAGTTCATTGGACATCTAGCGCGCAGGATGTTCGAGAGAGCAGACTCGTCCCAGCATCCACTGCTGCAGGGTATAGCCCCCCTCCACGCCCGCCCCCCTGACGCCCGTCGTGCACGAGCCCAACCGCGCGAGCTCGTGCCGCCACCAGACCCCTAAGTCCACAAAGCCGCAGATTGGCCAACATGACCACAAAGCCATGATGGCCAGCAAGAAGAAATGAAAGGAGAAGAGAAGAAAAGGCCGACACCTTAAACGTCGGCCCCAACAGACCGGGCTGTCGTAACAGCCCGCGACAGAAGCCGCCAAAATGGGCGCAGCCCAGAAATGGCCAACGCACACCCCCAGAAAGGGGGAGTGACAGACAACTCGCGCATCAGATGACTTAGCTAGTGGCAGCCTTAGCGATAGGTACACCTCTGTCCTTTGGCGAGTCATAATGAGTCTGGAGTTCGATAGCCCACCTGCAGTCTTCTCCAAGACTTACCTAGGTCCCTTGGCGATAGGTTCATAGACTGTCCCTTGGTTTTAACATTATTGTGAGCTGTCACGCTCAACAATGACAACTACCCACTCTTTTAAAGAAGAAGTTGCATCTACCCTACATTATTTTTCTAAACTACCCTACGTGTAAAATGGGACTGTACAAAATAAATAAGGAGGCAAACGACGAATCATCTAAAGAAGGTAGTAACAACACAACAAGAAGTCATAGTAGCAACAGAAAATCCACAGTAACACCAATACAGTTGATGTATGCTATTCAGCCCAGCTTCACTCCAGGGGGAGGGTTCCGTCGAACACCCTCTCAGGCAGTAACTGTAAGGATAGTGCCAACTTGGCGAAACTGAAGGAGACATCGTTCTACACAAGTCTTGGTACCTACTCTCTCTTCAGACATACGTGTGCCAGAGGGAGAGACTATAACAATACAGATCCTGGTACTCTCACGGGACGTTACCGAGCACCAGAGGGAGAGAATGTAACGATACTGATGCTGGTACTCTCACGGGACGTTACCGAGTACCAGAGGGGGAGAATGTAACAATACTAATTCTCACGACGCGCAGGCTCGAATACTTTCTCGCTCGCACAGTACTGCGTCACACCGGCCAGCCACCGAGGAGCACCGAGCGCGCACGACGATCGCCGACCGGGCGGTATAAAAGCCGCAGCCCGCGCCGCATCAGATCACTTAGCTAGCGACTGCCTTAGCGATAGGTACACCTCTGTCCTTTGGCTAGTCTCAAGTCTCGGTCGGGAGTTCGATAGCCACTTGCAGTCTTCTCCCTGACCTCCCTAGGTTTAGCTAGTGCCTTGGCGATAGGTTCCCGACTGTCCCTTGGCAATTTGCATCGGTAACAGGCGTGCTCAACCTTGCCGTCTGTTATTCGATATTAAGTTAGTTAGGAAGTAACCCGTTTTGTATGAACCCATAAATGTATGCACCTATATGTATAAGTTTTCATAGTCAATAAAAGTATCGTTGACATTGGCGTTTGAGTGAAACTCCCACCTACCCTACACTATTTTAATTTTGATGTCATTGTTATATTACAAATTTGCCACAGAGAATATCTTGCGATGATTTCGAGATTGGCGAAATGCACGATTATTATATTTTAAAATGTAATAAATTCGCATTCTCATGTACAATGTAATAAATTCGCATACGCATTCTCTCTGAAACCACTGGTAGCTTAAAAAACGACAATTCACCGGTTAATGTTGAATTTAAACAACCGTCCACTGTACAGTTATAATAACTTTTTGTTTTGTTTTTCCATTATTGCACAAAAAGTTCACAGACGCGTGTCTCAAGCGGATGGCACTCGCGCTCGCACTGGTCCCAACTGGTCCGAGATATCGTGTCCGTGAGCAGTGTCTATGTGTGCGTTGGTCGAGCGCGCTTTGTATGTAGATTGATTTCTGTACCTATCTCTTTTGTGGTTCTACCGCTGAGAGCGTCGCTGGTGCGCTCGCAGGTGAATGGTATAGCCAATTTTTGCAGCGAATGTGCGATCACACTCGCTGCAGGTCAGAACCTCTCCGAAATAATTGTACATTAGTGATGTACCGACTATTGATTTGGCCGACTAGCCGACTAATCGGCGCTCGAATGGCCGACTAGTCGGCCGACTAGTCGGCTAGTCGGCCAGATCATTAGTTTCGTATAAGTTCAGGTGAAAAACAATAGTTTTGCTCTTTTGGTTGCGCTATTCATATATTAGCTTGGCTAAAAGGTGTTCTCTACAGGTTCAAAGACCTATCACAAGAATCCTCGTTCAATTTCTCTCTTTCTTTTATTTTGCGATCCTGAGACCGTCAGTAGGTACAACTTGTAGGAGGTATTTCCAAGGCTCTATTTCTCGTAAGTCGCCAGTTAAGAACCTATCCCCTGTGGTCAGCGTCTTTACGAGCAACGTGCCCTGTTTATAAGTCTCTAAATTTTGCAATAACATTAATAGTTCCCCATGGCTCCACCATTAAAAAAAAAACTGAATTATAATAAAGTCCATTAACTATAGAACTTGGCCATGAAATTACACGAGAATCAGGTGAGATCGACCTGTAGAGGAAAACACCAGCCCCCACCATACGATACCTAACGATCAAACGATTAATTATATGTATGAACAAAAGTTTTCACACCCTGAAATATTGACTGTTGGTTTCTTTTTTTCTGTTTTTCTTTGACTAATAAAGTGCCGACTAATCGGCTATTTCTGCCGACTAGTCGCCGACTAATCGCCGACTACAAATGTGGCCGGATAGTCGGCTTTCCCGACTAGTCGGCGACTAGTCGGTACATCCCTATTGTAAATATATGATCACAGTTGAACTGTTGCGTAATTGTAGAAGTAGATAGTCAACTACTAATACGCTTCTGTAGACATTCTTACTACACAGCACCAATTAAAATACCATTAAAAAAATTCTAAAATTAGAAGGATTTTTTCAATCAAATCAATCGGTCGCTATACGACATGCTTCTCCAGCCACCTTTTAATCTTCTGGTCAGACACGTTGACATAAACACCAGGAACTCGACCGCAGCCGTAACCGAATGAAGAGATGCCCACTAGCCGGCCGAAGGAGACGGCTGGTCCGCCACTGTCACCCTGTTGAACATAAACTTAGTTACAAAAGTAAACAAAAACACGTTTCTTCAACTATTGCAATAAATCCATCTACAATAATGGCGGCGTACAGCCGGCATCAAAAAGTAGTTCTTCTTCTTACCCTTATCACAGTTATGTGGAGTCGGCACAACATGTTCTCTTTCATCCTATTCCATGAATACTGAGGTGACGAGAGTTCTATATCTTTCATCACCTCAGCACTCACTACTTTCTTTCTCATATCCTCTTTCATACAATCCATACACCTTTTTTGGGTCTACCCGCTCTCCGTCCATCAACATTCATCCCTAACATTCTTTTGCCTATATCGCATTCATCCCTTCTCGTCACATGCCCATACCACACTAACCTACTACTCCTCATCTTCTCCGTTATCGGTGCAAATTCTTTAATAACTTAACAAAAAGAAATTTCGAACAAATATACTGTTACAGATACTTGACCGTGAACTGTAGAGATTTGGAAAAATATTAAAGTATCTACACTTTTGGCGCGTTGTTTATCCACTAATATTGATGCTAACTATACCTACTTACTCTTTACTGATTTACTTCTCTCATAATACCTGTTTATCAGATTATTAAATTGTACAACGGGACTTAATCGCGTTTTAAGATTTACCTCCTACGTTTCCCCGTAGTCTCGGAGAAGACTGGCTAAAGTTGAAATCAGATGATTTAATGATGATTTATTGAGACGGCAAATGGTAAAAATCTTTTGGAATCACACCTGACAAGCATCTTCTCCTTCTCCTTCAGCACAGAACATTCTAGAAGTCAGACTGTAGTTATACCAGGGTTGTGGTACCGTTTGGCATTCTGGCTTTGGCACGATTTGCACTTGAGCCCGTCGGAGAATGTCGTTGAAGTGGCCCTGAAGGATAATATACACAATAAAAAAGATTTAGAAACGCCAGTGACCTGACAAAGACCTGTGCTTCTATAAGCGGCCTATATGTATTGTATATAGTCCTCTTCTGAGTCGAAATATTAGGTGACAGTAGGTTCATTAAAAACCAGAGGTAGCCAAAAGTACCCGAAATAAATATTAATATAAGGATGTTGGTCGCTGTAGGCAAAACATGGCCAAATGGGGATTGCTCCATAGCCCCTCGACTCAGTGTACCTGTGACACAGCAACGCAAACCATGGCACATCTACTGGCGTGCCCCGCATGTCCGCATCACTGCTCGGAGCTGGATCTGCGGGACGCGACAGCCAGGGCTGTCAACACCGCTGCCTACTGGGCATCCAGAAGAAGGATGGGGATACTAAAGGGAGGGATGGGATAGATTCTGGTTATGCCCTACTTAAGTCAATTAAGCCAGGCTCTTTTAACAGTTTAATAAGTTGATAATAAAGCAGGCAATACCTACCTGTACTCACTTTTTCTTTCGTAAACCCCCAACCGGTCACAAACATGTAATCTCCATATTCGCCATCGCTTATTTCAATCGGATGAACGAATTTACTAAACCTCAACTTTCTGAATTTAAGCAACTGAACGTCGAAGTCAAATTCATGTCTTTTGGCAAAATTTGGATGGACTATGTGTAAAATTATGTTGATTTTGCGAGATTTCTGACGATATTTGCTTCCAACTCTTATAAAGGTTTCTTCTGTTCTGAAATAAAAACTAATAAGTTTTTGTATTGTCTGTGTTTCGGTCTGGCCTAGTGGATAGTGACCCTGTCTATAAAGCAAATGGTCCTGGGGGCCTGGGTTCAAATCCCGGTAAGGGCATTTAAGGTTCATATTACAATATTTATTTATTTATAATTATATATATCCCCAACTGCAACTTACCCGCAGTGAGCGGTGGTCAAAGCCCATTGCCTGTGTATGAGGACTCCACCACAAATATCTCCGTAGTTGACTTGGTAAGGAGCCTGTCTTATAGTGATCTCTTCGCCTCCTAAAATTCTATGCAACCGTTATGTATTATAATTACTTATATAATAATCTACATTTTTGAAGAAAGGCCAGGTCAACAGCACCCTGTAAAACCATCCATAATACGCCTGCGGGTTTCGAATTAATGAAGTTACAAGAGATAAGCCCTATTGTTCTTCATATTTTTGATCTAAATTTATGATTTAAAAAAGCGCTGTGATTTTCATAAAGCTCTGCTGGCTGAACCAATTGCAGCTTAATCACTTTTGAAGACTTCTAACCGCCCAGACATCAAAACTTGTCAATATAAATGCAATTTTGATTAGTCAAATTATAGATTCAATTTAGAATGGGACTGGAGACCTTTTTATAGGCCTCTGGGCAGCTACAGAATAATTTGGCCGCAACGACTTACCCACGTACTAAAGTGAACTGCGTATTGAAGCACGTGAAACATACAACTAAACCTAAACCCAAGTACATATTTACAACATTCATTTATTGATTCCTATTTTATCGACTGAAAAAACCGATAAGCATCCATTGCGCTGACTTCTAGTACTTTATTGAACAATACAGTAATTTTATACATTTAGCGTTTGCGTTAAATCCAGTCGTTCTGATTCTATGCAGACTTGTTTATAATATTGGCCCAATGAATAATCCAACTTTGAGACCTCGAGCTCCGAACGCAACTTTGTCAAAAACCAAAAAACCCGCGAAATTTTCGGAGTATTTTCAGATTTGGGCGATTATAACCCTAAAGGACTAGTTTTTGATAGTACCTTCTCAGGACGTTTTTAAAGTGGACTTTCTTTCAGTGGAATCTCATCTTGTTTTCACGATAATTTCAGTGTATCTCACATGCTGCAATAAGCTCGAGCGAGAGATATTGCGAATGTCAAATAAAATCAAGATGAGATTTTTAATATTAATTTCAAATTCTACGGCGAAAGTGAAGGACCCGCGCGATATCGCCTTTTCGTACTTTGTCCTCATTTTTCTCTGTGGATATTAACATTATTTAAAATATTTTTCTAATAAAATATAAGTTACCCCTTTTTGGAATATATAATTATTATAAGAGTTACTTAGGAGCGTTTAAAAATGCGTATGTTATCTGTTTTTCGCACCGTTTATGTTTTACAATAATCAAATAATCGTATAAAGTCAAACGTAGGGGGTATAGCAACGCTTAATTTACATCAAATTATGTAAAATAATTTTCCATTATGTCAAAATCCAGAGAGGAAAATGGGGACTAACTTTACGGACGGACTACGACTGACTTTGGTCTTCTTGTGATCAGAGGTCGTAGGGTTTTAGCGTACCACAGTGAGGGATACTATGCTCGATATTGCTCATTACAACAAAATTCAACAGAACGCATCAGAGTAGAATAAAATATCTATCAATTTTATTAAAATTGGAGGACAATTTAATCTAATCCAAAGGGAGTCCGGTGATGCTTCTGATCCAGTCCCTGACTTTGGCCACCTTGCTGTACACGCCGTAAGACCCCGGCGTGGCGCAGCCGTACCCGAAGGACACCATGCCGAGCAGCCGGTCGTAGGAGACCGCTGGACCGCCAGAATCTCCCTGGAAAAATTATGACATTTAGCAGAATTTCAATGTTATAAAAGATTCATGGCCACATTGCTCGCAGAACCGATGGCCGATGGGGCAGAAAGGTTCTTGAGTGGCGATCACATACCGGAAGACGCAGCGTGGGAAGGCCCTCGATGGACTCGATGGACCGGCGATCTGGTCGGCTGAGATGATGATGATGAAAAGATTCATGAGGTCGATGTTAGGTATTTGTGTTAACAAGTAAGAAAACAAGTTTTATAATGTTTTTAAGGTAAGTAACTAAAATCTTGATGAATACTGACTCAGACAGCTCATTGTGCCTGAGACCGATTAATGCAGCGTGCTTTTTCTTCTTCATTGCAACAAACAGATAGAAAATCATAATTTTGACATAAATTTAAACTTATTATTTATTGATAGAGTGAGCTACGAGTAAATCTCTCAGTTTCAGTTTGAGCTAAAATGCTTTCGTATGTCCGAATGCCTGTTCTGATCTCTACAGGTCGCATTTTCTTCCGGTTCTCATGAAATTTTGTGAGCAGGTTGATTCAGTTTTTGGAAAATTTTCATAACGGCGGAATCATGGGGTTTCGCCGGATTTTCAGCTCATAGAGCCACTGTTGCTATAAAAGCCATGATAAGTAATTAAACATCTGAATCTGAATCATACCTGGCAAGCATCCTTTTTGCCCTCCGTATAACCAGCGCAGAACATCCTCGGGGTAAGTGCGCCTCTGAAGTAGGGGAAAGGCACTTTTTGACAATGGTCCTTCCCGATAATTGGCACGGTCACTGCTTTTAAGACGCTGGAGTATGGACCCTGGAAACATACAGTTGTTTATTTAAAAATTTAAATCAGGCAACAAGGCGCATATTACAACTAAACACTATTTATGCGACAAAACGGCGTGGCTCCGTTGAATCGTCTGGTCTTGTGTCGGATTCGGCAGTTTGCCCGGAACCTCCGAAACACGACACCCTTCGGCCAGAAGTCGGCGCACTCGATGGTCACCTGCAGCGGTCGCGGCACGCGCATCACAAAAGAGTTTAATATTGACTGTCTACGCGAAATTTCCTTGAGTGAGTTTTCGTAAACAGCTTTTAAAACAAAACTTGTTACAATATTTGTAGCTTGTGTGCAATGAGGTTAACCTCTCATATGTGTATAATAAGAATCCTGTCAAAAGAATTTTAGTCATCATCATGCATTTTTTTTCTAAAACGAATTCTCAGCACAACCGAAGTTTTGGCCACCACACACATATGAAAGGTTAATAGAAAATGGGAAATTACGCTAAAATAGCCCTTAACGTTGACAACGTCTTCACTAGTTGCTTTATTTTATTCTGCTACTCTTACTATGCTCTTGCAGGGTTCATGTGGAACACAGTAAGTAGTATAGCCTCGTAAATCCCCGCGTACTTGTACAAGTACAAATTAAATTCGAGTTATGAACTCTTATAGAAATAAATGAAAGTCCCAAATTCAAAAGCGTGAAAATTGACTTGGCTTACAAGGTTATTTATAAGAACTGTATACTAACATGAGTGCAATAAACAATTTTGATTTTGAAGTGTTAATCTTGACCTTTCGCTGTCAAGCATTGGTTTTGTTAGACAGTGAGAATTCTGGAGTTTTTATCATCCATTCAGTGGTTTGGCGTAAATTTTTACAAATATACAAAAATAATAAACAATGTAAAGTCATGTTCACTACTAACTCTTCACTCGCCCACGCAACCTGCCAAGCCTGCCAAGGCAAACTCAGTTTTGATTTGACAAAATAAAGATTCATTTTGAATTTTTATTTTAGACTGGAACGGAAGATCTTTTTATAGACCTCTGGAAAACTAGTGGATAACACTGAACCGTAACGAGCAACGTTAAGCATTAGTGTAAGTAATTAATAGGAAAGTAAAGTACCGCCGAACACGGTCGCTAATTTCTGTCCATTGGCAACGCCTCCGAACACGGAGTCATTAGTTTCGCTTGTTGTTTTAATACTAGCTCCGCCTTCGGCACGGGCTGTTCCATTATCTTCGTCATAGTTATTGTTTACAAGTATCTATTATATTTAGCAAATTCGCAACGCACTTAGTCAACAAAACTTAATTATAAGCATACTGCTACTTTTTTGTGACTTCTTTTATCACACGCGTTACTGATTTTGCCATCACAAAGTTGCCACTCAGTTTACACTTTCCTAATTTATTTTTAAATTATTAAGCCATATTTAATTCATTGAACTCATTAGATTTTAACTCTATCGTATTTGACGTCTGTCAGGGAGCTTTTTACTTTTATAGGGTTCCTATGACTGACATCCGGCATCACCTTTAGACTAGTTTATATTATAATATTGCCTGGTCATTTGATACTTAATTTGACTGATATTATAATAGATATTATACTTAGTAACTTAATTTTTATTAATTAATTACAGTGAGACGCCTCATTCTGTTCTCGTATGTTTCTTTTCACTTAATGAATGTATTAATTATTCAGGATATTGACTCTTGGAGACCCTATACATCTCTAAGGATAACTTGATAAACTATACAATCTTATAGTTCTGACACCTAGAGACATTTACACCTCTAAATATTATAGATTTTTTTTTCGTGTGTTTTTTATCTGTATTTTGTATGTAATTCGACATTAAGAGACCATATACATTCTTAGTAATTGTAATACGTTAGATTGTATTGTTAGTTTTATTTTATAAAATTGTTGATGTTATTATTTTTGCTTTTATGTAAATTCAATGTTGACATGTAAAAGTGCCCTTGTGGCCTATTTGCTGAATAAATGTTGATGTTGATGTTAATGTTTGAACACAAACGATAGAAATATATCTATATTTGATGAGTCTTCTAGAGTGGCAGCGCATTGTTTCATCCGCTACTATTGACGCTTTGATTGTACTGTTTTTAGGCTCACTTCTCGTGCTAAATTCAATATTAAATGACCCATTTGTTTCAACTTCGACTGTCCAATCTTATAACCAATACTTACGTTCTCCTGCGTATTTCCCCATCCCGTGACCGTGACCATCTTCCCCACGACCATATCCTCAATATGCGCGATCTTGATCGGCTGCGTGTTCTCGTCGTAGTTCAGCTCCCGCACCAGCTCCAGGACCTGGAAGTCGTAGTCGAAGGGGTGCTCCTTGTTCTTGCCTGACCACATCGGGTGGATGTGGTTGTTCAGGACGTCGGTTCTCTTTCCGAGGTTGAGGTATTTTGAGCCGGATCTTATGTAGTCTTTCTTGCTTTGAAGGAAAGTGGAATTGTTAGTTGTGTTTTAAAATGTTAAAATTAAAGACATTTTTGACTCCAAATTCAAATCCAATTCATCTCATACTCCTTGAAGGATGTACCTTAAAACCTTCCTTCCTTGTTTATAAGAATAGAGTGATGGTATACTTTATGAAAATGTCTTTCTTGTTGCTTTTGAGATCCTAAATCTCAAGCATCAAGTCTTTTGCCATTTGAAGAAGAAAACCCCTCCTTAAATGTCCCTACTTATCCTTCAGTAGATAGAATAGAAAAGTTGTATAAAGCTATCCCAATTTTTGATAACTTAGATAAACTTCTCTCTATTTTTCTTTCCATTTTAGAGGCCACCGCACCACTAAATCAAATAAAAAAAATCGAATCAGCTTTATAATGTAATAATAAACTTACCCACAATGGCCAGCCGTCAGCACCCACTTCCTACCAATAATAGCACCGCCACAATTCGTACCATATCCAACATGATACGGATACATATTGATATCTACTTCTGTACCACCCACAATTCTATTTTCAGCATCATAATCATCTTCTACGTTATACGATGCTCCTATATTATCAAGAGCGTTATCATCTCTGTCTAGATTCAGGCCATCAAAGTTATCTACATCAGGAGCTTCAGTCGGTTCTTCGACATCTTCAATGTCAAGCCGGGGGAGAGTGGGGCGTTTCTTTAGGGTCAGGGCTCGTGGTAGGAGAAACACTTCTAAAGCTTTCTTGCGGATTGAATTTGAAAGTGGGACTACGAGCACGTCGTATTCTGAAAGATGTTTAACGTGTTAGTGACACGTATAAATTTATATCGAACGGTTTTTATGCTTCTACGCAGTTAGTTAAGTTAAGTGTGAACAGTTAAGTAAGTTAGCTATATTTTGTGATACTTATTTAAATGTTGTTAAATATATAATTTATATTTATCACATAGGTAAAGTATAGAACAACACTCCAAAAGTATCTAATAGTTTTACAAAAATAGGTAGAGATAAATTTGCCTATCTATCACCGTGTAATTGTTTTACAAATAGAGACATATTACTTTTTGTAGAAAGCTATTGACGAATGAATGGTAGACACTTTTGGCGCGTAGTCTCATCTGGTACTATTGATGCTGACTGTACTCGTAACACAAAATTATTTCAAACAAAAGAAGCTTGTTTGATTTTTGACGAATTGTCACGTTTTGATATCACTTGCAGCACATCTTGCTCACACATAGACCAGTGAATGCGAGTCAAAATGAAATCAATTTGTAAACTTTGAATCACGATCTAGCCTCATTGTATCAAAATTTTTTTGAAAATTTTTAGAATTATAAAACAACTTACTTTCCGGGTCGACCGGAACAGCCCACAAAGCAATGACTAAAAGTAAAAAACGTACCATCTTTGTTACTTTTTACTTTTAAATCATCACGTCACAAGCAAAGTGATGCAATGATGTTTTTGCAATGACGGATTTTTAAATCTAAAATCACACCGTGACCGTTCCTAATTTCTGTTGAAATTAACTATGTTTTCATCATGCTCATTTCTGATAGGTACATGGAGGGTAATGTAGCTAGGAAATTGATTAATAGTAAACATAAGTTGTACTCGTATTTGGTTTTTTGATTGCGTGGACGTAGTAATGGTAAGTTGTCTGAATAAGGGGCCGTTTTAAAGGCTTTCTGTAATAAAGAAAGTCCATAAAGAAGTAAATGTGAAACCTGGAGAGCTGAATAAAACAGACGCGTTAATAGATATTGACAGACGCATAGCCTAAACCATAGGACTTAATATAATATTATATAACATATTAATATAATATTCTTCAAATGCAACTAATTCAACAAATCATTTTTTTTGTGTGGATCTGTATTTTAAGTAGTCACACTAATATATATAAAATATAAACTAAAATAAATAGACGTATAAATATAAATTCCTAAAAATTTACCATGTGTAATTTTAACTGACATTGTATATTGTGAGATAAATAAATCATATCATATCATATCATATACTAAAGATAAACCCCGACCAGGTGGCCTAGAAAGAGGCCCAGCGATTTTTGAATATCGAGAGCTCGATTTTGTGTAGATCCCTCACGGATCCCTTCAGTATATATCCACTACTAGGCATCTAACTTCTACTAATAGAATTGAAAACGAGTGGTTAATACCACTATAATATTCCCAATTTCCATTGCTCGTATTTCAGAAATATCAATCCGCCCATTTCCACAGATTTTTGAGAGACGAAATCAAGCGCGCGAAATTCAAAACTCGGCCCCCAAGGCCCTACGTAAGCGAACAGGCCGGTTCGATTCTGGCTTCGGCCACTGGAGGGATGGTTCCTTTTTTCTTTAGTATATAGGTATGTCTTCTATTTCAGTTATACCTTTTCTTTTAATGTTGCAGAGCTAAAAACGGTTATTTGGAAATGCAACCCCAATGAGGATGAAGGCGGAGGCTACTTGTCCCTGTGGAGCGCAGGCGCAGCGCAGGTCTTTTGTAAAGGACACGGCAACATAAAATTTAACTAAGACTTTATTACCACTTCCAAATGATATGGTGATTTGAACCACGCAAAGGTTACCGTTAAACTGACAACTTCAACATTTTGTCACTCTACCTACATATTTCTAGATGTACGAAATATTATGAAGGTGAAATACGCATGCCAGAAATTACGCAAAATGGATATTCATAGTTTTTCATAAAGTCTAAATCTTGGTGCTAATGCCCCTTGTTATAATATACGAAGTTAAATAAATACGCGTATGGCCTGTATTATGAGCAAAACATTAAACTGTAGGCTGTAGGTACTCCTCATACTGACCAAAATTTGTTCAGCGACTTTTAACAATAACTTGTGGTTTGATTTCTAATACACTATCACAATGATATTATGGCGTTGGCGTCCATTGAAGATAATATTTATTCTGTATGAAAATAGGGAGTCTAAATACTTCATCATTTTTATAAGTTGTTGAACAAAAGTGTCACTGTTTGAGGAGTACAATCTATGTTTTAATTATTTGCTCGTGTTACAGGCCACACCCGGTCAGGCGTGGTTCACTCCGCGATTTCGTCGCTTTGCTACAGGTAGCTAAAAGTCCATCCGTTCGACCCCAATTTTGGGGTTTGCCATAAGCCGCGCGTGGCGCTGTCGCCACCTAGCGGCCATATCTGTGCTGATCGCGTTTTGTTAGAGAGTGAGTCTTCTGTACCTAGTACTATTATTTATTCTGTGACCCGGTATACCTTTGGTCCATCCGAGAGAGTTAGTTCGGACTACTACTGCCATCTAGGTGACACTATCTTAACTACTTCCAGTTTCAACGCATCTGCCATCTATCGAGGTCTGTGTGAAGTAAAGGTGTTAACAAACTATCTTAATTTTAGTAGAGAGAATAGATTGATTTTAGGTTTCTGAGGGAAATTCTGGATACAAATAAATTATCGTTCAATTCTAAACTAACTTAACTTATAACTTGTATAACTTATTTTCATTTTTATTGTACATATCAATTTGTCTAAATGGTAATAAAGTGACAAAATACTAATGCAAAATGAATATTAAAAAGTTATTAATAAATTATTTGAAACATTGTAAAAAAATTCTGGGCATTTTTGATGCAAATAGTCTGAGAAAGGCATCGGAATTAGTTCCTAAGTTTGACTTCGATTACGACGCCATCGCCATCTGTTGCCGAATAGCAGAAGTTTATAAATACGCTGGCGAAAATGAACTTTTGTCCTCTATCGTCCCACGCTCCTAAATAAAACAAACTAGTACAAATTACCTCCAATGAAATTAATCATTATTAAATGAAACAGAGACGCTTTTGTTTTGTTTCGTTCAACAAAACATCATTGATTCAAAGAATGTCAATTTTTGTTGTATGGCCGCTAGAAAGGTTATGCCGGTTACCGTGTTTACGTTTACCTATTTATATATCAGTTTTTTTCAACGAAATAGGATTAATTTAATATGTTATTAAATTGTTTATACGACAACGGTTTCACTCACTTGAATTTTTAGTCGCTATTGGCGACATGTCTCACGAAAGTTTAATATCGATTAATATCGATGTTATTAAATAAAAATAGCTCCCTGTCTACTGTCTTATTGGAACATTATATTTAAAATACCGGTAAAGTACGAGTCGGACTCGCGTTCCAAGCGTCCCGTACATTACTCAATTTATAACAATGTATTTTTCATGTGGAACGTGAATGAAATGTGTTTAAAAAATCGGATCAAGAACTAAGTAATTAAGTCCGACTCACGCTTGACTGCACATTTCTAATAGGTTTTCTACCTTGTGTAGGTATATTCTTTTTTTAAATTTTAGACCCAGTAATTTCGGAGATCAAGGGGGGAAATGGTCGTACAGACAGACAGACAGACAGATGCACGAGTGATCCTATAAGGGTTCCGTTTTTTCCTTTTGAGGTACGGAACTTTGAAAACTAGCTATGCCCATAGATTCGATCTTAGCAATTTCTAAAGGTATATATTCCCAAAAATAAAATTGCTTGGTGCCTATTCTTAGAGCTCGCTTTATACTTGACTATGTTTATGAAAGTGTCGAAAAGAAATTCGTTTGTTTAAATATTCCAATAGAACAGGGTGCGCCAAAGTTCATATAAAATTGCAAATTCGATTATTGAAACTCCGAAAATGTATCTCATATAATTTTACATCCTAATGATCATTGTACATTTTCATTTTAAACAATACTCATTGGAACTTCGAATTTATTATATTCATAATGTCATTCTACATAAATATCTCTATTACTAAAATTTATGCATATATTATTACTCGACATGTCGATTTTGACATATTTGATTTTATTTATAACAGAATGCACCTGTAGGTCAAGTCAGGTTAAAATCCTGCCAGAAAGGTGGGTTAGGTTAGAACTGCGACCCTCACAGAACCGAAATGCTCCCAGAAAGGTGGGTTAGGTTAGGTTAGAACTGCGACCCTCACAGAACCGAAATGCTGCCAGAAGGGTGGGTTAGGTTAGGTTAGAACTGTAACCCTCACAGAACCGAAATGCTGCCAGACAGGTGGGTTAGGTTAGGTTAGAACTGCGACCCTCACAGAACCGAAATGCTGCCAGAAAGGTGGGTTAGGTTAGGTTAGAACTGTGACCCCCACAGAACCGAAATGCTGCCAGACAGGTGGGTTAGGTTAGAACTGCGACCCTCACAGAACCGAAATGCTGCCAGAATGGTGGGTTAGGTTAGGTTAGAACTGCGACCCCCACAGAACCGAAATGCTGCCAGAAAGGTGGGTTAGGTTAGGTTAGAACTGCGACCCTCACAGAACCGAAATGCTGCCAGAATGGTGGGTTAGGTTAGGTTAGAACTGCGACCCTCACAGAACCGAAATGGTGCCGGAAAGGTGGGTTAGGTTAGGTTAGAACTGCGACCCTCACAGAACCGAAATGCCGTCAGAATGGTGGGTTAGGTTAGGTAAGAACCTCACAGAACCGAAATCCTGTGACCCTCACAGTGAGCGAGCGTAGCGAGAGCAAATGCTCGCCTTAGTCTTCGAGAAATTCTTACAAATAACATTATGGGCACAGATACATTCTCAGTGACAATATTATGAGTAAAAAAAAACGGATTATGTATCGTTATGAATAATGTAGGTAATAGCACAAAAAACTATTAAAAAAATATATGAGTAACAAGTTTCGGAGAAACGATGATTATGACTACAAAGCGGTATTATTAGAAATATTCGAATAATGAATTGTATATGAGCCAATATGGACCCAATAGAACAACATGAAGCAAAAGGGTTAAGGGTTGTCATATAACCGCTCGTGAATATTGATACCCGAGCAAGCGAAATATTCCAATATTGAACGGCGAGCACAGCGAGTAATTCGAAATGTGGAAGCTTGAGTGTTGCGAGGGTTACAAGACTTACAAGGTTTTGCCACCGAGCGAAACACAACGTTTTTCACCACATCAACGTGAGGTTAATACTAGCTGTATAACATTAAATAAAATCAAAACCAAATGATCGTTATTAAATATTAAATTTATCATTCAAAATCATCATTTTAAAGTTCCTACCAGCCAACATAAGGAAACAACTCAAAATTTGTATCAAATTGCTTTGTCACTCTTGTGGATAAAATGCAACTTTTTCATGAGTTTTTGAACAACCAAGAGAGCCTTTACCAGCTGGTGTGGTGAAAATATACTTACACAGTCATAATAAGAATATTTTAGTGGCTGCTTTCGTATAAAAGAAGCGTCTGGGGGCCTACCGCGAACCACGTTCGACGTGTTACCTCCCCTATCACACTTACGTACGAATTTACCAGTGCGACAGAGAGGGAGCATGTCAAACGTGGTTTGCGATAGGCACTCTGGCGGCCATTAGCTCGTTGGGTGGACAACATTCGGAAGATGGCGGGGCACTTCAGAGGGCCGATTATTGTAATTCGACCACTCGATTTCGTGTATTTCGTTAATTAATATCTCCACTACTAGACATTTCAATTCTACTAATAGAATTGAAATCGAGTGATCAATACCATTAGATTCCCAATTTTTGTCGCTCGTATCTCAAAAATTTACATTTCGCCGTTTTCCATCGATTTTCGAGTGACGAAATCGAGCGATCGAAATTCAAAAATCGGCCCTCTGGATGAGACTAGCCCAGGACCGGGATAAATGGCGTACAAGAAACGACAGGAGGGTAAAATGATTAATAAAACTATGCTACAGAAACGTCGGCAAGAAATCGTTTTTTTGAGATAAGACATCCGGCTAGCTGTCTCTATCTTTAGTACTGACTAAAGATGGTGCTGTAAAGGGTAATGAAACTAATCGTATCTATTCTAAGTTATTGATCTATCTAGGTACTGGCACAGAATAAATAATAGTACTAGGTACAGAAGACTCACTCTCTAACAAAACGCGTCTGTTACGATCAGCACAGATATGGCCGCTGGGTGGCGACAGCGCCACGATCGGCTTATGGCAAACCCCAAAAGTGGGGTCGAACTGATGTACTTTTAGCTACCTGTAGCAAAGCGACGAAATCGCGGAGTGAGCCACGCCTGGTACTGGGTACTTATCGTTTATGTTGAAGGTAATTATCCTTTAAAGCTCTGTTTTCCTAGAATAGTAGTGCCGTCATATAGCGGCCGTTTCCATACATAATAATACGGCTAAATATTGATGTACCTAGTATTTAGTACCTATTGTGTATGGAGACGGCCGCTATAATATGACGGCATCACTATTCTAAGCTTAAGCGCAAATTATGAAAGTACCTATATGCTGTAAAATGTTTAGAATTTTCTTTGTAACGTTGTAGTTAATTAAATAGCCGTAGGTGTTCATATAAATAATACGTATAATACAAGAAGATAATCCGTATAACATATAATTTAGTGGGTACCTACTACGGTAGTTGCAAACAAGTAAACGGCTCGCCTCGTGGACAGCATAACCTATTGCGGCCTGTAACTTCAGCGATGTGACATGCATTGATGACCGGTCTGGCCTAGTGGGTAGTGACCCTGATATGAAGCCGATGGTCCCGGGTTCGAATCCTGGTAAGAGCATTTACTTGTATGATGATATACCTACAGATATTTATTCCTGAGTCATGGTTGTTTTCTATGTATTTACGTATTTATATTGTATTATATATATCGTTGTCTGAGTACTCACACACCACACTCCACGGTAAGCTCAATAGGCTTGTGTTTTGTCGAACTTTTAGGTTTAGATAAGAAACCTACCTACATAAATAATAATTCCTTTTTTTGTTCATAAAAAAATCATAAACCTAAAGGGTAAACAGTATACAGATACGTAAAGATATCATTGTAGTCTCTCCACAATACACCCGAAGTAAATAAGCCGTATAAAATATAATTTAGCTCCTGCCCGTTCATCAGCCCGCTGGAAAGACGCAAGAAATGGAAATTTTCCTTCCCTCCTTTTTCCTGTTGCCCCCCCTACCCCCGCGGGAGGTTGGACAACTCCCACTCTTGGCTACATGAACATGGAAAGGATTAAGTATACATTTTTGAATTTTTCTAACCTAGTGGTCTTACTAATATTATAAATGTGAAAGTTTTGATAAGGTATAGATTTTTAAAAGGGGTGAAATATATTTTTTTAATATTTCAGTGAGTGTAAGTGATAGGTACCACTTTAACTATGCATCACGCTTGCCCAACGAGTGTGTACTTTTATACAAGGAATTATATACACACATTAATTTTCAATATTCTTCATGATGTTATTCTTACCTATATTTAATATGCATCTCCAGCTTTGTTGCATGGTAACTCAATGTGTAGGTATACGTCGGCGGCCAATCGTAATATCCGCCCGATCGTAAAGTTTCTGTGTAAGTAATGTTTTGACGATAGTGACAATATAATAAATAAATAAAAATAAAAATAAAAAAGCCTTTTATTTCGAGTCCAATTCGTTACATTACATTACAACAAAAATATGTTAGTATCTATTTGTAAGTATTTATTTAAGATATAATGTCAATTTTAATTATTTATTGTTATTGTTAAGTCAATTTTTCACATATTATAAATATACAAATTATTGATTATTTGTGGTGGACAAGAACCCCTCATCGGGTGAAGGCCTCCTCCAAGGACTTCCATCTATCCCTGTTTGTAGCTATATATTTCCAGTTTGTACCGGCTGTTTTATTTATGTCATCAGTCCAACGGCTGTTTGGTTTCCCGGAGCGTCGTTTGCCTGCAGGTCCTTTCCAGGTGGTAGCTTTCAAAGTCCAGCGCGAGTCTGACAGCCTGGCGACATGTCCAGCCCATCTCCATTTTTGTGTTTTGGCGTGCTCGAGAGCGTCTATTAGTTTTGTTACAGCTCTTATATTTATATGTGGTATTTTTTGAACTCTTTTTATGTTTAGCAAGCTTCTCTCCATTGCTCGCTGGCATTTAGTTATTTTAGATTTAATTTTTGCAGTAAACAGCCAGGTTTGACTTGCATAAGTCAGTGAAGGTAAAATACATATATCCATGACTTTTTTCTTGATTTTCATATTCATATTACTTTTCAGGATTTCCTTTAGGCTCCAGTATTTGTTCCAAGCTATTTTTACTCGTCGGTCTACTTCCTCTTCGTTTCGTTGACTACTGAATGATATCTGCTTACCCAGGTAAATATAGCTGTCTACGTACTCTAGTAGCGTCCCATCGACGGTTATGTCCTTTTGAGTGCTATTAGTCATAAGTTTTGTTTTTTGAAAGTTCATTCTTAGGCCGACTTTTGCACTAGCTTCATGTAGAGTTTGTATCATGTATTCTAGCTGGGCGCAATGTTCTGACATTAATATGATATCGTCCGCGAAGCGCAGATGGTTCAGATATTTACCATTGATGTATATTCCTATATTGTTCCAGTTGAGACTATTTATTACTGATTCGAGTACCGCTAAGAATAATTTTGGAGACAGCGGGTCGCCCTGCCTGACGCCTCTGTCAATTGGTATCTCTGGTCCTATTCTGTCTAGTTGGACTCTACTGGTGCAATTTTCATAAATGTGTCTTATTATTCTTATGTATGTAGGATGTACATTGCACTGGTTCAGAGCGTCCCATATAGAGGAATGTGATATAGTGTCGAACGCTTTAGCGTAATCAATGAATGCTGTGTACAACGGTCTTCGGTATTCTTGATATTTTTCTATTACCTGCTCCAGTGTGTGGATATGGTCCATGGTTGAGTACCCGCTCCTAAATCCAGCTTGTTCGCATGGTTGGCATCTGTCAATTGCTTCGCTTATTCGGGATAGTATGATTGAAGAAAATAGTTTGTATGTGCATGACATTAGACTGATGGGCCTGTAGTTTCCTATGTCCATTGGGTTTCCTTTTTTATACAAAAGTATTATATTTGACTGCGTCCATTGTTTGGGTGCTGTTCCTGTTTTTAGGATGAGATTAAATAAATGTGCCAAGGGTGTCACTAATAAGGAAGCAGCAGTTTTTAATATTTCATTTGTAATGTTATCCGGCCCAGGACTCTTTCCAGTTTTTAAGTTTTTAATATGTCTCATTATAACTATTTCATCTATTACTGGGACTACACTTATGCTTGGAAGGTCTGATTTAGGTGGTTCTTGCTCTTGACTACTGTATAGCTTCCTGTAATAGGTTGTAGCAGTTTCAAGTATCTGATTCCGAGATAGTGCAGTATTGTTATCTGAAATTTGCAACTTGGGGATCCAGTTTTTATGTGTTCTGAGTTCTTTGTAGGCTTTTTTCACACTTCCGTCAGCATAGATGTGGTTTTCTATTTTGGACTCTCTGTGCTTTTTATAGTCTAGATAGTGACAATAAACCGATAGGTAATAGGATAGGTTCGTTTCTTCAGATGCTTAAAGGGCAAACTATGCAGAAATAGGAGCCGCGTAGCGGGGCTTCGTCGACTCAGGGAATTTCACGATATGCCTAGGAATTTCATGATCTGGCGGACATTACGATCGGCCGCCGACATGTATAAATTTCTTAGTAAACAGAAGCCTCCTCCCCTGCGGCGGGCCACCCCGCCTGCAGCCGCCGAATGCAAATTTTATCACACCGCCCGCTTTCTTATAGGCATTGTCGTAAACCCGCGCCCGGTCATTCTCTTAGCTTTAACTAACTATATAAATAATATAGCGAAGAATCGAGAATAAACTTAAGAGAGTTAGGGGAGAAAATGTAGTTGTACCTAAGATTTTACTGTATATTGTCATTTTGTGTCCCAAGAAACTCTATTGAGTTAGTATTGAGCAGATGATAGTCAGATGGTAGTAATATTTTAACCTTAAAGATATAGGAAAACTTAGAAGAAACGAGTTCTTGTGTATATTCTTTTGGTATTATAAACTTTTAAATGAAAAAACGGAAGAGATATTCATATAAGTTGTCTTGAACCCGCCGTTAGCCGAGAATGGCCATTCTCTTAGCTTTCAGTAAGTATGTAGGTACCCATATAAATAATAAACCAAAGAATCGAGAATAAACTTAAGAGAGTAACGGCTCGATTCTGAGAATGTATTAGATCTCTACTAGACCTCAACAAGTTACGATATGGATAATTTAAAGATATTTGTAAGATAGATACTTATGTCAAATATGACGTTTCCGCGATTCTGGAGGTCCTCTTGAACAATTTCGACAAGTTATGACTTAGATATCCAAGTCACATCTAGTCGATATCTAATGTAAATCTAGTTGATCTCTATATCGTTTCTAGATCTTGTGATTATCTCGTTTCCCGAATACGCGTGTAAGAGGAGAGAACGGACTATTACTTTTCTTAGCGCCATATATAGTAAACTGTCGCCCTTAGCTTTATATAAATAATAGGTACATAGATACCTATACTTAACGAAGCATCAAGAAGACCTACCGAAACTTAAACGAGGGGAGTATCATTCGGAAGAGCCAATATTCTAATGCTAAAGATAAAGATTTAGATATAGACAAACATAGAAGAAACGGGCTCTTAATGGTTATTCTCTTGCTCTTATTAGATGAAATAATTATAATAGATAGGCCCCTGCTCGAACGGATTTCTTATAAGAATCATCGTCAGCCCCGCCGCTCTAATAGGAATAAATTCAAGATAAAAATACGCACTATCAAACTAAATCAAAGAAGAAAGTCATACGGACTGGCCAACTTTCAAGAGATACACGATAAAAATAACCCTTGACTGCTTTACTTTAATGTATATCACCGATATTCCGGTACTTTATTTATACAGATGCTCAAATTTTACATAAGAATCTCGATGTATTCTCGATCAACCGACGGGGAAATGCCATTTGATCTTTTTCTGACATCATCGAACTATTTATAAAAAAATAAGCCGTGTTTCTAACACGGCTTCTGTCTATAACTAGCATTTACTTAACACTTTACCATCCTCCCCCATTATTTAAAATATTCTCATCTCATTGTTCAAACGTTTCTAATTCACAGAACAATCTCAGAACAAACACTTTTTACCCACTTACCCATTCCGTGACGTTTTTACAAACACTATCCAAAAACAAAAGCCCATCACTCAGCTCGGAACTGGCAACATTTTTGCTCGCAGATAAGTGTAATAAAAGTTGGCCTAATGCGAAAACTTGGTAATGTTATCGGGATACGTGATCTCACCGGCTTTTCGGGCGCTGCGTTACTAACGGTTTTAGAACTTTCACAACAAAAAGTGCGGTCGTAGTTTTAAATGGGTGCGGAAAACGCGGAGCGATTAAACGAATTGTAATTGGAAAACGGAAATTAGGTGGAAAAAAAAAGGTTCTATTTACTTACAATTTCCCTACTGATTTCATGAAATTTGTAATTGGATATTGAAAGTTAAATAATTATTATATTATAACTTGCGACGAGTTTCTAATATGAACAAGGGTTCATATTTTGTGGAATTCGAACGAAAAGTGTGGATTTAGTTTTAAATGAGTGGGAAAAAGCACTTTCTGAACGAAACGCAATTGCGAAACTCAGTGATCGTTTTAGGGTGGAGATTGAGACTCCACTAAACACGACTTAAGGTGAACAAGTGTGGCATAGGGGTGTAAGTGGGGCATAGGGGTAAGTGGGGCTGGCCTTCACATTGGGGCCTATTTACACATTGATTAGTGTTTATTGCGAATTCGTAGATTGGCTCATACATGCTACTTGGGCTAAGTTGAAAATGTATGAACTCGCACAATTAACACTAATGTTAATATGAATGTGTATTTTAAGAAGCCCAATGGGCTGGCCAGTCACACTTAGCCATATTGACTTTACCTTTTTTCTAATTGGATTCTTGAAAGTAAAATCATGATCAAGAGAAAAGCGGATGACCGCTTTTTCCATACAACAGTAGTCCTAATTTTTCTGCCTGGATTGTTTACATAATTTAATATATTGGACTATAGCTTCGTTTGACTTCATCATATCTCCTGAGTCCCCCTTGTCATTATTGCAGTTTTGAATTTGGTACCTCCATTTTAATTGAAAATTCAATTGGGATTAAATCCTTTATAAAGGCCTCAGTGACTCCGGAGGTTATACCGGGTGTGGCCTGTAACACGAGCAAATAATTAAAACATAGATTGTACTCCTCAAACGGTGACACTTTTGTTCAACAACTTTAAAAAATTATGAAGTATTATACCCCCTATTTTTCTTACAAAATAAATATTATCTTCAATGGACGCCATCGCCACGCCATATCATTGTGATTGACGTTGCTTATCACGCCTTAAACATAACAGAATTCGCAATACATTGCGTCTTAGAATAAACTTTAAAGTGTATTAAAAATCAAACCACAAGTTATTTTTAAAAGTCGCTGAACAAATGTTGGTCAGTACGAGGAGTACAGCCTACAGTTAAATTTTTTGCTCGTATTACAGGCCACACTCGGTATTAAGAGTCTGTGGTAACGCAGGCTGGATTCTTTCGCCCATTACTCGTCGAGTTATAATCGACTTCCATACTCACGTGCGGAGCCTTTGTTACAAGTTTTTATAGCAACTCTCATTTAATGCGGATTATATTTACATAAGTACGAACTTTGTTCCAAGCTATTTCTGCTCTTATTCCTTGAGCTGTAATCGTTTTTACACCTGCGGACCTAGCCAAGATGACAACCGTACATTGACAACAATTATTTTCATTAGTTATTAAGGATGATTCACGCTAGACCGGGCCGTGTCCGGGTCGGAGCTTCCGGCGCTTACTTTTCTATGACATGATAGGCGATCACGTGATGCTTTCCGGTGCGCCGGAAGCTCCGGCCCGGACACGGCCCGGTCTAACATGAGTCATCCTTTAGTTTCGATTCGCATTTTGTATTAACAATTGTCATATTGGCTGGGCATAATTTAAGATCGATATTACCTTTTAAAAGAACTTGTGGGAATGAAAAGGACGAAATTAAGGTTTGTAATCTTAAAAAAAACTGCATTGATTTTTAGTTTTTCATTTAATAAATAGATAAATGCTGTTATACAGTTTTAAGTTTTAACCGCTTCGCCGCGCTGAAAAATTCTGAAACAATTAAAAATATGCGTTATAAAAGCAATATTCTTTAATAAAGTTTTCCTTAAAAAGAAAAACGCAGGCCAATTTTAACGAACACTGACAAGCGAAATGCACGATATCTACCTAAATTACACCATTTAGATGTCATTCGGATATATTAGTATACGTTCGAATTTGCACGACGGTCAGTGACAGTTTACATAACCAGGCAATACATGTTTAACCTTCTATAATATATAAACTCACTAACCTCCTCTACCCTATTATTCCTACGGCACCTTTTAAAAAGACCGAATTTTCATTAAGTTCGCGCGCTGATTAAAGCCAGCGACGATTTGCATAGAAATGAAAATTTACCTGGACCGCCGCTAGTGGACCTGAGTGGAATGCCTTCTACTATTTCAAAGTTCCAATTTTGAACGGTTAAGCGTTTCGTTCGGCATTTGTTTTCAAAGATGGCCGCCGTTAGCCGTTAATCGGTAGGAAGCGTTTAGTTATTGCTTCACAAAGCAGTATTAGCTTGTTAATTTATTGCAGAAAGCTTTTTAACTTGATAATTTTAACCTAAAATAGATGATGATGATGAATGTTGGATAATATAAGTAAAATTTCAACGTAACAGGAAGTAATAAATTATAAAGGATGGCAGTCAGCGAACGATTCGCTTCAAAATAGGTTTTAAAACAATATGTTATGTATATCTATACTTATGAGAATATTGGTAAATTTTCTTCGGGAAAACTTAATTTAGTTAGTCCGCTCCTAGTTTGACAAAACAATCAATTACAGTATTTTGTTTAACGAAGAAATTAAATTACAATTTAAATATCAATACTTCCCAAGTTCCGACATATATTGGGTTAGATGCCATTTTAGTAAGTAATATTAATAAAATATGACCAGAGAACACTTTCGGTAATCATTATATAGCAAGTAATGTTAAGTACACAAAACGTAACTGTCAGTCAAAATTGTCACTTTTAGATTATGAACTTGATTATACAAGCTTTTAAGTAACTTTCATATTCAAATACATACTTGGTGTGTCGATGTTAATTAAAACTTGTTATTTGATAGTTCCTAAATGACGCATTTAAAAAAATCACTTTGTGACGCTACCAAGGCAATTTTAAAATTTATTTTAGATTCAATTTAGCTTGATTTTAGTTTTATTTCTAGACTAGGTCTAAATGTTCTAATGTTATTTATTATACCGGTAACCACGCCGGTAACGGTAATGTACTGTTATGCCGTATAAATATATAAAATAAATTATACTAATTATATACCTAGTTAGCTTTTAATAGGGTAAACTTAGATATCATTTGTCAAAAATTATCATCCTATATAACATCAATTTAGAACATTTTTCTTCTGCAGGAGTTTAAAGAGGCGATGAGGCTTGAATAGGTGTATTTTTTTGATCTGGTCCGTTAAAGGTTTACTACTTAAATTAAAGTAAAAATAGGTTAAAAAACTACTTTTATTATAAGTAGTATTATTATATCAATAATACTATAATTGATATAGCATTTATAATACGGGGGTGGTCTCCGCCAGACTATGTTTAGAACAATATAATTATCTAAATTTTGTTTTATATTAAATAGTATAAGTAAGGAATTATATCTAATAGTTTTCAGTCCGTACAAAGCTGTCGCCATCTACAGACAAAACCCGTAAAACTCCACATTCAAACTGCCATTAAAAACGGCGCACGATCAAAATTTTACACCTCAGTCGGGAATTATATCAAAAGTTCCGCAAGAAACGATAAGGTATTTGGCAGAATTAAAATAACACTTCGCCGAGAAAAGTGGTTCCTCCCCATCCCCCTAGGGGGAGGGGTGAGCAAGATGGCTTCTTTTAAATGGGGTGGACGGGAGCTAGCCCCTCAAGAATAAAAGTATGCCGTACCTTCCGTAGATATCGTGGGGGGGATAAGATTTCGCGCGCTTTTGTGAGTTCGATTGCGCTCCGAATTTAAATTGAGTTTTGAATTTCGTTTTCGAATTGGAATAGGCTTTTGTTCGTTGTTGGGATATAATGGTGTTTTTATTTTTGTGGTTGATGGAATTGGCTATAATGTTGTCGCATTTTCAACCGATTCTCATCATACTTTTTGAGCAGGATCAATAATTATATAGATTTATGTTTTTTGATCATTCCGTTTTTTTTTCTCTAAGAGCCATCTAGTTATAAAAAGGATATGTTAAATGTTACGAGGTATAAGAGAATTGAAACAGTTAATTAAATAGGGAACTAATTGAGATATTTTTGATTTTAAAATAATAATTATTATACCTATTCTATGTATTACTGAAAATAAAATATTTTAAAATAGTTTTATCGTATGCCGTGTTTTCTTTCCTGTATGCCCTGTCCTAAATAAGAACATATGACCCTAAGATCACAAAAGTTTCAGGTGACATTTACTAAAATATCGCAAACATAAATTATAAATACCGACATGTAGAAAGCCTCCAAGCTAAAACAAGCCATATATAACACACGTTAAAGTGCGTAATCACACGTACACGTATGAAGGTCCTTCACCTCCATGTGTGTTTTGATTTGAAGAATTCGGGTCAACGGTTTGGTCGGGTCGTGTTTAAGATGTTGAGGGAAAAAGTACTTAAGGAACAATGATATGGGTAACTAATGATATCAATGAATAATTTAGCCTTTATACGTCCCACTGCTGGGCACAGGCCTCCTCTCAAGCACGAGAGGGTTTAGGCTATAGACCCCACGCTTGCCAAATGCGGGTTGGGGACTTCACATACACCTTTGAATTTCTTCGCGGATGTATGCAGGTCTAAAGAAACAAAGAACTGTAGAAACGTTTATGCAAAGATGTCAAAGATGTTTCCATTTTCGCCATATTACCTATTTTATATTCATAGTTTGGTAACTATAGTTTACAATAATCAAAGTTATAAATACGCGAAATCCATTCCCGCACCCAAAACCACGGGGTATGCTTATTGCAAAAGGAATGTGAAAAATGTTAACATAATATATCTTTCACGTCGACTGTAAAATTCTTTGTTATAAACTTAATTAAGTTAATCTAGAATTCTAGAGCTATATCGAACATAAAAAGTCTTACAATACCAGACCTACATAACACCGCTGTAATCATACAGTAAATAAAGAATTAATAGAATACTTCACACTGCATTGAATATTCCACACTGCGATAAAATGCAGGCATGCGTTAAGCCAATTTGTTTACAACTTTTGTCTACAAATTTTATATAAATAAATAGTGTAAATACTGGATAGCCTTTATAATTCAAATTAAAAATATTTTTATTTTACTGCGAGCTTTAATTTAGCTTAAACGCCGTTTTATTTAAGTAATTAATCCTAATTAAATTTTTAGGTAGTTGTATTTATTGTTAATTTAGTTTTATTTTAGTTATTCTTGTTTCGTAGACAAGACAAGACAAGACAAATTATTTATTTGTAAACATAGGTAACAATGTTGGATAGGTACAAAAAGTATTTGAGAACGCTATGTTTCGCCGACAGGCATACAAATTCGAAATTAGGTATACACATACCAATTAAATTACATTATTACAAGGAAATATACTTAACTTACGTATTACGTGTATTGTAAAAATAAAGTAAATTTACTCATGTAGGTATTTTAATTTTATTCTCTCCAAGCCTGCATTGTGGAGTATATATATATATTTTTTTGTTTATTTAAATAAAGAGCCGATTTCTCAAAAATTGCCCTCTCACCATTCTAAATATTCTAATCTAAAAACTAAATTATTTCTTAACTCACCATTGTGCTCAAAGAAGGGTTGCATTAAAAACCATCCCCGGCAACCGAAAGCATAATTAATCGGCCCTCCTTAATTGAAACCCCCTTCTGAGAAAAACTTCCCTTTCTTATTTTTCCCTCCCTCGCGGAGACTATAAATCCTTGCTGGAGACAGTGGGGAGATACCTTTACAATCATTTACAGTTACTAAACGGCCAGCCACCTTAACCACAACTTTGTGAACTTAGACATAAAGGCGATAATCGTAGTTGGTTGTAAAAGTATCGGTAAATGTAAGTTGGTGATGGCTAAACAAGAAAAACCGTCCGCGATTCGTCATTCGAATTCCGCGGGCGAGTTCCATTTTGGACGGTTGGAGTTTTGAATTTTAAATCGATTTTTTTTGTCAAAAAGTATATATTATCTTATATAAAAATATATTGTAATTTATCTAAGTGATGAATTATCATCCTTTTTACCCATTTTTTAGGGTTCCGTACCCAAAGGGTAAAACGGGGCCCTATTACTAAGACTTCGCTGTCCGTCCGTCCGTCTGTCACCAGGCTGTATCTCACGAACCGTGATAGCTAGACAGTTGAAATTTTCACAGATGATGTATTTCTGTTGCCGTTATAACAACGAATACTAAAAACAGAATAAAATAAAGATTTAAATGGGGCTCCCATACAACAAACGTGATTTTTGACCAAAGTTAAGCAACGTCGGGAGTGGTCAGTACTTGGATGGGTGACCGTTTTTTCTTTTTGCTTTTTTTTTTGTTTTTTTTTGCATTATGGTACGGAACCCTTCGTGCGCGAGTCCGACTCGCACTTGCCCGGTTTTTTAATTTTTTCATACCTACATACATTAAAATGTTAAATTTAAATATTATATCGGGGCATAAAAATATGGAAGACAGAGCTAAATCCCTTTATCCGATATAAAAAATTAAATGAAAGTATACACATATACCGAAGTGTTTTATATGTAAGTACTTACATATTACATTTTTGAAAAAAAAAACGATTGAACATCATTATTTATCTATGTATTATATTTGGTATCGTAAAACCCCTCAAATATAGTCCAATACCTACTACAAGTATGGTCCACAGTTCAATACGTAATACAGCATGAATACTAATCAACGGTGTGTTGGTGTATTTCTCCCATTCATGAAAATATTTTACCTTAGAAATGTAACCATCTAAAAACTAAATTCTATCTTAACACCATTGTGCTCAAAAAAGGGTTGCATTAAAAACCATCCCCGGCAACAGCATTTAAAAAAAAGATAATTCATTAATAATCACACTTAAACGAAGGTATTCCAGTTAGTTTTGGACTATTAGTTGGATGGTTTACGTTTTGGTTTATGAAACAATATTTCTCCCCGTGCCTATGCCTAGGTAGTAGGTACTCTACATCAAAATGACGCAAAAAAGTAATAACATTACAATTTTCTCCGCCGCTTCCTTGATTTAAGAAGGGTAACTTTTTAGGGGACTCAATACCCCCATCAAGGGTCGCCATCCACCGTAACCTGAGCCCCGTCCACCCGCACTTTTACCCGTAGTTTCTTAAAGATGGGCGCCCAAAAAACGCTGGTTCCTTTTAGGGGGGAAGGGGAAAAGAAGGAATAAATGAAGGCCCCTGTTTTAAATTGCTAAGACGAGGGGGTTGTGTTGTTCTTTAATTTTGTTTAGGTATTACGTTTTTACGTGTGTGCGGACGGGTGACGGGGGCGGCGAAATTAATATTTCCCTCCATTTGACGTCTACGGTTACGGCGGCTGTTTGCGGCGGTCTTGGCCCAACGATTAAATGTATTGTCTTCGGTATGTTTTGGTTGCTTAAAGTAATAAACTATAAACATGATAAGTTTTATTTAATTGTAAAGGTAAATTTTGTGTGTGGTTTTATTTTGTTTGCTTAGAGTATTATTGTAATTTATAAGATGAGAAAGTATAATTACTTAGTTGTTAAGGTACGCTGGATGTAGACATTTGTAGAATGTTTTGTTGTATTTGAAGAAATGTGTGCGAAACCTTAAACGTCGGTGGAATTATTGCAATGAGGCAGTCCTAGAGTTCATACAATAAGTGTTTCAGCAAATGCAATCTGTCAATCACAAAATAAGTGATAGTATGGTCCATTGATACAGTATCGGATAAGTACGCGCCGTAGTAAGTAGGTACCTACCTATTTTTACAACTATTAATGTGGCAGATCTTTTATCGAGTTCTTGCAACCGATACTATTTTAGCTTATTATGCTGCCAATAAATATAAGCGATAACAATTAATTTTAATACAAAGTATTCTGGTGTTTACCGAAAAAACGACATTATATTTGTCGTGAAAAATAAAAAGATAACAAACGCAGATACAGTTGATGGTGCTGTCATATGCTTTAGGTACTTTTTTTCTTTAGTGAAATAGAATAGTTTAATAGAATGGGCAATAGATTAAAACTTTTAAAAAGTCTAAATCTTTTTATAGTCAGAGGAATGAACAAAGGAACGTCCCTAATTACAGAAAAAGGAACAACATTTTTGCTAGCGCCATGTATTATATAAATTAAAAAAAAATTGCTTCTTTCGCGTCCGCCCCATATCGGCTGTTAACACATGTCTCTACCTAAGTCTTAACAAGCTACTTAAACCTGTGGTACGCAATGACATTTGACAGTTAACTGATATCTTGTTATATTTTATGTAAATCTGGTGACAGAGCTTTAAATATGTATATTATAAACTGTCTATGATGCCTTCAAAATTTGTAAATAATGGCCCACATTACGATAAACTGTTTTGTTACAGCAAATTTCTTATCTGTGAAAATGTGGTAATAGCTTCATTACTATATCAAAATCGATTTGGTAATACATTTCAAATTTCGAACATCTCTGAAAAAAAAAAGCAATTTGATTTGACCCCTATTCTAATATCAATTGAGATGACGTTTTATTCGAAATCAAATGACAATTGCATACAATATTGACAAATCTCGCATGTAAGTTGGTATCGGACGATATGGTAATCGACCCCGACTCTAGTTTGTCTCTGAATTAAAAAAAAAACTACGGATGCGTGACGTGCTTGAAAAAAGTTTTCATTTGCCGCCATTTGACGTACAGTTTATCTTTTAATTAGTTTATAAGTAAAATATAATTTGTTTTGTTGTTTTTAAAGGAACTATAACAAAAGTTTCATGTAAAATGTGCAATAAAGATATTTCGGAAACGCCATCTCATATCCACGAGTTCCGCCAGAGAGCAAAGTCGGCTGTAATATGAAGTTAGTGAATATATCATAGAAAGTTTATAATATGTGTGTAGATAAAGCAGTGTATGTAACTGTATATAATTAGGCATTAAAACACTCGTGTGATACTATTATGAAACTCATTTCATTCGTTTCATAAACCCACACTCGTATTTTAATGCCTTTCATTATGTAGCAGTCACATAAACTACTATTATGTTCTTTTTGCGACACGTTTCTTCGCCTGTACCAAAAGACAATGTAAAATTTACACTAAACAAAACAATTAAAACTGAAGCTAGTTTTTTCTTATTTTACATTACAAGTATGACTAGACCACTGAAAGAGCATTCCACGGGCTGTCCCGTACAAACGCATTTTATTTCCTGTGTTGCGACTTTTTTCTCGGCATTTAAACCAGGCGATTATTTTTCTGTGCATATTTTTGACCATTTGTCATAGAAAAGGAAACTCTTATACCTTTAAATCTTCAGAAACTTCGCGTTTGTACGGGACAACGGTAGACAATTTCATGGAATGCTCCTGAAGCCACTACAGTAATCAATACTTTGACAAGCAGACATTTTTAAAAGCACCCTTTCTTACCCTTCCAAGTACCTCCCCTCGCACATAACAAAATATAAAGAGGGTGAAAAATCCCCGCCATTACATTAAAAGATATAATTAAGGAACCCTCCCTGAGGGAAATGCGCCTTCTTTTGACATTTTAAAGGGGCTTTCTTAAGCCCTCAGTACAGTTACATTGCTAGAATTGGCGATGGAGGTATTAAATATTTATTTTTTTGTAGTTTTAATCGTAAGGAAATGTTCTGATAATAGAATATGCTCACTTGAAAGAAAATTATTATATATGTCAGCATATGCATGTCTTTACAACACATAGAAAATTTAAAATTTAAATTATCGGTATTATGCCACTGGGCTTTTTTAGATTAATTTGAGTTTTGATTTAGATTTATTTCTGAATTTTAATTATTATGTTTAGTACCGTAATTTTACTTATATCGTATTTTATAAAAAAATAGTATCTTTATTCGAATCAGTTTTTTGTTCAATCAAAACATTCTGACAACAATGTATATCAAAATGAGTTAAATTCTGATAACGAAATAAGTCAGAGTCGGTTAAGTAAAATTTTTATCTTATAAATAAAGATTAAGTACCTAATATAAGATGTGCAAGGCACGTATTGTCCGTCTAACCGTCCCTTTGGTGTTCACGAAGACATTTTATGATTTTATTTAACTTCATAGCAACAGGTGCTATTAGAAAGGCATTTCTATATTTTCAAAGGTGCTTGTCGTAACGTCGTTTAGAAGGAATATCGGCTATAATTGCCGCTGCGCAACTTTTCTGCGCTTCACGGCCATTACGAGCGTAATTATACACGGAGCTGTCTGTGTTAGTGTAGGTATGATTTAGTTGATTCAGCGAGCTTTATGTCATAAAAAATATAAAATATGATTAATCTAACAAAAACTAGAGTAGGTACCGATTAGCAAAATTTTAATAATATTAAAATTCAATCATATTTCATGTAGGATGTAATAACAACGTGTTCGATTTATCGAATTTATCATTTGATAAAGAGCAGTAGGTATGTAAAAAATCAAATAACAAACGTATAAAAAAATGCAATAAATACAAAACAGCGTACATAAATTATACCCACAAAAGTATAAAACATGTATTAATTTACATTCACCGTCCGAAAAGAAAATTAATAAATTCACGACTCCAACCTCCGTCAAAAACCGTTTGTCTTTTAAAATTGGAACGTCCCCGTCGTCAACGGGCTCCGGTAAAAAACCGGTAAAAACGAGAAAAAGGAGGAAAAACCGGTATTATCCTTGTTAATTCCCGGCTAATTTAATTCTCGCCTAATTCTATTTGCCGAGGAGCGGGGAGTGATAATTGGGGACAGTTTTTTGCGAAAAAAGGGCTTTTTTAACACGTTAAGTGTTTCCTTTTTTAAGCCGTGGGAATTTAGGATGAGGATAAAGGAGTTCCTTATAAAGGGGCTTAGATGGAATGTTTGGATAACGTAAGTACGTAAGTACATTCGTTTTGACATGATCTTTTCTTAAACTCGATATCCTTTTTATATCATTATGAAGGCTATGGTTTTGACATTACATGCGAAATGAAGTGATAGTCGTGACCAAGACGATCATGATCGTCTTGGTCACGACTATCACTTCATTTGAATGAAGGTCGTATCAAAATCAGTGCAAAGCCGAAACAAATTATTAAATTGGAATAGGCTCCAGCTAAGTCTTATCATAATTATTATCATTGTAGCTAGGTTATTTCAGGTATAGTAAGTATATATATAGTGCAGGTATTTTAATCGAAGTTTTTTCTATGCAGAATTAGTTGAATTAGAACTAGGAACTGGAAGTCAAAATAATACCTACTTCGGTACAAGTTTTGTTTTATAGAGACATGACTTTTAAGGTCGGCTACGCGCATTCTGACACCCCTGAAGTGTGTCCATAGGCTATGAAATCCGTTGACCGACGTGGTACAAAAAAGCGAAACATAACAAGTAAAAAACTTGAAAAAAGTATTTTGCAAAATATCGTAAAAACTAGATTTAAATTTAAAACATTTGAATCATAAACTTACCTTTAATAATAAACTCGACCACAAAAAAGCACAACACTCACGTAACACCTCTATCGCCAAACTGACCATATTCTAATAATAACCCTTTCGCTGCCGGTCACCCATTGTCCGAACCGGTCAAGCTGGTTGACCCTTCCTTAACCCTGCAGCTGCTGGCTACCGGTTTTGGACAAAACGGTATTGTGCAATTTTAGTTTTAGATCCGGAATTAGGATACAATATAAGTTTGGAAGTATTTTAACTTTGCTGTGGCGTTGGACGGTGGAGGTGTGTTTTTTTTTTAATTTGCATAAATTTAATTAAGATTTCATATATATCGAAATTTTAATTTTGCAGGTATATTTAATTTTTATATATTATGGAAGTAGCCTAAGTATTTAATCTTGTACGTTTTGATTTTATTGTAAGAGATAAGATTTATTAAATAACAAAACTTATAAACTTATATTAAAATTAAGTATAAACTAAATAAATTAAAACTAATAAAATAAATAAAACTTACAATCTTGTACGGTTTTATGCCATACCTAATAACAATTTTAAGACACATTTAGATAAAAACTAGCCATTCCCGGCTTCGCACTGATTAACAAATTATACACCTAAGCCTTCCACAAGAATCACTCTATTGATAGGTGAAAACCACATGAAAATCCGTTCAGTAGTTTTTGGGTTTATCGCGAACATACAAACACACAAACAGACAGACGCGGAGGGGGACTTTTGTTTCATAAGGTGTATTGATATGATCGAATTTCTTGAAATCTACTTAAAATTACTTCAAGGATAATTGTTACGTGTGTCATTCCTGACTTTTGTATGGCGTTAATATACTGTTTGATACTCTTATTGTGTGATGGATTTTATATCTATTTTTTACGAGTGACAGGCAGATGGTCAGTCGAGGCTATTTTATTTTCTTTATTATTTTTAGTTATTTATGTGACCAGTGATTTGCAGAACGTTTTGTCTATTGTCAGGTCAGAGATATATTGTGACTATGCCATGTCCAGTCCAAAACACTCCAAAGGGCATGGTGCGATTAGAGCTATTAATAGTTCGATACGCATTACAGTAAACAGTTGCTCAGTACGATAGATCTATATCTTGTACTTCGTTAAATCATCATCATCTCAGCCATAAGACGTCCACTGCTGCACATAGGCCTCCCCCTTTTTTGGGGGGTGAATGCCATAATCGCCACGCTTGGCAGGCGGGTTGGCGATCGCAGTCGAGTACACCGAATTTGAGGGACGCTGCTGCCCGTCCACCGGTGGTCTTGGACGTGGTTTAAGGACATACCCGGGTCATGGACGTAGTTTAAGAACATACCCGGGTTCTGCACGTAGTTTAAGGACATACCCGGGTCCTGGACGTAGTTTAAGGACATACCCGGGTCCCTAATCGTTAAATAATCTATTTAATCTTTTTTCCACAAAATAAAAAATAATGTACAAATGGCAGACTTAATGCCTAATAGCATTATCGACCAGCCAACCACAATGTGTATTATGTCGAAACTTGATATAATAAGAAGTTATTTCAAGTTTTTATTTTTTATTTTATTCGTTGGAACAACTATGCAAATCTCTAACTAAAGTGTTTTAACTACTATTCCGTGCCAAATTGCGAACAATCCGAGTTCCAAAAACATGCACGGTAGCGCCTCCACGTCCAGGGCTTCAATTCGTGAAGACCACGGCCTGGTAGGCAGGCCAGCCTAGTTTGACCTATAGTTATTAGGGTTCCGTTACCAAAGGGTAAAAACGGGACCCTATTACTACGCTGTCCGTCTGTCTGTCTGTATCTCATGAACCGTGATAGCTAATAGGCAGTCGACATTTTCACAGATGATTTATTTCTGTTGCCGCTATGACAACAAATACTAAAAACTCTGCCAGCAACGCAAGGCTTCTGACGAAGCCTGAATTTTATTTAGTATTCGTTTTAAGTTTTATTTTATAAATAAGTTAGTTTATTTTTCTTTGTATCTAATGTATCTACCAGAAATAAAAAAAAAAAATTGATCCTATTGATTGATTGATCCGGAGGTCGCGGGTTCAAACCCCGGCTCGTACCAATGAGTTTTTCGGAGCTTATGTACGAAATATCATTTGATATTTACCATAGTCGCTTTTCGGTGAAGGAAAACATCGTGAGGAAACCTGCATACATCTGCGAAGAAATTCAAAGGTGTATGTGAAGTCCCTAATCCGCATTGGGCTAGCGTGGGGACCTGGGGACTATGGCCCAAGCCCTCTCGCGCTCGAGAGGAGGCCTGTGCCCAGCAGTGGGACGTATATAGGCTGACATGATGATGATGATGATGAAATAAATTGAGGTTTTGTATTTTTCATTTTGTTTTGTTCTAATATTTAGTTTACATTTCCAAGTATAGAGGTCTATGTAAAATAGAGGCAGTTTACAGCCGAATTGCGAATGGTTGTGGAAGTAACCGGAAGCGGGGCGGCACGCGAGCGGGAAGAATTCGCGAAAACACACCGCGAGATATGTGGCACACCCGCAGGGGTGTGGGGCTTCTCTACAAGGTTTTACTGTTCAGTTCTTTTTCTTCCTCGCGGTATCTCGGCATTTTGCCACGGCTCATGGGAGCCTGGGGTCCACTTGACAAAGTAACTAGGTATAGTTCGTTTTTTTAGCATTATAAATAAGGTAAACAATCTTGTGTGTGTCTTTTAATTGAAAAACACATTTTAAAAATAAGTTACTGCAAATATATAACAATTATGAATCTAATACGATCACTTATATTCTTCTGCTTTCATAAGTAATAGTTCTTCAATTAAAAGATATGTAAGATCGCTTACATTCTTTGAAGTACTTTCTTATACTAAAAAAAAACGTACCACACTCCCAAGAATTGACGTAGGCACTAGTTTTTACGAAAGCAACTGCCATCCTAACCTTCTAACCCAGAGGGGAAACTACGCCTTATTGGGATTAGTCCGGTTTCCTCATCCAAATGATATTTAGTACCTACATAAGTTCCGAATAACTCATTGCTACGAGACGGGGTTTGAACACGCGACCTCCGTTTGAAAGTCGCACGTTCTTATCACTAAGCCACCAGCGCTTGTATATACGAGATTTCTAAAGTAATGGTTATTTACGAAATTAGGAAAATTATAATAATTTTAAGCCAAAAGAACCACATTTCCTTTATTTCTAAGCTCCGGGTATAACCATTGCCCCGTTGTGGTGTGCCCCGGTTCTATGCGAGATTTACACCGGGCATCCGGCGATAGTTAGAGGGCGGATATCCGGCTGCAAAAATTTGCCTCGCTAATGTAAACTGCGATATTTGGGACAAATGGTTACGAGGTTTGTTTTAGTGACAGTTACTTGTTTAATTGTTTATTTTATAACCGACTTTGAGTGGAGGAACATCTTTTTAAAAGGTCGCAAAACGTATACTGGGGCGCACAGATTAACGGTCCGCCGCACGGTATCGGCTTTTCAGTTGTTCGGAACTGTCAAAATTTTCTTCTAACTGACAGGCCGATACCGTCCGGTGGGCCCCTAACAAATCCTGGTTTCAGGATTTCTAATTTTACTGGTCAGAAACGTGGACGATTATGCCTAAGATTATTATTAAGATTATGTTAAAGTATTGGATGATATACCTACATAGCTACGAGCGCTACTATCGCTTAAGGTGCAGTGAGTTCTGAAAACGGAGTTTTTTAAAAGCCGTAGCTCTTTTTTGGATCACGATACAGCTGCCATACATTCAATTACCAAACTTGAGGGCTTTTTCTACTGATTAGAGTGATTAGAATCCTAAGTTTTTGACTTTTGCTCGATAGAAAACGATCACGAACATAGGTCTAAAACGGACTTTCAAGATTCGTAACAATTTGTGCACAAAAGATAAAAATATGAAAACTGCTTCTAATAACGCGCAATTGTATGCTTGAGCGACTACCAGGATTACTTTTTTTTTTAATTTCACATTCAATAAATAAGTTCCAAAATATGATATCAGCGGTTCCGTGCACGCAACTTCTTTGATCAGATGCCCGCTGGGCTCGGATCAAAGCACACGTATCGCAAATTTAATTAAAATGACAGTTGATTTTGGCATTTATTTCGACATTAAATCATATACATATACGAAAAAGTATACCAGTAGACAAATACTATTTAAAAAAACAGGGTAAATAATTATCATCAGATGGAGCTCGAGTCTCATCTTAGATTTGATTTGTTGGGGCATAATGGTTGAAAAAGGCAGTAAACTATCTTAAAACAATACGATTCCAATATCATTTAAGTAATTTGCTCCTTGAAACCCGGCTTAGAATGAAAAAAGTTTGAAGACTCATACTTACTGATTGGGATCAATTTTCATTATGCTGGTATTAATATTGCATACCTATTTGACGTACTTTTGTACGTCAACGTCAATGAACTGTGAAGACAATGTTGTGATCTTGTATTTATGTTACAGAACTTTTGATCTTCAAATATTACCTATTAATACGGAACATTATGTAAATATTTCGTGTACTACTTGAAAATCGTGCAGTGGTAAACCTGTTTTGTTGCTGTGAGGTCCGTCTAAGATAGATGTATAATGCGGTTACGTACTGTTCTGCAAACCTTCATGAAATCAAGAATAAATAAACGGCTACGGTCTAGACTCAGTCCTAGCGAGTTTTTGCGGCTTGTGAGGCCGATATATGGGTCAAACAGATCACTGTGTTACGTTCTTTCCTGTGGACATACACAAAGTTAAGGGCTATAAAGATTAATTTTCTTATTTAACCCTTATCCACGTAAAAAGGTCCTCCTTTTATTTACAGAACTATGATAAAATCATTACTTACATGCCCACAAGCTGTTAACTATTGCCCACAGGAGAGAAAACTAGCGTGTTCGCGCGAACTGTACATTTTTCTCCCTTTGTGTATTTCCACAGGAAAGAACGTAACACAGTGATCTGTTTGACCCATATACCTACTGGCCTACGAGGCTTACAGCCCAAAATCGCTGCGGCCTGGATTGTGATTGCCTGTGTATCGAGTGCTATACTAATTTACTATAAAATAAAACAAAGTTTTTAATTCAATGATATTCTGTGCATATTTAATTTTATTTTTTATACCTCGTCGCTAACAAACAAGCACACGGCCCGGCCCGTCTGATGATAAGCAATCTTCGTAGCCTTTGGACGCCTGCAACTCCATGCGCGTTGCCGAGTCTAACACTCCGCACCCCTCGTTGATAACTGGCAACCATACTCACCGGCAGGAAGGACACTATGAGTAGAGTCTAGTGCTAGTGTTATTTGGCTGCAGATTTCTGTAAGGTTGAGCTCTGCTCTAGATCTGGAATGACATCCGCTGTGCTGTGCCCTACCACACGAAGCGAGATGTCATTCTCAGTTCCCATTCCCATACCTCTCTTTGGACGTAGTTCAAGGACCAGAGGTATGTCCATATATTTTAAATATTTTCGTCTTAAATTACTATAGAGATTCAGAGTCTGAACATATAACCGTAAGTTTACCAAAAAATTGCCGTAACAGCTATAGGTACAGTCAGATGCAGAGAGAAAGAATCCGCCAAAATGAAAGTTCCACCCTGCCAGGACTTAATTTATTGATAAAGATAACCATATATTTATTTGCAAAAAATACATATAGTGATGAACATAGGTGGACAGTAATTTTGGATGCGTAGGGTAGAGCGGGGAGAAACGTAACACTTTGTACTTTGACCTTAGTTTCTGGTTAACCCTTATTATTTTGATGAGTTTAATGTATCATATATAACGTCAGTGCATGATCTGTACATTAACGTCTTGACTAACATTATAATTGTGTATTTTGTTTTTAGAAAATCCTTTTTTGTTACTAATCACCCCGTTGGCGTGCAGAAAGTAACACGTTGTGGGTCAAAAGTAACAAGACACAGTGGGCTGTAATTTAATATAATATGACATATCAAATCAAAATAAAAACCGGTCAAGTGCGAGTCGAACTCACGTCCCAAGGGTTCCGTACTGCACACATTTTTGAACGAGCGAGCAAAGCGAAGTTCTTAAGTACATTCAACTGTTTATTCAATTTGTCCACACACAGCTGGCTATCTTAGGATAGTTAGTTACCCATTTTTTTTGTTCAAGTATTATGTTAAGCATAGTGCCTACATTTTTTTTTCATTGTTAGGTGTATCTCTGTTAATTCAAGATAACAGGGCTATAACCGCGGAAATCGAAGCTCGAAGTTCGCAAATTGCTGGCATTTCTCTCTGTCACTCTAATTACCTACGGTTTCATTGGTGTAATAGAAAAATCCCCGCAATTTGCGAAATTCGATGGTCGCGATATACGGCAGTTCAGCCTTCTCACTTAGCTACTCGTACTTAAACCAATTATTTGTTCTGTTTGAGCACTAACCTCCTAAAGGTCATGCTTCGACCTTGCGTGGAGGTGCACCTCTTTCGGATGCGTCAGGCCTTCGGCCCAACGCAGAGCTTGGCCATCAACCGTCGCACTAGCTGTCCGCACCACGTTTCACGTAAACAATTGCGGTTGTGGCCCTGACAGAGCTTATCCACAATTCTTATTATCAAGACCTGCTCACGCTTAGTTGCAGACTTCTTACGCGTTTTTCCAGTAATGTATAGGTATTGGGCCCAATCGCTTAGGGGTCATCCATTAATTACGTCACACGAATTTCTAGGTTTTTTGACCCCTCCCCCCCTCCTTGTCACATTTCAGACGCACGGCCGGTTTCCATCCTTACTTGGTAGATATTCCACCAATTCGCACGAAGCGCTTTGCTTCTACTTTCCTTATGCGCACTGCCAAGGAATGGAATTCCTTGCCGGCGTCTATATTTCCGTGTTCTTATAACCCGGCAACCTTCAAATCAAGAGTGAACAGGCACCTTCTGGGCGAGCTCGCTCCATCGTAGGCCACGTCTACGCCTCGGCTAGTCTGTGGCCATGAGTAAGGCCATTCATAATAAAAAAAAAAAAAAAACTTGGTCACATTTGGCAAACCCCTCCCCCTAGTGTGACGTCACATTTTTTCTACGAAATCGCCAAATCGAATTAAGTAAGCACCTAAGTATTATAAATATTTTATCAAAATATTTTTGACGATATAAATATTAGAAATGATGACTTACGGCTCCGAAACGTGGTCTTTCACTATCGGCCTCATCTCAAAACTCAAAGTCGCTCAACGAGCTATGGAGAGGGCTATGCTCGGAGTTTCTCTACGTGATCGAATCAGAAATGAGGAGATCCGTAGACGAACTAAAGTCACCGACATAGCCCACCGGATTAGCAAGCTGAAGTGGCAATGGGCAGGCCACATTGCACGCAGAGAAGATGGCCGATGGGGTCGAAAAGTGCTCGAGTGGAGACCACGGACTAGCAAGCGCAGCGTAGGACGTCCACCCACAAGATGGACAGACGATCTTGTTAAGGTCGCCGGAAGACGCTGGATGCGGGTCGCTTCCAACCGGCACGTATGGAGGTCCAAGGGGGAGGCCTATGTTCAGCAGTGGACGTCTTGTGGCTGAGATGATGAAATATTAGTAATTTTATAACCCAACACTGCTAAGGAAAGAAAATTAAACGAATAAAAACGATTATCGTTTTAAAAACTTGTTATTTAAATGTACAGCGAATAAAATAATTTAAATAAATTTTCGGTTACTGATGAAGTTAAAGTGACGTCACAAAGTTTGTGTCTCCCCCCTCCCCCATGTCACAATATGTCACATTTTCTTGACCCCTCCCTCCCCCTAAACGTGTAATGTAATTAATGGATGACCCCTTAGCAAAAGATAGAACAAAATCGACAATCTCCTTTCAGGGGAGCATGCACTTGTCGGAGGCTCCGGGCCTTCAGGGCTTTCGACCTTCGCATTCAGACAATTGAACTATAATTGTTCTGTGTTTGAGCACTAACCTCCCGTAACTCGGCCTTCGGCCGTGCGTTTTAAAAAGCCTCTGAGGGATGCTTGGGCCTACGGCCCTACGCGTAGCTCGGCCATCGGCTTTCGAAAAAGCTGTCCACAGCTAGTTTCACGTAAACCATTACGGCTGTGTCCTTAAAACAGCCCAACCGCGTTTTCTTTCTTAAGTCCGGCTCACGCTTGACTCTAGATTTCTAATAGGTTTTCCTGTCATCTAGAGGTAGAAGGTTGTGTATTTTTTTTTTTCAAAATTTTAGACCCTATATTATCGGAGATAAGGGGGGGGCGGTCATTTTTTGCCTATTTTCTTAAATAATTTCTAAACTGTTTTATATAAAATTATAAAAAAATATATATTTGAGATCCTCAAAATAAGCCCTTTTAATATGTAACACGATATGGTTTGCAAAACTTGGTTTTCTAATTTTCTCATATTCCCCTTAAAATAGCCCCCTTTACTTAAAATTCATTTGTTTATATTACATGTCCGTCTTTGGGTAGCAGACTTCCATATGTTTACCAAATATCAACTTAATTTGTCCAATAGTTTTGGAGCAAATTGGCTGTGACAGACGTATAGACAGGCGCACGAGTAGGCGTCACAAACCCGGTTTCACCGAAATCGAAAAAACCGGAAAAACTGGGTTTACAGCCAATTGTCAAAACCGGGTTTTTACTTTAATAAAATCGAGTTTTTCGATTTTACACTTTTGTAAACATAGTTTCATTATTTTGAAGAGCAAATTAAAAAAAACAATACATTATACGCACTAATTGTATAAATGAACAGCTTTTTAGTCTCCAACGTTATATCTATTTGCCCAGTTTTGCAGATAGACTGCTTTGATGGTCCTTGAAGTTAAGGCTTCAATCCAGGATGCTTCGGAGATATTTAGGAAGAAAGTTGTGTCGGAGAAGATTGCCTCTGAATTTTAATATCAGCTCCGTGTTGGCTAGTTTGTTGCACTGGTGAACGCAGAACACCTCGGTCTTGGAAGGGCAGGGGCACAAACGCCACTGAGAGAAATAGTCATCTAATAGATCCAGGTCCTTTTCCAGGATATTTAGTTCAATTTTCAAGCTGTCTTTTTGTGTCACAAGGGCATCATCAGCATAAGCAAACTTCCGCGATGTGGTGTTAGGCAGGATACGACTCAGACCTTTTCAGACCTATGACAACTAATACTAGGCTGTGTTGAGAGTGTGGAAAATCCGCTAGCGCGTACAGCTCGACGGCCACTGGGGTACCGTCTATTGCTCTTGTTGTGAAGACTAGGTCCGGGTTCACTTCTCCATCGAGCTGATTTGAAAGTTCCTTTGCCTTTGTGAGAAACGACTAAAACAGTGTTGTTTTGTTCCTATCTGCCCAGTCCATGATCGCCTTCTCGTTGGCGTCAGATTTCCTTTATCCCCAGCCGGTATGGTGGCTATTCAAGTCTCAAATGTAAAGGGATGGGTGTTCCAAGTAAGGAAGGCGTGGAGTATGCCAGCAGCTAAGTGGAGGATTATATATGCTGCATATCCGCGTTCCGCCGATTTGAATAATCGTGGTGGCGATATTGTTGCCATCGATGTTATTTGAAATCACGTTGACCAGGGCAGTAAGAGAAGACCGGCCGCATGTCGAAGTTCTATATTAATTGTTTATGGTATTATAATGCCGCTACCAAATCAAATCCCGGTATTTTATCTCGTTTAGCGAGTTGGGCATCATCAGCGGTGTATTTCCAGAAGGAGGACTATGTCAACACCGTTGTCATATAATAGGTTGCTTAGGCAAACCGGTTTAGAATTACTGCTTAGTTAAAAACTTTATTGATGGATTTGTATTAATTTATTGATATGGTCTTGGTAAAGTAAATAGAAATGTCGTGGAAGACGTAATATCAAAACATTGAACCTAAAAATAATTGCTTATTTTACAAATTATACGTAACATCGAAATCACCGAAAAAACCGAAAACCCGGTTTTGCAATCTCACAAAAACCGAAAAACCGGTTTTATAAAATACGCACGGTTTTGTGACCCCTACGCACGAGTGATCCTATAAGGGTTCCGTTTTTTCTTTTTGAGTTACGGAACCCTAAAAGTACCTACTAATCATGTAAATTATTATTGATAACACACTTTAATATTTGCATTTCAACTACATAAACATTAGTATTTTAAGAAAACAAATCAATATTAATTCCTCGTTAGAAATTGTTTTTATTTCAAGTGATGAGATCAATTATTGTCTTATAAACATGTTATCTAATCAGATAATTCAGGGGTCAGAGTTTTTTCACTTACAAATATGGCATACATCGTTTACTAATATGGCATAGATCCAATAGGTATATTGTATGGGATGTAAATGTTACTTTTGTATGGCTTTGTTACTTTTGTACCCGACCGCATTTTTCTGAAAACATGAAAGATATCTTTGAATTTGAAACGCAACGTGTGCGAGAAAAGTAAATTGCAATCAATCTAATCAATATCCCTTCGGGTGGCAGGGCCTCCGGTTGAACGGTAGGAAAAATGGCGCAGCCATTTTTAAAACATGCCCCTGCGTGGCAGAGGCCGGGAGCCAGACACTCCCCAATTAGCGGTGAACCGGGAGACGGTTCCGTCACAACAAGCCCGTGTGTGGCAGAGACCGTCTCCCGGCCTCTGTGCGACGCCGTATTTTGCGCCTAAAATAAAACCATTAAAACTATGCCTTGCTTGCTCACTTTTGCAAGATGCATTCTTCATTAAACAAGGATGGTATTCCTTAAAGGTTGAATTCCCGCGTAAAATAATGTTTTTTAGAAATGGCGTGATGTTCACGCCCCACCAGACCTCGTACGCACCGACCGTCAAGCCGCGAACATTCAGAAACCAGAAATTTATTTGCTAACAACATTGTCCTTACAAAGGTACACAAATGGAATACGCAGTGATAAAAAGTGAAATAAACTGTGTGAATCGTGTTAAATGTAATGTTTTGTCATAAAGACTGCTTTTTTTCAATCAATTGTTTTATTTCCTAATTATACATATTTTTATACATGAAAGAAAAAATAATTGGTAATATGAGATTTGATCAAGTCCAGCATAATTCAAATAAATATAATGAAATTCATTGGTACCTATACAATCAAAAAAGCTATTTTATGCTGAATTCAATTCAATCATACATATTTTTGAGAATTGGTCAAATTTCTAGCACACGTCAAATTCGCGATGACCACCCATGGAGGCGCCGCCACTTGACGTATATTTTTCTAAATTTGCCGCACCACTCAACCTCAAGCCACCGTTAAATCTGAGGCGCCGCCATTCAACGGCTTGTTATATCTGTCCATCTCCCGGCTCCCCGCCACCATAGAGACCTAGCCAGACAATGCCACTCTAGGGGATATGCAAATATTCAGAAAATGTATGAATTTTAATACAACATAAACATCAAAGAACTAAAAGTCAAAAAACGTACTTTTGATTCGAAAAATTTTGCGTCACGTTGCGTCCTCTCACACAACCTAATAGCACGTGGCGCTCGTTTCGACTGAATGCGCTGACTGAGTGAAGGGGGCACCACTGTCTATCGCTTAATAGCAGCGGAGTGGTATTTTGTCTATTAGATAAACCTACAGAGCAATAGTTACTTTCCACCCGCAGTTACCTTTGTCCCCGCTCTCCCCTATATTTCACTTGAAGAAGCATGCAAATTTTGCTTAGTAGCTAGGTAGTATAACTAAATTTATATACAAATTGAAGCTAAGCTAAGGTAAGTTATATAATAATAATATCATCGGAATACACATGATTTTAATGAAATTGTCATTGAATTGATTTGTGCCTTATCGAAAGCCCTATTAATTAGAGTAGTACCTAAATAACTTTTTTCATTTGACGACTTCTGTATTTATTCGGTTTATTTAGTTCGAGTATCTAATGAATTCGATTATTTAGTTAATTTACATTTAAGTACGTCACATGTGACATGAACAGACAAGGAGAGCAACATAAAATATATTGTTTTGTCTTCCTTCTTTCAATGGAACTTTTTTAGAGTTTCTCTTCCTCAAAGGAGGCTAGTTGTTAAGACGAAACTCAAAATACTCTCATTTGCATCTTAAAAAAAATAGGATGGGTCACTGACCTGTCCCGGTAAAGTGAGGTAGTGTGCGTGACGTGTGCTTGTGTGTGAAATGGGGTAATTTGACAGAATCTGGAAATTTTCCCCGGGCATACCTCACCTTAATCACATCTGATAAGATGAACAAGGCCTGATGATGATGATGATGACGAGCTGAAATTTTCAAAAAAATCTCATGCATTGAAAATAACATAAAGGTAAGGGGGTAACACTGACATAGGTATATAGTTTATTTTGCTCGGGCAGGACAAACAGTATGAGGATTCCTTACAAGTGATAGCCTTACCTCAGTGATAGTCTTACCCCACCATTGCCTCTACTATCAGTTGGCAGAGTATTTTTCACTTACTTTCAGTGAATAAACGTGCCGTGTGTCGCGTTTTACGTTTCTTTACGGTCTTATGTACCTAACTTCACTCCACTCCAAACGATGTTGTCCCTTTCTAAGTATACTATAAAACAGAGCAAGAGTTATATCGGAGTTTTATACAGCGCCTCTAGGATTCACCTACAGGGTGATTCATGAGACGTGAGCAGGACTAATCCTGCACACTCAGTAACTGATAATTGATCGATCACCGTCGTATTTAGGTGAAACAACCACACTTTTTCCTATTTTTCAACTTTTTGGTGAGGGCAAATTTAATTCTCTACAATCATGGTCACCCTACAAGACCTAATTAATAAACATAAAACCTCTTTTACGAAGAAAATAAAATGTCAAACCTGAGTGAGATACGAGTTTTCAAAAGTAACAAGACCGTGATGACAGTGATGACATTCAATTTGACACAGAATATCGGTAGTTTAGTATTCTAATGTTAGGGTGACCATCCTTGTCGTAAATAAATTAATAACTTTTTTTTTCAACACGACTAGAAAATTAACGTTAACCTCACTAATACTGATAGGAAACAGTTGCTTATAATTTACGAAATGCGCAGTGTTAGTCCTGCTCACGTCTCCTGAATCACCCTGTATAGAACTAAATAACAAAATTGACACATTTTCTCACGTCTACGTAATTTACTATCTATGCATCTCGCTCTCGCAAATTAGTGCAAGTGAGATGCACAGAAAGTAATGTTACATATACTGATGGTAGCCGTGAATATGGAGGGTAGAGGTAAGGAGAATCCTTTATGACTTTATGAGAAAACTCCTTTATGGGAGAATATTTGCAAAAAGTGGGCACGCTGTCAGCTATTATAATTTTTCTAAATCTCTTCAGAGTAGCGAAAAAAAGAAAACCCATAAACCTAGTTTTTCATTGTATCAATACCGTACTAAAAATCATGAAGAATGGAAGATACTCGTATTTACAAGTGGAAAAACGTTTTCTCTTTTTGTATGGACGATTACGTAGTATACTTCCCTCTTAAGGTTTTTGACGGACACTTTTTCATTATTAATTACATGGAGATTGTATTCCTTACCTCTACCATCCACTAAGAGCATTTAGAAGGGACATGTCATCGCTGTCATTTTCTTTACAAAACAGTCTGCCGATTTTTGCGGGGGAGGGGACGTCAAATGTATTGCTATTTCTACATGATTTGTACGTAACGTACAAATAGCCATGTCAGTCCATACAAAAGTTTGCACAATTGTGTTTTTCGGCAGAGGGGTAAGTAATAATGTCACCAAAAAAATAAAGAGTATACCTACGAGACTACTACGACTATGATATTTGATTTATTCGCTTGTCAATATAAAACAAAATGTAGGTGTTCTTTCTTCCCGTATGAGACGCCATTACTATGTAGTTTTGTTTGAGATTAATAAACATTACATATATGGTGTTAAAACAAGCTTTTCTTTCCTGCTTGGAAACCTAATCCAAAATCCTAACAGTAGGTAAGCACTCAATGGCCACTCCAGTTATTAAATGCTCTAAGACCAATTTTGTCACTTTGTTACTGACTCAACCTTCATTCTACAATTTTTTAAAGATTTGACGTTGCCATAGTTACGAAAATAATAAACACATCAATGTTAGTAAACAATGTATAAATTAAAATATATTGTATTCAAGACAAAAATTGCAAAATATGATAAGTACGTAAACATCATTAATAATCGAGTTAAAATTATGACTTTGCGTGTTAAAAAATAGGAAGCAAAGTATACGGCGCGATTATACAGGCTACTTTTGGCTACATATTTATTACGTTTGATGAAAATAGTACACACATGAGAAGAAATCTTAAAATATTAAAATAGGTATGTATTATAATTGTCCGCTTCAGTCCGCACCGCCTACTGCTAAGTAACATTATCTAATAGAGTGTGCGGAAAGAGAAGAGTCGTGAAATTTAGGGGAGCCCATACATTATACCTACGACTCTTCTCTTTCCGCACAGACCCTACGACCTACGTATGACCTTAATAGCGATCTTAATTTTATAGTACCTATATGATCTCGAGTATATTTCAGTGCCAAGCGCCCCATTTCCAATACAAAATGAACCCACGCAGCGGGTTTTTGGCAATAAATGTGTTTTAAATTTTCAGATTCTGAACCACCAGCAAAAGTTTTTGAAGAAAGTTTTATATTTCCTGTTACCAAGTTGACATGAAAAACGAGTACCTGCCAAACACAATAATTTGAACAACGGAAAATAAAATAATACTTACTTAGTAAAGAAAAATAAATAAACTCACAGAACATTTGTATGTTTTATTTTATTTAAGATAATAATGCTTAATAAAGTACATAGCAATTCTTGTGTAAATATTCTTACTATGTGTTATGTGCACCCAGCAACAAAAACAGCAACATGTCTATGTACCGCTCCTTGTATTGAGCCTTAATTCTTAATACATATGTAACTTCTACATGCATACGCATGCATACATGATGCAATCCGGGTTTTCAGGGAAATGTTGTTTTCAATCAGCTTCTTGCCTAAAACCAAAAACTGCTCGTAAGCAATGTGATTTTCGCAAATGTAGCAGTAGAAATAGGAAAATATGATATCAAGTATAACTCATTACCTTTGTACTAAATCAGCCTTTTATCGAACTATTAATTGATTTATCCCTTAAAGTTTTGCTTGAAGTTCACATACTGTTATAAATTTATACATATTACGTTGAAAATTGCATTAATATTCGTGAAAAATCTGCGTATTTGTTGTGTTTACAAGTTGACAGAAATGTCACGTTGGAAACGCACGTATTTTTCCATAACATCTGTCACGTTTACTCGCGTAAAGTATTTACGCAGAATAATTCTGGCTCAGTTTTCATTATATAATTAGAAAGAGAGCGTTTTAGGTGTGAAGTTAGGCAAGTATGGAAAACTCGCGTAAAAACGTTTGTAACTCATGGTACAAATTGAAATTTTTAGTTCTTTACGTGACCGGTAGAGGCACTGTACAATTACTCCATACATTTTCCTTAACTTTCTCACTATCTTCACTTCTCACTGTCATTCACGGAACTCATAGTAGAGCTACATATGTACCTTACTAGATATAGTTTTTCTAGATCATGTTAGGGTTATTACTAAAATATGAGATTTCTGAAGAATTTAATTTTTGTTTTTTTTTCCTACGAAAGCTTTTTATCAAAACGCGCCACATTTTCTACTGTAACATATCTAACTTAAGGGAAGGAAGGGTACGCAATATCTATTTAGAAAAATTAGGTAAAAATAATGTTTTCAGAATCCAATGCGTTCTAATGGTTTTTTTTGCAAAAGGTAATCAAGCAGTAGTATGCTTGTACCTATTAAAAAACCTAGTTAACATTTCATTGTAAATAACCTCGCTGAAAGTCTAATCTGTGAATCTTCAATAAATGCAAAATGGCCGTAAATAAAGTAAAGCACAGTAAAAGCCACGACAAAAGAACGGGGCAATAAACAATTTATAAGAACCGCCTATCGCCGGCCTGTCATTACGTGGCCTTGCGTATTCCAACAGAGAAGAACTTAGGGGAAAATACCTATTTATATTTTACCTTATACCTTTAAACGAGCAATTCTTGTATACATATAATTATATTTATAAATTTCGGGGATCTAACAATTTCGATGAAATTTACTACATATATGGGGGTTTTGCGGGGGCGAAAAATCGATCTAACTAGGTCTTATATCCGGAAAACACGCATTCTTGAGTTTTTATATATTTTCCGAGCAAAGCTCGGTCTACCATATATTAATTGCTTAGCTTAGTTAAACCAAGTTAATATTTTATAACAAACAAACCCATTCATCAAAAAATAGTTTTTGATACAAGCTTTTATCGCTGGTTGTACTTTTCTTTTGATTTAATACTTGCCGAGATAATTCCAACAAACTCAAAGAAAATTAGGTTGCGTTGTTTTATCATAGAGATCCTATGGCCACCTACTGTGCCCACCATCAAATCAGCTCGTCAATACTATAAAATTGCATTGTTCCCGACTTACATGTACAAGAATGTGAAGTTTCAGTTCAATCGAGTAATCGAATAGCTTGCATAAAGGTATAGGTATACATATACATATGAAGTGTTTACATACATACATATAGATATTGCTAGTTAATTAAAAGGTTGTAAAAAGGGGAAAAGGCAGGAAAACATGACAAAGAACTAAATCCACCCCTGTGTACATCGACAATACAAAAGGCAGTAATCACGCAAATACTCGATAAAACTACAATCAAACGATATATGTCGCTTTTTATCGATTGTTTTATATTTATTCGGGCATGCAAAACGTAAACAGCGGAATGTAGACTACGGTTCCTTGAGATTACTGATAAGTTTTGTTCATTTTACGTAAACAAATAATTAACCTAGATACAACTTAAAATTTCCTTCGTGTTTTGCTTAGCTATTTTAGGTTTAATCTAGTCATTAATTTAATAATTTTTTTATTTAGGTAATTAATTTCAACTCTCTGTAAAAATGGATTTTATTCATGTATTATTTTATTTAGTTTAGTATTTTGTACTGTAGTATCTCTGTAGACGTATCGGGTGCAGCGACGGTTGAGCATTTCTCAACGAAAATCGCTTGCACCCAAAACTTTAAAACGTCACGCCTTCTTATATTACAAGTATTACAACCAATCACAGTCGTGCCTTAAGTATATTGCATCGATATTGTTTTTGGGTTCTTACCTGACCAACCCAAACATGTGTTGACCATCGTTATCAGTTGCATTTTAAAGGGCATTCTATGTTAGAAAGATTACACATCTGGTGCCCGTAAAACAATTGTGCGACCAAGAATACGTGAAAACTTTTTTTAATAGCCATAATGTTTGTCCAGAATTGTAAAATTTTGCGCACTTTGCGTGCAGAGACCTGGCGGCGTCTTAACGTAACATCTGCCCGCTTGAACGAATCTTAAATTGTTTAACGACCCTTACTTTTTTGGGCACGTATTTAACCGGTCAACTAATTAATCGGATTTCAGTAGCTTAAAAAATAGAAATAGGTACTAAAATGAATACCTACTTTGGCAACGAAAGCGTTAAAATATTTCAATATGAGCAAGCTACCAATTATGTATTTATTTGGCAACTGAATTATTATAACTCGCGCACGAAGGATTCCTTACCATTGCGCAAAAAACGGCAAACAAGTCACGTTTGTTGTATGGGATACCCCACTTAAATATTTATTATAAAAGTAGTTAAGTATAAATTAAACACATCAATAGTATTATTTATTGATCTTTGTTGAACTCGTTAAGCACTCAACTTTTTGAGACTTAGATAAAAAAATGTGTCTAGAAAAAAGGAAAGTCGTCAAGAGATTTAATTTTACAACCGAAACTGCGAGGTAAGGAATTTGAGTTGGGTCATTACAATGCATTCAATTTTAAGTGTTACTAGCCAGATGTTTCTTGGTGGTTGGTTTACTTATAAAAAAAGGTAAAAAAAGCTACTCCTTTCGATTTCATATCCGTTGCAAATTGTACCGTATTGTTAGGCACGTTACGTTTATATTAAAAATTTAGAGTTACTGGTCAAAAATCTTGGACTGTTCCCATTGGTGGATAATGTAAATAAGTGACCGCGTCTGGGGTGCATTTGAAATCGAACTGTAGGATGCTCAACCGTCGCTGCACCCGATAGTACGTATATCTACCATAGTATGTAAGTATATAATTTTATATTGGGAAAGCCACTTACTATTATTTAAACAACACTGGTCGTGTGTCAATTGGTAAGAATTCTAATTTTACCAAGAATTAAATCTTGCTGCATATGTACTTATATCACTTACATGCATATACATTTTTTTTCATTCTAATCTTCAAAAATTTCTAATTCATACCCAATTAAGTAAGTACCTAGATTTATTTATACTCACAGAATAAAGACGTCAACGGTTCTTTCAAATGTCAAAAAAATATTCAAATAATAATATCAACATCTAATACCAGGACAAATTTGACATTATAACAATTTAAAAAATAAATGAACTACTTACCACAATAATAACAGTGATTCCTTCATAAAAATATTTTTTGATGTAGTTCCTGCATACCCCATAATATGTCTGAATGCGATTATTGATATTATTGTCTACAAACCGGTTGGTCAGTTTATTGTGGAATTCTTTTGTCGCAGCTAATCCCTTATGGCTGACCAAACTATTGTCGTATGCAAATGCAACATCTGCTGGTCACTGTAGGGTCAGTTAGGGTTCGTTTTGCGTAAGGGTATGTTTGAGTCGAGGTCAAAAGAGAACCAACGTAATTAGACCTCAAAGTCTGTGGAATACCGAGTTTAATTAGTTTTTATTAGTAATACACAAATTTTACAGACTCGTTACAGATTGCAGAAGGCTTCAGAGTCTTAAAAAAAAGGAATCGAAAATCTAATCACGAGTCAAATAATTTTAGTAGGTATTTTTAATACAAAGCGTCATCAGTTTTGAAGTTTCTATTAATAACTAAAATAAAAAATTAAAATTGTCGCATTGCAAACACGGTACTTTGTTTATTTTAAACTTTGACTTGTATTTAAAGACAACACGTCTCTAACGTTATAGGTAATATTTTTTCTTGCAATAAAATTTGTGCAATGGTTTCTCACAAAGAATGTCTATCAAGTAAAAAATAACTGATTTGCAAGACCGAAGTGATCACATAAGTGTTCCGTGAACAAAGTTTTGTACGGAACACTAAAAACTCCGATTTCGATACTTAATAACTAGAATCTGATAACTTTATCCAAATCGTGTTCTTTAGACTTGCTTACACTGGTCAGTGGTCATGCACCTATCTTCTATTCGCCCCTCATTTTGCGAATGGACAAATGGACACCCCAGCGTGGACAATAGTCCAGAACCGGACCCAGAACCGGATCTAGCCGGCGAGAACCGGTTTCAGGCGCTTCCGGCATAGAACACGTTGGCTATAAGGGTTAAAAAATACTTTGTAGAATTTTATTGAATAGTTGCGACTTGCGAATAGCTATTAACAAGTTTATTAAAAACATTGCATAAGCAGTGATTTAGTTAAATATTTTTGATAGTATTTTTGTGCATTTTATAGCGTTAATTTGTGCATTTGTGCCTCTGAATTATTTAAAAAAATCATAGATTTATAGGATTTCACTCACCACAGTATATTTTTCTTTAATCTTTTACTTTAATAAACAGTGTTTAACAATACCCTATCAAAATAAAAAAATTCTACCCAGTAAGGGATTCTTATTCGCTCAAAAATACTCATAGTTACAATAAACAAAAACTTTGACAATCAATACGATCGAGTCTTTAATTATTATAATTTGATACGTGCCTCAAGTACCTGCTTACAAAACCATTTGCTTACAAAAAATACAATCCTTTTCAACCCTTGACGATAACTTTAACAAACAAACGTTTTTATATCAAGACGTACTTAGCATTGTACAATGGCCCTTTTCTAACAAACCACAGGGCTGTCACCTGGACAGCCCTTGGCAGCCCCAGCGTTAACAATGTGATGACCCTAGCTGACCGGCGCGCGCGCCACTTTCTATTCCTTTGATGATATTGGCGGAGGTTTGTAAGCGAGGTTCCGTATACTTTTTGTATTATAAGTTTTATTAAAAGTTGAGTACGAGTTAACTTACTTAATGAGCTGCCTAAGGTAGTTTTATTATTGATAAATTTTATTTTAAAAAATACTTGAAATTATATTAAAATGTATCTATGGATATGTTTGAATTATTCAACTGAACCCAATTGCGTGTCCATATGGTGACATAATGACATAACAGCTTAGCTTTGACCAACTCGTAACGTCACGTTTTATACAAGGTAAAATAAAAATATTTTAATATTGCATATTGTGTTTTTTTTTGGTATGATCATTGATCACTATCATTTTTAAATTAATAAAGGGAAATAAAAAGTTACTGATGTCAGTTTAGGTATCGATAAGGTATACAATACACTAAAGTTATCATTTATCGTATTTGTTTCTAAATCACGGGCATATTTATATTGATTATTTTTCTTTTTGTTTTTTTTCCGTGTTTATACCACACTGTTTTCGTTTCGTTACCTTATGGTAGCCATATGGCAAAGGGTTGGTCATGGTTTATCTATCGATTATTGGTTATCGGACCGTTGGTTTTATGGTTTTTGAAGGTTTAAATAGTTATAGTGTCTAGTTAGGTGTATCCTGTCTGTTGAATAATTATTGTGGAAGCATTTAAGCTATTAAACTGTATACAAGATAATCATTTTGAAGAAACAATAAAGTGTAGTTAGAGGTACTTACTATTATTTTATTTAAAACAGATTTGCTATAAATTCGCAGCCATTTTCTGCGTGGTTGAGTAACAAACAGGATGTTTTTTCAACCTCTGGCAATATTATTTTAATAACTAATTTCAGTCATAGAGCGAAGAGGCATAGCTGTGGTAAATACTTACATATAATATATTCATATCAAACTGCGTAAAAATATTATTTATAATGTTATTTAATATCTAGAGAGCAAAATGGTGACTAAATTCGTATAGAGAAGCGGTCACGTGACTTCGTCCCCTATCTTAAGGGATATCATATTATCCTATACTCTAAATTGAAGGTATTCATAATGTTGTGTCACACTTCAACAGGTGTCGACAGTTGTCCGCGCCACCGCCGTGACGCCGCGCCGCCGGACGCTACGGTCACACGCCGTGTAGACTATGTAGATTTATATACGCAGAAGCGACAGAAAATAACGTTGCTTGAGCCCAATTTTCTTCAGTGAGCCTACCGCGACTTCTCTTCTACTCCAATTAGGGAGTAATTCGAGTGACAGAAAAAGATGCCTGCAATTTGCGAGCTTTGGTGTTCGCGATAGGCTTTCATATTTAACAATTGTTACGGGTTTTAACAAGTTTTGAAATATTAATGATCGTCTTGGTTGGTGATTGGCGCACATCATAACTTTCGCTTAATTTCATGCTCGTGTCGAAACCATTACAAATTATTAAATCTGAAACGAGCTCGTCTTCGTACTTACATAATGAACTTGTGTCACATGACAATTTTATACTTTAAATCAAGCTAGAAAAAAGAAAAGCATGCTGCTATAATAGGTATTAAGGTGCTTAATTTGTAGTAGAATAGAAAAGTAATATTTCCTATTAGCCCATAGTAACTTATATTTTGTTAGACAAAGGCTTCGATGTAGCCAAAATAACACATAATACACAGATACCTCATTATCCAAAAAACAAAAATTGGTGGCAAATTTGGCATGCAAACATACGATTGTATATAGGTATAATGTCAACCAATGAGAATCAAAATAAAACAAATAAAAACAGAACTAGACAATTAATAACTTTAACTGCGTCGCTACCATAATTGTGTTTTTAGTTTTAAGATATATTTTGTAATAATATGTATGCTAGTTTTAAGGTATTTATCTATGGGCCAATAGTTGCCTGAAAATAAATAAATGTTTTCATTCATTCATTTAATAGAGTATTTCAAAATGACTATCAAATTATAAACTAGAAAATTAGAGATATGATGGCGGTGAAAATTAATACTTTTACCAACTATTAATTTTCCCTTCTGACCAATAACCAAATAATCTTTGACCCCAACTAGGTGTCGATCTGTTATTTATCGAACGCAACTTATTGAAATTTAAAACATTTCCTTTCTGGCCAGTTCGCCTCCCAAGCTATTATCCACCTTACTACTCTAAGTTAAAGCTTAAAATCAAACAACCCTTATTTAGTCCGATACTAAAGGCAAACAATGCTGTGACATATGTCAAGACAGACTTAAGAAATCGAAAGTCGCTACTGTTCAAACTAGCAAAAAATTTTGAACTCTAATAACTTGTAGATAAGGTCTGAATTCCATTGTAATTTGAAAAGGTTAACACTTTCGATTTTTGTATTGATTCTAACCCTTTTTTGCTTCGGACGGAAGGAAGCGATTTCTTTTATGATAGTTTAGATGTTTTTGTAGATATTTATTGATAGTGATTTGGAATTATGATGGCCGTGACGTGATAAATATGGTGTTTAGGGTTTAGGGTTGTTTTTATGCAGTGAAAGTGACTGTTGTAAACCTTGTCTATCGAATTTTGACTTAGACAATCTGTGACCTTTTTTTCTCTTAAAAATAACCATATGTGCGTAATATAATTGCATTAAAAAAGATTGCTATCTTGTACAAGTAATTTATTAAATTAGGTGTTATTTTGTGGAAGTGCATAGAAATAACTTTAGGAATTATAGGTATAATATGAGGTTAAGGTTATACAAGTTGGCAACGCGCATGTGACACTGGTGGAGTTGCAACCGACCACAAGCAGCAGTAACTTACCAGTTACCAGGTGGTTAGTGATATTGCTTGCTACACAAAAATCCTCGAAATTTAAATTAAGTTATTTCCTATAGGTACCCTTTTTTTCTGTAACACTTTTATTTGCATCTAATATAGGTACTAATTAGGTATAATATTGCAGCTAGGTCCATCCCATACGCAAAAAGAATAGATAGTATAGAGGGGTCCTGTCAAAGTAAATTTTGTAGTCACGGTACATTTACTGCCATCTATCGACACACGATTAAAACTTAAAATAAAATTGAAAATGTATAAATGAATTAAAATATGTTTACGGATATATGATTATTAATTTTTATTGTTCCACACTGACCCATGTTCTTTCACTGATACGTGTTAAAATTGTTAAATATCAAACGGTGTCGCCAACGCCATCTAACCGACAATAGGCCAAAGGTATATGGCGCCATCTATTCGAGAGCGACTTTTGCTTGACATCCGAGGCACGTTTTTTTCTTAGACTTTATTTATCTTATACGGAGTTATATATATCTCTGCCATACGTTAAACATAAGCTAAATACTCGTTACCTATATTTACTTATTTAAACTTTATTGCACAAAATATATACAACAAAGTACAAATGGCGGACTTAATGCCAAATGGCAATTCTACCAGTCAACCGTAGGGCCAAACAGAGATATCTACAATTAGTGCAGAGAGAGAAATATGCCTATTGAGTGAATAAAAAAAAGCAAACTATGTACATATAATAGTATTTTATGCAACAGTTTTATAAGAGGGGTCAAAAAATGTGAGTGGCGTGGGTAACAATGTGAGCCGAAGGCGAACATTGTTAATAAATACGCCATGAGCATTTTTTGACTACTTATACAACGTTGCATACAATGCTTTTTCTATGAGTAGGCAATATTAAATAAAATACAAAAAATTATAAACAAAATTTTATTTATGAAAATCTCAATGTAAGTTTTGGATAGTAGGTATTACCTACTATATGTATGTAGCTCTTGTCTGCGACAAGCACCCATAATACCAAATATTACTGCAACCTGTAACAAGAAAAAGGAGAATTAAATAATATTCAGTTTCAATGCAAAAATATAAAATGTACATAAATATAGCTTGTTGTACTGTGTACCCTAAAAATGTGTATTAAAATTTTTTTATAACATATACCAACCTTGATAGATTGATATAGATAGATCTGATCCGGTGCTTCCAATTAGTCTTTGAAAATACACCAAAGACGTTTTCAGAGAATGACGAAGTTTTGTGCTCCAATCTCCACGCCATGCACTTCTCATAAGATTTGTCGTATAGGTGCTGAGATTTAGTACTTAGGCAACAAATTTTCGGTCGCTGCTTGTGCTGCAGCGGATATTTCTTCAGGTGTAGAAACAATGTAGTCCTCTTTGTCCATTTTCAACACTTTTTATGAACGCAAAACAAATAGTAACGCAAAGAACTCAAAGAACAAGAAATTACCGGGAAAGGCGGGAAACGAGAAACAAACGAGTAATATCTATGGATATTTTTTTTTAAAGCCGTTACACACTACCGCACCGCACCAGGGTCGTGGTGCTGTAGGGTATAAAAGTATTTTTTATTATGTTGGTAGCAATGAACTCAGTACAAATGTGTTTCTTTTTTAATAAAAACCGTATGCATTCAATCGTTTGTCACGTTGGTAGCAATGTACCGGTGTGTGGCACCTGCTACCCCGCACTAGCTTACCGTATCGTAATGTCTCTAAAACGACACAAGTGCTTTTTTGGGCAATAGACTATAGACTTTTAAGGAGTATTAATAATGTATGCCCTTATATGTTCGTTCGTGACTATGTAAATGACAGATAAAAGTACCCGAGTAGAAAAACTACATAAATAAATAAAATATATATAAACTACCACATTTATACAATACATACTATAAATATAAAAAAAAAACATTTATTTCAGGTTACCAGGACCCATATTACATTTACAAAAAAATAATTAAATTAAATTAAATTAAATACATTTACAAACTAAGTACGCTACAAACATTTACAAATAACAAACAACATACAATACAAATTACACATTATTAGCGACCTGGCGGCTACCTCGCACAACGTATCAGTATTGCGATACAGCGGGAAAATGCCGCCAGCATCCTTGGTACAATGCCTCAGGGGCCTATTTTAGATTTAAGCTAGTTATTAATTTCGTTTAGTTGTACCACTGTATATATATTGTTTGTAAATAAATGATTTTTAATTAGCGACACTGGGTAAAAATCATCACTTTGTCTGGCCAGTGATGATTTCTACCCAGTGCTTTGTCATGGGGCAGTCCAAGCGCTCAGCGAACATGCTCAGGATGGTGTTGGAGCTGCCGCGCACTCTGTTCAGCAGAGACGCTACTCTCTTCCTTCTGACGGCGTGGAAGCCATCAGTGCGCGCCTCTGCGAACATACCTGACGCACTACAGCGTCGCGGCAGCTTCATCAGCATCCTGAATATGTTATTGTACTGTACCCTGAGCACATTGTATGTGCGTTGTGTATGACTCACCCACAGGCTGCCAGTGTAGAAGGTTTGGCAATAAGCCCTAAATAATGTTATTTTTACTTCCTTCGTACACTGAGCGAACCTGCGAGCAATCATGTTACCTCGCACAGACAAGGCCCTCCTCTCCCTCTCTATATCCGCATCATCTCGCAAGTCCGGCGTGACCATGTGCCCCAGATATTTAAACTGGTCCGCTACCTTTAGTGGAACGCCACCCAACACTACCGGAGGTACAACTGTAGGGTTATATTTATTCGATTTGAATATCATAACTTCACTCTTTTTTGAGTTGTATCTCAGGCCATGTTGTTCGGCATAGTTCTCACATTTATTAACCAGTTGCCTAATTGCATTGATTGAGGGCCCCAGCAGCACCATGTCATCAGCATAGCTAATGTTATTGATGCTGACACCGTCAATATGACATCCTACATGCGTGCTGCTGAGCTCCTCGATCAACTGGTTTACATAAAGGTTGAACAGAATAGGCGACGACAACCCCCCTTGTCTGACACCACACCCAAGCCTATACTCGTCGGACATGGTGTTCACCCATCTCACCTGGTTGACCTGGTTGCCATACCAATATTTTAAAAGGGTAATACATTCTACTGGCACGGTAGTACGGCTTAGCTTTTCCCACAGTAGGTGGTAAGCAACCAGGTCAAAAGCCTTGGACAAGTCCAAGAAGCAGGCGTAGACCGGTGTTTTTCTGTCCGTATAGTATCCGATAGTCCGCTTAAGACACACAATTGCCGTTTCCGTGGATAATCCAGCTCGAAAACCAAATTGTGCGTCATGCAGCTTGACGTGTTTTTTAAGCTGTTCATTAAGCAGGCTATCGAGTACCTTTGAGGTTACAGTAGCTAAAGATATAGGCCTATAGTTTGTGATGTCGGACACGTCGCCCGTTCTGTTCTTGATAATGGGCACAACCACCGTTCTCATTAGACGATCCGGCAGATACGCATGTTGCAGACATAACGTAAAGAACATAGCCAACACTCGAGGAAGATGAACTTCAGCATATTTGAGGTGTTCAATGCTGAGACCATCGTGCCCCGGAGACTTACCGCGCTGCATGGCCTTTATGGCTCCTGCCACATCTTTGGCAGAGAATTTAATGGTACTGTCTCCCACAATGGTCTCACCATCGAAAATCCCCGCCTCCTGGCCATTTGCAAGAGGTGACTTTACAGTGAACACCTCCCTGAAGTTGTTGGCTATGTCCCTGGAATCGACTACGCCTCCGATGCTCACAGGGACTCCGGGCACTACGTTGAGTTTCTTGGTATTCTTCCAGAAGCCTTTAAAGTCCTTCGCAGCATGGTTCATAGCGAGAATGTCCCTTTTTACCTGCTCTTGCCTGTCCTGACACCATTTAAGCTTGGACTTAAAGACCCGCCTACTCCGACACATGCCTTCATAGACAGGTCCTGAGGACGATATAATAATGATGGATATTATTCGAACTCTTGTTTTAGCAAATGCTAAAACAAGACAGTTGATATCTGTCTAATACCCTCAACTGTTCTAGAATTTTTCGCGTAAAGCAGATTTTTGGCATTTCTACTAATAACAGTAATAACTTTAGTCATATAAAAAGTGCAGTCGTTCTAGCATAAAAGTTCAGTCCATTGCAACTAGGTCCCTCCCATATGCACAACATATACCTAGATAAATAACCTACACAGCTATTAAATATTATAAAAACTCTCCGACCATTAATGTATGTGTGTTCTTCTTTACCTAATGCCCTATCATTTCAACTTCTCCTATTATTTTTCATAGCGGTTTGTGCTCGCAAGGCGTGCCCATTGCGCGGGCTCTGTCATTTTTGTGACCACTGTCATTTCGGCGCGCACTGCCATTTTGAAACTTGTCATTTTTCTGCGCAATGTTCCGTTGGCTGCGTTCGAGTGCAGTTTTATGACGAAAGTGCATGTTGACATGTTTTATGGTTCTGTACACAATTGCTTAGGTTATTGATAGAAGTAGATGTGGTTCTTGCTAAATAATAGCGTATATCTTCGTTTTAAATATACTTATATTAATTTATTCACAATAAAAAAGTGTTCGTAATTAAAAGAAAAAATAATGCAAACCTTGGCGCTCGAGTCAGCTTCGCATTTGGCCACTGCCATTGTAAATATACCTATGATTTACATACCTACATAATACTTACATGTAAAATTATATTCGTAGCGCGATCAATGATATACAATATGCATTATATTATCTTCCACTTACTTGTGTGGCACTTGTATTTGGGTCATTCCTTAAGAAACGCTACCAAAGGGTTGAAAAATGAAAACTGGTTTAAGAAGTCAAAAATAACTTATTTCCATAGAAAACATACCGAACCTTCATGTCACAAAAAAAAACCGAAAAAAAATGTTTTTTTATGGTAGCTCCTGTACAAAAAAAATATTTTTAAATTTTTTTTGCATTTAATATTATGATGTGGGGTGTCATTGGATAGATCTTTCAAAATGAATAGGTGTCACCATCAACAAGTTTTTGATTAAGTGAATATTTTCGGAAATATTCGCATCGAAAGAAATATAATTATGATATCTTCGAGAAACAGTTTTTATTGTTAAGATAATGTATTTTAAAATAATTCAGCATTTATTACTTATATTTTTAATCGAATTTATTAAAAAGACAATAATTTCAATAAAATGAGCCATATTTTCGTATAAATCTGTCTTAATTTCGTACTCGTAACACCCGAAACGAACCATGAGTAACACCCGAAACAGGTAATTTATTTTATTAAAATTAAATAAGAAGTGATACTAAGTGTTGCTCCAGTGTTTCAGTAGACTATACTAACTATTATTACTTGACATAAATAAAACTGGAGCTTACTTGATAAAATTCGCTTAATTATGCATTTTGGTACTGATGGTCAGAAGGTATAGGCCAATTCGCGTAACGCCCGAAACAGCTACTTTTTAGTGATTCTCTCGTTATTTCTCTTATACTTTAATAATGTGCGTACAGGAAAGGAAAATATTATCAAAGTAGTAGATGAATCAATAGTTATAACCTCCTAGTTCCTGTTACAATATCGGATAAAACCTTATTTTATGAGTTCAAGTGTAACACCCGAAACGGTGGAATGACCCATTTGTAACTCGATCGTTGAACGTCTGTGACGTCATCGTTAGGTAGCTATAACTATGATCGTCTTAGACATACTTTAAAATGCTGAAATACTAAAATCTAGACCAAGGAGACGGCAGAGAACCGACTTGCATAGAAATCGCTCCACTGACAACAGACTAAGGGCTGCATTAGACGGCGCGCGAACTCGCATGCGATTTTAGTTACATTGCGGACTGTTGGTTACGTCCAATTCAACCGACCGATCAAAACCCGCAATGGTATGAAACTCGCATGCAAGTTCTCGCATCGCCTAAATCAGCCCTAACTCTTAAATATATGATGATGATGACTAACATCAAACGAAGCTACAAGTACCTATTACGCAAGTTGAAATCTCTGCTTCGCTGGATTGGATGGGTGATTGATTTGATTCTCTATATTTCCTCTCCGCTCCGGCTCAGTGGACAGACAGCCTTACAGTAGTGTCAAGTGTTCGATCAAAAATAAGACATTACACATTTTAGAAGATAGTTTTTGTGGTATCGTCTAGGGTCGTCCCATTCGCTTTTCGTCAAGTTCTTAAATTAGTCCTATTCTGCTTTCGTCACCCATTCTACATTCGTCACAATCGTCGGTGGCTTTCAATGTAGAATGAGTGACGAAAGCAGAATAGGACTAATTTAAAAACTTGACGAAAAACGAATGGGACGACCTAAGACGATACCGTTTTTGTACCTACTTATTATTAATATTATTTAAAGCATGCGTTTTAGATCTATGAGTAGAGCGAAAGTTTTCTAATCAGGTTTCTAATCAAAGAAGAAACTAGAGAAAGGCCTCAAGATTGCTGTTCATATTTTTGGCAGTCGTATTATGATTTAAAAAAGCGCTACAATTTTTCAAAAATTCTACCGGCAGAACCCACTGCATTTTAAAACATTTCTTCAAAGACAAAAAGAAAGATCAACATGAATAAGTAATCTAAAATACCTCATAAAATCACAAACCTCATCAAACTTCCTCAGCGTTATAAATACATATACATAATAACTTGTTACTCAGCAGTTTCATTGTACATCCATCTTATACAGCGTGCTCCATAATACAGGCCGCTACAAAACAGCGTCCGCTCAGCTATGTAAGTGCAATTTAAAATGTAAATTAACACGGCAAAGAAGTAGGGAGGCCACTAACACTTGGGAAATTTTGCACCAACACTGTCTTAGAACACCCTGTATAATCTGCTAATTTCGCAAAATCTTATACTTACTTTAATACAATCTATTTCAAACATTAACCACCTCTACATAAAGTCCAATTTCGTTTAAACACGAACTGATCCTTACGTGAGAAGCGATATAATAATTTCGATTGCAATACAACGTAAGTGATTCGCTTCTACAATTAAATTTGCACTTTAATGTGTTACGGATAAGGTTTAGTTTTAGATGGTAGGGGAGTGTTGTATATAGGCTGATGTTATAATTTTTATATTTCTTACCAACACAGGAATGCCGGATACTGTGGAGATTGTAAAGAGATTAATCGCGGCCTTAATGATTGTTTTTTAATCGTCGCTCGCAAATGTGAGGGCATTATTTCGTTGAACCCTTAAACACGCGTAAGTACTTGACTTAAGTACTTAATATTTTGATAAGTTTTAAGAAATGTACTAATTATTTACGAGAAAATACGAAGAAGCTACATCGAACTAATATCATTTAAATTCATTTCTACCGTGTATCATATCACAGATTCAATCTTCCACACAATATTCAGAATTTGCGTCTTTTTCTGCAGAAGATAAGTTTGCCAGACTATATACCTACATGTACCTTCAAAGCATATTATATTATATTATTACATAAGTACTCGTACATTGAAGCATTAGGTTAATGATAGTCTTAAGCAAAGCCCTACACATCCCTTCAGAATTTTATTCTGCTCTATACATTTACACAATACACATGTAAGTAGGTATATAGGTATCTTGACCTCTCCATATTTATAGATATAATTATTTTTAAATAAAAGAAGAGCTCTTCATTAAATGAAACCCTAAGACTTATTTATAAAAAGGGTAAAAATCCCCTCCCCCGGTTGCCAGGCAACGCGAGACCACTTCTTTTTTCCCCCTCCTCCCGGGGTGGGGGGGCCGAGAAATGGAAAACTCGGGAAAATTGTAGCATTCTTGAGGCGACGCCGCGCTCACACCTTCTTGCGACAGGGGTTGGCAACAAACGGCACAATTTCTAAAAAATGTATATGTTTATGAGGAAAGGGGATGAAGTCGCGTGACGTGACCGCTTCTTCATACAAATGTAGTTCCCGTTTTCCTCTCTGGATATTAACATTATAGAAAATAATTTTACTTTGATGAATATTAGCCACAGCTGGGGTCATCCAGAAATTACGTCACGCCAATTTCTAGGTTTTTTGACCCCTCCCCCCCTTGTCACACTTGGTCACATTTGGCAAACCCCTCCCCCCCTAGTGTGACGTCACATTTTTTCTACGAAATCGCCAAATCGAATTAAGTAAGTACCTAAGTATTATTAATATTTTATCAAAATATTTTTGACGATATAAATATTAGTAATTTTATAACCCAAAACTGCTTAGGAAAGAAGATTAAACGATTAAAAACTATTTTCGTTTTAAAAACTTGTTATTTAAATGTACAGCGAACTAAATAATTTAAATAAATTTTCGGTTACTGATGAAGTTAAAGTGACGTCACAAAGTTTGTGTCTCCCCCCTCCCCCATGTCACAATATGTCACATTTTCTTGACCCCCTCCCTCCCCCTAAACGTGTGACGTAATTAATGGATGACCCCCTATGGGTAGCGATGAACAGTGTCGAATTTAACCGAAAGCATATATACTGCCGTGATCCTCACCCCAAGATAATAAGGCTTGAATTGGCCTCAAGATGAGATATCGCAGGCAAACAAAGCACACTAACGCACAAAAAAGACACGAACAAACCGACTAAGGGTATATTACGCGATTACTATTTTTGTTATTTCCAATATAATATAATTTTTGGTCCGATTTGGAAAGTGTAGGAATAGAAAACTTTTTAAACTTTCGGGAATTTCATAAATTTCAAAAAATACTTATGTCGAATTACAAACAACTGTGTATATTTGTACAAATTCAACCAACTTAAAGTTCAACTATAATAACGCAGTCTAAAAACATTAAGAAAATATATAGTAAGAAAAGGTTGGTTCCCGCTGGGGCGGCGCGGCTCGTAAAAAGGAACGCTGTCGGACCCCCCCGACCCCACCCCCACCGCTCCGGACACTTTCAGGGGCGCGGACTCGGGCGGGCTTTATTTTTATATTTTATACATAGTTAAATGCAAATAAAAGTATGTAGTAGAAAAAACATATTTGAAGCAAAATAAGACCCCCATGCAGACGTCTTCGAATTTCAACCAAGAAAATTAACTTTTGGTTAGTTTTAGTGGAATTTAGTTATTCTTAGTCTATAAAATAACTGTGACAATAAAACAACACATAGGTAATTAATCTTTACTCATATTTTATCATATATATTATGGTATAGTAATAAATTATGCTCTTAAATTGAATCAATATTATAACATCGCCCATAATATTAACAACTATAACCAAGTATGTACAATCGCCATCAGATATATCAGAGCGCCAAGGTGCTCACAAATATCTGAACACGGCTCTCTTGTCAAGGCTTTCGACCGCGTGTTCAAATATTTTTGAGCACGTCGGCCGCTCCGATATAATATATCTGATCGCGACTGTATATCTAAGTGAAAGGACCGATTTAATTTTTTTTTTCTAGGAGTCTTACATTTTTTGACATCAGAAGTACCTAAATCTTATATCCTACATGATCGTGTTTAGGTACATTACTGAAACTATGACACGTCTACACAAGTTTATAAGTAGTAGCCATAGACAATGTTCCAGATCGATCGGCACCCGCGCCGCGGTGGAAGGCAATTTTATGTCACTCGTAAAATGGTCGTAAATATCCTCTATGTTACGTTCGTTGCTGCGTTTTTATTATTTTTATATTACGGGTTTATTATGTATCGAAGTTTTAGGTCAATGGATTTATTTATAGAGCAAGAACAAGCAAGTAGAAGATAGCTCTAATATTTGCCAATAAAATAAAGTGATCATTTTATAAACTTAAATACGAAATACATGGTATAATAATTCGTAAAGTAAAATTTGAATAATGACTAAGGATGCTCTGTGTTCATTTTGATTGACAGATTCGAACCCGAGATCTGCCTTTGAGCATCAGTTAGCACGAGTGAGACTCACTGTAATGAGATTACAAAAGTTATTAAGTTTCCTTGGCTCATATGTCTTCTGCTTAACTAATGTGATTGGTAAGAAGATATTATGGTCAGCTTCGCTGTAGTTGAATACTCGGAAGTGAGAAGCTGATATGTACGAGTATGTTGAATAAGCAAAAATATAACATATAAACTAGTTTACTTTTTAGCAAGTTATTTACCAACCTGAAATAAATGGCACACCTGGATAACATGCTACTCACATTGATTGGTGCATGCAAAATGAAGTGAGAGAGTCGTAATTACATTAGATGCGCACCAATCTCCAAAACGATAGTATCAAAATTATAACAGATTGTGAAATCAGAATCAATCTCTTGTAAATAAATAAATAATCCGTCCGGGAAGCTGCGACCCGCCGAGTCCGTCCCGCATCGCCGCGGGTCCCGCGTTTTACATATTTCTTCGCTGCCTCCATTGTGTATTGAATCAACTCGCTATGTACTGTCTTTGTTCCCGTCTTGCTTTAATTACTGCTTAAAAAATCCTGGAAACTTTACAATAATCTATTATTCTAGTGCCTAAAAAGTGGCCGAGGAAAGAAAGGATTGGCCTATATAATAGAATTCTGGTTAAATCTAAAGACCCTGTTAACATCGACACCGATGTTGATGTGCCTCGACCGTATAAAGTCGTTCGTCATTCAGTTCGACGCCACCAGCACAATCATCGGAGCTGTCCTTTGTCAGAAAGTGGCCGAAGTATTATTATCAGGGGTAATGAAGTTTTTTTGAAAGTTCACAGTAATCAAAACTTTAATTGCCGCGAGGCATTAAGACCGCCTTTTGCACTTTTTATGATGTGCAATAAAGTTTAAAATAAATAAATAATAAATAATTCTTTGCGTTCCAAGGAGTTGAAGGAAGCTTTAAAATTGTAACTTTATTTTAATTCTTAACAAGCAGAAACGTCTGCGAACGATGCTATTAAGTTTAGAATAAATTTAAAAGTGAAAAAAATACTCTTGGGTGAGACTTGAACTCACGGACCTATCTGTAACTGTATATCTTAATTTTCTTTATTAGCTCGAAAGTGGTTGCTAATAAGACAACTGTGTAAAACTCGACAGTTCATAAGACAGTGGGTTGACATATAGTAGTTTTACCCAGACAAAACCGCGGAGAAAGCTAGTATTTTCAAAATAAAGACATTAAGCTGACTCTTCCTTACTCACCAGACCAAGATATGACCTAGCACATTACAGCATATACATAACCAGCCAAACGCATAAACATACATAATGTCTCCCCATCCATCTTGCCCGAACAATATGCCCCCCTTACTCTAACCGTCATAATTTCTTAAAGCTTTTTGCTTCATTTAAGCTGAGGCAAACAAAACATTCGCATTCAAGCTCGACCACTATATCTTGAGCCCTCGCATTGTATGAATGTTACTAGTAGAAGGGTCAGGGTGTGGTGGTCAGATATGTGCTGACACATTTGGTTGAAGGAACGTGACGTAATTTAGGATTATCTTGCGTTTTTAAGGAATAAAATATAATGATGGAATTTACTTAGGAGTAAAAGTAGTCTGTTTTGGGTATTTCTTGGTTAAATTTTAGGTACTCGTATTAGCCATCGCCGAAGGTATTATAACACTAAAATTCCGATCGTTTGGAGCGAATTAATCCTAAAATTTTCGGGTATAATTTGGTGTTAGCACATCACACATAGGTAAAACTTGTAAAGAAGTTTTATACCTATGTCATATACCTAGCTTAATATATTTAAAAAAAATATCGGTAGCTACATCAGGATATATATAATACTTTAATTTACTATTAAATACCTCAATGAAACGGAGGCCTTTCAAATTAAATATTTTACAGCTTTTCGTGGCTAAATAGTAAAATACATATAAACATAACAAACACACACACGTCCGTTCATTTAGCTATTTAAACCCGTATGGCATGGTTCTACCTTATGTTGCAATAAGGAAAAAGTTACTGTATCTTTATTGAAATAGAGTAGATATTACATTGAGAAGTTTGAGCAATATGTGGTGAAACTTTTATTGCGTATGCTGAACTTGACTTTGGTTATAAAAATATAGTAAAAATTTATTTATGTAAGCATTGTATTAAATGTTCACTTTAAATATTTCACGCTAGCCTGCGCAACTAAGATATATTCAACGCTATAGGCTCGCTTTCAGTGGCTTATTAGTATGTTTTGTCAAATATTCAGCTCTTGGCCTGATTGAACCTTAATGTTGATTTGACCTGAATCCAGTCATCTCTGAGACCTTATCTTTCTCTCGTATATATCTATTCCTTTGTGACAAAAAAACTCTTATAACCTGCAAATAAGCATCAGAACATTCGCGTTTATACGGGAAAACTGTAAACAATTTTGTGGAATGCTCCAAAGTATAGTCTGACAAATCAATATGTCAGTAGAAAAAAGCGTTAAATTCAATTTTGTATGGAAGATAAAACCGTCGCGCCTGCATCTTTCAAAATTACCGCCTTTTTATACTGACAATGTTGTGCCAAGCTCAGTAGGAAAACCAAAAATGCGTTGGTATGATGATATCAAAAAAACCGGGCAAGTGCGAGTCGGACTCGCGCACGAAGGGTTCCGTACCATAACGCAAAAAAAAAAACAAAAAAAAGTAAAAAAAATACGGTCACCCATCCAAGTACTGACCACTCCCGACGTTGCTTAACTTTGGTCAGAAATCACGTTTGTTGTATGGGAGCCCCATTTAAATCTTTATTTTATTCTGTTTTTAGTATTTGTTGTTATAGCGGCAACAGAAATACATCATCTGTGAAAATTTCAACTGTCTAGCTATCACGGTTCGTGAGATACAGCCTGGTGACAGACGGACGGACGGACGGACGGACGGACGGACGGACAGCGAAGTCTTAGTAATAGGGTCCCGTTTTACCCTTTGGGTACGGAACCCTAAAAACAGCTAGATCAAAATGGGTGCAATGGGCACAAAATACATACGGGCACAAAATAAATGAAGGAGGCCTACATCTCAAACATTGAAAAGAAAGAAAGAAGTCAAACTAAATGTAGCTTTGTGGAGCATTATATGTAACAAAAAAGTTGTAACTTCTAGAGTATAATAAATAACTAAATAAATAATAAATAGCTATGCTAAGCTATATATCTTCGCTTCCGCTGTGCCACGGGCCTGGCCGGAACGTGTGCCAACATGACGGCAGAATTAATGTTTTTTGCGAACTATCTCCGTAATGGAACAAATAAACGCTATTTTTGGGAGATAGGACAATCCTGCCTGGAATTTTGCCTGCTTTTATGAAACATTTGCCTGCTTGGTGCTTTGCGTTTTATTACGTATGCAATGAAACGTATTAACACTGTTAGATAACTTAGTTATATTTATATAGTTAGGTAACTATGTAACATAATATACATATAATTTTATTAGTTTAGTAGCAATAAATGGGAACTACTTGTAGAATATTTTAGTGACTCATAAAACAATAGCATCAAGGAAATAATTCAAATAATCAATTAAGAGCAAATAAAAGATAATATACTACCTACATAATAATTTAATACATCTCCATAAATAATGAAAATACTGAATATTAAGTGTTAGTTATCTAGAAATAAATAAGTACCTACTACCTAAACGACATGAAAAGCCGTTAGGTACCTAATAGTTAATTACGCGTCGCGATCCAAATTCAAAAATCCTTCCGCGTCTCCCGTATTTTTCTTGCGGCCGCCCGACGCAGTACCCACACATACAAACATTTTTCTCTCTACACCAGTGTGCCGTAAAACCTATCCTTGTGTGCATACCGACCCCTGTTCATACAGGGTGTATCTGTGTGCGTGCCGGTCTCCATTGGGCACAGAGCTATTTCTTTATTGATCCATATTTCTTGTTCTTTAGACTGGCCTCGGCCCCCTCAGGGAGGGGGGAGGGAGGGGGTGTTTTTCTACAGTTTTAATGAAGGACCGAGTTTGGGGGAAGACGGTTATTAATGTTTTTAAGCCGTAATTTTCGCCGTTAATGTTTAGGCGTTTTTGCTGATGCGTTTTTAAGCGGATCCGTTGTTTCGCCATTATTTTTGATTGCTTTCGCCTAAATATACTTTAGTACAGGCAACTTCATCAATATGAAAACAGTTTTTCATTCATTAGGATACAAATTCTAGTATATTTCTGATGACTAAATTTATGGTAGCTTTTGTAAAAAAAAAACTCAATGCCTTCAAGAGAGTTCCAGAGATTGGAAACGTGTTTTTAGTAAGTTCTTACATTGTTTTAATATCTCAAAGGTTTCAAACAAATGTGTACTATCCGCTTAAAGATTACTGAACACTGTAAAGAAGTTTTCACTTCAAAAATCGATCCAACAATCTTCCAAAATCACCTTTATATGAAAAACCTTCTCACTCCAAATACGAGGCACTACGGGGTGAGGTGGGTTTTCCTCTTTATCGTCAAAATTATGAAATGGAACTACACAAAATAAAATACAAACTAAAATACAAACGTCCAAACCACTTATTATATACACCATTCAGTTTTCACATGTAAAAATAAAATTTTATCGAGGTTTGCAAGTCAAATTTCACCCAACTCGAACTCCAATTTTACGGTATTAGTAATTAATAACAACATAATTTATATGAAAGTTAAAACGTAATCTAAATAAAATAGTTTGAAATCGAAATATATAAACTATTACAAAGGTGTCCCATAAGGGTAATATCTTATAGAGTATTGTTCATGATATTCATTTGCACAAGGTTAAGATGTTGATGAGAAAGTAGTTTTGAAGTTTGTCTTCAAGTTCAATAGTTTCTAATATGGTTTAGTTGTTAACGAGGGCCTATAATTGATGGTCGTACGAGTAGGTTCGATTTTACTTATCAATTATGTAGGTAGGTATGAGTACTTCATTACATTATAGTTGTTGTTTTAAATTACAGGTTTCTTAATGGATTATAATTTAAAGTATGGCCGATGACATTTAGAGTTCGATTCCGTTGTAAACCATAAACCATAGGTATTATGTAAACCATAAACAATAGGCGTTTTGTCGCTAAAAGAGATAAGTATCTTAGAGACACTCTTTTTGGTTATAAGAGATAGTGCAAGCGAATGACTTGAATACTAAGAGTAGGTATTCGTTATTTTTAGGGTTCCGTACCCAAAGGGTAAAACGGGACCCTATTACTAAGACTTCGCTGTCCGTCCGTCCGTCCGTCTGTCACCAGGCTGTATCTCACGAACCGTGATAGCTAGACAGTTGAAATTTTCACAGATGATGTATTTCTGTTGCCGCTATAACAACAAATACTAAAAACAGAATAAAATAAAGATTTAAATGGGGCTCCCATACAACAAACGTGATTTTTGGCCAAAGTTAAGCAACGTCGGGAGGGGTCAGTACTTGGATGGGTGACCGTTTTTTTTTTGCTTTTTTTTTTGTTTTTTTTTGCATTATGGTACGGAACCCTTCGTGCGCGAGTCCGACTCGCACTTGCCCGGTTTTTTTTATGTACCTCTTCACTGATTGTTTCACTTACGTTAGAAACCTATCTACAGATTTTTGGAGCCATAGCAATCCAGCGCGGGAACGCTGCCTGAGTGATGCGCACCTTACCAAGGGCGCAAAATTTGGATACTTAGGCATTTTTAATTTTTAGCTTTAGTTTTTAGTTGTAGTTAATTTTAGTTTTGTATTCATTTTATAACACTTATTTTACAATAAATGAGTTTTCTCCCCAATTTTCGTATATACATTAATGTAAGTACAAATTGAAAATTCAAACCACAAATAGAATATTAATTGTCAAGGGAGGTTGATTTAAAAATACGATATTGAAACAACTTCGATTTGAATAATAATTAGTAATTATGTTTAAAAGAATACATATCTACAACCTACATGAGCTAAGTAGGTACCTAATACATTATTTAATATTAAGAATAAGTATCGTATTCTTCCTTTTTTTCAAACCTAAGTCCTACAAATCTTTGCATTAGGTTATATAAAACCCTTTCAAAACGTAATATATTCATTATTCATCCCTTAAAACAAAATGCGCTTTTCACCTTATCAAAGCCACACCAATAAGCTTCTCAAAAAACATAAAGAAAAAAAACACAATCTGTGAAACGCACCCCAATCATTTGGCTCATTACAAAATGTAGGGAAAACATATTCGTAGCCTTAACCGGGCCATAAATAAAGGGAAAAATTTTATTATCCCCACCCCAAAGGAGAAATATGAAATAAAATGAAAATGTAATGGGGAAAAAATACGCCCGGCAAGACAAAGGGAATGGGGGTAGGCGGTGTGGAGACGGACTATTTATTTGGCACAAATTAAGAATTACGAGTAGGTACATTACAAAAATTGATTTACAACGGGTCATTTCCCATGTACAATCCACCAATTTAATTCCTAGGCATAATAAATCCATTTCTTTATATTCCACGGCAGCAATGCTTATTGAGTGATGTACAGATGTATTGCGTAATTATTTTCCTTCGTATTTTCACGGAAACGTAAATAGAAATATAAATTTATTTGCTAGAAATGACGACGTTCTGCACATTTTGCCAATAATGTATAGGCATGCAAATTATTATTTTTAGCCGAAAGAAAGTGTCTTGCTATTTCAGTCAGTCTCGGTATAAAAAGTACAGAGGTTGAGTGAAGTAGCATGACCAATACGAACATTTCAGAATCAGAATATCCGATATCAGATCAGCATCAGCACCCCTACTGTAAATTTCATTCGATAGCGCGACGTGACGTACACGTTTGCATTAAATGTGATTTTGTATGGGATTTCGAGTTTCCAAATTTTCCCGATTGGCGCGCTGTTTAAAATTCCATACAAAAATAGACATAACGTAAACGCGAACGCTCGTCACGCTATCGAATGAAATTTACGCTCGGGGTTCGGATAACGTGAAAACGTTCTTACCTATAATTCCATCACGTACATGGGCGGCGAGAGGTTATAATACATACATAAACATGCACATCATTTATTTAAAAACACGTATTTCATGGTTACATTCATATAATTCATATAAAACAAAGACTTAAAAATATTGATGGTTTACATGTGCCTGAACTAGGATTCCCAGTGTTCTGTGTGTTTATGACGAAAGAGAAATAAAAAGTCCGCCTCCACGCTAAGTAGTCCGTCGTGGGCGGGATGGGGTGGGGGGTAGACGCGCCGCTGGCGAAGACTCGTTTCTATAAATCTGCCTTATCTCAAAAATATACCCTTCTTTATTTATAAAACTCTCGCCCCCGCGATAGCGTCTACGTTCTCTTATATTTCTATACGGTTACGTCACGTTTATGCGCGTTATGATTTTTTTGTTTTGTCTATTTTATTGTAATGCGTTCCTATACATACTTGTGTATTTTCTTAAGTCCTCTGTATTTTACGGTACCTACTTTTATTTAAATATTAAGTAATATATTAATTATATCATTATTATAATTATCTTTCTTATTACAATTACAGTTTTCTAACGACCAATGTAAAAATGCCTAATGTATGAAATTTCCATGTTTAAGTAAAAAGAATATCGCTTAGACCAAATACTTATACATGATAGTTCTGTATAGGTAAATAGCTAAATATGTTAGATAACGAAACTCTAATCTTTCTTATTTTTCGTTAAAATATTTATAATATTATAATAACTCTAAATGTCCTTCTGTCTACTAGATAATTTACATTCCCAAAACACGTACTGAATAATCTGAATCACTAAAAATATACAAAATCTGAAATATATTTGTCAGAATAAAATAACATTAGGTCTTCAATTATTATCATCAATCCTTGTATTGCAAGCTAGCAAACGTACAAATGTACGAAACGAAAAAAAAACACTAATTATTTCAACACGAAACATAATTTCATACCTAATACTCGCCAGTGTCATATCCCTTACGCTTAAAAATAAAAACCACCGAAGCGACTTGGGTTGCGCAGGTAAAAGAAAGCCCCTAAAAATCCCCCCCAACGGGTGGAGGGTGGATTTTTCTCACAGGGTGGATTTGTTCAGTTTTTGCGAATTTCTAAGTGAATTTCGGAGATAGGTAATTTCGAATTAGGGGCTTTTTTGTGCGGGGGAATATGGTTTAATGAACTGGGGGTGGAAGAATTTTATATTTGGATGTTGGGTTTCATGAATTATCTTTTATGAGATATGACGTGTTGTGTACCTAGTGATTTTGGTTTGTATTTGAAAGTATACATATTGTATGGGAGCATGAACAAAAGGTAATATTTGATGGAATGTGGATGGATACTTACCATTTGACCACTGATACCTACTTATGATACCCAAAGAATGTAGGTAACTCCTAATGGCTCAAAAAGTGCCATTTACACTATTACATTACACGAGATAATTGTAATAGAACATTCATTAAAAATAGATATATTCAGGTTTATTATTCTGGAGAACATTCTTCATACATAAAGTAGGTACATACAGCCAGGTTTGGGTTTTAAGTACCTATTGCATGATACGAGTAATAAGCTAAGTTTGTCTTTTCAACCTAGCGTTTTCGCGGCCTAGCACCAGGGTCCGCTTTCCTGCTCAGTCTTCTCCACTTTGCCCGGTCTCCACTCAGGTATGAGATTGTTCTGTTCCATGTTCGCATCATTATCATCATGTGTTCGTCATTTAATGTGTGTCATCGGCATTTAAGATATTTTATGTAATCTAATAAAAAATAAAAAAAACAATTCAACCACACTTAATGCAAATAAACAAAAATCTACCTAAATCAAAATCTTATTATAATAGTAAGCTATATTTAAAACCTCGACTAAGTCGAAAATATGTTAGGTACCTCTACTGGCCTAAGGTAGGAAACAAAACGCATATTTTCCTTCTTTCCCGTGCCCATCTTCCTGGCAAGTCTTGCCGCCCCTCGTTTTTCCTTCCCCCGTAAAAATAATAATCCTCGGGTGCAATTACCCGCCCCCGCCTCCTAGGGGAGCCGTGATGGCCGTGTCACTCGCAAACCTATTCAGATTTATATTTTTCTGCTAAGGAGGATACACATCTACTTATAAAATAGGACTAAGATTTGTATGTACGATCTTGTCGGAAATGGGTCAAAGTTCTTTTAGTTACCTATCTTGTTTCTGACCACTCTGTCACGCTTTTATTTATGTTTTGTATCAAATAATAATAAAAATCGAGGGTTATTGTGTGTCTTTCTAGCTGTAGATTATATTTTATATGAGAAATATTAAAAACTAAATTCCATCTCATACAAAAAGCTTTACTTCGTCACATTTTTTGTGGACAAAAAACAAGACAACGGAAATTTTGCCCTGAAGTTTTGGTCAATACCTGTATTAGGTATTATATATAAATGCGAAAGTAACTCTATCTGTCTGTTTCCTCTTCACGCTTAAGCAACCTACTTAGGTAAATACGAGTACCTACCTACCCTAGGTAGGTACTCGTATTTAGTTACCTAGCCTACCTACTATCTTTCAACATCAACATATATTATAAGTCTACCATACGAATTCAACTGGACGACCCACGAAAGGCATCATCCCTAATGGAAAAAAGGATAATATTCGGAGGCTTTTAATATTTTTTTCATTTAAGTTTTTAATATTAATGGAAAAGTATCCGGGTCCCTAATTATTTTCGGAGTTCCCGTTCTGGCGGGAAGGAAGCTCGCGGGGTTCCGTACGGAGGTTGCGGGGTTCCGTGCGGAGGCTGTGGGGTTCCGTTAGGGCACGTGATTTAACGTTAAGGCATATTTAGTGAGGGGAGTCTTTAAGTGGGTGTTTAAAAAAATAATATGCGCCTGCAATTGATATATATATGTAATTGTTGTATACTCTTTGAGGCCTATATTGTTGTGTAATTGGGTTTGATAAGTATGTAACAACTATGATTTTAACTTTTTAAGGATAATTAAAATTTCTGTTATGTTCTAATTTAAGCTGTTGTGAGACATACTAACATTGAATAATTTTACGATTTAGACTCACTTGTTAACTCACAACTGTTGTTGTTGTTGTTGTTGTGTCACTTGTTGTTGTTGTTGTTTGTTGTTGTTGTGTTGTTCTTGTCACTTGTGTTGTTATAAGTGAGTCTAAACCGTAAAATTATTCAACGTATGTTATGTTTTATTAAAAATCTAGGAGGTAAACGAGCAGACGAATCGCATCATGGTAAGCGATTACCATCGCTCATGGACACCCGCGGGATTGTAGGTGCGTTGCCGGACTTTAACATGGAAGTACGCTTTTTTCTTGAAGGTTTGAACAGGCGACAGTTCATTCCACAGTTTAATTGTGCGAGGAAGTTACTGGCGAAACGCACAGTTGAAGACAACCAACCATCTAAGTGGTGAAGATGGTAATGTTCTCGCGTATAGCGATGGCGGATAGAAGAGATGAGATTAATCCGAACAATTCCTCGGAGCACTCCGCGTTACACATGGGAATGCGTTATATATTTAATATTATAATTGGTTATTTAAAAACTTAAAAGGAATATTTGGGTAAACTTAAGTTTAGATTTAGGATAATTATTATCATCATCACACGCAGTCGAAGTTGTGGGCAGAGAGCTACCTAGTTATTTTATATTTTATGCAATGAATTACTCTCTCCTCTTAATAAACGAGTTAATGAGTTTACGGAACCTCGAAGTCCTGAAAAGCCCTTTTTTCGTGATAGCAGGTGAGTATTAAAATTAATTTGTTTGCGTCTGTCTGTCCGCGATAGCCGCTTACTTCCGTCTCAACGAGTTTGTTTCGCTGCTTGTTTTTATTTTTTTATGCTCCGAATATTACAAAATTGTATATAAGGTCTATACCTGTCTCGGTACCTCCTCTATTGCCGCTTCTAACTCTTGTGTATGTAATAATCCACTCACAGAAAAGCGGTAGAGTAGAAGGAGTGAAGCTCTCAATTTCTGACTGTCGGCTCGAATCGAGAAATGAATAAGAGATGCACTAGATATGAAATAGTAAAGATATGTGACGTTCCACGGCAAAAAGTACCTTATGGCGGCTGGCGCCGCGATTCCGGAAATTAATTAGAGATTCACTAGATATGAAATAGTAAAGTTATGTGAAGTTCCACGACACGTCGCATAGCGCCGCAATAATATTGGAGCGACGTTAATAATCGAAAGTCCCAACCGCCATAAGGTACCTTTATCCATGGGACGTCACATATCTTTACTATATCGTATCTAGTTAATCTCTAATTCACTTTCCGAATCGCGCGGTGCATCTGGGCATACTTACGTATAGATTCTGTGCGGAAGGAGAAGGGCAGTAGAATGTAGAATGATCTAATATATTTCACGAATCTTATCTTTCCGCACTGACTCTACAATTACGAGAGTTCTTGTCCTATGACGGTCTTGTCATCAACCAAAAATATTATACAGGGTAATTTTTGAACCGTTAGCCATTTATTGTGTGAGGTGATTAGGTAGGCCATACTGAACAACTTTTTCTATGGGACCAACTCCGAAATCACAAAAAAATTTTTGGCCTTTTCATAGGTTATGGTCGAGTGGGTGTCGACGTTTTCTATGGGAAGAGCAAATTTTTTTTTGGGATTTCGGGGTTGATCCTATAGAAAAAGTTGTATAACCTACCTAAACACCTCGCACAATATGGCTAACGGTCCAAAAATGACTCTGTATAAGTAGGTACCTATGCTCTGTTACCTTCCAAATGTCACCTTAATGCGGTAAAGACACTAACACATTATATCAAAATGTGATCTTATTGATTATTTTAATAAAAAATACTGTTTGTATACGGTACGGTAAATAATGTGGGGTATGACTAACATTAGTTTATTTTGCTCGGGATAAGACAAACAGTACGAGGATTCCATACAAGTGATAGTCTTATCCCGGTGATGGTCTCATCCCACTTTACCTTACCAGCGTCACTAGAGACATGGAAAGCTAAAAAGAGGATAAGCTTAAGGCACCGAACATGTTTTCAGCTGTTACACTAAACTAGAATCATAAGCTATTTTACGTGGTGGGTAGCAAACACGTCCTTACGCGAGTTGACAAAAATATTCAATAGAATACTTAAGTAGTACAAACTTTATAAATTTGACAATGTTACGGTATTAGATTGGCAAATTTTTTGATATTTAGAAAATTACGTAGGTATTCATTACCATCAATAAAATTAGTAGGATAATAATTTATACAAGTAACAATTAGTACTATTTATCTAAATAACGTATTACAGAACTGGAATTCAAAAACGATCGGAGCAATTATAGGAAACAATTTTATAAACTGCTAGCGCCACCTATTGGCGAGTAGCGGAAGCTCAAAATCAAACGATACAATTATTTCCTATTCTTCTAATATTAAAAACTTACTGCTTTATCATTGAATGTTCGAATTAGTTTATGCTTATAAAACGTTTTATTTGTAATGTTTTCAGATTTTTAATCATTCATGATGTTATTATTTGACATCTGTTGACAAGTAGCCCAACTAACGTTGTGAAATTGTGAAGTGAACTTTCCGAGCTCCCCCAATGATTATTTCATTAGGTGAATAATGGTGAGAAATCAAAATATCCCTTAAAAGTACCTGAGTTTTTAAGGGAAAATTATATTTTTAAGGAAAAGTGCAGCCTTAAATCAATTTACCCCCACACTATAAAAGGTTTTTTAATAATAAAAATTAAATAAATGAACATAATGTTACCTGACATTGTGATATCTACGTAAGTACTTAATGATTCCAACATCTATTAATTTTCATAGTTTCGTTAGTGTAATCAATATAAAACTTAAATACATTGTATTGCATGTATCAAACTGCAGATACAAAACGTTTGTGTTTAGCTAAAGACGTGACGCACTTTTTATTTCAGAAATACAATACTTTCATTCATTTTATTCTATTTTTATTACATAGGTTCATGGAAAACCACCAGCTTTGGGTATACATTTCTACAAACTACTTACAACTTACTTAATAAAATAATTGGTATTACTTTACCAAAGTAAGTATAAAGTGCTTCTAGTTTAGTAGAAAGGTATCTTTGATTTATTAAATTAGTCCGTTTCCTAATGTACCCCAAAGAGATGCCCCATCGCTGGTCACAATAAGATTAATTCGCATATTAATTTTAACACTTTTTGCGAAAGGCTAGTAACATTGTAAGCGAAGACCTATAACTTTAAAAATCATTGTTATGCCAGCAAAGCTGTTAAGGTGGTTCGATTTTCATACAAAATTCAATCAAAGCTCATTAAGTAACTACACACTATTAGTACATAAATATTTCCGCATTTATCTTCCTTCGAATATTCGTTTGCGCGAAATTAACAGGAAAACAATGTTTCATACAGAAATCATGCAAAAATCATAGTTAAATTTTCATCAATTTTACGTATGTGTGTGTCACAAATGTCGTGTACAGATACATTTGCGACGTTGCCATACCATTTCCGACGTTGCCGGGCTGACCACGGCGCGAATTTGGAGTGCCGTCATGTTTAGTGCAATTTTGTTGACACTGACGTTTGACAGGTACTTAATTGACCTAAGCGAGAATAAGTACCCGAAGTTCGTCAGCTTAGCTAAGAACTATCATGGCGTGTTATGCAAACAGTCGCTTTTTTGCTTACAAACGGAAGATTCCCGGTTCGATCCCCAGTCAATTGTATGCTGGAACATAACTTTTTGTATTTTTGTTACATCTAAATTTCGTATTGTTTTTTTATTTTTATTTAATTTTTCTTATTATCATAAATCGATTGATTAAGTATGGTATGGGCTACACGTATTCGTTTATTTTTGACAAAGAAAATTAGAAATTATACTCTACCTAATCTCTCTTATTTTTACAATCAGGACATCCTCACTGCAATAAAAAAGAGATATATAAAATTTCCTGTGGATAAAATAATGGATTTTGTCTATGAATGAAAAACACAATTATTACTATAGTTTGTTTTTTTTAGCATTAGAAATAAGGTAAACAATCTTGACGTGTCTTTTAATTGAAAAACACATTTTAAAAATAAGTTACGGCAAATATGTAACAATTATAAATCAAATACGATCATTTATATTCTTCTGCTTTCATAAGTAATAGTTTTTTGATTTTTAAAAAGCGTTTAAATCTGTGTGCCTAGCCAAGATGCCAGTCGTTCGCTCCGTAGCGAACGTTAGGGTAATACCTGTCTCTATCACTCTGCCATATTAATGCGACAGACACGGCTGCGCTTCGGTCGCTACGGAGCGTAAACCATTGGCACCTTGGCTAGGCACCCTGGTCATCTGGAAAGCGAAACACATACGGAACGCGTTTCTATTACTCAATACAGTGGCCAGTTGCAGATTCGGCGGTAAACTTAACTATACCTAAATCTGGGTGCCTAGCCAAGATGCCAGTCGTTCGCTCCGTAGCGAACGTTAGGGTAATACCTCTCTCTATCACTCTGTCATATTAATGCGACAGACACGGTTGCGCTTCGTTCGCTACGGAGCGTACACCATTGGCATCTTGGCTAGGCACCCTGGTCATCTGGAAAGCGAAACACATACGGAACGCTTTTCTATTACTCAATACAGTGGCCAGCTGCAGATTCGGCGGTAATCTTAACTATACCTAAATCTGGGTGCCTAGCCATGATGCCAGTCGTTCGCTCCGTAGCGAACGTTAGGGTAATACCTCTCTCTATCACTCTGCCATATTAATGCGACAGACACGGCTGCGCTTCGGTCGCTACGGAGCGTAAACCATTGGCACCTTGGCTAGGCACCCTGGTCATCTGGAAAGCGAAACACATACGGAACGCGTTTCTATTACTCAATAAAGTGGCCAGCTGCAGATTCGGTTTTAAAGTTAACTATACCTAAACCTGGGTGCCTAGCCACGATGCAGGCTAGTAGAGTTCTCTTTCACCTTCAGCAGAACCGGGAGATCCAAACCTACCTACTTTTCATCTAATAATCTCAAGAATCAGTGCATGATTCAAACTTTACCGGTTGCCGTGGTAAGACCTAGGATTTACCATATCGGTGTTGGTAAAAGCCCGAAGTAAACTAGTAAGATTTAACATTTCGGGCTTTTACCGATCGGCATCGGTAAAACCTAGGTTTTACCGGTAAATCCTAGGTTTTGCCGTACTTCGGGCTTTTACAGTAACATATATATAATAATTGCTCGTTTAAAGGTAAGATAACACAAAGGAGAAACAAAAAGAAATTACCTACTCGCACCAGTCTTGAACCCCAATCCTCTTGCACGTAGTTATTTCCACGAACATACCGTTACGCTATTGCAATGCAACATACTTACGTTGTGTGAAATTGTCTACTACAAGGATCACGGAAACACTGTTTGCATGTGTGAGTAATACTAGGAAAAAGCGTGACAGCAACACTCCGTCGAATTAAAAAGGTGGTTTTTGCACAATGAAGTATTCAATGTTTACTTTAATTGTTCAATATTTATTTAAAGAGTGCGCGAAACATACTTTTAAGTATACAAATACCATGACCATTTCACAAAAAAATTAAACCTGAAATTTTGCAAAAGTGGTGCCATCTAGCGAGAGTTAAGTTTTGAGTAACCTAGGCGAACCACCTTAAACAACGTCGAATCGCTCCTGTCCATCACGTATCGCTAGATATATACAAAAAACAATACAAAACGTATCGCGACGGCAAACACCGAATATCGAATGTAATCCCTCAATCGCTACGCGTCAGGTTTTTTACAAAGGCCCCTCTGAAAAGGTTTCATTTCCTTTTTTATGTTTTTCTCCGCTTTGGGGATACGTAGGCAGTCGCCGCGTTTTTACCGTGAAAAAAAATTTAATTTTAAGGTGTTTTATCTGTATTCTAATAAGTCTTTTTTTAGTAAGAACTCACATAAATATGTGAGTTGTGTGAGGACATAAAAAAATATTCCTATAAGAACTATTAAAGTTATTATATAAAAAAAAACTGACTAATATCGTAATAAAAATATGGGTACATATTCGAATGAAATTAAATTAGAATTTTTTGCTAAACCACAACTTTTTTTTAGAAAATATTTCTCCTAATTCTTAAATAAACTACAATCAATGTGCTACAGAACCCTGCGCCGGGCGCGGGCCACCGCAACCTTCCCAGCGCCGTTTTTCCCTTTTTTCCAATTTATCTCTTTTTCCACATTGGATTTTTCGCTTATTTGCTCGCTTCATTGGCTTGTAAGTGAGATGGGTTCTTTTTTGTGTTTTTCCTTTTGTTTTCGCAGCTAAACGCGGGGATATTGGATTTGGGTCAAAGCCGTTTTTACCGTGTAAATGTTTTTATGAACTCCCGGCCGAATGCAGCGCCACGAGGGGTGGCGGGAGTTACGGGAACTAGAGCGTAGCGCCATCTGTTGACGGATAGCATAATTAGAACACACATTTTAACCCAGTACTACAGTACTTACAATGAGATTGTAGTACTAGTTAATTATCAGTTGTGTTTTGTATTTATAAAATACTTTTATGCTTAAATAGAAATAGAATAAAAACTTCATAAATATAATACTTTTAAACTTAAACTACATATGGTCGAGATTCAGTGTTTTATTTTGCTTTTATAATTATATAATATTTTTTTATTGATTACCTTAAGAAGCTTTTAATTTTTTAATGTTTATTTATACTGATGAAATCTTAATAAATGAACGAAGTAAAACACATCAGATCTCATCAACCTAGTAACTTGGGCCATCTATCGACGAGTAGATCAATAATGACGCATTTGAGTTTTCTAACAAGAGTTGTCTGTTTAAATTCTAATTGGAAGAATTCGGTAGAAGAATGTACAAAGACTATTAATTACTAATTTCCATTTGAATTCCATTAACTAATTAATTTCCATACAAAGCCGCATGGCTCAATATTGCTGTAGAAGGTGCAATTTTCATAAATCTACACCAGTGGCAAAATACTCTTTTGAAACTCCACCAACAAATTAACAAAAAAAAAACGATATTCTGTGTAAAATGGGTACATTACAGTACATGGGGACAGTGGCAAAAAAAAACAATATTCTAATAGTTAAGAGAGAGAGAGAGAGAGAGAGATGTATCAGAGAAAAAACACGCACATTCCCGCTTTATGGAATGCAAACAATATGCCTCTAATAAAATATAAGTCATCAGAGAGCATTATATTCACAACAATAGAAAACATAATATACCCGTACCGAACCGCCCATTGTAGAAAAAAAAATATTTCGTTTGTTACACTTAAATTTAAGTTTCATATTTAAGTGAGAAGAGCAACACATTTACAAACAACCACGTGAAATTTACAGAAAACCGTCCAGTGGCAAAAAAAAACAATTTCCCTAAACAGAGCCCCTTGGAAGTGTTTCATTTCTGCTCAGTGTACAGTAATTTGTATAACATTTATCAACTAGACGCAACAAATCCACAAAAAACCACGATTTCCGTGTAAAATCTACACCAGCGGCAAAAAACAATTTCCCTAATAAAAGAGTCCCTTACAAGTGTTTTGTATCTGCTCAGTGTTCAGCAATTTGCTTAACATTTACTATAAATTATAAGAAAGCAACATGCTCACACAAAAACAAAATTTTCCCATATCATGACACTCAGTGTTTCAATTTAAGCATCATAAGTCACCAGAGAGCAACAAATTTACAAAAAACCACGAATTTTCCCGCCCAGCGGCAAAAAAACAATTTCCCTAATAAAAGAGTCCCTTGGAAGTGTTTTGTATGTGCTCAGTGGCCAGTAATTTGCGAGGGCGGATGGATTTTTAAGTGAGCCAGTGATTTATTGTAAGAACTGGCCGATGCTCGGCTGGTGTGGAGGAGGCTTTATTTTCAAACTGTGCAATTTACTTACTTTGCCCACAGGTACGTGATTTTCATACAACATTAATTAAGAGGATAGTGAACGACCGCTTCTTCATACAAACGTAGTCCCATTTTCCTCCCTGGATATTAAAATAAAATAATCAAACGAAGTAAAGTTCCATATTTCCTGTAATGTTATTATCCAGAGAGGAAAATGGGGATTATATTTGTATGGAGAAACGAGACTTCTTCTTAACTCCGTAGCAATATACATTATTTGATATCATCTTCCAATGCATCCATCTCGTTTTTACTCATACATATACATATTGCATTCAATCAGAAGCGCTAAGTGTTAAATAGCCTAGGAGCAAAAACTACATAGGTATTTGTATGATTTAAATTGCTCATTTGTTCCACTAATGGAAAAGTTAAAAATTTTAATATTCAATGGAAATAAGATAAAATATAGTTTGAAATTCAACAACCCACAAGTTTGATCAGAAATCTTTGTGTTCGGGTGTTTAACCCATTCAGCACTAATCACGACACGTTGTCGTTTTGCCTCTACGAAGCATTTTCCGAGAAACCCATGTCGTCGGCTACGACGTAGCGCTACGACCGTAAAGCGGTGAATGTGTGCAAGGCTTCTACGCCGCCTACGCCACCTACGCCTCGTCTACTACCTACTGCTTGCATAACATTACCCTCACGCTACGCCGTAGCCACATAGCAGGCTGTATTTTCGTAGCGCTGTACGAAATTGGGAGTGACCAACATAACATTTTAACCCATTCAGTAGTTTTGGACAATATTCAAATATCGGTTTGATGTCAGGTGCTCGTTCGAATTGGGGCCTATTTCTCGAACGATATTAGGGCCCCCCACATTTGGCGTCTTTCGAGCATCGGCGTCTACAATTCTATGGCCGACGTCGACGCAGCGTCGACGCAACTGCGCAGCGACGTCATTTTCCATAGCGTTGGACCGACGCCGATAGACGCCGACGCTCGAAAGACGCCATATGTGGGGGGGCCCTTAGACTAATAATATTGGTGTGATGCCGTGGTGACCCATATGATTTGACAGTTCGTGGACTAATAATATTAGTCTACTACGGGTGCGCCAAAGTTCATATAAAATTGCAAATTCGATTATTGAAACTCCGAAAATGTATCTCATATAATTTTACATCCTAATGATCATTGTACATTTTCATTTTAAACAATACTCATTGGAACTTCGAATTTATTATATTCATAATGTCATTCTACATAAATATCTCTATTACTAAAATTTATGCATATATTATTACTCGACATGTCGATTTTGACATATTTGATTTTATTTATAACAGAATGCACCTGTAGGTCAAGTCAGGTTAAAATCCTGCCAGAAAGGTGGGTTAGGTTAGAACTGCGACCCTCACAGAACCGAAATGCTCCCAGAAAGGTGGGTTAGGTTAGGTTAGAACTGCGACCCTCACAGAATCGAAATGCTGCCAGAAAGGTGGGTTAGTTTAGGTTAGAACTGCGACCCTCACAGAACCGAAATGCTGCCAGAAGGGTGGGTTAGGTTAGGTTAGAACTGTAACCCTCACAGAACCGAAATGCTGCCAGACAGGTGGGTTAGGTTAGGTTAGAACTGTGACCCCCACAGAACCGAAATGCTGCCAGACAGGTGGGTTAGGTTAGAACTGCGACCCTCACAGAACCGAAATGCTGCCAGAATGGTGGGTTAGGTTAGGTTAGAACTGCGACCCCCACAGAACCGAAATGCTGCCAGAAAGGTGGGTTAGGTTAGGTTAGAACTGCGACCCTCACAGAACCGAAATGCTGCCAGAATGGTGGGTTAGGTTAGGTTAGAACTGCGACCCTCACAGAACCGAAATGGTGCCGGAAAGGTGGGTTAGGTTAGGTTAGAACTGCGACCCTCACAGAACCGAAATGCCGTCAGAATGGTGGGTTAGGTTAGGTAAGAACCTCACAGAACCGAAATCCTGTGACCCTCACAGTGAGCGAGCGTAGCGAGAGCAAATGCTCGCCTTAGTCTTCGAGAAATTCTTACAAATAACATTATGGGCACAGATACATTCTCAGTGACAATATTATGAGTAAAAAAAAACGGATTATGTATCGTTATGAATAATGTAGGTAATAGCACAAAAAACTATTAAAAAAATATATGAGTAACAAGTTTCGGAGAAACGATGATTATGACTACAAAGCGGTATTATTAGAAATATTCGAATAATGAATTGTATATGAGCCAATATGGACCCGTCTACTACCGTTCGAGAAATGGGCCCCTGGCCTGTAAGTTCATCGGGGTCCCTTTGTTTCCCATAAAGTTTTTAGTCATAATGTTTGTCATATTATCGTTAGTCATAAAACTGAAACCGTTAACTTTTCAGGATTTTTGTAAGGTTATTCTATAGATGGGTTAGGTTAGGTTAGGTTTGTTTTATGGCAATGCTGAAAAGTTACGCGTTTTTGAGATAAATCAATTATGACTAACGAAAATTCGGACAAACAATACATTATGACTTAAAACCATTTGGGAAACAATAGAGACCCAGGTTCATCTCCTCCTAGCCGTTTTCGGCTCCAGCGACTGCTATGCTACAGCTGGGAGCGTCGCTGGAGCGCTCTCAGGTGACTGACATTGCCAATCTTTGCAGCAAATGTGCGGCCACATTCGCTAGTATTATATTATTAGGGTTCCTTACCCAAAGGGTAAAACGGGACCCTATTACTAAAACTTTGCTGTCCGTCCGTCCGTCCGTCCGTCTGTCACCAGGCTGTATCTCACGAACCGTGATAGCTAGACAGTTGAAATTTCTGTTGCCGCTATGACAACAAATACTAAAAACAGAATAAAATAAAGATTTAAGTGGGGCTCCCATACAACAAACGTGATTTTTGACCGAAGTTAAGCAACGTCGGGCGAGGTCAGTACTTGGAAGGGTGACCTTTTTTTTTGCCTTTTTTTGCATTATGGTACGGATCCCTTCGTGTGCGAGTCCGACTCGCACTTGCCCGGTTTATTGTATTATTGTGGTTATTTGGCTGTAGGCTGTAGGTGATTACACTAATAACAACAGTCCGCCTCCACACTCGCCTACAGCACGTCCGTTTTTTTCCAACCACCGGACACTCGCCCCGGGCTGATTACAGCCTCGGTAAATCTGTTAATCGGCGGTTACCGTTCCACCGGCCCCGGTTAATTTCACTGCGGCGTGCCACCGGCCCGTGCGATTGTTTTTTACCATTTTGCCTATTCTCCGTTTGCGGTTGGTTGCGAGATAGTTTTTTGTAAATTGGTTTACTGCAATTTTGTTTTGTGGCTGGTTGGAATAGTTGGTTGAATTGTAATAGTCATGCTGGGAAATGGTAGCTGACTGTACTGATCATAGTCTTACACCAATGAGGTTTGTATATAACATGTCAGTTATATGACTGCATAATCAAAGCATTTCGTCGGGTGACAAGCAAAAGTCACTAACTAACATCATTGAAATTATTGGACAATAAACCGTGTTACAAGTGTAATGCATTGTTACTTTAATTTTTTGATAGTGCTTAGTGAGTTTTGCTTGTCACCCGACGATTTAGTTTAGGCGTGTCTCACTCCGCGATTTCGTCGCTTTGCTACGGTAGCTAAAAGTACATCCGCTCAACCCCAATTTTGGTGGCTTGCAGCGCTGTCGCCACCTAGCGGCCATATGTGTCCTGATCGTAACAGACGCGTTTTTTTGGAGAGTGAGTCTTCTGTACCTAGTATTATTATTTATTTTGTGGTTTAGGCTAGGAAGTTAGTTTAGGTCCTAACGAACACACTTTCTCTCTCAAAATGGCATAAATATAAAAATTGCAATAATTTAAGTAGGTCACGAATTATCTTTTCGCACACGTTTGAGAAAATTATCTACAATATGTAACAGTAAAATGATTTGTGACATATTTTTGAGTCCTTCTGTACTACTAATACTTAGGGCATACTAAAAATTACTGGAACTGGCCACTTAGGAAAAATAAGTCGTGTCATATATCAGAATCCAGAAACTTTCCGTATGGCCCACATATCACACTCGGCCGGCAATTTCTCTGTCTTTATACAAATTTTATATAGAAAAAGTTTTTTTGGAATCTTAATAATGCTCTTTATCTTACGATATTTAGGATAGCCATGACTACATAGAGATCAATTCTAATTAACATTTACGCTCACTACAACCAAAATATTGCACGCATAATCTATTGATAATTTTATTAAATACTCCGTAAACCCTTCCATTGTCAAAACTCCTAACGTCTCAATTTGAAAATTCAAATTAGAACCAAGTAAGTACATAAACCTCCCCCCTCCCCTTAAGGGTTAAAACACCTGCCCCACAAAGAAAATTCCAAGACGTTTCATTTGCTTAGAGATTTAATTAAAATTCTACCCCTCGGGGCGCCGGGCCAAGTTTTTAGGGGGGAAGCAAACATTGTATTAACATATTATTTAAATTTCGGGATCTTGGAGCTTATGTGTGTGTGTCTGTGTGTGGGTGATTGGTGTCGATGTGTTCGAGATAAGATGGCGGAGGGAGCGGTTTTTGACAGCGGATTATAATGAACGTTCGACATTTACAGTAGGAACCTAAGAGCATGTTGTGATGTTCACACTTGATTACATATGGTGATATGAGTAATATATCAATATTTTTCAATAAACTTTTGCCACATACATGAATACATCTTATTATTACTTACTTGGTTGGCGCGGTGACCCAAAATGAGTCTTGGCCTCCAACACAAGAGCACGCCACTTTGATCGGTCCAGAGCGGTATCCCGCCAGCTTTCAGTGACGCCGAAAAAAAATCATTAAGAAAATAAATCTCCACACAAATGAATTATTTATTGTTTGAAGCCTCCACCATCATTATTCACAACAATCGTTCACGGTTGCACAACGTCAACCACAATACACACACCACACACAGTTGACATATAAGTACGTAAGTAGTACACACACGTACAGCCAGTAGTGTCTATATCTACAATCTCTGATAGCTTAACAAATCAGATATTTATCTAATATAGGGAATTCTACTGTTGCAAATATTTTTGGAACGCGTAAGGGCAGAATAATAATATACTTATATCAATGTGGATTCAAGTATTCGAGAGCGGCAGACACTTTTGGCGCGTTGTTTCATACACTACTGTTGATTAGGGCTGCCAGATGGCCAGGATTTGGCGGGATTCTCCCGATTTTTAGCGTGTGTTCCCGATTCCCGACAAAGTGTAAACCGTCCCGAAAAACAGCTTCACATTATAAAACAACAATTTCAAGTTCCAAACTGTCGTCGAGCGAGCGAGCTGACGTAGTGCCAATAATGTAAAATATTGTTGTTTTTAACACAATTACTTTAATTTGGTTGTATTTTTTCCCGACTTAAGTCCCAAAATCCCGAAAAATTTCTATTGTTTCCCGATAATAGCGCCTTTCGATCTGGCAACCATACTGTTGATGCTAACTGTATATATAAGTAAGTACATATCAATAGAGCTGTAACTACGGTCACAGACGTTTCTTTGTTGATCCATCTAAGGTTCTAGCTACTTTGGTTGTCTATACTAACGGTAAGAAATGTCCAATGTAAAGTGAACCCTAAGTGGCTCAACAATTAAAATCCATCACTGCACTAGTATTATCTTCGGCTTAAAACCTGCAATTGAGTTTTTAATAATTACGCTTGATCATAATTGTAAAAAACCTACTGTCGAATGTCTTGAAATCAAGCCAGAGACTTTGGCTTTAACATTTGAAAACTTAAGACAGGAGGTGATTGGTGATTAAAAGATAGTATAGTTTTGAAAACGGGGAAGTGAATACATTATAATTAATTGAATAATTTTTAAGAAATGTACCTAATTCTCGCCGAATATTTTTATATTTTATATAAGCCTATACGGTGTCCCACTGCCGGGCAAAGGCCTCCCCCCTTGATTTCCATTCGTCTCGATTTTGGGCAATCTCCGACCAGTCGTTAAGATATGCGCCGAATATTATGCGATAATATCGTTTCAGGCAAGAAGTGTGGTTACCTATATTCTTTGACATTCATAAGCACAACTTAAACTGAAGACAAAAAGTTTTAGCTTTTATGTAGTGTCTTTAACCTTCAATTACGGACTAATATTAAACACGCAAACAGAACTCATTACAAGCAAACTACGATAAATATATATAACTAATATAAAACTGGCACCCCCCTTATCTCCATTATCTTAACTTCAAACTCTTATAAGTGCGAATAATTAAGGCCCCCTGTTCCGAAGCTGCGGAGCCCCTGCGCGGGAGGGGGGAGGGGGGCTTCGTTAGCCCTAATGCCGGCAGACATTAATCATTCCTTTCATAAAGAGTGGGGCCCGTAGATAAATAAGTGTAGTATGTGTTTTCTTAGGGTACAGTCTTGAGAAAGATAATGGGGATACGCTTGTTTGAAAAATAATTTTATTTATTTAATTTTTATTTTATTATATTCGGGATTCCTACTTACTATACATTTCTGCCTAATATACATACACATACATACAGACATTTTTTTTTTTGGTGTTTCATAGATGCTTTAATGTTTCAGTATTGGACACTGTCCCAATAATAACCATCTTTGATCTAGATTCTAGATTATAAGCGATAGAGAAATACGGGCTATCAGCTATGAAAAGGTTGTTAGGTATTTTTATTTTGTTATGTATGTGTAAGTCGAGTTGATACGAAACCAACAGGCATTTCATACAAATCACATTGTTATTTCATGGAATTTCAAAGGGAAGTACATTTATTTGAAATTTGCTGCATTGCAATTCTTACAATACAATTTTGTGAAACAGTGCATGTATTACTACTAGAGATGCAACGGATAGTTGTTGGGCCGGATACCGAATACCAGATGTTCGGCCTGACCATCGGCCGAATATTCGGTATCCGGCCGCCGAATATTCAGCCAGCGGAACTGTACCTACATTTCGGTTCTTCAGATGCGCATTTTACAAGCTTTTATTTAGTTTCACCTGACCGTTGTTGTCTGTCTGTGTGTAATCAAATCTTTCAAGTTAAATTTGATCCACTTCCCGGTTTCCGATTGAGCTGAAATTTGCATACATACGTAAGTCGGGTGACAATGCACTATTATGGTGTCCTGTAGCTGATCTGATGATGGAGACCGGAGGTGGCCATAGGAACTATGTGATAAAACAACGAAACCTAATTGTGTTTGGGGTTTTTAGAATTGTCTCGATGAGCATTAGTTGCCTGTAGAAAGAAAAGTACAGTCAGCGATAAAACCTTGTACTAAAAATGAAATTTTTGCCAAAAACTTATTTTCTCGAGGGACTAGAGGCAGGCCGTATGTTTGTTTGACACCGACGCGGTAAAAAAATACTTACGGAGCTATCCGAAGGTAAATATGTTTACTCTTAGGTATTTCTCATTTATTGTTCATTTGTAGTTACATAAGGCGGCACGTCTTATCCACACTAATCCACCTCATTTCCTCGCGAAGACGGCGCTGCCACATAATTATTCATCTTAAATTGTGTGTGTGTGTGTGTGTGTGTGTTCGTGCCTCTGAAACTCGAATTACCGCGCTTTGTAAGAAACGAGGCAAATTTTGAGAATTTATCAACTCGGGAGTTTCCTTATAAATTGTACATGGAGGAAGGGTGGGAACAAAGGGGCTGCTAAATGAGTTCTATATAATTTTAATAGAATCTCAGAAAGTTTGCGCTCAACTTGAGTCTCTCTGCTTACCTATTGTAGATATGTATGTACATCTTATTCTTATGTACAGTCAAGGAATTTAAATTCCGACCCATTTCGTACTTTGTCACAGTGACAATCAATATGAAAGCCGCTAGAGACCTCATACGGTTGTCACTGTGACAAAGTACGAAATGGGTCGGAATTTAAATTCCTTGACTGTACATAATAATGACACAGATTACATGATTGCCAAGATAATAGTAACTATGGATAGTAAATTCGTGCCTACTAAACATTGTTGTAGGTGTGTTAAGAGACATAAAAATATCACTGTGTGGACCTTTTGAAATAAAAATGTTTTTGTCCATTTTCTAATTTTGCGTTGAATTATATATCAAGTGAAGATTTTAAATATGTTTTTAATTCTTTAAATGAAAAACGGTGCTCCCTCCTCATTTCTACTATGTTTATGTTTTTATGTAGATTCCACGAGTTTAATTATTACAGACCTACTTACAAGACACCCATATCTAACCGATCTCACTACATAACTTCGTTAATGGCTACCATACGGTTCAATTAGGTCGAATTCATTTTCAATTAAGTAACACCTCTGTTATAAGCATCAATGTTTAACACAGAAAGATATTTAAAATAAATTATACTTACGTTAACGGAATTAAATAGTTCAATACAAATATTTATAACCTTTTGGCCATTTATTGTTCGATTTTATTACGGATTATTAAATTTCCGAAAGAATTTATAATGCAATGTATTAAGTTTTTTGATCTATTTTTTTTTCAGCAAGACACTGTGAAATAGAAATAATCTTGAGTAAGTAGGTAAGTAAATAAATATTATGGGACCTGCTTACATAAACTGGAAATGCAGTAAGCTCAAAAAGGCTTTAAATAAAGGTTTATGAAGTCAGCAAACATTTCTGAGGGTGGTTTTGAAAAACTTTTAAAGTAGGTAACATTTTTCTTTAAGAATAATTTGAATCTTACAAACATAGCTATCACTAGTAACGGGCTAAGTAATCATTTACCCACAGCCCAAAGAAAAGGCTCAGTTATCCACTCTACCCTTAGAAATCTTAAGGCGATATACAGGGTGCGACCCATGTCAGCGCGTGTGTGCGCGCGACGTAAAGGCGGTTTTTTGCTCCTTCCCCGTTACTTACTGGGCTGAGAAAATTATATACGGGGTGATGCGGAAGTTTAACGAATTTGTTATGGTTTGGCTTTTGAAAATTCAGATTCCTATGGATCCTACCGACTGCGCCACATAAAAGTCTTACTAATTTCTAATTTCTCTGCAGCAGTCGTGTCATCATATTTTCTTCAATTTTAATTTCGTGAGGTACACATGGGTAAGACATATAATACTCGTAAAATGTACGGAACGTTAAATTACTAATACTCAAGTGTCCAAAGACGGCAAACAAATGTAGTTTTTTGTCAGTTCTTCAGGGGTACCCGGCTGAATCTAATCTCAAATAAAATGATACAATGAATCATCCATATCAATCGCCATAGTAACGTGTGCTAGCTAAGGTAAACGTACGAGTGCTCGACATGCTAATGCCCAATAGATGACACCTTGCTGTCACCTCTATTGACAATAACTTTAAGTTTCAAGATTACATGTACTGGGACCGCGCCGAGCACTAGTACGTTTACCTTATAAGTTATTTATCTAGGTTTTGTTTATAGCCTTATAGGCTTTTGTTTATAGGCTTTGTTTAAATAAATAATGCCATTTCATTACCGCCTCGCCAAAACAAAGCACCCTGTACACAGAAACTCGTCCAAGAAAACGTGGGTTCGGCGGCAATTTATCACGAGTCAAGTTATATTAATGTGGATAAATGGGGCGAGGGGGGCGAGGGTAGGGGGGAGAGGTTTTTGCTATCGGTTTTAATAGTGTACCGCACTCTTGGAAAATTGCTGGAGGTTTTTAGGATATATGTATTTATAAACATTACTTTTCACTTTAATGGGACTTAATCGCGTAAACTTAAGTTTTGTAATTACTTGTGACTAGAATACTCTTTTTTATCTATCTATTAACTTGATGGGTTGACGCCATTTGGATTGCGGGTCATTTCTAGATGAGATTAACACGGGTGACGGGTCCAAGGCGAGCGGCGTACCTCTTTAGGCCTCTGCTTATAGTCAATGATACGACTACATAACTAGCTGAAGAACTTATTTAGTGTAAAATTAATATTTGAACGTCATCTTAACCGTTTATTCGCAGGACCTATTTAATTCCATTGTTACCTTAACAAAACATATTCTTTAGAGTTTGTGCGGAAAGAGAAGAGTCGTGTAAATGTAAGTCGGGAGCCCATACAATCAACGACTCTTCTTTTTCGCACAGACTCTACACAATAATAAAGAAATGATAGAGTAAGTACACTTTTACCACCCAAATTTAAACGCGAAAATTCATCAAATTTGAAACCTAAGCTGCTCGCAAATTTCTGTGTAATTTAAACTATTGACAAAACATAAAAACTCATAATTCATTCTTGTTTTTTGTATTTAATGATGTCCCATTTTGCCATGTTCATATTTCATCCTCTGGTGCTTTTACATACGTACCTATATTCATAAAGTAGCTACCTACCTTTTCTTCTTCGTTATTCGAATAAAAACCTCCCCCCAGCCTTACCCTCAGTGTACATACATGAACTCACATAAGTGTACATATAAGATCCCTGCAGGCGGCGCCCGCGGCGCGAGTCCTACAAGAAAATTAGTTATTAAAATTTCACTGACGCTCCGAAATTTATCTCGAAGCGCGCGACGCCGACCGAGCGGTCTTAGTCGTGGTTTACGTAATCAATTTATTTTGTACTGTTTTAAATTATCTTTAAATATACACTAATCTAATAAACTGCACAATACTTTAGAGAAACTTGGCATGTTTTAGGTACCTATATTAATTGAAAACCAATCATAATAATATCGTCAAAGCTCTGGTTAAAATAGCGGTGCCGTCAATGCCATCATATAGCGGCCGTAATACTCGTACAGCGGTGAATGACGTTACTAGAACGTTTTTTATGTAAACAAAATGGCGCAGTTTCCTAGAGGGCGGAAGGAACATTGTTTTTGCGTCCGTAATATTACGGCCGCTATATAACGGCACCGCTATCCTAGGAAACCAGAGCTTAATGTTTTATTTCCCACATGTTTTATTGTAATTCCTTTCTGGATTTCACGGGCCTATAAATCCCGGTCTTTTGATAGGCTTGCGTGGGGACACAGATCCAACACGTAGAGGCCCTTTGGAGAGCTTTAATGTCATGTAGAACGCCTGCTGGAACCCGTTCACAGGCGCAACAATAGACACCCATGAACCGGTCGCAGCAGGCATTGGGACTATTGTAGAAAAAGTGAACAGTGTTCCGGTCTATAGATTGAAGTTTGGGTGGACAATGAAACTGGGCTATTGCAAAGAGGTCCGGACACCTGCCATAACAATGTTAACACCGTCATCGAGGCAGGCGGTGACTCGCCGCTGACTAGATGGGCCCCTGAAACTGCCGTCGTAAAGACGACCAGGAGCAACATCGGTGTGAGCGGCTCAGGCCGCGTAGCCAAGACGCCAATCGCTTACGCTTCGTAGCGATCGAAACGCAACTGTCACTGTCACACTAATATGGAAGAGTGATAGAGAGACATAATGCTTTTCGTTGTCGAAGCGATAGCGATTGTAACCTTGGCTAGGCCGGCAGGGGTGTCGAGAGGTGTGCGCCGCTTTCTACCCAGTGGCTGTTACCAGCCACTGTGCCAACTCGCGTCTTATGCATCTTTCACTTCCACCCCTGGAGCATATAGCTCTAGCGACTCCTCTCTGGACGGCCAATGAAGGCAAGCCGGAGCTGAGAGCCCTGCGGGTCCCCTTGGGGTCCACTCCGACCGACGAAGACACGCCGGAGACGGAGACCCTGACCGACTCTCGGGAGCACTCGGGTCCGTGGGGTCGTTACTCCCCAACAGCTCGCCACAAGCTGCCCTGCCCTTATTGTAATTGTTATTATTTTTTATTTCACCATATAAATTTCGGTAGGTCTGAAATTTTTACTTTTGTTTTCTATAAAAACAGAACAAGTAGCTACCGAAAAAGTGGCGGAATATTATTTACCCCCTAATTTTAAATATCCGTAAAAGTTATCTTTCACTGTACAAAAACCTATTTTTGACCAAGACGTTAGAATCTACATATGGTTAAAAGGGTCAAAGTACAGGTAAAATAACGTTACACATTTAAAAAATACTAATCTATTCTTAAGTCCAATGAGAACCAAATCCGGTTTTCGTCCTAGAGTGTCATCTTAGATTGTCCTGTCACCGGACAGTGAGAACCGAAACCGGTTTGAACCGCTTTCTTCAAGTTAACAGGTTTGCTATTAGGGGATGGACAACGGTCAGCGTGGGAACTATTCAGCAAGGGGTGACTTTTATACTTACTACGGGTAGATATCAAACACCTGCGTGATTTAATATTGCGTTATTTGAATTTTGTATAGCTAGTTTATTACAAAATATAAGGATCAATAATATTATCAAGTCATTAAAATATATCTTTTGAGTCGGTGACGGTCTATAAAAATTACAAATCATTTTAAATTAAACTTATAAATTATACACAAAAATAAAAATATCAATATGCATAACACCTACAAGTCCTTATATTATGTAATTGTTATGTAATGTAACTACTTTCATGGCGCATTAGTTATACACTGTAATGTCAATGAAACGTGTATTTAATAAATAAAAAATAAATAAATAAAAATTATCGTTGAGTCCTATTATCTTCACGAACAAGAATTTTGACGAATAGAAAGGACTGAAGTACTAGAAGAATCTGTGCGGAAAGAGAAGACTCGTAGAATAAAAGGGAACCAATACAGTCTGTGTCATAAATAAATAAAATAAGATTTCTCTTTCTGCACTATACTCTAGAAAGAAGATATACATAGTAGTTCCAGTTCAAACTGCGGTGCAATATCTATACGTGCGACACTTCTAGAGACTCTGGTCTATCCATGACATTATATGGTGCATGGTGCTGATAATGATATGCATGAGATGGTAATAACCAATCCCGCAAGTATCAAGACCGCTCGCGACGTCTGGAAGACGCTGTTAAAGTTTTCCTGCTACTTTCGCGGCTCTACAGAAAGTTGTGCCGGGGCTCATTACGGTCTAAGGGCGCTCCAGACGTTCTATACATAACGAGCGTTTTTATAAACGTCAGCAGACCGCAAAAAACAGACACTGAAGATTTTTTGCTACTTTTGTAGCTTGGCTTTTTTACCTTTTTGGTTACAGTGTAGTAGGTACACAAGCTCTACATAAAACGCTCGTCTATCACATTGATAGAGACTATTAGAGACATCAAACTGGTTTCTTAACGTCAATTTCATTTTCTTTGTGTAGAATTTATGACTTTATCATACAGGTTAAAGAAAAAAGTACCCCTTTATGATTTAATCAAAAAAATTGGCTTACAGACTTTAATTTTTGCTATGTCCATCGCACTTTTTTCTCTCATAACACACTGATATCAATTGCTTAGTGCCACCCTACTTATAAACATCGCATCGATCCGTCTCGTAAGCTGGGTACTGTATTGGGAATCGTTTATTTTATACTAACGGTAACAGCCCTACTGTCTAACCTAGAAGTGGCCTAGTAGTAGACCTGTAGGTATGATCAGGAAGTTCAGAGGATCATATTTTTAGAAATATAGATAGCTCGATTTATTGAATCTCAAAATGCAACATGGCAATAAAGGAAAAAAAAACATTATATCGATTCAATACCCTACTAAATAGTTACATTATACCTGTATCATACACTTCATCAAAAGTTTACCAAAATTGTCACAACCTACACAAATCCAGCAGTCACTCAACTTTGCAAAGAAAAGCTTAAGAAAAAACACACTTTAGAATCACTACAAATAATTGAAGCGTTTAAAAACCCGACGCACATTTCGTGTGGAGCAGCCACAACGTTCCTCGCTTCTACCTCGAGGCGTTTATATAATATCTAGCAGATAACTTGTAAGTACGTATGTATGTATTGGCAACTAAATATTTCATGTAGCGTTTAAAAACCCGCTTCACAGTAAGTGTGGAGCATCCATAAGGTTCCTCGCTTCTCTACCTCGGGGCGTTTATATAATATCTAGCAGATAACTTGTACTTATGTATGTATTGACAGCTGAATATTTATTGCGTCTTTGTTATCTTTGCTAATAGACGTAGTTTTACCAAGTTCACTTTATACTTTAATGGAGTTGAGATTGCTTTGATGATAGTTTTAGTTTTCAGCTCAACTACTATTTAGTTACTAGGGTTGGTTAACACTCTAGTACGGCTACCATCAGTTTGGCATTGACATAAACGCTATCGTGGACGTAATTTACTTTCTATGCATCTCGCTCGTGCTGACGTATTAGTGCGAACGAGATACGAGGGGCAAACATAAAGTGTTTAGAATAGAAAAAGCTGAAGTAATTAGGACGTTACTCTTTATTTTAATGCGTGCTTTATCTCTTTCTGACCACGCGTACAAATTTTCATTAGGATAGGATTACCCAGAAGCGCACACAGCTCATTCTTCCAATGCCTTTTTTGTATGGCGATTTTAGGTCCTCGGAGGTTTTGTATGAAATTCATGAGGTACCCATCGGGATTCAAGCTTTTTTGACACAAAATAATTTAAGCAAGATTTTTTTAACAGTGTCATATGAATACTGAGGGATATCAAAAACTACTGATATACAATTTTTTGCCAGTATTTTTTATTAACCACACAACTGTGCGATGCAAACTTTTGACGTCACTCTTGAATGACATGCTTCTCTATGATCATCCGTTGAATAACTACAAAAGCGATTAAATGTGTAATTTAAAAAATAAACAGATGTACAAGAACTAGGCTTCATTATGAGACTATAACTGAAGCCTACTGTAACTCTGTTGTTGGCTGAGCCCACAATGAAAATCGTTATAAATAGTAATACGAAAAAATTTTTAGGTCGAAATTGGAATAACGCTCGACGTACAATTTCCAAATTGCCATCAATCCTGAAACACAGATAACGACCAAATTGCATATACCTCAAAAAGAGTATAAAGAGTTATATTTTCATAAATAATATGCCTCTTTTTGTTATATGATCTCTAAGTAGCCTTTTCTAAGAACTTTCAGAGTTGCCTACGTATATAGAAAGTAAATTACGTTCACGATAGCGTTTATGTCAATGCCAGACTAATGGTAGCCGTATAGTCCTTGGAGTGCTCTGATTTAACTCGACTCAGTTTTTTAGTCTTATTATTAAGTCGAAACTCGAGTCTTTTTTTACTTGTAAGAAACCCTAGTCTTTTATAGACTTGAGTTAAGTCCTTTATTCGCAAAAAAAATGCAATTGTAAACCATATAACTCTTGACCTAGTAATTTTATATTTTTGTACATAGGTGCAGTCAGCATCAATATTAGCGGATGGAACAACGCCGCAATAATATCTGCCACCCTCGAATTATTTTCCGAAATTATATATTTTCTGTAGGAACAGTACGCGTTCAAAAGTACCAGTCACAGTCGAATTGTTCTACATAAGTACATGCAGGGACTTATATATTTATGTGAAGCTATTAAAGAATGGTAGACACTTTTGAGGCGTAATAGTCTGATCAATTTCTTATGTCACTAACTGTTCTTGATAAACAATAGAGAACAATACCTCTTCTAAACAATTATAATAATTCTCACTACAACTCTCAATACATAACAGATCCATCACCACCCCCTTCTCCACAATAAATCAATTAAAAATCCTCCCCCGAGAATAGAAATTAAAAGCAAGTTCTACCTTTGTATAACCAACCATCTTAGAAAGGCCCGCGAGCTAACCTGAAACTAGTGTAGTTGTGTGTAAACGAGGGGTCTGTGTAAAGTGGTGGGTGTGTACAAATTACTGGGGGTGGGAGCGAAAATTACACAAGAAAATTCCACCATTCAGCATCTTTGTGTTTCCTAAGATGGCGGAGCTTGCGCGCGACTCGGATAAGGATGTAAATACAGTCAACAACAGAGCTATAAATACAGGCAAAGTGCCAAAAATATGTATACACGACCTTAATGATAAAGTACTGTATACATATTTTTGACACTTTGCCTGTATTCATAGCTCTCTTGTTGATTGTACCTACATGAATGATGTGAAAAATTTCTTATTTATTGGTTTTTATGGTCGTTTTTATTCGTTCTCGTTACACTTGGTGATCAGGAGATATATTTTAAGTGCTTGAATAATTTAATCCGTCGAACGCCCATCAAACAAACCAACATAATGATGAAAAGTAATTTGACCCATATTGATCTTTAGTAACACACGCCTGATACTGAGTGGCTTCGACCCAATTTAAAATAGTATCACAGTAATAGTAAAATAGTATACTAGGGCGCTCCATAGGTTCAAATATTTACCACCCAACTTAGGGAAGTAATCAAAATATTCTTTAAATATTTTGAATCCTTTTACTTCGCGCGTATAGCTTAAAACTGAAATAATATCCATAACTCCTGCCTTACAATACCTACCTCACCTAGGTACCCTAACAGAGGGAAAACTCAGTGCAATCAGGTTCGTCCTTCTCCGCGTGGGGCGCGACAGGAAGTCAGCCGGTTCTTTGATCGTCGTCAATTACCGGTGCGCCACTTGTTCCGGGAACTCGGTGGAAATTGAATTCCACATACTTACAGGTAATATTTAATATTACGCGCATATAATAGTCTTTCGATTTGTAGCTGGCCCCGAACTGCCAGTCCTTTGTCTATTGTTAAGAAAACCTGCACGTGCTACTTACCTGCAAAAAAGAGTCTTAATTATTCTAATCTATAATTGGCACCTGAGCGCGGGCTAGTCCAACGCTCAAAAAACCAGTGTAGGTGCGCTCTCCGATAACGCGCTTTTGTTACGCATCTCGATGCCACATTTTAGACTGGTTCTGTAGCGTTTGACTCGCCGGCACTCAGTAACCGTAGAGGGACCACACAGAGCCTCGTAAAATATTTTTCCATTAGTTAATTTTGAATCTTAATGCAATTTCCAAAATAAGAAAGCATTTTTGCCCCCGCCTGATTCAGTGAAGTTTCGCTCGGTTTCCCTCGCTCGGTCGAAAAGCAACTAAGAAATTAAAAACATCTGTAAAAACGCCGTACCTTAATGTACTTAGGTTCGGTACAGGACGGCGCCGGGGTTCTTCATAAAGGCCGTAACGACATTAACTGCAGGCGTAATTTCATTAAACAGGCATTAACTAAGGAGTAGAAGGTACCTGCATGGTTATTGAAGCCTGGCTATTAACTGAATAAAATAAATATAGCCTTTATTATAGGTATTAACTAGGTTAATATAGGTGTGAGGAATAAACATAAAAAAAATCTTATTTCTTATTTTATACCACGCTGCAAACAAGCTTAAGGGCAGAGGTGAGCTTCTGTGCTGTTTTGTTATTTAATTTTTGATAGATTTAATGTGGTCAACCTTTCTTTATTGTCAGACTAACATGCATAACAAGACTAACATGCATAGCAGCTACTCAATAAGATGGGATTTAAAAAATTAGGTAAAATTACAAAAATAAACTTTAATTTACATTAAATGTTTTACAGATCCAAATCCTTAATTAGGTACTTTAACAATAAACATTATACCAAAACGTAACGAGAAAAACATTTATAAAAAGAAATCAACCCGTAATAAATAAAAAATAACACACATTTATGTTATTACTGACTAACCATCGATTTAGAAATTATATTAGAACACGTGTTTCTAAACTAGTTTTTAAACTTAATAAATCAAATACATTCAAATTTCGAACAAAATGCGTAATCCTTTATCACTGTATTTAAAAAATCAAGTTTTCGTTCGAATTCGGTTCGAATTTCAAAAAGAACCGGCTCGGACCCCAACGGTCGAACTTGTTCCATAGTCATAGACAGCGTTTTCTGATTGCGTTCCATTTTCAAATTACTAGGCCCGAAAACTCGTTCTGAACTATTGTTGTTGACCAGGTGCGGCCATGAGTGTGTTAAAATAAAATATGTATTACTAATACCCATATTCTTGAGTGGAAGTAACGTTAGTAATAGTTCTGTGAGCTGTAGATTCTGCCCCCTCATTTTGAAAATTTTGTATAAATTAAATCGTCAAAACACCATAATATATCAATGACCTACCTAGAACTTGCTCACAAAATTTCATAAAAACCTGCAGAAATTATAATACGGTCTGTAAAGGAAACAGTTTTTATTCAAATTCCATCATGATACATGATTAAGTTTACAAGTTTATTTTTTTAAACGGAATACGAAGTCAATATTGACCATGCAAATCATCGTAAACTATCGTAAAATAGATACAGCTCAGGGCACAGTACTGCGCGAATCCACGTCAATAGTTTTCAAATCTCGGCCTTTTACAGCGCCGTTATCATTCTCCGACTGAATAAAATTGGCGATACAAAGCCCGACAAAGGCCAGCAAATAAGCCATTAAAGCCGTTGCGACGTCTTCTATTCCCACCACTTACCCACCAAACACTCAACACCACTCAACAGGTAACCTTGAGAGTTACTACAAGTGTTAGTAAAGAGAGCTCAGAGATAATACTGGTTTGAACAAAGGTTGGGACATTGCTGACACTAGAGCTATAAAATCTGTGCTTCTTGCCCCCTCGGGGGGTGGCCGCCCAACGATAAACTGCTTTTATGCCATTCCGAGCTATAATTAAAATGGGTAGACTTCTCGGTGTTTAGATAAAACTAAGATGTTGCAGGATAAGGGGGGAGGGGGGGACGTAAAGTCGAATAACGATCGTTATTTAGAATGCGTCTTTGTTTTTATATAGTTTTAGACATTTCTATTAAGAGGTTGAGTGCACGGTGCTTAAAAGATGATAATATTTAATGCAAAATCTTAGGGATAAAATACGTTACAAGTAATATACTAGGTACATATTTTTATGTTCTGAATTAGTTAACTAAAAATCTAAAATACAATCATTTGTCGAAAACAGGTTCAAAAAATTATGTGTGTTGATAGGTAGTATTTTATTTAAACTTAGATTTAAATGTACTTGCTTATTTTTATTATTAAAATATATAATACGTCAGTTGTAATTTAAAAAAATATGTGTTTTCTTACACGATGTAATTTATATTATAAATATTACCTTCACTCTACAAGAATAGGTAAATAAGTAAGTCTCACAGTTTTACTACGACTTTCTAAAGTTAATGCTAAAAGAGTCACAATTTCTCCAAATATGAAAATAAATCTATAAAATGTACTATCGGGTGCAGCGACGGTTGAGCATTTCTCAACGAAAATCGCTTGCACCCAAAACTTTAAAACGTCACGCCTTCTTATATTACAAGTATTACAACCAATCACAGTCGTGCCTTAAGTATATTGCATCGATAATATTGTTTTTGGGTTCTTACCTGACCAACCCAAACATGTGTTGACCATCGTTATCAGTTGCATTTTAAAGGGCATTCTATGTTAGAAAGATTACACATCTGGTGCCCGTAAAACAATTGTGCGACCAAGAATACGTGGAAACTTTTTTTAATAGCCATAATGTTTGTCCAGAATTGTTAAATTTTGCGCACTTTGCGTGCAGAGACCGTGCGGCGTCTTAACTTAACATCTGCCCGCTTGAACGAATCTTAAATTGTTTAACGACCCTTACTTTTTTGGGCACGTATTTAACCGGTCAACTAATTAATCGGATTTCAGTAGCTTAAAAAATAGAAATAGGTACTAAAATGAATACCTACTTTGGCAACAAAAGCGTTAAAATATTTCAATATGAGCAAGCTACCAGTTATTTATTTGGCAACTGAATTATTATGACTCGCGCACGAAGGATTCCTTACCATTGCGCAAAAAACGGCAAACAAGTCACGTTTGTTGTATGGGATACCCCACTTAAATATTTGTTATAAAAGTAGTTAAGTATATTTTATTCTAACCTATATTATAATATAAATTAAACACATCAATAGTATTATTTATTGATCTTTGTTGAACTCGTTAAGCACTCAACTTTTTTGAGACTTAGATAAAAAAATGTGTCTAGTAAAAAGGAAAGTCCTCAAGAGATTTAATTTTACAACCGAAACTGCGAGGTAAGGAATTTGAGTTGGGTCATTAGAATGCATTCAATTTTAAGTGTTACTAGCCAGATGTTTCTTGGTGGTTTACTTATAAAAAAAGGTAAAAAAAGCTACTTCTTTCGATTTCATATCCGTTGCAAATTGTACCGTATTGTTAGGCACGTTACGTTTATATTAAAAATTTAGACTTACTGGTCAAAAATCTTGGACTGTTCCCATTGGTGGATAATGTAAATAAGTGACCGCGTCTGGGGTGCATTTGAAATCGAACTGTAGGATGCTCAACCGTCGCTGCACCCGATAGTACCATGTACTTATGTATGTATGGTGCGAGTAAAATAACAAGAAGCCACCCTTCGTCCCCTGTTGACTCGCGTCATCTGCTTAAGGATTACAATAGCGGGAAATGACTTATCACATCATGTTTGCTGAATATTAATTTTCTTTGTATTTCGTTAAATATGTATTCGTTATTATTGTGCCACATAATGAAAAACAGAATACAGAAAAAATAGGTACACTTGTAACAATTATGTAACAACCGGCAATCTTATTGCCTATTCATTGTTTTTAAGAAATCTGTTAATGAGTTATTTTCTTCTTAAAATAATGAAACAAATTGTACTTATGGAGCATTCCATGAAATTGTCTACCATTTGTCCCGTACAAACGCGATTTTCTGAAGATTTGCAGGTACAAGAGTTTCCTTTTCTATGACAAATGGTCAAAATTATGCACAGAAAAATAATTGGCTACTTTAAATGCCGAAAACAAAGTCGCAACATAGGAAATAAAATGCGTTTGTACGGGACAGCCCGTGGAATGCTCCTTATATCTTATACAGTAATAGAAAATATCCGTTTGAAATTTTTAGGGCAGAAATTAATGTATTTTTGTTTTTAGTAAATATTTTTAAAAAGCCTGGATATAAAATAAGTAGGTATAATTTACCAAATAATTGTCAGATTATACATAACAATATGTATATCTCTATTAAACTAGTCAAGAATATAGTTAAACTTAAAAGTGTCTAGTCTCTGAAGGAGGTGTTGATGCGAAGGCGTGGTGTAGGCACTCGCAGCATCACTGTGAGTAATCATCTGGAACAAGAGAGAATGTACTTTAATATTAGCAGTAGTTTGTAACCAAACACATATTATTACTATAAATCAGTGGTTGCTCGACTATTTAGTGAGGAATCACTTACTATGAAAATTATCATATATTTTTGAACAATTTGGCAACTGTACTTTTTGATGGTAACCGTACATTAGCATTATATTTAATATATTTCCAAAAACGTACAACCTTATTACAATTAAAAAACCAAACTCATAAGACGTGGCATCGAACACCACCCTGACCAAACCCCCTTATATACCTCACCATTGTACTTAAAATAGTTTTTCCCCAAACTATCTTACAAACAATACACCCCTAATCATAAAACCGTACACAAAAGCCTCTAATCTCAACTAAAATCAATACCTTTTTCCCCCCTCCCCCCCCGATTCATTTAAACGACAAAGTATTATTTAATTTTGCGTCTTTTCTCCATTGTAAGGAGCGAAGCGAGACCGCGCTATTTTCTTTCCTTTAAGACGTCTCCCCTCTCTTTCTGTCCGCCGGGTAGTATGAAAAAAAGCAGGGGAGCGAAAGAGACGTGTATACGCAAGACGTGCTCCTTGTGGGGGTGGGGGCGGTCCTAGTGAGGGGGGTAAGTTTTTACTATATGGATGTTTTAGTTTTTTGCGCTCTCCGTGGAATTGAGTTTTTGCTTCGTGTTTTCTGCTGGCGTTTTATTTGGGAAGCGTGTTATTTGGTGCATGTTAAATTGGAGTGCAGAATGTAAAGAATTAAATAGGTACCTACAATGTTAGTTGTGTTGGTAACTTTTTACTAGCACATGAAGCGATTATTAAAAGCAAAGTAAACTTCCCTCTGTTCGACATAATGCCCAAAAGATGACACCCTCCTGTCACCTCTATTGACAATGACTTAAGTTTAAAGATGATACAAGTACCTATGTATAGCACTGAAACAGTGGCGAGCACTAGGCCATCTACCTTAGTAGTAGGTATATAAGTCTTATATTTAATATAATGTAATTAATATCATTAATTTGTATCTTTAGTTAAGAGAGAGAGAGAGTGGAGGCTCGTCCATGTTTATAAAAGTCCAGTTATAAGAACCACTCTCCCTAATGCACGGTTTTATTAGATAAATATAAATATTATTCTATTTCATAACGCCGCATCCGTCGACTCCGACCCTAATTGAAAAAATACGTCACGTATCTAATTCAAATTCCACATAATCCATTTAAATTCAGTTCCATTTTCGAAGCATAAAACGAGCCGAAGCGTTCTAAATTCGAAAAAGCCGTTGGAATCGCGTAATCTTGAGACCTCGCCTCATGACGTATGGGCGGCACGTTCCAAGATGAAACAGCCGTTCAAATTATAAATACAAGCCTTATTATATACCACAGACTAAAAACATCCCATATAGATGCCTTCCACTCTGAATTACGTACGCAAGTTAGAGTCGCAGCGCTAAAAACAGTCTTTATCTATGGCAAATAAAGTTCGAACTTGAAAAACATACTCTTGCGAAATATGCAGTTTAGACAGTTAACAATCGACTTGAAATTTCAAATCTGTAGCTTCGCAGGTTGTTTTGCTATGTTTAGTTTTACTCTGTGGCGTTGTTGTAGTATCCGAATTTGGGCATCACGATAGCGGCAAATAGAGGAATCTTGGTCTAATCCAGCAATTACGCATTTTAATGGCGTTCGTTTGGTGTAGGTACGGTTTTAATATTCCGTGCCTTGTTTTACGGCTCAGCTTTAAGGCTACGGCGTTGTTTTGCTTCTCTGTTTTCTTATCTAGTTGGGTACATAAAGGGTTGGAGGGATAATTAAGTTTTAGTTACAGTAGCTAAAGTAGGAATTGGTGAATTTTGGCCGTAAGGCTGTTAATTTCTTGAAGAATGTTGTGTGAAAAAGATATACCTACTTGTCCGGCTAAGTTTTTAAAAATCAGGTCATATATTTTTTTAAATGGGTACTATACTATACCTACATATATAATCATATTATAGTAAAGCTTTAAACTACTTAATACACACTTTTAAAAGAGCATAGAATACCTACCTACTTACTAACAACATTTATTACATATTTGCAATTTGCAATGCATAACTGGTAAAACATTAAAAAATTCACCACCAAACGGTAACTCTATAAAATATTAAATATTAAGCCACTTACAAAACTGTTTTAAAACTAAATACCTATTTAACTGGCCACTAGCAATTAAAAAACAAAATTAAAAAGTCAACTCATTTCAAAAAAGGAATCCGCTACAATCCAAACAATAAAACTACGTCTCTAGAGTGGTATAATATAAACGGAATTCTCATTCCGAAGGTTGCTGGCTAGCATAAAATTCTAAAAGAGGAGTTATATTAAAACGCCAGTTTTGCAAAGTTAAAATTAAACATGAAAAACGGGCGGCCCCCTGTGGGGGTGGGGGTAGGGGGGAACTATGCTACTTTATTTGGCTGGAATTTGTAAATTTATGTAAATTTTCGACGTCTTGGTGGGTAAGGCGTTGTAGGGGGTTTTATGTAAAAAGTTTTGTGTTGTATGAATGGTAAAGGTGTGGTTTATTGTTTGTGTTCACGTGTTTTGTTAAAGTTGAAATATGTTTTAATTAGATTACACTCTACCAGGACTCTACCTAAAACTGTTTTGGAGGTAAATTTTCAGTACGAATATAAACAAAAAATAATGCAGTTTTTATATGAATTCTGAATGCTCGTCTACACTCAATTTTTACTCGAACGTCTCGAACCTACTATTTGTGCATTGGATTGGTCTGGTTTATACGGTCAGAATTTTTATAGCACTGTTTCCTCAGTGTAATTACCTAAACTCCGTCATTTTGGAAATAATCTAGATCTAAGGTCAAAAGCAAATCCATATGCTTACGAATCTGCTTATAAACCCTGAAGAAGAGAACAATCGGGCAGTAGGAGTCGATTGTATGGCGGCGGGTGGTGAATTCCCAGTTGTCCCCGCCGGGAACAGATGGGAATAGGCGCTGCATATAATACATTCCCATTTGTTCCCGCTTCATGTATGGCGGCGGTCACGTGAAGCGGGAACAAATGGGAATACACCGGCTGAGGTCGTGTGACTCTTAAATTATCTTTTGCCTTGACAACTTGCAGTGTCGCTAGACTTCCTTGACAGTCACAATGCAATTAGATTGTGCCTGAGATGAGACAAGTAATCTCAGCGGTCTAGCCGCGGGCGTAAAACACTGTCTTTTCGATGCGGTCGGATAAAATATAAAGTATATAAGCTTTTCTCCTTTACAAGTACATTTATAATTATAAATTATAATGTTCCTGTCTTAACAGCTTGCAGTGGCGCTAGATTTTGACAGCTACACTGCAATGAACTTATAATATAACCTGTCTGGTATTGCAGGTGTCATAATTGCTTACCATTCGTCTACCTCGTTATTTCCTACATCATAATAAAAAACGTCTGTGTATGCATAGATTAAACCTCAGAGTAACGTATCGTTTAACAATTTTCAATATAACTTCGTAGACGTTATTAAGGTAAATAATAAAGATTATAAGATAACGTCATGAGCAGAACCTCAAACGTCAATCTGTCAATAATAAATAGATGTTATATCAAAGATTGTAAAGCCGGCCCAGTGGCATGCGTATGAGTCTATTAGCATCGGCTAACCTCATTTGAGGGAGTTGAGCACCTTTTTCCACAGGTACCTAGGTATCAAAGAAAGGACATATTCCGACTCCAGCAGGTATTATTTTAAGAGGCGCTTACGAAACTTTGTACTTTTATATTGGATTTTTATGCATTTAAATAAAAGGCAAATACCATGAAAAAAGCAATGAGAGACACTAATATATTTGCAAGCGCAGACTCTAACTACAACCATCATAAAATGTTAAAATTACCTAAATTTTCATTTATTTTTAATCGTATATCGTTACCCCGTATGCTGAGGGTACTAACAAGCTAACATTTAAACTGAAGTATATTTTCAGAGTAATTGAGATAAAAGGTTGAACCCCGCGCAGTGGCCATATCTTTTATTTCCTTCTAAATTCCTGGCTTTTTGCCCCCTCTTCACACTTTAACAATGTGATAATATTTACTCATTAGGGTGCAAACTGGGTCGTTCACCATGCGGTCGAATCAGTGTGACGTTGCCAGGCTACGGACATTGTTTGATGCGGCGGAGAATCGACGCAGTGTACTTGCGCTATTACATGGGTTCCGATGGATGTCTGAATCAGAGACTAATAAGTACATTAAAAATATATATTAAATTATAAAAGTACAATTTAGCACTATTTAAACAACGAACTAGAATAACTATAGAAGTCTAACTAGAGTTAGACCAAGAAAAGTCTGCAGCGATTTTGATAGCCCACGCAGTGCAAGTGTTATTTATACGTCATAAATTCATAGAAATTTGACGTTTAAAATAACACTGGCACTTAGTGGGCTATCAAAATCGCTGCAAATTTTTCTTGGTCTAACTCTAGAGCTCAAAGATGCCCCTGCATGTATTCATGTATTGCGCCACGAGCGACCCAACTGTGCTGCGCGCGTGTTGGCCACGTCATACACGGTGAAATTTAAATCACTGGCCATATTCATTCCAGGCACTAGGTTACACTTAAGGAATCTATTTAGCGAAAAAAAAGAGCACACTTTTTTTTAATTTTCATTTTTCAATTTTTAAATATTTTCCACGAGTCGTGGTCACCCTATTACCACAAATGTAAACAAACCTAATAGTAGGTTTTAACAACAACATCAGCAAAACCCTTATCTGACCTTCACTAAACCTTATAATCGTTGCAATAGAGTCCACCTAGTTAGTGTTGGCGATGGTAGGCAGGTTTATCAATTTCGAGGGTAGTCTAAACCATTCCGCGCTAGTAGCGGTAAACATAACGGTTAGCATAAATGATTAGTCATTCGTCACTCGACAACCTTAAAATAATAATCGCGCGCGTACTAAGGTTTAAAAAAATGTTTTCCAACCGGGAATATTAGGAAATGGTACGGTGTTATTTATTAAGTGGTGAGTGTTTACGTGGTGCACAAAGATTATACGAAATGGAATCAGTTCCACGCCTTCGCAGACAAGGATTGAATCCAAGAGTACCATCTCGTGGGACTTTCGTTAATTGCGTCGACTTTTAATCAAATGTAAGTACATAAGTTGAATCAATTTTTTTAATACGCCTGAATGCAAAGATTCCTGACCTAGTTTTTACTCATTGTTTTTAAGCCACGGACGTTTTGTTAATAATCATTAGTCAGAAATAATATTTTAGATTAAAAATGGGTTGCCTTTGCATTTTGACGGTTCTAAGCCCGTTGAAGTATGAAGGAAAAATTAGCAACTTATGTAGGTAAGCGTCTTATCTCGCTGCAATAGGGTTCATAATTGGTGACGCTATTGCAAACAGCGGGAGGGGCGGGGTGTCAATGACCTTAACTGATAAGAGAGAAGCGGGTGTAGTGGGTAGTTGTCGGTTCACCATAACGTACGAGGTTTTTAGGACAACTTGATGATGAGTTATTTCGAAAAAAATGTACTGAGCGGTATTAAAAGAAAAAACACGTGTTAAATATTTTTTCGAGTTCTTTCGGTTGTTTCAATTTGGCCAGTGAATTAAATTTCACCCTGTATATTATAATACCGCGCGAGATGTTTGACATATAGAATTTTATTTTAGCTAATCAAAAGTTTTATTGGCCAATTATAACTTTTTCAAAGTGGAAATTGTGTAATATCCAAAGCTGCGGGCGGGGTACACTTATATGGAGAAGGGATAACTGTCAGTGATATATGTGCCAGATAAATGTCATAGCATGTGTCATATGACACGTTTTTCGAAATCAAATTATGTACTGAGAGCTTCTATGTACCTAGAGGAATATTATATTCCGCCGCTGCATTAAAAACAATGAGGATTTTCGCGATTCTCACGGCTTTTTATGTCAGTATTTTCTATTTACTACTTTGAACAGAATCTTATCTAAAACACAGCACTTCCCACTCGTATTTTTTTCATACGTTATATAAATTTTTTTTTTTTTATATTAGCCCAAACTGCCAAAAGTATAGTAAATACTATGAAAGGTTAATAAAGGCGAGCATTAGCGTGGCGCCGTAAATAGATGCCGTCAGCGAGTGGCAAGTTTTAATAGAAATTTAGATTAGATCGCACACTCGCGGCGCATTCACGGGCAGACAGTCGCGAGCTTGACGCGACAAACGCCAGAACATGAACATAGTGGTTTAAGCTTACATATAAAACACATCTTTAAAAACCTTGTAACTAAACAAATCGCATATATTATATGCTATGCTCGATATATTTCGATGCGTTTTTTAAATTCTTCAACTGGAGCACTGACTGCACCGTCTCTACTGGGGGCTAGACAAGATGACAATCATTTGCAGAAAACGAAACGAAACGCAAAGATAACCGTATATATTATAATGTATAGAAATGATAGCGTTCCGTTTCGTTTTCTGCAAACGATTGTCATCTTGGTTACCTATATACATATACCTATAGGCCCCCAGAATCCCCAGATATACACGTTACGCGCTCGATCGTATATAATCGGATTTAGTGGTCGGTACATATTAGAAGAAAGAAAGAGAAAGAAAGAAATACATTTATTTTAACGTCACAACATAGTACATGTAAAAGAAGAAAAGTATGCAGACATAAAACAGATTAGGACGCTAAAATAGGATCCCCACTCAGCATGATGCCGCGGCAGACCGTGGCGCTGGTTTTCTGTGGGGACCTGACTTAATCTAAAATTGAATGGCGACACGTATTACGCCAACGACACACAAATAAATTATTTACATTGATTTAAAAAAAAACATGAACATTATTATTCATATATTATTCGGGCCCATAAAACAATGTTTCAAGCAAGTCGCCCGTGAATGGCATTCTGTGTGTCGCGGCACTCCAGATGCCAGCATATTTATTTATTACCTGCCACCTGGCCACAATTAACTTACTGGCTTTAAAAAATACTATCAACTTCAATCACAGGTCTAAAATGTAGCGTCTAAAATCCTTAGGATATCGTTATTAGGGAGGAGTAAAGTGTAAAGATATAAATTACGTCGACTGTATTTAATGGCATATAATATAGGTACTAGCATCATTCCTAGCTAATCATTAGTAGGCTTATGTCGCAAAAAGCTTTACCAATGGCCATAAGGGAAGTTAACGCAAAATAGTAGTTTTTATATTTATTTTTTACACGTTTTATATAAGTATTAAAGGGCAAATGTCATGAAAATTTCTAGAGATGCACCGGATATCCGGTTACTATCCGGTATCCGGCCTATCCGGCCATTATATACTATCCGGCCGGATACCGGATAGTGACTTACTATCCGGCCGGATACCGGATAGTAACATTGCTTGATTTCGGAGTAAACAAATTGGATTTAAGAAACAGATACGGTCATAATCGTACTTGTTTATTATTTTAAAACAATTTAATAATTCCATTGACTTGCACGCGCACTCATTTCGAACCTAGAAAAGAGTACGCACGAACGTTCACAAGGAAACAGGTCAAACCTGCAGAATGCGCACCTGAAAAACCGAAATGTAGGTATAGTTCCGCTGGCCGAATATCCGGCGGCCGGATACCGGATATTCGGCTGACGGTCAGGCCGAATATCCGGTATCCGGTATCCGGCCAAACAACTATCCGTTGCATCTCTAAAAATTTCACACGGAATCTAGACTGTATCTAGATGGGCACACTCCAACCAAGAAGTTAAAGTTGGCTCGATAGAAAAAATATCATGAATGAATTTTCACTTATTTTCAGTTGTATAGGTATCGTTACCCCGCATACCATAGCAGTATAATTTTAGTATAAAATAGTTACGCAAGTAACGTAGGTATATGTTGATTTTCCAATTCTTCATTAAATTAATTTTGCATCAAAAGCGTAATTCCAAACAATTCTAAATTCCAACTTAAAGACGGCATCCAAAATAAAGACGTCAACTTTCCGATTGTCAAACAGGCAAGTTGCCTGAGCTCGAGCCGAGTTGCCCGAGTTGCCCGAGTTGGTTCGAGCTCGGGCCCGAGCTCGTTTGCGCAAGTTTTGATAGAATTTTCAATTACCTTCCTTTGTTTCAAGAGTTTTGCCGCGATGTGTGCTCGACGCGTCTGGAGGGGGGAGAGTGGGGGATAGTTTGTCATTGTCGTTGCTCGAGGTACTTTTGCTTTTTAATTGTGGTTAAGCCGTAAGGCTTTTTGATGAGGGTTTTTTGATGAGAAAATATCTAGAAGTCATACTGGTATAGGTACTATAGGTACGATAGTAAGAACTTACTCGTAGGTGGTAGGTATATTTGCAAAATATATTATACCTAATATTGACTTGGGAATAAAAATTATGTTGATTTATTGATTGAGCACTAGCATAGTGATAATTTTAACATGATGTTTGAATTGCTTGGAAATGAACAAATTACTAAAATGTAAAATAAAAATAAGAAAATATACAGCGACGTAGTTTAAATGACAACATAATATATTTTGTAAAGAATCTAAAGTCTTGTTTTAGTTTACTTCACATCCATTTTTGGCAATGGTGATATTTTTTAAGCAAAAAATAAAATATGTTAAAAGACTGACATGTAGTAAGTACCTATCTAATCTAGTATCTGATATGCAAACTGCTGTTGACTGCACCAATTAAAACAATTGAAAACGCCGGCGCCACTCCCAAAAACAATATCGCGACATGCAGATGTCGGCTACATTTGAATTCCGAGCACAACGGAACGGTACCAGTACAAGACGCGGGTGGATTCTTATTTTAATTAGTCTGAATGGGGAGTCTAGTTTGGATATGTCTGGAACTGCTGGAATCTGAACTGCAGTACAAAATTTAAATGAACGTCTCCTTTGTCGAGATCAAAGGCTGATCGGTCGAAGTATTTTTAATAGGTGGCGCTAGCATAGGTTTTAACTGTCAATTACACGATTATGTCATAATATTATTTTTTAAAGTTATTACTAAAATCATTTTTTTTAACCCATTCGTAACTTTTAAGCTTTAGGATTTAATTCGGATTAAATACATTTTTATATTTCTCACAAAGTGCTATTTATACCAATTCCAACTCGTACGTTACAAACTTAAAACAAAACACAACCGCCAACCGTTGAACAAACGACTCTAATAACAATACTCCTCATTTTGAATTCAAATTGAATCCAACAAAGAAACAGTTCTAAATTCGAAATCCACCGTTCCATCTTGGCGTTCCATTTTTCCTCCCCCCTCCGCCCCCCTAAAGTTCGCCGTGCAACTAGCTGCGGTTGGTGGGGGTTTAATCAATTTTTCAACTTCATTTGGGGTTGTTAATTAATTTTGTGAATGGTGATGGAGATGATTTTGGTTTTGAAGCTTCATTTAGGTGACATTTTAACGCTAATTTTGTGTTATTTATACAAATATTTTACCCTAGAACTACGACATTCAAATAATATGACATAACTCCAATACTGACGGAAATTATTAAAATAAACTTCATTACTTGCCGTCATTCCTTCATGACACTCCCTACACTATCACTAAAAACGTCATTCCGTCAAAGTAATGTCAGTATCCATGATAGTGTCGGGGCCGTAATAGTCACATCTGACTTGTGATATTTGAGTAAATTTTGGACCATAGCTGGGAGCTTTAAAACTATTAGTTGGGTGGTTTTACAGCAGTACATTTTGTAGAGTCACGACAAACACCGCTGTAGGAAACTTATGTTACTTATATATTTATTTACCTACATTAAAAGTAGCTCAGCAGGTAAAGAATTTTGATTTATAACATAAGAAAATCTTCGTCAGACATTGAAATAAACAGTGAACTAAACTTGTTTCCCTTTGAGAAGAAACTAAGACAACTGGAAGTCATTAGCACTCAGTCTGGCGCAAGGCGGCGGTTCTTATCGCCGTTATATGTGCCGGTACTTAGTGTTGCGGATCAATAAGTACCCACCTTTATACAGTCAGTATCAATAGTAGAGGATCAAACAACGTGCCAAAAATATATGCCACTAATACTATTCCAAATAAGGGTAAATATCCAATTACAAAATTCTTTATTTCATAAAAATCTATAAGTACATAATATGAGGGATGGTGTCTCCCGGAAAGCAATATATTTGCCTGTGTTGGGAGAATTCTTTTTTCGCGTAGGTTGATCCGTTACTTTTTTGACGCTAACTGTATTAACGTATTGGGCCAAACTCTTATGTAACAAAAGTGTTCTTTCTGTGAGTATGGGAAAATCCGAAGCTATACTTGGTCAAGCAGATCTTGTCAGTAGAAAAAGGCGGCAAATTTGAAAAATGTAGGCGCGCAGGGATATCGTCTCATAGAAAATTTGAATTTCGCGCCTTCTTCTACTGACAAGATTTGCTTGACCATCTATAGGTATTGAAGATAGATGACAAGTGTCTTAGGAACCATTAGGTATTTATTAATGGAAACAATTTTGGAACAATCAAAATAATATCTTGGTAATGAAATAAAGGTAAATGTGTTTTTTCAATAAAGAAAATATTGTATGCCATGCCACTACTAGATTAAAAACGCTTTTAAAAAGCGATCCATATTTAAATTCAGACCAACATCTGTTAACGAAACCCAAACCCGAAAGAACTTTAAACGTAATTCCCGAAACTATCCCTCGGCAAAAAAGGACGGCCTATCCAAACAACCCTTCCCTCGAAAAAGCAAAAAGGCAATACTTCTTTCACAAACTGCGATCATAGTAAGCCTTTTGACAAGGAGATAAGGTTCAAATTGGCCAAACTTGGTGAGAGGTGGGTGTGAGAACTATAAAACTAAAGGAATTAGGCGGGCCCAACTACTTTTCAAAACACTTTCGAACCCTACACTAAAATATATGAAACCCAATTTATATTTACTGGCGGGGTGCCGCAGGGCCGGACTTTGGGTACAGTAATGTTCTTATTCTCTTTAAACGCGTTTAGCTTAGCATACTTGCTTCACAATGTTCTCATAAAGATAAAATATTATTTTTATTTTTAACTTATTTGTCGTTACGTAAAATTATGATTTTGTAAAGAAAATTAAAGAATTTGTAAAAAAAAAATATTTCATCACTCTTAGTACCAATTTTTAAATGTTTTTATTCATAGGTAATTAGGTACTATCGGGTGCAGCGACGGTTGAGCATTTCTCAACGAAAATCGCTTGCACCCAAAACTTTAAAACGTCACGCCTTTTTATATTACAAGTATTACAACCAATCACAGTCGTGCCTTAAGTATATTGCATCGATATTGTTTTTGGGTTCTTACCTGACCAACCCAAACATGTGTTGACCATCGTTATCAGTTGCATTTTAAAGGGCATTCTATGTTAGAAAGATTACACATCTGGTGCCCGTAAAACAATTGTGCGACCAAGAATACGTGGAAACTTTTTTTAATAGCCATAATGTTTGTCCAGAATTGTTAAATTTTGCGCACTTTGCGTGCAGAGACCGTGCGGCGTCTTAACTTAACATCTGCCCGCTTGAACGAATCTTAAATTGTTTAACGACCCTTACTTTTTTGGGCACGTATTTAACCGGTCAACTAATTAATCGGATTTCAGTAGCTTAAAAAATAGAAATAGGTACTAAAATGAATACCTACTTTGGCAACAAAAGCGTTAAAATATTTCAATATGAGCAAGCTACCAATTATTTATTTGGCAACTGAATTATTATGACTCGCGCACGAAGGATTCCTTACCATTGCGCAAAAAACGGCAAACAAGTCACGTTTGTTGTATGGGATACCCCACTTAAATATTTATTATAAAAGTAGTTAAGTATATTTTATTCTAACCTATATTATAATATAAATTAAACACATCAATAGTATTATTTATTGATCTTTGTTGAACTCGTCAAGCACTCAACTTTTTTGAGACTTAGATAAAACAAACGTGTCTAGAAAAAAGGAAAGTCGTCAAGAGATTTAATTTTACAACCGAAACTGCGAGGTAAGGAATTTGAGTTGGGTCATTAGAATGCATTCAATTTTAAGTGTTACTAGCCAGATGTTTCTTGGTGATTTACTTATAAAAAAAGCTACTCCTTTCGATTTCATATCCGTTGCAAATTGTACCGTATTGTTAGGCACGTTACGTTTATATTGAAATTTTAGAGTTACTGGTCAAAAATCTTGGACTGTTCCCATTGGTGGATAATGTAAATAAGTGACCGCGTCTAGGGTGCATTTGAAAACGAACTGTAGCATGCTCAACCGTCGCTGCACCCGATAGTACTTATAAGTACCTATTTACAAAACATAAAAAGAATTGGTTATTTTACCAAATATAAAATACTAACAATACCTTTACAACTCATTCAAAGCCTTTCATATGCAAAATATCGTGGCAAGCTTATATGTAGTTATAGGCGTACAGGCGTATTTTTTTATATTCAAAAACTAATTTCGATACCAAATTGTACAATAGGTATTAATTATCATCATGAATCGTATGACGATCCTGTCGTACCATAGAATATCAAGACAATGTAGTGACGTCAAAATTTAAGAAATACCTACTCAAAACTCTATAAAACCTATTAACATGTTAACAGCTGTTGGATCTCCGAATAGAAATAAATAAATAAAAAGCAAACAAACTATTCACAATATAAACAAGGATATCCCCCCGAATTCGCCCCTGGCATCCCTCCCGGAAATCTCGCATCCCGGCATTCCTACATTGAATATTGGATCCGAATTTAAAATTTCCCTGTCCCGCTAGTTTTAGTTCTACTTTCTGTTTTAATTAAAGAACGCCATTTTGCCGTTGTCGAGTTAAGCGCGGTCTTTGTTTTAAATTCGTTTGTTCTTTCCTGTATTTTGGATGTAGATTAACGAGAATGAAATATGTACCTATTTCAAATATATTTTGCATTACTACTATACACAAATATAGTGATTTTAATGTGAATTCACTTGCCCCTCTTTTAAAGATAAAATGCATTTAATGATTCAGTTTGGACCCAGCAAATAAATATTATGTACTGTTCAATTTTATTTTTCATTAAAGTCACCACCTGATTATATCGGAGAGACCAAGCGGCTAAAAATATTTGAACATGCACTTAAAAACGTCTTAATAACAGAGGGTTTGTTTAGATGATTATGAACACTGGCCGCTCCGATATATCTGATGGTAACTGTGGGGTCTGTAAGTACTGCACTGACAAGCGATTCTCAAATACAAATACACATCCGTGATTCAGCATTTTTACTACTTTTGCTGTTCAGTTGTTCCCCTTTCTTCAAAATATGAATTAAATATGTAAACAAAGGCTCTTTAGGTACCTATAGGCTCTATAGGTATATATTGTTGTACACGCGATTACGCAAGACATTTTAAGAGAAACTTCTCGAACAAAGCAATTAGGCAGTATCTGCTAATTTACGACTCTTATCTGGAGGGGAATTAATATGCGCCAATTAAAGCGCGCCTTCGAAGAAATTGCGAGGGGGGTTCCCCCCTCCCCCGCGTACTTTTAGCGCGCGAGAAATATTAGCCTTGGCGAAACAAGGAGGCGGGTGGCCTATATACATTTTAAAGATCTTAAAATGCGTATTAGAATCAAGCTATAAGGGGTAAATATACAGTCAGCACCAAAAGTATCGGACGTAGATTCTCTAACCTAACAGTTTAACAAAAACTGGTGTCTACGTGTGTAGAAAATTACTTACCCCCTTATATTCATAAAAACTTTTGGCTTGATTTAGTTTAATTATGTTTTATCCCTTTCTTACAAATACATGACAGATAAAGACAAACGATTCATATTTAGCTAGTTCAGGCCAGTAACGCGTAATTTATGAGTAACGCTTAGACTGTAGCAGACTATACGAGTATGTGCCTACTTTTGATCGCGGAGAAAGGGCGGCAAGTTTGAAAAATGTAGGGTTGCGCAAAGCGCCTAACTCGCATGGAAAATTTCAATTTGGCGCCTATATTACAACGACCGAATTGATTTGCCAGACTTACCTGAAGTACTTTACGTAGCAATAATTCCTTGCAACGAAGCTCGAAAAAATAGCTAAACCATATCATATTATTTCTCGCTTAGTTGTGAAATATATTACAGTAGAATGAGTACAGTCACAATTAGATATATCCGAGCTATTGTGAACATCTTGGTTTTTTCCTATATAGACGGCGACTGTACTCGTACTGTACTGTGCTACATGCAACGCCATATAACACAGTTGCTTCGACATTCAAATTTCTTAAACTACACATTGTTTTCGAAATCCAAGATGGCGGCAGAAGTTAGAGCTCTACAACGACCGTTGAATTCGAATTTGGAACAAAAGTGGCGCAGCACCTCGGAACAAATTCAATAAAGTTTCCGAAACTGCGCTAAGGGGAATACATAATTTCTTAGTGTCTCTTTGTATGGGGGCTAGGGATGGGGGAAGAAGGTATCGATAAAATATGATGAGGCTAGAAGAACAGCGATGGCAGCCCGTTTTATACTGAAAGACTTTTTATATTCGAGGAAACGAGGAATCCCATAACCTTTGAATCAAATTTTTTTATCATTAAATGATTTTTGTCTAGACTTAAAATTTAATGATTTTTATTTAAATTTTAAGTCTAGACAAGAATCAATAAATTTTAAGTCTAGACCCAATTTTTGATTCCTAAGTTGCCTTTGCCCGTGTCGTGGGATGCACGAAGAGACAGCACCCGCCAGGTTGTAAGGGCATTTGATACGACTTATTATTATTAAGTACGGATAGCCAATCAGAACTTTGAACTGGTATTGAAAACCGTGTCAAACCCGTTATATTATTTCATTTATTAAAAAGTAAGAAGTGGGAATGAAATTGTTTTGTTCACGGAGAAAGATATAAAACCGGTTACTCTCGAAGACGCTCGGTTAAACTCGTCTTCATAAGCGAAAGTGATACCATTACTTACTCGTTCTATCTTGCTTCGATATCTTCAGTTTAACCGGTACATATCGTTCCACGAAAAAGAAAGACGAACTTGTTTGTTTTGTCAATAGGACAGTTATTATTTATCTGGTAACCGCAAACGGAATCGAAATTCTTTTCATTCCCGGGTGAATGAGCTAAACCGGTTTGAAAAATAAAACGGTTTCCGAACCAATGTATATAGCTATGTATAAAGTGAGCACTTTAATAAACTCGTAAGTATAACCTATCTATCGATATGTACACGCCCCTCCCTACCCGTCGCGCTAGCAGCGTTACTATTTAAATCTAGTTACAAGTTCTGAATGTATTTTGTTAATTACTCTTACTTGGGACATGAAATTTTCCAACGCAGGTGCGCGGCGCCTTAATTTGATTCTTCAAGAATTATTGCTTATTTTGTGAATACTTGAGCGGAATTACTTCATTACGTGCTCATTATTCTCGATTTATGGGTGGGTGCGAGACACGCTTGTATTTAAACGAAATGTATGAATTATTCTAAAATTACTTAGTTTAAGAGGTATTTATTTTAAATTACATAAAGAGTGATATTTGAATTTTATAGGTTAAGAAAAACAGTTATATAGAGGTCGCTTGTTGAACCTAATCATAGTAATTAGAGGTTTTTAGCAAAGGGAAAAAGCTTTGGCAATTTCTAGTAGCATTCAAAAATATATAGGTTACATACATTCTGAAATATCGATTACACATAATTATTTGTTAATCATATACATATAGTTTGATATAGGTAAGTATGCTTCTGTATTTTTACTATTTTATAGTTAGATTCATATTTGAGTCGACACACGATTGCATTCTGCTAAGTAGGATTAGGTATTTTAAATACCTGGCAAATCAGAGTCCATTACTTATTTATAGATATTCATTATCGAAGTTCCCGTTTAAGAACTCTAACATATTCAAATCCAACGGTTTTTGTGTAATCTAGAACCGGCGCCATATTGTATTTAATTCGCGACTCGCTTAATTTTCAAATTTGGAAACTTAGAACGCGGCGCTGTTTAAATTCAAGTTTGGCGTAGGGATGGGGGATGCCGAGTAACTTCGACGGGTAACTTTGGTGTACGAAAATATCGTTAGGAGACTGTAATTACATTCAAAGGTGAGTGTGAAATTAAGCATTTTTTTGTTATTATAATTTAGTGGAAGATGGTTCGAGGTGTTCGAGCAGACGACAGACCGGATGGTAAACGATTACCGTCGCCCATAGACACCTGCGAGACCAGAGTGGTTGCAAATGTTCCACAATACATATAGCAGTGCGAGGCAGGAAGTTATTTGTTCACTATTTGAGATGGGAAATCCTTTAAGCAGAAAAAAATATACAATATCTTACGCTTGACAAGCTAATGCCTAATAGATAAAACAATGCTGTCATCTATATTGGTAAAAGATAACCTGAGCGGCTACCGCGAAAACCGAAGTTCGCAAATTGCGGGTATCTTTCTCTTTTACTCCAATGAAGGCGTAATTAGGGTGACAGATCCCCGCAATTTGCGAACTTCGATTTTCGCGGTTATAGCCCTGTACCAACGACCAACGTGTGACAGTGACGTAGGGTAACAAATATCGGACGAATAGCAATAACGGTATTGAAATCCGATATTGGCCCACAATACCGGAATGGATAAAGTAGGATTTACAAGTATAAAGGCCCATCACTATGCGATCTCGTCTGTACGCTCGGCACGAGTTTTCATATCGCCCTGTGATTGGTTGAGCCAGCGAGTTGCCGCTTTTTATAAAGGTAAATTGAAGTGGGGGGTGTTTCGCAAGTATTGTGCAGGAAGGGGGTTAACTTTGGAACTACATTTTTGCAATTTAAATTGGTCGTGCTCTTAAAAATGTGGTGTTTCCATTCAGCGTGTAATTTTACGTCATTTTTAGTAAGGTAACTCAAATTAATGAGTAGGCAAATAGTAGTGTACAGTGGGACGTTCATATAGAACTTGATTCCAACCAGATTGCCTATTGAATTATTCGTTACAAACCAGTGAATTAAAATGATAATATTGCCTTTCAAAATGATAAAATAAATAACTACGTTTTGTATCACGTATTACAAAATGCATCGCATAAAAACACTATACTAAGTGTCAATGTATAATTATTATAGTTAAAGAGCTTGATTCCATAAAGGGCATGAAGCATTATCTAGCAGCTGAGTTTGTCCAAGGGTCATCCGACATCATATATCGGATCGGATAATGTGAAAACGCTCAGTATCATATCAATGCGTACAGTTGCAGTGCATAATTATTTTCCATTGTATTTTCACGGAAACATACGAACGTGTCTTGCTATTTCAATCAGTCTCGGTACTAAAAATATCGAGGTTGACTGACGGCTCGATTCAGGAAATGAATTAGAGACTCACTAGATATGAAATAGTAAAGATATATGTGACGTTCGACTGCAAAAGGTGCCTTATGGCGGCTGGCACCGCGATTTGGGAAATGAATTAGAGATTCACTAGATATGAAATAGTGAAGATATGTGACGTTCCACCGAAAAAGGTACCTCATAGCGGCCGGCGCTTGCGTCGCATAGCGCCGCAATAATATTGGAGCAGCGCGCGGCGTTAATAATAGCGTAAGCGCCAACCGCTATAAGGTAAGTAAGTACCTTTACCCATGGGATGTCACATATCTTTACTATATCGTATCTAGTTAATCTCTAATTCATTTCCCGAATCGCGCCGTGAATGATTAGCATGACGAATACGTTTCCGAGAAACTACGATGGAAAACAATTATGCACTACAACTGTAAAAACCATACTCTGTCGTGCTTCGCATCTCACCACAATACCTACATATACTAGGATCTATATCTGAATCCCTAAAGTTTTTTCTCCTATCTTTGCATTCCCTAATATTGTTTGTCATAATGATCAGTTGTCCTAACACTCGTATACCCTAATTTTGGTTTCCCTTTTATCGACTGGCCGATTTTTTTTTGTCCTAATATGTTTTTCCCTAAGTTGGCAGCAGTTCGTTTTTTCGAGGGTCACAGTTCTAACCTAACCTAACTCACTTTTGTGGCACCAGTTCGTTTTTTTGAGGGTCGTTCTAACCTAACCTAACCCACTTTTGTGGCAGCAGTTCGTTTTTTCGAGGGTCACAGTTCTAACCTTTTTTTTTTTTGTTGACGGAGTGGAAAAATGCGTTACGCATTCCCCCGGCCTGGGGAGCCATGGGGGATATGTGGGACTCCCTCCTGCAACCGCCCTCTCATGTTGAGAGGGGGAGAGGAGGTATACCCACTAAAAGCCACTCCGGCGTCACCCTTCTTACCGTTTTGAAGGAGCCATGGGATGCCTGGGATTCTACCATGACTCCTTCCGGTGGCCCTGGCATATCGTATGCCAGAGTACCCACACCGATGAAAAGGAGAGTCAGAGACGCTTGACCCTCCGCCAATCGTGTAGTGCCGTTTAGCGCGGGCTCCCACAGCCCGCTGGCCTTACTAGGGGTTTAGGCGGGCGGCAAATTGTGCCCGTCTTCTTCCCCGCCGTCTGCGTCGGTTCGGGTGCGCGTCAGCCCTGCTCTCACGCTCCCTTTCCGCGGCCTCCTTCTGTGAAATGACTATCTCACAGAAGGAGGCAACTGCCTTCCATTTCCTTTCGCTGTCCAACATAGCTGCTACGACGTTGCGCAGCGAAAGGTTTCCCACTCCAAGAGCCGCAGACATGGTGCGACGCTCTACGGCCCAACGACTGCATTCTTCAAGCGTGTGTTGGGCCGTGTCATCCGGCGCGCCACACTCATGGCAAGCCGGGTTGGCCTCCCTCTTTATTTTGTACAGGTAATGACCGAAGCATCCGTGTCCGGTCATCACCTGTGCCAACCTAAATGTAACGGTCCCATGAGACCTCTCTATCCACTCCATGAAGGACGGGAGTACTGCCTCTATGGTATAAGTTCCATAGGGATAGTTCTCCAGGTCCTCCTTCCACCTTTGCTGCATCCGTTCATGCGCTTGTTGACGCGCCCTCCGCAGTTCTTCGGGTGCAGGAAATTCATTTAGGGCCCTGCACCTGACCCTCTCCCTATGCGCGTCGGCCAGCACCTGAGCCTCTAACTCCCATGGCAACGTACCCGCTAAGGCGCATGCCGCTGCCCATGATACCGTTACATAGCCCCGGATCATCCGGATAGCCACCACCCTTTGTGGTCTCCGGAGAAGGGCCTTATTTGTTGAATTCATTCGATGTGCCCATACCGGAGCTCCATACAGCGCCATACTGCGAGCCACGCCGGCGTAAAGGCGGCGACACGGGGCGCCTGGGCCTCCTACGTTGGGAAGCAGTCGACCCAGAGCCGAGGCGGCGCCCACTATTCGGGGAGCTAATCGTAAGAAATGCTCCTCGAAATTCCAGTTTTTGTCCAGGATAATACCTAGATACTTGATGTGGGGCATTACCCGGACCATCTCGCCGCTCACAGGGATGGCTGTCCCGGCTGGGAGTCTCCAGCCTCTCTTCCCGAAAACGATAGCCTCCGTTTTGGACAGGGCCACCTTTAGACCCAATGCCCTGATCCTACTGAACCACACAGTTCTAACCTAACCTAACCTACTTTTGTGGCAGCAGTTCGTTTTTTTGAGGGTCACAGTTCTAACCTAACCTAACCCACTTTTGTGGCAGCAGTTCGTTTTTTCGAGGGTCACAGTTCTAACCTAACCTAACCCACTTTTGTGGCAACAGTTCGTTACCATTCATTATGGAAAGTAATTGTTATGATAATTGATCAATAGGAAAAGTAACTGTTATGATAATAGATCATTAGGACAATAGCCATTAGGTCAAAACAGTTAGAGCATGTTATTTTATGCCAAACATTGTTAGGGATTTCGAAAATATGGTAAAATACTTTAGGGATCTTGATAGTTATGGTATAAATGCTTAGGTCAAATGATTCTTAGGCTAACCATTACATTATGGAAAATAATCGTTATGACAATTGATCGTTAGGGCATGTGCCCATTAGGACAAACCAGTTAGAGCAAGTGACTTTAGGACAAATGTTGTTAGGGATTCAGAATGACACCCCATATACTACGGATCCTAAAATCACAAACAAAACGCGCCAGCAAAATTCTAACTAGGAACATTTCCTTCACGGAGGCAAACAAATTTTCTGCAAGGATGTGAGGGGGGAGTTTTTTGTCTGTGTTAGTGGGTGGTGGGGGGATTTTATTCGTGTGCTTTAGTTGCCAGTTTTATTCGTAGTTGGCTTTTTATTTTAATGAGGTTTGAGTTTTTAGTACGGAATGTTTTAATGAGTTTTATGATTGTAATTTTATTTAAGGCTGCAGTAGGTAGCGAATAGTAGATAACCATTATTAGTACCTACCTATATAATGGCAACGAATGTGCCTAGATGGATACTTAATAAAAAATGTAAGTACCTATATAGGTGTACATTAAAATTTTAGTTTTAGGTACGAAAAGTTAATTTTGAAGCGATAAATTATTTATAATAAAATTAATAAAACATGTAATGTCACTTCACCTACGAAGCACAAATAACTGAAACCACTACAAATCACCACTTCAATAGTTATAAAAGTGAAAAGTCTATAAATCATCTTCTTGGTCCTCGCCTATAATTAATAATATTATACAAAGTCTATAGTTATACACATGACTACAATATAAGATACATAAACAGTCAAAACAAAAAAGAATATAAAAATATTCTATACAAAGCGATCCAAATTATCATCAACGTTTAAAAACAACACAACAGCGTTAACCGTCATTCGAAACGTTTACAATTTAAATTTCGAACGCCGAAGCAAGACGCTCCCTTCCCCTTCTTTCCGTTGCTAAGTATCCTCCCCTTTTTTACCGTAAGAATTACTTAAAGGCGGCCCCACCCCTGGGGTGGGTGGGGTTTTTTCACCCTTTGAAGAATTGCCTCAAGGGGGTGGGGTGATATTAAATAGAAGGGTTTTTGCGAAGGTTTCCGGATCGATAGGGGTTAGTTTTTTGAGCGCGGTGAGCGGCGCGATAGTTTCCACCTTTAGTGGTTATTGTAGGTTTTATTTAGGGTTGGTTAAGATTTAGTCGAGTTAGGCATCGGATTGCTTAACTAGATGTTTTGAAGGCACGCATAAGTACTCACTAAAAGTATATCGGTGATTAAAAAGGTTTAAGAATGACAGATATTAGGTACTTACCTATTTAATTAAATAAAAAATAAATGTGGAAAAGATAATTGAGGTTCGTATTAAATCACTGGTACCTATTCAATTAATAATATTTTATCATTAAATAATTGCATTAATATTTAATAGTAAACTTAATTAACCCTTACTTTAAAAGATCACGGTTAAGTAAACATAATTTCACACACGACTAGCATTTCTTTAATTAATAATGCGCACACACACATTCACAGAAACTCTTCCTTCCCTCAACCCACACACACAAAAACAGATGTATAAGTAAACGTAAAAACGCACACTCTTGCATATGCTCGTGCATTATAAAAGTAGAGGGCAAAGATAAGAGAGCACAGACTGCTGGCTTGTAAGAGTTCTGAGATACAGGCTGTTTAAAAATATGTACATTTTTTCTTAAATTTAAAGTTAGACGTTATAAAAATATTGTCACTGCATGGCACAAGACATAGAACTATAGATTTTTTTAATGTCAGTAAATAAGTAAATAATTCGTAGATAGCTACACCAAAAATGTTGAACTGGGTCTGGGCCAAGGCGTCCGAAACTCCGTTTTCTATGACAGGAGTTCAGTGATCAGGTAAGTACCTAATGCTTTCTGATGTAAACGAAGTGTCGGACACTTCTCGAGATATTTAGCGATGTGACAGCCAGACGGACGGACAGAGTTGCACCAGTAGGGTACCGTTTTACCTTTTTGTTATGGAATCCTAAAAACATCCATATTTGGTCCCAATTTAATAAATTTACAACAAATAAGTAACCTCGTTACATTCCAACATTACCTTCTAAAAACTCCCAAACAATTAGGGCCCATAAATTGTCACCCTGTACAAACATTGGCGCCCTCGCGAAATCTTCGCGAGTCATTACGTGGGGGGTGTCACGGTGGGGGGGGGGGGTTCAAATCTGTGTCGTTTTATCTAAACGGGCTGCGGAATGGGCCCCCTAATGTCCTAAGACGTGGAGATTGCTAAGACGAATGATTTTTCTTGGCTGTGGGGAACTTTGTAGGTATTCGAGATTAATTTGGTAGCGACATATGTAAAAAAATATTAAATTTAATTGTTTATTTATTCTATTTTTATTTATTTTGATATAATTAAGGGTAATCAGAAGGAAACAAAAGATACAACGCACCGCGCGAAACTTGCAAAGAAAATTTTACCTTTTATCTCAATAGCCTACTTTGAAAATATACTTCCTGTTTATAATTCTGCATATTGGATCTCTCGGTAATGTTACTAGTTATGTTATACTAAATTAATACTGTTACGGGATGACGGTTCGTTGCCCTAAATCTCTAAATCATAAATAACTCTAACATCACGAAAAATTCACTTATATATAACGATATAACTGAAAATAAATGAACATTAGACATATTTTCTTTTTTTTTATCCATCCTTTTCAACAATTGTACGTTCATAAGGAGCAGGAATACCAATGCTTGATTTAGGTAATTACACTTAATTGACCATCATCTAACTTTAATAACTATTTCCATTTTTCAGCACATTTCCGTGGGTTAACGTCATTTACGTCCTAAATTAGGACTCCTAACATCTAACATCCTACCCCTTCGTTATTCCAGTGTTAGTACATATATAATAACGTCTGTATAAATAAACAATACCTCCAGGTCGGCCGTAAATCTCCGGGGGCCAAACGCGGTAATGAAACGACCTGCATTTTCTCAGACATCAGTCAGGGCGAGAATCATAACGCCGCTACTGAGAAGAATGAACGACAAGATAATCATTCATTCATTCGTTCACAATATAAACAATACCTACAGGAGCCGTAAATCTCCGGGTGCCAAACGCGGTAATGAAACAACCTGCATTTTCTCAGACATCAGTCAGGGCGAGAAGGATAACGCCACTACTGAGACGATTGAACGATATTAAAATAATCATTCATTCGTTCACTTTATAAGGAGAACCAACCACAAAGACGCGCCCTGTCCTTTCCGTTATAAAATTTGCAATTGACATAAGGCGTATCTCTATATATATTACGACTATGATGCGAAAGTAACTCTGTCTGTCTTTCTGTTAGGTACCTCTTCACGCTTAAACAGGTAAAGCAATCTAGATGAAATTTGGTATGGAGATAGTTTAAAGCCCGGGGAAGGACGCTAGGTAGTTATTATCAATCATCATCATCACGTCTGTCTAAATAAAGTCGAAGAAAATTTCATGAAGACGAAGTCGCAGGCAGATATAAATTCCAAGACGAAGGTGTGACGTGAGGGGCGTCAGTGGATTTAAAAGAAATAGAATTGAATGGCGTTATTTTTCTCTGTGAGATATGACCGATGTGTTAAATTCATTCACATATTTTTTGTTTTACAGTTGGACCATCTACTACATTTGTGAAGATTTGAAAAAAGATCTTGAAGACTTTTTTAAAGAATTTGTGGAATAAACACTCGTTTTAACTTAATATTTTCTTTTTATCCTCTCCAACATCCTCCTCTCGACAACCTCCTATCCTCTTCAACATACACATGCGTATTAAAATATTAAAATGGGTCACTCACGTATTTTAAAGTCAAAGATCGCTCGACATATTTCGCTTCATAACGAAGAGCTTTTTCAAAGGGAGTACGCGTTGTGCAATCTTAGACTTAAAAATAGATGAGTGACCCGTTGTAATGTATTTAATATCTGTCTGTTCCTCACAGAAGTTTCATTCACTCACGTCAGAAATTTTCTATTCAGTCATCGCAGTAGCAACCTTCTCCGCCCGGGCCGACACAAGCCTGAGAAAACAAATTGCAAATCATCTGCCTTCGCCAAGACGCGAACTAAATGACTCAGTCGGGTCAGAGACCAGCTAATGGGCAATGAAGACTGTTAATATAATCTTGTGCCTCATCAACGTTCTAAAAATCTGCTGCCTTCGAGAAGATGTGAACTAAATTACTCAGTTGGGGCACACACTAGCTAATGGGCAATACAGACTGTTAATATGTGTAAAATCCACCTGCAATGTAACCTGATTCTTACATACAATAAAAAACTTAACTTAATCTATTCCTGTGCCTTATCAACGTTCTAATAGGTCAGGGTTCCAAACCCCGGCCCGCGAAGCGTTCCAATCCGGTCCGCTGGGCTCCACAGATACACCCCCCCCCCCCCCCGCGCGCTTGTGAGGCGCAATATGGCCCTCAGGTAAAAAAAGTTTGGAGACCCCTGTAATAGGTAATCATCTGCCTTTGCCAAGACGCGAACTAAATGACTCAGTCGGGACAGAAACCAGCAACAGGCAAGCAGCAGTAGCAGCGCCGCGAACCCTTAATTTCTTGTATAGCGAAAATAATGCAGATTGCCAGTTCTTATTCGCGACTACTCTCTGTCGGGACTAAATTGCTCCTCTGAACGGATTGCTGCAAAATTTCCGTTAGTTTGAAATTTTCGCAGGAATTTTGCGGCGACGCTGGAATTGTATCGATTACGCTTGATTGTTCGGTGTCTTGGCCAAATGGCAGTCCTTATTCGTGGTGGAATTATTTATCTCTTATTTAAGAGGTGTCTCTTACAGCCGATGATTAAAATAAAGATTTAACACGAAAATGGAGGACCCGTGCGAAATCGCCTTTTCATACAAACGTCTCATTTTTCTCTCTAGATATTGACATTTATTGAAAATATTTTGACACAGTTTGTTGTATATCAGCCACAGCTATGCCCTACATTTGTTTTTTTTTCGAATTTTTAATAATTATAAGAGTTATTAGCAGTAGGAAAATAAGTCATTTATACTCACCATGTGTTTTCTTCGTTGTGAATCCATCTTGAAGAATCTGAAGTGAAATGACAATTAACCCCTTATGATAAGGATCCTGACAGAATTTTTAGTCACCTTTTTGCTGCTGCTCTATACAGCACAGCCGAGGTTTCAACCGGTTTGAGGCCACCACACACATGTAAATTTAACCATTATTCACAAACAACACCAAGCAATGGAAAAAGAACAAATTCCTGATTAGTTGAATTTAAACTTTCAAAGCACTGTTGCTGTTTTTTCACATATAATTCTCGTAACAAACTCAGCATCATGTAATTTAAAAAACACATGTATATAAACAGTCTCACTAAATGAGGCTCTCGGAAAATAAAATAGTTTAAGATGATACAATTCATTTTTTATATTATTCGTATCACTTCAACCCGTTAAGCGCGCTATGCCCCGTCGAGTTTCTTGCGCCGGTAGGTATGTTCCCTAGGTCTGCGGTGTGCAGGTTAAAACCGGTGGTGGTTTTTGACATTCATAAGCTTGTCGAATTAAGACTTTCACTTTTACTTTGAACGGTACAAAATGTGCGTAAATTTTAAGATATTTGTTTGTTATTAATTATCGTCTGATATAACGCACTTGTCCCAAAATTTTGTAGTAGTAGTAATTCGTATGCACACGTTGACGTTCCATACCTATTTGAAATTTGCTATAATTATCATACTTTTCTACATCTATAAACAAAACCTTAGAGGTCCACAAGGTCCACTTCTTCCATTACTCCTTTCTTCACTCCCTCATTCCTGAGTATCATGACTTGGCTTTGCATCTGTGGTGTCTTTTCTTCGGCCCATAGCACTCACCTCTTAAGAAATTAGTTTTATATGGTTTTTTTATATTTCATCAGACCATTATTTCATTGTTTTTTTAGCGATAACTGCATTTTTTTCTGGTGTGCAGCAAAGATTATAATATTTATCCATCTATCTATTTGATTTTTCTCGCCGTTTTTCCAACCACGAGCAATTTTTTAAGCTACATTTTTGAATTTGGAACGCACGTCAACCCGTCCACCGCGCAACTGGACATTTTGTCCCCAAGCACAACACCGATGGGAAAAGGAACAGGTTTCCAAGACGCATCGTTGTCTTTGTGACGACACTGGACTAGACGGACAACGGGCAGCGGTCAGCGTGGGAAACGCAAGGGTTGAAACCGGTTTTTGAAGAAATTTGTTACTTGAATATAATGACGTATTTGTAAAATTATCTCAAGGAATTTTGGTATTGAATGACCAAAAAATATAGCAATAAATAATTGAAAAAACAAACAAAATAACAATTGAATAGTTTTTTTTTTAGGTACAACCATCATCGTCTTCTATAGCGCCTCGTGTGTCTTTCACTCACTCTCTTAAAGAACCTGGGTTCCGCTTGGCAAATTATTGTCGAGAATTGGCACAGGCACCAGTTTTTACAAAAGCGACTGGCATTGTTATCTAAAATCCCAGATCGTTGACTAGGCTTTCTAGAAACATAAAAACTGGTATACAGTTCGAGTTTTACATAATATCCAACTATGTTTTTATACCTTCATGCAGCATGGCTGAGATACGCGTCATACTCGTGAACGGGTGCTGTTTGTGGAGACTGGTCTGTTAAGCTAACACGAGCTATTATACTTAGTAACTTTTATTAATTAATTACAGTGAGACGCCTCATTCTGTTCTCGTATGTTTCTTTTCTTTTAATGAATGTATTAATTATACAGGATATTGACTCTTGGAGACCCTATACATCTCTAAGGATAACTTGATAAACTATATAATCTTATAGTTCTGACACCTAGAGACATTTACACCTCTAAATATTATAGATTTTTTGTGTGTGTTTTTTTATCTGTATTTTGTATGTAATTCGACATTAAGAGACCATATACATCTCTTAGTAATTGTAATACGTTAGATTGAATTGTTAGTTTTAATTTATAAAATTGTTGATGTTATTATTTTTGCTTTTATGTAAATTCAATGTTGACGTGTAAAAGTGCCCTTGTGGCCTATTTGCTGAATAAATGTTGATATTTGATATTTGATATTTGACATGCATTGCTTGTCTAGAGTACAGCAGTCATTGTTCATTTTTGTGCAAATTTTGTTTTGGTATACTTATCATTAAATCACTAAAGAATCCAGACCAGAAATTGTAAGAATACAATATCTATCATGACAATAGGGGAGGAGACCGGACAGTGGCTAGCGTGGGAAATAAAGGGTTACCGGTAATACCGGTTTTTTAAGAAATCAGTTACAATATTGCAGATCGAACTATTGTTAAGAAATGTATTGTTGTAAGATTAAAATGAAAATCGTTGAGTTTTTGTGCTGCTCTGACAAACTATTATAAAGAAACATAAAAATCAAGAAATAACCTTGAATGTAATATTGTAATCGAAAAGACGAAGTGCGATTAAATTATATTACTTTATATTGAGAATAACATCATCATGACTACTAATTTTAACAAACTTAACATAAGATTATTGTTTTTTGTAACAATTCTATAAATAAGATAATTCACACTATATTATTATTATTTCTGCTAACGTATACTTTAATTCATTTAAAATTTTAAACAGAATAAGATTTTTTAAACGTTAATGATTTATTAATATTCCTTGCTCTCCGGGATATTTCGTAAAAAAAATCTTAAATTCAGCAAATTAAAAAAAATCTTAAATACACATAGTACCAGGCGTGGCTCACTCCGCGATTTCATCGCTTTGCTACAGGTAGCTAAAAGTACATCCGTTCCGCCCCAATTTTGGGGAAAGCTATAAGCCGCGCGTGGCGCTGTCGCCACCTAGCGGCCATATCTGTGCTGATCGTGACAGACGCGTTTTGTTAGAGAGTGAGTCTTTTGTACCTAGACTATTATTTATTCTGTGACTGTAGTAATTTACTTCAATAAGTAGGTAAGTTACTAATCTCCTTCGCACATGTTCTAAGCAGTAATTATTATCCCACCAAAAACATTCTGTAAAAAACTAGCCAAGTCTCGATGGAGCTGCTTGTTTATCTCTAAAAAGTAATGAAATCTAGACAAAGTCGTGCCAAGTCTAAGGTTCCTTACTGCGATTTCTTTATTATTATAGTTAATGTTGTGTGACTTGGCCGTTGAAGGGTACACAAGGGTACAAAACCAGGTGCTCCGTGACACCATTGCACCAATCTGTCGCCAGAACCGCTACCCATTGACGATGGAAAATTGCCACTTGGAAAACGTTGATTCAATAACCAGTCAATTGTAGGCTTGATAAAGCTGCGTATTTCAATAACACTTATGTATGGGCGAGCCTGAAACAAACACTTCTTTTTGGTGCAATGGCAGATTGGTGCAATGGTGTCATGGAGCACCTGGTTTTGTACCCTTGTGTACCCTTCAACGGCCAAGTCACACAACATTAACTATAATAATAAAGAAATCGCAGTAAGGAACCTTAGACTTGGCACGACTTTGTCTAGATTTCTTTACTTTTTAGAGATAAACAAGCAGCTCCATCGAGACTTGGCTAGTTTTTTACAGAATGTTTTTGGTGGGATTTCACTTCTTTTTGTAGAAACGTGGGCATATTGATTTATTTTATTAGATTTTCTTATTTAACACATTTTTTTTCTTTTTAGGAGTAGTTTTTTTTATTATTACAAATCTTTCTTTTCTTTTTTTCCGGTTCTGATTCTTGTACAGTAGCAACAGTTTTTCGTATTGCCCATTCATTAAATCTAATAATTAAATAATAATCAGTAATCCGTCACTAATCATCATATAATGACTTGGCAATCGCACATAATGCTTTACTCGTACCGTACTCGTAAATATGTGTAATGCTCAAACTGCAATTAGCGCTAGCGTTGTGTTCAATTAGAATTATTTTTAATAGGTGACGATGATCCTTTTGTCATTATGCAGCCGTGCGATGGCCAAGTCATTATACGTATTACAAATTAAAGATATCTTATTGATACGGTTTTAACACCCCCTGGCACTGATTAAAATAACCGACTTGGTTTCACATTACATCTCAAAACTTTTTTGTAGTAAAAGCGTTGCGAGACTTGCACCTTTTTACATGTAATGTTTTTGATGGGATCTCATCTCTTTTTGTAGGCAGTCCTTCTTTTCGGGTACTCATACCCATACTATGTATACACATATCATAACTAAACATATCTTCATTCATACTCACATCGTACATCGTAGAGTACCTTTACTTTACTTTACCTACTATTTGTAGGAACTGCAACAGTAACTTTGTAATATCATATATTTATATGGGATTACAAACTTACTTATGCAGTTCTTAGATCTTTAAAACGTGACTGATATTGCAATATTTTTAGGTTTTCCCTTTATGTGGCCATTAAACCCTAACTCTGTACCAAATTTCAGCTCTCTGAGTTTATGGGAAGTACTAGTTCTATTCTGATGATCATGAGTGAGTTTCATAAATGCGAAACTTTGCTTTCGCTTAACTTCGGAACTAAATGACCTACAGACTTGAAATTTTGGATTTTAAGTATGTGATTATAGCTTACTGGATGACCAAAATTTCTTCGTTCTGGTCTTATCCAGAGGTTCTCAAATAGGGGCCTGAAAATGCGGCGAAATGGTTCCAGTAAATATGGTACGGCAGTGTTTGCTTCGCGCTCGACTTGGCGGGGGCACTGCCGTGCCCCCCGATTGTCGTAGGCCAGTGTCGGTCGACACGGTCAATTCGGGGACAATGGGTGACCAGCGCGCTCATCGCGGCAGAAACAGGGTTGAATCAAACGCCGCATCTGTAACTACATCAATAATCTTCGATAATTGTTGTGTGATGTTAACTGTGGGATGGACTGTCCGCGATATTTCCGGACCATTAAACCTTTAAGTTATGATACCTACTCCCATATTAAAGTAAAGGCCGCGACAACGCACTTATCCATAGGCGACGGCATGTCATCAGGCGATTCGTCTGCTCTTTTAGACGATTAGGAAAATCCCAGGAAGGTACGTCTCAGGAAGGGTAAACTCAATAACAAATAGAAATCAGGAGAATAGAAATATACATTTATTTAACTACAGAAATAAGGCCGCAAAATTGTATTACAATTCGGCAATGAATGAATGAATTAATTAATACAAGATTAGGATATCAACAGACAAGATTAGGTCCACAATTCCATAATATGTAATATATTGTTATTTTTAAACTTAATCTATCTACTATCAATAATCTAGCATGCAAGTTATATTTTTAATCACAATTACTGTCGTTGTACATAAGTATAGATGTAACAATCTAGGTACGTAATAAAGTGGCCCACTGATTAACAGTCCGACGGACGGTATCGGCCTATCAGTTAGAACAAAATTTTGACAGTTCCGAACAACTGACAGGCCGATACCGTCCGGCGGACTGTTAATCAGTGGGCCCCAGTTTCTTTTTAATGTTTCAGCAAATCGAATAATGTTAAGCCGATTCTCATCCATTATTTATTCAATAGATGACTAGCTTTTCAAATCGAATCACTATTAATTCATGAATTGTACGATACAATTATTGTTTAAGAAAACCCCAAATTAGTTTGATGATTATTCTCTTATCTAATTAATCCAATAAATGAATCCAGTTGTCTTAGAACGGTCGGAGAAAGTGAAAAACGGATTCCAACAAGGAAAGGAATATAATGACCATCAAAATGTTATAAAACACGAAAACATATAAATGTCAACGAATCAGCTACTTATAAGAACATGTATTCTTATAGAAAAACAGTAAGCACACAGTTCTTAAATAAACTTATTTGAATAACAAAATACTTAAGTGCTGCCATCTATGAGCGAGTAGCCAAAGCACAATTGTGACGGCAGTTAAACGCGTTTAGTTTAGCGCCATCTGATGGTGAATAGAACAACAGAGGGTATTAAGGGATTTTATTACTAGTCTTTAGTTACTAATTAGGTTACAAATTAAGTACCTATGTAAGGTATTTCATAGTGGTAGTAAGTATATATTCCTTTGATCTTTAATATAAAATATTAGCATAAAGTAATTTTAAATATTATGTTATTTAAATAATAGGACGTACATCAATTTAACTGAGAAGTACAGTCAAGGAATTTAAATTCCGACCCATTTCGTACTTTGTCACAGTGACAATCAATATGAAAGCCGCTAGAGACCTCATACGGTTGTCACTGTGACAAAGTACGAAATGGGTCGGAATTTAAATTCCTTGACTGTACCTACCTATTAGGAAATTGAGATATTCCAACGAGCGATAAACTAATAAGAGGGTTCGCCCCTCTATCTAGTGGCGAGTAGTGAAACTAGTTTTGCTTGCTTGTTTTAGGCGTTTTTTAGATTGTTTAAACAAAGTGAACCAATATTTTGTAATCTGGATAAGCACTTTATTTATATTTTTGTGGGCAGGGAGCAAAAGAAACAAAATGTTTATGGACATAATATATATTTCGACCATTTTTACATATTTAGTGGTAGGAACAAAAAAGAGGAAATGAGAAAAAAATAACCGCCCGTTAATCACACGGTGGAAAGGAGTTGCGCAAAGAGAGAGTCGTAGAATTAGAATGTATGGGATCCCGTACATTTCACGACTCTTCTCTTTCTGCACAGACTAGATAAGGATGATCTCTTTAAGGATGACTCACGTTAGACCGGGCCGTGTCCGACCTGGAGCTTCCGGCGCATCGTTTTCTATTATGGCAAGCATCACGTAATCGCCTGTTAAAGTTATCGCCGGAAGCTCCGGAAGCGTGAGTCATCCTTTATTGGCACACCTCAGTAAAATAAAAACGGATTACTAATATGTTGCATAAAATTTATTGTCATATTTTATTTTCGCATATCGACCCTTGGCAGAATCATCATTTCGCAGAATTACTTTTTGCATAAGTTTCATGGCATACTGTTGTTTCGCACAATTTTGTAAAGCTGAATAATGCAATGGCATAATGTCAATTTGAAGAATAATCCTATAATCGAATACTTGTTTTGCCAAAAATTACGTCGCATAATATTTGCTTGGCATACTGTCTTTTCGCACAATTTCCCTAGGCAGAATAATTCATTGGCATAGTGTTGATAAGAATAATATTTTATCGATATTTTTTTTTAATATTAACCTACTTCACCAATGAACAACCTACCCCAAAAGTTCCTATTAAGCAGGGGTCGCAATTCTAACCTAACCTACACTTCTGGAAACAGTTCCTTTTGTGTAGGGGTCGCAGTTCTAACCTAACCTAACCTACAGTTCTGGAAGCAGTTCCTTTTGTGTAGGGGTCGCAGTTCTAACCTAACCTAACCTACAGTTCTGGAAGCAGTTCCTTTGTGTCGGGGTCGCAGTTCAAACCTAACCTAACCTACACTTCTGGAAGCAGTTCCTTTTGTGTAGGGGTTGCAGTTCTAACCTAACCTAACCTACAGTTCTGGAAGCAGTTCCTTTGTGTCGGGGTTGCAATTCAAACCTGACCTAACCTACACTTCTGGAAGCAGTTCCTTTTGTGTCGGGGTCGCAGTTCAAACCTAACCTAACCTACACTTCTGGAAGCAGTTCCTTTTGTGTAGGGGTCGCAGTTCTAACCTAACCTAACCTACGGTTCTGGCCACATTTTCTTTTGTGTAGGGGTCGCAGTTCTAACCTTACCTAATCAACCTATAGTTCTGGCTGCAATTCCTTTTGTGTAGGGGTCGCAGTTCTAACCTAACCTAACCTACAGTTCTGGCAACAATTTCTTTTATGTAGGGGTCGCAGTTTTAACCTTACCTAATCTATAGTTCTTGCAGCAATTCCTTTTATGAAGGTGTCGCAGTTTTAACCTATCCTAAACTGTAGTTCTGGCAGCAATTCTTTTTGTGTAGGTGCAGTCAGCGACATGAGTATTATGTGGTAACAATTTCGGCAGAACTTTTATTCTGCTGCATAACATTCTGCGAAATTGAAGTCTGCAATATGAGCAATATGCCATAAGAAATTCGGTGGAATGTAATTTATGCTACATACAATTCTGTGTATGTAAAATCGACGATATTAGTATTCTGCTATTCATAATTCTGCCAGATGAATGTTATGCGAGATGACAATTATGCTAATTATACAATCATGCAAAAGTATCATTCGGTCAAAAATGTTTCTGGGAAACCTGCTATGCGAAGTGTATTTCGGACAATCGATATTATGCAAGATAAAGGGAAGCCAATAAAAACTACTACCTACTATGTCACATTTTTCTTATTTGAGTCTCAAATACTGAAAATACCTATATCAAACAACAAACATCCTAGTTGGTAAAAAAATAAAACAAGAAGAAAACCATACGTACTGACGCTTTGTTCATTGTGTGAAGGAATGTCTTGAAACGCGTGACTTTGATGCCGTTGGGCGACTTGACCCCCTAATAAGCTAATTAGGAGCAAATCTGTGGCAACTGTTATTGGCGGCTGACCGTTCGTCGCAGGGAAATGTGTGGAGTCGACGTTATTTTATAATAAAATTGGATTTTTATTTTACTTAAGAAAGGTGACGAAAATGTATGCGCTTAATGCTAAAATATATTGTACCTACGTCATTTAACACTTTAGCACCTAATACTTCTTGACAATATGTTTTCATAAGTGTATATTAATAGACGTCACGTGATTTAACATAGGTATAGCAACAACTCTTTTTAACCGACTTCAAGAAAAGGAGGTGATTATCAATTCGACCTTTTTGTATGTATATTAGGTACCTCATAGCTCCGTCATTTTTAAGTCCGTGATTAATTTTTAAAGTATAAATATTATTTATGTTTTTCCCGTCTTGGGAAAATTACATTTCTAATAAGATACAACATGGAGTCTTATTTGAATAGGCAGTCAAACTGTCTTCCACTGTTTTTCGCTCTTTCCAATCCAATTTGACTATTTAATTTTTACTATATTATGTTTTTACTATTCTCTTTCCTTATGTAAGTAACATTGAGCTACATTTTAGATACGTCAATAACTACTGACACTAAATATCTTGTTGTTAATCAAGATGCAATTTTAGAAACGTACGGCGATATTTTTTTAAGATATAGGAGGCAAACGAGCAGTATAATCGCCTGGTGGTAAAGCGATTACCGTGGCCCATAGACACCTGCAACACCAGAGGGGTTGTAAGAGTTAAGTACGTTGCCGCGCCTTAAGACGGGAGTACGCTCTTTTCTTGAAGGTTTGGAGGTCGTAGGTACACTGGTACATTATTTAAAAAAACATATTTGTGCTAATTCAGCCATATTGGTACATTTGTACAAAACTTGTTTGCTGTTTTTCAGCCTAGAATCTTTTCTTTCACTCATCTATACTTTACCTACCTACATATTGCATAGAAAATTGTTAGTTACTACACAATACATTAAAAACTTGATATATCCTTAGTCCTATTATGTCAAAACGCAGCCTACGTAAGAACTTTGGAAACGACACATTTTTAATAAAAATTATAAATCAGCGACTCCGCGTATTTCTCAGTCCGGAGCGGTCAGCTGGAGCTTCTGACGCGACATATTGTTCACACACAAACACACTCACCTAATATGTAGGAATGTAAATACCTAACCTTCTATTAGTCCACGTGCTTAGAATATACATGGTGGGTGCCTTCTGCCTACCCAAGGTGACAATCGTTTGCACTACTATATCGAAACGCCTTGTGTCTCTCTATCAGTCTTCCATATAGCGCGACAGTGGCAGATGCGTTTCGTGCGCTACGGAGCGAACGATTGGCATGTTGGCTACGCACCACATACACACATATCTTAGGTATGTACCTACGTCAGAAAACATGAAACTTAACGAAATAAATACCCCACAAATGCCATAAGAAACCACTAATGATGGCACAAATTTTCATACAAAAAGTACCTGAAGAAAAATAGGCAGTCTAGTTTTCAGGATCACCTATCGTGAAGAAAATTTGTAATTATTGTCAACATATATACTTACTACAGTTTTTGAGATTATAGGAACTTTCAGTATGACTAAGTAGGTACCTACAACCTTTTCTTCTCTTGTGTTGTATAATATCCGTATTCAAAAGTCAAAAAAATATTCTGCAACTAGACCTCAAGGGCTTTTTTACAAGTCAATACAACATTTACATTAACATAATATGTATAGTGACATGAAAAATACATAGCAACATTCAAATTACCTACTTATTGTGTTCTATCCCGTGATCATGAGTGTCTGGTAAAGAGATCGAAACGTTAGGATGTGTTTTAAATGGATTATACTGGGTGTTATTGATTTAGATTAAATAATCTAAATTAAAAAACAGCCTATATGTCCCACTGCTGGGCAGGCCTCCTCTCATGCGAGAGAGGGCTTGGGCTATACTGGTATAGTTCGTAGGTTTCTAATAGAGCCCGAGCTAATCCTATTGTCTACATATTGTTAAGTAAAACCGCTCGTGCCACGTGCCACAACCACCTGCATAAAAACCTGCGTACTTCGGTTACCGAGTGCCGGCGAGTACAGTCGAGTCGAGTTATATATATCAAATGATATTTCGTACTACATATAACATAAGTTCCGAAAATCTCATTGGTACGAGCTAGGATTTGAACCCGCGACCTCCGGATTGAAGGTTTTAGGTTACACAAGATATAAGTATTTACGCGATTGTACACATTTCTATAATCAACTTTTACTCTGAACTCATAAAAACCTCCTGGGCTCCTTACAGTCTTTGTGTCGAACTCGAACTTTAGTACCTATAACACCATTTATAGGTACAAAAGTTGCTTACAGTAACGAGTACAATCGCGTGTACCTATCATATATTTTGTGTCAATAAATAAAATTGGTACCGTAAAACGGGGTGAGTAGGTTTCGCGGGGAGAGTAGGGTTATTAATGGGGAGAGAAGGTTTGAGAGGGGGGTGAGAAGGGATTTTAAGGCTACTGCTACAAAAAAAATATATTCCAATTTAAAATGGGGCTATAGTAATACGCATAATAAAAAAAAATCGATCCAACAATCTTCCAAAATCACCTTTGTATGAAAAACCCTCTCACCCCAAATACGAGGCACTACGGGGTGAGGTGGGTTTTCCTCTTTATCGTCAAAGTTATGAAATGGAACTACCCAAAATAAAAAAACAAACTAAAATACAAACGTCTGAACCACTTATTATATACTTACACCATTCAGTTTTCACATATAAAAATAAAATTGTATCGAGGTTTGAAAGTCAAATTTCACCCGACTCACCCCATTTTACGGTACCCCGTAAAATGAATACCTAATAACAGAAAATTAATAATTGTTTGATTCAAAATGTTAATTAACGGAGTAAAAATTATTCTCCACTAACCAGCGATAAGGTATCAATGAAAGAAGTCGTGTCAAAGACACCATTAAAAAACACAATAAGACGTTTTTACACTCTCCCCTTGTAAAGCCAAGATCACAAGGATACCTGTTCCTTACAACAGGTTTACAAAAACTCCCAAGATATTTGAAATTGGAACGTTCCATCGAACTGGTTTTATTCCAATTTTGAATTCAAGATAATGTGGAACTGGTTTGAATATTGTTTAGATTTCTTGAAAGGTTAGAAATGTCATAAACTCCCACAGATAGAAGAAATGAAATATTTGAATTTGGAACGTTCATCGAACTGGTTTTATTCGATTTTTGAATTGGAGATAATGTTGAACTGGTTTTAATGTTCTTTAGTTTTCTTGAAAGGTTAGAAATGTCATGGGAATGGGGGATTTGTAAGGAAACTGGACATTTAGTTTCAGGTTTTCGTGTGAAATTTTATAAGATTGTTTTGGGACTTTTGGGACACTTTGTATTGTAGGGTTAATAAAGGTAAAGATATTCTAAGGAAAACTTGCTTTTTAACCCTCACAACAATCGAAGGGCTATTTGTAGCAAAAAATACAACTACTATTGGGGGCCAAAAAATACAACCAATATTATTATGTTGTCAGATTTTGAAAAAAGAATGATTTGTTTGAAGACCTCTTCATTCTGGGTAGAATAAACATGACGAAATCCTAATCCCATTAAATGTAATTTCCTGTTTTGCTATGAGAATACCAACGTTTTCGTATGCTTCTTTTTTAATTTTGAATTTTTTTGTGAAAAGGTGACCCATTTATGATAGTAAAAAAAAAGATTAAATTAGGTTTGTACTTTTTTAAAACGAAACATAAGTATCTAGCTACTCGCCCAGTACCTTAATGATTTTAAATCAAGCCAGCAATCTAGGTATATACCAATTTTATCATGGTTTACGAGACACAGCTCCTTTAGCTCAAACATGCTCCTTCGTAAATAAGAAATTACTAAACATAAATAAATTAAATCAAATATATTAAATAAATAAGTATATAAATTTTTCACTTCATTTAAATTACAGAGTAACGACTCATGTAAAACACGAAAAAGCGGACATCTTGAAATCCGGTTCCGTCCATTACCAACCTAACGAAACCAAACGAAAATTCAATAAAATGCTCCCTCTTCCAAACTTCTTCCAAACTTCACTGTCCAACTATCAGGCCCCGCCCCTTAACATTACGCATACAGTCTACTCTTTCTAACACGTGCACAACATTGCCAGCGAAACGAGACGGTAATAGTTTAACCGCATGCATTGTTATTGTATTTGAATATCGCGTTGCTAAAACAGACTATATCGCAACTAGTCGCGTTCAAAATAGCACTTAAGGCGGTATAATGTAGGGTTCAATTTTGTTTGACAAAGATGGTTTTTGGAGCGTTTTTGTTCTGTCCCAAGACGGAACGTAGCAACATTTTTACGCGAGCGATTCGCTAGCGTAAGATGACGGCGTAAGGGCTATAGTGGCGTAAAAATGGTATACTTAAGACGTTCTTGAAAAAAATACGCGGGAAACTAGTTATTCTCTATCGACGTCTTCGCAAGATGGCGGGCTAGAGGCGTTCAGAATTTGAATTTCTCAAAGGAATTAGAACGTTGGTTATATGTTGGCTGTATGGTATAGATAGAGGGGTTGAGTTTGGAAGCGCTTGAAGCGCTGTAGACTATTTGTATGGGATTTTGGTTGGGGTGGTCTAGCGAGAGGATGGAGTGATGTTTCCGCTTTTGGGTTCGTTTTATGTGTTTTAAAGGGTGTTAGAATGTAGCCTGTAGGTAATTGTTTGGCATGATGTTATAAATTTAGTTTTATGGTTCATAGTTCAGAGCTCTAAAGAAATAACGGTAAAATATTAAATGTTTACAAAATTAATTATAGTAGGTAGGTAGCTAAAGGACATAAAATAAAATTAATTAGTAATAAAATATTAGACGAAAAGAAATTAAATTTAAAAAACCAACCATAAACTGATGTTCCTAAATATTGTGAATCGGTAGGACTAGATAAAATACATACCCACAAAAAAGTTTGCAAAAAAATAAACCTAAAATATACAGATATTGTTGGAAAAAAATATGATTTTTAATTTTTTATTTAACCCTTTCATTGACCCTGTGGCTTTAAAGCAATAATTTTTCCAAATACCTACAACTAGTTTATTCATTCCAAATTAAGTACAATATTATATGCCCCTTAGGAAATCATACAAAATTTCACACGAAAACCTGAAAGCTCATGTCCTGTTTCCTTACAAATATCCATTCCCATGACATTTCTAACCTTTTAAGAAAACTATTTCATTCAAAGTTCAAACCAGTTCCACATTATCTTCAATTCAAAAATCGAATAAAAAAACCCGTTCGTCGAACGTTCCACTCGTTCCAATTTCAAATATCTTGGGAGTTTATGTAAACCTGTTGTAAGGAACAGGTATCTTTGTGATCTTGGCTTTAGAAAAGGGTAAGTGTAATCTTATTGAGTTATTTAACGGTGTCTTTGACACTTGACTCTGTTTTTTTATTTGATTTGATCAAGAATTTATTCAGTGGGAATAAGGTGGCATGGCAGTAACTCCAGCCAGTACTAAGGTGTCTTTAATGATTGGTAAACTTTATAACGTTGATAAATAAATAATTATGGACCTTAGAGAAATACCTAAATACCTATCAGTAAGTAGGTAAGTACCACCATTTACCATTAAGTACCTAACTCAAACGTAGGTAACTTCTTAATTTTTACATATTTGCACTACTTATATGGTACCTACCTATCTATGCCCACATTATCCTACAACTACCGTAATAACCTATTGATTTACCTAATTTTAAACCATAGAATCCTTAAATTACATTATGCTAAGTATAAGTGACTTTAAATCTGTCCGTTAAAAACGCTACTCTAGTTATAAAAGAAACAGTCTATTTTATTTATATTGATTGGGTATAAATGACAATAAAGTTAATAAGTCATTATACCTACCATATAATCACATATAATTTTATACCTACCAAATCTTCGCTAACTACCTACCGTTTGCATTCAACTCAATAACTATCATAATATTAGTGTAGTGAATGTATTGTCCCACAGTACGTAAATAGCCTGATTCTCGGCCGCTGAAATACACCACTACCATTTGATCTATACGCAAATATCACAGGTATTATTAGTACAACAGGTAACTATCAGAATATTAGTGTAGTGAATATATTGTCCCACAGTACGTGAATAATGAATTAATGATTCCCAGTTGCTACGGAAAGATGCGCTACGATTGGTTCAATATCCATGTCTATCTTAATATTAGTGAATGTATTGTCCCACAGAGTACGTAAATAGCTAGTTTCTCGGCAGCTAATACTGAAAGATGCCGCGAACTGGTAAGGCTGATATCGTCCAGTGAACTGTCAATTTATAGGGCCCTGTCAAACTTAAATCAGACCGTTGCCGGCGGGCGGGCGGCCGTACGGCGTAAAACTGACGACTCCCAACAGTCTCAACTGCTAGTCTGTAGTCGCAGTGGTGGCAGCAGGCCATGCCGGCAGGCAATAATCACTAATGTCAGGCGTGGCTCACTCCGCGATTTCGTCGCTTTGCTACAAGTAGCTAAAAGTACATCCGTTCGACCCCAATTTTGGGGTTTGCCATAAGCCGCGCGTGGCGCTGTCGCCACCTAGCAGCCATATCTGTGCTGATCGCGACAGACGCGTTTTGTTAGAGAGTGAGTCTTCTGTACCTAGTACTATTATTTATTCTGTGCTAATGTGTGGACGTTATTGACCTAGGACGGCAGGCCGCCCGATAAGGCCAGAGACTGCAGACGGACTGCTACCTAATCAGTGAGCCCCTTAAGGAGCCCACTGATTAACAGTCTGCCGGATGGTATCTGCCTGTCAGTTGCTCGGAACTGTCAACTTTTTGTTCTAACTGACCGGCCGATTCCGTCTGGCGGACTGTTAATCAGTGGGCCCCTTTAAAGTGGGATACGCATGGTAGGGGCAATGGGCAGTATTGCGGTATCGGGCAGCGGTCACTCGACCGCGCGCTACAGACATACATACTACCTTGTAGCCTTTGTACTATGTAGCTACATATAACATATCATAACAAACTTGCTTTCATCACATCATAAGGGCAAGTTTATTTAAGAACCGGTGATAACTATTGTCTTTCATAAATAGATTGTACCTATAGGTAATTGAAAAATAAGATCTTATAGTCTTTACCTACTCGAAAAACTGAACACGGTGAAAAATAGAGAAACTACTCCTAAAAATACGTGTGATATCTCATTAGATTCGTATTGATGTCTAGAAAAATGTATTCGAAGCGTGTATTAGCACACAAAAAATATCAAAAGTTATAAACAAAAAAGGGGGAAAAAAGTAGAAATTTTTTATTTCCCCGATATATCAAAAAGTATTCATATTTAAGAAACCAAAATTAGTAATATGAAATAGGAAGACATTTCCAATCAAACAATCCATACTTGCAGAACTGTATCTCCATTATTTATACTTTACATTCAACTTTAACACAGCCCTCCGCGCCTAATTTTCGGGAAACGCGCGCGGCGTGATAAAGCGAGTACGTAACATTAAATATTATTTTCAACCGACTTCCATTTCATAGAAGGAGGAGGTTCTGTATTCGGTTGTGGCTATTTTTTTTTTCTATGTACGTTCACCGATTACTCCGACATCCGTGGTCCGATTTGAGTAATTTTTTTTTTTGTTTGAAAGGAGCTACCTCCGAGTTGGTCCCATTTTAATTTGGTTCTGTTCTGATGATGGAATCCATGAGGAATTGAGGGAACTCCTCAATTTTTAAAGGCACATGCATGGTGATTTGGGTGTTTTCTTAAGCAACTCGAGCATTTTCTCCCGAAAACCACCACTTTGATGAATTAGACCTGATGATGATGATTGTTTTGATGATAATGATGATGATTTTTTGAAATGTATGTTCAGCGATTGCTCCGGCACCTGTGATCCGATTTGAGTAATTATTTTTTTGTTTGGAAGGAGTTACCTCCAAGGTGTTTCTAAATTATTTTTGGTTCTGGTCTGATGATGGAATCCATGAGGAATTGAGGGAACTCCTCAGTTTTTAAAGGCACGTGTAAAGTGATTTCGGTGTTTTCTAAAGTAACTCGAGCATTTGCTTCCGAAAACCGCCAATTTGATGTAGTGCAAGTGTAGCCCTACCACGAGTTTGACATTGACATATTCGCTAAGTTAGCGACGCTAACGTCTTTGTAACTTACTTTTTATGCATCTCGCTCGCACTAATATGCCAGTACGAGCGAGGTGTGTTCTTAGTACAGTCGACGTCAAAGATATGTTTACACTTTTGCACCTTACTCCTTTGTAATAAGACGAAAAGTGTACCTAAACATAGTTTTAACGTCGACTGTACCTACAGAAAGTACGTTCATTGTCGTCATGTCGTCGTGTAAGGCAATCCAACGTACATCCTTATCGAATCGCACCAAAATCATGGTATGCTTCAAAAGTTGGCTTGGCACCGACTTCAAACATATCAGTTGGTAACGCATAGACTTAAAAAGGATAATATTGTATTTCATCCTTTTTGAAGTCGGTTTTCTTTTTTTTTGTAAAAAGTTTTTATAAAGGTATGTATTCAATATTCATAGTAAAATTTGAAAAAAATATGCCGCATTAAAAACCTGTGTGTATCAGAATCAGAATCAGAATCAGAAATTATTTATTTGCATTGATACAGTATGGGGATGTATATTAATGTACCTGTAGAAATTTATATTATTATTTTTTTCAACAAGTTAGGCAATTGTTAATTATCAAAATTTTCTCAAACTTGCTTCTTTATTGCAAACTAAAAAAATGTTTAAATAACCATCGTATTTTTCGCTTTTTAGAGCCCATCTCATGTCACGTTATAAAAAATAAATAAATATTATAGGACATTTTTACACAAATTGCCCTAAGCCCCACGGTAAGCTCAATGAGGGCTTCTGTTGTGGGTACTCAGACAACGATATACCGGGTGTGGCCTGTAACACAAGCAAATAATTAAAACATAGATTGTACTCCTCAAACGGTGACACTTTTACAAATTACTTTTAAAAATTATGCAGTATTTAGACTTCCTATTTTTCATACAAAATAGATATTATCTTCAATGGACGCCATCGCCAACGCCATATCATTGTGATTGACGTTGCTTGCCATGCCTTATACATATCAAAATTCGCGATACATGGCGTCTTAGAATAAACTTTAAAGTGTATTAAAAATCAAACCACAAGTTATTTTTAAAAGTCGCTGAACAAATGTTGGTCAGTATGAGGAGTACAGCCTATAGTTAAATTTTTTGCTCATATTACAGGCCACACCCGGTATATAATATAAAAATACTTACATATGTATATAGAAAAAAACCACGACTGGGGAACAAATATCTGTATCATCATACTAATAAATGCCCTTACCAGGATTCGAACCCGGGACCATCGGCTTCATAGGCAGGGTCACTACCACTACGCCAGACTGGTCGTCAGATAAAAGTTTAGAAAAAATTAATACTTTGGTTATAATATTGATTTATATTTTACCTTGATTTTTCGTTTTTTGACAAATTTCTCTGGTTCAAACCTATTTTAAGCAAAGTACTTATTAACTTTATTAAAACTTTTATAATAATGTTACTTATAACAAAGCTGTCCTGTCTCTCCTCACCGCAAAACGCAGATCTTCAACAATTGCATAGTTCCCAGTTCGATGGCTTGAAATACCCGCGGACAGTTGACTGACCAATCGTACGCCTTATTGCAACAGGTTAAGGTCTACAACGGTTAGATGTATGTTGCTAAATATAAATACCTAGTCCGGTCAAGGACGTTTGACCTGTCGAGAACAGTTTCAGACCTATTTAGTTGTCCTTGTTTCAAATCAAATTAACAAGAAACATATTTAAAATATTCCTTATGACCAGCGTCGCAGACAGAGGAGAGATATATAATTCGTTTTTTTTTTAGCATTAGAAAGAACTTGTAAGAAGGTAAGTGATCTTGACATGTCTTTTAATTGAAAAACGCTTTTTAAAATCAGTAACTATTACTTATTAAAGCAGAAGAATATAAATGATGGTATTAGATTCATAACTGTTACATATTTGCCGTAATTTATTTTTAAAATGTGTTTTTCAATTAAAGAACACATCAAGATTGTATACCTTATTTCTATCTAATGCTAAAAAAACGAACTATAAGTACACTGCTATTTTAGTGTGCTCTTATTCAATTAAATATTTCAAACACTTAATATCAACGGATATTTTGATTCGATCTGCCCTGTGATCCTATAACTAGGTAGTGTGGTGTTGTGATGTTAAAATTAGCCGTGATGACAAAAATCAGAGTTACCCTTTGGCTGACGAAAAATATGTTTTCATTATGCCGGAACCACACTTAGCTATGCGTTATTTGTTATGCGCGTTATTCGGCCGCATACGACGAAGTGTGGAGGGTTCATTCGTCTATATTTGCTATATTTGCCCGCATAACGCATAAGCGCGAATAGCAAATACCCCTATCCGTCCACCTGTCGGTTTTTTGACACACTTCAAAGGACACGAATAATAAGTTTGTCACACCGGCACGAAGTGTGGATGCCGTGTTTGTTGTTCGCTCACATAACAAATATTTGAGCGAATACAGCGTAGTCGCATAACAAATAACGCATAGCGAAGTGTGGTTCCGGCATTAAATGTTTAATATTATGTATTTATGTACTTAATTTGGCAATTAAGCAAAGCAAAAGCAAACAATTTTGTATTTTTATGTATTAAAGGAAAAAATGGAAAAGTTTATGCTTCCGGCAGGACTTGAACTCGCAACCTCTGCAATCCGTGGCAATGGCAGACTCAGGCTGGCAAAAGTTGCGGGTTCAAGTCCTGCCGGAAGCTTAATAATTATAAATTATAAATAAATTAAATATAAATTATTTATTCCATTTTTCCCTTAATATTAAAAAAATTTAATATCGCTAGCAGACGTATATGTAAAATGGAATTTTGTAAATGTTCCTTATGAAACAAACTGTTAGTTTCAAGATGTCATTTCATTTCACAGGATTATTTTTTTTTTGTTATTTGTCATTGTTTGTTGTATTCTTCGAGTGTCGGAAGCCGGAGTTGCTCGAAGGTTGTATTGCTTGTATTGAAAGCGTCAAACGAAGGTACTCGTAGGTGGTGAAATGTTTGTGGACACAGATTGGCGACATAATCTATCATTATGTTCTGAATACCCGCCAAATACCAACCTTCGATCGGCCGTGAACGGTCATATCGTATGCGGCAGTATAAATGTTATGTCAACAAACTGATTTGATACGATATGTCATTTATTTGTTGTATTACTTGTATTGAAAGCGTCAAACGAAGGTTCTCGTAGGTGGTGAAATGTTTGTGGACACAGATTGGCGACAGAATCTATCATTATGTTCTGAATACCCGCCGAATACCAACCTTCGATCGGCCGTGAATAACGGTCGTATGCGGCAGTATAAATGTTGTGTCAACAAACTGATTTGATACTACGTGTCATTGTTTGTTATATTACTTGTATTCAGCGTCAAACGTAGACCTACTCGTAGGTGGTGAAATGTTTGCGGAGGACACAGATTGGCGACAGAATGCATCGTTCTGAATCCCCGCCGCCGCCGCCGCCGAATACCGACCCTCGGCCGGCCTTGACCGCTCGTTATACGGACATTGTGGACCGTTAATGTCGTATCAACAAACTTGTTCGATGATACATGTCATTTTGTAAGACTTATCAACATATTATAAAAATATTTTTTTTAATGATTATCAAATTCATCTTTCGTATTTATTTGTATTGTTAATTTGACTATTTTTGTTGTATGTTTTGATTTCTTTTGCTAATTAGGTACATAGTATTTGTTATTAATTACTGCCATTATTGATATTGTTTCATTTAAAGTAACAATATACATAATTACCTAATGCTATTTAGAAACTTCAACATTGAAACAATATTTTTTTCGGCAGCTCAATGCAGTCATCTCAAGTTATAATTCAAATATAATATATTAAAGTTATAATTTTTTTTAATATAAGTATCTGAATGATTAAGAAAGTGCTCCGATTCATCTACGAGTAGGTAGTACTAGGTGGGGTAGGTACTTATGATAGTATTTAAAACAGAAAATAAACATTCTCTAAAAATAAAGCAACTACTAAGGTAGTAGCCAGGTAGTTGCTTGTTAATATTCCTAGTCAAATAAAATTTGTTTTGTTGTACGTCATTGATTTGTAAATTTTTTTTTTTATGTTATAGTCAGCAAACGAGCAGACGAGCCGCCTGATGGGAAGCGGTCATCGTCGCCCATGGACATAAGCAACACCAAAGGAGCCGCTTAAGCGTTGCCGACCTTTGAGAACCCTAAATCATAAAAATTTACTTTTATGAGTTATTTATCTTTTGTTAGCTTTAAACTATTTTTAGGCCTAATTTTAGTTCCATAAAATAGTCGCATTCAATCAAATCTAAAGATAAATAAAATACAAGAACCCTAATGATAAATTTAAACTCGAAGTTAAAACTTATTTGACTTGTTTAATTGAATTTTATTTTGACAATGTGCTTATTAATTTACTTAATTAAAGATACTTAGTATAAAATTGGTAAAATACGCATCCCGCGATCTGCAGTTCTGGTTAGCCTGAGACCTCGCGCCTGCGCTCGCGCATAGCAACTAGTATAATGTTCTCGCGTACTTACTTGTGTAAGTCGCTGCGGGCAAAATAAATAAATAAAAAATGTATACCTACCTACATATTTATTTTTTGTGTTAATTTTGCAGTAATTCAATAAAGTTGCACTTAATATTATATAAATATGTACTCGTCAAGATAATAAATTCTTAGTATAAGTATGTTTAACTCATGTAAGTGAATTGTAATATTCTTATGAGTAATAAAATTTCTTTAAACCTAAAACACTTCGTGCTTCTCTTAGTAGGTACTACGAGTAAATTACTAATACGATTGTGTTTTGTAATTATTTTTATTTACTTATTATTTAGAGGAAAAACAATAGGTTTTTTAGTTTGATTTTTTTTTAATAATTAACAATATAAGTAGGTACTTACCTACATAAACTTATTTCAATCGTAAAATCTCAGTATCTCGTAGTGAATAGAATCAGGCGTTACTTTGCGGAAATCCATATTAATTAAAACCAAAATCTTACTTTGCTAATCTGCGTAAAAGATATGATGATGATGATGATGATGACGTAAAAGATAACGCAAAAAACGCAACGTAACGTACCTAATTGCATGTAAAAAATACGCAAGAAATAATATTGACTGTTAATTTACAGCAACTTTCGTTGCAATAAATATACCAACTTAACAAGTATTTGAACCAATTCCCATGAACTACCGTTTCGATTTTCTCATAAAACTACTTACTATCTATAATATCTATCCAACACTTTCAAAACTAGATCTAAAAAGAAACCCGTTCATACTACATTGTAATCCTCTTTTGTAGCAATCGGGTAAAAGTAAAAAGATATTTCTTTGTAAAGTAGGAGTCCACACGAAACCGGGTGTCGTGGGTACGATACCGGATAAAAGTACAAGATACTGGTTTCTATATTTTAAGGTCGTGGGTACTGGGTACGACTCCTTGTTTAGTTTAGTCTAGGGGACGGTCGTGAGACTCGTTAGATATTGTTATCTTGTTGAATTACTCAAAAATAAATTTAAAATAATATTGTATTTATTATAAATGTTGATTTAATAATTTGATGTCTTTAGGTTAGCTCATAACTCTCATAAGTCTCACAACAATCTGGAGTCTTTATGAATAATGTGAAAAATGTGTAAGATTGTAAATTTTATTTTTGTGCAATGGACGTCTGCGGGTGCGGAGACATCCCCCAACTATGATCCAAGATAATCACAAATATCTACGATCAGGTGTGACTGTTATTTAAATTCCCTAGCTCTAAGGCAGAAAGAAAAGCACTCTGACAAAATCGAAAAGCACTTTGTCTGTGTGTGTGTTGTGGAAAAATCCGTCGTGCAAATAACGCTTGTTACATTCGACGTGTTCGTGTAAAGTGCATATGTATGTGTGGGCCACTTGCGTGACTTGCGCGTGTCAGGGTTAGTCAACTAACTCGGAGTTAACCGTATAACCCGGAGTTATATATAGGTGTGGATATGGGTATGTACGTTACTGTTGAGTAATTTAGGTAGGTATAAATATAAATATTATATACAATACAATACAACACAAACACTCTTTATTACACACTTCATACATACATTCATACATTCAAGAAAACATAAACCTACATACCTACATATTAAGCTTAAAATTCAAATGTATATAATATTATTATCCACCTACATTATTCAACGGTAATGTGCCGAGATATATCTAAATATATTTCTTATAACAACACCACGCGCGCTCGGAGCCCGAACCCTTCCTTATCTTCCAACTACATAAAACTTAACACTGCGAAACTAATTAATTTCCCCGTATATCCATATTATATAAACGAAATTTTGAGTGCCACCGTCTTGGCGTCTCAGGTGGCCCCCGCACCCCCCGCCCCCCACCGCCGACCCCCCACGGGGGGCTCGCGGGATCCGCGGCTCTTGAGGCGAATAAATAACAGTTATGTGCCTTTATGGGAGCACATAAGGAGGTATATAAGGAGGTTGGGAATTAAAAATGTATGTGGGAGTGCGTAGTTCCGGGATTTAAGCGTGACAGGTGGATTACTGTGTGAATACTTATGGTTCTATAGATATAATAATATTAAGAGGTACTTAAGTTATTAAGTAGGTAGGTACTTTGCAATAGGTGGATTACTGTGTGAATACCTGTTTCTATAGATACCTATATAAGAGGTAAGAATATTAAGAGGTACTTACTTAAGTTATACTACATAAGTATTCGCACAGTAAAGGATGACTCACGCTAGACCGGGCCGTGTCCGGGCCGGAGCTTCCGGCGTTTACTTTTCTATGACATGACAGGCGATCACGTGATGCTTTTCACAAAAAACGATGCGCCGCCGCCCGAAGCTCCGGCCCGGACACGGCCCGGTCTAACGTGAGTCATCCTTAATCCATCTATTGCGGATTATTCACTGATTTATATTTATCGGAACATAAAAAACGAACTTGTGTTTATGAATACAGTGTAAAAATAGAACAGGTATATGTGATGTGCTGATGTGACAATGTAAGAGTTGAATAAATAATGTAAAAAAAATCTTCACGGTCATCATGTAACTTATAAAAATAATATAAAAAATACTCGGATTGTGACAAAGGGGAGCAATTCCTCTCCCTATACCCTAATACTAAGGTTTCATTGGTCAGAGTAGTAGTTAAGATTCTCCACTATTTAACAATGTGTGCTCACACCATCTATGAAACATAAAACACTCAATAATAAGCAGAAACTATATTTTTTAAATACAAACCATATCACATTAATTTCTCCTAAAAAACCATTCACACAAGGTACAAGCTATTATAATTGTCTTAGTTGACAAGTTTACTCAAAAAATATACATTTACTACGCGAAAATATTACACAACCCCTCATATACTATACCAGGTACCCGCATCCAAGGAAATTGCCAAGACGATAAGAACTGTCTGCAAGACTAATGTCCCCCCCTCCCCTCCCCCCCCCCACAAGGGCTTATCTGGAAAGGTATCGGCCCCTCTTTATACAATTTTCGGGGGGCGGCGCCCCCCTTTTTGTGCCGTACATTTTCATTTCCTTCATCTTTCTCTGCTCTCGAGGGTGCCAGGGACGGAGTTGGGCGAAGGCATTAAGCATTATTTTTTGTGTTATAACTACTGACAAATTTTCTTCGCTATCTTCAATTATTATGGAGTAAAACTCGCAATTTTCTTTCTGTGTGTTAGATGTCACGATTCCATTATGAAAGCCTAAATAGACCTAAAGTTATTCTGATTGTCTAATTATCCTAATATACCTATAGCAAAAAGTATGAGCCCTTGGATAGGATGCGCTTTCTTTGCGGAGGTAAATCGGAGGTACCTAATTGTTCTTCATATAAATCAACCGCAGGCAACCTTAGTTTAAAAGCCTCCAAGCACATGGAAGTAAGTACATAAATCTTACTTACTCATATTTTATGTTGCTATTATTGCAGGGTGCGTAGCCAACGTGCAATCATTAACGCCCCATAGTGAACGAAACGCAACTGTCACTGTCGCACTAACGGGGAAAATTTATAGAAAGAGGTGACTACGACAAGCTACGGAGCGTTGGCATGAACGATTGGCACGTTGGCTACGCGCCCTGATACCTTTGTCTAATCTATTTATATCATTTAAAAATGTTTCGTTTACTGTCAACTTTATACTGCGAAATAGTTATAAATGGAATCAGCAAATTTCAAAATTATGTCACAGTAGTCATTTCACAGTTATCCATTAAAAAAAACAATGGGTTGCACTCTCTCTTACGCTCTCGCGAGTTTAACATCGTTTCCTGATCACAAAAAGTGCACAGCGCCGCTAAAGAAGTTTTCACTTTAAAAATGGTCTATGCAACTAAGTACCTAAAACCAACCTAAAAACCAAAAATCCCAACTCCGTCCCTGCACCCAATTCCCCGTCTTACAGCGCAACCTTAGACTCCCCCTCCCCCCCACGACCGCCGCCGCCCGACCCCCCTCTCCCCCCCGCGCCCCCCGCGCTTCGTTAGCGAACTTCCATACTTTGTAATATGCAAATGCCGCGTCTAAAGGGAGACATCTTAAAATGAATTAATGAGGGCTGACGCAGGTGATTCTGGAATAGGCTTAGAAGATGGCGTTCTTGTAAAGATGATATTATATTAGTATAACAAATAGGTAGCTATTAACATATCTTCTAAAATAATTTGTTTTTAAAACGCGCGCCCCTAAAGCATTAACTTAATACGAACACGACTAAAGAAATCAAAAAACTTACACACAACACACAGTGAAAAATGCAACGCGCAGAAGTACTGATTTTTGTTTGATTCGTTTGTGACGCATGATGCAGATGCATTTAGTCTCCGGGTTTTGTAATGCACGCGTGGTGTTAGGTGTAGTGTTAGGCAAAAAATATTAGTTAAATAATGAAATGAAAATGAATGCACCGGCATGGCTGGGCTGGGGAGTGCCCACGCCGCCAGAGTAGACGTTGAGCTGAATAGGACCATGCGACTCATCTCCGGTACGCTACTCTCAACCCCTTCCCACTGGCTGCCAGTGCTTTCTCGGATCGCTCCGCCAGACTTGAGAAGGAAAGAGGCCCTGATGCGAGAAGCGGCAAAGATCCAAAAGAACCCAGCCCTACCAATTCATGCGGAGTTTCTGAACCCAGCTAACTGTCCGTTAAAATCTAGGAATGACCCTTACAGTATCTTCAAGAGCCTTGTCGGTAGTTGTTTCAACCTGAAGCGTGAGTGGTCGCAGTCGTGAAACTCATTGATGGCGGGAAAGCTGGACTCCGGAATCCCCCAGGTGCCATAATCAAAGGATCTGACCTCCCAAGACGGCACTGGTGCAACCTCAACAGACTTCGCACTGGCCATAGTCGTTGTGCTTACTACAAACACCGCTGTGGATGGGTGGAATCCCCGGCTTGCATTTGCACAGACAATCCAGCATATTATAGAGGATTGCCCTCATAACGCGCTATGCCAACGGACCTCCTGAAGACCTGATCGTCCTTAGCGACGAGGCCACCAAGTGGCTAATTGGACTTAATCTGTATTTATAACTGTTTGTATTCTGTTTATCACACTATGCCATACGATTAAATAAATAAAAATGAAAATGAAAATGAAAAATAAAAAATGTTTATTTGTTAACAAAGATGGTACAGTTGTAAAGGTTGGAGTCTTCTAGTAAGTATAAAATACTTGTGACAGAAGACCCCGCTCTTCCATAATAGAGTCTGTGCGGAAAGAGAAGAATCGTGGAATGTATGGGGCTCAATACATTACACGACTCTTCTCTTTCCGAACACACTCTATCTAGGGATTAGAAATTAATTAACAAATATAGGAAATATACAATATTGTTTTCTAAGAAAATATAATATAATTAACTTAATATTGGGAACATTAACTAATTAGCTATTACTATTAAGTGCGTGCGTGCGTGTGTGTGTGTGTGTGTGTGTGTACGTGTGACTTTAAGAGTGTGAGTAAATGTACCTCTATTCTATATTTGGTGTGTGGGTTATGTACTTATATAAGAGAGTCTCAATTTCATCGTAGCTTTGTGATTTTAACCAATCTGTCACAACTTTTTTACATTTAAACAGCTGCAAGGGACAGATATGTAGTTTTTTATTAATTTTGTAATATACGTGAGCTGAAACTTTACTGAACTGAATCTTGGCAAATCGTGATTTGGTAGTTTATTTAGGGTTGTTTGTATCGCTAAATTAAGTGTGATAATACTGATAATGACATCATAGGTAAAGGATGACTCACGCTAGACCGGGCCGAGGCGTCCGAGATGTCATTTTCTATGCCGGCTGATCGGTGATCACGTGGTGCTTTCCGTAGAAAACAAAACTCCGGCCCGGCCCCGGCCCGGTCCAGCGTGAGTCATCCTTAAAGCGTTTAAGTAGGTACCTACTAATTGGCATTGAATTCAGACTAAAACTACAGTACATACTAGACAAATGTAGAAGAGCGGGGCTTCCTGTCACAGGTATTATACATACTTACTATAGGAAGTCCCAACCATGAATGTGTTATGTTGTATACTATTTAACGAAATAAATGCTTTTTTTTTTGTCACACCTATTTAGTATGCAATCATTTATCTCACAGAATAGCAATAATACCTCACATCCATTAACTACGTCACACGAATTTCTAGGTTTTTGACCCCTCCCCCCCTCGTTGTCACACTTGGTCACATTTGGCAAACCCCTCCCCCCCAGTGTGACGTCACATTTTTCTACGAAATCGCCAAATCGAATTAAGTAAGTACCTAAGTATTATTATTATTTTATCAAAATATTTTTGACGATATAAATATTAGTAATTTTATAACCCAAAACTGCTTAGGAAAGAAAAATAAACGAATAAAAACGATTATCGTTTTAAAAACTTGTTATTTAAATGAACAGCGAATAAAATAATTTAAATACATTTTCGGTTACTGATGATTTGATGAAGTTAAAGTGACGTCACAAAGTTTGTGTTTCCCCCCTCCCCCATGTCACAATATGTCACATTTTCTTGACCCCCTCCCTCCCCCTAAACGTGTGATGTAATTAATGGATGACCCCTAAACGGTTATTTTATTATAATATGTTAATAAATATTTTGAATTGTTTTTGTGCTTGTTTATTATATTTGTACTTATATCCATATTATAAAATAACCTAACCTAAGTCTAAAGAGAAATAAAGGAAATAAACCGTTTTTTAGTGTTCTGTAATAAACTTTGTTCACTTATGGGACCACTTCGACCTTGTTTAAGCTTGGGCCGGCGTCGCTGCCGGGGCAACCTATAGCCTATGTTATAGGTAGCTTATATAATTTTATTTTGCTTTAATTAATATGTTTAGGATATTTTACGATGTTTTTTTATTTTAATTTATTTTTCACATCTCATTAAGTCACACAATGTGATTCACACTAAACTTATATACCTAAGTATCATCAGACACGCGAGAGATATCAAACACTATCGACCTCAACAACACAATTTGTTGGGATGGATTGTATGAATTGTATCTTTATTTATACGGCCTCCTAGGCTAGTCGGTAGTGACCCTGCCTACGAAGTTGGAGGTCCCGGGTTCGAATCCTGGTAAGGGCATTTATTTGTGTGTTCATCACAAATATTTGTTACTGAGTTATGGATGTTTTCTATGTATTTAAGTATTTATATATAATTATATATTATACAGGTTGTTTGGTATATCGTTTTCCAAATTAAAACGGCAGATAGATTGAGTGATTTGCTATCTTCTCAGGCCTAGAAAGTTTTAATTTAGGGCACTTTTTTTTTCACTTCTATGCCAGTTTTTCATAAATTTCAAATCTTTACTTGCGTTGTAGAAAAAAAAACCATGGCCAATTTTGTTTTTCTAGGCATGAGAAGATAGCAAATGACTCAACCTATCTGCCGTTTTAATTTGGCAAACGATGTACCAAACACCCTGTATGTATCGTCGTCTAGTACCCACAACACAAACTTACTGTGGGACTAGGGCGATCTGTGTAAAATTGTCCTATAATATTTATTTACTTATTATTTATTTATACGAATAAACTGTCAGAGCGTCCTAATGGCAAGCGACAATGTGGTACCTTTTGATTGAGAACGTCACATATAAGGAATAACAATATCATAAAAAGAAAACAAACTTATAAACGAAATATATATATATTAACAAAACTAAATTAAATCTAAGAACCCTAAATAAATTAACTTCTGTAGAAAACTATTTGTTGGTTAAATAAAAAGATAATGCTTAAGTATTATCTATAATTATAAAAGGTATAAGGTAGGTAATTAGGGTAACGTTATGTCTAAAATATGTAACGACACAAATAGTAGGTACCTATATAATAAAAAAACTAAACGGTAAATTGTCTCCCTCAAAAAATAAACAAAATAAAACTATGTGACAAAGATCATAGGTCGGGGTATCAATAGGACAACAATAGCAATATACTGAATCAAACATAATTACTTCATTGGTTTATTAGAAACTACAATTCCTCCAATGAGGGTGCCACTAGACGGTCGATGCAATCTTAAAAGTACCATCAAGTCATATTTATACTTCTGTGATCATCAAAGTCAATTTTCGGATTTTAGTTCGGCACTTCGACAAATCGGTGTTTATCCAAAGTACCAAAGGATTTTCAATTTCATCCCGCGCCTAGCTTATTTTCCATACATATTCAAGATATTAACTTAGCACCAAAATTTTAATGGAATCTAGTTAATCCTTGGGGTGGGGGTGGAGGAGGGGGGGTGCGTATAAAATTACATAAACATAAACTTAATTAAATCGGAACGTCTTGGAATTGTTCCGCGGTGATAAATTAGTTCGCCGCCATCTTGGAAAATAATGGAGGCATTTTGTTTAGGGGAGGCCGGGGTTGGGGGATTGAGGTAATTTATGGGGTTGCGTTTTAAATTATTGTTGTAATTTCATATTAAGTTTATATGTGCAAACTACGCCCCAAGACATGGCTAGCAAATTTGCAAAACATTGGCAAAGAAAACAACATCCCACCAAAAACATTCTGTAAAAAACTAGCCAAGTCTCGATGGAGCTGCTTGTTTATCTCTAAAAAGTAATGAAATCTAGACAAAGTCGTGCCAAGTCTAAGGTTCCTTACTGCGATTTCTTTATTATTATAGTTAATGTTGTGTGACTTGGCCGTTGAAGGGTACACAAGGGTACAAAACCAGGTGCTCCGTGACACCATTGCACCAATCTGTCGCCAGAACCGCTACCCATTGACGATGGAAAATTGCCACTTGATTCAATAACCAGTCAATTGTAGGCTTGATAAAGCTGCGTATTTCAATAATACTTATGTATGGGCGAGCCTGAAACAAACACTTCTTTTTGGTGCAATGGCAATAAAATTAAATCTAATAATTAAATAATAATCAGTAATCCGTCACTAATCATCATATAATGACTTGGCAATCGCACATAATGCTTTACTCGTGCCGTACTCGTAAATATGTGTAATGCTCAAACTGCAATTAGCGCTAGCGTTGTGTTCAATTAGAATTATTTTTAATAGGTGACGATGATCCTTTTGTCATTATGCAGCCGTGCGATGGCCAAGTCATTATACGTATTACAAATTAAAGATATCTTATTGATACGGTTTTAACACCCCCTGGCACTGATTAAAATAACCGACTTGGTTTCACATTACATCTCAAAACTTTTTTGTAGTAAAAGCGTTGCGAGACTTGCACCTTTTTACATGTAATGTTTTTGATGGGATCTCATCTCTTTTTGTAGGCAGTCCTTCTTTTCGGGTACTCATACCCATACTATGTATACACATATCATAACTAAACATATCTTCATTCATACTCACATCGTACATCGTAGAGTACCTTTACTTTACTTTACCTACTATTTGTAGGAACTGCAACAGTAACTTTGTAATATCATATATTTATATGGGATTACAAACTTACTTATGCAGTTCTTAGATCTTTAAAACGTGACTGATATTGCAATATTTTTAGGTTTTCCCTTTATGTGGCCATTAAACCCTAACTCTGTACCAAATTTCAGCTCTCTGAGTTTATGGGAAGTACTAGTTCTATTCTGATGATCATGAGTGAGTTTTATAAATGCGAAACTTTGCTTTCGCTTAACTTCGGAACTAAATGACCTACAGACTTGAAATTTTGGATTTTAAGTATGTGATTATAGCTTACTGGATGACCAAAATTTCTTCGTTCTGGTCTTATCCAGAGGTTCTCAAATAGGGGCCTGAAAATGCGGCGAAATGGTTCCAGTAAATATGGTACGGCAGTGTTTGCTTCGCGCTCGACTTGGCGGGGGCACTGCCGTGCCCCCCGATACACTCTGGCACAGAATAAATAATAATACTAGGTATAGAAGACTCACTCTCTAACAAAACACGTCTGTTACCATCAGCACAAATATGGCCGCTAGGTGGCGACAGCGCCACGCGCGGCTTATGGCTTTCCCCAAAATTGGGGTGGAAAGGATGTACTTTTAGCTACCTGTAGCAAAGCAACGAAATCGCGGAGTGAGCCACGCCTGACTCTGGCAAACCCATTTCGTCAGTACAAAAAAGGCGCGAATCATTTTAAAGAATGAAACCTACATGCCTCTAGCTATCGATTTCTTATATTTTGATTGAAACTATGGTAGATAAATAAATTATACAATCACAATATTTCATTCGAAATTATCGGTTTTCAAAATACATATCTCTTTTCCTATTTTTAGCATAATTATTTAGTTTCTGAATCATTCTGTTGCCGCTATTTAGTAAAATTCTTGATTATAGGGAACTAACTATATAACTTAGGATATTTATGAAGGCAGTCACAACCAATGTCTATATTATAAATATTATAGGCTTTATACTTAGGTACTGCTTATTGGGCGTCGTGGTTTTAAATATCGTCTTCTGAAGTCTGGAGGTCAAGGAATGAATGAATGGCAGAGTGAATGGATCTAATAATCGCCTAGAAAAATATGTCTGAACCAGGGATATTGCGGATTTGCATCCGCATCCGCATCCGCGGAACATCCGCATTATTTTCAACATACGCATCTGCATCCGCATCCGCATAAAATCGATGCGGATGTCGACCAAGTCGGTAACAGGAACGTATTTAGCGGCGGCGCCGGCGGCGTAAGTGCTAGGTAATTTCGTCATTAGCTCATTATACATATATAACGATCTTGTAGATCCCGAAAAGTCGGCCAAGTTACTATTTATTAAATAATACGCACCTATATTCTAGCTCAAATACTAAACGTTTCGTTTTTTTTTAATAAAAAATGCAAAAAAATTAATATTTGACGTTTATTAAGTATCAAACCTTGACATTCGCATTCGCATCCGCATCCCCGGATGTCAAAAAATCTGCATCCGCAACATTCCTGGTCTGAACGATAAAAAATACTCAATACCTATGAATTGTTTTTAAATAAATTAGAAAATGCATTTGTGATTCGATACCTATGCTTATTGTGTATAAGCAGGTATGTGTACCTATGTGTGTGAGTAGGTAGATCGGAATTTCATAAAACCACTCGAGCTACTATCCTCCTTGGTCAAAGAGATTCAATTTTCCTTGCGTAGAAAAGTGGTTCTCAAACTTACGACTACATACGAGTATAACAAAAATATTTAGTAAAATACTCATAGTGACTTAACGTCCATACTACAAAGCTTTTAAAAGTTTTTGGCATAAATTTGATTTTTGGTACATACTTTTATCAATTTAAACCCATCGAGACAATTCTAACAAGCCCAAACACAATTAGGTTACGTTGTTTTATCACAGATTTCCTATGGCCACCTCACCTCCTGTTTCCATCATCAGGCCCCTGTTTCACCAACGTGACAGGTGCGACGAATTGTAAAATCATTGTTGCTGACGTCACAGGCATCCATGGGCTACGGTTACCGCTTACCATCGGGCGGGCCGTATTCCTGTTTGCCACCATCATTGTATTATTAAAAAAAACTTTATGATATCGGAAAAAAACAGATATTTCTCTTGCTAAGTTTATGACAATTGTCACAAGAAACACTACAATTGTCACGAAATTCCGACATATAACTCATTACCTGTCAAGAATTACCTACAATTCTTCTAAATCTTTGACAATTGTCAGAAACTTCACAGGAGAAATATCTGTTTTTATTCGATATAATAAAGTTTTTATAAATAATACAATGATGGTGGCAAACAGGAATACGGCCCGCCCGATGGTAAGTGGTAATCGTAGCCCATGGATGCCTGTGACGTCAGCAACAGTGATTTTACAATTCGTCGCACCTGTCACCGATGTGAAATTGGGGCCAGATCAGCTCGAAGGTACCATAATATTGCATTGCCATCAGACTTACATCATCATCATCATCATCATTGGCCACAGCATCTTTGCAGATGATAGTTGCAGCGACTGAAGAAAGTATTTTGAGGAGGTAGTCTACAGCCTACATCGACTGCGATGACTGTATAGACCAATGGCCGATCGGCACTTAAGCATGCAAATATTCAGCTTCATCAGAAATCAAGAAGTGGGTCTTATTTTAACTTGCAAACTTGATTACAAACCTACACACTGACAACTGGACAGGCACCTAAAACTAAATAAAAGCTCGTAAAAAAACGGCGTATTTACCTAATATGTACATAATATATTAAAAATAATACAGGTAATAAACGTTCTAGTGCTCGACATGCTAATGCCCAATTAAGGCAATAAATACCTAGATGACACCGTACTGTCTGACCACTTTCCTATACAAACGTGCCTCCAATTTCCTCTCTTAATATTAACATCAAACAAATTATTTTTGTAAAATATTACTTATTTAATGTATGTAAGTAAGCAAGTAAATATTCTTTATTGCACCAATAATTATTATTTATTAAGTATTTACTTAATAAAGAATTTATCATAGTTATTTTATGCGATAGTTTTAGAAGCGTAGTAGAAGATGTCGCTCGGCTAAAACGATGAAGCTTATTACGAAGGGTGCTGCAGCGCCGCGCCGTGCTACCTATAGTTTCGTATATATCGTAAGAAACTGTACCGTAAAATGGGGTGAGTAGGGTCAAAACTGAAATTCAAACCTCGATAACATTTTAGTTTTACACATGAAAACTGAATGGTGTATTATAATAAGTGTTCCGGACGTTTGTACTTTAGTTTTTATTTTATTTTGGGTATTTCATAACTTTGACGATAAAGAGGAAAACCCACCTCACCCGGTAGTGCCTCGTATTTGGGGTGATTTTTGGATCGATTTTTTTTTATTATGCGTATTACTATAGCTCCATTTTAAATTGGAATACATTATTTTTGTAGCAGTAGCCTTAAAATCCCTTCTCACCCCCCTCTCAAACCTTCTTTCCCCATTCATAACCCACCTCTCCCCGCGAAACCTACTCACCCCGTTTTACTGTATAAACGTGTAAGCAATACCTATATATATAGGACATGATGATTACTAGCTCATCTTCAAACACTTTGGCTCAAATGAACGTTCTCTCTTGGCTAAAAGGGAAATCTAGTGTTATTAACTAGGTACCTTTTTTTAAAATTTGTTAATAACGAAAAAACCTGATGTCTTGATGTCTGTAATACTGGCAGTTATTATTAAATAGAAAAACATCCATAATTCAGGAAGAAGTATCTGTGATGGACACACAAATAAATGACCTCGACCTGCTTTGTATTGTATTATTAATATAGATTGGTATTTATGTAGGTAGGTAGATTTATAACTCGGAAATAATAGCATAATAGGAAGGTAAGTATTATTAATTACAAATATGTATGATTTGATTACCTACAAAATTTTACTAAAACCTTGATATTCGAGTCTAAAATATTTCAATAACAAAGTACATACAAAATTACGACTAATTACGACTAAACTGTATCTATAACAACATATTTCAAAATCACTATAAAATCAATCGATAAATCTTTTTCCAGTTAAACAAAGTAAGTACCATAAACCTAAGACGCTTGGGCCAGTATTTGACAACACGCTAAGAATCACTTACAACCCTTATTCTCGCGCATTGAAGTTCAATTTAGTTCAATCCAACCGCATTAAAATTTGCAGTTCTACATCGCGCTATGAAAGTTTTTATTACTTTTTGAATAGATACAATTTTAAATACAGTACAGATGGGTCATCCGCATTCGAGGGAAGCCAGTGCTGTCAAACTGGTTTAACTTGACAGACATTCAGACGTACTCTATGAGAGTAACTACTGATGAAACTCACCGTACACAATGTCAAATTGGAAAAGGTCTTCGGACTATGTGACCTCGAAAGTGGTATCTCATACCCTTGCGGTTTAGCGCGACCCACTTTTTGCTTTTATTGAGGAGATCATAAAGTAAGTATGTACTTACTTAACTTATTTGAAAATTCATATACTGACGTTTTTATGGTTTAATGGCCAAAGTTGAAATACCTATCCAACGACACCCCACGCTATAGCGTTGAAGAAAAAAAAAACATCCCCGGTTTTCGTGTAGGGGAGCTAGGTATCCTAAAATTTTTGTCTACTTTTTATTGTACGACTTTTCGGCGTAACTGACTTATAATATAAGTACCTAAATTTTATATAGTACCTAACAGGTACCCATCCATGCCACAGCTTTATAGCACTAACAATCACGGACCAAAGCCGCGGACGGACGGACGGACAGACAGACAGACCGACATAGCGAAACTATAAGGGTTCCTATTATGTAGTTGACTAGTTAGTAAGCCCTAAAAACTACCTACAAAGCTACCTACATAAATGTAAAAAGTAAAGTATATAAATACTTATTCCTCGCTAGGAACTTGCTATCTGGTTATTTTCAGCATATGCCACAAATAAAAGCCCCCAAAAAAGGTCGGAAGAACCACAGATAATAAATAGAGTTACATGCATGTACCTAATATCACTAATTACAAATCGTTGTAAAATCAACCTTATTACAACCATTTAGAGCTTAGTTTTGAGATTGACGATTATGGGAGATACGACTTGTGCTCGTTAATTAGTGTATTCACTGTAGAACTATACTCAATTCTATCAAAAAATATTCATTTTATTCAACTCTATTGTAGACGCGTTAAAGTTTAAAGTAGAATGGCAAGTCAATGAATTGAAAGCAAACTTGAAAGCGGTCAGAATCCTTTTCGTAATATTTTCCCTTTTCCCCTTTGGTCATTAATAACCAGATTGCAGTTTCCGTTATTGTGATAAACTAGCCGTTCCCGCGACTGCGCCGCTCGGCAATCTTGACATAGGTAATATGGAATCGTTAGTAGGTAGGTATACCTACTTAATGAATGTTTTATTTATTTTCTTTTGCCTACCTACAGTACTTACATTTTGCTGTTCCACCACCACCACTACCACCACTATTTCGCACAATGAATAGGTACCGCCACCACCAACGCCATTCTGCGATGCAACTAGGATCCTAAGGATCTACCGCGAACCACGTTCGACGTGTTGCCTCTCTGTCGCACTTGTAAATTTGTACATATGTGAGACGGATAGGCAACACGTGGAATGTGATTCGCGGCGGTCTGAGCCAAATTTGTACAGTCAAGGAATTTAAATTCCGACCCATTTCGTACTTTGTCACAGTGACAATCAAACCAATAAATCAATCAAAATATACTTTATTCATGTACTTACTTAGGCCTAGCAACAAGCTCTTATGAATATACTTTATTCATGTACTTAGGCCCAGCAACAAGCTCTTATGAATATACTTTATTCATGTACTTACTTAGGCCTAGCAACAAGCTCTTATGAATATACTTTATTCATGTACTTAGGCCCAGCAACAAGCTCTTATGAATATACTTTATTCATGTACTTACTTAGGCCTAGCAACAAGCTCTTATGAATATACTTTATTCATGTACTTAGGCCCAGCAACAAGCTCTTATGAATATACTTTATTCATGTACTTACTTAGGCCTAGCAACAAGCTCTTATGAATATACTTTATTCATGTACTTAGGCCTAGCAACAAGCTCTTATGAATATACTTTATTCATGTACTTACTTAGGCCTAGCAACAAGCTCTTATGAATATACTTTATTCATGTACTAAGGCCCAGCAACAAGCTCTTATGAATCGTAATTAATCTTAATCTAATTATCAGAGCAATTTATTGATGTTAATATTATTCCATAATAAAATTGGATTATTATACATGTCAAATTTAACACTAAGAATTTCACAAAAGGATCGTCAAACATTAAAAAAAATTGTATAAAAAAATACTAGTCTAGAATTTCTAGAATAAAATCTAAATGTCAAAAAAAGCATAAGTAACAAACAAGTAGATAGTATTACATCGGAATATCCATTTCCTCATCAATAATCAAATATACCTAATAAATAAATAATCATTTCGAATGACAATTAATCCCACGTTGTATTATCATTCATGTAGTCCTGTGTGGTATAATAAGCTTTGGAAATAAGTTTACGCTTTACATAATTCTTAAATTTATTAATAGATAATTCAGTAATATGGTTTGGAAGTTTATTATAAAATCTTACACAATTACCCATGAATGATTTTTTAATTTTATGGAGCCGAGTGAAGGGCACTGCGAACTTATGTTTATTTCTAGTATTAATATTATGGATTTCACAATTCTTCCTAAAATATACAATATTTTTATGTACATACAGAATATTCTCATAAATGTATTGACAGTGCACTGTCATTATGTCAATTTCCTTAAATTTATCTCTAAGTGAGTCTCTATGATTCATTTTGTATATTGCTCGAATAGCCCTCTTCTGCAGAACAAAAATGGTATTTATCTCTGAAGCACCGCCCCACAGTAAAATACCATATGCCATAATGCAATCAATATGAAAGCCGCTAGAGACCTCATACGGTTGTCACTGTGACAAAGTACAAAATGGGTCGGAATTTAAATTCCTTGACTGTATCTTTAGGTTGTTGAAATTTTGATGGTTGATGGAATATACTGTTAGAAAAGCAAATGCAATCACATATTGTTTCTGAATTCAATACTTTTAATAACATTTGACAACATTCCGATTTAGGTCGCACATTTGATAATTTGATAAGCAATCTTGTACTTACCTACATTCTAGACCTGCTGGGTGCTGACCAGTCCGACATGTATTTAAACATCCATATCTTGCTCCAGAATTTTTCCGTTTTGCTACCTAGGTACCGATCACCGGTGGCAGTGGCGGTGGCACAGGCACCAGACTAGAGAATGCTCCCAGTACTGAGTTTGTATAGCGAGAACCGGTTCCGGTACTGGGTTTGTATAGAAAACCAGTACCGGGAGCACTCCCTAATACACCAGACAGTACGCACAACTTGGAACGAGCCAAGTTCCGCGTCGGAATTGGAAAACGAAGAACGCAATCTAACTTGGCTTCTTTGCCGGGTGGGCAGCTGCTATCAAACCTAGCTTTATATATAAAGGGACAGTCAGCATCAATGGGAGAGCGGAGCGGACGTGTTATTTCGGCTAGGGAGATGATGGGTAACATATGTATTGAAACAATTAGTACTTGAAAACCTGAAGATCTATACATATGTAGGTAGGTATACATGTAGGTAATCAATTATAATTAAATAAATAAGAGATGTAAAATAAGATGGATAGGCGCAACAACTATTTCGTTAATATCTTAATTGTATTAAATTTAATCATCAAAATCAAAATAAAGCTTATTTTACACGTACCTACTTAGGTACCTACATCATTTATAAAAATTCTTAAACAATTCATATCATCTCCTACGAGTATATACCTACCTATGTTTTTTAGATCTGAGTCGATGATCGTCTTAACGAACAGCACCATGGTGGAATCATAGGAAGGAAGTCGCTTCCTGCTAGATACTGATCTTATCTTATCTTACCTATCGTCTATCTTTCCCGCATGTTACATGACTGTGCGTTCTTTTGTGCGCATGTGAAGCAAATGCCAACTATCTCATGCGTTTTAATTACATGCGATTAAATAATTATAGTTCGGGATATAAATAAACTAATCATTACCGTATAAAACTTACTTACAACGAATACATAAATTACAGATTAGAATATTAAAAACTATAGTTCCGCTAAAAATAAAGCAACAGTTCAGATATAATTATGAAAACTTGTTTAGTTATTGCAGGGTGCTAAGTGTATATGATAAGGCTAAACTGGCTGGAATCTTAGAATATAAGCATTGTCTGGGAGAGCTGGCCGCGTAGCCAAGATGCCGATCGCTTACGCTCCGTCGCCATCGAAACGCAACTGTCACTGTCGCACTAATATGGAAGTGTGATAGAGAGACATAATGGTTTTCGTTGTCGAAGCGATAGCGATTGTAACCTTGGCTAGGCCGGCTGAAGAGATATAACAGACCAAATAACCTTCGCAGTCTACCCGATGAACCTAATTTTATGACTACTAAAAATAATAATGAATATGGTAATAGAACCTGGTCCTCTTATGTTCCTAAAGCTCTAAACAGTTTTCCAAGTCATGTAATTGAAAATATAAATAAGAAACCTAATAATATTAAGGCTATTGTTAAAAAGGCATTGATAGAGATAAATGTAAAAAGACTCAGTAGCATGTAAAAACACTTAATGATAATGTAATAATTTTGATAGGGGTTGCTCCCCACGTCCCTTAGTTCTAATAATCTTAAAAATGTAAGATTCGTTCTAAGCTAATAGAATGTTAATTCTTTTTTAAAATAAACAGTTTAATTTTTTTTTTTATTAATAATCCCGGTGTGGATTTGAACCTAAAAACATCGGCTTCATAGGCAAGGCAGGGTCACTACCCACTAGGCCGGATAGGTCGTCAAATAATAGTATTACGCTTTGTATATCGCTGATGGGTGATGGCTAAAAGCATGCTAAATGTTTCTTCGTCTTGTTCATGTCTTATTTTATTCCCAAGGAACCCAACTCTATACAGCCGTTACTCGTTGCCGAAATTCAAAATTGGAACGTATTCCCCGCCCACAGTACAGCCACGATGTATATGTATGTGTACACGTGTGTGCATGTGTGTGTATTATCTCGCGGTAAGTAATGAGCGCGGTGAGGCTGCGATGAGATTCAAGATGGCGCGCGAACACTTCTTAACAATCGTGCTGGCGCGTCGCTAGCGTGGAGCCGGCTTTTATATGAGTATCACACTAAGGCCCATTTGCACCATCCCACTAGCCCGAGATTAAGCGGTTAAACCGTTAACCAAGTGTCAAAACTTACTGGTAACCATGGCAACTCCAGGTTTAGCCGGTTAACCCCGGGTTAGTGGATGGTGCAAGTGGGCCTAATGAGGATACATACGCACGCCGTTCCGGAGATACAGCTGTGCACATATAAACATATACAGGTTGGCCAAAAAACAAGTGCATTCCCGCTACCTGAGAGGTTTTGGGATTATACTGAGCAATTTTTACTATGCTATGGGACTAACTGGTACTAACCCCGAAATCGTGAAAATAAAAAATTACCCTCCCATAAAAAATGGACCAGCCCAAATGTATGAAACGGCAAATTTTATTTTCTCGATTTCTGGGTTAGTAAAAGTTGTTCAGTATAATTCCAAAACCTCCCTGGCAACGGGAATGCACTTATATTTTGGCTACCCTGTATATTGTATAGCAATAATATAAATATCCTGGCTAGCCCGCAACTTCATCTGCGTGGAATGATAATTATGATTTAAAAAAAAATAAAAAATATTATGGGACATTCTTACACAGATTGACTAAGTCCCACAGTAAGCTCAAGAAGGCTTGTGTTGTGGGTACTTAGACAACGATATATATAATATATAAATATGTACTTAAATATATAGAAAACAACCATGACTCAGGAACAAATATCTGTGTCATCACACAAATAAATGCCCTTACTGGGATTCGAACCCAGGACCATCGGCTTCACAGGCAGAAAGCGAAAGTATCTCTGTCTGTCTATCAGCCTGTTACCTCTTCACGTCAAACCGCTGAACCGACTAAGATGAAATATGGTATGGAGCCAGTTTGTGGCCCGGGTTAGGACATAGGGTAGTTTTTTATCAGCATTATCATCCGGGAAAAGCGGCAGGAAAACGAAAGCCTCCTCCATACGAGGTACCCCGCTCTCGAAGTTATAATATCGTTGGTACTTTCGCGGGGGGAAGGGGGGCTTACTTATTTACATAATTATACATACTGCTACATTAGTTCGCTCGCGTCTTACGCTGTCTCCCGCCGAATTTCATACTTTATATACATTATACTTGCCGTAAATTTGTAACGTCTTGTGGTAATTATACAAGTGTGAGGGAGGGGTATAAAATCGATATGAAATTAGGTCAAAGGATTATTAATTTAAAATTACCATGAAAGTTTTACTGCAATAAGTTTGTACTGCTTAGATTATTCTAACTATAAAACTACTTAAATTAGTTTTGAACATATTTTTTTGCTGTAAAATTTCGAAGTATTTTTAAAGTCACGTTAGTAAAGTAAGCATTTAGATAGGTACCTACAAGTAGGTATCACTATCACTACTGAGTAGGTATCAGTAGAGACAAGTAAATATAAATATATAATTATTATATAAACAGTAGTAAATTACAAACATACCACCGTTTTGTAGCTTCTTTCTATTCTTAGAGTTTCTTGCATTTGTCATCTCGTATGACATGTTTTAGAAAACTTTAGAATGACAAAATGTCAGTCGTGTCATGGAAAATTCTCTAAAATCTGAGCTGATATTTGTGAAATCTCTCTCTCAGAACCTAAATATATAAATAGCCCTTAATTTTACATTTGTGGACTTGCTATTTCGGTAAGTACACACTAACCAGAATAGTAGGGAGCAGAAATATATATGGCTCAACAGTTTGATACTAATAATATCATCATACCAAACTGCTTAAAGCAGTGGTGGCCGAATGGATATGACGTCCGACTTTCAATCCGGAGGTCGCGGGTTCAAATCCTGGCTCGTACCAATGAGTTTTTCGGAACTTATGTACGAAATATCATTTGATATTTACCACTAGCTTTTCGGTGAAGGAAAACATCGTCAGGAAACCTGCATACATCTGCGAAGAAATTAATAGGTGTATGTGAAGTCCCCAATCCGCATTGGGCTAGCGTGGGGACTATAGCCCAAGCCCTCTCGCGCATGAGAGGAGGCCTGTGCTCAGCAGTGGGACGTGTATAGGCTGAAATGATGATGATGATGAAACTGCTTACTAGAACCAAAAAGAATAGATAGTATAGAGGGGTCCTGTCATTGTCAATTTTGTAGTCACGGTACATTTACTGCCATCTATCGCCACACGATTAAAACTTAAAATAAAATTGAAAATGTATAAATTAATCAAAATATGTTTACGGATAAATTATTTTTAATTTTTATTGTTCCATACTGACCCATGTTCTTTCACTGATATGTGTTAAAATTGTTAAATATCAAACGGTGTCGTCAACGCCATCTAGCCGAGAATAGGCCAAAGGTAAAAATTATAATGGCGCCATCTATTCGAGAATGACTTTTTCTCCACATACGAGGCACGTTTTTTTCTTAGACTTTATTTATCTTATACGAAGTTATATATATCTCTGCTAGATCTTAGAGAGAACATAAAAGAAAAACCGACTCCTGATCATTTTCAGAAGTATTACGATAAAATAACCAAAACCACCTGAACAGTTCTAATTTCTATCATTTGGCGATCATAGATTTCCACACTTAAAGTTCGACTTTTCCATACGCCGCTTTCCGGGAAAAAAATTACGAGTAACATGAAAAAATTACAATAAGTATGTATTTAAGAGTTCTCTCGATTACTCCGGTCCAGGACCCCATAACTGGACTTTGACTTCAAGTCATGGCTCCTCTACACGATGGGCTAACGCCGGCCACTCCAAGGGATGCATTTATGCGTTAGAGGGAGCAAGTGATACTCGTATTGCTATCTCATTCTGCCGCATGGCTGCGTCCCTTGGAGTGGCCGGTGCTGGCCCATCGTGTAGAGGAGCCATCAGCCCTTCAAACAGGTGGGATTTCCCAAATTGGTGCAGCCGTCTGGCATAAATAAAACAAAGGTGCCAATAAATGGCGAACGTGATGGTCCAGGTCCTCCTTCATAAATATTAATCGCGTTATTATGGCATTATTAATATGTCAAGTAAACAACCCCTGATACTCGTTGTCCTTATCTGTCATTTTTATATTTGTGATTGTTAGAAGGGGACACAATTTGCTAAGTTTATCATTTGGTGGAATGCTCCCGTTTCAGCCACAATGGACAAGTCCAGCAACACCGAGAAGGTGGAGCGTCCCGACCCCGACGACCTCCAGGCCTTCCTGCCGTGGGCCTGCAACCAGCTGCAGCTGCCCAAGGATGTGGTCATCATCAAGACCCTTCAGAGTAAGTTTTACAAGTTAAAGGGATGCTGCCGTACTGGGGGTCGTAGTTAAAACTCCGAGGACCGTATTCGGAACATATTATATTATGCAAGAAATGTCAGCGTATTTTACCAACACTTTGCTCTTCAATGAAGAAATATATCGCGGATAACCCTACATAGCTTGTTTGTTACTGTACACCGTGGTATGGGGACCAGGTTGCACTTTGAGACTATGCGCTGAAACTTGGCACAGTTGATTGTTAGCTGGTCTTGAGCAGAAACAGACCGGGAGCCGTCGAGAGCCACCTCTCATTTAGTGGGGGGAAGGGGGGAAGTTCGACACTGCCGCGCTTCACTTGGAGCAATATTTCTCTAAAACTATACCTATTAGGGCATGTGATATATCATTTTCGGATTAATTATGGATGAGGAATCTAGTTTTGGAACAAAAACAATGCACTTTCTAACAAAAAAAAAACATAAAGTAGAAAAGACTAAAAAACGTATTTTTGATTTTTTCATAATTACCAATTTTTTTTAAAGTGTAGCAGGAATCTGAAAACAAAAAATACAGTCGTAAAGCTACACTTATTGCGTTTAAGAAAATATATAGTTTATTATACAAAACTGTTGATAAATGGGAGATAAAAAATAATATTAAGCGTGGGTCAGAGTGATCTCAATACAAAATATTATGAATGTGGGAAAGTTACTTATAACTTGCTCTACAATCGTTTATTTTTCTTGTTTTTCGTAAATAACTCGTAAACGGTAACCCACAGCAAAAAAATATATTTTACGTAAATAATCTGTTTCAGATTTCTTATAAAATAAGTGCTACCTTTTTTCGCTAGGATGAATACTTAAAAAAAAATTGAAGGGAGAAAATAAATTGTAAGGTCCCCTTTCTTAGTAATTCGTAAATAACTCGTAAACGATGGCCAATAGCACATTTTTTTTTAATACATGAATAATTTACATAAAATTTCCTACAAAAAAGTTATTCAAACTTTTTCGCTAGGGTCAATATTAAGAACGATATTAAAGAGAGAAAATAAATACTAAGGTCCTCTTTTTAAAAATGGATTATTTACGTAAAAGATATTTTTTTGCTGTGGGCTACCGATTACGAGTTATTTATGAAAAACTAAAAAAAATAAACGATTGTAGAAGAAGTTATAAGTAACTTTCCCACCTTAATAATATTTTGTATTGAGATCACTCTGACCCACGCTTAATATTATTTTTTATCTCCCATTTATCAATAGTTTTGTACAATAAACTATATATTTTCTTAAACGTAATAAGTGTAGCTTTACGACTGTATTTTTTGTTTTCAGATTCCTGCTACACTTTTTTAAAAAATATGGTAATTATGAAAAATACAAAAATACGTTTTTTAGTCTTTTATACTTTATGCTTTTTTTGTTAGAAAGTGCATTGTTTTTGTTCCAAAATTTGATTCCCCATCCTTTATTTATCTGAAAATGACATATCACATGCCCTAATAGGTATAGTTTTAGAGAAATAATGCTCCAAGTGAAGCGCGGCGGCGTAGAACTTCCCCCCCTCCCCCCCACTAAATGAGACGTGGTTCTCGATGTCTACCGGTCTGTTTCTGCTCAAGACCAGCTAAAAATCAACTGTGCCAAGTTTCAGCGCATAGTCTCAAAGTGCAAGGTGTCGTGCAGTAACAAACTCGCTAACATTCTTTAGTAGTACATAATACATAGTACATAAGTGTGTATGAAGCCTTCAATCTGCATTGCAGTTACCTACAGTGGTCAATTTTCTAGTGAGTAACCTAAAATCAGAAGCCCGAGGAATTAATTAACCTCATTATTTTACTGCACTTAAACTACACAGTATATGAATCATCAAATGATTTACATAATAGATGATCTTTGTATGTTAAGTTTCAGTCTGGCAACTCTTCTAAAATCCTTGTGTTTTACAGACGATTATGTAAGCGTGGTGACCACCGACCGCAAGACCAAGGGCAAGTCGAGGCCGCGGCTGCCGTCCGTGGTGGACGACCAGGAGAAGGACGAGGCCAGCGTCAGCCACCACCCGGACGAGGCCGATGTCATCCGCATCTACGCTGTCTACGACTACGCCGACAACATCGTTGGCCTCCGCTTCGACAAGAACACCAACATCCCCCGCATGCTCATGCAGATCCTCGGCCTCATCATCAAGTTCCAAGTCTACCTCATCAGCCTCACCATCAACCGAGGCCTTAACAAGTACGTCCTTTATGAAATCGTCAAATTCCTCCCCAATTCTAGAATCACTGATATCAACTTGGACAACTGCTTTTTAAGCGAAGGTCCTTATTACACGCTACTCGAAAACACCTCTGCTTTAAGAAATTTATCTTTGTCTAGATGCAGAATTAATGACCAGGTTGTAGCTTTGATAGCAGCTCAATTACATCATCATAAACCTGCATCTACTACTCTTGCTGTTCTCAATTTATCCAGCAATAGGATCACAGATGTCGGTGCGCAAAGTATAAGAGAAGCATTGAAGACGAATTCAAAACTAACGTATTTGAATTTAGCTGACAATTTTATTACTGACGAAGGAGCCGTGGCCATCTTCAGCGTTCTATTAGAGTTCCCATTAACACCACAAGAACTTATGGACTTCAAAAGTAGACGTATAGATTATTTACGAAAAAAGCAAGCCACAATATTACAGATGGGGAAAGATTTACGAGTGACGGATATGGTCAAAAGTAAAGTTAATAAAACGACGCCGCGAACAATGTTAAAAGCGAAAGGAAAAGACGATATAACCAGTGAAAAAAGCGCCTGTTACACTGACGCGTATTTCTATGAGAAGGCTAGAGCTATGGCGGATAGTATGAAGCCTTTTAAAGATCCGTACAGTTCTGAGAATGTTACTTACCGGGACGGTGTTACTTATTGTCTGGGGAACAACACTTTATGTCAACTGAACTTATCGTACAACCGCTTGTCTTACCTGAGCGTGCTGAAGCTGCTGGAAGTGGTGGTGTACCAGCGAGGCTCGAGCAGGAAGCCGCGGGGCCTGCTCAACTGCCTGGTGGAGGGGAACCCGCTGCCCGTCAAGTGCCGGGAGCTAGCCATGATCGAGGGAATCCTGGAGTACGCGCTCTCGGGCCCGCCGGGCAAGCGGCAAACGGCGATGGCCGGTAGGAGGAGAGCGAAATAAATGTACCTACATTAAATATTGCAGTCGCCAGCACAGCTGATTGCGATGTACGGAGCCGTTCATTTTGTGGTCACCTCGTTATACAGGGTGGAAAGATAAGTCGGGCCCTGGAGGGAAACTACCTTAAATCCTTAAGCTGGCTCATTTTACTTAAAGGAGACATTCCTTTATTTTTAATAAGAAACAAAACTGCATTCAGAGTATTTTTCTTTTTTTCTTCAATTTGGCTTGTCTAAAAAAATCTTAAGTTAGTACTTAAGATACAAAATATCCATAAAATCTAATATTTAGTAATATTAGATTTTATGGATATTTTGTACGACAGACGAGTGTAAGACCTAATGTTTCTTGGAGAAATGTTATCATTAACATTAACTGTATAGACTAGTAGAATAAAATTGCGAGTTCTTATTTTTTGGAATTTTTAGTCGGTTCGAGTCCCGGGCGAGGCAAGCGAGTTTTAGAAAATCTTTGAATGCAGTTTTGTTTCTTTTTAAAAATAAAGGAATGTCTCCTTTAAGTAAACTGAGCCAGCTTAAGGATTTAAGGTAGTTTCCCTCCAGGGCCCGACTTATCTTTCCACCCTGTATATAAGCCACTTTTTGAACCAGCACCCACCTCCTTCACCTGCGGCTACGGCTACAATAAAGTAAGTTTGATTTTAATTTTTTTTTAATTTTATTTTTCATGTATAACTTTAATTCTAGAGGAAAGTACCTATGTATCATTAATACCCACTTATTCATATAGAATCTTAAACACATTTAATTTTTTAACATGAGATTAGTTTTATTAATAACCTTGATTTCTAGAGAAAAGTACCTATGATTAATTAATACTCGTTTATAGAACCTTAAAAACATTTCATTTTGATTAATTAAAGTTTGGGATGAACATTTTTTGCTTTTTATTGCATAAGTAAGTACCTACTGTGATATCTATGTTTTATTTCCCGTATATTTAAATAGCTGTTGCCCGCGACTTCGTCCGCGTGGAATCTTATCTTCAACATTTTACATCTTTAGTACCTATAATTTTCATATCCAAGCAATGTTGAAATTAAGTACTTTTCTTTTTTAGCAAGTTGTATGAAGTTTTAAGTTTAATGGATTTTGATGTTGGTCGCTGAAATTACTTTTCTTGTATTCTCATAATAGGTACCTATGCCCTTATACAAAGATTCAAGTTCCGCACTCACAAAATATCTGATCTCCATACAAACTTACAACCCCTTTCTCATCACCTTGGGGGATTATTATCAAAAATGCTTGAATTCGTTTTCATGTTTTTTAATTTAATACCTTTATTTTTGCAAAAAAGTTCAAGTTCCTAGCTTAAATTAAATTTACACCCCAAGACGAACTTTCATCCCCTTTTTAACCCCCTTAGGGGTTGAATTTTTAAGAACGTTGCAATTACTTTTTTTTGAAATCGGCTATTATGTTTTTCTAAGAATTTTCAAAGCCTTTGTAATGGATTCAAACTTTCAACCCCTTTTTAACCCTGTTAGGGGATGAATTTTACAAAACGCTGAAATTACTTTTCCTGTCTTCTAATAATATCCCTAAATACAAAGATTCAAGTCCCACACTCGAAAAATTTTTTGATATCCATACAAACTTTCAATCCTTTTTTCACCACCTTAGGGGATGAATTTTCTAAAACGCTGAAATCAGTTTCCTTGTATTTTAATAATATATCTTTTAACGAAGTTTCAAATTCCTAGCTCAAAAGAAAACTTTAACCCCATACAAACTTTCATCCCCTTTTTAACCCTGTTAGGGGATGAATTTTACAAAACGCTGAAATTACTTTTATTGTCTTCTAATAATATCTCCAAATACAAAGATTAAAGTCCCACGCTCGAAAAAAAATTTGATATCCATACAAACTTTCAACCCCTTTTTCACCACCTTGGGGGATGAATTTTCTAAAACGCTGAAATTAGTTTTCTTGTATTTGAATCAGATACTTTTTTACAAAGTTTCAAGTTCCTAGCTTAAAATAAAATTTGCACCCGAAGACGAACTTTCATCCCCTTTTTAACCCCCTTAGGGGTTGAATTTCCAAAAACGTTGCAATCACTTTTTTTTGTAATCGGCTATTATGCCTATCTAAGAAGTTTCAAAGCATTTGTAATGGATTAAAATTTTCAACCCCTTTTTAACCCTGTTAGGGAATGAATTTTACAAAACGCTGAAATTACTTTTCCTGTCTTCTAATAATATCCCTAAATACAAAGATTCAAGTCCACCACTCGAAAATTTTTTTGATATCCATACAAACTTTTAACCCCTTTTTCACCACCTTAGGGGGTGAATTTTCAAAAACGCTGAAATTCGTTTTCTTGTATTTTAATAATATATCTTTTTACGAAGTTTCCAATTCCTAGCTTAAAAGAAAACTTTAACCCCATACAAACTTTCATCCCCTTTTTAACCCCCTTAGGGGTTGAATTTCTCAAAATCGCTTCTTATCTCTTGTACACTTTATAAATGCAATCTGGTGTGCAAATTTCAACTTTCTGGCTTTTGTAGTTTCGGCTCTGCGTTGATGAATCAGTCAGTCAGGACACTTGCATTTATATATATAGATTAAAAGTGTCATATTTAATTTACATTGTTTAATTTAACTGAATAAATTATTTGACGTATTAAAAGTTAAAAGTATATATTTATAATGATTGTATTTACCTGCTATATATGTTATAATTGCTTTGCAGGTTGCAGCAGGTAAAATACAACTATATCTATTTTTCGCAATTTATTGATTTTTCTTTCAGAAGAACTTTCTCCTGGCAAACAATAATAACACAACTTAATAAGAAATTTTCACAGATGATGTACAGGGTGGCCAACTTAGAGGTATACAACTTTTTTTTGCCGCCATTTTATTTTGGCGGTAAATATGACAGTTATTGCATGAAAATTAGTTTGTGTAGATACGGCAAATTTATTATGGAGCGTTTTACGACGGAACAACGTGTTTTAATCATTAAAACGCAATAGAAACATTAAAAATAACGTTTCCCGGTCGATTAATTTCGAGAAACGGTGACATTGCCTGGTCCCAAGATCGCCTGATTTAACAGCTCCTGACTTTTTTCTGTGGGGCTATCTAAAGGGACGTGTCTATGCTAATAGGCCAACGAACCTTCAGCAATTAAAACAAAATATTCGAAACACTGTCGCTGAGATAACGCCAGAAATGTGTGAAAAAGTGATGAAAAACGCGATGAAAAGGGTTCGCATCTGCCATGCTGCTAGAGGTGGACATTTGTCTGACATTATGTAATTTCCATGTGTAATTGCTGACCCTACATATTATATTTAACAAGGAATACTTAATATTTTTTATGTTTTATAGAATAAAATTCCAAAAATAAAGTGTATACATCTTATTTGGCCACCCTGTATTTCTGTCGCCGCTATAACAACAAATACTAAAAACAGAATAAAATAAAGATTTAAACGGGGCTCCCATACAACAAACGTGATTTTTGACCAAATTTAAGCAACGTCGGGAGTGGTCAGTACTTGGATGGGTGACCGTTTTTTTTTTGCTTTTTTTTGTTTTTTTTTGCATTATGGTTCGGAACCCTTCGTGAGCGAGTCCGACTCGCACTTGCCCGGTTTTTTAAGAACATTGTTTCTCGTTTCAGGTGTCAACCAGTGTAGTCAGTTATGTTGTTTTTGTAAACATCCCTTCAATTGGTCCAGACGTTCACGCGTGATGCCGTGACCAAGGGAAATTGGGATTCATTTATATATATAAATCTCGCGCTTTGCTCGGAAAACATGTAAAAACTCGACAATGCGCATTTTCCCAGGGATAAGACCTAGCTAGATCGATTTTTCGCCCCCGAAAACCCCTATAAGTATAGCAAATTTCATCGAAATCGTTAGAGCCGTTTCCGAGACTCCCGAAATATACACCGTGTTTTTATTGAATTCCGTTAACTTCGGGGTATGGTTAAGTACGTTTAAGAGAACTAAATGGCATAGTTACAAAAAAAAATTTTTTTTTGCTTGTTTTGATAGAAAAAATTAAGTTAAAAAGTAATTAAATGTAGCATATAGCGTTGTTGTAACACGGGCATTACATTTAACTCACCAAACAATTGAAATCTGTAACATATCAATGTCATTTCGAACATCGATCGACCGAGATTGTACTTAAGTTTAGTAGCAAATGCATGAACTCATTCTAAACACTAATCAATATGTAAACCGGCCCTAAGGCAAGTGTACACGCTTGTAGAGGCCTTATAGGAAAAAAATAAATTATTAATTATCTCCGTAATGGAGTTAATTAGAATATCGGTGTCTTTGAGAAAGTTGACCCCTGAAATTAACGGAAATAAAAAAAACACGGTGTTTATACCTAGATATAAATAAAAATATAAATAAATAAACAAACAGTGCTCGTTTAAATAAGGTATAAAATAGATGATATTAAGAACCGAAGTCACTGTACAAAGAACATAATTAATTACCATCCACCACTATCTTGTTGCAGTTCATGATATGATATACAGTCAGCAGCAGATATACCTGAGCGGGCAAGGTGTCCAAGAAAACATATACAGTTCAATCGTCACAAAAATAAGGACATCTAAGATGTCATTTTCACGTAGGCTTTCAGTTCGTCACAAATATCTTAACTTCTGAGTTTTTCTTTAACACATACACCCTTATTTAATCACAATGACAATAACGGTTAAAAAGTCAGTGGTAACTAAGCAATCAAATTCAAGCTGCTGTCATTAATACCTACACGCACTGCCAATCACGTACGTCAGCAGCCAGGGTGCCACCAGTTGCTAAGCAGTTGTTATTTCAATGGTAACTAAGCATCAACATTTTATCTGTTTAACTTTAAAATAAATACTGTAGCACTACGAATTGACACCTCCTTTCTTAAAGAAGTATTTTATCGTTAAGTGTCAAACTTATACAATAAATAAGTAGGTTCTACTAGAATGATCGGTTTTTTTATTTTAACTGTCATATGCAGCTTTTCTTCCAAACCGTTGATCATATTATATACCTATGTTAATATATTTATTTAGCCCACTTATTGTAGTAAAATATACTATACAGGGTGGCCCATTTAGATCGGCCAGTATGGGAAAATCTGATACTATACGATATACACCGATCTCTTCTTAGGAATCATGTCATCGATTTTAGTAACACGAAAAACTGCATTCATACATTAAAAAAAATGTGTACTCAGCTCGGGAATCGAACCCCGAACGTTTTGAAAAATAAAACTAAGACTATTTCTATTTAGATATCGATTGTGCAGGTCTTAAGCAATAAATGTTACTATGAAACATGATGTCTGAAATTAATAAAATGCATTGTTTTCATATCCTTTAATTTAATTTAGTCAGTTTTCGAAGAGACCAGCATTTTTAGGGTTCCGTACCCAAAGGGTAAAACGGGACCCTATTACTAAGACTCTGCTGTCCGTCCGTCTGTCCATCGACATCCGTCCGTCCGTCCGTCTGTCACCAGGCTGTATCTCAGGAACCGCGATAGCTAGACAGTTCAAATTTTCACAAATGATGTATTTCTGTTGACGCTATTATAAGTAACAAGAAATACTAAAAACAGAATAAAATAAAGATTTAAGTGGGGCTCCCATACAACAAACGTGATTTTTGAGTAGTAAATATCAAATGGCATTCCGCACAGGAGTAATCTAAGTAACGCCCACTGCGGGTTCAAACCTACAACGTCCTGATAGAAAGTCGTACATACGCTACATGTGACATTATCTTCAAAAATTATATAAACTAATGCGAAATTAACATAAAACCAGAAGACACAAATTAATAATAGAAATGAGATCCAAAAAAAAAATGCTGTAATCTCTAGGTGCGTACGACTGAGATTTGAACCCGCGGTCTCTGCTTTGAAAAGCAAACGCCTGTTACTGAGACCACGACGTGCCTTGACAATTGGCTCTAAATTCGGCTTCAGTTAGCTTTTGCTATGTGTCATTCGTCTTGACGATTCTGTTAAAAGAAATAGTTTGCAGTAAGTTGACCGAGAGGCTCCTGTCAAATGGTTGAAGGGCAAAACGTGAGATAGATGTATGTGATGACAAGACTGTACTGCTTTCGATGATTGTCAAAACGCTTTACCTGAAATTAGCATGGCTATCTTTTATTCAATATTCGACCATACTTGTATGCTTTAAAGTCTATTTTTCCATATTGTTCAGATATATTTGACACGTTGACCGCTTAGATACCATTGGTTTTTTGACAGCTAAGGTATCAATGACTTGTTGTAAGTGTAGAAATTAATGAATAGCGACTGTTAACATATTTGTGACACGTTGAGCGCTCACAAGTAAATACTACCATGACAGTCAACAACTTTTTGACAGTTTAAACGTTTACCTGTCTTTGAGCACCTGGAGTGTATAGCGACTTCTGCTGCTGACTGTACCTACCTAATGTAAAAACTGTATAGGTACAATAAATAACCTTATCATCAACATCCTCCTCGCGTTGTCCGGCATTCCATTTTGCCACGGCTCATGGGACGTCATCAAATTTTCACAGATGATGTTAAACGTGCCGATTTTCATAAAATACAAGTTTGATCTATGAAAACAGTGTGAATAAGGTATGTGGGTTGCGCTATATTAAATAATGATTATTTGCGTTTCTGAGTAGCGATATTATTTTGTGCATCGTTAAACAGTTTTTTTACCAGAATTTTTTTTATGAGATAGGGCGGAACGGAACAACTAACCCCGCTATGGGGCGGGTTGATCCGTTGCTAAAATTTATAACTTATCCGTCAAATATTTAAATCTCAGTTCACACACGCTAAAAGAGTATTTTGCAGTTCGTCGAAATATATGATAATTTGTTGTGTACTATCAACAGATAGTAAAAAAAATCCAAAGCAAAAATGTGATTATCCGTGGGGTTCATTGTGCCCTCGTTTTTGATTTATTTTCCATAACTACTATTCTACTATAATGGAAGTAACGAAAACGGCTCCTGCAACCGCATAGTGGTCTGACTTTTCGCGACAAACATCATACGAATCGCTCCATGGTTAACTTGCGTTCCTATTCCTATCGGATCAACTTACCTCCGGCACGTTTAACCCCGCTCTTCCCTACCTACATAAGTTCCGAAAAACTCATTGGTACGAGGGTACGAACTACGACGAACTCGCGACCTCGGGATTGAAAGTCGCACGCTCTTACCGCTAGCCACCAGCGCTCTGTATATAAATGACCATGACCGTACATACAATCCGAACATTGCCCGAACGGGATCTCAGAGTTAATGCAATTACTTATAAGGTCCCGTCCGACAGAGACCTCGATTAAGCCTAAATATCTCGATTTTTCGACAAAATTTTGACTGAAAAAATACTGGTATCAATACAAACCACTTTCCCCTATGTCGTTATGAATTCCAAACTGTTCCATTTTCAAAACCCCATTCGAAATAGAAGACGCTAAGCAGCCAGTAAAAGTGTCAGCGGTCGTAAACCTTTCCCGGCAGCGGCAGGGCGCGGCGGTGGCGGCGGCGCGTCGATACGTGCGGAAGCCATCTTAAAATATAAGTGCCCCCGCCTCCCTCGTCCTTAGACATCGCTTTTTCAATCTAACGTGCGCCAACCTTTGGTTCGCTTTTTAAGAAAAATAGATTTTTTTTAAATGTATGGATTTGTTTCGTTATTTTGTGTAGGTACATAGTATGGAAATATTTAAGTGGTAAAAAATATAATACGACTAGGTATACGACTTACAACTAATTCGTAACTCTTCAAAATAAAAAGTATTTTTCTATGTGTATATGGCATCATTTGGTAGGTATATGGTTTTGACCATGAATGAACTGCAATGTCTACATGAATACTCTCTTAATCATGTTGTAAATACTACTGCAAAAACAGATATGTATACCTTTCAGATTTTTTTATTTGAGTAGACAACCCGACTTGTTCTTGGTTGGCTTGGTGGTGGTGGTTGGTTGGTTGGTTGGTTGGTGTTTGGTTGGTTGGTGGTTGGTTGGTTTGGTTGGTTAGTGGCTTGTGAGTATCATTTTGGGTCGCTGAGCCAACGGAGTAAGTAAGTCAGACAACCCGAGGTACCTACGCCAAAGAAGACCTGATGGTTATCAAACTGCACAACGGGACTTAATCGGGATTTTTTTTAACGTCGGAGGTAAATCTTAAAACTTAAATACGCGATTAAGTCCCGTTGTGCAGTTTGATAATGTTTAATAATCGTGAAAGTTTAAGACCTGATGGTTTTTACGCTTGCCTACTTTCAAGATTTCATACTAAGTGTGATTGACTTAAATTTTGCATCCATGTTCGCTAGTACCATAGACGAAATTGCAAGTTCATATTATACATAAGAAAAATAAAAGATAAAAATAACGATAGGCCTCTTTTGGTGCAAAATAATTGTTACTTACTGTTCTTACTGTCCTCACCTCAAAAATTCAATCTTAAATGTATTTACATACTGAGATACCTAAAGGGAACACGATACAGAAAACACCCTTCATCTCATGTCGGTATAAAACGAATGGCTTTCGTCCCATCCCATTACACTTGCACTCAAAAATGTCTTGCCAACTTTTCGCGCGGCTAAATCAATACAGCATTAACGCACACAGGCGCACCCACACAACCGCGCAAAAACTATTCAAATGAAAATATACGCACACTAGCGCGCTGCAGGTGTGTACTCGCGCCCTCACAGCCTTAGACGTTGGCTTTTTACATGAGTATTAAGCAGCCGAGCAGGGGTTGGCAACATTTGGCGCGTTCTTGGGATTAAAGTTGAATTAGTTAGGTTTATCGATTATGGGCGTGTATTTTGTGGTTATAACGTAAAAATGTTAAATTATATTATTAAGTAGGTACTGATAAGACTAAGGAGATGAATCTATTGCTATGATTAGTAAAAAAATATATAACGTCTTCACCACTGTGGCTTGGCTTAATGGCTTATTCGCGGGCGGTCTAGGTACCGTAATCTTGCCATTTTGATTTGATTTGAAAGTGTAATACAATATCAGTAAATACACTTTCGGTGTTCGGAAATTAAATTTACTTCTTGTATTGAATGAATGTCGCAATTACAGTTTTGTAAATTCGGACATACCTACAAACTTTACAATCATTTTTTATTTAACTTACCATTGTGAAAAAAAAACAAGTTATTACGAGTAAACTGTCTTCATAAAAACTGAGATACCCCAAATCGACCTCGTTTTTACCCCAATCTTTACTCAAACCGGTCTTTTTTATACAATCTTGATTCGTGTCTTGTCCGATTATTATCTGACTTGAAGCGACAGGTTTCTGAGATTTGTTACTTTACAATTTGTGTGGGAATATATTTCGAGAAAAGTCCCTACCTGTTCTAGAAAAGGGGTTCGATTATTGAAGGACTAGTTTAGAAATGACGCGATTGTGATAAAAAAGACTCGTTTTCTGGGATTTTTGGCCGTGTGAATTTATGTAGCTTTGTAAACTAGTTTTAAAAAGGACACTAATTTTTCTAAAGCATTTGTTAAGTTTGATTGTTGGACTTGGAAATTACCTCTAGTGATCAATATTGGAACTGAATAAACTTAAATTATTTTGTGATAAATATTAATCTTTATTAATATACATATAAAGTGATATAATATTAAAGTAATTTATAAAAAGCATTAATTATTGTGTAATGCATTTATGTATTTATTGATGTCATACAATAGGTATATAAATAGAACATTGAGGTAAAATAAAAGGATATAGGTACTTAATTTTACGTAATAAACTAATAAAACACTTACCGAAGAATACCTACAAATCCACGACTTCTTCATGACATTATGATAATTTGTAGACAAATGGAAATAAAGTAAAATTAATTTTTTACACAATTGATTAAAATAAGGATTTTAATTTCAAATCCTTTAAAGTATTCCCTTTAATAGTCCATTTTATTTATAGATATGACTCTTTCTTATCGAAATAAATAAAAACTGGTTATGCCACTTGTAAGTTGTAACCAAGTGAGGGATGCTCCCTTTTCTCAAAGTTTTTCGAAACCTGCTCGTAAGAACCAAAGCAGGTGAATTTGGTGCGCCCCATTAAATGTCCATTGTACTTTTTTCTCACGAAAAACATGTTTTATATTGCTTTTTAACGTTGTCGGCTTTTTTTACTTGGCTGGGTAATCATTTGTATCGTGTCCGCGGTGGTGTTACGATCGGAGGATATTTTAATTTATGTACTTTTGGTGAAATTTAGTGTTATGATACTTATAGTATCGGGTGGAACAGAGTGAAGGACTTTTACGCAAACTGGGAATTGTTCAAGCTAATACGTACTTTATTATTCACTTATTTCGTACCGTTTTTGAGATACAGTTTGTTAAACATTAGTGCGAAAATCTGTATGTTTCAACTCTAGCAAGTAGATCCTATTGAATGACATGACATGTGTCAATTTAAAATGTAAATATCTTTGTAGGGTTGTCACTGATATAAAAATATTTAATTTTAATGATTTTGTTTTACTTTTAAATCCAGGTTTACGACTATAATAACTCAATTGTAGATCACTTAGGTGACACTATCCTTTCAGCTCAGTCTCTAGAAATGTTCCAACCTGTATAATTATGGTGTTACGAAAGATAAGTTTTTTTTTCAAAGTGAGTTGTTAGTGAGTGTTACTAAACTACCTCATTACATTGCAAGAAGTAAAAGTGTGTCTTAACTAAGCAAGAATCTAATGTTCTTTTTTTATCACGTATTACAAACGCTTAACTTACTGTGTAAACGTAAAGTGCTAAGTATCTTTCTTTGTTAAGTGTAAAAATTTAAAAATAATATTTAGCAATTTAGACAGTATTTGGTATAGTATAAAACATCTTCAAATTTATTATTAGTACTAAGAAGAAGTGCTCAGATAATAAACTATTTTTATATTAAATACGCTGTTTCGATTGTTATTTTATTATTAACTTTATTCTTGTGTACCAAACGTCGATATCATACATACGGGACTACACAATTCCATAGATACCTTTTCGCCACAACAACAATAACCAGGCCGCGTAGCCAAGATGCCGATCGCTTACGCTCCGTAGCGATCGAAACGCAACTGTCACTGTCCCACTAATATGGAAGAGTGATAGAGAGACATAATGCTTTTCGTTATCGAAGCGATAGCGATTGTAACCTTGGCTAGGCCGGCTGACGCGACTTGAATAGCCAATTAGAAAACCCATAACAACACCGGCTTAGCTAAAAAGTTAAAATTCATACGCACGCACGAAAACATCGCTATACCCTAATTAGACATTTAATTATAAATCCGCTATGAATTCTTAACCGACTAGACATATTAAAATTTCACTTCCCCCAAACCGCGCCTATAGTATCACGTGGCCCCATCTCCGCTGTCTTTCTAAGGGGACCGCATAAAATAGTTATAGAGGGTAGGGGGGCTACTTAACCGTTTTTAGGAGACACCCCGCCCGACGCAGAAATTCCCCGCTACTTCAACCCCACTTCCTGCTCCCGCCCCCCTGCCCCCGGCGTCCTATAACTATTTCTATATTTTTAAACTTCTTACCGAGGGTCGGCGATACCTGCTTTTATAGTTCCGAATTTAAATACGGCACGTTCATTGGTTGTTTTTATAGTTGTGTGCGTTCGGATTCGGGTCGCGCGTTTTAGTTTTAATTTTGGGGATTTCTGGGAAACGGGGTAATGTTTTCCCTTCGCGTGCGGCTTGCATGCGGAATGTAACGGTATTAATTTTTATTACGTAGTTGGAAATTTTTAGTCCGCAGTTTTAGTTGGACGCTGTAAAATGTATTCCCGGCCGGGAATGAGATTATGAATGTGTTTTACGAGGGCAGAAGTTGTCCAATGATAACGATGTTGCCAAAAATCGCTTGGCTAAATTTTGCGCGAAGCTTACTGAGAATAGCGTAGAAATTAGACAACACAGTGAACTTACGTGGGTATAATAAGTACTATCTTTTACAACACGGCACGCGAAATTTTGTGACGTTCCTAAGGCTCTATAAATGAAATAATCCAAATTGTACTACCTAAAATCAAAATAAATATAATATGTTATGTAGAGGGCAACAATGAATCCTGTGCAGACTTGCATCGATCATCCACTGACTAGATTCTATACCGGGTGTGGCCTGTAACATGAGCAAATAATTAAAACATAGATTGTACTCCTCATACGGTGACACTTTTGTTCTACAACTTTTAAAAATTATGAAGTATTTTAACTCTCTATTTTTCATACAAAATAAATATTATCTTCAACGGACGCCATCGCCACGCCATATTATTGTGATTGACGTTGCTTGTCACGCCTTAAACGTAATAAAATTCGCAATACATTGCGTCTTAGAATAAACTTTTGAGTGTATTAAAAATCAAACCACAAGTTATTTTTAAAAGTCGCTGATAAAATATTGGTCAGTATGAGGAGTACAGTCTACAGTTTAATTTATTGCTCATATTACAAGCCACACCCGGTATATCTGGCCCTGAATTATGTCACCACAAGTAGCTTACCTACATAATGGCAATAATATGTCTTGTATTGTCAAATGAAAGGTGAAAGGTAAGTATGTCAACAACTAATTTGAAAATATTGTTTAGGTATTGGAATTCTACGTAATCCTTTTGATTGATGTTTAATTGTATACAAAATATTTTTTTGCATCTTTTACTATCTTTTTTGGCATTGTAAAGAAAAATCGTTTATATGTAATTGTTAAATCTTTTCTTCTTGTTACTTAGTGTAAATTAGGTGATATTCTCTTGTGAGTCGTAAACGTCTATTGTCAAAGAGGCTCCTTTCGTTATATCAAAAATGCCTGTTCCTAACATACTCCATACTCCGCCACGTAGGTATAGGTGTAGGTATAGGCATAGAATATCACTATTTCAATCCCAATTCGCGGCGTGTTCTGAATGTAAGTACAGCAGTCGTCCTCGACTCGAGGGAGGGACGCATATTCTAATGTATCCGCGATATTTCGATTCGTGACCTCTCTTTCAAGGCAGGTAGGTTCTACCCTTCCACTTAACTAAAGCGGGTTTTGAGCTTATGAGCTACGAACCACGATGGTAGCTGTTTACGTTATTAGGATCAATCTAGTTTAAGTACTTATTTAATTTTTACCTTTAAACCTATATTCTACCTATAAATACCTAGCTAAATATCGTCGGATGACAAGCAAAAGTCACTAACTAACACCATTGAAATTATTGTACAATAAACCGTGTTACAAGTGTAATAAAGTGCATTGTTACTTTAATTTTTTGATAGTACTTAGTGACTTTTGCTTGTCACCCGACGATATGTGAAATACGTATAAAATTTATACAAAAAGTGCCTCCACCCGCGACTTCTCAGCGCAGATAGCATTGTTAAAAATAAAAACACACGTATCGAATTTGAGCAGTTATTTTTTTATGGGGCTCTATAACATTATAAGAACATTATGAATATAGGTACCTATATTATTTTGAAGGTCCAACCTTCGATGATTTACGATGTTCATGATCCATAAGTAGTATCTATATTATCTATATAACGTGGCTGTTTTATATATTTAGAAATAAATTGTATAATGTGACGCATAAAGGTAATTCCATATAATCGCTAGAATAATTGCCTTCTATCAAACTGCTTACTTCAATCGTTATGGGTCCAGTAAATGAATAAGCGTGATTTGAAATGGCACCAATGGTTGACGCGGGCGGACGCAGATACCTAACCTGTACTAGAATAGATAATTCAAATTATAAATCAGACCAAAAGGTTGACGTAACACAAGTAATTTGTTGTAACAAAATCTACCTAAGTATGTACTTATTTTTTAGTAATAATAAAGTACTTACTATGTACTAAAATAAAATGTTATTTCTTTATTTTAGTATATACCTATTAATACTATCTTTGTTGTGATTTAAAAAATATAGCATTTCACCAGAACACGTCTATGTTTGGTAAAAAAAATTAAACAACATCAGAGCTAATGATGACTTGATCAGCAACAGCATTTAGTTAATTTTTTGCCGCGTTTTTCTATTGATTTTTCAGACTATAGGCATGATACATATCTGTAGTCAGGGGTTCGCAACCTTTTTTTATCACTAAAAGAAAATAGTTCCATGCCTCCCATACATTTTAGTTCATGGTATAAAAAACAGCATTAATTCTTTGTCAGTTACGTTTCTATTCCACGCCCTTGTCATCTCGTTAAATGCTTCAAAGCCAAACTTTATACTTACATTATAATGTTACTTATTTAATAATATTATACTTCTAAAGCAAGTGCTCGGTAAATAGTTAATATGAAGTCGAAAACTGCCGCAGTATATAGGTGAGGAGACTACATAATAAGTGCGCACAGCCGCGAGAAACGAGCCACGCGCGGGGGTGCAGAAGGTCGCTACTGAAAATTATTTTTAAGTATATTATTAAATTTGACAACGTTTTAACCGTCAACCGTAGTTGTCAAGCGGACCCCAGGCTCTCATGAGCTGTGGCGAAATGCCGGGATGACGCGAGGAAGAAGAAGGAGACAACGTTTTAACCGCGCCTTTTAACCTATAACGTTTTAAATTATTTGTAATTACATATGAAGATACTACATTTTTTTATTGTGACATGATATACGAGATATTTCAGTTTACACCACACTACGGTCCTTCGGCCTCTAACGCTACAATTTCACAATTTCCACGAGTGAGAAAAATAGAATGAGAAAACTAATTCCTTATTATGAATGTCCCATATCTCAAACATTAGGTACCTCTTGGACGAGTTTTTAGGAACCAATATTTTTGTAAATATAGGTATGTATACTGTCCCAGTAATTACGTGCCTCTATATGTATAAAGTAAGTACGTTGTTTATCAGTATCTATGTATACATATACATACTACAGCCTAAACCGTTGGAGGTAAGATCTTGAAATTTGAAACATAATATTCTTCAAATATTGCAGAGCCTTATTGAGAAACGATGTTTTGAAATTAAACACTAAGAGGGGTGAGGGTTAAAAGTTTAACAACTTTTACGCTGTTGATATACAGGTTGGCCAAAAAATAAGTGCATTCTCGTTGCCAGGGAGTTTTTGGGATAATACTGAGCAACTTTTACTGTGAGACCAACCCCGAAATCGCGAAATAAAAATTTGGCTGTTTCATACATTTTGGTTGGTCCAATTTTTAAAGGAGGGTACTTTTTTTTGGCGATTACGGGGTTGGTTCCATGGCAAACGTTGCTCAATATAATCCCAAAACCTCCCTGGCAACGGGAATGCACTTATTTTTTGACCATCTCACCAATAACAACTGGAAAAGTAAATACAAATTAAACTATTTATGGTAAGTACACAAGTTGTGGGTACACAACAGGCGGTCTTATCACTATTAAGCTAAACGCTAGACCTACTACCCACAAAGTGAAGTATATTAACAAAACGCCAAACCAAATACGGCTTTATCCACCTGGCGCGTACCCGCGTCTTGATACAGCATATAAGTCGATCGCGGGGTGGTTTTTACATTCACCCCAAGGAACCCCATCCTCCGCACCCCCACTCCCCAACCCTATTCAACCTAACTCCAACCTTACCCAGAACGTAATAAGGTTCAAATTATAATGACTAATTTGACAAATGAAAATTTAAGCAAACTGAATCTTAAATGTAGTTAGTTAAAGTTGATTTTTGAATGGGTGAAAATATTTTAGTACGGGGGGTAGTCTTAATATTAATATCGTCTTGGGGAGCTTACATGATGAAGTTTTATGTTGTATGTTGCGTGTATGTTGGATTATGATCGGCTTTACGATTGCGGCTTTTATGTTTATGTTGTGGCGCTATGTGGGATTATGTTAGGAGGAAATGGTGGAATTTTGATATGGTACTTAACTACCTATATTTCAATGTAAATCAGTAAGTACTTACTTAATTCTAAGGGTAACATTCCATTTCCAACGACAGCTGGATTACTGTCAATTTTACTATGGAAATTGACAATGACAGCGACGCGTTCAGTACCGGTAGTGCAGCTGCGGTTAGAAATGGAATGTTACCATAACGCTACAAATTCAAACCCGGCCGCAGACAGCAGCAGCAGACGACGTGTCGCTGCGACAATAAACTACTTTCTATGTATGAGTACATATTATTTCTATATTAACAAATATTATGAAATAACATTCGTAGGTAGCGATTATTACGGTAATTCATACCAAGTTATTAAGGTAATACCCACGGCGCTCTCTTAATGACCAATTCTGATTTATCAATTTGTTAAGGTTTTGATTTAGTTTGGATACGGACTTGACGTTCGCTGACTCTGTGGGTGAATAGCGATCGTGTAAACACGAATAACAAATTCAGTACCTACTTATTTCTTAAATCAGAATCAGCCTCTCATATCAATACTCTTGGTTGATGTCGGTAAATTCGCGTATAATATAAGTTAACGCAGAGGGCGCGGCAATCGCCATCGCTTAAAAAATATGTCTAAGTCCAAAGAATCACAATCCACAGACTATTCTGCCTATTTAGGGTTCCGTACCCAAAGGGTAAAAACGGGAACCTATAACCAAGACTCCTCTGTCCGTCGGTCCGTCTGTCTGTCTCATGAACCGTGATAGCTAGACAGTTCAAATTTTCACAGATGATGTATTTCTGTTGCCGCTATAACAACAAATACTAAAAAGTACGGAACCCTCGGTGGGCGAGCCCGACTCGCACTTGTCCGGTTTTTTGGGTTCCTCACTGTTATAACCATTATAATCTGTCTGTGGGTATACCGAAACGCGGATTGAATAAAAGTTGCCGAGACCCTAAGTCTCGCGCGGTTATCTCGGTATCTTTGTGTAAGTTCTCGTAAGTTCTCGTAAGTTCGGTTCGAGTATGAGTTTGAATTAAACATGGCTGATTAGATCCGTTAGCTTTAGCTTTAACTTCAACTTAACAGATAAACTTGGGAGGGAAAATTAATTTAGGAGTGCGTTTGAGAAATCATATATTTATTTTATAGTTGTATAAATAGGTTTTAAGTTGAAGTTCTTATATACCCGTGAATGGGTTCCAGCAGGCGTTGTAACATGACATCAAACTTGTCTTAAAGGGCCTCTACGCTGTTGACTCTGGCGCTTCGACCCCACGCACCGCCTCCCAAAGGTCCGGGACCCCATGGCCCCGAGATATGGTAAGACAAACAATATAGGAATTTATGTGACTGTTGCATAATGCTTAATTATACTTACATAAATATAAGCGCATATAGTTAATACATAAACTGCCTTATCTACACACATATTATAAGGTCGCTTGGATGTGTTCAGGTACCGCATGTTACGACCACGATTGCAGCATTTGATCCCACACTCAATAAAAGTTCATCTCAACTGATACTAGAAATTAAATCTTTCAAAATTTTTAATTATTACGTAATACCTACATATTAACATTTTCACAGATAAGGTAGTACGTAGCTACCTATCATATTTTAAAGTCTAACAAATACGAATAACTCTGACCTTTGAATAGGTATAATTATAAAAATGTATGTGATTGTGGTATAGTGATATGTTATGATATTTTTTGTAATTAAATATTTTAAAAGATGGATATAAAACTTTATATAACTACCTAATCTTATTTTACAAAAAAATAACAATATTATTTAAAACCTGTTTCAATGGTTTGTTTTTTCGTATCCTTCAAATCCTTAGAACAATCCCGAGAACTCATTGACAAATAATCTCGACAGTTATTAAGCACCACCATCCATAATTAATATATATTGAAACCGAAATTAGTCACACAAGCGTACTTACGTATATGTATTATTATAAGTATGTACGTATAAGTTGTATAAGTACCGTTATTATGTAGGTATATGTGTGTAGCTCAGAGTATAAGTATGTGCGCTATGTGTAGCAATCGGGCCCGAAAAGGGATGTCGGCTCTGATCGTAATCAATTTAATTGGAAATTTCCTTTGATTAAACGCAAAGACGTTGTTAGAAGTTGACCTAATAAAATATGTAGCGTCGGCAGACAAGGCGGAAATGGATTGGGCTAATTTGTTTAGTCTAGTGCCAGGCAAGTATGAAAAACCTATGATAATTACAATTTCACAGAACTAGACAATACCACACCTAAGAACTTTCTTTATCTGTCACATAATGGTTACTTTCATATACCACTATACCTACTACGTCAGCGAAAAATAACCATATGCAATAGCTCATAGCTGTAATCTGATATTAGTACCTAAAGTGTTGGACATGAATAGAAGAAGACGTGCGAAGTGTAAGAAAAATATCTTTGCCTCGAATTTGACGACTAAAGTAGACGTCGCTGTACGACCCCCTACAATACAAAATACAAGTAAATTCTAATACTCTTTATTGTACACCTCCATAGAAGAAAATAATACAGAAAGAAGAAAACATCAACAAATATAGGTAAACCACAGGCGGTTTTATCGCTAAAAAGCGATACACTATACCTACCTGTCAATACCACGCCGGTGTTTCCTTTTTATACGACTTTTCATAATTAATGAAAAACTTAATAATTTCCCATTTGCGCGAATCTGCGGACGCTCCCCAAGTCGTATATCTTAAAATTTCCACCCAGTGAATCTTGCGGCGCAGGCCGATGTAGCAATAAAATTTATGTTCCGAACCGCTCCCGAGCCGCTCCCGTCCCGCTCTCGCGCCGCGCCCGCGCCGCTACCATCCAGTGCGTTTCGTGACTTCGCGTTCATATTGAGTTACCTGTCTTTGTAAAGTATTTAGTGATTAGAACAGGTACAACGCTATATATTTTCATTACGTTTTATTACATTTCAGCTAGAACGTCGACGAATAAGAATGAGAAGACGTCTCTGATAAGGTAAAATTAGTGAAATTATACCGCGTTCTAATTATGTGCACAAAACACGAGAGTTTAAAATGTTAGTTTAGGTTAGCTATATGTATATCTGCGTAGGTATGTACTGAATTCCGACAGTTTTTCCACATAAACAGCATTTGCCACTGCACTGCTTTTTTTTTGTTATTAGATAATTCAGTGAATCCGCTACACTTACTAGATAATATTTACTAGTATCATAATTTCTAACAAAAAGAATTTGATTCTTAAATAGTTGACCTACTTGTAAAAAATTCATATTTTCCACATGCGTAATAGAATAAAATAGGAAAATAGGATGAGGCTAACGCCTCATACTGCTTTTTTAAAATCCTTACATAATAAATTCAGCGTAACAATTGTTTTCCTCTCCAACATATGAATGCTAATCCACAATAAAACATGTAAATGTGTCCGGATGTATCACCGGCTGCGGGGGTTGAATGTTAACACTCCCCGACCTCCCCGTAGATCACAAAAAAAGGAGAAAATGTGCGGTCAAGTGGGAGACGTTTTATGTTAGGAGTTCTTGTTATGGCCGTTATACCACCAAATCATTACCCACCAGGGATTCGGTGCTCCGGAGATTTAGGGCCGAAACCAACACCTTTGATACTTTAATAAGATGTAACGGAGTACACCGAGTGGATGCTGTGCCGTTGCCCGTGTCATTTTCTCAGACACTGTGAACCTTTATATCTTTAATTTTTTTTACTTGACTAAGACATACAGTATAGGCGTAAAAGATAATTTTACGTAAAGCCAGTTTAGAATCAAACGTCAGACTGGTTGGTATATTGTTCATAGATTGTTTGTAACACTTTTATGTTCATATAACAGTATTTCGGGGGAAAAAGCGTTGACTATCGTTATTTAGGTAATATAATAACGGCCAGTTCAAGGTTTATTAACCGTGATTATAATTATATGGACATTGTCTGTCTACTACATTTACTGGCCCCTGGTTGGACCTGGACACCATACAGAGGCAATTTCTTATCGTCATAACAAGTCTAATCGGAATATTTCTAATAGGAATACTTATTTTATAGATGGAGACTAGTTTGAATTATTTTGTGATGATATCTCATGAACAACTATGTGCTTAGGTGCTAAAAACAGGAAATGAGGGTAAATTAAATAACCTGTTTTATTATATTCTGTATATTTAGCTCTTTATACATTTACTAATAGGTTATCTATCAGTAAGTAGCTACCTACACTTGAAACGCTGGAATGATATAACGAAACCTTCAGCGAGGACAACATTTTTTTACGTCATAACACTCCCTTACAACCATAAACAAAAAACCTCCCCTAAAATGTACCAACATAAAGATAAAGTCCAAAACGCTCGCAGTCACTTAAGCAAATTGCAACAAACAATGAACAGGAGAACACCTGTAACTTCATTAGTATGCGCCCCTTTTACATTTTTCCGGAATATAAATGGCATTTTAAGTGGCATTTTTTCCGGAATGTTAACAGATTTTTCCCCGAGTGATTAATTTGCTGGACGGCGGCGGCGGCGGCTGGTCACCGCTAGGACGGGGGACATGGATTTTAACATCTTGTCGGTGTATGATAAGGATTCTAACCGAATTTTTTGTCGTATTTTAGCATTTTTTCTGCTATTTACAGCATAACCGAGGTTAAAACTTACGATATTTAACCGCCACACACATGAAACGTTAACATACTTAAGCTGTAAAGGTCTTCGTCCGATAACATGTGGAACTGATTTCAATATAATTATATATTCATTTTAACAGTTTCATTTATTTAGAAGTTATGTAAGTAATTTTTACATAATGCTGTAGATGTTGTCTTCATCCCATTGTGTAGTAGTAGGTAAGTACACGATCTAAAAACCAGTTAAAAATTTTTCATTGGCATGTTAAACTTAACATTTGTTTTAGATCGATTTTTGTCAACAAAACAATACCCGCTGTGTAAATTGTTTAATTTGATTAAATCCTTAAATTATGCTTTGACAATTTTAATAAAATATTAAAGTATCTTTCGGAAGCAGCAAGCAAGCTGCTTGCTGCTGCGAAATGCTTCAAAAAAAGACTATGCAAAAAACACCGTATACAACGTGTTGGTGTTGGTCAGCGGGCTTGTTCACACGTTTTTTCTTGTTTTTAAAAGGTTTTTCCGGCGAGAGGGCAATCTGTCAGCAATTAGCCGGCCACTAGAGAACAGCTCCGGGCAGTGTGTACACGGGCTTAATGGTGCGAACTTAACCTGTTGACATGTGACGTCATTAATGTCGGTAAATATGCTCATGAAAACAAAATGAAAATTCCATCTGTGATGATGAGCTAAGATAACAATCGAACGTCGAAAAACGCCAAACGAATATAAAAAAATATCGAGATGACAGATACTATAAAAACTCACGTGATTAACATACAATATCTGGGAGACCGAGCTTTGCTCGGATAACATATAAAAACTCCAAAATGCGCGTTTTCTCAGAGATAAGCTAAGCTAGATCGATTTATCGAAAACCCCCATATAGCGAATTAAAATAAGATTATTCAATTTAAGTTTCGATTGGCGTTTCAGCCATGTTGGCTAGGCCCGCACGTGCCGATGTTAGAGCGCATTGAGCAGCGTCAACGCATGAGGAAGCGGCGTATTCCTACGCCATGATAGTCGACCTTCAATCCGTACGGTAGGTATATGATGCTACAAGTATATAGTAACATAGAAGAAGAACCTCTTGGGAGTTGATAACAATACGTCACCAACCAATCATCATTACACCGGCCGCAACAAATCGCAACTTGTGAGTTACGGCCGTTACGCTCCTGCGGGATGCGGCCGTTATGCCGATTTATCGCCCTTACAAGATTTGTCGACTTGGAAACTATTAATGGGGGTAGTTTTAAAATTAGGCGGTAATCCCAGGCTTGGATTTGAAGATGGTGCCGAAGGCAGGAAGTGAAAACAAAAAACTAATTATTATACTCAGTATACTGATGTCTATATAGAACTAGAAAGTGTAAAAATAGAAGAAATATGATTTGGGCGTACTTATGTATTAAAATAAATTTGATACCTACCTACCTTAAATCACAAAAAAAGAGATTTATACGATATAATTTCAACGTGGTAATCTCATGAAATACAAGCATCTTGTCAGTTCTTCTTCTTCTAATCCTGTAGCCTTTCGAAGAGTTTGACACTGACATACCTATTCGTTAACGTCTGTGTAGCTTACTTTCTATAGGTACGAGCGAGAAAGCAATACATATATCTTTGATAGAAAGTAAGTTACGCACACGCTAGTGAATACCAGTGGCGGCGCGTCCATAAAAGCCGATTCCCACCGGCTTGCCTGTTTTTGGACGTTTGAGCAGAATTGTAAAGGAAACATGTAAGCCAAATTAGCCCCGGCTTGCCTATGGATATGTTTGACGCGCCGCCACTGGTGAATACATAATTATGGCAGTGTCAAACTCGTGATAAAGCTACTGGATATCCTCCTGCCGACCGGCGATACATCTTTACAAATAATCTATACCTGCATTGTGAATTTTATTTTTATCTCCAATTTTGTAAACTTATTATAGTCGCGCCAAGAAAAATCTTCAGGGGATTTGATAGCCCACGCAGTGTAAGTGTTATTTATACGTCATAATTACATAGAAGTTTGACGTTTAAAATGACACTTGCACTGCGTGGGCTATCAAAATCGCTGCAGACTTTTCACGGTCTGACTCTACGTCGATGGCAAACACGCGAATAACAGAAGAAGACAAAAGATGACATAAAGATGGACACACAGGGGTGACACATACGTGTCAGTAGACTCAATGTTCATTTCTAAGTAAAACACCCCAAGCAACTAAAATAGGTCGATATGTTGAATTTATTATACGCAAACGAATCTAAAAGCTCACTACCCCCGAATTATAATTGTATAGATGCCTACTATAGATGGAAGGAAAGCGTTAATTCAAAACTGTACACTTGGACCCTTCACAGACCCCTCCGTCAGCTAAAATGCCACGTCTAAAAATAGGTCGAGGGTTGCATTTTACGGGCTACTAGTGCCCTCTGTTGTCGAGTAGAAGAAGTCAACTTTATAAATGGTTGTTTTTATACTAAAGGTTACGCTTTCTGTATTCCATAACATAATATAGATGTAGATTTTTTTTATTTTTTAATAATTAAACTTGAATAACGTTATAAGAACACTCAAATTACGTAATTTTAATATTTTTTTCGTTAAAGTAAGCTTTTTCTATTGCGCGGTAGATGGCGGGGTTACTTAAGTTTTGCTATTCCAACGTAGAGGGCAGTAATTGTAAAGTTGCCTTGTATAGTCACTAGATGTCGCGGTTTCCAGTTATTTTCTACTTGACACTAGGTGGCTCTATTGTTTTAGTTTTACTACTTGACGACAGATGTCTTAATCACAAACGCTTTATAATTTATATCAAGAATCGTTTAATTTTACGTTATCTTAAATACTATGTATTCTTTTTGCTTTAATATTAAGTATTTTCTAGATATTTTTCGTAGAGGGTTTTTATTGTCCAATAAAATATCATACCTTAGAATTGTTTACATCGTAAGTCTTTTATGACTTTATGCAGGTTCAACAAAACCACTTTTGGCGATAGCACCTTCCCAAAACATACCTCCCTACTACATGACACGTAAATTCATAAAGAGTCCAATGAATCGTTTCATTCGAATGAGTGAATTAGTATCATTTACCTGCCCTACCTACAAAATAGTAAATTTAATACTTGGTTTACTTAATTGCATAGTCACAGTTATTTATACAACGCAATACCACAGAATAAATAATAGTACTAGGTACAGAAGACTAACTCTCTAACAAAACGCGTCTGTTACGATCAGCACAGATATGGCCGCTAGGTGGCGACAGCGCCACGCGCGGCTTATGGCAAACCCCAAAATTGGGGTCGAACGGATGCACTTTTAGCTACCTGTAGCAAAGCGATGAAATCGCGGAGTGAGCCACGCCTGCTGACACGTAAATTCATAAAGAGTCGAACGAATCGTTTCATTCGAATGAGTGAATTAGTATAATTTACCTGCAAAATAGTAAATTTAATACTTGGTTTAGGTACTTAATTGCATAGTCGCAGTTATTTTTACAACGCAATACAAACGCCACATCTCGCAAGATTGTATTGAGATTTGAAATGGCATCTGTCAGCGTACCCATCGAGTTTGAAAATTAGGAAATTGAAAGGAGCTTATGAAGTTTCCAAGCCGCTTTGGTCAAACGTGTGTCCAGGAGTGGGGGGACAGATATGTTTACAGTACCTACAGGCCAAAGGGTCATTCTATGACAAGAGTATGATAGCGTTATTCTTTAAATTGAGTGGAGAACACGGACTAGCAAGCGCAGCGTACGACGTCCACCCACAAGATGGACGGACGACCTTGTCAAGGCCGCCGGAAGACGCTGGATGCGGGTCGCTTCCAACCGGTACGAATGGAGGTCCAAGGGGGAGGCCTATGTTCAGCAGTGGACGTATTATGGCTGAGATGATGATGATGATTCTTTAAATTAAAACACGCATGGTAAAGACATGATTTTGCCAAAAAATAATTCTGGTTAAACTTTAAAATAGAGAACTTGTCTCGAATTTTTTTTGCTCATTAATGTTCTTTAAAGTGTAACATTGACAACTTATTTGCATTGTACTAACTTGGAAGTGTGCAGCTAATAAACAATTAGGTAGTCTTAGATTGCGTTTAAATTTTCTATAAGGGGCCCACTGATTAACACCGCCGGACGGTATCGGCCTGTCAGTTAGCACAAAATTTTGACAGTTCCGAACAACTGACAGGCAGATACCGTCCGGCGGACTGTTAATCAGTGGGCCCTTAAGTAAAAAGGTAGGTACACACAGAGAGAAAAGTACAACAAAAATACACTTAGAATTACAAAAATAAACTTAATCCGGGGACAAGGAGAGTTAACTAATAGGAACAAATTGACTTTTGTAATTTCTATTAGTTCTTGCAATTTCTATTATCTGTTTGTTGAAATTATATTTGGGATTACTGAGCTGTTTGTAGAAATAAATAAACTTTACAGAAATAGTGAAACGTCCATAATTATTACTAAAACTTCATTTTTTCCCCCAGTACAGAACTGTTTTTTAATTCCTGGTGATGATTTTTCTCTCAGTGCACCCGGCAATCCATCGTGGTTATTCGTAAAGTCCAGCTATCACTTAAAGCAAATACCGAACAACGTCATACTCTACGTTTTGACATTGGCGAAATCATCATTAATTTCATAAAGGTCATTTTTAAAAGAAGAAGATTTCTAAAACCAATAAAATGTCAGCCGAAAAATATTTAGATTAAAAATTAATGGTGAAATTAAAAATTTTAAAATGTCTCCCTTATTTTCAAATATCGTTTTATCGTCTCAAGACACCGCAGAAACAAAGACTTAACCCTTCCGCCGCGCGCGGAAAAAACGCCAGGGTCAGAAGGGTCAGATCGACCCATTGTTATTCAAATTAATTGCTCCTCATTTGCGGCCCCCTAACCCTAAGCTGTCTTAAAGAATTAAGGACAATGGGAAGACGGTTTGGTGTTAAAGAAATCTTGATGAGATTCTGAGGTCCATTTGGGTTTATGTGAATATTTTGTGATACCGGCTTTTTTGTTGTTGCTAGTCCTTTGTCGTGATTAGTTAATAATTTTGGACTTGCCTAGTAATAACAAGTAGGTACATGTCGATTATCTATACCAGCGGTCGGCAACCTTTTAGCAGCCAAGGGCCACATAGTAGTTAACGGAGGTGACGCGGGCCGTACTTTATTAATATTTTTGACTTTATGAGATATTGTCGTTTGTCACTATTACATACAAAAATAGCCAAAGCGGCACTCGGGCCTCAAGTGACAGGTTCACGGGCCGCAGGTTGCCGACCGCTGATCTATACTATCCAGAAAATAAGGAACTATAGGAATCATCAATTTTGATATTTTGTCTTTGTGTCATTTATCTAGTTCATTAATTATTTTACACTTACAAGATGCGCGTGAAACCAATGGTCACAAGCGTTCACCGGTCAGCGCTAATTTGGAATCGAGGTGATCATCATCATCTCCCTATCCAATTTCCTCACAATGTTTTCATTCACCAAACAGCGATTGGTAAATATCAAATGATATTTCGTACTGATGTTACTATCGAGGTAATATTGAAATAATATTTACAAATCTCAAAAAATTAAAAAGAAATATAACATAATTTCTTTTGACGCAGCGAAGAAAAGAACTTCAAGCACAAACAATATTTAGTGAAGTATGTAACTTCAAGCCCGCAACCGTTAGGACACAATCCTTCTCGTTACGCCTTCAGGCGTCGTAGGGTCGGCGGGTCGGTGTCGGGGTCCGAGGTGCGAAGACGAGTACAGGACAGCTGCCGCGCCGTGAGAACCGGTCCGGCGAGTATGCAAATCGGCTCCATTATGACTGTCCACAATCGTGCATTGTCCTGCCAGTAGGGGTGTCGTTTAAGTGAGAGGTTTTATCGATACTGTCGATATTGAATTCATTATACGTATTAAAAATTAAAGATATCTTATTGATACGGTTTAACACACCCTGAAACTGACTAAAATAACCGACTTGGTTTTACATTACGTCTCAAAACTTTATTGTAGTAGAAGAATTGCATTGCGAGACTTGCATCTTTTTACATGTAATGTTTTTAATGGGATTAAATTTACTGTTTCATGTTATTTTAAATATTTAACCTGATTTATTACAATTTAATAACAACTTTAGCATGAATTAAATTTGATTTTTAAATTGTAGTTTATACAAAAATATTTTTAATGCCAGTCTTTTTAAAGTCGGTGTTTTATTTTTGCACTGTGTAATTAAATACATAGGCATTGCCTACTAATTGCCTAAGAGTACCTAGTCAATGTAATAAAATAGTAAAGATATAAATCGACAAAATACTACGAAAGTTTGTCACAACACTAGTGTCGGCAAACTGCGAAAAAACCGGTTAGGTCAGTTCCGCAAATCACAATAGCAACCCATTGGATACTCAAATAGGTCCAAATATTATAATGGCATTATTAGCAAGGGTTGAGCGGGCCTTTATGACCCGTGGCCCCTTCGGAAGACAACCGGTAAGACAACTTTTGACCCACCTGGCCGCGCGAAGGGTTACTCAGTTGTGTATTGACCATGTCCCAGTAACGTTGAAAGTGTTCCGTTATTTTTAATTTTGATATATTTATTCAAATTTTGCTATAAAGTGCATTTTACTTTAGTTATCCAGCCACAATAGTGAAATTTCATTTGATTTTTCAAATGTCCATGTCATTACTTTTTCCTAAGACACCACGAAGTAGTGAGTAGTGACCCACACAGATACTTACCAAACTATGAAGGTATCACATAGTGCCGATCGAGTATTTACTATGAATAAGGTAAGAATATATTTATGTTCTAGGGTCTAGGGTATTATTGTCTTACATTATTAATAAGAATTAAAAAGCCACATATTGAAATCTTCAGTTATGCATTTTGTTACTCCGTCTAATTCCCTGCGGGTATTTTATGTTTGAGTTAATAAAAGCAATAATTTAAATAAGGAGGAATAAATATCAAACAGTTGTTTTGGTGATATACATATCTGGTGCGTATCGAAAATACTACTCAAAATTAACAATAAAACAAACCCTTAATTGAAACACGGAAAATTGTATCGAACTTTAAAATTCTTTGAAACAAAATCGATTCATCCCAATATCGAAATGAAAAGAACCCCTCGTTTTTCTGAACGCCCCCGTTCCGATTGTATTTTTTGTCGGTTATCCGCCACGGGCGCCCATTGGCGGGTATTTTTGTTCCAAATTCAAAAGCTTTTTCCGCGGAGTGGGAGGGGTGGGCGGACAAAAATGGCGCGCCTTAAAAATTGAAGCTCCAAGATTTCGAGCTTAGATGTTTTAATATTGTTTGAATTTTCTGAAGCTGGAATTAGAATTTGTAAATTATTTATGAAAAATATTAAATAGTTTTATGGATTAGAAGAAGAATTGTTCGTTTTGTTAAATGTTTTATTTTCTACATGTTAAGCATTACCTAAGTTTTGTATTGTGTATTAACTCAAATATATCTACATATACGAGACTTATTAATGATAAGTATCTTTTTGTTGTATTATTTATGTACTTACAACAAAAAATATTACACATAGCATTGACCCATACCAGTAATTATGGTCTTATCAGTTATCACTATGTCGTAGTCGTAGCGGAAATTCTTGCTAAAAGTTACAAATCATTAAAGATCTATAATCAAAACTTATTATATTGAAATAATTATGAAATACCTACCTACTTAATTTTCTGTTGCATGTGCACTATTTCATACGCCAGAGCAAATCGATTGTTTTTAATGAACATGCTCATCTCACGAAGTTCGTTGTGTATCCATTTCCAACAAGTGTTAGGTGCTGCTCTCCTAAAGTCTTCTCAAATATATTCTCATGAATAGACTGTGAAGTAGAATATTTTCTCTGCGCCTCTCCTCGATATATATTATTTGCTCTCCTTGATATTATTTGCGATTCGCCACGATTTTTTAATTAACCGGCACTCTAACGACGGCCGCCATCTTAGAAACCGGAGCCGAAGGCCTTTTGAAAAATTAGTTTTGACGGCGCCAATTTTTGCATGAATTTACTTTAAAATAGACAGAATTTATCTCTTTTATTAAATAATGTTATTAGGCAAAACTTCGCTTAACGTTATCTTTGGTCGAAGATGATAAAAGGCTTAAGCATAGTTTTAACAAAAATCATTAATATTTGATATCTGATTATTTGCCTAACATGCAAAAAATAATGCATTATGTAAATAGTCGACTCCAAACATATTCACCTATCTACTTACACTTGCATCGTATTCATTTTGATTAAGGAAAAAAGCATCTGCTATTTTTGACATCGTTTTTCTTTTGTCAAAATACGCAAAACGCAATTGAAAAAAAGGCATGCGCATTGAATGGGTTAACCAAAGAGTGAAAATATCAATTTATGGCATTAGACTACCAATTAATTAAATAAAACACCATTTTTACTCGAAACATCACGGTAGGTACTTAATTACTAATTTATTCCGTTTATTTTTTTTTTAATAATGAAAATCCTGTCAGTTTTTTATTCAACATACATAACATACAAAATCAATGTTTATGAGAATTGAAACTATTTGTATATTAAATAAACAAAAAAAAACCCTTTCCGCGTAAACTGTATTGGTGAGCCGCACTGAACCGAAATCAAATCAATTTGCAACCGGCAACAAATCGTCGAAGTTCGGCTCGGCTCGGGTTTTTCCGACAAATGGCGCCGATTACGGCAAATGGCGGGAACTTTGGAAAAACACCGATACAAAGTGATTTAAGAAGTTTACAAGTTGCCATTACAAGTAGATTGGAGCTATTAGAACACATTCTTCGATCTTATAATAAGTACCTTAAACTTTAACGTTTTAAAAATGATAAATTATTGTTAAAGCCTTAAAAAAGAAAATATACCTAAATAAAAACCGAACGAGTGATGTGGCATGTAGTAAGAGGTACATAATTATTTCGAGATGCTGCAAATAATACCTATACCTACGTATAAAAGCATGTCATTTGATTTTAACTTTTTAATCTTTTGAGTGAAAATACAAAAGTTAGTCACGTAACTGAAGTGAAAATAAAAACAATTCTACAAGAGATGAAATTATATAAACAAGAACATGAACGTATCCTTTTAAGGGATCTCTTTCAGTTTGACTACCTTATGAAATAACCTAAACCTATGAGTAGGTAGGTATACCTAATATGAGTTTGAGTAGCTTTAGTTACCTACCAATAAAAATGAAAACGCCATCTAAGTTTTTATAAAACATTTCGCACGGATTCCGAAATCCCGAAGATCTTCAGGATATTTAATTCCTCATCAGTATTAGTATGTAAATGCAGTAAAATCCAGTCGAACTCATTACGGGAGATAGCATTTAAATTGCAAACTGCCCCCCCACAAAAAAGGGGAGAAAAAAGGCGCCTCCCATTTTTGCCGTTTCTTTACGAACAGCTTTCAAAAGCTTTAAGGCGTTGACGCTCAAGGCGTCTCTTTTGATTCTGCAGACTCTTGTAAAATATTATATTTATGAAGATTGCAGTTAGTCGAAGCTACTTTCTAAGACAATGTAAAAATTGCCCTGATGTACAACAATCAGGGAATTGAAGACGTACTACGTAGAAATGCAATTATTTCGAGCTACACCTATTATAAGAGTTAATTTCTTCAGTACGGGAAAACAATATGATTTAATTATATTTTTTTATTACTTAAGACATAAGATGGGCGGATAGATAGAGATAGACAAACAAACAGATAAATACTTAATTATGGACTGACAGCGAAACTAAGGTGATAATGATAATAGGTAATGAATGAACCGGTTATATAGTGAACTAGTACGTACCTAATACCTACTCACTTACTACGCGCGGTGTTTGGGCTTTTCATAATGTTTATTGACTTGTTTGCTTTTGTTTTCCACTTTTTGCGATAAATAATCGTTTTTCTGTTAAAAACATTTTAGCGTATTAAAACGCTATAACTATGTTCTTCATAAAGCATTGGCAACAAAAAGTACAAATTAAGAACATCGTACCCAGTCACGTCATTAGGAAGGGTACAAATGAGATTTTCTGGAGAATTAGTCAAAGATCCGCCCCTCCCCTCTCCCCTCTCCCCTCCGCGCCGCTGCGAAAACTTGTCAATCTTACAAATCAGTACCTACTGTTGCGTTTATTCAAATACAAATTTTATTTCTTTAATGATCAACATTTTAAGACGGTTATTTCAAGTTACGTACCTACTATAATTCTGAATGTTTTGGATGGAAATGCGTACATATGTAGGTATTTTAAGAGTAGGCTCGTACAAACGTGTGCCACGTGTAATTTTAGCTTGAGAAGGCTTTTTGGTAAAATATTTTGTCTCCCTTTTACCCTTACTTGTAGTACCTACACGGGCTATAACAAAAAATAATGATTGTGCATAATAAACAAGTATGCAAAAAACGCAAATATTAAAAATTGAGCCCGTGAATCATGCTAGTTAATTTTCATTATAAATGATTTTATCATCTCAAAAAAACTTGTTTTCATAAGTAAAAGGCAACACCGTTATATCATAACGACACCCCTTTAGAAAACAAATTCTCCGTCTATCATTAACGCCGAAATCATTCGCAAAAACAAAATTATTATCACAACAAAACACGACAAGCGAGCGCCATTTGCAAGAAACAAAAACCAATCAGCACCTCCCTCGCGTCATTATCAGTTATCGGTCTAATTCCTCCATAAGCCACTACCCTACGACACTACTACCTTCCCAGTTCCGAATAGAGGTATCTACTGCTGTAACTGTACGAAGTTAGGTCATTATACCTACGCAGCGGGTAGACTGAAGCCACGAAATCGTGGTGCAGTTGATAGTCCGAACGGCATTTACAAAAAGTCGTAAATCCCTTGCTACGATGGTGAAATCAGTTCTTAATAAGGGTGGCAAAAAAGATTAGGAGATGGTGTGATACCCGTGATACCAGGATCTTTTCTTATCTTGTTAGATTTAGGTACGTTGTCAAAATTATGGTTGTCATGGTTATGGGTGGCATTTTTGTTTTTGGGATATCAATGAAGATGTTTTATTTGCTTTGCTTTGCACAAATATCGCTCAGGATTATTTTATTATAATCTCCTATATATTAACTAAAGACATTCAATTATGGAAAACTAAAAAAAAAAAAGAAAATCAAGCTGAATGTGAATAGGTATAAAACGAGGTATATAACGAGAATTAAAGATTGCAACTGAATTTAAAGTTGATCCCAGCAACCAAAATCAGGTTAACCAAACAAACTAGCAAGTTAAACGAAAAACTCAAAGATAATTTTAAACCAAAATGGCCCCGAATAGTTGAGAGTTGGAAAGCGAGAGTGTTGGAAAGTTTTTAATTTGCAGGCGCCGTTCGTTCGGAAGTCGAATTTTTCATCCAACTTCGTACTAGTTAGGTGCGAACGGTTTCCGTTCGACTTGGCAGTTTACAACAGTGCTTAAGACTTTTAAAGATTTTAAACTTTGGTTTTTAAGTTTGCAGGTAGGTAGGTATTTCAGATTACTACAAATATCCGATAGCGAAACAAAGTAATTATTGAGTTGAGTGTAGTAGTAATAATAGCTATCACAACGCAAATCATTTACTATTTACCTACCGACCGATCGATATCAATAAATAACAGTAATTTTCGTTTTCGTATGACTTAATTGTCTTCTTCTTTTCATCGACGAGTAAAGCTGGATGGGATGGAATAGGTATAATAGATTAAACTTAATTATTGGTAATACCGGGTGTGGCCTGTAACACGAGCAAATAATTAAAACATAGATTGTACTCCTCAAACGGTGACACTTTTTAAAATTATGAAGTACCTATTTAGATTCCCTATTTTTCATACAAAATAAATATTATCTTCAATGGACTCCATCGCCACGCCATATCATCGTGATTGACCTTGCTTGTCACGCCTTAAACATAACAAAATTCGCAATACATTGCGTCTTAGAATAAACTTTAAAGTGTATTAAAATCAAAGCACATGTTATTTTTAAAAGTCGCTGAACAAATGTTGGTCAGTATGAGGAGTATAGCCTACAGTTTAATTTTTTGCTCGTATTACAGGCCACACCCGGTATGAATAAATACAAATACGATGTAGAGTTAAACCAAGAAAAGTCTTCAGAGATTTTGATAGCCCACGCAGTGCAGGTGTTATTTTAAACGTCAAACTTCTATGAAATTATGACGTATAAATAACTCTGCAGAATTTACTTGGTCTAACTCTAGATAGTCTACTTATATTTAGAGTTAGACCATATAAATTTTTTAGGCAATTTACATACAAAACTCTATATGAAACATGAGCATGGGTTTAAGTACTTACTAACCTGACAGATGTACCTAGTAGAGTTTTTGTTGCAAGGAAGATGGAACAAATGAAATTATATAGTTACGTGAACATTGGGAACAGCATCCGCCAGCTTCCGGCGGCACCGGAAGTGGGCCATTACGTCTGGCGGCCAGGAACTACTGTATTAATGGCATTTTTCAGACGCCAGGAAGGGGATTCTTTGTAAAGTTTTATTATTGGGAAATTATGGAACACACGTGTAACTAGTTCAAACACTTACACTAGCTCCTTACTTCTAGCTTATCAGCTTTTGAGCACGGGTCATGAAATTTATACAATCAATGCACATAATGGTAACATTCCATTTCTGACCGCAGCTGCACTACTGGTACTGAACGCGTCGCTGGAAATGAACTGTCACCATTAGTCACTCATATACTCGTATTAATACCTATATGTGATATGTTAACAAGTACATATAACGTGAAAAGAAAACCTATTAAATCAATTATATTACATTTTTTTAATGATGTGTAGTTCATAATTTTAAATTTCATAATAAACGTGAAAATTATAAAAGTTAAAAAATATAGAATTTCACCAGAAACATAAAGAGAGGGCTCTACCCAACGAACTAAATCAGTCGATAAAATGAACTTACCGTAAAATATATCTCAGGAAATTAACATTTTTAACCTCTCCCAAACCTTTCTCAAAACCCGATCTTAACCCTTACTAATAAGGTTCAGGATCGCGTGTAGAGCGGATACCAATAGCGAGGAAGTTTCTTAAGTTGGCAGCAATTATTCTTGGAAATGGCGCCAGAAAAAGTAGGGGATTTGAAAGGATTGGGCCAATTTAGATTTATTTTTCTCCCTCGCGGGGACCAAGTTTGTTGCCACCTCGAGCGCGAGGGACGCTGCACGGGCGCCCGCAAGTACCTACGGGGAAGGTTTTTCTAGTTTAGATTATTTTAAAATTATTCAACCCTTTAATGATCCACGTTTTTTCTCAGATGATTATAAAATATCCACCCACGTGATCCACGTGATTATAAAAATTACTCAATTCAACCCTCATCGCCTCTTTAAACTCCTAAAAAAATCTGAATTTGAAATAAAATACAAAAAGATGATGTTGTATGTTTATCATATAATAACTGTGTCCTATAAAGGGTAAAAACGGAAAATAACTCCCAACAATCAACAGTAATAAGCATTATTAGGTATAGTTACAGCAAATGCATCTGATAGGAACATTATGTTTGATAGGGAATTTAAATTTAAATGGCGGTTTATTTGATATTTTTGACGCCAATATGTTAGTATTTCTTCGACTTTGTCCATTTAACAGGATAAGGCGTAAAAATATCAAGGAGAGAGAAAGCATTTAATGCTAATTATACCAGTACTCACAGAAATAATTAACTGATTTTAGAGGTTTTAGTTCTCACTTCTAATAAGATTGCAAGTTAGAGTTAAATTTCAAGGTTTCTTATTAGACGCAATCTAATTAGCGCGCTTAGAAATTGGTTATACCTAAATCTCTATCTTTAGGATTTTATTTATTACATTTTTATGAACATTGAACATTAGCACGTCGAGCACTAGGGTGTTTACCTTATAAGCAATATTAAGCGATAATAAACAAGATTATTTGAAAATATCACATTTTGATAATTACAGTAAATATCCTCTTTTAAATTTGCATTATTTGAACATTTTTTACAAGTTCTTAAAATAATATGTCCTCGTCCCGTACTTTCGGGAGCCGTGCCGGCAATAACTTCACGTCGATAAAAAATAAAAGTAGGGTGGTTCCCCTTGTAAAAACCTTACCTTCCCCCCCCCCTCCCGCCCCGCTCCCCCTCCCCCACGGCGAGCTGTACATATAGATATTACAACTTGAATATAATTACGTTACTTAATTTTACTTTCGTTTATTTTGTTTAATGTAGATAGGACCTTTTTAAGACATTTTTAAATATGTAGTTACAAATTTATGATAATAAAAATGGATTTTTAATCAAATGCTCTACAAAGTTTATGACAGGTATTACATGTTATATTATATTCCTAACAACAAAAAGATATAATCAGATCGTTAGACCGTGATTTGCCTTTATTTGTCGTATCGTAATTCGTCGTATTACGGTAAGGTAATCTGATTATTATTAGTTATAAGCTAAAAGCAAGTAGATATAAATAACCATATTATGTATAAATGTACACCTATATCTATAGCCATAGCATCCAGCTAAGTGTTTCGCAGCGAGAAAGGATCTAACCGTCGTCTTTGACTAGGTTCTGGTCACTATAGGGAGTGGCCGACCCTCGCTATGTATGTCATGTTAGCCGCAGGGGTGCCACAGGCGCATTCCCGACTATAAACATAAGTTTCATTAGTAAGTTCGTTACAAAATACCTACTTTCTGTTAATTGACCCTTTTTGTATGTGTAAAAATAAAAGTATCCCAAGAAAGCGGTAAATCAGGGCTTTAAGCCGGAAGCGGATGGAGACAGCCACATTCTTCTGGAAGCCCGCCAGCCAGCGCAGCCTCCGCCGCGGTCGCCGCCGCCGTCGCCGGGCCGCATTTAAAATGGCGATAGTTTTCATTTCCGGTTCGGCGCAGTCACGCCGGCCGGCTCACTAAACAATGCTGAAAAATACAATACGATATTACCCTCTTTAAATAATGATTAGGCCATTAACAGGAGTAGGTCATACACAGACAAGGCAAATTTGCACTAAAACTAGGTAAGACCCTAAATACTAAAATGCGAATAAATTATTTTAGAAACCTACAGTAAAACTCGACCTTTAAAAAAACATAAATATCAAGTTTTTAATTAAAACCTTTTACAAAGTGAGGAATTGTGTAACAAGTCTAGCGATTCTCGTTTCGCGTTAAATTAAAAACAATTATGAGGGGAGGCGCGGGTAGGGCGGGCCGCGGGGCGAGACGAGATGAAAAATTAAGACAATTTCAGACGCTGTCCAGAAGAGATATTTCTACTTCACAAATCCGTTCTTGATTTGATATCTGACACTCGCTCGACACATTTCGCTTTCATCAATAACTGAATAAGCGAGTACGAGATGAACTGAGACTTAATATCATACATTAAGGTCAGATTATTGGATATCGAAAGCTGCTTAAAAAGTGGTGGAAGAAGATTATCTACCTATGAAAATTAAAACAAATAATAATATATATTACTTTGCTAATTCGCGATATAATAAAATAACGTGCTAGTCGATTAAAGTCATATTCGTTTATAAGGCTATTTATACCTGAATTACCGATTTAACTAAGCAGGTGTACACTTTTATTTATTATTTGTGGTACAAATGTTACAATCATATAATTATTCCAAATTTGGTGGCAACATTGAAGAGCTCAAGACCTTGACTGGGAAAGGCGTGGATTATTTTAAGAATTCTAGCTTTAAATTTTAATTAAAATTATACTGCAGTGACATGTGAAGCATGCCATACGATAAATAATAAATAATAAATATAATTATTATAAACTAGCTGTTGCCCGCGACTTCGTCCGCGTGGAATCTTATCTTCAACATTTTACATCTAATTTATTATCCAATAATTTTCATATCCAAGCAATGTTGAAATTAAGTACTTTTCTTTTTTAGCAAGTTGTATGAAGTTTTAAGTCAAGTGGATTTTGATGTTGGTTGCTGAAATTACTTTTCTTGTATTCTCATAATAGGTAGGTAACCTATGCCCTTATACAAAGATTCAAGTTCCCCATTCCGCACTCACAAAATATCTGATCTCCATACAAACTTTCAACCCCTTTCTCACCACCTTGGGGGATGATTTTCAAAAATGCTTGAATCAGTTTTCATGTTTTTTAATTTAATACCTTTTTTTTGCAAAAAGTTCAAGTTCCTAGCTTAAAATTAAATGTACACCCCAAGACGCACTTTCATCCCCTTTTTAACCCCCTTAGCGGTTGAATTTCCAAAAACGTTGCAATTACTTTTTTTTGTAATCGGCTATTATGTCTTTCTAAGAAGTTTCAAAGCATTTGTAATGGATTCAAACTTTGAACCCCATTTAAACCCTGTTAGGGGATGAATTTTACAAATATCCCCAAATACAAATATTCAAATCCCGCGCTCGAAAAAATGCATGATATCCATACAAACATTCAACCCCGTTTTCACCACCATAGGGGATGAATTTTCAAAAACGCTGAAATTAGTTTTCTTGTATTTTAATATAATACCTTTTTGCAAAGTTTCAAGTTCCTAGCTTCAAATAAAATTTGCACCTGAAGACGAACTTTCATCCCCTTTTTAACCCCCTTAGGGGTTGAATTTCTAAGAACGTTGCAATTACTTTTTTTTTGTAATCGGCTATTATGCCTTTCTAAGAATTTTCAAAGCATTTGTAATGGATTTAAACTTTGAAACCCATTTTAACCCTGTTAGGGGATGAATTTTACAAAACGCTGCAATTACTTTTATTGTCTTCTAATAGTATCCCCAAATACAAAGATTCAAGTCCCGCGCTCGAAAAAATGCATGATATCCATACAAACATTCAACCCCGTTTTCACCACCATAGGGGATGAATTTTCAAAAACGCTGAAATTAGTTTTCTTGTATTTTAATTTAAAACGTTTTTACAAAGTTTCAAGTTCCTTGCTTAAAATAAAATTTGCACCCGCAGACGAACTTCCATCCCCTTTTTAACCCCCTTAGGGGTTGAATTTCTAAGAACGTTGCAATTACTTTTTTTTGTAATCGGCTATTATGCCTTTCTAAGAATTTTCAAAGCATTTGTAATGGATTTAAACTTTGAAACCCATTTTAACCCTGTTAGGGGATGAATTTTACAAAACGCTGCAATTACTTTTATTGTCTTCTAATAGTATCCCCAAATACAAAGATTCAAGTCCCGCGCTCGAAAAAATGTTTGATATCCATACAAACTTTCAACTCCTTTTTCACCACCTTAGGGGATGAATTTTCAAAAACGCTGAAATGAGTATTCTTGTATTTTAATTTAAAACGTTTTTACAAAGTTTAAAGTTCCTTGCTTAAAATAAAATTTGCACCCGAAGACGAACTTCCATCCCCTTTTTAACCCCCTTAGGGGTTGAATTTCCAAAAACGTTGCAATCACTTTTTTTTGTAATTGGCTATTATGCCTTTCTACGAAGTTTCAAAGCATTTGTAATGGTTTAAAATTTTCAACCCCTTTTTAACCCTGTTAGGGGATGAATTTTACAAAACGCTGAAATTACTTTTCCTTTCTTCTAATAATATCCCTAAATACAAAGATTCAAGTCCACTACTTGAAATTTTTTTTGATATCCATACAAACTTTGAACCCCTTTTTCGCCACCTTAGGGGATGAATTTTCAAAAACGCTGTAATTACTTTTCTTGTATTTTATTAATATATCTTTTTACGAAGTTTTAAATTCCTAGCTTAAAAGAAAACTTTAACCCCATACAAACTTTCATCCCCTTTTAACCCCCTTAGGGGTTGAATTTCTCAAAATCGCTTCTTATCTCTTGTACACTTTATAAATGCAATCTGGTGTGCAAATTTCAACTTTCTGGCTTTTGTAGTTTCGGCTCTGCGTTGATGAATCAGTCAGTCAGTCAGTCAGTCAGTCAGGACACTTGCATTTATATATATAGATTATTGCTCTAACTTATTTAGCTCCCTTCGTTGTTTGTCATAAAATTAGTAAGTATCATATAAATAACACATTGACACCGAAGTGTTGAAGGTACGATAACTACAGAGGGCCTACACCGTCGGCGCGGATACCGAAGTTCGCAAATTGCGGGCATCTTTCTCTGTCACTCTAATTGAGCTTTAATTGGAGGAAAAGAAAAATATGATCGCAACTTGAACTTCGGTGTTCGCGGTAGGCCCTCTGAAACCTGGAAATTTATTTCGATTTGCAAAATTTGTGTACAGGCAGCCACTACATAAAAATCTCGTAAAAAGCTCTAAAAGCATAGTAAGTTACAGTAAACATGTCAACGTTGCTTATGTTTCCAAACAAAGCAGTCAGCATCTAGTCATATAGGATTGACTACCTGTCTCGAGAACTCCCTGAACCCCGACACAATAAAAACAAACAAAACAAATAAAAAACAGATGAATAAAAACGTCAAAAGAATACGAAGAGATAGCGAAGAAACAAATTAAATACCTACAATAACCACCCTTCCCCCTGAAGAAAAAACCGGAACGAGACGGCAATACCCTCTCCCCGAGAAAAAGGGGGACGGAAAACGCCCCGCGAAAAATTAAGATTCAAATTGTAAGAAAATTAAAATTCGAACGGTCAAGGCGCAGGGAGCGCCTTCTTGCCTACAGGGGTTGTGTATAGCGGTCCTTGTCGCTCTCTTGAGTAAAAAAAGAAGGGTTCGTTTAAGGGGACTGATTTGAATAAAGTTATTGAGATGGAAATGGCAGTAGTTGAGGGATGAAGGGAATTTAGATTTCTTTGTTTTGATAATTAAAAGTAGAAGATTTTTAGCGCCGTTGGCGTTTTTCAAACTTCGACCTTTTGATAAATAAAAAAAAAACTAAGCAGAAGTTGTAAGTCAAATGTTAAATGTAATAATACTACATTAGGTCAATCAAATTAGATTTTTTCTAGAAATTATTTCCCTTAGATTTTTTCTAGGAATTATTTCCCAGCAAGCTGGAAATCATATTAATACCTTCATTTGGTTCTAAATTAGCTTAATCCGAGTTTGCTCCATTCCAAATTTTTTTCTAGCTTGCTCAAAACGTTTTTCTTTATCTAATTTGATTGGCCTACATATTTTAATTTAGCAAATCACTGGTACAGTAAGTACGTATCGTATGGACGTTATATAAATAATAAAAAATAAAAAGCCTTTTATTTCGTTGCAGATTACAAAAATTTAAAAACAAAAAAAAGTTAAATCTAATATGTTAGTAATTCATTTTGTTAGTAATTTATTAGTGATTTAAAAAATTTTTTTTTTATTTAATTGTTGGTATTATTTGATACAATTTTAATACAATTTTAATCTGCAAGAACCCCTCTGCAGGTGAAGGCCTCCTCCAAAGATAGCCAGTCCTCTCTAGATTGGGCTACTTGAGTCCAGTTGGGGCCGGCTGTTTTTTTCAGCTCGTCTTCCCATCTATCTACCGGTCTTCCTTCCCTTCTTTTGCCTTGAGGACCTGCCCATGTAGTCACCCTTTTAGTCCATCTCTGGTCTTGTATGCGTGCCACATGTCCGGCCCACTTCCATTTCAATGATTGAGCGTGTATCAATCCATCCTTTGCCTTCGTGATATGTCTTATTTTTGTGTGTCTTATTTTTTGTATTTTTTTAATATTCATCATACTGCGCTCTATACCCCTTTGGCAAGAAATAATTTTGTCCTTTATTTTTTTGTTGAACTTCCACGTTTGGCAAGCATACGTTAAGCACGGTATAAGGCATGAGTTTAGTACCTTAGTTTTAATATTAGTTGGCAAGCTGCTTTTGAATATCTCCTTTAGTGCCCAGTATTTGTTCCACGTTAACTGTGTTCTACGTTCCACTTCTTGGTAGTTACTATTTTGGTCAAAGCTAATTTGTCTACCCAGGTATATGTATCTGTCTGTATACTCGAGCGGCTCACTACACTCACTATCAGCGTATATTGTCCTCTTTGTGCTGTTAGTCATCAATATTGTTTTTGACAGGTTCATTTCTAAGCCTACTCTTTTACTAGCTTCATTAAGTGACTCTATCATATACTGAATATCTAGTCCTGTATCCGATAGGAGTACCAAGTCATCTGCAAATCTTAGGTGGTTTAGATAGGCTTCTTTGATCTTAATACCCCGACCCTTCCAATTGAGCTGACTGATAATCGATTCCAGTGTTGCTATAAACAGCAGTGGTGATAGCGGGTCGCCCTGTCTTACTCCTCTACTGACCGGAAACCAAGGCCCAGGTGTCTCTAGTTTTACTCTACTCCTGCTGTTTTTGTATATACTCTTGATTACACAAATGTATTGATTTTCTACCTCTTGAGCTTTTAGAGTTCTCCATATGCTTTCATGTGATACGCAATCGAAAGCTTTTTGGTAATCAATAAATGCGATGTAGAGTGGTCTATTTCTCTCTCGGTATTTTTCTATGACAAGATCGATTGTATGTATATGGTCCACAGTTGAGTAACCTCTTCTAAATCCGGCTTGTTCGATAGGTTGGTGCGTCTCTAGTGTAGAGTTTAATCTCTTGTATATTATTGAAGAGAAGAGCTTGTAGATTGTAGGTAGCAGGCTTATTGGTCTGTAGTTCCCTATGTCATTTGGGTCGCCTTTTTTGTAAATGAGAATAATGTCAGATTGAGACCATTGGGTGGGTGTTTCTCCAGTTTTAATAATGAGGTTGAACAGTTCAGTTAGGTGGGCCGTAAGAGTTGTTGATCCAGTTTTCAGTATTTCGTTTGTGATGCCGTCTGAGCCTGGGCTTTTATCCGCCTTTAGAGCTTTTATTGCATTTGATACTTCCGTTTTTGTAATCTGAGGTACAGGTGAATTGTTGTCGTCTTGGGTTGGACATGGGTCTCCGCTTTCATCTGAGATCGATTCTCTATTGCAGTATAGTTTCTTATAGAAGTGCGTTGCTTCGCAAGCAACGCACTTCTATGGACGTTATATACATACTTAGAATATAATTAAGCAATTACGTAAAAAAATAATCTCGACCAAATACTGTATTAATTGATGAAAAAAAACAAAGTTTAAGATAATGTTAACACTCCAGCGAAGTTTTGTGTACATGTTTACAATGGAGCCAAGTGACTTGCATTCTATTCGTTCTGTCGTTGTTTTTACTATTTCTCTAATACTCTGCCGTTTTCTTTTTCCCAGTGATACCTACTCAAACCAACGGTCGCACGTAGTTAACAAACAGCATGTCATCACGTGGTGGCGACCGTCGCCGCATCAAACATCTATCTGCAGTCACATTTGACTATTCCACGTCCAGAAAGTTACTGGCATGCATCAATAGTCATGATACATCATGAGTGGTGATTCATTATCATCAGTTATAAGATAAGTGAAGGGCGAAGAAATCGGTGACCATGCGGTCTAGCATAACTTGCGCGCTAGATGTATGGAGTCGCGCTCGAGAACGAAACTCACGCTAGCAGGTATGGTATCATATTGCCCTGTATATTACCTATGGAGCCAACATATATCGCTGTATGAATGACAACGTAAGTGCGAGTTCATAAAACGTTCGATACTTCGTTTTTTTAGCATTAGAAATAAGGTAAACAATCTTGATGTGTCTTTTAATTGAAAAACACATTTTAAAAATGAGTTACGGCAAATATGTAACAATTATGAATCTAATACGATCATTTATATCCTTCTGCTTTCATAAGTAATAGTTATTGATTTTTAAATAGCGTTTTTCAATTAAAAGACATGTCAAGATCGCTTACCTTCTTGCAAGTTCTTTCTAATGCTAAAAAAACGAACTATAGTAATAAATAAGGTCACTACAGATAGGTGTGGCTGCGGCGGGGTATGTGTGGCTGCGGGGGGTATTGTGTTGAACTAATTGTTTGAATAGGTATTAAATAAAAATGCAATGCCAATAGAAACTACGCAAATTCAAAGAGACATTATGTCTAAAGAGAAATACAAAATACGAAAACAAAAGCGTTTGAAATTTTTATAACAACGCTTTTTTATTTAGGATAATTAAATGGCGCCGTCAAAATCTCGTGATCAAAAGGGGAGAGCGGGAAAAATGTCCCCCGCGGGGGGTTCGCTTTGTCCCGTTATCTATACAATTATTTGAAGAAAGTAAAGTCTCGCAAAAAGATAGGAAGGCTGGACGCCCGCTCCTCCTGTGAGACCGTCGCCCTTTTTAGTATAATTAATGTTATTTATTTTTTAAGCAAAATCTTACTAATATGAATCTTTACTATCTGCTGACACTAAGAGAAACTAATAAAATCTTGCATTCAATATTTATTAGATTTCAAATGTATCAGATAAAGTTAGCATATAAGTCATGTAAAGTTTAGTCATATTAGCCTTGGCTGCATAATATATCTTTATATGCAGCAACAAAACTGTAATAGCAAAGTAAATAAGTATCTACAATATTTCACTCTTAATAACAGATTTTTTGACATTTTAATAATTATAAAACGTCAAATAACTTCTACCAATAATTCAATTAGTTCAAAATTAAGTTACACAATTAGTACAAACCGAAGATAATGGGCCCGATTCGGATTTTGAAATAGACATCTATTAGATATTATCTTTTAGACATCACCAAGATAGGATAACGATTTGTTTAAGATCTAACCTGTCAAATTTGACATTTGCGCGATTCTGGAGATACTCTTGAACGATTTCCACAGGATATGACTTAGAGATCCAATTCACATCTAATAGATCTTACTCTATCTAACGTAAAAGTGACATTGGTTACCCGAATTGCGCTGCAAAAGAGAACTAGTTGATATCTAAACTATAACGTATCTAGAATGGATCTAGTACGTGTCGTCTCTTGTGAATATCTTGAAGTTCGAATACGGCAGACTATTAGTAACAGTATTTTTTAATGTCTAACGACACTAACGCATGAATTATAACGTTTCAGGCCACTACAGAGCACCACCGCCTTCGCCGGACGCCCTACAAAAACGATCCGCGAAAGGGGAGCCGCGGCAAAAATGACTCCCAAATAAAATAAATACTCGACCATTCTACTCGCACCTCCCCCGCCCCCCGCAGCCCATACAACACAGGGCCACGGAGGGGGGGAGGTGAGGTTGCTAGGGGTCTCGGTGCGTGGTCGAGTTATAACTGTCTTCTTCAGTGAGGATTCTGGGAAAGCTATATAGATTGCGCTACTTCAAGATTTGAGGGAAAAAATAATTAGTTTCGTTTGTTTTAAAAGTTCGCTTGTTAAAAGTTGGGATTTGAAAATGGTGCGATAATTATTTATTTCACGTGATTTACAAAGTTTTATGAGTTTGGAGTCTGTGAAGTGAAAATTATGAAAAAAGAGTGTGATAATTATGTACAATCAGCAAAACTCTTAGCTTAGCACCCCTGCATACCAAAAAATTGTGCGGGTGCTGAACTAATACTGTATGTACACTAAGTTAGACTTAGACTTTGAATGTATTCTAATTAATATTCACTTTGACTTACACCTATTATGTTTCTAATTTAAGTATTATTACATATTTATCTCATAAAATATATAAAGGAACAGAGAACCAGGTAGTTCTATTTAAGTTAAATGTGTGACATTATTTTACATACTGTTTAAAATAAATATAATTATGTAATAGCAGTGCATCCTGTTTTCTTCAGAATTAGTTTCTATTAAATAGTTAGTATGTTTACTTGTTTTGTAAATATTGAGTAACTGACTCCCGTCGTTTAACCTGTGTGGTATGGCGCTAGGAGCAGACATTTAAATGAATTGAAAATGGGGTGGTTGGCCGGTCGAAGTATTATAAAGTTGGCACCAGCATAGGTTTAACTGACAATGCTACATATAAAATAGGTACGAATTATTGTTCCTTTTTCGAATTTTATTGCCAACCCCATTCTTTTTACTTTTTTACCTATGTTACGTACCGAACATCCGAAAAAGAACTATTTAAGACAAGGTGTGTCGCTTGTCGTAGTTCTGGTTTAGAACATTGATGCTCTAAATTGTTTCGTGGTTGGATCTAAAGTTTTGCTCTGAATAATCTATAAATTGAAAGAATACCTCGCGTTGACACAATTCTAAACACATCAGATAAAAATTAACTGGTAAGAATCATAGATCCGAAGTAAGTAGAAAATCAGCAGCTCTGTTTCCTGAGTAGGTTACCCTGTATTTTAGGATAAACAGTGCCCCTCCCCTTAACAGTATACTTCAAATACCCCATTCTTCCGAGAGAGGTGTACAAGTAGAACATTTTCTTCAAAGTTGTTTGAAAAGGCTACATTTATTCGTTGAATCGTTCTCGCAGGTGTGACTCGAGTCGATATTACATTTTATAAGAAGCACGACAAATACAAAACTTTATCGAACACACTTATTGGGATCTTAAAATATCTCCCCAAACGTTTCTATCTTACCCTCTCATCCTCTTATCACAGCCTGCACAAATATAAAAGGAACCTTGAATCAAGGCTATTAGAGTTTAATTTAAAATGCAGAGTTAAATAGATACGATGTTATTAAAGTAACGTCAGTGTGAAGTTTTCTGGATTGCGCGTCAAGTATTTGAAAGTATGGGAACATGTAAAAGTAAATGTTTAATTGTTAGTACAGTAGGTATCATTGAATATTATATTAAGTAGGTACCCATATGTATCGTGAGGGGTTACAATGGATCAAGGGTAACTTTTACATATAAAATGTAAGTTACATTTTAACTATGTTACTACGTTAATAACTGTAATCAACATTATAAATACGTTGAGATATCTTTACATAGTTTCAAGTTGTTAACGATAATAAAATTATACAAAAATAGTTAATATTAAATTAAATTAAATTTATTTAAGACCAACAAAGGATCAATTTCGTTAATGGCACATTTTAATCTAATCATATTCTCTTTTTTATCATATTCAGAGAACAAAATAAAAGTGCGTAAAAATCTACTAGCCAGGATTTGAACCCGCGACTGCGGATTGAATGTCGGACGTCAGATCCACTCGGGCACCGCCGCTTCTGGAACATAATATTTTGTACAGACCGTGTTATATCCGCTCCCGTCCCGTCCCGTCCTTCAGAAATGGTCGGAGCACCAATTTATTAGCGCGCTGTTTTCTCTTATTTTCTATTTTTCCTTTGTCTGGGACGAGACGTACTATTTCACAAGTTTTGCTGGATTTATTAAAAATTAACAAAGGAACAGACAGTTTCTTATATTCTGTTGTCATTTTTGTTATTATGCTTTGTTAGCAAAAATATTAGACATAGAGGTACCTAACTACCTGGTACCTCACCCTGGTACCTGGCGGGTGTAGACCTGGGTACCTAACTGCGTTAAAATACAAAAATTCAAGATCATCATAAAACCCACAAATATTGCATTACTTCATCAAGTTTTGGGAAATATTGTATGTACGTAGGCTGTTCCATAAGTCTTGCAATGGAAGGAATCTAACAAGCTTTGACATGTATGTCTGAGCGTATGGTTATCTGCCACTAATTACAAGTTCTTACATGATGTGTTAGTTGAGCCTGCCAGCAGTGATAGTCGGTAAATAGATCGAAACAATTCTGAAAAGGGTAACTGCGAGTACAGAGTGATTTTCTATTATAATTTCAAACGTGGATTATCTTACCAAGAGTGCCACGAGGAAATGTTCGGTGCCTTTGGTAAAGAGTTCCGTTCCCTTTCTACCGTATTCAGGTGGTACAAGGAATTTCAAAGAGGCAAATATAATTTAGACGACGACGAAAAACCGGGCCGACCCTTTACAAGCAGGACCCAACAAAACATAGACGATGTTAGAAAACTGATAACTATTAATAGGCAAATGACGTGCAGGCAGATTGAGGACATTCTCCATATTAGTGCATCAACACTTAATTCAATTTTACACGAAGACCTAAAAGTTAAAAAGTTATGTTCTCTCTGGGTCCCTCATCTGGGCAGTTGGCACTTCCACCATCATAACGCTCCTGCTCATCGTGCGATCAGAACTCGGGAGTTTTTGGAGCAATCGGGGCTTACTGTACTGTACCACCCGTCTTACAGCCCCGACCTTGCACCGTGCGATTTTGGTCTCTTCCCGCTGATCAAGAGCCAATTAAAAGGACGACGCTTTGCAACTGATGACGAGCTATTGAGTGCATGGGATGAAGCCTGCGCCACCGTCACAAAGGAGCGGTGGAAGATCATGTTTGATACGTGGTTGGAACGCATGCATAAGTGTATTAACAGTGATGGTTTTTATTTTGAAAAAACTTAATAACTTTTGCAAGACTTATGGAACAACCTACGTATGTAAAAGTCGCTATCAGATATATTGAAGCTGCCAAGGTGTTCACAAGTACATATCTGAACAAAGCCCCTATTATCAATACATTAAAGTGCAAGTTTCGATACTTTTGAGCACCTGCTTGGCCGCTCCGATATCCTGCGATTGCTCGTCACTGTCCCAATTTGTCATCTCCCAACTTACCTTAATGTCCCTGCCATATTTATTTATCTAGGTAACTTCAGTCATTGTCAGTTTTATAGTTCGTTTTTTTAGCATTAGAAATAAGGTAAACAATCTTGATGTATCTTTTAATTGAAAAACACATTTGATAAATAAGTTACGGCAAATATGTAACAATTATGAATGTAATACATTAGAAATAAGGTAAACAATCTTGATGTATCTTTTAATTGAAAAACACATTTGATAAATAAGTTAATACGGCAAATATGTAACAATTATGAATCTAATACGATCATTTATATTCTGCTGCTTTCATAAGGAATAGTTACTGATTTTTATAAAAGCGTTTTTCAATTAAAAGGCATGTCAAGATCGCTTACCTTCTTTCAGGTTCTTTCTAATGCTAAAAAAAACGAACTATAGAAGGTGTAATCTACCTATTCTTATTGGGCAGGCACTAGCCTAATTACGAAATGTGCTTATAACGTCGTTCTGGTTTATATCGTACTGTGTGTTATAAGAAATTAATTACCATTTTTCTAATTAGTTCAATAGCTACTCGCTGTTCTTCTCATTCGGCAAAATAATAAATTCAAGCCATTTATGCCCACTGCTGGGCACAGGCTCCTCTCAGACGCGAGAGGTCTTGGACTATATTATACCAGGTGTGGCCTGTAACACGAGCAAATAATTAAAACATAGATTGTACTCCTCAAACGGTGACACTTTTGTTCAACAACTTTTAAAAATTATGAATTATTTAGACTCCCTATTTTTCACACCCTGTATAGGTACTATCCTACGCTGGCTTAATATAGGTTGGAGGCTTCTCGGAACGTGTGAAAAGATTCTTCTCGTCCTCTATTACAATAATGGAAGTACATTCGCCATCTGACATATCGGAGCGGCCGAAGTGTCCACAATATCTGAACGCACTCTAACGCCCTGACAATAGAGGCGTGCTCAGACATTTGTGAGCACCTTGACCGCTCCGATATATCTGATGGCAACTGTACTTGCCGGAACCCTCATCATGGCCGAATTTCACGTTGTGTCTTCTCTGACTGCCTCGACCCAAGTGACTTGCCCCGTGTCCCCACTACCTACTTACCGTGTTACCACTGTTGCCAGAAGTATATTTACCTACCACTAAACGTTAGGTACTTAGTGGTAAATATCATATTAAATCTCGTACACAAGTTCCGATGAAAAGTCATTGGTAAAAGTCGGTAAAAATGTTATAGTAATATTAGTAATATTAGCAGGCTCTGCAGTAGTCGCCGCGCCGGTCACGGAGGCGCGTCCAATTTCCGTCGCCTGACAATTTCCTTCCACGGAGTTTTGCACAAAAATCAAGGAACTGGGCGTGCTGGGCTGGGCTGGGCGGCCGTTTCATCCTTTTTGATTGCTGGGGGTTCTGTATTTCATTTACATGGAAATTATGTATTTATTTAATGTTTATCTTTTAAGGGTATGTAAAATAATAATTATTTATTTGGAAGTTGGTATGAATTACTTTTACGGGCATATTTTAGTGAATGAAGTCAATTAAGTTACATATATGTACTACTTATGCACTGATGGCGACGCATCGCCACACAGCAACAGAACTAGTTGGTATGCCGGTTATCAACAGTTAAGTATGAAGAAGCATCGAATGTGTTAAGCTTTTAAATATACTTAAGCCATCACTTTGGCGATAACCAGTGGCTGGTGCTAATTCACTAGTGGTTTGTATTTTAAAATAAAGGAGTAAGCTTGTAAGAAATTAACAACGCAATAGTCCGAAGGCGCCCGAATAGCCCCTAATTTTATTTCAGCAAAATTGAAAGCGGCCGGGTACAAATTTTAATATCTAAGGGTGGTAGATAGAGCTATTTATATTTTTCCACCCTTCTTTTGGCGATTATTATTCTGTTCCGATGGGTGGGGCGGGGTGGCCGCCCCTTGGACTCTTTCCTTTTTGCTTCTTAAGTCCATCTTGAGACAGAATAGCGGAAACTGTAGAGAGGCTATGTGAAAGGTTTTTGATGTTTTTTTTAATAAGATTCCCGTATTCCGATCATCTTAAGATGCAATTAGTGAGAGTTGTTGAGCAACAATTATAATTTTTTTTATATTATATTAAATTTTATCTTGGGTTGAAATTATCCAATTTAATTTGAAATCTGGAAAATAGCCTAATTTTGTTATTCTCATTTTGAGACTATTTTATTACGTAATGTATATTTGAGCAGCAGGAAGAAATATTGAGGCATTACTCATGAAAAAAATCCTGCTAAGTATAAACGTTTTCCAGTCAGAATTTTTTCTTAATAAGAATATACAGTCTTATAAGACACGATGCAAGTATGTATATCGGGCAATAAAATAATAGATTACAGACGCAAATTATGTAATACATTCGCTCCTCCAAATTTTGTTATTGGGTACCAGTATAGCTAGACTAGCTAGGGCAGAAAAGTTGCTGAAAGCGGCAACTTCGTTTAACGCAGCGTGCCGACCAGAGATCGTAACTTTTACAGCATTTTAGGTGTATCTATGCATGCAACAGCATGTTTAGTTTATACCGATTCCGCTAACACCAATCCGCTGCACCAAAAATGCTGTAAAAGTTACGATGTCTGGTGCCGACAGATGACTCAAAATTGCCGGCCGGAGGGCATCATCTTTTTTAAACGTTATTTATTAATTAGTTAATTGCAATAATTAGTTACACTTTTAATTAATCGAGCTCTTGAATTTATATTTTACAACCCTTTCGGCTCAAAGCTACCTACCGCATTTTATGAATGTTATACATGTCGTGGGAATATTAGAAACGAAAAAGGCAAAGTGAAATATTTCGAGTAATACTAAAATAATACATAAACCTTATCATAACTATACAAACTAAGGTATTTTCACACTATACAGCACTAAATTTACTTAGTGATTTTTTTTATTGTGATTTTTTGTTTCTAAATAACAAAATATCTAATCCGCGTCTCCAAGGCGCTCCTGTTCCCTGCTTCTGTCACTTACCCCTTTTACTGGAAAAACCGTGGCACCTACCAGGAAGGGGTCGATATTTAAATATAAGAAGAGCCCCCCCCCTTTTTTCCCGGGGGTCCCCCCCGGATTTATGGATCTGGCCTGGAGTGGCGTAATTACTTATCTCCGCGAATACAAATCAATCGGCGAACAAACCTAAAAACGGCTTGTTATGAGTTTCCCTAGCTGTTCCCGGTTTCGTTAATATCTTTAGATGGTTGTGTTTGTTTGATGCTTGTGATGCTGTTTGACTTTGCTAATGCAATTCATGTTGTACGAGGATATAGGGGCCAATTTCACTCAAGAAAGTATACATGGACGTATATAACGACCATGTAGCCTTATCTTATTATCCATCATTACCGAAGACGATACACATACGGTGGCATATCGAATAGAAAATTAGCCGATTTGACCCTGGTATTCCGCATCGCCACATACCCACATTTGAACACGTTAATACTTACCTCTCTCTCTCTATTACTTTCTCGAATCAAATTGGGTTAAAGAATGACATTAACTATCTACACATTGATTAGTGTTTAGTTAGAGTTCATTAATTTGCGACTGAACGCTCTTGCGTATCGCATTGATATGCATGGCCTCTGAAATTTAGAAAAACCCCATGCAAAGTAAGGATGATTACTTACGAGTTAGGTATTTAGGTACTACCTAATTGCCGCAGTGAAGGTGTTAATTAAGAGTTAAGAAAACCAATGATATAGTTAAAACAATTCTAAAAGACGAAAAAAAACCTTGGTGCACAAAACAACTAGCTGATGTGGTCGCGACCCTCGGCCATGAGTCACTCACGGGAACAGTGTGCGTCACACACGCTAGAACGGTCGTGGACACTTCGTTTTCTAGCTATGACGGGTGATGCTTTCTATAGAAAATGACGCCATCATTTAAGTAGCAAAATTAAAGATTAGGTTCCTAACCTCTGGGCCAGGAAAGTTATACAGCGGCGGAATAATCTAGATTGCTTTCCAGAAGTTTTTATACTAGCAGCCCACGTCCCACATTACCATAAGTCGGCATTAACGAGCTCTGGCTTTTATTTAAATAAACTCCATGCACAAACATTCTTCATCAATCATAAATTATATTTTTTAAGTAATGTCATGGAATCTTTAACAGAAAAAAAACGACCTCAAAACTGTTTTTGATGCCATAATTTAATTAAGTAGTTGATTGTTGACCAAGGGATGAATGAAAGGCACCTACTTCTGTCGAGGTATTTTAAATTGGTAGTGCCTTTCGCCCGAGTTAAACACTACTTCTTTTCATTTCGAATAAGACAAAAGTAAATACATACATGTGTATTTAAAAAAAAACATGACTAAGTTAGTTACATAGACTTTATTTCGTGAGAGTACTTTGAAGTAACAATTTAGGTAAAAGTATCGTTGTTTATTTATTCATGGAATGGGGAGTGAAATATCAGAATGGATATATGTAGTACAGTAAAGTGTACAAATATAGGAGTGATTCTCAAAATAGAGGCATCTTAACCTGTCATCGAGTTTTTAAATTAAATGAATGAATGAATGAATTTATTTGCAAGAGACAGTGTTAATACAGATCTTAAACAATTACAATAAGTAGAGGTGCGCTCATATCTCGCCAACAATACTGGCATGCAAACAATATTACTTATACTAATTAATTATACATAATGAACTTAAATTTACATCATGCAATTTATACAATAACACAAATTAAATTATTAAACATTATTTACATAAAAAATAAATTGATAAAGTTACATATTAATGTCAAAATATTCTTGGATTGAATAGAAAGAATTCTCCACTAGCCATTGTTGCAGTTTTTTTAAAAACATCCTTAATGTATGTTTATTTGCTCTTTTTCGTATGAAACAAAAATTTATCTAGATAAACTAAAACAATGTTTATCGCGGCCAAGTCATTATTTTTATTTAAATTTAATACTTATATTTATAAAAAATAAAGAATAGTACTTTTCACTGTAACCTGTCTTGTCCAAAAGCATCGCTCTTCCAGTTTTAGTTCTTTAAATTTTATAAGCACCAATTTATGTAAATAAAATATCATGCTATATAATAACATAAACAATACCTTTAAAATGTACTTACTTTGCTCACGCCTTATATAAAAAAAAAGAAAATGAATGTATTTTTCACTGTAAAATAACTTCTTCATTTTCCGTTCCCTTTTGAAAATTTGGGGTACATGAAGTAGTAAAACATATTTTTCATTCTTAAAAATAAAAAATACAAAAAAATGAAAATTTCATTCATTTTAACCTGTTGATGCCACTTTCTTGAGAATCACTCATGGGTGCACGTTACTCAAAAATAATTACGTCCCGTAGTTCTTAATTCACCAACATAAGAGCTATGGGCCATATTTTTGAGTGAGATTTAAGCTAGCTAGATCGATTTATCGCCCTTGAAAACCCCCATATAGCAAATTTAATCGAAATCGTTAGAGTCGTTACCGAGATCCCCGAAATATTTATTATTATATGTAGTCTTGCTCGTTTAAAGGTACTTATTAGATATTTTATACTCGTACTCGAATACGAATACTCGTATGTTACACATATTAAGATTTCCGATACAAAATTCTTATAATTAGGTACCTACCTGTTAACATTTAATTTCGGTGAATTGATTATATTAGCATCTCAAATTTTATTGTTTGTATACCGGGTGTGGCCTGTAACATGAGCAAATAATTAAAACATAGATTGTACTCCTCAAACGGTGACACATTTGTTTAACAACTTTTAAAATTTATGAAGTATTTAGTGTCCCTATTTTTCATACAAAATAAATATTATCTTCAATGGACGCCATCGCCACGCCACGCCATATCATTGTGATTAACGTTACTTGTCAAGGCTTAAACACAACAAAATTCGTAATACATTGCGTCGTAGAATAAACTTTAAAGTGTATTAAAAATCAAACCACAGATTATTTTTAAAAGTTGCTGAACAAATGTTGGTCAGTATAAGGAGTACAGCCTACAGTAAATTTATTTGCTCATGTTACAGGCCACACCCGGTACACACGAAAGTCAACTGCATGAGGGTAGATCGATAAATAACCTTCAAACTTTTCAAAGCCATCATAAATATAAATATCACAGTTTATGTAAGCGGTATAAGATTGGAAATTACAGTTAATGTAAACATTTTAAATCCATCCTGTATACAATATACATAATTTATCCGCTACAAAAAAATATCGGTCAAAACCTGGTTTAAATTGAGAGTTAGGTACTTTATCGAGTGCCACAAGCCGATATCTTTACTTAAAAAGTTAAGCGAAGAAAGTGAATATTCCGTGAGTGAAAATGTGCGAAGTTCCAGCAACTTGGGTTGGGCACAACTTTCCTTCCAGCGGAGCGTCCGCAAAATCATGTCGACATTATGTCATCTGTTTCACTGTATGTAAAGGCTCCTCTTCACGTTGGGCCAACGCCAACGCCAACGAGGGACGCAGCCTGCGGTAGAATGAGACAGCAATATCACTTGCTCTCTCTAACGCATAAATGCGTCCCTCGTTGGCGTTGGCGTTGGCCCAACGTGAAGAGGAGCCTTAAGAAATGAGTCTCGACATCCCAAACTCTTTTGGGCATTGTCGAGCTTCAGGGCAACGGATACCGAAACTTTTAATTTCGGAGGAGTGTATACATAGGTTTTTAAGGGTCGGCAACGCGCACGTAACACCCCTGCAGACTACGGTGACCGCTTAACCGTTACGCAGGCAGTATGCTTGTTTGCCACCGACGTGGTATTAAAAAAGATACCAACTTATATTTTGGAGATTTTGAATATGCATGAACCAATTGTGTATTCTGCTGTCGCTACCTACTTACATAAGAACCACCTGTTGGCGTCATGATATGCCGCGCGGTATGTCGTCCTGGTACATACACTGACTGTATTATCAGCATCAGCATAGGATAGGCTATGGTCGTAATGACGATTGGACCTGTGTGTATTGTGATATATACATATGTCGGCGGCCGATCGTAAGATCAGGCAGATCGTAATGTTCCTGTGTATTGTTTTGAGGATAGTCACATTAAATCATTAAACCAGTATACAGGTAAGATATGGTCGTTAGGTTGCTTCAGATGCCCGAAGGGCAAACTGCCCAGAAATAGGAGCCCCGCGTAGCGGGGCTCCGTCGACTCAGGGAACGAGTCAAAGATATTCACACGTTTCACGAGGATTTTCACGATATGCCTGATCTTACGATCGGCCGCCGACATATATAATTATGTTATGTAGGGTAGTGTTCACACTCCTGAAGATACTCGCGTGTGATTGCCGTCAATATTGGATAGTTAGGCGCTAACTGCACCGCTATAATAAAATTTTCGTACCTATGTCTACCTCACTTGAACGTGACCTACCTTTTATAACAATCCCTGTAAGACTTTCGTCATAAATTAAATAGTTTAAAAATTAAATTATTGGATTTTAATGAGTATATTAGAGTTCCTACGACTACTACGAATACTACGCTACGATACAGGTACCTACCTACTTCTAAAAAGTTCAGGATACTGAAGTGTTCTATGTCGTCGTAACGGATCACAATTAATATTTTACCATAGGCAGGTACCTACAGATAGGTACGGTACACCGCAAAATGTCATGACCATTTTATGAATGAATCATTCCTATATTTAGGTAGTGTCCAGTGTAAATAAAGTTTGGGCAATAGACTATATATAGTCCCCAGTGCCCTGTCCCCACTCCCCACCACGCCTGCTCAAATGCGAATTGGTAATTTACAATGAACAGTAGTGCAGCTGTCGTTGGAAATGGACTGTCACCTTAAAGGTTCATATACAATTTCACATTTCGAAGTGTTTTACAATTAAGTACCTACATACAAATTAGAAGTGTCTCAAGTACGTCTAGAAATAAGCATATAACCTTCCTTAAAATATACAAAAGGTAAATTGTCATCAAAAACCCTCGATACAGCAAAAGCCGCGTCACTTTTAATTTGGCTCTTTTAAAAAGGGACCAATGACATCGGCGGGTGCGAGCGAGAGGCGAGGGGGGGAGGGGGGTCATTTTTGCCAATACTTAAACGAAGATAGATAGAGCCACCCCGCCCGAGAGGGGTTTTAAGAAAATTTTAACTTTTCTTTATTCAAACCTCCTCGGGGTGGCCACCCGGGGGGCCCCATTTTTCTTCAGCATTCTCTTTGGCCGTCTCAAAGGAAACAGTGCTCCACTCAAGCATTTATTAAATTCAGCATTTAAAATGAATTGCTATAAAAGTGTTTCTCTTTTGTTTTTAATCGCCGTCTGTAGGTACGGGGTTTTGTTTTAATTATGGCTGCTTATTTTATGTTTTTGGGGTTGTCTTTTTAATTTATTTTGCAGGCACCTTTATTACGCTGGTAAAAATAATCACTTATTTTAGGAATATACTTAAATACATATAGGTATATTATAATTTCATACAGATCGACCTAGTCTCAAAAGCTTAATAATAAGGCTTGTGTTGTGGGTACTAGACGACGATATATAATTTACATAAATACTTATATACATAGAAAACATCCATAACTTAGGAACAAGTTTTGTGATAAACACATATAAATGCCCTTGCCAGGATTCCAACCCGGGAACTCCTGCTTCGTAGGCAGGGTTACTTACTACCGACCGCCTACCGACAATACTTACCTACCAACTAGGCTAGGAAGCCGTCATATTATGCAGATATATCGAAGTGTGGGTTCTGTATATTTGAAATATCTATCTACGATGCGTAACTATTCGACCTACCTACTCGACGTGTTTATGTATTGTATTCTTTCCGACTTTGCAAGTGGTTTAGGAACATAATAATTAGGGGTCATCCACTAATTGGGTAACCCCTATCTACAGTAACCTCAAGAAGGCTTGTGCTGTGGGTACTTTCATGTCTGCAGAAAAATCGAAAAATCGAAATCATTAAATTGTCTAAGTACATTCATATTATATCCAACCGCTCGAATTATCGATTGTTCGATGTTGGCAGTAGGCCCTTTGATTATAAAACGTTGACATTTGACTTTTTTTTTCATATGTACATATTTTTACGAATGTACCCGGAAAGCTGCAGTCCGCGACGAATGGCGCCGTATTAGCAAGATCATCACTCATCGAGATTTACAATGATGACCACGACCACTCTGGCAAGAGTGTACCGACTAAGAAGAAGAATTTTTTCGCCAAACTGCATGACAGTTTGTTGGCGAACGGTAGCACTCAACAATCTTCCACGACATTGGTCTTAAGCGACCAGCGGTGCGGCGGGCGGCGCGGCGCGGCAAGGTAGAGAGCGGCGCGGCGAGCATGCCACGACTTCGCAGCAACGGCGGCGGCGTCGAGCGAATGGGACGTCCTCAAGTGTTTATAAATGTCTTTCTCAAAAGTGGCTCTTCAGTGCCTCAATAGATCCGACGCTGTTATACGTTACGACACGTTATACGACACGAGTTGCGAATTACCTATTCGTAAGTGTATAAACTTTTGACATAAGTACCACGGAAAGTCCTGATTCCCGCACGAGTGCATCAGGATTTTTAAAACACTCCCTTCGGTCGTGTTTATCGCCACTCGTTTCGGATTTCCTCTTTTCCGCACTTGTACGTCTCGTAAATAACTATTACAGTACATATGGTCCTATTTTCCCGCACTAGTGCGTAAAATAGCACTTTTCGTGCGATGTCAAAAGTTTAAAGGGCCATATGTACTGTAAAACGTTGTACGATACACGTGCGAATAGGTAATTCGCAACTCGTGTCGATTTAAAACACTCCCTTCGGTCGTGTTTTAATTTATCGCCACTCGTTTCGAATTTCCTCTTTTTCGCACTTGTATCGTAAATAACTATTACTTAACTGTCTCATGATTGGTGTTACCATACTCACTTCTAAAATCTGCAATCATTGAAGCATAGTTATATAAGTACTTTTGTTGGCAGCGCCATCTCTTTGATTAAGCGTACATTACTATTTAATTGTGCAGCATGAGGGGTTAGTTTAGTAGGGCAACGTTATGGTAACGCACTTTCAAAAGGAGCATTTGTTTTTATTAATTATACACTAGATGGTGTTTTATGGATGAATGTTATATTGTGTGTATGATTTAAATTCACAATTAGTCATTTCATTACATTATTTACAAAAAACTATAACGATAAAACTAGGATAACATACAAAATTATTTTACAAAACGTTTTGCCATTACACATAATCTTTTGTGTCTGTAAAGGAACGTATCCGTCATCAAGCAAGTGTCAGTGTCAAGTGTCAACGTCAACTTTCTACAGACAGTACAGTTTCTACCATCTGAGTTTCTACCTTTCTACACAACTTGCTGTCGGTTGGTTTGGTTTGTTTGTGGCAAAATAATTTCGTTTTGTTTTCAAATATTATGCCAACTTGAACTGCAATCAGAAAAACAAAATATATCATAAAATAATTGAACACTAACTTATTGGTAGTGTAGCAGCGACTTTAATTTGTAAACCAGCCAAACATTCCACACATCATCTCTGTTTTGAATTAGAATTTGATCAAATGATCTGAACCAGGATTCCTGCAGAATGCCGATTAGATGTATGTATCTTCAGTGCGAGACGGAGGTGTATAAATCTAACAAATCACTGTTTCGTTTCCCTGCCAAAGATCCAAAGCGTTTAGAAAAATGGATTCAAAACTGTGGTAAGTTTATTGTTTCGTTTATGTTTACCAGATAATTCAACTATTTACTTACTAGTCTTACTACGTAAACTTTGTCACTTATTGTTTATACATATACAATATTAATAAACCACTATTTTTTTCAATTATTATGTAATAAAAATAGAAATCCGTGTATTAATTACACGGATTTCTATACACAGTTCATGATATATTAAACAACTCATTGACAACACAAGTACAAGTTTTACGACACGAGACCTGTAGAGTAGAGACTTTAGAAATATACAAGTTTGAAATAAATAATTTTAAATACATATTTACAAATGATTTTCAGGTAATCCCCGCACAGCAAAATATTCAAAAGATGCCTTCAAGAATAAATATATTTGCATTGATCATTTTGAAAAGAAGTTCATTAGAAATGAAGGAGGGCAACGTAAGAGACTGACGAGAGACGCTGTGCCTACTCCTTATGAATGGGATGCGTCGAAGCTGTTCACTGATCTACCCGCGCCATCTACAACCGAAGGTGAATGTTCGCCTTTAGTGGATTTTAGATTTCACTGTTTATTGTATCTTACTTCTCTAAAGGAAAGGACCTACTGTATGTTACTATATAGTAATTTAATATGTATTTTTTAAATTTATGCATGTTCATTATAGTTGTAATGTTTTGAAAAGATGTGTCCCGCTGTGTTTCTTGCTGGTCCCATATTGGGATACCGATACCCTCCCAGAAATAAGAAGGAAATTTAATCTTTTTGTGAGAGGTGTAAGGTTAAATCTGGTGTAGCTTAGTATTCATAAGCACATTGTAATATGCCTACTTGAAAAATAAACTAGTAAGTACCTGTAAGTATGTCCAGTTTGATCCAACTGATGATGAAACTCTTATTGTTTTAATTGTTTATTCTGCAGAATATCAGACCAGTAGCAGCGGAGGTCGCTATAGAAAAGTTCCGGTCCACACTGAAGACTTCTGCTTATTCGAAGACTGCAGCTTGACTGAAGAAGCCTCTGAACCGGGTAATGCCTTGTACTGCTAACACAGTACCTAGTGAACATTGAACAACGTGGCTTCTGTCCGTATTATTATTTTTAATTTATGGGCCCTTTTTATCTATTGTTGGGACAGCCCTGTCTTCAACAGAGGCTTGAGAATCTCTTAAAATAATATTTAATTGTTTACTGTATTTAGTGCCACAAACTCTAACCAAAACACATTTAAATCAAAATTATAGAGGGTTAGTTCTAAATTATATTTTGTAGTTAATAAATAATTTTTTGCTGGTTGCTTTATAGTAGTAGGACGACCGGTTGTTACCTAATTGTACTTTTCTTTCTAGTTTCTTTGAGATTTTACATGTAAAATGTATTTGTCGTTGCATAAATGCATTTTAGAGTTGTCAGCAGACCCGGGGTCAGATCATCAGGAGCTCCAGGTGCAGGCGCCCTCGAGGTTCTACAGGAAACAAATGAAAACAGACAGGGCCACAGGTAACTACCAGGCTTTACTACTAAATTAATAAGTACCTCATAAATAAATTAAATATTGGTTCACAAATGAGATGAAAGTGATTGTGCTACTTGTACAGTTCTTGTTTATCTATATGTCGCATTCAAATTGTAAGAGTTCGCCGTTTATAAACGGCGTCGTCAATTTACAAACGTTTTCTCGTTTGTAAATTGCGCGGTTAGTGCGCTCGGTAGTATCAACGTAAACGTGATGGTTGTCTGAGGCTGACCACGCCACGGTTTGCTGTTTTATATATTTATACTAACTACATCAATCCCCACGGCCACCAAAATCTCAAGGTCACCCAAAACCGAATCAGATCACCCCACTATTCACGTGGTCTTGTTTGTCCTACCCCTACAGAGCAATTGCGAAATCGAAGGCGCGAGGGAGACTAGCATTCGGTGGCTCGGGCGGCTCTTCCGCAGCGCCGGAGCCACCTAGATTCGAAAGCCTCCCACACCCTACGCCCCTAATACGTCCGACGAACTCCAGATTTGATGGTCACCCCAGCGTTTTTTTGGGTTCCGTACCCAAAGGGTAAAACGGGACCCTATTACTAAGACTTCGCTGTCCGTCCGTCCGTCTGTCTGTCACCAGGCTGTATCTCACGAACCGTGATAGCTAGACAGTTGAAATTTTCACAGATGATGTATTTCTGTTGCCGCTATAACAACAAATACTAAAAACAGAATAAAATAAAGATTTAAGTGGGGCTCCCATACAGCAAACGTGATTTTTGACCAAAGTTAAGCAACGTCGGGCGTGGTCAGTACTTGGATGGGTGACCGTTTTCTTTTTGCATTTGTTTTCGTTTTTTTTTTTGCTTTATGGTACGGAACCCTTCGTGCGCGAGTCCGACTCGCACTTGCCCGGTTTTTATAGTTTTGAAGTGCAGCGCCGCGCGTGGTAAATTAAATAACGAATTCGATCAAAATGCCACGGTAAATTACAAACGGCGCTGTTAATGTCATAACAAAAGTTTTAAAAAATGTGTTCTTGTTTCCATTGCAGATGTGAATGATGTGGAAGTAGTCCAGAGTCACCACCAGTGCGCGGAGTGCCACCAACCGATGAAAGGGTGAGTAACGTATGTAGGTTCACCACTAACCGAAGTCTTTTACGAAAACACTGTGGAATGTAAGTACCTACTCGCCATCAACATCTAACAACATCATGGCTACTAAGTCACACAATTCCTCAAAATGTCTAACACTTCTTCTTGAGGTTGCCCGTCCGCTGAGGCGGAGCGGAGCAGAGTTGGGGGAATCAACCAATGCTATCGGATAGCATCACCCCACACTCCATCTCCGCTCCGTTCCGCCTCAGTGAACAGGCAGCCTTACAGAGATAGCATATTTCTCGTCTTTCCGATCGATATTACCGATCGATATTAAAAGTTTCTCAGTTGACCGATGTACATTATACAATTGTAGGTACATATCCACGTCGCCAATAGGCCTGTTGCAAGTAACAAAGAATCATGGAAATAATGGTTTCAAAGAAACATATATGTTAATACATACATACATACATACATCACTGGCTCAGTGACCCAAAGAGGATCTTGGCCTCTGACACAAGAGAGCGCCATTCTGCCCTATTCTGCGCCACTTCACGCCAGTTGGGTATTCCGAGGGCGGACAGGTCTTTTTGGGCTTCGTCACTCCAGCGGTATCTGGGACGCACAGACGGACGTTTTCCCCCCGGATGCCCCACATACGCTCTTCTCACAGCACGATCCTCCCCCATCCTCTCCAGGTGACCAAGCCAGCGGAGTCGTGTGGCTTTGATCTCGCCAATTATATTAGGCATCGCAACCAGCTCCTCTAGCTCCCTATTTTTTCTTCGCCTCCAAGTTCCATCCTCCTCTCTGATAGGCCCCAGAATCTTCCGCCAGATTTTCCTCTCCGCCACTAAGAGCTTGCTCTCTTCTTTCTGAGTCTGCATCCAAGCTTCACACCCATACATCAAAATTGGTCTAATTACGGTCTTGTAGACTCGAATCTTGGTTGGTCTACTGATCAGCTTGGACACTAAGACTCGATGGAGCGCTGCCGAGCATCTTAGGGCGTTTTGGACTCGAATATCTATCTCTTCCTCCCTTCGGTTGGTATCAGTTACTGTGCAACCAAGGCACCTAAAATGATCTACACCTTTGTAGGTGGTTGCTCCGACTACTAGGTCTTCTCTTTTCACTCTGGTGTTCTTGTACCTTTTCATTTGGAGATATTCGGTTTTCTGGTGGTTGATTCTGAGACCTATCTTCTCCCCTTCCTGCTCCACAACTGGCCATGGCCTCCAGGTCCCTTTTGTTTTGAGCCAATAGCCCCAGGTTATCAGCATAGCCAATGATCTTATGTCTGCCGTTCAACTCTACACCCCCATCATACATAAGCAATTTTCGGACGACGTATTCGAATGCCAAGTTGAACAGCATTGGCAAAAGGGCGTCTCCCTGCTTCAGGCCAGTGACAACTGCAAATTCGGCCGTCAGTTCTCCGCAAGCTCTTACCCTCATCTTGCTCACTTTGTATATATGTTAATATGATTCTAAAAAATAGCCCAATCTCAGTATAAACTGAAGGATTATCAATATATTCATATATTCAATAAAATTAAACTGCAAAATTCTCCAATCGGCCATTATTATTGAAACGCCAATCAGAAGCGTTCTAAGCAGTGACGTCATCAATCCATAACATATTTCTTAGAGCAACATAGGCAACCTCATTGACCGAAATCCATACGTCCTCACCAAAGAGTTCGAAGGTGCAAAAAAAAAATTCACCACTAAACATTGATTACGTCTTTATAATCTCTAATTGTGATATATGGTGCTGAATTAACAATATCATTCGGATTCAAGGGAAATTCGCAACTGTAAGTATGTAAACAATGTCTACCGTGATAGGGTACCACCAAGTAATTGATGACGTCACAAATCGCGTGCGAGGCGTTTTCGCGCGAGGTTTAAACTAGCTATAACAAAATGTAATTATTTATGTTAAATCTTATGAGTATAGCTGAAATATTGTGTTTTTCAAAACCAATTCAAGTGTACCGACAATAATAAATAGTAGGAGATCCCATATACATATATGGGACCTTCACCAATCGGTCTGACGGATGAAACTATGAAAATATGAAAGAAAATATGTTCCAGAGCATAAATAAATAGGGTTGCCTAAAGAAATATGGTCAAGACTATTTTTAATAAATTTTTGAAAAAAAATTTTTTTCGCCAACTTTCACCGATTTGTCTGACGAACGAAATAAGTTTCAATGGAAAGTATACAACTTGAACAACATAAATCATCTAGCTTTCCTATGTTTTTCCGGTCACTACCATGTGGTTGTCGTGTTTAAAGAGGTGATTTTATATCGATAATTGCACTCATCTGTCTGACGCTTGAATCATACATCAAAATGATGGTAATTTTATTGCAAAATATAATGGTATAGGGTTGCCTGCGAAAATCCGGTCACAAATAAGGGTTGCCAGGCTTTTAATTAAAATAAGAAGGGAAGACTTTTAGCGATAACTTTACTCATAAACGGCTTAACTCATCAAGTTTGTTTTAATTTTATTTGATTTAGTTTTTTAAGCACTATTTTTATGATTTTTTTCATATTTTTTGGACAGATGATTCAAAAATTAGAAGGAAAAACCTTTTTTATAAATAATAATAATAAATAAATATTATAGGACATTCTTACACAGATTGACTAAGTCCCACAGTAAGCTCAAGAAAGCTTGTGTTGTGGGTACTCAGACAACGATATACATATACACCGTGAAATTTTAGTGGTTGTTTTCCCGCAACGAAATGATTCTGCTATCGATATACAGTCGATGTGTAATCTTTTTTTTTAATAATGTTAAGAAATGCCAGATTTATAAATGTGTCGAACGAAACTCGAAAGTGACCTAACACCAGTAGTAGCACTGCAGTAGTACCTACCTATTTCTTTTGAGTGAATGAAACATAATAACCTAAAAAGTAGTTCCATTTATTTTTCCTTCACACATTTTACATGCAGTTAGTTTGCAGATCCTTAAAAGTAAACATAACAAGTTAAGATCAAGCTTTTAATGATCATTGATCAAAAACTTAAACAAACACTTAAACTTCCCGATACCGCAATAATTGTTTGAACTGCAATCCGCCACGTTCAATACACAATCACCTCTGCCCTGTGCATGTGCTGGCGTTTGAAACTGCCCGTGGTTAAGCAGCCGCTGTGTTGCGGCGACAATTGTTCGTCCGTGTGGAACTTGGGGGTTTAAAATCCCCCGAAGACGCAGCGACTGTAAATGGTCCGGTTCCGCGTAAAGTCGCCGGGCGGCGTGGGAGTCGTAGTTAGCCCTAGCGTACAGCTGCACCATCGCGACGTACTCTAAATTAAAATATTCGTAATGTCGATCCATTTTACTAGAAATAGCAGTGATGACATTGACAGGATCTGTTATCACATTAGTTTAATAAGCGAAGAGGATGTAATTATTCGATTTACCAAAGTTGACACAAAGTAATGGCAATCATCAAACTAATAAAAAGGTTTTATTTCAACTGTTAATGGTGAAGGAACAGTCTAAGTAAATTTTAATTTCAGTTGTCAAACAGTAAAGCACTCTAGCCTGTTAAACAGTTTAAAAAAGTAACATGTGCTTGTTTATTTGTTTATCTGTTTACAATATCGGGAACTGTCGTCGACTTGCAGTTTTAGTGTGATACTATTGTTTTTCGCTTGTTCGAGTTTAGGTTATTTTTTTGTAATTTTTTTTTTGGAAAACAGTTTATTTATAAGTTTGTCTATCATAATTCGAAAGTACTACCGATAACAAATCGCCCTGTCGCGGGAAAACAACCACTAAAATTTCACGGTGTATAATATACAAATACTTAAATACATAGAAAACACCCATGACTCAGGAACAAATACCTGTATCATCATACAAATAAATGCCCTTACTGGGATTCGAACCCAGGACCATCGGCTTCGCAGGCAGGGTCACTACCCACTAGGCCAGACCGGTCGTCAAAGTTTTTTAGTCTTTCTAAACGATTATTTCCGAAATGATTCACTTTATCAAGAAATGTTGTTTAAAGACCCCTATTTATTTTAAAAGGCCTATCTAATGACACCCCATACTATGAGGTTGAAACAATAAAAAATTTTTCACACACATTTTGTTTCTTTCAAAGCGTTTATTTCCGAAAATATTCACTTGATCAAAAAATGTTCTTCTAAAACCCCTATTCATTTTAAAAGACCTTTCCAACAACATCCCACAACATAGGGTTGCCACGAAAAAAAATCCTCACGTACATTTTGTTTCTTTCGAGGCGATTATTTCCTAAAATTTCCACTTTATCAAAAAATGTTTTGTAAAACACCGTATTTGTTTCAAAAGACCTATCCAACGACATGTCACATTATAGGGTTGAAGGGAAAAAAATGGTCACATACATCTGTCCAAAAAATATGAAAATAGAGCTTAAAAAACTAAATCAAATAAAATTAAAACAAACTTGATCAGTTAAGCCGTTTATGAGTTATCGCTAAAAGTCTTCCCTTCTTATTTTAATTAAAAGCCTGGCAACCCTTATTTGTGACTTTTTCGCAGGCAATCCTATACCATTGTATTTGCAATAAAATTACCATCATTTTGATGTATAATTCAAGCGTCAGACAGATGAGTGCAATTATCTATATAAAATCACCTCTTTAAACACGGCAACCACATAATAGTGACCGGAAAAAGATAGACAACCTAGATGATTTATATTGTACAAGTTGTATACTTTCCATTGAAACTTATTTCGTTCGTCAGACAAATCGGTGAAATTTGTCGAATTTTTTTTTTTTTCAAAAATTTATTAAAAATAGTCTTGACCATATTTCTTTAGGCAACCCTATTTATTTATGTTCTGGAACATATTTTCTTTCATATTTTCATAGTTTCATCCGTCAGACAGATTGGTGAAGGTCGACCATATATGTGGGATCTTAGACCAAAAAGGGATTTCAAAATTTGTCATCAGGCCTATTGACTATTGAGGTTATCGTGGCAGGTTCCAGTGGTGGTGCCTCGTGTGCGGCGCGCGGTGCGGCCCGTGCGCGCGCCGCATGGCGCACCGCCCCCACTTCCTGCTGCGCGCGCCCGCCGGCGCCTCCTACGTGAGTACTGTACTCTACTGCCGTCCCTGCCTGCACGGTGCGGCTCCTACGTGAGTACTGTACTCTACTGCCGTCCCTGCCTGCACGGTGCGGCTCCTACGTGAGTACTGTACTCTACTGCCGTCCCTGCCTGCACGGTGCGGCTCCTACGTGAGTACTGTACTCTACTGCCGTCCCTGCCTGCACGGTGCGGCTCCTACGTGAGTACTGTACTCTACTGCCGTCCCTGCCTGCACGGTGCGGCTCCTACGTGAGTACTGTACTCTACTGCCGTCCCTGCCTGCACGGTGCGGCTCCTACGTGAGTACTGTACTCTACTGCCGTCCCTGCCTGCACGGTGCGGCTCCTGCGTGAGTACTGTACTCTACTGCCGTCCCTGCCTGCACGGTGCGGCTCCTGCGTGAGTACTGTACTCTACTGCCGTCCCTGCCTGCACGGTGCGGCTCCTGCGTGAGTACTGTACTCTACTGCCTGCCTGCACGGTGCGGCCCGGGCGCGCGCCGCATGGCGCACCGCCCCCACTTCCTGCTGCGCGCGCCCGCCGGCGCCTCCTACGTGAGTACTGTACTCTACTGCCGTCCCTGCCTGCACGGTGCGGCTCCTACGTGAGTACTGTACTCTACTGCCGTCCCTGCCTGCACGGTGCGGCTCCTGCGTGAGTACTGTACTCTACTGCCGTCCCTGCCTGCACGGTGCGGCTCCTGCGTGAGTACTGTACTCTACTGCCGTCCCTGCCTGCACGGTGCGGCTCCTGCGTGAGTACTGTACTCTACTGCCTGCCTGCACGGTGCGGCCCGGGCGCGCGCCGCATGGCGCACCGCCCCCACTTCCTGCTGCGCGCGCCCGCCGGCGCCTCCTACGTGAGTACTGTACTCTACTGCCGTCCCTGCCTGCACGGTGCGGCTCCTACGTGAGTACTGTACTCTACTGCCGTCCCTGCCTGCACGGTGCGGCTCCTGCGTGAGTACTGTACTCTACTGCCGTCCCTGCCTGCACGGTGCGGCTCCTGCGTGAGTACTGTACTCTACTGCCGTCCCTGCCTGCACGGTGCGGCTCCTGCGTGAGTACTGTACTCTACTGCCTGCCTGCACGGTGCGGCCCGGGCGCGCGCCGCATGGCGCACCGCCCCCACTTCCTGCTGCGCGCGCCCGCCGGCGCCTCCTACGTGAGTACTGTACTCTACTGCCGTCCCTGCCTGCACGGTGCGGCTCCTGCGTGAGTACTGTACTCTACTGCCGTCCCTGCCTGCACGGTGCGGCTCCTGCGTGAGTACTGTACTCTACTGCCTGCCTGCACGGTGCGGCCCGGGCGCGCGCCGCATGGCGCACCGCCCCCACTTCCTGCTGCGCGCGCCCGCCGGCGCCTCCTACGTGAGTACTGTACTCTACTGCCGTCCCTGCCTGCACGGTGCGGCTCCTGCGTGAGTACTGTACTCTACTGCCGTCCCTGCCTGCACGGTGCGGCTCCTGCGTGAGTACTGTACTCTACTGCCGTCCCTGCCTGCACGGTGCGGCTCCTGCGTGAGTACTGTACTCTACTGCCGTCCCTGCCTGCACGGTGCGGCTCCTGCGTGAGTACTGTACTCTACTGCCGTCCCTGCCTGCACGGTGCGGCTCCTGCGTGAGTACTGTACTCTACTGCCGTCCCTGCCTGCACGGTGCGGCCCGGGCGCGCGCCGCATGGCGCACCGCCCCCACTTCCTGCTGCGCGCGCCCGCCGGCGCCTCCTACGTGAGTACTGTACTCTACTGCCGTCCCTGCCTGCACGGTGCGGCTCCTGCGTGAGTACTGTACTCTACTGCCGTCCCTGCCTGCACGGTGCGGCTCCTGCGTGAGTACTGTACTCTACTGCCGTCCCTGCCTGCACGGTGCGGCTCCTGCGTGAGTACTGTACTCTACTGCCGTCCCTGCCTGCACGGTGCGGCTCCTGCGTGAGTACTGTACTCTACTGCCGTCCCTGCCTGCACGGTGCGGCTCCTGCGTGAGTACTGTACTCTACTGCCGTCCCTGCCTGCACGGTGCGGCTCCTGCGTGAGTACTGTACTCTACTGCCGTCCCTGCCTGCACGGTGCGGCTCCTGCGTGAGTACTGTACTCTACTGCCTGCCTGCACGGTGCGGCTCCTGCGTGAGTACTGTACTCTACTGCCGTCCCTGCCTGCACGGTGCGGCTCCTGCGTGAGTACTGTACTCTACTGCCGTCCCTGCCTGCACGGTGCGGCTCCTGCGTGAGTACTGTACTCTACTGCCGTCCCTGCCTGCACGGTGCGGCTCCTGCGTGAGTACTGTACTCTACTGCCGTCCCTGCCTGCACGGTGCGGCTCCTGCGTGAGTACTGTACTCTACTGCCGTCCCTGCCTGCACGGTGCGGCTCCTGCGTGAGTACTGTACTCTACTGCCTGCCTGCACGGTGCGGCTCCTGCGTGAGTACTGTACTCTACTGCCGTCCCTGCCTGCACGGTGCGGCTCCTGCGTGAGTACTGTACTCTACTGCCGTCCCTGCCTGCACGGTGCGGCTCCTACGTGAGTACTGTACTCTACTGCCGTCCCTGCCTGCACGGTGCGGCTCCTACGTGAGTACTGTACTCTACTGCCGTCCCTGCCTGCACGGTGCGGCTCCTACGTGAGTACTGTACTCTACGGCCGTCCCTGCCTGCACGGTGCGGCTCCTACGTGAGTACTGTACTCTACTGCCGTCCCTGCCTGCACGGTGCGGCTCCTACGTGAGTACTGTACTCTACTGCCGTCCCTGCCTGCACGGTGCGGCTCCTACGTGAGTAGTGTACTCTACTGCCGTCCCTGCCTGCACGGTGCGGCTCCTACGTGAGTAGTGTACTCTACTGCCGTCCCTGCCTGCACGGTGCGGCTCCTACGTGAGTACTGTACTCTACTGCCGTCCCTGCCTGCACGGTGCGGCTCCTGCGTGAGTACTGTACTCTACTGCCGTCCCTGCCTGCACGGTGCGGCTCCTGCGTGAGTACTGTACTCTACTGCCGTCCCTGCCTGCACGGTGCGGCTCCTGCGTGAGTACTGTACTCTACTGCCGTCCCTGCCTGCACAGTGCGGCTCCTGCGTGAGTACTGTACTCTACTGCCGTCCCTGCCTGCACGGTGCGGCTCCTGCGTGAGTACTGTACTCTACTGCCGTCCCTGCCTGCACGGTGCGGCTCCTGCGTGGGTACTGTACTCTACTGCCTGCCTGCACGGTGCGGCTCCTGCGTGAGTACTGTACTCTACTGCCGTCCCTGCCTGCACGGTGCGGCTCCTGCGTGAGTACTGTACTCTACTGCCGTCCCTGCCTGCACGGTGCGGCTCCTGCGTGAGTACTGTACTCTACTGCCGTCCCTGCCTGCACGGTGCGGCTCCTGCGTGAGTACTGTACTCTACTGCCGTCCCTGCCTGCACGGTGCGGCTCCTGCGTGAGTACTGTACTCTACTGCCGTCCCTGCCTGCACGGTGCGGCTCCTGCGTGAGTACTGTACTCTACTGCCGTCCCTGCCTGCACGGTGCGGCTCCTACGTGAGTACTGTACTCTACTGCCGTCCCTGCCTGCACGGTGCGGCTCCTGCGTGAGTACTGTACTCTACTGCCGTCCCTGCCTGCACGGTGCGGCTCCTGCGTGAGTACTGTACTCTACTGCCGTCCCTGCCTGCACGGTGCGGCTCCTGCGTGAGTACTGTACTCTACTGCCGTCCCTGCCTGCACGGTGCGGCTCCTACGTGGGTACTGTACTCTACTGCCTGCCTGCACGGTGCGGCTCCTGCGTGAGTACTGTACTCTACTGCCGTCCCTGCCTGCACGGTGCGGCTCCTACGTGAGTACTGTACTCTACTGCCGTCCCTGCCTGCACGGTGCGGCTCCTGCGTGAGTACTGTACTCTACTGCCGTCCCTGCCTGCACGGTGCGGCTCCTACGTGGGTACTGTACTCTACTGCCTGCCTGCACGGTGCGGCTCCTGCGTGAGTACTGTACTCTACTGCCGTCCCTGCCTGCACGGTGCGGCTCCTGCGTGAGTACTGTACTCTACTGCCGTCCCTGCCTGCACGGTGCGGCTCCTGCGTGAGTACTGTACTCTACTGCCGTCCCTGCCTGCACAGTGCGGCTCCTGCGTGAGTACTGTACTCTACTGCCGTCCCTGCCTGCACGGTGCGGCTCCTGCGTGAGTACTGTACTCTACTGCCGTCCCTGCCTGCACGGTGCGGCTCCTGCGTGGGTACTGTACTCTACTGCCTGCCTGCACGGTGCGGCTCCTGCGTGAGTACTGTACTCTACTGCCGTCCCTGCCTGCACGGTGCGGCTCCTGCGTGAGTACTGTACTCTACTGCCGTCCCTGCCTGCACGGTGCGGCTCCTGCGTGAGTACTGTACTCTACTGCCGTCCCTGCCTGCACGGTGCGGCTCCTACGTGAGTACTGTACTCTACTGCCGTCCCTGCCTGCACGGTGCGGCTCCTGCGTGAGTACTGTACTCTACTGCCGTCCCTGCCTGCACGGTGCGGCTCCTGCGTGAGTACTGTACTCTACTGCCGTCCCTGCCTGCACGGTGCGGCTCCTACGTGAGTACTGTACTCTACTGCCGTCCCTGCCTGCACGGTGCGGCTCCTGCGTGAGTACTGTACTCTACTGCCGTCCCTGCCTGCACGGTGCGGCTCCTGCGTGAGTACTGTACTCTACTGCCGTCCCTGCCTGCACGGTGCGGCTCCTGCGTGAGTACTGTACTCTACTGCCGTCCCTGCCTGCACGGTGCGGCTCCTACGTGGGTACTGTACTCTACTGCCTGCCTGCACGGTGCGGCTCCTGCGTGAGTACTGTACTCTACTGCCGTCCCTGCCTGCACGGTGCGGCTCCTACGTGAGTACTGTACTCTACTGCCGTCCCTGCCTGCACGGTGCGGCTCCTGCGTGAGTACTGTACTCTACTGCCGTCCCTGCCTGCACGGTGCGGCTCCTACGTGGGTACTGTACTCTACTGCCTGCCTGCACGGTGCGGCTCCTGCGTGAGTACTGTACTCTACTGCCGTCCCTGCCTGCACGGTGCGGCTCCTGCGTGAGTACTGTACTCTACTGCCGTCCCTGCCTGCACGGTGCGGCTCCTGCGTGAGTACTGTACTCTACTGCCGTCCCTGCCTGCACGGTGCGGCTCCTGCGTGAGTACTGTACTCTACTGCCGTCCCTGCCTGCACGGTGCGGCTCCTGCGTGAGTACTGTACTCTACTGCCGTCCCTGCCTGCACGGTGCGGCTCCTACGTGGGTACTGTACTCTACTGCCTGCCTGCACGGTGCGGCTCCTGCGTGAGTACTGTACTCTACTGCCGTCCCTGCCTGCACGGTGCGGCTCCTACGTGAGTACTGTACTCTACTGCCGTCCCTGCCTGCACGGTGCGGCTCCTGCGTGAGTACTGTACTCTACTGCCGTCCCTGCCTGCACGGTGCGGCTCCTGCGTGAGTACTGTACTCTACTGCCGTCCCTGCCTGCACGGTGCGGCTCCTGCGTGAGTACTGTACTCTACTGCCTGCCTGCACGGTGCGGCTCCTGCGTGAGTACTGTACTCTACTGCCTGCCTGCACGGTGCGGCTCCTGCGTGAGTACTGTACTCTACTGCCGTCCCTGCCTGCACGGTGCGGCTCCTACGTGAGTACTGTACTCTACTGCCGTCCCTGCCTGCACGGTGCGGCTCCTGCGTGAGTACTGTACTCTACTGCCGTCCCTGCCTGCACGGTGCGGCTCCTACGTGGGTACTGTACTCTACTGCCTGCCTGCACGGTGCGGCTCCTGCGTGAGTACTGTACTCTACTGCCGTCCCTGCCTGCACGGTGCGGCTCCTGCGTGAGTACTGTACTCTACTGCCGTCCCTGCCTGCACGGTGCGGCTCCTGCGTGAGTACTGTACTCTACTGCCGTCCCTGCCTGCACGGTGCGGCTCCTGCGTGAGTACTGTACTCTACTGCCGTCCCTGCCTGCACGGTGTGGCTCCTGCGTGAGTACTGTACTCTACTGCCGTCCCTGCCTGCACGGTGCGGCTCCTGCGTGAGTACTGTACTCTACTGCCGTCCCTGCCTGCACGGTGCGGCTCCTGCGTGAGTACTGTACTCTACTGCCGTCCCTGCCTGCACGGTGCGGCTCCTGCGTGAGTACTGTACTCTACTGCCGTCCCTGCCTGCACGGTGCGGCTCCTGCGTGAGTACAGCTGGAAACAAATTATCGGACGCGGCTGACGGACGCGGCTGACGGATGCGACTTAAAAGTGTGCAGTGTTCGGGACGTGGCTTGCGGACGCGCAACAACGCTTATTCAACAAAGAACTGTAGACGAAGAAACATGCATTTTTGTAATCCTTTAATTTGAGATTATACAGTAATTCCTTTTTGCGAACACACTCGATAATACTTTCCTCCATTTTTACCGTACGCACGTCCAAGCTCTCGCGTAGTCCGCGTCCTTCTGGCGCAGTGACGCGTCCCGCACCCCGTGCATACTACTGCATACCGTCCGCGGACGTTTTCGGCTGACAGGAACATCCAGCGCGCCAGATTTCTGTCGGATGTCCGAAGGCTCAAGGTCAGCACAAGGTTACGTTCACGGCTTACCTCCGATAGTTTGCACAGTTCAGTGTATATTCATTATCTAGATACCTATAAGTCGCGGCTGTGAGCCGCGTCCGTCAGCCGCGTCCGATAATTTGTTTCCGGCTTACTGCACTCTTACTCCCGTCCCTGCCTGCATGGTGCGGCTCCTGCGTGAGTACTGCACTCTACTCCCGTCCCTGCCTGCACGGTGCGGCTCCTGCGTGAGTACTGTACTCTACTCCCGTCCCTACCTGCACGGTGCGGCTCCTGCGTGAGTACTGCACTCTACTCCCGTCCCTGCCTGCACGGTGCGGCTCCTGCGTGAGTACTGCACTCTACTCCCGTCCCTGCCTGCACGGTGCGGCTCCTGCGTGAGTACTGTACTCTACTCCCGTCCCTGCCTGCACGGTGCGGCTCCTGCGTGAGTACTGTACTCTACTCTCGCCCCTACCGTAAGAGTGGCAAAAATGTTCTAATGACATAAGAAGCCTTTATTAGCATGGCCGGGCACGACAGATACTATTATTGTGCGTATTATATATTTATTGTAAGTAAAGTACAATCTAGTATCGCCGAGCGCGTGCCGTCTCTATAAGGAGTTAGTAAAATGCCTTATTGAGGTGTCGCGTGACTGGAAGGTTGGACTACTTATATCGGCGGATCGACATTGCTATACGGAGGGGCCACGCTGCCAGCCTTGTGGGCTCCCTGGTAGGAGTATTTACTGGTCCTTGAAAAAGGCTCGCTGTGGGCGCTTAATCAGATCTAGGCGCAGCACAAACAGCAACACTCTTAACTGTTCATCGGTGGAGCTTATTACAAAAGGCATAAGATCGACCAATGAACAATTAAGAGTGTGGGCGATGGTACTAAGTAGGCTATATACGTATAGGGCGGATGTGGTTGTAGGTGAATGTGTTGATTAAAATTGTCCAGGAGCAGACGCGGGCGGTGATAGCGGCCGTCCTGCAGCAGCTGCGCGCCGAGGAGCTGCTCGCGCCGCGGGACGTCGTCAGGCACCTCGACCACAACGGGTCACTATCACCACTCTCTACTAACGATACTATTGTTAAAGAACGCTCAATATATGTACATAATATATTTTAACAATCATCAAACTTACAAATATAAAAAATGTGGGTACCTCTAATGAACCCTACCCTCGCGTGCGCGCTCGACGCCGACATCGACCGCCATATTTTATGCGTAAGTCCTCTTAGCGCTCGTCCGATAGATTAGATTAAATTTTTTAGTTAGGTGTAGGTATGTATTTTAGCATTCTCGTAGTCTAGACTCTAGTCAGTCAGTATATTATTTACTCAGTAGTGAAGGGGAGTGCGAAGTGCAGGGGCATACGAATCAAGCAGGAGGTATATACCTTGTTCCAACCGTAGTGGATGCGCTACGCTTACCTCACTCCCTTAGTTTAGCCCTATAAGTATAAGCTTTTACATTACCTGATTCAAGACATTATAGATCGATACTCCAAGCAAGTAGTTTCTTTCAACGTCCCACCTCACATGGCGGTCCTGCCATGATCGCCATAGTGGGGCGTTAAAGGCGAACTCATTCGCACCGAATATAGGTTTATTCTGTCTTAAGTAACAAGTACAAGCCATTATATACTAATCTATGCACGTGTGTCAGTAAGGCATAGTACACACACACTGCAGAATTCTGTATTATGTTTATATCTATATCTGTCTGCTCTCGTTATACAGTCGTCGTCTAGAGCCCACAACCTATGGGACTGGGTTGATTTGTGTAAGTTTATCCCATAGGTAATGATTTTTTTTATTGAAAAGGATGTAATTTTCCAGGGTAGAGGTGTGCGGTGGCGAGGAGCCGGTGGTGAAGGCGGAGCCGCCGGAGCCGGCCGCCGACCCGCTCCACGACTCTGACGAACACGACTCCGACCGAGACGACCCCGACTACCGGGCCTGTCTGGACGCTCTACGCACGGACACCCTGCCCAACCTGCCGGACCTAGACCAACCCGCGTCAGACCAACAAGACCATCGCCTGTCGGATCAAGAGGAGCGAGACCACTGTCAGTCTGACCAAGAAGACCTTCACCGACGCTTATCTGATCTAGAAAACCACGACCATGACTTACCTGACCAAGAAAACTTGGAGCGGTGTTTGTCTGACCAGGAAAACCGCAACCAACATTCTCCTTACCGAAAAGACCTCGACCGACACTTGCCTGACGTAGAAAATCTAAGAAATTCCTCGCCTGATTTAGACCCGCTTGGACAAACGCAGACGATCGACACCATCAGGTCAAATAAAAAAATAGACAACCCAGAAAAACACTCGGCAAATCAAGATAGTACGGACAAACATAGACAATATAGACGTAAACGTAAACTCGGGTACGACCGACCGGCTTTGATAGACCATCAACTCGATGTCAGTCAATCGGATCCACTCGACGAGTCAATCGATTACCAACCTTCCAACGACTGCACATCCATCAACCTACCAGTTTGTTACACTGAGAAATGTTTAAGCCTCGAGGACTTCCCGCCCTCGGGTCTCGATACCTCCGACCAAAGTGAACTAGATGTGCGATACTCGGCCAGCATTCGGTCGAGCATCAGGTACTCGCCGGACCGGTCCCGCGACCAGCTCGACCAGTGGTTCTCCATGTCGCAGTCGCACGGACTCTACTTCCCTGAACAAGTCAACAAGGGTGCTGGAGCAAGAGTACCCGATAAGGTAAGCTGTTCTTTTTATGGGTACTGACAAACAATACAAGTTTTTGTACTTTTCAGTCCAGCAATTAACAGTTCAGTAATTAAAAAAAAACAACGGGTTGCACTCCGGGAGTGCCGACAGAAGTGAAAACTCAATGACTAGTCCAAAATGTCTGCAGCACTATGTATAATAAAATTGACCCATCCTCCTTTCTATTGAAAAACTTTAGTTCCGAAATTGCTGGTCAGTGAGCTTGTTTAAAATTCGAAATTCAAATTTGTAGCGTTAATTGTTTAAAATTCGAATAGAAATTGTAAACTTACCTTGCAGCTAGACCTCGCATCTAAATATATTTGGTCATGATACTCATGATATTTTGAGTTTTATTCACCAGCTATTTCATCAAGATGTAGCTTTATTGAATTATATTTGAGTGATATAAAGTTAGAATGTAACTGTGAGATCCTCGTATTTCAACCCGTACAAGATTGGAACCTTTTTCATGTAATGTCATTGAGTTTTTCTTTATTGATTTAAATGCCATCTAAATGAGTGGCCATTCTAAACCTTCCGGTCACGTGATCGCCTAACGCTGTCTCGAGTTTATCATTTTTTCCCCACCTCAAAAAGTGCCCAGCGCCGCTAAAGAAGTTTTCACTTCAATAAAATACCCAGCCATTAATCGCCCAGCTTTTATTGTTACTCAGTTTATCAGATTAAGTGCACTTGTAGTGTTCATAAGCCGTTTCATCTACTAAACATGTTATTATAACTGGTAGGGACAGAATACAACACGAGCAAGGTGATCCACTCAAATAATTTATGACGTTTTTAAAAACATATTTTTTAAACACATTTTTCACTCATAACATAATTCTTCTAACCCCTGAACAAACAATTCGAACCTAAAATTAGACAGTTTCTTTGCACTATCCCTGTTTAACTTTAACTTTTATTTCCAGTCGGCAGTCCAGAGCAACGAGCAGAGCCCCCTCCCGCGAGTCGTGCAGCGCACCCACGTCCGGACTCGCGCCGGCGACTGACACCACGCCGGAGACACGTCCACACGCATACAACATGCAGCCGATATACTCAAGTCTACGGCCAGTGCGGAACAAAACACATACAAATACAAATATAAATACAAATACAAATACAGAAAAGTATAGTACAGTGGTTGTTCTTAAAGACTAAGAATTTACATAGAGACACGTGGTTTACAAATGCCTGAACTGGGATTCCCTGTGTTTCAGGCAGCGAAGGACAATATTAAATTAATTTATTTTTAATTATTCGCTTAATTATGAACTATCTGTATTACACAAAATAACTGTAATCACCTTAACAAAGAAGTAGGTTCTTAGGTATTAAATATCACAGAACAGTAGGTAATCATTTTACGACTATTAGTAGGTTCTCTGTATCATCGTACGTCATTTTAGAGTGTTCTTACAACAAGCATGGCTTCGTGGGTAAAAGTCCAGTATTGCATTTAGCCTGTTATACAAAAATTGACCCAAAAGGACAAAAAATTTAGATGAAAAAATGTGTTTTCTTTGTACTGTTTGAATACATATAATATCTTTGCACCTTTTATTTCTATATTCAGAGTTGAAAGGAGTTCTGGCGTGCTGCTTTAGTGTTGTGCTTAATATATATAATTGACGAACAGTTAGTACTTCACATGATTTATAAAGGAGGTCAGTAGGGTGTAAGAAGGGCCTTTAGTAAGGCTCTCTGGGCTCTTTCTAGGGTTAGTAGTGTAGTTTTAGCTGTGATCCAAAAACAATGATCTTAACAGAACACAGAAAGAAATTCAATCTAACACCGACAAGTCCACGGTACAACAGCTGAAGAAAATTAAAGTGATCAGCAAAAAAATGTTAGAAAAATAGAATATCAAACTATACGTAAAACGAAAACCAATAGTCGAAAATGATAACCCAAAAACCGAGCACCTCAGCACCAACAGAGAAGAGAGCGATTAAAAAAGGTTTCCGTTTATTACTAATTACTAGGTATTTACATTTAGCAGCAAATACCTGCCATGAACTAGAGATGTGAGTAACATAAAAGTTATAAACGATACAAGTGCGGAAAAGAGGAATTACCTATTCGCACGTGTATCGTATAACGTTTTACAGTACATATGGCCAACATTTGACATACGCACGAAAAGTGCTGTTTCACGCACTAGTGCGGGAAAATAGGACTATCGGCGCGATTCGAACTTTAAGATATCGCGCCGTTAGACATTCACTAGATATGAAATAGTAAAGATATGTGACGTTCCCCGAAAAAGGTACCGTATGGCGGCTGGCGCTTACGCTTATTATTAACGCCGCTCCAATATTCAGTCGGGGCAATGGTAACTTTTGCCGTGCAACGTCACATATCTTTACTATATCTTATCTAGTGCATCTCTATTTCATTTCCCGAATCGCGCCGTATATGTACAGTACAAGTATTTTATTTCTTTACAGAAACGCGTGTTTCATGATTGTAATATTTATAGTAGGTAGGTACCTAGATGGTGCAATGTAGACGAAAACGAGAAGTCTAACTTTGTGGCGGTCTTCATGAAACACTTGTCTCGCTGGCGGAAAAAATACATACTTTGGTATATTTAAGTCATGTTATTTATTTAAAAAAAAAACATGTTGTATTAAACAAGTATATTGTTTCTCCTTTTTTTCTGTTATTAGCCGGCTCCACACAGAGCCAGCGTACGCGCGAGGCAATTTCCTCGCGCACAAAGCCTTGCGCGTATGCTCGGTCTATCTGGACCCGGCTATTGTGAAACATTCGTGATTCCTATTATAGATTAAATACACACGTCTAGAACAATGAAAAATATGAATTGTAGACCAGCATGGGTGGTTTTTTTTAATTTGCTAGAGTCGGGCTCCTCGTTGTTTCCTCACGTGTGGCATTTTTTCCTTGCAAATGTGTACCGATGTGTACTTATGTACCCACAACACCATAAACTGTATTCGGTATACAGTCTTCTTCCATATCGAGCTCACATCTTACATCTTCTCATGTCTGCTCTTCAAAATTATTTAGAAGAATCACTCACAAAATCCTCCTTGGGTCGCCCCCACAGATCAGTTCCATCTCCAGTCCTGTTCGATCTCTTCGCTATGACATCAGGAGACGCATGCTTCAAATCGTACGCCCACCCGATCCACGCAAAAACATCTATAAACCTCGTTGTGAGATTCAAACAATTATTCCCAAGTTCAGCCGCTCGGTAATCGAAGGGGAACACATGATGGAAGTTGTGGAATCCTTCACCGAGTGTGATGAAGGTTACGGGAAGGTTTTGTGTGGGCATGATGCGTTTATCATAGGGCCTGTAGCCGTGGCTGTGTGCGGCGCTGTTGGTGGTGAAGAAGGCGTGCCAGACGGCGAGCACGCGGACCACCGACACGTGGTGCGCGGTGGTCACACTCTCCTGCCAGAAGTAAGTCGGGACGAGCGCAGGAAGCACGAATGCAAGTAAGCTGGTGAGGTGGAAACTGTACCTGGAACAAGAAGATTCCTGTATTCTGGCAAGCAGAAAGATTTCCGGCTTATCTATTCCAAAGACCAATAAGTTTAGTTTCTGGCAGAAGTTAAGTTTCTATGAAGCATAGAGCCAAAAACGGCTGAAATGGCGAACACTGCATGCTTATTGTATAGTGCGGCGCTCTGACATTGGACGAAGATGGCAAGATATCATAGTAGGTATAATTGTCATACGTCTAAGTTCTTCGTGCACCTGTTTATCCTCTCCTCTCGTAGATAGCTTGCAACCTCCTCGCCAACTTACTTGTTCTGGAAGACCAGCACGGGGTTCTGGTAGAGGTCGTCCACGTGTATCCCTTTCCCTCTGGTGATGGCCTGCGGGTGTTTGCGCACCAGCAGCCACCCGATGTGCGCGAAGAAGAACCCGCGCGCGGGGTTGTATGGGTCCGCGTCCGTGTCGCTGAACTTGTGGTGGGCCCTGAGATAACACAACGTAAACTAAAATAGGTGGAGGCAATCACTTTTTCTTTCATATACGAATATGAAAGAAAAATTCAGTGCCTCCAACGCCTAAGAGTTATTGGGATGGTTTAGTCTTCAGACGCCATAACTAGGTAACCCTATGACACTGACGCCGCTGGTTCGATCCCAGGCTAGATGGCCACTATTGGAGGTCTTGGGCAGTTTTTCTTCTGTACTATATAGTCCATCCACGTTAAGAAATTGTGACTCATCAGTACCACTATCTGGAGGGTTTACTGCAATTGGTCAATAAACACGGCTTTCTAATTTACTTAAAGGTGTTTGCGAACTCAACTGTACATGTGGTCCCGAGCGAAGCGAGCGCCGAGTGCTGATAGGCGAGGCTCTGGAACAGCATGAGCAACACTTGCAGCGGCAGGGTCGCCTTGTAGGAGGGTGTACCTGTGGTCCCGAGCGAAGCGAAGCGCCGAGTGCTGGTAGGCGAGGCTCTGGAACAGCATGAGCAACACTTGCAGCGGCAGGGTCGCCTTGTAGGAGGGTGTACCTGTGGTCCCGAGCGAAGCGAAGCGCCGAGTGCTGGTAGGCGAGGCTCTGGAACAGCATGAGCAACACTTGCAGCGGCAGGGTCGCCTTGTAGGAGGGTGTACCTGTGGTCCCGAGCGAAGCGAAGCGCCGAGTGCTGGTAGGCGAGGCTCTGGAACAGCATGAGCAACACTTGCAGCGGCAGGGTCGCCTTGTAGGAGCGATGCGCCCACAGCCGGTGCGCGCCCGCCGTGACGCCCAGCATAGCGCATATGTAGAGTATGGTATCTGAGAATGTTCCAAATGTATACTTGTAAAATGGGTCTCTCACTTTTTCATACACCTACAACTTACAATGTGTACGAACTGTTCAAAGCGGTAACTCTCAACTGAAACGCTCTCGCCATGTACTGGCCGGATAAATATTATCACCTGTAAGCTTGAATCTTAGAATTAATCCTGGTCCACTGCTGCTCCCCAATGGCCTCTAACACGCCCCAACTGCCCCTGCTCTAGAAGTCTAGACCTTCGTAATCTAACAGCTCCCAGGGAATCCACGCTGCGTGCTAGGTGGGTTCGTACAGTTGCCTGCAATAATATGTCGAAGTTGAAGGCCGCAAAAATATGTGACACTCTTTTATGGCTCTACAAATAAGATGTGTTAGATTTAGATATTTTTGCGGCCTTCGTTGTGTAACATATTATTGCAGGTGACTGTACGTTTATTGCGATTGTTTTTGTCGACTGTGCATCCTTATAATGGAAGTAGCAGTAGATTTTTATGGCGTTTTCGATCATCTGGTACAGGGCTACTATCTGCATCTTAAGCATATACTTACTGAACAAAATCGTAGCCCACTTAGCATAAAATAAGCACAGACACAGCCCGTAGATTCCGCTTAGGTGCCAGAATAGCATGGTGGCTACAGCGGGATACACCACGGAGTACCGTCGAGGGGCGGCCTGCGGCACCAGAACTTCGGCCTCTGTTAGGGGGGCATCCATGTCTTTCTCGTAAGGAGCCATTTCGCATGCTCATCAGGTTTTATATGCCAACTTAATTGTTGCTAACTTAAGGTATCCCAAAGATGTAGATCATATGGAGATAGTCTAATAATTAACTAGTGGGTCTTCCTGTTAACAACACTTGATCTCGCTGCAACTGAATCTAAATGAATAATGTCAGGCAACTGCCAACAGTTTGGGTAAACTATGAAAAGTGAGTGTATTGTGTTTGATCGCTCACGGAAGAAGTGCTATTGTTGATGTTGGTTGATAACGCACAATTAAAACTTACACCGTTATCAAAGCATTTACCGTGCAGGTACCTATATACAGTTACTATTACTTACCTAATAAACAAAGAGAAGCGGTATTATGTTGTTCACATATTACTCTCTGACTGAGATAATGTTTGAGGTAATAATGTTTTCGCTATGGAAATTATATACAAATATTGGTTTTATGATACACCATAATATTAATACTACTGTCATCAGCATACTATACGGCGGGCAGCGGGTTGCATCAAGCACAGCAATCGATAAACTGACCGCCGTTTAACAATAGTCTATAATACATACGTACTGTTCGAGAAGTGAATCCTGTTGGTGTCCGGTTGGGCAAGTATTTGATAAAATAAAATTTTAAGCAAATTTTTCAATAGGTAACCAGAGCTCTCGGTAGGGGTTCTCGGTACATTGTGCTGAAGGTACCTATTTGTATTTATTAAACAAAAAATTTAAAAGCTGTCAATGTAATCGTCATACAAACCCTTGGAGCTACATACAAAATATCCAGTAAGTTTGGGTATCCGCATAGGGCCATCTGCTTGTTGGCCACCACCGTGATAATGCGTCGAGTTAGCGCTAACTATTAGGCTATAGATTATGGGATAATAAAATAGCCAATCGTTTAAGCTGTTTGCCAATCAAGGCACGAGTCTTTTGTTCTTGTGTATGGCGTGCCGGAGGTCGCCACGCGCGGCCGCCATCGCAAATAACCAACAACCAAGTCCAAGTGCACCAAGGTTGCCAACATGGCTCAGGGTTGCCAGACTTGAGACAACGATATCGTGCATTTTATAGAAACGGATTTTGATGTCGTAGTTAATATGAACAAATAAACAGAACGACGAGGCGAATAAGAAGATCATAATCATTTATTTATTTCTTGAATGCGGTACAATAGGTAAAGATGTAAAAGACAATCATCAATGATCATTTCATTAATGTGCCTAACTAGGTAGTCAACATCGGGGGACATTGTTGGATCAGTTAGATCATTTTTTAGAGGTGATTCTATACGTCTCTTGTCTTGCAGTTAGAGCTGACGCTAATGTTTTTGAGCTTACTTGTCTCTGGTTTGAAACTACTTACACTTTTTGTTAGCAGGTTTGTTAGATGTCACCTGACGCCACGTCGACCTAAGTCGCAAACCTAAAGTTAGTCCAGTTATAGCCAAATTTATCAACTTGTCAGTAGCTCAACGCAAATATCCTAACAAGCTTAAAGAATCGTTAGTTCGTCCAATCCAAAAAAGGGGTATCCTAAGGTATATTCCAACTATAGACCAATATTCAATGTCTCTATAGTATAGATAAAATAGGCGAAAAATCTATAATTAATCAAACCAGCTCTTTTCTACTTATAGTATATTGAATGATAGTCAACATGGTTTCCAAAAAAATAAAAGCACCGCCACTCTCCTCTCCAAATTCACTGACGAAATAAACACTTACCTACTTAGGAGATAAAAAAATAGTTGTAGCGATATTTTATGATCAAAAAAAGCATTCGACACCTTAGAAATCGATATCCTTTTAAATGGAATGGACGAGTGTGGTGTGGGGCAGCCACTGAACTGCTGGTTCCGTGACTACCTCACATCACGATCATATCGCGTCAAAATTGGTGACGACCTAAGCGATGAAACACAGGTGCAATGCGGAGTACCTCAAGGCTCGACATGTGGACCTGTGTGCTATCTTATGCATGTTAACACGTTTGTGTGGAGTTATACAAAATTGTTCTTGAAACAGTTCTTTAATCATGAGATTATCAATTCTAAGACCTGGCCACGATAATTATAAAAATAAAATACTATTTAACAAAAAGAAGAAATAAAACTAGAAATACAAAATAAACTTAAACTTATCAACTAAACTTAAAAAATCTTAACATAAAACTTAAATCTATGGTGAGGCAAAGGGTCCCAGTCTCAGCATGTGCAGTGCCAGAAGGCTCCGCGCTGATTTTCAGACTGGTCCCGGGAGGAATTGGGGTCGGTCGCTATATTTACAACTTTATGTGTATTTGTGTGTGCCTGAACGATTACTATAAATTATTCGTGTGCGTATATGGGTTATCTGCACTGCTGCAGGGATATCTAAGTATAATCAATATACCTACCTCGGCGCGCAGCGCAGCGCGGCGCGGGGGCGTGAACGACTGACTGAGTGGTTTCCACCTCTGTTACCAATTTATGTACATAATTATTGTTTTAGGGTCCTGTCCGTCCGTTTACCGGTCCGTATGTTGCAGTAGGTACCCGCAGTCATTTGTCATTTTACTCAGAAAGTAGGTACCTATAGGGTAAATTTTGCTGAAGTTTTGAAAGTAGGTGTATTCTGCAAGCCCCAAATTAGTTTAGCAGTAAAAATTAAAATATATTATATTTTCGACACGAATTGCGAATTACCTATTCGCACGTGTATCGTACAACGTTTTGCATTATTTTCGACGTAGTGATGCACGTAATGTTGTAACTAAGCTAACGCACACAATATTGTAAGAAGACGGCAGCAACCACCTATTTACAATTAATAATAATTTTTAAGAAAAAAAAACCGACTTCCATGGGGGCCGATGAAAGATTATTGTAGATGGTACACTATGTAGAAAAGGAGGTAAAACCACCCACTTTTTTACTAGCATTTCGCTTCTGTATAATGGCTCCTCTACAGGATGGGCCAACGCCGGCCACTCCAAGGGACGCAGCCATGCACTATCACTTGCTCCCTCTAAGGCATAAATGCGTCCCTTGGAGTGGCCGGCGTTGGCCCATCGTGAAGAGGAGCCATGAGGGTCGTAGTTGTAGCCTAACCTAACCCACTCCCCAGATAGCAGTTCGGTTCTGTGCGGATCGCAGTTCGAACCTAATCAAACCCACTTTTCCAGTAGCATTTCGTTTTTTTTTTTTTTTTTTTTTTTTTTTTTTTTTTTTTTTTTTTTTTTTTTTTTTTTTTTTTTTTTTTTTTTTTTTTTTTTTTTTTAACAGTTATCGCAGTTCAAACCTAACCTAACCCACTTAATGGCTTCATCGTACTTAATACCTACATTAATTTTATGATAGGTAATAATCATAGTTGTTTATTTAGTTAAGGTATCATAGTGGTTTTCTGGGTCAAGGTCCGGGTCCGAGTCCGGGTCCGAGTCCGGGTCCGTGTCCGGGTCCGACACCGGGTCCGAGTCCGGATCCGAGTCCGGGTCCGAGTCCGGTTCCGAGTCCGAATCCGGATCCGAGTCCGGGTCCGAACCGGATCCGGGTCCGAACCGGATCCGGGTATGAGTCCGGGTCCCAGTCCAAGTCAAAATCGAAATTCGTAATCACCAAACGTTCTGTTCTGGTCATCATCAGCAGTTCCACTTCATCAAATGCGACAGTTTTTAATGTAAATGCTTGATTTTATGATGAAAATACAAAAAAATCTATACGTATTCCTTTAATATTTGTGGAGTTCCCTCGATTCCTTATGGCTCTTTATGGTTATGTTAGGTT